>NW_027361692.1:19175000-21927500 GCF_039654945.1 Dendrobates tinctorius
TTGAACACCGCTTCAATTCTGTAGAACAGCGCCTTGACCGTCTGGAGGCCGACCTCAACAGACCAGCACACCATTTTTTTAGTAAGATTGAAAAGGGCATGGCGGAAAACACCTTAGTCCTGAGCAACAGCTGAATGTGCTGCTGGCCTGCAACAATGCTTTCTTGCAGGCTATGCAGCATAATCGGTACGGTCAGCAGTCAGTGGTGTCATTTCCACCTGTGCCACCATTAACTCGCTTCACCTCACTACCGACTTGTGCTGCATACCACTGCACGGACACCTCTATTCAAAGCCAGGACACCCACCGTTACACCACCACAAGTCTGAGTGCAGCTGGTCACTTCACCGACACCACCATGGCAAGCGCTGCTCCTGTCTGGAGCACCACCGCCACTCCCATGCATGCGTGGAGCTCAGCCACCACTAGGCAAACATGGAACAGCCCTGCCGCTACAACAACATGTAGTAGCCCTGCCACCACCACTCCGCAAACCTGGACCATCACTGCCACCACCAGTCCTCCTGCAAGGACGAGCACTGCCAACGAAGAGCAGCAGCAGCAGCCACCTCAGCAGCAGCCACCTCAGCAGCAGCCACCTCAGCAGCAGCAGCAGCCACCTCAGCAGCAGCAGCAGCCACCTCAGCAGCAGCAGCAACCACCTCAGCAGCAGCAGCAGCCACCTCAGCAGCAGCAGCAGCCACCTCAGCAGCAGCCGCCACCTCAGCAGCAGCAGCAGCCACCTCAGCAGCAGCAGCAGCCACACCAGCAGATGGGGGACCTACACTCAATATTTGCCCCTAGTTCAAGGCGAAATCTATCAAGGCGGGCATTGGGCCAAAGTCGGTCCAGGCACACAAGCCTACGGCGACATGCCATTACAACTAATGTACCTGAACAGATTTCCTCTCCTCCAAGTGTTCCTTGTTTAATTCCCTTAACTGGACTACCTTCCCCCACAAGTTTTGTTGCCCCTTCCCCTCAAACACCGTCTTCAACTGCAAGTGTTGCATATTCCCTGCACACCCCCAAATTGAAACCATCTGCCCCCAAACGCCGGAAAAAATAATTTTTTGGTTTATTTTTGTGATTAAAAATAAATTTACATTTGTGGTTCACCATTACAAAGTTTCATTAATGTTGTTTGCGCCGCTCACACACACTGATGGGTAAATACATGTTAAAAACCAACCCAAGGCCTAGTATAGTCATATGTGAAATAACACGGACTAGTATAGTCATACCAAGGCCTAGTGTAATAACTCGAGTTTTACCAACTTGGATCTGGTTTCATGAAAAACAAACTGTTGAAACTTGTCAAGTTTCACCAGTTTGTTTTTCGTGAAACAAGATCCTAGTTGGTAAAAATCGAGTAGGCCTTGGTATGACTACTAGGCCGTGGTATTTCACATATGACTATACTACTAGCCCCAAGGCCTACTATACTCATATTTGAAATACCACGGCCTAGTGTAGTCATTCCAAGGCCTAGTGTAATAACTCTAGTTTTACCAACTAGAATCTGGTTTCATGAAAAACAAACTGTTGAAACTTGTCAAGTTTCACCAGTTTGTTTTTCGTGAAACAAGATCCTAGTTGATAAAAATCGAGTAGGCCTTGGTATGACTATACTAGGCCGTGGTATTTCACATATGACTATACTACTAGCCCCAAGGCCTACTATACTCATATTTGAAATACCACGGCCTAGTGTAGTCATTCCAAGGCCTAGTGTAATAACTCTAGTTTTACCAACTAGAATCTGGTTTCATGAAAAACAAACTGTTGAAACTTGTCAAGTTTCACCAGTTTGTTTTTCGTGAAACAAGATCCTAGTTGGTAAAAATCGAGTAGGCCTTGGTATGACTATACTAGGCCGTGGTATTTCACATATGACTATACTAGTAGGCCCAAGGCCTACTATACTCATATTTGAAATACCACGGCCTAGTGTAGTCATTCCAAGGCCTAGTGTAATAACTCTAGTTTTACCAACTAGAATCTGGTTTCATGAAAAACAAACTGTTGAAACTTGTCAAGTTTCACCAGTTTGTTTTTCGTGAAACAAGATCCTAGTTGGTAAAAATCGAGTAGGCCTTGGTATGACTATACTAGGCCGTGGTATTTCACATATGACTATACTACTAGCCAGAAGGCCTACTATACTCATATTTGAAATACCACGGCCTAGTGTAGTCATTCCAAGGCCTAGTGTAATAACTCTAGTTTTACCAACTAGAATCTGGTTTCATGAAAAACAAACTGTTGAAACTTGTCAAGTTTCACCAGTTTGTTTTTCGTGAAACAAGATCCTAGTTGGTAAAAATCGAGTGGGCCTTGGTATGACTATACTAGGCCGTGGTATTTCACATATGACTATACTAGTAGGCCCAAGGCCTACTATACTCATATTTGAAATACCACGCCCTAGTATAGTCATTCCAAGGCCTAGTGTAATAACTTGTAAGTTGGAATTGAGCAGATTACATTCATCCACTCAATGCTGACTTGTATTCCCCATGGACTTTCATTGGGGTTGGGTTTCAACTAGTTGGACAATTTTCTCTTGAAAAAAATTGGTTTCCTGATTCATGGCCTGCAGCTTTGCTCGTTCCAATATATTTCACGCAGACTAGCAATGCTGCATTTTAACTCATATGTGTATTTACCTGCCCAGGTGTGTGAACATCAAAAAATTCAGTTATACATGGGAAGTTTTTTATTTAATTGGAGTTTAAAAAATATAGTGCACTCAGTAATGGTATCAAATAAGGTTTTTTATTACCATAAACAAACAAAAACATTACACCATTTCATCTTGCCAGTGCACCCGTCCTACATCAGAAATAAAGTAGGCCACAAATTGGTCCCTCATTTGGCCAACTTCAACGGATGACCTGAGAGTGTGCTGAGTGAATTCAGGCAATGGGTTAGGAGCATCATCGTCCAGTTCAAAGGTCGGGTGCTCTTTAGCCATCACAAAGTTATGTAGAACCACACAGGCCTTCACCACCTCATCGACTGTTTCAAGTTTAAGATTAATGGCCGTGCCCAGAATTCGCCATCTGGAGACAAGAATCCCAAAAGCACACTCGACAGTTCTTCTGGCCCTGGTCAGCCTGTAATTAAATATTTTTTTGGTGTGGTCCAAGTCCCGGCTGGAGTAGGGTTTCAGTAAGTTTCCGCACATTTGAAAAGCCTCATCGCCAACCATTACAAAGGGCAGTGGCGGAGCTTCGGTGTGAGGAAGAGGCCGCGGCATAGGGAAATTAAATTGGTTGCCATACAACCTCCGGCCCATGTCTGAGTTTTTAAAAGCCTGTGAGTCATTACCACGGCCAAATGCTCCAATGTCCACTGCTACAAACATACATCCGGCATCCGCAATGGCCATGAGTACTATTGAAAAGTACTTTTTGTAATTATAGTACTCAGATCCCGTTCTTTGGGGTTTGATGATCCGTATGTGTTTACCATCAACAGCTCCCAAACAGTTGGGAAAATTGCATACTGTCCAGAATTTGTCAGCAATTTCCATCCACTTTTCAGCGGTGGGCAGGGGCATAAATTCTGGACAAAGAACATTCCAGAGAGCCCGGCAGGTGTCAGCAACAATTCCAGACAAGGTAGAGATTCCAATACGGTACTGGAAGTGTAGTGAAGATAGGGTTTCTCCAGTCGCCAGGAATCTGTGAACAGGCAAAGAAGTAAAATTAATATTTATGTATATTATTTTAAAAAACTATAAAATAAAATATTAGTACATTCACGAAAACTAATTACCCAAGGTTTTGAATACTAAATTTAAAAAAAAAACATCAGACCGCACCCCTTGGTTTTTAAAACATACCGTAATGTCACCAGTAGCCGTTCCTCAGGAGGAATCGCACGACGGAGCTGTGTGTCCTGTCTCCGGATGGATTGTTGGACACGTGCAAGCAAATCCATGAAACTTTAGTGGGACATCCGGATATAATCTGTAAATTTCTCCGGGTTTGACTGGAGCTCGCTGTAGAGGGTGTGGTATGCCCCACGGCTCTCCCGGAGTTCAACAATCGGATGTATCCACATACGCCACCATCTTCGCTGCCTCTCTCTCTTCCTTTGTTCATGGCAAGCAACTGCATACGCCTGAGCCATCGCGATGTCCAAATCCAAGTTGAAGTGAAAACTCTTCCAGCGTAGATCCATGGTCACGAGAAGAATCAAGCAAATGTGAAGAATACTGTAGACAGGGTCTATATATTAACATACCACACCCACAATGAAGTCCCATTGGTCTTGTGTGTTGTTGAATGGTTGTTTTTTCTTTTTTGTGGGGTTTTTCCAAAATCTGTAAAAAAACGCAAACGCACAAAAAACGCATACAAACGCACAAAAACGCTGCGTTTTTTTCCTGCATGCGCATAAAAATGCTTGAAAAAAACGCAGCGTTTGTATGCATTTGTATGCGTTTTTTCAATGCGTTTTTTTGCGGGAAAAACGCGCTGCAAAAAAAAGCAAGTGTGAAACTAGCCTTAACCATATAAACTGCATGAAGTCCTACAAAGACTATATCTCCATTGTCAGTCAAGTTCGTCATTGTGCACAAAGTAGTAAAATGTAATGCTAATGGTTAAACATACCACATTTTAGTCCACTCACATGACTAAGTCAAGGTCCTTCATTCTAGATAGACTAGGTAGTCATGAATTTGGAAATAAAGCTTTAAATTTGCCAGCATATTGGTTTAGGTAGACAACATGTCCAGATAATTGTAAGTACCCAAAGTCAGAAGTAGCTGGTAAATTAGAAAATACATTTTTCCTTAATACATAGGACCAAAGCAAAGTCAGTTCTGGATGGGGAAAGTTGTACCAGTATGCTACCTAATGTAATGAAAGTCTGTGAAAGTTACTTACTTATAGGGATGAACGAACTTCCCCAAATTTGTATTTTGACAGTTTATCGCAATTTGGCCCATAGATTCAATTTGGTCTGAATAAAATTGTTCAAAATCAAATATGCCATTATTGCAATAAAAAAAGACCCCAAATAATAAGAAGTTGAGTGCATGGAATGGGTTAAAAATAGTAAAATACCTTATACTCCCCTCTTACTACATCACCTGTTTAACTCTGCCTCCATTGCCACCCCACCTTCCTGTCTCAAAAATTTGAAATTCACTGGAATCAGGAATTTTGGGTAAATTCATAACACATTTGAATCGTTCAATCTGTTCATAGTACTCATAGTACTCTAGTAACTACTTAAATGTCAAGTAAATACAGCTTTCCATATAAAAATCTTTGAAAGCATTGGTAGAATATATACTTTGCTTCATGCAACTATTGCTTTTTTCATAGTATGGCTTCCTTCTGAATTGGATCTACTGCTCATTTTGACAATGCATCAGACCTTCCATGATCATTCCATTTACATGCAGGCTACACCTTAAAGTCTCGTTTCCCATATCCTAGGGTGCTAACATATTGTTGGTTCTCGTCAACAGCAATACTGTACATGACATCAGAAGTCTTCTAAACATCTCTATTTTGGTCTCCATCTGTTTTGACTGTTAGCTCTGTGGGGAAAATACTTCTTAATAGATCACACAGCAATATCCTGCATAGTTTTCGTATCAGCTCTGTTGGATAGCCATCACAGTATTATTCTCTCAACATGTTGCAAAATGTGTTTCCTCACTATGAAGACAGCAACCACCAGCTGCTAATCATCATCAAGACGATATATATGGAAACATGCTGTTATTGGCTCGTCTCTACTGTACCTCAAATGAGGACCTTTATGGGTTTAAAATGCATTATAACAATAACCTTAACTGAATTTATATAATTAAGTATGATGTGAGAAGTTCACATATCTATAATTAAAGTATATGCTGTAGAGTCACATTTATTTTAACACAGTGCCTTGGGTATTAAACACTGAGCATTGAGTAGTCCAACAACAAACATGAATTTCAGCAGCCATCTGTTTCTTATAGAGTTAGCTGATGGTTTTATATGTCCACCCAGAATCATTACTGAAAACTAGAAAAAGAAAACATGAATAAGAGGCAAGGTGATATGAAGGATGATTATACTATCGATAGACATACAGTATATAAAATCCAATATGCATGAGTCTTTATCATAAATTGCTAAGTGCTTCATAGAATGGTTAAGAATTCAAGACTGGAAGGATATTAACTACTTGAAAAATTATGTGAAACATACCCCTATTTACCTAGGTACAGAAAGTTTCATTGCACACAGCTTTCTGGTCAAAAAACTTATTGAAGAAAGCCAGAGTATTTTCAGGTAGTGTTCTACATTTTTTTACACCTTTTTTGACATTTTTATCACTAAAAGTCATGTAACTAGTTTATGATATGATTGCATGATGACTAATAAAATAACAATTTAAAGTAAATATTTTATTCATTTATGTAGAAGAGAAGAGAAAGAGATGCAATATCAATGTGCACTGTTATGAATGAGTCACCGTAGGAGGCAAAAACAGAAATACAAGCTAAGTCCAGAAAACCAGAGAAGTTGGCAACTATCAGATTGCAGACCCCTGAACCTATCAACACAACTAGCAGTAGCCGTGGGGGGTTCCTACGATGCCCTAGACCCCTCGATCACAGCCGGAGAATTAAATAGGCCTAAAGAAAGAAAGGGGAAATCTAAACTGCCCCAGAGCAGACCCCAAAGCAATAGGCAGCCCCCAACATATAATGACGGTGAAGCAAGATGAAAACACTAACACAGACAGAAAGATAGACTGAGCAAAGACGGGGCCCAAAACTACCTAGATGGGAAAGGACAGGAAGGCTGCTGTCTGCAATCTGCCAAAACCCTATCAAAGACATAAGCCAACAAGCTAATATGAAAAAGGCCCTGAAGCATCTAGGCTTCAAAAACTAAATCAGCACTCAGGTATTTTCAGAAGACAGAGCTAAAGGAATTCAGCACACCCCAGCAGGGAATGGCAGAAATCCAGAAAAACAAAGCAAAACAAAGTCAAAGCACCAATGCAAAAGGCCGAGCAGCAAACTTAGCTTTAGAGGAGCAGGAATTCAGACTGGTCTCCAAGGATCCCACAGAGAAATCACCCGCAGGGCAGAAGGGCGTCGGCAGCCTTATATCCAGTCAGTAACTCCACTCAGCCAGTCATCATCATCAGTCTCAGGTGTTTGATAATCAGGCTCACTACCTTTCTTTACCAGAAGAGGGAGTTCCTCGGGCCTCAGTAATGAAGGGGAAAATGATCTCACAACAGTGCACACCTCGAGTAATGAATTACATAGAAATATAGCACACTTTATTAAACAAAAACTATATCCTAAAATCAAACTAAAACATGAAACACACACAAATCCAATGAATAGATATCAATACAAGACATAAACATGAGTAGGCTTATATTGGATAGTAAGTATTATACTTGGGTAAATTCATAACAAATTTGAATAGTTCAATTTGCTCATAGTACTCATAGTACAACTCTGGTAACTATTTAATTGTCAAGCAAATACAGCTTTCCCTATAAAAATCATTGAAAGCATTGGTAGAACTTATACTTTCCTTCATGTAATTATTGTGAGGGGTGTTCATTAAAGATTTCCCCTGACCCACTTCTATTTATCACAGGATGCTGAAACTGCACATGAGTAATGATATAAGTCTCTATAGGCTACATTCCAATTTGCAAGTCAAAACTGATATTGGTCTTGATTTTACAGGTGCTGAAGTGGTGTGACGTTTGGTAATGGATCCGGTGGAATACAGAGCAGTCATTAAATTCCTTTACTTGAAAGGCTGCACACCAAAGGAGATGATCGATGAGATGAAAGACGTTTATGGTGATGATTCCCCTTCATGTGATGTAGTCAAGAACTGGCACCTTCAATTCAAATGTAGTCGGACTTTGGTGCAAACAGCTCCAATTCCAAGGCGACAACACTCTACTATTGATAAAGACACCATCCAGCAAGTGGAGGTTGCCATTTTGGAAAATTGTCATGTAGTCATTCGCCACCTAGTCCAAAATGTCAAGGTTAGTGTGGGTGGCTTTTGTACCAGCCTGTTGACTTCTGCAAGCGAGGTGCTTATGTAGAGAAGGACTAAAAACTGTGCCAAGTTTCATTGTTCTCAGTCCACAGGAAGTGGGTCAGGGGAAATCTTTAATGAATGCCCCTCTTATCTCCTAAGAGTGAGCTTGAGTCAGATACCCAGAAGGAAGTCTGGAAACCAATGTATGCTTTGTATAATAATATATAACCCAGAAATACAACAGACTGTAAATTTCTATGTGCAATACAGGCAGGACAGAGCATACAGTACAGCTTATCCTGAATTAGAATATATACCTGAATACCTAGTTTTATAATAGCATAGGTTAACTCACATAGAAGTCTGTAAAGATGGGAGCAACATGGAATAGTATCAAGGTTCAAGCATAATTATATTCCAGACAGCCCTAAACAAACAATATAAGCCATAAGAAAGACATGATATAGTAGCAATAAATATCAGCCATGGAAGACCCGGTACTTTATTAGCCCAAACACCTAACGCATATCTCTGTGCAACACAGCTTCATCAGGGAAGTTGCCAATTTTTATACATTTAACAGATACATAGTCCACAGCTCTTCATAATTCAGAGGGGACATGTACAGACAAAATAAGACATTACAGAGTAATACATAGTACAGCAAATACCAACAGAAGAGAGGACTTACCTCGCAAGCTTAAAATCTATGAGGAAATAGGGATGATGCAAAAGGTAAAAAGTGTAAGGTCCAGCCATCAATATCATAAAAGGCGGTATTCAAATAACGCTGCATGAACCAATCACAAGCCAGTATCTGTAGAAGTGTACAGTAGATGCAAAGTGCTACTGAGTGCATAGAAGGTGTTGAAACAGATAATAGGAAGAACCTGATTCTGAAGAAAAGTTAGGAAGAGAGAGCAGAGAATATTTATATTAGTGAGGTGAGAAGCTTAAAACAGTGTGTATTGGGAATCACCCTGATTGTCTGGGGTAGTGCATTTCAAAGATCGTGAGCAGCACTAGGGAATTCTTGTAGAAGAGTGTGTGAGATTCGGATTATAGATGATGTCAGATGAGAGTACAGGCAGAGTGGTAGACAGAGATGAGGGAGGAAAAATAGGGCGATACAGAATTGTGTAGAGCTTTGTGGGTGAGAGTTTTATGTTTATGTTTTAAGTTTATATTGTATGATGGGAAAATGATGTTTATGTTTACATAAGGATTGAGGATATGATTTATTTTTTAAGTGAAAATTACTACAGAGGTTTATGAAAGAAAAGCACCTAAAAGTGAGTGATAAAACATAGCACCAAGAACATGGCGTGACTTTGAGGGGAAAAAAAAACACACACAACAAAATGTAACTAAAGGGAAAAAAAATACTACCTGTCAAAAATCTAATTTCAACATTTTTTGAGGAAAAAAATAGCAACAAAAATGAAGCATTTTCAAAAAATAGTATGTGAATCCTTCAAGAAAATCCTTAAAAAACTGTAAACAATGCAAAAGGGTAGAAATGCAGCAGTCATTGCTATGTTAATAATTTACAATAATGGCTTCAGTGCTACACTTTGTATAGTATTAGCAAATGCAATTTCCAGACACTTCTGTAAGAAGCTTCATTTTCTACTGGCTCTTCCATTATTGGAAGTATCTTTCTCAAATCTGAAACAGTATTTGAATAGCTAATTTTCCACTTATTTAGCAAAAGATCTCGCTCAGACATGAAACATTCCTCAGTGCATAGCTAATTCAGCATAAATTTGAGGCAGAGATTGCATGAAGACATTTTCAAATTGAATTCACTGCATTACAATGTGCTGAACATCCCCATAGTACCAGGAAAGTAAATTATTTGGCTTTTAAGCACAAAGTGTCATTGTTCTTCAATACATTCCCTTTAATTTAAAAATGACACCTACTTGCAGTATGTTCATTTCCAGAATAGAAGAAAGACTCACTGTTTTAATTTTCTTTTATGCGCCTGTGTATGCTGCATATATTTATCAAGGTGGAAAATCACATTTGTCACTGTGATAAAACAGTGAAAGAAAATAGAAAATACATTTGCCATTTCGCATTCTACTTTTACAGAGAGCTAGTAGGCCCTTTTAATACTGAGGAATTTGAAATCGCAATCTATCCTAATACAAAAGATGTTCATCCTGCAATATTAAGGTTTAGAGTGAAATTTTTTTATGCTTCTATAATAAGTATTACAAAAAAGTCTAAAATATAACAACATGTTAAATAAAAAATAAACAACTAGTGGAGAAAATAACTACCTGTTTAGGGCAGCTGTTCATGGGGCTTTAAACCTAAATTCAATATTTTACTGAACAGAAATAGGAGCAGTCATGAGATTCAATGACTTGAATGTGCATGACATTGGAAATGCAACAAGCCAGCTCATAGTTCACCAATACTGAAATCTTTGCATGAATAAAAGCTACTGGGCCCTAGAAGATCAAAGTGCTAATGAGCGCATAGAAGATGTTGAAACAGATAATAGGAAGAACCTGTGATTTAAGAAAATTACTATTTATTCACATTGAAGCTTTATTCACTTGGAAATCACTAATCAGACATATAGGAACATGAATTACACTCAATTTTTGCCAACTACTGGAGGTCTCACCTTCAAGATCTATACCAATAGCATCTTCAAAAATAGCTCCAGGCAGCTTAAAACTTAAAGGTTCCTTGATGCACGGAACCGTAAAAACGTACAAATCTTTTCTCATGATTTGTTATTATACTTTTGAAAAGTAGTACAAGGTTACACTGTTTCAACTATTTTTTTTCATAATTCCGAAATTTACAGTATATTTTTTGCAGACAGTTATTTACAAATCTATTTAACCCCTTAGCGACCGCCAATACGCCTTTTAACGGCAGTAATTAAGCATACATAAACCACAGCGCCGCTAATTCACGGCGCTGTGGAGAAAGTGAATAGCGCCCCCCAGTGTCGGATTTTCTACGGGGTCTTGGCAGCCGGGGGTAGCCGAGACCCCAGAGAACATGAATCGGTCGGTTTTTACTGACCCCGCTTTTGCGATCGCCGTTATTAACCCTATAACGGCGACCACAAAAAAAGCCGCAAAAAAGCATCAAATTTCTCTTTCCTCTGATGTGATCGCACATCAGAGGAGAGAGAACTAGAGTCTCCAATCCCCCCGGCACCTCTCCGTGGTCCAGGGTCCCCTCCCGGTGGTTCAGCGTCCCGCTGCCATCCTCCGGTGGGCGCCCCCTTCTTGGAGCCGGAAGAAAATGGCGGGCGCATGCGCAGTGCGCCCACCGGGAATCTGCCGGCTCTGGCTGGCAGATTCCATTCATTCATTTTGATCACTATGATAAGCTATCATAGTGATCAAAATAAAAAAATAGTACATAACCCCCCCGTTTATCACCCCCTTAGTTAGGCCAACATAACAAAATAAAGAAAATATTTTTTTTCAGTTTTCCATTAGGGTTAGGGTTAGGGCTAGAGCTAGGGCTAGGGTTACGGTTAAGGCTAGGGTTAAGGCTAGGGCTAGGGTTAGGGCTAGGGCTAGGGTTAGGGTTAGGCTAGGGTTAGGGCTAGGGCTAGGGTTAAGGATAGGGTTAGGGCTAGGGTTATGGCTAGGGCTAGGGTTAGAGCTAGGGCTAGGGTTAGGGTTAGGGCTAGGGTTAGGGCTAGGGTAAGGGCTTGGGTTAGAATTAGGGTTAGGGTGAACTAGGATTAGGGTTAGAATTATGATTAGGGGTTGGATTAGGGTTGGGATTAGGGTTAGGGGTGTGTTGGGGTTAGGCTTGCAGCAAGAATTGAGGGGTTTCCACTATTTATCAACTTTGGGGGTCTAAAAATTGGGGTCTAAAAAATCACTTTTGTGGAAATAAAGAAGACTTTTTATTTTCATGGCTCTGCATTTATAAACTTCTGTGAAGCGCTTGGGGGTTCAAAGTGCTCACCACAAATCTAGATAAGCTCCTTGGGGGGTCTAATTTCCAAAATGGTGTCATTTGTGGGGGGTTTCCACTGTTTAGGCCCATCAGGGGCTCTACAAATGAAACATGACGCCCACAGACCATTCCAAGTCTGCATTCCAAAATGGCACTCCTTCCCTTCCAAGCTCTCCCATGCGCCCAAACAGTGGTTCCCCCCACATATGGGGTATCAGCATAATCAGGACAAATCACATAACAACTGTGGGGGTATGATTTCTCCTGTTACCCTTGTAAAAATAAAAATTTGGGGGCGATAAGATCATTTTTGTGGAAAAAAAATGGATTTTTTATTTTCACGGCTCTACGTAATAAACTTCTGTGAAGCACTTGAAGGCTCAAAGTCCTCACCACACATCTACATAAGTTCATTAATGGGTCTAGTTTCCAAAATGGGGTCACTTGTTGGGGGTTTCCACTGTTTAGGCCCATCAGGGGCTCTGCAAACGCAACATGATGCCCGCAGACCATTCCATCAAAGTCTGCATTCCAAAATGGCACTCCTTCCCTTCCAAGCTCTCCCATGCACCCAAACAGTGGTTCCCCCCACATATGGGGTATCAGCATACTCAGGACAAATCGCACAACACCTGTGGGGGTATGATTTCTCCTGTTAACCTTGTAAAAATAAAAATTTGGTGGCAAAAAAATCATTTTTGTGGAAAAAAATGATTTTTTATTTTTACGGCTCTACATTATAAACTTCTGTGAAGCACTTGAAGGTTCAAAGTGCTCACCACACATCAAGATAAGTTCCTTAAGGGGTCTAGGTTCCAAAATGGGGTCACTTGTTGGATGTTTCCACTATTTAGGCATATCAGGGGCTCTCTGAGCGCAACATGGCATCCGATCTCAATTCCAGCCAATTCTGTGTTGAAAAAGTCAAACGGCGCTCCATCCCTTGTGTGCTCTGCCGTGTGCAGAAAAGGTGGTTTACCCCAACATATGGGGTATCAGCATATTCAGGCAAAATTGTACAATAAATTTTGTGGTTGATTTTCTCTTTTAACACTTGCGAAAATAAAAAAAATTGGTTCTGAGGTAAATGTTTTGCAAAAAAAGTTAAATGTTAATTTTTTCCTTCCACATTGCTTTAGTTCCTGTGAAGCACGTAAAGGGTTAATAAACTTCTTGAATGTGGTTTTGAGCACCTTGAGGGGTCTAGTTTTTAGAATGGTGCCACTTTAGGGTATTTTCTATCATGTACACCCCTCAAAATGACTTTAAATATGATGTGATCACTAAAAATAATGGTTTTGTAAATTTTGTTGTAAAAATGAGAAATCGCTGGTCAACTTTTAACCCTTTATAACTTCCTAACAAAAAAAATTTTGCTTCCAAAATTGTGCTGATGTAAAGTAAACATGTGGGAAATGTTATTTATTAAGAAATTTGTGTGACACATCTCTCTGATTTAAGGGCATAAAAATTTAAAGTTTTAAAATGGCAAAATTTTCAAAATTTTTGCCATATTTCCATTTTTTTCATAAATAAACACAAGGCTTATCGAAGAAATTTTACCACTAACATGAAGTACAATATGTCACAAAAAAAATCTCAGAATCAGCGGGCTCCATTAAAGCGTTCCAGAGTTATAACCTCATAAAGTGAAAGTGGTCAGAATTGTAAAAATTGGCCTGGTCATTAAGCTGCAAACTGGCTCTGTCGCTAAGGGGTTAAGCCTAAAGGTTTTCATATTTTATGATAAATATTGTTCTACTTCATCTTTAGCCAAGAAAATCCCAAACACATGCATGATAATCATCGATAATCATTCTCTATAGAGGACTGTTTATTCTGCATAATTCTGTTAGTTCATGTGCATTTTTAATGTTTTCATATATTGGCATCTTGCCTGTAATATAATTTTGCTTATGTTTGTTTTATGAAAATAAATGGTTTGAGAGTAATTTTTCTATATTTCAACAGATTTTATGGGTTGTAGCACATAATCAGACATTCAGTGTTGTTAAAAAATTGTAAAATTTTCAGAAAATCTTTGGCAAGAAATATCTATCTATTTAATTATATATATGTGTGTGTAAAAAATAGGAACCGCACAAAATACCTTAGAGCAGTGCCCGCTTCTCCAGACACCTTTATGTCCTCCTTAGATAATAGAAAAAAAAAGCAGCACCAAAATAGTAGTGGTGTGATCTGCTTAATAGCCTAGTGGCTTGAGAAAGGATTGCCATATCCGAAACGTCGCCACGCCACTAGGCTATTAAACAGTTCACACCATTACTATTTTGGTGCTGCTTTTTATATATATATATACACACTAGATGGAGGCCCGATGAATATCGCATCAGAGGGCGGTAATGTCACAATGGGGGCAGGTTTTTCAACATTGTGAATTTCTCCCCCATGTGCTCACCCACCTATCCACTCTCTCTTTCCCCATGTGCTGAATTTTCCCATCTGTGCTGTCTTCTTTGGCCTGTCTTCCCCATGTGCTATCCTTCTTGTCTGCTGTCTCTCTCCTTCTGTGTTCTCCCCTCATGTGCTATCCCATTTGAGCTGTCTCTCCCCTGTGCTCTGTCTCTCTCACCTCTGTGTCTGACCATGTACAGAACATACCACAGCTCCTGGGCAGGGGAGGAAGCAAAAAACAATACTGACATTATAGCAGGAGATCGCAGAGGATACATTTTGTGAGGTAAAATATTGTTTAAAACAGTCAGTGAAATATTTTACCTCACAAAATGAATCCTCTGTGATCTCCCGCTGTAATGTCAGTATTGTCTTTTGCTTCCTCCTCTGCCCAGGAGATGTAGTATGCTCCATATATGGTCAGACACAGACAATTTTTAAAATGAAATTTCATTATTGGTAAAACCTCTTTAATGCAACCGGTTTCCTCTGCCTGTAGACACATCATGCATCTGCTGCCAGGATCAGCTGAATGATTCACTACGCCTGCATGGAATTCGCGCAGGCGCAGTGCGATGGTGTTCCACTGGTGGTACCGTGCACAGGCTGCGTGAGTGTATGTGTGTGAATGTGAGTGTGAGTTTGTGAGTGAGTGAGAGTGTGTGAGTGAGTATGTGACTGTGTGAGTCTAAAAGTATGAGTGTGAGTGTGTGAGTCTGAACCTGTGAGTGTCAGTGTGTGAGTGTAAATGTCAGTGTGTGAGTGAGTGTGAGAGTGTGAGTGTGAGGCCTCATACTCACCGGCGATAAAATCGGACTATTGCAATCCAATTTTTAATCGGCTTGCAATCTGACCCATGTTAGTGAATGGGTGACATCTCACTTGCGATTTTTTTCTCTGCCAAAATCGGTCTGAGAAAAAAATCGCAACATGCTGCGATTTGCTGAGATTTTCGGCAATATAAGTCAATGGTTGCAAATAAAAAAAAAAAGACCAAAAATAGAGCATCCGTTTTTCATCCATTTTTAATGGATACATCACCATTCTGTGGTATAGAACACTGTAAATGGTCCTGTAAATGACTGTAGAAAAAGAGTGGCTGTGAAAAAAAACGGACGAAAAACGGATGGAAAACGGATGGAAAAAAACGCATAGAAATCGCATGACAATGGCATAACACTCCACCCTTTTTTCAGTCCAGAAATCGGACCATTTTTTTAATCGCCAATGAGTATGAGGCCTGAGAGTGTGAATGTGAGATTGTGTGTGGGTTTGTGAGTGTGTGTGTGTGTGTGTGTGGGGGTTGCGTACGGCGTATAGAGTGTGTTGGTGCAACGGTGTGACAGTGTTCCGCTGGTGGTACCGCGCAATAGGTTGGTACCAGCAGCAGATTCCATATTGACCATATTGAGACACCCATCACTTGGGTGTCTCAATATGGCGGTCGGTGAACTTCCTCCATTTGGAATTCTGGGATACGGTGACATCTGGACAGAACAGGAAATGAAAACATTACAAGGCAATTATATAAATATATATATATATATATATATATATACAGTATATCTAGATATATGTTGTTAAGGACATCAACCAAAATGTTGTCTTAGAAGTCAAACTAGCCCACATGGATCATGCTGATTAAAGAAGGTTGGCATATACAGTACATCTAATTTTCTGTTTTAGGACTCACAAATGCTAAGATTTTGTATACTCTAACTCTTTCAACACTCTAAATTTCTATTTCATATTGAAAGTCAATCTGATAGAATGGGATATTTGTGCTTGCAATTGAAATATTGTCATAATGGAAAATTATAAAGTTTAAAAACTTACATTGGTAACTATTAAACAGAATGTCCTCTACTCTACAAGTTATGTTTAATGGTCCTATTGTGCTTTTTTTTAATTTACCCACCTCCTCAACTGACGCAACTACTCTACTGATCAGCTGCAATCATTTCATCCTTTTTGAACAGGATATTCATGTATGAACAGAATGAGAAGCTGATCAACAGTAGTTTTCATAAAATCACTTATATTGTCATGTACCATTTTTTTAACTCCAGCTCTGCCTGTTCTGTCAGTGCTGAACTCCTCATAACCCTACATACATCATTAATTGACAGCTTTCTGTTTACATAGTGCAGAAACATGTCAATGAACCTTGGTTGATCGTAATAAACAGAGTTCATGAATAATACATTGCTGCAAGTTAGTTAGTTCTCTGAGTAATAATCCCCTGCTGTTAAAACAATGTTTTATCAAAACTATAGCAAGCAGCCCAGTAAGTGACAGACGCTACAATACTCTGCTGCATACTATCTGTAGACGACAAGCTCCATTAATTCAAAACTTGATCTATTCAGTGTGGTTGTAGTTCTTATCGATATGACAGGTAAAACTCCATACAGAATAATGGTATTTGTGACCAAAGTTATGAATGGTGCCTTCAATGCAAGAGGCTGAGACAATATAAACCTTTTTTTTATTTTATTTTTATTAAATTTTCAAAATTTTACAGGAAAGGAAGGAAGGGTTAATTAAGGAAAGAAAAGTAAAAAGTAGAGAACTCTGCTCTACAGTGTTGATTCACACATAATGAAATATACAGGTAAAGAAAATTAACATCATTTCACTCTTATACATTAGGTATTAAGGCAGTAATACCTTTCAGTATTATCCTTCTAATATCCCTTTATGTTAAACACTAGTTACCACTAAGTCTAACGGTAAAGACATAACAATACAATACAAAGTCATTTTGATTGGAATTGAATTTTAAGTTCCATAAGTCCCACTTGGTATGGTAGGAAGCTAAGGAATTATTAATGAAGGCAAATCTTTTTTCCATAGAGCTATGGGCTCGGACTTTATCTAAGATGTCAGAGAAGGAAGGTAGGTCAGATTTTAACCACCAGAATGCAATTGTGTTTTTCAAGAAAAACACATCCAGCCCATAAACGGCAGCGCTTCCCAGGACTCACATCCAAAGATGATATTCCATATTTTTTTATTTCATAGGTTAAAAAAGAGATACAACGCGTTTCGGATATAGTGTATATCCTTCATCAGGTATCATAAGAACACAGTACAAATCCTAATAGTATAAAATTCAGTTACACTTATATATAGTAGCAACCTTTTATCCCAGTCTCAGAAACTTGATTTAGGGTGTGGACCAAAAGGTTGCTACTATATATAAGTGTAACTGAATTTTATACTATTAGGATTTGTACTGTGTTCTTATGATACCTGATGAAGGATATACACTATATCCGAAACGCGTTGTATCTCTTTTTTAACCTATGAAATAAAAAAATATGGAATATCATCTTTAGATGTGAGTCCTGGGAAGCGCTGCCGTTTATGGGCTGGATGTGTTTTTCTTGATTTACTCATCCTGTGAGAGCCTGAATCTGGCTCTTTCACTTGGATCCACCCGAGGCAAGCTGCAAGCCCTGTCTTCTGAGAAGTATCCCAAAAGGAAGGATTTTTGAGGATACATAATCCAAAGCTATATTAGTCTTCTATCAGGTCAGTGCATAAAATTGTGCACCCTTTAAAGACTACAATATTGTGTTTACGCACTTAGGGCGCCGCAAATTGTCTGTTCTTCTCTCCCAAACAGGGGTTTTTTTGCAATTGTGTTTTTGGTAGTCAAGAAGATGTGTAATATAGCATACCTTATTGAAGGGTTAGTTTCCTCTGAGTTCAAAGAAAGTAATGCTAATTGTGGTGTAACTTTAACTTTTTTATCGGATAGAATACCTATGTGATCTGTGACCTCTTTCCAAAGGTTTTTTAATTTCGGGCAACCCCAAAAGATGTGGTATAAATTACCTGGGACGCCGCAGTTTCTCCAGCATAGGGAAGAATATTTAGTACTTATGTAAGACAATCTTATTGGGGTGTAATTCCACCTTATCAGTGTTTTATAGAAAGATTCCTGCAAAATCATAGAAATTGTAGAGGCATTAGAGAATTTGATAGCCTTTTTCCAATGTTCCACATCGAATTTAATATTAAGGTCTGATTCCCATTTCTGTATATAGGCATTTTTAACAAATTCAGTATCATCATTAAAGAAGGAGTAGACATTCTTGAGGCTCCAAATTGCCTTGTGGTTGATATTTGTAAACATGGAGGCAATTATTCCAAGATTTAAAGCGGGAGTCACACACAGCAATCTCGCTAGCGATATCGCTGCTGAGTCACAACTTTTGTGACGTAACAGCGATCTCACCAGCGAGATCGCTGTGTGTGACAGCGATCAGCGACCGTCCCCCCTGCCGGTATCGCTGATCGCTGTAAGAAACCTCTGGACATTTTTTTGGTCGCTGGTCTCCCGCTGGCCAGCACGCATCGCTGCGTGTGACAGGCGGGAGACCAGCGATCAGCTGTAAAAAATACAATTAAAATAAAAAATATTGTTATTCTCACCTTCCGACGTTCCGCGCAGCATTCCTCTCTCCACGCTCCGTTCCCAGTGATCCTTTGCACGAATGACCGCGAGACTTCGTGCTCCCGCGAGACCGTGACTCTCGCGGTCATTCTCGCAAAGGATCACTGGGACCGGAGCGTGGAGAGAGGAATGCTGCGCGGGACATCGGAAGGTGAGAACAACAATATTTTTTATTTTAATTCTATTTTTTACAGGGATGGCAAGCGATGCCGGGCGCTCGGCATCGCTGTGCTAATCGCTAGTGAAGCTGTCTGTGTGACAGCTCACCAGCGAACACATAGCGACTTATTAGCGATCCTGACACCTTGATATCGGTGTCGGTATCACTGGTAAGTCGCTATGTGTGACTCTATCTTAAAGGGCATGTCACACTAAGCAATATCGCTAGCAATATCGCTATAACTTGTGACGTTATAGCGATATTGCTAGCGATATCACTGTGTCTGATACTTACCTACGACCGGCTCCCCCGCTGGTTATCGCTGATCGCGCGAGAACATTCAGGACTGTTTATCGTCGTCAGCTTCCTGCTGCGCTTCCTGCTGTGGAGACGAGCGACGCATGGAGCCGGGCGGGAGGATGCAGGATCGCCTGGTGTGACAGGTAAGTAGCGACCCCCGTCCCCAGCGATGTCTGTTATGATTGAGTCACCGTAGGAGGCAAAAATAGAAATGCTAGCTAAGTCCAGAAAACCAGAGAAGTTGGCAGCTATCGTATTGCAGACCCCTGAACCTATCAACACAACTAGCAGTAGCCATGGGGGGCTCCTACGATGCCCTAGGCCCCTTGATCACAGCCGGAGGACTGCATAGCCTAAAGACAGAAAGGGAAATCTGAACTGCCCCAGAGCAGACCCCAAAGCAAAAGGCAGCCCCCCACATATAATGACGGTGAAGCAAGAAGAAAGAACAAAACACAGGCAGAAAGATAGACTGAGCAAAGATGGGGCCCAAGCTAGCTTAGATAGGAAAGGACAGGAAGGCTGCTGTCTGCAATCCGTGAAAAAACCCTAAGAAAATAAGAGCCAACAAACTGACAGTAAAAAAGGCCCTGAAGACGCTAGGCTTCAAAAAAGGCTATGTCAGTACTCAGGAATATTCTGAAGACAGAGCAACAGGCAAAAGGAGATTCAGCTCACCCCAGCAGGGAATGGCAGAATCCAGAAAATCAAGGAAAACAAAACACTAATGCAAAAAGGCAAAGCAGAAATCTTAGCTTTAGATGAGCAGGAATCAGACTGGTTTCCTAGAAGTCCACAGAGAAATCACCCGCAGGCCAGAATGGCGTCAGCAGCCTTATATCCAGTCACTAACTCCACTCAGCCAGTCATCATCATCAGCCCCAGGTGTTTGACAATCAGGCTCACTACCTTTCTTCACCAGAAGAGGGAGTTCCTCGGGCCTCAGTAGTGAAGGGGGAAATGAACTCACAACAGTACCTCCCCCTTGAGGAGGGGTCACTGAACCCTCAACCACACCACCAGGGCGATCAGGGTGAGCCCGATGAAAGGCACGCACCAATCTTTTGACATGAATATCAGAGGCAGAGACCCAGGAATTATCCTCCTGACCATAACCCTTCCACTTAACCAAATACTGGAGTCTCCGTCTAGCCAGACGGGAATCCAGTACTTTCTCTACCTCATATTCCATGTTACCTTCAACCAATACAGGGTCTGGAGGTGCAACCCCCGGAACAACAGGTTCAACAAACCTCTTCAACAAAGATTTATGGAACACATTATGGATTTTAAATGTGACAGGAAGAGCCAAACGAAAAGAGACCGGATTAATAATCTCCAAAATCTTGTAAGGTCCAATAAATCTAGGCTTAAACTTAGGAGAAGCCACCTTCAGAGCAATATTTTTTGATGATAACCACACCATATCACCAACCTTAAACTGGGGACCAATGGTCCTATGTCGGTTGGAAAACCGCTGGGCCTTTTCCTGGGAGAGAGACAACTTATCCACTACTTGGTCCTAGATCTGGTGCATTCTCTCCACCACAGTGTCAACACCTGGGCAGGCAGAGGGCTCCACCTGCCCTGAAGAAAATCGAGGATGAAACCCAAAGTTACAAAAAAAAGGTGACATCAAAGTGGCAGAACTAGCTCTATTATTTAAAGCAAATTCGGCCAAGGGCAAAAATGAAACCCAATCATCCTGATCAGCAGAAATAAAACATCTCAAATATGACTCCAAGGTCTGGTTTGTTCTCTCTGTCTGCCCATTGGTCTGAGGGTGAAAAGCAGAGGAGAAGGACAACTGAATTCCCAGCTTGGAACAGAAAGTTCTCCAAAATCTAGACACAAACTGGACTCCTCTGTCAGATGCAATGTTCTCAGGAATCCCGTGCAAGCGAACCACCTGTTGTAAAAACAGGGGCACCAATTCAGAGGAAGACGGCAACTTAGGGAGTGGTACAAGATGAACCATCTTAGAGAACCTATCACAAATCACCCAAATAACAGTCATCCTTTGAGAGACAGGCATATCAGAGATGAAATCCATTGAAATATGGGTTCATGGCCTCTTGGGGACAGGCAAAGGCATCAACAACCCACTAGAGCGAGAACACGATTTAGACCGGGAGCACGTCCCACAGGACTGCACAAAATTCCTGACATCATGAGAAAAGGAGGGCCACCAAAAAGACCGACTCACCAGATCTCTAGTACCAAAAATACCTGGATGACCAGCCAAAGCAGAGCAATGAACTTCAGACATCACTCTCTTCTTCCACTGGTCAGGAACATACAACTTTCCACTGGGACAACGCTCAGGTTTGTCCTCCTGGAACTCTTCCAGAGCACATCTCAAATCGGGCGAGATGGCAGAAAGAACTACCCCTTCGCCTAAGATGGTAGCAGGCTTGGTCACCACAGGAGAATCAGCAAAGAAGCTCCTAGAGAGGGCGTCAGCCTTGACATTCTTAGTTCCAGGAAGAAAAGAAACCACAAAATCAAAACGTGTAAAAAACAAGGCCCACCTAGCCTGTCTAGGGTTCAAGCGCTTAGCCGACTCTAGGTAAATCAAATTCTAGTGGTCAGTGAGGACCACGACTTGATGCTTAGCTCCCTCCAACCAATGTCTCCACTCCTCAAATGCCCATTTCATGGCTAACAGTTCCCGATTCCCCACATCATAGTTACGTTCAGATGGAGAGAACTTTCGGGAAAAGAAAGCACAGAGATTCATTTTAGATGTTACAGGATCCTTTTGGGACAAAACAGCTCCTGCACCAATCTCAGAAGCATCCACCTCTACCTGGAACGGAAGTGAGACATCAGGTTGCCGCAAAACCGGGGCGGAGGTGAATCTTCGCTTTAGCTCCTGAAAGGAAGAAACAGCCTCCGGAGACCAATTTAACACATCAGCACCCTTCTTAGTCAAATCAGTCAATGGCTTGGCAATACTAGAAAATTTTGCTATAAATTTCCGATAAAAATTAGCAAAACCCAAAAACTTCTGGAGGGCCTTCAAAGAAGTGGGCTGAACCCAATCGTAAATGGCCTGTACTTTGGCCGGGTCCATTTCAATAGTTGACGGGGACAAAAAAAATCCCAAAAAAGAAATCATCTGTACTCCAAAAAGGCATTTAGATCCTTTGACATACAGGGAATTCTCCCTCAAGATCCGGAACACAGTCCGAATATGTTCCACATGAGAATCCCAATCCTTGGAGAAGATCAAAATATCATCCAGATAGATAATCAAAAATTTATCGATAAAATCTCAGAAAATATCGTTCATGAAGCACTGGAAGACAGAAGGGGCATTAGTGAGCCCAAAAGGCATCACCAGGTACTCAAAATATCCCTCCGGAGTATTAACCCTCCGTCAGGCGCAATAGATCTGACAGGCACACAGTAATTAGTTTCACTTCTCTCTCCTTGCCCACTTATCAGAAAACCCCACCCCTCATAGTTATCTCCTGACTCTACAGGCTCTGTGAAACCTGATATCACAGTGACTCAGCAGACCTTCTAGTGAGCAGATATCAACACTTTGGCTTCTCAGGCACATTGCGCCTGATTTCAACACAAATTGAAAGGTTAGTATTTTCTTTTTTTATTCATCACGATTGTGTATTTAGCTTGTTTTATGAAGGATTAATGCTAAGTTAGTGTACATAAGTACTGTTTTCTTAGACAAAAGGAGGGTGGCTTCTAAGGCACATTGCGCCCTAACACATACTCTTTCTCTCTTGCTTCAGATTTTCTGCTGCAATGGCCAGAAAACAGTATGATTCATCTAAACCCCTTCATTTAGAAGAAATGAAGATTTTTTTGTTAGAAGATGATGAGGAAGAACCAGCAGTAACTGAGGATTTAGAGGAATCTAGTGACATTTCATCTGAAGATGAGGTAGCAGAATGTAACACTGATTCTGGAACAGAGCAGGATGGTGATGACACTGATACAGAGGAAACAGACACAGATCTAGCTTATTATTTGGGCAAAGATAAAAATACAAAGGACGTCCCAAGGACGTTCCAGAACAAACACCGACTCTACCACCTTCTAAAAGACGCAGTTGTACTACCTGCTCATTTGTATCTGGTTTCAGAAGGCTTTCTAAATATGACTGCAAAATATGTAAAGAATCAATCTGCCTTTCCCATGCAACTTTCGTCTGCCAGCCTTGCTTTTCTAAGTGTACCTGTGCTGCTTCTGCTGCAATTGAAACCACTGAAGATGAGTAGAAAATAATTAAGTAACATCTAAGTGCAATATCCTTTAAGTTTTTTTCCATAATTTTATATTTAAGCAATAGTTAAGTAAAGATAACTGGAGCCTATTTGGCGGTACTACCGAAAAGTGGTACTTTTAGTTTTAATAAGTTTATGGTTAATAAATGTTTTTTTTTGCATCTGATTTGGTGTAATCTCTTTTAATACATTCCTATGAAGGTCACTGACTACTTCTATAGTCCTGAAATTGAAATATGTAGCTACTATAGGTGGTTTTCTGACCTGTGCTTGTCAGGCACATTGCGCATGAACTGAGGAGAATCTATATTGCGCCTGACGGAGGGTTAAACGCCATCTTCCATTCATCCCCATGCTTAATGCAAATAAGATTATACGCCCCCCTGAGGTCAAGCTTGGTAAACCAGCAAGCACCTTTAACTCTGGAGAATAGATCAGAAATCAGGGGTAACGGATACTGATATTTAACAGTAATTTTGTTGAGAGCACGATAATCAATACAAGGTCTTAATGATCCATCCTTTTTGGCCACAAAAAAAACCAGCACCTAAGGGTGACGAGGATGGTCTAATATGACCCTTCTCCAACGCCTCCTTAATATAGGATCGCATAGCCTCGTGCTCGGGTACAGATAAATTGAAGAGCCGACCCTTGGGAAATTTACACCCCGGGCTCAGTTCAATTGCACAGTCATAACTCCTATGAGGAGGCAGAGACGCAGACTCATTCTCACTAAATACATCATAAAAGTCCACCAAATAATCAGGAACATCATGCGACTGAGGAGAGGTGGAAAACACCGGAGCCTCACTAAAGGCACACCGACAACCCCAACTCACCACAGACACAGATTTCCAATCCAAAACTGGATTATGAATTTGTAACCAGGGAAACCCCAAAACAATAGTATCATGCAGATTATGTAACACCAAAAACCTGCAATTTTCTTGATGGTCTGGGGCGACCCGCATTACCACCTGGGTCCAAAACTGAGGTTTATTTTTAGCCAAAGGAGTAGCATCAATCCCCCTCAAAGGGATAGGCATCTGCAGAGGTGTCATCGGAAATCCACAACGTTTAGCAAAATCCAAGTCCATTAGGTTTAGAGCTGCTCCCGAATCCACAAAAGCCTTGGCGGAAAATGTGGACAGGGAGCAGATCAGAGTAATAGCCAGAAGAAACTTAGGTTGAACACCACCAACAGAAAACGTGTGTGCAAGGCGTTTCTCACTTTTAGGACAGACAGAAATAATATGCGAGGCATCTCCACAGAAAAAACACAACTTATTACGCCTTCTGAACTCCTGACGCTGCTCTCTGGAAAAAACTCTATCACATTGCATAGGTTCAGACATCTGTTCAACAGGTGGCAACACCTCTCGTGCAGCTCTGCGTTCATGCAAACGCAGATCAACCTGAATGGCTAAAGACATAGAATCGTCAAGACCAGAGGGAACAGGAAATCCCACCATAGTATCTTTTACGGCTTCTGACAACCCCTTCCAAAAGAGAGCAGCCAAGGCATTATCATTCCAGGTAGTAAGTACTGCCCACTTTCGGAATTTTTGACAGTACAATTCTGCAGAATCACGACCCTGGTTCAATGCCAGCAGGGTCTTTTCAGCCTGATCAATGGCATTAGGTTCGTCATACAACAACCCCAAGGCCTGAAAAAATGCGTTCACATTAGTCAGAATAGGATCATCTGGTTTCAAAGAAAACGCCCAATCCTGGGATCGCCACGCAGCAAAGAGATGACAATTTTAACCTGCTGCGCGGAGCTCCCTGATGAGTTAGGCTTCAAGGCAAAAAATAATTTACAATTATTTTTGAAATTCAAAAATTTAGACCGATCCCCAAAAAATACATCAGGTGTAGGAATCTTTGGTTCAGCAGCATGTGAATGAGCAAGGTAGGCGGAAATTCCCCGCACTTCCGCAGCGAGCTGCTCCACACGATTAGACAATTGCTTTATCTCCATTGAGAGAAAAAAAAATTCCCCTTACGGCCTCAGAGATATAGAGGAAAAAATATACACACTTTTTTTTTTATACAATTCTTTCCTGCAATTGAGTACCCTAGGATCTGCGGTATGGCGGGTGATTCTGTTATGATTGAGTCACCGTAGGAGGCAAAAATAGAAATGCTAGCTAAGTCCAGAAAACCAGAGAAGTTGGCAGCTATCGGATTGCAGACCCCTGAACCTATCAACACAACTAGCAGTAGCCGTGGGGGGGCTCATATGATGCCCTAGGCCCCTCGATCACAGCCGGAGGACTACATAGCCTAAAGACAGAAAGGGAAATCTGAACTGCCCCAGAGCAGACCCCAAAGCAAAAGGCAGCCCCCCACATATAATGACGGTGAAGCAAGAAGAAAGAACAAAACACAGACAGAAAGATAGGCTGAGCAAAGATGGGGACCTAGCTAGCTTAGATAGGAAAGGACAGGAAGGCTGCTGTCTGCAATCCGTGAAAAAACCCTAAGAAAATAAGAGCCAACAAACTGACAGTAAAAAAGGCCCTGAAGACGCTAGGCTTCAAAAAAGGCTATGTCAGTACTCAGGAATATTCTGAAGACAGAGCAACAGGCAAAAGGAGATTCAGCTCACCCCAGCAGGGAATGGCAGAATTCAGAAAAGCAAGGAAAACAAAACACTAATGCAAAAAGGCAAAGCAGAAATCTTAGCTTTAGATGAGCAGGAATCAGACTGGTTTCCTAGAAGTCCACAGAGAAATCACCCACAGGCCAGAAGGGCGTCGGCAGCCTTATATCCAGTCACTAACTCCACTCAGCCAGTCATCATCATCAGCCCCAGGTGTTTGACAATCAGGCTCACTACCTTTCTTCACCAGAAGAGGGAGTTCCTCGGGCCTCAGTAGTGAAGGGGAAAATGAACTCACAACAGATGTCGCTAGTGAGATCTGCCTGTGTGGCAGCTCACTTGCGACCACTTAGCGATGTACCAGCTATCCTGACCGAGTCATATCGCTGGTCGGGATCGCTGGTACATCGCTAAGTGTGACAGTACCTTAAGGCTCTGTTGTTTAATAGTTTCTGCAGGACTTCTTTCAGGATAAGATAAGACGGAAATTGGGTAAATGGAATGTTAAATTTACTTTTAATCTCACTGAAGGATAAGGCGTGTTGGCCATCCCATATATCCCCAATCCTACTAATTCTTGACTCAAACCACATTTCTGGGATTGGACACTTATAAAACGTAAGTAGCAATTTTAGAGGAAAATTTTTTTATGCTGTTCTGTCTGTTAACGTTCTTTTTTAATTTTGTTATATCCCTCCAAGCGGCGAAAATAGAATTCAGAATTGGATGGTGATGGTCATTAATTGTAGGTGATAATAAATGTCTGAAAAATATGTCTGAAATAGATTTATCAATATAAACCTTTTTTGACATGTGGTAAAATGCATTTCAATGCAAAAACTGTCAATTTTAAAATACGCAAACAATTCAATCATTTCTAATTATTACATCTAGCATGACATTTATATGGCAAAACACTGCATTATTTAAATTTTTTCATTTATAAGAATAGTGGAAAGCTTTAGGCTGGGACCATATGACAAATTTTCTTGAAGCACAGATTGTGCAGCCAAAGATTACTGTGTGCCACTGCCATATCACTGCAAAATGCAGATGAATGGGGTACCATTGCAACCCGTGGGGTACTGCGGCCTCAACAAACAATTCACAAAGACTTTTTCCAGCACGGAGAACTGATTAAGTCAATATCACTGCTGTGTTTTATTACAGATTAGCTTGCTCGTCAGTTGAGCCTCAGAAATCAAAGTTTCCATTCAGTGAAAATAAGCAGAAGAAGATGTGCTGGTTGGAGGTTACTAAAGGTAAATGTCATTCAATTAATTTCAGCAGTATCTCAGGGGCCTCAAACTATTGTTCTCACAGCTGCTGGGCCCAATGTGTGTATAGGGATAGCAGACCAAGGTTGACCGTCACCACAGGGGTTCTCACATGTAATCCCAGGTGATGGTATTCTGTAATATTCTTTATTCTTTAAGCTAAAAGCAAATGTTTAAAGGGGAGGGTGTTAACACCTGCCCATTCATGGTCAAAAAATTCACTGTATTGCCCCATACAATTCTAATAATTTGCTTTTTTTAACCAATATTTTAAAGCTTTTGCAGAAATACAAAACAACATATAATGTCAGCTAAATACTTTTTTTCTGTTCCTCTGAAGCAATGAATTTGATGTCTTGGCACCTTCCTATATCACCACTGGAAAGCAGTCACGGTATCATTAACATCTAGACATTTTGGAAGGAATGATCTTAACAAGGGTAACAGAACAAAACAATGATCATTATTACAATAGCACACTTATCATTATGCTCCATGCTGACATTCAATAATCCAACCTGTAACAGCAAGACAGAATAGGGTAGAAAACTAAACACATAGCAGAATAATTGCTGACATCTAGTAATATATTTTATGTAATTTGGCAACAACAAACGCAAGAATAATTACACCATTTAGGAACGTCTGGTCACTTTAAAAGGCAGTTGTGTAGTGATATACAATTGTAGCTGAAAACTACTATTGTCCAAAAGAAAATTATTGGCTATTCCGAGTGATGTACACTTCAGAAGTGCTACTATATCTGACATTCCTATTGAATGTCTGAAAATGTTGAAAACAAAATAACAAGGGAATGCAAAAACATTAGCAGAGCAAACATAGTCACCATAGGGGTTGGATAGTTTATATTGTCATGCACCATTAATTTTAATGACAAACTCAATTCAACAGTGTTACTGTACACTGACGTTAGGCTGCTATTATTTACCAGGTGTCATTTGTGTATAGTAATTGTTTTTTCTATTGCTGATTTGCTGAAAGTTTTTTTTAATTGTTTGATGTTCAGTTTTGTTTGCTTTTGTTTTCTAAGACACTACCTACATCATTGATATGCAGAAAGAAATAACCCAAAAATAGATTTTCCATTTATCTTAACTGCAATTGAAGGCACAAACAAAAGGTTTATGTACAATATAATACAAGTATCTGTACAAGAAACCTAAGGTTTGTAGGTCATGCTTGCACCATAAAATGAATAAAAGTGAAATTTCCAAAGTACATATGCTATCATTTTGTCATAATTTTAGTAATATCTACACACAACTTGTGATCAATACTGTTAGGCAACAAGTTACCAACGCTGCACAGGGAGAATCGCAAGCCATGTCCTCTGCTGTCTCCCATTCTTCTGCAGCCACAGAGGTTCCTGCCCAGCAGAGACATCTGTTCCAGCATCTTGCTCAGACCAATGCTATGCGTTTGGTTGGTGCTGTCTCCCCAGTTTCAGCTATAGCATTCAGCATTAGTCAGTGGTGAGCAGATGCTCCTGGGGCTAAACCCTTCTTTTCTCCATCTGAGCATGCCCATGAGATGACCACTCATTGGTGGTCAGAGGTCACATGCTCAGGTCCTCAAGCAGCTTGGATTGGGCCATCAGCAAGGTCCTGGAAGGCTGCGGTTATAAAAGGATTGCACGGCTGCACAGCCACGTGCTAGTATAGTCCATGTGGAGTGGGTGTTGTATGCACGTATGATTGTCTCTGTTAAATGACTCATGAAACCCCTACCCTTGGTGTTAGGGCTGGTGGAACGCACCAAATTATAAATAATAGTAGGTGCGTCCGCAGCCCGGGGTCCACCGTGCAGAGGTGCTACACTGCTGCTAGGTAATGGCGGAAGAATAGAGCGGCATGAAAACAGTCACACGTGGGTTCCATCACCCAGTTTGAACAAGGGCGAACTCTTTTGACTCACAGAGCCGCACAGCCACTGAACGCAAATACCGAAGCCTGTTTAGCTCACAGAGCCCGGCCAAAAAGCGCACAGAAAGCGGCCACAGAACTCTACCCCAAGGACACGGGGTTAGAGTTCCTCTAGGACCTCTGAGCGCATGGCGTTGCTGCCGCGAACGCTGCTATAAACGCTGGCTACGGAGTGTGGAGCACGTGCACTTTGGCATGCCGAGTCACTGATGGGGACTAATGTCTAACTTCGACTCTGCCCTACCTACACCTAAGCCTGGGTGCTAGCAGGATAGGCTCCACAACACATGCCTACCAAGGGTAGGGGTTTCATAATGAGTCAGTCACCAGAGACATTCATGCGTGCATACATCACTCTCTCCACATAGTCTGTAAATACAGTCTATCCTAGCGCATGGCCGAGTGGCCATGCGAACCTTTTATAGCCGCGAGTGTCCGGGACCTTCCTGGCTTCTCAGATGGGCCAATCCGAACAGGAGCAGGACCTGAGAATGTGACCTTCGATCTCCAATGGGAGATCACTCCACGGGCATGCTCAGTGGCCCGGCATGGGGACTTAGTCCCTGGAGAATCGGCTCGGGATTCTCGCTGTGCAGTGACAGAAATCCAATGCCTAACATTACCCCCCTCCTATGGCCCCCCTCTGAGCCTCACTCCGCTCAAATTCCACAATAAGAAGAGGAGCATGGATGTTCTCCACCGGGTCCGAGCCTCTGGGCCATGACCCTTCCAATCCACCAAGTAAAACTTTTTGCCCCGCATCATCTTGCATCCCACAATGGCATTGACCTTAAACTCATCAGAGGACAGGTCTGATGTCGCGGCAGATGGCTCAGAAAACCGGGACATGTGAACCAGCTTAAGGAGGGACACATGAAACGTGTCAGAAATAGCCAATTGTGGTGGAAGGGCCAGGTGGTAGACCACAGGATTGATCTGCTCGAGGACCTTGAAAGGGCCAATATAGCGCTGTGCGAACTTAGCGGATTCAGCCTGCAGCCTGATGTTTCGGGCAGAAAGCCACACTAAGTCGCCAGGGGTGAAGATCAGAGCAGGACGCCTGTGCGCATCAGCGGTGGCCCTCATTCTCTCCTTGGAGGCCCGGATAGCATCCTGTGTGTGATCCCAAATGTCATGTGCCTCCACCGCCCAGTCTGCCACCCTAGAGTCGGTGGATGACACGGGCATGGGCACGGGGACACGCGGATGCTGGCCGTAAATTAAGAGGAATGGAGTCTGACCGGTGGAGTCGGCCACAGCGTTGTTCAAAACGAACTCTGCCCACGGCAGGAAGGATGCCCGATCATCCTGCCTGGCCGAGACAAAATGTCGCAGATATGTCACCAGGGTCTGGTTGGCTCTCTCAACCAACCCGTTCGTCTCGGGATAATAGGCCGAGGAGAGATTTAGCTTGATGCTGAGCAGAGAACAGAGCTCTCTCCAGAACCGAGACGCAAACTGAGGACCCCAGTCACTGACAATCTTATCCGGCATGCCATGCAGGCGGAAGACATGTTTAATAAACAACGCTGCCAGGCACCACGCAGAAGGCAGCCGCGAGAGTGGCACCAGATGCACGGAAAAATGATCGGTGACCACCCAAATGACGGTGCTGCCACTGGACTTGGACAGACCCACCACAAAGTCCATACCTACCATCTCCCAGGGCCTGTCCGCAGGGGATAGAGTAACCCAGTGGGCCGCTGACGAGAGGGTCGATTCTGGGTGCAAGAGACGCACGCCTGAATATAGTCCCTGACGTCACGGGCCATATGCGGCCACCAGTACATCCTTGCCAGGAGATCAGAGGTCCGTTTGGTCCCAAAATGTCCCCCCACTCTGGACGAATGAGCCCAAGAGAGGACCTCTGATCGCAGATGGGCAGTGACAAAAGTCTTGCTTGGAGGTAACGACTCGAGAGCAACCGGAGCCACGGTCCTCAGACTATCGACTATCAGCCGAGGCTCCACCTCCTCCAATGACACCACGGAGTGGGAAAGAGCGTGGGCCCGGACGTTCTTCTCCCTGGAGAGAAAATGCAGGGTGAAATGGAATCGGGAGAAGAACAAAGACCAACTGGCCTGGCGAGAATTCAGCCGCTGGGCTGTCTGTAGATAGACCAAATTTTTGTGGTCGGTGAACACCTGGAAAGGGTGGCGAGCCCCCTCCAGGAGGTGTCTCCACTCTGAGAAGGCCAGCTTCATTGCTAGCAACTCCTTGCCCCCCGTTGGAATAATTCCTCTCTGCTGGTGTGAAGGTCTTAGAGAAGAAGAAGCATGGGTGCTTCCGACCTTGCGAGTCCTTCTGGAACAGGACCGCTCCAGCACTGACAGAAGAGGCATCCACCTCCAGAATGAAGGGCTTATCTACATCGGGGCGATGTAGAATTGGAGCGCTAGTGAAGTGGGATTTAATAGAAGCGAAGGCCTTTGAGACAGTTTCCGACAACAGTTTGGGGTTTGCACCCTTCTTGGTGAGGGCTACCAAGGGCCCTACCAAAGTTGAGAAATGGGGAATGAATTGGCAGTAGTAATTTATGAACCCCATAAAGCACTGCACCACTTTGAGAGAATGGGGTTCTTGCCAATCCATCACCGCCTGTAGTTTGGCAGGATCCATGGCCAAACCCTGGGCAGAGATGATGTAGCCCAGGAAAGGCAAGGACTCTTGCTCAAACACACATTTCTCCAACTTGGCGTAAAGGGAGTTTGCCCGCAGGAGATCGAAAACTTTGCGAACATCTCTCCGGTGGAAGTCAATATCTGGAGAGTAAATGAGAATATCGTCCAGATAGACTACTACCGAGGTGGTAAGCATATCCCGGAAGATATCGTTCACAAAGTCTTGGAAGACGGCTGGCGCATTACATAGCCCGAAGGGCATCATCAGATATTCATAGTGCCCATCCCTGGTGTTAAAAACCATCTTCCATTCGTCCCCCTCACGGATGCGAATCAGGTTATAGGCTCCTCGCAGATCAAGCTTAGTAAACACTCTCGCTCCCCATAGCCTATCGAACGGTTCCGATATCGGGGTAGAGGATACTTGTTCTTAACGGTTATGGCGTTAAGACCCCTGTAATAGATGCACGGACATAATTCTCCATTTTTCTTTTGGACAAAGAAGAATCTCGCTCCCGCCGGAGACACCGACTTCCTAATGAATCTTCTTGCCAGATTCTCCCTGATATACTGAGACATGGCTTCTGTCTCTGGGAGAGATAGGGGGTAGACTCGACCCCGGGGAGGCTCAGCACTGGGTAAGAGGTCAATAGGACAGTCATAAGGGCGGTGCGGCGGAAGGGTCTCCTCCGCCTTCTTGGAGAAAACGTCTGCATACTGCTGGTACGGCTTGGGAAGCGAGGAGAGATCTGCCGGAACCTCAGAGGTAGTGACCTGTATGCAGTCCCTCAGACACCTACCCTCACAGGACTTACTCCAACTGAGGATTTTTCCCGAGGACCACTCTATGTGAGGAGAGTGAGCTTGTAACCAGGGAACTCCTAGGAGGACCTGGTCGACACCTTCAGGCATAACAAGAAGAGACAGCATCTCCTGATGAGAAAGAGACAGTGAGAGTCTCAGTGGTGCCGTCTGGTGGGTGATTTGGGGCGGGAGTGTCGCACCATTCACCACTCTGATAGTGACTGGTTGAGGTAGCAGGACCAGGGGGATTGCGTGTTGTTGGGCGAAGGCAGACGACATGAAATTGCCCTCCGCCCCAGAGTCCACGCAAACCTCCACAATCAGAGTGGAAGAATTGAACTCTAATTCCCCTTTAAACAGGAGCTTGGAGGAGAAAGTCACTGTGTCTAGTAGGCCCCCTCCGATAACCACTAGACGTGAGCGTTTCCCGACCGCTGTGGGCACTGGTTAGCAATGTGCCCAGTCTGCCGTACAGTGTCCATTTTAGGACATGATCATATATCAAAATCAAACAACACTGTACTGCCAACAAAGGAAGCAGACTAGAGATACCCGTGCAGGCCGGGACTTGGACCCCGTGCGGGACACCTCCATGGTCTCTGAAGGCTCGGGCGGCTGACCGGGAGATTCCAGCGGTCTAGAAAAATTTGGCGCCAACCTATATCGTTGGCTGGACTTGGAGCGCTCCAGCCCTCGCTCGGTGAAGCGAATGTTAATTCGGGTGCAGACCATAATGAGCTCCTCCAAAGTGGTGGGCACCTCCCTGGTAGCCAGGGCGTCTTTGACATGATCAGCTAGGCCTCTCCAGAATGTAGGTATGAGAACCGGAGGCCAGAGTTCTGAAGAGGATGGCATACTGGCTGACCAGAGACGGACCCTGGGTTAGGGCCAGCAACTGAAGTGCGGTGTCGTGCGTGACCCAAGGTCCCAGGAACACCTGCTTCAGAGTGAGCAGAAAATGGGTGGCACTCTGTGCCAGGGGATCCCCACGCTTCCACAGCGGGGTGGCCCACTCCAAGGCCCTGCCTGACAGGAGGGAGACTATAAATCCCACCTTGGCCTGCTCAGAGGGAAATCGTGTGGCCAGCAACTCCAGGTGAATGGAGCACTGACTCACGAAACCCCTGCATGATGCACTATCACCCAGGAACTTCTCGGGCAGCGGGAGGCGAGACAAGGTCGGGGCAGGGCTGGCCGTGGAGACACGGGCGACAGCCTCTGTAGCTGCTTGAACAGTGACCGAAGTAACATCCACAGCTGAGGTGGAACGCTCAAGTGCTGCCAACCTACCCTCCATCTGCTGGATGTACCTGTGCAATCGTTGTTCGTCTGCCATTACTAGCCAGACCCTGGCGCTAGGATAATGTTAGGGCTGGCGGAACGCACCAAATTATAAATAATAGTAGGTGCGTTCGCAGCCCGGGGTCCACCGTGCAGAGGTGGTACACTGCTGCTAGGTAATGGTGGAAGAATAGAGCGGCCTGAAAACAGTCACACGTGGGTTACGTCACCCAGTGTGAACAGGAGCGAACTCTGTTGACTCACAGAGCCGCACAGCCGCTGAACGCAAATACCGGAGCCTGTTTAGCTCACAGAGCCTGGCCAAAAAGCGCACAGAAAGCGGCCACAGAACTCTACCCCAAGGACATGGGGTTAGAGTTCCTCTAGACCCTCAAAGAGCACAACGTCACTGCCGCGAACGCCGCTATAGACGCTGGCTACGGAGTGTGGAGCACGTGCACTGTGGCGTGCCGAGTCACTGATGGGGACTAATGCCTGACTCTGACTCTGCCCTACCTACACCTAAGCCTGGGCACTAGCAGGCTAGGCTGCACAACACATGCCTACCAAGGGTAGAGGTTTCATAATGAGTCAGTCACCAGAGACATTCATACGTGCATACATCACTCTCTCCACATAGTCTGTTAATACAGTCTATCCTAGCTCATGGCTGAGCAGCCATGCGAACCTTTTATAGCCTCTAGTATCCGGGACCTTCCTGGCTTCTCGGATGGGCCAATCCGAACAGGAGCAGGACCTGAGCACGTGACCTTCGATCTCCAATGGGAGATCACTCCACAGGCATGCTCAGTGGCCCGACATGGGGACTTAGTCCCTGGAGAATCTCGCTGCTGAGCAGCATGTATTGCCATAGCTGTGCCAGAGGTGGCAGCAGCAGGCATACTCACGGAGCTCGTCTGGGCAGAGCGCCTGGACTGACAAGTTTGCTGAGCAACCTCCTCTGCGGCTGAAGAGGAATGGGAGACCACTGGAAGTAAGGCTCTGGATTCTTGCTGTGCAGCGACAGAAATCCGGTGCCTAATATTTGGAATGCATGTGTTGCTCAGCCTTGCCAGTTAGTAATATTTGGAATGCATGTGTTGCTCAGCCTTGCCAGTTAGCGCCTAGGCTGATAGTGCAGGTAGGAGGCAGAGTCAGGGCCTATCATCAGCACCAAGTAGTGGCTTTGCCTATATGCCACTGTGAACTCTGTCCACACTCCACAGTAGCCAGCGTCTATTAGTGGCATTCGCAGGTGTGCTTAGTGGGTCTAGAGAGGCTCTTACCCAGGGTCTTTGGGGCAGAGTCTTGTGACTGAACACTTGCGCTGATTCAGCTGTACCCTGTGACTGTCAGCAGGGTATGGTATCTGTGCTCTGCAGTTCCGTGACTCTGTGAAGCAACAGAGCTCGTCGCAACTACACACTGGGTGCTGTTTAACCCATGTGTGTCCAGTGCAATACCGCCATTTTGTGTCTGCCATTACCGAGCAGCAGTTAACATCTCTGCATGTTGGACCCTGGGCTGCGAACGCACCTTATTACAATCTTTATATTATTTGGTGCGTCCTGCCAGCCCTAACAACTACTACCAGACTCAAAGGGTTTTCAGTGATTAGAAATTAAAAAGTATGATTGTTTTCCACTCTTGTCCATAGCATTCCTGAAAATATGCTCCACTGATGACAAAAAGCTGATAAAGCACAAATAGAAATAAAAATAGATCTAGGTTTACTGCTATATATAAGTTGTCAAAAAAAATTATAGAACACTGTATTCATCTTGTAGGGATCCTACTAGAAGGTCAAGAAATAATAAACTTTAACCCCTTAATGACCGCCGATACACCTTTTAACGGCGGCAGTTAAGGGTACTTATGCCACAGCCCCAGTTTTTAATGGCGCTGAGGAATAAGGGTATAGTGCCCCCCAGAGTCGGACTTTCTCTGGGATCTCGGCTACCAGGGGTATGGGGTATGTAAACTTTTGAGCACAACTGTATATGCTCCTTATAGTCATTTCAAATGTGATGTGGTCCCTAAAAAATGGTTTTGTAAATGTTTTAAAAATGAGAAATCAATGGACAACTTTTAACACTTATAGCTTCCTAACAAAATAAATTATGTTTCAAAAATGTCACTCATGTAAAGTAGACATGTAGGAAATGTTATTTATTAACTATTTTTTGTGACATGAATCTCTGATTTAAGGGCATACAAAAATTAATAATAATTTGAAAATTGCTAAATTTTCTCTAAATTTCCATTTTTTTCACAAATAAACACAAGTTACATCGATGAAATGTTATCATTATAATGAGGTACAAAATGTAATGAAAAAATAATAGCAGAATCAGTGCTCTCTGTTAAAGTGTTGCAGAGTTATTACCACATAAAGGTCAGAATTGTAAAATTTGGCCCGGTCATGAAGGTAAAAGCAGGCTCGGAGGTGAAGGGGTTCAGCTCTGTGGTCCATCATGATCCATGATTTAGAATTAACTTGTTTTTCTTGTCTTTGTTAACTTTTTAGTGCACCACTGCTAATAATATCAATAGCAAGTTGATTTGAGCTTTGCCAATACAGCAGATAGAGTAGAATTCAGCCTGCTGGAACATTGACAAATATGCATAGGAAGGATTATTAAAGCTAAGACCAACTCAATGTACACTTTATGAACAGTTAATGTTACCAATAGGATTATGCTGAAATGAGAGCGTGCATTGCATTTGGAAAGAACTTCAAACACAGAAATTGCATTGAGACTGCCAGACTACTGTGTACTAAGTCTCTCATCTATATGCAGATTTAATTTTAAAGATATACAGTACTTGGATTTATGAGTAATGCTTCCATTTTTTATAGTGTTTTCTAAGTAAAAAACAAGGGAAGAGAAAATTACTTTTTAATATGTTAGGTTTTAAGTGAAGTTTTTATTAAATGCTTTATTAATAAAATGTTGACTTTTGAAGCTATGTTAGTAGGAAAGAAATACAAAACTGTTTTTGACGATTATATGGTTGCTTGCAAATTATACCAGTTTTATCTTGGCAATGCACACACTTTCTATGGAAGAATATGTCGCTCACCAAACAAAATGCTATATGTTAAAAAATGTTGTACATGTAATACAGCAAAATTTTGTACATCTAAACAATGAAGTTTCCTTTAATAAAAATCCTTATTTCTCATTCACACTGGAGATGAGCAGACTTTTGAAATTCAAATTCTTCAGCTTTGCTGAAGTTTCCCAAAAATTTGGATTTGAATTTCATATGAATCTCAATACTGCACAGCCTCTAATTGCCCCCCTCCCAAATAAATGTGTAATACTCTGAGGTCTCATAAAAGTGTCTTGTGAACACGTTAACACAAAGACAGCCTTATTAAAGTCCAAGTGACCTCAACCTATCTGGCTAAAGGAAAATAAATGGTAACTGGTGGTAACCAACAGTAGTATTCAGTTGGTGTGTAAGGCTCGAATATTGGACTATTAGTATGCAAAAAATATTTTGCTTTGTTTTGTTTTTTCCACAATACACTGTGTAAGGTAGACAGTTGCATTTAAAGGGTACCAGTCATGTAAAATAAAGCTTTTTAACATGCATATATGGGGTCAAAATACAGAGTAAGAGCGTTCTGACACTGTGTGATGCCGGCATCAAGAGCCTTGTTACCGAGAGGAAATGAACTTTATTTTCCCTGGCATTTTTTAGCTTCCAGTTGTGACAGCACAGTTTCAGTCACTACCCTGTGCATAGTGAGTGGTGTCTGCAACTGTGCCCCCAGCACTGACTAACAACTGGGACTAATGATGAGCTACCGTATGCTAGTGCAGGGGTGTAGTGAAAGCTGCTGCTCTGTATTGACAGATCAGTTACTGCCACCCACGTGAATAGGAAGCCAAATGCTGCTGGGGGAACAAAGGTAATTTCCTCATGGCAGCGTGGCTCTGAGTTCCTGCTCTGCACAACATTTTAGTAACCTGCAAATTATTCCTAAAACCGCAGCTTATTTTTGAACTTTACATGACACGCTCCCTTTAAATTTTTTTCTTTTATGGAGATTTTGCTTTTGTTTTGAAAAAAGAAATAAATAACATGGATTGTCTGTCTCACAAGGAAGGAAGCACACATTCTGTGACACCTAAGCCTTGGTTTCAGGATATTTAGTAGCAAATTAGAATAAAGGGCTATTAGACTGCCCTCATTGCTTGGAATGTGTGATGTAAAAAGGCTTTTATTAAGGTGCTGTTACTGCACTGTATCCCAGAGCATTCAATTCACAGTCACAGTACAGCACCTCCCTATCACTTGAATATTTGGATTATCCTTTACAGTTTGAGGCTACTATTCCCATTTTGAATGTGCTTGAACTCAGTATACGCCTTTTCTACATCTACCTCTATATATATTTCTGAATGTGTGTGTGTGGGTATCACCAACCAATCACGAAGCATCTTTCATTTCACAAGAGCTGTGTAAAAGATGATGAGCTCTGATTGGTTGCTATGATCAACAGTTTTCCTTGCAACCAATCACTAAGCATCTTTCATTTCACCAGAGCTGTTTTGATTGCTATGAGCAACAGTTTTCCCTCTCCAGAAAGCACCTCAGCAGACACTGACATGGTGGGAGAAATCTAGCATTCCCGGAAATATAAGATCCCAGCCATTGTCTGCCCCCCAAAAAGGAGAAGAGAGCACATGACAGAAATAAATCACCTCTTCTGTGCCCATATACACATCACACATCCTCCATCCTATAGGCACATCTTCCCTCTTAAAGGGATCATTGATATGGAAGTCAGGGCAAATCCCTCAGCACTCTGATACTGACCCCAGGCCTCTCTTAAAGGGGTGTCTGGTATGGAAGTAAGGGCAAATCCCTCAGCACTCTGATTCTGACCCTAGGCTTCTATTAAAGAGATCATTGGTATGGAAGTTAGGGCAATTTCACTCAGCGTTCTGGTTCTGACCCCAAGCTCTCTTAAAGGGATCCCCAGTATGGAAGTCAGGGCAATTGCCTTCAAATGCTCTGGTACTGACCCCAGGCTCTTTTAAAGGGATCTCCTGTATGGAAGTTAGGGCAAATCCCTCAACACTCTGAATCTGACCCCAGGATTCTATTAAAGGGATCATTGGTATGCAAGTCAGGGCAAATCCACTCAGCGCTCTGGTTCTGATCCCAGGCCTCTCTTAAAGGGATCCCCAGTATGGAAGTGAGGGCAAATCCACTCTGCGCTTTGGTACTGACCCCAGGCCTCTCTTAAAGGGATCTCCGATATGGAAGTTAGGGTATAATTGCACGGCATTATGGGGAAGTTCACAAAGTCAAGCCTTACATCATGAACCTGCTGTCTGGCTGTTGCAAACTTCAGCAGTGAGTGAAATGGAGCTAGGCATTTTTGGTGATCCTCACAAATTGAATCATAATTTGTAAAATTCATGGAGACTTGAGAATTACAGGAAATATTACTGGAAGTTGATCCTCTGTGACTTAATATGCTCATTCCTAATATATACAGATTTATTTTATTAAAATATAAAAATAAATAAAATATATTTTATAAAAATTTAAAATTATAACACTCAAAACAAAGAAAATAAGCATGAATCAGCAGAATTTTTAAATCTTGATTGTGGACTGTGAATGAATACAAGCCATCTGTAAAGTATAATAAAAATTAATTGTGCTTTCAAAGGGCTATTCAGAATAAGCTGCCATATCTGTATGGCATGAGAAATAACACTATTTTTGGCCATTTATCCTGTATTTTAACTTATTTTCTGAGTTTTCTGTAAGCTCTATCTTAATTTGCAATTGATCCTAAGCTGGAGGGATGAAACTAGCCGCTATGCTGTCTTCAATACAGAGTAAGCACAGAACATAGGGAAAGATTCCTGCTCTTAATTCTAGACATAAGCAACAGCATCAAAATTATCCTGCTGTCCAAGCTGTGTAGATGTGAATCTAGCCCTGGAGTGAGCTAAAAGACTTGATAGAAAGGTCAACAAAATATTTCTAAAGGTACTGTCACACTTAGCGATGCACCAGCGATCCCGACCAGCGATATGACGCGGTCAGGATCGCTGGTGCATCGCTAAGTGGTTGCTAGTGAGCTGCCACACAGGCAGATCTCACCAGCGACATCGCTGGGGACGGGAGTCGCTACTTACCTGTCACACAAGGCAATCCTGATGTCCTCCTGCCCGGCTCCACGCTCGTCGCTCGTCTCTCCACAGGAAGCGCCGCAGGAAGCTGGCGACGAGAAACAGGTCAGGATGTTCTCGCGCGATCAGCGATAACCAGCGGGGGAGTGGGTTGTAGGTAAGTATCACACATAGCGATATCGCTAGCAATATCGCTATAACGTCACTAGTTATAGCAATATTGCTAGCGATATCGCTTAGTGTGACAGGCCCTTAAGTGTCCATCTCCTTGTTTTCTTACTCTGTCCTTCATTCATTATGTGTAAATTGATGCCTTATCGTGCTGGTGTGCATGTATAGACAGAGACTTATCAATTCAGGGCAATGGGCATGGAGAAGCCACAGTCGACCCAACTGTTCAACTAGTGCTGCTCGGTACCCTGCAGTTTTACAAGTATTATCATCTCTGAAACGCTTCAGCGCTTCAGAGTCGCACACACCTTGCTGAGATTGCATATCCAATCCCTGATGCATGTTATTCATCGATTGAGCAGCATGTATCAACTTTCAGATTCACTTTAAATGCAATTTGTTCACTATAATTTAAAAAAAATAGTTTTATCATTAATTGAAGTTGAATTTTGGCAGTTTAAAAATGAATTTCCTGTTTTTCATCTTTCATCTGCATCTGCTCATTTAAAGTAATACAGGATAAAATAAAAGTAAAAGCATCTACTGGGATAATATTTCTCCTTCAGAGACCACCAACTTGCAGACACCTTGCCAGCCAGGCACTTGGGTGAAAAAGTGTGCAAATTTGTTTTCTTATATAATAAAAGTCTCTTTAGTGTTACCTAATGAGAGTAACTATTCTTATATGAAACTTGCAATATGACTAAGGATGTATTTGAGTTTCCTCAGAAAGAAAAGCACATTTATCTGCAGATATCTATTTCACAGTTTTTGTCCTTTGTCAGTGTATTGCAGGGTTCTAGTGGATTTGAATTAGAAAGTTTTAAGAGATTGAATATTAACTTAGAGAGTAGCCTTTTTTCCAATAGGTGGGACTAGAGAAATAGCTTTTTTTCTGCTGAAGGAGAACCAATTTGAAAACCTTTTATCCAGGTTGCATAGCATGGATTATAAGACTTCCAACTCCAGTTACTTAGCTTTTCAAGAAGAAATGTTACTACTCTAACATGAGTTGCGATTTGCTTCATCTTATCAACTCTATATTAAATGGAAAGGTGATAGTGATCACCTTTAGATTGGTTTTAAAAAAATGTACATAAAGGAAAGATTCTGAAAATGCAGCTACAGAATTTATTAAAATTAATGGTTAACAAGTGACATCAGAGTAAAAACGCGATCATAATTAGTAGTTTTCGAGGTGGACAATTCTTTAAAAAAAATCATGAAACACCTTTACACAAGCACATAACACATACAAATATACAGTACTGGTCAAAGGCTCACACCTTCATGTTTTGCTTTTTCATGATCTTTTCAGAATGTGCACATTGTAGATTCACACTGAAGGAAAAAAACCATTAAAGTAGACACATGTAAACAATGAGTAAAGAAACACATGTGACATAAACCAGAAAATGTCTAAAATTTTAGGTTCTTCAAAGTATCCCATTTTCTCTGATTAAGATTCAAACAAGTAGACTGGGTATGGATGGATATGCCACAACAGGAAAACTTAAATTGGCACAGATGGACAGTTGACAATTAGAGTTGAGCGATACCGTCCGATACTTCAAAGTATCGTATCGGATGGTATCGGCCGATCTTTAAAAAAAGTATCGGTATCGCCGATTCCGATACCGGAAGTCCCATTCAAGTCTATGGGACTTCCGGTATCGGAATAAGAAAAACCCTTTCCTGCCCTTGTACAGCCTCTCTGGGGTCTGTACGGGCCTTTCGGGGGGCTGTGCCGGCCTGCCAGGGGGTCTGTGCAGGCTCCGGTGGTCTGTGCCGGCCTGCCGGTGGTCTGTGCAGGCTCCGGGGGGCTGTGCCGGCCTGCCGGGGGGCTGTGCCGGCCTGCCGGGGGGCTGTGCAGGCTCCGGGGGGCTGTGCCGGCCTGCCGGGGGGCTGTGCCGGCCTGCCGGGGGGCTGTGCAGGCTCCGGGGGGCTGTGCCGGCCTGCCGGGGGGCTGTGCCGGCCTGCCGGTGGTCTGTGCAGGCTCCGGGGGTCTGTGCAGGCATCGTCCGATGGGACTACAAGTCCCATCGGGCGATGCCTGCTACCATGACAGTGATTGACACATTAGCCAATGATGGGACAGTAGCAGTCCCATCATCCGGCTAATGTGTTAAATGTAAAAAAAAAAAAAAAAAAAAAAAATTACATGCTACATACATACAACATGCATACTACATACATGCTACATTCATACTACATACTACATACATGCTACATTCATACTACATAAATACTACATGCAACATACATACTACATATATACTACATGCATGCTACATACATACTGCATGCTACATACATACCACATATATACTACATACATACTACATGCATGCTACATGCTACATACATAACACATATATACTACATGCATGCTACATACATACTACATGCTACATACTACATATATACTACATGCATGCTACATACTACATGCTACATACATACTACATGCATGCTACATACATACTACATACATACTACATATATACTACATGCATGCTACATACATACTACATGCTACATACTACATGCATGCTACATACATACTACATGCTACATACTACATATATACTACATGCATGCTACATACATACTACATACATACTACATATATACTACATGCATGCTACATACATACTACATATATACTACATTCATACTACATACTACATATATACTACATACATACTACATACATACTACATACATACTACATGCATGCTACATACATACTACATGCATGCTACATACATACCACATACATACTACATGCTACATACATACCACATATATACTACATACATACAATACATTCATACAATACATACATAGACATACAGTACATATAACATAGAGTAACATACTTACCAATACTTGTCACATTGTTCCCCGAAGCCATTGTCTTTTCCGGAATAAATATTAACATAACAAACCACAAAAATACTCACCCACGATCCGAAGCAGTCCACGAGTGTGTCCCACGACGATCTTGGGTAGAGAACTGCAGCATCAGATGATGCTGCCGTTCTCTACGGGCTGCAGGAATCCAATGACGGAAGGTAGGTATCCTTCCGCACTGTATTCCTGCGCCACTTAAAAAAAAAAAAGTCCCTAGTCTCACTTTATGCCATTGCTGTGTGGGAAATTCCCACGCAGCAATGGCATAAAGTGAGACTAGGGACTTTTTTTTTTTTAAGTGGCGGAGGAATACAGTGCGGAAGGATACCTACCTTCCGTCATTGGATTCCTACAGCCCGTAGAGAACGGCAGCATCATCTGATGCTGCAGTTCTCTACCCAAGATCGTCGTGGGACACACTCGTGGACTGCTTCGGATCGTGGGTGAGTATTTTTGTGGTTTGTTATGTTAATATTTATCCCGGAATAGACAATGGCTTCGGGGAACAATGTGACAAGTATTGGTAAGTATGTTACTCTATGTTATATGTACTGTATGTCTATGTATGTATTGTATGAATGTATTGTATGTATGTAGTATATATGTGGTATGTATGTAGCATGTAGTATGTATGTGGTATGTATGTAGCATGCATGTAGTATGTATGTAGCATGCATGTAGCATGCATGTAGCATGCATGTAGTATGTATGTAGTATGTATGTAGCATGTATGTAGCATGCAGTATGTATGTAGTATATATGTAGTATGTATGTAGTATATATGTAGTATGTAGTATGTATGTAGCATGCATGTAGTATATATGTAGTATGTATGTAGCATGTAGTATATATGTAGCATGCAGCATGTATGTAGTATGTATGTAGTATATATGTAGTATGCATGTAGTATGTATGTAGCATGCAGTATGTATGTAGCATGTATGTAGTATGTATGTAGTATATATGTAGTATGTATGTAGCATGCATGTAGTATGTATGTAGTATGTATGTAGCATGCAGTATGTAGCATGTATGTAGTATGTATGTAGTATGTATGTATGTAGTATGTATGTATGTAGTATGTATGTAGCATGCAGTATGTATGTAGCATGTATGTAGCATGTATGTAGTATGTATGTAGTATGTATGTAGTATGTATGTAGTATGTATGTAGCATGCAGTATGTATGTAGCATGTATGTAGTATGTATGTAGTATATATGTAGCATGCATGTAGTATGTATGTAGCATGCATGTAGTATTTTTTTTTTTTTTTTTTTTTTTTAACATTTAACACATTAGCCGGATGATGGGACTACTACTGTCCCATCATTGGCTAATGTGTCAATCACTGTCATGGTAGCAGGCATCGCCCGATGGGACTTGTAGTCCCATCGGACGATGCTTGCACAGACCCCCGGACATCAGCACAGCCCCCCGGCAGGCCGGCACAGCCCCCCGGCAGGCCGGTACAGACCCCCACAGGGTGCACAGACCACCGGCAGGCCGGCACAGCCCCCCGGCAGGCCGGTACAGACCCCGGGCAGTCCACACAGCCCCCCGGCAGGCCGGCACAGCCCCCCGGCAGGCCGGCAGAGACCCCCGGAAGGCCCGAAATGACGGCGCATCATGATGCGCACACACCGCGCATCATGATGACGTCAGGCCGTCAATCAACTGAACTTCCGATTCCGATGCCGAATTCCGATATTGAAAAAATATCGGAAGTCGGTATCGGAATTCCGATACAGCAAGTATCGGCCGATACCCGATACTTGCGGTATCGGAATGCTCAACACTATTGACAATGCAACATGTCAGTGAAGATTCCTTTATTGAAAGTCTCAACAGGTACAACATATTTCAATGCTAATGAGCTTTTTTATCAAGTAACAGAGATTGGATAATGAGACCTATAAATATCGAAATGCATTATATATGTTGAGACTTTCAATAAAGGAATGTTCACTCAAATTTTAAAGTGTTAGCTAGTCATTGGCAGTGATTTGAGTTCTCCAATTGTGGGGAAATGCAACCATATCTCTCCTACTTCTTTGGCGCTCCATCCATTCATCTTGTAAGATTTATCACACTAAACTAAGGACTTGGGTACTGGAAACAAACATATTTAGGTTTCTGTTTCTTCCATTTCCTCATTGGTGTTGTGCTCATTTGAGGCTTCTGATGAACAGGTATGGCTCATTAAGAGTTCATATGTTGAATCACTGTGAAAGTGTAAAGGAAAGGCATTTTTTGCAGAGGCATGTACACAGTTCCACACATTTACAAACTCTATTCCACAATTGTTCTGGCTTACCATGACTGTTCTAAGTCAGAATACGGCAAGCAACTACTCAGCTAATTAAACCAAAATGTCAGTCCATCGGTATTTTAAAATGCAATGCTCAGTCAATGAGAAAATTTTACTAACTTAATGAAAACCATCAATTGCTATGCGGAAGCTAGCTATCACGAGGACCTCCTCAAGATATGAAGTCCAAAAATGACCTCGGCTGTAGAAGATAAGTTCCTCAGAGTTACCAGAATCAACAACTAAAAATTCAGAGCAATTGAGATAACAATCCTCATAAACTATGTAAAAAACATCAAGTAAAATAGATTTTTCTACATTAGTACAGGGAACAGATTTCAAAGCAGGCTTTTATGGTTTCTGCAAAAAACGACACTTCTGAAAACCACATGCAAGAAGATGAGTTTTTTGGGGTCAACCAATGGAAGGAATGGTAATTAAATAAATGGAAAACTGTTCTGTGGTCTGATGACTCAAAATGTGCAAGTTTTTTTTATTAACTTCTATGTCTTTATGAGATGCAGAAGAGGTGAGTAGACGTTTCAACATGTCTGGTGCCCGCCATGAAGTATACCGGGAAGGTGTGATTGTATGGGGGCACTTAGCTGGGGACACTATTGGCAATTTGTTCAAAATTCAAGGCACACTTATCCAATATTGCTACAATGGTATTCTGCAATGACATGCCGCCCAATCAGGTTTTCATCAGTGAGAAATTATTCATGCTGCAACAGGACAATGACTCAAAACACAGCTAGAGGCTATGTGACCAAGAAGAAGGATGGAGTGCTGCATCAGATGGCTTGACTTCCACAATCACCCATCGTCAACCCAACTAAGATGGTTTGGGTTGAGTTGGACCACAGAATAAATTAAACAGATCCAAGTGTGCTGGACCTCTGGGATCTCCTTCAAAACTGTTAGAATGCTATCTGATTAAGCTGGGCTGCTAGGGCCAATGTTAAGTGTGTTTCAAGGATCTGTCATAAAAGTAGAAGAGGGGTATTTGTGGAATTTAAGTATGAAAATTTGTTCTGGTTTGTTTTAAAAAAAAATTTTATTGAATGTTTCCATATGTGTAACTTTATAATTTTGCTTCCTTCAGGTTAAATCTACAATGTGCACATCCCAAAAAAAGATGAGGATAAATATTTCATATACAGGTGTTTCCAAACTTTTGATAAGTACATTATGTTATAGATAAGTGAATCTTTCCCAGGTGAGATTAAATTGCCTCCAATTTAAATTGTGATTTTCTTTGTGCAAATTAGGCAAATAATAGCTGTCCAGTAGACCTCGGATGACTTGTTGCACTTTGCCACAGTACTGAAAAGGCCTTAGGCAATGCATATTATGTTGTCTTGATATCACAATGCATAGAATAACATCTGAGGTATGATTGGTGTTACTAATCCCAAATGAAGGTGACTCAAGAGCTTAAAAATCTGCATAAGACCAGAAACACAGAGAATCAAATGGGAGCTGCATTGGTGAGACACGTGAGCATTGAGGTGAATATATGTATTTTTTCACCCTATATTTAATATGCTGTGGTCTCTGGAGAGATCTTAAAACACAGTGGCTCAGTTGTAAGCAGTGCTACATTGCAGCGCTGGGGTCCACTGTTCAAATCCCTCCAAAAACAATGTCTGCAAGGAGTTTTGTTTGTTTGATCTCACTATGTTTTCATGAGCTTCTTCCCAAACACCAAAGACGTACTGAAAGGGATGTTGATGTTTGCAAAGCCCTGTGTAATTGATGGTGCTATATCAATGAGTGAACCAAATTAAGAAAAATGTTATTCACTTTAATGCTAAACTAATTTTGAGGCTAATGTCTCTATCTATCTATCTATCTATCTATCTATCCTGTATTTACAATATATATAATATATTATTTTTAGATATATTGTATATGCTGTAAGCAACATTAGAAATTGCGGTTTTTAACTTCTTAGTTATGAGAACAAATGTACAAATGTTCCTTATTTCCAGTGCTCACACTGTAAATTCCTACTGATAAAAGTTTATATATATATATATATATATATATATATATACAGTATATATATTTTATCCAGGTATACATGTTAATAGTGTATTATTGTATGTGTAAGCTTTGTGGATGAGCACATCTGAAGAGTGTTACAACAGATGTTGTGAAGGAGATCATTAATACATATCAACTAGATTCTATCTCTATTACCCTTCTATTACATTATAGACAAGTACTGCCACTGCAAAACCCTGAAAATTCCTTTTTCTTTATCCCATATGTCACAAGTATGTTTTGAAACCATTAGTATCAAGATTAATTATAATATTAAAAGTAAATGTATGGCTCCCTAGTGCTTCATTTAGGATGTTTGCTTTATAAACTATAAATTTTTGGGGTATTGTGAATAGAAGCATCTAAACAAGAATTTATTGCAATGCACACAGAAGCAATCTTTGCTGCTATAACCAAGAAGACAACCATTTTAAATTAGCTTACTATTTGATAAATTGTAAAACTATCAAGGTTACTCATTTTTTTATATGGGCATATATATGGGAATATAAACAGCATATATATATATATATATATAGAGAGAGAGAGAGAGAGAGAGTCATATAGTTATTAAGGTTGAAGGAAAAAACATTAAGTCCATCTAGTTCAACCCATATCCTAAGCTAACTTGCCCTAATATATTGATCCAGAGGAAGGCAAAAAAAAAACATGTGGCAAACAGTAAGCTTCACATTGAGGAAAAAATTCCTTCCCAACTCCACATACGGCAATCAGACTAGCTCCCAGGATCAACGCAATATTAAGGAAACTAGTGTATATACCCTGTAATATTATACTTTTCAAGAAAGGCATCCAGTCCCATCTTAAATTTTAGCAGGGAATCACTCATTACAACATCATATGGCAGAGAGTTCCATAGTCTCACTGCTCTTACAGTAAAGAATCAGCATCTGTGATTATGCATAAACCTTCTTTCCTCCAGACATAGAGGATGCCCCCTTGTCCTCGTCACAGGTCTAAGAGTAAAAAGATCATTAAAAAGGTCTTTGTACTGTCCCCGCAAATATTTATACATTGTAATAAGATTACCCCTAGCCTTCATTTTTCCAAACTATATAATCCCAAGTGCAATAACCTGTCTTGGTATTGCAGACACCCCAGTTCCCTAATAGCCTTGGTCGCTTTTCTCTACACCCACTCCAGTTCAGCTATGTCTTTCACCAGAGCCCAGAACTGTACACAGCATTCTAAGTGTGGTCACACTAGTGACTTGTATAGAGGTAAAATTATGTAAAATTATGTTCTCCTCATGAAAGAATATTTAGAATTGAGAGTCCTCAGTGGCTGATAACTTTTAATGGCTAACTGAAAAGATGGTAACACATTGCAAGCTTTCGAGACTACTCACGTCTCTTCATCAGGCTAGACTTAAGGGCCTGTCACACTAAGCGATATCGCTAGCAATATCGCTATAACGTCACTGGTTTTGTGACGCAGCAGCGATATTGCTAGCAATATCGCTATGTGTGATACTTACCTCCGACTGGCTCCCCCGCTGGTTATCGCTGATCGTGCGAGAACGGCCTGGGCCGTTTCTCGTCATCAGCTTCCTGCTGGGCATCCTGCTGTGGCGACGAGCGACGCGTGGTCACGGGCGGGAGGACGTCTTCATCGCCTTGTCTGACAGGTAAGTAGCGACCGCCGACCGTTGCTATGTCGCTGGTGAGATCTGCCTGTTTGGCAGCTCACTAGCGACCACTTAGCAATGCACCAGCAATCCTGACCGGGTCATATCGTTGTCGGGATCGCTGGTGCATCGCTAAGTGTGACAGTACCTTAATACAACATCTGAAGAATCACATATTTATACACAAAACAGCACAAAAATAACGGTAATAGATAAGACAAGTGATATGAAGCAGAATTGTCATTATGGGAGAGGGATAAACATAAATATTGGAACAGTTCATAGATAAGCAGTGTGAAGGTTTTATTGCCCTCTGATTGGGGTCTAGTTCTGTGTTGTGTGATGATCCCAGAAGGTCTGAAGAACAAATTCCTCAATGTAAAAAGACATAAAGACCTGAGTAGTCTCGAATGCATCCCATTATTATATTTGCCTTTGCAGCAGCTGCCTGACACTGGCCACTAAATGTGAGTTTGTCCTCCACCCATGCACACAAATCTTTTTTCAGTGACAGTTTTACTCAGTGTTTTACATTTATGCATATATTTATACATCTTGTTTGCTCTTCCCAAGTGCATGACCTTACATTTATCCCCATTAAAGCTCACTTGCCATTTATCAGCCCAAGCTTCTAGTTTACATAAATCCTCCTGTAATATAAAACTGGCCTCCTCTGTATTGATTACCCTGCAGAGTTTAGTGTCATCTGCAAATATTGAAATTCTACTCTCTATGCCCACTACAAGGTCATTAACAAATATGTTAAAAAGAAGCGGGCCCAATACTGACCCCTGTGGTACCCCACTGCTAACCATGACCCAGTCCAAGTGTGCTCCATTAATAACCACCCTTTGCTTCCTATCCCTGAACCAGCGCTTAACCCACTTACACATATTTTCACTATCCCTATTGTTCTCATTATATGTATCAACCTTTTGTGTAGCACCATATCAAAAGCTTTTGAAAAGTCCATGTACACAACGTCCACTGCATTTCCTTGGTCTATTCTGGAACTTACCTATTCATTAAAGCTTATCAAATTAGTCTGACAGTAGCGGTCCCTCGTAAACCCATGTTGATATTGGGTCATGAGGTTATTTTTCTTCAGATACTCCAGTATAGTGTATCTTAGAAAACCCTCCAGAATTTTACCAACAGTAGAGGTTAAACTCACTGGCCTATAATTTAAAAGTTCAGTTTTCGTCCCCTTTTTGTCTGACAGTAACGGTCCCTCATAAACCCATGTTGATATTGGGTCATGAGGTTATTTTTCTTCAGATACTCCAGTATAGTGTATCTTAGAAAACCCTCCAGAATTTTACCAACAGTAGAGGTTAAACTCACTGGCCTATAATTTAAAAGTTCAGTTTTTGTCCCCTTTTTGAATATTGGCACCACATTTGCTATACACTAGTCCTGTGGTACAGACCCTGTTATTATGGAATCTTTAAAGATTAAAAATAATGGTCTATTTATGACTGTACTTAATTCCTGCAGTACTCGGGGTGTATCCCATATGAGCCCTGGGATATGTTAATTGTAGTGATTTTTAGATGCCGCCGTACTTCCTGCTGGGTTAAGCAGGTGACATTTAGCGGAGAATTTTTTTTTATCACTGATCCATCATGAGATTTTCCTGTGTAAATACTGTTGAAAAAAGTCATTTAGCATATTGACTTTTTCCTCATCCTCATCCACCATTTCACCCAGACTATTTTTAAGGGGACCAACACTATCATTTTTTAGTTTCTTACTATATATGTAGTTAAAGAAAATTTTGGGATTATTTTCACTTTCTCTGGCAATGAGTCTCTCTGTCTCAATCTTTGCTGCCTTGATTTGCTTTTTACAGAATTTATTTAGTCTTCTGTATTTATTTAATGCCTCGTCACTACCTACTTGCTTTAGTTCTCTAAATGCTTTATCTTTGTCACTTATTGCGCCCCTTACAGCTCTATTTAACCATAGTGGTTTCCTCCTATTTCTAGCATGTTTATTCCCATACGGTATATATTGTGCACAGGTCCTATTCAGGAGGCTAATGAATGTCTCCCATTTTCTTTGTGTATTTTTATGTCTCAGGCTATTGTCCCAGTTAATTGCACCAAGATCATCTCTCATCCATTGGAAATTTGCTCTCCTGAAGTTTAGTGTCCTTGTAACTCCTCTGCTACACATCTTATTAAAGGATACATGAAAACTTATTATTTTGTGATCACTATTACCCAAGTGACCGCAAACCCTTATATTTGATAAGCGGTCTGGCCTGTTGATTAATATTAGGTCTAGCAGTGCCCCCCCTCTTGTTGAGTCCTGTACCAGTTGTGAAAGGTAATTGTCTCTCATAGTTGTCAAAAACCTATTACCTTTGCTGGAACTGCAGGGCTTGGTTCCCCAATGTATTTCAGGGTAGTTGAAGTCCCCCATAATAATGACTTCTCCTTGAGTCGCTGCTTCATCTATTTGATTTACGAGGATATTCTGCGTTGCTGCCATTATTTTTGGAGACTTATAACAAACCCCTATCAGTAATTTATTATTTTTCCCCCTCCCCTTATCTCCACACACAGGGACTCTACATATTAATTAGATTCACATACACTCACTGGCCACTTTATTAGGTACACCATGCTAGTAAGGGGTTGGACCCCCTTTTGCCTTCAGAACTGCCTCAATTCTTCGTGGCAGAGATTCAACAAGGTGCTGGAAGCATTCCTCAGAGATTTTGGACCATATTGACATGATGGCATCACACAGTTGGCGCAGATTTGTCGGCTGCACATCCCTGATGCGAATCTCCCGTTCCACCACATCCCAAAGATGCTCTATTGGATTGAGATCTGGTGACTGAGGAGGCCATTTGAGTACAGTAAACTCATTGTCATGTTCAAGAAACTAATCTGAGATGATTCGAGCTTTATGACATGGCGCATTATCCTGCTGAAAGTAGCCATCAGATGTTGGGTACATTGTGGTCATAAAGGGATGGACATGGTCAGCAACAATACTCAGGTAGGCTGTGGCGTTGCAACGATGCTCAATTGGTACCAAGGGGCCCAAAGAGTGCCCAGAAAAAATTCCCCACACCATGACACCACCACCACCAGCCTGAACCGTTGATACAAGGCAGGATGGATCCATGCTTTCATGTTGTTTACGCCAAATTCTGACCCTACCATCCCAATGTCGCAGCAGAAATCGAGACTCATCAGACCAGGCAACGTTTTTCCAATCTTCTACTGTCCAATTTCGATGAGCTTGTGCAAATTGTAGCCTCAGTTTCCTGTTCTTAGCTGAGAGGAGTGGTACCCAGTGTGGTCTTCTGCTGCTGTAGCCCATCTGCCTCAAAGTTCGACGCACTGTGCGTTCAGAGATGCTCTTCTGCCTACCTTGGTTGTAATGGGTGGCAATTTGAGTCACTGTTGCCTTTCTATCAGCTCGAACCAGTCTGCCCATTCTCCTCTGACCTCTGGCATCAACATGGCATTTCCGGCCACAGAACTGCCGCTCACTGGATTTTTTTTCTTTTTCGGACCATTCTCTGTAAACCCTAGAGATGGTTGTGTGTGAAAATCCCAGTAGATCAGCAGTTTCTGAAATTCTCAGACCAGCCCTTCTGGCACCAACAATCATGCCACGTTCAAAGGCACTCAAATCACCTTTCTTCCCCATACTGATGCTCGGTTTGAACTGCAGGAGATTGTCTTGACCATGTCTACATGCCTAAATGCACTGAGTTGCCGCCATGTGATTGGCTGATTAGAAATTAAGTCTTAACACACAGTTGGACAGGTGTACCTAATAAAGTGGCCAGTGAGTGTATATTATCACTCAGGATGGGTTATAAGGATGATTTTAGATATAAACACTTCTCCCTCACTTCTCTGTGCAGTCATTCCTGAACAGATAATAGCACTGTAATTTAACTGCCCAGTCATGGTTCTTATCCAGCCATGTCTCAGATATCCCCCACTATGTCATAATTATGTTCCAACAAAATTAATTCTAATTCCTCCATTTTGTTGGCGAAGCTTCTGGCATTAGTACACATGCACTTTATGTATCTCTCTGTACCTCTATTCTTTCTTAAATTATTAACTGTTCTAACCCCACCCCATGCCACTCCCACCCCAGTTTCATTATTTGTGCCCAGGTCTCTGTCTGCACTGTCTTCCCCTCCTATAAAATGAATACCCTCCCCCAGTCCCTAGTTTAAACACTTCTCCAACCTTCTAGCCATTTTCTCCCCAGCACAGCTGCACCCTCCCCAATGAGGTGTAGCCCGTCCCTAACGTAGAACCTGTAGCAAAATGAGAAGTCAGCCCAGTTCTCCAGGAACCCAAACCCCTCCTTCCTACACCAATTCTTGAACCACTTATTAACCTCCCTAATCTTCCATTGCCTCTCTGGCTTGGCATGTGGTACAGGCAGTATTTCTGAAAATACCACCTTGGAGGTCCTTGCTGAAATCATCTTTAATGACCTTCCACCTACCTCTAACTTTGTCACTTGTGCCAATGTACACCATAACCACTGAGTTCTCACCAGCCCCTCCCAGTAGTCTGTCAACCCGATCAGCGATGTAACTTGAGCGCCAGGTAGGCAGCACACCGTTTGACGATACCTGTCTTTGTGACAGATTGCCCTATCTGTTCCCCTAATAATTGAGTCCCCCACTACCAGCACCTGTCTGGCCTGCCCTGCTCTCCTATTTCCCCCTTACTGGAGCAGACACTACTCCGGCTTTCAGAGGACATGCCTTGCTGCAGTAGTGCTACCCCTGCACTGACACTCCCCTCATCTGCCAACTTAGCAAACTTATTGGGTTGTGCCAGATCAGGACTAGCCTCCCTGGCACTCTTCCTTCTACCCTGCCTTCTGTCATCCAGCTTGCAGCTTCACTGTCCTGCAGCTCCAACCTAGCATCCCCCCTCATCTATCCTATTGGGCATCTGCTCAGTGAGCAGACGGACTCCTTTCCATATTGTCTATGGATCTCAGTGTTGCCAGCTGCACATTTAGATTCAGTATCTGGGCTTCCAAATGCACAACATGCTCACATCTCACAGTATGCACCCTCGACTGGCTGTTCAATGATTGCAAAAATGTGGCAAGATGTACACTGGATAGCATTGGCATTAGTGGAGCACATTCCTAATGGGGATTGCACCAGACAGAAAAGATGAGTAAAAATAAACAAAAAGTATTAATAAAATATAACAGCAATTCAGTAAAACCTCCCTTGAAAACTCCCTGATACCAAAGTCACTGAATCACCAGTCACACACTTATACTGTTTGCACTTACACTCCGGTCACACTCAGCTCGCTCTCACATTCGCTGATGCAGAAGATTTTTTTTCCCTTCACCAGCAAACCACCCTGCTGTTCAATGCACTTCCAAATATAATATATATATATATATATATATATATATATATATATACAGGGTGAGCCATTTATAAGGCTAGACCTGGGTGGGCCATTTATATGGATACACCTAAATAAAATGGGAATGGTTGGTGATATCAACTTCCCGCTTGTGGCACAGTGGCATATTAATATGTGGGAGGGGGAAAACATTTCAAGAAGGGTGGGGACCATGGTGGCCATTTTGAAGATGGCCCACTCAGGTGTATCCATATAAATGGCCCACCCTGTAAATATATATACTGTTCAAAAAAATAAAGGGAACACTAAACAATACATGGTCAAAATTGTTGGTACTCCTCATTTAATGACAGAAAATCCCCCAATGGTCACATAAATAACTTGAATCTGACAAAAGTAATAATAAATCAAAAATCTATGAAAATGAACAAATGAATGTCAGACATTGCTTTTCAACGATCTTTCCACAAAATTAAAAAAATAATACTCATGGAATAGGCATGGACAGAAATGATGGTACCCCTGAAAATAATGTGACAAAAGGGAAATGCTAAATCAAGGTGTGTCCACTAATTTGCATCATATCAATCTTGGAATCAGTGAGTGGGCCTGGATATAGGGCTACAGATACTCACTGTGCTGTTTGGTGGCATGGTGTGTATCACACTCAACATGGACCAGAGGAAGCGAAGCAAAGAGGGTTCTTAGGAGAATAGGAAGAAAATTATAGACAAACACGTTAAATGTAAAATTTATAAGACCAATTCCAAGCAGCTTGATATTTCTGTGACTACAGTTGCACATATTATTCAGAAATTTAAGCTCCATGGGACTGTAGCCAATCTCCCTGGACATAGCTGCAGGAGTTAAATTGATGACAAATCAAGGAGACAGATAATATGAATGGTAGCAAAAGAGCCCAGAAAAACTTCTAAACAGATTAAAGGTGAATTTAAAGCTCAAAGAACATCAGTGTCAGATCACACCATCCGTCATTGTATTAAGGGCCTGTCACACTAAGCGATATCGCTAGCAATATCGCTGTAACATCACTGGTTTTTGTTATGCAGCAGCGATATTGCTAGCGATATCGCTATGTATGATACTTACCTCTGACTGGCTCCCCGCTGGTTATCGCTGATCGCGCGAGAACGTCCTGGACCATTTCTCGTCGGGCGCTTGCTGCTGGGCTTCCTGTGGCGCCGACGAGCGACGCGTGGACACGGGCAGGAGGACGTCAGGATCGCCTCGTCTGACAGGTAAGTAGCAACCCCCGACCCCTGCTATGTCGCTGGTGAGATCTGCCTGTGTGGCAGCTCACTAGTGACCACTTAGCGATGCACCAGAGATCCTGACCGCGTCATATCGCTGGTCGGGATCGCTGGTGCATTGCTAAGTGTGACAGTACCTTTAGCCAAAGTGGACTTCATGGGAGACAACCAAGGAGGACACAATTGTTGAAAAAAAATCATAAAAAAGCCAGACTGGAATTTGTCAAACTACATACTGTATTGTCAAGCCACAAAGCTTCTGGAAGAATGTCCTATGGACAGATGAGACAAAAATGAAACTTTTGGGCAAGGCATATCAGTTCTATCTTCTCAGACAGAAAAATGAAGCATATCAAGAAAAGAACACTGTGGCTACTGTGAAACATGGAGTAGGCTTTATTATGTTCTGGGACTGCTCTGCTGCACCTGGCACAGAGTGTCTAGAATCTGTGCAGGGTACATTGAAATCTCTAGATTATCAAGTGATTCTAGAGAGAAATGTGCTGCTCAGTGTCAGAAAGCTTGGTCTCACTTGCAGGTCATGGGTCTTGCAACAGGATAATGAACCAAAACACAGCTAAAAGCACACAAGAATAGCAAAGAGGAAAACATTGGCCTATTCTGAAGTGGCCTTCTATGAGCCCTGACCTAAATCCTATTGAGCATCTTTGGAAAGAGCTGAAACATGACGTCTAGAAAAGGCAACCTTCAAACACAAGCCAACTGGAGCAGCTTGCTCTTGAGGAGTGGGCCAACATACCTGTTGAGAGGTGTAGAAGTCTTATTGACAGTTACAGGAAATGTTTGATTGCAGTGATTACCTCAAAAGGTTGTGCAAGAAAATATTAAGGGTACCATCATTTCTGTCCAGGCCTATTTCATGAGTTTTAATTTTTTTTCAAATTCTGTGGAAGCACGGTTGAAAAGCAATGTCTGACTTTCATTTGTTCATTTTCATAGATTTTTGATTTATTATTACTTTTGTAACACAGGTGTAATATGGGTGTGCATTTATGGATTACATCAAATGAGAAACTAAATCGCAAGATCTATTTTTTTCTTAATGTGATAGTATTAAAAACTCTCTTCTTTTATCTCCATGACCAATCCATGGTTACACTGCTAATTAAAGTTCCTTACATCTAACTGCTTTGTTCATCAATAGTAAAACATAAAAGTTTATAGGACTCTTTAGCGTGAATCCCATTTACAAAGTATAGCCACCCATGAACAGTTTACAGTATACTGTGTTAAAATATTTCCATTATCACAATTTTTTTAATTACTGTATTTTTGAAATATAAGAAGCACTTTGAGAAAAAAAATGTGGGAGATTTCGATCTACGCATGTGCAACCTCCAGGGGCCATTTTCTTGAGGCTGTGGGCTTCAGGGAAATGGTCACCGGAGGCTCTCTGTGAGCAGATCGAGCTCTCAATTGGGCCGAGATCTCATTCTATGCATGCATCGCCTCCGGCGGCCACTGCTTCAGGAAAATAGCCACCAAGAAACCAATATTGTACTCTGGTCTGCTCCTCATTGACAGTGGGCTGCAGCATTGCCACACTTCTGCCACCACCGGCTCCCTGAAGAAGAGACCCTGCTCCACGCAACTCACCTTGCTCTGCCTCACCGCTGACACTGGGCCCGCAGCATCACACCACTGGGATACCCCCTCCTCCCACTTAGGACCCACATTATTGCCCCAATGCTGCCGCTGATGACTCTTGAGGAAGGGACCATGCCTCCTGTTACTTCACTCCACTGGTGCCGAGCCCCAGGTAAGATACCTAAAATTTGGACTGGGCCTCTCACACTGAGCCTGGACTCCTGGCTTGGATGAGGCTTGGGATTGTGCTGCTGATACTCATGAAGCTTCCCAGCACCCATTATGAAATCATGATATTGTGACCTTTATCAAGCTTACGCTGACAGATGACAGTGAGAAGTAACTTGGCTAGTGAGTTGAGTAATAAGGTATTTTTTTACATATTACAAAATAATCAAAATAAGGAGAATCACTTCTCTGCAAATCAAATTTCCTGGGAAAATCGACAGGAACAGAAATATTTAAACTTTGCCTGATCCATTTATCTGTACTTATAAGCTCCCTGATATGGCTTACAATGCTATCCTGATTGGGTAGTAACCACCATAATTTCCATAAGACACAGTAGAGCATGTTAACAGGGGCACCATGCATCAGACACTGGCTGTATGATTTCAGCCACGAGGTATGTTTAACTGTGGATTTCAAAGAAAAACTTACTTTAAAAGCTTACAGAAAACTCAGCCACATGAGGCACTAGTAAGAAACTCAGGCCCCAGGCAGCCCTTCCCTGCCAGCTCCTTTTGAACAGCAATTCCCTACCTGTGTGCATATGTAGGGAGACTCAATAATGTACAACATTATTCCATTATTATTCTAACTGAATAATTAAGTGGTACATCACAGATAAAAAAAATTACTAAATATATATGTAAATTAGACAAATAAATTACTCCAGTTACATAGTGATAGGTTTCCTCATGATATTAGGAGTTTCATACTAAACACAAGCTTAAATAAGCCTATATACAAACTTGCCAAATTAAAATTTCAATACCCAATACTTATTTTCCTGGAGCATCTACTTAAATAAAATGCCATTTGAAAATGCACATAATATATCCCAATTTTCTTTCATTTTCTCTTTCCAATAAATTGATTTTTAATATAGTAAGACTTTGACTCAGTATATCTGCTATAATTAGGTTATATCATTACGGAGTAAATTACCAATTTCTTAAAGTTAAATGTACTGTAAATGTGACTTTTATTCTATTGGCTCACATGCATTAAAAGAAAGAGAAATACGTACAACACCTTTGATGTTTTGAGAAAATGTTACTATAGATGAGGTGCCTAAGAAGATTATTATGCGCCTGGAGATGTTATTAATTAGTAAAGTGTGAGAAACAGTTTTTGGTATTTTATTTCTTCCTTATGCTGAAATGAAACTGTTTAGAGCTAACTCTGTGAGATCATTCAGCGGAATCACCATTTAAAAGAAAATATTGTTTTGCTAGGAAAACTAATAACAATAATAATGCGTCAAATGCTATGTGAAAAAAACACATGTTGACCAATTTAGACTCCTGTTGTATAATTTCAAAAAATGGGTAAAAAACATGGATTCTAAATTGCAGTGTTCGTCAACAAAAAGATTCAGTGCTGAGGACAAAGGGTAGAAGGTCAAAGTACATTAAGACACAATACTTGACCAAATATGTCATGTTTGTGGTGAATATGAGATGGTCATAATAAGCTCACATCGACTCAGACTATGATCTCATAGTCAAAGCGTGGCCTGATGTTTGAAGTTCTTCTAATAAATGTTATAGTACATCTGAGGTCATTTTATCTTTCCTTCAAGTAACATACTGTATTACTTTAAGGGTCTCTGTCAGCCGAAACCGACAGTGTAAACTAAGCACATAGGCTTGTAGGGAATATAGCTTCTATAAAAATCATACCTATCGTGTTCTAATCACTGCCTTAATTCTGAAGAAACTCAATTTGAATAAAAAATACTAATTAGGCTGCTCAATAAACCCTTAGCATGGGCAAAATGCTCAGTGCACTGTTCCATCTTCTGGTTTTGCATGCCCCCACCTCATACACTGGTAATATATGGCATTAACTTGCCTGAGTTTTCTCTGCAGGCAATGCTTCCTCCAAGCAAATCACTACAGTCATTCACCAGTGAGAAACGTGAGGCTGTGCAAAAATAGTGGTGAAAATGGTTCACAGCGCCTCTTTGCCATTGACCCTAATAAGTATATTTGATTCAATTTCTAAATCTGCAGAATGGCGGCAGTGATTAGTAAATTAAATGCATTATTCTTATAGGGGCAATAATACTTATAAGGCCATGTGTTTTGTTTATATTATGTGCCATATTTTCAGAGGCCATAAGTAGAGATGAGCGAACTTGTTCTGAAAACGTTTGCCATTCTCAAATTCGGAACGAAGGTAGCTTATTCAGATTCGTGTTCGGTTTTCCGAGCATTTTTCCTCAGAGTCGGCAAAATTCAGTCACAGTTCGGTAAATGATCATGTTTCCTCAGATGCTTTTGCTAGGATTTTGGCTAGGACAGTGGTTCTGTATGATGAGCGGGGGGATGTGTTTTACGAGGGGAGGGGGTGTGCATAGGTCAGAGGAGCAGCAGAGTGTAATTTTAAGTTTCTTTTTAATAACTTAATGTGTATAAATTCCATCAGCCAAACATGGCGCAGAAACCCTCCACAATTTACAAACACAAGGACTTCTTTCATTGACTTCTGATTTTACATGTCCCTCTCCATATATAAAGTGGACATGTTGTTTTACTGGTCCCTTTTTCTCAGTGTAAGAGCACAGAGAGGCTTCTCCTGCTGCTGCAAGTTGTCATTTGCATTGTCCTGTGTGAAATCGACCTTCCAGCATCTAATTTAGTTTGTGCTAATAGTGTTGTGCAGGTAGGAGTCCATATTTTGTACTCAAAATCGTTTTGGATAATATTGAGGTGTAGTCAGGAGGCCTCATTTGCTAATCAAAATCATTATGGCAAATAGTGTGGTGCAGCCAGAAGGTCCCATTTGCTAATCCAAATTGTTAGGTCTAATATTGGGGTGCAGGCACCAGGCCTCATTTTCTAATCAAAATTGGTAGGTCTAATATTGAGGTTCAGGCACCAGGCCCAATTTGCTAAGCAAAATAGTTAGGGCTATTATTGGGGTGCAGGCACCAGGCCTATTTGCTAATCAAAATTGTTAGGGCTAATATTGAGGTGCAACCAGAAGGCCCCATTTGCAAGTAAAATTGTTAGGGCTAATATTTGGGTGCAGCCAGGAGGTCCAATTTTCTAATCAAAATCATTATGGCTAATACTGGGGTGCAGGAACCAGACCCCTATTGCGAATCAAAATCACTACTAAGATGGTTAGAGATGACGATGCCATCATCCGCATCACTATTCTGGTCATCTACATGCTGGAGCACACTTTAAATAGTCTGCGAGAAGAGGTGGTAATCACAGAAGAAGAGGTGGAAGCAATGGAGGATGCGGAAGAGATAACAACATCTCTAAGTTCTGGACTGTCATCGCACAGGTGGGAGCCATGAGAGGGTGAATTACAGTGATCGAGGGGAGATCATGGTAGCAGACAAACTAATAGTGAAGGTGCAGGATCTGAGGAACAAGTGGAGGAGGATGAGGAGGAAGAGATGCTTGGCACACATTAGTATTGAAACACGCTTGTAGACAATCTTAAGGGTGGTTTTCCCCAAGACAGCAGCGAGGCACACAGTGTGCATTGCAGTTATAGACTTCCAACCCTGGGAATGTCGAGTCATCAAAGCAAAAACATTAGCAACAGCAGTGTAAGTGGCATAAGCAATTTCTGTGAGTCATTTCACACATTTTTTAGACCAGCATGTGCACCAGCAGAACATAGTACAAGTCTAACACATTGTGAATGACTGGAGAGGATGGCGTAAGAGTTTGTTGAGCTCAATATCAATGCCATCAGGGGGTAATTGGACCCTTTTGCAATTTGGTCTAGAAATATCAAAGAGTAACCTCAGCATGCCTGTCATGCTTGGAGGTTTTGTCATACCCACCAGCCAGTGTTCTCTCAGAACATGTCTTCAGTGCTAATGGTAGCGTCCTGATGGATAAGTCCATCAGGATGTCATCTGATAGTGTAGACCACCTAACTTTCATGAAGATGAAAAAGTAATGGATCTCCAATGACTTTTGCACCCCAGTCGCAGACTGGGAAGACTAGGCAATCGTGTCATTTTTAGTGTCATGCATTGATCTCGTGCTATTGCAGTATGTGACACCTTTGTCATGGCTTCTGTTCAAAATATTGCTACTGCTGCTGATGTTACAAAACAATTTTTTTAAATGTAGAGAATCCAAGTTGGGTCTCCATCTGGTGGGTTGCCTGTAGTGGAAGGGGTGTTAGAGGCCCATTATGCTATTTCTACTCTGGGGAGATTATTGCTACTTTAGTGGTGTGTGACAATAATTTTTGAAAATGCAGAGACTCCAAGTTGGGTCTCCATCTGGTGGGTTGCCTGTAGTGAAAGGGGTGTCAGAGGCCCATTATACTATTTCTACTCTGGGAAAATGAATGCCACTTTAGTGGCGTGTGGCGATAATTTTGTTTATAAGTTTGTACTTCGAGTTGGGTCTCCTTCTGGCAGGCCTGCACTTACTTTCAGTCAACTACCTGTGATACTATCATTACATTTTATAACATTCGTAGTGTAACCATCTGATATTTTTGCCACCTACGTTTGGTTGAGCATGGCCCATGGCTGACTGCTGTGCGCCATTATCAAATTTCTACTTTGAGTGAATTTATCATCAGTTAACTACATCTGTTACTATCCTTAAATTAAAATTTTCTACCAATAGTAGTTTACAAAACAGATATACAAAGGAATATACACTGGCACTACTAATAGAAAAACCGGGCTGCCGGTACCCAGACAGAAACTGTGCTTCTACTGTCAGGAAAGGGTTAAATGAATAAATGAAGGAAAGTACCGTGCACCAAGTTGCATAGGACAGTTCAGTAATAGTAGAAATGAAAGTGAAAGCAAATGATCTACACCTCACACATAGACTCGATTCTCAGAGTGTGCAGGAGATAGAAATCTACCAAGCCAGCAATAATTAACTAATGAACAGTGACGAAATTTATGCAGACTTATCCTAGCTTCAGCTGCAAGGAGGTGCTGTGCCAATCACAGTGAATAATCCACAGTGGCGCTGGGTAAGTGTGTAACAGGCCGGGAAGATGAGGTGAATGAGCTCAGTTAACTGGGGTGCGAGTAGTAAAAAGAGCCAGGCAGAGCCAGGACCGCTCCGGCCGGTAGCGTTCTGGATGCTTGGCTGAATAATGGCAGACACTGTCCTTCACTGACAGCGTGTGATGTCACAGGCTAAGGCTGCAGAGCCTTGCTGGGGCCAAAAACCTACGCGTTTCGAAGGAAAACATGCTTCTTCTTGGGTCTCCTTCATGTTTGTTGCCTGAATTTGGCAGACATCTCAGAGCACCAGGTCTACAACTGTCACTCATCCACCTGTTACTGATCAATGTTTCAGCTAGAAATGCTGATCCAAATCCTGTCCCATGCATCCATGTTGAGCAGTTATGCTATGTTTGGGATTTTTTTGACTTGACCCCCCTTAAGATGTTGTCTATGTGTTTAGTTTTGCCTCCCACTGAATTCAACGTGGTAAGGGTACGTTTGACAAACCCTTCGTCAAAGATGTTCGGTGAACATTGGGATGTTTGTCAAACCGAACCAAACCATGAAAAGTTCACTAATCTCTAGCCATAAGCTATAAAGACAACTTCAGACAGATTTGTTGCTGGCCACTATCTGAAAAATTACACAGGAACCCCTACCTTGACCCTTTAACCATTGTTCAGAGATCTGGTCTTACAATGAGGTCTATTGTATTGCTATTGCAGAAGAGCTGCTGCCCAGAGGAATGAACAGAGGCAAAAGACATCAAGGTAGCCAGATCAGAACCAGCAAAGCAGTAAAGGTACAAAAGACAAATAATGGTCAGGAAACAGTTCACAGTCAGCCTAAAGGAATTCAATCAAGAAAAGCAGGAGTAGAAAGCACAGGGAATGAACAAGAGAAGAACCTTAACAGGCAATGAGAGTCAGAGGTTTAGAGGTTTAAATAGAAGACAGTATTATCCAGGGCTCACAGAAAGGAGCCAATAATTTACCCCACAGCACCCAGACGGAACTGCACCAAAATTTAATAGGACTGATATATCACTGCTCTGCATCATCAGCAGCAAGGGTATGACACTACCCTACTACTGAAGTGGAAACACAGAGGACAGGTACTGGCCTGAATGTTACATACTGCCAACTTGGGCTGACAAAGTTTCTGAAAATAAGCGTACTAAAATTCTGATGAATTTCCAAAAATTCATTGTCATGCTTAGACCTCCTCCACACACAATCTTTTTCACCATTTTATGCTTGTACAGCAGCATCATTCTCTACTGCTTTTCACTAAATTGTTTTACAGTAAGTTTGACTTGTGTACCTTTTTGTTACATATTCAATATGCCATTTTTTGAATCCTTTAGACAAACCTATATGTAAATACGAGGAAAAAAGCATACCCAAAGTATATTAAGTTTTTATTTTTTAAACAGAGAATCTACCACCTAAATGCCACCAACCAAAACACATTCATCATTGCATCATAGACAGTAATGCAGCATTTGACCCCAGAAGAAAAGGAAAAAAACATCTTGATTAGGCTTATTTTAATAGAAAAAAACAGGCAGAGGGAGAATTTTTTAATAGTTTTGTGCAACTATTTTTTCATAGAAAAGTTGTACTTTGAGACTTTGCACACCTTAGAGACTGGTTAGAAAAATAGGCAAATCTAACCAGGGTGTGTGGGTTCACTAACACTTTGACAAATGTCTTATTATCTATGTCAGGAATTGCAGCAAATTATAGGTCATAGCAGGCTACAGATTTCAATTGCTGCTTTTATCAACCAAAATAAATCAAATTTAGTACACTTTACATCAAAATAATTGCGTTATAAACTGGTATTAGCTATGTCAGTCTTATAGGGAACCTGTCACGTGAAAACACGTTATTAAACTGCAAATATGGGGCTAATCTGCAGGTTATTAGGAGTGCGGTCACAGAACTGGGGAAATTGAACTTTATTATTCCTGGCAGCCTTTGTCTTTCAGTCACAGAGGCACTGCTGACACGGTACCGTTATCGCTCAGTACATAATGACCAATAGGTGAAGCCATGCCCCAGCACTGACTGTTAACTGGTCGAGCTATAATGTGCTAAAGAGCCAGCTGTCAGTCACTGCTGGGACATTGTTACTGCCACTTTTCATTTTGCATTGAGTGATGACTGAAGCTATGTCTCTATGACTGAAAGCTCAAAGGTACTGGGAGAATTAAAGTTCATTTCTCCTAAGTAGCCTGGCTTTCAGTGCAGGGATCGCATGGTTTCAGAGAAGTATTAACCTGCAGATGAACCCCATTTCAGCAGGTTAATATCATTGTTTCATATGACAGGTTCTTTTTAATAAACATTTCCTTAATCATTTCTCATAGAAAATAGCTGTATAATATGGCACCAAGGAGCATGACAAAATTCTTTTTATTGAACACTGTAGTAGCAAAGCAGAGTCATACAGACATACAGTAAGACTTCTATAAGTACAAAATAATGTTTCAGTATTACTTGAGGTGGAAGTGACGGAAAATACACATATGTCGAAAAGCCCCAATGAAAAAAAGAAACAGCTGAAGCCAAAAAATGCTGTAAAGATATTGATCACTATGGTACCATCACTAACAGTATTTTTTCTCAAACATACTTCAGAAATTAATGTTGAACAGAATATGACATATCCAAAAATGTATAGTCAAATATTTGAATACAGCAGAAAAACAAACAAGGAGTTAAATATTTCCATCATAGTATTCTCTGAGCAAGCTTGGGCTACACAGTGTCATGACTAATGCAGTGTGTGGGGGTAAGGAATGATGTAGCAGAATGACGCATTTAAAAGAACACTAAAGAAAGAATCCTTATGTCATGACCATCTTCTTATGTCATGCAATATGCATTCACCAATATTTCAGTTGTACATATACAATAAACTTAGCCAACTTTCATATCTTAACTTCCTTAACAAAATCAAATTAAAAATCATTGCAGTTAATCTTAATATTTGCTCATTTCTTCAGTCTCTGATTCCTTTATCCCCACAAGCATAATTTAGGGGAGGAGATGTGAGGTTGAACTTAGCTATAGTCAAACTACAACTTTGACATTTGTTCATCATGTTGTTAAGTAGTACACATTGCAAATACAGTGTGTAATACTGGTATGTTTTATTCATTTTACATTTGGCGTTTATAGTTTATGAATTATTTCCAATATGTATTTTCAACTGTATGCAAAAAATGTATGTAACTATAGGCTGTAAATATATCTGACCATCTTCATGATTGAAAAAAAATAGATTCCAACAGGATTCTTTATTAGCAAATGAAAGAGTGGTGCTCACTGCTTTGTGGATAAGTGCTCTGGAGAAAAGGTAAGTCATTGAAGTAAATAACTCCGACAAAGTTTTGAATTTATTTTGAAAAGCGAACAAGATTGTTGTAGACAATAGACGCAAAAAAGTAATACAGACACGTATAATTCAATGTTTCGGCAAAACTAAGCCTTTTTCAAGACATGTGGTACACTGACCCTGACACCTAGAGGCCCCCACCTGTTCAGAAACAGACATTTCTTGAAAAATGTTTGATTTTGCCGAAACGATGAATTATACATGTCTGTACTACTTTTGTTTGGCCTATTGTCAACAACAGGATTTTTTTCACATGTTTGATTGTAACACAACATGATTGTTTTATCAAATTATAGATTCGTAGTTATGTGATTTGAAGGGGTTTTAACAAAATGCAAGAGTATTAATTATGCTAATAGACTTCTGGTGTTCCTTCACTACTTAGCTACCAATTTTTGGTCACTTTTGCAGTGCTATCACATATTTTGCAATGATATATGATTGGGTGCATGTTCATGTAGATTGCCTATTCCAGGCAATAGTAAGCCCCCAATACTATTTACTCTTATGTGTCCTGGGAACCTCCACCTGACCAACAATTAATATGAATACTTGAGTTAAGGGATTGAAAAAAAAAATAAAGCCACTTATACACTTCTCTTCAGCCCTCTCCATTTGAGTCATTCCACTACCAGTCTTCCAATGGGGCAATTGGGTCTTCTATTTTCTTTCTTCTACCATTTCGCCAGGTCTTCTATTCACTAAGCCCCAAAATGTAAAAGATAGCAAAGCTAATCAGAGAACTGATTGCCAGGTGGGTATGGGTTGAGCTAACCAGAGGTGTATATAAGATTTTTTTTCACTTTTTTTACTCTGTATTCCAATAAAATTGCAGATGCCATTTTGTGTGATTTGTAAATCACAAAAAAAATCTGTTACAGGCAAATCCAAATTTTTTGTAAGATTTAAGATGAACTTTATGTACCTCAAATCACTCATCTATAATCAGTGCAAATGATTTATCACATACTGGTAGCATCAGCTAGGACCATATGTTAAAGCCTGGAAAACCCTTTCATATCTGTTTCCCATTTTATCATGGAAAAGCTAGTCATCTGTAATACCTGTAACTGCAAATATGTAAATATATATCACATTATTTATTTTATTTTATTAAATATATCTGTATTTTATATTCTGCTCTTGTAGTCATTCTTTATTCATCATAACATTAGCCTATTAGAATGACTAGTGGGAACATTGGTATTCTGTTCAAGAATTTGCTTATGGAAGTGTTTGTCTATCTTTAGTTTTTCTTGAATTTTATTAAGGACTTAAATACATATAGATTTATCTCTCTATCTATCTTTGAGATGCCGAGCCAAAAAGGAAGGTAGGGAACTACACATCAGTATTTCATGCGCATGCACCAAACATAATGGCACCAATTTATCAAAACAATTCCCAAATAATTTTGTCTTAAATTGCTTTTAAAAGTCTAAACATTTTGGTGCAACTCAAGGTTGCCACATTTTTTATTTATCTATTGGCTTTTTTCATGATAGTTTCCCCCACCTATGCCAAAATGGGCGTGATGGGGCCACCCATCAGACACTCCTCTTTGATGAAGAGAAATGCACCTCTTTATGAATCAGGAGAGTCTGACTGCACCATGCCCCCTCATCAGTAAATTCACCGCACTCTCAAGTTGAATGCAAATTCTTACTGTTTTTTTTTCAAAATTCATACAAGTTCAGTGTAGGCATAGAGGAAGGGTTGTGAGTGTGACCTTTCAGTGTGTGTTTTGAAATAAGAACAGTTAGAATTTACATTCAACTTGAGTGTGCAGTGAATTAACTTTACTCCCCGGAGCTCACTACACCCTTCCACCAGAACCTCGCCTCAAAAACTGAGTGCAAGCCAACTCTACTCTACTCTCATCAAGTCCAGCAAGAAAATTGATGGTCTTGATGAATCAGGGCCAATGTAAATAGACTCTAAAGGCCTCCATACACATTACTAGAGCATTAGTCAAACCTGTTGATATCAACAGGTTTTGCTGACATTCTAATGGGCATGAGGACCTGCCCACTGTCTCCTGATAGATGATGGGGACAGAAGAATTTGGCATGTCCGATTTCAAGAAAATATATAACTCTACCAGAGATTTCTGGCAGAGACGTTCTCAGAGAGAACATAGGAGTGCTTGGCAGAATGAGCACTCCTGCATAAGGAAAATTCAAGAGAGTTAGCTGTCGACCAATCGATTGGCCAGACCTCTGTTTGGCATATAGATATCTAAAATGTATGAGTGAATGAAAGATGCAGTACATGGATCAGATAAAATAATAAGTGACTGCTCAATATTTGTATAAGATTCACATTCTTTTGCCTATATTAATAAACTTTATTTTTTTACCTATTTATTTAATCCTGCATATTTCTAAACCTTACACTTCAAGCTCAGGTCATGCTCACGATTGGTGAAAGAAAAGGGGAATGAAAACCTTTCAGATTGTAAAGAAATAAACATCCTTTCTCACTAAAAGCTTTCTAAGTACTTCTTGTGTGCTTGCTTGGAACACTGAAAGAGAGACTTGTTTGAGCTCTTGTAAATGTTTCTGTAGTCTAGAATATTAATTGTGCCACCATACAAACTGCATCATCTATGGCAACCAAAAACTATTCAGAGTTCTGCTCATTTAACTGTAGTAGTCAGTAGATTTGCTATCACACAAACTGTCCACCACAAGCCAAATGTACAGAATGATGGGTATATGCTATGTAATAACATTTATTCACAGTTCTTAGCATTTATTTAGTTAAAGTAAGCTTGTTTTCTACAAACACAACAATTTATGAATTTGAGATCACATTCACTAAAGACTGACTAAGATGGAAACAAATCTTTATAAAAGAATTAAAAGTAAAAGTAGATCACAAAGTAAGTAATAATAAAATCAAAAAAGTAAAACAAAAAAGGGAAAGGGCCATGACGTTTTACCTTCCGAGAATATGGCATTCCAGACAACTGAAACATTTATTTGAGGCAATCATTTATTGGATTTTAAGATATTCAAATACAGTCTTTTATGAAGTTGTCTGTAGCTAGCATGGAGCGGACTATGTAGCATTTTTTAAAATAATTTGCTAGAACAGAAGTCAGTACTTTCACATATGGTTGATACTGAAAATGAGTGACTCCAGTTCAGATTCTACATCATACCAATCTATGATAAGACTAGATTCACTGGCATGACTGACCTGTATTATTGTTTAGAAACTACATATTGCAAGCATGTATATATTGATTGCTATTTCTATTTACCTAACATATACAGGGCTTTACTATAGCTAATCTAACAGCAGCGGCAGACACAGAAAGGGGAATGCCCCTCTGCAAAAATAGTATATGAGTCCTATGCTATCCGATAGCTTATCATTGTGTACAATTCCATTTGCTTTGGATGTGGTAGTGGGTCCCTTTACCTCTTGGGCACCAGAACAGCTGCATAGGTTGCACCAATGATGTGTCCACTCCATTCTCACGGGTATAGGGTTAATTCATGATAAAGTATACCTACTTTTTTGAGACACTGTATAGCTAATAAGATCCAATTTTTTTAAGCAAATCTAGACCATTCTTGTGCCATATTCAAAAATTTTTCACATATAATTTATTATCAGTTTTTTTAATAGACAGCACACAGACAGATTAATGATCATGTGCCTTTTCACCAATGATCTGCATAAAATTGACATACAGTGCTGTGCAAATTAATTGGGACAAAGCATTTTTCTAAGTAAAATCGTAAGTTGGTTACCAGTCAATGATTCAAACCAGTTTTAGCTGCTTTCAACAGGCGCTCACACCTGTTCAAAGCAGTTAAAACTGGTTTGAATCAGTGACTGGTAACCAACATACGATTTTACTTAAAAAAATGCTTTGTCCCAATTAATTTGCACAGCACTGTATGTCTACGTTTGCTCCAATTTGAGGACCAAACTCATCACTTTTAATTATAGGTTCTCTGTTTAAAACAGTTAATATAATAAAAAGGATATACAGACCCACTTTTCATTAAGGTACTAATATGTGGGGGTACCCATTAGAAAACCATTTCAGACTACTGCCACTACTAAATAGTTGTTATAAAATAAATACATATTAGGGATGAGCTAGTAAAATCGTGGGTATTCAGTACTCGGCGAGTAATGAAGTAATCGCGATACTCGGAACAGAGCGAGGGAGTATTTCTCTACTCGCCTCGAACTACTGGGATCTCCCTCCAAACATTTGCCAATCACAGTAATGCCGCAGCCCTCTTGGTTGTGGGCAGCATTATTATGATAGGCTGGCTGCCCAGCATCATGCATGAGTCATAGGCTGTAGCCAGGCTCTGTCTAAGCCTTGCCGCCACCATGTTCTGCCCATTGCATGCAGAACACAGCTAGTGTAGGGAGAGTGTGAGCAGCTGCTAGGGAGAGTTGTGTTTGTTTGTGCAAATCATCCAGAAATCCTCTGTAAAACCCAAAAGCTCTTTTCAGAGCTGAAAGTATAAGGTCAGGGACTGAGTTGTTTTCCCAGCTATTTTTGGGGTCACATTTACCCCTGCAGAGCACTTTTATGTTCTGTTGCGGTGCTGTGTTCACAGTGAATAGGACGCACGGTACTGCACAACTGACACGCAGCCAGCACCTCTGTCTTGTGTGGTGACTGGGGTGTGTAATCTTGCCTTAAACCTCAGGGCAATTTTAGCTGTCAGAAAATCGCCTCCATCATCACTCGCTCTTATGGCACATCTGATAGGCACTGTGTAAGTGGCGTACGAGTCCTGTTCTTCCGGCAAAAAATGACAGGACTTCAAATAGTGTTTGTACATTCTAGTGAAGCAATGATGTAAAACCACTCGTGCAGCCCGTGACCAGGTGCCACCATCTACGATATAATTGTCTAATTCTGTCTGTCTGTCTGTAATGCAAATCCCACCTTGCTGATTGGTCGCAGAAGTTAGGCCGCGACAAATCCGCGACAGTTGCTTAGTCGTCGTGGCAACACGGCTGCATTGCTTATTGTACAGGCACATTACAGCCGTTAAAGGCATCACTGCTGCATCGCTCATTACACAGGCACAGTCCTGTACATATTCTGGAGTACAATACATTAGGTAACAGCAGAAAAGTGACTGCAGCTCTGGGTGTAACTGGAGTACAATACATTAAATACATTAGGTAAGATCTGAACAGTGACTGCAGCTCTGGCTGTAACAGGAGTATAATACATTAGGTAACAGCAGAACAGTGACTGCAGCTCTGGGTGTAACTGGACTACAATACATTAGGTAAAAGCAGAACAGTGACTGCAGCTCTGGGAGTAACTGGAGTACAATACATTAGATTACAGCAGAACAGTGACAGCAGCTCTGGGTGTAACTGGAGTACAATACATTAGGTAACAGCAGAACAGTGACTGCAGCTCTGGGTGTAACTTGAGTACAATACACTTGATAAGATCTGAACAGTGACTGCAGCTCTGGCTGTAACAGGAGTATAATACATTAGGTAAGAGCAGAACGGTGACTGCAGCTCTGGGTGTATCTGGACTACAATACATTAGGTAAAAGCAGAACAGTAACTGCAGCTCTGGGAGTAACTGGAGTACAATACATTAGATAACAGCAGAACAGTGACAGCAGCTCTGGGTGTAACTGGAGTACAATACATTTGGTAACAGCAGAACAGTGACAGCAGCTCCGGGTGTAACAGGAGTATAATACACTAGATGGTGGCCTGATTCTATCGCATCAGGTATTCTAGAGTCTCTGTTAAAAGAAAAAATAGTTATATACTCACCTTCCAACGGCCCCTGGACTCTGTCCCGCCTCTCACCATGCTCCTGACATCTTCCGGTCCCAGTAATGCTTAGCGAGAAGGGCCGGAGATGAGGTCACTCTCACGTGAGCGCGACATCATCAGCGGTGTTTCGTGCAAAGCATTACTGGGATCGGAAGATGCCGGGCTTGTGAAGAGAAAGAGTCCAGGGGCCGTCGGGAGGTGAGTATATCACTATTTTTTATTTTAACAGAGACTCTAGAATACCCGATGCGATAGAATCGGGCCACCATCTAGTGTTATATATTCATTTGTTTACAGCATACATTTTTTAACATTTACACATTTTTCAGCCTTTACCTCATTCCCCAGACCGCTTTGTAGGGTCCAGCAGACAATTACTCTCATTTTCCATTGACTAACATTGGACTCGCTACTCATACCGAACACGGTATACTTGATACGAGTATAGTGAGTCCGAATACTTCACTACTCGCTCATCCCTATTACATATGTGTATAGACTTAAATTTATGACAATAATTTTTATTATGGTAAATCACACTATAGAGAACATACATACAAAAATTGTTCACAAAAACCATTTTAAAAACTGTTAGGGCAGCGTGGTTCACAGTACATGTCAGTCAACAAGTACGTATAACACATCATATGTTTACAGAGCATCAAACATGGTTACATCATAAAATAGGTTCATATACGTAATCATGTTGAAATCGTAGCTCTACATTAAATTGTAACATGGACTTGAAAAAGTTACCAAAATACTACAATTTAAAAGGTATCTGCACACTGACCGCAGACCCCTGTGTATATTAGGTAGAATATAGGACTACACATCCATTTAGAATTGTTAAAGATACAAACCATGTGCCAGGGGTCTGACATAGCTACACGCAAAACGCGTATTGGGGTACTGGGCAGTGTGGCTCTATTTATCACAGGACATGGTTTGCATCTATAACGATTCTAAGTGGACATGTAATCCTATATGCTGCCTAATAAACACATTGGGCTAAGGTCAGCATTTTGGTAACTGTTATTCAAATCCATGCTACAGTATAATGTAGAGCTATGATTTCAACATGAATATGTATATGGACCTATTTTATGATGTAGCCATGTTGATACTCTGTAAACATATGATGTGTTATACTCACTTGTTGATTGATATGTAATATGAACGACATTGCCCTAACAGTTTTTAAATGGGTTTTTTAGGGGCTATTTTTGTATTTCTGTTCCCTACTGTGGGATTTACCATAATAAAGATTATTGTTATAAATTTTAATCTATGCACATGCATAATTATTTTCTAACTACTGTTTAGTGGTGGTATTAGTCTGTGTTTAAAACAGACAGCGCATAGATGCCAATCATGTTGCATGCATGGGAGCCATAATTTGCGAAACATTGGCATGTGTGACATCACTTTGGGTTACACTACGATATATCACTACCACGCTACAGTTTTTAAACTATGACTGATAAGGAGTACACGTACAAATCAGTGAATAAATCCCTAGGTATATGGGTTGAGGATTAGGTCAGGATAGTGTTTGTAGTCAAACAGAGTGAGAAATATTCTAATATTATAGGCTAGTATAGCCATGAGAGACACATACGTGTAAATAAGGACCCCTGAAATAAATGTATCAATGCACTGTGCTGCTCCCATGGTTAACATATAATCAGTGCTGGTATAATGGGATCACAGTCATAATGTCTATCAATAGTCATTTACTTACAGTAGATTCATGTTTAGACATAATATATGTAGCAGAAATAATTTCATATAAGGTATTTACCCATTGTGTCTGTTCTGTCTACACTTTGGCCACGTTCCCTAACATGTGTTTCGCGCTAGTGTCGCTTCTGCAGGGGGCATGCAACTATGCAGGCCTGAAACAAACAGTATATTGATACTCTACATTTTGCATGCACTCTTTATATATATATATATATATATATATATATATATACAGTGGGGCAAAAAAGTATTTAGTCAGTCAGCAATAGTGTAAGTTCCACCACTTAAAAAGATGAGAGGCGTCTGTAATTTACATCATAGGTAGACCTCAACTATGGGAGACAAACTGAGAAAAAAAAATCCAGAAAATCACATTGTCTGTTTTTTTTTTCATTTTATTTGCATATTATGGTGGAAAATAAGTATTTGGTCAGAAACAAGCAATCAAGATTTCTGGCTCTCACAGACCTGTAACTTCTTCTTTAAGAGTCTCCTCTTTCCTCCACTCATTACCTGTAGTAATGGCACCTGTTTAAACTTGTTATCAGTATAAAAAGACACCTGTGCACACCCTCAAACAGTCTGACTCCAAACTCCACTATGGTGAAGACCAAAGAGCTGTCAAAGGACACCAGAAACAAAATTGTAGCCCTGCACCATGCTGGGAAGACTGAATCTGCAATAGCCAACCAGCTTGGAGTGAAGAAATCAACTGTGGGAGCAATAATTAGAAAATGGAAGACATACAAGACCACTGATAATCTCCCTCGATCTGGTGCTCCACGCAAAATCCCACCCCGTGGGGTCAGAATGATCACAAGAACGGTGAGCAAAAATCCCAGAACCATGCGGGGGGACCTAGTGAATGAACTGCAGAGAGCTGGGACCAATGTAACAAGGCCTACCATAAGTAACACACTACGCCACCATGGACTCAGATCCTGCAGTGCCAGACGTGTCCCACTGCTTAAGCCTGTACATGTCCGGGCCCGTCTGAAGTTTGCTAGAGAGCATTTGGATGATCCAGAGGAGTTTTGGGAGAATGTCCTATGGTCTGATGAAACCAAACTGGAACTGTTTGGTAGAAACACAACTTGTCGTGTTTGGAGGAAAAAGAATACTGAGTTGCATCCATCAAACACCATACCTACTGTAAAGCATGGTGGTGGAAACATCATGCTTTGGGGCTGTTTCTCTGCAAAGGGGCCAGGACGACTGATCCGGGTACATGAAAGAATGAATGGGGCCATGTATCGTGAGATTTTGAGTGCAAACCTCCTTCCATCAGCAAGGGCATTGAAGATGAAACGTGGCTGGGTCTTTCAACATGACAATGATCCAAAGCACACCACCAGGGCAAAGAAGGAGTGGCTTCGTAAGAAGCATTTCAAGGTCCAGGAGTGGCCTAGCCAGTCTCCAGATCTCAACCCTATAGAAAACCTTTGGAGGGAGTTGAAAGTCCGTGTTGCCAAGCGAAAAGCCAAAAACATCACTGCTCTAGAGGAGATCTGCATGGAGGAATGGGCCAACATACCAACAACAGTGTGTGGCAACCTTGTGAAGAATTACAGAAACCGTTTGACCTCTGTCATTGCCAACAAAGGATATATCACAAAGTATTGAGATGAAATTTTGTTTCTGACCAAATACTTATTTTCCACCATAATATGCAAATAAAATGAAAAAAAAACAGACAATGTGATTTTCTGGATTTTTTTTTCTCAGTTTGTCTCCCATAGTTGAGGTCTACCTATGATGTAAATTACAGACGCCTCTCATCTTTTTAAGTGGTGGAACTTGCACTATTGCTGACTGACTAAATACTTTTTTGCCCCACTGTATATATATATATATATTTAGGAAAAGAAACAGACAGTATCAATATGCTGTTTGTAAGTTAAGTACATATATTTGATTATATAGTTTTCTTTAGTTAAGGAAGCACCTACTTTCTGAGGAGCAGTATATATTGCATGGTAGCCTTATAAAAATCAGAAGACCATTGGGTGCTGTGCGTCAAAAGTTTATGAAATGTTAATTAATGTCACATTTAATTAACATTGAAATTGTATTTTCTTTTATACATTTATTCAATAGTCAATCAAAACTACAAGCTAAAGACGTTATAAAGTCATTTTGGAAATGCTTACTTTTTATTTATTCTCTTTTCAGACATCTTTTAATGTACTTTGCCACTGGCAATGCAGGCAAATCAACATGAAATGATGGCCAGTAGGCATTCTAAAAAGGTAGCTGAAAGCTCCACGGTGATTATTTATTAAAGGACTGTCTTTCAATTTTTAATGTACTGAACAATATTTATTTTTTAGTTTCTAAACTTATACATTTACCACCCTCACACTGTAAAAAACAGCATGTCAGAATTAATTTAACCTTCACATTTTTATATATGGTACAGTCAATGTATTTAGATGACTTGCATTAGATAACAGAAGGGGTGTTATTTAATCATGTATTTCAAGTTGGAATTTTTTTTTCTCTAACCGTTTGTTCACATTGCTCATCATCATAGTATTATTATTATTCCTATTATTTTACCTGTGGCTCAATATTGAATGATAGTAGCATGAACAACTGCATATGGGAATTTTGCCTTCTTTGTTTTTACCTCTCTATGGAATGTTTCCTCAGTTTTTACTTTTCATTAAAAAAAATCACAACTGTCCGACTGATGCAAGATATTATGTCCAAATAAAAGTCTTAGGCTACTTTCACACATCAGTTTTTTGCCGTCAGGCAGGATCCGGCTATTTTTAGAAAAAACGGATCCGGCGTAAATTTTGGAGAACTGTAGAAACGGATCCGTTTTCCTGCCGGCTCCGTCTAGCAGGTTATATCTGTTTCCTGGGGGCTGGCCAATTGGATCTGAGCATGCGCAGACTTAAAAACGGATTCAGTGGCTGGATCCGTCTTTTTCTGGATCCGGCGCATTCCGGCGCCCATAGACTTTCATTGTGGCAAAAAGCCGGAAGCATCGGATCCGGCACTTCCGGCTTTTTCGCCAGAGACAAAAAACGTTACAGTAGCCATTTTTTCCAGACGCCGGAATGAGACAAGTAGCCGGATCTGGCAAAAAACGGATGAATTGCAATGCCATCCGGCGCTAATGCAAGTCAATGGGGAAAAACCGGATCTGGCATTGCATTTCGCCGGATCCGGTTTTACAAAAAAAAGCCGGATCTCGCCTGACGGCGCAAAATGGATGTGTGAAAGAGGCCTTATATGCAATTGCCAAATGATTCTGTCTCTGTGTGAACTGTGCCTTTAACGATAAAGTAGCGGTAGCAATTCCAGACATAACTTTAAACTCAGGTGCCCCAATACAAATCTGTTGCAGGGTCCATCAACTTTTATTTGATTGCCCACCCTAGTCCACTTGGGCCCAGAAATAACTACAATCTCGGCACCATATAACCTCTATCGTTTGGAACATCTACTATATAGGATTACTTCGCGAGTTTGATACATCATCTCAGAGCAGCATGATGTAGGAAAAGAGAACCTGATTCCAATGATGTATCACTTAGTTTACTGGATGCAGTAGTTGTATCAGAATCAGAGTTCTTAGATGTAGACTGCAGGAGAGCTGATAAAGTTAAACCCGCCCACACCAGGTTCTGTGTGTGCAATGTCTATAGAAAGAGAGCAGCTTATGAAAGAATAGGATGTGGTCATGGACAACTGCTCATGAGCCAGCTAGTCACAGCAATTATAATGTCATAGTGATAAAACCTTCATTATAAGCAAACAGCACATAGTTTGATAAGTGACACATCGTTGCATTCAGTGTATTAACCCTTACCTCATGATGACCTCAGATTATATATAGCAAATGCTTGCTGTCATATTCCCTTTACATGTATGAAGCAAAATATTAAGCTAACATAAAGGAAAGAGACATATAACTGATGGATACTTCAACACATTCCATCCATCACACATATATCACACATTAAATGTTTTGTTTATTGCATCGCTCTCAAGGGTGCCACTAACCAGTGCTATCTAGAAGACATTCACTACAAATAGGCTCTCCCATGTAAAAAATACATATGAATACATTTTTTACTGAATGGAAAGAGATTGCATTGAATTGATTTTAAATGGTACATCAAAACAGTTAAGGGTGGATTATTCCGCATGCAAAGTCTCATATGGGTTTTACAAGCGTAAAAACATGATGGCTTGCCTATTTTGACATTACTGACACATTTACATTGTGAGTATTGTAAGATTTGTGAATAAATTTCCTGTTTTTGGAATCAATAATAACTCATGTGGAACATAGGTCGATTGGTCGTAGGTTCCTACCCTGATACTGTTGTTGACCAAGCTTATAGCAAAGCTTCTCTGGCAAATATTATGGCACAGCATCGAATATTGATCTTCGGTCTTATGAAAGAATATGAGTGCCTGATAAATTTCCATCAGTTGGAGGAAATCATTTTATACTTTTTTGATTATTTATCATGTTTTGCTCTCCAAAGGCTTAATCTGAATTAAAAATGTCCATATTCGCAAACTACCACAACACATGCATACATTATATCAACATAAGCAAAATATATTTACATGAAGCGTTAAAACAAACTTCAAATAACCTTATCCTTTATATTATTTTGCTCACATGCAGGAGATTGGTTATTGGCTTCATGGTTAAATGTCATGTAAAGGGAATGGCACACGCTATGAATTTTAATGGGGAGACATATGCGGAAGCTTGTTTCTGATGAGAGCGCACATGTTGGACTGTGGGTGCATTTCTCAACATAATATCTACCAGTAATGTGATTTCTGGCATATGCCTTTTTCTGGATCAACAACTGTGTATTCTGCAGCCTCTATCACACTCTCTAATGTAGTTTCCATGAATCAATTGCAAAGTCACTCTTCCAAAGCCATTAGAAATATCAATGTTAATGTATTCATTATAGATGCTTGAAAATGCCTTTTGAGATGTGCTTTCAAATAAACATGCCTCAGTGGAATATCCTGGTGATAGTGAAAAACAGAGATGTCTTAACTATTTAGGCTCATCTCGTAATTAAGGCTTTTACAATAAAGGCTTTAGTTTTCCCTCGTAGGTAGCGAGAAGCTTCATGTGTTCTTGTTACCCATGTCTATGTGTGAAAGATTTGGGGAACAAGCACTGTCTCTTGTTCATTATATTTCAGTATACATTCCTATAGCTTGAATTTCATGCTTGATATGGATGCAACATTTTGCGTAAGGTCGTATAAATCAATACAAATCAATGAGGGGCACATTTTGCATGTCAGTTGCATACTGCTCTTGTCTGCATAGGATCAAAGCACCAAACTGCACACTGAATCGCCAATCCTGTGCAAATGACGTCCACGCTATCAGATTAATATGATTCGCATTGGCAAGAAGCCATTTGTAAGCCAGTCAGTGCACCTACAGTTAATCCTTTAATTCGTATTTACATATATGCTAATCATATTTCGCAAGAAGCTTCTCGATATTATGCAATAACATCAAGGCAGGCCTTTTTCCATAATGGAGTTTTGCAATTCTGCATAGAGAAAATATAATCATTAAAAGTGAACATCTTCTTAGGACTGTAAGCACTATGTAAAGTTCCATAAAATGTCAGATGGCTTTCAAACCTTTGGGAGAAATAAATTGTGCCTATGCGTGAAGTGATGCATTAAGACTGATATGAGTTGCTGCAGCCCCGTGGAATGATCAGTCATGTATAGAAGAGGCAAAGCTGTGTCTAAGCCTCCCAACGGGGAGGTTAAAGAGCCAATTATTTATAATGAAACTGCTCGCAAATAACTGCAGCAATTAATGCAGAACACTACTGCAATCCCAGAGAGAACTCTAACAGCTATACAGGGGGTGAACAACCTAGAACCATGGCTTCTACATTGCTATTCACCACCAGGTGTATTGACAAAACATGTCTACTTTCCTTCTGCTATCACAAGATATCCACCAGACTGTTGGCCACTCTTTAGATGGCTTTTTTTCAACAGCATTCAATTAGTTCATCTGTTTTCTAGCATATTATGGGCTATATCACAACCCCCCAAAATTGCTGATACCGGGAACCAGAAAAATTTAGTATTTTGACCTGAATATGGGTCACTATCAGCTGAAAAATTACATAGCTGTACATCTACAACTAACTCGTGAGGTATCTACCTTAATTCTCAACATGAGCAAGTTTCCATTTCAAAGTGAAAAAAAATCTATTACTATAAGACTATGTAATATCTATCACTTTAAAAGTAGCTAAAATCATCAATAATGAACGCTCATTTGTAATCGTTGTTCTGCCTCTATACCCACAAGCAGAAAATATGTATAACCTAAAATTATTGCAATTATTGCTCTTGTAGACCAGTGATTTCTATTGAGATTTCCACTCTAGACCTAAAGATCAATCCTTATCTTCCCTATGTGCTTATACTTAGGGAATCTCTATAATGCATTCTGTGTTTCCTCCGTAATGAAAAGCATTCAATATTTTCCTTTAAAAGTGCGGTTGATTAGTCTCATAGGATCAGATAGCTGTAGGTGATTATGTCTCCTCCTGTATTATCTACCATAGCAGTATGGAAAATTCCACCTGTATACCGATGTAGATAACTTAGTGATCAGCAAGATATTGCAAATTCTGCATACAAGCTAGGGTTAGTCTTGTCTTAAATCTTGTATATAAGGGTATTCAATCCAACTAAGACATGCAATTTTCAAAGTAGTTTGTAGTTTTATTTTGCTTGATGCATGTTAAATCTCTTTTTTTTCCATCAAGCTCTGTATATTTAGTTAGAACATGCATATAGTTAAAGGCCCTGAACAAGGCCTTAATCTCGGCTTCTCTTCTTTCTATGTATTATTATTGGAGCCAACCTTTCTCCATATATGAAAACTAAATTATATGATGTATCGCCATTGTGACATCAGATACTTTTTGTATCCATAATACTGTTGGTTGGATATTGTGTCTGATGGTGCACGGGAAATATTCTTCAATAAGAAAGAATATTGATAAAATGTTCACTGGGTGAGAAAACTGCCAATATTGAGAATGCCAATGATAGGGAGCTATTGGTGGTTACATAGTCTGTCTGGATGATATAAGCTGAGCGTAATGATGGGTGTTATACTCCCAACTGATTGGAAATTCATCATCTCTGAATTACTATGCTAAAATAAAGGTAGTTACACCTCTTCCTATTAAATACTTGCTTTCCAGTGGGGCATACATAAAACAGTGGGGCAAACACAAAAAATGGAGAATGCCCAAAACTCAGCTTTACTGGCATCGCCAACTTGCTGGGGCTGTGCCAATGATCTATAATGGGGCGCATAAGTGTAGTATATATACAGCCATGGATTGATGGGTTATTATATCTGCAGTAAGAAATCTTGCATTAAGGCCCCACATTTTAGCTAACACATCAGCAGATAGCATAGATAACTGTAAAGTGACATGTCACATATCAGTTTGGCAGCCAGGATGTTAAAGGTAACAACATGGAGCAATCATTTCAAATGGACTGAAAGGATGTGAGGGCTTGCAGTGTGAAATCGCTGTACGTGGAACTCATTAATTACCTTATCTCTCTATGGATGTGAGCCATACTATTTTTGATGGCTCTGCTTTCCATGCAGACACCAGTATCAGAGCCATGCATGATTTTAGCACAGCACAAATCTCTGTAATAGGGAACTCATTTCTAATGTCTACATCCATTACAAATGATAAGATGTAAGCGCTGCTGCCATACTAGTCTTCATAATATAGCCCTATTAGCCACTTCCTTTGTAAAGGGGCTAGTAATCTGATGGCAATACACTTATTTTCTACACATGGTTAATAAGGGGTCAAAAAGTTCACCCTGCACTTGGATTTCTTTGTTTGATATGTAGACCAAACTAAAATTCATGTATATGGAAAAAAAACAGAAAAAGGAATCATGAAGACCATTCTAATTTTTGTGCATTGTAACCCATTGCTTTAGAAAATCAATACATTTGACTATGTACAGAATTTAAAGGGATAATATTCAACACCTACCTTCTTTGGGTGGGCGTTTTGCTTCCTTTGACAGGTTGCAGACCTGTGTGGTTTGAAGTTCCTGTGTCAGACAGCCCTCAGTCTGCTCATTCAGGGGCAATATGACATTATTTAAAGATACCAAGGATTGATCATCTATCCCCCATTCTCCCAGATGCTGGGGACAGGTGCATTTTGTATACATAATTCCACAAAGCTCGGTTTTGCCATTTTCCAATTTTAAGCAGTTCTCCAACCAAGTGCACAGGACATGGCACCCAAATTGACTGGGGCTCACCTTATTCAATACCAGAAACTCCAAAAAGGATTTTTGATCTTCATCATCCCTTCTGTGTAATCCATTGTAATCAAGTGGGTATATCCGACGTAGCTGAATAAAATTTTTATCATAGTGCAGAAAAACAAAGGCATTCTTTGTATCGCACAACTGCATTATGGAATTGTTGTTCCTCAAGAGATCCTGTATTTTCTCATAAGAGAAGTGATCAAACTGGTAAGCCAAAAGAGAAAAGTTAGAGCAGCTGAAGTCCTTTTTGGAAAATTTCAGGTAGATGCTATATTTGGTTGGATCTGGGTTTTCCAACGTCCAGGTGCAGTTGGTAAAGTTTTTGGGAAACATCTCGCCTATTGAATACGATCCATAAATGACTCCTTTTACTAATGTTGAACACCAGAAGTCTTGGGCAGCGTTAAATCCAAACATAACCAGTAGATAGGTGGAAAATATATAAATCAACAAATTTCGAACAGCCTTCATCCTATGTCATTTGGCCTGTGGAAAACAAAATAAAATCAAAATGCAAGTTGAATTCTGCAAGCATTTGAAAATAGGGCTCCTGACAATATTCAAGACAGCTGTTTTCAAGACTCAAGCTAGCTTAAAAATAAACCTTTTGAAAAAGAAGGGGCGAGTATATATATATTTTTTTATTTTCCAAGCATGGGATTGATTTAATCGTGTGCACACAGTGCCACCATGTGGATGTTCGGTCTAGGCTGCTTTAGAAATCTAAAATAATATTTCATAAACATTACTTTGTTAACAATAAGGTTCCATTTCTGTGAATTATGAATGCACAACGTTTAGGACAGCACCATCATTTAACGAATATGGTAATACCATAAGACATTACGTGCATGATGAATTGACCACCATAAGGGAATCTACATTAATTTTTCCTGAAATTATTGTCATGGATTGATTTTTTATGCAAGTGATCCTGCTACACTAAATATATAAGTGTGCTTACTATGGTGAATTGGAAGGACGGATTTATATGAAGAATTATATCAAAGTTAGCCTTTTCCATTTATTGTATTTTGTGCCGTTGATAGCAATAGTTTGCAATGCTGTGTAAGAAAGAGGTTCTCTTATTGCCAAGGTGTTAATATAGCAAATAGCAAATTGACACTGATGGCTGTCTGCATGTAAAACCTCTTAAGATCCATCTTTGCAAATAAACCCAAGAAATGCAATGTGAAATGACATAGGCTCTTGAGAAAAAATAGGTGTGTGAATTAATTGCTCTGCTTGGAGCAAATGCTAATGAGAGTACTGTTTAACACCCCAAAGTAGTGCACTTAGGTGGAAATCAAGCAGTTAATTACTCCTGAACACATTGTCTGCTATCGCTTTATGTGATTTTGCAGATGTGTTCCTCCATAGCCAAAGCCATGTTGCATTAATTCCCTCCAACAAAACTATATACAAATAATTTACATTGCTTTCAGGTCTTTTGACATACCAACCCAAGATACACATTGACTGTCGTAGAGTTAACCCTTCATGTCAATATGCGAAATTAGCTAAAGCAAAAAAATACCATGCACATGCAAACACAGATGAGTGTATTTGAGGAAAGACCCCCTAAGCGTAACACTTCAGATGCAAGCCTACAGAAAGACTGCAAAGTTGAATGTGTTAGTGTGCCAGTAAGCTTCAGCACCACACAGGAAAGAGACATCTATGTGTTGAGTTTCATTCTGTCTCATGCCTATATCTTCAGATGAAAATGCATGAGAACTGTCCATTATCCATCCATGGTGTAAGTAGAGATAAAAATGGGGTTTTACTGTGACTCTTTCAGTTCAGCGTGATCAAATAACTAATTCAATTTTATCCCCAAAGGAAGAAGAAAAATATCCTTACATTAATGTCTAGGACTTCGAAATGCTAGAACAGCTGCCTACCAGCCGTACAAAGAGCAGCAGATTTCCATAGGAACGGAGAGCGTGTCTTTTCCGCCAGGAACATAAATTTAATCTGTATTTCACATTAGTTGTGATGGCATCATTAAATCAAGGATCTTGGGAAGCATGTATGAAATGGCAGAAAACAACAGATCCCTTGTATTTTCCCTCTTGCAGGCAATGCAGTTCTGCGCAGTGTCATTCAGGATAGTGTAGGCGTTGAGTGCCAACGTGACAATATCTACATGCTGTAATCAGTCACCAAATCTCTGAAATGTTCTGTAAATGCAGAATAGCAAAGATGTGGTGTGCTTAATTGTGTTCTTTGCTTTGTATATTGACTTGTCCATGACATGCATGCTAAAGGGGATTCTAGATACAGACATGGCCATCATGAAAGGTTTAGAAGTGCATCCTTATAGAACCATTCCCTTGGGTCTCAAACTATCTAAAGATATTTAATTATCCTCAAAGGATCAAATGAGCCAAGTTAAGCTGATCTAGCCACCCGCCTCTTTTCTTTAAACATGAACGTCTGTCTCCCTGGAACACAGAGCATCTCCCATTTTGCCATTAATAGTTCATATAGAGAAAACAAACAGGCATTTTAGTTTGGATATTCCCCAAACAGATTTTTTTTTCAAGTGTCACTTTGTAACCGAATCATAGTCGGCGCCATGCTTCTGCTACCACATTTGTAAGTGTAAGACTTGAGTTCATTTCCCTTAACTTCGCATTGACCTTATAATTCTAAATGGGTTTATTGTAGTTGGTAAAAGGGGTTAAAATGATGGAACGAGGATGGGGAATTCAGTTCTTCAGACTTGTGAATTGGGTTCTTTCACCTCTGGGTAATTAGATAAAGAAGAACATTTTAAGATTTGCTCATCTCTAATTATGACATATAGGCTATACTCTCACAACTGACACCACACGTAATAGGATTCTTCCAGCATAGATACATATATTCCAGTATCTACAGTTGGGGGTATTCGAGAGACTCAACCAACTTTTAAACTCTAGACAGTAATATGAGACATACTTAATGTTTGGTCTAGGCATCTCTAATGTGCCTCTTTCCAAAATTCCTAGTTATCAGACTAAATCTTTGTAAGACATAACTAGGAAAAAAAAACATACAAGGAAGCTTACCTTCCAATCCAAATCTGTGGCTATCTCTGCAGGACACTATCACAGGCACACGTTCCAATATCTATGTAGGAGATCCTTCTTTTTGCTGGAATCCCTGACTCCCATCTTGGTCACGATTAAATCAGAATAGGAACCTCACCATAGAAATAGCAATCAAATCCCTTGGTGTATTATAGCAATGCCATACAACTAAGCCCGTATCCAAATTGTGAAGAATTAAGGGAAGTAACGCAATGATGGAGCTTTGATTGACGGATGAGTGGAAAGAAAGTCCAGCATAACAATCCAGGGATTAGAAGGGTAGAGGAATACTGTAGCTATCGGATGGTAATAATCAGTAGAAAGAGGAGGCTGGTGCTGATGATTTGGTTATTCTTTCGCCTTTTCCCTCCCACTGAGGTAGAAAAAATCCTTAGCTGATTCTGAAGAAATCTGTTTAAATGTTGAGATTACAGAGGACAAGAGGGAGAGGAATGAGAGGCACAGGAGCTGTACGCCTCTGTGTGTATGTGTGAGAGAGTGTGCATGTATGTCAGTCTCATTTAATGGTCTGATGTTGGCGGCTGGAGCAAGGGGCTTGTTTTAATCATTTGTCTTCTTATTTTTTTCTTTTTCCTTCGAAGTATTGATGATCGGCTAGCTAGCTACTACAATAATCCTTGTGTGCTGAGGGAGGGAGCTCCTTGAATGCTGTGAGGAGAAGCAATGCAGGAGGGAGAGAGAAAGAGAGAGACAGACACTGGAGCAGTGTGAGTGTGTCAGTTTCATTATGAGACTGCAAATACATGTCATGAAGCTGCTCAAACCAGGCACGTCCCAAAAACGTTATTCCCTCTGTCTGGGAGTTTTTCTACCTTCATTTTCCTCCATTCCACCGACTGTTAAGAGCAGCTTGGGGAAAAAGGGACATGGAGAGCACACAGATTGAGATCATAGCTCTTAACCATTTAATTCCCCAGAGCTGAAGAGTGCAGCACAAAGTGGATGTAAGAGGGGGATTCAATTCATTGAAATCCTTTGGAGGAATGATTTATTGAAGACTGGCACTTTGAATCACTACAAACATCCAGAATGTGTATTAGTGACCGATATCATTGAAGATTGAATCAGGGAGGAGCTGAAAGATTCTCCAAATAGTTAGCCAAGGATATACATGCTATGCATAAAGATGAGGAGGGGATCTTTAAAAATTCTCCCATGCATTGTTTCTCCAAAATGCAAATCAGGCTTCCAGCTCTAATTATGCATAAAATGAAAATGGATTCAAAATCCAAGAATCTCTCAGGATAAATATTAATACTGCAACAGGAACTGCAACCACCCCAAGAGTTGTCAGTGTGGTCCCTGCTGCAGATTAATTGATATAGGGCTATGATGTAAACACTTATCAGCCTTCACATCACTGTTTGTCTGCATGGGAAACAATAGCAATTTTCTCAGTAAGGCTACAATTATCATCCTGTTTGTTCTTGCTTTGTTTAGGTCGAGAGCACGGCTGAGAGATTGTACTATGAAATGATGCACTGTGCAGAAAAGCTGGCTGAAACAGCAGCCTTAACTCCCTGTGTGCTGGGGAACGCTTCAGTTTCTTAACAATGCGGGGCATCCTCTGTGCGATCATGCATTTGATGTGATTGTTTTTACTTTACCCTGCTTTGTATTCTCTATGGATATTTCAATGGTTGGCTACCTTTTAAACTGTGAGTTAAAGGATGTCTCATAGGACGAGATGGAATCCCTTTTGGAAACGTTCTCCTCTTCTATTTGTAAATTGCAATTGGCTCAATGCATTTAATGGGGAAGAGTTGCAACCAAGTGCTATTCTGCGCATTAATTTAATAGATACAGGAGAATAAAGTGCATGAGTGCTCTGCTTTTGCCTCTTCTTATTCTCTGCTCTGTAGTGACCCGGGCACCTCCCTGGACAATATTGCCTGGCTGGAGGGTAATGGATAGATTCGATCAAATCCAGGGTCACAACCTGGTTAATAATAAAAATAATTCCTTTCATAGCATACTCAGTATTCATTCTACAGGCTGCTTTCTGATGCGGAGGGAAAAGGGTCATGTTCCAGTTTACTTGAAACTGACTGAGACTGAAACCATTGCATCAAATTCAATGTCCGCGTGTCAAGTGTAGCATTATTTATGTCTTCCAAACTCGAAATCTTTATCACCAATTATAAAGCTGTAGCGATGTTTAATTACTGTGACAATAATTGCCTGGGGCCTTCACCTCTGCAGGACATTGGTCCCGTAAGAAATATTGAATTTAACAGCTGTGCATTCTTTACTTTAACACAAATATCACGCTGTTCGAATACAAAAGTGAAATATGGCAAAAAAAAAAAATCTGAGCAATATAAGTAGTCCTGATCCTAACCTTCTTCATTACACTCCTCTACAGCCCAAAAATGTCCCTGTGTCAAGTATGTATATCTGCCATGCACAAGATTTGTACATACTTTAAGAATATGTACATAGGAAATGTATTTACACTTCATACTGTATATTAAAGGATTCAACAGATTAGAAAGTACCTGTGTGATATAAGCATTTCATTTCCTACCGCTTCCAGCAGGGAGACACAATTTATCCACGATTGCAGAAATTCAAGCCTTTGGTGCTATATCTATTTGAAGGGCTATAGGCCTGAATGATTATGTACAGAAGGGCAATGCCAATCTTAAAAATAAGGCCATGTTCTACAAATATGTGGCCATATAGAACTTACACAGCAATGCAGAATATAGTTCATTGCTCCTGCCATAGCAGAGACTAATTCTATATTATCTTCATTTTATTGCATACAGTATAATACAAGTATACCAGTCAGTAATAAAATGTAATGAAAAAAGAAAGCATCATGCCATTTTTAATACAAATTGGAAATATTTTCATCTGAATAATGATTTTAAGGGGATATCCTATTACAAACAATCCCTTTAATAGAAAAGCTGTATTTTCTAGTTCTTGAGACACTTGGCAAACAGCTGATTTTGTTAGGGAAAGTTGCAATATACAGGCAGATTAGGTATGGTAGGATGCTGTCACTTTCCAATTTATGAGGCACTCCTGAGAACCACACAATCTTCAGTATTAAAGGATAGTTAAATAGGTTGCTCCCGTTCAGAAAATCTTGGTACTCTGATCCAGTTTGTTGTGAAAAAAACAAGCTACTTTACTCACCATCCCAGGTCTACTGCCAAATCTATGCCAATGCCACTATTGTCCGTTATTGGCTGTGGCGCTGATGTTAACAGTACGATTTCTAATCACTGAGCTCAATACTGGACTTCAGAACCATCAGCAGATGGTAAGCAAAGTACAGTTGATTCTTTCTAATAAATTGCGCCCCGGTACCAAGATTTTCTGAAAGGGGAAAATCCCTTTAAGTGACTGACTTCTGCTCAAAATATTACTGCACTGTAGCTCTCTGAGCCATCTACCGTACAAGAGAAAACAACAATTCACCCAGTTTAATGGAAGAGACTTTGTTGCAGTTCCTATTACAGGTGAACTTTTCTGCAGGAGAAATACATAGAGAGCTGTTACTTTTGAGACGTTGAATTTTAATTTGGTGATGTCCTAACATTTTTAAATTACATATTTTCATTTATATATTTTGATTCGGCTTCAAAATTGATGTCACGACTTCCAGTGAATTACTGCTGTGGGGAGAGCTGCACACAGCAGTAGGGGAGCTGAGAGGAGAGCGGTGGGGAACTCACCAGGTACAAACAGGATCTGAACCATGTGACAGAGTAGGAGGTGGTCAGGGGCAGAGCCAGACGCTGGAGTGCAAAGGAGATGATAAACACAGGAGAATAAATAATCAGACAAGCTAAGATTAGAACCAGGAGATCACGAGGTACCAATGGGGTGAACCAGGGGTTTGTCAGAAGGGAAGTCAAAGGTCAAAAAGCCAGAACGAGCAGTGCAGTACAATAGGGACAAACTGTAATGGAGTAATAATAGCCAAGCCAGGAGGTCAGAACCGAAGAAGACAATAGTACCAAAATGTGAGACAGAGAACAGAGTAAGCGGACAGACCAGGTCATACACGGGAGGCAATCAAGCAATGCAGTATACACACACACCAGGGGGTCAGACACACAGTCAGAGCAACAGTATAGTTGACAGGGAATCCTCGTCTGGAGTGAGTATAAATACCCCTCATAAATCCAAAGGGAGGTCAGCAAAAGTTAGCCCTGAGAGAGCAGGACTTTAACCATGTTCTATACCATGACAATTGAGTTTCATTCCATTGCGTCTCGTGTTTCCATTTGCAAATGAGAATGTCACTGTCACGTGTGTCTGGACGCAACGAGTACCGCAACGCGAACCCATGTGACACACGTGACCCTGGATACACCGCCTCCAGTGGGGCGAATTTAAATAACAAACACGTGCAACTGGATACACCGCCTCCAACTGGCGAATTTAGACATTACACGTATATACAAGTCTGGAAACCCCGCCTCCAGTAAGGCGAATTTAAACAATAAGGGAAACCTGGGAAACATTAACAATGGTGGGCCATGCGATAGGGAATAGGGAAGTGGAGACCTCCTGAGCTCCCCTGAGCCAGTGTCCGTGCACTCCTAACGTTCCCTATGCCGGTTCCGCACCGGGCGCGCAACAGGAACCTAAGAACCCTAGCTCGCCCTGACCTAAACCCTCACTAGGGAATTGGTCGGTGCGGAAACTAATCCCACCACTGCACTAAAACACACATGAGGAAAGATGACAAAACGGGAAACACCACTTAGCTTTGCTCTGTTGCGTACGCTCCTAGCAACAGAGCCCACCACCTGCGTGCATTTTCTCCTCCACCCGGATCCATCACCATAACTGGATCCTTCACCATAGTGCAGCCTTGGAGGAGAGTCCACCACCAATTGCAGAAGTCCAGTAACAGAGTCCCAAAGATGAGTTCAGCTCCTGCCCAAAAAGTCAAGCATGCTTGAGTCCAGCTCTCAGCAACCAAGTCCCACACGCTGAGTGCAACTCTCTCCATAGACGCTACTCCACCAAGCCATGCAAGCACTTCTTGCCGATACCATAAACTGTGACTCCACCACGCCATGCCAGCCCTTCTTGCAGACCACATAGCTGCCACTCGTCCCCTCTGGCTGGGCTGCGCAGGACTCATGTTCAGCTCCTTCCTCACCCAAGGCTTACTTGCCAAATGAACACACAATATCACCAACAGTGATTGAAAACCTCTGGCTCTCTTTTATAGAGCCTAACACCTGCTTTGTAATTAAGTGCACATAAAACCAAAGAAACTAAGGTGCACTACCGCTCACCACCACCGGGGCAACTCAGAATGAATGACACCACATGTGATAATTCTAATGGCCACCGGGGCAATCACATCTCACTTTGTCCCTTTAAACTGTCAGATCCAAACTGGATCATGACAGTACCCCCTCCTTAATGAGGGGCCTCTGGACCCTCAAGACCGCTCCTCATAAGGGAAACACCTACAGCGGGGATGCCCAGATCCAGAGTTCACCCCACCACCACCTGACACCTTTAGGTTTCTGACAAACGCACCGCTGGTATTGGCAATACATATTCTGGAGGCACCACTCATCTCCACAGCGCCGACCTGGGGAATGAGTTTGTGTATGTGTATGTTTGCTATGAGCTGATCAGACTCAACAACACACTTCCACAAGAAGTTTTTTGGTGGCCACCCATACATGCTCGTTCACACACAGGTCCGGACATGAACGTTTATTGCCACACATTCGTTTGTCATATTTTGGTGAACTCATTCTGGACTCGACAACAGAGGCGTCCCCCTGTGCCACAACACTCACACCCCCGCTATTCACCAAGGGACACCACCCTCCAACCCTTTCACCATGAGGTCTGCGCCTCCCAGGGTTGGTTAATGGCGAGGGTTGAGATTTGTCCCCACTCCCCCGCAGCGCACCTGCTGCTCAAACCTGGAGGAGAAGGGGACAGGAAAATGGAGGAAATATTCACTCGCTGGTCGCCTCCACATGACCAGGAGGCGGCGGCTTCTTCGGTGGTATAGAAGATTTGACGTGAGCCCCGCAAACTATACACCAGTTTGCTCACTACAGGGACGTACCCCTTCACCTCGGGGAAACCCAGACAGCACCATGGGGATCACCAACTCCACCCACCTGTCTGGTTACGTCCGCCTGTATGAACAAGTCCCGCTCTCCAGCAGCGACTCTAGGGGGCACTTTGCCAGAGCCGCAGGAATATGGAGGAGAAATACACTCGCTGGTCGCCTCTACACGACCAGGAGGGGCGGCATTGAAGATTTGGCGTGAGCCCCACGGACTATACACCAGTCTGCTCACTACAGGGACATACCCCTTCACCTCGGGGAACCCCAGACAGCACCATGGGGATCAACAAATCCACCCACCTGTCTGGTTACGTCCGCCTGTATGAACAAGTCCCGCTCCCCAGCAGCGACTCTAGAGGCTTTTTGCCAGACCGCAGCCGCCATTTTGATTTCCTGGTTATCTGAGCAGAGGCCCCAGACCCTGATAACTGCTGCTGCAGTGGCTCTAACACACCATGCTGCTCCTCACTCACCTCAGTGAGGCCCGGCAGCAATTACTCACAGGTCTCCACATGGCCAAGGCTCACCAGAAAAAAAAAAAGTAGGGTTGGTGATAATGTCACGGTCACGTGTGCCTGGACGCATTGAGTACCGCAAGGTGAACCCATGTGACACACGTGACCCTGGATACACCGCCTCCAGTGGGGCGAATTTAAATAATAAACACGTGCAGCTGGATACACCGCCTCCAACTGGCGAATTTAGACATTACACGTATATACAAGTCTGGAAACCCCGTCTCCAGTAAAGCGAATTTAAACAATAAGGGAAACCTGGGAAACATTAACAATGGTGGGCCATGCGATAGGGAATAGGGAAGTGGAGACCTCCTGAGCTCCCCTGAGCCACTGTCCCTGCACTCCTAACATTCCCTATGCCGGTTCCGCACCAGGCGCGCAACAGGAAACTAAAAACCCTAGCTCGCCCTGACCTAAACCCTCACTAGGGAATTGGTTGGTGCAGAAACTAATCCCACCACTGCACTAAAACACACATAAGGAAAGATGACAAAACAGGGGAAACACCACTTAGCTTTGCTCTGTTGCGTACGCTCCTAGCAACAGAGCCCACCACCTGCGTGCATTTTCTCCTCCACCCGGATCCATCACCATAACTGGATCCTTCACCATAGTGCAGCCTTGGAGCAGAGTCCACCACCAATTTGCAGAAGTCCAGTAACAGAGTCCCAAAGATGAGTTCAGCTCCTGCCCAAAAAGTCAAGCATGCTTGAGTCCAGCTCTCAGCAACCAAGTCCCACATGCTGAGTGCAACTCTCTCCATAGTCGCCACTCCACCAAGCCATGCAAGCACTTCCTGCCGACACCATAAACTGTGACTCCACCATGCCATGCCAGCCCTTCTTGCAGACCACATAGCTGCCACTCGTCCCCTCTGGCTGGGCTGCGCAAGACTCATGTTCAGCTCCTTCCTCACCCTAGGCTTACTTGCCAAATGAACACACAATATCACCAACAGTGATTGAAAACCTCTGACTCTCTTTTATAGAGCCTAACACCTGCTTTGTAATTAAGTGCACATTAAACCAAAGAAACTAAAGTGCACTACCGCTCACCACCACCGAGGCAACTCAGAATGAACGACACCACGTGTGATAATTCTAATGGCCACTGGGGCAATCACATCACTTTGGCACCTAGCCAAAGGAAAAAAAAGTTCACTTTGTCCATTTAAACTGTCAGATCCAAACTGTATCACGACAGAGAATAAGGATGATCCCTCTACACTGTGACATCCTTCATATATTTTAGACAGCTATTAAGTCTCCACTTAGCCTTCTTTTTTGCAAGCTGAACATTCCCAGATCCTTTAATAGTTCCTTATAGGGCATACTTTACAGTCCACTCATCAACCTGGTAGCTCTTCTCTGAACTTGCTCCAGTTTTTCAATGTCTTTTTTTAAAATGAGAATTGGACATAGTATTCCAGATGATGCTTAGCCATGCAGGAATAGAGGAGAATGATTGCTTCACGTGAGCTATACTCTATGCTTCTCTTAATACATCCTAGAACTGTGTTTGCCTCTTTTGCTTCTGTATCACACTGTTGACTCATTTGCAGTCTGTGATCTATTAGTACACCCAAGTCTATTTTACACATGCTGTTACTTAGTTCTATTCCTCCCATTCAGTAGATTACATATTCATTTTTCTTGCCCAGATGTAGAATCTTGCATGTCTTCCTGTTAAATACTATTCTATTAGCAGCTGCCCATTGTTCATTTTTATCCAGATCCATCTGAATCCTTTCTCTAGTCTTCTCTAGTGTTAGCTGTCCCTCCTCGCTTTGCATCATCTGCTAAATTGATTAGTTTACCTTCAGTTACCTTATCTAGATCATTTGTAAAAATGTTGAACAACACTGGGGCTAGGACAGAGCTCAAGTCCTGGACCTCTCTAAAAAGGCAATTTGCATATTTAACTTCCCAAAGGAGCATTGCACAGCATTTAAACCTCCCTACACTGGCTTGCCAGGTAATAACACTATTGTGGTAACAAAAAAATCAAAAAAAGAATTGGTACCACACAATGGTGTATGCGTTATAAAAATATCATGCTTTATTGAAACACTAAAACAAAGTACACAAGAAAGATACTGGTAATATAATGAGGGACTAAAAGTCCATAGAACCTCATCCCACAGCACTGTGAGATATCTCCATGGTGAAACATATGATAATCATCAAATCAAAATTTTAAATGGGTATATTGAACCAACAGCAACAGTGAAAATCGCTTGAGGGAAGAAAAACTGCTACAAAAATATTCCCTAATAAACCATGTACCCACAACGGGTGTACCTGTATCTAAGTATTTGGAATATGCCTAACATGTAAAAAAAACTCCCAAGTAGCCCTATTGAAAGGTGCTGACCCATATAAAATGAGAGGAAATGGAGTATATAATGAATGGTAACATACCAATATGTGCTGGGGAAGATTCCTGGACGTCCCTCTGCCCCTCATATTGGTATGTTACCATTCATTATATACTCCATTTCCTCTCATTTTATATGGGTCAGCGCCTGTCAATAGGGCTACTTGGGAATTTTTTACATGCTAGGCATATTCCAAATACTTAGATACAGGTACACCCGTTGTGGGTACATGGTTTATTAGGGAATATTTTTGTAGCAGTTATTCTTCCCTCATGCGATTTTCACTGTTGCTGTTGGTTCAATATAGCTATTTAAAATTTTGATTTAATGATTATCATATGTTTCACTATGGAGATATATCACTGTGCTGTGGGGTGAGGTTCTATGGACTTTTAGTCCCTGTTACGTGTTACAGAACCACTTAGCACCCAGAATATGTTGTGCAGTTATATGTATGGATAATACTGTAGGTTCTATGTGAGATGCATGTCCCTAATGCATCAGCATTCCCCTTTTGTCCGCCCTCCCCCCACCTTTGTAATTTCCACAGTAAACATCGGCAGGCTCCGGCCACCTGCGACTTTTGTAATGCATGTCTGGCCTGCCGCTTTTCTATTGGCCTGCCCTCTGTATCTGTGTGATATATTCTGTGTCCTGTGAGTAAAGTGTTGTCAGACTGGAAATACATAGAGAAGCAGTGATCTTTTATATGCGCCCATGTAACCCAGGGATTCCAGCCAGCGTCATTCATTCAGACTCCAGCCAACGCAGAGCGGACCTCCGAAAACACGGGGTGGCACTGAAAGAGGTACCCCAGCTTGGTAGACCCCGTTACACTGGTGGCAGATAGCGGGATATGATACCCCTTCTACAGGAGGAAAGGAATGAATGGAAAATAACTACCAGAAGTTAAAGAGGACTACATTAAAAGATCTGGTGGAAGCCCGAGGGTTGATCGCCAGCAACAAAACAAAAGCGGATTTGACAGCAGCCATCATGGAACACGACAGTGCAGCGCCCCCCAATGTGAACGTGGAGGAGACCGAATTCCAGAGGGAGGTAAAGAACAGACTGGCGTTCTATGGCCCAAACCCTGCGGTAGAGATCATACGAGAGGTGATGGCTGATGTGCGTACTGATCTGAAGGAAAAGATGGCCGAGCGGACCAGGATAGAGCTAGCCAAGATGGAGATGGCAGAGCGGACCAAAGTGGAGCTGGCCAAGATGGAGATGGCAAAGCGGAGAGAGGAGAGCCAGCGAGCAGGGGGAGCTCTGGCCTTCGACCAGGTACCTTCAACAGTAAGCCACAAAAAGATCCAGTATAATGCCTTCCGACAGTTGGGGGAGGCAGAGGAAGACATTGATGGCTTTCTGCAGGACTTTGAGCGGCAGTGTGCCCTTCATCAAGTGAAGCCGGAGGAACGGGTTCAGATTCTGGCCAACAAGCTGACAGGCCGGGCAGCGGACGCCTATCGCACGGTACCTGATGAGGACTGTATGGACTATGAGCAGATCAAAGAAGTGATCTTGGCCCGGTATGCGCTGACACCAGAGGCCTATCGCCAAAAGTTCCATGGACTTATAGAAAGCGTAACCGATACCCACGCTGAAAGGGCCTGTAAATTACGGCGGTCACTGCTACAGTGGGTACAAGGGAGCCAAGCAACCACTAAGGAGGACGTACTCCAGCTCTTCCTGTTAGAACGATTCTTTAATGGACTAAACCCCGAGACACAGGAATGGCTTCGGGACAGGTGGTCAATGACTCTTGAGGAAGCCGCTCGTCTGGCTGATGAACATCATGACGCCAGGAGGCCGCAGTTCTCCGGATCAAAGGCGGTCACTAGGGGCCTGCCCATGGACCTGGAGGGCTCCAAACAGTTCCACGGACTTATAAAAAGCGTAACCGATACCCACGCTGAAAGGGCCTGTAAATTATGGCGGTCACTGCTACAGTGGGTACAAGGGAGCCAAGCAACCACTAAGGAGGACGTACTCCAGCTCTTCCTGTTAGAACGATTCTTTAATGGACTAAACCCCGAGACACAGGAATGGCTTCGGGACAGGTGGCCAACGACTCTTGAGGAAGCCGCTCGTCTGGCTGATGAACATCATGATGCCATGAGGCCGCAGTTCTCCGGATCAAAGGCGGTCACTAGGGGCCCGCCCATGGACCTGGAGGGCTCCAAACCACGGAAGATTGTAGGGGGACCAGCTAGAAACCCAGCTTACCACAGTCCCCCTGGGGCGCGATGCCACACCTGCCGTCAGCTGGGCCACCTGCAAAGACAATGTCCCAACCGGACTCAGCATACCCAGTGGCCAAAGGCGGGATGAGCTACCTTCAGCCAGCCTGCTGTAGACTGCTACCAAGGCGAAGCTGACCCGGCATTGGGGGCTACGACTAACCAAGGGGTGGAAGAGATGGAGGAAGTGCTGTATGAAGTAGACCCCGTGCAGGCAGCCCGGGCAGATAATCGACAACAGCATCTGTGATGTACAATGTCTGCAAGATATGTTTTCTGTTGCAATGTGCTAACAAACCCTCCATTTTCTTTGAGAAGCTGCCTGCCAGTGTCTCAGTTACATTGCACACTACAGCAGCTTCCCTTCCCCCGAGTGCCATAAACCAATTTCCTGTCACCCCATTTGGCTTCTCATGTGCCTCGGCTGAAAGAGAAGAAAAAAAGTGCGGGAAAAACTTCTTTGTTTGAAACGAATAAAACTATGAGAGACTATACCATAAGAACCAAATACCCTAGAGATATGAAAATCATATTCTTGTAAGCTGAGCGGTCCCAGCTTCGAGACCGCGTATGTTTCGAAGTTCTACCCTGTCCAGAACATGAGATAGGATTTGCGCCCAAATGGACGGTCATATCGCATAGATGTTTGATGTTTTCTTGATGGGCTCATTACGCTGGGAAACATGATACCACTGATGAGTCCATACCAGCTTCTCCCATAAAGTTATAGCTAATCTAAGTTTTGTAGCCAAAACATAACTTGGATAAGAGAGGTGGGATCAACCCAGAATGCACCTCTCTGTGATGTCACATAGGAAAGTCTATAAGGCATTTCCTGGGCAAACCAGCTCAGAACAGCTGCAGAGTCCGTGCTGACAAGAACTCAGATGAGCAGAGAAGTGCAGCTCCGCCTCCACCCACCTTAAAGCCACATGGTCTGCCTAAGGAACAATATGGAACTGTGAGTGTAATCTCTTTGTTTTCTCCACTTTTATTTTATAACTGTACTGTACATATTTTATGTCTCAATTTTATAGCAACTTTTATCTGTAATCACTGTCCTCTTTCGGAAAATAAATGAAATAATTATTTAGATCTGTCTCTATGCTCTAAGACTCGAACTATACGCCTTTGTTAGATAATCGCTACTAATTCGGGGGTTTGCCACGGACCCTCTTAATTTAACACTGTGAATTAAGTAACCGTGACTGGTGGCAGCGCGTTGTGCACGGCTATTGCGGCTTGCTGGCAGTCTAGAAGGGTCTTATATTGCTGAGTAAGGGGGCTTCAGCCACAGCATTGATAATTCCCTTACTGCAGAAGCCTAATTGCCGGTTCACAACAGGCAGCCCGTCCGGCGACTAATTATCCTAGGTGCAGTTCCCTGACTGACCTGAGGGTAAGGGGGGCGCCGGAGAGCTGCGAGTTCCAAAGTGGAACTGAGAAAGTGGGATATACATAAATCCCCGCAGTACTTGGAAGATTGATAGCAGTGGTGGGGCATCCAAATTAAACTCCCCCTGCGGCAAATTGTAGAGCGAGATTAGCTTGCTGGATATTTTTGTCACATGGTGCCGGTGGTGGGATAACTAAGATAAGCCCCAACGGTGCCTGTGATAGCCGTGTGCCGGCATTGTGTCACGTCCCTCCGTCCGCTGATACACCCGTGTCAGTGGTGGGATTGTGACACAGTGGTGACACAGGGTCCGCTGTCCGTCGCGTTTTGGTGGCAGCGGGACCCCCGTTAGTGTCGCCCGTAAGTAGACGAACGGCGGTGGGTTGTTCGTCACATATTGGTGGCAGAGCGGTGGGATAATCCTAGAGCATTAGTGATTTGGTTTGAGCAATCATTCCTCTCACTAAAAACCTGCACGGTTCCTGCGGGAATCCTGCATCATAGGTTTTGGAGAACAGACTCAGTGGTTACTAGTCCTGAGACATTAGTGTGTACTTGCAAGTATCCCCCTCCCGTTTCTTCGTTTTTCTTTTTCTATCTTTTATTTGGCAACCATGGCGGCAAAAGGAGAACCTTGGTACAACCGGCAGACAAAGGAAGTTCTTGCTGCGTTATGCACGTACCAAGGCCTTGACGCCACGAACAAAAACAGAGCTCAAATGATCGCGGCTCTAGTGCAGCTGGACAATGACCAGAATCCAGCGAGCGCAGAAGTTGGCCCAAGTTGCAATGGGGCTGCAGCAGAGGCTCCACTCCTGAGCGCTGGCCCCACATTCAACCAGAACGGGGTGGACCCCTATCTGCAAATGGCCTTGGACGAACTCCCCGCCGAAGACAGGGATGGGCGGGTGAGGCTGATCCAGCAATATCGGCAGGAGGCCCAAGCCGAACGTGAGCGCCAAGCTGAGGCTGAGAGGGTCGAGCGTCAAGCCCAGGCTGAGAGAGCTGAGCGCCATGCAGAAGCTCAGAGGGCCCATGAGCTGGAGATGCTCCAGCGGGGGTGGAATGCCCCCACAGCCCGAAGCCGTGAGCCCAGCAGCGTCCAGACTCCTAAACCCCGGCCAGAGCATTTTCCCGTGATGGAAAAGGATGGGGACTTGGACACGTTTCTGCGAGCCTTTGAGAAAGCCTGCAGACAGTACCGACTGCCCGAAGACCAATGGGCCAGGTACTTGACCCCAGGGCTAAAGGGCAAAGCTCTGGAGGCGTTTGCTTCTCTTCCGCAAGCGCATGATGATGACTATGACGCCATAAAGCAGGCGCTGATCGCCAAATACCGTCTGACACCTGAGGTATACCGAAAGAAGTTCCGGCACCTCCAACGTGGCCCACATGATAGCTACAGTGATGTGGTGCAAGGACTCAGGACCCACTTTGACCAGTGGATCCATGGACTGTCCGTTGAAACCTTTGAGCAGCTACGGGACCTGATGATCAAAGACCAGTTCCTGCATCTCTGCCCAGCTGAGGTCCAACAGTTCATCCTGGACAGCGAACCAACGAACGCGGACAAAGCGGCGCAGATCGCCGACAACCACGAGGCCAACCGGAAGCCCGAGACGCGGAGGCCAGTCGCCACCAGCTGGAAAGGGGGTAAGCCAGCAACCAACCCCAATGCCCCAGCTGGCCGTCCCTCCGGAGGCCCTGTCCCTGTTGCCAACAACAGGCTGGCTACTGACAGTCGCCTGTGTCACCACTGCCAGCGGCCTGGTCACTTCTTTTACGCCTGTCCGAACAGGCCGAAGAACCCCCCAGCCAAGGCCCCCGGGCCCAACGCCTCTGTTCTTTTGGTGGGAGGTGTGGTTGGGAGGGCTGACGACAACGTTCAACCTGTTCAGGTGGGGGCCCGTCTTGCTACAGGCCTCAAGGACACCGGGGCTGAACGAACCCTCATCCGTCCTGGACTGGCGGCCCCTGAAGAGTTTGTTGAGGGGAAAACCCTGACTGTCACCGGGATTGGAGGCACCCGTTGTCCCTTGCCAGTGGCACGAGTTTATCTCGATTGGGGTGCTGGGAGCGGGTTGAGGGAGGTGGGAGTGTCTGAAAATTTGCCCACTGGTGTTTTATTGGGGACTGACTTGGGGAGGATGGTTGCATACTATGTCCCTGACACCCTTCCCCAAACTGATAATAAGGGTAACGTTAACCCTGATGATGTTGATGATGGGAAACTGAATGTGTTACCTGCTAATGCCTTGATGAGTAATGATGCAACTAACAACCATTCTTTCCCAAGGTATGATGCTGATGCTGATGTGAATGTACCAAAGCAAACTGATAACCATTCTTTTCCTAGGAATGATGATGTTGATGTATCTGTGCCGACTGAACCCGTTAACCCTTTCTTTGAAACGGTAGATGTGTCCACAGGTACCGAGGTGCTCAGCCCCGTCACTCTGCGGAGTGAGACGGCTGAGGAACCCCTGGCAGGAGCAAGCAACGGTGCTCAAGAGAATGGGGAGGTGCATGGGGACCATGAGGAAGGTAATGCCATGCAGCTGACCAGTGCCACCGAGGAAGGTAACTGGCCCATAAGTAGCACTGCTCCTAAAGTGTTGGGGGTGGATGGGGAGGGAGAGCCCAGGGCAGCACCGGCTGGTGGGTCTGTAGAAATCCCCAGGGAGACAGCATACATAGCAGCTGTCACACACAGTCAGAGTGCCCAGATCGCAGGTAACGCACTGTCTTCTGGACCCTCTGCTGCTACAGGAGAGACTGAACCAGAGGTGAACCCAGAGCCGGTTCCAGAGGGTCCCAGTAAAGGAGGTACCCTGACGTCACTTCTGGCAGCCTCCAGCATGGAGTTCCAGGCTGCTCTGCACTCAGATGCCAGCCTGGAGAAATTGAGAGGTCTCGCCGAGACGCCCACCTCCAAGCCTGATAAGGAGAGGGTGTTCTGGGAACGAGGAAGGTTGTACCGGGAGACAGTACCCGGAGATCCTAAAAAGGAGTGGTTGAGGGAAAGACAGCTGGTCGTCCCCTATCAGTTCAGAACCGAGTTGTTGCGGATTGCCCATGAGATTCCACTCGCTGGACACTTGGGGATCCGCAAAACAAAGGCACGGCTGTCTCAACACTTCTATTGGCCCAAGATGGGGACAGATGTAACACACTACTGCCGCTCCTGCGCCACCTGTCAAAAAGTGGGTAAGGCGGGGCCTGCTCTTAAGGCTCCCCTTATTCCTTTGCCGGTGATAGAGGAGCCTTTCCAGAGAATCGCGGTGGACATTGTAGGACCGCTGTCCGTCCCCAGCAGCTCCGGAAAGCGATACATTCTCACCGTGGTAGACTACGCTACCCGGTACCCAGAGGCAGTAGCTCTGTCTTCAACCAGGGCAGATAAGGTGGCTGACGCACTGGTGACCATCTTTTCAAGGGTAGGATTTCCCAGGGAGATGCTTACCGATCAAGGGCCCCAATTCCTGTCTCGCCTAATGGAGGCTCTCTGTGAGAAAATGCAGGTGACGCACCTGGTATCGAGTCCGTATCACACACAGACTAATGGTTTGTGTGAACGCTTCAACGGTACCCTCAAACAGATGCTCCGCATACTGGTTGAGACCCAAGGGCGCGACTGGGAGCGGTACCTCCCACACCTGCTGTTCGCTTACAGAGAAGTTCCGCAGGCCTCGACCGGGTTCTCCCCCTTCGAGCTCCTGTATGGCAGGCGAGTCCGGGGACCCCTTGGGTTGATAAGAGAATCCTGGGAAGATGAGCCAAACCCCACAGAAGTGTCCATCGTGGATTATGTCATGCGCTTCCGTGACAAGATGCAGACCTTGACGAAGTTGGTGCATGACAACATGACGCAGGCTCAGGCTGACCAGAAGCACTGGTACGACCAGAACGCCCGGGAGCGGACCTACCAGGTGGGCCAAAAGGTGTGGGCGCTGGTCCCTGTACCAACGGATAAGCTTCAGGCAGCCTGGGAAGGCCCGTACGTCGTCCACCAACAGCTCAACCCGGTCACCTACGTGGTCACGCTTGACCATGCTCGGGGTAGGCGCAAGGCCTTTCACGTCAACATGCTGAAGGCGCACTACGAACGTGAAGCTTGCATCCTACCGGTCTGCAATCTGCCAGAGGATGGGGAGGAAGATTCCCTCCTGGACATGCTGGCCCAGGCCAAGGCCAATGGGTCCATTGAGGACATGGAGATAAGTGGTTCGCTCACCGTGTCCCAGCGGTTGCAGTTGATGGCCACCCTGGAACTCTTCCGGCCCGTGTTCACCAACCGTCCTGGGAGGACGGAGTTAGCGGTTCATGAGGTGGACACCGGGAATCATGCCCCATTACGGCGAACACCTTATCGGATCTCTGAGACGGTGCAACAAGTCATGCGCCAAGAGATCGATGAGATGTTAAGGCTGGGGGTGATTCGACGGTCACAAAGCGCGTGGGCTTCACCTGTAGTCCTCGTGCCTAAAAAGGATCGAACCACCCGGTTCTGCGTGGACTACAGGGGGCTCAACGCCATCACAACCTCTGATGCCCACCCAATGCCGCGCATCGAGGATCTGCTCGAGCGGTTGACAAACGCCAACTACATATCCATCATGGATTTGAGTCGGGGATACTGGCAGATTCCCCTGAGCCCTGAGGCGCAGGAGAAATCCGCCTTTATCACCCCCTTTGGACTGTACGAGTCCACGGTCATGCCCTTCGGCATGAAGAATGCCCCTGCCACTTTCCAGCGGATGGTCAACCACCTGCTTCGGGGACTGGAGGAGTACGCGGTGGCGTACTTAGACGATATTGCCGTCTTCAGTTCAACCTGGGAGGAACACCTTCAGCACCTCCAGGAGGTGCTCAAGCATCTTCACCAGGCAGGCCTGACCATCAAGCCGGGGAAGTGCCAGATAGGCATGCGCAAGGTCCACTACCTGGGGCACCGGGTAGGCGGGGGTTCCATGAGCCCGGAGCCAGTAAAAGTGGACGCAATCGTGTCCTGGCCCACCCCCAGGACCAAGAAACAGGTGAAGTCCTTCTTGGGCACTGCAGGGTACTATAGGCGGTTCGTACAGGACTATAGCGCCCTTGCCAAACCCTTGACTGACCTCACCAAGCAGAGGCTACCCCAAACAGTCAACTGGACAAATGACTGTGAGGCGGCTTTCCAAGCTTTGAAAGCAGCCCTGTGCAACTCTCCAGTGTTGAGAGCAGTCGACAGCAGTCGCCCGTTTCTGGTACAGACCGACGCCAGCGAGTTTGGCCTCGGTGCTGTGCTTAGCCAGGTCGACTCGGGGGACCAAGAGCACCCCATGTTGTACCTGAGCCGGAAACTTTTGCCGAGGGAAGTGGCATACTCGACCATTGAGAAGGAGTGTCTGGCCATGGTGTGGGCACTGCAGCGTTTGCAGCCCTACCTGTACGGGCGCGCCTTCACGGTGGTAACTGACCACAACCCTCTGAGCTGGTTGCATACAGTGTCCGGAACCAATGGAAGATTGCTCCGCTGGAGCCTTGCCCTTCAACAGTACGATTTTACTGTAAAACACAGGAAGGGCAGTGAAAACGGCAATGCCGATGGGTTGTCCCGCCGGGGCGAACCCGCTGAGGTGCGCATGGCCGATTACCGAGAGGTAATGCCTCCTTAGCGCCCTCTTAAGGGGGGAGGTGTGATGTACAATGTCTGCAAGATATGTTTTCTGTTGCAATGTGCTAACAAACCCTCCATTTTCTTTGAGAAGCTGCCTGCCAGTGTCTCAGTTACATTGCACACTACAGCAGCTTCCCTTCCCCCGAGTGCCATAAACCAATTTCCTGTCACCCCATTTGGCTTCTCATGTGCCTCGGCTGAAAGAGAAGAAAAAAAGTGCGGGAAAAACTTCTTTGTTTGAAACGAATAAAACTATGAGAGACTATACCATAAGAACCAAATACCCTAGAGATATGAAAATCATATTCTTATAACCTGAGCGGTCCCAGCGTATGTTTCGAAGTTCTACCCTGTCCAGAACATGAGATAGGATTTGCGCCCAAATGGACGGTCATATCGCATAGATGTTTGATGTTTTCTTGATGGGCTCATTACGCTGGGAAACATGATACCACTGATGAGTTCATACCAGCTTCTCCCATAAAGTTATAGCTAATCTAAGTTTTGTAGCCAAAACATAACTTGGATAAGAGAGGTGGGATCAACCCAGAATGCACCTCTCTGTGATGTCACATAGGAAAGTCTATAAGGCATTTCCTGGGCAAACCAGCTCAGAACAGCTGCAGAGTCCGTGCTGACAAGAACTCAGATGAGCGGAGAAGTGCAGCTCCGCCTCCACCCACCTTAAAGCCACATGGTCTGCCTAAGGAACAATATGGAACTGTGAGTGTAATCTCTTTGTTTTCTCCACTTTTATTTTATACCTGTACTGTACATATTTTATGTCTCAATTTTATAGCAACTTTTATCTGTAATCACTGTCCTCTTTCGGAAAATAAATGAAATAATTATTTAGATCTGTCTCTATGCTCTAAGACTCGAACTATACGCCTTTGTTAGATAATCGCTACTAATTCGAGGGGTTTGCCACGGACCCTCTTAATTTAACACTGTGAATTAAGTAACCGTGACTGGTGGCAGCGCGTTGTGCACGGCTATTGCGGCTTGCTGGCAGTCTAGAAGGGTCTTATATTGCTGAGTAAGGGGACTTCAGCCACAGCATTGATAATTCCCTTACTGCAGAAGCCTAATTGCCGGTTCACAACAGGCAGCCCATCCGGCGACTAATTATCCTAGGTGCAGTTCCCTGACTGACCTGAGGGTAAGGGGGGCGCCGGAGAGCTGCGAGTTCCAAAGTGGAACTGAGAAAGTGGGATATACATAAATCCCCGCAGTACTTGGAAGATTGATAGCAGTGGTGGGGCATCCAAATTAAACTCCCCCTGCGGCAAATTGTAGAGCGAGATTAGCTTGCTGGATATTTTTGTCACATGGTGCCAGTGGTGGGATAACTAAGATAAGCCCCAACGGTGCCTGTGATAGCCGTGTGCCGGCATTGTGTCACGTCCCTCCGTCCGCTGATACACCCGTGTCAGTGGTGGGATTGTGACATAGTGGTGACACAGGGTCCGCTGTCCGTCGCGTTTTGGTGGCAGCGGGACCCCCGTTAGTGTCGCTCGTAAGTAGACGAACGGCGGTGGGCTGTTCGTCACAGCATCAACAGGTCGTGTGGGTTAATGGGAAACGTATGCAGGGACTAAGAGATTCTGGAGCAACTTTGACCCTTGTGAAGCCTCATCTCGTCCGGGACCAATAGAAGACGGACCGTACAGTGGCAGTCCGTGTAGCAGGGGGAGCTATGCATCGACTACCCACTGCCAGGATTCACCTGAACTGGGGAGTCGGGGATGGCCTTGTTGAGGTCGGCTTGATGGAGGATTTGCCTGCAGACGTCTTGCTGGGAAATGACTTGGGGCCCATGTTGTCTGCATTCTTGGTGGCCCCTCTGGCTGAGACCTATCCTGTGACCACCCGGAGACAAGCTCGAGCTGCGGAGGCGGAATCACACTCAGAGGAGGCCCAGGTAAGAAATCCCAGCCCTGCACGTATTCCCATAGCCAGACACATTTCTTGGGCCACCCCAGATGAATTTAAGAGGGAGTTACTTGAGGATCCTTCATTAGAGGGATATCGTGGAAAGGCACAGGAGGGGAGAGGAGTACTGGAAGGGGAATAGTTTGTATGGAAGCAGGGACTCCTCTACCGCATCACAGAGCAGCACCACACAGGGACGAGCCCCACTATAAAACAACAGCTGGTAGTTCCCACGTGAATATGCTGAAAGCCTACCGGGAGCGCCCTGAAGAGGTAGTGGCCATCTGTGCACCTGAAGCAGAGGATTTAGCCAGACTTCCCTTGCCGGATGTCTTAGGGGAAAGGACTCAGTCTAAAACATGGGACCAGGTACACTTGGGTGAAGACCTAGGCCCCCGGGAGAGACAGAAGGCGGAGGCGTTGTTGAGGCTGCGACAGAGGATGTTTTCAGAGAGACCGGGGTACACTCGCCTGGCACAACACAAGGTTGAGACCCAGGATCAGACCCCCCTGCGACAAAACCCTTTCTGCGTCCCTGAGTCTGTACGAGAGGGGATGCGACAAGAGATACAAGAGATGTTGCGTTTAGGGGTCATAGAAGAGTCAAATAGTCCCTGGGCATCCCCCGTAGTGTTAGTGCACAAGAAGAATGGGACTACACGGTTTTGTGTAGACTATCGTAAGCTCAATGAGAAAACAGTGACAGATGCATACCCCATGCCGCGTGTGGATGAGTTGTTAGACCGGCTGGCGGGGCAAAGTATTTGACCACCATCGATCTATGCAAAGGCTACTGGCAGATTCCCCTTAGTCCTGATGATATTCCCAAGTCGGCATTTGTCACCCCATTTGGCTTATTCAAGTTTCGAGTTATGCCATTCGGGATGAAGAATGCCCCGGCGACCTTCCAAAGGCTGGCTGACCAGCTTCTGGATGGTCTCCAGGACTATGCTTGTGCCTACCTGGACGACATTGCCATCTACAGTGCGACATGGGAAGAGCATCTAAATCACCTAGAGACAGTATTGGACAGGATCCACCAGGCAGGAATCACCCTGAACCCAAACAAGTGTCACGTGGGCAAGGCAGAGGTTCAGTGTTTAGGGCATTGGGTGGGAAGTGGGAAACAGCGACCAGAACCAGCCAAGATTGAGGCCATAGCCAAATGGCCCATCCCACACACTAAAACCCAGGTCATGGCATTTCTAGGGACAGCGGGGTATTACAGGAAATTCGTTCCCAATTACAGCAGCGTAGCCAAGCCCCTCACTGATCTGACCCGTAAGAACCAACCCCGCCAGGTAACCTGGACCTCTGAGTGTGAGGAAGTCTTCCGCCAACTAAAGGATGCCCTCACCAATACCCCTGTATTGGCCGCACCCGATCCAACTAAACGTTTCCTTGTTCATACAGACGCTTCTATGTTTGGATTGGGGGCAGTACTGAGCGAAGTCGGGCCGGACGACCAAGAACACCCGGTAGCTTACCTGAGTCGGAAACTACTGCCCCATGAAGTAAGCTATGCGGCCATCGAGAAGGAATGCCTGGCGGTAGTATGGGCACTCAAGAAGTTGCAACCATAATTGTATGGACGACAGTTTTCCCTTCTAACGGGCCATAATCCCCTAGTATGGCTTAATCGGGTCTCCGGAGACAACGCTAGATTGCTGAGGTGGAGTTTAGCCCTACAACCTCTGGACTTCACCATCTACCACAGACCCGGCAAACAAAAAGGTAACGCCGATGGACTAAGTCGACAAATGGAACTTGTACCAACCCCATAAACTTAGGTCATCCCCAAACCGATCCGTTGAGGATCAGACTGTGTATGCCGATCGCGTCCGTGAAAAGGGGAGCCGTGTTACGTGTTACAGAACCACTTAGCACCCAGAATATGTTGTGCAGTTATATGTATGGATAATAGGTTCTATGTGAGATGCATGTCCCTATTGCATCAGCATTCCCCTTTTGTCCGCCCTCCCCCACCGTTGTAATTTTCACAGTAAACATCAGCAGGCTCCGGCCACCTGCGGCTTTTGTAATGCATGTCTGGCCTGCCGCTTTTCTATTGGCCTGCCCTCTGTGTCTGTGTGATATATTCTGTGTCCTGTGAGTAAAGTGTTGTCAGACTGGAAATACATAGAGAAGCAGTGATCTTTTATATGTGCCCATGTAACCCAGGGATTCCAGCCAGCATCATGCATTCAGACTCCAGCCAACGCAGAGCGGACCTCCGAAAACACGGGGTGGTACTGAAAGAGGTACCCCAGCTTGGTAGACCCCGTTACAGTCCCTTATTATATTACCAGTATCTATCTTGTGTACTTTGTTTTAATGTTTCAATAAAGCATGATATTTTTATAACGTATACACCATTGTGTGGTACCAATTCTTTTTTTTATTTTCTTGTTACCACAATAGTGTTATTAGTATACTGTGGTGTATCACCAGTTAGGGGATTGAAAGTAGTCATTTGGGCAATATTTGTGATTATACTGTCTTGCCAGGACAGGCATGTCACTTTCCACAAGTGAAACATTACCTCTTAGATCTTAGTTTCATAATAATTAGGAGCGAGCACTAAAATGCACGGATGCTCATTACTTTAACTGACCAATTCCAAATACTCAGAGGCACCGTTCAAGTAATGAGTATAATGGAAGTCAATGGGAAATCCAAGCATTTTTCCAGCAGATCCTACAAGGAGATCAGGGAGCAGTGAATAATAATAATTTCTATTTTTAAAGCTCCAACACATTGTGCAGCACTTTACAATTTTTGAGGGGTCTTGTACCGGCAATGAAGACATAACAGAATAAGCATAACTCAGACATCAAAAGGAATAAGGGCTCTGCCCGCATCCTTACAATCTGTGAGAAAATCGTAGAGACATGAAAAGTAAATGGTAAAACATGTTTATATTGTACAATACAGTCATAGTATACTGCTGAAAATGTTGAAATGGATGGAAAAGTGCTAAATGGAAGGAGAACAGCATGGGGAAGACCTCTGAAAGCATCTCTGACTCCCAGATCGCTACTGAGAACAATGGTGCCACAGTTTTACTCCACTTTAAAAACTGACAGTAAAACATTAAAAAATCAAAGAGAATTTGTTGTTCACAGGAAAAAAATGTTTTTAATTTATTATGACTTGTACATATGCAACAATTAAAAAGGATTTAAAAAATAATTACTTACGTAAACCAAAATGGAATTTTTGCTAAAAAAATTGAAATTTCAGTGTAATTTATGAAGGAAGCAAGAAGTGCCAAAAATTAAGGACTCAGAAGTACTCAGATACATCTTGTATTAGACATAAAGGAGGGACTCATACATATTCTGTTAAATTGTCATGTAGTGGTACTCCTAGACTCATCAAGGCTATGCACTTAATGCACAGCCTTCCAAAAATTACAAACAGGGTCATACATACACCATTGAAGTCAACACTGTAGCAAATATTGTGTAGCGGTGGTACTCCTACACTCACAAAAGCTCTGCACATAGTGTAAAGCCTGCCAAAAATTTACACCCTTGAATACACCTACTGTACTGCCTCATTCAAATATTGTGAACAAAAAGTGCAGTTGTGGCACTCTACACTTTTCAAAAATTGATAAGGAGGGTTATACAATCATCCATAGACCCTTGAATGCAACAACTTGCAGACCTCATAAAAATATATTGAAAGTGTAGCTGATGTACTCCAACACTTATAAAGGCTTTGCTTTGTGCAAAGCCATAAAAAATTATAAGAATAATCATCCATACACCCTGAAGGCAACAACTGGAGGGCCTCAGTAAAATATTGAACATTAAAGCAATATATATTCTGCTGTCATCTGGTGGTGTGGAAAAGTGGGGGCTAATCCAAGCTTTGTTAATTGTTATCAGCATGAACCTGTCAGCACTTTCTTTTGACAAGCGAAAGCGCCTGTCTGTTATGACACCCCTGGTGGCACTAAAGACTAGTGTTGAGCGATACCGTTTGATACCCAAAAATATCGTATCGGATGGTATCGCCCGATACGAAAAAAATATCGGGTATCGCCGATTCCGATACCGGAAGTCCCATTCAAGTCAATGGGACTTCAGGTATCGGAATTAAAAAAAGGCCTTTATTTCCTTGTTGGCTAATTCTACATATTTGAAAACAAATAAGAATCATGTAGAATGTATTGTGGGAGGTGGAGGAGACATTAAAAGCATAGTGGTTTACTCAAATCACATGGCATAGCATTAATTCCAATTATTTTTTTCAAGACGTTCGGAGTTAAAAAGATATTGACTATGTTAACCTTTTTTATATTTAGTCAGATATGTATGTTTCACAACTTCCATGCTCTTCACCTTCTTTTGTACTTCTCCCACAGTTTCTCCTTCATGATCCGCAGCAGTAGCATTTTTATCATCAACTTTTTCTTCACCTTATTCATCTTCTTCTTCTTCATCTTCTTCCCATTAATTTTTTTTTCCATTCTTCATATTCTTCTTATTCAGCTATTATTAATTTTCATATGCTATTTCTTCATCTTCTTCCTATTCTTCTTTTTCTTCATTTTCTTATGGTGACAGGCATTCCTGTAGTACTTATCTATAAAAGTTATAAGATTACACCTTACGTTCTGCCTGTCACAAAAGATTTACAACAGGATTTGTCCGCGTTCAGTTTGGCCTGCAGCAGCAGGCATTTTCCAGGGGCACCACGAGGAGGAACGGACTCACCCCCGTTTACTGCTTAGTCTTCTTCTGCTTATAATTTTGATTTCTTCTATGCTGATTTTTTGTCTTATGCTTAATGTTTTTCTGCTTTCTGTTCTTCTGCTTTTGCTTCTTCTGCTTCTTGTTCTTCTGTCTTTTGTTCTGTATCTTGGTGGTTGTCTTCATGTTCTTTGTCCTCTTGGTCTTATTATTTAGGTGCTGGACCTCGGATACCGAGATGGAGGCACCTAGGCCAAAGGCTGTGGCGAGAACCAGCAGACAGTGCTGACACCCGGATGGGTAGCAGAAGGAACAAGAGCCAATGGCACTACCGAGGACCAACTGACGGTGCTGGACCACGGTTACTAGGCAGGAGGTACATGTGCTAGAAAGCACTACCACGGAGCAGCTGACAGTGCTGGACCTCGGATACCGAGATGGAGGCACCTAGGCCAAAGGCTCTGGCGAGAACCAGCAGACAGTGCTGGAACCCGAGTGGGTAGCAGAAGGTACCCATTGAAAGCAATGTAGCCAGGCCGCAAGCCGGACGCAGTTACCGAAACCCACAGTCCTACAGGGGGTCCATGTCCCATTGGCACTACGGATCCAGCCTTCAGTTCCCGCAGCCCACATAGGAGTCACCTAAACTGCAGGCACCGTAGAGTCGGCTAACCCGGCCGCAAGACTACAGGACAACGGATTGGTGGCATAGTGACCTTGACACTACCCGGAAACAGCAGGCGTGCTGGAACCAGGCTGGGCAACAGGGAGTCCCCGTGCCAAAGACACTGCCGAGAACCAGCTGACGGTGCTGGAACCCAGGTGGGTAGCAGAAGGTACCCATTGAAAGTAAAGTAGCCAGGCCGCAAGCCGGCCGCAGTTACCGAAACCCACAGTCCTACAGGGGGTCCATGTCCCATTGGCACTACGGATCCAGCCTTCAGTGCCAGTTCCCGCAGCCCACATAGGAGTCACCTAAACTGCAGGCACCGTAGAGTCGGCTAACCCGGCCGCAAGACGACAGGACAACGGATTGGTGGCATAGTGACCTTGACACTACCCGGAAACAGCAGGCGTGCTGGAACCAGGCTGGGCAACAGGGAGTCCCCGTGCCAAAGACACTGAAGAGAACCAGCTGACGGTGCTGGAACCCAGATGGGTAGCAAAAGCTACAAGAGCCAATGGCACTACCGAGGAACAGCTGACGGTGCTGGACCACGGTTACTAGGCAGGAGTTACCTGTGCTAGAAAGCACTACCAAGGACCAGCTGACGGTGCTGGACCTCGGATACCGAGATGGAGGCACCTAGGCCAAAGGCTCTGGCGAGAACCAGCAGACAGTGCTGGAACCCGGGTGGGTAGCAGAAGGTACCCATTGAAAGCAAAGTAACCAGGCCGCAAGCCGGCCGCAGTTACCGAAACCCACAGTCCTACAGGGGGTCCATGTCCCATTGGCACTACGGATCCAGCCTTCAGTGCCAGTTCCCGCAGCCCACATAGGAGTCACCTAAACTTCAGGCACCGTAGAGTCGGCTAACCCGGCCGCAAGACGACAGGACAACGGATTGGTGGCATAGTGACCTTGACACTACCCGGAAACAGCAGGCATGCTGGAACCAGGCTGGGCAACAGGGAGTCCCCGTGCCAAAGACACTGCCGAGCACCAACTGGCGTTGTTGGAGCCCAGGGACAATCATGGTGTAGGCCGAGGCCTACTTGGTGGTAGTTTTAGATTGTTTGTAGGCTACAACAGACTGTCAACGTGCTCCAATTAGGCATCTGTCTCCACTCTGTTTCCAGGATTTCACGTGACTACCAACACCGCCAGTTTATGCGTACAGTAGCCGTCTGCCCAATCCACACATGTTCCTGTGTTACTGGTGTTCTGTAATGTCAGCAGATCCCCTGATGTTTGTCTGCCAATGTCTCCTGCTCTGTCCACATTCCCACCACTTGCAGTGGGAAGGTGGACAGTGCAGGAGACAGTGCCGGACACACATTGGAGGATCAGCTCACGTTACAGAACACCAGGAACACAGGAACAAGTGTGGAATGCGTGGACGGCAACTGTGAGCAGGAACTGGTGGTGTTGGAGGTCAGGGGAAATACTAGAGACAGAGTGGAGACAGAGGCCAAATCAGAGAATGTTTAAATCTGAAGTAGTTACAATTTGGAGGCAGCAGCAGTTTGCCCTCCACACAGCAGGGGATCAGCTGACGTTACCGAACCCCACTTTCACATGAACGAGTGTGTTTTTCTGTGTGGACAGCACTTCCGAGCACCAACTAGCGTTGTTGGAACACAGGGACAATCATGGTGCAGGCCGAGGCCTACTAGGAGCCAGGTGTAAAGCTGAGGTATTTTGACTTTGGAGGGAGCAGGACACTTTGCCCTCCACACAGCAGGGGATCAGCTGACGTTACTGACCCCACTTTCACATGAACAAGTGTGTTTTTCTGTGTGGACAGCACTTCTGAGCACCAACTAGCATTGTTGGAGCCCAGGGAGAACCAGGGTGCAGGCCGAGGCCTACTTGGTGGTAGTTTTAGATTGTTTGTAGGCTACAACAGACTGTCAACGTGCTCCAATTAGGCATCTGTCTCCACTCTGTTTCCAGGATTTCACGTGACTACCAACACCGCCAGTTTATGCGTACAGTAGCCGTCTGCCCAATCCACACGTGTTCCTGTGTTACTGGTGTTCTGTAATGTCAGCAGATCCCCTGATGTTTGTCTGCCAATGTCTCCTGCTCTGTCCACATTCCCACCACTTGCAGTGGGAAGGTGGACAGCGCAGGAGACAGTGCCGGACACACTTTGGGGGATCAGCTCACGTTACAGAACACCAGGAACACAGGAACAAGTGTGGAATGCGTGGACGGCAACTGTGAGCAGGAACTGGCGGTGTTGGAGGTCAGGGGAAATACTAGAGACAGAGTGGAGACAGAGGCCAAATCAGAGAATGTTTAAATCTGAAGTAGTTACAATTTGGAGGCAGCAGCAGTTTGCCCTCCACACAGCAGGGGATCTGCTGACGTTACCGAACCCCACTTTCACATGAACGAGTGTGTTTTTCTGTGTGGACAGCACTTCCGAGCACCAACTAGCGTTGTTGGAACCCAGGGACAATCATGGTGCAGGCCGAGGCCTACTAGGAGCCAGGTGTAAAGCTGAGGTATTTTGACTTTGGAGGGAGCAGGACACTTTGCCCTCCACACAGCAGGGGATCAGCTGACATTACTGACCCCCACTTTCACATGAACGAGTGTGCTTTTCTGTGTGGACATCACTTCTGAGCACCAACTAGCGTTGTTGGAGCCCAGGGAGAACCAGGGTGCAGGCCGAGGCCTACTTGGTGGTAGTTTTAGATTGTTTGTAGGCTACAACAGACTGTCAACGTGCTCCAATTAGGCATCTGTCTCCACTCTGTTTCCAGGATTTCACGTGACTACCAACACTGCCAGTTTATGCGTACAGTAGCCGTCTGCCCAATCTACACGTGTTCCTGTGTTACTGGTGTTCTGTAATGTCAGCAGATCCCCTGATGTTTGTCTGCCAATGTCTCCTGCTCTGTCCACATTCCCACCACTTGCAGTGGGAAGGTGGACAGCGCAGGAGACAGTGCCGGACACACATTGGGGGATCAGCTCACGTTACAGAACACCAGGAACACAGGAACAAGTGTGGAATGCGTGGACGGCAACTGTGAGCAGGAACTGGCGGTGTTGGAGGTCAGGGGAAATACTAGAGACAGAGTGGAGACAGAGGCCAAATCAGAGAATGTTTAAATCTGAAGTAGTTACAATTTGGAGGCAGCAGCAGTTTGCCCTCCACACAGCAGGGGATCAGCTGACGTTACTGAACCCCACTTTCACATGAACGAGTGTGTTTTTCTGTGTGGACAGCACTTCCGAGCACCAACTGGCGGTGTTGGAGCCCAGGGACAATCATGGTGCAGGCCGAGGCCTACTAGGAGCCAGGTGTAAAGCTGAGGTATTTTGACTTTGGAGGGAGCAGGACACTTTGCCCTCCACACAGCAGGGGATCAGCCGACGTTACCGAACCCCACTTTCACATGAACGAGTGTGTTTTTCTGTGTGGACGGCACTTCCGAGCAACAACTGACAATGTTGGAGCCCAGGGATAGTCATTTTGTAGGCTGAGGCCTACTTGGAGGCAGTTTAAGATAAGACGTTGTTTGAATTTGGAGGCAGCAGCAGTTTGCCCTCCACACAGCAGGGGATCAGCTGACATTACTGACCCCCACTTTCACATGAACAAGTGTCTTTTTCTGTGTGGACAGCACTTCCGAGCACCAACTAGCGTTGTTGGAGCCCAGGGAGAACCAGGGTGCAGGCCGAGGCCTACTTGGTGGCAGTTTTAGATTGTTTGTAGGCTACAACAGGCTGTCAACGTGCTCCAATTAGGCATCTGTCTCCACTCTGTTTCCAGGATTTCACGTGACCAACAACACCGCTAGTTTATGCGTACAGTAGCCGTCGGCCCAATCCACACGTGTTCCTGTGTTACTGGGATTCTGTAATGTCAGCAGATCCCCTGATGTGTGTCTGCCACTGTCTCCTGCTCTGTCCACATTCCCACCGCTTGCAGTGGGAAGGTGGACAGTGCAGGAGACAGTGGCGGACACACATTGGGGGATCTGCTGACGTAACAGAACCCCAGTAACACAGGAACACGTGTGGAATGCGTGGACGGCAACTGTGAGCAGGAACTGGCGGTGTTGGAGGTCAGGGGAAATACTAGAGACAGAGTGGAGACAGAGGCCAAATCAGAGAATGTTTAAATCTAAAGTAGCTAAAATTTGGAGGCAGCAGCAGTTTGCCCGCCACACAGCAGGGGATCAGCTGACGTTACCGAACCCCACTTTCACATGAACGAGTGTGTTTTTCTGTGTGGACAGCACTTCCGATCACCAACTGGCATTGTCGGAGCCCAGGGAAAATGAGGTAGTAGGCCGAGGCCTACTTGGAGCCAGGTGTAAATCTGAGGTTGTTTGACTGTGGAGGGAGCAGGACACTTTGCCATACACACAGCAGGGGATCAGCTGACATTACCGAACCCCACTTACACATGAGCGAGTGTTTTGTCTGTGCGGACAGCACTTCTGAGCACCAACTGGCGGTGTCGGAGCCCAGGGAAAATCAGGTAGTAGGCCGAGGCCTACTTGGTGGCAGTTTGCGATTGTTTCTAGACTACTACTAACTGTCAACGTACTCCAATTAGGCCTCTGTCTTCACTCTGTTTCGAGTATTTCCTCTGGCTTCCAACCACGCCAGTTGCTGCTCTGAAATGCCGTCTGCACAACCCACACTTGTTCCTGTGTTACTAGGGTTCTGTAACAGCAGCTTCTCCCTAGAGGTGAGTCAGGCAATGTCTCCTGCTCTGTCCACATTTCCACTACAAGTAGTGGGAATGTAGACAAAGCAGGAGACATTGCCGTGCTCAACTCTGGAGATGAGCAGATGTTACAGGACCCAGGTACCACAGGAACAAGTGTGGATTGTGCAGACGGCACTTGAGAGCAGAAACAGGCGGTGTTGTAGGCCGGAGGAAATACTCAAAACAGAGTGGAGACAGAGGGCAAATCAGAGAACATATTAAATCAGAGGTAGTCAGAAGTTGTAGGCAGCAGGAGAGTTTGCCGTACACACAGCAGGGGATCAGCTGACGTTACCGAACCCCACTTACACATGAGCGAGTGTTTTGTCTGTGCGGACAGCACTTCTGAGCAACAACGGGCGTTGCTGTAGCCCAGGAAATAAAGTTCAGGTCATAGAAACATGAACACAACAGGAGACCTGGATCCTGTTGCCAGCCAATTATTTATTCTGGAAGAGGACTGGCAAATTCAGGTGAGATCCAGGCCTTGTTCATTTTCACAAAAGTAAGCCGGTCAACATTATCGGCGGATAGTCGCGTGCGACGGTCTGTTACCACACCACCTGCAGCACTAAAGACACGTTCCGATAATACACTGGCAGCAGGGCGAGCCAGCACCTCCAATGCATACTGGCTAAGCTCTGGCCATGTATCCAGCTTAGAGACCCAATACTTGAACGGGGAAGAGCCGTCTGGGAGAACACTAACAGGGCACGACAAGTAGTCTGTCACCATCTGACGGAAACGTTGCCTCCTGCTGACTGGAGCCGTCTGTGATGGTGTAGCCGTTTGTGGCGGTCCCACAAAACTTTTCCACATTTGGGCCATACTGGCCTTGCCTTGTCCTGCGGCACTGCCTCTGCTACCTCTTTGTGCAGAGCTTCCTCCACTGCCTCTACCCACATGGCTGGTTTGAAAAGCACTAAAAGCAACACTTGTGGGGGAATGGAGAACATGATGGCCTGCACAAGTGTTTCTTGGTACTCCCGCATTTTTCGCTCCCGGTTCAACTGTGGTATGAGGCTTTGTAAGTTGTCCCGGTAGCGAGAATCTAGGAGGGTGTACACCCAATAATCAGCCATGTGGAGAATGTTGGCGATGCGGCGGTCATTTAACAAGCACTGCAGCATGAAATCAACCATGTGCTGCAGACTGCCAACTGGACCGGAAACGCTGTCCCCAGCTTGAGGCAGCATCTCTGCCTGCTCAGCATCACCCCACCCTCGCTGTACACACTGACTACTAGAGCCTTGTGTACCTCCCTCCTCTTTAGAGATGTGTTCCTCCTCCTCCATTGACTCCTCGTCATCCTCCTCACTAAGTGTCCCCTGCCTGGGCCTTTGTGTGGAAGCACGTTGCGCAGACTTGCCAGAAGCAGATGGCATTTCTGACTGCTCATCCTTGACCTCTTCAAAAACCTCCTCACTTAGTGCTTGTAAGGTTTTTTGAAGCAGACAGATGAGGGGGACAGTCATGCTGATTAGTGCATCATCTGCACTGGCCATCCGCGTGGAGTCATCGAAGGCACGCAAAACTTGGCAGATGTCCCTCATAGTGGCCCACTCAGTGGTGGTGAAGTGTGTCCGGCGCACAGTGCGACTTGTTTGTGCCTGATGCAGCTGGTACTCCATTACTGCTGCCTGCTGCTCACACAACCGCTCCAACATATGTAACGTTGAATTCCACCTGGTGGGGAGGTCACATATGATGCGATGTTCTGGCAGGCGGAATCAGCGTTGCAGAGATGCAATGCGCGATCTTGCCATGCTGGAATGCCGCAAGTGAGCACACTCTAGGCGAACCTTGTGCAGCAGTGCATCAAGATCCGGATAGTCCCTCAGAAAGCTCTGCACGACCAAATTGAGCACGTGTGCCAGACATGGTATGTGAGTGAGGTTGCCTAGGCCCAGAGCTGCCACTAGATTTCGGCCATTGTCACTCACTACCAAACCTGGCTGGAGATTCGCTGGCACAAACCACACATCGCTCTCCTGCTTGATGGCATTCCAGAGCTCCTGTGCTGTGTGGCTCCGATTCCCCAAAGAAATTAATTTAAGGATGGCCTGTTGACGTTTGGCCACACCTGTGCTCATATCTGGCCTAACAGGCTCACGCAGTGCTGATTCCGAGGAACTAGAGTAGGAGGAGGACTCAATATGTACAGACTGCATTCCTGCAATCCTTGGAGTTGGCAGAATACGTACAGAGCCACTCTCCAGATCTGTACCCGGCTCCACAACATTGACCCAATGGGCAGTGAGGGAAAGGTATCGTCCCTGTCCATGGCTACTGGTCCACGCATCAGTGGTCAGGTGGACCTTGCTACTGACGGCATTTAGTAGCGCATTTTTAATTTTTCCCTCCACATGCTTTTGCAGGGCAGGGACAGCTTGCCTGCTGAAATAAAAGCGGCTGGGCACATTGTATTGTGGAACTGCCAATGACATAAAGTTCCGGAAGCTGTCAGTCTCCACCAGCCTGAATGACAGCATCTCAAGTGCCAGTAGTTTGGCAATGCCGGCATTAAGAGCCAGTGCTCGGGGATGGTTTGCCGAGTATGGCCGCTTTTTCTCCCATGCCTGTGCTACCGATTGCTGGTGAGTGGCCTGGGAGTGTGCTGATGACTGCGAACGTGGTTCAGTGGGTGGAATTTCACTGGGTCTCTGGACAACAGTGGCAGTGGTTCTTCCATGGCGTTCCAGTGAGGAAGCCGAACCAGCTGTGTGTGAGCTGGAGGAAGAGGCCCCAACACGAGCTGAAGAGGTGGTAGGTAGAGTTGAGCGAAACGGGTCGAAAAAATTCAAAAGTCACCGACTTTTGGCAAAGTCGGGTTTCATGAAACGAAACCCGACCCTAGGATGAGGCCGGCCACGAGGTCGGCGACTTACGCGCCAAAGTCGCGTTTCAAAAGTTTGTTTTGCGCTCTTTTTCAGCCACTCAGGATCCACGGACACTGTGGGCAACGTGATGACATAGGCAGGGGTCACCACCATCTTTCAGAAGGGCATGCAAGTGATTGGCTTGCTTTGGTGCGCTTCACAGGGGGTATAAAAGGGCGTGCACGCCGACCGCCATCTTACTTCTGCCGATCTCAGTATAGGGAAAGGTTGCTGATTCTGTAGGGAGAGCGTTAGGCAGGGAAGAAGACAAAAAAACTGCTTCTGCTGCTAGAGATTTGGCCTGCACAACACACCAGTCACCGTGTGTGCAGTGCAAGGGGAGGCTATATAGTGGTGTATCAGTGGTGTTGGTTGTTGGGCTGCCTTCTAAGGCTTCCTGACATTCCTGCATTGCTGTTTACCCACTGCTCCGCAAACTGCTTTTTTAAAAGCAATCCAATCTCCCATATCCTCTAGTCACTTTGGTCACAGCTGTGCCATCGAGCCTGTGACATAGCGCTCAGATATTCATTGGGCCTCACACAATCCAAAAGTGTCCAGTGTCCAAAAGTGTGTGCAGAGATTCAAAATCTCCCTTATCCTCTAGTCACTTTGGTCACAGCTGTGCCATCGAGCCTGTGACATAGCGCTCAGATATTCATTGGGCCTCACACAATCCAAAAGTGTCCAGTGTCCAAAAGTGTGTGCAGAGATTCAAAATCTCCCTTATCCTCTAGTCACTTTGATCACAGCTGTGCCATCGAGCCTGTCACATAGCGCTCAGATATTCATTGGGCCTCACACAATCCAAAAGTGTCCAGTGTCTAAAAGTGTGTGCAGAGATTCAAAATCTCCCTTATCCTCTAGTCACTTTGGTCACAGCTGTGCCATCGAGCCTGTGACATAGCGCTCAGATATCAGTGGGCCTCACACAATCCAAAAGTGTCCAGTGTCCAAAAGTGTGTGCAGAGATTCAAAATCTCCCTTATCCTCTAGTCACTTTGGTCACAGCTGTGCCATCGAGCCTGTGACATAGCGCTCAGATATCAGTGGGCCTCACACAATCCAAAAGTGTCCAGTGTCCAAAAGTGTGTGCAGAGATTCAAAATCTCCCTTATCCTCTAGTCACTTTGGTCACAGCTGTGCCATCGAGCCTGTCACATAGCGCTCAGATATTCATTGGGCCTCACACAATCCAAAAGTGTCCATTGTCCAAAAGTGTGTGCAGAGATTCAAAATCTCCCTTATCCTCTAGTCACTTTGGTCACAGCTGTGCCATCGAGCCTGTCACATAGCGCTCAGATATTCATTGGGCCTCACACAATCCAAAAGTGTCCAGTGTCCAAAAGTGTGTGCAGAGATTCAAAATCTCCCTTATCCTCTAGTCACTTTGGTCACAGCTGTGCCATCGAGCCTGTCACATAGCGCTCAGATATTCATTGGGCCTCACACAATCCAAAAGTGTCCAGTGTCCACAAGTGTCTGCAGAAATTCAAAATCTCCCCTGTCCTATAGACACCTTGTACCTTGTTTTACATTACTATATAGTTTGTTGGATTTTGTCTACATTTCTACCAAAAATGAGGAAGGCTGGTGGAAGAGGCCGTGGAATTGGGCGGGGGTTGGCAGCTGGTAATGATGGTGTTGGTGGTGGATCTGATGGTAGTGGCAAGAGCAAAATAGGACCGAATGCAGGAGGTGTTGAGCCTGCGTCATCGTCTGGCTACATAAGGCCTCGAACGCTTAGTTTTCTAGGAGTTGGCAAACCGCTTTTAAAGCCAGAGCATCAGGAAAAAGTTTTGACTTACATTGCTGACTCAGCCTCCAGCTCTATCGCCTCCTCTTCTTCAGTTGTAAAAAGTAAAAGCACTGAGTCGTCATTGGAGGCTCATGTTCATGAACCACACCTTTCCTTGTGTCCTTCCCCCCCACCAAGATTGAAGGATGACGCAGGCCATACTACTGATTACTCCATGGAGCTGTTTTCACATACCATGCCTGGATTATCAAGTCAAATTGTGAATTTCCCAGGCCAAGATGAATCTGACATGGAGTGCACTGATGCACAGCCGCTGATGGATGATTCTGCTGGTACATTCACTCAGAGCACTACATTGTCCTCGCAGTGTACAGAGCCAGATTCTGACCCTGATGAGACTCAGGTGCCCCTTCCCGCACACTATACCACCATACACGGTGACACAGAGGAAGGTGCACATGACATAGAAGAGGAGGTGATGGATGACCCAGTTGTTGACCCAGATTGGCATCCATTGGGGAAGAGGGTGCTGCTTCCAATAGCTCAGATGAGGAGCATCCACAGCAGACATCGACATCGCAACAGCTGTTATCTGGCAGGCCCGTAACACTCCAAAGACAGGTTCCAAACATCAAAAGAGTTGCTGGACAGCTTGTCCAGAGGGTCAAAAGATCACAGCGTGCTAGGCCACAAAATGTCTGCCAAAGTAGGAAGAGTGCAGTGTGGCACTTTTTTGAACAAAATCCTCATGATCAGGCCAAGGTTATCTGTAAGAAGTGCGCAAAGACCGTTAGCCGAGGGAAAAATCTGAAAAATTTGAATACCAGTTGCATGCTTAGACATTTAACCAGCATGCACTTGCAAGCGTGGACACAACACCAAACCTCAAGTGCCACATGTGCAACTGATCACAACGAAGGTAGTCAGCAACGCTACATTGTTTCCCCCACTGTACGCCCACCGGTTAGCACAGCAGCAAATGTTGAGGTGTCGTTGCAAGGCCACAGCAGTCAGGGAATCCCACTGTTATATCAACGAAAGACTGATTCTAGGCCATCAGAAAGAACACCAACTCCATCACCATCATCAACCCTCTCTCAGTCCGCCCTGTCCACCGCTACTTCCACCATATGCAGCTCTCAAGTCCAGCTCACCCTCCCAGACACTATGAGTAGGTCAAGAAAGTACTCAGTCTCTCATCCGCGTACACTGGGTTTGAACGCCCACATTGCCAAACTAATCTCGTTTGAGATGATGCCCTTTCGGTTGGTGGAAAGCACAGCTTTCCGCGAACTCATGGCCTATGCAGTACCACGCTATGACCTACCCAGTCGCCACTTCTTCTCTCGCAAAGCCATCCCAGCCCTCCACCAGCATGTGAAAGACCGCATTGTCCATGCACTCAAGCAGTCAGTGAGCGGAAAGGTGCACCTCACAACTGATGCATGGTCCAGTCGGCATGGCCAGGGCCGTTACGTGTCCATCACTGCGCACTGGGTTAATGTGGTGGATGCAGGGTCCACAGGGGACAGCGGTGGTGGGACAGTGCTGCCTAGCCCACGGTATAGGAAACAGTTGGCTGTAGGTGTTCGACCTTCCTCCTCCTCCTCCTCCAGAAGCGAAAGCTCGTCCACAGAGCGCAGTCGTACGAGCACTCCATCTGCAGTTGCCACTGTTGCACACGATGTGTCCCCCTATCGAGCAGCTAGTGGAAAGCGTCAGCAGGCTGTGTTGCAGATGATGTGTTTGGGCAACAGACACACCGCCGAGGTGCTGGCCGAGTACTTGAAGCGACAAACTGAGTCATGGCAGGGCAGTGTACATCTTGAGGCAGGCAAGGTAGTTAGTGATAATGGCCGTAATTTTGTGGCAGCCATAGCCCTTTCAAAACTCAGCCACATACCTTGCTTGGCTCACACCTTGAACCTGGTGGTGCAGTGCTTCCTCAAAAATTATCCGGAGTTAACAGCCCTGCTCCAGAAGGTGCGAAGACTGTGCGCGCACATCCGCCGGTCGCCTGTACACTCCGTTCGTATGCAGAAGCTGCAGCGATTGCTCCACCTTCCCAACCACCGCCTCATTATCGACATTGCAACAAGGTGGAACTCCACCCTGCACATGGCGGAGCGGCTGTGCGAGCAGAGGCAGGTCATAATGCATTTGTGGGAGGATACACGGCCAGGCACTTTGAGAGCAGACATGGAGTTGACAGGTGTGCAGTGGTCGAAGCTGAAAGACCTCTGTAAAGTCCTTCAGTGTTTTGAGGAATGCACACGGCTGGTAAGCGCAGACGACGCCATCCTAAGCATGAGCATCCCACTTATGCGTCTGCTCATGCAAACTTTGACGCACCTTAAGGAGCAGGCGTCTGCAGCCAATGTTGATGAGGAGGAAGAGGAGGAGGGAATCCTTGATGACATTCAGCCATTGTCTGCTCAGGGACCTCTCCTGGACGAGGTGGAGGAAGAAGAGGAGGAGGAGGATGATGATGGGGATGATTACTTAGGGGAGGAGGATGCATCTCGTGGGGCAAGTGAAAATGTTGGCGTGGCAAGGTCTGGTACAGGGTTTGTGCGTGACTGGAGGGATGTGGATTTGCCAGAAAGTGCTCCTCCACCCAGCACTCACAGTGCATCATTGACACCGGGAACATTGGCCCACATGTCAGATTATGCCTTGCAGATTCTAAAAAGGGACCCCCGCATTGCCAAAATGATGAACGATGACGACTACTGGTTGGCCAGCATCCTGGATCCACGCTATAAAGGCAAATTACAAAACATCATGCCACAGGAGAACCTTGACCTAATATTGGCTAATAAACAAGCAACTCTGGTAAATCGGTTGCTTGAGGCATTCCCAGCACACAGCAGCGGTGATGGTTCTCACACGAGCCGTACGGGCCGGGGGCAGCTTGGCAGAGGTGTTTGTGGTGCACACAGCAGAAGTGGCGTTGGAGACAGGGGTTTCATGACAATGTTGTGGACTGATTTTTCAAATACCGCTCACACAACTGGTAATACTGCATCGATGGAAAGTGACAGGAGACAGCAGTTGTCAACTATGGTTGCAAACTACTTTTCCTCCCATATCGATGTTCTCCCACACAGGTCATTCCCCTTTGACTATTGGGCCGCTAAACTGGACACCTGGCCTGAATTGGCCCAATATGCCTTACAGGAGCTCGCTTGCCCAGCTGCAAGTGTGCTATCGGAAAGAGTCTTCAGTGCAGCTGGATCAATCCTGACAGAAACAAGGACCCGTCTGTCAACCCAAAATGTGGATGATCTAACCTTCATTAAAATGAACCATGCATGGGTTTCCAAGGATTTTGTCCCACCTTCCCCTGATGACACATAGGGTGACAGAAAAATGGCTTGCTTTGGTCCACCTCTTCCTGGGACTTCACCTATTTCGCCTTTTGCATCAGCTGAATGTCCAACATCAACATATGCCACTTTCTAAAACTCCCTAACTGTGCTGCCTCCCCCCCATGGCCGGGGTCACCACCTAGCGCACGACACCGTGCGAGTGCCGTTGCCCTGGACAGGTGGGTAGGCCGACTCTTGGGCGCGGGCACTGGCACAGGGTCCCTCATAGTGGAATCAAGTGTCTCTGACGGTGGTGGTGCACACCCGCAGTCAGACACACCGCTGTACTATGAGGGGCCCAGTGCCAGTACCGACGCCCACGAGTGGGCCCCCCTTGCTTGGGCAGGGCCCCAGCATTTGCAATCTTTACCTCTCCCTGCTCCTCCGTTGTGTAATCTGGGCCGTCAAATCCATACTGTGCCTGACACCGTCTGAGCCTGCCTCCTGATGTATAGACATATATTTTGAATGTGTACGCTATCCATACATGTTATCCGGGGATACGGTACCCTTTCTAACCTTTGTGCAATCACGTGCAATCCATACTGGGCCTAACACCGTCTGAGCCTGCCTCCTGAGACATATATTTTGAATGTGTACGCTATCCATACATGTTATCCGGGGAAACGGTAACCTTTCTAACCTTTGTGCAATCACGTGCAATCCATACTGGGCCTAACACCGTCTGAGCCTGCCTCCTGAGACATATATTTTGAATGTGTACGCTATCCATACATGTTATCCGGGGAAACGGTACCCTTTCTAACCTTTGTGCAATCACGTGCAATCCATACTGGGCCTAACACCGTCTGAGCCTGCCTCCTGAGACATATATTTTGAATGTGTACGCTATCCATACATGTTATCCAGGGATACGGTACCCTTTCTAACCTTTGTGCAATCATGTGCAATCCATACTGGGCCTAACACCGTCTGAGCCTGCCTCCTGAGACATATATTTTGAATGTGTACGCTATCCATACATGTTATCCGGGGAAACGGTACCCTTTCTAACCTTTGTGCAATCACGTGCAATCCATACTGGGCCTAACACCGTCTGAGCCTGCCTCCTGAGACATATATTTTGAATGTGTACGCTATCCATACATGTTATCCAGGGATACGGTACCCTTTCTAACCTTTGTGCAATCACGTGCAATCCATACTGGGCCTAACACCATCTGAGCCTGCCTCCTGAGTCATATATTTTGAATGTGTACGCTATCCATACATGTTATCCAGGGATACGGTACCCTTTCTAACCTTTGTGCAATCACGTGCAATCCATACTGGGCCTAACACCGTCTGAGCCTGCCTCCTGAGACATATATTTTGAATGTGTACGCTATCCATACATGTTATCCGGGGAAACGGTACCCTTTCTAACCTTTGTGCAATCACGTGCAATCCATACTGGGCCTAACACCGTCTGAGCCTGCCTCCTGAGACATATATCTTGAATGTGTACGCTATCCATACATGTTATCCGGGGAAACGGTACCCTTTCTAACCTTTGTGCAATCACGTGCAATCCATACTGGTCCTAACACCGTCTGAGCCTGCCTCCTGAGACATATATTTTGAATGTGTACGCTATCCATACATGTTATCCAGGGATACGGTACCCTTTCTAACCTTTGTGCAATCACGTGCAATCCATACTGGGCCTAACACCGTCTGAGCCTGCCTCCTGCTGTATAGACATATATTTTGAATGTGTACGCTATCCATACATGTTATCCGGGGATACGGTACCCTTTCTAACCTTTGTGCAATCACGTGCAATCCATACTGGGCCTAACACCGTCTGAGCCTGCCTCCTGAGACATATATTTTGAATGTGTACGCTATCCATACATGTTATCCAGGGATACGGTACCCTTTCTAACCTTTGTGCAGTCACGTGCAATCCATACTGGGCCTAACACCGTCTGAGCCTGCCTCCTGAGACATATATTTTGAATGTGTACGCTATCCATACATGTTATCCAGGGATACGGTACCCTTTCTAACCTTTGTGCAATCACGTGCAATCCTTACTGGGCCTAACACCGTCTGAGCCTGCCTCCTGATGTATAGACATATATTTTGAATGCGTACGCTATCCATACATGTTATCTGGGGATACGGTACCCTTTCTCACCTTTGTGCAATCACGTGTAATCCATATTGGGAGTGAGAATGGCTGGCGAGCTGTTAAGCAAGCTACAGCACCTGTGGTTTGCACACGTAAGTTTTTCATTTTTTCAGGAGTGACGGTTAGGCCTAATTCCGGAACTGCGGTTGACCTGCACTTACTGGGAAATCATTGTTCGCGGGTAATAATTGTAATCAGTGATCCCCATCACTAACGTTGTTCAGCGGGTTATCTGCACCTGTAAGCGACAAACGCTGGCCTTTTCAGTGTAGCGCACATGCAGCCACGGACATGTAAGGGCATGACACACCAGTTATTGGCCAATCTCATGTGCCAGAGCCTCACGTGTCCCTCTAGTAAGCCGGACTCGGACCGCGGGGCATGACGGAGTCTCGTTCGTTAACGGTATTAAGCTTGCAATATGTGCATCTGTTCTGTAGCTGGCATGGTTGAGGTTTCCCAGGTGGAGTCGAATTTAACCGTAGGCTCCACTCCTGGTGGTGCCCTTCTGGACATTCCTTTAAGGTTCAGCTTTGCAACCATACTGCCCACGTAAAACAAACACTTTGCCTTCATGAACGCTGTTTGGAGGGTCATGACTCGTGGGAATAATGCCGCCCAATCAGTTAACCTGCTAGAGAGATCCTTCGTTGCTCCCAAGCATGACATCACACTCCCTAGGAAGAAGGTAATGCCACTGTGGCGACCGTACTCCTGGGGGCGACACAAGTGCACTGATGCCCAGCCACTGCTCGATGAATCTGCTGGTACATTGACCCAGACCACTACATTCCCCTCGCACGCTACCCGGCCTGAATCTGACCCTGATGAAACTCAGGTTACCCTTCCCATATACAGTTCCATCTTACACGGTGACAAAGAGGAAGCTGCAGATGAAAGTGCAGGTTCGGCCCACCCGCCATCAGACACACCACCGTACTATCAGGGGCCCTGTGCCAGTGCCGTCGCCAACGAGTGGCCCCCCCTGCTTGCCCAGGATCACAGCACTTGCAAAGTTGAAATACTGTGCAGTGAGATGGAAGATGGGGACGACGAGGAGTCTAGACTAGTACAGGGATTCCCTAGCGAGGAGACTTATTTGATTGTTTTCAATGTTGGGACAGCAATTTTTGGGGAGCACTATACTCTGGAGAATGATAGATGGGGCCCACCATACACTGGAACATTCCAAAGGTGGACATCAGACACTGGAGCAGCATTTACAGGGCCCATTATACACTAGAGCATTAGAAATGGGGCCCATTATGTTTGGAGCATTATTTGGGCCCATAAGACAGTGGAGCTTCATCCATGGGGACCAACATATACTGTAGCATTATGTGGAGCTCATCATATACTGTTTCAAACATTATATGGGACCAATGATTCTGTATGGACAAATAGATGGGCCTCGTCATGAGATGTAAAAAGTGAGGTATTTTTCATTGTACTATACCGCTATTTCTCTGCCGTATCGGAGCATGATGAGTTGTGGTATGTGTTAAAGGGGCGCTCTTTCGCCCAGGGCACATGAAAACCTGGAGCCAGCCCTCCCCCCCCACAACTTTAGCCAAATAACCCCCATTTTTCAGTGCGTAACTTGTATTATGAAGTTAATTAAGGTTGACAAGCTTAAGTAAGAAGAATTAATGCTTTTGGCATTCAAATGGGCACTGTAGGTGTGTTTCCTGTCCTCCTCTCACTGCCGACTTTTATTCCCCATTGACTTACATTGGGTTTCGTGTTTCGGGACGACCCCGACTTTTCCCTATAATCGGACGATCTTGCTCGACCCGACTTTTGGAAAAGTCGGGTTTCACGAAACGAAACTCGACCCTAAAAAACCAAAAGTCGCTCAACTCTAGTGGTAGGTGCTGCTGAAGGTTGGCCTACATCTTCAGTGTGTCTGTGTAACTCCACCTCGTGCTTGGTACGCACATGTTTCCACATATTTGTGGTATTGAGGTTTGTCACATTTTTCCCTCGTTTCACTTTCTGATGACACAGCTTGCATTTGACAAAGCAAATGTCATCTGCAACTGTGTCAAAAAAAGCCGACGCACTGCAGGTCCTGGGAGCGCCCGTTTTGTGTTTTGGAAGAGGATTGCTCCTCACGGGTGCCAAAGTGGAGGCTACAGGCAACCAAGTCTGCCCCCGCCCTCTCCCTCCTCTTTTGGCCGTTCGGGGAATCTCTTCCTCAGAGCTGCTCCCACCACCTTCCTGTGGCTGACGCCATGATGGGTCAAGGACCTCATCATCTCCACTCCCCTCTTCAAGCACCGGCTGGTCCTGGGTTGTCTCGCCAGCACCGTACGCACCAGAACTTGGCAACTGAGTCTCATCATCATCTGATGCATACTGAGGTGTGCTGACCATAGGCACTGGCCCACCCGCCTCTTCAGATTCAGAGGGACAAAGCAGTTGCGCATCACTGCATACTCCCTCTTCTTCACGCTCTAGAATGCTGCTTGGCTGGCCACCTCTTTCCAAGCCAACAGATTCTGAGAACAGAAGTAAAGATTGAGATGGCTCCTGTCCAGGGCTCTCAGACTGCCTGGGCAATTTGGCAGGTGGTGAAGAGACAGATGGCTGCTCTTCAGTGCTCTGGCCTTGGGAGGATGCGGAAGTCATTGAAGTGGATGCGTTAGCTGCCATCCATCCGACAACGGCTTCAATTTGTTCGTCACGCAGCAGTGGGGTACGGCGAGGTCCTACAAAGCTGCGCATGAAGGACTGTTGCCTGGTAAAAGTGGGGGATGCCGGGTCACTGGTGGCCGCAGCAGATACCGAATCCCCACGTCCTCTCCCTGCTGAATCCCCCCGTCCTCTCCCTGCTGAAACTCCACGGCCACGACCACGTGCCTTACTCCCTGCCTTCTTCATCTTGGTAGACTGATAAAGATAGGCAGAAAAGTAAAAAAGTGGTGGCTTAGTGTTCTTATTCCTGAACACCTGCTAACCAGTATAAGAAACACTAATTTGGCTAAGAGTGTGTGTACTACACTTTAATATGATCTAATGTGGCCTAGACAACTGTAAAGTGGAGTGTTTGGTGAACTTTATTTCCTTTTTTTTGGGTGGGGGGAAAGGAAAGGATGTGACCAAAGTTTGAAAGCTATAGTATCACAAACTTTTTGGAGCGATTACAATGCAGGAAGCTAACCTACAATGCAATTGATGAGGCTCCAAAAAATAGGGTGATACTAGCCTGGCTGGCCCTGAAGGGCACAAGCCAGCAAAAAGGCTCCTCTATCTAATCCTATATAGTGTTTGCAACCAACCAATGACAATGGATGCGGTTGGAAGCACACTAATATAGGAGCAAAAATCTGGCTAAATTAGCTGCAAAAAAAGGACTATGTATGAGGCAGTGACGCACGCTGAGCGGACTACAGCTAGCGGTGGCTGTAGAACACACTGCAACGTGAGCTGCACTCACACACAGAGAGACCTATCAGACAGCCAAAAACAGTGCAGAGAAATGGGCTATAGCACTGAAAGGATGCTGAAAGGCTCCGCTGTCCACTCCTTTAGTGTTTGCAACCAACGTATATGGATACGTATGGAAGCACACTATACAGGAGAAAAAAAAAGCAGCAATAAAAGAAAAATGTGTATGAGGCAGAGACACACGCTGGCCGGCCTACAAGCAGACGTGCCTGCAGGACACACTACACAGCGTGGGTCTGCACTCACACAGCCCTTGCAGACAGCTGTGAAAACAGCGCTGCTAGGGAAAAGCAAGCTACAGTGGTGGTTTATGTAGCCTGGGTTAAGCACTATATGTTTTGTGGAATCGCTATTTCTAACTGTCCCTCACAGTCTTCAACAGCAGCCTGTCCCTAACTGAATTCACAGCAGAATGACCAGAAATGGCGGCTGCAGCGCTTTTTATAGTGCATCATGACATCATTTCAGCAGCCAATCACAGCCATGCCAGTAGTTAACATGCCTACATGCCTAACAGGTTATGCCCACACTTCTGAGGATCCCCATTGGCTGAATCAAATCGAGCGGGCTCCTAGCATTATGGGAACTTCCGATTCCGGTATTCGATATGAAAAAAGTATCGGAACTAAGTATCGGAATTCCGATACAGCTAATATCGGCCGATACCCGATACTTGCGGTATCGGAATGCTCAACACTACTAAAGACCCATTCATGCAAGATACAATCAGCTGGACAGCACTATAACTTTAAGGCACAGAGGGACAGCCATTTGGTCGGCCAAGTATTGCTTGAACATCTATAAAAACATTTCCATGCCTGTCAAAAATACCTGGTCATTAGGCCCTGGGCGCTGGGATGGTCTCATGAAATTGGCCCTGGCCTTTGATTGTGTACACCTGTCTCTTCTGTGTCTCTCCCTCACCTTTGTTCCTTGGTGGGACAAATAAGAATCTTGCGTCCTGTCGCTAATGTCTGATGGGAATTTTTTCAACATATTTTTAACAATAGCACCATTTACGAAGACCTCTTCACCTCAGGAAGGAGAAATGCAAAGTTCTCCTTGTAACATGGGTCTAGCAGGGTGAACAACCAGCTTTTTTTTTTGGCCAAAATGAATATAACATGAGAGTCACGGGAAAGGCAGTGGTACAAAAAGTCTACCATAATGTATGTGCCATCGTCCCTACAGTTAACACTTCCCTATCTCCACCATGATGATGACTCTCCAAATCCTCCTCATTCCCCTCCTCAGCCGATCCAAATAGGAGAGGCGGGACAAATGTTATGTGGGTACTAGCCTCTGATGCACTAGCCAACAGCTCCTGCTTCTCCTCCTCAGCCTCCAACCCCTCATTGATACCCAATCCACACTGAGCAGATGAGATGAGATTGGGCTAGATAGTATCTCCCGGTCTCATTATTATTATTTATTAATATAAATTTATATAGTGCCATTGATTCCATGGTGCTGTACATGAGAGGGGGGTTACATACAAATAATGTCTCATGTTTTCCTCCATCTCCACCTGGTCTGCATTCATAGCTTCATGTCTTATTGTGAGCAGCGGCTGTGTAAGTAGAGATAGTTGCACTAACTATGGCATCATCGCCACTCACCACCTTTGTGGAGTCCTCAAAGTCTTGAAGAGCCATGCAAATGTTAGATATCCATGGCCACTCAAAGCATTATGTGCAGAGGCTGATGGGCATGTGTTAGGTGCCGGGATTCTCCCGCTGCACGGGATAGATCCCAAGCCTTGTCTGCTTCTGCGGTCTCCCATTCTGCTTCAGCTGCAGTGGCTGCTGCTGAACAGAAACGTCGGTCTCAGCATCTTGCTCAGGCTCATGCTGTTCGCTGGGTTACTGCTGACATTCCAGCCAATTCTATGGTAACCAGCAATAGGCAGCGGCAAACAGATGCTCTGGAGGCTCAGTCCAGAAATCACCCTATTGAGCATGCTCGTGATGTGGCGACGTCTCATTGGTGGTCGGTCGTCAGCTGCTCTGGTGATGTGGCAGCTCTGGATTGGCCAACAAGCAAGGTCCTGTCTGAATGGACATGAACTGAACATATAAAAGGTCCTCTGAGGTGCACGCCAGCGCGCTAGTGTCATTTGAGGTCATGTGAGTGTGGGTAGATACTCTGCCACTCTGTCGGCATGTATGAGTGCCTAGCTTTCCTTAGAGAGGCAGGGTTTTCTTTTGGCTTGGCCTAGCACCTGTCTCGGCCACATGTGCGGTTAGCACGAATCAGTTACGGGGCACAGTCAATCCACATGCTTAACCCTATTGTTTTCAACTGGGTATTGTACCGCTCTGCGGTTAGCTGAGCTAGTACTCATATTTTGTGCGACTTGGTGGTCAGCTAAATTAACTATTTATATTTTCTTTGCCACTCGGTGGTTAGCTGAGCTGGTATTTTTCTGCCAGTGCATACCTCTCTGAGACGTTATCAATCTGGTATCTTGTGTTCAGATCACACTGTGTGAAGTTGACACAGCGTGCTTCTTGGTGAACGCTCGCCGCATGGCTCCACTATTGTTTACTAGCCGCAGGATAGCATCTCTGCACGGTGCACCCGAGTTGCGATCGCACTAAATAAAATAACTAATAAAGTGTGATCTGCAAAACCTAACAGCATATTGGACTGGTATTGAACAACTGGCTTCTGCTGCTCATAAAGCCCTGCCAGCATGTGCAGTGTGGAGCTCCAGCATGTAACACACCAGTCGATATGCTGGTACTTGCATGCACTGCTGAAGCACTGCCAGAGTGGCGGCAATTGGCGCTGACGTGGTGTATCTTGACCAGAACCTCTGTCAAATTTAGGTATGTTTTCATTAACAGTTGAACTACCATGTTGAGCCTGCGTGTCAGGCATAGTATATGTATGAGCTTGTCACCCTTTAGAGCCGCCACCAGATTATGCCCATTATCACACACGACCATGCTGGTTGGAGGTTTAGAGGCAAAAGACACAGATTTCTGGTCTTTTTTTCCTTTAAGTAAAATTGCCACAGTGTACGGTTTGTCTTCTAGACAAATTAGCTTGAGCAAAGCCTGTTGCCACTTCATTAAGGCAGTGCTGTAGAGCTTCTAGCTTCCGGCTGATATGGACGACATGCTATGAGATAACACATTGGAGATGAAGGATGAGGAGGAGCAGGAGAAGGTGCAGAAACTGATCTAAGAGGTGGAGGAAACACTGATAGAATTAGAGCCAGCAATCCTTGGCATTGGGAGCACATTTGCTGTGCCAGGGTGGGACCCGGACCCAGCCTCCACAATGTTCACCCAATGTGCCATCAGGGATAAGTAGCATCCCTGTCCACAAGCATTTGTCCACATGTCAGTAGTTAAATGGACAATCCCAGTAAGCACATTAGCTAGGGAGCGTGTGATGTTCCTGGACACGTAGTGGTGCAATGTGGGGACACAACACTGAGAGAAAAAGTGGTAGCTGTGGACTGAATACCAAGGGATGGCTGATGCCATGAAATGGTGGAAATCCTCCTTGTTAACAAACGTAAATGGCAATATCTCCAAGGCAAGCAGCCTGGAAATGTGACCATTTAGATTTGGCCCTGTGTGGGTGCAAACCTTCTCTTTCGTACCAAAGTCTGGTGTTGGGATAGCTGAATGCTGTGCTGGGACAATGATTTGGAAGTGCCTGCTGATGGTGTGTCGGAATGTGCAAGGACAGGTACAGGGTGAGAAGCATCTCTGCCAGTGTCATGGACAAGGGATTGGGTAGCACCTAGTATAGGCAAAGAGGTAGTAGTGTCACCCGCTCACACCAATTGTGGACCCAGGCATTAGGCCCATCAAGTCAGGTGCTTAGATGACATGTGCCTGATCATGCTTGAGGTGGTTAGACTCTTAGTGGTCAGACCCCTGCTGATCTTGGCATGGCACAGGTTACAAATGACAATTTATTTTGTCTCAGAACTCTCTTTCAATAACTCCCAGAGTAGGGAACACCCAACTCTTTGACTGAGAAATTCAGGACTGTCTGTGTCTGCCTACTCCCTCTGGTCATCCCACTGCCTCTTCTTGCCTGTTTTGGTGCTGCCAATCTCTCCCATATAGTGCTGCTGGCCTTACTCTGCATGAAAGCATCCAAGGTTGGGTAGTGACTTTGCTATGTGCTATTTAACACAGAAATGCACCACAAGTCACGTAGTACTGTATGGCTGACAATGCAGTAATTTTTTTCACAAAAAAATAAAATCTTGTTACATGCAGCTGCTCTATATTTTGCAACTGACTGTGAAGCCCTCAGCCATAGCCTAGAGCCTTTATTCTACTTCTCTCCCTGCAACTTTCCCTATGCTAAATGCAGAATGTATCTGCAAAGCACGGATTAGCCCTCACTGTTAGTGTCATGGTTCAGAATCGGCATCAGTACCAACGCTAGAGGACTCTGGTAAGTTCAACTGTCCACACAGAACCCTGAATAAACACTCTCTCCTTCCAGTATGAACTGTCCCTGAGCTGTGCAATGGTGTCAGTGTGCCAAGCGTAGAGGCACCTGTGCTTTTGTAACCTCTGATGAGATAATGTGGCCAGCCAATATTGCCGCTACCAAGATGGCAGTGGCTTTACAATGACTGACAGGCAATCCCCACATGTTTATTGGCTGTAGAACAGATGCCAAATATGTGGGGCAGGGATTCGTACATTACATCTGAGTACCTGACAATGCACGTCTAGTGCCGAGCACATCCGAGCACCCAGATACTCGAGTGATATCCGAATATCACCAAACATGCTCAATGCTCATTCATCACTATTAATAATTTAAATACTTAACTTATGCAAAAATAATTTTCTGTCCTTGTTTTTATTTACAGTACAACAGACTTTAACAGTATGTCATCATTATGTCATATCACAGACAGAATTGGACAATTGGCCTGGTGCTACATATTGACTTGATTCTAAACAAGTATTTTATGAGTATGTATAATGATATACTATAATTAACAACTATAATCAAAGGGCAATTACTGGAAAGATCATTAGGCTTTTTTTAAATATAGTTGGCAATAACAGATGTAGACCTATGTACTAAGCATTCATTTTTACTGACATGTTCTAGTTATAGCATAAGTGATCATGCCCCTGGGCTTAAAAGGCTGGAGCAGAACAACTCATTTATTCAGCCATGTATGGTATGTGATTTTGTCACTTGCTGTTTTAACCGAGCAGCCATTTAAGATTGTGAGTGACTAACTACAGTATATACCTTTGGTTGCCAATATCAATCCAAGTCTATGAGCTCTGCTAAAGATACTAGTTGATACAAGTAAATAATAAGATTGTAGCATATTCTTCCACTGACTTTTGGAAAGAAAAAACATAAACAAAGAAGCTACCGTATAAAGTAAATTCCCTATGTCCTCTGAAATAGGTTAATCTATGCAACTAAAAAGTCATTAGTCACAATGTGCAATGTTAGTATAGTCAATTCACAAAATTGTTTTTAGACACATTTAAAACAGTAGTTTTTTCTTTTTAAATAATTATGCTCCAAGTTCGCAATTTTTATTTTTAGCTTTTGAAAAGTGAGAGACCCCGGCATTTCCTTAGTTTAGGTTATCATTCTTTTGTGAAATGCAGCTTTATTAAAATATCACACAAATTGTTGCAAAATCACTCCAGCAGGGTAGTAGCATTAAAAATCAGCTTTAGACAGTAGTCTGACATGAACAAACGAGTGAAAAGTTTGGTGCAAATAACAACTTAGCCAGAAGCAAAACTGACTTAAAAAAATGCCTCATATAGTGAACCCATAGTCTTTACCTCATGGCAGAGTGTCGACAGTTTTTAACATATATTTTTTGTAGAATATTCTGATTCAAAACTTAATACATGTCTGTCAAAGGAAGCATTCACACTCAATGTGCAATTAGAACATAATTATTTTGGTTTTAGTCAAGCAAGCATTATGGGATTAGAATTTCAGTTAAATGATCTGTCTTAATTTATGAATTGATAGATCTCCCTAAACTGTATTGTGTGATTATCATAAATATATGCGGATGACATGCACTGAGAGCAAATGATCTGTGACCCATAAAATGTTCGGGAACCAATTTACCTTTGCTATTTTCCCGGTAGACATTATATTTAATGAAAGGTTCATCTTTTTAAACATGAGGAAATCCAATACATCCCAAAGACTCAATTCAGTTGGGCTATATACTCTTACAGTGCCGTATTCCCAATAACATTAAATTTACACACAGGGTTACTCTGGGGTTACCTTACAGATTGACATAAAGGATGTTGTATGATAATCTATTTTTGAGCAAGGAACCCATGCATTATTCTTGTACAGTGGCGCTGTGCTGTCTGTGTTCTCATGTGTGGTCATTCATTGTTTCTCTAAGTGCAACTCCATTCACAGAGCAGTCACTAGAGCACCACAGATCCTCTTCTTTTGCATTGATGCAATGCTTTAATAGCCAACAGTGACAGCTACACTTTGAATGAAGCTGTGCTGAGTAGCACTGTTCAAGTGTTTACATCCAATCACCACCAGACCAAAAAACAATTGATCAGTGGAGGTGCATGTGTCAGACCCCATCTGCTTTTGATGACATGTATTGTAGGTCTTGTAAATAATCTATCTATCTATCTATCTATCTATCTATCTATTTATCATGTAGGTAACTCACCAAATACCTTGTCTGGACAACCCATTTAAGTGTTTTCTTTACCACAGCATTAAGCTGTGTCATTTTTTTACTTGTCATCAGGACCTCCTTCACAATGCTTATTCATCTAGAAATCTTTATCAGCTGTAAATGATTCATTAGATCAAGACTAGGGATGAGCAGACACATGGTGTTATTATTTTGGGAAGGTGCCAATATCCATAAAGGTTCCCAGCCAATTAATATCAGCTCACAGCTGTCTGTTTAGCCTTTACTAGTTATTGAAAAGAGAATACCCAAAAAATGACATCTGAACCCCTCAATTTTTAATAACATAGTAACATAGTTTTGAAGGCTGAAGGAAGACCTTATGTCCATCTAGTTCAGCCTAGTTTTAGTGCAGCTGTTCTGCATTGTTGATCCTGGGAAAGGCAAAAAAACCCCACAGAGTAGAAGCCAATTTTCTCCATAGGGAAAAAAAAATCCTTCCCCTAAGCTGGGTCAACCATCTACCTATAATATTCTGTTATTCGTAACCTTCTATACTGTTACTCACAAGAAAAGCATCCATTCCTTTCTTAAATTCATTCAGTGAGTTGGCCATCACCACTTTATCAGGAAGAGAATTCTAGAGCCTCACTGCTCTTACCGTGAAGAACCCTCTTCTATGCTGGTGCAGAAATTGTCTTTCCTCCAAGCGAAGAGAATGCCCCCTTGTTCTTATCACAGTCCTTGGTACAAACAGTTCATTGGAGAGATCTCTGTATTGCCCTCTGATATACTTGTACATATATAATAAGTCTCCCCTAAGTCTTCTCTTTTCTAGAGTAAATAGACCTAATTTTGATAACCTTTCTGGGTATTGTAGTGAACCAACTCCATTTATCATTTTAGTAGCCCGCCTTTGAACCCTTTCAAGTTCAGTAATGTCTTTCTTGAGCACCGGCGTCCAAAATTGCACACAATACTCCAAGTGTGGTCTGACGAGTGATTTGTACAGAGTGAGAATTATGTTTTCATCTCGTGTCCCCAGACCTCTTCTAATGCATCCCATGACCCTATTTGCTTTGGTGGCAGCTGCCTGACACTGGGCACTCCAATTTAGCTTCTTATTGACTAAGATGCCTAAGTCTTTTTCCATGTCTGATTTCCCCAGCAGTTTCCCATTTAGTAAGTAATTATAGCATCTGTTTCTCCTACCCATGTGCATAACCTTACACTTATCTGTGTTAAACCTCATTTGCCATTTTTCAGCCCAATTCTCCAATTTACTCAAATCTGTCTGTAGTTGCAAACTGTCCTCCTTGGTGTTAACTACCTTACATAGTTTTGTATCATCTGCAAATACTGATATTTTACTGTGTAAGCCATCCACTAGATCATAATGATGAACAATTGCTAAACAGACAGCTGCTGATTGATCTCAATAGGCTGAAAAGGGGCCTTGGATATAGCCCCCTCCCAGACTAATAACACGACCCCCTCAAGCACCCCAGAATTAGCGCATTCATTAGATGCACCAATTCTGGTGCTTAGCCTGGGCTCTTCTCGCTTGACCTGGCACGTTGGCAAGTGGGGTATTTATTTTTGGGGATGATGTCAGCTTTGTAATTTCAGCTGACATTGAGTTCATATGTTGGTAATGCAGAGGAATCTATATAACACCCCCATTACTAATCTAGTAGGTAAAAAATGCACAAACATGAAAAAACATTTTATTTGAATAAAGACTCCCCCACACATTCCCTGGTTTGCCCATTTACTAATAAAAAAAAAATCTCCGTAGAGACATCCAAGTAGGTCACATGTCGTCCATTAATTTTCTCATAGGTGATCATGTCAATAAGGTCATCACCTGTGAGCCATGTCCGCAAGAACGAGACTGCAGAGGTTATTCTAGGTAATTTATCACAGGTGATGGCATTATGCCCGTGAGCAATGCCTGGGAGTAACTTCTGCAGTCTTGCTCTCACAGTTCTGGCTCACTGCGATGAAGCAGATATCAACCACAAAAGCAAACACCCCACTTGTCAATGCACCAGGGCAAGCAGGAAGAGCTGAGGCTAAGGATGCGCCATTTCTGGGGTAACTGAGGGCTGCTATTTTTAGGCTGGGAGTGAGCCAATATCCATGGACCTTCAAAACCTACAGCTGTCTGCTTTGACTTAGCTAGTCATCAAAAATAGGGGGGACCCTACATCATTTACTTTAGGGTTCACCTGTTTTTAATAACCAGCTAAGGCAACTCAGACAGCTGTAGGCTGATAGTAATAGGCTGGGAAGTTGCATGGATATTGGTCCTTCCTAGTCTAAAAATACCAGCTCACAGCTGTCTGCTTTCCCTCAGCTGATTTTAAAAATGAAGTGGGCCGCAAGACATTTTTTTTTTACTGTCAGCCTGGGTCACAAGTTGTAAAGGCCAATGGGCAGCACTTTAAACACATTTTATAAGTCGTCATAAACTTGTAAATAACTCATGAAAGAATAAAGTTATGTTAAAACCAAGCACTGCATTGTTTTTCTTGTGGAATTCTCAATAAGTTTGATGTGTCACATGACCCTCTTCCCATTGGAAAAATAAAGTTGGATCCAAAATGTCTGACTTCAAAATGGCCACCATGGTCACCACCTATCTTGAAAAGTTTTCCCCCTCCCATATACTAATGTGCCATAAACAGGAAGTTGATATCACCAACCATTCCTATCCATATAAATGGCCCACCCTGTAGATCTCCAATGACTCTGGAATAATGGATGAGATAAAAAGGAACTATGAGACATTATTTAATCTTTTGAAATTCAAATTTGCCACCTTTGCCGCATTTCCCCCCAAATTTCATTTCTGACAAATAAATTTGTGTACATAAAGGATTGTAGTACAAATGTATTAAATCTGCGATGCCAGCGGAAAAATTATGAGTCAGGAATTCAGAATTTTGCATCCACATTCCTGGATTCCTGACTACTCATCGCTCTTTCACCGGCAACACAGATTTAACCCATTTTCAATCCAATCCTTGATGTTCTCATAGTAGTGGGTCTGCAGCAGCCTAAGCCTTTTTAACAGTCTTGATCACATAACCCAACCAGGTGAGCACCATTGCCAGCATTCTGTTAACTTTAATCTGGATAAGACCCTATTGCGCTTATAGTCCTTCCAGCTCTACATTCAAATAAATGTTTGTGAATCACAATGGTGGAAAGCTTGTAATTTACTCAGAAAATACATTTGTGGGAGAACGAACACCACTTACCATAACAGCATACATTCTACAGAAGAGACAGAGTGACAGAGAGGACCTCACTAACCATAGGAGATTACACACTACAGAGAGAGAGGACTTTACTGACCATAAGAGATAACACTCTACAGGATAGAGGGAGAACCTCACTGATCATAACGGCTTAAACTCTACAGGACAAAGAGAGGAAGGACACTGCTGATCTTAAGAACTCACATACTACAGGAGAGAGAGGACCCCGCTCATCATAGGATCTTACACTCTACAGGAGAGAAAGAGACAGGAACCATCTGACTATAAGAGCATGAACACTACAAAATGACTCTATCGTACAAATTGTGCTTCGCTTTTTCTGTAATGGCCCAGATACTGACCACCACTGAACAAGGTATGGTAATCTGTTAGATGTCAAAATTGTATGACATTATGGGGAGGCCCATGTGACAATGCAAAACGATATTAGCTCGCTCTAAGATGCTTCAGCAGTGATGTCGGACAAGTTTTTTCTTTTATTTTAGTGGACCGCAAATTAAATCTCATTGAAACCTCAAATTTTAGGAACATCAGCACAAATTTGATCCTCCGTGGATCAATCGATTCATCTCTAATATCAATTTATATATTTCTATTTTTACATGTGGACTGTTTACATGTAAAAATGTGTCTGTGTTTTTCAGTATGTATATGAAATGTAAGTATGTACTGTTTGTAAAAGCAATCCTTTATGTTTACGGGTGCATATGTATGAGACTGAATATGTGTGCTGACTGTATGCCATTTCCAAATAATATGCTTTCTTTCCAGCACTCTACATATATTTATAAATTGATCTTGGTTTTGAATCTCTTTCTGCATAGTATATTGGGTTCTGTTGCCTTATACAGCATATAAGGTAATATTGGTTCTGGTATCACATCTAATGTATGCAGTAAGCTTAGTTTTAGCATGCAGTAAAACCTGGATTTAATAGCTTATCAATGCATTAAACCTGCTTCTTGTACTACTGTATATCTATTCAGTAACTTTGCATCTCTTACTACATCAATGCATAAAAATGCAGTTATGTTACTGCAACCATATACAAATGTAGCAGTCACCAATGTGATGGCTGAGGCACACTAGGAATAATAAAACTAATAAAAATAATGAAAATAATTTTATTTACATAGCGCCAACATATTTGGCAGCATATTACAATTTGCGCTTGCCCCAGCACTGCTGCCCCTGCCCCAGCACTGCTGCCCCTGCCCCAGCACAGCTGCCCCTGCCCCAGCACAGCTGCCCCTGCCTCAGCACAGCTGCCCCAGCCCCAGCACTGCTGTGCCTGCCCCAGCACTGCTGCCCCTGCCCCAGCACTGCTGCCCCTGCCTCAGCACAGCTGCCCCTGCCCCAGCACTGCTGCCCCTGCCCCAGCACTGCTGCCACTGCCTCAGCACAGCTGCCCCAGCCCCAGCACAGCTGCCCCTACCCCAGCGCTGCTACCCCAGCACAACCAACCTGCCCCAGCACAGAGCCGCCACCGCACGAGCCTGGACCACTGAATGACCCCTGTGACTACTTCTCCACCTGTGCCGGATCCCTTCCCAGGTAAGCTGAATTCAGACTGTAAGACGGACCCCCATTTGACACATTATTTTTTTTTCCCCTATTTTCCTACTGAAAATTGGGGTGCGTCTTATGGTCCGGTGCGTCTTATAGTCCGAAAAATACGGTATATGGGCCAGAGTAGTCTAAAACTACCCTTGCATCTGACCCATTTAAATAAATTAGCAACCATGTGGTAAATTATTCTATTGAGGCCATAAGAGCAAACGCTAGTTTTTCCAGGGAAGTATCCAATGGTATCCCTCGCCATGATATAAATACAACATATATGACTATGTTCCATTAGAAAAAAATGTTGCTAATTTTTCAAAAGCCTCACATTATCCATGGAAATTAAAATACTTGTTCTCATTATAAAGCTTTATAAGTACACAAACAACTGAAAGATAAACTTGAAATCAGCAATCTGGAAAACAAATTTGTAGGAATTGGTTAACCTCTATTTCAAGTTTATTTCCAATCCTTTTAATCCCCCAAGTCATTATATTCCCTATATACCAAGCTAATAGAATAGTCTACAATGGCAGCTATTGAAAACAATATAGCATTAACAATGGGAAGACATTAAAAGCCATTGTGCCGAAGATTTACAGGCGCAATGAATTTTTTTTCTAAAGGAGTCAATTAACACCAGCTTTCAGGTAGATGAAAACATGCAATCCTTCATGTGCGTTGTAAACAAATGGCAAGAACTTCTAAAAGAAAGATCTTTGTATATGTAAAAGCAGTAAATGTTCAATCAGTGGAATAAAAATAATTGATGTACAAAACTAGTGATAATTTAGAGTCATAGATAAGTAAAGAACTGTTATGCTATATATCTCCTTCGGTAGGTGATACTTTATTATTAATATACTAGCTGAAGAGCCTGGCGTTGCCTGGGCATAGTAATCAACTGTGGTTAGTTATAACAAATTATAATGATAATATTGCACATAAAAACATTTCACATCATGTATTAAACACTACAGATTTGCAGCACAAATTAACTAAACGATTACCCAAGTATTGATAGTATTTTATTTTCAACTCATTCAAGATTTTTGGTTTTTCCTTTCGGTGCAAAGATGAACAGATTTTTGGCAGTTCCAACTCTTGAACAGACCACGTAAAGTTGACCATGAGAAAAGCATGGAAATTGCAAATTAATCCCTACTACTTTCAAGGACTGTCCCTGAGCATTGTTAATGGACATTGCAAATAGCAGTTGAACTGGAAACTGGAGGCGTTTAAAATCAAAAAACAAATCAGATGGAATGAGTGGAATTCTTGGAATGAAAATGTCCTCTCCTTTGGCACATCCTGTTTCTGAGCTGTGTATCTAACCCTGTCCTGTGTTATAATGTCTGCTGAGCTGTATACCTAATCCTCTCCTGTGTGATAGAATCATAGAATCATAGAATCGTAGAGTTGGAAGGGACCTCCTGGGCCATCTGGTTCAACCCCCTGCTCAAAGCAGGATTCGCTAAATCATCCCAGTCAGATGTCTGTCCAGCCTCTGTTTGAAGACTTCCATTGAAGGAGAACTCACCACTTCTCGTGGCAGCCTGTTCCACTCATTGATCACTCTAACTGTCAAAAAGTTTTTTCTAATATCTAATCTGTGTCTCCTCCCATTCAGTTTCATCCCATTGCTTCTAGTCTTTCCTTGTGCAAATGAGAATAAAGTTGATCCTTCTACAATGTGACAGCCCTTTAGATATTTGTAGACAGCTATTAAGTCTCCTCTCAGTCTTCTCTTTTGCAAACTAAACATTCCCAAATCCTGCAACCTTTCCTCATAAGACAGGGTTTGCAGACCGGTCACCATTCTGGTCGCTCTTTTCTGAACTTGCTCCAGTTTGTTGATGTCTTTTTTAAAATGTGGTGCCCAAAACTGGACACAATATTCCAGATGAGGTCTGACCAAAGAGGAGTAGAGGGAAATAATGACTTCACGTGATCTAGACTGTATGCTTCTGTTAATACATCCTAGAATTGCATTTGCCTTTTTTGCTGCTGCATCACACTGTTGACTCATATTCAGTCTGTGATCTATTAGTATACCCAAGTCTTTTTCACATGTGCTGTCACTTAGCCCTATTCCTCCCATTCTATATATGCTTTTTCCATTTTTATTGCCCAGATGTAGTACTTTGCATTTCTCCCTGTTAAAAACCATACTTTCTGCTGAGCTGTGTATCTTATCCTATCATGTGTTACTGACTGCTCAGCCGTGTATCTAATCCTATCCTGTGTGATACTGACTTCTGAGCAGTGTATCTAATCCTATCCTGTGTGATACTGTCTGCTGAGCCGTGTATCTAACCCTATCCTGTGCAAAATTTTGTGGCTGTAGCTGCGACGGTGCAAATGCCAATCCCGGACATACACACATACATACAAACATACACACACACATTCAGCTTTACATATTAGATTTCCTATCATTTTAATAAAGCCAGTATGCATGTATTTCTACATGCTGTACATTGTCATCTCTTATATCAGTGACTGTCAACAATTATGCTCACAACCTAATTTCTGTGTCTCAAATACACAATCAATTTTGTAGAAATCTAATTAACCTATCAGTGTGGAAATCCACAAAAAGATGTGAAAAAATGCAACCTTTATGTAAGTTGTCCATTAGACCACATGCACATGTTCAGTATTTGCTCAGTGTTTTACCTCAGTATTTGTAAGCCAAAGCCAGGAGTGGAACAATCAGGAAGAGTATAATAGAAACACGTCACTACTAGAGATGAGCAACTTTGCATTTTTCTGGTCGAGTCGGGTTTCATGAAACCCGACTTTCGCAAAAGTCGGGTCGAATGAAATCGGCCGATTATCGTGAAAAGTCGAAGGCCGACTGAAACACGAAACCCAATGCAAGTCAATGGGGAAGCAAAGTTGGCAGGGAGTGGAGGACAGGAAACACACCTACAGGGCCCTTTTGAATGCCACAAACATCAATTCTGATTACTGAAGCTTTTCAACCTTAATTTACTTAATAATACTAGTTACGCACTGAAAAATGGGGGTTATTTGGCTAAATTTGTGGGGGGGGTAGGGCTGGCTCCAGGTTTTCATGTGCCCTGGGCCAAAGAGCTCCCTTTTAACACATACCACAACTCATGATGCTCCGATACCGCAGAGAAATAGCGGCATAGTACAATGAAAAATACTTCAGTTTTCATCTCATGACTGATATCCGTTTTTAATAGCTCCAAAAATGGACAGTATATTACTCCATACAGTATTATGGCCACCGCAGAGTGCACTATACAGAATAATGAGGCCCATATATTTCTCCATACAGAATCATTGGTCCCATATAATGTTTGAAACAGTATATGATGAGCTCCACATAATGCTACAGTATACGTTGGTCCCCATGGATGAAGCTCCACTGTTTGATGGGCCCAAATAATGCTCCATACATAATGGGCCCCATTTCTAATGCTCTAGTGTATAATGCTGCTCCAGTGTCTGATGTCCACCTTTGGAATGCTCCAGTGTATGGTGGGCCCCATATATCATTCTCCAGAGTATAGTGCTCCCCAAAAATTGCTGTCCCAACATTGAAAACAATTAAATAAGTCTCCTCGCTATGGAATCTCTGTACTAGTCTGGACTCATCATCATCCCCATCGTCCATCTCACTGCACTTGGCTGTTTAGGCAGAGGGCGTACAGACGTGATGTCATTGCGCTCTCTGGTCAGACTGTCACTGTCAGGAAACGCGGAAGACGTCATGGCGGTGGAGTAGAGAGAGGTAAGTATTTCAACTTTGCAAGTGCTGTGATCCTGAGCAAACAGGGGGGCCCACTCGTTGGCGACGGCAGTGGCACAGGGCCCCTGTACTAGTACGGCGGTGTGTGGCGGTGTGTCTGATGGCGGGTGGGGGTGGGCCCTCTCACCAGCAGAGACACTTTTGCGTACTATGAAGGGCCCTGTGCCAGTCCCGTCGCCCATGAGTATGCCCCCCCACCAGCTCAAGGAACCTGCACTTTCATCTGCATCTTCCTCTTTGTCACCATGTAAGGTGGTACAGTATGCGGGAAGGGGAACCTGAGTTTCCTCTGGGTCAGATTCTGGCTGTGTAGAGTGTGAGGGGAATGGAGTGGTCAGGGTCTATGTACCAGCAGAATCATTTAGCAGTGGTTGGACATCAGTGCTCTTGTGGCGTCCCCAGGAGTACAGTCGCCAAAGTGGCATTACCTTCCTCCTAGGGAGTGTGATGTCATGCTTGGGAGCAACGAAGGATCTCTCTAGCACTTAAACCAACACACAACACATTTCCCACTCCACGCCAGCAGGGAGACCTCTGAACATGACTGCTGAGGAGCTGCTCTCTGTGGTCGGGAGGAGGTAAGCTAGGCCATTCTGTGCAGGGAAGGGGAAGTGTGTGAATGTGAGAAGGGGAGCTGGAGGATGAGCAGAGTTAAGGCTTACTCCTAGCTGGAGTGCATGGTCCGGATTCCGGTCTCCGAGTTTGTATGGACACTGACGTTCCTGCAGCAGAATCCGGAGGAAGTAGCAGCTGTAAATGCTCTGTACCCAACTGAGGCTCGGAGGCCCCAGCATCGACGTGTGTGAGCCAGAAGGAAAAGGCTATGGCTGCCAGCCATACGAGAAACTTCCAAAAGAGAGTCAACAAGGGTAACTTCATTGAACTCAGCACTGCGAGTACCTCAGATAAGCGCTAGAACAGAGGCCACACTACCTATCTGCAGAGAGAGAAATCCAAATTGGCTTCCAGGCTGACCAACTCCTTCTCCATCTGTACTCTGGGTCCTGGACAGCACCTACCAAGTACAGGTAAAGGAACTGCACGACTGTGTCTGTCATCTTTCTCCTGCGCCTGGCGCACGGCTCAGCTACATCTTGCACTGCACACCATCTCCCAACTCTTTCATCTGCCCTGCGACTACGGCCCTACCTGTGCAGGTCTTCTACATCTTAGCTGCACCACAACATCTGTCCCACAGAAGCGACACTGCAGAGCTGGTCAATCTAATCAGAAACCAGAGGTGGCATCACGTATCATTCACCTATAAACGTAATTCACCCCTTTGCATGGACGCCCAGGGCCACGGAATGGGTCACCACCACCGTGACACATCCCTGTGAGACACCAGCCCGGTACCGATTAACCCCACTGCCCTGGCTGGCCACCCACACTCCATGTCAGATTCATCTTGAACTGGGGAATTCACGATTTGACTTGATAACCCAGGCATGGTATGATAGAAAGAGCTAAATGGACTAATGTGAAGTGTGGCCTGCTGCCTGTTTCAGTTTGGGTGGGGGTGCAGGACACAAGGAAAGGGGTTCTTCCTGACCAGGAGCCAGCACTTGACCACTCAGTGCTTGCATTTTTTGAAACTTCAGAAGAGGCGGGTGTTAGGTACTCCTGGGGTGGACCCGCTAGACCGTGGCAACGAACCTCCAGGGGGTGAGCTGACCAGGTGGACCACCCCCTAAACAGGGAGTGTTTGGGGCAAGCCCGCGGGTAACTATTACCACGGCAGCTGGTACCCAGGGAATGTATAAAGAGGCCGGCCACAGGCCGGGGATGCGGGCGGGGACCTCCTCTGGAGCAGGAAGATGGATGGTGGTCAGGTCAGGGACACAGGCGAGACGGGGACAGCAGGCACGATCAGAAGGACACTGGTGCAGGAACAGGACTGGACGGGACACGACCACGGACCTCCCGATCCTAGGAGAGAGGACAGTGGAAAAGGCAGGTGAGCTACAGACAGGACGCAGGAGCATACATAGGGGAATGGGCCAGAATCACTAACGAAGCAAAGTGATAATCAGGCACCACCAGCAGGAAGAGGCGGCCTGATATAGGAGAAGTATCAGAGGCCTTCCGGGTCGTGACCTCTCAGTGCAGGAGAGGAAGGCACGCGTCTTCAGGAGGAACAGGAGGCGCGCGTGCGCCCGGGCATAGTGTGTGCACGCGCCCGCCAAGGAGGAGGGGCAGGAGCGCGCACCCGGCGCGGTCCAGAAGACCGGACGGACGCAGTCGCCGGACGGAGGAGAGGCGCCGGGAGGGACCGCGGAGAAGCCCAAGGCAGCTGACACCGTGGCGAGGAGGCCACCGGCGAGCGGGTAAGCTGTGGTCGGGGAGAAGGGATAGGAGGCTGCCGCCACGTGACAGTACCCCCCCTTACGCGCCCCCCTCTGCAGACCGGAAAAAATTTTAGCCAAGATTCGAGGAGCCTGGATATTCTCCTGGGGCTCCGAGGACCTCTCCTCGGGGCCGAAGCCCTTCCAATCAACCCAAAAAAAGGTTCGTCCCTTTTGCCTCCTCATGGCCAAAATATCTTTAACCTCAAACTCATCGTCTGCGGAGACAGGCGGAGGCAAGTGAGGAGCCGTGGAACGGAAATGATTGAGGATGACTGGTTTTAGAAGTGACACATGAAAAGCATTAGGAATGCAGAGAGAGGCGGGAAGCCGTAGTTTGTAGGAGACGTCAAAAGGTCCAATATAGCGGGGACCCAATTTATGGGAAGGGATCTTGAGGCGAATAAACTTGGAGGCCAGCCAAACTTTATCACCTGGGTGATATGGCGGGATATCCAGGCACCTTTTGTCTGCGTATCTTTTTACCCTGTCACGAGCCAACTCGAGAGCGGCCTTGGTCTCCTGCCAGATCCTGGAGAATTCACCGGTCAGAACATCAGCCGCCGGTACACCCGAGGCAGGAGGAACCGGTAGAGGTACACCAGGATGTTGCCCGTAGACGACAATGAAAGGAGATTTGCCAGAAGACTCGCTGATGTGGTTGTTATAGGCAAACTCAGCCCACGGGAGTAATTCAGACCAGTCGTCCTGGTGGACATTAGAAAAGTGCCGGAGGTAGTTCACCAAATTCTGATTCGCCCGTTCCGCCTGACCATTGGACTGTGGATGGTAAGATGAGGAGAAGTCAAGAGTGACATCCATCGATCTGCATAGGGCTCTCCAGAAACGAGAGGTGAATTGGACTCCTTTGTCAGAAACAATATTTTGGCGCAGTCCATGAAGGCGGAAGACATGCTGAACGAAAATCTTCGCCAAGGCTGGTGCCGATGGCAACCCGGGAAGAGAGATGAAATGTGCATTCTTTGAGAACCTATCTACCACCACTAGGACGACAGTACAGTTGGCAGACTGGGGTAGATCGGTAATAAAGTCCATGGCTATGTGTTGCCAAGGGGACGAGGATACTGGAACCGGGTGTAGAAGGCCAGAAGGCAGCTGCCTAGGCACCTTGATCTTGGCACAGGAGAGGCAGGAAGCGACGAAGTCCCTGACATCCCGGGGAAGAGTCGGCCACCAGTAATAGCGGGACACCAGGACAAGTGTCTTTTTAAGCCCGACATGACCAGTCAGCTTGGAAGCATGTCCCCAGTTTAGGATTCATCTTCGGTCCTTTTCCGGCACAAAAGTCTTGCCAGGTGGAGGTGAAAAGAGAGAAAGCGGTGCCACCGTGATGAGCCTGGATGGATCCAAGATATGCGTGAGTTCCTCTTCGACATCTGTGGAAAGAGAGGACCTGGACAAAGCGTCAGCTTTGAGGTTTTTATTGCCTGGACGAAAATGCAGATCAAAATCGAATCGACCAAAGAACAGAGACCACCTGGCCTGTCGTGGGTTGAGTCTCTGTGCAGACCGAATGTAAGCCAGATTTTTTTGGTCTGTGAAGATCGTAAAGGGATTTACGGCGCCCTCCAATAAGTACCTCCACTCCTCCAGAGCTAACTTGATGGCAAGCAGTTCTCGGTCTCCGATGGAATAATTCCGCTCTGGAGTGGAGAAGGACTTGGAAAAGAAACCGCACATAACAAGCCTACCAGACGGAGACTTTTGAGATAAAACTGCTCCAGCTCCGGTTGCAGATGCATCCACTTCGAGGACGAAAGGCTTGTTGACCTCAGGACGATGGAGTACGGGTGCCGTGGCAAATGCTTGTTTCAGAGACAGGAAGGCGTCCTCTGCTTCAGGGGTCCAGAGGTGCGGGTTGGCTCCTTTATGGATCAAAGAGGAGATAGAGCCAGCCAACGAGGAAAAATGAGGGATGAACTGCCGGTAGTAATTTTCGAAGCCAAGAAATCGCTGAATGACTTTCACCCCATGGGGACGTGGCCAGTTGAGCATGGCAGACACTTTCTCCAGATCCATACGCAAGCCAGAGTCGGAGATGATATAGCCTAGAAATGGAAGGGAAGACTGTTCAAAGGCGCATTTCTCCAATTTGGCGTACAGGCGATTCTCCCTCAATCTTAACAGTACTCGGCGGACATCTCTTCTGTGGGTTGACAGATCGGGAGAGAAGACGAGGATATCGTCAAGATATACGACCACACAGGAGTACAGAGGGTCTCGGAAAATGTCATTTACAAATTCCTGAAAGACTGCGGGAGCATTGCACAAACCGAAGGGCATGACGAGATACTCGTAGTGTCCATCCCTGGTGTTGAAGGCGGTCTTCCATTCATCTCCGGAGCGAATACGGATGAGATTGTAGGCTCCACGGAGACCCAATTTAGAAAAGATTTGCGCCCCTCATAGCCGGTCGAACAACTCGGGGATGAGAGGTAGAGGATATCTGTTCTTGATAGTAATCTTGTTAAGGCCCCGATAGTCAATACAGGGGCGGAGAGACCCGTCCTTCTTCTTGACAAAAAAGAAGCCTGCTCCGGCGGGAGAAGATGACTTCCGGATGAAGCCTCTGGCCAAATTCTCCTGTACGTACTCAGTCATGGCCTGGGACTCGAGTGGACTTAACGGATAGATTCGCCCCCGGGGCGGGGTCGACCCGGGAATAAGCTCGATCGGGCAATCATATTGCCGGTGCGGTGGAAGAACCTCTGCCTCCTTCTTATCAAAGACGTCCGCAAAGGCCCAGTAGGCCGAGGGCAGATCTGCAGGGCCCGAGGCAGGAGATGAGCTCTTGAGGGGTTGTACTGGACGGAGACATTTAGTCTGGCAGAAGCGGCCCCAGCGAAGATTATCTCTGGACCTCCAATCCAGGACAGGTTCGTGCATCCTCAACCATGGAAGACCCAGGAGCAAGGTGTGGGACAGAGACGGCAGCACAAAGAAGGCTATTCTCTCACGGTGCAGGACCTCGGTCTGTAACTCCAGCTCCTCAGTGACCAGTGTAACGGTCTCGCGCAAGGGAATGCCATCGACTGAGGCTAACTGCCGGGGAACCTCCAAGGACCTGACAGGTATCCGCAATCTCTTCACCGCCTCGAGTTGGATAAAATTCCCAGCAGCCCCAGAGTCAATATAGGCTACCTCAGAAAAACGTTTGGAACCCTGGACAAACAAAACAGGAAGGGACAAGGGTAGAGAGGTATCAATTACACCTAGGGAGGCCTCTCTTACCTGTCCTAGGCGGAGGCGTTTCCCGGCCTCACAGGACAGGAACGTAGAAGATGGGAGGCGCTGCCACAATAGAGACAAAGACCATGAGTGAATCTCTCCTGGCGGCATAGCTCCGCGGGTCTGAGTCGGTCCACTTGCATGGGCTCAGGGGCTGACGCTGTGGTGGAGGGTCACGAGCGGGGAGGACTGCGTGTCAGAGGAGAAAAACGAGTGGGCCTTCTCTCCCTGGCGGCCTCGCGGGAGCGCTCCTGGAAACGCAGTTCAATTCGCGTTGCCAGCGAGATGAGATCCTCCAAAGACGTAGGTGTATCCCTGCCTGCCAGCTCGTCTTTAATTCGAGCCAACAAGCCGTGCCCAAAAGCCCCCACTAGGGCCTCGTTGTTCCATCCAAGCTCAGAGGACAACGTACGGAACTGTGTCCCACAGAGAGGGGACCCTGGCGGAGGCAAAATAAGGACTCGGTGGCGGAGACCAGACGGCCGGGCTCATCAAAGACCTTACGAAAGGTCTCCAAGAAGGTCGCAAGCCGGGAGACTATCGGGTCATCACGCTCCCACAAGGGATTTACCCAAGCCAGTGCCTCACCCTCTAAATGGGATACCATAAAGGCCACCTTGGCCCAGTCGGTAGGGTACTGCAGGGGCACCAACTCGAAATGCAACTGGCACTGGTTAATGAACCCCCGACAGAGTTTGGGATCACCGCTATAGCGTGGGGGTTTAGCCAACCGGGGGAGGGATGAGGAGCTGCCACCGGTACAGGGGCAGCGGCCGCCGTCTGAAGAGCTATTAAGCGGTTATCTACTGAGGCTATATAGTTCAAAATGTGGGCCTGGGTGTCGCGCTGCTGGGCAAGTTCCTGCTGCAAGCCGGAGATCTGGGAGGCAATACCAGGATCGGAGGTTTGCAAGGAAAAAAGGCGGAACTCCATTGATTTGAGGAACGACATGATCCTCGCCTGATTCTCACGAAGGAACAAAAGTTACTTTTGGGTCGGGATCGGGGTACCAGCGGGATCCATGGCCTGATTATTCTGTTAGGTACTCCTGGGGTGGACCCGCTAGACTGTGGCAACGAACCTCCCGGGGGGAGCTGGCCAGGTGGACCACCCCCTATACAGGGAGTGTTTGGGGCAAGCCCGCGGGTAACTATTACCACGGCAGCTGGTACCCAGGGAATGTATAGAGAGGCGGCCACAGGCCGGGGATGCTGGCGGGGACCTCCTCTGGAGCAGGAAGACGGATGGCGGTCAGGTCAGGGACACAGGCGAGATGGGGACAGCAGGCACGATCAGAAGGACACTGGTGCAGGAACAGGACTGGACGGGACACGACCACGGACCTCCCGATCCTAGGAGAGAGGACAGTGGAAAAGACAGGTGAGCTACAGACAGACAGGACGCAGAAGCGTACATAGGAGAACGGGCCAGAATCACTAACGAAGCAAAGTGATAATCAGGCACCGCCAGCAGGAAGAGGCGGCCTGATATAGGAGAAGTATCAGAGGCCTTCCGGGTCGTGACCTCTCAGTGCAGGAGAGGAAGGCGCGCATCCTCAGGAGGAACAGGAGGCGCGCGTGCGCCCGGGCATAGAGTGTGCACGCGCCCGCCGAGGAGGCGGGTGTTAGGTACTCCTGTGGTGGACCCGATAGACCGTGGTAAGAACGGACAAACTCCTCAGCTTTTCCTTACAAAGTCACACACTTAGATAGCTTCAATTTGGCCGTGATAACAGCCGTTACACGGTACTGAGAGAGGAGAGTGCACATACACCGCAGTACGGTGTATGTAAAATTGTCAAGCTCCGTGTTTTTGTATACGGACTGACACACGCTGTCTCTCTCTAGTTTTGAATGTAATCAAACAGCAAATATACTAAACTGTTTGAAAAACGGACAAAACTATAAGGTGTAGGTGTGTAAGAACGGACAAACTCCTCGGCTTTTCCTTACAGAGTCACACACTTAGAAAGCTTCAATTTGGCAGTGATAACAGCTGTTACACAGTACTGTGTGAGCAGCGTACACTGCTGTACGGTGTGTGAAAAAATGAACGCTCACTACCTCACAGGACAAAACAATACAATTTGGATTGCTTTTAAAAAAGCAGTTTGAACACCAGTGTGCACACAGCAATGCAGCTAGCCTTAAAAGGCAGGCTAATCACCACCAGCGCTGCTGCACAAAAGCAAAAATCTTCACCTTTCACTGCACAGTAACTACAGTGAGAAGCGCTATCAGCAGAAGCAGGTTTTTTTTCTTTTTGCCTTCCTAACACTCTCCCTACAGAATCAGCAGCTGCAGCAGCTCTTCCTATTCTGAGATCAGCATGAGTAACATGGCGGTCGGCGTCCCCGCCCTTTTATACCCCCTGTGATGCCACACAAAGCAAGCCAATCACTTGCATGCCCTTGGTGGTGACGGCTGCCTATGTCATCACGTTGCCCACAGTGTCCGTTCTTCCTGATTGGCTGAAAAAGGGCGCTAAAGCATCTTTTGAAACATGACTTTGGCGCTAAAGTCACTGAGCTTGTGGCCGATCTCACGCTAAGGTCGGGTTTCGTTTCATGAAACCCGACTTTGGCGAAAGTCGGCGACTTTTGAATTTTTTCGGCCCATTTTGCTCAACTCTAGTCACCACTTCTCTGTTTATCACCCACTCCTGATCTTGGCTTACAAATACTAAGGTAAAAACCTCACTAATTATTCAGTGTGTGCATAGGGCATTAAATGATCCTTGACTATAAATTTGTCTAAGGCCACGTGCACACATTGAGTGTTTGGTGAGTTTTTTTACCTCAGTATTTGTAAGCTAAAATCAGGAGAGGAAAAATCATAGGAAAGTTTATTAGAAACACGTCACCACTTCTGTATTTGAACAAAAAGAAAGACCAGACACATAATGGCTGTACAAACCTGTTTCAATACTCAGACCAAGAAAACAATGATAAAATATACAGTTTTATTCAAACACTAGGACACACAAATCCACAAACAATAAAAACAATTAAAACATGTAAACATCATGGCAGTCCACCCATGCCCCTCAAAATTAAAGGGTGACTATCAGATTTTAAATCCTTGTATTGAATCAACAGTAGACAAATATCAGTAGTAGGCTATAACAGGATCACAAAATAGCATATAACAATCACTCATGAGGATAGATAACAACAGATAATACTTAGCAGCTATAATCAAATGTCAAACTGACCTGTTCATGTAGACAATGTGTCCCAGTCAACTCCTACAGCAATATATTAAACATGACACTTTTTGACTCTTTCCCTGATGTAGCTGTCATAAAACAGCAATACGTGTGGGTTCTTCCATCCATCCCTCTTTCCTCATGCACTGCTCATTATGGCAGTCTTTTGGTGCTTCCCGTGTGTTTTCAGGTAGACATACTTAACCCCTTCCCGACATGCGCTGTACTAGTACAGCTCTGCGGGAACTGCATTCCCGCAAACAGCAGTACAAGTAGGGTGGGAAGATCGCGCGGCCTCACTCTGAGCACCATGACCATCTCGTGTGGGTGTCAGCTGTATGTGACAGCTGACACTCCACAGCTGTGCCCACGGTTGGTGCTAGCAGTACTGACAGTGGCATAGACAGAGGTGTATCTATGCTTTCTAACACCCGGGGCAAGAATTCGGTTTGGCGCCCCCCCAAGCACACATGCGATTTGCACACTTAGTTATGTACTGACGAGCTCCTCTCCCTTATGCTCTCAATTTTCAGTGAAAAGCTGAGCGAAGCAGAAGAGAAGCTGGTTGTCACAGGACCATAAGTATGAAAATCGCAAATGAGTGAAGTGTCCATGTAATGACTACTCGAAACTGCAGAGCTGAATACTGACATTGCAGGTTTCTGAATTCGCACATCAAATGCACTGCACAGTTTTTAGGGTTCTCCCTTACCGCTGGCAAGAGTACACAGTCATGTCAGCACAAGCATGTGATTTATATACTTCTGGCCACATTCTGACTAGACTACCTGGCCTCGCTCTGTTCATTTTCATTGAGTAGGGCCACACATGTCTAGTCAGCACGTGACTGTATGTATGTAAATTACCAGCACAAGAGAATCCTAACTGCTTTCAGTGAGCACTGAGAGAATTCAGAAGTCTGCAGTCACATAGAATGACTGCAGATTCAGCACATACCTGGACAATCTCGTTAATGCTCCTAACATAAATAAAAACATGAGAATCAATCAGTGTCACAAATATCATTCACATCCAGGTACCTTATAGATGACGTTGTCTCTGGAGTCGTTCTTTTCTTCATCTTGTCCAGATCTCATGATGAGTTTTCTCATCCACAGCTCATTTCTGCAGACTTCCATCTTCTCTGGTCTTCTGCAGCAAATCACCACACATTTACCTTAAAGAGAGTAGTGTCATTATAATGCTCCTGAATAAAAATATCTGCAGTACACTGAGCTCCTGAATAAATAATTGCCCCTCACTATATTGTCTGCACAAAATATGATCCCACACTGTCCCTCTTTTGGTACATACTCTTCACACTGACCTCTTCTTTCCAGACTTGGATACCTTTTCACATTGCCCTCTCACACTTTGTCCTCCCTATAGGGCTCATTCGCTATACTGTACCTTTTTATCACACTCCCCCTACTTGGTATACTTTCCCCTCCTGGCTGTACCCTTACACTGCCCCCCATGCTAAGCCCCCACTACTCAATCTCTAAATCTCTATTCTGTGCCCACTCACTTCCCCCCCATACTGTCACCTCACAATATTCCCCTCCCTCCTCATACTGTATCCTCTCACATCACCCCTGTTCACCATATTGTCTCCTCATATATTTACCCCCTCACTCCCTATACTGTCTGCTCACACATACCCCTGACTCCTCATAGTGCATCTGCACACATCTCATCACCTTCACTCCTCATACTGTGTACACATACATTTTTCCCATCCTTACTTATACTGTGACCACATACATTCACCTGTTCGCTCCCCATACTGTCTGCACCCATCCCCCCACTCAACATACCGTGTCTGCACACACCCCCATACTGTTTCCTCATATATGCCCTCATACATACATGCTCCCTGTTTCGTGTCCTCAAATCTTCCCACACACATTAAATCCCCCCATGACCAATCCAAATCTCTCCACACACATTAAATCCCCCATCCCCACTCCAAATCCCACCACACACATTAAATCCCCCATCCCCACTCCAAATTCTCCCACACATTAAATCCCCCATCCCCATTCTAAATCTCCCAACACACATTAAATGCCCCCATCCCCATGCCAAATCCCCCCACACATTAAGTACCCCATCCCTACTCAAAATCTCCCCACAAATTAAGTACCCCCATCCCTAATCAAAATCTCCCCACACATTAAATAACCCCCATCCCCACTCCAAATCCCCCCACACATTAAGCATCCCCATCCCTACTTCAAATCTCCACACACATTATGTATCCCCCATCACTACTCCAAATCTCTCCACACATTAAATAACCCCATCCCCACTCCAAATCCCCCTCACATTAAATGACCCCATCCCCACTCCAAATCTCCCCACACATTATGTACCCCCATCCCTACTCAAAATCCCACCACACATTAAGTAACCCCCATTCCTACTCCAAAACCCCACACATTAAGCACCCCCATCCCTACTCAAAATCTCCCCACACATTAAATAACCCCATCCCCACTCCAAATCCCCAACACATTAAATAACCCACATCCCCACTTCAAATCCCCCCAAACATTAAGTAACCCCCATCCCTACTCCAAATCTCCCAACACATTAAATAACCCCCATCCCTACTCTAAATCTACCCACACATTAAGTAACCCCCATCCCCACTCCAAATCTTCCCACACATTAAATAACACCCCCACTCCAAATCCCCCACTCCCTCACACACATTAAACATCCCCCATCCCCACTCCAAATCCCCAACACATTATGTATCCCCCTTAATCTTCAGTGGTTTCTTCTGCTCAAGAGTGGAGCACACTTACCACCAAGGCTCTTCGTGCTTCTGGGTGCCGGCAAGTGACATCAGCAGCGCGTTCACATGACCTGATCACACTGTTGGCATTGCTCTGACCTAGTTGTCAGAGCTTCAATTGTAATTGTGTCTGTACAGAAGTGAGTACAATTGATTCCTGGGAGTCAGTGTGCTGCAGCTTCTCTGTGCCAGCTGTCAGCTTGACAGCTTGACAGCTGACACAAAGAACGCCTGACTCCCAGTCCCGGGGGTGGCAGAATGCAGCCACTGGAGGAGACACTGCGAACTGCCACATTAGGTGGCCCAACTGCGCCCCCCTGCCGGCTGCACCCGGTGCACATTCCCCCGGCTCCCCCCTAGATATGTCTCTGGGCATAGAGAAGAATAGAGCAGGGAGGGGGCTCCCTGCACTCTCCAACTGGAATAACATGATGTGATCGTGTTGTTCCAGTGGTCTTTATGGAGACCCCCAGCTCCAAGATGGCCACTGGGTCCTTCCGGGTCCTGCAGGGAGGTGGCTTGCGAGTGCCTTCTTAAAATAGGCATCGGCAAACCACCTTCACTGCCTGTCAGACTGCTGATCCGACACTGTGCTATGCAAAGTGTCAGATCAGCGATCTGACATGATGTACTGATGTCCCAACCTGGAACAATGTTATAAAGTTTAAAAAAATTAGAATGTGCAAAAATATTTTTTTTAAAAATCCCCAAATAAAGAAACAATTTTTTTTCCAATAAATCCATTTATTTATGCATATAAAAAAACCCATAAAAGTACACATATTTGGTATCGCCGAATCCGTAACGACCAGCGCTATAAAACTGTCCCACTAGTTAACCCTTTCAGTGAACACCATAAAAAAATTAAAAAAGAGGCAAAAAACAATGCCTTATCATCATACCACCGAACAAAAAGTTCAATAAAGCACAATCAAAAAGATGTAAATAAAAATGGTACAGCTGAAAATGTTATCTTGCCCCACAAAAAACAAGCTGACATACAGCACCATCAGCAGAAAAATAAAAATGTTATAGCCCTCAGAATAAAGCAACACAAAAATAATTAGTTTTTCCATAAAATATTTTTTATTGTGTTAAAGCGCCAAAACATGAAAAAAATATAAATGAGGTATTGCTGTCATCGTACTGACCCAAAGAATAAAACTGCTTTATCAATTTTACCACACGTGGAACAGTATAAAAAAATTCTAAAAAAGAAAAAAAACAATTCCTGAATTGCTGGTTTTTGTTCATTGCTGTTTTTTTTGTTTGCGTCCCAAAAGTCAAATACAAAGCAATCAAAAAATGTCATGTGCCTGAAAATGGTACTAATAAAAACGTCAACTCGTCCCGCAAAAACAAGACCTCACATGACTCTGTAGGCCAAAACATGGAAAAATTATAGCTCTCAAAATGTGGTGATGCAAAAACTATTTTTTTGGAGTAAAAAGCATCTTTTGGTGTGTGACAGCTGCCAGACATAAAAACCCGCTATTAAAAACCAACTATAAATAGTAAATCAAGCCCCCTTTATCATCCCCTTAATAAATAATAAAATAAAAAAGTATTCATTTCCATTTTCCCATTAGGGTTAGGGTTAGGATTGGGGTTAGGGTTAGGGTTGAGGCTAAAGTTATGGTTAGGGTTGGGGCTAAAGTTAAGGTTAGGGTGGAGGCTAAAGTTAGGGTTATGGTTGGGGCTAAAGTAGGGGTTAGGATTGGGATTAGGGTTAGGGTTGGGATTAAGGTTAGGGTTGGGATTAGGGTTAGGTGTGTGTTAGGGTTATGGTTGGATTAGGATTAGAGGTTTGTTGGGGTTAGGGTTGGAGTTAGAATTGAGGGTTTTCTACTGTTTAGGCACATCAGGGGCTCACAGCTTTTGTGGTCCAATTTTTCCTGTTACCCTTGGGAAAATAAAAAATTAGGGGCAAAAAGATCATTTTTGTGAAAAAAATACGATTTTTTATTTTTATGGCTCCACATTATATTCTTCTGTGATCCACTTGGGTATTCAAAATGCTCACCACACATCTAGATAAGCTCCTTAGGGGTCTACTTTCTAAAATGGTGTCACTCGTGAGGGGGTTTCTACTGTTTAGGCACATCAGGGGCTCTCCAAACGCGACATAGCATCCGATCTCAATTCCAGCCAATTTTGCATTGAAACGTCAAACGGTGCTCCTTCCCTTCTGAGCTCCGCCATGCGCCCAAGCAGTGGTTTACCTCCACATATGGGATATCAGCATACTCAGTCCAAATTGCACAACTTTTGGGGTCCAATGTCTTCTGTTACCCTTTTGTTAAATAAAACAAATTGGATCTGAAGTACATTTTTTGTGAAAAAAAGTTAAATGTTCATTTTATTTTAAACATTCCAAAAATTCCTGTGAAGCACCTGAAAGGTTAACATATTTCTTGAATGTGGTTTTTGAGTACCTTAAGGGGTGAAGTTTTAAGAATGGTGTCACTTTCAGGCATTTTCTGTCATATAGGCCCCTCAAAGTCACTTCAAGTGTGAGGTGGTCCAAAAAAATGGTTTTGCAAATTTTGTTGTAAAAATAAGAAATCGCTGGTCAACTTTTAACCCTTATAACTCTCTAACAAAAAAATTATGTGTTCAAAATTGTGCTGATGTAAAGCAGACATGTAGGAAATGTTATTTAGTAACTATTTTGTGTGATATGACTCTAATTTAAGGGCATAAAAACTAAAAGTTTGAAAATTGTGAAATTTTCAACATTTTCTCCAAATTTCCATTTTTTTACAAATAAACACAAGTCATATCGAAGAAATTTTACCACTATCATGAAGTACAGTATGTCACGAGAAAACAGTCTCAGAATCCCAAGGATCCATTCAAGCGATTCAGAGTTATGATCTCATAAAGTGACAGTGGTCAGAATTGTAAAAATCAGCCTGGTCATTAAGGTGAAAACAGGCTTCGCCACAAAGGGGTCAAGGATTCTTTATTCCAGTCATTTGCTTATTTCTATTGAGGTCTCTAGCCTTCTCCCCTACTAGCATTGAATAGCATTGCGTTTGATTAGGTCATTTTGATGTGCACATTTTGTGCTTTTTTTGTGTGACTCCATAGCATGCATTCCCAAATATAGTTGATTCATGTTTAATCAATTGCTGTAGGGGTTGACTGGGACAATTGTGTGCATGAACAGGTCAGTTTGACATTTGATTATAGTTGCTAAGTATTGTCTGTTGTTATCTATCCTCATCAGTGATTGTTATATGCTATTTTGTGATCCTGTCATAGCCTACTACTAACTGTTTTTGTCCACTGTTGGTTTAATACACGGTTTTAAAATCTGATAGTCACCCTTTAAAGGGAATCTGTCACCCTTTTTTTCAAATATGAGCTGCTGGCACCGACATGAAGGGCTTATCTACAGCATTCTGTAATGCTGTAGATAAGCCCCCGATGTATCCGGAAAGATAGAAAAAAGAGTTAGAGTATACACTGTAGATAAGCCCCTGATGTAGGTGCCAGCAGCTCACATTTGAAAAAAAGGGGTGACAGATTCCCTTTAATTTTGAAGGGCACGGGTGGACTGCCATGATGTTTACATGTTTTTAATTGTTTTTATTGTTTGTAGATTTGTGTGTCCTAATTTTCGAATAAAGCTATATATTCTATCATAGTTTTATTGGTCTGAGTATTGAAACAGGTGTGCACACCCATTATGTGTCTGGTCTTTCTTACTTCTTGTTCATGTTGTATTTCCAGGCACAATGTGGCACCCTGGTAGTTACATTAATTGGCATGCACACTATCATACTATTTAATGGAGTTGCATCCTATTTCTCTTTTGTACCACTTCGGTATTTTTCACTCACTCCTAATTTTGGCTTACAAATATTGAGGTAAAATACTGACCAAATACTCAAACTGTGACTGTGGCCTTAGCCAAATTTAAACGCACTTATGACAATACTATAACCACTGAGTCACTTATCAATTACTAGAAAATAATTTTTTTTAGACCCTGTATATAGATATATTAATAAATGGTGCTCTATAGGGATTACTATGTGAAAAATCCTATCTTGTGAGTCGTGACCATAATGAAATGATTATTACAGTCACTAGTGTTGAAGGGCATGACTCGTAAACCACTGCACTAAATGAAACAGCACAGATCAAGGGTTTGCTAATGGAAGGCACAGCTGTCTCCTTGTCAGGGTGCCCCCACACTATTGAAAAGATGCTAGCTACATGGCTAGAGGAGACACAGACAGAGAGGGGGTGGGCTGAGCTTGATTGGTTAGAAAAACACTACATCACACTGAGGATTAAATAGCATAGTGAGAAAAATATGTATTTATTCTGAAGCAAAAGCAGAGGGGGATGGGATATTATAACTACTAATCCTATGCAATTTAGAAAAGAGTCGCTTTCTCTGCCAGTTGCACAGCTGAGGGCACCCGCAGAGCTCTCGCTGATTAACCCCAATCGCTGCAAGACGCATGTGACCTGACTAAACCTTGTGATATGACTGAGTGCAATTCCCTGTGCAAACAGCTTATGATGGGAATTGATGCGCTCTGTCTTTTCATTGTGCTCGTTGACAGGTCAAGTAGTAATAGAAATAGACCTATTGTTTATAAACATGTAGAACTGTATCATTTACCCTATTCCTTTATATGATAGGTGTGACAGTCACATCATGTAAAAAATGTACATATATACGAAAAATGTAGAAATAACGTTTGCCTTTCTATTTATGGATTCGTCTCATAGCTATCTGTCCATTTATCAATCGATTTACCCGTCTATCTCTTTACTTTCTACAGTGCGTCGCAAAAGAGTTTTGAGTGACATGTTCAGCATCTCCTGTATCCTCCACAGGGCTCTGTCATTTTCACATTTGCATTGAGTCTCCATTGGGATTTCCCTGGCACAAAGTATCCATTTTCTGTTTCCTGCACTGAATCGAAGTTGCATGTCTTCTCGTTTGTTTCATGTATCCACTGGCAGCAGTCTTTGAAATTGCAAATCTTGTAAGGAAATGAGATGATCTCCTCTGCTGCCTTCAGGGAGCCCAGTGGATAAAGAGGGTCTATTAAAATCCACAGAGCAAAACTGAAGTACAAAAGCATGAACGTAGCCAAATTGTGTATGTATATGCGTGTCTATATTACTATAATAAATTTAAATAGGCTACAATGTATTAGGATTTTCCAGCAGGACTGAAATCTATTATAATCATTAAAAATCATGAAAAAATGTGGGAAAGTTAGACAAATGTTATATATAAACATATACAGTAGTGCTATATGTAGTGTTATTATGTGCTACTATATAAACTTTAGGTTATTGTTAGTTATTTGATATATAAAGAGGAATGACAAAATGCACTGCAACATACACAAGCCATAGCTCTTGGACATCTGGAAAATACTTTGGGTATCCATTTTTGCAACTTTGGGTTCTGTTTCCTACTTTTAAGTGAGTCCTGATCGTAAGGAAGCACATCTGACCTAGCTCTAATTCATATTAAGTTGCCCAAGACAATTTGGTGATGTTTTTACCATTTTGTTACCTGAAAATTTCAAAAACCATTATCAATGAAAAATTAATAAAAAATAGAAAAATCAGACATCAATTCTCTTTAGTGAAAAACTAGTTTTTCACTGTACTATAGTCCAGTCACTACACACGTATCTGAATAGCAGTACCATTTCCTACTTTTTAAAATTATTTATTCTGTTTATAAAATTTTAACAATGGCTAAGGACCATCTGACAGCAAGAGCCCATCTGCCAACATACTGACCACGATCCTCATGCTTAGTTTTTGGTGTAATGTGGTGATAACCTTTTTAGGGGCAGCAGTACATCATATTTTACAGTGACGTAAGTCCAAATAATTCTACCCTCTTTTTTTACTAAAAATTTTCCACCTGGGTGGATTCATCACAGTGGGTAATGAATTGGGGGAAAGGTAAAAGTGGGTAATAATATTGGGGGTTGAGGCACAATAAATAGCAATGAGTGAATCTCATTTGAATTGGGTAGTTTGCTCGAAATTGTTCAGAAAATTGGAATTGGCCTATCATTATATGCAACACTTGATGTACTAACATGGGAGATGCAAATCAAGATATCAGAGGCCTACCAAGACCAGAAAGCCCTGGCACAGTGTGAAGATTCTATAAGATTAAAGAGGATATCACATGTGTGATGTTGAAGGAAAGAAGAGGCTGACGGGAGCTAAGTAGAGTTGAATGTGGAAGAATTTGGGATAGGACAAGGGAGTATAATTTTTTCTATCCTTTCCTGATATTCTACAGATCAGCAACATGGCAGCCATTTTGTACCAAGAAAATCACTAAAAATTTTAACCTCTTAGATCCTCTCTAACAGGTAATAAATTGTGTCGAATCAGTTTGGGCAATGAATTGGGTTGCGGAAACAAAGTGGTTTAAGAGATTTGGAAGAGAGCCATCATTGCTAAGAAAGTAGGGAGCACAGAAGTTAAAGATTTGTTGTAAAAAGTAATAGTAGGTAGTGATGTAGTGAGGAATATATGGGCAATGAACTTATGTGTTCAATGAAGCAGGGCTCCCAGTAGATAATATAAATATTTTATATTCTCATTGATAGTGGCAAAAGTAGCTAATTAATTTGCAGTTAATGTGGAGGGGGGCATACAGTGGGATTAATTTATATTTTCAATCAGATGGTATTCAGCAGATAATAACTGAATATATTAATAGTTTGGGACATATTTGTTATCTATGGTAAAGCACAGAACACTTAACAATGAGAGTAATGTAACTTTGGTAATTTAAAGGGAACCAGTCACTTGAAATAATGCTATTAACCTTCAGATATGGGGTTAATTTGTAGATATATAGAGTTCTGAACCTGCCTGGCACATGTACTTAGTGCTCCTCTGCCAGGAGGAAAGGAATTTTGTTCCCCTTGACAGTGTTTGGCATTCAGTCAATGCCAGGGGGAAAGTTGCAGCCACCGATCTATACACAGAGCATTGACTGAAACCTTGCTGGAACCACCCCTGTGGCTGAATGCCAAATGATGCCAGGGGAATAAAGTTAATTTCCTCCCAATAGTGAGGCACTAAGTGCAAGCAGCAGACAGGTTCAGAACCCCTTATCTACAGGTTAATAGCATTTTTTCATGTGACAGACTACCTTTAAGGCAAACCTGTCATATGCAGGCAATGGCATGTTGCTGCTGTTATACTGATTAAAATGATAACTGGGGAGAATAAATCCGTTTTTTGGTTCTTTTGTAATCAGTCTTAGAAGTTTTCAGTTATTGATATGCCCGTGCTCCGGGGCAGGACTTTAGGCAGAGTGAGTGGGGCAGCCTGTGGGCAGGTCTTTTCTTGGCTTCTCTGGCTTAGAGCAGGAAGATTAGACTTTGCCTACAGTCCCGCCCCAGAGTACAAGAACCACAAGAAAAAATTATTCACCCCAGGTACTATATCATTTTATTTAGTGTAACAGCGCCAACCTGACAGTGTCTGTAGGTTACTTATCAAAATCCTGCTGACCGATTCGCTTTAAGGAACATGATAACCTGGTTAAAAAAATTGTAACAAACTCTGCAGAGATGAGTCATGACTATAAAATGTTGACGTGAAGGTCTGACCAGACAGAGAAGTAAAAAAAGAAAATAACTCTATGATGTGCCACAGATGTGTCTCAGATGATGTGCCACTTGTAAATCACTGGATATACAGATTAATTTTGTATCTATACTGTATGGCCTGCAGAGAGATGACAGTAGAACTAGTATTGCTTCTAAACCATTCTTTCTCATTATATATATTATCATGTCTTACAAAGTGTCCTCCTTTATTTTATACTGTATAGCAGTGTCCTTTATTACAATGTGTTCTTCCTTATTACGTATAGGGCCATTTTTATGCAGTGTCCTCTATTAATAATATATAGAGTATGCTCCACTATTATATTCAGTGACTAATACCTCTTTTTGTGGCTTGTATTAGTCTAGACGTAGTATGGATTTATTTTGAGGAGTCAAATGCCATACACGGGGAAATTAATAAGGAAAAATAAATTTATCGTTTTCTGTGCCTTTTTATTATCATCCAAATTTGCACCTGGGTGTGCTCAATATGTTACCTGTTATGTAATATGACACATGACATATGAACCTATCAAGTCACATGTCAGGTGATCGGAAGGCCCATACCATTTTAATCCACTCCTTCCTTCTTGTTTATCTCTGTAAGTTACATTGATAAAGCTAGCACTGCCTGCATTTTTCTCACTGTAAATGATATAGATGTAGCATCTACAGTAGGGGAAAATAAGTATTTGGTCAAGTTTTCCCACCTACAAAAGTAGATACACTTCAACTGTGAGAGACAGAATGTAAAAATAAAAACCACAAAATCACACTGCATGATTTTCAAATAATTTAATTGCATTTTATTGCATGAAATAAGTATTTGATCAACTACCAACAAGCAAGAATTCTATCTCTCACAGACCTGTTAATTTTTATTTAAGAAGCCCTCCTACTCTGTACTCATTACCTGAATTGATTTCACCTGTTTCAACTTGTTATCTGTGAAAAAGACACCTGTCCACTCACTCAATCAATCACACTCCAATGTCTCCACCATAGCCAAGACCAAACAGCTGTCTAAGGACACCAGGGACAAAATTGTGGAACTGTGGACCTGCATAAAGCTGGGATGAGCTACAGGACAATAGGCAAGCAATTTGGTGAGAAGACAACTATTGGGACAATTATTAGAAAATGAAAGAAACACAAGATGATGGTCAATTTTCCTCAGTCTGATGTTCAATGCATGACCTTGCCTGGGGTAAGGATAATTCTGAGAAAGGTCAGGAATCAGATCAGAACTACACAGGAGGAACTGGTCAATGACATTAAGAAATCTAAATGCACAGTCTCAAACATTTCCGCTAGTATCACACTGCGCTGTCATGGATTACAATCCTGCAGACCACACAAGGTCCCTCGGCTCACACAGCACAAGTCCAGGCCCATTTAAAGGTCACTAATGACCATCTGGATGATCCAGAGGAGGCATGAGAGAATGTCATGTGGTCAGATGAGACCAAAATAGAACTTTTTGGTGTCAACTCCACTTGCCATGTTTGAAGGAAGAAGAAGCATGAGTACAACCCCTAGAACATCATCCCAACCATATAGGATCATGGGGAAAACATCATACATTGTGTGGTGCTTTTCTGCAAAGGGGACAGGACAACTTCATTATCTTAAGGGAGAATGGATGGGGTCATGTATCACAAGATTTTGGCTAACAACCTCCTTCCCTCAGTAAGAGTATTGAAGATGGGTCAAGGTAGGTCTTCCAGAATACATTTCAAGGTCATGGAGTGGCCTAACCCAATAGAAAACCTTTGGAGGGAGTTGAAACTCAGTGTTGTCCAGCGACAACCTCAAAACCTGAAATATCTGGAGAAGATCTGAATGGAGGAGTGGGCCTAACTCCCTGCTACAGTGTGTGCAAACTTGGTCAAGAACTACAGGAAACATCTGACCTTTGTAATTGCAAACAAAGGTTTATTTACCAAATATTAAGCTCTTTTTTTCTATTGCATCAAATTCTTATTTCATGCAATAAAATGCAAATTAATTATGTAAAAATCATACAATGTGATTTTCTCGATTTTTTTAAAGGCTCAGTCTCTGACAGTTGAAATGCACCTATGATGAAAATTACAAACCTCTCCATTCTTTGTAGGTGGAAAAAATTGCAAAATCGGCAGTGTATCAAACAGTTATTTCTCCACCGTATATCATTTTATTTATTATCTATTTACTTTACTCATTTACATAGTGCCATTAATTCCACAGCACTTTACAGACAGTATTGGCACTGTCCCCGATGGGGCTCACAATCTAAAATCCCTATCATTTGGTCTTTGGAATGTGGAAGGAAACCCACGCAAACACAGGGAGAACATACAAACTCCTTGCAGATGATGTCCTTGGTAGGATTTGAACTCAGGACCTCAGTGCTGCAAGGCTGCAATGCTAACCACTGAGCCATCATGCCGCCCAAGATTTTTATATACATGTTTATAATAATTTCTATGAATACCTGTGGCAGTCTTTGCACAGTTTTGAAATTATGTTCAATGGAAAATGTTGAACAATAGTTTCCACTAAAGAGAAGAGTATGTAAAGCTGTGAATAAATTCAAGAGACTTATTTGAAATAGAAAAAGAAAACAGAATTAAAATTTCACCTTGGCACATCTTAGGACCTTTTTCCTTTTCCTTTCTTCTAATTCCACTTGTCTGTTATTTTTTTAAGCATAGTTTAATCAAATTTATGTGGAATATGAATTAACTACATGACAGATGAAAACAGAAGCAGAAGGGCCCTATTAGTTATAATGGTTTCTGTTATGTGTCCATATTCGTATGGACAAACAGGGCCAATGTGATAATTCCTTAGTCTCTAATCATCCAGTCAAAACAAAGCCATATTTCAAATAATTTCTCTATTAATATCTCATTGTGGAATTATTTTTGTACATATCACTATTTGAAGTTTAAGACAATTTTGTATAAAAATTCTTTTCTAATACTTTTGTGCAATGGCATGATTAGAAATGCAAAATAAACTAGTGAAAAGTAAAAATGAACAAAGAATGATCAGTCAGTTCATTTTCAGCTTACTCTCCCACTTAGTGTCTGGCAAGGGTTTCTGGTCATTGGCCAAATGGCACAGCTCTCTGAACGGATGTTATTTAAAATGTCCTGATCATATTGTGCTATTCAGATTACTGATTTGATGAAGGAAGATTAATTTATTTGAGTTGAAGAGCAATATTAACCAGAAGGAGGCAAACACTATGACATTATATTCATTGATAATTAAAGGCTGTAGTCAAGAAAATTTACACTACTTATTTGATATAATGTTTTGGGCTAGTTTCAGAGAAGTAGCTTGTAATTTTGTCTTTAAACTCTAGATGTTTCACTAAATGAATTTACAGCTAATTTCCATTCTGAGAATACTTGCCTTAAACCCTGATGTACATGCAATTTGGTGATTATGACAAATATCCTGTAGTGAGCATGCAAATCTAATTTATGGAAAGGACAAGTCTATTCAGCAGAGAGCACTGTTTCCTAACTTTAAGGAAACAGCATTCAGCATAGACGATATGCTGTCATAATGGCAAAATGTAATATGGTAAACAATTCTATTTTCCTGCAAAGTCTGGCAAAGCTTTATTTAATGTAATTTCAATCACAATTCAGAAAAAAAGGGGGTGCTTTATTCCTCTATGTTTTTTCAATAATGTAAGAATAGCAACAAATTTAAAGATTATTTAAAACCTTCTGTGATCATTTCAGTGCAAATCCTCAAATACTGGTGATTGACAGCATAAATGGAAACTGTTATGTAATATGTGCTGCCCATTCATTGGCATGAATTAATCAAAGCTTGGTTGTACTACTGTAAATAGGAATATTTTCAGAGAAAATAGAGTTGGAATATCCGAATGGGACTATACTGAGAGACAAGTCCAGTGTAACCTCCATTTGGCTCTTCCTAGCACCATTGCTGATGATTAACAGGTCTCTTCCTTGTGTGTACAGACACACCTGTCCATCATCTGAAGCATCGCTGGGAAAAGTTGGCCACTCCACATTAGTCTTGTTTCTGGCTATGGTCCTCTGCTGACTCCTCTAATGCCGTAGTGTTTCAGAGTAAGATATACCTATTCTGAGTGAATAAGGGCTTTTGCCAGAAACACGTTGAAATATATCCCCAACCTATATGATCTTTTAAAATATTTGAAATAAATTTGAGGATTTTATCTATTTTTGGGACTCGCCAACATTTCTTTCTTAAGATATACCTGACTGCAATTGTGCAGCCAATCTCTCTGATTCACAATAAAAAACAAAAGCACAGAAATATTGTAAAGACTAAGACTTGTCATCTTGAAACATGCAAACCCAGTGTTCCACTTTTTCTATGTATTTTTGTCTGTCCAGCCTCTGTTTGAAGACTTCCATGGAAGGCGAACTCACCACCTCTTGTGGCAGCCTGTTCCACTCATTGATCACCCTAACTGTCAAAAAGTTTTTTCTAACATCTAATCTGTGTCTCCTCCCACTCAGTTTCATCCCATTGCTTCTAGTCTTTCCTTGTGCAAATGAGAAAAAAGATGATCCCTCTACAATGTGACAGTCCTTACGATATTTGTAGACAGCTATTAAGTCTCCTTTCAGTCTTCTTTTTTGCAAGATAAACATTCCCAAATCCAGTAAACGTTCCTCATAGGACATGGTTTTTAAACCGGTCACCATTCGGGTTGCTCTTCTCTGAACTTACTCCAGTGTGTTGATGTCTTTTTAAAAATGCGGTGCCCAATACTGGACACAGTATTTCAGATGAAGTCTGACCAAAGAGGAGTAGAGGGCAATAATGACTTCACATGATCTAGACTGTATGCTTCTGTTAATACATTCCAGAATTGCATTTGCCTTTTTTGCTGCTGCATCACACTGTTGACTTATGTTCAGTTTATGATCTATTAGTATACCCAAGTCTTTTTGTCACATGTGCTGTTGCTTAGCCCTATTCCTCCTATTCTGTATATACTTTTTCATTTTATTTCCCAGATGTAGTACTTAGCATTTTTCCCTGTTAAAAACCATTCTGTTAGTTGCTGCCCACTGCTCCAGTTTTTTTTATATCTTTTTGAATCATCTCTCTCTTCTCTAGTATTAGCTATCCTTCCTAGCTTTATGTCATCAGCAAATTTAATCAGTGTACCCTCAATTCCTTCATATAAGTCATTGATAAAGATGTTGAACAATACAATGCCCAGGACAGAACCCTGTGGTACCCCCCTGAGTCATTTTTCCAACTGGATGTGCAGCCATTTACGATCACTCTTTGGGTCCCATCACTAAGCCAGTTATGAATCCACCTAATAGTTGCCTTGTCCATTCCATACTTAGCAATTTTTTCAATAAGGATTGTATGAGAGACTTTGTCAAATTCTTTGCTGAAGTCAAGATATACTATATTGACTCTGGTTAATCACGTCATTCTTATCCAGGTACTTACATACATGTTGTTTAATAATTTGATCAAAGATCTTTCCTGGTATAGAAATCAGACACACCAGCCTATAGTTCCCTGGGTCCACCTTCTTCCCCTTTTTGAAGATAGGAACAACATTTGTTCTTCTCCAGTCTTCTTGAAATTCTCCTGTTCTCCAAGAATTTTCAAAGTTTATGGAGAGTGGTTCAAAAATTTCTTCAGGAATCACCTTCAGTACTCTGGTGTGTAATTCATCTGGACCTGAAGACTTGAATTAATTTATGTTAGCTAAGTATTTCTTCACTATCTTTCTGTTTATAGATATCCTGGATTCTTCTTTTCGTTTAATAGGACAGTGAAGAACAGTTGATGTTACATTTCCTTTCTGAGAGAAAACATATGCAAAATAGGAATTTAAAAGTTCGGCCATCTCAACATCCTTTCTTACCATTTCATCATTTTCATCCTGTAAAAATCCTATAGCATCTTTGACTTTTCTTTTACTCTTGACATATCCCCAAAATCCTTTTTTATTGCTTTTGACATCTCTTGCAAGCCTTAATTCATTGTCAGCTTTATTAATCTGATTCGTGCCCTGCAGGTTCTGCAGACAGCATTATATTCTTCTTTGGGTATGCCTCCCTCTTTCCATTTGGTAAAAATGTATTTCTTTCTTTTTAGCATGTGTTTAAGTTCTGTGTTCATCCATCCTGGTTTCTTTAAATGCTTCGTATTCTTCAATCTTTTTGGAATTGTTAACGATTGTGCTTTGAGACTGTCTTTTTCTAGATTTCCCATCCTTCTGGACATTTTTGTCTTTAAGGATATCCAGCATTGGATCCCTCCAATTTTCTTTCTGAGTCCCTTAAAATCTGCCTTTCTGAAATCTAACCTTGAAGCCTCAGTCTTCACAGGTCTTCCTCCTCTATTTATCCAAAATTCTAAAATAGCATGGTCGTTACATCCCATCCTAGGGTCCCAGCCACTATTACCTCCTCAACTATTTCCTCTCTGTTTATAAGTATTAGATCCAAGGTAGCAGATCCCCTTGTTTTCTCCTCTACCTTTTGGAAGATAAATTTGTCAGCAAGAGAAGATCAGTGATGCTTGTTTAAGGGGCTGGCTAGTCCTTGCACGATGTGCACTGTGCAATGTATACAATGTCAGCACGCTACCACTTTAGCTCAAAAGTTTTATTAATAAAACTGCTTTTTATTAATAATATTATTAAAGTGGACTTTGGACCACCCATTTAATGTAATTAGTGCTTTATGGTTGGAGGACTACAAGTGCCATATACTATAAATGGAGAGATGGCTGCCTTTGAGTTAAGGGCTGCAGGTAAGTGCATAGTTAAACACAATATCATAGCTGTGATAACTGTGTAATATCTGCATTTATTTGGGGAATTATCTTTTATTGTGGGTGGGTTTAATCTTGTGGGAAATAAAAGGGATCTTGTGATTGGTGCATATGATCAAGTTTCTGTGCGTCAAAAGCTTCTAAAAGCTTCTATTACCTACACCTGTGGTTGCTTTTTGATGGACTACAAGTGCCCTAGTTTGCCCCATTTCCCATATTATTTCTGACCGTGAAGGCGCCTGGGCCACTTACATTGCCTTAGTTCCCGAATATGCCCTCAGTCTGTACCCTTCCCCCATTCAGAGAAGAGGGGAGTAGAACTGTACCGTAATACGAACAGGGATAAAGGAAAATACCGATCATACAAATATGTACACATAAATATCCTAGGTAAACACCAGGGAGTGGAGGATGGGATTAAACTAAAGTAGGAGAAGAAAGGGTATTATCACACACTCAAAACCTAGCAACAGTCACAGATAAATCCTCATCCTCCAATAACAACCACCAACAGCCTCCAGCCATGCAGCATAAGCTGCTCTGACAATGAGTGCTAGCCAAGGCCCAGTTTATATAGGAGATGGGAGTGGCTACCACTTCACAGCTGAGCCTTAACACAGAAAAGCTTCAAGGAGCTCTCAACAGAGCAGATTAACATCTGCATTGCTAAAATACATTTACACCGTTAATTATGAAGATGAAGTGCTTCTAATCAGTGCAGAAGTAGGAGAAATCAGACCCTCTGGTCTTATGGCTCCTCGATGTCGTGGTAAATCCATGACACTGTGTTTCTGGGTGGGTTTAATCTTGTGGAAAAAAATGGGATCTTGTGATTGGTGCATGTGATCAAGCTTCTATTAGCTACAATTGTGCTTGCTGGTTGGAGGAGTACAAGTGCCATTTATTCTAAGCGAGGACTGCTGAGCAAAGAGAGGACTGTCTTTTAAGTGCAGTGCTGCAGGTAGGTGCATAGGTAAACACAATTTCATAGCTTAACTAAAAAACAATCTACAATGCTACATGGTGAGCATATTGTGAGATGTATGGTGCCTTAAACAACCATTTGAGGGTGAATATATCTGCACTTGATGTCAGTGAGTTACAGGTTTGAAAGTCCAGGTAATGAATCTAAACGTGCAGCTTGCAACACTCGGGAGCACTGTAAACCTGCAGAAGAGTTTAGAGCTCACTGAGCAAGTGCTGACTGGAGCCAGTGATAGAGGAGGGAGAAGGTGGGGAAGATCAGGACTCAGAATTACATAGCTGGATAACAGTTACAAGAAGGGGTAGGAGGAAAAGTGCCAGGGAGACCCATCCTGATCTGGCACAAACTAGCAAATATGCCTGTTTGTCTAAAATTAGAAATACAAGCCCAGGACAGAGATCACTGCTGCAGGATGTTTCTGTAGGAAGAATGGAGATAGGAGTGCAACAAAGGCAATACAGATGTTGGCGGTGTGAACTCTGTAATTATAAGGACAGACAAGGTCATGTGATGCCAATATCATGAATGCCGAACAGTGTGTTGTCTGCTGGGTGCTCGGGTTCGGCATATTGCAGATTGAATAGACAGATTGCTGTGAAAAGCCCGACTCTCATGGTACACATCAGTATCAATGACAAAGTTAGAGGGATGTGGAAGGTCCTTAACCCCTTTCTGCCATTTCATGTACTATACCATCCATGTGCCCTGGACCCATATGCCCATGGACGGTACAGTATGTCATCGCGATCAGCTGCGCTCACGGGGGAAGCACAGCTGATCATGGCCGGGTGTCAGCTGATTGTCACAGCTGACACCCGGCACTATGTGCCAGGAGCAGTCACAGACCTCTCCTGGCATATTAACCCCTGGCACACTGCAATCAAATATGATTGCAGTGTACCGGGGGCATAGGGAAGAATCGCGCAGGGAGGGGCTCTCTGCATGCTTCCCTGAGCCCCTCTGAAGAGCGAGATGTGCTTGCGTTGTTCTGAGGGCCACCTTCCTTCAGGCCCCCGGATCCAAGATGGCCACGAGAGCCTTCTGGGTCCTGCAAAGAGGCAGCTTTCTCAGTGCCTGCTGATAGCAGGCACTGAGAAGCCGGCTTCACTGCCTGTCAGATCGCTGATCTGACACAGTGCTGTGCAAAGTGTCAGATCAGCGATCTGACACAATATAGTAATGTTCCCCCTGGACAAAGTAATAAAGTAAAAAAAAAAAACAAGTGTAAAAATAATTTTTAAAAAATTCCTAAATAAATTTTAAAAAATATATATTCCCTAATAAATTCTTTTTTTTGTAAATAGAAAAAAAAGCAATAAAAGTACTCATATTTAGCATCGCCATGTCTGTAATGACCCACAGTTTTTATAAACTGTCGCACTAGTTAACCCCTTTAGCTAACCCTTTCAAAAAAAAGACAAAAAACAATGCTTTATCATCATACCGCCGATCAAAAAGTGCAATAACATGCGATCAAAAAGACGGGTATAAATAAACATGGTACCGCTGAAAACATCTTGTCCCGCAAAAAGCTAGCCACCATTCAGTGTCATGAGCAAAAAAATAAAAAAGTTATAGCTCACAGAATAAAGTGATTCAAAAATAATTATTTTTTATATGAAATTGTCTTTATTGTATAAAAGTGCCAAAACATAAAAAATGATATAAATGAGGTATCGCTGTAATTGTACTGACCCGAAGAATAAAACTGCTTTATCAATTTTACCACATGCAGAACGGTGTAAACGCCCCCCCTAAAAGAAATTCATGAAATGCTGATTTTTGTTCATTCTGCGTCCCAAAAATTGGAATAAAAAGCGATCAAAACATGCCACATGCCCAAAAATGGTACCAATAAAAACATCAACTCATCCCACAAAAAAATAAGACCTCAAATGACTCTGTGGGCCAAAATATAGAAAAATTATAGCTCTCAAAATGTGGTGATGTAAAAACTATTTTTTGCAATAAAAAGTGTTTTTTAGCGTGTGAAAGCTGCCAAACATAAAAACCGCTATAAATGGTAAATCAAACCCCCCTTTAGTTAGGGAAAAAAAATAAAATTAAAAAAAAGTATTTATTTATTTCCGTTTTCCCAGGGTGAGGGTTAGGGCTAGGGTTAGGGTTAGGGCTGGGGCTAGGGCAAGGGTTAGGGTTGAGATTAGGGATAGGGGTGTGTTGGGGTTAGGGATAGAGTTAGAATTGGAGGTTTTCATTGTTCAGGCACATCAGGGGCTCTCCAAACGCGACATGGTGTCTGATCTCAATTCCAGTCAATTCTGCGTTGAAAAAGTAAAACGGTGCTCCTTCTCTTCCGAGCTCTTCCATGCACCCAAACAGTGGTTTACTCCCACATTTGGGGTATCAGCGTACTCATAACAAATTGCACAATAACTTTTGAGGTCCAATTTCTCCTGTTTCCCTTGAGAAAATAAAAATTGGGGTTGAAAAGATATTTTTTGTGGAAAAAATATGATTTTTTATTTTACAGCTGTAAGTTATAAACTTATGTGAATCCCTTGGGGGTTCAAAATTCTCAACACACATCTAGATAAGTTCCTTGGGGGTGTCTATGGTGTCATTTGTGGGGGATTACACTGCTTAGGCACATCAGGGGCTCTCCAAATGTGATATGGCATCAAGCCCATTCTGCGTTGAAAAAGTCAAATGGCATTCATTCCCTTCTGAGCTCTGCCATACGCCCAAACAGTGATTTACCTCCACATATGGGGTATCAGTGTACTCAGGACAAATTGCACAATAAATTTTGGGGTCCTGTTTTCCCTGGGAAAATAAAAATTGGGGGTGAAAAGATCATTTTTTGGAAAAAATATGATTTTTTAATTGTATGACTGTACTTTATAAACTTCTGTGAAGCCCTTGGGGGTTCAAAGTTCTCCCCACACATCTAGATAAGTTCCTTGGGGGGTCTAGTTTCCAAAATGGGGTCACTTGTTGGGGGTTTCCACTGTTTAAGCACATCAGGGGCTCTCCTAATACAACATGGTGTCCGATCTCAATTCCAGCCAATTTTGTGTTGAAAAAGTCAAACGGTGCTCCTTCCCTTCTGAGCTCTGCCATGCGCCGAAACAGTCGTTCCCCCCACATATCAGGTATCACCGTAAGCAGGACAAATTGCACAATAACTTTTGCAGTCCAATTTCTCCTGTTATCCTTGGTAAAATAAAAAAATTGGACCTAAAGTAATTGTTTTGTGAAAAAAAGTGAAATGTTCATTTTTTAAAACATTCAAAAATTACTGTGAAGCACCTGAAGGGTTAATAAACTTCTTGAATGTGATTTTGAGCACCTTAGAGGGTGCACTTTTTAGAATGGTGTCACTTTTGGTATTTTCTGTCATATAGATTGCTCAAAGTGACTTTAAATGTGATGTGGTCCCTAAAAATAAATGATGCTGTAAAAATGAGCAATCGCTGGTCAACTTTTAACCCTTATAACTTCCTAACAAAAAAAAGTTTGGTTCCAAAATTGTGCTGATGTAAAGTAAACATGTGGGAAATGTTACTTATTATGTTTTTTGTGCGCCATATCTCTGCAATTTAAGGGCATAAAAATTCAAAATTGGAAAATTGCGAAATTGTGGTCAGAATTGTAAAACTGGCCCAGTCATTAACGTGCAAACGACCCTTGGGGTTAAGGGGATAAAAATGAATACAGGGAACTAGGAGAGAAGCTGAAGGCCAGGAACTCCAAGGTGGTGTTTTCAGAAATACTGCCAGTGCCATGAGCGTCCCTAGAAAGACAGTGGCAGCCTAACTGCTGCTACCGGCAGTCACATGTGATGATACTTAAGAGAAATGAAAATTCAGAATATTCATTTCTCTTAAGTAGCAGCACACGTGGCTGCCGGCAGTAGCAGGAAAGCTCCAGCTGACACTGCGTGCTACTGAAGAGCAATGAATGCGCTCTGCAATGAACAGTCTAAGTGAGTATTCCTGCAGCTGTGCTCTGCTTGTGAGCAGTGCATGATGTCCATGCCATGCCCTGCTTACAAGTGTTAAGCAGTTGCTGGCACTGGAATAGGACAATGTGAGAGAGTGGTGGAAGGTAAGTGTAATGGTTTGTTTTTTTAATGTTTTCTGAAGAGACCATGCATACCAGGATGGGGGTGGGGCCAATCATACCAGAATAAGGATTAGGCCATGCATACCAAGTCCATGATGGGGCCAATCATACCAGGATAAGGATGGGGCCTTGCATACCAAGACTGGGATGGGGCCAATCATACCATAATAAGGATGGGGCCATGCATACCAGGAATGGGATGGGGCCAATCATACCAGGATAAGGATGGGGCCATGTATACCTGGACTGAGATGGTGCCAATCATACCAGGATAAGGATGGGGCCATGAATACCAGGACTGATTGGGGGCCATTCATACCAGGTTAAGGATGGGGCACTACATACCAGGATAGGGATGCAGTCATGCATAATTGGATGAGATGGGGACCCTGCATACCAGTATAGGGATGAGGGCGATCGTTTCTGGCTAGGGATGAGGAGGCATGCATACCAGGATAAGGATGCGGGGGCCATGCATACCAGGATAGGGATGAGGGAGCCATGCATACCTGGATAGGGATAAGTGGCCATGTGTATTAGGATGGGCATGAGGGGACCATATTTACCTAAATAGGGGATATTAAGCACAGAATTAACCAAATTTTTGGCTTCAGTTTTTTTCCTAATTTCCTCCTCTAAACCTAGGTGCCTATGGTCCGGTACATCTTATAATCCAAAAATATGGTGTGTCAAACATGCAAAATAGGAATTCAGGAAGATGGCAAATCTTTTTCACATTACTGTATATTGGACAATACATATAGTTCTACAAATTATGAGCAATCTTCAATAATACTTTAGGTTCACTTCTTAATATAGTATTTCCATTTAGCTCTTGCTTATATCTCAAATTCTTAAGTCATTATTTTCTACTTATATGTAAAATTGTATAATGTATTTAAAGACTAACCAAATTACTGATTGCAATATGGAATAAAGTTGTACTAAACCTAAAGCTAAAAGCATTTTTTCCCATTGCTAAAGAGTGGGTCTCCTACACTGGTAAAATAGAATGAACTAAGTATAAGAGATGCCAAAAAATAGAAGGAGGCACACCAAAACCCCTTTGAAGAGATGTAGTGGAAGGCCTCAGGAAACAGTTTTTCACATTATTAAGGAATGGGTATCCTAGACTGGTTATGCCCATACACTAAGTGCATGGGTTGAAAAACATTTACCCCTTTAGGGTTATACATATACAGTTGAAACTAGGAGTTTACATACACTGTATAAAAAGACACATATGACTGTTTTTCTCAATATCTCACATTAAATCAGAATAAATCTTTCCAGTTAAGGACAAAGTTACATTAAAACCAAGCACATTATTGCTTTCTTGTGAAATTCTCAATAAGTTTGATGTGCACTAGGGATGGGCGAATCCTGAAATACTCGGAATCGCTAGACTCTAACGAGTCCGACTCGGAAACTCGCTACTCGTTGCGAGTCTAGCGAGTCCAATGTTAATGAATGGGGATGCGAGTATTGCAGCGATTCCTGTGCTGCCATTTTTTTGTTCCGCTTACTTCCCGCATGTGGCTGTGCACACCATGCGGAAAGTAAGCAGAACAATTGCGGATGGTACCCACGGTCCGGAGGAGAGGAGACTGTCCTCCGGGCTTTGGGCACCATATCCCTGTAAAAAATAGAATTTAAAAATAAAAAATATTGTTATTCTTACCCTCCGACGTCCCGCGCAGCCTTCCCGCCTCTCCACGCATCCGTTCCCAGTAATCCTTTGCGAAAATGCCCGCGATGGCGTCCGTTCTCGCGGGATCGCGAAGTCTCGCGGTCATTCACACGACGTCATCGCGAATGACCGCGAGACATCGCGATCCCGCGAGAACGGACGTCATCGCGGGCATTTTCGCAAAGGACTACTGGGAACGGATGCGTGGAGAGGCGGGAAGGCTGCGCGGGACGTCGAAGGGTAATAATGACAATATTTTTAATTTTTTTACATTTTATCTTTTACTACTGACGCTGCATAGGCAGCCTCAGTAGTAAAAAGTTGGTCACACTTGTCAAACACTATGTTTGACGAGTGTGACCAACCTGTCAATCAGTTCTCCAAGCGATGCTACAGATCGCTTGGAAAACGCTAGCATTTGCATTGGACTCGTTACTGTGCGAGTAATCGCTTGGAAACTCGCAGAGTACCGACTCCTGCGAGTCCCCTACTACTCGCAGAGTAATGAGTCCTAACGAGTAGATTCGCCCATCCTTAATGTGCACACATTACCCTCTTACCACTGGAAAAGTTGGATCCAAAATGGCCGATTTCAAAATGGCCGCCATGGTCACCACCCATCTTGAAAAGTTTCCCCCCTCCCATATACAACTGCACTCGTTATCATTGCTCCCATACCATGCAGGCATGAACGGAGACTAGATCCCGTTACATGTAATCCTTTCCTACAGCAGATTCTGCTTGAAAAAGGCATGCTTGTGCTGAAATGTTGCGGAATATAATCTGTCTTTCTATTGATTTTTACCTTTTTGTATGGTGGTGGTATTTGCCTCGTTGTTCTACATTGGACAATAAATTTTCATTTGAGTGCCCAAGCTTTTTGTTGTTTGATTGCTACTTACATACCTTGGAGCACCACCTCTGGAGTTCAGTGAGCACCCCTTATATTCTTTGGTTACTAATATCATACAGTAGGTTAGATCTTAGTTTGAAATTGTTTGGACCATCTAGTCTATGCTATACAGGCCTCATCCACACACAAAAAAGTCTTCTGTTATTAATGTCATACAGTAGGATAGATCTCACTGTGAAATTGTTTGGAGCATCTAGTCTATGTTATACAGGCCTCAGCCATACAAAAAAATTCTCCTGTTACTAATGTTCCACAATAGGGGAAATCTAATTTTGAAATTGTTTGAAGCATCTAGTCTATGTAATACAGGTCTCATCCACACTGGAACAATTATTTCTTCTGTTACTAACATCATACAGTAGGGTAGATATCAGTTTGAAATTGTTTGGAGCATCCAGTCTATATTATATAGGTCTCATCCACACAAAACAAAAAAATATTCTGTTACTAACGTCATACAGTAGGGTATATCTCACTTTGAAATTGTTTGGAGCATCTAGTCTATATTATAAAGGCCTCATCCACACAGAAAAAAATTATTCTGTTGCTATCGTCATACAGTAGGGTAGACCTCACTTTCAAATTGTTTGGAGCATCTTTTCGATGGTATGCAGGCCTCATCCACACTCAAACAATTCTTTGTTCTGTTACTAAAGAGATAAAGTAGGGGCGATTTCAGTTTGAAATTATTTGGACCATCTAGTCTATGTTATACAGGCCTCATCCACACACAAAAAAAGTTCTTCGGTTACTAATGCTCTACTGTATGGGAGGTCTCATTTTTAATTGTTTGGAGCATCTAGTCTATGCTATACAGGCCTCATCCACATACACAAAAGAATTCTGTTACTAATGTCATACAGTAGAGTAAATAGGTACAGAGAAGACAGGCTAATGGAGCGCCAAGCTCGTGGTCAGGGTGGATATATATTTTTTGAGAGAGGTCCGATGCAGCTCCTGCCGGGTGCCTCAGGAGAGGAATAAACAATGAATTGCAGGATACTCTGGTCACATGGGAGCGCACAGGACACAGATGAAGAGATTAAAAGTTTCTTTGTTTATTGAAATCCACAACGCGTTTTGACGGAACAGCTCCGACTTCATCTGTGTCCTGTGCTCTTCCATGTGACCAGAGTATCCTGCAATTCATGCAGTAGAGTAGATCTCACTTTGAAATTGTTTGGAACATTCAGTCTATGTTATACAGGCCTCATTCACATTGAAATAATTTTTACTTTGGTTAATAACTTTCTACAGTAGAAAAGATCTCAATATGAAATTGTTTGGAGTATCTAGTCTCTTCTATACAGGTCTCATTCAGAGACAAAAAAATGTATCCAGTTACTAATGTTCTACAGTAGAGTAGGTCTCAATTTGAAATTGTTTGGAGCATCTAATGTATGTTATAAAGGCGGCATTCACAACCAAAAAAATTTCTTCTGTTGCTGTCATACTGTAGGAGAGATCTCATTTTGAAATTGTTTGGAGCAAATTGTCTTTGTCATACAGGCCTCATCCCCACTCAAACAATTCTTTCTTCTATTACTAACATCAACCATTAGGGGAGATCGAGATCTCATTTTGCAATTGTTAGGGGATATTTCAGTTTGAAATTGTTTGAAGCATCTACTTTATGCTATACTGTGATGGAAATATATATAGATTCCATATAGATCTCCCTTGCATATATCCTTATATACTGATCTACACATATACTGTATATACTCACAGCTAACATCTCTAATATGTGACCTATAACCAACTGTTTAGAATTGCCTGACTAACTCATGACCCAGACAAATGCAAGCCAGATTAGCTCCTTGGTACTTTCCCAGATATCGAGAAGTGGAAGTAACAACAGATGTTTGAAACTGATGTCTGGTTTTTGCTGAGTTTACTATACAATGGACAGTAAATCATATGATTTTTAAGTCACCCTCATGCCGGACACCGCCATATATGTTCATGTATTCAAACCTACCAATTAGATAAGAAGTTCAGCCTTATGTTAATGGGGTAACCACCCTTTTCTACATGCATCTATAAATATATGTATGTGCAATAAAAGATTCCAGAGTTTTGCTGGAATGGGTTGCTGCTAACAAGGTGTTTAGCTTCTTCCTTTCCTTGAGCGCTCAATAAGACTCTGTTCTAATTAGGACAGGCCGCAGCACACGCACAGATATATATCTATATCAATCAAATTTCCACAACAATACAAGCCTCATCCACACTCAAACAATTCTTTCTTCTGTGGCTAACGAAATTCAGCATGCCATATTTCACCATGCCATTTAGCGCCATTGAAATTCAGCTCTGTGCAGAGATGGTGAAGAGCAAAAAATCTAATTTTTGGTTGCTAATACTGTGCTCCTACCACACTATCTGAGCAACATGACTGGGAAAAGCCAGGTCGTGGTGGAAGAGTGATTAGGCTTAGTGTTCAAGGTATACGAGGGGTAGGTGGTAATGTTTGAGAGCACTAGGAAACCAACAGCATCACGTCTTATACAAAGACAGCTGACAACTTCTGTTACTGGATGGGCTACTCCACTACCTTTCTTTGGCAGATGCACAGTGGTACGCCTTGTTGATGAGGCCCAGAAAGAGTATGTGGTTGGTTGGACAGCAAGTGCAGCTTCAAGTGGCCTCTCCTCTTCCTCCACCTCAACATCGCACTCAGTACAGTGCACAGAGGTTGCACCCCAATTACTCTTGCTTCCCCCAGTATCACAACTCTCCAAATGCCAACCTGATTGTAGGGAACCACAGATGGATGAGTCTGCAGAGCAGTTCACAAATTCTATGCCATAGACATCAGAATTGTACTCAAAAACCTCACAGAGTCAAAATGTAGAAATCATCTGCACCAATGCCCCAATTTTTTTAGCTTTGATCCAGGTCAGGATGAAGTAGGGTCAGAGCAGCATCCTGACCCTCATCACCAGGCGTTAACCCTAGTGGAAAGGTGATCCTGATGAGACTCAGATATCTAAAGCTCATGTGGACTGTACTGTGATGTCAGGGCAGGAAGAGGAGGAGGGTGACTCTCAGGGTGAGGAATGTGAAATCACAGAAGATGATGATGAGGTGATAGATCCCAGTTGGCGTAAACACAGAGGCACGCAACTGAGTAGGTCACCTGATGAGGTGGAGAAGGAGGAAGACAAGGAGGCTATGTTACGCTGTATGGTGCAGATATGCAGTGATGCAGTGATGCAGTCACGACAAGCAATGCATCTGCAGCCATAATTCTTACTGTAGCCAGCAGCGTTCACGGGTCTGCAGCTTGCAGGAGTGGCAAGGGTTTCCTGCCTGGGCCTTTTTTTTGACACGGCAAAGGATGAGCCAACTCACGTAATCTGCCAACTTTTCCAAAAAAAGTGAGTGCAGAGAAAAAGTGCAATAATTTGACTACTAAATGCATGAACCTTCACATGTGCAATCAACATACATTACTCTGGGAATCCCACTGCATTTAAATGTGGACAAATGGACTTCAATAACCATCAGCCGCCCCATGAATTGTATCTGCTGCTTCTTCCTCTTTCTCTGTTACTGTGCCAATTATTGTGATGCAGGTCTCCAACCACAGAACCTCGGATTCTTTATGCGTTCCTGTCAATTTGAATGAGAGTCCGTCATCTGTAATGGAAATGGACATGCCTGCTGTTTTTGACTGATCTGAGAGAACCACAACCTTAGCAATCCACCGCCTGCACCTCTCACAATCCAGCAGTTTGCCCGGTTCACAGTACTCTGCCCTCTCTCAGCACTGCAGTCAGCTTACGGTCCTGTCCAGTTGCCATTACTTCTTTCAGAAAGCTATGCTTGCGCTACACCAGTATGTTGCAGACATCACCCATTCCTTAATTAAATTTATGTCTGCCAGGGTGCATTTAACCACAAACACTTAGACGAGTGAGCATGGCCAAGGGCACCTACATCTCACTGACTTGGCACTGGGTGACTCTGGTGGCTGTGGGGGTAGGCTGGGAAGGAGCTGCTGCACATGTCTTGGAATCCCTAAGGCATGCAGGACAAACCTCTATATTTCAAACTTCCTCAACTGCTTCTGCCTCCTCCACCTCCTCTCGGGCTTCAACCTGCACCCTCATCCTCTGCCTTAATGAGTCACGTATTTCAATATTGCAGAAAGAATGCCCACCACCTCCATAATGCACAGCCAGGGTTCAACACAATAATTGTGATCAATTTTAACTCTTCCTGAAGTGTTAAAATTGATCACAGTTATACAGCTGGAAAGTTGTGGACAGATCTCAAGGCAAAGTTTGAGCAATGGCTGTCTCCGCTGAACCTGCATTCAGGGAAGGCCATGTCTAATAACGGTGTGGTGGCCCTACACTGAGACAATCTCACACACGTGCCTTGCATGGCTCACACCCTTGACCTGGTGGTACAGCAATTTTTCCACCACTCTCCGGCCTGGTTGAGCTGCTGCAGAAAGCACGGATGCTGTGTGTTCACTTCCGCCATTTGCACCCCTTAGGTCATCGACTTACATCAATGCAGAGGTCTTTGTCCATGCCAGTTAACAGGATGATATGCAATGTGCCAACATTGTGAAATTCCACTGTGGACATGTTGCAGTGACTGTGGCAGCAGCAAGGAGCCCTGACACAATATGCCGTGTCGTATAGCCTGGGCCAACACTTTACGGATGTGGTGCATATCACATTTACGAAGTGGGCACAGATTATGGCCCTCTGCACCCTTCTGCACATTTTCAAAATGGATACTAAGATGGTTTGCGCTGATGATGCCATCATCACATCACTATTCTGGACATCTATATGCTGGAGAAGACTTTGGGAGGAGGTGTTGGTCCCAGAGGAAGAAGATAAAGCAGAGGAAACTGTGGAAGACATAACATTGTCTCAAAGTTCCAGACTGTCATCACACAGGCGAGTGCAAAGGGAGTTTGGATATCTGTGATCAAGAGGGGCTGGTGATAACAGGCAAACTGTTAGTGAAGGTGCAAGATCTGAGGAACAAATGGAGTAGGAAGAGGTGATGGGTGAGCAACTGTCAGAAGATGAAGAGGATAATTATCCCTTCCTGTTGTTAGTGGTTGGCGGGAGGGGACAGAGGAAACAAACATGGGCTTGGACCACATGGAAGAGCCTGAAATATGAGTGCCTTCTTGCTGCAACATGATCCTAGTACAGCTATAATTCAAAATAGTGCTGACTACTGGGTTGCCACTCTATTACTTCCACACTAAAAGGCAAAATTTAGCCAGATGCTTCCCACCCTGGTAAGGGACCCGCAAATGTTGGAGCATTAAAACACGCTTTTATACAGCCTTAAGAGAGGTTTTCCTGAAGACAGCAGTGATGCACACAATGTGCATTGAAGCTCTAGATTTTCAATCTCTGGCATGTCAATTTGTCAATGCCAAAGCATTAGCTGCTGCTGCAGCAGCAGAAGTGTAAGTGGCAGAATCAATTTCTGTGAGTCCTTTGACACATTTTTTAGACAAGCACGTGTACCAGCACAACAGTCCAAGTCTGACATGTGGTGAACAAATAAAGAGGATGATGCAGGAGTATCTAGAACTGAATATCAAGACCATCAGGGAGGATTTGGGCCATTTCACAATTTTGTCTTCAAAAATGGATGAGTGGCCTGAGCTCGCCTCTCACGCCTTGGAGGTTTAATAATGCCCGGCAGCCAGTATTCTCTCAGAATATGTCTTCAGCACTGCTGGTGGTGTCCTTATGAGTAAGTGCAGGTGGCTGTCCCCTGAAAGTGTAGACTGCCTAATTTTCACCAAGGCGTACGAGTCATGGATCTCCAAGGACTTTTGCACCCCAATCGTAGACTAGACGATGTTGAATTTTTAGTGTGCTGCATTGATTTTATGTAATTACAGTCTGTGATGTCTTTAAAGTAGTTTATGTGCCTGCTGTTGCTGCTGCTGCAGATGTTAACACAAATTTGTGCAATTTTAAACAGTCATGGTTGGTTTCCATCTGCTGGGTTGTCTGTAGTGGAAGACGTGTTGGTCCCTATTATTGTATTTCTACTCTTGTGACATTGATGCCACTTCAATGGTGTGAGGCCCTCATTTTTTGAATATTGAAGACTACTGATTTCTGATTTGGTCTCCATCTGCTGAGTTGGCTGTAGTGGAAGATGTGTCGGTCCCTATTACACCATTTATGCTCTCATGAAATTGATGCCACTTTTGTGATGTCTGCCACTCATTTTTTTAAAATGTGAACACTCCTGGTTGGGTGTCCATCTGCTGGGTTGGCTGTAGTGCAAGATGTGTCGGTTCCTATTATTCTATTTCTACTATATTGAAATTTATGCCACTTTTTGGTGTCCTCCACTAAATTTTGGAAATGTGGAGAGTCCTGATTATGACCCTCCATCTGCTGGGTTGGCTGCAGTGGAAGAAATATCGCTCCCCATTATACTATTTCTACTGTGGTGAAATTGGTGCCACTTTGGTGGTATCTGCCACTAATTTTTGGAAATGTGTACACTTCTGGTTGAGTCTCCTTCATAGTGTTGCCAATAGCAGTAGGCCTCTGAGACCGGCAGACCTCCTCATCCTTTAAGTCAACTACCTGTGTTACTATCCTTAGATACTTCTGACAATAGTATTCTTCAAAACTGATATTTGGGCCACCTTAGTGTGGCTGAGCATCAAAACAGATTGAGCTGCTGCATGTGGTATCAGGGCTCCTAGCACAGTGGGCCTACACCGATCCCTCATGCACCTTGTCTGAATTTGAAGTTCAATTCAAAGCTGTAAATGCTGGTCCAGACCCTGATACCTCATGCATGGCTGATTGCTGCCATGCCATTCTAAAATTTGTACAGTAGGTGAATTGAGGCCACTTTCCTGGTGTCAGCCCCTAATTTGACGTAATTTGGCATCTTTTGGGCCCATTTTAAGGAGTTGTGTATGATTTTGTTTTTGCCTCCCTTTGACTTCAATGGCGTTCGGCTATGTTCGATGAATATTTGACAAATTAATCGGTGAATATTGCAAATTCAGCGATCGTAATCCGAACCAAACATTGAAATTTTCGCTCATCTGTTTTATTAAGTCCGGCAGAATGGATTAGCCCCTTTAAGAATCACAAAAGGAGAGAATTGTGCGAAAACAAATTCCATTTTGTCTTCTCAGTCTCCATTTTATGTTTAAATCTATCACACAGAACTTTTACACAGAAACCTTCCCCTCTACAAATTCCAAGTCTCTGAGATTTTGGATCGAAGCAGACGCTTAGACACAACTATCTCTGATTCCCACAAAAACAGTTTCTTGCTTGTTGGCATAAATCCCTTTCTTCCAGAGGCAGAGGTGTGTTCATTACAATACCTTTTATCCGGCCTTGCACATCAACTCTGGTGGGCCCATTGTGCCCACACAAGTCAAATTTAAGTATGACATATCCAAGATGATTGACTATAAAATGTTGACCATCTCAAGTTCAAAGCAGCAGCGGATGGTGTGATATGGAGCCTGAAATTCAAAAGTTCAAAACATTGTTACCCGTTTGCTCTTCACTGTATGCCTAACAATTTTCTACACTATTTAATTTATATGCAAAGAAGAAACAGATCAGCACATCCAGAAAATAAAAGTTTCAAACTTTAAACTTTGAATGAAATATGTCCCACATAATTGGTATGTTTTTCCTTAAATACGTCTTATGATACTTTGGTATACTGTATTAGTAAGGGTGTTATAAGCTCTGAAAACACAACTGAGTATTTTTTATCAATCATCTACATGTGGAATATTTTTAACCCCTTCCTGACATCAGACGTACTATCCCGTCCATGGGACCCGAGCCCCTATGCCCATGGACAGGATAGTACGTCTACCACGATCAGCGGCGCCCACGTGGTGAGCGCCGCTGATCGCGGCCGGGTGTCAGCTGATTATCACAGCTGACACCCGACACAATGTGTCAGGGGCGGTCATGGACCGCCCCCGACACGTTAACCCCTTGCACACCGCAATCAAACATGATCGCGGTGTACAGGGGTTAAAGGGAAGCATCGCCAGGGAGGGGGCTCCCTCCGTGCTTCCCTGAGCCCCCCACGGCAATGCAATGTGCAGCGCTGCTGCGGGGGGCTCCTTTCCTGCAGGCCCCCGAATCCAAGATGGCAACGGGGGCCTTCGGGGGCCTGCAGGAAGCTGGCTTCCTCAGTGCCTGCAAAGCGCAGGCATGAGGAAGCCTTCTGCACTGCCTGTGACAGATCGCTGATCTGTCACAGTGATCTGTGATGTGACATATCAGCGATCTGTCACAGTACAGTGATGTCCCACCTGGGACTATTTAATAAAGTTGAAAAAAATTTAAAAAAGTGTTAAAATAAATTTAAAAAAATTGCCAAATAAATTAGAAAAAAAAAAAATATTCCCCCAAATAAATCCATTTTTTGGAAAAAAAAACAAAAACAATAAGAGTACACATATTAGGTATCGCTGAGTCCGTAACTACCCGCCCTATAAAACTGTCCCATTAGTTAACCCCTTTAGGGAACCCCTTAAAAATAAAAATAAACAACAAAGCAAAAAATAATGATTTATTATCATACCGCCAAACAAAAAGTGTAATAACGCGCGATCAAAAAGACGCATATAAATATCCATGGTACCGCTGAAAACGTCTTCTTGTCCTGCAAAAAACGAGCCACCACAGAGCATCATCAGCGAAAAAATAAAAAAGTTATAGCTCGCAGAATAAAGCGATGCAAAAATAATTATTTTTTATATAAAATAGTTTTCATTGCATAAAACCGACAAAACATAAAAAAAGACCTAAATGAGGTATCGCTGTAACCGTACTGACCCGAAGAATAAAACCGCTTTATCAATTTTATCGCACGCGGAACGGTGTAAACGCACCCCCCAAAAGAAATTCATGAAACGCTGGTTTTTGTTCATTCTGCGTCCCAAAAATCGGAATAAAAAGCGATCAAAAAATGTCATGTGCCCGAAAATGGTACCAATAAAAACGTCAACTCGTCCCGCAAAAAATAAGACCTAACATCACTCGGTGGGTCAAAATACGGAAAAATTATAGCTCTCAATATGTGGTGATGCAAAAACTATTTTTACAATAAAAAGCGTCTTTTAGCGTGCGACAGCTGCCAAATATAAAAACCGCCATAAATAGTAAATCAAACCCCCCGTTATCACCCCCTTAGTTAGGGAAAAATAATAAAATTAAAAAAATGTATTTATTTCCATTTTTCCATTAGGGTTAGGGTTAGGGCTAGGGTTAGGGCTAGGGTTAGGGTTAGGGTAGGGTTAGGGCTAGGGTTAGGGTTAGGGCTAGGGTTAGGGTTAGGGCTAGGGTTAGGCCTGAGATTAGGGTTAGGGGTGTGTTGGGGTTCGGGTTGGAGTTAGAATTGGGGGTTTCCACTGTTTGGGCACATCAGGGGCTCTCCAAATGCAACATTGCGTCTGATCTCAATTCCAGCCAATTCTGAGTTGAAAAAGTCAAATGGTGCTCCTTCCCTTCCAAGCTCTGCCATGCGCCCAAACAGTGTTTTACCCCCACATGTAGGGTATCAGCCTACTCAGGTCAAATTGCAAAACAATTTTTGGGTCCAATTTCTCCTGTTACCCTTAGGAAAATAAAAAATTGGGGGCAAAAATATCATTTTTGTGGAAAAAAATGTTTTTTTTATTTTCACGTCCGAGCGTTATAAACTTCTGTGAAGCACTTGGGGGTTCAAAGTGCTCACCACACATCTAGATAAGGTCTGTGGGGGGTCTAGTGTCCAAAATGGGGTCACTTGTGGGGAGTTTCAATAGTTTAGGTACATCAGGGGCTCTCCAAACGCACATGACACACGCAGACCATTCCATCAAAGTCTGCATTCCAAAACGTCACTGCTTCCCTTCCAAGCCCCGACGTGTGTCCATACAGTAGTTTTCTCCCACATATGGGGTGTCAGCGTACTCAGGACAAATTGGACAACAACTTTTGGGGTTCAATTTCTCCTGTTACCCTTGGGAAAATAAAAAAATTGGGAACTAATTGATCATGTTTGTGGAAAAAATACGATTTTTTTATTTTCATGCCCTGGCATTATAAACTTCTGTGAAGCCTTTGGGGGTTCAAAGTGCTCACCTCACATCTAGATAAGTTCCTTAGGGGGTCTAGTTTTCAAAATGGGGTCATTTGTGGGGGGTTTCCACTGTTTAGGTACATTAGGGGCTCTCCAAAGGCAACATGACACCCGCAGACCATTCCATCAAAGTCTGCATTCCAAAACATCACTACTTCCCTTCCGAGCCCTGACGTGTGTCCATACAGTAGTTTTCTCCCACATATGGGGTGTCAGCGTACTCAGGACAAATTGGACAACAACTTTTGGGGTTCAATTTCTCCTGTTACCCTTGGGAAAATAAAAAAATTGGGGACTAATTGATCATGTTTGTGGAAAAAATACGATTTTTTTATTTTCATGCCCTGGCATTATAAACTTCTGTGAAGCCTTTGGGGGTTCAAAGTGCTCACCTCACATCTAGATAATTCCTTAGGGGGTCTAGTTTTCAAAATGGGGTCATTTGTGGGGGGTTTCCACTGTTTAGGTACATTTGGGGCTCTCCAAAGGCAACATGACACCCACAGACCATTCTATCAAAGTCTGCATTCCAAAACGTCACTACTTCCCTTTTGAGCACCGATGTGTGCCCATACAATAGTTTTCTCCCTCATATGGGGTGTCAGCATACTCAGGACAAATTGGACAACAACTTTTGGGGTTCAATTTCTCCTGTTACCCTTGGGAAAATAAAAGAATTGGGGACTAATTGATCATGTTTGTGGAAAAAATACGATTTTTTTATTTTCATGCCCTGGCATTATAAACTTCTGTGAAGCCTTTGGGGGTTCAAAGTGCTCACATCACATCTAGATAAGTTCCTTAGGGTGTCTAGTTTTCAAAATGGGGTCATTTGTGGGGGGTTTCCACTGTTTAGGTACATTAGGGGCTCTCCAAAGGCAACATGACACCTGCAGACCATTCCATCAAAGTTTGCATTCCAAAACGTCACTACTTCCCTTTCGAGCCCCGACGTGTGCCCATACAGTAGTTTTCTCCCACATATGGGGTATCAGCATACTCAGGACAAATTGGACAACAACTATTGGGGTCCAATTTCTCCTGGTACCCTTGGGAAAATAAAAAAAATGGTGACTAAAAGATCATGTTTGTGGAAAAAATATGAATTTTTTATTTTCACGCCCGGGCGTTATAAACTTCTGTGAAGCACTGGGGGTTCAAAGCGCTCACATCACATCTAGATAAGTTCCTTAGGGGGTCTAGTTTTCAAAATGGGGTCATTTGTGGGGGTTTCCACTGTTTAGGTACATTAGGGGCTCTCCAAAGGCAACATGACACCCGCAGACCATTCCAAATAGTGGTTTACCCTAACATGTGGGGTATGAGCGCACTCAGGACAAATTGCACAATAACTTTTAGGGTCCTGTTACCCTTGGAAAAATAAGAATTGAGGGTGAAAAGATCATTTTTGTGGAAAAAATATGATTTTTTAATTGTACGGCTTTATGTTATAAACTTCTGTGAAGCCCTTGGGGGTTCAAAGTTCTCACCACACATCTAGATAAGTTCCTTAGGGGGTCTAGTTTCCAAAATGGTGTCATTTGTGGGGGGTTTCCACTGTTTTGGTACATCAGGGGTTTTCCAAACGCGACATGGTGTCCGATCTCAATTCCAGCCAAAAACGTCAAATGGCGCTGCTTCCCTTCCGAGCTCTGCCATGCGCCCAAGTAGTGGTTTACCCCCACATGTGGGGTATCAGCGTACTCAGGACAAATTGCACAATAACTTTTAGGGTCCTGTTACCCTTGGCAAAAATAAAAATTGGGGTGAAAAGATCTTTTTTGTGGAAAAAATATGATTTTTTAATTGTACCACTGTACCTTATAAACTTCTGTAAAGCCCTTGTGGGTTCAAAGTTCTCACCACATAACTAGATAAGTTCCTTGGGGGGTCTAGTTTCCAAAATGGGGTCACTTGTAGGGGGTTTCCACTATTTAGGTGCATCAGGAACTCTCCAAACTTGACATGGTGTCTGATCTGAATTCCAGCCAATTTTGCATTGAAAAAGTCAAACGGCGCTCCTTCCATTCTGAGCTCTGCCATGCGCCGAAACAGTCGTTCCCCCCCACATATCAGGTATCAGCGTACTCAGGACAAATTGCACAATAACTTTTGCAGTCCAATTACTCCTGTTACCCTTGGTAAAATAAAAAAAATTGAACCTGAAGTATTTTTTTTGTGAAAAAAGTTAGATGTTCATTTTTTTTTAAATATTCAAAAAAATTCCTGTGACGCACCTAAAGGGTTAATAAACTTCTTGAATGTGGTTTTGAGCACCTTAAGGGGTGCAGTTTTTAGAATGGTGTCACTTTTGGGTATTTTCTATCATATAGACCCCTCAAAGTGGCTTCAAATGTGATGTGGTCCTAAAAATAAAATGGTGTTGTAAAAATGAGAAATCGCTGGTCAACTTTTAACCCTTATAACTTCCTAACAAAAAAAAATTTTGGTTCCAAAATTGTGCTGATCTAAAGTAAACATGTGGGAAATGTTAGTTATCAAGTTTTTTGTGTGCAGTATCTCTGTGATTTAAGGGCATAAAAATTCAAATTTGGAAAATTGCGAAATTTTCAAAATTTTCACCAAATTTCCATTTTTCTCACAAATAAACGCAAGTTATTTGAATGAAATTTTACCACTAAGATGAAGTACAATATGTCACGAGAAAATATTGTCAGAATCACCGGGATCCATGGAAGCGTTCCAGAGTTATGACCTCATAAAGGGACAGTGGTCAGATTTGTAAAAAATGGCCCGGTCATGAACGTGCAAACCACCCTTGGGGGAGAAGGGGTTAATGCTGTGAAATAAAGGTTTTATTTTATGGATGTGCCGAACTGTTGCTTTTTCTCATGTGAATTTCAGCATTGGACAGCAGTATGGAATGTCACCCACGTTTCAGTGAGCATAATTTCCTTCTAAAGGTAGAATAATTTTTGACTTTGAATTTCTCCATTATTATATTTGATTTTATAGTTAATCAATGACTTGGTAATGGGATATTTTGTATAGAAAATCTGGACAAACTAATCTGTATTTAAGTCTATTATCCAGTATATACTTTCTCCAATCGCATATGTAGTTGACAACAGATTTATGTTTGGTCACATTTCACTTGGTGATAGATTCTTCTGTTTATTTGTTTTGCTTGGCAGAAAAAAGCACATCATCATAAAGCACTTTCATTGTTTTAACTAGATATGGACAAACTTAATGTGATGTTTTTATATTCAAACAAGTTTAAAGGTCCAACCTTGCAGATCAGTTTAGAGAAGGCATTGCCCACTCAGCATATGATTGACTAATGAGCTGTCTGCCCCGGCCGCAGTGGAGGCTGCTCAGCAGAGACATCGGTCTCAGCGTCTTACTCTGACTCATGCTTTTTAATGTTTTACAACTGCTGCACTCAGAAATCTAAGTGATACATCATTAGAATCAGTGTCTCTTTTCCTACATCATGCTTCTCTCATTTGAGGTAGAAAAAACCTGCTGAAAGATTTCCGTTAATAACCTGCTTTAAGAGGCTGATCGCTCTTCTTAAATCCACAGATTGATTGGTAGTGTGATCATCTGTGCGTATAAACTGTAATTGTTCTTGGCAGCTCATATCTTGTTCAAACTCACAATGTGCAGCTGAGAATGATAATTTTTGAAAAAGCTTAAAAATAATTTCAACTGACAAGTAAACCGGTGATTAGCAGCATGTTTCCACTGGCTATGAATGTACTTTGCTGATAATTAACCCATTTCTTAAAGGGGTTGTCCAGTCTTAGAAGAAAACTATGCAGTCACTCTATGTGACTTCAGAGTTTCTAAACGTGAAAGTGTACGATTAGTAGAAGTCTAGTCAAACTGCAGGAATCTAGTCAGCATACATGTGATCAAATGATTACCCACCCATAAAAGAAATATAGGGAAATACACTATAACAATTTTGCTAAACTAATAAGTTAACTTATTGATTTTTGATATCACGCTCATCATTGAATTTGGTATTGTAGATTTCATTTTTAAGACTGACCAGATACATACAGAAACTCTACACACTGATAAAGAACTCTGAACCAGTTGGGGATAATTGTTTATGTATATGGCTTACATATGTAAATATAGTTTAGTCTGGACACTCAGTGACTTAAGGGGCCTTTACACATAGCGATATCGCTAGTGATATCATTAAAGTGTCACCGATTTTGTGACGCAGCAGCGATATCGCTAGCGATATCGCTATGTGTGATGCTTACCTCCAACCGGCTCCACCGCTGTCTGTCGCGGGCGGGAGGACATCAGGATCGCCGCATCTGAAAGGTAATTAACGACCGCTGCTGCGTCGCTGTGAGATCTGCCTGTGTGGCAGCTCACTAGCGACCATTTAGCGATGCACCAGCGATCCTGACAAGGGATCGCTGGTGCATCGCTAAATGTAAAGCGGCCTTTACACTGCTTTCTGTTGACATTTTATTTTTTTCTATTTTTTCAAAAATGCTATCCACAAAGTTTAAGTCTTCAGCAGATGTTTGAAAAGTCTACATAAACAGGGGGAGGTTGTTTGTATTTTATATATTGATGGTTTTTATAAGGTTTGTAGTGTTGTTGTTTTTACCCTCAAAAAACTCCTTTGTAGGACATGAAAAACACTAAAATAATTATTTTGAATAATACAAAAAAGTCAGTCTAAAAGATGAATAGTTAAATGAAATAGTAATTTTAAAATGTATGGTACATTATTCATATTATTTAGAAAATAAAAATGCAACTTGGTCAGCACTACCTGTAGTATTTAATAAAGCAGGTGTTAGTATGGTGGGGCTGCAATACAAACGTATATAAACAAATACGATGCAACAACAGTCTTCAAACACTATATATACACTCACTGGCCACTTTATTAGGTACACCATGCTAGTAACGGGTTGGACCCCCTTTTGCCTTCAGAACTGCCTCAATTCTTCGTGGCAGAGATTCAACAAGGTGCTGGAAGCATTCCTCAGAGATTTTGGACCATATTGACATGATGGCATCACACAGTTGGCGCAGATTTGTCGGCTGCACATCCCTGATGCGAATCTCCCGTTCCACCACATCCCAAAGATGCTCTATTGGATTGAGATCTGGTGACTGAGGAGGCCATTTGAGTACAGTGAACTTATTGTCATGTTCAAGAAACCAATCTGAGATGATTCGAGCTTTATGACATGGCGCATTATCCTGCTGAAAGTAGCCATCAGATGTTGGGTACATTGTGGTCATAAAGGGATGGACATGGTCAGCAACAATACTCAGGTAGGCTGTGGCGTTGCAACGATGCTCAATTGGTACCAAGGGGCCCAAAGAGTGCCAAGAAAAAATTCCCCACACCATGACACCACCACCACCAGCCTGAACCGTTGATACAAGGCAGGATGGATCCATGCTTTCATGTTGTTTACGCCAAATTCTGACCCTACCATCCGAATGTCGCAGCAGAAATCGAGACTCATCAGACCAGGCAACGTTTTTCCAATCTTCTACTGTCCAATTTCGATGAGCTTGTGCAAATTGTAGTCTCAGTTTCCTGTTCTTAGCTGAGAGGAGTGGTACCCAGTGTGGTCTTCTGCTGCTGTAGCCCATCTGCCTCAAAGTTCGACGCACTGTGCGTTCAGAGATGCTCTTCTGCCTACCTTGGTTGTAACGGGTGGCAATTTGAGTCACTGTTGCCTTTCTATCAGCTCGAACCAGTCTGCCCATTCTCCTCTGACCTCTGGCATCAACAAGGCATTTCCGGCCACAGAACTGCCGCTCACTGGATTTTTTTTCTGTTTCGGACCATTCTCTGTAAACCCTAGAGATGGTTGTGCGTGAAAATCCCAGTAGATCAGCAGTTTCTGAAATACTCAGACCAGCCCTTCTGGCACCAACAATCATGCCACGTTCAAAGGCACTCAAATCACCTTTCTTCCCCATACTGATGCTCGGTTTGAACTGCAGGAGATTGTCTTGACCATGTCTACATGCCTAAATGCACTGAGTTGCCGCCATGTGATTGGCTGATTAGAAATTAAGTCTTAACACACAGTTGGACAGGTGTACCTAATAAAGTGGCCAGTGAGTGTATATATACATATATATATATATATACATGTATAAATATAAAAATACATTTGTATACACGTCAAAGCATGGAACAAAAGGTTTGTGGATGGTTTGTATATAAATGTGGATGTGTGTGTATATAAAAAATATAAATAATCAGAGCTGTGGGAGAGATTAGCGCAAAATTGTGTCTTTTCCGAGAGATATGACAGGCAGTAAAATCAGATTACACTCACCTTCTAGATATATTGAAAAAGCGTGTCATATGGAATTTCAGCTGCAGCAGATCCACGGGTCAGCAATTGACCATAAGACATAAAAGGATGGAATGAAAGGTTTGTGGATAGTTTCTGCGCTTGCCGGCAGTTAATGAGACGTATATCCCAGGATATAAAACAAAATGGTGGTTTATTCTATGCATTTCAAAGTATAAATGACTTCTTCATCAGGAAAGACCGCAAGTATACAGCAAATACAGCAAAGGTATCAATTAAATAACAATGTAGGTTTCACATGCATCATTTTTAAAGCATACATTTTTGTTAAGATGTTAGTGGGTTTAAAACTTTACCAGCAATTTCAGAATTTTTCAAGAAATGTACAAAACCTGTTTCTTTAAGGACCTTTTCGGATTTAAGAGTACTTGGAGGGGCCATAAATTGGAAACTCCCCAAAAGAGACACTATTTTAAATTCTGTACTCTTGTCGTGGCTGCTTTTTGTTCTGACCAAGCGTCAGATATGCCAGATCACCAGTGAGTCCGGACTATGAGGTTATTCGCCCTTCTGATGACAAGCACTTGGAGACAAAGAGACTCAACACACACGAGCTGTGGTCAAATCACTTTATCTGACGTAATGAAATACAAGGCAATCTTTTATACCATTTACAACAAATGCAACTCTATGGAGCTCATGTGGCCCCCACCATCACCTTCAGTGTCATATCATGTTTACAATGTACCCAGAACACGCTGTGGCTGACTTTTGAGAACATATATGATAAGAAGCATTTTCTCCTTGAAGAAGAGACAGTCAAAACTGCAGCATCATAAGAATGAATGAAAGGCAAAAGGCAAATGGAGAACTAAAAGCATTTAAAGGGATATAAAAGCAAACAAATTATTAAACAACATGTATGTCAGTACCTGGATAAGAATGAAGTGATTAAACAGAGTCAGCATGGTTTTGTAACTAATAAGTCATGTCAGACTAACTTAATTTCCTTCTATGACGGAATCACTGATTGGGTGGATCAAGGAAATGCTGTAGATATAGTATACTGTATCTTGACTTCAGCAAAGCATTTGACAAAGTATCTCATACAATCCTTATTGAAAAAATGACTAAGTATGGAATGGACATGCAACTGTTAGGTGGATTCATAACTGGCTTAGTGATCGGACCCAAAGAGTGGTCGTAAATGGCTGCACATCCAGTTGGAAGAATGTCTCAAGTGGGGTACCACAGGGCTCTGTACTGGGCCCTGTATTGTTCAACATCTTTATCAACGATTTAGATGAAGGAATTGAGGGCAAACTGATTAAATTTGCTGATGACACAAAGCTAGGAGGGATAGCTAATACTAGAGAAGAGAGAGAGAGGATTCAAAAAGATATAAATAAACTGGAGAAGTGGGCAGCAACTAACAGAATGGTTTTTAACAGGAAAAAATGCAAAGTACTACATCTGGGCAATAAAAATGAAAAAAGCATATACAGAATGGGAAGAATAGGCCTAAGCAACAGCACATGTGAAAAAGACTTGGGTATACTAATAGATCACAGACTGAATATGAGTCAACAGTGTGATGCAGAAGCAAAAAAGGCAAATGCAATTCTAGGATGTATTAACAGAAGCATACAGTCTAGATCATGTGAAGTCATTATTTCCCTCTACTCCTCTTTGGTCAGACCTCATCTGGAATATTGTGTCCAGTTTTGGGCACCACATTTTAAAAAAGACATCAGCAAACTGAAGCAAGTTCAGAAAAGAGCAACCAGAATGGTGACCAGTCTGCAAACCATGTCTTATGAGGAAAGGTTGCAGGATTTGGTATTGTTTAGTTTGCAAAAGAGAAGACTGAGAGGAGACTTAATAGCTGTCTACAAATATCTAAAGGGCTGTCACATTGTAGAAGGATCAACTTTATTCTAATTTGCACAAGGAAAGACTAGAAGCAATGGGATGAAACTGAATGGGAGGAGACACAGATTAGATATTAGAAAAAACTTTTTGACAGTTAGAGTGATCAATGAGTGGAACAAGCTGCCATGAGAAGTGGTGAGTTCTCCTTCAATGGAAGTCTTCAAACAGAGGCTGGACAGACATCTGACTTGGATGATTTAGAGAATCCTGCTTTGAGCAGGGGGTTGGACCAGATGGCCCAGGAGGTCCCTTCCAACTCTACGATTCTATGATTCTATGATTCTATGAAACCATTAACTCTTCTATATCACCCTTAAAATAGTTCAAAACTGTTGTCGGGAAATTTTTTGACCCTTCAGGTGCTACACAGAAAGTAAGAAAGTATTGCAAAGTGTAATGAAAAAAGAAAATACATTTTATCTCTAAAATCTTGCTTTAGCCCCAAATTTCTCACTTTTGCAAGCGGTAACACCAAAACGTGGCCCCCACAGTTTGTCATCAACTTTTGAGTGCAACAATAACCCACATATAGTCTAAAAGTTGTTCTTGGGCAAACGTCAGGTCTCAGAGCAGAAGGAGCAATATTTGAATTTTAGAATGCAAATTTGTCTGAAAGAGATGGCTCTTACCATACAGCATTTGCAGGGCACCTGAGGTACCTAAGCAGCACAATCCCCCCACAACTATCCCTATTTTGAAAACTATACCCCTTACGGATTTCATAGAGATGTATTGTAAGCATTATGAAACCACAGATACGAGAAAGTATTTGATAACATTCAGTCGTCATATTGAAACAAAAAAAATCTTGCTTTTGCCCTAAATTTCTCAATTTTGCAAGAGGTAACACCATAAAACTGGACTACACAGTTTGTTACTCACGTTCTTTTGAGTGCAGCAATATCCCACATGCAGTCAAAAATTTCTGTTTGGATAAACGGCAGGGCTCACAACTGAAGGGGCACAATTTGAATTTTGGAACACAAATTTGGCTTTATTTACAACAGATTATTTGCAGATCCTGTGCAGTTCAAAAGCAACAGAAACCCCCCATAAATGTCTTTCTTGTAAATTATATGTAGGGTCGGTGGGCCGAGCTGGGGGGGTGGTCCCTCTTCTTACCACGCAGAGATAAAAACAGAGACACGATGAGGCAGACTCTGGGTGCAACAGGTCCAAGTTTATTCTCTGGCCATCCACTTGACAGCCTTCACAGTATACCGCACTTCCAAGCAATACACTTTCCCTTGACGGCCCTCCGTTTCCAGAGCCGCTTCTCACACCGTACTTTATGCTGGGGACGTGTCTGCACACACCGTCCCCTCCTCACTCGTCGACGCTCCTGACAGGTCCGTCACTGTGGCCGCCTTAGGCCTGTAAACCAACAGCGCTTCCACTAATCAGTCGTCGTGTCAAATACGGTGTCTCACACCCAGTGCCTCGTCCCTTCTGCGGTTCTTCCTGTCAGGACCACCCCCTTGACGTTTTCTCTCCTCAGTCCCCCTGGTCTGGATTCACCTCACAGCGCACAGACTGTAGCAGTCCTCCTGTCACTGGAGCTCCCCCTGGGGACTGGAACTTTCTGGAACCCTCCCTCAGAATTTATAGCTCACCCGGTTCCTTGAAACTGTCACTCCAACTGTCACCTCGCCCCCCATGACCAACGGTTTCTAAAGCCCTAAGCTGATGTCAAGTCCTTTGCTCACACTCCTCCCTGCCATCTAATGTCCACCCAAGGTACTGCACGTCCACTACACTTTCCTAGTTGTTTCCCCACTGTAATAACTGACACCTACCTACACTGTGCAAACTTTTCCTTCTTCACTCAGACTAGTCCGTCCGTCAGGTCACCTTCCCTACATATACCCTCTAATGTATTTATCTAGTGAGGTAGTGAGGTGGTTCAATACCACCATTTTTTATGGAGTTGATGCAACACAAGTTTGCAACATCACAATTTTCCATTTTTTACTGTCACTTTCATAAATCTGTTTTGTATGTTCTGAGGAACACACTTCAAATTTTATCGCACTAGTTTTTGCAGTAATTGTTGTTGTACACGTAGTACTCTTAATGAAGAAATGGCATCATTAGTTCCCAGACAATTTTACAAATTGTCTGGGGGCAATTTGATGGGTTTATTTGGCAGTCCCTACCTTCATAAGTTAGAGAGGTGCACATGTACCCAGGTGTGCTCTTGCACATTTTGTATAATTTGCAATGTATTTGGCATGCTTGCTGGGATTAAATTGGTGGAATGACAGATGTCCCTAGAAACTCATGAGGGACTTGTCAACTGCAATATTTTGATCTGGGGAATAGGAATTCAGAAATTATTTTTTTAGCAGGGAAACTAGGGGTCTGAATTTGTTAAGGCAATCATAGTTGGGGTCATTTCTTGACGGGGCTTGGGAATTAACACTAAAATGAAGGAATCTCATTAGTGCTTCATAACAGGCTCAGGACATGATAGCTGCAAATACAGAGGTGCCGTGGACAGATTCTGTCAGTAGAAACAGAGAGTAGATGTTCTTATTAAACTAATGTTGAGAATAAGGCACAGAAAATATTTTATTTCAGGGACATTAGGGGGATCCAAGAACAGGAATGAAAAAATATGAGTTTTTGGAAAATACATTGTCGGGCATATAAAGTGGTTTGGTGGGCAAGTGCAGGACTTCTGGGGTAACAAAAATTTGGAAAATTTAAAGGGGCTAGAATTGGTGACATCTAAATTTATTCTAGGGGCTGCTGAAAAAGAAGGAGTTTGAGGGGAAAATGCTTTGTCAGGACTCCACAATACAGGGGTCCTGCAGAACAGGGCAATGCTTCAGCAGTGATGACTGACTCCGTTACCATCATGCTATTGGTTCACATGGAGGAAGAGGAGTCGTCACGGTCTGAAAACAGTTCTGCTTCAGAAGCAGATTTGGTTTCAATTCTGGAATTGTCAAAGCCAAGCAGTGTGTGCGCCTGCTCCATGGTAAACATTCTGCAGGCCATTGCTTTTTTCATGTGAATGCCTAATAAAAAAAAACCTTATTTAACACTAGTATACCTAACCTAGTCTAACACTAATAGACCGAACAAAAAAGTAGTATTTTTTATTTTGTTTTTATAATTCTTTTTATTTTTGAACGAACCGTAGCCCTAACTGAAGCCTAACCCCAACCCTAATCCTAACACTAAACCCAACCCTAACTCTAAGCCCAACACTAAGTCCAACTCCAACCCTAAGCCCAACCTTAACCCTCAGCCCAACCCTAACCATAGCTAAATGCGAAGAAAGAAAGAAAGAAAGAACGAACGAAAGAAAGAAAGAAAGAAAGAAAGAAAGAAAGAAAGAAAGAAAGAAAGAAAGGTTAGAATCTGACTAGGGAGATGAAAAATGTTGGGCTTTTGATCACTGTGATATCATCTTTCACAGTGATCAAAAGTCACAGACTAATAGAAAAAATCCCTACTGTTGCAGGGTGCCAGCCGACAGATCTCCGTGAGAACACTCACAAGCGCCAGCCATTTTGCTTCAGGATAAGGAGGAGAAAGGCCAGGGATGGCATTGCCAGTGCCAAAGTACTGTGGGGGGCCTAGGGACATCATTTTTATTTCCTCTGACATGTTAGATTATGCAGAATGAGAGATATTTTTAAATTGGACTTTCTTTTTTTACGTGATCGCCGTTATTCTGTGAATATCAAAGAACACATGTCAGAGGACCAGAAAAAATGGCCCTATGCATGTTCTCCAGGGTCTCAGCTACCCCACATAGCTGTTCTTAGGTTGGGGGAGTTATTGACTTTCTCAGCACTGTTAAAAAACAGCACTGAGAAATAAGGCCTCTTAACTGCCGACATTAATAGGCGTATCGGCGGTCGTTAAGGGGATAATATTACGACATGCATTTAAACATGACATTCATTGCCCACATTTGATCAAATTATGTGAGCCCATCTACCAAGAACAAAGTGATCTCTGTTTAGATGGCTCAACAAGAATAAAAGACGCACATCATTTTTGTACTCAGGAATCAAATGGACAAAATGTTGTTTGGGCTACCTTATGCATGCATTTGTTAGCTATGCCATGCATTCATCTTGTATATGCACTCATCACTCTTGAATGTTTTTGCTGTTCCCATCTGTTCTTAAAGAAGTTGCTCCTTGTTTTCAATTTAAGTATTGATCCTTTTCAGTTTAAATTACAAAACTAAACTTTTCAGAGCGAAATTAGGAAGATTGAACTTTACATTTACAGAAGTCAATGTAACTTTATTTTCTTTTTTATTTTGTTGCATGGATCCTGGCTTTCATTTTGAAGAATTAAGGTTTACATGTTGTTCTGACAGCATACAGTATTTTCATTACTTGTTATTTATTCTGCTTTGCTTATATAGCGCCATCTTATTCGCAGCGCTTTACAGACATTATCATTGCTGTCTCAAATGGATTAATTTAATCATACACTTTTTCACAATACCAGACACTAAAACACAAATTTAATGGTACACGTACTTAAATTTGTTGCACAATGAATATTTATTACCTAATTACAGGACATCAAATTACTATGGACCTTGAATGTGATCAATCACTAAAATTGGGATCTCCAGTGTCTCATACCTATTCCATGTAAAATCTCAATGTGGAGCATTTTGAATCGAGTGCTTGTCAGGCATGCACCCTACAGTGCCCTCCAATGTCAATAGTGCTGATGTGAACAGATGAGAGCTGCAACCTATAAATAATATATACAGCGGTTTAAAGGTGAAATTATACTGATATCAATCTACATCCACATTTTTGTCTCAAACACATATGGAACAAAACTTAATATATATTGCACTTCGTGTAATATACACATATAATACATTCCATTTTTCATGCATACTCTTTAGACAAAGTCTTTTGTCCATTATCTTGAAACTTTCTCTATTCTTACTTTAGTTTTGATAGAAGTACATTCTATTAAGTTGCATCACAATGAAAGATTGTCAGGAACACAATAAAAGTGAATAGATCTTTCTATGATAGCATATTTGAATTACCCATACTTATGAAGCAAGCAAAAAATAATTTATTTCAGTTTTCTATCCTTAAATAACCCACAGTATAAGAATATTTATTTTAAAACAGCATCTTTAATAGTTAAATGTCTCAATTTATGGTAGTAAGTATGCTTTAAGAACATAGCAATTAAAGATTGTAGGAAAGAAATTTGACATGGATTGCGCCAATTAGTATTATCAGTGGTCATTTGTGATATTTTGTTGTTCTGATCATAATAAAGAATTTTTTTCTTTAACTATGCTTATTTAATTGATTAAATTTGCTATTCTACAATGATGAAGAGCTTGAATTTAGAGATGAGCGAGCTTGTTTGGAAAATGTTCGCCAATCTTAAATTTGGAACGAACGCTGCATATTAGGATTCCTGCTCGATTTCCCCAGCATTTTTCCTCAAAGTCGGCAAAATTCAGTCACATATTGGTAAATGATAGAAATGAGCAAATGTATACGGAAAATGTTCACCAATCTCAAACTCAGCACAAATGTAGCACATTCGGATTCATGTTCGCTTTCACAAGCATTTTTACCCCAAAACGGCAAAAGTTGGTCACAGATCGGTAAATCATCGAGTTTCCATTAATGTGTTTGTATGACTTTGGCTAGGATAGTGGTGCTGTATGATGAGTGGGGGGAACCGGGGGACATGTTTGATGAGGGTAGGGGATGTGGAGAGGTTAAAGGAGCGTCTAAAGCGATTACAGGCGGGCTTTTCTTTTTTCTCTTAACTTTATATGTGTTGATTTCGGCAACCAATCAGGGCACAGAAACCATCCACAACATCAAGACACAAGGTCTTCTGTGATTAGTTGCCGAAGTCACATGTCCCTGGCCATATAAAAAGTGGACATTTTGTTTTGTTTTGCTCAGTGTCACAGTGAAGAGAGGTCAATTCTGCGCTGGAGCTGGTGCTGCTGAAAGTGAACTTGTCAGTGAAATAGATAAGATCCTGTCCCGCAGTCTGCGTAAGCCACATTTGCTACTCCAAATTGTTTATGCTAAAACTGTGTTTCAGTGGCAAATATGAAGGACAGATTTCCACTTAAAAATTGTTAGGCCTAGTTTAGTGGTGCAGCCACGAGACCCATTTAGCTACTCCAAATTTTTTGTGCTAAACTACTAGGCGGAATTAGTTATGCAAAATTGTTTGAGCTAAAGCTGTGTTTCACTGGCAAATCAAAAAAGACAGATTTACACTTAAAAATGTTTAGTCCAAATATAGTGGTGCAGTCACAGGGTCCAATTAGCTGTTCCAAATCAATTGTGATAAAACTGTGTTTCAGTAGCAAATCAGAAGCCCAGATTTCCACTTAAAAATTGTTATGGCTAATATAGCGTCGCAGCAATAAGACCTAATTAACTGCTCCAAACCGTTTGTTCTAAAACTGTGTTTCAGTGGCAAATCAAAAGGCCAGATTTCCACTTAAAATTCTTTAGGCATAATATAGTGGTGCAGCCACTAGGCCCAATTAGCCACTCAAAATATTTGAGCTCAAACTGTGTTTCAGTGGCAAATCAGAAGGACAGATTTTCATTTAAAAACTGTTAGGCCTAACATAGTGTTTCGACCACAAGGCCCAATTAGCTACTCCGAATCATTTGTGCTAAAACTGTGTTTCAGTGGCAAATCAGAAGGCCAGATTTCAACATAAAAATTGTTAGGCCTATTATAGTGTTGCAGCCGTGAGGCCCAATTAGCTACTCCCAAAAAGTTGTGCTAAAACATCGTTGATGTTTCAATGGCAAATCAGAAGGCTATCTTTCCACTTAAAAATTGTTAAGAATAACAGTATTGTTCAAGCACAGTATCTAAGAAAATAAATAGTGATTGCTCATTTAGTGGCAGGTGACTGACAGCTGTGGGCCTAAGGGTCCCGTTTCACATAGCGACGCACCAGCGATCCTGACAACGATACGACCTGGTAGGGATCCCTGGTGCGTCACTACATGGTCTCTTGTAAGCTGCCAAACAGGCAGATCTCTTCAATGACGCACCCGACAGTGATACGACCTGGTAAGGATCGCTGGTGCGCTGTCACACAGCAGCTATTCTGAATGATTCCAGCCTGTGTCCCTGAGTTCTGCGTCACCAACGAGGTCTCTTGTCGGCATCAAACACAGCAATGCATGCTAGCCAGCGGGACGCCGACGATGAAAAAATGTCCCAGAACATTCAAGCACGATTAGCGATATGCAGCGGGGTGCCGGTTGCTGCTATGTGTCACACGTAGCGAGATCGCTGGCGAGATCACTGTTGCATCACAAAATCAGTGACGCATCAGCGATATCGCTAGCAATCTCACTATGTGAGACGGTTTACTAGGGTTATGAAACAGCAGAGTGCAGGAGGGGAAGCCTACTTACAACAATAGTGGGGAAAAAGTGAGGTCATGGTGGAAGGGTGAATAGGCTTTGTGTTCAACGTGTATGTGGATTAGGTGTTAGTGTGTATTAAATCTATGCAAAGCAGTCAATACAAGAGAAGATAGTCTTCTGCTACAGATGGATCTGGATAAGTTGGGAACTTGGGCCGAAAGGTGGCAGATGCAGTTTAACAATGGTAAATGTAAGGTTATACACCTGGGAAGAAGGGATCAATATCACCATTACACACTGAACGGTAAACCACTGGGTAAATCTGACATGGAGAAGGACTTGGGGATCCTAGTTAATGATAAACTTACCTGGAGCAGCCAGTGCCAGGCAGCGGCTGCCAAGGCAAACAGGATCATGGGGTGCATTAAAAGAGGTCTGGATACACATGATAAGAGCATTATACTGCCTCTATACAAATCTCTGGTTAGACCGCACATGGAGTACTGTGTACAGTTTTGGGCACCGGTGCTCAGGAAGGATATAATGGAACTAGAGCGGGTACAAAGGAGGGCAACAAAATTAATAAAGGGGATGGGGGAACTACAAAACCCAGAGAGATTAGTAAAATTAGGATTATTTAGTCTAGAAAAAAGACGACTGAGGGGCGGTCTAATAACCATGTATAAGTATATAAGGGGACAATACAAATATCTCTCCGAGGATCTGTTTATACCAAGGAAGGTGACGGTCACAAGGGGGCATTCTCTGCATCTGGAGGAGAAAAGGTTTTTCCACCAACATAGAAGAAGATTCTTTACTGTTAGGGCAGTAAGAATCTGGAATTCGCTGCCTGAGGAGGTGGTGATGGCGAACTCAGTCGAAGGGTTCAAGAGAGGCCTGGATGTCTTCCTGGAGCGTAACAATATTGTATCTTACAGTTATTGTTAGGTTCTTTAGAAGGACGTAGATCTGGAGATTTATTCTGACAGAATTTTATAGGCTGAATTAGATGAACAAATGTCTTTTTTCGGCCTTACTAACTATGTTACTATGTTACTATGTTAAATCTCAACTGAACAAACACCATCTCATCCTGTCCAAAGACCACTGACAACATCTGCTACTGGCCATCCTACTCGACTCCCTTGCTTTAGTAACCGCAAAGCGGTTCACCATGTAGATGAGGCTCAGAAAGAACATGTGCTCAAGTGGATGGCAAGCGCTGCATCAAGTGGCCTATCCTCCTCTTCCCCCTCCTTAACATCACATCTAGTACAATCCTTAGAGGTGGCACCCCAATCATCCTTATTTCCCCTTGCTTCAAAAATTTACAAGTGCCCATCTGACTGTGGAGATCCCTAGATGGCCCATTCTGAAAAGCTGTTCACACATTGTATTCATTGGGCATCAGAGGTCTGCTCCAAAGAATCACAAAATCCGGAGGTGGAAAGCATCTACACTGATGACCAAAATTTTTTCAACTTGAATCTGGGGCCGGATGAAGTAGGGTCTGAGCAGAATCCAGACCCTCATCACCAGATGTTAACTAGTAACTCTTAAGTTTGGAGGTGATCCTGATTAGACTCAGATACCTGAGGTGCACCTGGACTGTAATGTGATGAAGATGTAGGAGTCGAGGAACAAATTGAGGAGGACGAGGTGATGGACGTGCAACAGTCAGGAGATGGAGAGTATAATAATACGCTCTCTGTTTTCCTTGGTTGGTGGGAGTGACGGAAGAAGCAACCTTGAGTGTTACCCCGCCACCAATACAGCATGGACTTGAACCTCGTGGAAGCGCCCGACACATAAGCACCTTCTTGCTGCACTGTCTTCAACATGATGCCTGTATTCTTAGTGTTACAAATAGTGTGCATCAGAGTTGTACAGGAAAGATAAATATGTTTGTACCGTGTATCAACCACTGAGGACTCTCAATTCTAAATATTCTTCCATCAGAGTTGTAGACATCTAAACCCGGGAACATCAAAATATTAGCAGCAGCCGTGTAAGTGGCATAAGCAATTTCTGTGAGTTGTTTAATACATTTTTTTGACTAGCCCGTTCAACAGTAGAACAGAGTACAAGTCTGTCACGTGAACGACTAGAGAGGATGGTGCAGGAGTATCTCGAGCTCAATTGCAATACCATCAGGGGGGTTTGGACCCTTTTACATTTTGGTCTTCAAAAATGGAAGAGTGGCCTGAGCTTGCCAGTCACGCCTTGGAGGTTTTGTCATGCCCGGCAGCCAGCATTCTCTCAGAATGTCTTCAGTGCTGCTGGTGATGTCCTAATGGATAAGCGCATCTGATTATCCCCTCAAAGTGTAGACAACCTAACTTTCATTAAAATGAATAAGTCATGGATCTCCAATGACTTTTGCACCCCAGTTTCAGATTGGGCAGACTAGGTGATGGTACAAATGAGGAGAAAAAAAGGGAGTAATGGATATCAAAAGTAAGTATAAAAATACAAAATGTATTAGTGAGCACATGCACAGACACATTATAAATCAAAAAAGCAAAATTGCAAAAGAAATCATAAGACGTAGACAGGACTGACCAGGACAGGGAAAGGAAATAGCAAACTATAAATATATAGCCTATGCTGCCTTTGTTGCTTTCACCAGTGTATATAGTTCAGCTTCCGTGGGCTCCTTTTTATGCTTTTAACTTTTTTGTCTGTTTTTTCCTTACTTTTTAGCATTGTTCTATGTTCTGTGTCTGCTGCTTGCGATTAATATGGACCCTTGCTGGATTTGTGACGGCTTGACACTTTCCATCGGCCTGTGTTTGAGAGATGAGGATTTGCTGCCATCTACATTTTGCCATTTTGTTTGTGGCTATACAGGAGGACTCCGGCTACGCCCATTTTGTGACTTGCTACGTTCTATGGACACTTATGAATAACTTCTGTGATACTATGCACATGTATTGGTCGCCCACTTTTGCATTGTGCTATTGATGTTATTATGTGCTGGCACTGTTTGTTCTATTTATATATCTGACTTTTCTCTATCTATTAAGGTTATGGCTATGTACAATTTGTTATTTCTGTCATGCACTATATAATAATTTTTTGATATAATTTGTATAAATGTCTATATATTATGCTTATGCTTACTGTATGTAGCATGTCACATCATACAGGCGGCTGATATTCTTCTTTTTGGGTTATATCTGATACTCTTACGCCTTTGCATATTCTGTGCCCAGTATTATATTGGAGACAGTCATATCGTGAGCACAGCTACACACTGTGGTGCGCATGCGGTCTGCGTGCCCTTGGTTCACTCTGCATGGGGGCGGGTGTCTCTAGGGTCTCGGGCGCAGGCACGGGGACTTTATTCCCCAGCGTGTGCGCTCTGATGCCTGACGCCCGTCCCACTGCTAGAGGGCCTATGTCACATGGCGCATGCGCCACTATCGCGGTTTTGATTTGTTCTCTCACACCACGTGATCACACCATGTGATCGCGTTGCTTTGATACTTAAAGGTCCTTTTTCATATCCAGCTACCTTCCCCTTGAGAAAGCACCCTGTGTGAGCACGAAACACGCGTCAGGGGTCGCCGTCTTGATCTGTTCAACTGTGCACCGTTCGGTAAGCTGCCCGCCTTTATCCCATGTACTCTCATCACGGTGTTAGGGATTACTTTTATGGGAGTTGCCTACCGCTACTAATTACAGCGCCTCACAGCACTGAGGCAGGTTTTTTCCTTATGCATGGGTTATGTGCATCACTGCTTTAATATTCACCTACGTTCGGAGATATCCTGCATTGTATTTTGTGTACCCATGGCATGATGTGTGCGTATATGACTCTGGGGCACAGTTTGCTATTTCCTTTCCCTGTCCTGGTCAGTCCTGTCTGCGTCTTATGATTTCTTTTGCAATTTTGCTATTTTGATTTATAATGTGTCTGCATGTGCTCACTAATAAATTTTGTATTTTTATACTTACTTTTGGTATCCATTACTCCCTTTTTTCTCTTCATTTGTATTATGTATGGAGTGGAACTGATGATTTAATGGCGGCTTATTTATTATGGTTACCGCCTTGTTGCTCTCATAGAGTATTGGGCTTTTTCTTTTGTTAGACTAGGTGATGGTGTTGTTTTTAGTGTCCTGTATTGATTTTTTGTTATTGCAGTCTGTTCCATCTTTGTGGTGTCTTCTTTGCGTGCTGTTTCTACTGGTGCTGATGTTACAAACAATGTTACGTAATGTGGAGAATCAAAGTTGGGGCTCTATCTAGTGGGTTGCTTGTGGTGGAAGCTGTGTCAGTAGCCTATTATAATATTTCTACTCTGTGGAAATTGATTACACTTTAGTAATGTGTGACAAATATTTTTTGAAATGAGGAGACTCAAAGTTGTGTCTTCATCTGATGGGTTCCCTGTGGTGGAAGGTGTGTCAGAGGCCTATTATAATATTTCTACTCTGTGGAAATTGATGTCACTTTTGTGCTGTGTGACAATTATTTTTTTGAAATGTGGAGACTCCAGGTTCGCTCTCTGTCTGGTGGGTTTCCCATGTAAGTAGGTCTCCCAGACATGCAGGCTTGCACTTACTTTCAGTCAACTACCTGTGTTACTTTCCTTACATTTTTCTACCAATATTACTGTATGAAACTGATGTCTGTGCCACCTGAGTGTGGGTGGAATAAAAAAAAGTGTTACATGAGGTGTGAGGTTTGCCAAAAAAGAAGGCTTACACCACTCTTAACCATCAGATTCTAATTAAAATTTCAATTCCAAGATGTAAATGCTGTGTCACAGCCTGATACCTCATGCATGACCCATGGATGACTGCTTGTATGCCATTATAACATGTTTTACTGTGTGTCAATTGATCAGTAAACTACCTGTGTTACTATTCTTCAATATTTCTATCAATAGTAGTCTATAAAACTGATGTTTTTGCCATCTGAGTGTGTCTGGATTAAAAAAAAATTGGAGGTGTTGCATGAGGTGTGAGGTCTCACAGTTAAGAAGACTTACATCGCTCCCAAGCCAATATCCATGACCTCTTTCAAGTCTGTGAATACCAGCCCCCATCTGTCTGCTTTAGATTGGCTGGTTGTCAAATATTTTGGGGACTCCACGCCTTTTTTATCATTATTTATTTAAATTATTTTTTTAAAAAAGACCGGGGACTCCTCTATTTTTGATAACCTGCCAAGATAGCGCTGACAGCTGCAGCCCACAGCACAGCTATTGGTTTTACCTGCGCTTGTTAGCAAAACTAGAGGGGACTTCAGACCATTTTTTAATTTTATTTATTTATTGCACAGGTGGTGGCTGATGAACACTCTCTTCATTGTACACCTGCTCTCACTACTGTCAGCAAGATGAGGCGTACAATAATGAGAGTGCTACTCTCATCAGCCGATGCCTGGACAGGGGGTAACCTTTTTACCACTGGTCACAGATGATGGCTCATCTGTATGACAGTACTGGAACCGTAGAGCTCTGACAAGCGGTAATGAACTTACCACCAATCATAGTCAGTTTCTCTTGCACTATCACACAAATTACAGCGTGGGAAACACCAGATGTTCTGCCACCCCATTCATTTGAATGGGGTCTGGGTTTGCGTTTGAGTCTGGTTACCATTTTGGTATCAAATTCAACTTTTTTTAAAACTCACCAGACTTGAACATCCATGGGTTCGTCCACCACTAGTTTTCCTGCTTTAACACAAAAACTATTCTATAGAAAAAACATGCTGCCAATTAGAGATGAGAAAACCTTTCAAGGTTCGGTTTGGTTAAATTCAAAGAACGTTTAGATGTTCTCCGAACAGTTCAACGAACATACTCCAGCCACATTAAATTGAATGGGAGACAAAACCAAATGCATAGACAACACCTTTGGGGGGGGCAAAAAGCTGACAAAACAACTCCAATTAGGGGCAGATGCCAGGAAATGTGGCATCAATTGACCCACAGTATAATTTAGATAATGGCACAGCAGAAGTCAACCATGGGCCATGCATGAGGTATCAGGGTCTGGGCCAGCATTTACAGCTTTTAATTAAAGTTTAAATTAAGACAAAATGGGTGAAGGAAGAGCATAAGCTTGCTGTGCTGAGATCCCTGATACCTCCTGCAACAGCTTAAACTGTTTTTTTGCTCGCCACTATCAGGTGGCACAAATATCAGCTTGGTAGACCACCAATGTTAGAAAAATCAAATAATACTAGCAAAGATAGTTGACTGATCAATTCACCCACAGTAGAAATTTTAGAATGGCACAGCAGCAGCCAACCATGAGCCATTAAATGAGGTATCAGGGTCTGGGACCGCATTTTGACCTTTTAATTGAAGTTTCAATAAAGAGTGGGAGTGGTGTAAGCCTTCTTTGCTGGGAGCCCTGATATCTCATGCAGCAGCTCAATTATTTTTTCACAGCCACTGTCAGGTGGCACAAACATCAGTTTCATAGACTATTATTAGTAGAAAAATGTAAGAATAGTAACACAGGTATTTGGTTGTTGTCTGTCCCAGCATTTACAGCTTGGAATTGAAGTTTCAATGAGGGTCTGGTGGATAAGGGAGTGATGTAAGCCTTCTTAGCTTTTTTAAATATTCACGCCACACTCTGATGGCACAAAAATCAGTTTCATACAGTACTATTGGTGAAAAAAATGTAAGGAAAGTAATAAAGGTTGTAGACTGATCAGTTGTCCCACAGTAGAACCTTTTATAATGGCACAGAAGCAGTCAGTCATGGGCCATGAATGAGGTATCAGGGTCTGTCCCAGCATTTACAGCTTGGAATTGAAGTTTCAATGAGGACCTGGTGGTTAAGGGAGTGGTGTAAGTCTTCTTAGCTGTGAGCCCTGATATTTCATGCAACACCTCCAAGTTTTTTTTTCTTTCCAGCCACACTCAGATGGCACAAAAATAAGTTTCACAAAGCAATATTGGTAGAAAATGTAAGGAAAGTAACACAGGTAATAGACTGAAAGTAAGTGTAGGCCTGTCTGTCTTCAAGCCCTACTAACACAGACAACTTACCAGAAGGAGACCCAACTTTGAAGCTCCACATTTCAAAAAATAATTGTCACATAGCAATAAAGTGGCATCAATTTCCACAGAGTAGAAACGGTATAATAGGCCTCTGAAGCAACTTCTACTAGAGGCAACCCACTAGAAGGAGACCCAACTTGGAGTCTCCATATTTCAAAACATAATTGTCATACACCACTGAAGTAGACTCAATTTCCATAGTGTAAAAATATTTAAATAGGTCATTGACACACCTCTCACCACAGGCAACCCACCAGATGAAGACCCAACTTGGAATCTCCACATTTCAAAAAACTGCTAGTAACATCAGCAGCATTAGCAACAACAGCCACAGGAGACACCACATTGATGGCACAGACTGCAATAAGACAAGATCAATGCATGACACTAAAAACTTCATAATCACTTAGTCTGCCCAATCTGCAACTGGGATGCAAAAGTCATTGGAGATCCATGACTTGTTCATTTTGATGCAAGATAGATGGTCTACACTTTCAGAGGACAGCAATAAATGCTTATCTATCAGGACACCACCAGCAGCGCTAAAGACACCTTCTAAGAGAAAGTTGGCTGCCGAGATCAAGATAGAGCTTTTTGGTAAAGCACATCATTCTACTATTTAAAAAAAAGGGAATGAGGCCTACAAAGAAAAGAACATAGTACCTAAAGTCAAATATGGTGGAGTTGCAGAAAAGTTTTGGGGTTGTTTTGCTGCCTCTGGCACTGAGTGCAAGGCATCACAAAATATGAAGATAAACCAAAAGGATTTGGGGTCGCAATGTAGTACCCAGTGTCAGAAAGCTGGGTTTGTTTCCTAGATCATGAATCTTCCAGCAGGACATTAACTCCAAACATACTTCAAGCAGCATCCAGAAATAGATGGAAACAAAGCACTTCAGAGTTTTGAAGTTTCCAGTAGTAAAGGCTTGATCTGCGCATGCTTGTGTACAAACTTAGTGTCTTTGGTGTGCTCGAAAAATATGTTTGAGTCCCAGAGGCTGCATGTTTCGCAGGGATTTACTAATGACTAGTACCTGTACAAACCACATGAATTGCATTGGCCTATCTTTGCAACACTCATTGAACAGACATTCTGATCCAACATCAGTGCCAACTTTGACAATGCTTATCTGGCTAAATGGGAACAAATTCCCATAAACACATTCCAAAATCTTATGGAAAACATTCCTAGCAAAGTGAAAGCTGTTTACTCTAAAAGAGTCTAGCACCATACCAGCTCTCTTTGCTTTGTAATGGTATGTGATATCCAAATAGCTATTATTATTGCATTGGTTAGGTGTCCACATACCTTTGATAGTATAATTTGATGCTATTGCCTGACACAAAGCTTATAGGTATGTCTTTGGATATTAGATTCCTCATCACTTGCAACCCAAGCTCACTTGCTGCACATTTCTGAATATGCTGAGCCAAGAAAAAAGGGCACCTTAATAATTTTATAGAATTTTCATATTTTAATTTATTTTGCAAGTTATATGACAGTCATTTAGCCATGACTTACTTTCCGAGCTGTACATCTCTTCCAGTTTACAAGCCATACCCTCTTTAATTTCATTTGACATCTAAATTCACTCTTCTAAAGAACACCTGAAGTTTCACAGTTGGGCAGGAAATGGGTAATAATTTGGACTGCAAGAAAAGCAATTAATGAAATGGAAAATGGGTCATGAACATCTGCACATGTCTGAAATCTCTGCTTACTAGAGGACACAAAGTGCTGAGCTAATTACACATTCAGTGGGATACATTATTGTAAAATTGTGATGGTTGCTTTTAAGCCCTGGCATTCATGGCACAATGCATTCTAGTAGGATGATCTTATTTCTAACTACAACACAGAATCCTTGGCTAATTGCATATTATGTGTGTCCTAGCTTTGTAAAGGTCCAGTGGGAAAGGAGTTAGAATTTTTTTTAAAAAAGTGTAGTAATCAGCACAAGGCAATACATAGAAAAACAATTAGTATCAATGGATACAGGAGAGAGCATGGTGAACACAGTAATATACCCAATAACAATTACGAATCAGAATTGAACAAAAAAGGCAAGTAAGAACTGTGTTGATTATCTTTATCTTGAAAAATGGTCAGCATAACAAATACTTGACCCAGGTTTATTACACCAGATTCTATGAATTATATATTATATGACACAATTACAGAGAAGATTGAAAGTGTTTGAACCCTGCAAAATGTTTAACCCCTTCACCCCCAAGGGTGGTTTGCACGTTCATGACAGGGCCAATTTTTACAATTCTGACCACTGTACCTTTATGAGGTCATAACTCTGGAACGCTTCTATGGATCCCGGTGATTCTGACATTGTTTTCTCGTGACATATTGTACTTCATGTTAGTGGTAAAATTTCATTCAAATAACTTGCGTTTATTTGTGAAAAAAACAGAAATTTGGCAAAAATCTTGAAAATTTCGCAATTTTCCAACTTTGAATTTTTATGCCCTTAAATCACAGAGATACGGCACACAAAAAACTTGATAACTAACATTTACCACATGTTTACTTTACATCAGCACAATTTTGGAACCAAAATTTTTTTTTTGTTAGGAAGTTATAAGGGTTAAAAGTTGACCAGCGATTTCTCATTTTTACAACACCATTTTATTTTTAGGACCACATCACATTTGAAGCCACTTTGAGGGGTCTATATGATAGAAAATACCCAAAAGTGACACCATTCTAAAAACTGCACCCCTTAAGGTGCTCAAAACCACATTCAAGAAGTTTATTAACCCTTTAGGTGCGTCACAGGAATTTTTTTGAATATTTAAAAAAAAATGAACATCTAACTTTTTTTCACAAAAAAAATAATTCAGGTTCAATTTTTTTCATTTTACCAAGGGTAACAGGAGAAACTGGACTGCAAAAGTTATTGTGCAATTTGTCCTGAGTACGCTGATACTTGATTTGTCGGGGGAACGACTGTTTCGGCGCATGGCAGAGCTCAGAATGGAAGGAGCGCCGTTTGACTTTTTCAATGCAAAATTGGCTGGAATTCAGATCGGATGCCATGTCACGTTTGGAGAGTCCCTGATGTACCTAAACATTGGAACCCCCCTACAAGTGACCCCATTTTGGAAACTAGACCCCCCAAGGAACTTATCTAGATATGTGGTGAGAACTTTGAACCCACAAGGGCTTTACAGAAGTTTATAACGTACAGCGGTACAATTAAAAAATCATATTTTTTCCACAAAAAAGATCTTTTCACCCCAATTTTTATTTTCCCAAGGGTAACAGGACCCTAAAAGTTATTGTGCAATTTGTCCTGAGTATGCTGATACCCCACATGTGGGGGTAAACCACTATTTGGGCGCATGGCAGAGCTCGGAAGGGAAGCAGCGCCATTTGACGTTTTTGGCTGGAATTGAGATCGGACATCATGTCGCGATTGGAAAACCCCTGATGTACCAAAACAGTGGAAACCCCCCACAAATGACACCATTTTGGAAACAAGACCCCCTAAGGAACTTATCTAGATGTGTGGTGAGAACTTTGAACCCCCAAGGGCTTCACAGAAGTTTATAACATAAAGCCGTACAATTAAAAAATCATATTTTTTCCACAAAAATGATCTTTTCACCCTCAATTCTTATTTTTCCAAGGGTAACAGCACCCTAAAAGTTATTGTGCAATTTGTCCTGAGTATGCTGATACCCGACATGTGGGGGTAAACCACTATTTGGGTGCATGGCAGAGCTCGGAAGGGAAGCAGCGCCATTTGATGTTTTTGGCTGGAATTGAGATCGGACACCATGTCGCGATTGGAAAACCCCTGATGTACCTAAACAGTGGAAACCCCCCACAAATGACACCATTTTGTAAACTAGACCCCCCAAGGAACTTATCTAGATGTGTGGTGAGCACTTTGAACCCCCCAGTGCTTCACAGAAGTTTATAATGCCCGGGTGTGAAAATAAAGAATTCGTATTTTTTCCACAAACATGATCTTTTAGTCACCATTTTTTTTATTTTCCCAAGGGTAACAGGAGAAATTGGACCCCAAAAGTTGTCCAATTTGTCCTGAGTATGCTGATACCCCATATGTGGGAGAAAACTACTGTATGGGAACACGTCGGGGATCGGAAGGGAAGTAGTGACGTTTTGGAATGCAGACATTGATGGAATGGTCTGCGGGTGTCATGTTGCCTTTGGAGAGCCCCTAATGTACCTAAACAGTGGAAACTCCCCACAAATGACCCCATTTTGAAAACTAGACCCCCTAAGGAACTTATCTAGATGTGAGGTGAGCACTTTGAGCCCCAAAGGGCTTCACAGAAGTTTATAATGCCAGGGCATGAAAATAAAAAAATCGTATTTTTTCCACAAACATGATGAATTATTCCCCAATTTTTTTATTTTCCCAAGGGTAACAGGAGAAATTGAACCCCAAAAGTTGTTGTCCAATTTGTCCTGAGTAAGCTGACACCCCATATGTGGGAGAAAACTACTGTATGGACACACGTCAGGGCTCGGAAGGGAAGTAGTGACGTTTTGGAATGCAGACATTGATGGAATGGTCTGCGGGTGTCATGTTGCCTTTGGAGAGCCCCTAATGTACCTAAACAGTAGAAACCCCCCACAAATGACCCCATTTTGAAAGCTAGACCCCCTAAGGAACTTATCTAGATGTGAGGTGAGCACTTTGAACCCCCAAGGGCTTCACAGACGTTTATAATGCCAGGGCATGAAAATAAAAAAATCGTATTTTTTCCACAAACATGATCAATTAGTCCCCAATTTTTTTATTTTCCCAAGGGTAACAGGAGAAATTGAACCCCAAAAGTTGTTGTCCAATTTGTCCTGAGTACGCTGACACCCCATATGTGGGAGAAAACTACTGTATGGACACACGTCAGGGCTCGGAAGGGAAGTAGTGATGTTTTGGAATGCAGACTTTGATGGAATGGTCTGCGGGTGTCATGTGTGTTTGGAGAGCCCCTGATGTACCTAAACTATTGAAACTCCCCACAAGTGACCCCATTTTGGACACTAGACCTCCCACGGACCTTATCTAGATGTGTGGTGAGCACTTTGAACCCCCAAGTGCTTCACAGAAGTTTATAACGCTCGGACGTGAAAATAAAAAAATCATTTTTTTCCACAAAAATGATATTTTTGCCCCCAATTTTTTATTTTCCTAAGGGTAACAGGAGAAATTGGACCCCAAAAATTGTTTTGCAATTTGTCCTGAGTAGGCTGATAACCTACATGTGGGGGTAAAACACTGTTTGGGCGCATGGCAGAGCTTGGAAGGGAAGGAGCACCATATGACTTTTTCAACTCAGAATTGGCTGGAATTGAGATCAGACGCAATGTTGCATTTGGAGAGCCCCTGATGTGCCCAAACAGTGGAAACCCCCAATTCTAACTCCAACCCGAACCCCAACACACCCCTAACCCTAATCTCAGCCCTAACCCTAGCCCTAACCCAAGCCCTAACCCTAACCCTAGCCCTAACCCTAACCCTAATGGAAAAATGGAAATAAATACATTTTTTTAATTTTATTATTTTTCCCTAACTAAGGGGGTGATAACGGGGGGTTTGATTTACTATTTATGACGGTTTTTATTTTTGGCAGCTGTCGCACGCTAAAAGACGCTTTTTATTGTAAAAATAGTTTTTGCATCACCACATATTGAGAGCTATAATTTTTCCGTATTTTGACCCACCGAGTCATGTGAGGTCTTATTTTTTGCGGGACGAGTTGACGTTTTTATTGGTACCATTTTTGGGCACGTAACTTTTTTTATCGCTTTTTATTCCGATTTTTGGGACGCAGAATGAACAAAAACCAGCGTTTCATAAATTTCTTTTGGGGGAGTGTGTTTACACCGTTCCGCGTGCGGTAAAATTGATAAAGCGGTTTTATTCTTCGGGTCAGTACAGTTACAGCGATACCTCATTTAGGTCTTTTTTTATGTTTTGTCGGTTTTATGCAATGAAAACTATTTTATATAAAAAATAATTATTTTTGCATCGCTTTATTCTGCGAGCTATAACTTTTTTATTTTTTCGCTGATGATGCTGTGTGGTGGCTCGTTTTTTGCGGGACAAGATGATGTTTTCAGCGGTACCATGGATATTTATATGCGTCTTTTTGATCGCGCGTTATTACACTTTTTGTTTGGCGGTATGATAATAAATCATTATTTTTTGCTTCGTTTTTTATTTTTATTTTTTAAGGGGTTTGCTAAAGGGGTTAACTAATGGGACAGTTTTATAGGGCAGGTCGTTATGGATGCGGCGATACCTAATATGTGTACTTTTATTGTTTTGGTTTTTTTTTATTTTCAAAAAATGAATTTATTGGGGAATATTTTTTTTTTTTTTACTAATTTATTTGGCGATTTTTTTAAAATTATTTTTACACTTTTTTTTAATTTTTTTTTTACATCACTGTCCTGTGACAGATCACTGATCTGTCACATCACAGATCACTGTGACAGATCAGCAATCTGTCACAGGTATTGAAGAAGACTTCCTCTTGCCTGCGCTTTGCAGGCACTGAGGAAGCCAGCTTCCTCCAGGCCCCCGAAGGCCCCCGTCGCCATCTTGGATTCGGGGGCCTGGAGGAAAGGAGCCCCCCTCAGCAGCGCTGCACATTGCGCTGCTGTGGGGGGCTCAGGGAAGCAAGGAGGGAGCCCCCTCCCTGCCGATGCTTCCCTTTAACTCCCGGTACACCGCGATCATGTTTGATCGCGGTGTGCAAGGGGTTAACGTGTCGGGGGTGGTCCGTGACCGCCCCTGACACATAGTGCCGGGTGTCAGCTGTGATAATCAGCTGACGCCCGGCCGCGATCAGCGGCGCTCACCAAGTGGGCGCCGCTGATCGCGGTAGACGTACTATCCCGTCCATGGGCATAGGGGCCCGGGTCCCATGGACGGGATAGTACGTCGGATGTCAGGAAAGGGTTAATGTGTCTGCACAATTAGATCTAAAATTATAATAAATGCTCACACAAATCCTAAAAGTAGATAGAAAGAACAGGATAAAAAAATTAATAAAAAATTAGACTTTCTGATTTTTTTTTTTATTGAGGATAAAAATCAAATATCATATCTGTAAGTGAAAACAAACTGTGCTTTCAATATCAGTATACTGTGTGACTCCATTCTGCAGCAAAAACTGCACATAAACATTTTCAGTATTGTTCATTCATCCTGCACATTAGCATGGAATAATTATATCTCATTTTTCCATACAAAACAACTTCAACTCTTTTATATTGGTGGGATTTCTTCTATTACCTTTTCACTTCAGGTCATTTCACTATAACTATAGACAATAAAAGTTCAGAAGCTTGAGTTGGCCATTTCAAAACTTAAAAAAGTTAATTCTTCTTTAACTTTTTTTTTTAAATATAGCTTGAAAAACAAGTTAGTAGGTATAACATGCACTTCATGTAAAATGGACTAATTAGACATAGCTGAACAATTTGGCTAATAACAGATAAGAGCAAATTATATAATGTCTATAAATGATATTCAAAATACAAAAGTTTATTAGAAGATCAAGGATAGTGGAGAGGACGGGTATATACACACGTGATGAGAATAGGCAAACATCACATATATCTATAAAAAATTGTCAGTAATAGAATAGTATATACCCATGTAAATGGTGACTCATGAATTAATACATTATAAGGAAAAAATAGAGTAAAAAATATACCAAAAAATTTGTTGTAGAACATACATAATTAAATAACAATTCCAATATTATATGCCAGCAATTTCTTTTTATGTACGCAATTAATACATGGGTTCTAAGATAATAAATATGTGATTAAATACATAGGTACAAACAATAGCCGAATGAAAGGTCAGGATATATTAAAAAAATGCAAACAGAGGGAGGGGATATGTATTCAGAACATGTGGCTCCCGATGTATTAAATCAGCCTAAAGTGCATAGGTGTCCATAAAAAAACAGGTACCATCAAAATGGTGGTTGCTATATCTCTCTGTATGCATATCGTTCTAGTACAAATGACATGTTGGTAAAGCAGAGAATAATTATCCATCTCAGTGATGTGTCCTTATTTGACCTTAGCCACGTACCCGATGCACGTTTCGCATTCCAAAAGTGTCGCTAACTCAATATGCATCAGTAGCTATACAGGTGCTTCTCACTAAATTAGAATATCATCAAAAAGTTAATGTATTTCAGTTCATCAATACAAAAAGTGAATATCATATATTATAGCATCATTACAGAGTAATCTATTTCAAGTGTTTATTTCTGTTAATGTTGATGATTATGGCTTACAGCTAATAAAAAGCCAAAAGTCATTATCACAGTAAATTAGAATACTTTATAACACCAGCTTGAAAAATGATTTTAAAATCCAAAATGTTGGCCTACTGAAATGTATGTTCAGTTAATGTGCTCATTGCTTGGTTGGGGCTCATTTTGCATCAATTACTGCATCAATGCGGCATGGCATGAAGGCGATCAGCCTGTGGCATTGCAGAGGTGCTATGGAAGTCCAGATGGCTTTGATAACAGCCTTCAGCTCATTTTCATTGTTGGGTCTAGTGCCTCTCATCTTCCTCTTGACAATACCCCATAGATTCGCTATGGGGCTAAGGTCAGGCGAGTTTACTGGCCAATCAAGCACAGTAATACTGTTGTTTTTAAACCAGATATTGGTACTTTTGGCAGTGTGGACAGGTGCCAAGTCCTGCTGGAGAATGAAATTTCCATCTTTATAAAGCTTGTCGGCAGAGGGAAGCATGAAATGCTCTAAAATTTCCTGGTAGATGGCTACACTGACTTTGGCCTTGATAAAACACAGTGGACCTATACCAGTAGATGACTTGGCTCCCCAAAATACCCCTGAATGTGGAAACTTCACACTAGACCTCAAGAAGCTTGGATTGTGTGCCTTCCACTCTTCCTCAAGACTCTGGGACCCTGATTTCCAAATGAAATTCAAAATTTATTTTCATCTGGAAGCAACACTTTGGACCACTGAGCAACAGTCCTGTTTTTTCTCCTTGGCCAAGGTAAGATGCTTCTGGCATTGTCTATTGGTCATGAGTGTCTTGACACAAGGAAGGCAACACTTGTAACCCATGTCTTGGATACGTCTGTGTGTGGTGGCTTTTGAAGCAATGACTCCAGCAGCAGTCCACTCCTTGCGAATCTCTCCCAATCTTGTGGTTTTCCTGATTGCTTGTCCACCTTTTTCTATGACACTTTTTCCTTCCACTCAACTTTCCATTAACATGCATGGATACAGTACTCTGTGAACAGACAGCTTCTTTAGCACTGACTTTTTGTGGCTTACCCTCCTTGTGGAGTGTGTCAGTGACTGCCTTCTGAACATCTGTCAAGTCAGCAGTCTTCCTCATGATTATGGAGCCTACTGAAACAGAATAAGGGACCTTTTTAAACACTTAGGAAGACTGCAGGTGTTTTTTGTTAATTATTCTAATTTACTGAGATTATGACTTTTTGGTTTTCATTGACTGTAAGCCATAATCATCAACATTAACAGAAATAAACACTTGAAATAGATCACTGTTTGTAATGACTCTATATAATATATGAGTTTCACTTTTTGTATTGAAGAATTGAAATAAATTAACTTTTTGATGATATTCTAATTTTGTGAGAAGCACTTGTATATACAAATGTAAATAAAATGGTATAGCTGAAACTGACAACTTGCCTGCAATAATCAAGCTGCAATACAGCTCCATTAGCCAGAAAAAAAAGATCTAGCTCTCAGAATAAAGTGATGCAAAATAATTATTTTTTCTATAAAATAATTTTTATTGTGTAAAAGCGACAAAACATAAAAAAGATATAAATGAGGTATCGCTAGAGTTGAGCGACTTTTGGTTTTTTAGGGTCGAGTTTCATTTTGTGAAACCCGACTTTTCCAAAAGTCGGGTCGAGCAAGATCGGCCGATTATAGGGAAAAGTCGGGGTCGTCCCGAAACACGAAACCAAATGTAAGTCAATGGGGAATAAAAGTCGGCAGTGAGAGGAGGACAGGAAACATACCTACAGTGCCCATTTGAATGCCAAAAGCATTAATTCTTCTTACTTAAGCTTGTCAACCTTAATTAACTTCATAATACAAGTTACGCACTGAAAAATGGGGGTTATTTGGCTAAAGTTGTGGGGGGGTAGGGCTGGCTCCAGGTTTTCATGTGCCCTGGGCCAAAGAGCGCCCCTTTAACACATACCACAACTCATCATGCTCCGATACGGCAGAGAAATAGCGGTATAGTACAATGAAAAATACTTCACTTTTTACATCTCATGACGAGGCCCATCTATTTCTCCATACAGAATCATTGGTCCCATATAATGTTTGAAACAGTATATGATGAGCTCCACATAATGCTACAGTATATGTTGGTCCCCATGGATGAAGCTCCACTGTCCACTGCCCAAATAATGCTCCAAACATAATGGGCCCCATTTCTAATGCTCTAGTGTATAATAGGCCCTGTAAATGCTGCTCCAGAGTCTGATGTCCACCTTTGGAATGTTCCAGTGTATGGTGGGCCCCATCTATCATTCTCCAGAGCATAGTGCTCCCCAAAAATTGCTGTCCCAACATTGAAAACAATCAAATAAGTCTCCTCGCTAGGGAATCCCTGTACTAGTCTGGACTCCTCGTCGTCCCCATCTTCCATCTCACTGCACAGTATTTCAACCTTGCAAGTGCTGTGATCCTGAGAAAGCAGGGGGGCCCACTCGTTGGCGACGGCACTGGCACAGGGCCCCTGATAGTACGGTGGTGTGTCTGATGGCGGGTGGGCCGAACCTGCACTTTCATCTGCAGCTTCCTCTTTGTCACCGTGTAAGATGGAACTGTATATGGGAAGGGTAACCTGAGTTTCAGCAGGGTCAGATTCAGGCCGTGTAGCGTGCGAGGGGAATGTAGTGGTCTGGGTCAATGTACCAGCAGATTCATCGAGCAGTGGCTGGGCATCAGTGCAGTTGTGTCGCCCCCAGGAGTACGGTCGCCACAGTGGCATTACCTTCCTCCTAGGGAGTGTGATGTCATGCTTGGGAGCAATGAAGGATCTCTCTAGCAGGTTAACTGATTGGGCGGCGTTATTCCCACGAGTCATGACCCTCCAAACAGCGTTCATGAAGGCAAAGTGTTTGTTTTACGTGGGCAGTATGGTTGCAAAGCTGAACCTTAAAGGAATGTCCAGAAGGGCACCACCAGGACAGGCACATTATGGATTTGACGGCCCAGGCTACACAGCGGAGGAGCAGGGAGAGGTAAAGATTGCAAATGCTGGGGCCCTGCCCAAGCAAGGGGGGCCCACTCGTGGGCGTCGGTACTGGCACTGGGCCCCTCATAGTACGGCGGTGTGTCTGACGGCGGGTGTGCACCACCACCGTCAGAGACACTTGATTGCACTATGAGGGACCCTGTGCCAGTGCCCGCGCCCAAGAGTCGGCCTACCCACCTGTCCAGGGCAACGGTACTCGCACGGTGTCGTGCGCTAGGTGGTGACCCCGGCCATGGGGGGGGGCAGCACAGTTAGGGAGTTTTAGAAAGTGGCATATGTTGATATAGGACATTCAGCTGATGCAAAAAGCGAAATAGGTCAAGTCCCAGGAAGAGGTGGACCAAAGCAAGCCATTTTTCTATCACCCTATGTGTCATCAGGGGAAGGTGGGACAAAATCCTTGGAAACCCATGCATGGTTCATTTTAATGAAGGTTAGATCATCCACATTTTGGGTTGACAGACGGGTCCTTTTTTCTGTCAGGATTGATCCAGCTGCACTGAAGACTCTTTCCGATAGCACACTTGCAGCTGGGCAAGCGAGCTCCTGTAAGGCATATTGTGCCAATTCAGGCCAGGTGTCCAGTTTAGCGGCCCAATAGTCAAAGGGGAATGACCTGTGTGGGAGAACATCGATATGGGAGGAAAAGTAGTTTGTAACCATAGTTGACAACTGCTGTCTCCTGTCACTTTCCATCGATGCAGTATTACCAGTTGTGTGAGCGGTCCGTGAAAAATCAGTCCACAACATTGTCATGAAACCCCTGTCTCCAACGCCACTTCTGCTGTGTGCACCATGAACACCTCTGCCAAGCTGCCCCCGGCCCGTACGGCTCGTGTGAGATCCATCACCGCTGCTGTGTGCTGGGAATGCCTCAAGCAACCGATTTACCAGAGTTGCTTCTTGTTTATTAGCCAATATTAGGTCAAGGTTCTCCTGTGGCATGATGTTTTGTAATTTGCCTTTATAGCGTGGATCCAGGATGCTGGCCAACCAGTAGTCGTCATCGTTCATCATTTTGGCAATGCGGGGTCCCTTTTTAGGATCTGCAAGGCATAATCTGACATGTGGGCCAATGTTCCCGGTGTCAATGATGCACTGCGAGTGCTGGGTGGAGGAGCACTTTCTGGCAAATCCACATCCCTCCAGTCACGCACAAACCCTGTACCAGACCTTGCCATGCCAACATTTTCACTTGCCCCACGAGATGCATCCTCCTCAGTGGGATGATCATGCTTAGGATGGCGTCGTCTGCGCTTACCAGCCGTGTGCATTCCTCAAAACACTGAAGGACTTTACAGAGGTCTTTCAGCTTCGACCACTGCACACCTGTCAACTCCATGTCTGCTCTCAAAGTGCCTGGCCGTGTATCCTCCCACAAATGCATTATGGCCTGCCTCTGCTCGCACAGCCGCTCCACCATGTGCAGGGTGGAGTTCCACCTTGTTGCAATGTCGATAATGAGGCAGTGGTTGGGAAGGTGGAGCAATCGCTGCAGCTTCTGCATATGAACGGAGTGTACAGGCGACCGGCGGATGTGCGCGCACAGTCTTCGCACCTTCTGGAGCAGGGCTGTTAACTCCGGATAATTTTTGAGGAAGCACTGCACCACCAGGTTCAAGGTGTGAGCCAAGCAAGGTATGTGGCTGAGTTTTGAAAGGGCTATGGCTGCCACAAAATTACGGCCGTTATCACTAACTACCTTGCCTGCCTCAAGATGTACACTGCCCAGCCATGACTCAGTTTGTCGCTGAAAGTACTCGGCCAGCACCTCGGCGGTGTGTCTGTCGCCCAAAGACTTCATCTGCAACACAGCCTGCTGACGCTTTCCACTAGCTGCTCAATAGGGGGACACCTCGTGTGCAACAGTGGCAGCTGCAGATGGAGTGCTCGTACGACTGCGCTCTGTGGACGAGCTTTCGCTTCTGGAGGAGGAGGAGGAAGGTCGAACGCCTACAGCCAACTGTTTCCTATACCGTGGGCTAGGCAGCACTGTCCCACCACCGCTGTCCCCTGTGGACCCTGCATCCACCACATTAACCCAGTGCGCAGTGATGGACACGTAACGGCCCTGGCCATGCCGACTGGACCATGCACCAGTTGTGAGGTGCACCTTTCCACTCACTGACTGCTTGAGTGCATGGACAATGCGGTCTTTTACATGATGGTGGAGGGCTGGGATGGCTTTGCGAGAGAAGAAGTGGCGACTGGGTAGGTCATAGCGTGGTACTGCATAGGCCATGAGTTCGCGGAAAGCTGCGCTTTCCACCAACCGATAGGGCATCATCTCAAATGAGATTAGTTTGGCAATGTGGGCGTTCAAACCCAGTGTACGCGGATGAGAGACTGAGTACTTTCTTGACCTACTCATAGGGTCTGGGAGGGTGAGCTGGACTTGAGAGCTGCATATGGTGGAAGTAGCGGTGGACAGGGCGGACTGAGAGAGGGTTGATGATGGTGATTGAGTTGGTGTTCTTTCTGATGGCCTAGATTCAGTATTTCGTTGATATAACAGTGGGATTCCCTGACTGCTGTGGCCTTGCAACGACACCTCAACATTTGCTGCTGTGCTAACCGGTGGGCTTACAGTGGGGGAAACAATGTAGCGTTGTTGACTACCTTCTTTGTGATCAGTTGCACATGTGGCACTTGAGGTTTGGTGTTGTGTCGATGCTTGCAAGTGCATGCTGGTTAAATGTCTAAGCATGCAACTGGTATTCAAATTTTTCAGATTTTTCCCTCGGCTAAAGGTCTTTGCGCACTTCTTACAGATAACCTTGGCCTGATCATGAGGATTTTGTTCACAAAAGTGCCACACTGCACTCTTCCTACTTTGGCAGACATTTTGCGGCCTAGCACGCTGTGATCTTTTGACCCTCTGGACAAGCTGTCCAGCAACTCTTTTGATTTTTTGGAACCTGTCTTTGGAGTGCTCCGGGCCTGCCAGATAACAGCTGTTGCGATGTCGATGTCTGCTGTGGATGCTCCTCCTCATCTGAGCTATTGGAAGCAGCACCCTCTTCCCCAAATGGATGCCAATCTGGGTCAACAACTGGGTCATCCATCATCTCCTCTTCAATGTCATGTGCACCTTCCTCTGTGTCACCGTGTATGGTGGTATAGTGTGCGGGAAGGGGCACCTGAGTCTCATCAGGGTTAGAATCTGTCTCTGTACACTGCGAGGACAATGTAGTGCTCTGAGTGAATATACCAGCAGAATCATCTATCAGCGGCTGTGCATCAGTGCACTCCATGTCAGATTCATCTTGGCCTGGGTAATTCACCATTTCACTTGATAATCCAGGCATGGTATGTGAAAACAGCTCCATGGAGTAATCAGTTGTATGGCCTGCGTCATCCTTCTGTGGCGTCCGTCTGCGGTCTGGGCTGCGGCCAGCCAACATCCCGAGAAACACTGACATCCTTTACCCCTATACAGGGATCTGGATTTATAGCAGAGCCCAGGAGGCGCTGTCTGAATAGGAGCAGTGGCCAGAGCAGGACGGTCGCCAGAAAGGTGTTCCAAAAACAAGACAAAAACGTAGTGGTATCCGGGTCTAAACCAGTCAAGCAGCAAGGTACAAAAACAGTAGACAGTAGCAGAGTCAGATTCAGGCCAAGGTCAGAGTTATAAACCAGGAGGGCAGCAGAGGTACAGAATCGTTAGGCAGAAGCAGAGTCAGAAGTCCAGGCCAAGGTCAGAGTCATAAACCAGGAGGGCAGCAGAGGTACAGAATCGTTAGGCAGAAGCAGAGTCAGAAGTCCAGGCCAAGGTCAGAGTCAGTCAGCTATAGCAATTCACACAGTAACACACAGGGGAACCAAGAATATATCCGGCGGCTTGCAAGCCCAGTCCCAAGGTATTTGAGGGATCAGGTCATCCCTCACAGGCTCCCGGGCTGATGATGTCATCAGGACCGCCCCCAGGACCAGACCTGATGATGATGCACCAACCCCTTCATGACTAACAGAGGAGCGGAGTCTGCGTCCACCAGATGCCTGCGCAGAAGCCCTTTCACTGTTGCCGCCATCACTCGCGCGCAAGCCACGGTGCCTCCTAGTGGCTGAGGGCGGGACAGCAGGCCCTGAATTCGACAACGACATGTCAGTCCGGCGCCTCCTGGTAGCCGAGGCCTGGACAGCAGGCCCTGAGCCCGAGGGTGGCGTGACAGTCCGTCGCCTCCTAGTGGCTGAGGGCGGAACAGCAGGCCCCGAGTCTGACGGCGACGTGACACCTTCAATCTTGGTTGGGGTGAAGGACACAAGGAAAGGTGTGGTTCATGAACATGAGCCTCCAATGACGACTCAGTGCTTTTATCTTTTACAACTTCAGAAGAGGAGGCGATAGAGCTGGAGGCTGAGTCAGCAATGTAAGACAAAACTTTTTCCTGAAGCTCTGGCTTTAAAAGCGGTTTGCCAACTCCTAGAAAACTAAGCCTTCGAGGCCTTGTGGAGCCAGACGATGACGTAGGCTCAACACCTCCTGCATTCGGTCCTATTTTGCTTTTGCCGCTACCATCAGATCCACCACCAACACCATCATTACCAGCTGCCAACCCCCGCCCAATTCCACGGCCTCTTCCACCAGCCTTCCTCATTTTTGGTAGAAATGTAGACAAAATCCAACAAACTATATAGTAATGTAAAACAAGGTACAAGGTGTCTATAGGACAGGGGAGATTTTGAATTTCTGCAGACACTTGTGGACACTGGACACTTTTGGATTGTGTGAGGCCCACTGAATATCAGAGCGCTATGTCACAGGCTCGATGGCACAGGTTTGAAAAAAGTGACTACAGGATAAGGGAGATTTTGAATTTCTGCAGACACTAGTGGACACTGGACACTTTTGGATTGTGTGAGGCCCACTGAATATCAGAGCGCTATGTCACAGGCTCGATGGCACAGGTGTGAAAAAAGTGACTACAGGATAAGGGAGATTTTGAATTTCTGCAGACACTAGTGGACACTGGACACTTTTGGATTGTGTGAGGCCCACTGAATATCAGAGCGCTATGTCACAGGCTCGATGGCACAGGTGTGAAAAAAGTGACTACAGGATAAGGGAGATTTTGAATTTCTGCAGACACTAGTGGACACTGGACACTTTGGATTGTGTGAGGACCACTGAATATCAGAGCGCTATGTCACAGGCTCGATGGCACAGGTGTGAAAAAAGTGACTACAGGATAAGGGAGATTTTGAATTTCTGCAGACACTAGTGGACACTGGACAGTTTTGGATTGTGTGAGGCCCACTGAATATCAGAGCGCTATGTCACAGGCTCGATGGCACAGGTGTGAAAAAAATGACTACAGGATAAGGGAGATTTTGAATTTCTGCAGACACTAGTGGACACTGGACACTTTTGGATTGTGTGAGGCCCACTGAATATCAGAGCGCTATGTCACAGGCTCGATGGCACAGGTGTGAAAAAAGTGACTACAGGAAAAGGGAGATTTTGAATTTCTGCAGACACTAGTGGACACTGGACACTTTTGGATTGTGTGAGGCCCACTGAATATCAGAGCGCTATGTCACAGGCTCGATGGCACTGGTGTGAAAAAAGTGACTACAGGATAAGGGAGATTTTGAATTTCTGCAGACACTAGTGGACACTGGACACTTTTGGATTGTGTGAGGCCCACTGAATATCAGAGCGCTATGTCACAGGCTCGATGGCACAGGTGTGAAAAAAGTGACTACAGGATAAGGGAGATTTTGAATTTCTGCAGACACTAGTGGACACTGGACACTTTTGGATTGTGTGAGGCCCACTGAATATCAGAGCGCTATGTCACAGGCTCGATGGCACAGGTGTGAAAAAAGTGACTACAGGATAAGGGAGATTTTGAATTTCTGCAGACACTAGTGGACACTGGACACTTTTGGATTGTGTGAGGCCCACTGATGCTGTATGGTGTGAAAAAATGCACGCTCAGTACCTCAGCAGGACAAAAAAAAAATTGGGATTGCTTTTAAAAAAGCAGTTTGCAGAGCAGTGGGTAAACAGCAATGCAGCTGTCAGGAAGCCTTAGAAGGCAGCCTAACAACCAACACCGCTGCTCCACCACAATATATATAGCCTCCCCTTGCACTGCACACACAGTGACTGGTGTGTTGTACAGGCAAAATCGCTAGCAGCAGAAGCAGTTTTTTTTTCTTCTTCCCTGCCTAACGCTCTCCCTACAGAATCAGCAACCTCTCCCTATGCTAAGATCGGCAGAAGTAAGATGGCGGTCGGCGTGCATGCCCTTTTATAACCCCTGTGACGCCCACCAAAGCAAGCCAATCACTTGCATGCCCTTCTGAAAGATGGTGGTGACCCTTGCCTATGTCATCACGTTGCCCACAGTGTCCGTGGATCCTGTTTGGCTGAAAAAGAGCGCAAAACAAACTTTTGAAACGCGACTTTGGCGCGTAAGTCGCCGACCTCGTGGCCGACCTCATCCTAGGGTCGAGTTTCGTTTCATGAAACCCGACTTTGCCAAAAGTCGGCGACTTTTGAATTTTTTTGACCCGTTTCGCTCAACTCTAGGTATCGCTGTAATCGTACTGACCCGAAGAATAAAGCTGTCTTATTGATTTTACCATACGCAGAACAGCATAAAAAATCCACAAAAAGCAATTCCTGCATTGCTGGCTTTTGTTTAATCTGCTTCCCAAAAATCAGAATAGAAAGTGATCAAAAAATGTCATGAGATCGAAAATGGTACCAATAAAAACATCGACTTGTCTTGCAAAAAACAAGCTCTCAAATGACTTTGTCAGTAGAAATATGGATAAATTATAGCTTTCAAAATGTGGTGAAGAAAAAAACTTGTTTTTGAAAGCAAAAAAAGAGTCTTTTAGTGTGTGACAGCAGCCAAACATAAAAAAAATATAAATTTAGCATTACTGTAGCACGACCCGAAGAATAAAGTCATCTAATCACTTATACTGCAAGGAGAACAGCATAAAAATAAAACCAATTTTTCAACCGCTATTGATTTGTTCATTCTACCTCCCAAATATCCCAGTAAGGCTTGGTTCACATTTATCATGTGCTCTGCGCTGAGCGCTTACAACGGAGTTTCCATGTAAATATCTGAAATAAGTGACTCAGACGGAACCCCTGCAGAAGATTCTCTATAATGAGGCAGATGGAGGCACTGAGGACTCAGTCTGGTCTGTGATCTGGCGATGTCTGTCTTTTCTTTCTGAGAGCATAAAATTGCCTTTGGCCACAGTTTTGTGCACCTCTGAAAGAAAGAACGCTGCTGAACACTGGCCAGTCTAAGTTCAGAATAACTCTGCTGCTTAATTACAGTGAATGCATCTCTCATGGTTTTCATCTGAATTGCATCACTTGAAGATTTAAAGAGTAACCTTAATGTAAGTGCTCATTGTAGAATGCCGGACAAATGTGATCCAAATTGTTATATAAAATGTATTCAATAAAAGCTTTAACCCAATCCACAAAAAAGCAAATATCCACTCAGGACTGTCATCTGTTAATGGAAATATAGGGGGTTTCCAAGTTATGGGTAGCACAAAGGCTCTGGAAAAGTGAAATGGCTCCTCCCAAAAGAAATTCATCAAATTCTATGCTCCCAAATCCAAATGCCCCCTTCCTTCTGAGCCTCAGTGTGCCCAATCCATATTTAGCATCCACATGTTTATCATTTCTGTAGCGATGAGAGCCAGCCTTATTTACAGGTACATGAGCTGGGCACAATGTATGGACACTACAACGTACTGATCACTGCAATGTACTGGTCACTACAACAGCAGTTTGTAATTTTCACTCAGCAACATCAAATGCTGCTTGTTTCTGGAAAAATTCCATGGAGTCAAAATCATCATGACATCTGTAGATAAATAGCCAAAGGGGTATAATTTCCAAAGTGAGGTCATTTAAGGGGGAATTCTTCTTTTCTAGTAATTTGGGGCTCTGTATATGGAGTCCGCAAACTATTATAGAAAATTCTGCACACCAGGATGTCTCCAGTATAACAGTACTGCTTAGGCATGTGGGGACTCGAGAGGGACAGAGCTCTATTTGCCAATAGCGCTCCATCCCTTCCAAGACTCGCTAAGCAGTACAAGACAGCCACATTTGGGGTATTTCTACATTAAGCAGAACTAGTGGGACAAATTATAGTGCATTATCATCCATTTACCCATGTGAAAATGTAAAATCTGGGGCTAAAACAAAATTTGATGGTAAAAATATATTTTTTTCCTCATTGCACTCTAGTATAACATTTTGTGACCCATCTGCGGTGTCAATATGATCACTGCATCACTAGATGAATTAATTGAGAGGTGTAGCTTTGAAAATGAGGTCTCTTATGGGGGTTCTGCTGTTCTAGAACCTCAGGGGTTCTGCCAATGTGACATGACACACTCAAACCAGTCCAGCAAAATGTGAACACCAATATGGTGCTTTTTCTCTTCTGAGTTTTGCACTGTGCCTCAAAATTAGTTTTCTACCACATATGGGGTATTCAGTAGAAATTGCACAACAAATTTTAGGGCCCACTTTCTGCTTCTATCCCTTTAAAAATAAAAAAATGGTGCTAAAAACATTTTTGTGGGAAAATTTTGATTTCTTTATTTTCATTCCTCTATGCTTTTGTGAAGAAACTGGGGGTTGCAGGTCCTCAACACACATCTAGATATATTACTTGAGGGGGTCTAGCTTCCTAAATGGTGTCACTTGTGGGTGTTTTCCACTGTTTAGGTCCATCAAAGTCTGCGTTCCAAAATGGCACTCCTTAGCCTAAACTGTATTTAACCCCCACATATGGGGGATCTGCGCACTCAGTACTGTATGGTGGAATTTCTACTGCTACACTTGTAAAAATGCATAAATTGAAAGTACAAAAAAAAATTGTGCGGAAATTGTTTTTTTATTTTCACGGCTCAATGTTATACACTTTTGTGAATCACCTGGGGGGGGTTCAAGCTACTCACCACACATCTAGATAAGTTCCCTAAGGGGTCTAGTTTCCAAAATTGTTTCACTTGTGGGCAATTTTCACTGATTAGGCACATCAGGGGCTCTGCAAATGCAGCATTGCATCTGCTCATGAATCCATCAAATTTTACATTCAAAGTCAAATGACACTCCTCTTCTGAGGCCTGCCTTGTGCCCAAAAAGTGATTTTCCACACATAGTGGGGATCGGCATGCTCAAAAGAAATTGCACACCAAACTATATAGTGTAATTTCTCCTGTTACCATTCTAAAAATGCAAAATTTGGGGCTAAAAATATTGCTTGGGGAAAATGTGATTTCTTTATTTTCACTTGTCAATATTATGAACTTCTGCAAAGCACCTGTTGGTTCAAGGTGCTCACCACACATCTAGATAAGTTCCCTGAGGGGTCAAGTTTACAAAATGGTATCAATTGTTTGGGATTTCCACTCTTTAGGCAAATCAAGGGTTCTCCAAACGTGACGTAACGTCCGCTAATTATTGCAGCAAATTTTTCATTCAAACAGTGAAATTCTCGCATTTTCAAGGTTCAATTTTATAAACTTCTGTGAAGCACATGGGGGATCAAGGTGCTCAAAACACATCTGCATAAGTTCCCTGAGGTATCTATTTTCCAAAATGGTGTCAATTGTGGCCGGTTTCCACTGTTAGGAACATAAGGGGCACTCAAAATGCAACATGGCAGCCGCTAATTAATCCAGCAAATTTTAAATTCAAAAAGTCAAATGACACTTCTTCCCTTCCGAGCCCTGCCATATGTCCAAACAGTTGTTTTCCTGTTTTCCAGGAGAAATTGCACAACAAATTTTGGGGTCTATTTTTTCTTGATACTCTTTCAAAAATTAAAAATTAGGGGTATAAATAACATTTGCGACAAAAAGTTAAACATTATTTTTTTCACATTCCAAAAATTCCTGTGAATCACCTGAAGTGTTAATAACCATCTGAATGTGGTTTTGAGCACCTTTAGGAGTGCAATTTTTAGAATGGTGTAACGTTTGAATATTTTCTGTCATACATGCCCCTCAAAGTCACCTCAAATTTGATGTGTTACTGTAGCTAAAAAAAATGGGTTTTGTAAATTTTATCGGAAAAATGAGAAATCGCTGGTCAACTTTTAACCTTTATAACTTCCTAACAAAAAAATATGTTTCAAAAATAGTGCTGATTACATGTGAGAAATGTTGCTATATAGCTATCTGATTTAAGGGCATAACATTTAAACATTTGAAAATTGCAAAATTTTCAAAAGGTTTTGACAAATTTCCCTTTTTTTTACAAATTAACACAAGTCATACTAAAGAAATGTTACCCTTAGCATGAAGTACAATATCTCACAAGAAAACAGTCTCAGAATCAGTGGGATCCATTGAAGTATTCCAGAGTTATTACCACATAAATTGACACTGGTTAAGGGGTCATGATGTGGCCCTCACTCTTGATTTTTACAGGGTGTGTATGATGCCCTCCTTCTTAATTTGTGCAGGGTGTGCATGAGTCCTACCTCTACAATTCTCTTACATATATACAGTGAAGGAAATATTTATATGATCCCTTGCTGATTGTGAAAGTTTTTCCACTGACAAAGACATGAAAAGTCTATAATTTTAAGGTTAGGTTAATTCTAACATTGAGAGCTAGAATATCAAAAATAAAATCCTTAAAATCACGTTGCATAAATTATATACATTTATTTGCATTTTGCAGTGAGAAATAAGTATTTGATCCCTCTGGCAAACAAGACTTAATAGTTGATGGCAAAACCCTTGTTGGCAAGCACAGAAGTTAGATGTTTTTTGTAGTTGATGATTGTTAGGAGTGGCAGAAGGCACTAAATAAAAATATAAATAAAGTGCCTTCGCCACTCGGGGTCCACCGTGCAGAGGATGTAATAACTGCTGCTAGGTGATGACAGAGCAATCTGGTGGTAGTGTGCACAGGGTTAACTGCACCCAATGTGCACTGCACAGACTGTTGAACTCACAGAGTCCTAGAAACAATAAACGCAAAAACGCTGAGTCTGTTTAGGACACAGAACTCCAGCGCTGCACCCGCGGTATCTGGTCACAGGAGTAGCAGAGTAGCACTAAATGGCGGTACTTACTCCATCTAGACATACCGACAAGGAACGGGTGTAGAGCATCGCAACTGCGAATGCAGGCAGAGCTGCAACTGCAGCGTGGCAAGAACAGAGTCGCTGCAAAGATACTGCTAACTAGCAGGCGCAATGCTGACGCTAGGCTGCTGAGGCAATTGAGCAATAGCGCGCTGGCGCTCATACTGGCAATAACTCAGGCACTCTCACAGACATAGTATCAGAGGGTAGGGGTTTCCAATGAGTCATTCACCAGTCCATGCATCCATCAAGAAACATACAGCAGCAGTATGGCTTTACTAGCGCATGGCGGAACAGCCATGCATGCTTTTTATAGCGAACGGGACCTTCCGGAAATCTCCAGGTCTCCAAGAGGAGCCAATGGGATCCGACACAGGACCTGAACACCTGACTCCCGAACTCCAATGGGAGTTCATCCCATGAGCATGCTCAGATGCAGGAGTAGAGGACTTAGCCTCTGGAGAAAGTTGCCACAAGGCAATCTCCTCTGCAGTCTCCTCTACAGCAGATGAAGAGCAAGGGACTGCAGAATGTGAGGATCTAGATTTCAGCAAAGGAGAGGCAGAAATCTGACTCTTAACAATGATGAGGCTTGCGCACATGTCAGGAGGAATTTTGGTCAACTCCTCTTTGCAGATCACCTCTAAATCATTCAGATTTTGAGGCTGTTGCTTTGCAACTTGGAGCTCCAACTCCCTCCAAAAGTTTTCTATGGGATTAAGGTCTGGAAACTGGCTAGGCCACTCCGTGACCTTAATGTGCTTCTTTTTGAGCCACTCCTTTGCTACCTTGGCTGTATGTTTTTGGTCATTGTCTTTCTGGAAGACCCAGCCACAACCCATTTTTAATGTCCTGGCAGAGGGAAGGAGGTTGTCGCTCAGATTTTTACGGCACATGTCTTCATCCATTCTCCTATTGATGCAGTGAAGTAGTCCTGTGCCCTTAGCAGAGAAACAACATGTAGTGCAGAAACCTCTGTTAAAGCTAGAGGGCGCTGCATATGCGACTCAGAATATGCATGTGGGCATTTCCTTGATGGTGAAACAGTGACCGGCATGGTTGTAAATGTCCAGTATGTGTCGCAGAGGTTCTCTGCGCTATAAGCCAAAATAGCGCTGTCATGCTGGGACTTGTAGTCCATGAGTTGTTTATAAGGGCGGCTTATAGGGCTAGTGAGAGAGCTGTGTGGGATCGGCTAGCCACACATACACTGCCCACACATAGGGGTGGTTTGGGATATATAATGTGACTTAGGTCTGATCACATGGGTTGTATGTTTGATCCTGAGTGGTCAGAGTGCAAGGTCCAGGAAGGCCTGTGTGTGTTGGAAGTGTCTGGGACTGAACTTTCTGAAAGAGCATGAGGAAAGGCCCGGACCTGTTAGAGTCTGTGATGGCTCTGTGTAGGGAAGCTACTGCCCGGCTGTGGCTCTGCAACTGTAGACGGCCTAGTGAGCAAGGCACTGTCTGGAACAGTGATCCCAGTGCGGCCACTTCCCTGATAACCCACGAGGGATAAACTGTGAGTCACGCTGACTGAGGTCAGTAAGAGAATTTGTATGCTTTACATGGTAACGCTGCAGGTGTGCTGGACATGGCACAGCCTGTGTGCCCACAGGCCTGAGAGAGCGAAGATCTACTATGGACAATAAGAACTCATCTGTCTGATGTAAGACTGTTTGCCTTGTGTTGCTGTGACATTGGTTTATGAAGGAAAAAAACAACACAGACTGTTACTTTAAGCAAAATGTTCCTGTGTGCCTCAATATCCCCGTCCACTCATAGGGAGGCTCTACAATTGGTGGAGAATGCGGGCACTCTGGTAGCCTTGTTGCTAGGGGCAATGGACGAGGTCTACAAACTCGGTTGCTACTTGCAACGGTTCAGGAGGCACGTGTGAGGTGTTTTGCTGTGACTTGGTGGGGTCATGAAGTTTTCTCAAGTCAGCTTGCAGTGGCTCAATGGGGTCACGAAGGTGACAAGTGTCTGGCTGTAACTCGGCTGGGTTACAAAGCTTGCTGTGGATCGGCGGGTACACAAAGACGGAGCAGCAGAAGCATGCAGAGTTTGTGGCTACAGCAGGAGCTGTGGCAGTGCCAGCAGGAGCTGGTGGGGTGTCGTAAAAGGACATCAGAAGTCCAGTGCGGACAATCTGTTAAAGGGCCAGTACAAGCCTGAGAGACATATGTGTTCTGTGTGAACTGGACTTGAGAGTACTGTGCGGAGTCCATGGGTTGTACCCCAGGGAGGGGGTGGTGTCCCTAAAGGGGGCGGTAATTCAGACAGCAATGGGTGCCAAAAAAGGGGTGGAGTCCCAAAAAGGGTGGTATCCCAAAAGGAAGTAGTTGCCTAGAAAGGGGTGGAGTCCCAAAATGGGGCGGTATCTCCAAATAGAGTGGTAACCCAAAAGGGGGCAGAGACTGCTGCCAGAGCCAAGTGTACTATATATGTCCAGTCTGCTATATGAATTACCCACGCTGTGAGAAGCTTCTGGGGGGGTGCCCTGCTGATGAAAGGGGAGGATGTGCTTGGAATGGTTGATTCTGGGGGCTCGGTGACCCTAGTGTGGGATGTGCAAGAGAAATTTATAATGTCCGAAAGGAAGATTGCGGTCACCTGCATCCATGGGTGCACTAAGGACTATGTAGTAACCATGGTGATACTTGAGACAGACAGGGACATTAAAAACCATGATGTCGCTGTAGTGCCGAACTTAGCCTGTCTGGTGATAGTAGGCCGGGACTCTAAGCTGTTTTCAGACTTGTGGGAGGGGGGAACTCCTCTACAGCAGGAGGATGGAGGCCTCACTACTAATGGGGTGGTGTACCTTAAGGCAATAACACCTCCCTCAATGGACAGGTCAGACGTAGGGGTGACCGGAGGAAGGGATGCGTCTGACCTGACGTCACCTGAAGGGTACCACAGTGTGACTGATCATGATGTGGTAAATGAAAAGAGCAGAGCTAACACCCAGATAGAGAATATCTTGGGTGGTTCACCATACTGTGTGGTGTGACTGTGACATGTTATTTCCAGTAGCAACCACTTGGACGAAGTCTAATGCTGTGCAGACTGGAACTGGGACACAAGAGAATGACAGTGCTTCACAAGGTGGAGACGGGGAAGCTCCAGGAGTAGAGGCTCACACTGATATCAATGGGGACCGCTGGTTCCAGGAAGACCGATTGGGTGGTGGTGACTCCCATTCAGATGGTGACAACAGTGGAAAAGAGTGCAGTAATACTAACTCAAGTTTAAATAGCAGGTCTTCCTCCCATCGCTGGAGGCGTAAGGGCCGAAATGGGGCTGAACAAACTGCACCCTCAGACAAAATAGAAAGAGCTGCTGGAGAAGCTGACCAATTCAACCGATGTCACATGACAACTTGAGAAATTAATCGCCAAGCTGACACAAGAAATGTGCACCTGGAAAGAGCGAGCTGACAGTTTCCACCAGGTAGAAGCACATGTCCAAAGCTTGGAGAAAGAGCGTGAAGAGGTCTGTCAACAGCTGGCAAAGGAGAGTTTGAAGGTGACGAGTATGGAAGTTGCCAACTCCGCACAGTTGGAACGGGTGTGTCACCTGGAGTCCGAGCTTTCGGCAGTCAAGGCACGGTTTGTAGAGAAGGAAGCAAAGGAGGTCCAGGACCTCATTAAAAAGTGCTCTAGTGAGAAGAAAAAGGTGGCAGATTTACAGGCCGAACTAAAAGCAATTAAGGAGCATAACATACAAGAAAAGGCCCTGAGACCAACGGCTGAGCACAGAGTGGATGAGCTTGAGAAGGAAATCTCTGAGCTCAGAGGTCACCTGTCAACATGGCAAAGTGTGAATAAGGCCTTAAGAGAAGATGTGGAAGTGCTCAGAGAAGCAGTAAGAGGTCTTCCATAAGAGTAGGCATTGGTGGTTGAAGTCTTACAGCAGCCGTGGCCGAGCGATAACAAGGCAGAGTTACAACTACCTATCTTAGAGAGGGGGCCTGAAGAGTGTAAAGCTAAGGAAGACTGTGCATTGAGAACGGAACAAGACAATCGCCCGGTTGTAGTAGAGGTCTTGAGGGAAAATTTTGTGGCCAAGCGAGAGCCTTCCGTCCATGAAGAGAGTGAACCCTCGACCTTCAAGTGCGTGATAGAGGTACCCGAAGACGTGCAAGAAGCCTGTACCAGTGAGGGTGTGCATGAGGCTTTTAAAAAGGCGGTCAAAGCATGTAGGGTGCACTGGGCACCTGAGACTCAGCAGTTGGTCATACTGTCAACCAGGGAGGACACAGCGAATCAGTTGGCTGTCCTGACGGCTAAGCATTTGCAATGTCTCTGCGTGAAACAGATGATCATGTTGAGTAATGTGAAAGCTGCTCGATGTCTGGAGCTTGCGACTTAAGCTAAAAATCGTCTGGGCTTGGTGGAAGACGTAATTCCGGTACCCAAACATCTGGTGGGGAGAGTCATTGGAAGGTTTGGAAAAGTGATGCAAGACCTTGTGAATAGATCCAGTGTGGCGAGGGTGAGGATACCACCTGATGATGAAGTCCAGGCATCTAGTGAAGATGGCATGGTTCCATTCCTAGTTGTTGGCTCCGTGGAAAGCCTTAGGAACTTCCGAATGCTCCTGGAATATATTGTACCTGAGGGAGATAGAGCAGCTAAAGCTGGACCGAATGCAGATTGATAAACAGGTGCAGAACATAAGGTGGTGGCCGCCTTCATCCCAGGGTATAAGGAACAGAAGGTACCCTCCAAATAATGAAATGGCAGGTAGCCGAAGACTTTCATCAAGACAAGACCGTCGAGAATCTGCAAGTGGCAGTTCTACTCTCAGTATGAGACTGAGAGACCTGGACAGTCACTCCTGTGATGTACTAGATGGGTCAGACTCAGACCAGACAGTTGGCTTGACTGTAAGTGGGACTTATGACAGCACCAACCGGGTAAGCCGGACATGGAGAGAAAAGTCGGGTGATGGGGCGGACTGGAAAAGTGTGGAGACCAAAAAGGGTCTGGTGACACAGACGGACTTTGACTGGAGGGTTAAAGCCCAAGGCCGATGTACTGACTGCTGGGGACGGGGGAGGCCTAACACAAATATGATGCCAAATGATGCCCAAAACAGACTGAGATGGTCCTCTCAACTTGTAGGGCAAGGTAACAGTGTGTACCCGGTCTCGAGGCCCATGTGTGTGACAAATGTTCAACCCCACAAGTTTGAACAGGGGGGAGTGTATGTGGTGCAGCAACCTCTGTTAAAGCTAGGGGGCACTGCATATGCGACTCAGAATATGCATGTGGGCATTTCCTTGATGGTGAAATAGTGACCGGCATGGTTGTAAATGTCCAGTATGTGTCGCAGAGGTTCTCTGCACTATTAGCCAAAATAGCATTGTTATGCTGGGACTTGTAGTCCACAAGTTGGTTATAAGGGCAGCTTATAGGGCTAGTCAGAGAGCTGGGCGGGATTAGTTAGCCACACATACACTGCCCACATAGGGGGGTGGTTTGGGATATATAATGTGACTGAGGTCTGATCACATGGGTTGTATGTTTGATCCTGAGTGGTCAGAGTGCAAGGTCCAGGAAGGGCTGTGTGTGTTGGAAGTGTCTGGGACTGAACTTCCTGGCAGAGCACATGAAAAGGCCCAGACCTGGTAGAGTCTGTGACGGCTCTGTGTAGGGAAGCTACTACCCGGCTGTGGCTCTGCAACTGTAGACGGCCAAGTGAGCAAGGCACTGTCTGGAACAGTGATCCCAGTGCGGCCACTTCCCTGATAACCCATGAGGGATAAACTGTGAGTGAGGCCGGTTTCACACTAGCGCATTTTCAACGCGCGCACGGCCGGGGGTAGCTCCGCCCCCGATCCGGCTCTCTGCCCGGCGTGCCCGCCCCTTCCTTGTAGCGCCGCCTCCTAGCGGACAGCGGCGCCTGCGATCGGCGCACCCTATCTTTAGCATAGGGTGCGCCGATCGTGCGCAGGCCGTGCGCTAGTTGCGCTTTGACCTGCGCTGCGCACTTTTGACGGTGCGCCGTGCGCGCCAAAATCCGAAAAGTTTGATTTTGGCGCGCACGGCGCACCGTCAAAAGTGCGCAGCGCAGGTCAAAGCGCAACTAGCGCACGGCCTGCGCACGATCGGCGCACCCTATGCTAAAGATAGGGTGCGCCGATCGCAGGCGCCGCTGTCCGCTAGGAGGCGGCGCTACAAGGAAGGGGCGGGCTCGCCGGGCAGAGAGCCGGATCGGGGGCAGAGCTACCCCCGGCCGTGCGCGCGTTGAAAATGCGCTAGTGTGAAACCGGCCTTACACTGACCGGGGTCAGTAAGAGACTTTGTATGCTTTACATGGTAACGCTGCATGCGTGCTGGACATGGCACAGCCTGTGTGCCCACAGGCCTGAGAAAGCGAAGCTCTACTATGGACATTAAGAACTCGTCTGTCTGATGTAAGACTTTGCCTTGTGTTCCTGTGACATTGGTTTATTAAGGAAATAAACCACACAGACTGTTACTTTAAGCAAAAGTGTTCCTGTGTGCCTCAATATCGCCGCCAAGTGAGTAAATCCCCATCCACTCATAGGGTGGCTCTCTGCAACCCCCAAAAGATAATGTTTGCACCTCCATGCTTGACAATGGGGATGGTGTTCTTTGGGTCACAGACAGCATTTACACTACCATTCAAAAGCTTAGGGTCACTTAGAAATTTCCTTATTTTTGAAAGAAAAGCACATTTTTTTCCAATGAAGCTAACTTTAAATGATCCAGAAGTATACTCTATACATTGTTAATGTGGTAAATGACTATTCTAGTTGCAAACATCTGGTTTGTAATGCAATATCTTCATAGGTGTACAGAGGCCCATTTCCAACAACCATCACTCCTGTGTTCTTATGGTACTTTGTGTTTGCTAACTGTGTAAGAAGGTTAATGGATGGTTAGAATACCCTTGAACACTCTTGTACAAGTACAGTATGTTAGCACAGCTGAAAACAGTTTGGCTGATAAGAGAAACTATAAAACTGACCTTCCTTTGAGCTAGAAGAGAATCTGGAGCATTACATTTGTTCGTTCCATTAAACTGTCAACATGGCCAGAAAAAAAGAACTTTCATGTGAAACTCGACAGTCTATTCTTTTTCTTAGAAATGAAGGCTATTCCATGCGAGACGTTGCCAAGAAACTGAAGATTTCCTACAACTGTGTGTACTACTACCTTCAGAGGAGAGCACAAAAAGGCTCTAACCTGAGTAGAAAGAGAAGTGGGAGGCCCCGATGCACAACTGAGCCACAAGACAAGTACATTAGAGTCTGTAGTTTGAGAAATCGATGTCTCACACGTCCTCAACTGGCAGCTTGATTAAATAGTACACGCAAAACGCCAGAGTCAACGTCTACAGTGAAGAGGCGACTCTGAGATGCTGGCCTTCAGGGCAGAGTGGCAAAGAAAAAGCAATATCTGAGACTGGTTAATAAAAGGAAAAGATTAAGATGGGCAAAAGAACACAGACATTGGACAGAGAAAGACTGGAAAAAAGTGTTGTGGACAGACGAATCCAAGTTTGAGGTGTTTGGATCACACAGGAGAACATTTGTGAGACGCAGAACAACTGAAAAGATGCTGAAAAAGTTCCTGACACCATCTGTCAAGCATGGTGGAGGTAATGTGATGGTCTTGGGTTGTTTTGGTGCTGGTAAAGTGTGAGATTTGTACAAGGCAAAAGGGATTTGAATAAGGAAGGCTATCACTCCATTTTGCAATGCCATGCCGTACCCTGTGGACAGCGCTTGATTGGAGCCAATTTCATCCTACAACAGGACAATGACCCAAAGCACACCTCCAAATTATGCAAGAACTACTTAGGGAAGAAGTAGGCAGCTGGTATTCTTTCTGTAATGGAGTGATCAGTGCAGTCACCAGATCTCAACCCCATTGAGCTGTTGTGGGAGCAGCTTGACCGTATGGTACGCAAACAGTGCCCATCAAGCAAAATCAACTTGTGGGAGGGACTTCAGGAAGCATGGGGAGAAATTTCTCCAGATTACCTCAGAAAATTAACTGCTAGAATGCCTAAGGTCTGCAATACTGTAATTGCTGCAAAGGGAGCATTCTTTGACGAAAGCAAAGTTTGAAGGAGAAAATTATTATTTCAATTAAAAATCTTTTTATTCGAACCTTGTCAATGTCTGGACTAGATTTTAAATTCATTTGGCAACTCATTTGATTAATAAAAGTATGAGTTTTCATGGAAAACACAAAATTGTCTGGGTGACCCCAAACTTTTGAACAGTAGTGTATCTTCCTCCAAATACGGTGAGTTGAGTTAAGGCCCAAGAGCTCAATTTTTGTCTCTTCTGACCACAGCACCTTCTCCCAATCACTCACAGAATCATCCAGGTGTTCATTGTCAAACCAGATGGGCCTGCACATGTGCCTTCTTGAGCAGGGGGGACCTTGCGGGCACTGCAGGATTTTAAACCTTTACGACTTAATGTGTTATCAATGGTTTTCTTGGTCCCAGCTACCTTGAGATCATTAACAAGTTCCTTCTGTGTAGTTTTAGGCTGATCTTTCACCTTCCTCATGGTCAGAAATAGCCCAAAAGGTGAGATTTTGCATAGTGCCCCAGATCGATGTTGATTGACAGTCATTTTGTATTTCTTCCATTTTCTTACTATTGCACCAACAGTTGTCTCCTTTTCACGCAGCATCTTACGTATGGTTTTGTAACCCATTCCAGCTTTGTGCTGGTCTATAATATTATCCCTGACATCCTTTGAAAGCTCTTTGGTCTTGCTTATGCTGTAGAGGTTAGAGTCTGACTGATTAATTGAGTCTGTGGACAGGAGTTTTTTTATAAAGGTGACTATGTAAGACAGCTGTCTTTAATGCAGGGAAGGAGTTGATTAGGAGCGTCTAACTGGTCTGTAGGAGCCAGAACTCTTAATGGCTGGTAGGGGATCAAATACTTATTTCTCGCTGCAAAATGAAAAAGAAATTACCGTATATAATTTATACAATGTGATTTTCTGGATTTTAGTTTTGATATTCTATCTCTCAATGTTAAAATTAACCTACCCTTAAAATTATAGACTGTTCATGTCTTTGTCAGTGGGCAAACTTATAAAATCAGCAAGGGATCAAATAATTATTTCCTTCACTTTATATATGTATACTCCCCAGGGGTAAATGCTTTTCATCTCTTGCACTTAGCATAGGCTTTACCAGTGTAGGAGTCTCACTTAAAAATGGAAAAAAATATTTCTGAGGAAGTGCTTAACATGTCTTCCAGGGTGTATTGTTCTCCCTCCTAATTTTGGCAGCCCTTATATTTAGTGCATAGACTTTACCAGTCTGAGTCCCAGTTGTTAAAAATATTTAAAAAAATCTTTTCTGAGGTCCTCCTTTAATTATCTTCCAGGCTGTATTGCAGTCTCTCATTCTAATTTTTGGCAGGTTTTGCACTTAGTTCATAGGCTTCATGAGTCTAGAGTTCCTTTACCTAAGAATTTTAACAGAATGTGTATGATGCCCTTCTTTATTTGCTGCTGTAGTTGTCACATGTTATTTTCCATGTGCATACCTTCTCATCAATGGAGTAATGTAGACCATACATTTTTTGGTGGGTGTGAATTGTAATGTTGTTTTACAAAATCAAAAATATACACACCTTTTACTTGTTACATACTTGTCTTAATATTCCAATTTGACAACTTTACATGCCAAAACTTTACCATGGGCAGTTGCAGCATTTTTAGGCAGTGTTCCTATCTTCTGACATTTGATGTTACCTTGTCTTTTATTTGGGCAGGGGGAATTACTCTGCCTTAACCAAAAATCTGCAGACAAATTATTACAGTAAATTAAGACAATTAGCTGGGCAGGTCGGTTTGACACACTTGTTTAAAGTTATCCTGATAGTGGATACATGATGACCAAAACACAGCCAGTATTTATAAGGCATGGCTTTATGATTTGAACCATGCACATTTGACTGTGAATTGTTGTGGCATTTCAGAGTAAAACAAACTTTAGGGGTCATCTAGTTGCTATAAAGCCTCACAGGTGACTAATCGAAAAGGTTGTTCCTTGGCTTCTTTTTTCTGCCAGCTACCAATGACCGACAAGTAGTGTTGAGCATTCCGATACCGCAAGTATCGGGTATCGGCCGATATTAGCGGTATCGGAATTCCGATACTGACTTCCGATACTTTTGTCATATCGGATTCCGGAATCGGAATCGGAAGTTCCCATCATGCTATGAGCCTGCTTGCTTTGATTAAGCCAATGGGAATCCTCCGAAGTGTGGGCACATCCTGTTAGGCATGTAGGCATGTTAACTATTGGCATGGCTGTGATTGGCTGCCGAAATAATGTCATGATGCACTATAAAAGCCACCGCAGCCGCCATTTTTGGTCACTCTGCTGTGAATTCAGTTAGGGACAGGCTGCTGTAGAAGACTGTGAGGGACAGTTAGAAATAGCGATTCCACCAAACATCTAGTGCTTTACCCAGGCTACATAAACCACCACTGTAGCCTTCTTTGCCCTAGCAGCAGTGTTCACAGCTGTCTGCAAGGGCTGTGTGAGTGCAGCTCACGCTGTGGAGTGGGTCCTGCAGCCACGTCAGGCTGTAGGCCACCCAGTGTGATCACTGCTGCCTCATACATCTTTTATTTTTTGAGCTGCATTTTTTACATAATTTCAATCTAGTGTGCTTCCATCCGTATCCATATACGTTGGTTGCAAACACTAGTAGTAGACAGCGGAGCCTTTCTGCAGCCTTTCAGTGCTAGTGTCCACTTTGCTGCACTGTTCACGGCTGTCAGAGAGGTCTCTGACTGTGTGTGAGTGCAGCTCACGCTGAGTAGTGTGTCCTGCAGCTACGTCTGGTTGTAGGACGCTCAGCGTGTCACTGCCTCACACATTTTTCTTTTATTGCAGCTCATTTTTTCTTCTATTAGTGTGCATCCATCCGTCTCCATCTACGGTGGTTGCAAACACTATATAGGAGTACACAGCGGAGCCTTTCTGCAGCCTGTCAGTGCCAGTGCCCACTTAGCTGCACTGTTCACGGCTGTCTGAGAGGTCTCTGACTGTGTGTGAGTGCAGTTCACGCAGAGTAGAGTGTCCTGCAGCTACGTCTGGTTGTAGGACGCTCAACGTGCGTCACTGCCTCACACATATTTGTCTTTGAGTGCAGGTCATTTTTTCTTCTCCTATTAGTGTGCATCCATCCGTATCCATCAACATTGGTTGGTTGCAAACACTATATAGGAGTAGATAGAGGAGCCTTTTTTTCTGGCTTGTGCCCTGCCGGCGCAGCCAGATTAGTATTACCCAATTTTTTTGGAGCCTCATCTTTTGCATTGTAGGCTACCTGCCTGCATTGTAATAGCTCCAAAAAGTTGGTGATACTATCAGTTTCAATTCTTTGTTCACATACTTTGAGTTTGTTTCCAACAAAGAAACCACAAAAAAAGTTCACCAAACACTACATTTGGAACTTGTGTAGGCCACATCAGCTCCTATTAAAGTGTAGTCCACACACACACACACTTCATAAAATTAGTGTTTCTTGTACCTGTAACCAGCTGTTCAGGAATAAGCACACTAAGGCCCCCCTTTGTACTTTTCTGCCTATCTTAAGCAGTCTGGCAAGATGAAGAAGGCAGGGAGTAAGGCGCGTGGGCGTGGGCGTGGGCGTGGAGTTTCAGCAGGGAGAGGACATGGGGATTCTGCAGGGAGAGGACGTGGGGATTCTGCAGGTAGAGGACGTGGGGATTCTGGGCCTGCTGCGGGCACCAGTGGATCAGCATCCCCCAGTTTTAGCAGGCAACAGTCCTTTATGCGCAGCTTTGTAGGACCTCAACGTACCCCACTGCTGCGGGAGGAACAAATTGAAGCCGTTGTCGGATGGATGGCAGCTAACGCATCGACTTCAATTACTTCCGCATCCTCTCAGGATCAGAGCACCGAAGAGCAACCATCTGTCTCTTCACCACCTGCCAAAGTGCCCAGGCAGTCAGAGAGACATGGACAGGAGCCATCACAGTCTCTACTTCTGTTCTCGGAATCTGTTGGCTTGGAAAGAGGGGGCCAGCCAAGCAGCATTCCTGAATGTGAAGAAGAGGGAGTATGCAGTGATGCGCAACTTCTTTGTCCCTCTGAATCTGAAGAGGCGAGTGGGCCAGTGCCTATGGTCAGCACACCTCAGTACGCATCAGATGATGACGAGACTCAGTTGCCACTTTCTGGTGCGTACGGTGCTGGCGAGACAACCCCGGAGAAGCAGCTGTTTGAAGAGGGGAGGGAAGATGATGAGGTCCTTGACCCATCATGGCGTGAGGAACTGGAAGGTGGTGGGAGCAGCTCGGAGGAAGAGATTCCCCTACCGGCCAAAACAGGAGGCAGAGGGAGGGGGAAGACTTGGTTGCCTGTACCCTCCACTTCGGCACCCGTTAGGAGCATTCCTCATTCCAAAGGCAAACCGGGCGCTCCCAAGAGTTGCAGTGCGTGGTCCTTTTTTGACACAGTTGCAGATGACATTTGCTTTGTCAAATGCAAGCTGTGTCATCAGATAGTCAAAAGAGGGAGAAATGTCAGCAACATCAATACCACAAATATGTGGAAACATGTGCGCACCAAGCACGAGTTGGAGTTGCAGAGACACCCTGAAGATGTAGGCCAACGTACAGCACCACCTACCACCTCTTCAGTTCGTGTTGGGGCCTCTTCCTCCAGCTCACACACTGCTGGTTCGGCTTCCTCACAGGATCGCCAAGGAAGAACCTCTGCCACTGTTGTCCGGAGACCCTGTCAGATTCCACCCATAGCAGCACGTTCCCATCCATCACAGCCATCGGTAGCACAGGCATGGGATAAAAGGCTCCCTTACTCGGCAAACCATCCCCGAGCACAGTCTCTGAATGCTGGCATTGCCAAACTTCTGACAGTTGAAATGCTGTCATTCAGGCTGGTGGACACTGACACCTTCCGGGACTTAATGGCATTGGCAGTCCCCCAATACAACGTGCCCAGCCGCTTTTATTTCAGCAGGCGAGCCGTCCCTGCCCTGCAGAAACATGTTGAGGGCAAAATAAAACATGCGCTACTAAACGCCGTTAGTAGCAAGGTCCACCTGACCACCGATGCGTGGACCAGTAACCATGGACAGGGACGATACCTTTCCCTCACTGCCCACTGGGTCAATGTTGTTGAGCCGGGTACAGATCTGGAGAGTGGCGCTGTACGTGTTCTTCCAACGCCACGGATTGCAGGACTCCAGTCTGTACACATAGACTCCTCCTCCTACTCAAGTTCCTCAGAAACAGCAGAGCAGGAGCCTGTTACGACCGATATGAGCACAGCCGTGGCCAAACGTCAACAGGCTGTACTCAAATTAATTTCTTTGGGGAATCGAAGCCACACAGCGCAGGAGCTCTGGAATGCTATCAAGCTGGAGAGCGATGTGTGGTTTGGGCCAGCGAATCTCCAGCCGGGCTTGGTAGTGTGTGACAATGGCCGAAATCTGGTGGCAGCTCTTGGCCTAGGCAACCTCACACACATCCCATGTCTGGCACATGTGCTTAACTTGGTCGTGCAGAGCTTTCTGAGAGACTATCCGGATCTTGATGCACTGTTGCACAAGGTCCGCATAGAGTGCGCTCACTTGCGACGTTCCAGCACGGCAAGATCGCGCCTCGCTGCTCTGCAGTGACGATTTGGCCTTCCGGAACATCGCATCATATGTGAACTACCCACCCGGTGGAATTCAACGTTACATATGTTGGAGCGGTTGTGTGAGCAGCAGGCAGCAGTCATGGAGTACCAGCTGCATCAGGCGCAAACAAGTCGCACTGTGCGCCGTTCACACTTCAGAACCATTGAGTGGGCCTCTATGAAGGACATCTGCCTCGTTTTGCGTGCCTTCGATGAATCCACGCGGATGGCGAGTGCAGATGATGCACTAGTCAGCATGACTGTCCCCCTTATCTGCCTGCTTCAACAAACACTGCAAGCACTAAGGGATAAGGTTTCAGAAGAGGTGGAGGATGAGGAGTCCCAAATGCCATCTGCTTCTGGACAGTCTGCGCTACGTGTTTCCTCACAAAGGCCTAGGCAGGGGACACTTTGTGAGGAGGATGAGGAGGAGTCGATGGAGGAGGAAGACATCTCTCCAGAGGAGGGAGGTACACAAACCTCTACTCAGTATGTACAGCGAGGGTGGGGTGATGCAGAGCAGGCCGAGGTCACGCCTCAAACAGGGGACAGCGGTTCTTTGGCAGTTGGGAGTCTGCAGCACATGGTTGATTTCATGCTGCAGTGCCTGAGAAACGACCGCCGCATCGCCCACATTCTCGTCTCGGCTGATTATTGGGTGTACACCCTCCTAGATCCTCGCTACCGGGACAGCGTACAAAGGCTCATACCAACGTTGAACCGGGAGCGTAAACTGCGGGAGTACGAAGAGTCACTGGTGCAGTCCATAATGTTTTCCATTCCACCCGACAGCATTGTTGCTAGTGCTTTACAAAGCAGCTCTGTGCATCGAGGCAGTGGAGGAAACTCTGCACAAAGAGGGAGCAGAGGCAGCGCCGCAGCACAAGGCAAGACCACTATGGCCCAAATGTGGCAAAGTTTTGTGTGCCCACCACAATTGTCTACACCATCAGTGATGCCTCGAGTCAGCAGGAGGCAACGCTTCCGTCAGATGGTGTCAGACTACATGTCTTGCCCTGTCGCTGTACTCCCAGATGGCTCTTCCCCCTTCAAGTTTTGGGTCTCTAAGCTGGATACATGGCCAGAGCTTAGCCAGTATGCATTGGAGGTGCTGGCTTGCCCTGCTGCCAGTGTATTATCGGAACGTGTCTTTAGTGCCGCAGGTGGTGTACTAACAGACCGTCGCACGCGACTATCTTCCGATAATGTTGACCGGCTGACTTTTCTGAAAATGAACAAGGCCTGGATCTCCAAAGACTTTGCCATTCCTCTTACAGACTAAATTAGTGGTTGGCAACTGTATCCAGGTCTGCTGGTGTGTTCATTTTTCTACCACCTGAACTATAATCCCTGTGCTTCAACACAGCCAGTTGTCGCTCAGATGTGTCGTCTGCACAGAGAAACACACTAGCTCCTGTGTTAGTGGGGTTCAGTAACGCCAGCTGATCCCCTGCTGTGTGGACGGCAAAGTCACCAGCTCCATCAACATTCAAACCACTACTGATTTTTAACCGTGCCCAACTTAGGTCTCTGGCTCCACTGTCTCTACTATTTCCCCTGACCTCCAACCCCGCCATCTACATCTCTGAAGTGGCGTCAGCACAATCTACACTTGTTCCTGTGTTCCTGTGGCTCAGTCCCATCAGTTTATCCCCTGATGTGTGTCCGGCAAGGTCTCCTGCTCTGTCCACATTCCCATAACCAGTAGTGGGAATGAGGACAGAGCTGGCGAACTTGCCGGACAAACATCAGGGGATCAACTGACGGGACTGAGCACCAGTAACACAGGAACAAGTGTAGATTGTGCTGACGCCACTTCAGAGATGTAGCTGGCGGGGTTGGAGGCCAGGGTAAATAGTAGAGACAGTGGAGCCAGAGGCCTAAGTGGAGCATGGTTAGAATCAGTAGTAGTCAAAAACCTCCATAAAAACCGCTGCCCATTGGCCTCTGCATGCGGCATGCGTAATCCTGGGCTCCAACAGTGTCAGTTGGTGTTCAGAAGTGTCGTCTCCACAGAGCCAAACACATTCGTTCGAGTGTTAGTGGGTTTCAGCACTGCCAGCTGTTCCCCTGCTGTGGAGATGGCAAGTCTCCTGCTGCCTTCACCTGCCAAAAGCAACAGGCCCCAGCCTGCTCCTCGCCTAATCCTGGGCTCCAACAGCGTCAGTTGGTGTTCAGAAGTGTCGTCTCCACAGAGCCAAACACATTCGTTCGAGTGTTAGTGGGTTTCAGCACTGCCAGCTGTTCCCCTGCTGTGGAGATGGCAAGTCTCCTGCTGCCTACACCTGCCAAAATCCAGTAGGCCCCAGCCTGCTCCACGCCTAATCCTGGGCTCCAACAGCGTCAGTTGGTGTTCAGAAGTGACATCTCCACAGAGCCAAACACATTCGTTCGAGTGTTAGTGGGTTTCAGCACTGCCAGCTGTTCCCCTGCTGTGGAGATGGCAAGTCTCCTGCTGCCTTCACCTGCCAAAAGCAACAGGCCCCAGCCTGCTCCTCGCCTAATCCTGGGCTCCAACAGCGTCAGTTGGTGTTCAGAAGTGTCGTCTCCACAGAGCCAAACACATTCGTTCGAGTGTTAGTGGGTTTCAGCACTGCCAGCTGTTCCCCTGCTGTGGAGATGGCAAGTCTCCTGCTGCCTACACCTGCCAAAATCCAGTAGGCCCCAGCCTGCTCCACGCCTAATCCTGGGCTCCAACAGCGTCAGTTGGTGTTCAGAAGTGACATCTCCACAGAGCCAAACACATTCGTTCGAGTGTTAGTGGGTTTCAGCACTGCCAGCTGTTCCCCTGCTGTGGAGATGGCAAGTCTCCTGCTGCCTTCACCTGCCAAAAGCAACAGGCCCCAGCCTGCTCCTCGCCTAATCCTGGGCTCCAACAGCGTCAGTTGGTGTTCAGAAGTGTCGTCTCCACAGAGCCAAACACATTCGTTCGAGTGTTAGTGGGTTTCAGCACTGCCAGCTGTTCCCCTGCTGTGGAGATGGCAAGTCTCCTGCTGCCTACACCTGCCAAAATCCAGTAGGCCCCAGCCTGCTCCACGCCTAATCCTGGGCTCCAACAGCGTCAGTTGGTGTTCAGAAGTGACATCTCCACAGAGCCAAACACATTCGTTCAAGTGTTAGTGGGTTTCAGCACTGCCAGCTGTTCCCCTGCTGTGGAGATGGCAAGTCTCCTGATGCCTTCACCTGCCAAAAGCAACAGGCCCCAGCCTGCTCCTCGCCTAATCCTGGGCTCCAACAGCGTCAGTTGGTGTTCAGAAGTGTTGTCTCCACAGAGCCAAACACATTCGTTCGAGTGTTAGTGGGTTTCAGCACTGCCAGCTGTTCTCCTGCTGTGGAGATGGCAAGTCTCCTGCTGCCTACACCTGCCAAAATCCAGTAGGCCCCAGCCTGCTCCACGCCTAATCCTGGGCTCCAACAGCGTCAGTTGGTGTTCAGAAGTGACATCTCCACAGAGCCAAACACATTCGTTCGAGTGTTAGTGGGTTTCAGCACTGCCAGCTGTTCCCCTGCTGTGGAGATGGCAAGTCTCCTGCTGCCTTCACCTGCCAAAAGCAACAGGCCCCAGCCTGCTCCTCGCCTAATCCTGGGCTCCAACAGCGTCAGTTGGTGTTCAGAAGTGTCGTCTCCACAGAGCCAAACACATTCGTTCGAGTGTTAGTGGGTTTCAGCATTGCCAGCTGTTCCCCTGCTGTGGAGATGGCAAGTCTCCTGCTGCCTACACCTGCCAAAATCCAGTAGGCCCCAGCCTGCTCCACGCCTAATCCTGGGCTCCAACAGCGTCAGTTGGTGTTCAGAAGTGACATCTCCACAGAGCCAAACACATTCGTTCGAGTGTTAGTGGGTTTCAGCACTGCCAGCTGTTCCCCTGCTGTGGAGATGGCAAGTCTCCTGCTGCCTTCACCTGCCAAAAGCAACAGGCCCCAGCCTGCTCCTCGCCTAATCCTGGGCTCCAACAGCGTCAGTTGGTGTTCAGAAGTGTCGTCTCCACAGAGCCAAACACATTTGTTCGAGTGTTAGTGGGGTTCAGCACTGCCAGCTGTTTCCCTGCTGTGGAGATGGCAAGTCTCCTGCTGCCTTCACCTGCCAAAAGCAACAGGCCCCAGCCTGCTCCTCGCCTAATCCTGGGCTCCAACAGCGTCAGTTGGTGTTCAGAAGTGTCGTCTCCACAGAGCCAAACACATTCGTTCGAGTGTTAGTGGGTTTCAGCACTGCCAGCTGTTTCCCTGCTGTGGAGATGGCAAGTCTCCTGCTGCCTACACCTGCCAAAATCCAGTAGGCCCCAGCCTGCTCCACGCCTAATCCTGGGCTCCAACAGCGTCAGTTGGTGTTCAGAAGTGACATCTCCACAGAGCCAAACACATTCGTTCGAGTGTTAGTGGGTTTCAGCACTGCCAGCTGTTCCCCTGCTGTGGAGATGGCAAGTCTCCTGCTGCCTTCACCTGCCAAAAGCAACAGGCCCCAGCCTGCTCCTCGCCTAATCCTGGGCTCCAACAGCGTCAGTTGGTGTTCAGAAGTGTCGTCTCCACAGAGCCAAACACATTCGTTCGAGTGTTAGTGGGTTTCAGCACTGCCAGCTGTTCCCCTGCTGTGGAGATGGCAAGTCTCCTGCTGCCTACACCTGCCAAAATCCAGTAGGCCCCAGCCTGCTCCACGCCTAATCGTGGGGTCCAACAGCGTCAGTTGGTGTTCAGAAGTGACATCTCCACAGAGCCAAACACATTCGTTCGAGTGTTAGTGGGTTTCAGCACTGCCAGCTGTTCCCCTGCTGTGGAGATGGCAAGTCTCCTGCTGCCTTCACCTGCCAAAAGCAACAGGCCCCAGCCTGCTCCTCGCCTAATCCTGGGCTCCAACAGCGTCAGTTGGTGTTCAGAAGTTTCGTCTCCACAGAGCCAAACACATTCGTTCGAGTGTTAGTGGGTTTCAGCACTGCCAGCTGTTCCCCTGCTGTGGAGATGGCAAGTCTCCTGCTGCCTACACCTGCCAAAATCTAGTAGGCCCCAGCCTGCTCCACGCCTAATCCTGGGCTCCAACAGCGTCAGTTGGTGTTCAGAAGTGACATCTCCACAGAGCCAAACACATTCGTTCGAGTGTTAGTGGGTTTCAGCACTGCCAGCTGTTCCCCTGCTGTGGAGATGGCAAGTCTCCTGCTGCCTTCACCTGCCAAAAGCAACAGGCCCCAGCCTGCTCCTCGCCTAATCCTGGGCTCCAACAGCGTCAGTTGGTGTTCAGAAGTGTTGTCTCCACAGAGCCAAACACATTCGTTCGAGTGTTAGTGGGTTTCAGCACTGCCAGCTGTTCTCCTGCTGTGGAGATGGCAAGTCTCCTGCTGCCTACACCTGCCAAAATCCAGTAGGCCGCAGCCTGCTCCACGCCTAATCCTGGGCTCCAACAGCGTCAGTTGGTGTTCAGAAGTGACATCTCCACAGAGCCAAACACATTCGTTCGAGTGTTAGTGGGTTTCAGCACTGCCAGCTGTTCCCCTGCTGTGGAGATGGCAAGTCTCCTGCTGCCTTCACCTGCCAAAAGCAACAGGCCCCAGCCTGCTCCTCGCCTAATCCTGGGCTCCAACAGCGTCAGTTGGTGTTCAGAAGTGTCGTCTCCACAGAGCCAAACACATTCGTTCGAGTGTTAGTGGGTTTCAGCACTGCCAGCTGTTCCCCTGCTGTGGAGATGGCAAGTCTCCTGCTGCCTACACCTGCCAAAATCCAGTAGGCCCCAGCCTGCTCCACGCCTAATCCTGGGCTCCAACAGCGTCAGTTGGTGTTCAGAAGTGACATCTCCACAGAGCCAAACACATTCGTTCGAGTGTTAGTGGGTTTCAGCACTGCCAGCTGTTCCCCTGCTGTGGAGATGGCAAGTCTCCTGCTGCCTTCACCTGCCAAAAGCAACAGGCCCCAGCCTGCTCCTCGCCTAATCCTGGGCTCCAACAGCGTCAGTTGGTGTTCAGAAGTGTCGTCTCCACAGAGACAAACACATTCGTTCGAGTGTTAGTGGGTTTCAGCACTGCTAGCTGTTCCCCTGCTGTGGAGATGGCAAGTCTCCTGCTGCCTACACCTGCCAAAATCCAGTAGGCCCCAGCCTGCTCCACGCCTAATCGTGGGGTCCAACAGCGTCAGTTGGTGTTCAGAAGTGTCGTCTCCACAGAGCCAAACACATTCGTTCAAGTGTTAGTGGGGTTCAGCACTGCCAGCTGTTCCCCTGCTGTGGAGATGGCAAGTCTCCTGCTGCCTTCAGCTGCCAAAAGCAACAGGCCCCAGCCTGCTCCTCGCCTAATCCTGGGCTCCAACAGCGTCAGTTGGTGTTCAGAAGTGTCGTCTCCACAGAGCCAAACACATTTGTTCGAGTGTTAGTGGGGTTCAGCACTGCCAGCTGTTTCCCTGCTGTGGAGATGGCAAGTCTCCTGCTGCCTTCACCTGCCAAAAGCAACAGGCCCCAGCCTGCTCCTCGCCTAATCCTGGGCTCCAACAGCGTCAGTTGGTGTTCAGAAGTGTCGTCTCCACAGAGCCAAACACATTCGTTCGAGTGTTAGTGGGTTTCAGCACTGCCAGCTGTTCCCCTGCTGTGGAGATGGCAAGTCTCCTGCTGCCTACACCTGCCAAAATCCAGTAGGCCCCAGCCTGCTCCACGCCTAATCCTGGGCTCCAACAGCGTCAGTTGGTGTTCAGAAGTGACATCTCCACAGAGCCAAACACATTCGTTCGAGTGTTAGTGGGTTTCAGCACTGCCAGCTGTTCCCCTGCTGTGGAGATGGCAAGTCTCCTGCTGCCTTCACCTGCCAAAAGCAACAGGCCCCAGCCTGCTCCTCGCCTAATCCTGGGCTCCAACAGCGTCAGTTGGTGTTCAGAAGTGACGTCTCCACAGAGCCAAACACATTCGTTCGAGTGTTAGTGGGTTTCAGCACTGCCAGCTGTTCCCCTGCTGTGGAGATGGCAAGTCTCCTGCTGCCTACACCTGCCAAAATCCAGTAGGCCCCAGCCTGCTCCACGCCTAATCCTGGGCTCCAACAGCGTCAGTTGGTGTTCAGAAGTGACATCTTCACAGAGCCAAACACATTCGTTCGAGTGTTAGTGGGTTTCAGCACTGCCAGCTGTTCCCCTGCTGTGGAGATAGCAAGTCTCCTGCTGCCTTCACCTGCCAAAAGCAACAGGCCCCAGCCTGCTCCTCGCCTAATCCTGGGCTCCAACAGCGTCAGTTGGTGTTCAGAAGTGTCATCTCCACAGAGCCAAACACATTCGTTCAAGTGTTAGTGGGGTTCAGCACTGCCAGCTGTTCCCCTGCTGTGGAGATGGCAGTCTCTCCTGCTGTCACCTCATTCCAAATACAGTAGGCCTCTGCCTACACCCTCCTATTTCCTGGGCTTCAACACAGCCAGTTGTAGCTCGGAAGTGCCGTCCACACGGAAAGAGACACTTGCTCCCGTGTCTCAGTGGGGTTCAGTAACGTCAGCTGATCCCCTGCTGTGTGGATGGCAGTCTCTCCTGCTGTCACCTCATTCCAAATTCAGTAGGCCTCTGCCTACACCCTCCTATTTCCTGGGCTTCAACACAGCCAGTTGTAGCTCGGAAGTGCCGTCCACGCGGAAAGAGACACTTGCTCCCGTGTCTCAGTGGGGTTCAGTAACGTCAGCTGATCCCCTGCTGTGTGGATGGCAGTCTCTCCTGCTGTCACCTCATTCCAAATACAGTAGGCCTGTGCCTACACCCTCTTATTTCCTGGGCTTCAACACAGCCAGTTGTAGCTCGGAAGTGCCGTCCACACGGAAAGAGATACTTGCTCCCGTGTATCAGTGGGGTTCAGTAACGTCAGCTGATCCCCTGCTGTGTGGATGGCAGTCTCTCCTGCTGTCACCTCATTCCAAATACAGTAGGCCTCTGCCTACACCCTCTTATTTCCTTGGCTTCAACACAGCCAGTTGTAGCTCAGAAGTGCCGTCCACACGGAAAGAGACACTTGCTCCCGTGTCTCAGTGGGGTTCAGTAACGTCAGCTGATCCCCTGCTGTGTGGATGGCAGTCTCTCCTGCTGTCACCTCATTCCAAATACAGTAGGCCTGTGCCTACACCCTCCTATTTCCTGGGCTTCAACACAGCCAGTTGTAGCTCGGAAGTGCCGTCCACACGGAAAGAGATACTTGCTCCCGTGTCTCAGTGGGGTTCAGTAACGTCAGCTGATCCCCTGCTGTGTGGATGGCAGTCTCTGCTGCTGTCACCTCATTCCAAATACAGTAGGCCTCTGCCTACACCCTCCTATTTCCTGGGCTTCAACACAGCCAGTTGTAGCTCGGAAGTGCCGTCCACACGGAAAGAGACACTTGCTCCCGTGTCTCAGTGGGGTTCAGTAACGTCAGCTGATCCCCTGCTGTGTGGATGGCAGTCTCTCCTGCTGTCACCACATTCCAAATACAGTAGGCCTCTGCCTACACCCTCCTATTTCCTGTGCTTCAACACAGCCAGTTGTAGCTCGGAAGTGCCGTCCACACGGAAAGAGATACTTGCTCCCGTGTCTCAGTGGGGTTCAGTAACGTCAGCTGATCCCCTGCCGTGTGGATGGCAGTCTCTCCTGCTGTCACCACATTCCAAATACAGTAGGCCTCTGCCTACACCCTCCTATTTCCTGGGCTTCAACACAGCCAGTTGTAGCTCGGAAGTGCCGTCAAAAACACGGAAAGAGATACTTGCTCCCTTGTCTCAGTGGGGTTCAGTAACGTCAGCTGATCCCCTGCTGTGTGGATGGCAGTCTCTCCTGCTGTCACCACATTCCAAATACAGTAGGCCTCTGCCTACACCCTCCTATTTCCTGGGCTTCAACACAGCCAGTTGTAGCTCGGAAGTGCCGTCCACACGGAAAGAGACACTTGCTCCCGTGTCTCAGTGGGGTTCAGTAACGTCAGCTGATCCCCTGCTGTGTGGATGGCAAAGTCTCCTGCTGCCTACACAGTCGTACCACTACTGATTTTTAACCGTGCTCCAATTAGGCCTGTGGCTCCACTGTCTCTCGTATTTCCCCTGTCCTCCAACCCCGCCAGTTACAGCTCCGAAGTGGCGTCTGCACAATCCACACTTGTTCCTGTGTTACAGGTGTTCAGTCCGGTCAGTTAATCCCCTGATGTGTGTCCGGCAATGTCGCCTGCTCTGTCCACATTCCCATAACTAGTTATGGGAATGTGGACAGAGCAGGCGACATTGCCGGACACACATCAGGGGATTAACTGACCGGACTGAACACCTGTTACACAGGAACAAGTGTGGATTTTGCAGACGCCACTTCGGAGCTGTAACTGGCGGGGTTGGAGGACAGGGGAAATACGAAAATCAGTGAAGCCACAGGCCTAAGTGGAGCTTGGTTAAAATTAGTAGAAGTCTACAACCGATCTTAAAATTTCTTCAATGCAGCCTCAGCCTGCTCCGTGCTTGTCCCTGGGCTTCAACACAGCAAGTTGTTGCTCGGAAGTGCCGTCTTCACAGAGTAAAACACTAGCTCCTGTGTTTGTGGGGTTCAGTAACATCAGCTGTTCCCCTGCTGTTTTGATGGCAATCTGTCCTGCTGCCTCCCAATTGACAGCACATCAGGCCTCAGCCTGCTAAGTGCTTGTCCTGGGCTCCAACATCGCCAGTTGCTGCTCATAACTGACTTTGGCACGGGTACTCCCTCCTGCCCAGCTTGGTTCCAGCCCTGCCTGCTGTTTCCGGGAAGTGTCAATGTCAGTTTGCCACCCCAAGTTGCCATGTCGTGTTGCGGTTGGGTTAGCCGAGGCTAGGGTGCCAGCAGTTTAGGTGCTTCCTATGTGGACTGCGGGTTCTGGTAAGAAAGGCTTGTTCCGTAGTGCCAGTAGGACAAGCACCCCCTGTAGGACTGTGTGATTTGGTAACTGCGGCCAGATTGCGGCATGCCAACTTTGCTTTTCAGGGGTAACTTCTGCTACCCCTCCGGGTTCCAGCACCGTCAGCTGGTTCTCGTCAGAGCCTTTGGCCTAGGTGCCTCCATCTCGGTATCCGAGTTCCGGCAACGTCTGCTGGTCCTTGGTAGTGCTTTGTAGCACAGGTACCTCCTGCTTAGTAACCGGGTTCCAGCACCGTCAGCTGGTCCTCGGTTGTGCCATTGGCTCTTATTCCTTCTGCTGCCCCTCCGGGTGCCAGCACTGTCAGCTGGTCCTCGCTATTTCCATTTGCTCTTGCAGCTTATGCTACCCCTCCGGGTTCCAGCACCGTCAGCTGGTTCTCGTCAGAGCCTTTGGCCTAGGTGCCTCCATCTCGGTATCCGAGTTCCGGCAACATCTGCTGGTCCTTGGTAGTGCTTTGTAGCACAGGTACCTCCTGCTTAGTAACCGGGTTCCAGCACCGTCAGCTGGTCCTCGGTTGTGCCATTGGCTCTTATTCCTTCTGCTGCCCCTCCGGGTGCCAGCACTGTCAGCTGGTCCTCGCTATTTCCATTTGCTCTTGCAGCTTATGCTACCCCTCCGGGTTCCAGCACCGTCAGCTGGTTCTCGTCAGAGCCTTTGGCCTAGGTGCCTCCATCTCGGTATCCGAGTTCCGGCAACGTCTGCTGGTCCTTGGTAGTGCTTTGTAGCACAGGTACCTCCTGCTTAGTAACCGGGTTCCAGCACCGTCAGCTGGTCCTCGGTAGTGCCATTGGCTCTTGTTCCTTCTGCTGCCCCTCCGGGTGCCAGTACAGTCAGCTGGTTCAAGAGGACAAAGAACAGGAAGACAACCACCAAGATGCAGAACAACAAGAGAGAGAAGACAAAGAAGCATAAAAAAACAAAGCAGAAGAACATTAAGCATAAGACTAATACTCTGAGCAAATGATATTATCTTATTTATAAGCAGAAGAAGACTAAGCAGTGTATGGGGGTGAGTCCGTTCCTCCTCGTGGTGCCCCTGGAAAAGGCCTGCTGCTGCAGGCCAAACTGAACGCGGACAAATCCTGTTGTAAATCTTTTGTGACAGGCAGAACGGAAGGTGTAAACTTCTAACTTTTCTAGATAACAACTACAGGAATGCCTGACACAAACAAGAATATGATGAAGAAGAATAGGAAGAAGATGAAGAAGTTGAATATGTAGAATAATAATTGTTGAATAAGAAGAATATGAAGAATGTAAGAAAAGGAAGAAGAAGAAGAATGTAAAAAAAGGAAGTAGAAGAATTTAAAAAAAGGAAGAAGAAGAATGTAAAAAAAGGAATAAGAAGAAGAATGTAAAAAAAGGAAGTAGAAGAATGTAAAAAAAGGAAGAAGAAGAAGAAGAATGTAAAAAAAGGAATAATAAGAAGAAGAAGGTAAAAAAAGGAAGAAGAATAAGAAAGAGGAAGAAAGAAGAAAGAAGAAGAAGACATACATGTCTGGCAAAATATAAATGAGGCTAACATAGTCAATATCTTTGTAACTCCTAACGTCTTTAAAAAAAAAGTTTAATTCCTGCTATTCCATTTGATTGGGCTAAACCTCTATGGCTTTAATGTCTCCTCCACCTCCCACAATACATTCTACATTATTCTTAGTTGTTTTTCTTCATGTAGAATTAACCTACAAGGAAAGAAAGGGTTTTTTTTAATTCCGATATTTTGGCCCCATTGACTTGCATTGGTTCCCGGTATCGGAATCGGCGATACCGATACTTTTTTTTAAGATCGGCCGATCCATTCCGATCCGATATTTTCAAGTATCGGCTGGTATCGCTCAACTCTACCGACAAGTCTTTCCTCATACACGACTTTAATCATTAGCTAATTAGCACTGGGTGCAAGATTGTGTCCCTGTGTAGGCAAGACACAAAGGTCAATATTATTGTAACCTATAAAGCAAAAATTCTTGCAATTTTGTAAATTACATTTTTTCATTGAAATTCTCATTTTTTTCTGAATTTGTACATAATTTATTGGGATGGGTGAATTCTTTCATTACCAAGATGTGCCGTGTTCCCTGGTCGTTAACGCTTTCTATGAATGCTGTCCACTCTCTGCAAAGTGCTTGATGAGTTTGTGTGCCTCGTTTCTGTGGCGCTTGTACAGAACAGTTGCACAAGGCACAACATTGTAAAATATCAAACCAAATTTTATGAAATTCTGTCATGCAACTTTCTATAACAAAATTTGGATTTTTTTTTCTGAAATTGTTAATGATTTTTGGGAGTGGCATGCCTCTGCTTGTACCCGCACTACAGATACAATAAAAAACCATTACAGTATATATGACTTGATGAGTCAGATGTTTTAAATGCCACTGCACCAACCTGATGCACAAACAGCAGAGTTGCACCATCTGAACAGCCAGTTCAGTAATTCCTGCAATGTGTCCTTTCTTCAGCAAATACACAGAACTACATTTCCATGGACTTCTGGCTGAGCAGGTGAAAACAGTGCAAAAAACTCACCCAGTTAGCTACAGGCATACTGTCATGTCCAGTTTCCAGTCTACTTTTAGAACAGGGATTCAACATGTGCCAGTAGCTTTGCTACACCCCAGCAGATCAGAGAATATTCCACAATCATGAAAAACCTTGCATTCGTCAAAATGAATCAGGCATGAATGAGTGTTAATTTTCATTAACCTATGGTTAATGTCAATAGTCACTATACCATTAGCCTGACTGTCAATTGTCTGTCTTCTACACAATTTTGATGCCAACAGTGACGGTGGCCTACTCTCAGCATGGAATCTACTCCCAATCCACCATTTCAGAGCACTGCTGCTGGCAGGGCTGCCATTGCTTGTCGTACATTGCTTGTGAGCCAACTCCATACCTGCTCCTTCATTTTTTTCCTACCATGCGGCTTCTGCCATTGCCACTGCCAGTCGCACAAGACACACTAGCCACATGTCTCCTGGTTTCCATACTGTGTTTTAAAGATGTAATGTACTGCTAGATTCTTGAAAATGCACAAACATGAAACAGCTTTAAAAATTGGACTAATATTTTTGCATGGCTTGCATCATTGCTCCTTCCCTTTGAAAACATCTAGTCTGTTCCTGCTTCCCAAATAAAGGGATAATTTTTATACGGCTTGTGATAAAGCTATTGCTTATTCATTTAGCAAAGAAAAGAAGCTTTTGCCACTTCTCAAGCAGGGATAAACAGGACTCATGAACATTATCATTAGCTAAAGTGATAGAGGAATTTAGTTGCTTATAGGTTACATAAGGTTCCTTTATGTCTTCTTGGACTATTATGCATGTTCCTCTTGGAGTGATCTTTGTTGGTCAACCATCCTTGAGGAAGGTAATAACGGCCATCAAATTTACTCCATCTGTTCCTGATCTATCTGACTGTGGATTGGTGAAGTTCAAACTGTTTAGAGAGGGTATTGTAACCTTTTTTTACAGCCTGACAAGCAGCAACAACTCTTCTGAGGTCCTGATATATCCTTTGTTTATACGATGATACAGTTTTACATGCATGATGTGAAGAGCAGACTTTGGTAGATCTCAGTCCTTTGCAAAATAGGTTGCGCATTCACAACTAATTGTTACCCCTTTGATTGAAAACATCATACTTAAATTTACCTTCAAATTATCTGCTAAACTTAAAGGATCATACACTTGAGGAATAAATATCCTTGCTGCCTGAGTACAAATAATTTTTTCTCCAGTCTCAGTCCTCTATGCACAGCCAGTCTCCTCTGCACTGCTCTAAAGCTGTCAGTATGATGTAGCAAATATAGATGTATACAAATCGACACAGAGTAGAATAAAGATGGAGGAAAAACCCCTGTTGTGTTCATTGAGATTTATTTCTTCACATGCCAGAGCCTTGCTTTGCGTGTGCTATTTGTGTTTACCATACAGCTCCTTTGTCAGTTGAGATACATGTCTCTAGAGCTTTAATGGTTTTCTAAGAAATGTTTTGCCATGTTATATGCTTAGTGACATGCAAATCATCAATATCCACTGCTGGCAGATCCCTTCCCAATTAGTGTATCATCAATGAAGACTAAAGGGGTATGATAAGGACCTGTGTAATATTCCCCCTTTAAGGCCTCTGCATAGCGTTGCCAACATGGTTACCAGACCAGTCTCTAGCAATCATAGCATCCTAGAAAATAGTGGGACTCTTAACTGAAGATGATGCAGCACATTTCCAACTTCTCTTGCTCTGCACCGTGTTAGCTTAGAATGGTTCACTAAGTGCTGACATATTGGCCTATGCTCATTGTGATCTGCCAGAGTGATAAATTAATGTCTCTCAATTCAAGAATTCTGTCTATCTCAATTTGTGGCAAGTGACATTAACTGGTATCGACATACAGAATACATTGCAAAATCATCCCAAAAAGACTTTATTTAATTTTGAGGTTTCAAGTGGCTAAAAAAATGTTCTTTCAACATGGATTAATGCCCCTTCCACATGTCACAAATGGATGCTTGAAAATTTAAACATTTACAGATCTCAGATAGACATGCTCCGTTCTTGTTCTGCATCACCTTACAGCATGTCCTTCTTGGAATTATAATTTCAATGTTGAGGAGGGCATGTGTATGGGTGTGTGTTTGCATATATGCATATATATATATATATATATATATATATATACAGTATATGTACACATAAAGCCATTATTCCACAGTGCTTTACGGATATCATCATCAATGCTCCCCAATGGAGCTCACAATCTACATTCCCTATCATTATGCCTATCATATGTATGTCAAAGAAACTTTATTTGGAAATGGGAAATCTACTCAAAAGAGGTGTTGCTAAACCAATTTATCCTCTATCTGTAGAGGAGATATTACAGTGGGTACAGAAAGTATTCAGACCCCTTTAAATTTTTCACTCTTTGTTTCATTGCAGCCATATGGTAAATTCAAAAAAGTTCTTTTTTTCCTCATTAATGTACACTCTGCACCCAATCTTGACTTAAAAAAACAGAAATGTAGAGATTTTTGCAAATTTATTAAAAAAGAAAAACTGAAATATCACATGGTCATAAGACCCTTTGCTCAGTAGCTCAGTATGGAGCAGCTTTTTGAGCTAGTGCAGCCATGAGTCTTCCTGGGAATGATGTAATAAGCTGTTCACACCTTGATTTGGGGATCTTCTGCAATTCTTCCTTGCAGATCCTCTCCAGTTCCGTCAGGTTGGATGGGGAACATTGGTGGACAGCCATTTTCAGGTCTCTCCAGAAATGCTCAAATGGGTTTAAGTCAGGGCTCTGGCTTGGCCAGTCAAGAATCGTCACAGAGGGTTATTGTCTTGTTGGAAGGTGAAGCTTCAGCTAGTCTGAGGTCCAGAGCACTCTGGAAGAGGTTTTCATCTACGATATCTCTGTATCTCTGCATTTGTCCGCACTCATGTTTTCTTCAATTGCATCCAGTCATCCTGTCCCTGCAGCTAAAAAACACCACCATAGCATGATGCTGCCACCACCATCTTCCACTGTTGGGATTGTAACATAGTAGCATAGTTTTGAAGGCTGAAGGTAGACCTTATGTCCATCTAGTTCAGCCTATTTTTAGTGCAGCTGTTCTGCATTGTTGATCCTGGGGAAGGCAAAAAACCCACTGAGTAGAAGCCAATTTTCTCCACAGGGAAAAAAATTCCTTCTTCCTAAGCTGGGTCAACCATCTACCTATAATATTCTGTTATTCGTAACCTCCTATACTGTTACTCACAAGAAAAGCATCCATTCGTTTCTTAAATTCATTCAGTGAGTTGGCCATCACCACTTCCTCAGGAAGAGAATTCCAGAGCCTCACTGCTCTTACCGTGAAGAACCCTCTTCTATGCTGGTGCAGAAATTGTCTTTTGTCTTATTGGGCAGGTGATGAGCAGTACTTGGTTTTCTTCACACATACCGCTTAGAAATAACACCAAAAAGTTCTATCTTCATCTCATCAGACCACAGATTCTTATTTATCATAGTCTGGTAGTATTTCATTTGTTTTTCAGCAAACTCTGTGCGGGTTTTCTTATGTCTTGCACTGAGGAGAGGCTTCTGTTGGGCCACTCTGCCATAAAGGCCGGACTGGTGGAGGGCTGCAGTGATAGTTAACTTTGTGGAACTTTCTCCCCTCTCCCTACAGCATCTGTGGAGCTCAACCACAGTGATCTTGGGGTTCTTCCTTACCTTTCTCACCGAGGCTCTTCTCCCACGATTGCTCAGTTTGGCTGGACAGCCAGGTCTAGAAAGACATCTGGTGGTCCCAAACTTCTTTCATTTAAGAATTATGGAGGCCACTGTGCTCTTAGGAACCTTGAGTACTTCAGAAATTCTTTTGTAACCTTGGCCAGATGTGTGCCTTGCCACAATTCTGTCTCAGAGCTCCTTGGCCAGTTCCTTTCACCTCATGATTCTCATTTGGTCTGACATGCACTGTGAGCTATGAGGTCTTATATAGACAGGTGTGTGCCTTTACAAATCAAATCCTATCAGTTTAATTAAGCAAAGCTGGACTCCAATGAAGGAGAAGATCCATCTCAAGGAGAATCACAAGGAAATTGACAGCATGTAGCTTAAGGCCCCATCACACATACAGATGCACCAGCGATCCCGATAACGATACGACCTTGTCAGGATCATTGGTGCATCGCTACATGATCGCTGGTGAGCTGCCAAACAGTGACGCGCGCCGCTTAGTAACCCGATATTTACCTTAGAGACCAGCTCCCAGCGCCTGCTTAGAGCGCTGGGAGCCTCATTGATCATTGGCTCCCACTGCCACACACAGCGATGCGCGCTGGCCAGCGGGAGACCAGCGATGAAAAACTGGCCCAAGCCGATCGAGAACGATCAGCGATACCCGGCGGGGGGGGGGGGCAGTCGCTGATCCCCGTCATACACAGTGATCTCGCTGGCGAGATCGCTGTGACGTCACAAAATCAGCAATCTCGCTGTGTGTGACGGGGCCTTTAAATATGAGTGTCTGAGTAACGGGTCTTAATACTTATGATCATGTGATATTTCAGTTTATCCTTTTTAATAAATTTGCAAAAATTTCTACATTTCTGTTTTTTCAGTCAAGATGATGTGCAAGAGTGTACGTTAATGAGAAAAAAATGAACTTTTTTGAATTTACCAAATGGCTGCGATAAAACAAAGAGTGAAAAATTTAAAGTGATCTGAATATGTTCTGTTCCCACTGTAATTATTATGGTATGAGGGTACAGAACTAAATATGCAAAGATTGCAAGAATTGCCTGTATTTCGCAATTGTAACCATGAAATTAATTTGAGCATGAATAGAACAGTTCTCAATTTTATTTGCAGCAATAATAAGCTGTTGTTTTATTATCAATGTGAGTACAGTACGTCATGTGAAAAAATTGTGTGTCTGGCTTCCATAGATGGAAGGATTGTGTTCTTCAGCTTTCTTTTACTGAAATCCCTTTTTAATTAGATACCATAGTTAATTTGAGATCTATTATCTTCCACATACAATAAGGGTAGCAGGAATGCTTGGCAATTCCTGCAAACAAAGGATAACAGTTCAGCCTTGTCTTCTGTGTATTCTGGTCGAGTCAATATAGTGATTGAGGGAGTTGAGGTAGAAATGGAAGTTGTTTCTGTGTTAAATTGTTTGTACTGTACTTCAGCAGAGAACAAAAAGCGATGACTTCAAGCCAAATTTTTAGTCTTAAAAATAAATGTTTACACCAAAAGTTTTATATTTTTTATAAAAAGAAAAAGCAAACATTTTATGTAAAAGGACAAAAATGCCAAACATATAGTTTTTATTAATTATAGTAATAAAGAAATGCACATACAGTATACCATTCATTAACATGCTGCAGTGTAGAGTTTTAAATATTTATCAAATATCTACTCATATACCTTAAAGGGGTTGTTTAGCCTTCGTGTACAAAGTCTATTGTCACTCCAAGTAACTGCATACTTGTGAATTCAAGCATCATGTGCACTGCATGCTGTGGGGATTCTCCGGTAATGATGCCGGGAGCGGCAGATATGTGATTGCATACAATTTGTATACATACAGTCATGTGCTGACTAGGCATGTGGCCTTGCTCAATGCAGGTATATTTTGCGAAGCTGGAAACAGTCAAGTCGGAATGTGGCAACTCGCACACTTGTGGTCACATGATCACCTGCTCTGAATGCTGTCACCAGAGAATCCTCACAGCGTGCAACACGTGTGATATGAGCATTCACAACTCTTCAGCCACATAGAGTGACTGCAGACTTGTACCCTAATGCTGGACAAAAACTTTAACCCCTTTCTGACATTTGTCGTAATAATATGTCCCTGTTCCCTGGGCCTATTTGATCAGGGACGGATTATTTTGTCATTGAGATCTCCTGTTCACACAGAGTTTGAGTGGGTGATCGCTGCCAGGTGTCAGCTGATTCTGACAAGTGACACCCGGCACTAACTGCCAGGAAGAGATCATGCACAGCTTTCGGCACTTTAACCCCCTAAATCAGGGGTGGGGAATCTTTTTTCTGCCTAGGGCCATTTGGATATTTATACCATCCTTTGGGGGCCGTACAAACTCCGCCCACAAAGTACATCCTGACTCTGGCACTGGTTTCATGACTTAATCTTTCATTGCATGCCCTTCAATGTTCTGTAGTGAACACTGTGTGTGTGTGCTAACAGAGCAAGAAGAAATTAAAGAGCTTGTGGCTAACAAAATACAGCTCCCTGCCCAATAATGCAGTCCCTGAGAATCTGCTCGGGGGCCTGATAAAAGGTCATCGAGGGACGTAAATGGCCCTTGGGCCTGAGGTTCCTCACCCCTGCCCTAAATGCTGTAACTGAATGTGATCTCAGCATTCCGGGAGCTGACAGCCCCTCTGCCTTTGCATCCCCATGCAGTACAAGCAATCAACCGGCAAAAATGATGGGGCAAAGTAAAAAAAGTTTGATAAAACAACTTACATTTTTTTTTCTAAATTGTAATAATATTTGAAAAAAATAAAAAAAATGAAAAGATATTCTATCTAGTAGTGATGAGCGAGCACTAAAATGCTCGGGTGCTCGGGTGCTCGTTACTCGGGCAAAGCACATTGGAATACTCGGGTACTCGATCCAAGCAACGAGTCCAATGCAAGTCTATGGGAGACCTGAGCATTTTTACCACGATCCCCCCGGGGGTCCTTTTAAGGTCTAAAAATGTTAGAAGATGATGGAAACACTGCTCAAATGACACAGGTATATCATGGGGATCACCCCTGAAAGCATTCCTGACTCCTAGTTCACAGCTTTAAACAATTTTTTCATAGTTTCATGCCATTTTTACCGGTGCACCAAAAAACATACCAAAACGAAACCAAAATGGATTTTGCAGGAGTATGCGGGGCTGTGCCAGGGTCTGTGCTGGGGTATGCGGGTCTGTGCAGGTCTGTGCAGGTCTGTGCAGGGGGCTTTGTGGGGGTATGCGGGGCTGTGTGGGAGTCTGTGGGGCTGTGCGGGAGTCTGTTCAGGGCTGTGTGGAGCTGTGAAGGAGGCTGTGCAGGGGTATGTGGGGGTCTGTGCGGGGCTGTACAGAGTTATGCAGAGCTGTGCCGGGGTATGCGGGGCTGTGCAGTAGTCTGTGCAGGGCTGTGCAGGGATATCCAGGGCTGTGCAGGAGTCTGTGTGGGGGTATACGGGGCTGTGTGAGGGTCTGTGCTGGGGTGTGCGGGTCTGTGCAGGGGGCTTTGTGGAGGTATGAGGGTCTGTATGAGAGTCTGTGCGAGGGTATGCAGGGCTGTGCGGGAGTTTGTACTGGACTGTGTGGAGCTGTGCGGGGGTATGCGGGACTGTGAGGGGCTGTGTGGTGCTGTGTGGGGGTATGCAGGGCTGTGCAGGAGTCTGTGCTGGGGGTATGCGAGGTCTGTGCGGAGCTGTGCAGAGGTATACGGGGTTGTGCGGGGGTCTGTGCGGGGCTGTGCAGGAGTCTGTGTGGGGGTATATGGGGCTGTGTGGAGGTCTGTGGGGGGTATGCGGGGCTGTGCGAGAGTCTGTGCAGGGCTGTGCAGAGGTATGCGGGGCTGTGCGGGGGTCTGTACGGGGGTGTGCAGGGCTGTGCGGTGAGCTGTGTGGGGGTATGTGGGGCTGTGCAAGAGTCTGTGCGGGGGTATGTGGGGCTGTGCGGGAGTCTGTGCAAGGGTCTGTGCAGGGCTGTGCGGAGGTATGCAGGGGTCTGTGTGGGGGTGTGCGGGTCTGTGCGGGGGTCTGTGCGGAGGTTTATGCGGGGGTATGCAAGGTTGTGCGGGAGTCTGTGCTGGGGTATGCAGGGCTGTGCAGGTCTGTGCCGGGGTCTGTATGGGGCTTTGTGGAGGTATGCGGCGGTCTGCGGAGAGGTATGCAGAGGTCTGTGTGGGGGTGTGCAGGTTTGTACGTGGGGTATGCAAGGCTGTGTGGGGGTTTGTGCAGGGGTATGCGGGGCTGTGCGGGAATCTGTGGGGGGATGTGGGGCTGTGCGGGGGATATGCGGGGCAGTGCAAGGGTTTGTTGGGCTATGCGGGAGTCTGTGAGTGGCTGTGCAGGGCTGTGCAGAGGTATGCGAGGCTGTTCGGGGGTCTGTGGGGGGGTATGCGGGGCTGTGCGGGGCTGTGCGGGGGTATTCCCTGAAGCCTTCATCTCTTGCAAATAATATTAAAATAATAAACCAACCTTTACTCACCTTTCTGCCGCAATCCATTAATAATGAGGGTTCCATGTAGATATCCCATGGAGAGCTGCCACATCAGCTGATATGACCGCTCTCCAGCGATACAGTGACGGAGATATCCCTCCACCGGGAGGTCACAGGAGTTCACATGTGACTTACGGCAGCACTACAGCATGGGGATTTTCTCACGCAGCAGTGCTGCCGTAAACTGAACTCAAATGATACACTGCGGGAGGGTTATCTCCGGTCAGTGTGTTATTGGAGGCCTTGTAGAATGGTAACATCTGCTGATGTGACTACTCTATACGGGAGATTGTCGTGGGACACTCATTTTTAAAGAGGGGCTGCGTCGTAAAGGTAAATATATTTGTTTTTTTTTATTTTTTTGCAGGCGATCGATGGCTTCGCTAGGATCTGGGCGTACCATAAAAATTATGAAAAACTGTGTCGTGTTTTATCTCATTAAAATTCTTTTTTCAGGCTGTGTCTTTTTTTAACTCTTTATTAATATAAGATTAATAATGGATAGGCGTCTTATTGACGCCTCTCCATTATTAATCGGGCCTAATGTCACTTTACAATAGCAAGGTGACATTTACCCCTTATTACCCCATATGCCCCCGCTACATGGCAGTGGGAAGAGAGGGGCTAAGTGCTAGAATTGGTGCATCTTACAGATGCACCATTTCTGGGGTGGCTGCGGGCTGGTATTTGTAGCCTGGGGGGACAATATCCATAGCCCCTTCCTACGCTATGAATATTAGCCCGCAGCTGTCTGCATAGCCTTTTTGACTATAAAATATAGTGGGACCCCATGTCATTTTTTTGGGGGGTCCTCCTATTTTAATAGCCAGTAAAGTCTATGCCGACAGCTGCGGGCTGATATTCATAGCCTGGGAAGGAGCCATTGGTATTACCCCCTTCCCAGGTTACAAATATATCTATGAATATATCTACGGATATATCTATGGCTATATCTGTGGAGAGATGTGATAGAATGGGGTCACTGGTGCAAGTGGTCGGGCGAGAAGATGCAAGGAGCCTGATTACTTCTTGTTCTGTGACTGGTTCAAAGTCAGAGAGTGAGCTAGATGATGTGGTGGAGGGAGGATAATGCATAGTATGAGGGGATTGGGAGATAATTTCCTGTCAGAAGTGGTCAATTTTTTCTTTGAAATAATTAGCCAGATTGACAGCATGGAGATCCGCATTTGGGTCTGCACTCTTGGGTTGAGTAGGGAATGAAAAGTGTCAAAGAGACGTTTCGGGTTATTGGATAGTGAGGTGATGAGGGTGTAGAAACATGTTTGTTTGGAGAGGTGAAGGGCAGTGTTGTATGTTTTAAGCATAAATGTATAACGGATGAAATATTTACGTAGATTGGATTTGCTCCACAGATGTTTGGCGCACCTGGAGCACCGTTGCAGGAAATGTGTTTGCAGTGTGTGCTGCGTGTCGCCGTCTGTGCCGTATTGTTCTATGTATAGGTGCAGTTTCATCCAGAGCACTTTGCAGTGTTTCATTGTAATGCTTCAATGCAGAATGAGGACATGAGTGTGAGGAGATAGGGGCCAATGATGACTGCAAATTCTTCATAAGTTTCTGGGTGTTAATGGCCTGTATGTTTCTATAAGTGTGGAAAGTAGGGGTGACCTGAGTGGGATGGCAGTTCTTGATAGAGAATAAAAGAAGGTTGTAGTTAGAGAGCGGGAGAGGAGAGTTTGTAAAATCATCCACTGAGCAAAGCCAGGAGAAGACCAAGTCAAGTCAAGACCAAGTCAAGGGAGTTCCCATCTTGATGCATTGGAGAGTTAGTAAGCTGCAAAAGGCCAAAAGAAGAGGTTAGAGATAAATGGTGAGTAGCAGATGGGGAGAGGAGAAGAACAATGGGGATGTTGAAATCACCAATGATGAGGGAGGGGATGTCACAGGAGAGAAAGTGTGAAAGCCAGGTGGCAAAGTGATCCAGGAACTGATGGGAGGGGCCTGGAGGGCGATACACCACCGCTACTTGCATGGAGAAGGGGATGTAGAGTCTGACAGCATGGACCTAAAAAGAAGGGAAGGCAAATGAAAGTACTTGATGGATAACCTGAAAGGTACATTTGGTTGATAGGAGCAGACCAATGCCTCCACCTGCTCTTTTGTCCGATCTTGGGGTATGAGAGAAGTGTAGTCCATCATATGAGAGAGCAGCAGCAGCGGTGGTGTATGACTGCTGGATCCAGTTTTCAGTAAGAGCCAGGAGGTTAAGAGAATTAGTAAGGAAGAAGTAATGGATGAAGGAGAGCTTATTACACACTGAGTGAGAATTCCGAAGGGCACAATTGAAAGAGACAGAAGGCATGCAGGGAATATTAATAAGATTAGAGGGGTTTCTGATTGTAGCAGTTGGGGCATTTGACTTGCTATAACATGAGGGGCCGGGGTTGGGAGAGATGTCTCCTTTGACTAGGAGGAGGATAGAAAGAGTGAGCAGATGTTTAAGTGATTTGTGAGAGCATCTCTTGTGTTGGATGGTGGGACTGAATGGATCTGTGCTGTTTAGCAATGTGAAAAGAGCATGAGTGCTATACATAGGAGAGGAGAGAACTGAGGAGCCAATAGAGATGAAGTGTAAAAAGTTAGTGCAAGAACGGTGGATGTGAGTGAATGCAGCAGCTAGGACATACATTATACAAATGCATTTGGTAAATAATTGTTGTAGTCCAAATGTACTGGGAAAAGGTTTGTATAAATGTCTTACCTGTCTCCTGCCCTGTCTAACTGCCATGGTACAACTGCCAAGTACTTTGATGAAATGTACTTCGATTAAATGTACATAAATGCTAACCCCTCTCACTATTTTACCTAGTTAGCAATCAATCAACTAAGCTGAGACAGCAGGAGGCCATAAATGAACTAACTATGCAGGCCTACAAGGATCATAAACCACTTTGAAAAAGTTGCATGACCTTACTGCATAAAGGGACAAGCAGAGTAAGTTTAAATGCCTAAATACCATTACACATACTTGCAAATATGAATAGGAATAACTGTACACATGCAGGATGGATCAGTGCAGGAGTTGAATGAGCTGAATACCATTACAAACTGCTTGCTTTCATAGAATAGAGTGAACACATGCATGATGGATCAGTGCAGGAGTTGAATGAGCTGATTACCATTACAAACTGCTTGCTGACATAGAATAGAGTGAACACATGCAGGATGGATCAGTGCAGGAGTTGAATGAGCTGATTACCTGTATGAAGAGAATAGAGATGCATGTTAGATGCTCTCATGGTATAAAGGCCAAGTACTTTGATGAAATGTACTTCGATTAAATGTACATAAATGCTAACCCCTAAAAACCACAAAATTATTGCTCAACTTCAAATTTCAAAGTGCTTTATGACATAAAACTGTCAAAACATCTTCATGAATTGTTGTTTTTTTAAATCCTGGAATAGCCGCAAAATTAATTCATACAATCCACTTCACTTTACTATTAAATAAGAAAAACTATGTTTTAGAAGAAATATCTATTTTTTGTGTGAAAAACCCATTTGTGCAGTATATGCGTTTGATTTTAGTGCATATTGATGATATCTTTATTATTTTGTCAGGAATCAGGGAATAGTTTGAAGAATTTGTCATACACATAAATAAACACATGGTAAACATGATGGTCACTTGTAAAGTCTGAAAATTTCTTGCAGTTTTGGTTACTCGTAGAAGCTGAGTACTTATAGCCTTTGGCTACAAGATGGTGACAGTAGTAACAAATGCAATTTATTTTACCAAGTTTTGCATTCACATCATGTTGAAAAAATGTTATACCTTATGTGAAAACTGTGCTGCTGCCGGGAGGAGATGAGTTAATAGTGATGCTTAATCTTTTATTCAGCAAGTCTCTGATTTCAAGATAAGCTAATTAAACCAAGTCTATCCAAACAAAATGATAGATACAGTGCAGAATACATACAATTTTTTAACTGTGCAGCATTACTTAAAAATAAGAAGCATACAGATAAATTAAAGTGGAGATGATTTGCTTTTTTAATTAAAACACTATATTCACTATGGCTTTAAGGTATGGGATTTTCAAAAATATACCTGTCATTTTGTAACAACCCTGCTGGCATCACTGCATGGCCTCCCATCCCACACACACCAACTTACTCACTGCTCCAGGCCTTGCTGTGTGTTCTGTCTGCTGCCGACTCCATGCTGTGTGCCCTTGCTTCCTGCCTGCTCTCTGCATGCTTCCTGGCTGTGTGCATAGGGGGGCGGTGCCGACACTATCTGGTTCTTATTGAATCAGGGTGCACCTGTCTAATGTAGAATATCCTGGTCTCTGTGCTCTTGTTTCTAGCCTTGCCTTGTACCTGTCCTGTCCACCCTCCAGAAGGCAGAATATCCTGGTCCCTGTGCTTTTGTTCCTTGCCTTGTCTTGCACCCTGCTGTGTCTATCCTTGTGTCGTGTCCTCTCCATCTGCCTGTGCTCCGTACTCTTGTGGCTTTGCCTGCTCCACGCCCTTGTGGCTGTTTGTGCTCAGTGCTCTTGGGACTCTACCTGTGCTTCACACTCTTGTGGCCCTGCTTGTGCTCCGCACTCTTGCACCTCTGACTGTGCTCCGCACTCTTGCGGTTCTGCCTGTGCTCTGCACTCTTGCGGCTCTGCCGGTGCTCCACACTCCTGCGGTTCGGATTTGTTCTGCTTCTGCAGCCTTGCAGTTCTACTCCAGCGTGAACAGGTCCAAACCTGTTCCTTCATACCCATCTATATTTCCATCCTTCCTGTACCAGTACCTGCACCTCCTGCGTGAACAGGACTCTACCTATTCCATACACCACTACTTCCTGTCTGTGTCTCTGTGCCTTCCCAGTCAGCCATGCCCACCTGGCAGTGTCACAGCTGTGCCCGCCTGCCAGTGTCTCAGCCATGCCCACCTGCCTGTGTCTCAGCCGTGCCTGCCTGCAAGAGTACCAGCCGTGCCTACCGTGCTCACCTGACTGTCTGTCAGTCGCACCTGTCCTAGCATCCTGTTCCCCAGTGGGATCAGCACCCACAGCCAGACACCACCCTGGAGTGGCATCTGGCAGCTACCTGCCGCACAAGTCTGAACTCACCATTAGAGGCTTCAGCGAAGACCAAGGTAGCTGGGTCCCAAGTCCTTGCACTCTCAAAGTATGGTGATTTTTTTTCTTGCCCGTATGAGCAACCTGAAGAATTTGTTCCACCAATGGTGGTTCAGAGAATTGATTCACCAGACCCAATCATTGTCTCCAATGCCATCTTCAATCAACTCCTGATTTATGAGAAGCTCGATCCGCCAGCGTTCTATGGGGATCCTAAAGAGTGCCAAGGGTTACAAGAGCAGTGCCTGCGGTACATTGAGTGAAATGCAGCCTGTTTCCCCTCTGATTGGGTCAAGGTGAGATATAAAATGTCCTACCTAACAGGAGATGCTTTGATGTGGATCTGTCCACTCTGGGAAGCAGGGTATCCTATCCTCACGGACCTAGAGGCCTTCCTGGTGGCCTTCCATAAAGTCTTTGATGTGCCTTGCCCAGCTGCTCCTGCTAAGTCATACTGTTCTAGATCTAAGAGGTGCTCCAGACAGGCAAAACCAGTGAGGAAACAGTCACGTCAGACTATGACCATCCAAAACCCTCCGGTTCCTCGACCTGCTAAGGCAGTTACCTGAGTAGAACCCAAGAAGTCTGATAAGAGTGGGCTGGCAAAGCAGCAGCCTGAAACCAGACTTAAGGAGGGCATACGATATTGCTGCGGTTGTGAGGAACACCTGGACAGTCTCTGTCCAAAGGATCTAAAGCTCCAGAACCTTGGTCCAGTAGGAGAGGCTGCCCTTGGTGAGAGTACCTCCCCTCCACTAAAGTCTGTGATTGTTTCGGTGCCTTCTGGGAGCTACGACCCTGCAGATGTATTAAAGGTGCAAGCCAGACGGAGTCTGTGTGTGGTTCCTGTTCCACAGCTTCAGAATCCAGTGAGGGTGTTTGGTGATGGCCGAGCCCTACTTATGAACAGTCTAGTGTTTAGGGGACAACTACAGCTCCAAATTGGAGCGTTATATATGGAAAAGTTTGTTTTCCACTTGCTGACCAGTTTGCCCATCGGTCGTTCTGAGCCAGGTACCCTAATGCCCATTACGATCCAGGGACCCAGCATGGTGCTACATTTGGAAATACCAAGTCACCAGAGGTGTATGGTTCCAAGACATCAAGGTCAGTCTACAGTGTTATCACCTTCTCCACCTGATCTGCAGGCTATTGAGTCTTGGTGTGCTGATGTCACTGAAGAAAAGGAAGCAGTGGTGCCCTCTCCACACACCTCCTGTGACATTACCAGTGACCAGTTCCCAGGAACATCCCTGTCACTTGAAAGATTTCCTCTGGACCATGGGCAGAAGATGGATCCTGAGAGGATGCCTTCAGATTCCATGTGGAAGGTGGATGAAGAAGTTGGAACAGAAGCCTTTGAATCTCTGTTTTCCACCAACCAGGAGGAAGAGGTCCTGGCCCTTATATCTTCAGTGCTGGAAACTGACCTCGCTGGGCACAAAGAGACTTGGCACTCTGGGATCTCTGATGTCACACCTACCTAATTCTACTTGAGAGATATCATGATGGCTCTGACTGTGTGTGCCCCTATTCTTCTACAGATCATTCTGGTGGGCTTGAAGAGGAGGGGGCTTAAAGGGGGCTACTGTAACATCCCTGCCGGCATCACTGCATGGCCTCCCATCCCCGACACACCAGCTTACTCACTGCTCCAGGCCTTGCTGTGTGTTCTGTCTGCTGTCCGCTCCATGCTGTGTGCATGTTGCTTCCTGCCTGCTTTCTGCATGCTTCCTGGCTGTGTGCATATGGGGGAGGTGCCGACACTCTCTGGTTCTTATGGAATCAGGGTGCACCTGTCTAATGTGTCCCTGGCAAATCACCAAGAGGCCTCTAGTATTTAGGGCAGCTCCACCCAGTGGTAGCTGCCTGAGCAATGTCTTAACTCAGTTAGTGTCTTGCTGCTGAGTTGCCAGGTCCTGTGTTTTACCTTCTCTGGAGGCTTGATTCCTAATCCTGTGTCTGTGCCTGTCTTGCCACCCTCCAGGAGGCAAAATATCCTGGTCTCTCTGTCCTTGTTCCTAGCCTAGCCTTGTACCTGTCCTGTCCGTCCTCCAGGAGGCAGTATATCCTGGTCCCTGTGCTTTTGTTCCTTGCCTTGTCTCATACCTGTCTGCTCTGCCCTCCAGAAGGCAGTATATCTGTCTCTCTGTGTCTTTGTTCCACTACCTTGTCTCGCACCGTTACCTTGTCTGATCACAGTTCTACCTCTGTCTGTCAGTCTCCTTGTCTGTGGCTTCTTTCCCTACTGTGTCTATCCTTGTGTCCTCTCCATCTGCCTGAGCTCTGCACTCTTGTGGCTCTGCTTGTGCTTCACACTCTTGTGGCTCCACCTGTGCTCCACACGCTTGTGGCTCTGCCTGTGCTCCGCACTCTTGCATCTCTGCCTATGCGCTGCACTCTTGCGGCTCTGCCTGTGCTCCGCACTCCTGTGGTTCTGCTTTGCTCTGCTTCTGCTGCTGCAGAACCTCTTGCTGCTAACTGCAGCTCTTCACCACAGCCTTGTGGTTCATCTCCAGTGTGAACAGGTCCAAACCTGTACCCATCTTTATTTCCTTCCTTCCCACACCATTATCTGCACCTCCTGTGTGAACAGGTCTCTACCTATTCCGTACACCACTAATTCCTGTCTGTGTCCCTGTGCTTTCCCAGTCAGTGTCTCAGCTGTGCCCTCCTGCCAGTGTCTCAGCCGTGCCTGCCTGCCAGTGTCTCAACCTTGCTCGCCTGCCAGTGTGTCAGACGTGCCTGCCTGCCAGTGCCTCAGCTGTGCCTGCCTGCCTGTGTCTCAGCCGTGCCCACCTGCCAGAGTACCAGCCGTGCCTGCTGTGCTCACCTGCCTGTCTGTCAGTCACACCTGTCCTAGTGTCCTGTTCCCCAGTGGGATCAGCAGCCACAGCCAGACACCACCCTGGAGTGGCACCTTGCAGATACCTTCCGCACAAGCCTGACCTCACCATCTGAGGCTCCAGTGAAGACCGAGGTAGCTGTCCTAGTCACGCCCCTTCAAGGGTAGTCTGGTATGTGGAACAGTGGGGCCACAACCCACTTGCTCGCGCCAACCTGCCAAGGTGCCAGCATGACCCATTTCATGTAATTTTTAATTAGAAGTTTTCATGTGTGTGTTTATGAGGAATAATAGTGTTTCAGGCCATCCATGACTTTTTCCTGCGGTTTTCACTAATTTTCCTTCTGCAGGATCAATCTCTAATTTTCAGTCCTCTCTGATCTAATAGGTGGTTACTAACTGCTATGATGTCTCACAAACACATTAAACTAGAGTTGAGTGAAATGGGTCGGTCATATTCAAAAGTTGGTGACTTTCGCTGAAGTCGGGTTTCATGAAACGAAACCCGACCATAGCAGTAGGTCGGCCACGAGGTCAGTGACCAGAGCGCCAAAGTCTCGTTTCAAAAGATGCTTCCAGCGCCCTTTTTCAGCCAATGATGGAGGACGCACACTGTGGGCAACGCGATGACATAGGCATCGGTCACCACCATCTTTGAGAAGGGCATGAAAGTGATTGGCTGGCTATGTGTGGCATCACAGGGGCTATAAAAGGGCGTGAACGCCGACCGCCATATTACTTCTGCTGATATTAGCATTAGGGAGAGGTTGCTGCTGCTGATTCTGAATAAGGGAGAGCGTTAGGCAGGGAAGAAGGACCAAAAAACTGCTTCTGCTGTTAGCGATTTCCACCTACAACTAGTGTTGAGCGATACCAGCCGATACTGAAAAATATCGTATCGGAATGGATCGGCCGATCTAAAAAAAGTATCGGGTATCGCCGATTCCGATCCCGGAAGTCCCATTCAAGTCAATGGGACAGAAATATCGGAATTGAAAAAAACTCTCTCTTGCCTTGTACAGCCTGTTCGGAAGGGGGGAAGAGTGTGGGTGGTGCGTGGGCGGACACTGTGCATGTCTGTGTGTGCGGGCGGGCTCTGTACGGGCCTCTCGGTGGTCTGTATGGGCCTCTCGGTGGTCTGTACGGGCCTCTCGGGGGCCTGTGCCGGCCTGTCGGGGCCTGTGCGGCTGTTGGTGGTCTGTATGGGCTTCTCGGGGGCCTGTGCCGGCCTGCCGGGGGCCTGTGCCGGCTGCAGGTGGTCTGTGCCGGCTGACAGGGGCCTGTGCCGGCTGCCGGTGGTCTGTATGGGCCTCTCGGGGGCCTGTGCCGGCTGCCGGTGGTCTGTATGGGCCTCTCGGGGGCCTGTGCCGGCTGCCGGGGGTCTGTATGGGCCTCTCGGGGGCCTGTGCTGGTGGTCTGTGCCGGCTGCCGGGGGCCTGTGCCGGCTGCCGGTGGTCTGTATGGGCCTCTCGGGGGCCTGGGCCGGCTGTCGGTGGTCTGTATGGGCATGTCTGTGTGTGCAGGCATCGTCCAATGGGACTACAAGACCCACCAGGCGATGCCTGCTACACTGACAGTGGGACTAGGGACTATTTTTTTTTACAGTGGCGGAGGAATACAGTGCGGAACGATACCTACCTCCTGACACTGGATTCCTTGAGCCCCTAGAGAGCCGTCGCATCAGCTGATGCTGCTGTTCTCCACGGGAGATCAGCATGGGACACTCGTGGATTTCTGCGGATCAGGGAGTATATGGCTTGTTTGTTATTTTCATATTTTTCCTTAGATGACACTGACTTCGAGGAACAATGTGACAAGTATTGGTGAGTATGTACTCTATGTTATATGTACTGTATGTCTATGTACTGTATGTATTGTATGAATGTATGAATGTATTGTATGCAGTATGTATGTAGTATGTATGTATTGTATGAATGTATGTATGTTGTATGTATGCAGTATGTAGTATGTATGTTGTATGTCTGTAGCATGTTGTATGTATGTAGTATGTATGTAGTATCTATGTATGTTGCATGAATGCAGTATATATGTAGCATGTATGTAGTATGTATGTATGTTGCATGAATGTAGTATATATGTAGCATGTATGTAGTATGTATGTATGAATGTAGTATATATGTAGCACATATGTAGTATGTATGTATGTTGTATGAATGTAGTATATATGTAGCATGCATGTAGTATGTATGTGTTATGTATGTATGTTGTATGCAGTATGTATGTTGTATGAATGTAGTATATATGAAGCATGTATGTAGTATGTAGTATGTATGTTGTATGAATGTAGTATATATGTAGCATGTATGTAGTATATATGTATATATGTATGTTGTATGAATGTAGTATATATGAAGCATGTATGTAGTATGTAGTATGTATGTATGTATGTTGTATGTAGTATATATGTAGTATGCAGTATATATGTATGTTGTATGAATGTAGTATATATGTAGCATGTATGTAGTATGTAGTATATATGTATGTTGTATATATGTAGCATGTATGCATGTATGTTGTATGAATGTAGTATATATGTAGCATGTATGTAGTATATATGTATGTTGTATATATGTAGCATGTATGTATGTATGTTGTATGAATGTAGTATATATGAAGTTTGAATGTAGTATGTATGTAGTATGTATATAGTAAGTATGCAGTATGTATATATGTAGTATGTACTGTCATGGCCAAAAGTATTGACACCCCTGCAATTCTGTCAGATAATACTCAGTTTCTTCCTGAAAATGATTGCAAACACAGATTCTTTGGTATTATTATCTTCATTTAATTTGTCTTAAATGAAAAAACACAAAAGAGAAAGAAGCAAAAAGCAAAACATTGTATTGGCACCCTCAGCCTAATACTTGATTGCACAACCTTTAGCCAAAATAACTGCGACCAACAGTTTCCGGTAACCATCAATGAGTTTCTTACAATGCTCTGCTGGAATTTTTGACCATTCTTCTTTGGCAAACTACTCCAGGTCCCTGATATTTGAAGGGTGCCTTCTCCAAACTGCCATTTTTAGATCTCTCCACAGGTGTTCTATGGGATTCAGGTCTGGACTCATTGCTGGCCACCTTAGAAGTCTCCAGTGCTTTCTCTCAAACCATTTTCTAGTGCTTTTTGAAGTGTGTTTTGGGTTATTGTCCTGCTGGAAGACCCATGACCTCTGAGGTAGACCCAGCTTTCTCACACTGGGCTCTAAATTATGCTGCAAAATTTGTTGGTAGTCTTCTGACTTCATAATGCCATGCACACGGTCACGCAGTCCAGTGCCAGAGGCAGCAAAGCAACCCCAAAACATCAGGAAACCTCCGCCATGTTTGACTGTAGGGACCGTGTACTTTTCTTTGAATGCCTCTTTTTTCTCCTGTAAACTCTATGTTGGTGCTTTTGCCCTAAAAGCTCTACTTTTGTCTCATGTGACCAGAGAACATTCTTCCAAAATGTTTTAGGCTTTTTCAGGTAAGTTTTGGCAAACTCCAGCCTGGCTTTTTTATGTCTCGGGGTAAGAAGTGGAGTCTTCCTAGGTCTCCTACCATACAGTCCCTTTTCATTCAGATGCCGACGGATAGTACGGGTTGACACCGTTGTACCCTCGGACTGCAGGGCAGCTTGAACTTGTTTGGATGTTAGTGGAGGTTCTTTATCCAACATCCGCACAATCTTGCGTTGAAATCTCTTGTCAATTTTTCTTTTCCGGCCACATCTAGGGAGGTTAGCCACAGTGCCATGGGCTTTAAACTTCTTGATGACACTGCGCACGGTAGACACAGGAACATTCAGGTCTTTGGAGATGGACTTGTAGCCTTGAGATTGCTCATGCTTCCTCACAATTTGGTTTCTCAAGTCCTCAGACAGTTCTTTGGTCTTCTTTCTTTTCTCCATGCTCAATGTGGTACACACAAGGACACAGGACAGAGGTTGAGTCAACTTTAATCCATGTTAACTGGCTGCAAGTGTGATTTAGTTATTGCCAACACCTGTTAGGTGCCACAGGTAAGTTATAGGTGCTGTTAATTACACAAATTAGAGAAGCATCACATGATTTTTCGAACAGTGCCAATACTTTTGTCCACCCTCTTTGTTATGTTTGGTGTGGAATTATATCCAATTTGGCTTTAGGACAATTCTTTTTGTGTTTTTTAATTTAAGACAAATTAAATGAAGATAATAATACCAAAGAATTTGTGTTTGCAATCATTTTCAGGAAGAAACTGAGTATTATCTGACAGAATTGCAGGGGTGTCAATACTTTTGGCTATGACTGTATGTAGCATGTATGAAGTATGTATGTAGTATGTATGTATGTAGTATATATGTATGTTGTATGTATGTAGTATGTAGTATGTATGTATGTAGTATGTATGTAGTATGTATATAGTATGTAGTATAGATGTATGTAGTATGTAGTATGTATGTAGTATGTATATAGTAAGTATGTAGTATGTATGTAGTGTATATGTATGTTGTATGTAGTATGTATATAGTATGTATGTAGTATATATGTATGTTGAATGTACTATGTATGTAGTATGTATGTAGCATGTATGTAGTATGTATGTAGTATGTATGTAGTACATATTGTATGTATGTTGTATGTAGTATGTATGTAGTATGTATGTATGTAGTATGTATGTATGTATGTAGTATGTATGTATGTAGTATGTATGTAGTATGTATGTTGTATGTAGTATGTATGTAGAATATATGTAGTATGTATATATGTAGTATGTATGTATTATGTATATATGTAGAATGTATGTAGTATGTATGTAGTATGCATGTAGTATGTTTTTTTTTTTACATTCAACACATTAGCCGGATGATGGGACTACTACTGTCCCATCATTGGCTAATGTGTCAATCACTGTCAGTGTAGCAGGCATCGCCTGATGGGACTTGTAGTCCCATCGGACGATGCCTGCAAACACACATGACCCCCGGCAGGCCCGCACAGACCACTGGCAGCTGGCACAAACCCCCCGGCAGGCCTGTACAGACCCCCGGCAGCCCGCACAGACCCCCGGCAGGCCCGCACAGACCACCGGCAGCCGGCACAGGCACCCGGCAGTCGGCACAGACCCCCGAGAGGCCCACACAGACCACCGGAAGCCGGCACAGGCACCCGGCAGGCCCATACAGACCACCGGCAGTCGGCGCAGACCCCCCGCAGTCGGCACAGACCGCACATCATGATGCGCACAGACCGCGCATCATGATGACCGCGCATCATGATGACGTCATTTCAGCAGTCAATCACAGCCATGCCAATAGTTAACATGCCTATCAGGATGTGCCCACACTTCTGAGGATTCCCATTGGCTGAATCAAATCGAGCAGGCTGATAGGTTTATGGGAACTTCCGATTCCGGTATCCGATACGAAAAAAGTATCAGAAGTCAGTATCGGAATTCCAATACAGCAAATATCGGCTGATACCCGATACTTGCGGTATTGGAAAGCTGAACACTACCTACAACACAACACTTTGTGTACAGTGACAGGGGAGGCTCTATTTTTGTGCATAATCTCTGTTGGTTATTAGGCTGCCTTATAAGGCTCCCTGATAGCTGCATTGCTGTTTGCACACTGCTGTGCAAACTGCTTTTTTAAAAGCAAAAATACTTTTCTTCCTCTTTTCTGCACAGTTACCAGGCATTCATTTTTCCATCCTTTTGTGTGTGCAGCAGTCCTGCTTATTAGGCTGCCTGCGTCCATACTTGGACTGAGAGCATCATTGCCAGTGTCCTCAAATCTCTAGTGAGATCCAAATTCTCACCAATCCTATAGACACCCTCCACCTTGTCATACACCATCCAATTTCAGCCTGTTACATTTAGGTGTAATCTCTCCTGGGGCTGAGACAATAGTTCAGCATCCTCAAATCTATAGTGAGATTCAAATTCTCACCAATCCTATAGACACCCTCCACCTTATTTTACACCATCCAATATCAGCCTGTTACATTGAGGTGTAATCTCTACTGTGCCTGGGACAATAGTTCAGGGTCCTCAAATCTTTAATGAGATTCAAATTCTCACCAATCCTATAAACACCCTCCACCTTGTCATACACCATCCAATTTCAGCCTGTTACATTGAGGTGTAATCTCTACTGGGCCTGAGACAATAGTTCAGCGTCCTCAAATCTATAGTGAGATTCAAATTCTCTCCAATAGTAGATACACCTTCTACCTTGTTTTACAGTACCAATTAGCTGGGGGTATTTTGGGTACATTTTCACAAAAATGAGGAAGTATGGTGGAAGACGCCATGGAAGTGGGCGGGGGTTGCCAGCTGGTCCCGATGGTGGTGGTAGTGGTGGTGTTGCATATGTTGGTAGTGGCAAAAGCACAATAGCACTTAAGGCATGAGGTGTTGAGCCTGCATCATCGTCTGACTCCACAAGGCCTCGAAGGCTCTCTTTTCTGGGAGTAGGTAAGCCACTTTTAAAGCCGGAGCTTCAGGAACAAGTTTTGGCTTACATTGCTGACACAGCCTCCAGATCTCTCGCCTCCTCTTCTGAAGCTTCAAAAAATAAAAGCAATGAGTCATCAGTGGAGGCTCCTGGTCAGAAACAACACCTTTCCTTGTGGCTTTCACCCCTACCAAAAGTGAAGGATGTGGCAGGCCACACTACTGATTACTCATTGGAGCTCTTTTCACATACCATGCCTGGGTTAGCAAGTCAAATCGTGAATTCCCCAGTCCAAGATGAATGTGACATGGAGTGCACTGATGCACAGCCACTGCTAGATTTTTCAGCTGGTACATTCACTCAGAGCACTACATTCTCCTTGCAGTGTACTGAGGCAGGATCAGACCCTGATGAATCTCAAAATGAACAGGAGTTGATGGATGACCGAGTTGTTGACCCAGATTGGCATCCATTGGGGGAAGATGGTGCCGCTGCCAATAGCTCAGAAGAGGAGGAGGAGGATCCGCAGCAGGCAGCGACATCGCAACAGCTGTTATCTGGCATGACCGTAGCAGTCCAAAAATGTGTTACAAAAACCAAAAGAGTTGCAAGACAGCTTGGCCAGACGGTCAAATTAGCACAGCGTGCAAGGTCTCAAAATGTCTTCCATAGTAGGAAGAGTGCAGTGGGGCACTTTTTTGAACAAACTATTTATGATCAGGCAAAGGTTATCTGTAAGAAGTGCGCAAAGACCTTTAGCCGAGGGAAAAATCTGAGAAATTTGAATACCAGTTGCATGCTTAATGTAGACATTTAACCACCATGCACTTGCAAGCATGGACGGACTACCAAACCTCACGTATCACATGTGCACCTGCTCCGAATGAAGCTAGTCAGCAATGCTACATCGCTTCCCCCACTGTAAGCCCACCGGTTAGCACACCACCAGCAGCAAATGTCGAGTTGTCGTTGCAAGGGCAAACCAGTCATGGAATCACAATGTTATTGCTACGAAAGACTGAATCTAGGCCATCAGCAACACCATCGACACCATCACCATCACCAACCCTCTCTCAGTCCACCATGTCCACCGCTAGTTCCACCATATGCAGCTCTCAAGTCCAGCTCACCCTACCAGAGACTCTGAGTAGGACAAGAAAGTACTCATCCTCTCATCCGCGTACACTGGCTTTGAACGCCCACATTGCCAAACTAATCTCGTTAGAGATGATGCCCTACTGGTTGGTTGAAAGCAAAGCTTTCCGCGAGCTCATGGCCTACGCAGTACCATGCTATGACCTACACAGTCGGCACTTCTTTTCGTGAAAAGCCATCCCAGCCCTCCACGTGCATGTGAAAGACCGCATTGTCCATGCACTCAAGCAACCAGTGAGTGGAAAGGTGCACCTCACAACAGATGCATGGTCCAGTAGGCAAGGCCAGGGTCGTTACGTGTCCATCACTGCACACTGGGTTAATGTGGTGGATGCAGGGTCCACACGGGACAGCGGCGGTGGGACAGTGCTGCCTAGCCCATGGTATAGGAAACAGTTGGCTGTAGGCGTTCGACCCTCATCCTCTTCCTCCAGAAGCAAAAGCTCGTCCACAGAGCACAGTCGCACGAGCACTCCATCCGCAGCTGCCAGTGTTGCACACGAGCACTCCATCCGCAACTGCCAGTGTTGCACACGAGTTGTCCTACTATCGAACAGTTAGTGGTAAGCGTCAGCAGGCTGTGTTGAAGATGATGTGTTTTGGCGACAACAGACACACCGCAGAGGTACTGGTCGACTACTTGCAGTGACAAACTGAGTCATGGCTGGGCAGTCTACATCTTGAGGCAGGCAAGGTACTTAGTGATAACGGCCAGAATTTTGTGGCAGCCATAGCCCTTTCAAAACTCAGACACAGACCTTGCCTGGCTCACACCTTGAACCTGGTGGTGCAGTGCTTCCTCAATAATTATCCGGAGTTAACACCCCTGCTCCATAAGGTGCGAAGACTGTGCTCGCACATCCGCCGGTCGCCCATACACTCCAGTCGTATGCAGAAGCTGCAGCAATTGCTCCACCTTCCCAAGCACTGCCTAATTATCTCGACTTTGCAACATGGTGGAACTCCACCCTGCACAAAGTTGAGAGACTGTGCGAACAGAGGCAGGCTGTAATTCATTTGTGGGAGGATACACGGGCAGGCAGTTTGAAGGCAGACATGGAGTTGTCTGGTGTGCAGTGGTCGAAGCTGAAAGACCTCTGCACATGGCTGGTAAGCGCACATGACGCCATCATAAGCATGAGCATCCCACTTATGCATCTGCTCATGCAAACTTTGACGCACATTAAGGAGCAGGAGTCTGCAACCAAGGAGGAAGAGGAGGAGGGGAGCCTTGATGACAGTCAGCCATTGTCTGCTCAAGGAACTCTCCTGGACGAGGTGGAGGAAGAAGAGGAAGAGGAGGAGGAGGATGATGGGGATGATTATTTTGGGGAGGAGGATGCTTCTCAGGGGGCAAGAAAAAGTCAGCGTGGCACGGTCAGGTACAGGGTTTGTGCGTGACTGGAGGGATGTTGATTTGCCAGAAAGGGCTCCTCCACCCAGCACTCACAGTGCATCATTGACACCTGCAACATTGGCCCACATGTCTGATTATGCCTTGCAGATCCTAAAAAGGGACTCCTGCATTGCCAAAATGATGAACGATGACGGCTACTGGTTGGCCAGCATCCTGGATCCACGCAAAAAAATCAAATTCCAAAACATCATGCCACAGGAGAACCTAGAGCTAATATTGGCTAACAAACAAGCAACTCTGGTAAACTGTTTGTTTGAGGCATTCCCTGCACACAGCGGCGGTGATGTTTTTCCAATGAGCCGTAGGGGGCAACATGGACGAGGTGTTCGTGGTGCATACAGCCGAAGTGGCATTGGAAGCAGTGGTTTCATAACCATGTTGTGGACTGATTTTTCAAGTACCGCTCACCCGACTGGTAATACTGCATAGATAGAAAGTGACAGGAGACAGCAGTTGTCAAGATGGTAACAAACTACTTCTCCTCCCATATAGATGTTCTTCCTCACAGGTCATTCCCCTTTGACTATTGGGCAGCAAAACTGGACACCTGGCCTGAATTGGCACAATATGCCTTACAGGAGCTCGCCTGCCCTGCTGCTAGTGTGTTATCTGAACGAGTCTTCAGTGCTGCTAGATCAATCCTGACAGAAAAAAGGACCCGTCTGTCGACCCAAAATGTTGATGATCTAACCTTCATTAAATTGAACCATGCATGGGTTTCAAAGGATTTTGTCCCACCCTCCCCTGCTGACACGTAGGTTGCCAGAAAAATGGCTTGCTTTTGTCCTTCTCTTACGCGGACTTCTCCAATTACTCCATTTGCAGCTGCTGAATGTCCAACATCAACATATGCCATTTTTTCCACCTACCTAACTGGGCTGCCTCCCCCCACAGAGCCGGGGTCACCACCTGGCGCACGCACCCGTGCAAGTGCCGTTGCCCTGGACAGGTGGGTGGGCACACTCTTTGGCAACGGCAGTGGCACAAAGGTCCGTCATAGTAGAATCAAGTGTCTCTGATGGTGGGGGTGCACACCCATCGTCAGACACACCGGCACACTATGAGGGGCCCTGTGCTAGTACCGCTGCCCATGAGTGAACCCTCCTGCTTGCTCAGGGCACCAGCACTTGCAATACTTACCTTTCCCTGCTCCACCACTATGTAGTATGGCCTGTTAAATACTTCACTGGGACTTTCAATACAAATTTGGTGAAATGATAGATGATGGTTAAGACGTAGCTATGCCCTGTCCTGCTGGGCACTATCTTCAGATGATCAATGGCTTCCATTTGTTATGGACGCCGACTCACAATGAGATGCAGTGGTGGTTTATCATCATCTTTCACGGTTTTCCGACTCACAGATGAGTGACATTCCTGCCCACATTTTTAAATGTGTCCTCTCATGCCAATACAATAGAATCGCCTACGGCCTGTAGCTTGTGTCTTTTGCACTCTAAAGTTACCTGACAGATCATGATAGGCAGTGAGTACAATGTCTACATATGTCCCTGTGATCACAATTTGATGGAGATGAGTAACGGTGATGGGTTCCACGGTACTGCGATACAGCAAACCTTTCTTCACAAGAACTGTTTTCGCTGTCTCCACAGACAAAATAATTGAGGGTCAGCATCACCTTTTAGAATTCTCCCTGGAGTTTTTACCGTGATTATTATTATTATTTATTGTTATAGCGCCATTTATTCCATGGCGCTTTACATGTAAGGAGGAGTATACATAATAAAAACAAGTACAATAATGTTAAAAAATACAAGTCATAACTGGTACAGGAGGAGAGAGGACCCTGCCCACGAAGACTCACAATCTACAAGGGATGGGTGAGAATACAGTAGGCGAGGGTAGAGCTGGTCATGCAGCGGTTTGGTCGATCGGTGGTTACTGCAGGTTATAGGCTTGTCGGAAGAGGTGGGTCTTCAGGCTCTTTTTGAAGGTTTCGATGGTAGGTGAGAGTCTGATATGTTGTGGTAGAGAGTTCCAGAGTAGGGGTGATGCGCGAGAGAAGTGATTAGTAATTCTAAAATTTCTGTTATCAGTTGACTTTCCGTCTGTAATTGTATCCATCTCGTTTCCTCTTGCGGAGAGTCTGGACTGTCTTACTGAGACTGAAATATATATGAAGATTGAAAAATACCCCAACAGTGTATACTGATGTACGCTTCGAATACATAACCCTTTTTCTACTTTTTAGATTCTTGTCTAATCCATACTGAGGCTGTGAGTGTCTTTATCGGACTCCGGAAATATACTTGCAGATTTTTAATGTTTAAACTATGCTATATATATCTGCTATCCAATGATACTGTACCCTTTCTCAACTTTGTACAATCACGTCAAATCCATACTGGGCTTGAGTCCCTCTGAGTCTGCCTCCTGATATATAAACATAGGTTTTTAATGTTTAAACTATGCTATACATACCTGTTATCCGGTGATACTGTATCCTTTCTCAACTTTGTACAATCACGTCAAATCCATACTGGGCCTGAGACCCTCTGAGTCTGCCTCCTGATATATAGACATAGGTTTTTCATGTGTAAACTATGCTACATATATACCTGTTATCGGGTGATACTGTACCCTTTCTCAAATTTCTACAATCTTGTCGAATCCATACTGGGCCTGAGAACTTCTGAGTCTGCCTCCTGATTAAAGATGAGCGGTGTTTGAGTCGACCTGTTCGCCAAGTTAAAATTCCAGCTGTTTTGGGCGGTATTCGAGCCGTTCGTCGAACTCGAACACTTTGCTTAAAATTCGGCTGTTCGAGGTTCCGTTTGAGAACGGTTCGTTCACCAAAAGCATAACTTTATTTTCACATTAATAATGGGTTTCAATGTTAATAGACTGTTACATGGCATAGTAGCGGTGTGTGGTAGCAAGCAGTGTAGTACACGTGTGAAGGAGCTACACCGTGTGTGTTTCTAATTATTTTTTACCACATCTTGTCCAGAAAATCCTTTTGGACCTTGTTTCACTGTCTGCTACTCAGCAGAGGAGCCCACCAGTGAACCAAGCTATGCCGCCTGCTTATGGAAGAACTGCGTGCTACTCAGCATAGGAGCCCAGCTGTTAAGCAAGCTACAGCACCTGTGGTTTGGACACTTAACTTTTTCATTTCTTCTGGAATGCCAGTTAGGCCTAATTCCGGAAATCCAGTTGACCTGCACTTACTGGGAAATCCTCGTTCGTGGGGAAGAATTGTAATCCCAGATCCCCATCACTAACGGGGTTCAGCGGGTTATCTGCACCTGTAAGCGACACACGCTGGACCTTTCAGTGTAGCATGCATGCAGCCCTGGACATGTAAGGGCATGACAGACCTGTTATTGATCGATCTCACGTGCCAGAGCCTCGCGTGTATCTCTAGTAAGCTTGACGCGTACCGCGGGGGCATGCCAGAGTCTAGTTCGTTAACGGAATTAAGTTGACAAATCGCTAACACAACTAAAAACGGACATCCACCACCACCAACAGAATCAACAAAGCTTGCAATCTGTCAATCTTTTCTGTAGCTGGCATGGTTGAGGTTTCCCGGGTGGAGTCAAATTAAACCGCAGGCTCCACTCCTGGTGGTGCCTTTCTGGACATTCCTTTAAGGTTCAGCTTTGCAACCATACTGCCCCCGGAAACCAAACACTTTGCCTTCATGGACGCTGAACGGAGGTTCGTGGTAATAACGCTGCCCGATCAGCAGTTGGCCTAATTTATGGTGGGAAGTCCGACGGTATATGATCGTCTTCGATTTCACATTTTTACTGTTTTTTACATTTTTATTCCAGCCTTTCTTGACTTCATAAGGGCATGACATGCCTATATCTGTGTCTCCTCCTCCTCCTTTTACTCCTCCACCTCTTTTCTATATGTAGTTGCCATTTTCCATATGTTATTTTTGTATTCTGAGCATTTTGTCTGCTTTGGGACCCCTTTTAAGGTGTTTTGTAATTGTTTTCTATGTGTTTGTATGTGTTTGTGTTTGTGTTTGCCTGCCATTGTTTTCAATGGTGTTCGACGTTGTTCATCGAACGTTCGACAAACATTCGACGAACTTGCCTCGTGTTCGACGAACCAAACGAACTCGAACACTAGCGGGGTGGCTCAGCACTACTCCTGAATATATCTGAATATATAGACGTACATTTTTAATGTTTAAACTATGCTATATATACCTGGTATCTGGTGATACTGTACCCTTTCTGCCAGGAAGTCCTCCTCCACCAACCATTTTGTATCATTGACACCTGGAACATTGTCCCACATGTGTGATTATTTCTTGTGAATCTTCTTGTTATATTGTGATGTGACCCATCCTGAGCATGTGACAGTCTGTGGGTTACACCTGCAATTTAGAGGTACATTTAAAAATTACCCCAACACTAGTGTATACAGCTCTACACTTGTGATACATTACCCATTTACTGCTTTTTATATTCTGGTCTAATCCAAACTGACCAAGTGAGAGCTATTTTCTGACTGTGGAAATAAATACTGAGATTGACAACAATGATCCCTACACTGTGTACAGCTGTACTCTTCAGATCCACTACCGTTTTACGCCTTTTTATATTGTGTTGTAATCCATACTGAGCCTGAGAGCGTCTGTGTCTGCCTCCTGAAATAGCTACAGAGATTTAGAATGTTTAAACTATACTATACATACCTGCTATCTGATGATACTGTACACTTTTTCTACTTTTTATATTCTTGTCTAATCCATACTGAGCCTGTGAGCGTCTCTGTGTGACTGATGGTATATATAGGGAGATTTACAATCATCCTTTGACTGTATAGAGCTGTACGCTTCTGATACAGTACCATATATCTGATGTTATTTTGGGTTCATGTTCTGCAACATTTTGAAGTTTGGTGTAAGAGGCCGCGGACGTGGGCGTGGAGGGGCCAGCTGTTGCTGATGGTGGTGGTGCATCTGCTGGTAGTGGCAAAAGCACCATAGCAGCTAAGGCAGGAGGTGTTGAGCCTGCATCATGGTCTGGCTCCGGAATGCCTAGAAGGCTACCTTTTCTGGGAGTAGGGTAACCGCTTTTAAAACCGGAGCATCAGGAACAGGTTTTGGCTTACATTGCCGAAACAGACTCCAGCAAATATGCCTTCCTCTTCTGAAGTTTCAAAAAATGCAAGCACTGAGTTGTCAAGTGCTGGCTCCTGGTCAGGAAGAACCCCTTTCCTTGTGTCCTTCACCCCCACCAAAAGTGAATGATGCAGCAGGCCACACTTCACATTAGTCCATGTAGCTCTTTCTATCATACCATGCCTGGGTTATCAAGTCAAATCGTGAATTCCCCAGTCCAAGATGAATCTGACATGGAGTGTGGGTGGCCAGCCGGGGCAGTGGAGTTAATAGGTACTGGGCCGATGTCTCAGAGGGATGTGTCACGTTGGTGGTGACGACCCATTCCGTGGCCCTGGGCGTCCATGCAAATGGGTGAATAACGTTTATAGGTGAATGATACGTGACGCCAATTGTGGTTTCTGATCAGATTGACCCGTGTTGCAGTGTCGCTTCTCTAGGACAGATGTTGTGGTGCAGCTAAGATGTAGAAGCCCTGCACAGGTAGGGCCGTAGTCGCAGGGAAGATGAAAGAGTTGGTAGATGGTGTACAGTGCAGGATGTAGCAGAGCCATGCGCCAGGTGCAGGAGAAAGATGACAGACACAGACTTGCAGTTCCTTTACCTGTACTTGGTAAGTGCCATCCAGGACCCAGAGTACAGATGGAGAAGGAGTTGGTCAGCCTGGAAGCAAATTTGGAATTCGCTGTCTGCAGATAGGTAGTGTGGCCTCCGTTCTAGCGCTTATCTGAGGTACTCGCAGTACTGAGTTCACTGAAGTTCCCCCTGTTGACTCTCTTTTGGAACTTTCTCGTATGGCAGGCAGCCATAGCCTTTTCCTTCTGGCTCACACTCGTCGCTGCTGGGGCCTCCGAGCCTTAGTTGGGAACAGAGCATTTACAGCTGCTATTTCATCCGGTTTCTGCTGCAGGACCGTCAGTGTCCCAACAAACTCGGAGACCGGAATCCCGACCATGCACTCCAGCTAGGAGTGAGCCTTACCTCTGCTCATCCTCCAGCTCCCCTTCTTACGTCCACGCACTTCCCCTTCCCTTCACAGACAGCCCTAACTTACCTCTTCCCGACCACAGAGAGCAGCTCCTCAGCAGTCAGGTTCAGAGCTCTCCCTGCTGGCCTGGAGTGGGAACTGTGTTGTGTGCTGGTTTAACTGTTAGAGAGATCCTTCATTGCTCCCAAGCATGACATCACACTCCCTAGGAGGAAGGTAATGCCACTGTGGCGACCGTACTCCTGGGGGCGCCACAAGTGCACTGATGCCCAGCCACTGCTAGATGATTCTGCTGGTACATTGACCTAGACCACTACATTCCCCTCGCACTCTACACAGACAGAATCTGACCCTGATGAAACTCAGGTTCCCCTTCCCGCATACTATACCACCTTTCACGGTGACAAAGAGGAAGGTGCAGATGAAAGTGCAGGTTCCTAGAGCAGGTGTGGGGACATACTCATAGGCGTCGGCACTGGCACAGGGCCCCTCATAGTACGAAAAAATGTCTCTGCCGGTGGGAGGGCCAAGGCCCACCCGCCGTCAGATACACCGCCGTACTATGAGGGGCCCTGTGCCAGTGCCGTCGCCAACGAGTGGGCCCCCCTGCTTGCTCAGGATCACAGCACTTGCAAAGTTGAAATACTTATCTCTCCCTGCTCCACCGCCGTGACGTCTTCCGCATTTTCTGACAGTGACATTCTGGTCAGAGAGCGCGATGACATCACGTCTGTACGCCCTCTGCCTAAACAGTCCAAGTGCAGTGAGATGGAAGATGGGGACGACGAGGAGTCCAGACTAGTACAGGGATTCCCTAGCAAGGAGACTTATTTAATTGTTTTCAGTGTTGAGACAGCTATTTTTGGGGAGCACTATACTCTGGAGAATGATATATGAGGCTCACCATACACTGGAGAATTCCAAAGGTGGACATCAGACACTGGAGCAGCATTTACAGGGTCCATTATGCACTGGAGCATTAGAAATGGGGCCCATTATATATGGAGCATTATTTGGGCCCATAACTCAGTGGAGCTTCATCCATGGGGACCAACATATACTGTAGCATTATGTGGAGCTCATCAAATACTGTTTCAAACATTATATGGGACCAATGATTCTGTATGGAGAAATATATGGGCCTCATTACTCTGTATAGCACACTGTGCGGTGGCCATAATACTGTATGGAGTAATATACTGGCGTTTTTGGAGCTATTGGAGAATTTAAAATGGATATCAGTCATGAGATGTAAAAAGTGAAGTATTTTTCATTGTACTATACCGCTATTTCTCTGCCGTATCAGAGGATCATGAATTGTGGCATGTGTTAAAAGAGCCCAGTGACAATCTTTGGCCCAGGGCCCACGAAAATCTGGAGCCAACCCTACCCACCCACAACTTTAGCCAAATAACCCCCAGTTTTCAATGCCTAATTATTATTATAAAGTTAATTGAGGTTGACAAGCTTATGTAACAAGAATTGATGTTTTTGGCATCAAAATAGGCACTGTAGGTGTGTTTCCTGTCCTCCACTCCCTGCTGACCTTGCTTCCCCATTGACTTGCATTGGGTTTTGTGTTTCAGTCGGCCTTCGACTTTTCACGACAATCGGCCGATTTCGTTCGACCCAACTTTTGAGAAAGTCGGGTTTCATGAAACCCGACTCGACACGAAAAAAGGCAAAGTCGCTCATCTCTACATTAAACAACGATTTAAGGGATTTATGTTATCTTGCCTCTCAGCAGCACTTGTTTAGGGGCAGCAGTAGCAACAAGATTTTCTATATAGATATAGAATGTAATTCTGTATAGGCAAAGCAACTTGCTGCCTCTCTAAGAGAATTAGAAAATTTAATGAAAATATTTGAACTGCTGAAGATTTTCCCCATTCACTTGATAATGTCAGAGAAGTACATATGAGACATCCTAATAGTCAAACAAATGCATTACAAGTTGGCAGTGATCACCACACGTTGTTGTAAAGAAAAGCAGAGGATTACGTGAATCAATATACTTGGTGCTTTAGAACTAAATGTAGGAAATTACCTAAGCGTCCATGGAGAAAATATGGCATGTAAGTCACATTCTACTGCATTTCATGGTTAGACGCTGCTAGTGTTAGGTAAAGAATGTTAATGCAGCTAGTAAAATGACATAAAGATCAGTGACTAAAAAACTATTCCGAACTGCCATCTGAAAATTAAAGTGAAAGCTGTTTTGAAAAAGCAAGTGGTTATAAACAACTCGATTGTCATCACTCAGGATGAGGTTGTTCTAGCTCCGTCCTAGTGAGGTCAGGGTTAAGTGAGTTCGCCTCTTTCTGGTTCTGGGGCAGCTATTTAATGCTGATAGTTCCTAGGTTCAGTGTCGGTGATACTTCCGTTTACTCGGTTAGAGGAAGCTGACCCAGGTTACTTATCTGTAATCGTTGTACCTGTGTGTGAGCTTTACTTTGTATGACCCGGTGTGTCCCCTGACTTTTGCCTGTTTTCTGCTCGGTACTGTTCTGTCCTTCCTGTTTCTCTGACCCCTTGGCTTGTCTCTGTTTACACTTCTGGGTTGCCCCCTGGTACCTCGCTCTCAACTGGCTTCTGATCCTCAGCTTGCTACTGACTACATTATCGTTTTTGCCCTGAATTCCATGCTCTCAACTGCTTCCCTGTCCTCACGTGCAGTGACTCCGCTCCCCTGCAGTCACGTGACTGCTGAGTTTCAGGTCCTGTGCACACTGTGTGCCTCAGTTCCCACACTCCCTGTGCCAAGTCCTGTGCCTCCTACTAGCGCCCCCTAGGCTTCCTCAGTGACACTACAGGTGTCATTACATTATCACTGACTGAAACATTTAAATGAGATTTTGCACTTTTTTTTCTCTCTGGTCATGGACCCGCTGCGTGCTCTGTCATATCAGCTGACTAACATGACCAAAATGATGGAGAAACTGTCTTTTGAGCAAAGACCCTTGGTTCCTTCTCACCAATAAGTTCAAAGCGAGTTGGCAGATACTGTTTCTTTGTCCTCCCCTGAACCCTCTGTCAAGCTTCCGGATACCTTTTCTGGGGATAAAAAGAAATTCCGGGTGTTTAGGGAGAGCTGCAAATTACTTTTTTCCTTGCGTCCTCGGTCCTTGGGTGATGAGAGTCAGAGGGTGGGGATAGTTATTTCTCTGTTACGTGGGGGGCCGCAGTCTTGGGCTTTCTCCCTATCTCCTACCTCCCCTGAGAGATTGTCTGTTGCTCGGTTCTTCAATACCTTGGGTTTGATTTATGATGAACCTGATCGAGTGAGATTGGCTGAGGACACGATCATGTGTCTCACCCAAGGGAAGCACTCTGCTGAGTGGTACTGTTCTGAGTATAGGTGGTGGGCACCAGAAGTATCTTGGAATGACTTGGCACTCAGAGGGCTATTCCAAAGGGGTCTCTCCAAGCATTTAAAGGATGCGTTGGCCCTACATCCACCGCCTGACTCTCTGGAGGAGGCCATGACACAGGTGGTCCGTATGGACAGCAGGCTGCTTGAGAGAGGAGTGCTGCAATGTGAGGAGCCTCTGTTGCCAATTAAACTGCAACCTTCATTATCGGTTGAACCCATGGAGGTTGGGGTTGTCTCCATGAAGGAAAAGGAGAGGAGATGTCGAAGGGAGAATTAACTCTGCTTCTATTGTGGAGCTCCGGGCCATTGGAGAAAGGACTGTCCCTCCCGTCCCCTGGGTTCCATGCTCTCGTGAAATGACTAGGTCTGGGTAGCTGCCAAGCAGGTAACCTAGACCCACATGTACTTTTTTCCTCAATCTACAGACTGTTGATAATAGTGGAAGTTGGTGTGAAAAAATGTTTTTCCCTCTTCTGCTTTTGTGGATTGTGGGTCTTCAGTAAACGTGATTGACTAGAGATTGGTGGCCCATTGTGAGATAGGGACAGTCAGGTAGGGGAAATCCATGAGAGTTGTAGCTATTGACTCAACACCTTTCACCAAGGACGGAATCCATTTTGTTACTGTCATGATCCAGGACGGGGTTTCGCTTTGGCCCGTCCTGCTCTGACTGGAGGTTTATTGTTCCGCCTCTCCCTGGCAGAGGGCGGCTATTTAATGCTCACTGGACCTAGGTCCGGTGTCAGTTATACTCCTGCCCTCGACTGAGTTAGTTAACCTTGTGCGTACGTGTGCCTGATATCTTGCTTGCTTGTTTGGTTTTGATCCGGTTGTGTCCCTGTTACGAGTTCTGCCTGTCCCTCTTGTACTGCGTTACCTCTCGTGTATGACTCTCTGCTTGTGACCCGACTTCTATCTGCTCGTCCCCTTGGTACCATGTCGCCCTCTTGTGTATGACCTTTGGCTTTGTCTGACTTCCCATCTGTTTATCCCTCCTGTCCGTAATGTGTATGAACTCCGTTTTGCCTGACTCTGAGTTTTCTGTCTTCTCTGAAAGCAGGACGCTAAGCCCCGCCCCCTTGCAGTCACATGACCATAGGTCCCATGCCGGCATGCTAAACTTCATCACTCAAGTCCTGTGCACCTATACTTTCTGGCTGTCCTGATCCCCAGGGGTCCCTACAGTGCGGGTGAGTCCCTACTCAGCGGAGGCTGTACGCCGACGCTGTCAGGATCCTGATATTATAACTGACCGATACCATTTTTTTCTCTGCTCCCCTTCTTCTGTGTATGTGATGGATCCTATGCACGCTCTTTCTGAGCAGGTTAAACACCTGACCCAGATGTCTCAGAAACTCCTTGGGGAACAACGAGTCCTGGCTCAGTCTCAGCAACTGATTGCTGACACTGTGCAGGGGTTTTTTTTTTATTGGGGGCTCGGGATATTACATTAGTTTCCCCTGAGTCTCCAGTGAAGTTACCGGATACCTTTTCTGGAGATAAAAAAGAGTTCAGAGTTTTCAAGGAGGGCTGTAAGCTTTTTTTTTCCTTAAGACCACACTCTTCTGGGGATGAAAGTCAGAGAGTGGGGGTCATTATGTCTCTGTTAAGGGGAGCCCCCCAAGCTTGGGCTTTCTCCCTTCCGACGACGGCCCCTGAGCGTATGACGGTAGATGCATTTTTTGAGGCCCTGGGGCATATTTATGATGAGCCTGATCGTATGCGTATGGCTGAGGAAATGGTGATGAGTGTGTGCCAGGGGAAGCACTCAGCCAAGTGGTTTTGTTCAGAATTCAGACGCTGGGCTGCTGAGGTATGTTGGAATGATGCTGCCCTCTGGGGTTTGTTCTGTAGAGGCCTGTCTGAATATCTGAAAGATGCGCTGGCTCTCCACCCTCCGCCTGATTCCCTGGAGGAGGCTATGACACAGGCCGTCCAAATGGATCACCGGCTACAGGTGAGGGGAGTGATGCAAAGTGAAAGACCGTTATTCTCCCAAGGAAGGGGAGCCAGTCCTATATTGGAGATCACGGAGATGGGAACTATTGATCTCAAAGAGAATGAAAGGAGACAACGGCGCGTGGGAAAAGACTGTTTTCACTGTGGCGATTCTGGACATTGGAGAAAGGTTTGCCCCACCCGTCCACTAACCAAGCGACTGAGCCCGGGTGATTGTCGTGGAAGTCACCCAGGCTCTCAGGTACCTTTTTCTGTCTTCTCTAAAATGTTGTTGCAAGTGGAACTTTGTTGTGGGAGTGTCTCCACATCCACTTCTGCCTTCGTGGATTGCGGAACAGCATTGAACTTTATTGACTCTGATTTGGTATCCAGGTGTAAGTTGGGGACAGTTAGGTTGGAGACTCCTATTTACATTGTGGCCATTGACAAAACACCACTGGTAAAGAATGACATTATGTTTCGTACTGAAGAGTTTCTCCTTAAAGTGAGTTCCTTGCACCAGGAACGTATTTCATGTTTTGTGATGGACAACCTGCCAGCGGGACTGGTGTTGGGGTTCCCCTGGCTACAATTGCATAATCCTGTAATTAATTGGGAATGTCGGGACATTGTTAAATGGGGTCCCTATTGTTCTGAGAAATGTCTTGATACTGTGTCTGTGTCGCCCGTGGGTCTGAAAGGTATTCCGGAGTGCCTGATAGACTATACGGAAGTTTTCTCCGAAAAAGAGGCTGAGGTTTTACCACCACACCGCCCATTTGATTGTGCCATTGACCTGGTCCAAGGGGCTAAATTGCCCAAGGCCCACTTGTATAACCTTTTGGGTCCTGAACGGGCTGCGATGAAGGAGTATATTTCTGAGAGCCTCCGTAAGGGACACATTCGTCCTTCTGTTTCTCCTGTGGCGGCGGGGTTCTTTTTTGTAAAGAAAAAAAACGGTGGTTTACGCCCATGCCTCGATTTTCGTGAGTTAAATAAGATAACTGTGAGGAATACGTATCCCCTTCCACTTATTCCTGATTTATACAACCAATTGTCCGGAGCTAAGTGGTTTTCAAAATTAAATCTACGGGGAGCGTATGACCTTATCCGAGTCCAAGACGGAGATGAATGGAAAACCGCTTTTCTCACTGCTGAAGGGTTGTTTGAAAATCTGGTCATGCCTTTAGGCTTGACCAATGCTCCAGCAGTCTTCCAAAACTTCATAAATCACGTGTTCTCTGATTTTATTGGATGTTTTTTGGCGGTATATTTGGATGACATATTGATCTATTCTTCTAATAAACAGACTCTCATTGGTCATGTTCGGGCAGTTATCCAAAAACTCCGGGAGAACTGTCTCTTTGCTAAACTGGAAAAATGTTTGTTTTTTGTTCAGGAACTGTCGTTTCTGGGATTCATCGTGTCTGCTGAAGGGTATCGCATGGATCCTAATTAGGTGCAGGCCATTTACGAGTGGGTTCAACCTTGTGATTTGAATGCTCCGCAGCGTTTCCGAGGATTCACCAATTACTATCGCAAATTTATAAAGGGGTTCTCACAGGTGGTTAAACCCCTCACAGACATGACTCAAAAGGGGGCCGATATCAAGAATTGGTCAACCGCAGCGGTAGCGGCATTTCAGTTTTTGAAAACATGTTTCATGTCAGCCCCGGTTCTTGTTCAACCGGACCCGTTGGAAGCATTTATTGTTGAGGTAGATGCCCCAGAGGTGGGGGTGGGGGTGGTATTGTCCCAGGGACCCGCCACTTTGACCAATTTAAGACCTTGCGCCTTTTTCTCAAAGAAATTCTCTCCTGCGGAGAGAAACTATGATGTGGGAAATCGAGAACTTCTGGCCGTTAAGTTGGCCTTTTGAAGAATGGAGGCATTTTTTGGAGGGGGCTGGCCATCCTATAACCTTAATTAAGGACCACAAAAACCTAGCTTATATTGAGTCAGCTAAGAGGTTGACTCCTAGACAAGATAGATGGTCACTTTTTTTTTCCCGATTCAACTTCTCGATCACTTTTCGGCCAGGGTCCAACAATGTCAGAGCGTCAGGAATATAATACGTGTATTGATCTTTTTTTTTTTTGAGCTACCACAATTGTGTAAAATTTAACACAATATGTGTACTGGTTTTTTTTCTGACGGCTATTATAAGTATATTGATCTTTGCATTTGTATTGTAATCCTTTCTTCCTACAGGTTTTTGCAAAAAAAGCAAAAATTGATTAGTACATTCTTACAGACATAGGTACTTAGAGTTGAATAGCATACAATTTGCTTTGCGATTTGTTACACTACTTGTACAACACGTATGTTTGCCTGTCTAATTCCCCACTTTGTGGGGTATCCCTGTCTTTACAGGGATTATGTTTTCCCTACCCTAATCCCTTCGTTTTGTTCTGTACCCTTTTCCCCTTCCCTCAAAAAATTCTAAAATTAATAAAAAAATATTGAAACACAAAAATGTCAGAGCGGATGCTTTGTCACGCAGTTTAGATCTGGTGTCCCCCCCAGAACCTCCGTCCTCCATTCTTCAGCCTGGGATGGTGGTGGAAGGTATTTCGAATATGTTGGAACGAGAGATTCGGGAAGCCCAGTCTCTTGCACCGCCGGCTAAGCCGGTGGACAAACTTTTTGTGCCAGCTCAGCTTCGCCTTAAGGTCCTCCGGGAGTTCCATGACTCAGTTCTGGGTTGGAAATCCAGGGATCTCGGCTACCCGGAAGGCCATTGCTAGAGTATTCTGGTGGTCTGCTTTAGCCTCTGATGTTGGGGAATATGTGTCTGCTTGTGATGTTTGTGTCCGTGCAAAAACCCCCCATAACTCTCTGGCCGGGGAATTGGTACCACTGCCAATTCCTGAGAGACCATGGACGCATTTGTCCATGGATTTCATCACCAACCTTCCCCACTCCAAGGGTAATACCGTCGTCTGGTTTGTGGTGGACAGGTTTAGTAAGCAGGCACATTTTGTACCTTTGGCAGCTCTACCTAATGCGGAAACATTGTCCAGATTGTTTGTTGAGTATGTGGTGCGGTTGCATGGGGTACCCTTCAATGTGGTGTCTGATAGAGGAGTGCAATTTATTTCCAGATTTTGGAGGGCTTTTTGTAAAAGGTTTTTTATTGGTCTGTCCTTTTCATCCGCTTATCATCCAGAGACTAATGGGCAGACCGAGCGGACCAATCAGTCGCTGGAGCAAATTCTGCGTTGCTTGACCTCAGACCGACAAGGTGATTGGTGTTCTGTGTTACTGGTGGCTGAGTCTGCATTTAACAACCGCGTTAACCAGTCTACGGGTACATCTCCCTTTTTCTGCAATTATGGGTTTCATCCTCATTTTGGAGAATTTTCCCGTTTGAATTCTGGGTGTCCTGGGGTGGATGAGACGATCCAGCGGTTGGGGGAGGTATGGCGAGAGGTCCAGAGTAACATTACGAAGGCCCAGGACAAATTTAAATTTTTTGTGGACAAAAAACAATACGTGGGACCGGTGTTTCAGTTTGGGGATAAGGTATGGTTGTCCACCATGAATATAAGACTCAAGGTCCCCTCTGCGAAGCTTGGACCCAAGTTTATCGGTCCTTATGAAATTACCAAGGCAGTTAACCCGGTGTCTTTTCGGTTGGGTCTCCCGCCATCTCTGCGGATCCCAAATGTTTTTCATAAGGCCCTTTTGAAACGTGTGAGGTCCGCTGGGGAGGGATCATCAGCTTCCCCAACACCAGTTTTGGTAGACGGGCAGTCGGAATACGAGGTGGAATGAATTGTCGACTCCAGGTTGGTCCGTCGTGCCCTTCAATATCTGGTACATTGGAAAGGCTACGGTCCTGAAGAACGCTCGTGGGTTCCTGCTCGATTGGTTCATGTGGATCGGTTGGTCTGGGCCTTTCACGCCAAGTACCCTGAAAGACCTGGGGGTCCAGTGGCCCCCCATTGAGAGGAGGGTACTGTCATGATCCAGGACAGGATTTTGCTTTTGCCCGTCCTGGTCTGATTGGGGGTTAATTGTTCCGCCTCTCCCTGGCAGAGGGAGGCTATTTAATGCTCACTGGACCTAGGTCCGGTGTCAGTTACACTCCTGCCCTCGGCTGAGTTAGTTAACATTATGCATAAGTGTGCCTTGTGCCTGATATCTTGCTTGCTTATTTGGTTTTGATCCGGTTGTGTCCCTGTTCTGCCTGTCCCTCTTGTACTGCGCTACCTCTCTTGTATGACTCTCTGCTTGTGACCCGACTTCTCTCTGCTCGTCCACTTGGTACCACGTCATCCTCTTGTGTATGACCTTTGGCTTTGTCTTACCTCCCGTCTGTTTATCCCTCCTGTACCTCGCTGTCCGTACTGTGCATGAACTTCGTTTTGCCTGACTCTGAGTTTTCTGTCTTCTCTGAAAGCAGGACGCTAAGCCCCGCCCCCTTGCAGTCATGTGACCATAGGTCCCATGCCGCCTTGCTAAACTTCATCACTCAGGTCCTGTGCACCTATACTTTCTGGCTGTCCTGATCCCCAGGGGTCCCTACAGTGCGGGTGAGTCCCTGCTCAGCGGAGGCTGTACGCATGCGCTGTCAGGATCCTGATAGTAACTAAGGAATTTATCCTTAAAGTGGGCCCTGTTCATCTGGAGCATATAACCTGTTTCTTCTGGACAACCTCCCTGCTGGGTTGGTCTTGGTGTTTCCTTGGCTTCAATGTCATAATCTAGTTATTGACTGGGAGACCCTAGAGATTGTTAAATGGGGTCCCAATTGTGAAAACAAATGTCTGATTACTGCATCTGTGTCGTCCGTCAGTCTGAAGGGTATTTCAGAGTACCTGAAGGACTTCAAGGATGTGTTCTCTGAAAGTCGGGCCAAGGGGTTACCACCACACCACCCTTTTGATTGTGCCATCGACCTGATTCCTGGGGCTAAATTGCCTAAGGCCCGATTGTTTAACCTGTCTGGTCCCGAGTGGGTTGCCATGAAGGAGTAAATATCTGAGAGTCTCCACAAGGTACATATCCACACTTCTGTGTCTCCTGTTGCTGCAGGGTTCTTTTTTTGTAAAAAAGATGGTGGTCTCCGCCCATGCCTTGACTTTCGGGAACTTAATAAGATTTTTGTAAGAAACACATGTCCACTTCCCCTCATTCCTGATTTGTGCAATCAATTGTCCAGGGCCATATTAGTCATCTTTGGGCAGTTCTCCAGAGACTCAGGGAGAACCTACTCTTCTCTAAACAAGAGAAATGCTCATTTTTTTGTCCAGGAACTGTCTTTTTGGGGTTCATTGTCTCTGGTGAGGGCTTCTGTATGGATCCCAAAAAGGTTCAGGCCATTGTGGATTGTGACCTTAAAGGTCTTCAACGCTTCTTGGGATTTGCCAATTATTACCGGAGGTTTATTAAGGAGTTCTCACAAGTGGTCAAGCCCCTCACCGACTTGTCGCAGAATGGAGCTGATGGTAAGAACTGGTTGGCCTCAGCAGTAGTACCGTTTCTGTCTTTGAAAAAATGCTTCATGACAGCCCCGGTTCTGGTTCAACAGATCCATCTGAACCCTTCGTGGTATAGGTTGATGCCTCAGAGGTGGGGGTAGGGGCGGTGTTGTCCCAGGGGCCCACCACTTTGACCATTCAAAAACCATGCGCCTTCTTCTCCAAGAAGCTCTCCCTGGCAGAAAGAAATTATGATGTGGGCAATTGGGAGCTTCTGGCAGTTAAGTGGGCCTTTGAAGAATGGAGGCATTTTTTGGAGGGGGCGGCTCATCTCATTACTGTGCTTACCGATAACAAGAACCTGGCGTATATTGAGTCTGCTAAGAGTTTGATTACTACGCAGGCTAGATGGTCACTTTTTTCCCAGTTCCAGTTCTCGATCACATTTCGTCCGGGATCCAAGAATGTGAAAGCCGATGTCTTGTCCCAGAGTCTGGATCCAGTTTCTCCCCACGAGTCTCCATCCTCCATTCTTCAACCTGGGGTAGTGGTGGCTGATGTGTCATCAGGGTTGGAACGGGAGATTCGGAAGCTCAGTTTCAGGCTCTCCCATCCAAACTGGTTGATAAACTGTTTGTTCCTATTCATTTTCAACTCAGAGTTCTCCAGGAGTTCCATGACTCAGTCGTGAGTGGACATACTGGGATATAGGCTACTCATGGTGCCATCATGAGAGTTTTTTAGGGGGCCTCACTTATGTCTGATGTTAAAAAGCTTGCGTCTGCCAGTGAAGTTTGTGCCTGTGCTAAGAGCTCTCATAAACGGCCGGCTGGGGAATTGGTGCCCTTGCTAGTTCCTAATAGACCATAGACACATTTGTCCATGGATTTTATCACCAATCTTTCTCCTTCCAAAGGTAATACTGTCATTTGGGTGGTGGTGGACAGGTTTTCAAACAAGTACACTGTTTACCATTGGTGGCATTACCCTCTGCGGAGACCTTGTCTATGTTGTTCGCACAGCATGTGGTTCGATTGTATGGTGTGTCCTTGAGTGTAGTATCTGACTGTGGAGTGAAGTTTGTGTCCAGGTTTTGGAGAACATTTTGTAAAAGGTTGGAGGTTGCATTGTCCTTTTCGTCTGCATACCATCCAGAGACCAATGGTCAGACTGAATGGACCAGCCAGTCGTTGGACAAAATTTTACGCTGCCTTTCCACTTCCTGCCAGAATGATTGGTGTGATGTCCTCCCTTTAGCAGAGTTTGCTTTCAATAACCATGTTAACCACTCCACAGGTACCTCCCCTTTCTTCTGTAATTGAAGGTTTAATCCACACTTTGGGGAGTTTTCTCATTTGGACTCCGGTTACCCTGGGGCTGATGTGGCTACACAGCAGTTGGGGAATTTGTGGTGGGAGGTCTAGAAGAATATTGAGGAGGCTCAGAGGAAGTTTAAGGTTTTTGCGGACAGATGGGCTGTTGGACCTACTCTCCGAGTTGGGGATAAAATGTGGCTGTCCACCAGGAACATTAGACTTAAAGTTCCTTCGGCAAAATTGGAGCCTAAGTATTTTGGCCCTTATGAGATCATGGAAGTGGTTAACCCAGTGGCGCTACATTTGCACCTCCCATTGTCTTTTAAGATTCCTAATGTATTCCATTGGGCCCTGCTGAAACCATTTGGGGCTGTGAAAGAAAGGTCATTGGGTCCCTCCCTAAGTTACACTGACCTTCGACAGAGAAAGATTGGTACTGTGGACAGGTATCTAAGTAGTGCTTGGGCATAGATAGCACTGATTTACATATCTTCAAATGTTGTCAAGTTCAGTTAGGAAATTAGCCATTTCATAATGATTTTGACTTCCTGTCCTGAATTCAAATTCGACAAAGAAACTTTTTACTAGGCTCTTTTTGTGGTATCAAAGAGTTTTCCTTTTACTGCTACTTATAATTAATGCATAAAAGTTTAATTACTTGAAACTTTACTTATTTTTGCAAATATAAAGATACAGATTTTTTATGCCAATTTTCGGATATTTATTTAGTGCAAAACATAGCAACAATTTAAATAGCTAAAACATGTCTAAACACTTTTGTGAATTATAAACAGTTACAAAAATGGCACCACAAAATTTGGTCCTCATTCAGTGACCACTCTTTTTTTATTGTCTCTTGTACTCCTGCATTAGATCATCTCTTACAATTGTCCAACAGTAATCTGAAAGCTTTGATGGATTCCATTTTTCTTGATTGGTTTTCGTCATTCACTGCTCCGCAGTTTAGTGGGGAAAAGTCTAGATTAGTGTTGAGCATTCCGATACTGCAATATCGGGTATCGGCCGATATTCGCTGTATCGGAGTTCCGATACTGAGTTTCGATACTTTTAGAATATCGAATACCGGAATCGGAAGTTCGCATAATGCAATGAGCCATTTTATTCAGCCAATGAGGAATCCTAAGAAGTGTGGGCACATCCTGTTATGCATGTTAGGCATGCTAACTAATGGCATGGCTGTGATTGGCTGTGAGCAGACCACCTAGCTGCTCCTCCCCCAGACACACGCTGAACAGTGATCTATGGAAAGTGAAACTAGTGAGGGAGGAGGAAACGACCAGTTCTCATTTCAATGCCAGAACCCCCCCGGACGTTTATCTTAGAAGCAAGAGATGATATCTTGGAAATCGTGCAGACTAGCCACAGAAGGTAAATTACTTATTGTCAGCATTCTGCAGCCCAGATATGCACTGAGATTATGTGAAAAGCCCGGACAACCCGTTTAACATAGTCAATATCTTTGTAACTCCGAACATCTTAAAAAAAAAATAATTCCAGCTATTCCATTTGATTGGGCTAAACCTCTACGCCTTTAATGTCTCCTCCACCTCCCCCAAAACTACATTCTACATTATTCTTAGTTGTTTTCCTTCATGTAGAATTAACCTACAAGGAAAGTAAGGGGTTTTTTTCATTCCGATATTTGTGTCCCATTGACTTGCATTGGTTTCCGGTATTGGAATCGTCGATATCCGATATTTTTGTGGTATCGGTCCGATCCAATCCGATCCGATATTTCCAGATATCGGAAGGTATCGCTCAACACTACTCTAGATACATATATGAGAAATGAATATTTAAGAACATGTTACAGCCTTATATGTTTTGAGGAGATTTTCCACCAACTCTTTATAGTTATCTGATTTTCAGTTTCTCAAAAAATTAGTTACCACTAATAAGAATGCTACCCATGCAGTCTTTTCCTTGCCCTGCAACAAATGAGAATGAGAAATGTGTATACAGAGGTGTTATGGAAATATATATGTATATGTATTTCATTTAGATCTCACTTGCCTGCTATAGGCTATATACTGCTATATACACATATACTCATATATATGCACACAGATACATAAGTACAGTTTTGAACCTTATAACTAGTTTGTGGAAATTGACCTGCTACCCAGTCATCTCATGATAGCATTGTCTTGTGACATTTGTCTCAGACATATAGAAGAGGAAGTTTAGGCCAGATGGTCCAAGCCGATATTGTAGACTTGCTGACATTGGAATACAAGGGGCAGTATATCATCTGATTCTTAAGTCACCTTAGGTCGGATGCCCATATATGTTCATGTATTTAAACTGACCAATTAGATAAGAAGTAAAGCCTTTATGTTAATGAATAACCACTCCTTTCTGTACAAACTGATAAAAGACCATGAATGTGAATAAAGCTTCCAGAGTTCTGCTGGAATGAGTTGTTGCTAACCAAGTGTAGCTTCCTCTTTTCCTTTGAGCGCTCAATAAGACTCTGTCTAATTTGGGCAGGACACAGCACGAACAAGGGTATATCTACCCATATAAATTTCCACATCAGAGGGAATATCTACTAATGTGTATATATTATTTTTTCATTATGCTTACTCTTATATAGTACCCTAATATTCAACACTGTTTTACAGATACTGCATTGTCATTGCTGTTCCCATTGGGACTCAGAATCTAAATTCCCTGTGAGTATGTCTTTGGAGGGTGGGAGGAAACCCATGGAAACATTTGAAAACATACATACTCTTTGCAGATGTTGTCCTTGGTGAGATTTGATTCCAGGACTCCAGCGCTGCAAAACAACAGTGCTGCTCACATGTATTAGATGTCTATATGTAAGATACATATATACACAACACATTAATATACACATTGCTATTTTTGTGATGGACTTGTACAGACAACTATAGTAGATAATTTGTTATGTTCATTTATAAATAGTGGTAACAACCATAACTTTTATTCTCACGTAAGCTTCAATATGTCAGGTGTAGTGTTTTGAGAAACTGTCACGGTCACGTGTGTCTGGACGCAGCGAGTACCGCAAGGCGAACCCGTATGACACACGTGACCCTGGATACACCGCCTCCAGTTGGGGCGAATTTAAATAACAAGACGTGCAGCTGGATACACCGCCGCCAACTGGCGAATTTAGGTATTACACGTATTTATGCAATAGTCTGGAAACCCCGCCTCCAGTAAGGCGAATTTAAATAATAAAGGGGAACCTGGATAACATTAGCAATGGTGGGCCCTGCGATAGGGAATAGGGACGTGGAGACCTCCTGCACTCCCCTGAGCCAGAGTCCCTGCACTCCTAACGTTCCCTATGCCGGTTCCGCACCGGGCGACGCACAGGAACCTTAAAACCCTGACTCGCCCTGACCCTAAACCCTCACTAGGGAATTGGTCGGTGCGGAAACTAATCCCACCACTGTGCTAAACACTGGTGTATAGTCCGCGGGGCTCACGCCAAATCTTCAATACCACCGAAGAAGCCGCCCCTCCTAGCCGTGTGGAGGCAACCAGCGAGTGTATTTCTCCTCCATATTCCTGTGGCTCTGGCAAAGTGCCCCCTAGAGTCGTTGCTGGGGAGCGGGACTTGTTCATACAGGCGGACGTACCCAGACAGGTGGGTGGAGTTCGTGATCCCCATGGTGCTGTCTGGGGTTCCCAGAGGTGAAGGGGTGCATCCCTGTAGTGAGCAGACTGGTGTTATAGTCACCACCACCGGGGCAACTTAGAATGAACGACACCACGTGTAATAATTCTAATGGCCACCTGGGGCAATCAACCCACTTTGGCACCAAGCCAAAGGAAAAAAAGCTCACTTCGTCCATTTACTTGTCAGATCCACCTTGGACCATGACAGTACCCCCTCCTTAATGAGGGGCCTCTGGACCCTCAAGACCACTACTACTGCGGGGACGCCCAGATCCTGGGTTCACCCCACCACCACCTGAAACTTCAGGTTTATGACAAACGCGCCGCTGGTATTGGCAATACATGTTCTGGAGGCACCACTCATCTCCACAGCGCCAACCTGGGGAATGAGTTTATGTATGTGTATGTTTGCTATGAGCTGATCAGACTCCACAACACACTTCCACAAGATGTTTTTTGGTGGCCACCCATACATGCTCGTTCACACACAGGTCCGGACCTGAACGTTTATTGCCACACATTTGTTTGTCATATTTTGGTGAACTCATTCTGGACTCGACAACAGAGGTGTCCCCCTGCTGTCACCACACTCACACCCCCGCTATTCACCAAGGGACACCACCCTCCAACCCTTTCACCATGAGGTCTGCGCCTCCTAGGGTTGGTTAATGGCGAGGGTTGAGATTTGTCCCCACTGTCCCGCAGCACATCTGCTGCTCAAAACTGGAGGAGAAGGGGACAGGAATACGGAGGAAATATACACTCGCTGGTTGCCTTCCTCCACACGACCAGGAGGGGGCGGCTTCTTTGGTGGTATAGAAGATTTAGCGTCAGCCCCGCGGACTATAACACCAGTCTGCTCACTACAGGGACGTACCCCTTCACCTCGGGGAACCCCAGACAGCACCATGGGGATCACCAACTCCACCCACCTGTTTGGTTATGTCCGCCTGTATGAACAAGTCCCGCTCCCCAGCAACGACTCTAAGGCTTTTTGCCAGACCGCAGGCGCCATTTGATTTTCTAGTGAAGCCAAAGGGAAGGCCCCAGACCCTGATAACTACTGCTGCAGCGGCTCTAACACACCATGCCGCTCCTCACTCACCTCAGTGAGGCCCGGCAGCAATTACTCAGTGGTCTCCACATGGCCAAGGCTAACCAGAAAAAAAAAGTAAGGTTGGTGATAATGTCACAGTCACGTGTGTCTTGACGCAGCGAGTACCGCAAGGCGAACCCATATGACACACGTGACTGTTGTGAGTTCATTTTCCCCTTCGTCACTGAGATCTGGTGAACTCCCTATTCTGGTAAAGGAAGGTAATGAGCCTGATTATCAGGCACCTGAGCCTAATGAGGATGACTGGCTGAGTGGAGTCACAGACTGGATATAAGGCTGCCGACGCCCTTCTGCCCTGCGGGTGATTTCTCTGTGGACTTCTAGGATACCAGTCTGATTCCTGCTCCTCTAAAGCTAAGTTTTCTGCTTTGCTTGTTAGCATTTGTGTTTTGTTTTTGTTTGCCTTGCTTTTCTGGATTCTGCCATTCCCTGCTGGGGTGAGCTGAATCTCCTTTAGCCGGTTGCTCTGTCTTCAGAATATTCCTGAGTACTGACATAGCTTTTTTGAAGCCTAGCGTCTTCAGGGCCTTTTTTCACTGTCAGTCTGTTGGCTCTTATTTTCATAGGGTTTTTCACGGATTGCAGACAGCAGCCTTCCTGTCCTTTCCTATCTAGTTAGCTTGGGCCCCGTCTTTGCTCAGTCTATCTTTCTGTCTGTGTTAGTGTTCTTTCTTCTTGCTTCACCGTCATTATATGTTGGGGGCTGCCTTTTGCTTTGGGGTCTGCTCTGGGGCAGTTCAGATTTCCCTTTCTGTCTTTAGGCTATATAGTCCTCCGGCTGTGATCGAGGGGTCTAGGGCATCATAGGAACCCCCCCACGGCTACTGCTAGTTGTGTTGATAGGTTCAGGGGTCTGCAATCCGATAGCTGCCAACTTCTCTGGCTTTCTGGACTTAGCTAGCATTCCTGTTTTTGCCTCCTACGGTGACTCATTCATAACAGAATCACCCGCCATACCGCAGATCCTAGGGTACTCAATAGCAGGAAAGAATTGTGTTTAAAAAAAAAAAAGTGTGTATATTCTTTCCTCTATATCTCTGAGGCCGTAGGGGGAATTTTTTTTTTCTCTCAATGGAGATCAAGCAATTGTCTGATTGGGTGGAGCAGCTCGCTGCTGAAGTGAGGGGAATTTCCGCCTACCTTGCTCGTTCGCATGCTGTTGAACCAAAGATCCCTACACCTGATGTATTTTTTGGGGATCGATCTAAATTTTTGAGTTTCAAAAATAATTGTAAATTATTTTTTGCCTTGAAGCCTAACTCGTCAGGGAGCTCCGCGCAGCAGGTTAAAATTGTCATCTCTTTGCTGCGTGGCGATCCCCAGGATTGGGCGTTTTCTTTGAAACCAGATGATCCTATTCTGACTAATGTGAATGCATTCTTTCAAGCCTTGGGGTTGTTGTATGACGAACCTAATGCTATTGATCAGGCTGAAAAGACCCTGTTGGCATTGAACCAGGGTCGAGATTCTGCAGAGTTGTACTGTCAAAAGTTCCGAAAGTGGGCGGTCCTTATGACCTGGAATGATAATGCCTTGGCTGCTCTCTTTCGGATGGGTTTGTCAGAAGCCGTAAAAGATACTATGGTGGGATTTCCTGTTCCCTCTGGTCTGGACGATTCTATGTCATTAGCCATTCAGGTTGATCGGCGTTTACGTGAACGCAGGATTGCACGAGAGGTGTTGCCACCGGTTGAACAGACGTCTGAACCTATGCAATGTGATAGAGTTTTGTCTAGGGCGCAACGTCAGGAGTTCAGAAGGCGTAATAAGCTGTGTTTTTTCTGTGGAGATGCCTCGCATATTATTTCTGTTTGTCCTAAACGAGAGAAATGCTTTGCACACACATTTTCTGTTGGTGGTGTTCAACCTAAGTTTCTTCTGGCAATTACTCTGATCTGCTCCCTGTCCACATTTTCCGCCAAGGCTTTTGTGGATTCAGGAGCAGTGCTAAACCTAATGGACTTGGATTTTGCTAAATGTTGTGGATTTCCGATGACACCTCTGCAGACGCCTATCCCTTTGAGGGGGATTGATGCTACTCCTTTGGCGAAAAATAAACCTCAGTTTTGGACCCAGGTGGTCATGCGGGTCGCCCCAGACCATCAAGAAAATTGCAGATTTTTGGTGTTGCATGGTCTGCATGATGCCGTTGTTCTGGGGTTTCCCTAGTTGCAAATTCATAATCCAGTTTTGGATTGGAAATCTGTGTCTGTGGTGAGTTGGGGTTGTCAGTGTGCCTTTAGTGAGGCTCCGGTTTTTTCCACCTCTCCTCAGTCGCATGATGTTCCTGACTATTTGGCAGACTTTTATGATGTATTTAGTGAGAATGAGTCTGCATCTTTGCCTCCTCATAGGAGTTATGAACTGAGCCCGGGGTGTAAATTTCCCAAGGGTCGGCTCTTCAATTTATCTGTACCCGAGCACGACGCTATGCGATCCTATATTAAGGAGGCGTTGGAGAAGGGTCATATTAGACCATCCTCTTCACCCTTAGGTGCCGTTTTTTTTTTTGTGGCCAAAAAGGATGGTTCTTTAAGGCCTTGTATTGATTATCATGCCCTCAACAAAATTACTATTAAATATCAGTATCCGTTACCCCTGATTTCGGATCTATTCTCTAGAGTTAGAGGTGCTTGCTGGTTCACCAAGCTTGACCTCAGGGGGCGTATAATCTTATCCGCATTAAGCAGGGGGATGAATGGAAGACGGCGTTTAATACTCCGGAGGGACATTTTGAGTACCTGGTGATGCCTTTTGGGCTCACTAATGCCCCTTCTGTCTTCCAGTGCTTCATGAACGATATTTTCCGAGACTTTGTCGATAAATTTTTGATTATCTATCTGGATGATATTTTGATCTTCTCCAAGGATTGGGATTCTCAAGTGGAACATATTCGGACTGTGTTCCGGATCTTGAGGGAGAATTCCCTGTATGTCAAAGGATCAAAATGCCTTTTTGGAGTACAGAGGATTTCATTTTTGGGATTTATTTTGTCTCCGTCAACTATTGAAATGGACCCGGCCAAGGTACAGGCCATTTCTGATTGGGTTCAGCCCACTTCTTTGAAGGCCCTCCAGAAGTTTTTGGGTTTTGCTAATTTTTATCGCAAATTTATAGCAAAATTTTCTAGTATTGCCAAGCCATTGACTGATCTGACTAAAAAGGGTGCTGATGTGTTGGATTGGTCTCCGGAGGCTGTTGCTTCCTTTCAGGAGCTGAAGCGAAGATTTACCTCCGCCCCGGTTTTGCGGCAACCGGATGTCTCACTCCCGTTCCAGGTAGAGGTGGATGCTTCTGAGATTGGTGCAGGAGCTGTTTTGTCCCAAAAGGATCCTGTAACATCTAAAATGAATCCCTGCGCTTTCTTTTCCCGAAAGTTCTCTCCATCTGAACGTAACTATGATGTGGGGAATCGGGAACTGTTGGCCATGAAATGGGCATTTGAGGAGTGGAGACATTGGTTGGAGGGAGCTAAACATCAAGATGTGGTCCTCACTGACCACAAGAATTTGATTTACCTAAAGTCGGCTAAACGCTTGAACCCTAGACAGACTAGGTGGGCCTTGTTTTTTACACGTTTTGATTTTGTGGTCTCTTTCCTTCCTGGAACTAAGAATGTCAAGGCAGACGCCCTCTCTAGGAGTTTCTTTGCTGATTCTCCTGTGGTGACCAAGCCTGCTACCATCTTAGGCGAAGGGGTAGTTCTTTCTGCCATCTCGACCGATTTGAGACTTGCTCTGCAAGAGTTCCAGGAGGACAAACGTGAGCATTGTCCCAGTGGAAAGTTGTATGTTCCTGACCAGTGGAAGAAGAGAGTGATGTCTGAAGTTCATTGCTCTGCATTGGCTGGTCATCCAGGTATTTTTGGTACTAGAGATCTGGTGAGTCGCTCTTTTTGGTGGCCCACCTTGTCTCATGATGTCAGGAATTTTGTGCAGTCCTGTGGGACTTCCTTCCGGTCTAAATCTTGTTCTTGCTCTAGTGGGTTGTTGATGCCTTTGCCGGTCCCCAGGAGGCCATGGACCCATATTTCAATGGATTTCATCTCTGATATGCCAGTCTCTCAAAGAATGACTGTTATTTGGGTGATTTGTGATAGGTTCCCAAAGATGGTTCATCTTGTACCACTCCCTAAGTTGCCGTCTTCCTCTGAGTTGGTGCCCCTGTTTTTGCAACAGGTGGTTCGCTTGCACGGGATTCCTGAGAACATTGTATCTGACAGAGGAGTTCAGTTTGTGTCTAGATTTTGGAGGACTTTCTGTTCCAAGCTGGGAATTCAGTTGTCCTTCTCCTCTGCTTTTCACCCTCAGACCAATGGGCAGACAGAGAGAACAAAGCAGACCTTGGAGTCGTATTTGAGATGTTTTATTTCCGCTGATCAGGATGATTGGGTTTCATTTTTGCCCTTGGCCGAATTTGCTTTAAATAATAGAACTAGTTCTGCCACTATGATGTCACCTTTTTTTTGTAACTTTGGGTTTCATCCTCGATTTTCTTCAGGGCAGGTGGAGCCTTCTGCCTGCCCAGGTGTTGACACTGTGGTGGAGAGAATGCACCAGATCTGGGACCAAGTGGTTGATAAGTTATCTCTCTCCCAGGAAAAGGCCCAGCGGTTTTCCAATCGACATACGACCATTGGTCCCCAGTTTAAGATTGGTGATATGGTGTGGGTATCATCAAAAAATATTGCTATGAAGGTGGCTTCTCCTAAGTTTAAGCCTAGATTTATTGGACCTTACAAGATTTTGGAGATTATTAATCCGGTCTCTTTTCGTTTGGCTCTTCCTGTCACATTTAAAATCCATAATGTGTTCCATAAGTCCTTGTTTAAGAGGTTTGTTGAACCAGTTGTTCCTGGGGTGGCACCTCCAGACCCTGTATTGGTTGAAGGTAACATGGAATATGAGGTAGAGAAAATACTGGATTCCCGTCTGGCTAGACGGAGACTCCAGTATTTGGTTAAGTGGAAGGGTTATGGTCAGGAGGATAATTCCTGGGTCTCTGCCTCTGATATTCATGCCAAAAGATTGGTGCGTGCCTTTCATCGGGCTCACCCTGATCGCCCTGGTGGCATGGTTGAGGGTTCGGTGACCCCTCCTCAAGGGGGAGGTACTGTTGTGAGTTCATTTTCCCCTTCGTCACTGAGGTCTGGTGAACTCCCTATTCTGGTAAAGGAAGGTAATGAGCCTGATTATCAGGCACCTGAGCCTAATGAGGATGACTGGCTGAGTGGAGTCACAGACTGGATATAAGGCTGCCGACGCCCTTCTGCCCTGCGGGTGATTTCTCTGTGGACTTCTAGGATACCAGTCTGATTCCTGCTCCTCTAAAGCTAAGTTTTCTGCTTTGCTTGTTAGCATTTGTGTTTTGTTTTTGTTTGCCTTGCTTTTCTGGATTCTGCCATTCCCTGTTGGGGTGAGCTGAATCTCCTTTTGCCGGTTGCTCTGTCTTCAGAATATTCCTGAGTACTGACATAGCTTTTTTGAAGCCTAGCGTCTTCAGGGCCTTTTTCACTGTCAGTCTGTTGGCTCTTATTTTCATAGGGTTTTTCATGGATTGCAGACAGCAGCCTTCCTGTCCTTTCCTATCTAGTTAGCTTGGGCCCCGTCTTTGCTCAGTCTATCTTTCTGTCTGTGTTAGTGTTCTTTCTTCTTGCTTCACCGTCATTATATGTTGGGGGCTGCCTTTTGCTTTGGGGTCTGCTCTGGGGCAGTTCAGATCTCCCTTTCTGTCTTTAGGCTATATAGTCCTCCGGCTGTGATCGAGGGGTCTAGGGCATCGTAGGAACCCCCCACGGCTACTGCTAGTTGTGTTGATAGGTTCAGGGGTCTGCAATCCGATAGCTGCCAACTTCTCTGGTTTTCTGGACTTAGCTAGCATTCCTGTTTTTGACTCCTACGGTGACTCATTCATAACACGTGACCCTGGATACACCACCTCCGGTTGGAGTGAATTTAAATAATAAGATGTGAAGCTGGATACACCGCCTCCAACTGGCGAATTTAGGTATTACACGTATTTATACAATAGTCTGGAAACCCCGCCTCCAGTAAGGCAAATTTAAATAATAAAGGGGAACCTGGGTAACATTAACAATGGTGGGCCCTGCGATAGGGAATAGGGACGTGGAGACCTCCTGCACTCCCCTGAGCCAGAGTCCCTGCACTCCTAATGTTCCCTATGCCTGTTCTGCACCGGGTGATGCACAGCAACCTTAAAACACTGACTCGCCCTGACCCTAAACCCTCACTAGGGAATTGGTCTGTGCGGAAACTAATCCCACCACTGCACTAAACACACACAATGGAAAATGACAATACAGGGGGAACACCACTTAGCTTTGCTCTGTTGCATACGCTCCTAGCAACAGAGCCCACCCTCTGCGTGCATCTTCTCCTCCACCTGGATCCATCACCATAGTGCAGCCTTGGAGCAGAGTCCACCACCAGTTGCAGCTGCCCAGTAAACAGAGTCCCAAAGATGATTCCAGCTTCTGCCAAAAAGTCCAGCATGCTTGAGTCCAGTTTTCAGCAACCAAGTCCAGCATGCTGAGTGCAACTCTCACCATCGTCGCCACTCCACCAAGCCATGCAAGCATCTCCTGCTGACACCATAAATGCCATGCCAGCCCTCCATGCAGACTCCATAGCTGACTCAACCCCTCTGGCTGGGCTGCCCAGGACTCTCATTCAGCTCCTTCTTTCACCCAGGCTTCCTTGAGAATGACTAACTCACAATATCACCAACAGTGAACAAACACACCTGACACTCATTTATAGAGCATCACACCTGTTTTATAATTACGTGCACATTAAACCAAAGAAACTAAAGTGCACTACCACTCACCACCACCGGGGCAACTTAGAATGAACGACACCACGTGTAATAATTCTAATGGCCACCGGGGGCAATCAACCCACTTTGGCACCAAGCCAAAGGGAAAAAAGTTCACTTCGTCCATTTACTTGTCAGATCCACCTTGGATCATGACAGAAACAATCTGTAGTTTTTTTCATGAACCATTTTACTAAATATGTAGGTAAACATTACATTCTATGATTTTTACTTTTTTTCAGTTTAATCTAAATGAAAAAAAACTAATTTTCATGCCAATCACTGTAAATAAACAAATCACTGTATTGCTTGGGTTTTTACAATAAAATGGATTCTAAATATATCCTTATTATTTACTGGTTTGTGATTGGATTATTGTAGTTATTTGTATTATTTCTTAGAAACTTTACAGTAAAAAGCTATTTCCCCTGTAATATACAAATATGTATGCAGAGATGTATTAGTGCATAAAGTAAATATGATCTTATTGATCAGTGAAAAAACTAATTTGTGTACATGTTAACAAAAATATAATTGTAGGGGAATCAATAACCGTAGTAGAGTTAAATTTAGTTTAGTTATTTTTTAATAAATTTGCAAAAATTTCTGTTTCTGTTTTTTCCAGTCACGATGTGGTCCAGAGCGTACATTAATGAGAAAAAAATGAACTTTTCTGAATTTACCAAATGGTTTCAATGAAACAAAGAGTAAAAAATGTAATGGGGTCTGAGTTCTTTCCATACCCACTGTATATAAATGTATATATTACATAGATATATCGATAGAAGAAAAGCTGGCAATTCAGCAGCCACATACTGTAAAATTGCAGCAGGAGACAACATCATTGAATAGATGGATTACTTACAGTATATATGCATAGAATAGATGTCAGCGACTTCTACAATTAGTGCTGTGTGAGTGCATCTTATTGTACATATATTTAATTATAAAACAATTATTTTTCTGAAAAAAAATAGCGTGGGCTCCAGTGTAATTTTCTTAACCAGCAGAGAGAAAACCAATGTCTGGGGGCAGATGTTTATAGCCTGGGAAGGGGGTAGTACCCCTGGAGCTTCCCAGGTTATTAATATCAGCTCACAGCTGTATACTTAGCCATTACTGGCTATTAAAATGAAGGAGCCCCCTAAAAAATTACGTAGCTTCCCACTATAATTATTAAACAGCAAAGGCTAGGTAGACAGCTGCAGGCTGATATTAATAGCTTAAGAAGGGGCCATAGATACTGCCCCCCAGCTAAATGCATGAGCTGTCAGCTGCCCCAGAAAATGTACATCTATAAGATGTGCCAATTCTGGCACTTAGCTTCGCTCTTCCCACTTGCCCTGTAGTGGTGGCAAGTGGAGTGATAGTTGGGGGGTTAATGTAACCTTTGTCTTGTCAGGTGACATCAAGCCCAGAGGTGAAGAGGCAACAATAAGAAGCCCCAATTACTAACCCCATAGTCATATTGTATAAAAACACAGACACCCAGAAAAAAGTCATTTAATTGAAAGAATGGCATAGACTCCTTTAATAAATCTTAATTAAAGCATAGTTACGACATTGCCCATTCCACAGACGCCATTGTCTCCTGCAAAAGAGTGAAAATAGCAAACAACAATATTCCTCACTTTTCTGTAGAGAAGATGATAATCCATTTGTCCCGTGACGGGTCTAGCTCTGCTACATCTAGATGGCAGGCTGCATGGTGCATATCATCCAGCAGAGACACTGAGCAGCATCTCCTATCACTGCCCAGTCTCTCATGGTGAACTCATAGGACATGTCTTATGTCATCATGAGCATGAAAAAGTTCTCACGCTCCCGGTGCCATCAGGAAGGTACTGGAAGTTCACGGTCAATGAACTCACTTCACTGAAGTGAGCAAAAAAGGCACATGCAATTCTGGGATGAATTAACAGAAGAATTGAGTCTAGATCATGTGAAATCATTATTGCCCTCTACTTCTCTTTGGTCAGACCTCATCTGGAATACTGTGTCCAGTTTTAGACACCGCATTTTAAAAAAGACATCAACAAACTGGAGCAAGTTCAGAGAAGAGTGACCAGAATGGTGACCAGTCTGCATGCCAATGTCCTATGAGGAGCGGTTACAGGACTTGGAAATGTTTAGCTTGCAAATAAGAAGACTGAGAGGAGACTTAATAGCTGTCTACAAATATCTCAAGGGCTATCACATTGTAGAAGGATCATCTTTATTCTCATTTCCATAAGGCCGCCTGTGCAAGCTGAAGGCATGGATGAACTCTTTATGCATCAAATGGCCAAGTTCTCCAAAAAATATGACATAGTTGTCTTGGGAGATTTCAACTATCCATGTGCAAATTGCCTCTTCAGAAAGAAAGAGGACTTTTACTCTACAGCGCCACCTATTGGTAGTAGCGATCCTACAAGTCACAATCAACCCTTTAACGAGTCTTGTAATATGACTTAGGATACAAGCCAAATCAGAATCTCAATTTGGCTTGGCTTGGATTCTGATTTGGCTTGTATCCTAAGTCATATTACAAGACTTGTTAAAGGGTTGATTATGACTTGTAGGATCGCTACTACCAATAGGTGGCGCTGTAGAGTAAAAGTCCTCTTTCTTTCTGAAGAGGCAATTTGCATATTATTTTCCCAGAGGAGCATTGCATGGCGAATAAGCCTCCTTACCTTGACAAGCCACAGCTGGCATGTCACTCTCCGCAAGGAGAAACCTTACCTCTTAGACCCTTCAACTATCCAGACATTTGTTGGGAATCTCTCTCAGGCAAAACTAAAAGGGCAAGGAAATTCTTATCCTCTCTTGCTGACAACTTTATCTTCCAAAAGGTAGGGGAGAAAACAAGGGGAACTGCTACCTTGGATCTAATCCTTATAAACAGGGAGGAAATGGTTGAGGAGGTAAAAGTGGCTGGGACCCTAGGAGGTAGCGACCATGCTATTTTAGAATTTTAGATAACTAGAGGAGGAAGACCTGTGAAGACTCAGATGTCAAGGTTAGATTTCAGAAAGGCAGATTTTAAGGGATTCAGAAAGAGAATTGGAGGGATCCAATGGCTGGATATCCTTAAACACAAAAATGTCCAGGAAGGATGGGAGATCTTGAAAAATGAAGTTCTCAAAGCACAATTGTTAACAATTCCGAAAAGAGGGAAGAATAGGAAGCATTTAAGGAAACCAGGATGGATGAACACAGAACTTAAGCACATGCTAAAAAGGAAGAAAAAAATGTTTATAAAATGGAAAGAGGGAGGCATATCTAAAGAAGAATATAATGCTGTCTGCAGAACCTGCAGGGCACAAATCAGATTATCTAAAGCTGACAATGAATTGAGGCTTGCAAGAGATGTCAAAAGCAATAATAAAGGATTTTGGGGATATGTCAAAAGTAAAAGAAAAGTCAAAGATGCTATAGGATTTTTACAGGATGAAAATGATGAAATGGTAAGACAGGATATTGAGAAGGCCGAACTTTTAAATTCCTATTTTGCATGTTTTCTCTCAGATAGGAAATGTAACATCAACTGTTCTTCACTGTCCTATTAAGGGAATAGAAGAATCCAGGATATCTATAAACAGAAAGATAGTGAGGAAACACTTAGCTAACCTAAATGAATTCAAGTCTCCAGGTCCAGATGAATTACACCCCAGAGTACTGAAGGAGATAGCAGAAGAAATTTTTGAACCCCTCTCCATAATCTTTGAAAATTCTTGGAGAACAGGAGAAGTCCCAGAAGACTGGAGAAGAGCAAATGTTGTTCCTATTTTCAAAAAGGGGAAGAAGGTGGACCCAGGCAACCATAGGCCGGTGAGTCTGACTTCTATACCAGGAAAGATCTTTGAACAAATTATTAAACAACATGTATGTCAGTACCTGGATAAGAATGAAGTGATTAAACAGAGTCAGCATGGGTTTGTAACTAATAAGTCATGTCAGACTAACTTAATTTCCTTCTATGACGGAATCACTGATTGGGTGGATCAAGGAAAAGCTGTAGATATAGTATATCTTGACTTCAGCATAACATTTGACAAAGTATCTCATACAATCCTTATTGAAAAAATGACTAAGTATGGAATGAAAAAGGCAACTGTTAGGTGGATTCATAACTGGCTTCGTGATCGGACCCAAAGAGTGGTCGTAAATGGCTGCACATCCAGTTGGAAGAAAGACTCAAGTGGGGTACCACAGGGCTCTGTCCTGGGCCCTGTATTGTTCAACATCTTTATCAATGATTTAGATGAAGGAATTGAGGGTAAACTGATTAAATTTGCTGATGACACAAAGCTAGGAGGGATAGCTAATACTAGAGAAGAGAGAGAGAGGATTAAAAAAGATATAAATAAACTGGAGAAGTGGGCAGCAACTAACAGAATGGTTTTTAACAGGGGAAAATGCAAAGTACTACATCTGGGCAATAAAAATGAAAAAAGCATATACAAAATGGGAGGAATAGGGCTAAGACCTCATCTGGAATATTGTGTCCAGTTTTGGGCACCACATTTTAAATAAGACATCAACAAACTGGAGCAATTTCAGAAAAGAGCGACCAGAATGGTGACCGGTCTGCAAACCCTGTCTTATGAGGAAAGGTTGCAGGATTTGGGAAGGTTTAGTTTGCAAAAGAGAAGACTGAGAGGAGACTTAATAGCTGTCTACAAATATCTCAAGGGCTGTCACATTGTAGAAGGATCAACTTTATTCTCATATGCACAAGGGAAGACTAGAAGCAATGGGATGAAACTGAATGAGAGGAGACACAGATTAGATATTAGAAAAAACTTTGACAGTTAGAGTGATCAATGAGTGGAACATGCTGCCACGAGAAGTGGTGAGTTCTCCTTCAATGGAAGTCTTCAAACAGAGGCTGGACAGACATTTGACTGGAATGATTTAGCGAATCCTGCTTTGAGCAGGGGGTTGGGCCAGATGGCCCAGGAGGTCCCTTCCAACTCTACGATTCTATGATTCTATGACTAGAAGCAATGAGATGAAACTAAATGGGAGGAGACATAGATTAGATATTAGAAAAAACTTTTTGACAGTTATGGTGATCACTGAGTGGAACAGGCTGTCATGAGAGGTGGTGAGTTCTCCTTCCATGGAAGTCTTCAAACAGTCTGGACAGACATCAGTCTGGGATGATTTAGTGAATCCTGCTTTGAGCAAGGGGTTGGACCAGATGACCCAGGAGGTCTTTTCCAACTCTACCATTCTATGAATCTATGATTCTACCTATCTGACATCAGCTCGTGCACCGATAGAAATTTTAACACGGAGCTCGTGCTAATGTCAAATCGGTACCGGATATGTCAGTGTCCTTGTGTGTAATACATGTGGCACATGTGTAACAACCATGTGCCGCCCATTTGCCTCATCAGTACCACACGTCGAGCACCAGGAAAGCAGCGGTACAATAAGCGCTGTTCCCCAGTTCTTGGTGCGAAAGACGACTCTCATCATTATCCCCTGATCTGCCAATGATGTATTCAAGTGAGAACAATGACAGCAGGTGCCGGCTTTTAGAACTATTATTTCCAAAGGACTACGCCTGCTGCTGCTAATAACAGTGACAACAGGAGCGGCTGATGGGATTATTCCTCACTCACTGCCTGCGTTATAAATAAATGAAAAAACGTGTGGTTTCCCCTGTATTTTCTTTAACTAGCCAGGTAAAACTGACATCTGGGGGCTGCAACCCTCAGCTGTCAGTGTAAGCAAAGCATGTTATCAAGAATAGAGGGGTCCCAACACCATATTTTTTAATTATTTAAATGAATAAATAATTTTAAAAAATTATGGTGTTCCTCCCAATTTTTAAAAACCAGCCTTGCTAAAACTGACAGCTGGGGCAGGTATTCTAAGGCTGGTAAGGGGCCATGGATATAATCCCCCCAACATAAAAAAGCAGCCCATAGCTGCCCAGAAAAGGCACATCTATTGGATACACCAATTCTGGTGCTTTTCCCAACTCTTCCCACTTGCCCTGTAGCGGTGGCAAGTGGGGTTCATATTTGTGGGGTTGATGTCACCTTTGTATTGTCAGGTGACATCAAGCCCATGGCTTAGTAATGGAGAGGCATCTACACCTATCCATTACTAATCCTATAGCTATATGGTAAATAAAGACAGGCAGAATAAAGTCCTTTATTAGTAACTAGATTATGGCCCGATGCTATCGCATCGGGAGGATGCGATAGCATCACACCTCTTGCCATGTTAACCCTCAACACACACACTCCTCAACACACACTCCTCTCACCTTTCACCATCTCCACTCACTCTTTCACTCCACATACGACCCCTTCTCTCACTCCGTCTCTCATACTCACGCCGTCATCGCCGCTGCTCCACGATCCCCGACATCTTCTTCCGCCGGCGCCATCCTGGATCCAGACGTTGTCCACGCCGGCGACATGTTCTTGCGGCGACGCCATCTTGAGTATCGTGAAATCCCGCGATAGTCAAGATAGCGTCGCCGGAAGAACATGTCGCCGGCGTGGACGACGTCGGGATCCAAAATGGCGTTGGCGAAATCTCGCGAGTTTTCGCCGATGCCATTTTGGATCCCGACGTCGTCCTCGCCGGTGACATGTTCTTGCGGCGACGCCATCTTGACTATCACGGGATTTCGCCGATCCAAAATGGCGTCGCCACAAGAACATGTCGCCGGCGTGGACGACATCGGGATCCAAAATGGCGTCGGCGTAATCTCGTGAGATTTCGCCGACGCCATCTTTTTGGATCCCGAGTCGTCCACGCCAGCGACATGTTCTTGCAGTGACGCCATCTTGAATCTCGCGGGATTTCACGAAATCCAAGATGGCGTCGCCGCAAGAACATGTCGGCGGCCTGGAGAACGTCTGGATCCAGGATCGCGGCGGCGGAGGAAGATGTCGGGGCAGCGACGATGACGGTGTGAGTATGAGAAACGGAGTGAGAGAAAGGAACGTATGTGGAGTGAAAGAGTGAGTGGACGTGAGTGGAGGTGAAAGGTGAGAGGAGTGTGTGTTGAGGCGGTGTGGTGTGTTGAGGGTTAACATGTGCGTGTGTGTGGTGACGTCACCGGTTACAACTGGACGGAAGTTGTTACAACCGGAAGCTGCTTAGGGCATTTATTATTATAGATGATGAGGAAGAAGCCGTCTGTTGTTGGCGGTGATGGCGTGTAGAGGCTTCTTCAGCCAATGTAATAGATTTAGAGTTAGGGGATTCGTGTGTGAGACGACGGCGTTTATAAGCCTTAATCTTGTTTGAAAGGTAACTCACCAAACCCTGACTGGTGCACTGGCAGGACGCAGCAGAACCCCATTGATAAAGGTTTAGGCAGCACAGGTGCATTCCACTGATCAGGACAGCCAGTAACCATTTGTGGTCCGGCTGCCCAGTGGAAATGCACACAGATGAGGCTTGCATAAGGCATAAGTCACACTGATAAATGTGATGCAAAAGTGTCTGAGCAGCCTATTGATCACGCCCATAGTATTAGCAGGCGGGCCGCTCTGCACTATAGATACATGCATCACACAAGGAACCAAGCCAAATATAAAGGGCTCTGGCTGCGTCCTGCTGAAAAGTGCAAAAAAGATAAATAGATATGGGGTATTGGTTACTATGCACTGGCAGGACGCAGCAGAACCCCATAGATAAAGGTTTAGGCAGCACAGGTGCACTCCACTGATCAGGACAGCCAGTAACCATCTGTGGTCCGGCTGCCCAGTGGAAATGCACACAGATGAGGCTTGCACAAGGCATAAGTCACACTGATAAATGTGATGCAAAAGTGTCTGAGCAGCCTATTGATCACGCCCATAGTATTAGCAGGCGGACTGCTCTGCACTATAGATACATGCAACACACAAAGAACCAAGCCAAATATAGAGGGTTCTAGCTGCATCCTGCTAAAAAGTGCAAAAAAGATAAATAGATATGGGGTATTGGTTACTATTTTGGCCAAAGCAGATAAGCTCACAACCCAACGTCAAGGGTCCCCAGATATTGTGAGTCCCTAACACTAAATATAAGCAAACACTAATCAGAAAAAAATCCATAAAAAATCATTTGAAAGGTAACTCACCAAACCCTGACTGGTGCACTGGCAGGACGCAGCAGAACCCCATTGATAAAGGTTTAGGCAGCACAGGTGCATTCCACTGATCAGGACAGCCAGTAACCATTTGTGGTCCGGCTGCCCAGTGGAAATGCACACAGATGAGGCTTGCATAAGGCATAAGTCACACTGATAAATGTGATGCAAAAGTGTCTGAGCAGCCTATTGATCACGCCCATAGTATTAGCAGGCGGGCCGCTCTGCACTATAGATACATGCATCACACAAGGAACCAAGCCAAATATAAAGGGCTCTGGCTGCGTCCTGCTGAAAAGTGCAAAAAAGATAAATAGATATGGGGTATTGGTTACTATGCACTGGCAGGACGCAGCAGAACCCCATAGATAAAGGTTTAGGCAGCACAGGTGCACTCCACTGATCAGGACAGCCAGTAACCATCTGTGGTCCGGCTGCCCAGTGGAAATGCACACAGATGAGGCTTGCACAAGGCATAAGTCACACTGATAAATGTGATGCAAAAGTGTCTGAGCAGCCTATTGATCACGCCCATAGTATTAGCAGGCGGACTGCTCTGCACTATAGATACATGCAACACACAAAGAACCAAGCCAAATATAGAGGGTTCTAGCTGCATCCTGCTAAAAAGTGCAAAAAAGATAAATAGATATGGGGTATTGGTTACTATTTTGGCCAAAGCAGATAAGCTCACAACCCAACGTCAAGGGTCCCCAGATATTGTGAGTCCCTAACACTAAATATAAGCAAACACTAATCAGAAAAAAATCCATAAAAAATCATTTGAAAGGTAACTCACCAAACCCTGACTGGTGCACTGGCAGGACGCAGCAGAACCCCATTGATAAAGGTTTAGGCAGCACAGGTGCATTCCACTGATGCATGTATCTATAGTGCAGAGCGGCCCGCCTGCTAATACTATGGGCGTGATCAATAGGCTGCTCAGACACTTTTGCATCACATTTATCAGTGTGACTTATGCCTTATGCAAGCCTCATCTGTGTGCATTTCCACTGGGCAGCCGGACCACAAATGGTTACTGGCTGTCCTGATCAGTGGAATGCACCTGTGCTGCCTAAACCTTTATCAATGGGGTTCTGCTGCGTCCTGCCAGTGCACCAGTCAGGGTTTGGTGAGTTACCTTTCAAATGATTTTTTATGGATTTTTTTCTGATTAGTGTTTGCTTATAAGCCTTAATCTTGTCAAGTCGATGCTGTTTTTCCTCAGGAGTCTCATTAGCACGGCGTTGTTTTTGTCGTAGTGCTAAAGCTGCTTTCCTTTCACTGGCATTGGCATACTGTGCATCGGTATTGAATGGTGGTATTGATAGGGCAGAAACAGATTGCTGATTAGTTATGTCAGTGAACGGCATATGGGATGAAGTGTAGCAGTAAATTGTTCCACATGCTGATGTGGAAGCATCCTGTTGTGAGTCTAATAATAATGATGAGGAAGAGGCCGTCTGTTGTCGGCGGTGACGGCGTGCAGAGGCTTCTTCAGCCAATCTTATGGATTTAGAGTTAGGGGATTCGTGTGTGAGGCGACGGCGTTTATAAGCCTTAATCTTCTCAAGGCGATGGTGTTTTTCCTCAGGAGTCTCATTAGCACGGCGTTGTTTTTGTCGTAGTGCTAAAGCTGCTTTCCTTTCACTGGCATTGGCATACTTTTTGTTATGACTCATGTTGGCACAGGTAAAGGAGTCTATTTGGCAGTTATCTGGCAGTGAAGAAGGCGTCCTGGAGTATTGTAGAGTAAACAGATACTAATTGACCCTGTAATTGCCCAGCAGTAGTTATGAAGTGGTAGTGGCAAATTGGCCCTGTAGTTAGACACCGGCAGAGGAGCAAGGCAGCAGTAGTTATGGCGGTAGAGGCAAATTGGCCCTGTAATTAGACACCGGCAGAGGAGCAAGGCAGCAGTAGTTATGGCGGTAGAGGCAAATTGGCCCTGTAATTAGACACCAGCAGAGGAGCAAGGCAGCAGTAGTTATGGCGGTAGAGGCAAATTGGCCCTGTAATTAGACACAGGCAGTGAACAGTCAGAGGAGCAAGGCAGCAGTACTTATGGCGGTAGAGGCAAATTGGCCCTGTAATTAGACACTGGCAGAGGAGCAAGGCAGCAGTAGTTATGGCGGTATTGGCAAATTGGCCCTGTAATTAGACACCAGCAGAGGAGCAATGCAGCAGAAGTTATGGTGGTAGAGGCAAATTGGCCCTGTAATTAGACACCGGCAGAGGAGCAAGGCAGCAGTAGTTATGGCGGTAGAGACAAATTGGCCCTGTAATTAGACACCGGCAGAGGAGCAAGGTAGCAGTAGTTATGGCGGTAGAGGCAAATTAGCCCTGTAATTAGACACCGGCAGAGGAGCAAGGCAGCAGTAGTTATGGCGGTAGAGGCAAATTGGCCTTGTAATTAGACACCGGCAGTAAACAGGCAGATGACCAAAGCAGCAGTAGTTATGGCGATAGAGGCAAATTGGGCCTGTAATTAGACACTGGCAGAGGACAAAGGCAGCAGTAGTTATGGCAGTATAGGCAAATTGGCCCTGTAATTAGACACCGGCAGAGGACAAAGGCAGTAGTTATGGTGGTATAGGCAAATTGGTCCTGTAATTAGACACCGGCAGAGGAGCAAGGCAGCAGTAGTTATGGCGGTACAGGCAAATTGGTCCAGTAATTAGACACCGGCAGTAAACAGGCATAGGACCAAGGCAGCAGTAGTTATGGTGGTACAGGCAATGCCAAGCGTCCGCACAGCAAGTCGGTGTGAGGTAAATGACGCAATTTCACGAATGCAAGATGGCGTCGGCGAAATCTCGCGAGATTTCGCCGACGTCGTTAACACCTCTTGCCATGTTAACCCTCAACACACCACACCGTCTCAACACACACTCCTCTCACCTTTCACCTCCACTCATGTCCACTCACTCTTTCACTCCACATACGTTCCTTTCTCTCACTCTGTTTCTCATACTCACACCGTCATCGTCGCTGCCCCGACATCTTCCTCCGCCGCCGCGATCCAGGATCCAGATGTTCTCCAGGCCGCCGACATGTTCTTGCGGGACGCCATCTTGGATTTCGTGAAATCCCGCGATATTCAAGATAGCGTCGCCGCAACAACATGTCGCTGGCGTGGACGACATCGGGATCCAAAAAGATGGCGTCGGCGAAATCTCGCGAGATTACGCCGACGCCATTTTGGATCCCGATGTCGCCCACACCAGTGACATATTCTTGCGGGACGCCATCTTGGATGTCGTGAAGTCCCGCGATATTCAAGATGGCGTCGCCGCAACAACATGTCGCTGGCATGGGCGACATCAGGATCCAAAATGGCGTCGGCGTAATCTCGCGAGATTTCGCCGACGCCATCTTTTTGGATCCCGATGTCGTCCACGCCAGTGACATATTGTTGCGGCGACGCCATCTTGAATCTCGCGGGACTTCACGACATCCAAGATGGCGTCCCGCAAGAACATGTCGGCGGCCTGGAGAACGTCTGGATCCTGGATCGCGGCGGCGGAGGAAGATGTCGGGGCAGCGACGATGACGGTGTGAGTATGAGAAACGGAGTGAGAGAAAGGAACGTATGTGGAGTGAAAGAGTGAGTGGAGGTGAAAGGTGAGAGGAGTGTGTGTTGAGGCGGTGTGGTGTGTTGAGGGTTAACATGTGCGTGTGTGTGTGGTGACGTCACCGGTTACAACTGGACGGAAGTTGTTACAACCGGAAGCTGGTTAGGGCATTTATTATTATAGATAAAACAAAACTTAGTTTTCCATTTTTATCTAAAAATAACAAACACAGTTATATTCACCTAACACCTAGTTCCACTGAATCCCTCTTTCCTGTAAGAAACCAAAAATAAAAAATAACAATATTCCTATCCTCTCCGTCATTCTGTCCCACGCTGTAATCCATGTCTGGGGGCTGAATAATTTTCAACCTGGACGGTGCCAAGATGAGACCATCCAGACTGAGAACCACTGGTGAATGAGCTGAGAGTGCAGCCTCATTTACATATGCAAATGGATGGTAAAAGTGCGGAATGGAAGGAGAACAGCATGGGGAAGACCCGAGGAAGCACCACTGGCTCCCATATCCATGCCGAGAACAATGGTGTCACACTTTTACTCCACTTTAAGAAGTGACAATAAAATGTTCCAAACCGACGAGAAATTGTATTTTACAGGGAAAAAAAAGTTCATAAAAACATTTTCCCATATAATGACTTGTATATAAGGAAAAATTTAAAAATGATTTAAAAAATATGTAAGTTAAGCAAACCTAAATTGAATTTTTTAGTAGTTTATTTAATTTATGATGGAAGCAAGAGCTGCCAAAAAATAGTGATTCAGATACGCCCTGTATTAGACATAAAAGAGAGCCTCATACACTCTGTTCAGATTATCATGTATTGGTACTCCTAGACTCATAATGGCTAAGCACTTTTGAAGGTTATGTACCAAGGAAATATGCTCCAGACAATGGAATAGTCTTTGGGGGAGCAATATAATACCAATAAGGGTATGTGCACAATTTGAGTAAAATTTCTGCATCTCTTGGCAGGAAAACACAGCTGCAAAAACACAAACTTTTGGTGCCTTTTTGCACACTTTTGGTGCTTTTTTGCCCTGTGCTTTTGATTGATTTGAGTGAAGGCATCAGGTTTTGTGACAAATCCCTTCTTGAAAAAAGCGACAAAAAAGTATCAAATCTGCAATGTGTGCACACAGCCTTAAATCTTGAACAAGTTTTTTGAGGTTTATATAGGAACTAAATCTACACAGGAAGATGTAATACCCTATGGAAGAGCAATATAATACCAATAAGTTTTGAACAATTTTTTTAGGGTTATATACTAAGGAAATGTACTGCAGACCACAGAATAGTCTATGGGTGAGCAATATAATACCGATAATATTTTGAAAGAGTTTTTTGTGGCCTATATAGCAATGAAATCTACCCAAGAATATGTAAAAATGTCTATGGATGAGCAACATATTATACCAATTATTTTGTAACAAGTTTTTTGAAGCATATATACCACCAAAATCTACCCAAGAATATGTAAAATCTATGGATGAGCAACATCATACCGACAATTTCTTGAACACATTTTTTGAGGGTTATATAACAATAAAATGTATCCAAGAAGCCTGAATAGTGTATCGTGATAAATTTAACAGCAAAAGCTTTTAACGCTTTTTTGGAGTGTTATATATCATAAAAAATGTAACCCAGAATACAGAATAGAGCTTTGGTGAGAAATATAACCCAGCTAATTTTTTTTAACACTTTGTAGAAGTGTTATATATCATAGAAATGTACCCAAGACCACATAATACTGTATGGCAGCAAAATTTATCCTCACAAAATTTGTTAACACTTTTTTTGAGTGTTTTGAGTGTTTTGTATAACACAAATGTACTCCAGACCACAGAAAAGTATATAGGTTAGAAATGTAAAGACAAGTTTTTAAAAGTTTTTAAAAGTTTTTGTACTGTTATATGTCACAAAATTGCAAATCCAATTAAAAAATTATAAGGAGGGTCATCCATAGACCCTTGAAGAGCAACAACTAGCAGATTTCATTTAAATATTTTAAAATTGTAGTTGCTGTACTCCAACACTCAAAAAGGCTTTGCACAAAGTACAAAGCCAGGAAAAAATTATAAGGATGGATTGTAATCCAGAGACCCTTGAAAGGCAACAACTGGCAGGCTTCATTCATATATTTTAAAAATGTACTTTTTGTACTTCTACAGTCATAAAGGCTTTGTGCAAAGTACGAAGCCAGTAAAAAATTATAAGCAGGGTAATACAGTAATCCTCTTCAGGAGTCCGCTTCTTCTTCTCCTTCTTATTTAGGCTGGGGGACTGCCTCCACCTGCTTCCTGTAGTCCAGTTCCCAGGTGCCTGGACTGTAAGTGACCCACTGTGTCACTTGCACCAAAAACTGTAGGATCAGGGTGGAAGTAGCTGGGTCTCGAGCCACCTCAAGGATGCTCTCCCAGGCCTGTTCATTCCTCAAGAAGGGTTCATCACGCTCCCTTCCTTCTGGGATCACACCGACTGCAAACAAGTGATGTTGTCCCTCCATGACCTTAGTTCAAGTCTTCAGCTCTTGCAGCCTTCGATTCAAGTGTTCTGTCTCTACTGCCCAATGGTTGATATATTATAGCTCGGATATCAGCCAAATCAGGACCACAGGCTCCTGCCACCTCTGCTGTTGTTCCAGCTTGCTCTTGCTCCGATATTCCTCTGATCACTCCTATGGGAGTCTCACGTTCTTCCATCTTTGTCGCCCACTAGGCACATTACACTGTATGGATGACTAATTGAATACAGTAAAAAAATTTAAAACTTTTTTGGAGTGTTATAAATCACAGAACTATACCTCAGACCATGTAATACTGTATTGCTGAGAAATGTAACCCTCCAAAATTTTTAAATGCTTTTTCTCTGTTTTAGAAATCACAGAAGTATGTCCAGACCACAAAATACTGTATGGCTGAGAAATGTAATCATAGAAGATTTTAAAACTCTTTTTATCAGTTTTATAGATCACAGAATTGTACCCAGACCACATAATACTGTATGGCTCAGAAATGTAAGTGTACAAAATTTTAAACTTTTACTCAGTTTTATAGATCCCAGAAATGTACCCAGACCATGCAATACTGTATGGCTGAGAAATGTGCCCCTACAAAATTTTAAAACGTTTTTTAGCAGATTTATAGATCACAAAAATGTACCCAGACTACTTAATACTGTACGGCTGAGAAATGTAACCCTACAAAATTTGTATATGCTTTTTCTCTGTTTTAGAGATCACAAAAAATACCTGTTCCTTATAATACTGTATGGCAGAGAAATGTAAGCTTTCAAAAATTTTTAATGCTTTTTCCAGACCATTGAATAGTTTATGTATGTGAACTATAATCCAGCCATTTTTTTTTAAAGCTTTTTTGCAGTGTTAGATAATGTCACAGAAATTTATCCCAGACCACATAATAGTGTATGGGTGAAAAATTTAATAAAGTTAATTTATTTAATGTTAGATGTCATAGAAATGTAACAGAACACATGAAATGGTATGGCTGAGAAATTTAAGAGTGCAAAATTTTTGAATGCTTTTTTCAGTTTTATAGATAACAGGAAATGTGCGCCAGACCAAGTGAAACTGTATGGGTGACAAATTTAACCTCACACAATTTGTAAATACTTTTTTAAAGTGTTATTTATAAAGAAAAAATTATCCGGAACACAGAATAGTGTATGGTGTCTGCTGTACAAAAGCGTCACTGACTAAGGAACACAGATTTCAATGGTAATTAGTGTTGAGCGATACCTTCCGATATCGTGAAATATTGGATCGGATTGGATCGGACCGATACCCAAAAAGTATCGGATATCGCCGATTCCGATACCGGAAACCAATGCAAGTCAATGGGACAGAAATATCGGAATAAAAATAAACCCTTTCTTTCCTTGTAGGTTAATTCTACATGACGAAAAACAACTAAGAATAATGTAGAATGTATTGGGGGAGGTGGAGGAGACATTAAAGGCATAGAGGTTTAGCCCAATCAAATGGAATAGCAGTAAACAGATACTAATTGACCCTGTAATTGCCCAGCAGTAATTATGAAGTGGTAGTGGCAAATTGGCCCTGTAGTTAGACACCGGCAGAGGAGCAAGGCAGCAGTAGTTATGGCGGTAGAGGCAAATTGGCCCTGTAATTAGACACCGGCAGAGGAGCAAGGCAGCAGTAGTTATGGCGGTAGAGGCAAATTGGCCCTGTAATTAGACACCAGCAGAGGAGCAAGGCAGCAGTAGTTATGGCGGTAGAGGCAAATTGGCCCTGTAATTAGACACCGGCAGAGGAGCAAGGCAGCATTAGCTATGGCGGTAGAGGCAAATTGGCCCTGTAATTAGACACAGGCAGTGAACAGTCAGAGGAGCAAGGCAGCAGTACTTATGGCGGTAGAGGCAAATTGGCCCTGTAATTAGACACTGGCAGAGGAGCAAGGCAGCAGTAGTTATGGCGGTATTGGCAAATTGGCCCTGTAATTAGACACCAGCAGAGGAGCAATGCAGCAGAAGTTATGGTGGTAGAGGCAAATTGGCCCTGTAATTAGACACCGGCAGAGGAGCAAGGCAGCAGTAGTTATGGCGGTAGAGACAAATTGGCCCTGTAATTAGACACCGGCAGAGGAGCAAGGTAGCAGTAGTTATGGCGGTAGAGGCAAATTAGCCCTGTAATTAGACACCGGCAGAGGAGCAAGGCAGCAGTAGTTATGGCGGTAGAGGCAAATTGGCCTTGTAATTAGACACCGGCAGTAAACAGGCAGATGACCAAAGCAGCAGTAGTTATGGCGATAGAGGCAAATTGGCCCTGTAATTAGACACTGGCAGAGGACAAAGGCAGCAGTAGTTATGGCAGTATAGGCAAATTGGCCCTGTAATTAGACACCGGCAGAGGACAAAGGCAGTAGTTATGGTGGTATAGGCAAATTGGTCCTGTAATTAGACACCGGCAGAGGAGCAAGGCAGCAGTAGTTATGGCGGTACAGGCAAATTGGTCCAGTAATTAGACACCGGCAGTAAACAGGCATAGGACCAAGGCAGCAGTAGTTATGGTGGTACAGGCAATGCCAAGCGTCCGCACAGCAAGTCGGTGTGAGGTAAATGACGCAATTTCACGAATGCAAGATGGCGTCGGCGAAATCTCGCGAGATTTCGCCGACGTCGTTAACACCTCTTGCCATGTTAACCCTCAACACACCACACCGTCTCAACACACACTTCTCTCACCTTTCACCTCCACTCATGTCCACTCACTCTTTCACTCCACATACGTTCCTTTCTCTCACTCTGTTTCTCATACTCACACCGTCATCGTCGCTGCCCCGACATCTTCCTCCGCCGCCGCGATCCAGGATCCAGACGTTCTCCAGGCCGCCGACATGTTCTTGCGGGACGCCATCTTGGATTTCGTGAAATCCCGCGATATTCAAGATAGCGTCGCCGCAACAACATGTCGCTGGCGTGGACGACATCGGGATCCAAAAAGATGGCGTCGGCGAAATCTCGCGAGATTACGCCGACGCCATTTTGGATCCCGATGTCGCCCACACCAGCGACATATTCTTGCGGGACGCCATCTTGGATGTCGTGAAGTCCCGCGATATTCAAGATGGCGTCGCCGCAACAACATGTCGCTGGCATGGGCGACATCAGGATCCAAAATGGCGTCGGCGTAATCTCGCGAGATTTCGCCGACGCCATCTTTTTGGATCCCGATGTCGTCCACGCCAGTGACATATTGTTGCGGCGACGCCATCTTGAATCTCGCGGGACTTCACGACATCCAAGATGGCGTCCCGCAAGAACATGTCGGCGGCCTGGAGAACGTCTGGATCCTGGATCGCGGCGGCGGAGGAAGATGTCGGGGCAGCGACGATGACGGTGTGAGTATGAGAAACGGAGTGAGAGAAAGGAACGTATGTGGAGTGAAAGAGTGAGTGGAGGTGAAAGGTGAGAGGAGTGTGTGTTGAGGCGGTGTGGTGTGTTGAGGGTTAACATGTGCGTGTGTGTGTGGTGACGTCACCGGTTACAACTGGACGGAAGTTGTTACAACCGGAAGCTGGTTAGGGCATTTATTATTATAGATAAAACAAAACTTAGTTTTCCATTTTTATCTAAAAATAACAAACACAGTTATATTCACCTAACACCTAGTTCCACTGAATCCCTCTTTCCTGTAAGAAACCAAAAATAAAAAATAACAATATTCCTATCCTCTCCGTCATTCTGTCCCACGCTGTAATCCATGTCTGGGGGCTGAATAATTTTCAACCTGGACGGTGCCAAGATGAGACCATCCAGACTGAGAACCACTGGTGAATGAGCTGAGAGTGCAGCCTCATTTACATATTCAAATGGATGGTAAAAGTGCGGAATGGAAGGAGAACAGCATGGGGAAGACCCGAGGAAGCACCACTGGCTCCCATATCCATGCCGAGAACAATGGTGTCACACTTTTACTCCACTTTAAGAAGTGACAATAAAATGTTCCAAACCGACGAGAAATTGTATTTTACAGGGAAAAAAAAGTTCATAAAAACATTTTCCCATATAATGACTTGTATATAAGGAAAAATTTAAAAATGATTTAAAAAATATGTAAGTTAAGCAAACCTAAATTGAATTTTTTAGTAGTTTATTTAATTTATGATGGAAGCAAGAGCTGCCAAAAAATAGTGATTCAGATACGCCCTGTATTAGACATAAAAGAGAGCCTCATACACTCTGTTCAGATTATCATGTATTGGTACTCCTAGACTCATAATGGCTAAGCACTTTTGAAGGTTATGTACCAAGGAAATATGCTCCAGACAATGGAATAGTCTTTGGGGGAGCAATATAATACCAATAAGGGTATGTGCACAATTTGAGTAAAATTTCTGCATCTCTTGGCAGGAAAACACAGCTGCAAAAACACAAACTTTTGGTGCCTTTTTGCACACTTTTGGTGCTTTTTTGCCCTGTGCTTTTGATTGATTTGAGTGAAGGCATCAGGTTTTGTGACAAATCCCTTCTTGAAAAAAGCGACAAAAAAGTATCAAATCTGCAATGTGTGCACACAGCCTTAAATCTTGAACAAGTTTTTTGAGGTTTATATAGGAACTAAATCTACACAGGAAGATGTAATACCCTATGGAAGAGCAATATAATACCAATAAGTTTTGAACAATTTTTTTAGGGTTATATACTAAGGAAATGTACTGCAGACCACAGAATAGTCTATGGGTGAGCAATATAATACCGATAATATTTTGAAAGAGTTTTTTGTGGCCTATATAGCAATGAAATCTACCCAAGAATATGTAAAAATGTCTATGGATGAGCAACATATTATACCAATTATTTTGTAACAAGTTTTTTGAAGCATATATACCACCAAAATCTACCCAAGAATATGTAAAATCTATGGATGAGCAACATCATACCGACAATTTCTTGAACACATTTTTTGAGGGTTATATAACAATAAAATGTATCCAAGAAGCCTGAATAGTGTATCGTGATAAATTTAACAGCAAAAGCTTTTAACGCTTTTTTGGAGTGTTATATATCATAAAAAATGTAACCCAGAATACAGAATAGAGCTTTGGTGAGAAATATAACCCAGCTAATTTTTTTTAACACTTTGTAGAAGTGTTATATATCATAGAAATGTACCCAAGACCACATAATACTGTATGGCAGCAAAATTTATCCTCACAAAATTTGTTAACACTTTTTTTGAGTGTTTTGAGTGTTTTGTATAACACAAATGTACTCCAGACCACAGAAAAGTATATTGGTTAGAAATGTAAAGACAAGTTTTTAAAAGTTTTTAAAAGTTTTTGTACTGTTATATGTCACAAAATTGCAAATCCAATTAAAAAATTATAAGGAGGGTCATCCATAGACCCTTGAAGAGCAACAACTAGCAGATTTCATTTAAATATTTTAAAATTGTAGTTGCTGTACTCCAACACTCAAAAAGGCTTTGCACAAAGTACAAAGCCAGGAAAAAATTATAAGGATGGATTGTAATCCAGAGACCCTTGAAAGGCAACAACTGGCAGGCTTCATTCATATATTTTAAAAATGTACTTTTTGTACTTCTACAGTCATAAAGGCTTTGTGCAAAGTACGAAGCCAGTAAAAAATTATAAGCAGGGTAATACAGTAATCCTCTTCAGGAGTCCGCTTCTTCTTCTCCTTCTTATTTAGGCTGGGGGACTGCCTCCACCTGCTTCCTGTAGTCCAGTTCCCAGGTGCCTGGACTGTAAGTGACCCACTGTGTCACTTGCACCAAAAACTGTAGGATCAGGGTGGAAGTAGCTGGGTCTCGAGCCACCTCAAGGATGCTCTCCCAGGCCTGTTCATTCCTCAAGAAGGGTTCATCACGCTCCCTTCCTTCTGGGATCACACCGACTGCAAACAAGTGATGTTGTCCCTCCATGACCTTAGTTCAAGTCTTCAGCTCTTGCAGCCTTCGATTCAAGTGTTCTGTCTCTACTGCCCAATGGTTGATATATTATAGCTCGGATATCAGCCAAATCAGGACCACAGGCTCCTGCCACCTCTGCTGTTGTTCCAGCTTGCTCTTGCTCCGATATTCCTCTGATCACTCCTATGGGAGTCTCACGTTCTTCCATCTTTGTCGCCCACTAGGCACATTACACTGTATGGATGACTAATTGAATACAGTAAAAAAATTTAAAACTTTTTTGGAGTGTTATAAATCACAGAACTATACCTCAGACCATGTAATACTGTATTGCTGAGAAATGTAACCCTCCAAAATTTTTAAATGCTTTTTCTCTGTTTTAGAAATCACAGAAGTATGTCCAGACCACAAAATACTGTATGGCTGAGAAATGTAATCATAGAAGATTTTAAAACTCTTTTTATCAGTTTTATAGATCACAGAATTGTACCCAGACCACATAATACTGTATGGCTCAGAAATGTAAGTGTACAAAATTTTAAACTTTTACTCAGTTTTATAGATCCCAGAAATGTACCCAGACCATGCAATACTGTATGGCTGAGAAATGTGCCCCTACAAAATTTTAAAACGTTTTTTAGCAGATTTATAGATCACAAAAATGTACCCAGACTACTTAATACTGTACGGCTGAGAAATGTAACCCTACAAAATTTGTATATGCTTTTTCTCTGTTTTAGAGATCACAAAAAATACCTGTTCCTTATAATACTGTATGGCAGAGAAATGTAAGCTTTCAAAAATTTTTAATGCTTTTTCCAGACCATTGAATAGTTTATGTATGTGAACTATAATCCAGCCATTTTTTTTTAAAGCTTTTTTGCAGTGTTAGATAATGTCACAGAAATTTATCCCAGACCACATAATAGTGTATGGGTGAAAGATTTAATAAAGTTAATTTATTTAATGTTAGATGTCATAGAAATGTAACAGAACACATGAAATGGTATGGCTGAGAAATTTAAGAGTGCAAAATTTTTGAATGCTTTTTTCAGTTTTATAGATAACAGGAAATGTGCGCCAGACCAAGTGAAACTGTATGGGTGACAAATTTAACCTCACACAATTTGTAAATACTTTTTTAAAGTGTTATTTATAAAGAAAAAATTATCCGGAACACAGAATAGTGTATGGTGTCTGCTGTACAAAAGCGTCACTGACTAAGGAACACAGATTTCAATGGTAATTAGTGTTGAGCGATACCTTCCGATATTGTGAAATATTGGATCGGATTGGATCGGACCGATACCCAAAAAGTATCGGATATCGCCGATTCCGATACCGGAAACCAATGCAAGTCAATGGGACAGAAATATCGGAATAAAAATAAACCCTTTCTTTCCTTGTAGGTTAATTCTACATGACGAAAAACAACTAAGAATAATGTAGAATGTATTGGGGGAGGTGGAGGAGACATTAAAGGCATAGAGGTTTAGCCCAATCAAATGGAATAGCAGGAATTAATTTTTTTTTAAGACTTTCGGAGTTGCAAAGATATTGACTATGTTAACCTTTGTTATATTTTGTCAGATATGTATGTTTCACTACTTCCATGCTCTTCACCTTCTTTTTTACTCTCCCACACTTTCTCCTTCATGATCCTCAGCAGCAGCAGCAGCATCTTTTTCATCAACTTCTTCACCTTATTCATCTTCTTCTTCTTCACCTTCTTCCTATTATTCTTTTTTTTACATTCTTCATATTATTCTTATTCAACTATTATTCTTCTTCATATTCTACTTCTTCATCTTCTTCCTATTCTTTTTCTTCATCATATTCTTATTTGTGACATGCATTCCTGTAGTTGTTATCTATAAAAGTTTGAAGATTACACCTTCCATTCTGCCTGTCACAAAAGATTTACAACAGGATTTGTCCACGTTCAGCTTGGCCTGCAGCAGCAGGCATTTTCCAGGGGCACCATGAGGAGGAACGGACTCACCGCCATACACTGCTCAGCCTTCTTCTGCTTATAATTTAGATAATATCTGTTGCTCTGATTTTTAGTCTTATGCTTAATGTTCTTCTGCTTTTTTTTCTTCTGCTTTTTGTTCTTCTGCTTCTTGGTCTTCTGTCTCTTGTTGTTCTGTGTCTGTCACGTTGCCATCAGACTCGGGGCCTGCTGTCCCGGCCTCGGCCACTAGGAGGCACCGGACTGTCACGTCGCTGTCAGACTCGGGGCCTGCTGTTCCTGCTTCGGCCACTGGGAGGCGCCATGGTTCGCCCCGAGTGATGGCGGGTCTCCTGCACAGGCATCTGATGGACACAGGCTCCGCTCCTCTGTCAATCATGAAGGGGTTGGTGCATCACCATCTGGCCTGGTCCTGGGGCGGTCCTGATGACATCATCAGTCCGGGAGCCTGTGAGGGATGACCTGATCCCTCAAATACCTTGGGACTGGTCTTGTAAGCAGATATATTCTTGGTTCCCCTATGTGCTATTATGTGATTTGCTATTGTTTGACTCTGACCTCAGCCTGGATTTCTGACCCCTCTACTGCCTGACGTTTTTTTTACCTCCTGCCATTCTCCTGGTTTGTGACCTTGGCATGGATATTCGACTCTGCTACTGCCTGCCGTTTTTGTACCTTGCCGCTCTCCCGTTTTGTGACCTTGGCCTGGACTGTTGACACTGCCTGCCGTTTCTGTACCTCCGCTGCTTTCCCGGTTTCTGACTATGTTTTTGGTTCCCCGCCTTCTTCCCTATTGGCGACCGTCCTGCTCTGGCGCACTGCTCCATCAGACAGCCAACCCCTGGGCCTTGCTACAATTACAGATCCCTGTATAGGGGTTAAGGGTCTTGGGGTTTCTCGGGGTGCTGTCCCTACTGCAGTCCAGATCCGCGGATGGATGTCACAGTATTTTGGTGGTTGTCTTCATGTTCTTTGTCCTCTTGGTCATCTACTTCAAGGTCATCTTTTTGGTCTTCTTTGAGGTGGGCTTCAGGGTCGTCGTCAGGGAGATCCAGAATGATTACCAAAAACCATTTCAAAAAGCTTGAACTTAGAAATGTGGCAGAAGGTACAAGGAGGCTGAGGAACTGCCAAGAACCAGCTGACGGTACTGGAACCTGGATGGGTAGCAGAAGGAACGAGAGCCAATGGCACTACCGAGGACCAGCTGATGGTACTAGAACCCGGTTACTAAGCAGGAGGTACCTGTGCTAGAAAGCACTGCCAAGGACCAGCAGACGTTGCTGGAACTCGGACACCTAGATGGAGGCACCTAAGCCAAAGGCATTGCCGAGAACCAGCTGACGGTGCTGGAACCCAGAGGTGCAGCAGAAGGAACAAGAGCCAATGGAACTACCGAGGACCAGCTGACGGTGCTGGAACCCGGAGGGGCAGCAGAAGGAACAAGAGCCAAAGGCACTACCGAGGACCAGCTGACGGTACTGGAACCCAGTTACTAAGCAGGAGGTACCTGTGCTAGAAAGCACTGTCAAGGACCAGCATACATTGCTGGAACTCAGATACCGAGATGGAGTCACCTAAGCCAAAGGCACTGCCGAGAACCAGCTGATAGTGCTGGAACCCAGAGGGGCAGCAGAAGGAACAAGAGCCAATGGCACTACTGAGGACCAGCTGACGGTACTGGAACATGGTTACTAAGCAGGAGGTACCTGTGCTAGAAAGCACTACCAAGGACCAGCAGACGTTGCTGGAACTCAGATACCGAGATGGAGGCACCTAAGCCAAAGGCACTGCCAAGAACAAGCTGACGGTGCTGGAACCTGGATGGGTAGCAGAAGGTACCCATGAAAAACAACGTTGCAAGGCCGCGAGCCGGCCGCTGTTACCGAAACCCACAGTCCTACAGGGGGTGCTTGTCCTATTAGCACTACGGAACCAGCCTTTATTGCCAGATCCCGAAGCCCACATAGGAAGCACCTAAACTGCAGGCACCATAGAGTTGGCTAACCCGACCGCAACACAACAGGACAACGTATTGGTGCCAAAGTGACGTTGACACTACCCGGAAACAGCTGGCGTGCTCGCACTAGGCTGGACAGGAGGGAGTACCTGTGCCAAAGACACTTCTGAGCAGCAACTGGCGGTGTTGGAGCCCAGGATCAATCATGGAGTAAGCTGAGGCCTATTTGGAGCAAGTTTAAAATCAATTGTAGTGTGAATGTGGAGGGAGCAGGAGATATTGCCGGACACACAGCAGGGGAGCAGCTGACGTTACTGAAGGTTACTGAACCCCACTAACAGAGGAGCTAGTGTTGTTCTCTGTGCAGACGGCACTTCTGAGCAGCAACTGGCAGTGTTGGAGCACAGGGTCAATCCTAGTGTAGGATGAGGTCTAATTGGAGCAAGTTTAATATCTGATGTTGGGTGAATTTTGAGGAAGCAGGAGATATTGCCGGACACACTGCAGGGGAGCAGCTGGCGTTACTGAACCCCACTAACACAGGAGCTAGTGTTTTTCTCTGTGCAGATGGCACTTCTGAGCAGCACCTGGCAGTGTTGGAGCCCAGGATCAATCATGGAGTAGGCTGAGGCCTAACTGGAGCAAGTTTAATATCTGATGTTGGGATGAATGTGGAGGGAGCAGGAGATGTTGCCGGACACAAAGCTGGGGAGCAGCTGGCGTTACTGAACCCCACTTACACAGGAGCTAATGTTTTTCTCTGTGTAGACGGCACTTCTGAGCAGCAACTGGTGGTGTTGGAGCCCAGGGATTACAGTTCTGGTGGTAGAAACATGAACACAACAGGAGACCTGTATACTGTTGCCAACCAATTAATTAATCTGGAAGAGGACTGGCAAATTCTGGCGAGATCCAGGCCTTGTTCATTTTCAGAAAAGTAAGTCGGTCAACATTATCGGAGGATTGTCGCATGCGACGGTCTGTTAGTACACCACCTACGGCACTAAAGACGCGTACAGAAAACACACTAGTAGCAGGGCAAGCCGGCACCTCCAATGCATACTGGCTAAGCTCTGGCCATGTATCCAGCTTAGGGACCCAAAACTTGGGAAGAGGGAAGAGTCGTCTGGGAGTACACTGAGAGGGCAAGACATGTAGTCTGTCACCATTAGACGAAACGTTGCCTCCTGCTGACTGGAGCCGTCTGTGATGGTGTAGACATTTGTGGCGGGCACACAAAACTTTGCCACATGTGGGCCATACTGGTCTTGCCTTGTGCTGAGGCGCTGCCTCTGCTCCCTCTTTGTGTAGAGCTTCCTCCACTGCCTCGATGCACAGAGCTGCTTTGTAAAGCACTGCTCTCAGGTGGAATGGAGAACATTTTACGCTCCCGGTTCAACGGTGTTATGAGGCTTTGTAAGTTGTCCCGGTAGCGAGGATCTAGGATGGTGTATTGTTATGATTGAGTCACCATAGGAGGCAAAAACAAAAATGCTAGCTAAGTCCAGAAAACCAGAGAGGTTGGCAGCTATCTGATTGCAGACCCCTGATCCTATCACAACAACTAACAGTAGCCGTGGGGGGTTCCTACGATGCCCTAGACCCCTCGATCACAGCGGGAGAATTAAATAGGCCTAAAGAAAGAAAGGGGAAATCTAAACTGCCCCAGAGCAGACCCCAAAGCAATAGGCAGCCCCCAACATATAATGACGGTGAAGCAAGATGAAAACACTAACACAGACAGAAAAATAGACTGAGCAAAGACGGGGCCCAAACTACCTAGATAGGAAAGGACAGGAAGGCTGCTGTCTGCAATCCGTGAAAAACCCTATGAAAATAAGATCCAACAGACTGACAGTGAAAAAGGCCCTGAAGATTCTAGACTTCAAAAAAGCTATGTCAGTACTCAGGAATATTCTGAAGACAGAGCAACCGGCAAAAGGAGATCCAGCTCATCCCAGCAGGGAATGGCAGAATCCAGAAAAGCAAGGAAAACAAACACAAAACATAAATGCAAACAGGCAAAGCAGAAACTTAGCTTTAGGGAAGCAGGAATCAGACTGGTGTCCTAGAAGTCCACAGAGAAATCACCCGCAGGGCAGAAGGGCGTCGGCAGCCTTATATCCAGTCAGTGACTCCACTCAGCCAGTCATCCTCATTAGACTCAGGTGCCTGATAATCAGGCTCATTACCTTCCTTTACCAGAATAGGGAGTTCACCAGACCTCAGTGACGAAGGGGAAAATGAACTCACAACAGTGTACACCCAATAATCAGCCGCGTTGAGAATGTGGGCGATGCGGCGGTCGTTTCTCAGGCACTGCAGCATGAAATCAACCATGTGGTGCAGACTCCCAACTGGCCAAGAAATGCTGTCCCCTGAGGCGTCATCTCTGCCTGCTCTGCATCACCACACCCTCGCTCTACATACTGACTACAAGAGCATTGTGTACCTCCCTCCTCTGGAGCGATGTCTTCCTCCTCCATTGACTCCTACTCATCCTCCTCACAAAGTGTCCCCTGCCTAGGCCTTTGTGAGGAACCACGTTGCGCAGACTGTCCAGAAGCAGATGGCATTTGTGACTCCTCATCCTCCACCTCTTCCAAAACCTCCTCCCTTAGTGCTTGCAGTGTTTTTTGAAGCAGGCAGATAAGGGGGACAGTCATGCTGACTAGTGCATCATCTGCACTCACCATCCGCGTGGAATCATCGAAGGCACGCAAAACGTGGCAGATGTCCTTCATAGTGGCCCACTCAGTGGTGGTGAAGTGTGAACGGTGCGCAGTGCAACTTGTTTGCGCATGATGCAGCTGGTACTCCATTACTGCTGCCTGCTGCTCACACAACCACTCCAACATATGTAACGTTGAATTCCACCTGGTGAGTAGGTCACATATGATGCGATGTTCCGGAAGGCGGAATCGGCGCTGCAGAGCTGCAATGAGCGATCTTCCCATGCTGGAACGCCGCAAGTGAGCGCACTCTATGCGGACCTTGTGCAGCAGTGCATCAAGATCTGGATAGTCCCTCAAAAAACTCTGCACGACCAAGTTGAGCACATGTGCCAGACATGGGATGTGAGTGAGGTTGCCTATGCCCAGAGCTGCCACCAGATTTCGGCCATTGTCACACACTACCAAGCCTGGCTGGAGATTCGCTGGCACAAACCACACGTTGCTCTCCTGCTTGATGGCATTCCAGAGCTCCTGCGCTGTGTGGCTTCGATTCACCAAGAAATTAATTTCAGTATGGCCTGTTGACGTTTGGCCACGGCTGTGCTCATATCGGTCGTAACAGGTAAGCGTTCACGGGTCCATGTGGAGGTAGACCGTGACGGCTCCTGCAGCACTGATTCTGAGGAACTGGAGTATGAGGAGGAGTCAATGTGTACAGACTGGATTCCTGCAACCTTTGGAGTTGGCAGAACATGTACAGTGCTACTCTCAAGATCTGTACCCGGCTCCACAACATTTACCCAATGGGCAGTGAGGGAAAGGTATCTTCCCTGTCCATGGTTACTGGTCCACGCATCGGTGGTCAGGTCGACCTTGCTACTGACAGCGTTTAGTAGCGCATGTTTAATTTTTCCCTCCACATGCTTTTGCAGGGCAGGGACGGTTTGCCTTCTGAAATAAAAGCGGCAGGGCACATTGTATTGTGGGACTGCCAATGCCATGAAGTTACAGAAGGTGTCAGTCTCCACCAGCCTGAATGAGAGCATTTCAAGGGCCAGTAGTTTTGCAATGCCAGCATTCAGAGCCTGTGCTCGGGGATGGTTTGCCAAGTATGGCCACCTTTTCTCCCATGCCTGTGCTACCGATGGCTGTAGAGTGGCCTGGGAGTGTGAGGATGACAGGGAACGTGGTGCTGTGGGTGTAATTACACTGGGTCTCTGTACAACAGTGCCAGAGGTTCTTCCATGGTGATCCTGTGAGGAAGCAGAACCAGCTGTGTGTGAGCTGGAGGAAGAGGCTACAACACGAGCTGAAGAGGTGGTAGGTGGTGCTGCAGGTTGGCCTACGTCTTCAGTGTGTCTTTGTAACGCCACCACGTGCTTGGTCCGCACATGTTTCCACATATTTGTGGTATTGAGGTTGCTGACACTTTTCCCTCTTTTGACTTTCTGATTACACAGCTTGCATTTGACAAAGCAAATGTCATCTGCAACTGTGTCAAAAAAGGACCACGCACTGCAAGTTCTTGGAGCGCCCGTTTTGGGTTTTGGAAGAGGAATGCTCCTAAAGGGTGCCGAAGTGGAGGCTACAGGCAACCAAGTCTGCCCCCTCACTCTCCCTCCTGTCTTGGCCATTCGGGGAATCTCTTCCTCAGAGCTGCTTCCACCACCTTCCTGTTCCTCACGCCATGATGGGTCAAGGACCTCATCATCTACACTACCCTCTTCAAACACCTGCTTCTCCTGGGTAGTCTCGCCAGCACAGTACGCACCAGAAAGTGGCACCTGAGTTTCATCATCATATGCGTACTGAGATGTGCTGACCATAGGCACAGGCCCACCCGCCTCTTCAGACTCAAAGAGACAAAGCTGTTGTGCATCACTGCATACTCCCTCTTCTTCACATTCTAGAATGCTGCTTGGCTGGCCCCCTCTTTCCAAGCCAAGAGATTCAGAGAACAGAAGTAGAGAATGAGACGGCTCCTGTCCACGGCTCTCAGACTGCCTGGGCAATTTGGCAGGTGGTGAAGAGACAGATGGTTGCTCTTCAGTGCTCTGGACCTGAGAGGATGTGGAAGTAATTGAAGTCGATGCGTTAGCTGCCATCCATCCAACAACGGCTTCAATTTGTTCCTCCCGCAGCAGTAGGGTACGGCGAGCTCCTACAAAGCTGCGCATAAAGGACTGTTCCCTGTTAAAACTGGGGGATGTTGAGTCACTGGTGCCCGCAGCAGGCACAGAATCCCCACGTCCTCTCCCTGCTGAAACTCCACGCCCATGACCACGTGCCTTACTCCCTGCCTTCTTCATCTTTGTAGACTGATAAAGATAGGCAGAAAAGTACTAAGGGCTTAGTGTGCTTATTCCTGAACAGCTGCTAACAGGTATAAGAAACAATAATTTTATAAAGTGTGTGGACTACACTTTAATATGAGCTAATGTGGCCTACACAACTGTAAAGTGGAGTGTTTGGTGAACTTTATTTATGTGTTTTTTTAAAAAAAAAACAAAAAGGATGTGACCAAAGATGTAAAAGCGATAGTATCACAAACTTTTTGGAGCTATTACAATGCAGGAAGGTAACTTACAATGCAATAGTTGAGGCTCCAAAAAACAGGCTAATACTAATCTGTCTGGGGCTGCAGGGCACAAGCCATCAAAAAGGCTCCTCTATCTACTGCTATATAGTGTTTGCAACCAATCTAGCTGGATACGGATGGAAGCACACTAATAGGAGAAATTCAGGAAAAATAAGCAGCACTACAGCAAAAAGGACAATGTATGAGGCAGTGACGCAAGCTGAGCGGACTACAACCACTGCAGAACACACTACAGCGTGAGCTGCACTCACACACAGAGACCTCACAGACAGCCGTGAACAGTGTGCACTAGCACTGAAAGGCTGCAGAAAGGCTCCGCTATCTACTCCTATATAGTGTTTGCAACCAATGTAGATGGATACGGATGGATGCACACTAATAGGAGAAATCAGTAAAAATGAGCAGCAATAAAAAAAAAAATATGTATGAGGCAGTGACGCACGCTGAGTGGCCTACAACCAGAGGTGGCTGCAGAACACACTCCAGTGTGAGCTGCACTCACACACACAGACCTTGCAGACAGCTGTGAACAGCGCTGCAAGGCAAAAGAAAGCTTCACACAGGGGATGCTAAAGTAGCCTGGGTAAAGCATAATATAGCAAATCGGTATCTCTAACTGTCCCTCAGAGTCAGAAGAGCAGCGTCCTGTCCCTAACTGAATTCACAGCAGAGTGAACCCAAAATGGCGGCAGCAGCGGCTTTTATAATGCATCATGACATAATTTCAGCAGCCAATCACAGCCATGCCATTAGTTAACATGCCCTCATGCCTAACAGGATGTGCCCACACTTCTTAGGATTCCTCATTGGCTGAATCAAATCAAACTGGCTCATAGCATTATGGCAACTTCCGATTCCGGTATTCGATATGCTAAAAGTATCGGAAATCAGTATCGGAATTCCGATACCGCGAATATCGGCCGATACCTGATATTTGCAGTATCAGAATGCTCAACACTAATGGTAATACAACAATACATCAATCACAAAAGTTTCTTACAGATTTTATAAAAACTTGAAAATTTTGTGAAAGATAATTGCAATTATATTGCGCACGGAAGTAAAATAATTTTCCTTTGATAATTTAAAATAATTTTAATCTTTCTGATAATTTTACCTTTTTGACCTTCCTAGCTCAGAATATTGTGAATGTAAGTAATATCGTGTGCAAGTAGTAAAGTTAGGTAGCAGTTAAAGGGAATCTGTCACCCCATTTTCGGCCTATAAGCTGTGGTCACCGCCATCAGGGGCTTATCTATAGCATTCTGTAATGCTGTAGGTAAGCCCCCAATGAAACCTGAAAGATAAGAAAAACACGTTAGATTATACTCACCGGGGGGCGCCGGGAAAGGTCAGAGAGATCCCGCACCTGCGCACTGCAGTACTTTACTCTGCCCTCAACAGGGCAGATAAAGTACGCCTGCACAGGAGCCGAGGGAGGAGCCAGGAGGAGGACATTATCGTATAAAGATGGGAGGCGCTGGATGGGACGGCGACACCCATTGGACCGGACCGAACACCAGGGTGAGTATAATCTAACTCTTTTTTCTGCTCTTTCAGGTTACTTTGTGGGCTTATCTACAGCATTAAAGAATGCTGTAGATAAGCCCCTGATGGTGGTGCCGGCAGCTGATAGGGCTAAAATAGGGTGACAGATCCCCTTTAAGCTACAAATTTTCGCTTATAGCTCTTCCTGGAGTGATCAATCTGTGAACAATCTCTCCTGATGCTCCAACAATAGTCAGCCATCATATATACATCCCATTTGATCTGATACCATCACTCCATGATGTTTAGTTCTTGGTGGAATTATTTTCCTTGCTTATAACTGACTGCCTCAACGTTTTCAAGGAAGTTAGTAACATGGCTATGCAGAAAATGCACCTATATGATCATGTTACAACCAAGCATTTTGTAGCTCTCCAAGAGTCTCTGGACAATTTCACTGTAAGTGTTTGCTCCTGTATTTTCAAGAAATTCATTGACAAGGTCTTTGAATGACAACCAAGCATTCTTTTGGAGTTCTGGCATTATCCCAATGAAATGTTCATCTTTTATGAGCTGCAGAATCTGTAGACCATCAAACACAACAGCATTTATTTTTTTCAAATGACAGGCTAGGAAATGCCAAAATGAGGTAATTTAAAAAGTCTCCTTCAGTTGGCAAAGCTTTAATAAATTGCTCCATGAGACCCAATTTTCTGTACAGAAGTGGTAATATAACATTCATCCTGTCAACATGTGGCTCATGTAGAATGTTTGGATTGCCAAATTTGAAGTCAGATCTTGGAGGCCATTTCCTCTTTATTAGTAATGAGCGAGCACTAAAATGCTCGGGTGCTTGTTAATCGAGTCGAGCAAATCGTAGTGCACGGGTGCTCGACTCGAGTAATGAGTATAATGGAGGTCAATGTGAAATGCAAGCATTTTTCCTGCAACTCCTCCAGACGGAGGTCTGGAGGGATCTAAAAATTGCTGAAATCGATAGAAACAGCACTGAAATGTCATGGCAACAGCATGTAAAAGACCCCTGAAAGTATCTCTGAATCATAGAAAACTAAAGTTAAAATGGATATTACTGGAAAAAATGTTAAGAATCATTCTTTCTAGGATAATGACATATATAAGGCAGAATAAATAAGAGAAAGTAAAATGCTACACCAAACCTTGGGCTATGCTCACATGTAGTGTTTTTGCTGAGTTTTTGCACTTTTGCATTGTTTCAATGGTGAAAAAAAACAGTCACCAGGAAATGTAATTTCAACACTTTACTACCTCATCAGTAGAGATGAGTGACTTCGCCATTTTTAGGGTCGAATCGGGTTTCATGAAACCCGACTTTCGCAAAAGTCGGGTTGAACGAAATCGGCCGACTATAGGGAAAAGTCGGAGGCCGACTGAAACACGAAGCCCAATGCAAGTCAATGGGGAAGCAAAGTCGGCAGGGAGAGGAGGACAGTAAACACACCTACAGTGCCCATTTCAATGCCAAAAACATCAATTCTTATTACCGAAGCTTGTCAACCTTAATTTACTTCATAATAATAGTTGCATTGAAAACTAGGGGTTATTTAGCTAAAGTTGCGGGGGGGTAGGTCTGGCTCCAGGTTTTCATGTGCCCTGGGCCAAAGAGTGTCAGTGCGCCCCTTTACCACATACCACAACTCATGATGCTCCGATACGGCACAGAAATATAGGTATAGTACAATATATCCAAACAGTCCCTCATAACCAAATGAAGGGCAAAGAAGAGGTCCCACAATAAACTTCAATTAAAAGGTATATATTTTTATTAACAAAATTCTAAAAACAATGTGAACAAGCAGCAAGATAGCCATGATAGAGAACACCTAATAATGAAAAGTGGGCTATAACATTGTGCAAGGTATAGGACAGATCCCAAAACATGAATAAAGGGATATTTAATATAAATCCATAGTAATACACAATGAGGAATTCCAAGTGAAGAATAATCCCCTAATACAATGGTTAAATTTTTCACCCTTAATAATCCATGCTGCATAAATAAAGTACACCATACACATACTATGTAAAAACCCTAACAATGGTAATTAGCCACAAAGGAAGATAAACCGTTATCAGAGCTCCATTATTAAGGACCATAAATCAGTCGGTAAATAAACCCTTATAGGGAAAAAATAAATAAAGGAGCAAAAAATTATATCTACCTGTGGCACAGAATCAAAAGGTGTCCCCACACCCCGACGCACGTTTCGCCGCCAGCTTCTTCCGGGGGCGTGTCTATAGGCAGGGTGACCGTGCTTTTATATATCGAGAGGCCAATCAAAGAGAAAAAAGGTTGTGAGGGGCGGCACCCGTCAGTATGATCGGCGCATAGCGCGTCCGCCCGCCTCCCCGTGCTCACTTCCCATCGACGCTCAATGGCACGCAAACAGAACGTTGCATGTCAATGGGTGAGCGTCATAGGAAGCGACAGAGATACGAGAGGAGGCGCATGCACACCACTGTCAGATCGCCCCTTACTCAAAAACCAAGGAAGCCATCGGCAACGACCCAGATATGGGAGGATACTCGCACACATCGCCATATGATCGCTCCTAGATATAAAGGAAATGGAGAGGCAGCTAAAATACCAGTCTTAGTAGCTGTGATCCGAGGACATGAAAAAAGACAAAAAAGCAAAAGGGTAAATAAAATAAAAATAAGATATAAATATAAATAAGATATGGTGAATTCATTAAAAAGCCATATAAATGTTTTTATGTCATATTCTAACTGTTGTGTTTTTAGTTTCACTTAGGCCTTTTTTGAGAATTTCTTCACGGCGTCCATGTCGGGATCTGCAGCTACCAGTGAATAAAGGACTGAATGAGTAAGCTTTTTTTCTTGCTCTTTTATGGCTTTTTTATTCCTCTGGATTTTTTCCTCGGGATTGTGTAGCACTTTTATATGACATTTTCCCCTGTTTATTTTGTATGATGACATGGTACTGTCTTATTACAATAAACAACTTACATTTCTAGTATGCACCGTCACTTTCAATGTCACTTTTTCACTTTTATATTCACATTTGTGACTATATGAGTAAGATATCACACTTTCGTACAATATTAAATTATGTACACTGTTGGTTCAAAATGGACATATTTTGGTCTTTCACTGTCACTTTATAGTCACTAAGTCACTCTGATATGAGGATTTATATGGCTTTTTAATGAATTCACATTGTCACTTTTAAATTCTCATTAGAGGTATTTTTGTTCATATTGATTTTTGAAGTTTCCCATTTAGATATGTTTTTGTGTGGTAGTATCTGTCACCATTCTGGTGGTTTATTTATTATTATCATTAGTGTTGAGCATTCCGATACCGCAAGTATCGGGTATCGGCCGATACTTGCTGTATCGGAATTCCGATACCGACTTCCGATATTTTTTCAATATCGGAAGTCGGCATCGGAATCGGAAGTTCAAAGTTGATTGTCAGCCTGACGTCATCATGATGCGCGGTGTGTGCGCATCATGATGCGCCGTCATTTCGGGCCTGCCGGGGGTCTCTGCCGGCCTGCCGGGGGGCTGTGCCGGCCTGCCGGGGGGCTGTGTGGACTGCCCGGGGTCTGTACTGGCCTGCCGGGGGGCTGTGCCGGCCTGCCGGTGGTCTGTGCACCCTGTGGGGGTCTGTACCGGCCTGCCGGGGGGCTGTGCCGGCCTGCCGGTGGTCTGTGCACCCTGTGGGGGTCTGTACCGGCCTGCCGGGGGGGTGTGCCGGCCTGCCGGGGGGCTGTGCTGATGTCCGGGGGTCTGTGCAAGCATCGTCCGATGGGACTACAAGTCCCATCTGGCGATGCCTGCTACCATGACAGTGATTGACACATTAGCCAATGATGGGACAGTAGTAGTCCCATCATCCGGCTAATGTGTTATAAATGTTAAAAAAAAAAAATACTACATACATACCACATATATACTACATACATACTACATACATACTACATGCATGCTACATACATACTACATGCTACATACATACTACATACATACTACATGCATGCTACATACATACTACATGCTACATACATACTACATATATACTACATACATACTACATACATACTACATGCATGCTACATACATACTACATGCTACATACATACTACATATATACTACATGCATGCTACATACATGCTACATACATGCTACATACATACTACATATATACTACATACATACTACATACTACATGCATGCTACATACATACTACATGCTACATACATACTACATATATACTTCATGCATGCTACATACATACTACATGCTACATACATACTACATACATACTACATGCATGCTACATACATACTACATGCTACATACATACTACATATATACTACATGCATGCTACATACATACTACATGCTACATACATACTACATATATACTACATACATACTACATACATACTACATGCATGCTACATACATACTACATGCTACATACATACTACATATATACTACATGCATGCTACATACATGCTACATACATACTACATATATACTACATGCATGCTACATACATACTGCATGCTACATGCATGCTACATACATACTACATACATACTACATGCTACATACATACCACATATATACTACATACATACTACATACAATACATTCATACAATACATACATAGACATACAGTACATATAACATAGAGTAACATACTTACCAATACTTGTCACATTGTTCCCCGAAGCCATTGTCTTTTACAGAATAAATATTAACATAACAAACCACAAAAATACTCACCCACGATCCGAAGCAGTCCACGAGTGTGTCCCACGACGATCTTGGGTAGAGAACTGCAGCATCAGCTGTTGCTGCCGTTCTCTACGGGCTGCAGGAATCCAATGACGGAAGGTAGGTATCCTTCCGCACTGTATTCCTCCGCCACTTAAAAAAAAAAGTCCCTAGTCTCACTTTATGCCATTGCTGCGTGGGAATTTCCCACACAGCAATGGCATAAAGTGAGACTAGGGACTTTTTTTTTTTTTTTAAGTGGCGGAGGAATACAGTGCGGAAGGATACCTACCTTCTGTCATTGGATTCCTGCAGCCCGTAGAGAATGGCAGCAACAGCTGATGCTGCAGTTCTCTACCCAAGATCATCGTGGGACACACTCGTGGACTGCTTCGGATCGTGGGTGAGTATTTTTGTGGTTTGTTATGTTAATATTTATTCCGTAAAAGACAATGGCTTCGGGGAACAATGTGACAAGTATTGGTAAGTATGTTACTCTGTTATATGTACTGTATGTCTATGTATGTATTGTATGAATGTATTGTATGTAGTATGTATGCAGTATATATGTGGTATGTATGTAGCATGTAGTATGTATGTAGTATGTATGTAGCATGCAGTATGTATGTAGCATGCATGTAGAATATATGTAGTATGTATGTAGTATGTATGTAGCATGTAGTATGTATGTGGTATGTATGTAGTATATATGTAGTATGTATGTAGCATGTAGTATGTATGTAGCATGCATGTAGTATATATGTAGTATGTATGTAGCATGTAGTATGTATGTAGCATATATGTAGTATGTATGTAGTATGTATGTAGCATGCATGTAGTATATATGTAGTATGTATGTAGCATATATGTAGTATGCATGTAGTATATATGTAGTATGCATGTTGCATGCATGTAGTATATATGTAGTATGTATGTTGCATGTAGTATGTATGTAGTATGTATGTTGCATGTAGTATATATGTAGTATGAATGTAGCATATATGTAGTATGTATGTAGCATGTAGTATGTATGTAGTATGTATGTAGTATGTATGTAGCATGCATGTAGTATATATGTAGTATGTATGTAGCATATAGTATGTATGTAGCATGTAGTATGTATGTAGCATATATGTAGTATGTATGTAGTATGTATGTAGCATGCATGTAGTATATATGTAGTATGCATGTTGCATGCATGTAGTATGTATGTTGCATGTAGTATGTATGTAGTATGTATGTTGCATGTAGTATATATGTAGTATGAATGTAGCATGTATGTAGTATGTAGTATGAATGTAGCATGTATGTAGTATGCATGTTGTATGTATGTAGCATGTAATTTTTTTTTTTATTTTTTTTTTTACATTCAACACATTAGCCGGATGATGGGACTACTACTGTCCCATCATTGGCTAATGTGTCAATCACTGTCATGGTAGCAGGCATCGCCAGATGGGACTTGTAGTCCCATCGGACAATGCTTGCACAGCCCCCCGGCAGGCCGGCACAGCCCCCCGGCAGGCCGGCACAGACCCCCCAGCAGGCTGGCACAGCCCCCCGAAAAGTCCCGTACAGACCCCAGAGAGGCTGTACAAGGGAAAAACAGGATTTTTCTTATTCCGATACCGGAAGTCCCATAGACTTGAATGGGACTTCCGGTATCGGAATCGGCGATACCGATACTTTTTTTTAAGATCGGCCGATCCATTCCGATCCGATACTTTGAAGTATCGGACGGTATCGCTCAACTCTAATTATCATTATATTATTTATTTATTATTTTTTATTTATTTATTTTTTATTTATTATTTTTTGTTTTTATTTTATATTTATTTTTATCACCATATCTTATTTATATTTATATCTTATTTTTATTTTATTTACCCCTTTTGCTTTTTTGTCTTTTTTCATGTCCTCGGATCACAGCTACTAAGACTGGTATTTTAGCTGCCTCCCCATTTCCTTTATATCTAGGAGCGATCATATGGCGATGTGTGCGAGTATCCTCCCATATCTGGGTCATTGCCGATGGCTTCCTTGGTTTTTGTGTAAGGGGCGATCTGACAGTGGTGCGCATGCGCCTCCTCTCGTATCTCTGTCGCTTCCTATGATGCTCACCCATTGACACGCAACGTTCTGTTTGCGTGCCATTGAGCGTCGATGGGAAGTGAGCACGGGGAGGCGGGCGGATGCGCCATGCGCCGATCATACTGACGGGTGCCGCCCCTCACAACCTTTTTTCTCTTTGATTGGCCTCTCGATATATAAAAGCACGGTCACCCTGCCTATAGACACGCCCCCGGAAGAAGCTGGCGGCGAAACGTGCGTCGGGGTGTGGGGACACCTTTTGATTCTGTGCCACAGGTAGATATAATTTTTTGCTCCTTTATTTATTTTTTCCCTATAAGGGTTTATTTACCGACTGATTTATGGTCCTTAATAATGGAGCTCTGATAACGGTTTATCTTCCTTTGTGGCTAATTACCATTGTTAGGGTTTTTACATAGTATGTGTATGTGTATGGTGTACTTTATTTATGCAGCATGGATTATTAAGGGTGAAAAATTTAACCATTGTATTAGGGGATTATTCTTCACTTGGAATTCCTCATTGTGTATTACTATGGATTTATATTAAATATCCCTTTATTCATGTTTTGGGATCTGTCCTATACCTTGCACAATGTTATAGCCCACTTTTCATTATTAGGTGTTCTCTATCATGGCTATCTTGCTGCTTGTTCACATTGTTTTTAGAATTTTGTTAATAAAAATATATACCTTTTAATTGAAGTTTATTGTGGGACCTCTTCTTTGCCCTTCATTTGGTTATGAGGGACTGTTTGGATATATTTGGTTGAAGTGCCCTGTTTACTTTTTGGGACTATTGGTTGTTATATTAAGGTATAGTACAATGACAAATACTTCACTGCTTACATGGCATGACTGATCTATTTTAAATTGTGCAATAGCTCAAAAAAAGGACAGTATATTACTCCATACAGTATTATGGCCATCACATTGTGGGCCATACAGAATAATGAGCCCCATATATTTATCCATAAAGAATAATTGGTCACTTATAATGTTCCATACAGTATATGATGAGCTCCACATAATGCTACAGTACATGATGGTCCCCATGGATGATCCTCCAGTGTGTTATGGGCCCAAATAATGCTCCATATATAAGGGGCCCCATTTCTAATGCTCCAGTGTATAATGAGCCCCATAGTTGCTGCTCCAGTGTCTGATCTGCCCCATTTAGAATGCTCCAGTATATGTTGGGCCCCATGGATGATGCTCCAGTGTCTTATGGGCCCAATTAATGCTTCATATATAATGGGCTCCATTTCTAATGCTCCAGTGTATAATGGGCCCCGTAAATGCTGCTCCAGTGTCTGATGTCCCCCATTTGGAATGCTCCAGTATATGATGGGCCTCATGGATGATGCTCCAGTGTCTTATGGGCCCAAATAATGCTCCATATATAATGTGCTCCATTTCTAATACTCCAGTGTATAATGGGCCCCGTGAATGCTGCTCCAGTGTCTGATGTCCCCCATTTGGAAAGCTCCAGTATATGAAGGGCCCCATTTTTAATGAACCCAGGCATGTTATGTGAAAAGAGCTCCATGGAGTAATCTGAAGTGTGTGCTGCCGCATCCTTCACTTTTGGTGCGGGTGAAGGACACAAGGAAAGGAGTTGCTCCTGACCAGAAGCCTGCACTGACGACTCAGTGCTTGCATTTTTTGAAACTTCAGAAGAGGAGGCAATAGAGCTGGAGGCTGTTTCAGCAATGTAAGCCAAAAACAGTTCCTGATGCTCCGGCCTTAAAATCAGTCTACCTACTCCCAGAAAAGGGAGCCTTACAGGCCTTCCGGAGATAGACCATGACGTAGGCTCAACACCTCCTGCCTTAGCTGCTCTTGTGTTTTTGGCACTACCAGCAGATGCACCACCACCATCAGTACCTGGTGGCCCCCCACGCCCCCGTCCGTGTCCTCTTCCACCATACTTCCTCATGTTTTGGAAAATGGACCCAAAATACCAGCAGATATATGGTACTGTGTCAGAAGCGTACAGCTCTATACAGTCTAGGGAAAACAGTAAATCTCTGTATATATTTCATGAGTCATACACAGATGCTCACAGGCTCTGTATGGATTACACAATAAAATAAAAAGTTGAAAAGGGTACAGTATCACCAGATACAAGGTATATATAGTATAGTGTAAACATTCTCAATCTCCACATATATTTCAGGAGGCAGACATAAACGCTCTCAGGCCCAGTATGGATTACACAAGAATATGAAAAGCTGTAAATGGGTAATATAACACAAGCGTACAGCTGTATACAGTGTTGAGATAATCTTAAATCTCCAAATATATTTCCTGAGTAACAGACAGACGTTCACAGGCTCATTATGGATTACACCAGAATTTAAATAGCAAAAAAGGTTACTGTATCAGAAGCTTACAGCTGTATACAGTGTTGGCCAAATTTGAAATCTCAGTATATATTTCCGGAGTCACACCCAGACGCACACTCAGTCTGGGTTTGACCATAATAAAAAATGTTGTAAAAAAGGTACTGGATAACAAGATAGCAAGTATATATATATTATAGGGTACGATTGAAATCTCCATATACATAGTCCCATAGTCACTCTCAGACGCTTACCCAGTATGGATTTGACCGTAATACTAAATGTCGAACAAAAGTACTGTATAACAAGATAAAAGTTGTATCGAGTATAGGGTAAAAATTGGTATCTCCGATTCACCGTATATATATAGAAGGCGTAAATCACACATGCTCACTCACTATGGATGATACCGTAATAAAAAATTTTGAACAAAGGTACTGTATCAGCACATACCAGGTGTATCCAGTCTAGGGGTAATTGTAAATTTCCGTTTTTACTTCCGGAGTCAGACACAGACACTCACAGGCTGTTAGGGCTGGCGGAACGCACCAAATAATAAAGATGGTAATAAGGCGCATTCACAGCCCGGGGTCCACCGTGTAGGGGTGGTAACCTGCTGCTGAGTAATGACGGATGCTATATGGCAGTATACTATAAGAACACACGTGGGTTATCGTCACCCATATTGTACAGGGGCGGACTCTGTTGCTTCACAGAGCCGCAATATCGCTGAACATAAACGCCGGAGCCTGTTTGTGCTCACAGAGCTCTGCTAAAAGAGCGCACAGTGTACGGCCACAGAACGCTACCCCAAGGACATGAGGTTAGAGTCCCTCTAGGCCCACTGAGCACGCAGTGTCACTGCCACGGGTGCCACTAAAGACACTGGCAGTGGAGTGTGGAGCACATGCACTGAGGCGTGCTGGATCACTGGTGAGGACCAATGTCTGACTCAAACCCTAACCTACCTACAACTAAGCCTGGGCGCTAGCAGGCTAGGCTGCACAACACATGTGTACCATGGGTAGGGGTTTCATAACGAGTCAATCACCAGATACATTCATACGTGCATACATCTCTCACACCTCATAGTCTGTAAATACAGTCTATCTTAGTGCATGGGCGAGCGGCCATGCGAACCTTTTATAGCCACGGGCGTCCGGGACCTTCCTGGCTTCTCGGATGGGCCAATCCGAACACGAGCAGGACCTGAGCACGTGACCCTCGATCTCCAATGGGAGATCACTCCATGAGCATGCTCAGTGGCCTGACATGAGGACTTAGTCCCTGGAGAATCTCGCTGCTGAGCAGCATGCATTGTCATATCTGTGCCAGAGGTGGCAGCAGCAAGCAAACCCATGGAGTTGGCCTGGGCAGAGTGCCGGGACCGACGAATCTGCCGAGCAGGCTCCACTGCGGCTGAAGAAGAAAGGTATTTGAAGCGTACACAAGTATACAGTGTTGTGGTACTTTTAAATCTTCGTATATATTTCAATCTCAGTAAGCCAGTCTAGACTCTCCGCTACTGGAAACTACATGGATACAAGTACAGACGGAAAGTCCAGTGTTTGCAGAAATTTGGGATTTACTCATCGCTTGAAAACCTCCCGGTAGATGTTGCAGAGGTGATGCAGACCCTCAATTACTGTGTCTGTGGAGACAGCGAAAATGGTTCTTTGTGAAGAAAGGATTGCTTTATCGCAGTAGCGTGGATCATATCACAGTTACTCGTCTCCATCAAATTGTGATCACAGGGAGAGATGTAGACATGGTCCTCACTGCCTATCATGAGGCAAGTATTGCAACTTGCAAGTGCTGTGGCCATGACCAAGCTGGGGGGCACACTCTTGGCGACGGTACTGGCACAGGGCCCCTCATAGTACGCTGGTGTGTCTGATGACGAGTGGGCCCCCCCACCATCAGAGACACTGTATTGTACTATGAGGGGCCCTGTGCCAGTGCCGTCGGCCATCAGTGGGCCCAGCCATTGTGCCCACTACGACTCTTGGGAGAACCAGCACCGCTGCTGTGTGCTGGGAAAGCCTCAAACAAATGGTTTACCAGAGTTGTTTGTTTGTTGGCCAATATTATCTCTAGGTTCTCCTGTGGCATGATGTTGTGTAATTTGCCTTTGTAGCATGGATCGAGGATGCTGCCAGCCAGTAGTCGTCATTCTTCATCATTTTGGCAAGTGGGGTCCCTTTTTATGATCCGCAAGGCATAATCTCACATGTGGGCCAATGTTCCAGGTGTCAATAATGCACTGCCACTGCTGGGTGGAGGAGCACTTTCTGGCAAATCCACATCCCTACAGTCACGCACAAACCCTGTACCTAACCTTGGAACACCAACATTTTCTCTTGCCCCCTGAGAAGCATCCTCATGCCCAAAATAATCATCCCCCTCATCCTCCTCCTCCTCTTCTTCCTCTTCTCCTCCACCTCGTCCAGGACAGTTCCCTGAACAGACAATGTCTGACTGTCAGCAAGCCTTCCCTCCTCCTCCTCCTGTTCCTCCTCCGCTGCAGACACCTGATCCTTAATGTGCATCAAACTTTGCATGAGCAGACGCATTAGGGGGATGCTCATGCTTATGATGGTGTCGTCTGTGCTTACCAGCCGTGTGCATTCCTCAAAATACTGAAGAACTTTACAGAGGTCTTTCAGCTTTGACCACTGTACACCCGACAATTCCATGTCTTCCCTCAAACTGCCTGCCTGTGTATCCTCCCACAAATGCATTACAGCCTTCCTCTATTAGAACAGCCTCTCAACCATGTGCAGGGTGGAGTTCCAACTTGGTGCAACGTCTATGATTAGGCGGTAGAGTTGAGCGAAATGGGTCGGTCAAATTCATAAGTCGCCGACTTTCGCTAAAGTCGCGCTTCATGAAATGAAGCCTGACCATAGTGTGAGGTCGGCCACGAGGTTGGCGACCAGAGCGCCAAAGTCACGTTTCAAATGATGCTTCCAGCACCCTTTTTCAGCCAATGATGGAGGACGCACACTGTGGGCAACGCGATGACAGGGGCATCGGTCACCACCATCTTTGAGAAGGACATGCAAGTGATTGGCTTGCTTTGTGTGGCATCATAGGGGCTATAAAAGGGCATGCACGCCGACCGCCATCTTACTTCTGCCGATCTTAGCATAGGGAGAGGTTGCTACTGCTGATTCTGAATAAGGGAGAGCGTTAGACAGAGAAGAAGACCAAAAAAAACTGCTTCTGCTGTTAGCTGTCACGTCGCTGTCAGACTCAGGGCCTGCTGTTCCGGCTTCGGCCACTAGGAGGGGCCAGACTGGCACGTCGCCAACAGACTCGGGGCCTGCTGGTCCGGCTTCGGCCACTAGGAGGCGCCAGACTGACACGTTTCCGCCAGACTCGGGGCCTGCTGTTCTGGTCTCGGCCACTAGGAGGCGCCGGATCGTCGCATCGCCATCGCACACGGGAATGGCTGTTCCTGCCTCGGCCACTGAGAGATGCCATGGTTCGCCCCTGGGTGAGGGTGGTGACAGAGAAGAGGCTCCTGTGCAGGCATTTGGTGGGCGCAGGCTCCGCCCCTCTGTCAGTCATGTAGGGCTTACTGCATCACCATCTGGCCTGGTCCTGGGTGCGGTTCTAATTACATCATCAGCCCGGGAACCTGAGAGGGATGACCTGATCCCTCAAATACCTTGGGACTGGTCTTGCAAGCCGCCGGATATATTCTTGGTTCCCCTGCTTGCTACTGTGTTAATTGCTATAGTTAACTCTGACCTCAGCCTGGATTTCTGACCATTCTACTGCCTGCCATTTTTGTACCTCTGCCTCTCTTCCGATTTTTTGACACTAACCTTCGCTTGGATTCCTGACCCTTCTGCAGCCTGCTGATTCTGTACCTTTGCTGCCCTTCTAGGTTTACTGACCTTGGCCCGGACTTTTGACTCTTCTTCTGCCTGCTGATTTTGTACCTCTGCTGCCGTCCGGCCTCTGACTCCTGCCTCCTGACCACGATTACGGGTTTTAGTTTTAATCCCTTGGCGGCCGTCCTGCTCTAGTCCACTGCTCCATCAGACAGCTACCCCCTGGGCCTTGCTACAATTCCAGATCCCTGTATAGGGGTTAAGGGTCTCGGGGTTACTTGGGGTGCTGTTCCTACTGCAGCACAGATTCGCAGATGGACGTCACATTAGCGATTTCCACTGCACAACACAACAGTTTGTGTGCAGTGACAGGGGAGGCTATATTTTTTGTGCATCAGCTCTGTTGGTTATTAGGCTGCCTTATAAGGATGCCTGATAGCTGCATTGCTGTTTGCACACTGCTGTGCAAACTGCTTTTTTAAAAGCAAAAATACTTTTCTTCGTCTTTTCTGCACAGTTACCAAACATTCATTTTCCCACACTTTTGTGTGCAGCAGTGCTGCTTATTAGGCTGCCTGCTGCCATACTTGGACTGAGAGCATCAATGTCAGCCTCCAAAAATCTCTAGGGAGCTTACAATTCTCCCCAATACTATATACACACCTTGTACTTTGTCATACACCTGTATATTTCAGCCTGTTCAATTGAGGTGTAATCTATAGTGGGCCTGAGATAATAGTTCAGCCTCCTAAAATCTCTAGGGAGCTTTCAATTCTCCCCAAAACTATATACACACCTTGTGCATGGTCATACACCTGCCTATTTCAGCCTGTTCAATTGAGGTGTAATCTATAGTGGGCCTGAGATAATAGTTCAGCCTCCTAAAATCTCTAGGGAGCTTCCAATTCTCCCCTATACTATATACACACCTTGTGCATGGTCATACAACTGCCTATTTCAGCCTGTTACATTGAGGTGTAATCTATAGTGGGCCTTAGATAATAGTTCAGCCTCCTAAAATCTCTAGAGAGCTTCCAATTCTCCCCAATACTATATACACACCTTGTGATTTGTCATACACCAGCCTATTTCAGCCTGTTCAATTGAGGTGTAATCTATAGTGGGCCTGAGATAATAGTTCAGCCTCCTAAAATCTCTAAGGAGCTTCCAATTCTCCCCAATACTTTATGCACACCTTGTGCCTGGTCATACACCTGCCTATTTCAGCCTGTTCAATTGAGGTGTAATCTATAGTGGGCCTGAGATAATAGTTCAGCCTCCTAAAATCTTTAGGGAGCTTCCAATTCTCCCCAATACTATATACACACCTTGTGCCTGGTCATACACCAGCCAATTTCAGCCTGTTACATTGAGGTGTAATCTATAGTGGGCCTGAGATAATAGTTCAGCCTCCAAAAATCTTTAGGGAGCTTCCAATTCTCCCCAATACTATATACACACCTTGTGCCTGGTCATACACCTGCCTACTTCAGCCTGTTCAAATGAGGTGTAATCTATAGTGGGCCTGAGATAATAGTTCAGCCTCCTAAAATCTCTAGGGAGATTCAAATTCTCCCCAATACTATATACATTCCTTGTACTTTGTCATATACCAGCCAATTTCAGCCTGTTAAATTGAGGTTTAATCTATAGTGGGCCTGAGATAATAGTTCTGCCTCCTAAAATCTCTAGGGAGCTTACAATTCTACCCAATACTATATACACACCTTATGCATGGTCATACACCTGCCTATTTCAGCCTGTTCAATTGAGGTGTAATCTGTAGTGGGCCTGAGATAATAGTTCAGCCTCCTAAAATCTCTAGGGAGCTTACAATTCTCCTCAATACTATATACACACCTTGTGCCTGGTCATACACCTGCCTATTTCAGCCTGTTCAAATGAGGTGTAATCTATAGTGGGCCTTTGATAATAGTTCATCCTCCTAAAATCTCTAAGGAGATTCCAATTCTTCCCAATACTATATACACACCTTGTGCCTGGTCATACACCTGCCTATTTTAGCCTGTTCAATTGAGGTGTAATCTATAGTGGACCTGAGATAATAGTTCTGCCTCCTAAAATCTTTAGGGAGATTCAAATTCTCCCCAATACTATATACACACCTTGTGCATGGTCATACACCTGCCTATTTCAGCCTGTCCAATTGAGGTGTAATCTATAGTGGGCCTGAGATAATAGTTCTGCCTCCTAAAATCTCTAGGGAGATTCCAATTCTCCCCTATACTATATACACACCTTGTGCATGGTCATACACCTGCCTATTTCAGCCTGTTAAATTGAGGTGTAATCTATAGTGAGCCTGAGATAATAGTTCAGCCTCCTAAAATCTCTAGGGAGCTTCCAATTCTCCCCAATACTATATGCACACCTTGTGCATGATCATACACCTGCCTATTTCAGCCTGTTCAAATGAGGTGTAATCTATAGTGGGCCTGAGATTATAGTTCAGCCTCCTAAAATCTATAGGGAGATTCCAATTCTCCCCAATACTATATACACACCTTGTACTTTGTCATACACCAGCCAATTTCAGCCTGTTAAATTGAGGTTTAATCTATAGTGGGCCTGAGATAGTAGTTCAGCCTCCTAAAATCTCTAGGGAGCTTCCAATTCAACCCAATACTATATACACACCTTGTGCATGGTCATACACCTGCCTATTTCAGCCTGTTCAATTGTGGTGTAATCTATAGTGGGCCTGAGATAATAGTTCAGCCTCCTAAAATCTCTAGGGAGCTTCCAATTCTCCCCAACACTATATGCACACCTTGTGCATGGTCATACACCTGCCTACTTCAGCCTGTTCAAGTGAGGTGTAATCTATAGTGGTCCTGAGATAATAGTTCAGCCTCCTAAAATCTCTAGGGAGATTCAAATTCTCCACAATACTGTATACACCTTGTACCTTGTTTTACAGTACCATATAGCTGGTGGTATTTTGGGTACATTTTTCCAAAAATGAGGAAGTATGGTGGAAGAGGCCATGGAAGTGGGCGGGGGTTGCCAGCTGGTACTGATGTTGGTGGGGGTGGTGGTGCATCTGCTGGTAGTGGCAAAAGCACAATAGCAACTAAGGCAGGAGGTGTTGACCCTGCATCATCGTCTGGCTCCACAAGGCCTTGAAGGCTCCCTTTTCTGGGAGTAGGTAAACCGCTTTTAAAGCCGGAGCTTCAGGAACAAGTTTTGGTTTACATTGCTGACACAGCCTCCAGCTCTATCACCTCCTCTTCTGAAGTTTCAAAAAATGAAAGCACTGAGTCAGGAACAACACCTTTCCTTGTGTCCTTCACCCCTACCAAAAGTGAAGGATGCGGCAGCCCACACTACAGATTACTCCATGGATCTCTTTTCACATACCATGCCTGGGATACTAAGTCAAATCGTGAATTCCCCAGTACAAGATGAATCTGACATGGAGTGCACTGATGCACAGCCACTGCTAGATTTATCTGCTGGTACATTCACTCAGAGCACTACATTGTCCTCGCAGTGTACTGAGCCAGAATCAGACCTTGATGAAACTCAGGTGCCCCTTCCCGCATACTATACCACCTTACATGGTGACACAGAGGAAGGTGCACATGAAATTGAAGAGGAGGTGATGGATGACCCAGTCGTTGACCCAGATTGGCATCCTTTGGGGGAAGAGGGTGCCGCTACCAATAGCTCAGAAGAGGAGGAGGAGGATAAGCAGCAGGCATCAACATCGCAACAGCTGTTATCTGGCAGGCCCGTAGCAGTCCAAAAACGGTTTACAAAAACCAAAAGAGTTGCAGGACAGCTTGGCCAGACAGTCAAATTAGCACAGCGTGCAAGGCCTCAAATTGTCTTCCATACTAGGAAGAGTGCAGTGTGGCACTTTTTTGAACAAAATCCTAATGATCAGGCAAAGGTTATCTGTAAGAAGTGCGCAAAGACCTTTAGCCGAGGGAAAAATTGGAGAAATTTGAATGCCAGTTGCATGCTTAGACATTTAACCACTATGCACTTGCAAGCATGGACGGACTACTAAACCTCACGTACAACATGTGCACCTGTTCCGAATGAAGGTAGTCAGCAACGCTACATCACTTCCCCCACTGTAAGCCCACCGGTTAGCACACCACCAGAAGCAAATGTTGAGGTGTCGTCGCAAGGCCAAAGCAGTCAGGGAATCACAATGTTATTGCTACGAAAGACTGAATCTAGGCCATCAGCTAGACCACCAACACCATCACCATAACCAACCCTCTCTCAGTCCGCCATGTCCACCTCTAGTTCCACCATATGCAGCTCTCAGTCCAGCTCACCCTACCAGAGACTCTCAGTAGGACAAGAAAGTACTCATCCTCTCATCCACGTACACAGTGTTGGACCGCCCACATTGCCAAACTAATCTCGTTAGAGATGATGCCCTACCGGTTGGTTGAAAGCGAAGCTTTCTGCGAGCTCATGGCCTACGCAGTACCATGCTATGACCTACCCAGTCGGCATTTCTTTTCTCGAAAAGCCATCCCAGCCTTCCGCCTGCATGTGAAGGACCGAATTGTTCATGCACTCAATCAATCAGTGAGTGGAAAGGTGCACCTCACTACAGATGCATGGTCCAGTAGGCATGGTCAGGGCCGTTACATGTCCATCACTGCGCACTGGGTTAATGTGGTGGATGCAGGCTCCACAGGGGACAGCAGCAGTGGGACAATGCTGCCTAGCCCACAGTATAGGAAACAGTTGGCTGTAGGCGTTTGACCATCCTCCTCCTCCAGAAGCGAAAGTTCGTCCACAGAGCACAGTCACATGAGCACTCCATCCAGGCAAGGTAGTTAGTCATAATGGCCGGAATTTTGTGGCAGCCATAGCCCTTTCAAAACTCAGACACATACCTTGCCTGGCTCACACCTTGAACCTGGTGGTGCAGTGCTTCCTCAATAATTATCCTGAGTTAACAGCCCTGCTCCATAAGGTGAGAAGACTGTGCTCGCACATCCACCGGTCGCCCATACACTCCAGTCGTATGCAGAAGCTGCAGCGATTGCTCCCCTTTCCCAAGCACCGCCTAATTATCGACGTTGCAACAAGGTGGAACTCCACCCTGCACATGGTTGAGAGGCTGTGCGAACATACGTAGGCTGTAATGCATTTGTGGGAGGATACATGAGCAGGCAGTTTGAGGGCAGACATGGAGTTGTCTGGTGTGCAGTGGTCGAAGCTGAAAGACCTCTGTAAAGTCCTTCAGTGTTTTGAGGAATGCACACGGCTGGTAAGCGCAGATGACGCCATCATAAGCATGAGCATCCCACTTATGCATCTGCTCATGCAAACTTCGACGCACATTAAGGAGCAGGCATTTTACAGCCGAGGAGGATTTGGAAGAGGAAGCCATTGTCAGCTCAGGGAACTCTCCTGGACGAGGTGGAGGAAGAAGAGGAAGAGTAGGAGGATGATGGGGATGATTATTTAGGGGAGGAGGATGCTTCTCAGGGGGCAAGAGAAAATGTTGGCATGGCACGGTCACGTACAGGGTATGTGCGTGACTGGAGGGATGTTGATTTGCCAGAAAGGGCTCCTCCACCCAGCACTCAAGGTGCATCATTGACACCTGGAACATTGGCCCACATGTGTGATTATGCCTTGCAGATCCTAAGAAGGGACCCCCTCATTGCCAAATGATGAACGATGACGACTACTGGTTGGCCAGCATCCTGGATCCACGCTATAAAGGCAAATTCCAAAACATCATGCCACAGGAGAACCTAGAGCTAATATTGTCTAACAAACAAGCAACTCTGGCAAACCGTTTGTTTGAGGCATTCCCAGCACACAGCGGCGGTGATGGTTCTCCCACGAGCCTTAGGGGCAACGTGGAAGAGGTGTACGTGGTGCACACAGCCAAAGTGGCTTTGGACACAGGGGTTTCATGACCATGTTGTGGACTGATTTTTCAAGTACCGCTCACACGACTGGTAATACTGCATCGATTGAAAGTGACAGGAGACAGCAGTTGTCAACTATGGTTACAAACTACTTCTCCTCCCATATCGATGTTCTCCTTCACAGGTGATTCCCCTTTGACTATTGGGCCTGTAAACTGGACACCTGGCCTGAATTGGCAGTATATGCCTTACAGGAGCTCGCTTGCCCTGCTGCTAGTGTGCTATCCGAAAGAGTCTTCAGTGCTGCTGGATCAATCCTGACAGAAAAAAGGACCCGTCTGTCGACCCAAAATGTTGATGATCTAACCTTCATTAAAATGAACCATGCATGGGTTTCAAAGGATTTTGTCCCACCTTCCCCTGCTGACACACAGGTTGCCAGAAAAATGGCTCTCTTTTGTCCTCCTCTTCCTCGGACTTCTCTAATTCCTCCATTAGCAGCTGCTGAATGTCCAACATCAACTTATGCCATTTTTTCAACCTCCCTAACTGGGCTGCCTCCCCCCAGGGCCGGGGTCACCACCTGGTGCATGCACCCGTGCGAGTGCCGTTGCGCTGGACAGGTAGGTGGTGCACACCCGCCGTCAGACACACCGGCGTACTATGAGGGGCCCTGTGCCAGTACTGCCGCCCACGAGTGGGCCCCCCCACTTGCTCAGATCCCCAGCACTTGCAATACTTACCTCTCCCTGCTCTACCGCTGTGTAGTCTGGGCTGTTAAATCCTTGACTGGGACTGCCACTACAAATTTGGTGAACTGATAGATGATGGTTAAGACGTAGCTATGCCCTGTCCTGCTGGGGTCTATCTTTAGATGATCAATGGCTTCCATTTGTTATGGACATCGACTCACAATGAGATGCAGCGGTGGTTTATCATCAGCTTCCACGGTTATCCTACTCAGAGACGTGTGACATTCCTGCCCACATTTTTAAATGTGTCCCTCTCATGCCAATCCAATAGAATCGCCTACGGCCTGTGGCTTCTGTCTTTTGCACTCCAAAGTTACCTGACAGATCATGATAGGCAGTGAGGACAATGTCTACATCTCTCCCTGTGATCACAATTTGATGGAGATGAGTAACGGTGATGGGATCCACGGTACTGCGATACAGCAAACCTTTCTTCACAAGAACTGTTTTCGCTGTCTCCACAGACAAAGTAATTGAGGGTCAGCATTGCGTCTGAGAATTCTCCCTGGAGTTTTTCCCGTGATTAGTAATTCCAAAATTTCTGTATTCACTCGACTTTCTGTCTGTATTTGTATCCATCTCGCTTCCTCTTGCAGAGAGTCTGGACTGTCTTACTGAGACTAAAATATATATGAAGATTGAAAAATACCCCAACAATGTATACTGGTGTACGCTTCGAATACATTACCCTTTTTCTACTTTTTAGATTCTTGTCTAATCCATACTGAGGCTGTGAGTGTCTTTGTCGGACTACGGAAATATACACGGAGATTTTTAATGTTTAAACTATGCTATATATACCTGGTATCCAGTGATACTGTACCCTTTCTCAACTTTCTACAATCTTGTCGAATCCATACTGGGCCTGAGACCATCTGAGTCTGCCTCCTGATTAGAGATGAGCGGTGTTCGAGTTGACCTGTTCGCCAAGTTCAAATTCGAGCTGTTTTGGGCAGTGTACGAGCCGTTCGTCGAACTCGAACACTTTGCTTAAAATTTGACTGTTGGAGGTTCCGTTCGAGAATGGTTCGTTCACCAAAAGGGTAACTTTATTTTCCCATTAATAATGGTTTTAAATGTTAATAGACAGTTTCATGGCATAGTAGCGGTGTCTGGTAGCCAGCGGTGTAGTGTACCTGTCAAGGAGCTACACCGTGTGTGTTTCTAATAATTTTTTACCGCATCTTGTTCAGAAAATCCTTTTGGGCTTTGTAGCACTGTCTGCTACTCAGCAGAGGAGCCCACCAGTGAACCTAGCTATGCTGCCTGTTTATGAAAGAACCAGTTTTTGACTGCATTTAGCACAGTTAATACTTTGGGCCTAGTACATGTGTCTACTGCTCAGCAGAGGAGCCCACCCGTGAGCCTAGCTATCCCTCCTGTATATGTAAGCACTGTCTGCTACTCAGCAGAGTTGCCCACCCGTGAACCAAGCTATGCCGCCTGTTTATCTAAGAACTGTGTGCTACTCAGCAGAGGAGCCCAGCTGTTAAGCAAGCTACAGCACCTGTGGTTTGGACAATTAATTTTTTCACATTCTTTCTTCAAACTACTAACACTGACCTACAAAGCCATCCACAACCTTTCCCCTCCCTATATCTCTGAACTAATCTCCCAATATCTTCCCTCACGTAGTCTCCGATCCTCCCAAGACCTCCTACTCTCCTCCACACTTATTTGTTTCTCACACAACCGCCTCCAAAATCTCTCCCGAATATCCCCTATCCTCTGGAATTCCATGCCTCAACAAGTCCGATTACCCACCACCCTCAGATCCTTCAAACAGAACCTGAAAACCCATCTTTTCAGGAAAGCTTACAGCCTGCAATAAACATTCTGCCGCCTCACCACCGCCTAAGCTGCTGCCTCATCACCACCAGAGCTGCTGCACCCCCGACCTTCTGTCTCTTCCCCACTATCCCATAGAATGTAAGTCCGCAAGGACAGGGTCTTTCCCCTTTGTACCAGTCTGTCATTGTAAATTTGTTTACTGTTAACGATATCTATAACTTTGTATGCAACCCCCCTTCTCGTGTACAGCACCATGGAATTAATGGCACAATATAAATAAATAATAATAATAATAAGCATATGAGCAAGGCATGGTATGTGTGCGAGATAGACAAGCTTCAAAGCTGCCACAAGGTTACAGCCATTGTCACACACAACCATGCCAGGTTGTAGGTTCAGTGGTGACAGCTACAGATGATTCTGGTCTGTTTGACCTTTCAATAACTTTGGGGCAGTTTGTGGTTTGGTACCTAAGCAGATTAGCTTCAGGAGAGTTTATTCCCATTTGTCAGAGGCAGTGCTGTAGTATTCCAGTTTGCGACTCATGTTGACGTTTTTGAGATGGAGGGTGAAGAGGAGGAGGTGCAGGAACTGCTGTAGAAAGTAAACGAAACACTGATTAAAGCAAGGCCCTCAACCCCGCTGCCTCTTCCTGCCTGCTGTGGTGCTGCTAATCCCTCCCCCTTTGCGCTGCTGTCTTCGCTCTGAATGTCAACTTCCCATATTGGGTCAGTGACTTCAGCGTCCAACACCTCGTCTTCCACTTCTGCACCCTCATCCTCCTTCTGACATGCTGCCTCAACAACATCACTTGTGTCACATCATCATCCTCTTCTTGTGACAGTAATTGCATTTTCCCATCGTCGACTTCATGTTATCATGACTGCTCAAATATTTTAGCATGCGCTTTCCTCATGTCCTGCTTGAAACTGGCAAGACGAGAGGCCAGAATCTATAAATGCAAATGTGAATAGCTTTTAGAAGTTTCCAAGTAAGTATCACTTGTTTCCGGGCACTCGGCATGGTGGGAGGAGAAAGGGTGAAGATTGTGTGGTCTAGAATTATGGTTAATGAGACTGGACAGTGTGGAAGACAGTGCAGGGTTGGTACAGTGACTATAAGCATTATCTCCTATCCATCTAACAACTACTTCACACTGGTCTGGCTTCAAGAATGGTGTTCCGCAACCTCTTACAAAGTGGGACAGGAAGCTAGGTCGACATTATGTGTGTGTTTGTTGTGCACTCACAGCAGGCATAGTTTGACATTGCCCAAGTCCTTGGCCTCGGCCCTCACCATCATGATCATGTCCACTTCACTGTCCCTTACCATTCGTCTTGCCCAATTTAAATTATGTATCATATATTCCTGTTGAGAAATCTTGGCAGGATTAGTATCGCAGGAATATTTGCCCACCTCACATGGACTTGTTATAGTGCAGAAGCAATATAGTGATCTTATTACTCACTAGCAATGTCTGACTGTATGTTTTTGACAAACAAATGGTGAACTATAAATAGCGTATAATAGTTCCCTGCTGAAAAAAGATTGCAGAATTACTATCATTGGATAAATTGACTACCTTACATGGACTGGTTATAGTGCAGTAGCAATATAGTGAAGCTATTGATTAGAGATGGGTGGACACCTGAATGTTCGGGTCTGGTGGGTTCGAGCAAACAGTTTCAAAAAGTTCGGGTTTAGGTACCAAACAGCACCCGGACCCAAACCTGAACCCCATTCACTTGAATCGGGGGCCCGAACATCCAGTATTTGCTGCTCTGTAATGTGCATGACAGCACAGCAAACACCACTTCTAATTGGCGGTTAAATCTCACCGGTCTGAGAGCCACAGTTCCCATGCCGTCAAAAGACAGCAATAGCGCTCAGATGTGATCGGAGGTATAAAGCTTACCTCTGGTCACTGGTGTCACTGTCAATTGATGGGACTACTGATCCCATCATCCGACACCTGCAGCCACTAATTACAGTGAGAGCAGGAGTGACAGATGGGGGTATTCATCAGCCACTCCTGCGCTGTAAATAAATAATGAAAAAAAAATGGACTGGGTTCCCCTGTATTTTTGCTAACCAGCCAGGCAAAAGTCACAGCTGAGGGCTGCAACCCTCAGCTGTCAGCTTCAGCAAGGCTAATTATCAAGAATAGAGGGGTCCCCACTCTGTTTTTTTTTAATTATTTAAATAAATAATTTAAAAAATGGCATGCCCCACCATTTTTGACTACCAACCTTGCTAAAGCAGAAAGCTGGGGTCTGGTATTCTCAGGCTGGTAAGGGGCTACCCAGCCTAAAAATAGCAGCCCGCAGCTGCCCAGAAAAGGCACCTCCTAGTGCTAAATTGTGCAAGCATAAAATGGTGCTCCTTGGATGAACCTCAGCTTTTTTATTGCCTGTTATAGCTCTATTTTTTGACTGCTAGAAAATGCAATTCATTGAGGTAGCCTGCACGTATGCACCTGATGTAAATAGCCCATTCTCTGAGTCTTCATCAGCGTGTGAAATTTCAACTGCCATTTTTTTTAAACTTGGCCTATACTCGCAAATCGAATCACAAGGTGTTCAAATTTGCAGAGACCTGCATATTTAAGGAAATACAACTTAAAATTGATCCTCTGTAGATAGAATCGCTCATCTCTCCTCAGGAACATTATGTTGAGGATATTTGAAGTGTGGTATATGGGCATGGTCTTCAAAGAGGGGCACTGTGTATGGCTGGCAAAAATAATTGGGACATTTGTTTTTGGTTCAACTGTACAGAAAAAAAAAATTAATGAAGAGGTTGGCAAACCTATATGTTATATAGTCACAGAGCTCTCTGTATTTGTAAGAAAGTTGTTTGGCATGAGAGCCTTCCTGCTGTGCTCTGTCTGCTGTAGTACAAAAGATAGCTGAGGCCTTCCCTTTGGCTAAGCCCTTTCATTTCAACCAGTGGGCAGCAGAAAATAGAACAGATCAGCAGGAGATTAAACTGTTGTAGTTTTTACAAGACTGAATGTTAAAGGATTATGCAAAAATTCTGCAGACTGAAAAATAGCAAGTGCAACTATGTATCTTGCCTACTTTTATTCATTTCTAGATTTGAGTTTCCTTTAAGTAATTAGATTTTAGACAATCCTTGGCTGTTCTATAAAATTGAATTAAAAGTGGATGTAATATTACAGATAGCAGTTGAAAACCATATTAGGTGTATTAATTATCTTGTACAATTAATATGTAAAAGAGAATGCAATGCATTCAGTAGAAGCATATAGCAAGTGGCATAGTTGATAGAGTTGACTGCTTATTGTGATGATATATCACTAACGTACAGTATATATAGTTCTGTGCGAAAGTTTACCAACCCCGGAAGAATTTTTGCTTTCTTGGCCTTTTTTCAGGGAATATGAATGATAATACCAAAACTTTTTCTCCACTCATGGTTAGTGGATGGGTGAAGCCTAATGAGAACCTAAAACATCCAAATGAGCTTGTGAGTTTTGCATGTCTATCCACTTCTTATACGGTTAAAAATAAGAATTTCTGAATAGTATCTTGCGCATAATCTAATGCATATCTATTATGTATTTGTTTTAACTTATCATTAAAATATTGATACCTGTTTACATATCTGCCTTTTTACTTTCTTTTTATATTTTCTATTTTGTGAAATTTGAAAAAACTTCAATAAACATTTGCAGTTTAAAAAGAAGGAAAACAGCCTATTATACAAATAAATGACAAGGTGGAACATGGCGTGCTCTATCACGTTTAGCAACAGAAAAAAATAGTCTTCTTACTCTGCAACAGTTGTGCACACAGATGAATTTCACCATCACAAAATTAGAAGGTCTAATATGGCGTGCTGCATCACATTTGTAACAGAAAAATTTTTTTTTACTCTGCAACAGCTCTGCACAAAAATGAATTTCACCGACACTCAATGATAAAGTGAGATGTGGTGTGCTGAATCATGTTACCAACTGATGAAAAGATTTTTTTACTTTGCTACAGCTGTGCACACAGATTAAGCTCAGCGGCACTAAATGACAAGGTAGCATATGCCTTGCTGATTCACGTTTAGCAACTGAAAAAAATTGATTTTGAAAGGTCTACCCATGCATGAAGCACAATAGAGGCAGTGCACAACATACTTCTATGAAATGTGCCCTGCTGTCTTTGCCTGTGGACCTCACAAATAACACAAGAAAAAAAATCTGCTGGAAGGTCGATTTCACAGCCACACAGAACACTAGCTATCTAAAATATCTGACTTGGAAAGAACTGCATATCTAGCTACTTAAAATCTATCAACATCCAGGACCAGCATCATGAGCAGTCTCTCTGCGCTGTTATACTGGCAAAATGGTGCTAAAATAAGATGTTTGCTCTTTGTATAAAGAGGGACATGTGATCTTTGCAGCCAATGGCACAAGCCGTTGTCTCTGGACATTAGAAATGTTTCCTGCGCCCTGATTGGCTAGCTGCAATATGCGTACATAAAGTTATAAAAAAAAAATTGTACAAACATGCTGCTTTTATGAGCTCTGCCCACCCCCTCTTCTCATCAAACACATGCCCCCCATTCATCATACATCACTGTTATCCTAGCCAAGGTGCTTAGGGTCCCATTTCACTTAGCGATGCACCAGCGATACCGACAACAATACAACCTGGTAAGGATCGCTGGTGCGTCGCTAAATGGTCACTAGTGAGCTGTCAGACAGGAAGATCTCTTCAGCGATGCAGCAACCATCCAGCCATCCTCAGCGGTCATTGGTACCTTTTCACACAGAGAGTTTTCAGACGTTTCCCACCTGCATCCCTGAGTTCTGCGTCACCGACGAGGTCACTTGTCGGCGTCAAACACAGTGATGCGCGCTGGCCAGCGGGACGCTGACGATGAAAAAATGGCCCAGGACATTCAAGCACGATCAGCGGTATCCAGCGGGGGGCCGGTCGCCGCTGCGTGTCACATGTAGTGAGATCGCTGGTGAGGTTGCTGTTGCGTCACAAAATCGGCGATGCTTCAGTGATCTTGCTAGCGATCTCGCTATGTGAGAAGGGAGCTTTAAAATACTTTAGTGGCAACTCAAATATTTTCCTGCACTTTTACTGAATGTTACCGATTTTAAGAAAATGTACTAGTGTTTCCAATCACAAATCCGAATGTGCCATATTTGCACTGAATTTATCTTTGGCGATCTTTTTCCAAACATATTCGCTCATCTCTAATTATTACCAAGACATCCTTGGCTATAATATTTGTGATTACAAATGAGCAAACTTGTTCAGGAAAAGTTCGCCGAGCTTAAATTTTCACAAATGTAGCACATTTGGATTCATGTTCAGTTTCCCCAGCATTTTTACTCAAAATCAGCAAAATTCAGTCACAGTTCGGTAAAGCATCTGATTTCCACTAATGCTTTTGTATAACTTTGGCTAGGATAGTGATCCTGTATAATGAGCAGGGGTGGACGGGGGGGGACATGTTAGATGAGAGGAGGGGGTGAGCCTAGGTCAAAGGAGCTGCAGAGTATAATTTTTTTTCATTTTTTTCTTTGATAACTTTGATAACTTAATGTTATCAGCTGCTGCTGAAAGTAAACTTGTCAGTTAGATAGATTGGATCTTGCCCTGTGGGAAATCAATCTTCCAGAATCTAAATAGATTGTGCTACTCACATTAGACAACAACTTGGAAAAGACAAGCATAGGTATAGGGAAATCAGGACATGAATGAGTAAGTCAGAAGATGTGACTCAAAAAATATTTAGGGGTATCCAGAAAGTGTCTCAAAGGGACCAGATGAGAATAAATCTCTCAACACAATCTTCATTCAAAACAGTATGATATTCATAATTTCTAACATCCTTGATCCTATAATATAAGTCAAGCAGAGATGGCGGAGAGGTTTGCTTCTAGTGGATGCTTGGAGCGACTTTAAGTGTTAGTGGAACAGGTATGGGTAAAGTTTCGAATAAGTATAGCAGTTTTGGGTGAATGGTCATTTTTATTCTTGAAATATGAACAAACAGAGACAATGGCGGACATACCGCCGATGCAGCTGGTGCACTTGCACTGGGGCCCCGAGCAGGAGGGGGCACTAGGAAAAACTTATGGTGCGTAATCGATCACAGAGCCAGCAGCAGCATCATAGCTAACATAAGAGGCTTGCCCATTCTGCTGCACACTACACAGGATTATGCTGAGGGGCGCTGTTCTCACCTGTTAGTGCTGAAGCTGCTGTCTGGTTTCATCTATGTGGAGATGCTGCAGGGAGGAGGAAGCATCACACTGAGTCTCACAGTGTGAACCCTGCCTGTGCTGTGCCACTGATCTGATGATATGAGAAGAGGGGGAGGTGCTGGGAGTGAGGTCACTGATGCAGGACGTTAACCATGTCCATATCACTATAAGGGGGTCTCCTGAGTGCCCCCTCATACAGCTTTAAGTTATAGGCACTCATTACCTGTCAGCCAATCACAGACTTTTCCTTAAATGCACATCTGTGATTGGCTGACAGGTGATGATATTCAAGTGTCTTCTGTGTCCTGGAGTCACATCTTGGAGCAGGAATCTCAGCAGAAGAGACTGTGGACCAGTGTGACAGGATGGTAAGACATAGGGGCGGACATACTGAAGCTGCAGTTGATGCAGCTGCCTCAGGGCCTGAAGGTGGAGGGTAATTCTGACTCTAATAGCCCTAAACTGTATGTATCCAAGGGAGGGGAGTCATAATGAGTCAGTTACCAGATACATGCATCCATCATCAATCACACAAAATACTATAAGAGTCTATACTAGCGCATGGCCATGTTGCCATGCGACTCTTTTATAGCAGCATCCTTCCGGGTCCTTCCTAGTGGTCCACTGGGAGCAGCAATAGGTCCTGAGCATGTTACCTCAGACCTTCAATGCGAGGACTTCCCACGGGCATGCTCAATGGACCAAAAGAATGACTTAGTCCCAGGAGCTACTCGCTGCTGGCTTTTGCAGGTTACTATAGCTGAACCCTGATTAGCAGCATTAACCAGGCCAACAGTAGTAGACTGAGCAAGATGCCAGGAATGACATCTTTGCTGAGCAGGCTCCTCTGTGGCTGGAGAGGAATGGGAGACCGCAGACGGCAAGTCTCAGGATTCCTCCTGTGCAGAGGCAGGAACCCGACGCTTAACAACCTGTGCTATGAAATACTTACCTCTACCTGTTTCTCCGCAACTCCAGAGTCCATGACATATGGGGTTCATTATTCTGTATGGAGCACTATGTGGTGCCCATAATACTGTATGGAGCACTATGTGGTGCCCATAATACTGTATGGAGCAATATATGGGACTTGTTATTCTGTATGGTGGACTGAGTGGTGCCCATAATACTGTATGGAGGGGTGTACGGTCTATGAATGAGTTTGTGGAATTCTCTGGAAAAGTAAGTTTGTGATGGGGATGAAGAAGTCCTATTATTTAGCGAAAGTCTGTCTCTGTGTTCGGAGAATAGCATATTAAAGTCTTCCCCAAGAATTATTGGAGATGTGATATTTTAAGCAGGATTCTCCTAAGAAATTTAGTTTGTGTTAGCAACTATTTTTCATGCAGAGTCAATCACATTGCCCTGGTGTTTGTAAAGCACTGATAGACAAGGCTGAAATTTAAAATCTTCAAGACACTTTTCCATCAATAGCTGAAAAATCTCTGAGTTGTTATTCCTCTATCCTCAGCAAGGAGTACGAATCTGAGATAGTGCAGGAGTTTAAGCATTGATAATCCACACAGAACCTCGGAGTCCCATCGTTCTTCCGGACCAATGCAATGACTAATGCTACAGATTCAGGCTTTGACTTCTCCTCTTCACTGCCCTCCTGGGCCTTTTATAACTATTAACTTCACCATATCTGTCACCTGACCTGGTGACGCCTTCAAACTCTTCCCCTCAGGAATCAGGCTCTTCATTATGCAGTTCCTGCTGATACAATCCTCTCCATTGTTCTTGTCTTACAATATTTGGCCAGTAGATGACAGTGCTGACTTGCGGACATTTATTAACTGTGGAAATCTTCCCTTTGTCCATCTCCTTCCAGTTACACAATGAATAACATTTATCTTCTGTTTCTGGAATTCCCATTTCCCCTTTAACAACTTTATTGAAGAATACAATTCAAAGACTTACAGTTGCAAGCAAAGGTATTTTAGGTGTGAATGTGGTATAACATTTCCTACAATGCAATTTGTAATGCTAAATTAAGGAGATTGAGAATAAGCAAATATATACTGTCAGTAGAGAGAAAGGAGCAAATCCTTTCCCTGCTAAGGGCTCACTTGAGTACTTCATCTGTTTTGTTTTATTGGAAAGTAAATGCTAGGAGTCATTGCATATATGCCCTTTCAACCTACTACTTTTCAAAATGTGCTAATTTTATTGAAAGCATTAGTCTGAAACAGGTTTTTGACATGCCGAGCACTCACTGAACTTTATTCAGTGGTGGAGTGGGAGTTCTATGTATTGATGGAAAAAAATCAGTAATAGCTTAACTATACAGCCAGAGACCCAAGCCAAAAACTATTCATACATATTTAAATACATAAAAACTTTTATTTTGATCATTTCTTTATGTAATCCTGAAAAGCTAATGCACTTCAAATCACTTTGATTCAGTTTCCCATAGGGTTTTCTTAATGGATTATAGAAAACATGCTTATGGGAATTGTTTGCTTGAAATAAAAGGCGAACAATACCTTTTAGAGAAATCTCCAAAGACTGTGTTAGGGAGGCTTTAAAGAAAAAAACAAAATAATGTTTGCTTTCAGATTTAACATATTTTGCAGCGAAACAATACAGAAGCACTGTTTTGTGAATGTACATTTGTCTCCCTATAGAGATGTATATAAATAAAGTGGAAATTTGTATAGGAGACTCACATTTTACATTTTAGTAAAATAAACAATATAGATTTGTAGTACATGTATGAGTCAACACATTGTTGAAAACATAGAGGCTTTATTATGTATCAGGAGAAGTCAGCTCACCAACAATAAAAACACCAAAAAGGAATAATGCACAGAGCTGCCCAGGCCAGGGCTGCAGAAGCAAGTAGGAAGTAAAAGTTGATTCTCCGGCGAAACGTCCTCAGGTAAGTAAAACTTGAAGTTTATTTCACAAAAATAGTAAAGCCAAGAATTATAGCACATAGCAGACCAGATTACAAAGAAATAAAGCCATGACTGACCAGACTAAACTGGATAAAAAGTAAATACCACATTAAAATGATGTTAATGAAGCATACGTGGATTTCCAGTTATATTGTAATATAAGATCATGTCTGATGTTTAATATTAAAGGAACTCTGGTTTCCAACATAAAGATCCAATAGGATTCTTGACTAAGGATTTCCCTTTTCCAATCCAATTGGGCGGCACGGTGGCTCAGTGGGGTCCTGGGTTCGTATCCCACCAAGGACAACATCTGCAAGGAGTTTGTATGTTCTCCCCGTGTTTGCGTGGGTTTCCTCCGGTTTCTTCCCACATTCTAAAGACATACTAATAGGGAATTTAGATTGTGAGCTCCATCGGGGACAGTGTTGGTAATGTGTGCAAACTGTAAAGCGCTGCGGAATATGTTAGCGCTATATAAAAATAAAGATTATTATTATTATTATTATTAATAATAATAATAATAATCTCTTTCTCTAATAGGTCTAGACACTCTTTCAATGCAAGCAAAATTAAGGGCAGAAGTTTTGCCTTTGTGCACTGGAAAAGTGTCTGGATACTGCTGAAATAGTAACGGAAGCTGGATTAGCGGCATCAGACGTATGCCTATGGGTAGGTTTTTAAGGGGCCTGTGGTACAGTCCACAAGTTGTATTTTGCAAATCTCACATTCTATTAGATAAATCACTTTGATGTGTTGAGGTTAATGAAATCCTTAATGCGAGACTATGTCTATGACATACGACACCCGATAAAAGGAAGGTTTTTTTTATTATAGGCCAGATATATTCATTACATGTTCTAATCATTGTAGGACCTTTGAAATAAGAACTTAATATTGGACAGGCCAATAAACTCTTAAAGAACCATCCCTGTCTGAAATGATCAAGTCTATCCTGGGTGTGAAGATGAGTTGCAAATGGCTGTTTTCCTATTATTCGAGGACAGCAATGTGCATCCATTTTGTAGCCTTACACAGCCTTTCTATGCTACTAGCATGGAATATTACTGCATACAGTAGCTGTTGCCAAGAAACACTTTGGCTTTATGCTTAGCAATTCCAAGGCTTTTCATTGTGCATATAGATAAAGACGGTAAAGATCTTCTTTATAACTTAGAAGTTGCATTAAACATGGCATCAGTTGAATTCACAATGTCCTACCTGACATTGGCAGACTCTGAATAGATGATTGTCTAAATAAACATCCCATTTCTTTCATCTGCGATGCACCAGTACATTTTATGTAACTTACCGCTTTCACAAATAACAGTCTGTTGTTGTTGCCTTTGCCTGCAGATGTTGATGCATTCAGAATTGAAAACAGACACCATTTTTTGTGGTTCCACAGATGCCTTTTAACAACAGATCTGATATTTTTATGATTACCAGTTCTGTCCAGAACATAAGTGAATTCCACATAACAGGAGCACTCAAATAACAAACATTGCTGGCAGCACATCAACCCAGTCCAAGGACAAGTGTGCAGACCTTCTCTTCCAGGACAGAAAATATATTGATTGCACTTTTCCTTCTTTTCTTTTCTGGCTGTGAACAAAGTTCTTAATAATAAAGGATTCGCAAAAAAAAAAAATTGTCTTATGATTAGATTTTAAAAAGGTAGTGACAAAGTTAAAATAGGTCGATGAGAAATGTTGTCTAAAGTGCTCTCATCCTATGTAGATTTTAGTGGTTAAATAAATATCTAGTACAAATCCACAATTTAGAACAACATTATGACCAGAGTGTTATCTAAAGAAGTGCATAGAATAAAGTAATCATAGCACTGGGTAAAAATTAAATTCTCCCAAATTCCATTTTGTGAGCTTGTAAGTGAATTCTTTAAACACCTCATTTACAGCACAGATAGAGTTTACGACTCTTCCTCTATAACTTCTTTACACGTAAATGCTTAAACTGAGGTAAATGTTTTTACAGTAGGAGATTGCAGTCTTAGGGTAATATTGATTGAAAATCAATGTCCAGGACAGTCAATAAATTCTTTTTTTATTGTGGAAGAGAAAGAAAATAAAGGAAACAAGAAAGCAAAGCAAGACTGAAGGAAAGACATTTTCATATATTTTAATATACTAATGAAATAGTTTATTCTTACTAATATTTTATTACCTAACAAGCTTCCCAAAAGGTACAGATTCTCTTTGCAGAGACACAACATGTAGAAAGTAAAGCAAAATGTTACTTCTCTTTCAGAAAGATGGTACAGTGGCATTTATAAATGGCTTTTGTTTAAGTCAATGTCCAATCCATTAATGGAACGTAAAAGTGTCTAACAATTAGACAATGTAAACACAGACTAAAGCAACTTAATATTTGAGAAATTTGTTATGATGGCTCATGGTACATTACTTATTAGTTGGCTTGCTTTATGTCAATATTTTTTCATATCTTTTATTCTTCTGCTAAATAAGTCTTTGTTGAAAACTTATACATAGGCTAGCCATTCAAAAGTGTTTAGTTCTTAGAATGTCTAAAGGGCCTTTTACACATAGCGAGATCGCTAGTGATATCGCTAAAGCGTCCCCGATTTTGTGACGCAACAGCGATATCGCTAGCGATCTCGCTTTGTGCGACACGTACCTGCGACTGCCACCCCCCCGCTGGATATCGCTGATCGCGCTCGAATGTCCTGGGCCATTTTCCCCTCATTGGCGTCCCGCTGGCGCTGACTAGCGGCGCATGGACGTAGGCGGAAATCGTCATCATCGCTGCGGTGTGACAGGTAAAAGCGACCGCCGACAGATTGCTTATCGCTGCTGCGTCACTAGTGAGATCTGCCTGTTTGGCAGCTCACTGGCGACCATTTAGCGATGCACCAGCGATCCTGACCAGGTTGTATCGATCGTTGTCGGGATCGCTGGTGCATCGCTAAATGTAACAGGACCCTTATACATTCCAAGAACACTTCTATATCATATTCAAAGAAGGAAGAGGTAAATGATTCCAGCATCAAGAACTTTAGTTAAAACCACATTTTTTTAGGCAAGCATTAATAATTGCAACCCCTATATAGATATATCTAGCAAACACTTTTCAGACAGCTGTTTTTAATCATTGCAATTTTTAAAGATTGAAACCATTAAATATAGCAGTCTGAAATGGGTTTGTTGTCTGACTGTGCTTCATATCTTCATATGGGTGAGCTGACTATTTTTTTCTTTTTGGTCTATATTCAAAATGGTTCAAATATCATGGGCCAAAATCCTGGTGCAGCATAGAATTAAAATCATGCAACACTACAGTTCTAGTTGGTTTAATCAGCCGTGTTATTTTTCAGGAGAATGCACTTTGTGTTTCATCTTAGCCATTTGTAGTTGGTAATAGAGGGGCAAATTTTTTTTAATCAGGAAAAGATTCACTGGTTTGTAATAAAAAAAAGTATACATTTCAAATAAAAACATATATTAGCTTTTTTTTCATGGGAATACATTTTACATTTAGCAAAAAAATAAAATTGGAATTGTTTTAATGCGCAGAGTTACTTATAAAAAAAATGATCATTGTTACAATAAATAGAAAAGCAGACAAATTCACTAAGTCTATGATCACCAACAGAAGCTTCTGCATCATGATGTAGTACCTCGGCTCTATAGTAACTGCCATTGCAGTCTTAAACAATCAGAAATACTTTTCCTGAGCATGCCTAGTAGACTGGTTTATAGAAACAGTCCACATGGGTAAGTCAAGTAATAGATATATATCTGTATTTTTATTCTGCACAATTTCTTTAGTTTTGTTATTCAGTCACACCTGGACTTCACCAATTATATTTATAGTATGTTGCTAATGCTATGTGTTATGTTTAACCCCTTAACCCCAAAGAGTGGTTTGCACGTTCATGACCGGGCCAATTTTTACAATTCTGACCACCGTCCATTTATGAGGTAATAACTCTGAAATGCTTCCATGGATCCCGGTGATTCTGACATTGTTTTCTCGTGACATATTGTACTTCATGTTCGTGGTAAAATTTCATTCAAATAACTTGCGTTTATTTGTAAAAAAATGGAAATTTGGCAAAAATTTTGAAAATTTCACAATTTTCCAATTTTGAATTTTTATGCCCTTAAATCACAGAGATATGGCACACAAAAAAACTTAATAAATAACATTTCACATATGTTTATTTTACATCAGCACAATCTTGGGACCAAATTTTTTTTTTGTTAGGAAGTTATAAGGGTTAAAAGTTGACCAGCGATTTCTCATTTTTGCAACACCATTTTATTCTTACGGACCACATCACATTTGAAGTCACTTTGAGGGGTCTATATGATAGAAAATACCCAAAAGTGACACCATTCTAAAAACTGCACCCCTCAGGGTGCTCTAAACCATATTCAAGAAGTTTATTATCCCTTCAGATGCTTCACAGGAATTTTTTGAATGTTTAAAAAAAATGAACATTTAACTTGTTTTCACAAAAAAATTACTTCAGGTCCAATTTTTTTTATTTTACCTGGGGTAACAGGAGAAATTGGACTGCAAAAGTTATTGTGCAATTTGTCCTGAGTACGCTGATACCTGAAATTTGGGGGGAACCACTGTTTCGGCGCATGGCAGAGCTAAGAAGGGAAGGAGCGCCGTGACTTTTTCAATGCAAAATTGGCTGGAATTCAGATCGGGCGCCATGTCACGTTTGGCGAGCTCCTGACATACCTAAACAGTGTAATCCCCCACAAGTAACCTCATTTTGGAAACTAGACCCCCAAGGAACTTATCTGGATATGTGGTGAGAACTTTGAACCCACAAGGGCTTCACAGAAGTTTATAACGCACAGCCGTACAATTAAAAAATCATATTTTTACCACAAAAATGATCTTTCCACCTCCAATTTTTGTTTTCCCAAGGGTAAAAGGACCCAAAAAGTTATTGTGCAATTTGTCTTAAGTACGCTAATACCCCATATGTGGGTGTAAACGACTATTTGGGCGCATGGCAGAGCTCGGAAGGAAAGCAGCGCCATTTGACTTTTTTGGCTGGAATTGAGATCGGACACCATGTCGCGTTTGGAAAGCCCCTGATGTACCAAAACAATGGAAACCCCCCACAAATGACAACATATTGGAAACTAGACCCCCCAGGGAACTTATCTAGTGTTAGGAACTGCAGAACGCACTAAATAAAAATGATAATAAAGTGCGTTTGCCGCTCGGGGTCCACCGTGCAGTAGGTGTTACAACCACTGCAGAGTGATGGCAGGAGCAATATGGCGGTATAATGCGCACGGGTTCAACTTCACCTATAGTGCGCAGAGCGGGCTCTTTTCACACACAGAGACGCCGCAATACAAAAAAACCTGAACCTGTTAGTGTCACAGAGTTCAGTTAAAATGCACACACGGTATCTGGACACAGGAGCAGGCCCTAAGACAGAGGAGCTGCATCCTTCTAGACCTACCGTGTGTGCGGCATCGCTACTGCGAGCGCCAAGGGGGGCTGCAACTACAGCGCGGCGTAGGACACTGCCGCTCAACAACAAAGCTGGAAGGCAAGCGCGATGTCAGATGCTAGAGTAGCGGTGCGGTGAGCACAGTGGCCTAAGGCTAGCCACTGACTGGCGCTGACTACTAAACTAATTCCCTCTCACCATGCGTAATATCAGAGGGAAGGGGTTTCAAATGAGTCAGTCACCAGAGTCATACATCCGTCACCATTCACACATAGCAGTATAGTCTATACTAGCTTATGGCGGAACGGCCATGCGCACTTTTTATAGCCGTGCGGGACCTTCCAGATCTCCGAGATGGACCAATGAGATCTGGAACAGGACCTGGGCACATGACTCCCGATCTCCAATGGGAGATTGTCTCGTGAGCATACCCAGTAGGAGCACAGAGGGACTTAGTCTCTGGAGCGGTCTGCTGCAAAGTAATATCCTCTGTAGTAGAAAGACAGCAGGAGACCGCAGAATGTGAGGCTCTAGATTCCTGCAGAGCAGACACAGAAACCTGACGCCTAACAATCTAGATGTGTGGTGAGAACTTTGAAACCCCAAGGGCTTCACAGAAGTTTATAATGCCCGGGCGTGAAAATAAAAAAATCATATTTTTTCCACAAACATGATCTTTTAGTCTCCAATTTTTTTATTTTCACAATGGTAACAGGAGAAATTGGACCCCAAAAGTTGTTGTCTAATTTGTCCTGAGTGCGCTGATACCCCATATGTGGGAGAGAACTACTTTATGGGGACACGTCGGGGCTCGGAAGGGAAGTAGTGACATTTTGGAATGCAGACTTTGATGGAATGGTCTGCAGGTGTCATGTTGGGTTTGGAGAGTCTCTGATGTGCCTAAACTGTTGAAACTCCCCACAAATGACCCCATTTTGTAAATTAGACCCCCCACAGAACTTGTCTAGATGTGTGGTAAGCACTTTGAACCCCCAAGTGCTTCACAGAAGTTTATAACGCCCGGGCGAGAAAAAAACAAAATCATATTTTTTCCACAAAAATGATGTTTTTGCCCCCAAGTTTTTATTTTCCTAAGGGTAACAGGAGAAATTGGACACCAAAAGTTGTTTGGCAATTTGTGCTGAGTAGGCTGATACCCCAAATGTGGGGGTAAAACACTGTTTGGGCACATGGCAGAGCTTGGAAGAAAAGGAGCGCCGTTTGACTTTTTCAACGCAGAATTGGCTGGAATTGAGATCAGACGCCATGTTGCATTTGGAGAGCACCTGATGTGCCCAAACAGTGGAAACCCCCAATTCTAACTCCAGCACTAACACCAACACTCCCCTAACCTTAATCTCAGCCCTAACCCTAGCCCTAACCCTAACCCTAGCCCTAACCCTAGCCCCAACCCTAACCCTAGCTCTAACCCTAGCTCTAACCCTAGCTGTAACCCTAGCTCTAACCCTAACCCTAGCCCTAACCCTAATGGGAAAATGGAAATAAATACTTTTTTTTATTTTATTATTTTTCCCTAACAAAGAGGGTGATAAAGGGGGGTTTGATTTACTATTTATAGTGGGTTTTTATTTTTGTCAGCTGTCACATGCTAAAAGACGCTTTTTATTGTAAAAATAGTTTTTGCATCACCACATTTTGAGACCTATAATTTTTCCATATTTTGACCCACCAAGTCATGTGAGGTCTTGTTTTTTGTGGGACGAGTTGACGTTTTTATTGTACCATTTTCGGGCACGCGACATTTTTTGATCGCTTTTTATTCTGATTTTTGGGACAAAGAATGAACAAAAACCAGAATTTCAAGAATTGCTTTTGGGGGGTGCGTTTACACCGTTCCGCGCGCGGTAAAATTGATAAGGCAGTTTTATTCTTTGGGTTAGTACGGTTACAGTGATACCTCATTTTTTTATGTTTTGGCACATTTATGCAATGAAAACAATTTTATATAAAAAATAGTTATTTTTGCATCGCTTTATTCTGCGAGCTATAACTTTTTTATTTTTTCACTGATGATGCTGAATGGTGGCTCTTTTTTGCAGGACAAGATGCCGCTTTCAGCGGCACCATGGTTATTTATATCCGTATTTTTGATCGCGCGTTATTGCACTTTTTGTTCGGCGGTATGATAATAAAGCATTATTTTTTGTTTTGTTTTTTATTTTTATTTTTTAAGGGGTTCAATAAAGGGGTTAACTAATGGGACAGTTTTATAGGGCTGATCATTACAGATGCGGCAATACCAAATATGTGTACTTTTATTGTTTTTTTTTATTTCCAAAAAATGAATTTATTAGGGAATATTTTTTTTTTTAATTTATTTAGCGATTTTTTATAAATTATTTTTACACTTTTATTTTTTTTACTTTATTACAATGTCCCAGGGGGGACATAACTGTCATGTGACAGATCGCCTATGTGTCACATCACAGATCGCTGTGACAGATCAGCAATTTGTCACAGGCGGTGAAGAAGGCTTACTCGTGCCTGCGCTTTGCAGGTACTGAGGAAGCCGGCTCCCTGCAGGCCCCCGAAGGTCCCCGCCACCATTTTGGATTCGGGGACCTGCAGGGAAGGAGACCCCAACAGCAGCGCTGCACAATGCGCTGCTGTCGGGGTCTCAGAGAAGCACGGAGGGAGCCCCCTCCCTCCCAATGCCTCCCTAAACCCCCGATACACTGTAATCTTGTTTGATCGCAGTGTGCCAGGGGTTAACATGTCGGGGGCAGTCCATGACCACCCCTGACACATAGTGCCGGGTGTCAGCTGTGATAATCAGCTGACACCTGGCTGTGATCAGCGGCACTCACCACGTGGGCACCGCTGATCGCTATGACGTACTATCCCGTCAGTGGGAATTAAGTCCCAGGGCACATGGATGGCACAGTACGTCATATGGCAGAAAGGGGTTAATGATGCTTGCTATAAGAATTGTATCTATTGGTGGATATGTGTACTTTAGAAAAGAATCTGGCACCCCAAAATTAAAGATATAATCTTAAATTTTATTTAGAATAATTCAGAAAATCCAACGCTGTGCATATAAATTTAACTGTGCATATGCCTGTGACATTTCTGTCAATCTGACCTTTCCCAAACATGCACTACGCAAAAAAAAAACCCCACAAAAGATGAATGGCAAACTGTCAAATAGGCATGAATATGTGAACCCATGCATAAAATCACATGTCATAAAATACAAGACAAAAACATAAAGTTACATGGATCGAAATTATATAAGACAGTGATTTAAACGAGAATTTTATATTCTTTTCTGGTGCCATTCTTACAGCAATATTACCATTGCACTTTATGCCAATTGCAACTCCTCTCACATTGGCCACTTTGATAAGCCTGTTTCATTTTCTCTTACAGAACTTAGGTTGTCATGTAGCGGTCACCACCCAGATTTTCCACACTGCAGTGTGATTATCAGGGATCACAGCTAGAGATGAGTGAACTTGGAAAATGTTTGCCAACCTCAAATTTTGCAAGAAAGTAGCACATTCGTATTCGTGTTCTGTTTCCCTACCATTTTGCCTCATAGTTAGCAAAATTTGGTCAAAGATAGGTAAATGATTGTGTTTCCACTAATGCTTTTGTTTTGGCTTTGTCTAGGATAGTAGTGCTGTATGGTAAGCAGAGGGAGGTGTTTTATGAGGCAGTGGATATGTCAGGAACACCACACTAAACTTGCTCACTGAGCCAGTGCGCGTGTCCTGAGTAAAGCGAACTGTGCTCAAAGATACCTGTGGAGCGGGCAGCAGCTGAGTAGATGCGTACTTCAGAGCCGCAGGACCTGAAGCACGTGACTGCTAGGGGCATGGCCTAAACTCCAGAGAGCTAGGAGCTGCAAGAGAACTCCTAGCAGGGTAACTGCGAGACAAAGTTACCAAGGGCATAGACAGGGAGGATAGTCAGGACGTAGCCAATGAGTCATACACAGAGATAGCTGCAAGGTACAAGAGTGGCGAGCAGAGAGTAGTCAGATCACAGGCAATGAGTCATACACAGAGAGGATAGTGCAGTACAGAGTCAACAGGCAAACTCACAACGGGAAACAGAACCGGGTCAGAACGATATAAACAAGCTATAACAACGAACAGGCACAGGCACACAGAGGTCAGCACACTCTGCCAAAGGCAAAAGCATAACTGGCAGGGATTGGAGCTTTCCAGGGGTTTAAGAAGCTCACATGGAACCAGAAAGAGGCCACAATCATTAACCCCAGGTGTGCAGGTCAAAACCTGCACTGAGCTCCAGACATTAACCCCTGACATGCAGCTCAAAAACCTGCACTGGGATCATGACAGTACCCCCCTCTCAACGGGGGGCATCTAGACCCCCAGGCTTCCCCGGGTACTTGGCATGGAAAGCCCGAACGAGGCAATCTGCATGTACAGAGTGAGCAGGGACCCATGAGCGCTCCTCTGGTCCATATCCCTTCCAGTGGACCAGGTACTGCAAAGAGCGGCACACCCGCTGAGAGTCCACAATATGTCCAACCTCATACTCCAATTGACCCTCCACCAGCACTGGAGGAACAACAGGCTCGGAGTCCTCTTTGACAGACCCTATGGATTTCAATAGAGAATTATGGAACACATTGGATATTTTTAAGGAGGCGGGGAGATGCAACCTATATGCCACTGGATTGACTATCTCCATAATCTCGTGCTGACCAATGAACTTTGGTCCCAACTTAGCTGATGGTACCTTTAAGTTGATGTTACGTGTGGAAAGCCAAACCTTCTCTCCCACCCGAAACATGTCTCCCAAGGCTCTCTTTTTGTCAGCAAAATATTTGTACCTCCCCTGGGCCCGAGAGATCTTACGCTGGACTTCAGCCCAGCGGTTTTTTAACCGTTGAACGGAACCCTCTACCCCTGGACAACCGGAATCCACCCGTGAAAACTCCCCAAAATGCGGATTAAACCCATAGTTAATCAGGAATGGGGACATGTTGGTGGAGTGACTCACCCAGTTGTTAAAAGCGAATTCTGCCAATGGTAACGCATCACACCAATCCTCCTGTCTGGTGGAGGTCAGACACCTGTGAGTTTGTTCCAGGGATTGATTGGTGCGTTCTGTCTGACCATTACTCTCCGGGTGATATGCCGATGAGGAGGAGAGTGAGATGCCCAATTTCATACAGAACACCCTCCAAAATTTGGCCACAAACTGCACACCTCTGTCACACACAACATGCAATCGAACCACATGCTGCACAAACAACCTTGATAATGTTTCTGCTGAGGGTAATTCTGCCAAGGGAATGAAATGGGCCTGTTTAGAAAACCTATCCACCACTACCCAGATCACGGTATTGCCCCTGGAAGGTGGAAGGCCGATAATAAAATCCATGGAAAGATGAGTCCATGGCCTATCAGGAACCGGTAAAGGTATGAGTTCCCCAGCCGGCAGGTTATGCAAGCTTTTGGAACGGGCACACACGCCACAAGCAGAAACAAATTCCTTGACATCGGACCTTAATGAAGGTCACCAAAAACCCCTGGCTACTGCCTCTCTAGTGGCTGTGATACCTGGATGAGCACTCAGCCTAGACTCATGAAACTCCTGCAGAAGTCTAGGCCGCAATGAATCTTGAACAAACAGTTTATCCCCTGGCCTGGTTGCTGGTGCTTGGGCCTGAGCCCTTAGAATTTCTTGTTCCAACTCAGTTCAGACCCCCGCCACTACCACCCCTGGGGGGAAGAATGGAGGATGGCGGCTCAGGGGGAGACACTAGGTCAAAACTTCTGGACAGGGCATCCGCTTTAACATTTTTGGACGGTCGAAAGTAATGGAGAACTGAAATCGTGAAAAAAAAGTGACCAACGGGCTTGTCTAGGAGTAAGCCTCTTAGCAGATTCAAGGTATCCAAATTTTTGTGATCCGTGACAACCGTGATAGGGTGAGCCACCCCTTCCAAAAAGTGCCTCCATTCCTCAAACGCCAGCTTGACCGCAAGAAGTTCTCTATTGCCTACATCATAGTTTTTCTCAGCTGAGGAGAACTTCTTGGAGAAGAAGGCACAGGGTTTGAGATTGGTAAGGGTGGCCGGACCCTGGGACAGCACAGCCCCCACCCCCACTTCAGAAACATCCACCTCCACAATGAATGGTTTGGACGGGTCTGGTTGTACCAACACCGGGGCAGACATGAAACATTTCTTAATCGATGAGAAGGACTCCTAAGCGAGTACAGACCAATTTTTTACATCAGCACCCTTCTGGGTAAGATCCGTGAGTGGTTTAACCACTTGTGAGAACCCTTTAATGAATCTTCGATAATAGTTCGCAAATCCTAAGAAGCGCTGGAGCCCCTTGAGATCTCGAGGCTGAACCCAGTCAGCGATCGCCAGCACCTTCTTAGGATCCATACGAAACCCCTAACAGGACACAATCAACCCCAAAAAAGACAGTTCCTGTACAAAAAACGAACATTTTTCCAATTTAGCGAACAATTGCTTCTCCTTGAGTCTCTGGAGAACTGTCTGTAGATGTTGCAAGTGAGATTGGCTATCCGGGGAATACACCAAAATGTCATCCAAATAAATAATAACAAAACGGCCTATCAGGTCAGAAAACACAACATTGATGAAATTCTGGAAAATAGCTGGTGCATTAGTTAACCCAAACGGCATTACCAGGTTTTCAAAGAGTCCTTCTGATGTGAGGAGCGCAGTTTTCCACTCGTCCCCTTCCCGAACCCTTATCAGATTGTAGGCCCCCCGCAGATCTAACTTGGAGAACCATTGGGCCCCAGCTAACTGGTTACATACATAAGTCTGGGATGAGGGGAAGCCGGTAAGTCTTCCTAACCGTTATCTTGTTCAGGTCCCGAAAGTCGAGGCATGGCCGCAAACCACCATCTTTCTTCTTCTCAAAGAAGAATGCTGCTGCCACAGGTGACACAGAAGGCATGATATGCCCTTTGCGGAGACTCTCAGCTATGTACTCCTTCATGGCTTGGCACTTAGGCCCAGACAAATTAAACAATCGAGCCTTAGGTAACTTGGTTCCGGGTACTAGATCAATGGCATAATCGTAGGTTCTTTGTGGTGGCAGCGCGTCAGCCTCAAGTTCGGAAAAAACGTCTTCGAAATCCTTCAGGTACTCCGAAATACCTTCCAGACCGACAGACGACACATATACGGATTTAACAGCATTAAGAAGATGTCCGAGGTCACCACATTTATCCTTACATCCCCATTGAGTGATCTCTGTTATGAATTGGTCACCGAGGAGAAAAAAGCAAAACAAGCTAAGTCACAGAAAACCAGAGAGGTTGGTAACTATGCAGATTGCAGATCCCTGATCCTACCACACAACTAGCAGCAGCCGTGGAGCACACCTACGATGTTCCTAGATGCTTAATCACAGCCGGAGTACTAAATAAGCCTGAAGCATGAAAAGGGGAAAACTAACTGCCCAAGAGCAGACCCCAAAGGAATAGATAGTCCCCACACATATATTGACGGTAAAACAAGATGGATGAAGGCACAAACACAGGCAGGAAAATAGGCTAAGCAAACGATGGGGCCCAAACTAACTAGAGAGGAAAGGAAAGGAAAGACACTGTCTGCAACCTGCAAAAAACCCTACAAAAATAATGTCCAACACTTCTGATAGCAAAATTAGCCCTGAAGTCACTAGACTTCTCCCACTATATCAGCACTCTGAAATATTCTGAGACAGAGCAAAAAGAGACCAAACTAGTAAGGGACAAAAAGCAAATTGGAAAAATACTGATAAATAAGAGTGGAAATTCAGCACAGCCCCCAGCCGGGGCTGGCTGACCACACCAAAAAACTGAATAGACCAACAAAATCAAGTGTGAACATTAGCAGAAAAACTTAGCTATAGATGACTGGAACAGAGCTGAAAACCAAGAGCTGACAAGCCAGAAGGAATCACCAGCAACTGAATAGGGCGTCGGCTGTCTTAAATCCAATCTGAGACTCCTGAGGTCCAATCGTCATCCTCATTCTAAGGTGGCAGATCTCCACCGATCAAATCAGCCTCACTACCTCCTGTTACCACCAGAGGGAGTCTGGAAGGAGAACTCACAACTGGTGAGCCAGAGAATGAACTCACAACAGATCTCCCCTTGGTGAATGTTTTTCCCAGAAATATGCGCTCCTGATGTTTCTTGACATTATACCTGAGGATGACTCTTAGCAGTCGAAACCGGTTGTATTCTATTTTGAATTAAAAATAAAAATCATCCTTGAATCTAAATATCAAGTTCCATCATCATCCTTCAGGAGCGCATATTGCTGGGAAAAACATTCACCAAGTGTTATTACCTATGAAAGCGCTGTCCAGTGCTCTCACTAGTTCCCAGATCTTTGCAGCAAACTGAATGGAAAGAGGAATGGAGTGATCCAGGGACGGGATCTACATGCAGTATCTCAAGTCACCAAATAGGTGAGTGTATTCACACTGAGTATATACCTTTGATAATTAACTACTACACTTAGAAGCTTGCACTTCCCATTTTTCTCCCTATAATCCCCTCTTGTTTCATAAACAGATCTCCCCCGTAACCCAATCAATGGTAGGGTTATGGCATTGAAGCCAAGGCATCCCCAGTACCAATCCTGCAGACAAGTTATCTAGCACAAGACAACTTAGTTTTTCCACATGAGTGGAACCCACTTTTAGAGAAAAAAGTTCAGACCTGCAACAGATACCGTCCTGGGTAAGAGGAGACGAGTCAATTGCCACAGGTTTAACAGGATCCTGAAGCCTCACTGTCCCTATCTTATCAGGTTCACAGCAGAACCACAGTCAACAAAAGCAGTAGTCTGAACCGGACCATTGCCAAGTTCCAGTTCCACCTGCAGCACCATTTTTGCACATGAGGAAAATTGTACCTGAAGGTCTGGATAGCCTCCTCGACTATTACTCAGACCTAGTCGTTTCCCACCATCTTGGAGGATGACGGACAGGAGGGGCAGTCCTTCTTCCAGTGTCCAGATTCCCCACAATAGAAGCACAACTGCGGCGTCTTCTTTCTTTTTCCTCACAGGTGACAGCGCTCACCTCCATAGCCACAGGAAGAGTCCGGGTCTCATCTCCACTGAAGAATAATGGTGTTTCCCGCTGCAAACGCCACTAGCCCGCAGTCTGCGATCCATGCGAACCGCTTGGATCATGGCATCCTCCAGGGAGTGAGGCAGAGGATGGAGTGCCAAAGCGTCCTTCAGACATTCACACAGGCCTCTATGGAACAGCCCCAGAAGGGCGGCATCACTCCAGGAAATCTCGGCTGCCCAACGTCTGAATTCAGTACAGAACCATTTGGCCGAGTGCTCCCCCTGACAGACACTCATCACCTTGTCCTCAGCCAAACGCACTCTATCAGGCTCATCATAAATAAGCCCTAAGGCTTCAAAAAACGCATCCACAGACATTCTCTCAGGGGCAGAAGAGGAAAGCAAAAATGCCCAGACTTGTGGGGACCCCCTAAGCAGGGACATAACCACCTCCACCGTCTGTTTCTCATCCCCAGAGGAGCGGGGTCTCAAAGAGAAAAAGAGTTTACAGCCCTCCTTAAATGCTCTGAAATCATCTTTGTTACCAGAAAACGTATCTGGCAATTTAACCGGGGATTCGGGTGGGACTAAAATGACATCTCTATTCCCCACCTGCTGGAAGCCTGCGGAAAGTACCCCCCAAACTGAGTCCGCAACCCGCCGTTGGGACTGGGCCAGAGCTTGGTGTTCCAAACTAAGCTTCTGCAGTGACTGAGGCAAGCATTTCACCTGCTCAGATAAAGCACACATTGGGTCCATGCTGCAGAAGTGAGGAGAGAAAAAAAAAGCAGGCCAGTTATAATGTCAGGAACACCTCACTGAACTTGCTCACTGAGCCAGTGTGCGTGTCCTGAGTAAAGCGAACTGTGCTCAAAGATACCTGTGGAGCGGGCAGCAGCCAAGTAGATGCGTACTTCAGAGCCGCAGGACCTGAAGCACATGACTGCTAGGGGTGTGGCCTAAACTCCAGAGAGCTAGGAGCTGCAAGAGAGCTCCTAGCAGGGTAACTGTGAGACAAAGTTACCAAGGGGCATAGACAGGGAGGATAGTCAGAACGTAGCCAATGAGTCATACACAGAGATAGCTGCAAGGTACAAGAGGGGCGAGCAGAGAGTAGTCAGATCACAGGCAATGAGTCATACACAGATAGGATAGTGCAGTACAGAATCAACATGCAAACTCACAACGGGAAACAGAACCGGGTCAGAACCATATAAATAAGCTATAACAACGAACAGACACAGGCACACAGAGGTCAGCACACTCGGCCAAAGGCAAAAGTATAACTGGCAGGGATTGGAGCTTCCCAGGGGTTTAAGAAGCTCTCCCAGAACCAGAAAGAGGCCACAATCATTAACCCCAGGTGTGCAGGTCAAAACCTGCACTGAGCTCCAGACATTAACCCCTGACGTGCAGCTCAAAAACCTGCACTGGGATCATGACAGGATGTGTCTAGGTCAGAGAAGAGGTGGAGTGTAATTTTTTTTGTTCTGTAATAACTTTGTGTACATTCTGGCAGCCAATCAGGGCACAAAAACCATCCACAATATCATGAATCAAGGTCTTCTGTGATTGGCTGCAGAAGTCACATGTCCCTGTCAGTATAAAAAATGGACATCTTGTTTTGCTGATTCCATTTTCACAGTGTAACAGGGCAGAGAGGCCGCTCTTGCTCCTACTGCTGAAAGTGAACTTGTCAGTTAGCTAAATATGATCCTGTCCTGTATGAAATTGTGAAACCGTGTAAACTGTTGTAGTCAGGAGAAGGCTCAAATTGCTAATTCAAATCATTTGGACAAAAACTGTGTTTCAGTGAGGAATTAGGAGGCTCCATTTGCTCAACAAAATCGTTAGGTCTAAAGTAGAGGTTCAGCCAGGAGGCCCTCTTTCCTAATCCAAATTGTTTGGGATGAAACTGTGTTTCAGTGAGGAATCAGGACGTCTTATTTCCTCTTAAAAATGGTTAGGCCTAATATAGATGCTCAGCCAGGAGGTCCTATTTGCTAATTAAAATTTTTGGGCTAAATCTGTGTTGTATTGAGGAAATCAGGAGGCCTCATTTGCTCTTAAAAATTGTTAGTCCTAATACTGGGGTTCAGACAGGAGGCCCTATTTTCTTAGCCAAATTGTTTGGAATAGAGATGAGCGACTTTGCCTTTTTTCGAGTCGAGTCCGATTTCACGAAACCCGACTTCCGCAAAAGTCGGGCCGAACGAAATCGGCGGACTATTGTGAAAAGTCGAAGTCCGACTGAAACACGAAACCCAATGTAAGTCAATGGGGAAGAAAAGTCGGCAGTGAGTGGAGGACAGGAAACACACCTAGAGTGCCCATTTTAATGCCAAAAACATCAATTCTTATTCCTTAAGCTTGTCAACCTTAATTTACTTTATAATAAAAGTTAGGCATTGAAAACTGGGGGTTATTTGGCTAAAGTTGTGGGGGGGGGGTAGTGCTGGCTCCAGATTTTCATGGGCCCAGGGCCAAAGAGTGTCACTGGGCTCCTTTATCACATGCCACAATTCATGATCCTCTGATACGGCAGAGAAATAGCTGTATAGTACAATGAAAAATACTTCACTTCTTACATCACATGACTGATATCCATTTTAAATTCTCCAATAGCTCCAAAAACAGACAGTATATTCCTCCATACAGTATTATGGCCACCGCATAGTGCGCCATACAGAGTAATGAGGCCCATATATTTCTCCATACAGAATCATTGGTCCCATATAATGTTCCATACAGTATATGATGAGCTCCACATAATGCTACAGTATATGCTGTTCACCATGGATGAATCTCCAGTGTCTTATGGGCCCAAATAATTCTCCATATAAAATGGGCCCCATTTCTAATGCTCCAGTGTATAATGGGCCCTGTAAATGCTGCTCCAGTGACTGATGTCCACCTTTGGAATGCTCCAGTGTTTGGTGAGCCCCAGATATCATTCTCCAGAGTATCGTGCTCCTCAAAAATTGCTCCCATCCTTTAAAACAATTAAATAAGTCTCCTCGCTAGGGAATCCCTGTACTCTGGTCTCCTCGTCGTCCCCATCTTCCATCTCTCTGCACTTGGACTGTTTAGGCAGAGGGTGTACAGACGTGATGTCATCGCGCTCTTTGACCAGAATGTCACTGTCAGGAAAAGTGTTTGGTTTCCGGGGGCAGTATGGTTGCAAAGCTGAACCTTAAAGGAATGTCCAGAAGGGCACCACCAGGAGTGGAGCCTGCGGCTTAATTGGACTCAACACGGGCAACCTCAACCATGCCATCCACAAAAAAGCTGCATAGATTGCAAGCTTAATTCTGTTATCGAACGAGACTCAGGCATGCCCTCGCGGTCTGCGTCTAGCTTACTAGAGGGACATGCGAGGCACTGGCACACAAAATCGGCCAATAACAGGTCTGTCTTGCCCTTACATGTCCGTGGCTGCACGCGTGCTACAATGAAAAGACCAGCGTGTATTGCTTACTGGTGCGGAGAACACGCTGAACCCCGTTAGTGAAGGGGATCTGGGATTACAATTCTTCCCCGCGAACAAGCATTTCCCAGTAAGTGAAGGTCAACCATAATTCCGGAATTAGGCCTAAACGGCATTCCAGAAAGAATGTGAAAAAATTAAGTGTCCAAACCACATGTGCTGTAGCTTGCTTAACAGCTGGGCTCCTCTGCTGAGTAGCACACAGTTCTTACATAAACAGGCAGCATAGCTTGGTTCACGGGTGGCCAACTCTGCTGAGTAGCATACACAGTTACTAGGCCCATAGTATTAAGTGGTGTAAATGCAGTCAAAAACTGTTTCTTTTATAAACAGGCGGCATAGCTCGGTTCACGGGTGGGCTCCTCTTCTGAGTAGCAGACAGAGTTACTAGGCCCAAAAGGATTTTCAGGACAATATGCGTTAAAAAATTATTAGAAACACACACGGTGTTGCTCCTTCACAGGTGTACTACACTGCTGGCTACCAGACACCTCTACTATGCATTAAAATTGTCTATTATCATTGAAAACCATTATTAATGTGAAAAAAAAGCTTTTGTTTAACGAAACATTCTCGAACGGAAACTCGAACAGCCGAATTTTAATCAAAGTGTTGTAGTTTGACGAACGGATAAAACACCGCCCAAAACAGCTAGAATTTGAACTTGGCCAACAGTTCCACTCAAACACCACTCATCGGTAACCAGGAGGCAGACTCAGATGGTCTCAGCCACAGCATGAGTTCGACAAGATTGCAGAAAGTTGAGAAAGGATACAGTATCACCGGATAACAGGTATATATAACAAAGTTTAAACATTTAAAATCTCCGTGTTTATTTCCAGAGTCCGACAAAGGCACTCACAGCCTCAGTATGGATTAGACAACAATCTAAAAAGTAGAAAAAAGGAAATGTTTTTGAAGCGTACACCAGTATACACTGTTGGGGTATTTTTAAATATTCATATATATTTCTGTCTCAGTAAGACAGTCCAGACTCTCCGCAAGAGGAAACGAGATGGATAAAAGTACAGACATAAAGTCGAGTGATTGCAGAAATTTTGAAATTACAAATCACGGGAAAAACTCCCGGGAGAATTCTCAGAGGCGATGCTGACCCTCAATTACTTTGTCTGTGGAGACAGCAAAAACATTTCTTTGTGAAGAAAGGGTGCTGTATCGCAGTACCGTTGATCCCATCACCGTTACTCGTCTCCATCAAATTTTGATCACAGGGGGAGATGTAGACATGGTCCTCACTGCCTATCATTATCTGTTAGGTAATTTTGGAGTGCAAAAGACAGAAGCCACAGGCTGTAGGTGATTCTATTGGATTGGCATGAGAAGGCACATTTAAAAATGAGGGCAGGAATGTCACACATCTGTAAGTAGGAAAACTGTGAAAGCTGATGATAAATCACCACTGCATCTCATTGTGAGTCGACGTCCATAAGAAATGGAAGCCATTGATCATCTGAAGCTAGAGCCCGGCCAGCAGGACAGGGCATAGCTACGCCTTAACCATCATCTATCAGTTCACCAAATTTGTAGTGGCAGTCCCAGGGAAGGATTTGACAGCCCAGACTACACAGCAGAGGAGCAGGGAGAGGTAAATATTGCAAATGCTGGGGCCCTGCCCAAGCAAGGCGAGCCCACTCGTGTGCGTCGGTACTGGCACTGGGCCCCTCATATTACGCTGGTGTGTTTGATGGCGGGTGTGCACCCCCACCGTCAGAGACACTTGATTGCACTATGAGGGACCCTGTGTCAGTGCCGGCGCCCAAGAGTCGGCCCACCCACCTGTCCAGGGAATGCCACTCGCACGGTTGCATGCGCTAGGTGGTGACCCCGGCCATGGGGGGGAGGCAGTCCAGTTAGGGAGGTTTAAAAAATGGCATATGTTGATGTTGGACATTCAGCAGCTGCAAATGGAGGAATTTGAGATGTCCGAGGAAGAGGAGGAGAAAAACGAGCCATTTTTCTGGCAACCTATGTGTCATCATGCATGGTTCATTTTAATGAAGGTTAAATCATCAACATTTTGGGTCGACAGAAGGGTCCTTTTTTCTGTCAGGATTGAGCCAGCAGCACTGAAGACTCTTTCCGATAGCACACTAGCAGCAGGGCAAGTGAGCTCCCGTAAGGCATATTGTGCCAAATCAGGCCAGGCGTCCAGTTTAGAGGCCCAATAGTCAAAGGGGAATGACCTGTCAGGGAGAACATTGATATGGGACGAGAAGTAGTTTGTAACCATAGTTAACAACTGCTGTCTCCTGTCACTTTCAGTCGATGCAGTATTACCAGTCGTGTGAGCGGGACTTGACAAATCAGTCCACAACATGGTCATGAAACCCCTGTCTCCAACGCCACTTCTGATGTGTGCACCACGAACACCTCTTCCATGTTGCCCCCTACGGCTCATTGGAGAACCATCATCACTGCTGTGTGCTGGGAATGCCTCAAACAAACGGTTTACCAGAGTTGCTTGTTTGTTAGGCAATATTAGGTCAAGGTTCTCCTGTGGCATGATGTTTTGGAATTTGCCTTTATAGCGTGGATCCAGGATGCTGGCCAACCAGTAGTCGTCATTGTTCATCATTTTGGCAATGCGGGGGACCCTTTTTAGGATCTTCAAGGCATAATCTGACATGTGGGCCAATGTTCCAGGTGTCAATGATGCACTGCGAGTGCTGGGTGGAGGAGCACTTTCTGGCAAATCCACATCCATCCAGTCACGCATAAACCCTGTACCAGACCTTGCCACACCAACATTTTCTCTTGCCCTACGAGAAGCATCCTCCTCCCCTAAATAATCATCCCCATCATCATCATCCTCCTCCTCCTCTTCCTCTTCTTCCTCCACCTCGTCCAGGAGAGGTCCCGGAGCAGACAATGGTTGACTGTCATCAAGGCTTCCCTCCTCCTCTTCCTCATCCTCCTCGGCTGCAGACACCTGCTCCTTAATGTGCATCAAAGTTTGCATGAGCAGATGCATAAGTGGGATGCTCATGCTTATGATGGCGTCATCTGCGCTTACCAGCCATGTGCATTCCTCAAAACACTGAAGGACTTTACAGAGGTCTTTCAGCTTCGACCACTGCACACCCGACAACTCCATGTCTGCCTCAAAGTACCTAGCCGTGTATCCTCCAACAAATGCATTACAGCCTGCCTCTGTTTGCACAGCCTCTCAACCATGTGCAGGGTGGAGTTCCACCTTGTTGCAACGTCGATAATTAGGCGTTGCTTGGGAATTTGGAGCAATCGCTGCAGCTTCTGCGTACGACTGGAGTGTACAGGCGACCGGCGGATGTGCGAGCACAGTCTTCGGACCTTCTGGAGCAGGCCTGTTAACTCAGGATAATTATTGAGGAAGCACTGCACCACCAGGTTCAAGGTGTGAGCCAGGCAAGGTATGTGTCGGAGTTTTGAAAGGGCTATGGCTGCCACAAAATTCCGGCCGTTATCGCTAACTACCTTGCCTGCCTCAAGATGTAGACTGCCCAGCCATGACTCAGTTTGTCGCTGCAAGTAGTCGGCCAGTGCCTCCGCGGTGTGTCTGTTGTCGCCCAAACACATCATCTTCAACACAGCCTGCTGACGCTTACCTCTAGCTGTTCTATAGTGGGACACCTCGTGTGCAACACTGGCAGCTGCGGATGGAGTGCTCATGCGACTGCGCTCTGTGGGCGAGCTTTTGCTTCTGGAGGAGGAGGAGGCAGGTCGAACGCCTACAGCCAACTGTTTCCTATACCGTGGGCAAGGCAGCACTGTCCCACCGCCGCTGTCCCCTGTGGACCCTGCATCCACCACATTAACCCAGTGCGCAGTGATGGAGACGTAACGGCCCTGGCCATGCCTACTGGACCATGCATCTGTTGTGAGGTGCACCTTTCCACTCACTGATTGCTTGAGTGCATGGACAATGCGGTCTTTCACTTGAAGGTGGAGGGCTGGGATGGCTTTGCGAGAAAAGAAGTGCCGACTGGGTAGGTCATAGCGTGGTACTGTGTAGGCCATAAGTTCGCGGAAAGCTTCGCTTTCAACCAACTGGTAGGGCATCATCTCTAGCGAGATTAGTTTGGCAATGTGCGCGTTCAAAGCCAGTGTACGCGGATGAGAGGATGAGTACTTTCTTGTCCTACTCATAGTCTCTGGTAGGGTGAGCTGGACTTGAGAGCTGCATATGGTGGAACTAGCGGTGGACATGGCAGACTGAGAGAGGGTTGATGATGGTTATGGAGTTGGTGTTCTTTCTGATGGCCTAGATTCAGTCTTTCATAGCAATAATATTGTGACTCCCTGACTGCTTTGGCCTTGCAACGACACCTCAACATTTGCTGCTGGTGGTGTGCTAGCCGGTGGGCTTACAGTGAGGGAAACGATGTAGCGTTGCTGACTACCTTCATTGGGAGCAGTTGCACATGTGGTGCGTGAGGTTTGGTAGTCCGTCCACACTTGCAAGTGCATGGTTGTTAATTGTCTAAGCATGCAGCTGGTATTCAAATTTCTCAGATTTTTCCCTCGGCTAAACGTCTTTGCGCACTTCTTACAGATAACCTTTGCCTGATCATTAGGATTTTGTTCAAAAAATTGCCACACTGCACTCTTCCTACTATGGAAGACATTTTGAGGCCTTGCACGCTGTGCTAATTTGACCATCTGGCCTAGCTGTCCTGCCACTCTTTTGGTTTTTGCAACCCATTTTACTGCTCCAGGCCTGCCAGATAACAGCTGTTACGATGTCGATGCCTGCTGCGGATACTCCTCCTCCTCTTCTGAGATATTGGCAGCGGCACCCTCTTCCCCCAATGGATGCCAATCTGGGTCAACAACTGGGTCATCCATCACCTCTTCTTCAATGTCATGTGCACCTTCCTCTGTGTCACCATGGAAGGTGGTATAGTATGTGGGAAGGGGCACCTGAGTTTCATCAGGGTCAGATTCTGGCTCAGTACACTGCGAGGACAATGTAGTGCTCTGAGTGAATGTACCAGCAGATAAATCTAGCAGTGGCTGTGCATCAGTGCACTCCATGTCAGATTCTTCTTGGACTGGGTAATTCACGATTTGACTTGATAACCCAGGCATGGTATGTAGAGTTGAGCGACTTTTGGTTTTTTAGGGTCGCGTTTCGTTTCGTGAAACCCGACTTTTCCAAAAGTTGGGTCGAGCAAGATCGTCCGATTATAGGGAAAAGTCGGGGTCGTCCCGAAACACGAAACCCAATGTAAGTCAATGGGGAATAAAAGTCGGCAGTGAGAGGAGGACAGGAAACACACCTACAGTGCCCATTTGAATGCCAAAAGCATCAATTCTTCTTTCTTAAGCTTGTCAACCTTAATTAACTTCATAATACAAGTTACGCACTGAAAAATGGGGGTTATTTGGCTACAAACTGTGGGGGGGAGGGCTGGCTCGAGGTTTTCATGTGCCCTGGGCGAAAGAGCGCCCCTTTAACACATACCACAACTCATCATGCTCCGATACGGCAGAGAAATAGCGGTATAGTACAATGAAAAATACCTCACTTTTTACATCTCATGACGAGGCCCATCTATTTCTCCATACAGAATCATTGGTCCCATATAATGTTTGAAACAGTACATGATGAGCTCCACATAATGCTACAGTATATGTTGGTCCCCATGGATGAAGCTCCACTGTCTTATGGGCCCAAATAATGCTCCAAACATAATGGGCCCCATTTCCATTGCTCTAGTGTATAATGGGCCCTTAAATGCTGCTCCAGTGTCTGATGTACATCTTTGGAATGTTCCAGTGTATGGTGGGCCCCATCTATCATTCTCCAGAGTATAGTGCTCCCCAAAAATTGCTGTCCCAACATTGAAAACAATCAAATAAGTCTCCTCGCTAGGGAATCCCTGTACTTGTCTGGACAGGTGCTGTAGCTTGCTTAACAGCTCGCCAGCCGTTCTCACGCCCAGTATGGATTACACGTGATTGCACAAAGGTGAGAAAGGGTACCGCATCCCCAGATAACATGTATGGATAGCGTACACATTCAAAATATATGTCTCAGGAGGCAGGCTCAGACGGTGTTAGGCCCAGTATGGATTGCACGTGATTGCACAAAGGTTAGAAAGGGTACCGTATCCCCGGATAACATGTATGGATAGCGTACACATTCAAAATATATGTCTATACAGCATGAGGCAGGCTCAGACGGTGTTAGGCCCAGTATGGATTGCACGTGATTGCACAAAGGTTAGAAAGGGTACCGTATCCCCGGATAACATGTATGGATAGCGTACACATTCAAAATATATGTCTATACAGCATGAGGCAGGCTCAGACGGTGTTAGGCCCAGTATGGATTGCACGTGATTGCACAAAGGTTAGAAAGGGTACCGTATCCCTGAATAACATGTATGGATAGCGTACACATTCAAAATATATGTCTATACAGCATGAGGCAGGCTCAGACGGTGTTAGGCCCAGTATGGATTGCACGTGATTGCACAAAGGTTAGAAAGGGTACCGTATCCCTGGATAACAAGTATGGATAGCGTACACATTCAAAATATATGTCTCAGGAGGCAGGCTCAGACGGTGTTAGGCCCAGTATGGATTGCACGTGATTGCACAAAGGTTAGAAAGGGTACTGTATCCCTGGATAACATGTATGGATAGCGTACACATTCAAAATATATGTCTATACAGCATGAGGCAGGCTCAGACGGTGTTAGGCCCAGTATGGATTGCACGTGATTGCACAAAGGTTAGAAAGGGTACCGTATCCCTGGATAACATGTATGGATAGCGTACACATTCAAAATATATGTCTCAGGAGGCAGGCTCAGACGGTGTTAGGCCCAGTATGGATTGCACGTGATTGCACAAAGGTTAGAAAGGGTACCGTATCCCTGGATAACATGTATGGATAGCGTACACATTCAAAATATATGTCTATACAGCATGAGGCAGGCTCAGACGGTGTTAGGCCCAGTATGGATCGCACGTGATTGCACAAAGGTTAGAAAGGGTAACGTATCCCTGGATAACATGTATGGATAGCGTACACATTCAAAATATATGTCTCAGGAGGCAGGCTCAGACGGTGTTAGGCCCAGTATGGATTGCACGTGATTGCACAAAGGTTAGAAAGGGTACCGTATCCCTGGATAACATGTATGGATAGCGTACACATTCAAAATATATGTCTCAGGAGGCAGGCTCAGACGGTGTTAGGCCCAGTATGGATTGCACGTGATTGCACAAATGTTAGAAAGGGTACCGTATCCCCGGATAACATGTATGGATAGCGTACACATTCAAAATATATGTCTATACAGCATGAGGCAGGCTCAGACGGTGTTAGGCCCAGTATGGATTGCACGTGATTGCACAAAGGTTAGAAAGGGTACCGTATCCCTGGATAACATGTATGTATAGCGTACACATTCAAAATATATGTCTATACAGCATGAGGCAGGCTCAGACGGTGTTAGGCCCAGTATGGATTGCACGTGATTGCACAAAGGTTAGAAAGGGTACCGTATCCCTGGATAACATGTATGGATAGCGTACACATTCAAAATATATGTCTCAGGAGGCAGGCTCAGACGGTGTTAGGCCCAGTATGGATCGCACATGATTGCACAAAGGTTAGAAAGGGTACCGTATCCCTGGATAACAAGTATGGATAGCGTACACATTCAAAATATATGTCTCAGGAGGCAGGCTCAGACAGTGTTAGGCCCAGTATGGATTGCACGTGATTGCACAAAGGTTAGAAAGGGTACCGTATCCCTGGATAACATGTATGGATAGCGTACACATTCAAAATATATGTCTCAGGAGGCAGGCTCAGACGGTGTTAGGCCCAGTATGGATTGCACGTGATTGCACAAAGGTTAGAAAGGGTACCGTATCCCCGGATAACATGTATGGATAGCGTACACATTCAAAATATATGTCTATACAGCATGAGGCAGGCTCAGACGGTGTTAGGCCCAGTATGGATTGCACGTGATTGCACAAAGGTTAGAAAGGGTACCGTATCCCCGGATAACATGTATGGATAGCGTACACATTCAAAATATATGTCTCAGGAGGCAGGCTCAGACGGTGTCAGGCACAGTATTAATTTGACGGCCCAGATTACACAGCGGAGGAGCAGGGAGAGGTAAAGATTGCAAATGCTGGGGCCCTGCCCAAGCAAGGGGGGCCCACTCATGGGCGTCGGTACTGGCACTGGGCCCCTCATAGTACAGCGGTGTGTCTGATGGCGGGTGTGCACCACCACCGTCAGAGACACTTGATTGCACTATGAGGGACCCTATGCCAGTGCCCGCGCCCAAGAGTCGGCCTACCCACCTGTCCAGGGCAACAGCACTCGCACGGTGTCGTGCGGTAGGTGGTGACCCCGGCCATGGGGGGGAGGCAGCACAGTTAGGGAGTTTTAGAAAGTGGCATATGTTGATGTTGGACATTCAGCTGATGCAAAAGGCGAAATAGGTGAAGTACCAGGAAGAGGTGGACCAAAGCAAGCCATTTTTCTGTCACCCTATGTGTCATCAGGGGAAGGTGGGACAAAATCCTTGGAAACCCATGCGTGGTTCATTTTAATGAAGGTTAGATCATCCACATTTTGGGTTGACAGACGGGTCCTTTTTTCTGTCAGGATTGATCCAGCTGCACTGAAGACTCTTTCCGATAGCACACTTGCAGCTGGGCAAGCGAGCTCCTGTAAGGCATATTGGGCCAATTCAGGCCAGGTGTCCAGTTTAGCGGCCCAATAGTCAAAGGGGAATGACCTGTGTGGGAGAACATCGATATGGGAGGAAAAGTAGTTTGTTACCATAGTTGACAACTGCTGTCTCCTGTCACTTTCCATCGATGCAGTATTACCAGTTGTGTGAGCGGTATTTGAAAAATCAGTCCACAACATTGTCATGAAACCTCTGTCTCCAACGCCACTTCTGCTGTGTGCACCACGAACACCTCTGCCAAGCTGCCCCCGGCCCGTACGGCTCGTGTGAGAACCATCACCGCTGCTGTGTGCTGGGAATGCCTCAAGCAACCGATTTACCAGAGTTGCTTGTTTATTAGCCAATATTAGGTCAAGGTTCTCCTGTGGCATGATGTTTTATAATTTGCCTTTATAGCGTGGATCCAGGATGCTGGCCAACCAGTAGTCGTCATCGTTAATCATTTTGGCAATGCGGGGGTCCCTTTTTAGGATCTGCAAGGCATAATCTGACATGTGGGCCAATGTTCCCGGTGTCAATGATGCACTGCGAGTGCTGGGTGGAGGAGCACTTTCTGGCAAATCCACATCCCTCCAGTCACGCACAAACCCTGTACCAGACCTTGCCACGCCAACATTTTCACTTGCCCCACGAGATGCATCCTCCTCCCCTAAGTAATCATCCCCATCATCCTCCTCCTCTTCTTCCTCCACCTCGTCCAGGAGAGGTCCCTGAGCAGACAATGGCTGAATGTCATCAAGGATTCCCTCCTCCTCGTCCTCCTCATCAACATTGGCTGCAGATGCCTGCTCCTTAAGGTGCGTTAAAGTTTGCATGAGCAGACGCATAAGTGGGATGCTCATGCTTAGGATGGCGTCGTCTGCGCCTACCAGCCGTGTGCATTCCTCAAAACACTGAAGGACTTTACAAAGGTCTTTCAGCTTTGACCACTGCACACCTGTCAACTCCATGTCTGCTCTCAAAGTGCCTGGCCGTGTATCCTCCCACAAATGCATTATGGCCTGCCTCTGCTCGCACAGCTGCTCCACCATGTGCAGGGTGGAGTTCCACCTTGTTGCAATGTCGATAATGAGGCGGTGGTTGGGAAGGTGGGGCAATCGCTGCAGCTTCTGCATACGAACGGAGTGTACAGGCGACCGGCGGATGTGCGCGCACAGTCTTCGCACCTTCTGGAGCAGGGCTGTTAACTCCGGATAATTTTTGAGGAAGCACTGCACCACCAGGTTCAAGGTGTGAGCCAAGCAAGGTATGTGGCTGAGTTTTGAAAGGGCTATGGCTGCCACAAAATTACGGCCGTTATCACTAACTACCTTGCCTGCCTCAAGATGTACACTGCCCAGCCATGACTCAGTTTGTCGCTTCAAGTACCTCGGCGGTGTGTCTGTCGCCCAAACACATCATCTGCAACACAGCCTGCTGACGCTTTCCACTAGCTGCTCGATAGGGGGACACATCGTGTGCAACAGTGGCAGCTGCAGATGGAGTGCTCGTACGACTGCGCTCTGTGGACGAGCTTTCGCTTCTGGAGGAGGAGGAGGAGGAGGGTCGAACGCCTACAGCCAACTGTTTCCTATACCGTGGGCTAGGCAGCACTGTCCCACCACCGCTGTCCCCTGTGGACCCTGCATCCACCACATTAACCCAGTGCGCAGTGATGGACATGTAACGGCCCTGGCCATGCCGACTGGACCATGCATCAGTTGTGAGGTGCACCTTTCCGCTCACTGACTGCTTGAGTGCATGGACAATGCGGTCTTTCACATGATGGTGGAGGGCTGGGATGGCTTTGCGAGAGAAGAAGTGGCGACTGGGTAGGTCATAGCGTGGTACTGCATAGGCCATGAGTTCGCGGAAAGCTGTGCTTTCCACCAACCGAAAGGGCATCATCTCAAACGAGATTAGTTTGGCAATGTGGGCGTTCAAACCCAGTGTACGCGGATGAGAGACTGAGTACTTTCTTGACCTACTCATAGTGTCTGGGAGGGTGAGCTGGACTTGAGAGCTGCATATGGTGGAAGTAGCGGTGGACAGGGCGGACTGAGAGAGGGTTGATGATGGTGATGGAGTTGGTGTTCTTTCTGATGGCCTAGAATCAGTCTTTCGTTGATATAACAGTGGGATTCCCTGACTGCTGTGGCCTTGCAACGACACCTCAACATTTGCTGCTGTGCTAACCGGTGGGCTTACAGTGGGGGAAACAATGTAGCGTTGCTGACTACCTTCGTTGTGATCAGTTGCACATGTGGCACTTGAGGTTTGGTGTTGTGTCCACGCTTGCAAGTGCATGCTGGTTAAATGTCTAAGCATGCAACTGGTATTCAAATTTTTCAGATTTTTCCCTCGGCTAAAGGTCTTTGCGCACTTCTTACAGATAACCTTAGCCTGATCATGAGGATTTTGTTCAAAAAAGTGCCACACTGCACTCTTCCTACTTTGTCAGACATTTTGCGGCCTAGCACACTGTGATCTTTTGACCCTCTGGACAAGCTGTCCAGCAACTCTTTTGATGTTTGGAACCTGTCTTTGGAGTGCTCTGGGCCTGCCAGATAACAGCTGTTGCGATGTCGATGTCTGCTGTGGATGCTCCTCATCTGAGCTATTGGAAGCAGCACCCTCTTCCCCCAATGGATGCCAATCTGGGTCAACAACTGGGTCATCCATCACCTCCTCTTCTATGTCATGTGCACCTTCCTCTGTGTCACCGTGTATGGTGGTATAGTGTGCGGGAAGGGGCACCTGAGTCTCATCAGGGTCAGAATCTGGCTCTGTACACTGCGAGGACAATGTAGTGCTCTGAGTGAATGTACCAGCAGAATCATCCATCAGCGGCTGTGCATCAGTGCACTTCATGTCAGATTCATCTTGGCCTGGGTAATTCACCATTTCACTTGATAATCCAGGCATGGTATGTGAAAACAGCTCCATGGATTAATCAGTAGTATGGCCTGCGTCATCCTTCAATCTTGGTTGGGGTGAAGGACACAAGGAAAGGTGTGGTTCATGAACATGAGCCTCCAATGACGACTCAGTGCTTTTACTTTTTACAACTGAAGAAGAGGAGGCGATAGAGCTGGAGGCTGAGTCAGCAATGTAAGACAAAACTTTTTCCTGATGCTCTGGCTTTAAAAGCGGTTTGCCAACTCCTAGAAAACTAAGCGTTCGAGGCCTTATGTAGCCAGACGATGACGCAGGCTCAACACCTCCTGCATTCGGTCCTATTTTGCTCTTGCCACTACCATCATATCCACCACCAACACCATCATTACCAGCTGCCAACCCCCGCCCAATTCCATGGCCTCTTCCACCAGCCTTCCTCATTTTTGGTAGAAATGTAGACAAAATCCAACAAACTATATAGTAATGTAAAACAAGGTACAAGGTGTCTATAGGACAGGGGAGATTTAGAATTTCTGCAGACACTTGTGGACACTGGACACTTTTGGATTGTGTGAGGCCCACTGATATCTGAGCGCTATGTGACAGGCTCGATGGCACAGCTGTGACCAAAGTGACTAGAGGATAAGGGAGATTTTGAATCTCTGCACACACTTTTGGACACTGGACACTTTTGGATTGTGTGAGGCCCACTGATATCTGAGCGCTATGTGACAGGCTCGATGGCACAGCTGTGACCAAAGTGACTAGAGGATAAGGGAGATTTTGAATCTCTGCACACACTTTTGGACACTGGACACTTTTGGATTGTGTGAGGCCCAATGAATATCTGAGCGCTATGTGACAGGCTCGATGGCACAGCTGTGACCAAAGTGACTAGAGGATAAGGGAGATTTTGAATCTCTGCACACACTTTTGGACACTGGACACTTTTGGATTGTTTGAGGCCCAATGAATATCTGAGCGCTATGTGACAGGCTCGATGGCACAGCTGCTGTGACCAAAGTGACTAGAGGATAAGGGAGATTTTGAATCTCTGCACACACTTTTGGACACTGGACACTTTTGGATTGTGTGAGGCCCAATGAATATCTGAGCGCTATGTGACAGGCTCGATGGCACAGCTGCTGTGACCAAAGTGACTAGAGGATAAGGGAGATTTTGAATCTCTGCACACACTTTTGGACACTGGACACTTTTGGATTGTGTGAGGCCCACTGATATCTGAGCGCTATGTCACAGGCTCGATGGCACAGCTGTGACCAAAGTGACTAGAGGATAAGGGAGATTTTGAATTTCTGCACACACTTTTGGACACTGGACACTTTTGGATTGTGTGAGGCCCAATGAATATCTGAGCGCTATGTGACAGGCTCGATGGCACAGCTGCTGTGACCAAAGTGACTAGAGGATTAGGGAGATTTTGAATCTCTGCACACACTTTTGGACACTGGACACTTTTGGATTGTGTGAGGCCCACTGATATCTGAGCGCTATGTGACAGGCTCGATGGCACAGCTGTGACCAAAGTGACTAGAGGATAAGGGAGATTTTGAATCTCTGCACACACTTTTGGACACTGGACACTTTTGGATTGTGTGAGGCCCAATGAATATCTGAGCGCTATGTGACAGGCTCGATGGCACAGCTGCTGTGACCAAAGTGACTAGAGGATAAGGGAGATTTTGAATCTCTGCACACACTTTTGGACACTGGACACTTTTGGATTGTGTGAGGCCCACTGATATCTGAGCGCTATGTCACAGGCTCGATGGCACAGCTGTGACCAAAGTGACTAGAGGATAAGGGAGATTTTGAATCTCTGCTCACACTTTTGGACACTGGACACTTTTGGATTGTGTGAGGCCCAATGAATATCTGAGCGCTATGTGACAGGCTCGATGGCACAGCTGGTGTGACCAAAGAGACTAGAGGATAAGGGAGATTTTGAATCTCAGCACACACTTTTGGACACTGGACACTTTTGGATTGTGTGAGGCCCACTGATATCTGAGCGCTATGTGACAGGCTCGATGGCACAGCTGTGACCAAAGTGACTAGAGGATAAGGGAGATTTTGAATCTCTGCACACACTTTTGGACACTGGACACTTTTGGATTGTGTGAGGCCCAATGAATATCTGAGCGCTATGTGACAGGCTCGATGGCACAGCTGCTGTGACCAAAGTGACTAGAGGATAAGGGAGATTTTGAATCTCTGCACACACTTTTGGACACTGGACACTTTTGGATTGTGTGAGGCCCACTGATATCTGAGCGCTATGTCACAGGCTCGATGGCACAGCTGTGACCAAAGTGACTAGAGGATAAGGGAGATTTTGAATCTCTGCACACACTTTTGGACACTGGACACTTTTGGATTGTGTGAGGCCCAATGAATATCTGAGCGCTATGTGACAGGCTCTATGGCACAGCTGTGACCAAAGTGACTAGAGGATAAGGGAGATTTTGAATCTCTGCACACACTTTTGGACACTGGACACTTTTGGATTGTGTGAGGCCCAATGAATATCTGAGCGCTATGTGACAGGCTCGATGGCACAGCTATGACAAAAGTGACTAGAGGATAAGGGAGATTGGATTGCTTTTAAAAAAGCAGTTTGCAGAGCAGTGGGTAAACAGCAATGCCAGCCTGTCAGGAAGCCTTAAAAGGCAGCCCAACAACCAACACCACTGATACACCACAATATAGCCTCCCCTTGCACTGCACACACAGTGACTGGTGTGTTGTGCAGGCCAAATTGCTAGCAACAGAAGCAGTTTTTTTTTCTTCTCAGCAGGACAAAAAAAAAAAATTGGGATTGCTTTTAAAAAAGCAGTTTGCGGAGCAGTGGGTAAACAGCAATGCAGGAATGTCAGGAAGCCTTAGAAGGCAGCCCAACAACCAACACCACTGATACACCACTATATAGCCTCCCCTTGCACTGCACACACAGTGACTGGTGTGTTGTGCAGGCCAAATCGCTAGCAGCAACAGCAGTTTTTTTCTCTTCTTCCCTGCCTAACGCTCTCCCTACAGAATCAGCAGCAACCTCTCCCTATACTGAGATCGGCAGAAGTAAGATGGCGGTCGGCGTGCATGCCCTTTTATACCCCCTGTGACGCCCACCAAAGCAAGCCAATCACTTGCATGCCCTTCTGAAAGATGGTGGTGACCCCTGCCTATGTCATCACGTTGCCCACAGTGTCCGTGGATCCTGATTGGCTGAAAAAGAGCGCAAAACAAACTTTTGAAACGCGACTTTGGCGCGTAAGTCGCCGACCTCGTGGCCGACCTCATCCTAGGGTCGGGTTTCGTTTCATGAAACCCGACTTTGCCAAAAGTCGGCGTCTTTTGAAATTTTTCGACCCGTTTCGCTCAACTCTAATCCTGTATATGATCTCGTTTGGAATATTTCTCTACTACCCCTTCTCATTGAAATCTACAGGTTAGTTCCAGTATCGTCATACATTGTAATATTCCCACACTACTGTAATGTTTGCTCACAGACACATATATGTTTTTTTTTGAACCAGGTTTATATACCAGTTCTTACATGGTGGATGGTATCACCTCCAATAGCACCTAATTTACTATTGGTCATACAATATAGTGAGTATATATATATTCTACAGTTATAGACTCCATTGATTGCTTCTTAACAGGATAATTTTATTGATTTAAATCTTGTCTCACCATAGATGTCCAGAAAATTATAGAGATAGGAGCAGTCTTGGTAGGTTTGATGTCTTTTCTTTTACTTTTATGTATATTTCTGTTTCTTTTCCTTCCATGAGCCACATTTCCTATATACCTTGTTCCGTCCTCCCTACCACTTGTGCACATACCAATATTTGTTTCTTCTGTTATTGATATCTTCATGGATTGATTATCTGTAGTATCTGATTGTATATTGTATATACTTTTGTCGACTTTGCAGTTTACTGATGAAGGCTATTTGATACAGCCGAAACGTCTATATTTGTGACTGCAAATAAAAATTCTTCATCTTTGCAACGAGTTGAGTGCCAAATATTTTTTGATTATTCTATACTGGTGTGGGAACCTTCTTTTGTGCACCGACACAGCTGTGCCACGTTATACTATTGATTGAGTCACCTGATCTCAACCCAATTGAGCATGCATTTCACTTGTTAAAGACTAAACTTCAGACAGAAAGGCCCACAAACAAACAGCAACTGAAAACCAACGCAGTGAAGGCCTGGCAGAGCATCAAAAAGGAGGAATCACAGCGTCTGGTGATGTCCATGAGTTCAAGACTTCAGGCAGTCATTGCCAACAAAGGGTTTTCAACCAAGTACTAGAAATGAACATTTTATTTACAATCATTTAATCTGTCCAATTACTTTTGGTCCCTTTAAAAACAGGGTGGCACATCTTAAGGAGCTGAAACTCCTAAACCCTTCATCCAATTTTAACGTGGACACCCTCAAATGAAAGCTGAAAGTCAGAACTTCAACTGCATCTGAATTGTTTTGGTTAAAATTCATTGTGGTAATGTCTAGAACCAAAATTAGAAAAATGTTGTCTCTGTCCAAATATATATGGACCTTACTGTATAACTTTATCCAAGTAAATCAGTTGCAAAAAATTCCTAAAAACAGCAAGAAATGCTTAAAAAACAGCCTGTGTTTTCTATCCCCACTTTTCCTGTAATTATTCTCTCTTGGTCCTACTAATCTTGTTTTTACAAGCAACAGGAGTGTGTAGAACTTTAGTCAATCAGTGTCCCAGATATCATATGTTATACAAGTTCTAATATGGCTATGTGGTAGGCAGTAATGGCAATAAAGAACAGCAAATGACCATTGAGGCACCCTTATTGATAACATAGATCTAGAACAGATGTTGGTAAATAGTGGCCCGTGGGCCACATCCGGCCCTTTGGTTGTTTCTGTCCGGCCCACACACAGAAGCAAAGAAAGGGCAGGAACTGAAATGTGAGCACTGAGCTCATAGCTTGATATTTGCCCTGCCTCACTGTGTTACTATTGCTGAAGTGGCTTCTGCTGGAGGAAGCGAGGAGCTGCTGAGACCACTCACAGCAGAGCTGCTCTAGCTTCTGTTGCTGAGAAGTGCAGTGCCCGGCAGCTTCTGCACATACCCAGCAGGTAATTAGTCACCCTCTATGTGAGAGATCGTTGAGATTAGAACTAGGAGGCATTTGTGCTGGGTAAATAAGAAAGGCAGAGCTGTGTCTTTTTAACCCCACAACTGCTGGATCACAGCTTGAAATCAAACTGTTTGGAGGGAGAGCAGCTAATAATAAGCTGCTGCACCATGCTCTGCCTCCACTACAACTTCTAGCAGCTCAGGGATCAGGATGATAGGAGATAAAACACTTGGGCCAAGTACACAGTGTCCAACATTGAAATGTCCCCTCAGCCTCACAAACTGTGTGGACCCCCTCTCCCTCTATCTTTCAGTAGTGAAACATGCTTCCAAACTTCTCTTCTTCTTTTTATGTGCCCCATTTACTCTGGTGGATGGTCTGTGTGCATGTTTGTGTTCCCATGTGTGCCCCATGTACTCTGATGGCTGGTCTGTGTGTGTGGCTGGTCTGATTGTGTATGTCTGTGTGTATTCATGTGTGTATGTCTCTGCATGTCTGTGTGTGTGCACATGCCTGTTTGCGTATGCATGCGTGTCTGTCTCTTCTCCACTCCATTGACTGAAAGGAAGACTTCTTAAAGCTTGTCTGTCACTTTCTCACCACATATGAGTGGGTGAGCAATTAATTTTTTGTCTTATCAAACTCAGCAACACAAGTCTGTGAAAAAAAAATCGGTCAGCACTCAGATGTCATCAGCTGCTATATAGGAAAAGGTAGAGAAACTTTTTTTTTTTCTCATCAAAGAAAAACTGATGAAACTGAGACAAAACTCAGAATAAATGTTGACATTGTGGAAGATCTGATGAAAGTCTCAACAGAGTCACTGATGAAACAAGGACTGTTCTGATAAATGAAAATAACGTATATCGGAATGATCTCTTACTTGCCTTTCCCAGGTTCAGCCGCTGATTCCGATGCCTGTCATTGTCTGCACAACTGACGTCAAGTCAACACTACCAGATCCAATAACTGAGCTTAGCAGCTTCACGTGGACTGATGCATGAGTCGCCCACAGCCAATAAGATCACCGACTGGCTGCAGCACTGACGTGGGCACTTAAGACATGACATGAGCACTTAAGACAATAAGGCTGGAGTCACACACAATGATTAAAAAATCGGTCCGATTTTTACAGTACGAAATCGCACAAAGGTTTCTTGTCCAGGGATCCGTCTGTCATCCGAATTTCCGGCGATGAACCGATTTTATTCACATCTAAGCATCCAATTGACATCCAATGTCAATGCCTGATGCTCTTTCCTGTTGACCTGGAGAAGTGTGACTATTGCAAGTCACACTTGTGGTGCGTTTTCAATGCGATTTTTAATCGCATCCATAGACTTGCATTGTCGAATCCGATCCGAGAATCGGTGACAATCGCAGCATGCTGCAATTGTCTCGGTTCAAGGAACGGATCCGATAAAAAAACGCATGATTGGAGCAGCACTATAGAATAACATAGGGATGACTGCAATGCGATTTTTTATCGCATTGCATTCGTCCGATTTTTTCGCTAGTGTGACTCCAGCCTAACAGTCACCAGGAACTGTCAAGGAAAATCTGCGCTGGTCCTGGGAGAGGGAGAAAAAAAAACTTTTTTTCTAACTGCAGCTAATGAGATGGGATTTCTGAAATTAAAAAACCACTTTTATTAACGGATAATACAAGTTACGATGGGTCTTAGCAGCAAATTAAAAACATAAAGCTTACTGCTTTTTATAAACTGATATAATTAGTGTTGAGCTATGTTCATATACAGTGGGATTTTTTAATGCAAATTAAAAACTGCGTTTTGCAGTACAAGCCAAAGCAATGAGGTTTCAGAAATCTCATGCACATGTTTGTTTTTTTTTTACTGGCTGAAATTGAAACTGGTCAAGTTTTTTTAGTCTGCAGCTTGTCAGTTCTTTCAGCATTTTTCACTGTTTCACCCATAGAAAGTTATGAGAAAGTGCAAAAATGCTTCAAAATACTCAATGTTTTTGCTGCATTTTTAAGCATTTTTTGGGAAATAAAGCCAACTTTTATAAATAAGTTGTGTAGACAAAGCACATGTGTAATCCACACCCAATAAAATTTTGCAAAACTGGCGTCTTGAACACAGTAGATTTACTGCTAGGAGAGCAGGTTTTAGCTTCAGAAACAAAACGCAGCAAATATGCATGTAGACACAGCCTGAAGGAGAATTATCACCAGCCAATTGGTTTAGCCCTCCACAACAGTCCTAGTTTCTTATTTGGCCACATTGAAAAATTAATTGCCCAGCCCTGAATTCTAGAAAATAGATCCAGGATAAAGAACCAAGTAGCTTTTTTCATTTGCTGTTGTATTTTTTTTAAGAAAATGTATAACATTGTTAAGCCTAATAATAATAATAATAATAATAATAATAATAGTAATAATAATAATAATAAATATTGATAATTATAAAATTGATTTAAACATATTTATTTTTTAATTTGGTTATCTTAAGTTTCTGACATTAGGTAGATATTTTTACATGGAAATGAATTTTAACATCCCCTAGTAATTAAAAAATGCTACTTGCATTAAATTAACTAGCTGTGCATTTATTGATGTAGTTAACTGGCTTCACTGGGACGAAGATAAAACTGTACAATGCTATAGACTTATTTATTATAAATGTACATGTGCAATGCCATCAAACTCCTTAGAAAATCAAAATAGCACTCCTGACTTTTTGATTTGAATGATTCCTCTTACGTGACAAGGGATTTTTTTCTTTCAAAGAATATTAAAGAAAAATTATTTGAAGAAATCACATAAAATGATGTTCTTTTCCATGTTTTGGGAATGGAAAAAAGGTACATTAGCAATTGTATAATTTTTTTTATGTAGCATCATTCATAACAGTTTGTAAACCTTAAATAATGTACGGTTTAACAAGAAATGCAATACAACCTGAACTCTACAAGCTTTTTAGCCTACATCCACAGAATTTAAATTGTAGTACTAAAGTGCAGTGCATGTTAAAGAGGACACGCTAGCTCAGCTGAAATACTAAATAATTGCATTTTCCATGTGATTATAAAGCTGGAACACTTGCATTGTGTTGTTTTTCTGTCAAGATAAGAATCAACTATTTTGTGAGCTTTAAAACTACCCACGCCTTTATACTTCTATCACCTAATTAATGATTAGCAGCCACTAGAGGTGATCATATATTTTTAAATTTACTGTGTTTTGCAATTTTTTTCCAAAATTGTAATTTGCACTGAATAAATTTACCACAAATCACAAGGATTCCAATTGACCTAAAAAGTTGTGTTTAAAACTGTGATACACTATGAGATTTCTTAATAGTCTACCAACCCCTTTCAATGACTTTCATGAAAGCACAGCCTTAATAATGTCAAAGTGATATTATTATAGAAACGAATGGTAACCCCGTAGTAAAAAGTAGCCCATTTAAAAACAAAGTCCATAGACAGACTTTTTTTTATTTAAATAAACACTATCCCAAAAATTATCCCTTTTGTGATATTGTGTAGAACACTGACTCAAACTGATTGTGTTGCTGATAGAGGTAACATAATCCTGCTGTGAGACAAATGATATGCTATATATTACGTAATGCTCTCTAATCTGTCAACACAAATTTGATTGCCTGAGGTAAAGCAGGCTAATTGTGGCTTGTGTCTAGAATTTTCTCTCTGAATTTGTGTGGGTTTCCTTTGGGTACTTTGGTTTCCTCCCACATTCCTAAAGACATAATTGATAGGAATTTAGATTGTGAGCCCCAATGGATAGAGTATAGACAATGTTTATAAAGTGCTGCAGATTGTATTGGTGATACACTGTATATACACATATATATTTATTCTCTTTTTGTACTGATCATCTGTTTACTGCCAATATGAATTTATATAGTCCTCCACATCTATGTATTGTACACTACTAGCCATCACTGTCTGATTTCTATCACCATGGAGCTGTCCTGGATTGTAGTAGACCAGTCTGAAAGTATATGACGCAACTCCAGAAGGTGGTATTCTAGTAGGATCCTAAAGATAATATAAAATAAACATAAATCATGTAACAAATAGTGCAAAATAGTAAACTCTGGATCATGCAGAAAAAACTAATAAAAAGTAAGTAGCAATTGATCAGTATGAGAACTAAATATAAAGTTATAATTGTGTCAAATGAACATTAGGCATTATAATATATAGAAAATCAAAATACACATATAGAACTGCTAGTTAGGAGCAATAGTAATATAGAGGACATACAAAGGACCTCTCCAGCTACCTCACTTCTCACTGTTCCATGTGTGGTCCTTGCCTCCTCTGCTTATTGCCACTAGCAAACCAAGCCTAGGACTTATTTTTGTATGCGCATGTCTTAAGGTTGTCACGTTGTAAAGTCTTGGCCTAGCTTGAAAAAGCCTTGGCTTCAGCATACAGTAGTGGTAATAAGAGATGCAGAAGACTGTATCAAGGACAGTGTGAAAAGGAGGTGTCGGATAAATGACTGATGACGTTAGCATTAGTTGTTTATAGTTTTCTACATCTTACATTTATTGTGCTCTGGGACTTTTACAGGCTTGTTTTCAAGACTCTTATACATTGTCTCTTGAGAAGCCCACATCTTTCCAGTAATTTTAACATCCTAGTTTCTGGCAGTGCAAGCTCTCTTACTTGAGGGACAGTTCTTGTGAGCAGCAGAACTGTAGTAATAGCAAACCTGTTAAGCTTAGCACAAGTTCTGCTGTAACACATTCAGATGAAAGTTTTTTGTTCTGAATTCTACACTGCTATCTACATTTATTTATAAAGATTACAGGGAATTTGAACAAATACATAGCTCAGTGAGGGCTGTAATTATGGAAGTAGCCAATGCTGGCAACTGATGATTTTTCAAGATTTGTAACAGCAGCTTGTCAGGACCAAAGAGAGGTGAGCAGCTAACTGCTTTATAGAAATCAATGGACTGAAGAGAGCTGAATGGTGTGTTAGGAGTTAACTCCTCTCCTGCAATGTAATTACTGCTGATTATCAGTCATGAAAACTAGCTGCTGCTATATACTACGTAAAGTAGAAGCAATAATAATTGCATTAGGATGATAGTAGATGGAAAAAGCAAGTCAACTGAATACTTGCTTATTTTTCATGATGTCTAAAAAACAACTGCACTTATTAACATGAGAATATTATTTTAAAGGACGTTCAGTTTGTGGAAAATCAATTCACTATGACTCAATTTTCCCAGTATAATCAATATTATTTGGCAAAATCTAATCCTCTCACCTGTATTTACTGCTATTTTTAAACTTTATAAAAAGCAGTAAGTAATGTGGTTTTGACGAGTCACTAATAATATCAAAAGCCTTAGGGCCCCCTCACACATAGTGATTCACCAGCGATTCCGACATCGATGTGAACTTGTCAGGATTGCTGGTGTGTCGCTACATGATCGCTGGTGAGCTGCCAAACAGGCAGCTTCACCAGCGATCAGGACAGTGACACGCTGGTAACAAGCGACGCACGTCGCATAGTTACCCACTGTGTACCTTAGTTACCAGTCGCGCGGCGCTTAGAAACCCGATGTTTCCCTTGGCAACCAGTTCCAGCTCGTTGATCGCTGGTCTCCCGCCTGCCACACGCAGCAATGTGTGCTGCCCAGCGGGAGATCAGCGATCAAAAAAATGTCCTGGCCATTCTAGGACGATCAGCGATACTCGGCAGGGGGGCCAGTCGCTGATAAGTGTCACACACAGCGACCTCGCTGGTGAGATCGCTGTTGCGTCACAAAATTTGTGACTCAGCAGCGATCTCGCTAGCGAGATCGCTGTGTGTGATGGGGGCTTTATCATACCATGTATTATCTGCAGCAGCTAGTCAACATACCTAATTCTGCTTACTATTAAGCAGTAAAATTAATATATATGAATTAATAATAATCAAAATTAATAATTATAACAATCATCATATTATTGAGCAGAATCAAGTTGTGCCTAATAATACTACCCTTCACAACAGTCATGGTCTTTCACATGACCCCCTCTGGAAAAGGAATTGCCCACCCCTGCTCTACAAAAGCAAATTGTCCTTTCTTACTCCAAAAGTCATAATTAGACTTGAATTGAAATGATTAATATCATATGCTATATTATAATATATTAATGGGAATAAAATAGATCTGTTACATATTTTTGTGCACCTGGATGCCATCATGTTAATGTATTAATATTATAGCTGAGTAAGGATTTTTAATAGTACAGACAGTTATGGTTATGTTTATTAGGCATTGCAAATATAAAAATAAAATGAAAGCACATACTTTTCCTTTTATTCACTGTAGATAAATTATATGACATTTTTACTAGATTGTGAGATATATAAACCAGCAGTACACGACTTAGATGAATAATTGAATTAAGACAATGGAAAAAATGTATTAATCGCAATATACAGTGATGTGCAAATCTGTTAAAATTCTTATTGACCACATCTACTTGAATATGGCCAGGAAACTTGATTCATATTTATTTTATTTATAAATGTGCCTTATTATACTCTTATGTTTCTACAGACCCCAGAGCATAAACACATTTAAAAAAATAAAATAAATATGCTTTGTACTCATCTTGCTCTAGGCACTCATTTGTTTTGCTGTCCCTCTCCACTCAGGTCTGGTCTTAAGGCATCTTCACCTACAGCGTCCGACATCTTTAGCATCTCAAAGTTGAATAGACCTCAGAATATCACAGTGTTACTCTGTGATATGCATGATGTGAGGTACTTCATGGCATTGCATCATGGACAAGACCTCAAGAGAAGTTACGATACTTGAGGTACTGTCAGTGTGACGAGGCTAAATGTATTAACACCTGGCAAGAGCAAACGGCTGAATTCCAGACAGGAATGAAGGAGGCTGCACAGCTGGACAAGTGAGACACGGGACAAGGTGAGTATAACTTTTTTAACTCCTTTTAATTTATAATATAGGATGAATTGGTAAAGGATGAAATGCTGCAACAAATTAAAAAGGCAGCAAGCAGTAATAGGGTTCTTATAATGGGGAATTTTAACTATCGAATTCAATGGGACATAGAATCTTTGGGTTGTGCTAAAAGCTAAAATTTGTTATCCAAAATTCAAGACAACTACCTCTCTCAGCAGGTAGATGAACCAGGGGAGCTACTATGTAATTTTCAATCAAACATTCAACAGGAGAAATGCCAAAACCTAGAACTTTAGGAAAGCTGATTTCAACAAATTAAGGGAAGAGCATAATCATGTAGGCTGGGACCATGTTGTAACTTGGGATACCAAACATAAATGGGGCATTTTTAATGAAATACTACTAGATTGCTGCAGAAAACTTATACCCTCTGGTAATAGAATATCAAGGAGTAAAAAGAAAACATGAATAAATAAGACTAGAGATGAGCGACTTTGCCTTTTTTATGGTCGAGTCGGGTTTCACGAAACCCAACTTTCTCAAAAGTCGGGTTGAACGAAATCGGTCGACTATAGGGAAAAATCGGAGGCCGACTGAAACACGAAATCCAATGCAAGTCAATGGGGAAGCAAAGTCGGCAGGGAGTGGAGGACAGTAAACACACCTACAGTGCACATTTCAATTCTTATTACTGAAGCTTGTCAACCATAATTTACTTCAATAATAGTTACGCATTGAAAACTGGGGGTTATTTGGCTAAAGTTGTGGGGGGGTAGGGCTGGCTCCAGGTTTTTGTGTGCCCTGGGCCAAAGAGTGTCAGTGCACCCCTTTAACACATACCACAACTCATGATGCTCCAATACGGCACAGAAATATAGGTGTAGTACAATGACAAATACTTCACTGCTTACATAACATGACTGATCTGTTTTATATTGTACAATAGCTCAAAAAAAGGACAGTATATTACTCCATACAGTATTATGGCCACCACATTGTGCGCCATACAGAATAATGAGCCCCATATATTTCTCCATACAGAATAATTGGAATAATGTTCCATACAGTATATGATGAGCTCCACATAATGCTACAGTATATGATGGTCCCCATGGAAGATGCTCCAGTGTATTATGGGCCCAAATAATGCTCCACATATAATGGGCTCCATTTCTAATGCTCCAGTGTATAATGGGCCCCGTAAATGCTGCTCCAGTGTCTGATGTCCCCAATCTGGAATGTTCCAGTATATGATGGGCCTCATGGATGATGCTCCAGTGTCTTATGGGCCCTAAAAATGCTCCATATATAATGGGCCCCATTTTTAATGTTCCAGCGTATAAAGGGCCCCATAAATGCTGCTCCAGTGTCTGATGTCCCCCATTTGGAATGCTCGAGTATATGATGGGCCTCATGGATGATGCTCCAGTGTCTTATGGGCCCTAATAATGCTCCATATTAGAGTTGAGCGAAACGGGTCGAAAAATTTCAAAAGTCGCCGACTTTTGGCAAAGTCGGGTTTCATGAAACGAAACCCGACCCTAGGATGAGGTCGGCCACGAGGTCGGCGACTTACGCGCCAAAGTCGCGTTTCAAAAGTTTGTTTTGCGCTCTTTTTCAGCCAATCAGGATCCACGGACACTGTGGGCAACGTGATGACATAGGCACGGGTCACCACCATCTTTCAGAAGGGCATGAAAGTGATTGGCTTGCTTTGGGGGGCGTCACAGGGGGTATAAAAGGGCGTGCACGCCGACCGCCATGTTACTCATGCTGATCTCAGAATAGGGAGAGCTGCTGCTGATTTTGTAGGGAGAGCGTTAGGCAGGGAAGAAGACACCAAAAACTGTTTCTGCTGTTAGCGATTTTGCCTGTACAACACACCAGTCACTGTGTGTGCAGTGCAAGGGGAGGCTATATAGTGGTGTATCAGTGGTGTTGGTTGTTGGGCTGCCTTCTAAGGCTTCCTGACATTCCTGCATTGCTGTTTACCCACTGCTCCGCAAACTGCTTTTTTAAAAGCAATCCCAATTTTTTTTTGTCATGCTGAGAAGAAAAAAAAACTGCATCTGCTGCTAGCGATTTTGCCTGTACAACACATCAGTCACTGTGTGTGCAGTGCAAGGGGAGGCTATATAGTGGTGTATCAGTGGTGTTGGTTGTTGGGCTGCCTTCTAAGGCTTCCTGACATTCCTGCATTGCTGTTTACCCACTGCTCTGCAAACTGCTTTTTTAAAAGCAATCCCAATTTTTTTTTTGTCCTGCTGAGAAGAAAAAAAAACTGCTTCTGCTGCTAGCGATTTTGCCTGTACAACACATCAGTCACTGTGTGTGCAGTGCAAGGGGAGGCTATATAGTGGTGTATCAGTGGTGTTGGTTGTTGGGCTGCCTTCTAAGGCTTCCTGACATTCCTGCATTGCTGTTTACCCACTGCTCCGCAAACTGCTTTTTTAAAAGCAATCCCAATTTTTTTTTTTGTCCTGCTGAGGTACTGAGCGTGCATTTTTTCACACCATACAGCGGTGTACGCTCCTCACACAGTACCGTGTAACGGCTGTTATCACAGCCACAGTGAAGCTATCAGTGTGTCACTCTGTGAGAATAAAATGAGGACATGTTCCGTTCTTACAGACCTGCACTCTAGGGAGATTCCTATTCTGCCCAATTCTACATACACCTTGTAGTTTGTGATACACTAGCCAATTTCTGCCTGTGACATAGCGCTATGATATTCAGTGGGCCTCACACAATCCATAAGTGTCCAGTGTCCACAAGTGTGTGCAGAAATTCAAAATCTCCCTTATCCTCTAGTCACTTTGGTCACAGCTGTGCCATCGAGCCTGTGACAGAGCGCTCAGATATTCAGTGGGCCTCACACAATCCAAAAGTGTCCAGTGTCCACAAGTGTCTGCAGAAATTCAAAATCTCCCTTATCCTCTCGTCACTTTTGTCACAGCTGTGCCATCGAGCCTGTCACATAGCGCTCAGATATTCATTGGGCCTCACACAATCCAAAAGTGTCCAGTGTCCACAAGTGTCTGCTGAAATTCAAAATCTCCCTTATCCTCTAGTCACTTTTGTCACAGCTGTGCCATCGAGCCTGTGACATAGCGCTCAGATATCAGTGGGCCTCACACAATCCAAAAGTGTCCAGTGTCCACAAGTGTATGCTGAAATTCAAAATCTCCCTTATCCTCTAGTCACTTTTGTCACAGCTGTGCCATCGAGCCTGTGACATAGCGCTCAGATATCAGTGGGCCTCACACAATCCAAAAGTGTCCTGTGTCCACAAGTGTCTGCTGAAATTCAAAATCTCCCTTATCCTCTAGTCACTTTTGTCACAGCTGTGCCATCGAGCCTGTGACATAGCGCTCAGATATCAGTGGGCCTCACACAATCCAAAAGTGTCCAGTGTCCACAAGTGTCTGCAGAAATTCAAAATCTCCCTTATCCTCTAGTCACTTTTGTCACAGCTGTGCCATCGAGCCTGTCACATAGCGCTCAGATATTCATTGGGCCTCACACAATCCAAAAGTGTCCAGTGTCCACAAGTGTCTGCTGAAATTCAAACTCTCCCTTATCCTCTAGTCACTTTTGTCACAGCTTTGCCATCGAGCCTGTGACATAGCGCTCAGATATCAGTGGGCCTCACACAATCCAAAAGTGTCCAGTGTCCACAAGTGTCTGCTGAAATTCAAAATCTCCCTTATCCTCTAGTCACTTTTGTCACAGCTGTGCCATCGAGCCTGTGACATAGCGCTCAGATATCAGTGGGCCTCACACAATCCAAAAGTGTCCAGTGTCCACAAGTGTCTGCTGAAATTCAAAATCTCCTTTATCCTCTAGTCACTTTTGTCACAGCTGTGCCATCGAGCCTGTGACATAGCGCTCAGATATCAGTGGGCCTCACACAATCCAAAAGTGTCCAGTGTCCACAAGTGTGTGCAGAAATTCAAAATCTCCCTTATCCTCTAGTCACTTTGGTCACAGCTGTGCCATCGAGCCTGTGACAGAGCGCTCAGATATTCAGTGGGCCTCACACAATCCAAAAGTGTCCAGTGTCCACAAGTGTGTGCAGAAATTCAAAATCTCCCTTATCCTCTAGTCACTTTGGTCACAGCTGTGCCATCGAGCCTGTGACAGAGCGCTCAGATATTCAGTGGGCCTCACACAATCCAAAAGTGTCCAGTGTCCACAAGTGTCTGCAGAAATTCAAAATCTCCCCTGTCCTATAGACACCTTGTACCTTGTTTTACATTACTATAAAGTTTGTTGGATTTTGTCTACATTTCTACCAAAAATGAGGAAGGCTGGTGGAAGAGGCCGTGGAATTGGGCGGGGGTTGGCAGCTGGTAATGATGGTGTTGGTGGTGGATCTCATGGTAGTGGCAAGAGCAAAATAGGACCGAATGCAGGAGGTGTTGAGCCTGCGTCATCGTCTGGCTACATAAGGCCTCGAACGCTTAGTTTTCTAGGAGTTGGCAAACCGCTTTTAAAGCCAGAGCATCAGGAAAAAGTTTTGTCTTACATTGCTGACTCAGCCTCCAGCTCTATCGCCTCCTCTTCTTCAGTTGTAAAAAGTAAAAGCACTGAGTCATCATTGGAGACTCATGTTCATGAACCACACCTTTCCTTGTGTCCTTCACCCCAACCAAGATTGAAGGATGACGCAGGCCATACTACTGATTACTCCATGGAGCTGTTTTCACATACCATGCCTGGATTATCAAGTGAAATGTTGAATTACCCAGGCCAAGATGAATCTGACATGGAGTGCACTGATGCACAGCCGCTGATGGATGATTCTGCTGGTACATTCACTCAGAGCACTACATTGTCCTCACAGTGTACAGAGCCAGATTCTGACCCTGATGAGACTCAGGTGCCCCTTCCCGCACACTATACCACCATACACGGTGACAAAGAGGAAGGTGCACATGACATAGAAGAGGAGGTGATGGATGACCCAGTTGTTGACCCAGATTGGCATCCATTGGGGGAAGAGGGTGCTGCTTCCAATAGTTCAGATGAGGAGCATCCACAGCAGACATCGACATCGCAACAGTTGTTATCTGGCAGGCCCGGAGCACTCCAAAGACAGGTTCCAAACATCAAAAGAGTTGCTGGACAGCTTGTCCAGAGGGTCAAAAGATCACAGTGTGCTAGGCCGCAAAATGTCTGCCAAAGTAGGAAGAGTGCAGTGTGGCACTTTTTTGAACAAAATCCTCATGATCAGGCCAAGGTTATCTGTAAGAAGTGCGCAAAGACCTTTAGCCGAGGGAAAAATCTGAAAAATTTGAATACCAGTTGCATGCTTAGACATTTAACCAGCATGCACTTGCAAGCGTGGACACAACACCAAACCTCAAGTGCCACATGTGCAACTGATCACAACGAAGTAGTCAGCAACGCTACATTGTTTCCCCCACTGTAAGCCCACCAGTTAGCACAGCAGCAAATGTTGAGGTGTCGTTGCAAGGCCACAGCAGTCAGGGAATCCCACTGTTATATCAACGAAAGACTGATTCTAGGCCATCAGAAAGAACACCAACTCCATCACCATCATCAACCCTCTCTCAGTCCGCCCTGTCCACCGCTACTTCCACCATATGCAGCTCTCAAGTCCAGCTCACCCTCCCAGACACTTTGAATAGGTCAAGAAAGTACTCAGTCTCTCATCCGCGTACACTGGGTTTGAACGCCCACATTGCCAAACTAATCTCGTTTGAGATGATGCCCTTTCGGTTGGTGGAAAGCACAGCTTTCCGCGAACTCATGGCCTATGCAGTACCACGCTATGACCTACCCAGTCGCCACTTCTTCTCTCGCAAAGCCATCCCAGCCCTCCACCATCATGTGAAAGACCGCATTGTCCATGCACTCAAGCAGTCAGTGAGCGGAAAGGTGCACCTCACAACTGATGCATGGTCCAGTCGGCATGGCCAGGGCCGTTACGTGTCCATCACTGTGCACTGGGTTAATGTGGTGGATGCAGGGTCCACAGGGGACAGCAGTGGTGGGACAGTGCTGCCTAGCCCACGGTATAGGAAACAGTTGGCTGTAGGCGTTCGACCCTCCTCCTCCTCCAGAAGCGAAAGCTCGTCCACAGACCGCAGTCGTACGAGCACTCCATCTGCAGCTGCCACTGTTGCACACGAGGTGTCCCCCTATCGAGCAGCTAGTGGAAAGCATCAGCAGGCAGTGTTGCAGATGATGTGTTTGGGCGACAGACACACCGCCGAGGTGCTGGCCGAGTACTTTCAGCGACAAACTGAGTCATGGCTGGGCAGTGTACATCTTGAGGCAGGCAAGGTAGTTAGTGATAACGGCCGTAATTTTGTGGCAGCCATAGCCCTTTCAAAACTCAGCCACATACCTTGCTTGGCTCACACCTTGAACCTGGTGGTGCAGTGCTTCCTCAAAAATTATCCGGAGTTAACAGCCCTGCTCCAGAAGGTGCGAAGACTGTGCGCGCACATCCGCCGGTCGCCTGTACACTCCGTTCGTATGCAGAAGCTGCAGCGATTGCTCCACCTTCCCAACCACCGCCTCATTATCGACATTGCAACAAGGTGGAACTCCACCCTGCACATGGTGGAGCGGCTGTGCGAGCAGAGGCAGGCCATAATGCATTTGTGGGAGGATACACGGCCAGGCACTTTGAGAGCAGACATGGAGTTGACCGGTGTGCAGTGGTCGAAGCTGAAAGACCTTTGTAAAGTCCTTCAGTGTTTTGAGGAATGCACACGGCTGGTAAGTGCAGACGACACCATCCTAAGCATGAGCATCCCACTTATGCGTCTGCTCATGCAAACTTTGACACACCTTAAGGAGCAGGCTTCTGCAGCCAATGTTGATGAGGAGGAAGAGGAGGAGGGAATCCTTCATGACATTCAGCCATTGTCTGCTCAGGGACCTCTCCTGGATGAGGTGGAGGAAGAAGAGGAGGAGGATGATGGGGATGGTTACTTAGGGGAGGAGGATGCATCTCGTGGGGCAAGTGAAAATGTTGGCGTGGCAAGGTCTGGTACAGGGTTTGTGCGTGACTGGAGGGATGTGGATTTGCCAGAAAGTGCTCCTCCAACCAGCACTCGCAGTGCATCATTGACACCGGGAACATTGGCCCACATGTCAGATTATGCCTTGCAGATCCTAAAAAGGGACCCCCGCATTGCCAAAATGATGAACGATGACGACTACTGGTTGGCCAGCATCCTGGATCCACGCTATAAAGGCAAATTACAAAACATCATGCCACAGGAGAACCTTGACCTAATATTGGCTAATAAACAAGCAACTCTGGTAAATCGGTTGCTTGAGGCATTCCCAGCACACAGCAGCGGTGATGGTTCTCACATGAGCCATACGGGCCGGGGGCAGCTTGGCAGAGGTGTTCGTGGTGCACACAGCAGAAGTGGCGTTGGAGACAGGGGTTTCATGACAATGTTGTGGACTGATTTTTCAAGTACCGCTCACACAACTGGTAATACTGCATCGATGGAAAGTGACAGGAGACAGCAGTTGTCAACTATGGTTACAAACTACTTTTCCTCCCATATCGATGTTCTCCCACACAGGTCATTACCCTTTGACTATTGGGCCGCTAAACTGGACACCTGGCCTGAATTGGCCCAATATGCCTTACAGGAGCTCGCTTGCCCAGCTGCAAGTGTGCTATCGGAAAGAGTTTTCAGTGCAGCTGGATCAATCCTGACAGAAAAAGGGACCCGTCTGTCAACCCAAAATGTGGATGATCTAACCTTCATTAAAATGAACCACGCATGGGTTTCCAAGGATTTTGTCCCACCTTCCCCTGATGACACATAGGGTGACAGGAAAATGGCTTGCTTTGGTCCACCTCTTCCTGGGACTTGACCTATTTCACCTTTTGCATCAGCTGAATGTCCAACATCAACATATGCCACTTTCTAAAACTCCCTAACTGTGCTGCCTCCCCCCCCCATGGCCGGGGTCACCACCTAGCGCACGACACCGTGCGAGTGCCGTTGCCCTGGACAGGTCGGTAGGCCTACTCTTGGGCGCGGGCACTGGCACAGGGTCCTTCATAGTGCAATCAAGTGTCTATGACGGTGGTGGTGCACACCCGCCATCAGACACACCGCCGTACTATGAGGGGCCCAGTGCCAGTACCGACGCCCACGAGTGGGCCCCCCTTGCTTGGGCAGGGCCCCAGCATTTGCAATCTTTACCTCTCCCTGCTCCTCCGCTGTGTAGTCTGGGCCGTCAAATCCATACTGAGCCTGACACCGTCTGAGCCTGCCTCCTGATGTATAGACATATATTTTGAATGTGTACGCTATCCATACATGTTATCCGGGGAAACGGTACCCTTTCTAACCTTTGTGCAATCACGTGCAATCCATACTGGGCCTAACACCGTCTGAGCCTGCCTCCTGATGTATAGACATATATTTTGAATGTGTACGCTATCCATACATGTTATCCGGGGATACGGTACCCTTTCTAACCTTTGTGCAATCACGTGCAATCCATACTGGGCCTAACACCGTCTGAGCCTGCCTCCTGATGTATAGACATATATTTTGAATGTGTACGCTATCCATACATGTTATCCGGGGATACGGTACCCTTTCTAACCTTTGTGCAATCACGTGCAATCCATACTGGGCCTAACACCGTCTGAGCCTGCCTCCTGATGTATAGACATATATTTTGAATGTGTACGCTATCCATACATGTTATCTGGGGATACGGTACCCTTTCTCACCTTTGTGCAATCACGTGTAATCCATACTGGGCATGAGAACGGCTGGCGAGCTGTTAAGCAAGCTACAGCACCTGTGGTTTGCACACGTAAGTTTTTCATTTTTTCAGGAATGACGTTAGGCCTAATTCCGGAACTGCGGTTGACCTGCACTTACTGGGAAATCATTGTTCGTGGGTAATAATTGTAATCAGTGATCCCCATCACTAACGTTGTTCAGCGGGTTATCTGCACCTGTAAGCGACAAACGCTGGCCTTTTCAGTGTAGCGCACATGCAGCCACGGACATGTAAGGGCATGACACACCAGTTATTGGCCAATCTCATGTGCCAGAGCCTCACGTGTCCCTCTAGTAAGCCGGACTCGGACCGCGGGGCATGACGGACTCTCGTTCGTTAACGGAATTAAGCTTGCAATGTGTGCATCTGTTCTGTAGCTGGCATAGTTGAGGTTTCCCAGGTGGAGTCGAATTTAACCGTAGGCTCCACTCCTGGTGGTGCCCTTCTGGACATTCCTTTAAGGTTCAGCTTTGCAACCATACTGCCCACGTAAAACAAACACTTTGCCTTCATGAACACTGTTTGGAGGGTCATGACTCGTGGGAATAACGCCACCCAATCAGTTAACCTGCTAGAGAGATCGTTCGTTGCTCCCAAGCATGACATCACACTCCCTAGGAAGAAGGTAATGCCACTGTGGCGACCGTACTCCTGGGGGCGACACAAGTGCACTGATGCCCAGCCACTGCTCGATGAATCTGCTGGTACATTGACCCAGACCACTACATTCCCCTCGCACGCTACACGACCTGAATCTGACCCTGATGAAACTCAGGTTACCCTTCCCATATACAGTTCCATCTTACACGGTGACAAAGAGGAAGCTGCAGATGAAAGTGCAGGTTCGGCCCACCCGCCATCAGACACACCACCGTACTATCAGGAGCCCTGTGCCAGTGCCGTCGCCAAGGAGTGGGCCCCCCCTGCTTGCTCAGGATCACAGCACTTGCAAAGTTGAAATACTGTGCAGTGAGATGGAAGATGGGGACGACGAGGAGTCCAGACAAGTACAGGGATTCCCTAGCGAGGAGACTTATTTGATTGTTTTCAATGTTGGGACAGCAATTTTTGGGGAGCACTATACTCTGGAGAATGATAGATGGGGCCCACCATACACTGGAACATTCCAAAGGTGGACATCAGACACTGGAGCAGCATTTACAGGGCCCATTATACACTAGAGCATTAGAAATGGGGCCCATTATGTTTGGAGCATTATTTGGGCCCATAAGACAGTGGAGCTTCATCCATGGGGACCAACATATACTGTAGCATTATGTGGAGCTCATCATATACTGTTTCAAACATTATATGGGACCAATGATTCTGTATGGAGAAATAGATGGGCCTCGTCATGAGATGTAAAAAGTGAAGTATTTTTCATTGTACTATACCGCTATTTCTCTGCTGTATCGGAGCATGATGAGTTGTGGTATGTGTTAAAGGGGCGCTCTTTCGCCCAGGGCACATGAAAACCTGCAGCCAGCCCTCCCCCCCACAACTTTAGCCAAATAACCCCCATTTTTCAGTGCGTAACTTGTATTATGAAGTTAATTAAGGTTGACAAGCTTAAGTAAGAAGAATTGATGCTTTTGGCATTCAAATGGGCACTGTAGGTGTGTTTCCTGTCCTCTCACTGCCGACTTTTATTCCCCATTGACTTACATTGGGTTTCGTGTTTCGGGACGACCCCGACTTTTCCCTATAATCGGACGATCTTGCTCGACCCGACTTTTGGAAAAGTCGGGTTTCACGAAACGAAACTCGACCCTAAAAAAACAAAAGTCGCTCAACTCTACTCCATATATAATGGGCCCCATTTCTAATGCTCCAGTGTATCATGTGCAACATAGATGCTGCTCCAGTGTCTAATCTGCCCCATTTTGAATGCTCCAGTATATTATGGGCCTCATAGATGATGCTCCAGTGTCTTATGGGCCCTAATAATGCTCTATATATAATGGGCCCTATTTCTAATGCTCCAGTGTATCATGTGCCCCATAGATGCTGCTCCAGTGTCTGATCTGCCCCATTTAGAATGCTCTAGTATATGATGGGCCTCATGGATGATGCTCCAGTGTCAGATGTCCCCCATTTTTAATGCTCCTGTATATCATGGGCCCCATTTTTAATTAATCCAGGCATGGTATGTGAAAGAGATCCATGGTGTAATCTGAAGTGTGTGCTGCCGCATCCTTCACTTTTGGTGTGGGTGAAGGACAAAAGGAAAGTGGTTGCTCCTGAACAGAAGCCTGCTCTTACGACTCAGTGCTTGCATTTTTTTTTAAACTTCAGAAGAGGAGGCGATAGAGCTGGAGGCTGTTTCAGCAATGTAAGCGAAAAACAGTTCCTGATGCTCTGGCTATAAAAGCAGTCTACCTACTCCCAGAAAACGGAGCCTTACAGGCCTTCCAGAGCTACACCATGACGCGAGCTCAACACCTCCTGCCTTAGCTGCTATTGTGTTTTTGGCACTACCAGCAGATGCACCACCACCACAATCAGTACCAGGTGGCCCCCCACACCCACGTCCACATCCTCTTCCACCATACTTCCTCGTGTTTTAGAAAATTGACCCAAAATACCAGCTTATATATGGTACTGTATCAGAAGCGTACATATCTATACAGTCTAGGGATAACAGTAAATCTCTGTATATATTTCATGAGTCAAACACAGAAGCTCACAGGCTCAGTATGGATTACCCAATAAAATAAAAAGTTGGAAAAGGGTACAGTATCACCAGGTACAAGGTATATATAGTTTAGCATAAACATTCTGAAACTCTGTATGCATTTCAGGAGGTAGACACAAACGCACTCAGGCCCAGTATGTATTACACAAGAATATGAAAAGCTGTAAATGGGTAATGTAACACAAGCGTACAGCTGTATACAGTGTTGGCCAAATCTGAAATCTCGGTATATATTTCTGGAGTCACCCTCAGACGCTCACTCAGTCTGGGTTTGACCATAATAAAAAATGTTGTAAGAAAGGTACTGGATAACAAGACAGCTAGTATATATATTATAGAGTACAATTGAAATCTCCGTATACATAGTCCCGTAGTCAGTCTCAGTTGCTTACTCAGTATGGATTTGACCATAATACTAAATGTCGAACAGAGATACTGTTTAACAAGATACAAGCTGTATCGAGTATAGGGGAAAAATTGGTATCTCCGATTCACCGTATATATAGAAGGCGTAAACCACACACGCTCACTCACAATGGATGATACCGTAATACAAAATTTTGAACAAAGGTACTGTATCAGCACATACCAGGTGTATCCAGTCTAGGGGTAATTTTTAATTTCTGTCTATACTTCCGGAGTCAGACACAGACACTCACAGGCTCAGTATGTATTAAACCAGAATTTAACAAGTAGAAAAAGGGAAAGGTAGTCGAAGCGTACAACAGTATACAGTGTTGTGGTACTTTTAAATCTTTGTATATATTTCAATCTCAGTAAGCCTGTCCAGACTCTCCGCTACTGGAAACTACATGGATACAAGTACAGACGGAAAGTCGAGTGTTAGCAGAAATTTGGGAATTACTCATCGTGGGAAAACCTCCCGCTACATGTTGCAAAGGCGATGCAGACCCTCAATAACTGTCTGTGGAGACTGCGAAAACGGTTCTTTGTGAAGAAAGGATTGCTTTATTGCAGCAGTGTGGATCACATCACCGTTACTCGTCTCCATCAAACTGTGATCACAGGGAGAGATGTTGACATGGTCCTCACTGCCTATCATGATGCATCTGGTCATTTTGGAGTGCAAAAGACAGAAGCCACAGACCGCAGGCGATTCTATTGGATTTACATGAGAGGAGACATTGAAAAATGGTGGCAAGAATGGCACACGTCTGTGACTATCACAACTGTGAAAGGTGATCATAAACCACCACTGCATCCGCTTGTTACAAATGGTAGCCATTGATCATCTGAAGGTAGAGGCCAGAAGGAAAGGCCATAGCTACATCTCACCCATCATCGATCAATAAGCCAAATTTCTAGTGGACGCCCCTGTGAAGGATTTAACTGCCCAGACTACATAGCGGTGGAGCAAGGAGAGGTAAGAATTGCAACTTGCAAGTGCTGTGGCCATGACCAAGCAGGGCGGCACACTAGTGGTCGACGGTACTGGCACAGGGCCCCTCATAGTACGCTGGTGTGTCTGACTGCGAGTGGGCCCCCCACCGTCAGAGACACTGTATTATACTATGAGGGGCCCTGTGCCAGTGCCATCGGCCATCTGTGGGCCCATCCACCTGTTCAGAGCATCGGCACTTGCCCGGGTGCGCTAGGTGTTGACCCAAGCCATTGGGGGGGGTGGGCAGCCCACTTAGGGAGGTTTAAAAAATGGCAGCTTGGCTGGACATTCAGCTGCTGCAAAGGGCGGAATTGGGCAAGTCCGAGGAAGAGGAGAACAAAAGCGAGGCAGCTTTCTGGCAACCTATGTGTCATCAGGGTAAGGTGGGACAAAATCCTTTGAAACCCATGCATGGCTCATTTTAATGAAGGTTAGATCATCAACATTTTGGGTAGACAGACGGGTCCTTTTTTCTGTCAGGATTGGTCCAGCAGCACTGAAGACTCTTTCAGATAACACACTAGCAGCAGGGCAAGCGAGTTCCTGTAAGGCATATTGTGCCAATTCAGGCCAGGCATCCAGTTTAGAGGCCCAAAAGTCAAAGGGGAATGACCTGTGAGGGAGAACATCGATATGGGAGGAGAAGTAGTTTGTAACCATAGTTGACAACTGCTGTCTCCTGTCACTTGTAATCGATGCAGTATTAGCAGTCGTGTGAGCAGTACTTGAAAAATCATTCCGCAACATGGTCATTAAACACCTGTCTCCAACGCCACTTTGGCTGTGCGCAACACAAACACCTCTTCCATTGTGCCCACTACGGCTCGTGGGAGAACCAGCAAAGCTGCTGTGTGCTGGGAAAGCCTCAAACAAACGGTTTACCAGACTTGCTTATTTGTTAGCCAATATTAACTCTAGGTTCTCCTGTGGCATGATGTTGTGTAATTTGCCTTTGTAGCGTGGATCGAGGATGCTGGCCAGCCAGTAGTCATCATCCCTCATAATTTTGGCAATGTGGGGGTCCCTTTTTAGGAGCCGCAAGGCATAATCGCACATGTGGGCCAATGATTCAGGTGTCAATGATGCACTGCCAGTGGTGGGTGGAGGAGCACTTTCTGGCAAATCCACATCCCTACAGTCATGCACAAACACTGTACCTGACCTTGGAACGCCAACATTTTCTCTTGCCCCTTGAGAACCATCCTCCTGCCCAAAATAATCATCCCCCTCATTCTCCTCCTCCTCCTCTTCCTCTTCTTCTTCCACCTCGTCAGGACAGTTCCCTGACCAGATAATTGTTGACCGTCATCAAGGCTTTCCTCCTCCTCCTCCTCCGCTGCAGACGCCTGATCCTTAATGTGCGTCAAACTTTGCATGAGCAGACGTATAAGTGGGATGCTCATGCTTATGATGGCATCATCTGCGCTTACCAGCCGTGTGCATTCCTCAAAACACTGATGGACTTTACAGAGGTCTCTCAGCTTTGACCATTGTACACCCAACAATTCCATGTCTTGCCTCAAACTGCCTGCCTGTGTATCCTCCCACAAATGCATTACAGCCTGTCTCTGGTCGCACAGCCTCTCAACCATATGCAGGGTGGAGTTCCACCTTATTGCAATGTCTATGATTAGGCGGTGTTTAGGGAGGTGGAGCAATCGCTGCAACTTCTGCATACGAGTGGAGTGGACGTTTGAGCAATGGATGTGCGAGCACAGTCTTCGCACCTTATGGAGCAGGGATGTTAACTCCAGATAATTATTAAGGAAGCACTGCACCACCAGTTTCAAAGTGTGAGCCAGGCAAGGTATGTGTGTGAGTTTTGCACTGGCTAGGGCTGCCACAAAATTATGGCCGTTATCACTGACTACCTTGCCTGCCTCAAGAAGTGATTGCCCAGCCATGACTCAGTTTGTTGCTGCAAGTATTCGGTCAGTACCTCTGCAGTGTGTTGTCGCCCAAAGACATCATCTTTAACACAGCCTGCTGATGCTTACCACTAGCTGTTTGATAGTGGGACACCTCTTGTGCAACACTGCCAGCTGCGGATGGAGTGCTCGTGCGACTGCGCTGTGTGGACGAGCTTTCGCTGATAGAGAAGGAGGAGGATCGAAAGCCTACAGCCAACTGTTCCTCTGCTGCTGTCCCAAGTGGAGCCTGCATCCACCACATTAACCGAGTACGCAGTGATGGACACGTAATGGCCCTGGCCATGCCTAGTGGTCCATACATCTGTTGTGTGGTGCACCTTTCCACTCACTGACTGTTTTAGTGCATGGACAATGCGGTCTTCCACATGCCGGTGGAGGGCAGGGATGGCTTTTCAAGAAAAGAAGTGCCGACTGGGTAGGTCATAGCTTGGGACAGCGTAGGCCATGAGGTCGCAGAAAGCCTTGCTTTCAACCTAACGGTAGGGCATCATCTCTAATGAGATTAGTTTGGCAATGTAGGCATTAAAACAAAGTGTACGCAGATGAGATGATGAGTACTTTCTTGTCCTACTCAGAGTGTCTGGTAGGGTGAGCTGGACTGGAGAGCTGCATATGGGGGAAGTAGTGGAGGACCGGATGGAGTGAGAGGGGGTTGGTGATGGTATTCGTGGTGATGGCCTAGATTCAGTGTTGTGTTGCAAAACCTGTTAGGAGTCAGGTTCCTGCGTCTGCTCTGCAGGAATCCAGACCCTTACATTCTGCGGTCTCTTGCTCTACCGCAGAGGAGATTGCCTTGCAGCAAATCTCTCAAGGGGCTAAGTACCTCTGTCCTCCTACTGAGCATGCTCATGAGACGGTTTCCCATTGGAGATCGGGAGTCATGTGCTCAGGTCCTGCTCCAGATCTCATTGGTCCATCTCGGAGATCTGGAAGCTTCCGGAAGGTCCCGGCTGCTATAAAAAGTGCACATGGCCGTTCCGCCATGCGCTAGTATAGACTGTACTGCTATGTGTGAATGGTGACGGATGTATGATTCTGGTGACTGACTTATTATGAAACCCCTTCCCTCTGATATTATGCATGTGGTTAGGGAATTAGTTCAGTAGTCTGCGCCAGTCTGTGCAAGCCTTAGGCCACTGTGCACACCGCACCCTTGCCCTAGCGTCCGACATAGCGCCTGCTTTGTAGCTGTGTCGCCCAGCGGCAGTGTCCTGCGTCATGCTGCAGTTGCAGCCCTTCTTGGCATTCGCAGTAGCGACGCCGCACACACGGTAGGTCTAGACGGAAGCAGCCCCTCTGTCTTAGTTCCTGCTCCTGTGACCTTATACCATGTGTGCATTTACCTGAGGCCTGTGACTCTAACAGGCTCAGCCTTTTGGTATGTTTTTGTTGCGGCGCCTCTGTGCGTGAACAGAGCCCGCTCTGCTCACTTCGGGTGAAGTTGAACCCATGCGCATTATATCGCCATATTGCTCGTCTGCAGTTACTCAGCAGCGGTTGTAAGGCTGGTTTCACACTTGCGTTTTTTGCGCTGTTTTTAGCGCAATAAAACGCTTGCGGTTTTTTCCCTATACTTTAACATGGGTGCGCATACACATGTGTTTGTACGCGTTTGTATGCGCATGCGTTTTTTTGTAGTGTGCGCTCGGGCACACAAAATGCATCCTGTTGCATTTTTTGTGCGTCTGACTTGCCCCCAAAAAAGCATGCGCACGCAATGCGTTTTTTTTTACAGCAAAACACCCATTATAGTCTATGGGTGCGCATATGTGCGCATTGTAATGCCGTTCCTAACATTCCTTGGTCTGGCTAGTGATTGCAGATCAGCAGCAACTCCTTCAGTGCATTCGCCAGCTAGAGGGCCAGTTGGCTACTCTTGAGAGTGTTATCGCAGTGGCAAAGTCTTCGGAGGCTGCTGTACAGGCGATCGCAGAGGTGGTTTCTCGTATGTCCACGTCCTCCCACGCGCCGACAGTTACCCGCCTCCCGTTTCCCGATTCTGGTGATGGCGCCTCCTGTAGGGGTTTCGTCAGCCAGTGCTCTATCAAGCTGGAGTTACTAGCTGTGCGATTCCCTATGGAGCGGGCCAAGGTGGGGTTTATTGTTTCCCTTCTGTCGGGCAAGGCGTTGGAGTGGGCTACTCCACTATGGGAGCGTGGTGAACCAGAGGTTCGGACTGCTGCTCAGTTTTTAACAGCTATTAAGCAAGTCTTCCTGGGACCACGGGTCACGTACGACACCTCTCTACAGCTTCTGGCTTTGACTCAGGAATCCTTGTCGGATAGTCAGTATGCCGTTCGTTTTCGGACACTGGCTTCCGAGCTGGAGTGGTCTGACAAAGCCCTCATCCCTGTGTTTTGGAGAGGTTTAGCTGAGCATGTTAAGGATGCTCTTTCTACCAGAGAGGTTCCTGCAAGTCTGGAGGAGCTGATTGCAATTGCCACCCATATTGATCTCCGTTTTTCGGAGCTCGGGCTGGAGCTTGCTCAATCCAGACGGAAGGTTACTCTGGCCCCCAACCTCTTTGAACCTCTGGAATCACCCGAGCCAGGGTGTTCAATCCCAGAGCCCATGGAGGTGTCTCGCGCCAGTCTCAAGGCGCACCCGACACTAAGTTCCACTTGCGGCTGCCACTGTCAGCACTCTGTTCAACATGATAATGGTGCCCCGCAATGGCTAAACTCTGTGCCGCCGGGCAAGACCTTTGTCCCCCCTTGCCTTCGGCCGAAGGTCCTTCCGTGGGCACATGCATCCAGGGCGGGTGGTCACTGTGGCTACATGCAGACCACAAAACTCCTGACAGGGTCGTATTAGTGGCCGCACAGGGCTCGGGACATTAAGAAATATATTCAGGCATGCGCCTTGTGTGCTCGGGTAAGCTTCCTTAAACAGAGAGTGGAGACATTCGCTGACACACCGCGGCGTCCCACTTCAACTTATGCTCCAGGTGGTTTTGCCGCTCCCGTAGTCTCCCACGTGTACCTTCTTAAACCTGACGATCTTGCCGCCTCTGATACTTTCCACGTGTCCCGGTTTTCTGTGCCTTCAGAGGGAGTCTGAGGCTTATGCCTCTGATGGGCACAGGTTGGTGGTGGATTGGAAGGCTCAGAGAGGAGGGGTAATGTTAGGAGTCCGGTTCCTGTGTCTTCGCTGCAGGAATCCAGACCCTTACATTCTGCAGTCTATTGCTCTTTATCTACTGCAGAGGAGATTGCCTTGCAGCAAATCTCTCCAGGGGCTAAGTCCCTCTGTCCTCCTACTGAGCATGCTCATGAGACGGTTTCCCATTGGAGATCGGGAGTCATGTGCTCAGGTCCTGCTCCAGATCTCATTGGTCCATCTCGGAGATCTGGAAGCTTCCGGAAGGTCCCGGTTGCTATAAAAAGCACGCATGGCCGCTCCGCCATGTGCTAGTATAGAATATACTGCAATGTGTGAATGGTGACGGATGTATGATTCTGGTGACTGATTTATTATGAAACCCCTTCCCTCTGATATTACGCATGTGGTTAGGGAATTAGTTCAGTAGTCTGCGCCAGTCTGTGGCAAGCCTTAGGCCACTGTGCACACCGCACCTCTGCGCTAGCGTCCGACATAGCGACTGCTTTGTGTCCTGCGCCGCGCTGCAGTTGCAGCCCTTCTTGGCATTCGCAGTAGCGACGCTGCACACACGGTAAGTCTAGACAGAAGCAGCCCCTCTGTCTTAGTTCCTGCTCCTGTGACCTTATACCATGTGTGCATTTACCTGAGGCCTGTGACTCTAACAGGCTCAGCCTTTTTGTATGTTTTTGTTGCGGCGTCTCTGTGTGTGAACAGAGCCCGCTCTGCACACTTCGGGTGAAGTTGAACCTGTGCGCATTATATCACCATATTGCTCATCTGCCATTACTCAGCAGCGGTTGTAACACCTACTGCACGGTGGACCCCCTGAACGGCGAACGCACTTTATTATTATTTTTATTTAGTGCATTCTGCCGTTCCTAACAAAACCATTGTGATTCCCTGAGTGCTTTGGCCTTGCGATGACACTGCCACATTTAGTGCTGGTGGTGTGCTTAACGGTGGCGGTGGTCTTACAGTGGGGGAAGCGATGGAGCGTTGATGGCTACCTTCAGTCGGAGCAGGTGCACATGTGCTACCTGAGGTTTTGTAGTCCGTTCACGCTTGCAAGTGCATGTTGATTAAATGTCTAAGCATGCAACTGGTATTCAAATTTCTGAGTTGTTTACCTCAGCTAAAGGTCCTTCCGCACTTTTTACAGGTAACCTTTGCCTCATCAGTAGGATTTTGTACAAAGATGTGCCACACTGCACTCTTCCTACTATGGTATATATTTTCTGGCCTTGCTCGCTGTGCTAAGTTGACCGTCTGGCCAAGCTGTCCTGCAACTCTTTTATTTTTTGTTCCACGTTTTTGGACAGCTATGGGCCTGGCAGATAGCCGCTGCTGCGATGTCAATGCCTGCTGTGGATCCTTCTCCTTATCTGAACTATTGCCAGCGCCACCCTCCTCCCCCAATGGATGCCAATCCGGGTCAAGAACTGGGTCATCCATCATCTCCTCTTCAAAGTCATCTGCATCTTCCTCTTTACCTTCCTCTGTGTCACTGTGTAAGGTGGTATAGTATGAGGGAAGGGGCACCTGAGTTTCATCAGGGTCAGATTCTGGCTCAGTAGACTGCGAGGGCAATGTAGTGCTCTGGGTCAATGTACCAGTAGAATCATCTAGCAGTGGCTGTGCATCAGTGCACTTCATGTCAGATTCATCTTGGACTGGGGAATTCTGGATTTGACTGGATAACCCAGGCATGGTATGTGAAAAGAGCTCCATAGAGTAATCTAAAGTGTGGGCTGCCGCATCCTTAACTTTTGGTGGGGGTGAAGGACACAAGGAAAGGTGTTTTTCCTGACCAGAACCCTGCACTGACAACTCCGTGCTTGCAGGTTTTGAACGTTCAGAAGAGGAGGCAATAGAGCTGGTGGCTGTTTCGGCAATGTACGCCAAAACCTGTTCCTGATGCTCCGGCTTTAAAAGCGGTTTTCCTACTCCAAGAAAAGGCAACCTTACAGGCCTTCTTGGGACAGATGTTGACGCAGGCTCAACACCTCCTGCCTTAGCTGCTATTGTGCTTTTGCCAGAACCAGCCGATGCACCACCACCATCAGTACCAGCTGCGCCCCCCTGCCCACGTCCACGGACTCTTCCACCATACTTCCTCATGTTTGGGAAAATGCACCAAAAAATACCAGCAGAGAGATTATACTGTATGAGGAGCGTCCAGCTGTGTAAGGTGTATTAAAAAAATTAAATCTACGTATATATTTTGTTAGTCACAGACGCTCTCACTGTATGTATTGGACCATAATCCAACAAGCAGATATACGGAACTGTATCAGACGTGTACAGCTGTATACGTTTTTTGTGTAACTAGCAATCTCCATATATGTATTTACGGAGTGTCACACACACACGCTGACTCTGTATAGATGTGACTGTAATATGAACGGCAGATATACAATACTGTTTGAGAATCGGACAGCTCTATACGGTGTCTGTATGTAAAATTGTCAATCTCCGTCTATTTGTATACGGACTGACACATGCTGTCTCTGTCTAGTTTGGACCGTTATCAAACAGCAGATATACGAAGCTGTTTGAAAAGCGGACAGCACTCTAAGGTGTAGGTCTGGAAAAATGGAAAACCTCCTCTGCTTTTTTTCCAGAGACACATACAGATAGCTTCTATTTGTCCGTGATACAAGGCGGTACACGGTAGTGTATGAGGAGCATACACCGCTATACGGTGTCTGTATGGAAAATTGTCAATCTCGGTCTATTTGTATAGGGACTGACACACGCTGTCTCCGTCTAGTTTTGTCGGTTATCAAACAGCAGCAATAAGAAACTGTTTGAAAAGTGGACAGCACTCTAAGGTGTAGGTCTGGAAAAACGGAAAAACTCCTCCGCTTTTTCTTCCAGAGTCACACACAGATAGCTTCTATTTGTCCGTGATACCAGCCGGTACATGGTAGTGTGTGAGGAGCATACACCGCTATACGGTTTGTGAAAAAATGAACGCTCAGTAACTCACCAGGAAAAAATAATAAAAGTTGGAGTGCTTTGAAAAAAGCAGTTTGAACAGTAGTGTGCACACAGCAATGCAGCTAGCAGGTAGCCTTAAAAGGCAGCCTAATCACCACCAGCGCTTCTGCACACAACAAAAATCCTCCCCTTTCACTGCACACTAACTGTACAGTGAAAAGCGCTATCAGCAGAAGCAGTTTTTTTTCTTGTTCCCTGCCTAATGCTCTCCCTGTTCAGAATCAGCAGCAGCACCTCTCCCTATTCTAAGATCGGCAGAAATAAGATGGCGGTCAGCGTTCACAGCCTTTTATACCCATTGTGACGCAACACAAAGCCTGCAAATCACTTCAATGCCCTTCTCTAAGATGGTGGTGTGTTATGAATGAGTCACCGTAGGAGGCAAAAACAGAAATGCTAGCTAAGTCCAGAAAACCAGAGAAGTTGGCAGCTATCGGATTGCAGACCCCTAAACCTATCAACACAACTAGCAGTAGCCGTGGGGGGTTCCTACGATGCCCTAGACCCCTCGATCACAGCCGGAGGACTATATAGCCTAAAGACAGAAAGGGAAATCTAAACTGCCCCAGAGCAAACCCCAAAGCAAAAGGCAGCCCCCAACATATAATGACGGTGAAGCAAGAAGAAAGAACACTAACACAGACAGAAAGATAGACTGAGCAAATACGGGGCCCAAGCTAACTAGATAGGAAAGGACAGGAAGGCTGCTGTCTGCAATCCGTGAAAAACCCTATGAAAATAAGAGCCAACAAACTGACAGTGAAAAAGGCCCTGAAGACGCTAGGCTTCAAAAAGGCTATGTCAGTACTCAGGAATATTCTGAAGACAGAGCAACCGGCAAAAGGAGATTCAGCTCACCCCAGCAGGGAATGGCAGAATCCGGAAAAGCAAGGCAAACAAAAACAAAACACAAATGCTAACAGGCAAAGCAGAAAACTTAGCTTTAGAGGAGCAGGAATCAGACTGGTCTCCTAAAAGTTCACAGAGAAATCACCCGCAGGGCAGAAGGGTGTCGGCAGCCTTATATCCAGTCCGTGACTCCACTCAGCCAGTCATCATCATTAGGCTCAGGTGCCTGATAATCAGGCTCATTACCTTCCTTTACCAGAATAGGGAGTTCACCAGACCTCAGTGACGAAGGGGAAAAAGAACTCACAACAGTACCTCCCCCTTGAGGAGGGGTCACCGAACCCTCAACCACGCCACCAGGGCGATCAGGGTGAGCCCGATGAAAGGCACACACCAATCTTTTGGCATGAATATCAGAGGCAGAGACCCAGGAATTATCCTCCTGACCATAACCCTTCCACTTAACCAAATACTGGAGTCTCCGTCTAGCCAGACGGGAATCCAGTATTTTCTCTACCTCATATTCCATGTTACCTTCAACCAATACAGGGTCCGGAGGTGCCACCCCAGGAACAACTGGTTCAACAAACCTCTTCAACAAGGACTTATGGAACACATTATGGATCTTAAATGTGACAGGATGAGCCAAACGAAAAGAGACCGGATTAATAATCTCCAAAATCTTGTAAGGTCCAATAAATCTAGGCTTAAACTTAGGAGAAGCCACCTTCATAGCAATATTTTTTGATGATAACCACACCATATCACCAATCTTAAACTGGGGACCAATGGTCCTATGTCGATTGGAAAACCGCTGGGTCTTTTCCTGGGAGAGAGATAACTTATCCACCACTTGGTCCCAGATCTGGTGCATTCTCTCCACCACAGTGTCAACACCTGGGCAGGCAAAAGGCTCCACCTGCCCTGAAGAAAATCGAGGATGAAACCCAAAGTTACAAAAAAAAGGTGACATCAAAGTGGCAGAACTAGCTTTATTATTTAAAGCAAATTCGGCCAAGGGCAAAAATGAAACCCAATCATCCTGATCAGCGGAAATAAAACATCTCAAATACGACTCCAAGGTCTGGTTTGTTCTCTCTGCCTGCCCATTGGTCTGAGGGTGAAAAGCAGAGGAGAAGGACAACTGAATTCCCAGCTTGGAACAGAAAGTCCTCCAAAATCTAGACACAAACTGATCTCCTCTGTCAGATACAATGTTCTCAGGAATCCCGTGCAAACGAACCACCTGTTGCAAAAACAGGGGCACCAACTCAGAGGAAGACGGCAACTTAGGGAGTGGTACAAGATGAACCATCTTAGAGAACCTATCACAAATCACCCAAATAACAGTCATTCTTTGGGAGACCGTCATATCAGAGATGAAATCCATTGAAATATGGGTCCATGGCCTCCTGGGAACCGGCAAAGGCATCAACAACCCACTAGAGCGAGAACAAGATTTAGACCGGGAGCAAGTCCCACAGGACTGCACAAAATTCCTGACATCATGAGACAAGGTGGGCCACCAAAAAGAGCGACTCACCAGATCTCTAGTACCAAAAATACCTGGATGACCAGCCAATGCAGAGCAATGAACTTCAGACATCACTCTCTTCTTCCACTGGTCAGGAACATACAACTTTCCACTGGGACAACGCTCAGATTTGTCCTCCTGGAACTCTTGCAGAGCAAGTCTCAAATCGGGCGAGATGGCAGAAAGATCTACCCCTTCGCCTAAGATGGTAGCAGGCTTGGTCACCACAGGAGAATCAGCAAAGAAGCTCCTAGAGAGGGCGTCTGCCTTGACATTCTTAGTTCCAAGAAGAAGAGACCACAAAATCAAAACGTGTAAAAAACAAGGCCCACCTAGCCTGTCTAGGGTTCAAGCGTTTAGCCGACTCTAGGTAAATCAAATTCTTGTGGTCAGTGAGGACCACAACTTGATGTTTAGCTCCCTCCAACCAATCTCTCCACTCCTCAAATGCCCATTTCATGGCCAACAGTTCCCGATTCCCCACATCATAGTTACACTCAGATGGAGAGAACTTTTGGGAAAAGAAAGCACAGGGATTCATTTTAGATGTTACAGGAACCTTTTGGGACAAAACAGCTACTGCACCAATCTCAGAAGCATCCACCTCTACCTGGAACGGGAGTGAGACATCAGGTTGCCGCAAAACCGGGGCGGAGGTAAATCTTCGCTTCAGCTCCTGAAAGGAAGCAACAGCCTCCGGAGACCAATTCAACACATCAGCACCCTTCTTAGTCAGATCAGTCAATGGCTTGGCAATACTAGAAAATTTTGCTATAAATTTCCGATAAAAATTAGCAAAACCCAAAAACTTCTGGAGGGCCTTCAAAGAAGTGGGCTGAACCCAATCATAAATGGCCTGTACCTTGGCCGGGTTCATTTCAATAGTTGACGGAGACAAAATAAATCCCAAAAATGAAATCCTCTGTACTCCAAAAAGGCATTTCGATCCTTTGACATACAGGGAATTCTCCCTCAAGATCTAGAACACAGTCCGAATATGTTCCACATGAGAATCCCAATCCTTGGAGAAGATCAAAATATCATCCAGATAGATAATCAAAAATTTATCGACAAAGTCTCAGAAAATATCGTTCATGAAGCACTGGAAGACAGAAGGGGCATTAGTGAGCCCAAAAGGCATCACCAGGTACTCAAAATGTCCCTCCGGAGTATTAAACGCCGTCTTCCATTCATCCCCCTGCTTAATGCGGATAAGATTATACGCCCCCCTGAGGTCAAGCTTGGTAAACCAGCAAGCACCTCTAACTCTAGAGAATAGATCCGAAATCAGGGTTAACGGATACTGATATTTAATAGTAATTTTGTTGAGGACACGATAATCAATACAAGGCCTTAAAGAACCATCCTTTTTGGCCACACAAAAAAAAACAGCACCTAAGGGTGAAGAGGATGGTCTAATATGACCCTTCTCCAACGCCTCCTTAATATAGGATTGCATGGCCTCGTGCTCGGGTACAGATAAATTGAAGAGCCGACCCTTGGGAAATTTACACCCCGGGCTCAGTTCAATTGCACAGTCATAACTCCTATGAAGAGGCAAAGATGCAGACTCATTCTCACTAAATACATCATAAAAGTCCGCCAAATAGTCAGGAACATCATGCGACTAAGGAGAGGTGGAAAAAAACGGAGCCTCACTAAAGGCACACCGACAACCCCAACTCACCACAGACACAGATTTCCAATCCAAAACTGGATTATGAATTTGCAACCAGGGAAACCCCAGAACAACGGCATCATGCAGACCATGCAACACCAAAAATCTGCAATTTTCTTGATGGTCTGGGGCGACCCGCATGACCACCTGGGTCCAAAACTGAGGTTTATTTTTTGCCACAGGAGTACCATCAATCCCCCTCAAAGGGATAGGCGTCTGCAGAGGTGTCATCGGAAATCCACAACGTTTAGCAAAATCCAAGTCCATTAGGTTTAGCGCTGCTCCTGAATCCACAAAAGCCTTGGCGGAAAATGTGGACGGGGAGCAGATCAGAGTAATTGCCAGAAGAAACTTAGGTTGAACACCACCAACAGAAAACGTGTGTGCAAAGCGTTTCTCTCGTTTAGGACAAACAGAAATAATATGCGAGGCATCTCCACAGAAAAAACACAGCTTATTACGCCTTCTGAACTCCTGACGTTGCGCCCTAGACAAAACTCTATCACATTGCATAGGTTCAGACGTCTGTTCAACCGGTGGCAACACCTCTCGTGCAATCCTGCGTTCACGTAAACGCCGATCAACCTGAATGGCTAATGACATAGAATTGTCCAGACTAGAGGGAACAGGAAATCCCACCATAGTATCTTTTACGGCTTCTGACAAACCCTTCCGAAAGAGAGCAGCCAAGGCATTATCATTCCAGGTAGTAAGGACCGCCTACTTTCGGAACTTTTGACAGTACAACTCTGCAGAAACTCGACCCTGGTTCAATGCCAACAGGGTCTTTTCAGCCTGATCAACAGCATTCGGTTCATCATACAACAACCCCAAGGCTTGAAAGAATGCGTTCACATTAGTCAGAATAGGATCATCTGGTTTCAAAGAAAACGCCCAATCTTGGGGATCGCCATGCAGCAAAGAGATGACAATTTTAACCTGCTGCGAGGAGCTCCCTGACGAGTTAGGCTTCAAGGCAAAAAATAATTTACAATTATTTTTGAAACTCAAAAATTTAGATCGATCCCCAAAAAATACATCAGGTGTAGGGATCTTTGGTTCAACAGCATGCGAACGAGCAAGGTAGGCGGAAATTCCCCGCACTTCCGCAGCGAGCTGCTCCACATGATCAGACAATTGCTTTATCTCCATTGAGAGAAAAAAAAAAATTCCCCCTACGGCCTCAGAGATATAGAGGAAAGAATATACACACTTTTTTTTTTTTTAAACACAATTCTTTCCAGCTATTGAGTACCCTAGGATCTGCGGTATGGCGGGTGATTCTGTTATGAATGAGTCACCGTATGAGGCAAAAACAGAAATGCTAGCTAAGTCCAGAAAACCAGAGAAGTTGGCAGCTATCGGATTGCAGACCCCTGAACCTATCAACACAACTAGCAGTAGCCGTTGGGGGTTCCAACGATGCCCTAGACCCCTCGATCACAGCCGGAGGACTATATAGCCTAAAGACAGAAAGGGAAATCTAAACTGCCCCAGAGCAGACCCAAAAGCAAAAGGCAGCCCCCAACATATAATGACGGTGAAGCAAGAAGAAAGAACACTAACACAGACAGAAAGATAGACTGAGCAAAGACGGGGCCCAAGCTAACTAGATAGGAAAGGACAGGAAGGTTGCTGTCTGCAATCCGTGAAAAACCCTATGAAAATAAGAGCCAACAAACTGACAGTGAAAAAGGCCCTGAAGACGCTAGGCTTCAAAAAGGCTATGTCAGTACTCAGGAATATTCTGAAGACAGAGCAACCGGCAAAAGGAGATTCAGCTCACCCCAGCAGGGAATGGCAGAATCCAGAAAAGCAAGGCAAACAAAAACAAAACACAAATGCTAACAGGCAAAGCATAAAACTTAGCTTTAGAGGAGCAGGAATCAGACTGGTCTCCTAGAAGTCCACAGAGAAATCACCCGCAGGGCAGAAGGGCGTCAGCAGCCTTATATCCAGTCCGTGACTCCACTCAGCCAGTCATCATCATTAGGCTCAGGTGCCTGATAACCAGGCTCATTACCTTCCTTTACCAGAATAGGGAGTTCACCAGACCTCAGTGACGAAGGGGAAAATGAACTCACAACAGTGGTGGCCGCTGCCCATGTCATCGCGTTGCCCACTGTGTGCGTCCACCTTCATTTGCTGAGAAAAGGCGCTGGAAGCATTATTTGAAACGCGACTTTGGCGCACTGATCGGCGACCTCATGGCCGACCTCACGCTATGGTCGGGTTTCGATCGGCGAAACCCGACTTTAGCTGAAGTCGGCTATTTTTGAATTTGACCGACCCGTTTCGCTCAACTCTAAATAAGACAGTACAAAGTTTCATAAGACAACAACAAAGGGCATTCAAAATAATGAAAGCCGAGAATACTGAAATGTAAAATGCAAGGAAGTAAAAATATGGCTGATCAAGGAGCTCAGTCAAGATAGACACTGGTTTTAGAAGGAAAGGATATTTCTTTACTTGGTCATTATCTCCTCACAAAGCTTTTCAGTGGTACAGGCCATGCATGCACGCCTTAATAAACATAGTCAAAATATAAAAAATGGATTTCTACAACATAGCATTTCAAAACACTTTATAACTGAAGACCAGAAAGATTATAAACAATTAAAGTGACAATCATGGACCACATATCTGACACCATTAAGGACAGGTGCAGACAACTTATCAACAGCGAAAGTTATTGAATTTTCAAGTTGGTTGGGGTGTTTACACCCTGAGGGCCTTAATCTTAATTTTGAAAATGTGATTTTTTTTTAAACCTGATTTCTTCATTGTTCCATGCTTTATATTCTGTGTGTAAGGGAAAAGATGATTTTTTCCAAAATGTTTTCACCAAAAAAATTCTACTTTTTTATATATTTTTAATATCTACTTGCTTTTTGTTCTTAAATTTAATAAATTTCTACCTATTTTACTCTCACACTTTCCTGAATTGAAACAATCTCTTTTCTCAACCAGCTATTCTATGCAGTTATCAACTTATTTAATTTCAAGCTGGGAAGGGGTTAGTTTGTCTTAATTTGTTTGAATTAGATCATTAATCTATCTCTCTTTAAATGCTCCTTATTTGTTAAGGCCCCGTCACACACATCAAGATTGCTAGGGAGATCGCTGATTTTGTGATGCAACAGCGATATCGCTGTGTGTGAAATGCATCAGCGACCCGCCCCCCCCGCCAGGTATCGCTGATCGTGCTCTAATGTCCTGGGCCATTTTTTGATCGTTGGTCTCCCGCTGGCATCGCTGCGTGTGGCAGCGGGAGAGCAATGGTCAGCGAGCTCCCAGCGCTGTCGCTGCATGTGGCAGCGGGAGAGCAACGATCAGCGAGCTCCCAGCGCTGTAAGCAGACTAATGGATTCATGAAGAAAAAGTCATGTCTAACTAACATGTTGGGTATCTAAGAGAAGGTAAGTGCAAATCTAGATGTTGGTAATGCTGTGGATGTGATTTATATTGACACTACAAAGGCATTTGATACTGTTCCACATAACAGCCTTACACTGAAGCTACAGAAGCAAAGACTGGAGAAACTATGTGCAAATGATTAAGGAATTTGCTAAATGACAGAAAACAAAGTGTCGTCATAAATGATACGTTCTCTAAATGAGATATAGCCAGCAGTGGGGTACCGAAGGGACCTTTGCTAGGATCAGTTCTTTTTAACCTGTTTAATAATTACCTTGTGGATGGGATTGAGAGTAGAGTATCAGTCTTTTCTGATGACACAAAACTATGTAGTATATTAAAAACTGATCTTGATATTAATTACAATATTGCAAAACAATCTGAATAAGATGATTGAATGGGCAAATACTTGGCAAATAAGATTCATTGTAGATGTAGAGTAATACTACTATTATTACCACTTCATAAATTACTGTAAGGCTTCATCTAGAATATGGGATCCAGTTTTCAGCTCCACATTTTAAAAAGGATATTCAGAAGTTAGAATCAGTTCAAAGACAAACAACTAGATTATTAAGAGAGCTGGAAGGCCTCTCATGATGAAAGGTTGTTAAAGTTGGGCTTGCTCAGCTCAGAAAAAAGACACCTTAGAGGAGATCTAATGTACATGTGTGGCCAGAACAATACACTGGCAGATGACTTAAGGGCCTGTCACACTAAACGATATCGCTAGCAATATCGCTATAACGTCACAGGTTTTTGTGACGTTATAGCGATATTGCTAGCGATATCGCTATGTGTGATACTTACCTCCAACCGCTCCCCAGCTGGTTATCGCTGATCACGCGAGAACGTCCTGGACCGTTTCTCGTCGTCAGCTTCCTGCTGGGCTTCCTGTGGTGCCGACAAGCGACACGTGGACACAGGCAGGAGGACGTCAGGATCGCCACATCTGACAGGTAAGTATCGACCCCCGATCCCTGCTATGTCGCTGGTGAGATCTGCCTGTGTGGCAGCTCACTAGTGACCACTTAGCGATGTACCAGCGATCCTGACCGCATCATATCGCTGGTCGGGATCACTGGTACATCACTAAGTGTGACAGTACCTTTATTCCTTCCAAAGACCAAGGACTCATTATGAGTGGAAGAAAGGCATAATGAAGCTAAATAGGAAAGCAGTCAGACCGGAATGCTCTACCGCAAGAGGTGCTAATGGCAGACACTATAACAGCTTTTAAAAAATGGCTGGATCATTTACTTGATACACGTAGAAAGGTTATAGTTAAATTAGGGACAAAATTTACAATTCATAAAGGTTGAACTTGATGTACCTAGGTCTTTTTTCAACCTATGTAATGATGTAATATATTAATATATTATTTGGTTAAATTCACTCAAAACACCCACAATTCAGATTGATCCTAATCAACACATTTTTTAAAAATGTGAATGCATTTGACTCACTGTAGAATATATTTGCTCATGCCTAGAAATAGAAAGAAACAGTGGTATGCCATTCTCTCACTTGGCAGCATAGGAAAAATATATAAAAAAAAGGGTGTATCTTACAACGAAAGTAGTGCCATGGTAGGCCAGACATTGTCTTATCTCTTTAGTGACTGAGACAATTAATGAGGTTATAGCTCTGGAACACTTCAACTGATTACACTGATTCTGAGAACTTTTTTTGTGATATATTTTACTTCATAAAAGTGCTAAAATTTCTTTGATATGATTTGCGTTTACAAGTATTTATGAAAAAAAGAAAATTTGTCAAAAATTTCCAAAATTTTGCAATTTTCAAACTTTTAATTTTTGTGCCCTTAAATCAGAGTCGTGTCACACAAAATAGTTAAAAAATAACTTTTCCCACATGCCAACTTTACATCAGCACAATTTTGGAAGCATAATTTTTTTTAGGATGTTACAGTATAAGGGTTAAATTTGACCAGTGATTTCTCGTTTTTCCAACAAAATTTACAAAACCATTTTTTAGGGACCACCTTACATTTGAAGTGAGTCAACATGACAGAAGATACCCAAAAGTGACACCATTCTAAAAGCTGCACCCTTCAAGGAGCTCAAAACTACACTCAAAAAGTTTATTAACCCTTCAAGTGCTTCACTAGAACTAAGGCAATGTAGAAGAAAAAATGAACATTTTACTTTTTTCACAAAAAAATTAATTTGGACCCCCATCTGTGGATGTCAGGCCCTCAGACCATCCTCATGGAGTCAGTTTGTAACCATTTGTGCAGACACATGCACATTTGTGGCCTGCTGGAGGTTGTTTTGCAAGGCTTTGGCGTTGCTCCTCCTGTTCCTCCTTACACAAAGACAGAGGTAGCGGTCCTGCTGCTGGGCTATTGCCCTCCTATGGCCCCCTTTATGTCTCCTGATGTACTGGCCAGTCTCCTTGAAGCGTCTCCAGCCTCTGGACACTATGCTAACAGACACAGCAAACCTTCTTGCCACATCTCGCATTAATGTGCCATCCTGGATGAGCTGCACTGCCTGAGCAACTTGTGTGGGTTGTAGAGTCCATCTCATGCTACCACAAGAGTGAAAGCAAAACCAACATTCAAAAGTGACCAAAATATCAGCCAGAAAGCATTGGTACTGAGATTTGGTCTGTGGTCCCCACCTGCAGAATCACTCCTTTATTGAGGGTGTCTTGATAATTGCCAATAATTTCCATCTGTTTATTCCATTTGCACAACAGCATGTGAAATTGATAGTCAATCTGTGTTGCTTCCTAAGTGGACAGTTTGATTTCACAGAAGTTTGATTTACTTGTAGTTATATTCTGTTGTTTAACTGTTCCCTTTATTTTTTGAGCAGTATAATATTCTGTTGTAATTTTAAAAACTCATGTCTGAACTTTTTCTGAAAAAATATATTCTGAATTTTCCACTGAAATAACATAAATCGCTGATCTACACATATGCAAGCACTTAATATGCGAATTACACCAAGGCGCATACCACATCCCCTGGGCAGGGGAGGAATCAAAAGAAAATGCTGACATACGAAGAGCATGGCTGACTACATCATGAACTTCAATGCTGTTCACTGTCCCAATGATATGGAGAGAGCAGAGAGATCATGTAACAGATTGCTACTTCTCCCTTACAAATGTAACAGGATATTTAGCAAAGAACAAGAAATCAATAGAATATCCTAATCTTCCTTCAGCCTTAAAACCAGTGCCACACGATGAAAGTTTTCATGTTCCAAAGCCGCCCAAAGTATGGACAATGGAGGACGACGAAGATGAACTAACAATGTCAGTGGAAAATGAAACTGTAGTAGACCCAGACTTTGAGCCTTCTACATCTAAAGGTACTCTCACACTTAGCGATCGCACCAGCGATTACAACAACGACACGACCTGGCAGAGATTGTTTGTGCATCGCTATATGGTCGCTAGTGAGCTGCCACACAGGCAGATCTCATAAACGACACATCAGCAATCAGCGATCTGTATAACGACCTCGGCGGTCGTTGGGACCTGTCACTCAGCATGTATTGTAAAAGACCCAGACCTCGATAGGCGGTATTGAGCGCTACCTTTTCCATGCCCCTCTGCACAGATTGGTGGTCACTGTATGTCATGACTGTTATTTCACAGCTCTCGCTTTGTGATTGGACGACCGCGTCATAAAAGACGATGCATTAGCGGTCCTTTGCATTGTTCTCAAGCGCTGTGGTTCATACCAATTTCCAGCAGCGTTCCATATTGCGTCCTGCTAGCCTTCTGCTTTGCAGCTCGTGAGATCCAGTCTGAGCCGCTATTGTGTTTGCCCCAGATTTATTCCTTCAGGATCTTTAAACTGTCTTGTAAGGTAGGCACTGTTTTCGTTATTTTATGTTTTTTTTGGCATTTAATTTTGTCACCAATACAGCACGGCACAGAAAGAGAACTTAAAAATCCTCTAATAGCAGAAAACAGCAATAAAGCAACAAAGTTTACCCGTACAGGCCTCCAGGATGCAGTGGACCCATATAATTAAGATAACACAGGTGCAAAAATACCAATGAAACAACCGCTCGCAGCCTACCAATACATGGAGGGGGCGGTTGCTTGGTATATTGATGTACAAAAAAACTTGTATGCGGCGCTGTTCACAACATGGCCCGCACAGCATCCAGGCCAGCCTAGTAGTGACACCCTTCTATTAGCTCAGGCGGGCTGGCCCAGTACTATCAAAATGCATGCCATGGGGACAGACACCGCAGTTTACAAGACCAAATGGGCCCAACTGCACCCTGAATAAAAAGTGCAAAAAACACATTTACAAAAAATGTGGAGTATTAGCTGATATTTTGGCCAAAATACGTGAGCCCGTAACCTGCGTCAAAGATCTCCACGTTTACGGGTACCTAACACTAAATACTAACACCAATACAGCAAGACACAGAAAGAGGACATAAAAATCCTCCAATAGCAGAAAACAGCAATAAAGCAACAAAGTTTACCCGTACAGGCCTCCAGACAAATGCACTGGCGGGCTAACCCAGTACTATCGAAATGCATGCCATGTGGACAGACACCGCAGTTTACAAGACCAAATGGGCCCAACTGCACCCTGCGAGCGGTTGTTTCATTGGTATTTTTGCACCTGTGTTATCTTAATTATATGGGTCCACTGCATCCTGATAGTGCATTTGTCTGGAGGCCTGTACGGGTAAACTTTGTTGCTTTATTGCTGTTTTCTGCTATTGGAGGATTTTTAAGTCCTCTTTCTGTGCCGTGCTGTATTGGTGTTAGTATTTAGTGTTAGGTACCCGTAAACGTAGAGATCTTTGACGCAGGTTACGGGCTCACGTATTTTGGCCAAAATATCAGCTAATACTCCACATTTTTTGTAAATATGTTTTTAGCACTTTTTATTCAGGGTGCAGTTGGGCCCATTTGGTCTTGTAAACTGCGGTGTCTGTCCCCATGGCATGCATTTTGATAGTACTGGGCCAGCCCGCCTGAGCTAATAGAAGGGTGTCACTACTAGGCTGGCCTGGATGCTCTGCGGGCCATGGTGTGAACAGCGCCGCATACAAGTTTTTTGTGCATCAATATACCAGGCAACCGCCCCCTCCATGTATTGGTAGGCTGCGAGCAGTTGTTTCATTGGTATTTTTGCACCTCTGTTATCTTAATTATATGGGTCCACTGCATCCTGATAGTGAATTTGTCTGGAGGCCTGTACGGGTAAACTTTGTTGCTTTATTGCTGTTTTCGTCATTTAATTTTGTAGAACTTTATTCTGTTTTTATATATGTTTTTATATACAGCAGCCAAGGTACTTTTCCAGCCGCGCCCTCCGCCATCACATTTATCGGACAGTTAACTATTTAAGGGGCTACTTTGGGATGGGCAGCCATTTTTTTTCCTGCCGCGCCAACCACCGCCATTTTAAGATCCCAGCTGTGTTAACAGTTGTCAGCCATCTATGAATTTTTTTTGGGCAGCCATTTTTTATTACTGCTGCGCCCACCACCGCCATTTTAAGATCCCAGCTGTGTTAACAGTTGTCAGCCATCTATGAATTTTATTTGGGCAGCCATCTTTTTTCCTGCTGCGCCCACCACCGCCATTTTACGATCCCAGCTGTGTTAACCGTTGTTGCCCATCTATTAATTTTTTTTGGTCAACCATTTTATTTCCTACGCATTTTATTTTATCATACCTTTAAATGATACAAATGTTACTTGTATTGGGCTGTTCTCACATAATCCTTTTTTTATTACAGATGGCCGATAAGCAAGATTTCCTGCGTGATTTCATTGAGATGTACCACTCGATACTTTGCTTGTGGAAAATAAAGTCGTCGGATTACAGCAACAGGATGAAAAAGAAGGAGGCGTACCAAAAACTGGTTGAGCTTTCCAAAAACCATTACCCCAATGAGCCAGTGGATGAGTCAGCGGTCAAAAAAAGCATTCAGGACCTCCTCACTGTATACAGGAAAGAACTGAACAAAGTGGAGAATTCTAGCAAATCTGGAGCCGGGTCTGAAGACATATATGTCCCCAAATTGTGGTACTTTGAACTTCTTGCTTTCACAAGGGACCAAGAAGTACCAAGAAAAATGGCTTCTATGTTGGCACCAGACCCTGTGATCCTGCAGGACTCCCCTGTCGGAGATGTAAGTACCTTTCTTGTAATACACACTGGAATGTACATGCCCAACTGGACTAGAAATTGTAAATAAATTTGGATTAGTCTACTAAATAGCAAAAGTTAACCCTTCATGTGCTGATAATTAATGAAGTTTAACTGTTGAGGCCGATCCATTTTACATACCATTGAAGGACAGTTAGTAACCATTGATACTAGTCCCGTCCTCACATTTTGGTTGCATTTTGGTGTTATTGTGTGATGATAAATTTCTTTTGTTTTGTATTGTAACATGCATTTTCTGTTCATGTAGGACACAGAAGAGGCTGTCTCCACACCTCCGTCAATCACGCCTGAAGAAGACAGCATGGCAACGGTGCAAGAGGAGGAAACTCTAGAGCCACCATCCTCATCTGTGCCGAGGCAACTTACATTTTATGCTAGAAAAAGGAAGGCCCCCACCTCGGCTACTCCTGAATTTATACAACTTGCAACAAAAGTCCTAACAACAACACAGAACCAACCCCAGATTACCGACTTTGCTATGCAAATGAGAAGCTACCAACATTAGATCCGATACAGCGTGTACATGCTGAAAGGGTAATGTTAGAGGTGTTGAGTTTTCGGCAACAGGAAAACTTACAGACATGTCTGGTGTCATGGACAGACATCACTACCCGCAGTACTCTTGGCCGCACAATCCAGAGCCTCTTGAAATAACAATGAGGAGGGGGATAGACCATCAGCAGAACCCAAGCCTTATTCCGCCACCTTTTTTTTATACACCGCCAAGGCAACGTGGTAATGACAACTATACATATTACCAACAGTTGTAGTTGGGCGAATATTTTGTAAAGTTTTTTGTTGTGTATATATTTTTTAAATTGTTTTAGTTATTTTAATAAAAAGGTTATTTATCTGCAGAATAGTGGTCTGCTTTTCTTGTTTTTTGTAATTTCAACATTATTTTTGACAACAATAAAAATGTTATATTTATCTTTCATCTACTTTAATCTAGTCAGCACATACGGGGTTATGGGAGTACTAGCAGTCATGGGAGTACCAGCAGTCATTGGAGTTCCAGCATTGGTAAAAAAAAAAAAAAAATAATATTTCAAAAATGGACACCATTTCTTTTATATGCCGCGGTCACACTAGCGCTAAAAACTGAAAGATGTCCGTACACACACACCCGGACGTCTGCCCAACTAAGTCATCATTTAGAAACAATACACACGGCTGCGTATATAAACGTAAATTATATATTTTTTTCATATATATATATATATTACTTTTTTTGGTAAACATTTTACAACATTTTTTTTAACATAAATAAAAAATAAGTATAAAAAAAAAAATATTTGGTACTGCCACCCTGTTGTAGGCCCGTCAACAACCTCTCCAGCATCACTCCGTGCACATCCATAGCTGCCAGAGTGACTGCCATCGCTGCCCTCATCCGCCGGTGAGATGCCAGCAGGGCCTGTGCAGTGGGGATTTCTGTTGATGAAATGTTAATCAGTCAATTATTTAGAAACTACAAAATAAAGGTACATGTTTGTTGTTTTCATACTTACGGTATTGTGGTGGCACTGTTCCCTCTGCTGAGAGGCTAATAGCCCACCCCGAACCAGTGGCACCGGCAGCTAGGGGACACAAAAAAGAAAATATTACATGACTGCCCTCCATCCTTTCCAAACCCAATGGTTCCAGTCCCCCTTTTTTTTTCAAAATAAAAATATGTGCTTTAATTACCGGATGGAGAGCCTGCATCGGTATCACGGAGTGATGCTGGTGACAATATCACCTGTGGGGGCGGGCTGGCAGCAGGCGAAGGAGTTGGTGGTGTAACAGGGTGATCCCCTGGAGATGGTGGGGCTGATGGTGGTGCTGACCGTGATGGCGGGGTAGATAGTGATGGTGGTCCTAGAGAGAGGGAAAACATTCCATAGATATCTGAATGTTAATTGCTTTTTTGTCATTGTGAAAACAACGCTGTGCCGAATATTGTGAAGCGAGTTGTTAAATCCTCACCAGTATTCGAATAACGCATAACTCAGCTACTATTATAGAACCCTAACGAGTATACTTGCTCTTCCCAACTAATAATTTTATGTGCTACTCTTTTACAGTTGTGCTTTTAAAGACTGCAATAACCATTTTTTTTTCTTACTACTTGCCTAACATTAAAAAATTAATTGTACTTTTAATGTGAAAAAGTTTTGGTTATAAATAATTTAAAAAAAATCTGTAGAAGTGTATGATTTTTTACAACCAACCCCCCAAGAAAACAAAAATTATTCACACTTTTTTGAAGTTTCACTTTCACTTTCGGTATATCACATTACAATGCCCCAGCATTTTTATGTTTTAGACCTATGCTGAAAGCTAATGGCATCATGCTGCGTGTTTACATGCTGACACTGTTCAAAGGCACAACGTGCTCCGTCTGATATGGAGCGGTCAAGTACACGTCCATAGACATCATCCAAAACAAAAAAAAAGAAACTCGTCAGATTTTGTCAAAAACACTCACCCTGTCCCCTTTGGTTTTCGGTGCGGATGCTGGCGATGCGGTCACTCAAGCAGTATCGCAGATCGACCAACTTTTTGCAGATCTGCATGATGGTCCACTCCATGCCAAAGTTCCACATTAGGCCTCTTCTAATTTTTTTTAATACTCGCTTCTTGTGGAGCATGGGACGGGTGTGTCTTGTGCACTCATAGTCCTGTGCATCCAATTGTTGTACCAAGAAACGAACCTCTTGCTCCCCCCAAGGTACAGAATGCCTGGACGCCATGTTTGCCACTCATGTGTCCTCCAGGCCGCATTAACGCCGCCCACCTGAGCATCATGACGTCATGGTGCACGGGAACGCTGATGCGTCATATTTATTCCGCGGCCTCTTTGGGGACGCAACAAAGTTGCATTATATGTCTAGGCATTACAAGTTTTCTATTGCTACACATTCATATTATAAATAGGTTTATATACTCCCCTCTCCCCATCACACCCATCATTACACCTCTCCCCATTACTTCTCCTTCCCCATCGCACCCATCATTTTGCCTTCTCCCCATTACTCCCCTCTCCCCATCGCACCCATCATTTTGCCTTCTCCACATTACTCCCCTCTCCCAATCACACCCATTATTAGCCCGCTAATTACTTCTCCTTCCCCCATCCCTCCCTTATTGCCCTTCTCCCTTATTGCACATATTAGTGAAATAACAAGAAAGCATTTGTTAATGTACATTTTTTTTATTAACAGGAAATATAATAAATAATCATAAAAATTTTTTTTAAATGCCGACTATATCTGATGCTGCCAAGTCACTGCACCAGGCCTGTTAAAGCATTGGCAGTACTTGTCTCGGCAGGCCTTCGCATCGTCCTTGCTCCTGCCTTGATTGACAGGTTGAAGTCCTGCAACAGCGGGATCATTTTCACGCCATTCTCTGAGCACCACGTCACCATTGGTATCCGATGCCATGAAGCCTGGCAGACTGTAAGCTAGAGCATCGCGCTGCCGAAGAAAATGGTTGAGAACGCAACAGGCCAACACCACAGAGTCTATAGATTTCAGCTTCATATTGATTGGTGTGTGGAAAACCCTGAAGCGGTTGGCCATGATGCCGAAGGCATTCTCAACAACCCGTTGTGCCCTTGACAGTCTGTAATTAAAAATACGCCTTTCCTCTGTCAATGTTTTTTGTGGGTATGGTTTCACAAGATTTGCATGAAGGGGGAAGGCTTCATCGCCCACAAAAACAAAGTTAAAGTTGGCGATGGTGTCCAAGTTGGTTGGCAAGTGCAGTTCAGAGTTATTCAAGCGTTCACCAAAGATAGTGTGCTCCAAAATGCCACCGTCCGAAACCCTTCCGTTCATGCCAACATCAACGTTTATAAATTCATATTATTTGTTAGCCATTAAAAGGTATCATACCCACAAGATTCCTATTTTGTTTCTCTCACTGAGAGCACTTTATATATTAAATTCATAATTGGCATTAACAAGGGTCATGAGGATCACGCTGAAGTAGCCCTTGTAGTTATAGTAATAGGATCTGCTGTTAGGTGGTTGCATGATCCGCACATGTTTGCCATCCAAGGCACCACCACAGTTTGGGAACTGCCAAATACATTCAAAATCAGATGCAATTTTTGCCATTCCGCCTTTGATTTTGGAAAAGGCATGTAGCTGCGTAAACTGTGGACGATGGTGTTGCATGTCTCTGGAATTAATACGCTGAGGAGTGATCGAGAGGCAGCAGCCGAAAATTGCAAGTCTTTCATTGAACGTCCGGTTGCCAGGAGTCGCAGCGTGACTGCCAAACATTCCTCTGCCTAAACAGCTGCAGGCATCTTGCCATCAATGAGTGGCCTCACACATTCCAGTAGCAGCTTGAATGATTCCTCCAACATCTGTAGATAATTACGGAAATCCTGTGGATTCTTCTCCTGCAACTCTCTCACTAGATGCATGTGGGTGAATTTGGACCTCTGCTCCAGCCATTCTCTGGTCCACATACGACGCTTTCATTTGGACCGCCTCTCTTCCATCCGTGCCTCTTCTTGTTGATCTCCCTCCATCAGTAATGCAGCTGCCACAACCACACACTCCGTGGTGTTCATGTTCATTATGTGCAACCTGACCGGTAAAGAAGAGAGAAGTTAATAAATAAAATTAAAAAAAGATAAAGATATTTTTATAAGAGTACTCGTTTTTGGTTAACATTGCATTTGTTAACATTGAAATAACAGCGAGCTTACAAAAGGTAACGCAGCAAAGAGCCTAAAATGGTGGGGGTGGGCGCAGCAGTCAAAAGATTGCTAGGTAATCCTATGTTATGGAGGATCAAATATAACAAATAGATTACCTGTAAACGCAACAAAGATCTAAAAATTGCAGGGGTGGGCACGGCAAAAAAAAAAAAATTTGCGGCAACACAACTGTATATATATCGAAGGCAAGCAGCCAAAAAGAAGGAAAAAAAAAAAAGGTGTGTTAAGATACAGGAAAAAAAAAAATAATAAAACATCACAAGCAATATGTACCTTGCAAGGGAAATCCAAAAATCCAGAAGGTATTAATTCCAAGATGAAGCGCAGTAGCGACTCTGACAGGATCGCAGAAAAAACCCACACAAGATAGTATCCTCGCACAAAGGAATAGCACCAGAACGTTGGAGTAATCCAAAAATCGCTCAGGAACAATGGATGGGGGCGCAGTTTTACGTTTTCATTTATTGCTGATGTGATGTAGAGGCCACCAACAGGAGCTGAGGGGGCGTTACAAAAGAAAACCTAGTCCCGCCTGAGCCGCTGAGATATGAGTCGCCAATGAGGTCGCTCGTCGTTCATAAAGGGTGTCAAACTCAGCGATTCAGGCTCACCAGCTGGACGCTAATGATTGAAAAACGGCCCAGGACGTTCGAGCATGATCAGTGACATCGCAGCGGGGGCCACATCAACGCTACATGTCACACACAGCGACATCGCTGACGATGTTGCTGCTGCGTCATAAAATTGGTGTCGCTTAAGTGATATCGCTAGCGATCTCGCTTAGTGTGACAGTACCTTAATCCACATCTGTTCAGTCAAGCTGATCTGAGTCACTTGGTCAGAGATATGAAATTGTCAGAAAGGCAGGCAGTATTGTTAGGATCAAGACTACAAGAGCGGAATCTCTTATTACCAGGAAAAAGAGTTTCTGTTTTTCGCATTCGTCAAGAAGACCTCAATCAATTTTTCAACCATGTTGACAATTTAACCTTTTGCAACGACATCTTGGGGTTGTTTGGTGCTCTTGGATGCGAACATGACCCGAAATTAACTGACCAATTCCTATGCGTTTTTACGACAGTAAAAATGTTGAAATGTTTGGAAAAGGTGCTGAATGGAAGAACAGCATAGGGAAGATCTCTGGAAGAATCTCTGAATCCAAAATTGCTGCTGAGAAAAATAGTGTCATAGTTTTACTCCAATTTAAGAACTCACAATAAAATATTCAAAATCAAAGAGAAATTGGAGATAACAGGAAATAAATGGTAAGAAACACTCTTTCCTGTATAATGATTTGTATATAAGGCAACATTTAATTAGGATTTAAAAAAAAAAATTTAAGTTAACTAATAAGAAATTTTTATTAAAAAATTGGAAATGTCAGTGTAATTTATGAAGGAAGCAATAACTGCCAAACATTTGATGGAAGAGGTACTCAGATACTGTTAGCAGGGTGGTCAGGTGAGGAAAGTCTTCAGGAGTGGACCCCTGGATTGTGGAACCGAGGGGCCCCGGGTGAGCCGCCAGGTGGAGCCGACCCCTATACAGGGATCGTTAGGGGCAGACCCAGGGGTTCGGGTACCACGATAGCCGGTACAGAGAGGGGTGGCTCAGAATGGACTGGAATAAGAACACGGGACTACAGGAGACAGGAGTAGGACTGCAGGTCTGGACCACGGACAGTAGGATATGGAGGAAAGAACCGGAGTAGGACTGTGGGACTGGACCATGGACAGCAGGACGAAGCAGGGACACGGAGGACAGGACCGGAGTAGGACTGTGGGACTGGACCATGAACAGCAGGACGAAGCAGGGACACAGATTACGGGACCGGAGTAGGACTTTGGGACTGGACCATGGACAGCAGGACGAAGCAGGGACATGGGAGACAGGACCGGAGTAGGACTGCGGGACTTGACCACGGACAGCAGAACGGAGCCAGGACACGGAGGACAAGACCAGAGTAGGACTGCGGGAGACAAGCGTGGGAAAGGTGAGAAGCACTGGTAGCGGAACAAGGGGCCTAATGTGCAATGTAACATGAAGATCAGGTGCCGCCATTACAGGAGTGCGGCCTGATATGCCCCTGCCGGGTCTCCCATTGGTCTGGCTGTGCTTCCAGGTCAGGGCACCGCCGGAGCACAAGAGACAGGGGGAGGCGTGGCCGCAGCCTACGGCGCATGCACATAGCATGCATAGACACCGCTGGCCGCGGACTTGTCAGAAGAGGCCGTCGCAGCTGCCAGGCAGTGAGGGGCTGCGGCGCGGGAGCAGAGGCATGGTGAGTATACAATGGTGGCGTGAAAGTACCCCCTCCCTTAAGCCACCCTCCCCTGAGATTGTCAAAAAATCTCCTGTGAATGCGGGGAGCATTGATATTCTCCCAGGGTTCCCAGGACCTCTACTCAGGACCAAAGCCCCTCCAGTCAATAAGAAAAAAGGTCCTACCTCCAACCTTTTTCATGTCGAGGATATCCTCCACTTCAAAGATATTATCAGTACCAACTGGCTGAGAAAAGGGGTCAGGTACGGAGTGGAAGCGGTTCAGTACCACAGGTTTCAGGAGAGAGACGTGGAAGGTGTTTGGGACTCGGAGCGAAGCAGGCAACTTCAACTTGTAGGCGACATCTTTGACACATCCAAGAATTTCAAAAGGACCGATGTACCGCAGACCCAACTTGTAAGAGGGCAATTTCAGCCGGATATACTTGGATGAGAGCCAGACTTTGTCACCGGTGCTATACGGTGGAGGATCCAATCTCTTCTTGTCGGCATAATTTTTCATCCGATCACCAGCCTTCTTGAGTGACGTGTTGGTCTCGGCCCACATTTTGGAAAATTCTGAGGACATGGAGTTGGCCGCGGGTACCTCGGAGGCAGGGGTTACAGGGAGGGGAACACCAGGATGTCTGCCAAATACAATGAAAAACGGAGACTTGGTCGAGGTTTCACCAGTATGGTTGTTGTAGGTGAACTCTGTCCAGTGAAGCAAGTCAACCCAGTCGTTTTGGTGGGTGTTGGAAAAATGGCGTAGGTACCCAGTCACCGTCTGGTTGGTTCCCTCCACCTGCTCATTGGACTGCGGATGGTAAGCAGAGGAGAATGTTGTGAGTTCATGTTCCCCTTCACCATTGAGGTCTGATGAACTCCCTCTTCTGGTGAAGGAAGGTAGTGAGGCTGATTACCAAGCACCTGGGCAGGATGATGATGACTGGGTGACGGGAATTACTGACTGGATATAAGGCAGCCGATGCCCTTCTGCCTTGCTGGTGATCTCTCTGAGGGATTCTAGGAGACCAGTCTGATTCCTGCTCCTCAAAAGCTAAGTTTTCTGCTCTACTTTTTGCATTTGTGTTTTGGTTTTGTTTTGCATTGTTTTCCTTGATTTCTGCCATTCCCTGCTGGGGTGAGCTGAATTCCTTTTTGCTCTGTCTTCAGAAAATACCTGAGTACTGATATAGTCTTTTTGAAGCCTAGCGTCTTCAGGGCTTTTTTCCCTATCAGCTGTTGGCTCTTGTTTTGATAGGGTTTTGGTGGATTACAGACAGCAGCTTTTCTATCCTGTCCTATCAAGTTAGCTTGGGCCCCATCATTTGCTCAGCCTATCTTTCTATCTGTGTGAGTGTTTTTTCATCTTGCTTCACCATCATTATATGTTGGGGGCTGCCTATTGCTTTGGGGTCTGCTCTGGGGCAGTTTAGATTTCCCTTTCTGTCTTTAGGCTATGTAGTTCTCCGGCTGTGATCGAGGGGTCTAGGGCACCGTAGGAACCCCCCACGGCTACTGCTAGTTGTTGTTGATAGGTTCAGGGGTCTGCCAATGTCTCTGGTTTTCTGGACTTAGCTAGTATTTCTGTTTTTGCCTCCTACGGTGACTCATTCATAACAGGAGAAGTAGAGAGAAACGTTCATGAGCTTACAAAGTGCCCGCCAGAACTTGGAGGTGAACTGAACTCCCTGATCAGACACAATACTTTGAGGTAGTCCATGGAGTCTGAATATCTAATGGATAAAAACTTTGGCTAACTGAGGACCTGAGGGAGACCGGACAGAGGGATTAAATAGGCCATCTTGGAGAAATGGTACACCACCATCAGGATTACTGTACAAACAGAAGAATGGGGCAAATCGGTGATGAAATCCATGGCGATGTGTTCCCAAGGAACCACAGGGACTGGCAAAGGAAGCAATAAGCTGGATGGAAGTCATCATGGCACTTTGCTCTTAGCGCAGGAGGGACAAGAGGCCACGAAATCAACCACATCTTGGTGAAGTGTAGGCCACCAGTAGTGATGCGTGATGAGGGCGAGCATCTTCTTAGTTCTGGCATGACCAGCCAGTTTGGAGGAATGACCCCATAGTAGGACCTTTCTCTTGAGATTCTCAGGCACAAGGGTTTGCCTGGAGGTGGAGAAAGCCAATTCACTGGACCCACAGTGATGATTCTAGTGGGCCCAATTATGTGCGAAGGTTCCTCCACTGTCTCGGTCGGCTGGAAGACCCTGGATAAGGCGCCGGCTTTAGTGTTCTTGCTGCCAGGGTGAAAACGGAGCTCGAAATCAAAATAGGCAAAAAAAAGGACCACCTGGCCTGTCAAGGATTGAGTCTCTGGGCAGACTGGAGATAGGCCAAGTTTTTGTGGTCAGAGAAGATTACAAAGGTGTGGACAGCCCCCTCCAGAAGATGACACCATTCTTCCAGGGCCAATTTTATGGCCAACAGTTCACGGTCACCGATCGAGTAGTTGCATTCGGATGAAGAGAAAGCTTTCGAAAAGAAGCCACAGGGACGCAGTCGACCGGAGGCGGATCTCTGGGACAGTACTGCCCCGGCACCTGTTGAGGAAGCGTCCACCTCAAGCACAAAGGATCTGTTGCTTTCAGGGCGGTACAACACAGGGGCTGTGGAGAAAGCCCATTTTAGAGTCTGAAAGGCTTCTTCCGCCTCCGTAGTCCATGAATTGGGACTCGTCCCCTTTCAGGTGAGAGCGGAAGTAGGCTTATTTATTGCGGAAAAATGGGGACTAAATTGCCTGTAGTAGTTGGCAAATCCGAGAAACCGTTGTATAGCTCTTACCCTGACGGAACAAGGCCATTTGAGGATGGCAGTCAGTTTCTCAGGATCCATCCTTAATCCACCGTCGGAGATAATGTAGTCCAGAAACGGCAGAGAGGTTTGCTTAAAAAGAGACATTTCTCTATCTTAGCTTACAAGCGATTCTCCCGAAGACGCTGTAACACCAGGCGAACCCTCTTTCTGTGGGATGAAAGATCAGGTGAGAAAACAAGAATGTCATCCAAGTAGACTACCACACATGAGTACATGAGATCCCGGAAGATCTCATTGACGAACTCTTGAAGCACAGCAGGAGCATTGCAGAGACCAGAGGGCATGACCCGGTACTCATAATGGCTGTCTCGAGTGTTGAAAGCAGTCTTCTACTCGTCACTTGCGCAGATACGGATCAGATTATAGGCTCCCCTAAGGTCCAACTTGGAGAAGACCCGGGCCCTTCTGAGACTGTCAAACAACTCCGGAATGAGTGGAAGAGGATACCTGTTCTTGATGGTAATCTCATTCAAGCCCCTATAGTCAATGCATGGCCGCAGAAATCCGTCCTTCTTCTTGACGAAGAAAAACCCGGCTCCCACGGGCGTAGAAGATTTCCATATAAATCCTTTGGCGAGGTTCTCCCGGATATATTCAGACATGGCTATGGTCTCTGTGGGAGACAGCGGGTAGATTCTGCCCCTTGGGGGAGTTGAACCGGGGATTAGTTCAATTGGGCAGTCAATAGGCCGGTGTAGGGGAAGAACCTCTGCCTCCCTCTTATCAAAGACTTCTGCATAGGAACTGTAGGCTGAACGAAGGCCCGCAAGGTCAGGGGGTGGCCGGGGAGCAGCAACAAGATGGACAGGAGTCAGGCAGTGATCCTGGCACAAGTGCCTCCAGCGGAGTACCTCCCCTGAAGACCAGTCGAGGACTGACTGATGTGTCCTTAACCTAGGGAGACCAAATAGAATCGCATGGGACAGCTTTGGCAAAATTTAAAAGACCATCATCTCTCGATGTAAAGCTCTAACTTGCAACTCCACTTCCTCAGTGACCAAGGTGATGGTCTCCTGTAGCGGTTTGCCATCCACTGCAGCAATCAGGTGAGGATTACGTAGGGTAACCACGGGAATTTGGTACTTGTCCATCTTTTCACTCCGGATGAAGTTACCTGCCGAGCCCGAATTACGTAGGCCACCTCGGACCCACGTTCTCTGCCCTGAAACCACAAGACCAGTCATAGTGAGAGGTTGAAAGGAGTCATTAGCACCTAGGGAGGCCTCCCTTACCTGACCTAGGTGGAGGAGTTTCTCAGTCTCTCGGGACAGGTGCAGACAAAATGACGAGTGCCGAGCATATCAAAGAACCAGATACTTGGGTGACATCTAAGTATCACTGAGCAAATTCGCTCATCATTACCAACCTGTCACTACATGAGTGGTCATAACCATGGATACCTAAGTTACTACAATGCCCTGCACATGGGGTAAGCGACATAGCAAATCAGATTAAGTATACTACACATTTCTACTTGGAAGCGTTTGCTAATATTATTATTATTACACCTACTACATATTGGCATAGGATTATGAAAATAGGAATACAGCTTTAGTAAAAAAAAACTAGCTGAAGAGCCCGGCACTTCCCAGGCATAGTAACTAACTACAGTTAGTTATAACAAATTATAATGATTATATCTATATATATAAAGGTGAGAGTAGAGCCCCGCCCACTCCGCATAGCAACATTCACTATTACATCCCACATCATCCCGTCAGCCAGAGCCACAGGACAACTACCACTAATATCCCACATTATCCCGTCACAGCCGCCGGGCTACTACCCCTAATATCCCACATCATCCCATCAGCCAGAGCCACAGGACTACTACCCCTAATATTTCACATCATCCCATCAGCCTGGGGTCAGAACCAGAGTGCTGAGTGGAATGGCCCTAACTTCAATACTGGGGATCCCTTTAAGAGAGGCCTGGCATCAGAACCAGAGCGCTGAGCGGATTTGCCCTAACATCCATACCAATGATCCCTTTAATAGAAGCCTGGGGTGAGAATCAGAGTGCTGAGAGATTTACCCTAACTTCCATACCAGAGATCCGTTTAAGAGAGGCCTGGGGTCAGTACCAAAGCGCAGAGTGGATTTGCCCTAACTTCCATACTGGATATCCCTTTAAGAGAAGCCTGGGGTCAGTACCAAAGCGCAGAGTGGATTGGCCCTCACTTCCATACCAATGATCCCTTTAAGAGGGACCTTGGGTCAGAACCAGAACACTGAGTGGATTTGCCCTGACTTGCATACCAATGATCCCTTTAATAGAACCCTGGGGTCGGTACCAAAGCGCAGAATGGATTTGCCCTAACTTCCATACCAATGATCCCTTTAAGAGACCCTGGGGTCAGAACCACAGAGCTGAGTGGAACGGTCCTAACTTCCTTAGCGGGGATCCCTTTAAGAGAGGCCTGGGGTCAAAACCAAAGCGCTGGATGGATTTGCTCTGACTTCCATACCAATGATCCCTTTAAGAGGGAAGATGTGCCTATTGGATGGAGGATGTGTGATGTGTATATGGGCACGGGAGGGGGGGATTAATTTCTGTCATGTGCTCTGTTCTCCTTTCTGCGGGGGCAGACAATGGCTGGTAGTTTATGTTCCCAGGGATGCTAGATTTCTCCCACCATATCAGTGTCTGCTAAGGTGTTGCCAAGTGGGAAAACTTGCTCATAGCAACCAATCACAGCTCAGCTTCTTTTAACCAGCCCTGGTGAAATGAGTGATGCTTAGTGATTGGTTGCAAGGAAAACTGTTGCTCATTGCAACCAAGCATAGCTCAGCTTCTTTTGAACAGCTCTGGTGAAATGAAAGATGCTTCGTGATTGGTTGGTGATACACACATACATGCATTCAGTTTTATATATATAGATAATCTCATAACTAGAGCTGAGCGACTTTGGTCGGATTGGGTTTCATGAAACAAAATTTGAGTCGGATGAAACTGGTCCGACTAGGGCAAAAAAAAGTCGGAGTTTCGTCCGAAACCCGACCCCAATGCAAGTCAATGGGGAATAAAAGTCGGCATTGAGTGGATGAATGTCATCCGCTCAATGTCGACTTTTATTCCCCATTGACTTGCATTGGGGTCGGGCTTCGGACGAAACTCCGACTTTTTTTGCCCTAGTCGGACCAGTTTCATCCAACTCAAATTTTGTTTCATGAAACCCGATCCCACCAAAGTCGCTCAACTCTACTCATAACCCATAATCAAAGTGGGTTTAATAAGGACTGGTCATGTTAAGCTAATCTGATAATCTTTTATGAGATGCTTAGTTACAGACTCAACAAGATTAAAGCCGTGGATGTTATCTATCTGAACTTTTCAAAGGCATTCAATATGGTGTCATATCGTAGATTGATATATAAAATGAGAACAATGGGTCTAAGGGAAAATATGTGTTATTGCGTTAAGAACTGGCTCAGTTATAGAAATAGAGGGTGGTTATTAACGGAACACAAGATTCAATCACAGTTAACAGTGAGGTACATGCGGGTCAGTTTTGGGCCATATTCTGTTTATCCTATTTATTAGTGACCTTGTAAAGTGGATACAGAATAAAATTTCATAAGTTCAAATGATATTAAACTGTTCAAGGTAATCAATACAGAGGAAGATAATTGAATTTTACGGAGGGATTTATGTAAGCTGGATGCTTGGGCTGAGAAATGTCAGTTGAAGATCAATGTCGATAAATGTAAGGTCATAAACGTGGGCTAAGGAAATAATATGTGGAATTATATACTAAATGGTGGAAGACTGGGAAAAACTCATGGAAAAAGACTTGAGAGTTTGAGTGGACAGCAGACTCAGCTCCAATGACCATTGCCATTCTGCTGCTCCCAAGGCAAATAAAATCTTGGGATGCCTTAAAAGAGGCATAGATTATCATAAGAACACAGTTCTGCCTCTAATCTAGTCAATAGTGCACCCACACTTAAAATACTGTGTACAGTGTTGGGCTCTAGTATAGATGAAGGACATAGCTAAACTACAGTTGTACAGAGACGAGCGACCAAAGTTATTAAGCAAATGGGTGGACTAACTGCACCAATACAGGTTATCAACCTTGGGTGATTCAGTTGGGAAAAATAAAGACAAAAAGTCCATTTACACAGATGGCACAATATAATACAAATTTTTAACTATTGGCGGTCTTTTGAATGCTTGTTTACACAGGCACAGCAAAGAGTAAAATGCACACAATGTACAAAATGTGGAGCTGGAGTTGAGACAGAAGAGTAACAACTGCAAGCTATTGGTTGGAAGTAACTTTCTGTAAATTTTACTGTTAGGTTTACTTCCTTGCAAAACTATAGGGTTTGTATATACAGTATACTTTTCTGTGTTTTCTGTAGTTTCTTATACTTTGTACAAACAGGCCCGCCACCTTTTTTGAGCTAGGCATTTCATCTATATAACTTACTATGGTCAGGTGTCTGAATAGTTGAACCTGTGTCCTGCGCTGCCCTTATCTAGATTAAGGTCTGCTGACACAAGATAGGGTTTCCATACTATAGACGGGATAGGTCTATTGCAGTAGGATACACCATGTCATGATGGGATGGCGTTTACGCTTTTTGGATAAAAATAGTGTTAGCTATCCTGTGTTATTAACATGTAATATTATTATTTACTACCACAGGGTATATGCTCATTTTGTTTTCTTCTTGGGTTTTGTCTGTGAAATGGCCACAATGTGCATGTGATCTTACACACTGCACATAGACCAACCTATACTCAGGCTCAAATCTTTGGTTTATTTGTGTCTATTGGCATATTTATCTCCAAAAGAAAAATTGCATGGCCTGTAAGTCTCTCTACGCTGGCTTGGCAATCTCCACTTGGAGAAATGTTCCCTCTTTGGCCCCCCAGAAGGAATGAAGATTTAAATAGCATTCTGGGAGCACCAAATGTACTGTACCATCAAACATGGCCTCTGATTGGTAAGACAGTCTATTTTGATTGGCTGACCATCAGGAACATCTTTAACCTTAGCAGCCCTGTCAAGCACAATAAATGCATCAGAGAAAGGCACCACTTACACTGTTGTGAGTACTGACACTGTCAGATATAGAGTGTGGGTGTCTGACAACAGAGACAAGGTCAAGTATGTGACAACCCCATCAGATTGCAACAGAATGAAGTCGTCGGATAGCTTTGACCAACTTTGGAGCAAGGACAGGAGAGCATGTTACAACTATTAGGATTGTTTTCAATAAAATGTGTAATTTTTTCAAGATTTATCTACATTTATGTCTCTGTTTACAGTATAATACAGTATGTTCTATTAGAGAACCTTTTAGGCTCACAGGTATATCGTCAAATCAAACATAACTATGCAAGCTGAAACTTTATTACAATTTTCTACTACGATGGAGTTGGGTATAATGTTCTATTGTTCTTAGTGATGAGTGAGTATACTCGTTACTCGGGTTTCCCCGAGCATGTTCGGGTGGTCTCCGAGTATTTTGGCATAAGCTAAATCTCCGAGGATGCCAAAATACATGCATGCTCGGGGAAACCCTAGTAATGAGTATACTCGCTCATCACTAATTATTATCTATTGTTCTATATAGCACATCTTAATATGAGTCTTCATTCACAGTATAAGGTTGGACATACAGTTTAAATGCCCATCTCTACTAACGGCACAGCGTGCGGGAGCATAGAGTGCCATGAAATTCACCACATTAAAAGGTTGTCCACTTCTAAAACAAACCCTTATCATTCTCAATGTTTGACCTCATTAAAATAGAAACACCTATACTCACCTCCCGTGCCAAAGCTATACCTGCAGTATCAGCAATCACATTCCCGAAGTTCACTTGAGGTTTTTATGTCACGTGAGCCCTGCGCAAAATCACTGCTTGTGTCACTGTCCCCACCTTCAGATGTATAAGTATTCAACAGGAAGGCAGAGCTGCAGATGTCCTCTCACTTCCTCTTGATTACTTCTACAACCAAAGGTGGGGAGAGTGCTGATTAGGTACAGGGCTCACATGACATAACAACCTCACATGAGCCTAAGAAACGTGAGTTCTTACACCACTAGAATGTCCCCGGTACAGGAGGTGAGGTTAGATGTTTTTATTTCAACAGGAGCAAACATTCAGAGTGAGAAGGGATTGTCCTAGTAGTGGACAACCCCTTTCAATAACCGGTCTATGGTAAAGAGACCATGAGAGTAACATTGTAGTTTAAATAGTGGAAGGGGTTGTGAGGCAGTGACCGGTGTCACATATAAAGGTCACTGTGTGTTCCCCCAGGATGCGCATGGAGGTGTATTGAGGCCATGGGATTGCATTACAGTCACAGGCGTAGATGTGGCTGCAAAGCAGAATAAAAGTGAGTGTAGGTCTTAGACATGCTGGTTGTCAAAGGAAGATTTAAGGAAATCCTGCTCTGGGCTTTTGCATTTTGAAATGGACTACAGACTAGTATTGGTGCAGTCCATTTCATTCCCGACCTGGGTTTTCCATGTGGTCCAGTTAAAATCCCTGCAGTAAAGAGTTTGGGTGTGTCAGGGTTAGTATCAGTTTGGTGTTTGCAAAAGTGCAGAGCAGAAGACTCTGCAGAGCTCCACCTGTGTGAGGCAACATAGGCCAGTAGAGCTAAACAGCCAAGGGAGCTTAAAGGACTGACAGCCACAGCTTACATGGCGGTGCAGTTGCCCATGGCAACGATCTTGGAGGTAGACTGTCCTGTGCCCAGCCGTGATCCAGAGGTGGACCGGTGTGTTTATCGACTTCAGTCTGGAGGTTATGGCTCCCGGCTGTGGAGGATATCATGTGCTGTGTTTTGCTGTAAGGTGAACATTAAAGAGTCTTTTGTTTTGAGCTTTGCTGGGTCACTGCCTCATCACTGCTCAGTGTAGACAGTGCTGCACTACATATGGTGGAGAATGTGGGCAGTGTGAACTGAGGCATACCCCAAAGAGTGCTGCATGTCAGTGAGAAAGCCTGCAATGCTACAGCTCAAGCCAGCTGGAAAAATGGAGGAGCTTTTGAAACAGGTGATCCTCGTTCAGCAGCAGGATCTACTATTCCAGCAGCAGCAAGAGGTGCTACAGTTCCAGCAGCAGCAGGAGCTACTGTTCCAGCAGCAGCAGCAAGAGATACTGCAGTTCCAGCAGCAGCAAGAGGTTCTGCAGTTGCAATGGCAGCAGCAGGAGTTACTATTCCAGTAGCAGCAAGAGTCGCTGAAGTTCCAGCAGCAGCAACCAGAGGCGCTGCAGTTGCATCAGCATGTAAAGAGGAGACCCCTAAGGTGTGGGGTGAACAATGGTGTCAAGAAGAGACCCCTAAAGTAAGGGGCGATCAGAGGATGCACCAGCAATCCTTAGCAGAGACTCATCCCACAAGGTCTCAGGCATATGACCTATTGCAGTTGGTGGAGGAATGGCTTGAGCCTGAAACTTTGACCCGGGCCCAGAATATAGTGAGGGTGGTGATCAACTGGCTGGTGAGGGCTCTGTCGGCTGCCATGCAGCATTGGGTGGGGCAAGGGGACCTGGGCACTCTGGACCAGCTGATAAGTTTGATTGCGTGGTATACAGCCACTCAGGACTTTGTATCAGAGCATGGGAAAAGTCCACAAACCTCTGTTGGGGCTAACCAAGACCAAGCCTGTGATGATGGGGTAACACAAAGTGAGGGTGACAAAGGACACATTTCCCCTAAAGCAACTCCAAGGTCTAGTAGTGCTGCAGTTATTAAGAGATGGCAGTGTCAAGGGCCCGGACATGTGGCTATCAACTGCCTTCTGACATCTAAACCCATGGACTGTGGGTATACCCGTCATGAGTCTATGTATGCCCAGCCAGTCTGTACCACCACTGCGGGCACTGCTGTCACCCGATGGTAGCTGCTGTGCCAGGTACTCATCAACGGGTACAAACGGAGGCTCTCCAGGACTCAGGGAGCATAGTGACTTTGGTCCATGGGTCCTTTGTTGCTGGGGACAACCTCAAAGGATGGAAAGTTAAGGTGATGGGTATCCATAGGGAAACCCAGGAGTACCAACCACAGAGGTTAATTTTTCCACACCATGTGGGGACATTAACCCCTTACCTACAAAGGACGTAATATTCCATCCATGTGACCCTGGACCTAACTACCATGGACGGAATATTACGTCTCAGCGATCAGCGGCGCCCACGTGGTGAGCGCCGCTGATCGCGGCCGGGTGTCAGCTAATTATCATAGCTGACACCCGGCACAATGTGTCATGGGCGGTCACGGACCGCCCCCGACACGTTAACCCCTTGTACACCGCGATCAAACGCGATCGCGGTGTACCGGGGGTTAAAGGGAAGCATCGGCAGGGAGCGGGCTCCCTCCGTGCTTCCCTGAGCCCCCCACGGCAGCGCAATGTGCAGCACTGCTGCAGGGGGCTCTTTCCCTACAGGCCCCCGGATCCAAGATGGCGACGGGGGCCTTTGGGGGCCTGTAGAGAGCTGACTTCCTCACTGCCTGCAAAGCGCAGGCATGAGGAAGTCTGCAGCAGTGCCTGTGACAGATCGCTGATCTGTCACAGTGATCTGTGATGTGACAGATCAGCGATCTGTCACAGGACAGTGATGTCCCACCTGGGACAAGGTAATAAAGTAAAAAAAAAAAAAAAAAAAAGTGTTAAAAATAATTTTAAAAAAATCGCTAAATAAATTAGTAAAAAAAAAAAAAATATTCCCCAATAAATCCATTTTTTCAAAATAAAAAAAAACAAAAACAATAAAAGTACACATATTTGGTATCGCCGCGTCCGTAATGACCTGCCCTATAAAACTGTCCCATTAGTTAACCCCTTTAGTGAACCCCTTAAAAAATAAAAATAAAAAACGAAGCAAAAAATAATGATTTATTATCATACCACCGAACAAAAAGTGCAATAACGCACAATCAAAAAGACGCATATAAATATCCATGGTACCGCTGAAATCGTCATCTTGTCCCGCAAAAAACGAGCCACCATACAGCATCATCCACAAAAAAATAAAAAAGTTATAGCTCGCAGAATAAAGCGATACAAAAATAATTATTTTTTATATAAAATTGTTTTCATTGCAAAAAACTGACAAAACATAAAAAAACGACCTAAATGAGGTATCGCTGTAACCGTACTGACCCGAAGAATAAAACCGCTTTATCAATTTTACCGCACGCGGAACGGTGTAAACGCACCCCCCAAAAGAAATTCATGAAACGCTGGTTTTTGTTCATTCTGCGTCCCAAAAATTGGAATAAAAAGCGATCAAAAAATGTCACGTGCCCGAAAATAATACCAATAAAAACGTCAACTCGTCCCGCCAAAAATAAGACCTCACATGACTCGGTGGGTCAAAATATGGAAAAATTATAGCTCTCAATATGTGATGATGCAAAAACTATTTTTACAATAAAAAGCGTCTTTTAGCGTGCGACAGCTGCCAAACATAAAAACCGCCATAAATAGTAAATCAAACGCCCCGTTATCACCCCCTTAGTTAGGGAAAAATAATAAAACTAAACGAAAATGTATTTATTTCCATTTTCCCGCTAGGGTTAGGGTAGGGTTAGGGTTAGGGCTAGGGTTAGGGCTAGGGTTAGGGTTAGGGCTAGGGCTAGGGTTAGGGCTAGGGTTAGGGCTAGGGCTAGGGCTAGGGTTAGGGCTAGGGCTCAGATTATGGTTAGGGGTGTGTTGAGGTTAGGGTTGGAGTTATAATTGGGGGGTTTCCACTGTTTGGGCACATCAGGTGCTCTCCAAAGGCAACATGGCATCTGATCTCAATTCCAGCCAATTCTGCGTTGAAAAAGTCAAATGGTGCTCCTTCCCTTCCAAGCTCTGCCATGCGCCCAAACAGTGTTTTACCCCCACATGTAGGGTATCAGCCTACTCAGGACAAATTACAAAACAACTTTTGGGGTCCAATTTCTCCTGTTACCCTTAGGAAAATAAAAAATTGGGGGCAAAAATATAATTTTGCGGAAAAAAATGTTTTTTTTATTTTCACGCCTGGGCGTTATAAACTTCTGTGAAGTGCTCTCCACACATCTAGATAAGCTCCGTGGGGGGTCTAGTTTCCAAAATGGGGTCACTTGTGGGGAGTTTCAATAGTTTAGGTACATCAGGGGCTCTCCAAACGCACATGACACCCGCAGACCAATCCATCAAAGTCTGCATTCCAAAACGTCACTACTTCCCTTCCGAGCCCCGACGTGTGCCCATACAGTAGTTTTCTCCCACATATGAGGTATCAGCGTACTCAGGACAAATTGGACAACAATATTTGGGACCAATTTCTCCTGTTACCCTTGGGAAAATAAAAAAAATGGGGACTAAAAGATGATGTTTGTTGAAAAAATACGATATTTTTATTTTCACGCCCGGTCGTTATAAACTTCTGTGAAGCACTGGGGGGGTTCAAAGTGCTCACCACACATCTAGATAAGTTCATTAGGGGGTCTAGATTCCAAAAAAGGGGTCACTTGTGGGGGGTTTCCACTGTTTAGGTACATCAGGGGCTCTCCAAAAGCAACATGACACCCGCAGACCATGCCATCAAAGTCTGCATTCCAAAACGTCACTACTTCCCTTCTGAGCCCCGAAGTGTGCCCATACAGTAGTTTTCTCCCACATATGAGGTATCAGCGTACTCAGGACAAATTGCACAACCACTTTTAGGGTCCAATTTCTCCTGTTACCCTTGGGAAAATAAAAAAATTGGAGACTAATTGATCATGTTTGTGGAAAAAATAAGATTTTTTTATATTCATGCCTGGGCATTATAAACTTCTGTGAAGCCCTTGGGGGTTCAAAGTGCTCACCACACATCTAGATAAGTTCCTCAGGGGGTCTAGTTTCCAAAATGGGATCATTTGTGGGGGGTTTCCACTGTTTAGGTACATTAGGGGCTCTCCAAAGGCAACATGACACCCACAGACCATTCCATCAGTCTGCATTCCAAAACGTCACTACTTCTCTTCCGAGCCCCGACGTGTCCACATACAGTAGTTTTCTCCCACATATGGGGTGTCAGCGTACTCAGGACAAATTGGACAACAACTTTTGGGGTCCAATTTCTCCTGTTACCCTTGGGAAAATAAAAAAATGGGGACTAAAAGATGATGTTTGTGGAAAAAATACGATTTTTTTATTTTCACGCCCGGACGTTATAAACTTCAGTGAAGCCTTTGGGGGTTCAAAGTGCTCACCACACATCTAGATAAGTTCCTTGGGGGGTCTAGTTTCCAAAATGGTGTCATTTGTGGGGGGTTTCTACTGTTTTGGTACATCAGGGGCTTTCCTAACGTGACATGGTGTCCGATCTCAATTCCAGCCAAAAACGTCAAATGGCACTGCTTCCTTTCCGAGCTCTGCCATGCGCCCAAATAGTGGTTTACACCCACATGTGGGGTATCAGCGTACTCAGGATAAATTGCGCAATATCTTTTAGGGTCCTGTTACTTTTGGAAAAATAAGAATTGAGGGTGAAAAGATCATTTTTGTGGAAAAAATATGATTTTTTAATTGTACTGCTGTACGTTATAAACTTCTGTGAAGCCCTTGGGGGTTCAAAGTTCTCACCACACATCTAGATAAGTTCCTTGGGGGGTCTAGATTCCAAAATGGTGTCATTTGTGGGGGGTTTCCACTGTTTTGGTACATCAGGGGTTTTCCAATCGCGACATGGTGTCCGATCTCAATTCTAGCCAAAAACGTCAAATGGCGCTGCTTCCCTTCCGAGCTCTGCTATGCGCCCAAATAGTCATTTACGCCCACATATGGGGTATCAGCGTACTCAGGACAAATTGCACAATAACTTTTAGGGTCCTGTTACCCTTGAAAAAATAAAAATTGGGGGTGAAAAGATCATTTTTGTGGAAAAAATATGATTTTTTAATTGTACCGCTGTACGTTATAAACTTCTGTGAAGCCCTTGTGGGTTCAAAGTTCTCACCACATATCTAGATAAGTTCCTTGGGGGGTCTATTTTCCAAGATGGGGTCACTTGGGGGGGTTTCCACTGTTTAGGTACATCAGGGGCTCTCCAAACGCGACATGGCGTCCGATCGGAATTCCAGCCAATTTTGCATTGAAAAAGTCAAACGGCGCTCCTTCCCTACTGAGGTCTGCCATGCGCCGAAACAGTGGTTCCCCCCACATATCAGGTATCAGCGTACTCAGGACAAATTGCACAATAACTTTTGCAGTCCAATTTCTCCTGTTACCCTTGGTAAAATAAAGAAAATTGAACCTGAAGTATTTTTTTTGTGAAAAAAAGTTAAATGTTCATTTTTTTTTTAATATTCAAAAAATTCCTGTGACGCACCTAAAGGGTTAATAAACTTCTTGAATGTGGTTTTAAGCACCTTAAGGGGTGCAGTTTTTAGAATGGTGTCACTTTTGGGTATTTTCTATCATATAGACCCCTCAAAGCGGCTTCAAATGTGATGTGGTCCCTAAAAATAAAATGGTGTTGCAAAAATGAGAAATCGCTGGTCAATTTTTAACCCTTATAACTTCCTAACAAAAAAAAATTTTGGTTCCAAAATTGTGCTGATGTAAAGTAAACATGTGGGAAATGTTATGTATTAAGTTTTTTGTGTGCCGTATCGCTGTGATTTAAGGGCATAAAAATTCAAAGTTGGAAAATTGCGAAATTTTCAAAATTTTTGCCAAATTTCCATTTTTTTCACAAATAAACGCAAGTTATTTGAATGCAATTTTACCACTAACATGAAGTACAATATGTCACGAGAAAACAATGTCAGAATCACCGGGATCCATGGAAGCGTTCTAGAGTTATGACCTCATAAAGGTACAGTGGTCAGAATTGTAAAAATTGGCCCGGGAGTTAACGTGCAAACCACCCTTGGTAGTGAAGGGGTTAAACATGTGGTGGGAGTGGTGAAGACACTTCCATGTGGGACTGTGTTAGGAAAAGACTTGCCCCTGTTCTGGTCCCAGTGGGAGACCAGGGTTAACCCTCCCAAGGTAAATGCTATTCTGGGTGCAGAACCCGAAGATCCCAAGTCAGGGATACCTGCCATAGGGGTCGCCAACCTTAGGACAGAGTGTAACACCGATAGGCTTCCCCTAGAGGTGTTGGCAGGAGAGATCGAGGAGACCCCACTGAACCTCTACCTGGAAATTTTCCTTGGTAAGTTCAGGACAGTCTAATTCCAGGGGCCCAAATAGAAACATGCAAATAAAAAGAAAGCCTGGAGGAACCAGGAGTGTGTGGTTGTGGAGGTGACTAGGGACGTATACATGAGGAACCCTCTGGCATCGGCCAAGGATATAGCCAGAGGTCAGAGTAAAATGGATAGAGCTCTCACTAGACAGCAGCATCAGGAGTAGTGTTGAGCATTCCGATACTGCAATATCGGGTATCGGCCAATATTCGCGGTATCGGAGTTCCGATACTGAGTTACAATACTTGTAGAATATCGAATACTGGAATCGGAAGTTCCCATAATGCAATGAGCCAGTTTGATTTTATTCAGCCAATGAGGAACCCTAAGAAGTGTGGGCACATCCTGTTATGCATGTTAGGCATGTTAACTAATGGCATGGCTGTGATTGGCTGCTGAAATGATGTCATGATGCACTATAAAAGCCGCCGCCGCCATTTTGGGTTCACTCTGCTGTGAATTTACTTAGGGACAGGACGCTGCTGTTCTGACTCTGAGGGACAGTTTGAGCTAGGGATTTGCTTATTTGTGCTTTACCCAGGCTACTTTAGCAACCGCTGTGTGAGAAGCTTTCTTTTGCCTTGCAGCGCTGTTCATGGCTGTCTGCGAGGTCTCTGTGTGTGAGTGCAGCTCGCGCTGTAGTGTGTTCTGCAGCCACCTCCGGCTGTAGTCCGCTCAGTGTGCATCACTGCCTCATACATTGTCCTTTTTTGCATTAGTGCAGCTCATTTTTCCTGATTTCTCCTATTAGTGTGGTTCCACCTGTATCCAGCTAGATTGCTTGAAAACATTATATAGGAGTAGATAGAGGAGCTTTTCTGCAGCCTTGCAGTGCAGTTCACGGCTGTCTGCGAGGTCTCTGTGCGTGAGTGCAGCTCACACTGTAGTGTGTTCTGCAGCCAGCTCCAGCTGTAGTCCACTCAGCGTGCGTCACTGCCTCATACATTGTACTTTTTTGCATTAGTGCTGCTCATTTTTCCAGATTTCTTCTATTAGTGTGGTTCCATCCGTATCCAGCTAGAATATTTGCAAACACTATATACAGTTGTGGCCAAAAGTATTGACACTCCTGCAATTTTGTCAGATAATACTCAGTTTCTTCTGAAAAATGATTGCAAACACAAATTCTTTGTTATTATTATCTTCATTTTATTTGTCTTAAATGAAAAAACACAAAAAGAATTGTCCTAAAGCCAAATTGGATATAATTCCACACCAAACATAAAAAAGAGGGTGGACAAAAGTATTGGCACTGTTCGAAAAATCATGTGATGCTTCTCTAAGTTGTGTAATTAACAGCACCTGTAACTTACCTGTGGCACCTAACAGGTGTTGGCAATAACTAAATCACACTTGCATCCAGTTGACATGGATTAAATTTGACTCAACCTCTGTCCTGTGTCCTTGTGTGTACCACATTGAGCATGGAGAAAAGAAAGAAGACCAAAGAACTGTCTGAGGACTTGAGAAACCAAATTGTGAGGAAGCATGAGCAATCTCAAGGCTACAAGTCCATCCCCAAAGACCTGAATGTTCCTGTGTCTACCGTGCGCAGTGTCATCAAGAAGTATAAAGCCCATGGCACTGTGGCTAACCTTCCTAGATGTGGACGGAAAAGAAAAATTGACAAGAGATTTCAACGCAAGATTGTGCGGATGTTGGATAAAGAACCTCGACGAACATCCAAACAAGTTCAAGCTGCCCTACAGTCCGAGGGTACAACAGTGTCAACCTGCACTATCCGTCGGTGTCTGAATGAAAAGGGACTGTATGGTAGGAGACCCAGGAAGACCCCACTTCTTACCCCGAGACATAAAAAAGCCAGGCTGGAGTTTGCCAAAACTTACCTGAAAAAGACTAAAACGATTTGGATGAATGTTCTCTGGTCAGATGAGACAAAAGTAGAGCTTTTTGGGCAAAGGCATCAACATAGAGTTTACAGGAGAAAAAAAGAGGCATTCAAAGAAAAAACATGGTCCCTACATGGCGGAGGTTCCCTGATGTTTTGGGGTTGCTTTGCTGCCTCTGGCACTGGACTGCTTGACCATGTGCATGGCATTATGAAGTCTGAAGACTACCAACAAATTTTGCAGCATAATGTAGGGCCCAGTGTGAGAAAGCTGGGTCTCAATCAGGACAATGACCCAAAACACACTTCAAAAAGCACTAGAAAATGGTTTGAGAGAAAGCATTGGAGACTTCTAAGGTGGCCAGCAATGAGTCCAGACCTGAATTCCATAGAACACCTGTGGAGAGGTCTAAAAATGGTAGTTTGGAGAAGGCACCCTTCTAATATTAAGGACCTGGAGCAGTTTGCCAAAGAAGAATGGTCTAAAATTCCATCAGAGCATTGTAAGAAACTCATTGATGGTTACCGGAAGCGGTTGGTCGCAGTTATTTTGGCTAAAGGTTGTGCAACCAAGTATTAGGCTGAGGGTGCCAATACTTTTGTCTGGCCCATTTTTGGAGTTTTGTGTGAAATGATCAATGTTTTGCTTTTTGCTTCATTCTCTTTTGTGTTTTTTTTATTTAAGACAAATTAAATGAAGATAATAATACCAAAGAATTTGTGTTTGCAATCATTTTCACAAAGAAACGGAGTATTATCTGACAAAATTGCAGGGGTGTCAATACTTTTGGCCACAACTGTAGGATTAGATAGAGGAGCCTTTCTGCTGGCTTGTTCCCTGCAGCCCCAGCCAGATTAGTATTAGTCTATCTTTTGGAACCTCATCTATTGCATTGTAGGTTACCTTCCTGCATTGTAATAGCTACAAAAAGTTGGTGATGCTATCGGTTTTACATCATTTGCACATCCAGGGTCTTTTTGTGAAAATAAAAGTTAATAAAGTTCACCAAACACTCCACTTTACAGTTGAGTAGGCCACATTAGCTCATATTAAAGTCTAGTCCACACTTTATAAATTTAGTATTTCTTATACCTGTTAGCAGCTGTTCAGGAATAAGCACACTAAGCCCTTAGTACCTTTCTGCCTATCTTTATCAGTCTACCAAGATGAAGAAGGCAGGGAGTAAGGCACATGGTTGTGGGCATGGAGTTTCAGCAGGGAGAGGATGTGGGGATTCTGTGCCTGCTGCGGGCACCAGTGACTCAGCATCCCCCAGTTTTACCAGGGAACAGTCCTTTATGCACAGCTTTGTAGGAGCTCGCCGTACCCCACTGCTGGGGGACGAACAAATAGAAGCCATTGTTGGATAGATGGCTGCTAACGCATCGACTTCAATTAGTTCCAGATCCTCTCAGGTCCAGAGCACTGAAGAGCACCCATCTGTCTCTTCACCACCTGCCAAATTGCCCAGGCAGTCAGAGAGCCCTGGACAGGAGCCATTTCTACTTCTGTTCTCTAAATCTGTTGGCTTGGAAAGAGGGGGCCAGCCAAGCAGCATTCGAGAACTTGAAGTTGAGGTAGTATGCTTTGTCTCTCTGAATCTGAAGAGGCAGGGGGGCCAGTGCCTATGGTCAGCACACCTCAGTACGCATCTGATGATGAGACTCAGGTGCCACTTTCTGGTGCATACTGTGCTGTCGAGACTACCCAGGAGAAGCAGTTGTTTGAAGAGGGTAGTGTAGATGATGAGGTCCTTGACCCATCATGGCGTGAGGTACAGGAAGGTGGTGGGAGCAGCTCTAAGGAAGAGATTCCCCGAACAGCCAAAAAAAGGAGGGAGAGAGAGGGGGCAGACTCGGTTGCCTGTAGCCTCCACTTTGGCACCCAAGAGGAGCATGCCTCTTCCAAATCCCAAAACAGGTGCTCCCAAGACTTGCAGTGCCTGGTCCTTTTTTGACACAGTTGCAGATGACATTTGCTTTGTCAAATGCAAGCTGTGTAATCAGAAAGTGAAAAGAGGGAAAAGTGTCAGCAACCGCAATACCACAAATATGTGGAAACATGTGCGGACCAAGTACGTGGTGGAGTTACTAAGATGCACTGAAGACCTAGGCCAACCTACAGCACCACCTACCACCTCTTCAGCTCGTGTTGTAGCCTCTTCCTCCAGCTCACACACAGTTGGTTCGGCTTCCTCACAGGATCGCCATGGAAGAACCTCTGGCACTGTTGTACAGAGACACAGTGTCATTCCACCCACAGCACCACGTTCCCTGTCATCCTCACACTCCCAGACCTGTCTACAGCCATCGGTGGCACAGGCATGGGAGAAAAAGCGCCCATACTCGGCACACCACCCCCGAGCACAGGCTCTGACTGCTGGCATTGCAAAACTACTGTTACTTGAAATGCTCTCATTCAGGTTGGTGGAGACTGACACTTTCTGTAACTTCATGGCATTGGCAGTCCAACAATACAACATGCCCAGCCGCTTTTATTTCAGCAGGCAAGCCGTCCCTGCCCTGCAAAATCATGAGGAGGGAAAAATTAAACATGCGCTACTAAACACCGTCAGTAGCAAGGTCCACCTTACCACCGATGCGTGGACCAGTAACCATCGACAGGGACGACATCTTTCCCTCACTGCCCATTGGGTAAATGTTGTGGAGCCGGGTACAGATCTTGATAGTGGCACTGTACGTATTATGCCAACTCCAAGGATTGCAGGAATCCAGTCTGTACACATTGACTCCTCCTCATACTCCAGTTCCTCTGAATCAGCGCTGCAGGAACCGTCACAGTCTACCTCCACATGGACCCATGAACGCTTACCTGTTATGACCGATATGAGCACAGCCGTGGCCAAACATCCACAGGCCGTATTGGAATTAATTTATTTGGGGAATCGAAGCCACACAGCGCAGGAGCTCTGGAATGCCATCAAGCAGTAGAGCGACGTGTGGTTTGTGCCAGCAAATCTCCAGTCAGGCATAGTAGTGTGTGACAATGGCTGAAATCTGGTGGCAGCTCTGGGCCTAGGCAACCTCACTCACATCCCATGTCTGCCACATGTGCTCAACTTGGTCGTGCAGAGTTTTTTGAGGGACTATCCGTATCTTGATGCACTGCTGCACAAGGTCCGCATAGCGTGCGCTCACTTGCGGCGTTCCAGCATGGCAAGATCGCGCATTGCCGCTCTGCAGCGCCGATTCCGCCTTCCGGAACATCACATCATATGTGACCAACCCACCAGGTAGAATTCAACGTTACATATGTTGGAGAGGTTGTGTGAGCAGTAGGCAGCAGTAATGGAGTACCAGCTGCATCAGGCGCAAAAAAGTCGCACTGCGCGCTGTTCACACTTCACCACCACTGAGTGGGCCTCTATGAAGGACATCTGCCATGTTTTGCGTGCCTTCGATGATTCCACACGGATGGCGAGTGCAGATGATGCACTAGTCAGCATGACTATCCCCCTTATCTGCCTGCTTGAAAAAACACTGCAAGCACTAAGGGAGGAGGTTGTGGAAGAGGTGGAGGATGAGGAGTCACAAATGCCATTTGCTTCTGGACAGTCTGCACAACGTGGTTCCTCACAAGGCTTAGGCAGGGGACACTTTGTGAGGAGGATGAGGAGGAGTCAATGGAGGAGGAAGACATCTGTCCAGAGGAGGGAGGGACACAATGCTCTAGTAGTCAGTATGTAGAGCGAGGGTGGGGTGATGCAGAGCAGGCAGAGATGACACCTCAAGCAGGGGACAGCGTTTCTTGGCCAGTTGGCAGTCTGCAGCACATGGTTGATTTCATGCTGCAGTGCCTGAGAAACGACCGCTGCATCGCCCGCATTCTCAACACGGCTAATTATTGGGTGTACACCCTCCTAGATCCTCGCTACCGGGACAACTTACAAAGCCTCATAACACCGTTGAACTGGGAGCGTAAAATGCGGGAGTACCAAGACACACTGGTGCATTCCATTATGTTCTCCATTTTACCCGAGAGCAGTGCTGCTAGTGCTTTACAAAGCAGCTCAGTGCGTCGAGGCAGTGGAGGAAGCTCTGCACAAAGAGGAAGCAGAAGCAGTGCCTCAGCACAAGGCAAGACCAGTATGGCCCAAATGTGGCAAAGTTTTGTGTCCCCGCCACAAATGTCTACACCATCACAGATGGCTCCAGTCAGCAGGAGGCAATGTTTCCGTCAGATGGTGACAGACTACATGTCTTGCCCTCTCAGTGTTCTCCCACATGGCTCTTCACCCTTCAAGTTTTGGGTCTCTAAGCTGGATACATGGCCAGAGCTTAGCCAGTATGCATTGGAGGTGCTGGCTTGCCCTGCTGCTAGTGTATTATCGGAACACGTTTTTAGTGCCGCAGGTGGTGTACTAACAGAACGTCGCATGCAACTATCCTCCGATAACGTTGACCGGCTTACTTTTCTGAAAACGAACAAGGCCTGGATCTTGCTGGAATTTGCCAGTCCTCTTCCAGATTAAATAATTGGTTGGCAACAGTGTCCAGGTCTCCTGTTGTGTTCATGTTTCTACCACCTGAACTGTAATCCCTGGGCTCCAACACCTCCAGTTGCTGCTCATAAGTGCCGTCTGCACAGTCAACACTTGCTCCTGTGTTATTGGGGTTCAGTAAGTCAGCTGATCCCCTGCTGTTTGTCCGGCAATTTCTTCTGCTCCGACCACACTCACACTACTACAGATATTAAACTTTCTCCAATTAGGCCTCTGGCTACACTCTGTTTCTCCTGTAATCCCTGGGCTCCAACACTGCCAGTGCTGCTCAGAAGTGCCGTCTGCACAGTCAACACATGCTCCAGTGTTATTGGGGATCAGTAATGTCAGCTGATCCCCTGCTGTGTGTCCGGCAATTTCGCCTGCTCTGTCCATATTCACACTACTACAGATATTAAACTTGCTCCAATTAGGCCTCTGGCTACACTCTGTTTCTACTGTAATCCCTGGGCTCCAACACCACCAGTTTCTGCTCAGAAGTGTCTTTGGCACGGGTACTCCCTCCTGCCCAGCCTGGTTCCAGCACGCCAGCTGTTTCCGGGTAGTGTCAATGTCACTTTTCCTCCAATACGTTGTCCTGTTGTGTTGCGGTCGGCTTAGCTGACTCTATGGTGCCTGCCGTTTAGGTGCTTCCTATGTGGGCTTTGGGATCTGGCAATGAAGGCTGGTTCCGAGGTGACAATAGGACAAGCTCCCCCTGTAACATAGTAACATAGTTATTAAGGTTGAAGGGAGACTTTAAGTCCATCTAGTTCAACCCATATCCTATCCTAACTTGCCCTAACATGTTGATCCAGAGGAAGGCAAAAAAAAACCATGTGGCAAACAGTAAGCTTCACATTGTGGAAAAAAATTCCTTCCCGACTCCACATACGGCAATCAGACTAGCTCCCTGGATCAATGCAATATTAAGGAAACTTGTGTATATACCCTTTAATATTATACTTTTCAAGAAAGGCATCCAGTCCCTTCTTAAATTTTAGTAGGGAATCACTCATTACAACATCATACAGTATGGCAGAAGGTTCCATAGTCTCACTGCTCTTACAGTAAAGAATCGTCGTCTGGGAGTATGCTTAAACCTTCTTTCCTCCAGACATAGAGGATGCCCCCTTGTCCCCGTTACAGGTCTAAGTGTAAAAAGATCATTAGAAAGGTCTTTGTACTGTCCCCGCATATATTTATACATTGTAATAATATCACCCCTAAGCCTTCGATTCTCCAAACTAAATAACCCCAAGTGTAATAACCTGTCTTGGTATTGCAGACCCCCTAGTTCCCTAATAACCTTGGTCGCTCTTCTCTGCACCCGCTCCAGTTCAGCTATGTCTTTCTTATACACTGGAGACCAGAACTGTACACAGTATTCTAAGTGTGGTCGCACTAGTGACTTATATAGAGGTAAAATTATGTTCTCCTCATGAGCATCTATGCCTCTTTTAATGCATCCCATTATTTTATTTGCCTTTGCAGCAGCTGCCTGACACTGGCCGCTAAATGTGAGTTTGTCGTCCACCTATACACCCAGGTCTTTTTCAGTGACTGTTTTGCCCAGTGTTTTACAATTAAGCACATAATTATACATCTTGTTCATTCTACCCAAGTGCATGACCTTACATTTATCCCCATTAAAGCTCATTTGCCATTTATCAGCCCAAGCTTCTAGTTTACATAAATCCTCCTGTAATATAAAATTGTCCTCCTCTGTATTGATTACCCTGCAGTTTAGTGTCATCTGCAAATATTGAAATTCTACTCTCTATGCCCCCTACAAAGTCATTAATAAATATGTTAAAAAGAAGCGGGCCCAAAACTGACCCCTGTGGTACCCCACTGCTAACCGTGACCCAGTCTGAGTGTGCTCCATTAATAACCACCCTTTGTTTCCTATCCCTGAGCCAGCTCTTAACCCACCTACACATATTTTCCCCTATCCCCATTGTTCTTATTTTATGTATCAACCTTTTGTGTGGCACCGTATCAAAAGCTTTTGAAAAGTCCATGTACACCACGTCCACTGCATTCCCTTGGTCCAGTCTGGAACTTACCTCTTCATAAAAGCTTATCAGATTTGTCTGACAGGAACGGTCCCTTGTAAACCCATGTTGATATTGGGTCATAAGGTTATTCTTCTCCAGATACTCCAGTATAGTATCTCTTAGAAAACCCTCCAGGAATTTACCCACAGTTGAGGTTAAACTTACTGGTCTATAATTTCCAAGTTCAGTTTTTGTCCCTTTTTCGAATATTGGCACCACATTTGCTATACGCCAGTCCTGTGGTACAGACCCTGTTATTATGGAATCTTTAAAGATTAAAAATAATGGTCTATCTATGACTGTGCTTAATTCCTGCAGTACTCGGGGGTGTATCCCATCCGGACCCGGGGATTTGTCAATTTTAGTGATTTTTAGACGCCGCCGTACTTCCTGCTGGGTTACGCAGGTGACATTTAACGGAGAATTTTTATCCCTGATCATGTTATCTGTCATGGGATTTTCTTGTGTAAATACTGATGAAAAAAAGTCATTTAGCATATTGGCTTTTTCCTCATCGTCATCCACCATTTCACCCAGAATATTTTTAAGGGGACCAACACTATCATTTTTTAGTTTCTTACTATTTATGTAGTTAAAGAATATTTTGGGATTATTTTTACTTTCTCTGGCAATGAGTCTCTCTGTCTCAATCTTTGCTGTCTTGATTTGCTTTTTACATAATTTATTTAATCTTCTGTATTTAGTTAATGCCTCATCACTACCTACTTGCTTTAATTCTTTAAATGCTTTATTTTTATCTCTTATTGCACCCCTTACAGCTCTATTTAGCCATAGTGGTTTCCTCCTATTTCTAGCATGTTTATTCCCATGCGGTATATATTGTGCACAGGTCCTATTCAGGATGCTAATAAGCGTCTCCCATTTTCTTTGTGTATTTTTATGTCTCAGGATATCGTCCCAGTTAATTGCACCAAGATCATCTCTCATCTGTTGGAAATTTGCCTTCCTGAAGTTTAGTGTCCTTGTAACCCCTCTACTACACATCTTATTAAAGGATACATGAAAACTTATTAATTTGTGATCACTATTACCCAAGTAACCCTCAACCCTTACATTTGACATGCGGTCTGGCCTGTTGGTTAATATTAGGTCTAGCAGTGCCCCCCCTCTTGTTGGGTCCTGAACCAGTTGTGAAAGGTAATTGTCTCTCATAGTAGTCAAAAACCTATTACCTTTGCTGGAACTGTAGGACTGTGGGCTTCGCTAACTCCGGCCGGCTCGTGGCCTTGCAACTTTTTTTTTCATGTGTACCTTCTGCTGCCTATCTGAGTTCTAGTACCATTAGCTGGTTCTTTGGAAGTCAATCTTGAATATGTCCGCCTGGGTTCCAGTAACGTCAGCTGGTTCCAGGCAGAGCCTTAGGCTTAAGTGCCTCCTTCTCGGCATCTGAGTTCCACCAACGTCTGCTGGTCCTTGGTAGTGCTTTCTGGCACAGGTACCTCCTGCTTAGTAACCAGGTTCCAGTACCATCAGCTGGTCCTCAGTAGTTCCATTGGCTCTTGTACCTTCGGCTACCCATCCATGTCCAGTACCGTCAGCTGGTTCTCAGCAGTTCCTCAGCCTTCTTGTACCTTCTGCTACATTTCCAAGTTCAAGCTTTTTGAAATGGTTTTTAGTAATCTCTCTCGATCTCCCTGACGACGACCCTAAAGGCGACGACCCTGAAGACCACCCCAAAGAAGACGACGACCCCGAAAACGACGACCCTGGAGACGACGACCCTTAAGGCCACCCTGAAGAAGACGACGACCCCAAAAATGATGACCCTGGAGGTGACGACCCTGAAGACCACCCCAAAGAAGACGACGACCCCGAAGGTGACGACCCTGAAGACCACCCCAAAGAAGACCAAGAAGATGACCCTGAAGATGACCAAGGACAAAGAACAAGAAGACAACCACCAAGATACAGAAGAACAAGAGACAAAAGACCAAGAAGCAGAAGAACAAGAAGCAGTAGAACAAAAAGCAGAAGAACATTAAGCATAAGACTAAAAATCAGAACAAAAGATATTATCTAAATTATAAGCAGAAGAAGACTAAGCAGTGTATGGGGGTGAGTCCATTCCTCCTCGTGGTTCCCCTGGAAAATACTTCCTGCTGCAGGCAAAACAGAACGCGGACAAATCCTGTTGTAAATCTTTTGTGACAGGCAGAACGGAAGGTGTAATCTTCAAACTTTTATAGATAACAACTACAGGAATGCCTGTCACAAATAAGAATATGATGACGAAGAAGAATATGAAGAAGATGAAGAAGTAGAATATGAAGAAGAATAATAGTTGAATAAGAAGAATATGAAGAATGAAAAAAAAGGAATAATAGGAAGAAGGTGAAGAAGAAGAAGATGAATAAGGTGAAGAAGTTGATGAAAAATATGCTGCTGCTGAGGATGATGAAGGAGAAAGTGTGGGAGAAGTAAAAAAGAAGGTGAAGAGCATGGAAGTAGTGAAACATAAATATCTGACAAAATATCAAAAAGCTTAACATAGTCAATATCTTTGTAACCCCGAACGTCTTAAAAAAAAAAATTCCCGCTCTTCCATATGATTGGGCTAAACCTCTATGCCTTTAATGTCTCCTCCACCTCCCCCAATACATTCTACATTATTCTTAGTTGTTTTCCTTCATGTAGAATTAACCTACAAGGAAAGTAAGGCTTTATTTTCATTCCGATATTTGTGTCCCATTGACTTGAATTGGCTTCCGGTATCAGAATCGGCGATATCCGATATTTTTGGGGTATCGGTCCGATCCAATCCGATCCGATATTTCCTGATATCGGAAGGTATCGCTCAACACTAATCAGGAGGCTTGGGTTCGGGTGCGACGTGCTATGGATGTATGCCCGGTGCTGCCGGGGTGGACCTCGGCGTTTTGGCAGAACTTAGTCACTGAGGCATGGGAAATGGTACTGAGAAAACAGTACCAAGGGCCTGAAGGCAGGTGAATGGGGGGAGGTAGTTGGTTGGGCAACGAAGTATGGAGGAGAAATGCGAAGGGGAGGGATGCTTGCATCAACCAATGGTTCCGGTCCCTACTTTGGTTTCTCAGTTCAGTGTTAGTCAGGGGTGTCAAAGGGTCATGAAGATACCCTGTCATGCGCCAAAGTGTTCAACCCCACAGGTTTGAACAAAGGGGGGTATGTGAGGCAGTGACTTGTGTCACATGTAAGGGTCACTGTGTGTTCCCCCAAGATGTACAGGAAGGTGTCTTGAGGCCATGGGAGTGCATTACAGTCACATGCATAGCTGTGGTTGCAATGCAGAATGAAAGTGAGTATAGGTCTTGGACATGCTGGTTGTCCAAGGAAGATTTAGGGAAAACCTGCTCTAGGCTTTTTTGTTTTGAAACAGAGTACAGGATGGTAATGGTGCAGCCATTTCATTCCTGGCCCGGGTTTTCCATGTGGCCCATTGGCCGCAGATTCCAGTTAAAAGCCCTGCATTAAAGGGTTTGGGTGTGTCAGGGTCAGTGTCAGTTTGGTGTTTGCAAGAGTGCAGAGCAGAAGACTCTGCAGAGCTCCACCTGTGTGAGGCAACACAGCCTGCGGAGCCAAACAGCCAAGGAAGCTGAAAGGCCTGGCACCCACAGTGTATATGGAGGTGCAGTTGCCCACGGCGGCAACAAGTGACAGAGGTAGACAGTCCTGAGCTCGGCTGTGATCCATAGGTGGTGACTGTATTTTGCCAGGCTGTGAACCAGAGGTGGACTGGTGTGTTTATCAACTTCAATCTGGAGGATATGGTTCCCGGCTGCGATCTGGAGGATATCATGTGCTCTGTTTTGCTGTGAGTTGAAAATTAAAGAGACTATTGTTTTGAAGTTTGCTGGGCCACTGCCTCCTCACTGGTCAGTGTAGATTCCGCTTCACTACAGGGTTAACAAAGATAATGTATTAGTCTAAAAATGGAGAGAAATCTTAATTTTTAATTCAATGAATTAGTTCACAATTAAATAAAAAAATAAATAGTATCAGTCTTTTAATTAACAAGAGAGTAAACATTGATAAATAGTCCAAGCAGTTCATTCTTTTAAGGATGTTATTTTTTGCTGTATTTATGCATGTGAGGAGCTGGCCATGGACTAAAGATTATTGGACCCAAGGACGTACGTAGAGTGGAGTCCAAGTCTCTAAACGATTTAGATGTTTTCTATCACAGAGCACCAATTAGGTAAATCTCATTGTTTTATTTATTATAGCTTTGCTTGTGCATCAGTTTTAAGTTGGGAGACAGTGGATATCACCTGGTAAGGAGGAAGTGGAACTGCCTGTCCCGGGTTGGGATCTTGTAGACTGGGGTTTTGCATTGTGACCATCTATCTAGAGTTTCTGTAAGGTCATGGACGAAAGGAATAAAAAATAATTGCATTGTTCAACTGCCTAGTTTATTGTTACAACCCACAACCTCATATCTTCACAATGCTGTTCTCATCTTTTTAATATTTTTACTAAATGTCACTTTTGTCATTTCGGTGTTGTTTGGCAAGAATGTAAAGATTAATGCAATCTAATGCAATGTAAAGAAATAGTCATTGTGTCACAAAATGCAGACTTTAATGAATAAGTGTAAGAGAAATGCCCAATCTTCAAAGCCATTTTTACTTTTCAGAAATGTTCACAGTGTGATTTAAAAATAATAGTATAAAAATACATTATATTTACACATTGACAAATCATGCCACTTTGGAAATAGTTGGTTGTCATCATTAACTTAGCAACACTCAAGATCTTTCATCACTACATAAAGTCCATCAGTTTTCGTTTCATGAGCAGTTCACTGATTCTACGGAGGGGAAAGTTTAAGTCTAAAGTCTCTACAAGTGCTTTGCTAAGTGTCCATTTTTCATGAAAGTTTTTTGAGGCTCTTCGCATCATTACTTTGAAAGGTTATGAGTCTTTGCACATCCACTAGAACATTTACTAAATTCAAAACATCACATGATATCCAGCAGGTTCAGGAAAGAGATGGGAACATAATTTTCTAAAGAAGTTGTTTTATAGCAATTCTACAATTTTTGAATTAACTTTTGTAAAGGCATCTCCACTTTTCTAAAATTGAAAAAGCAATACAAAAGGTGCTTACAGGTGATCAAACATCTTTGTTCATGCAGGTAAATGTGGCACTTGAAGAGAATAAACATATGTTTAGTCTGAAATGTAATAACAGTTTGTCATAGTTTACTATCACTTTATTAGAATGAAAAACGGTAGATAACTTTTGTAAACCACTTATGCATGGTGTGACCTGATAGCTATGCTCCTTTTTTTATTAGAACAAGCATATCTGAAATAATGCTGTAACTTGAAGCTTTTCATCCCCAATGCAAAATCTCAAAGAGGGTCCACACTGTTAAGAACCATAATTTTTCTTTTTTATTTATCAACGCACCTGTAGAAGTGTTTTTTTCTGTAAGATGAGTTGTAGGCTTGAATGATGCCATTCATTCTAACATGTCACATGTGGAAAAACTGGAAACATATTACAAGTGGGGTGGGATTGAGGAACAAACATAATTTCACCATTATTGCTTTGTGTTTTTATGGTCTCTTTGTGCTCTAAAATATCCTAGCACTATGATTCTTCAGCTCAGTACAGTTACGGCAATACAAAATAACGAGGTGTTTTTTTTACATCTTATCAGAAAAATTAGCTTTTTTCTTCACAGGACTGTTCATTCATTTTCAAAATCCTCAATTCATAGATAAAATCTGTAGTAAGGAAAGACAGATTTTTACATTGCAGACACAGTAGGTGACAGTTACTACTGATAATACTCTATGTAGATAGGATGGGGAGGAAAACGGAGGAGATAGAGACTCCCTCTCAAAAGCACTTAGAAACGTAGCAGCAATTGCAATCTCTTATTACAGTAGTTTAAACATATGTTTTCGCTGAATTGAGAATTTTGAGAATGACTGATCAGTCCTGGAAGAGAAAGAAGTAGATTTCTCTGATAAGATATATTACAAAAATGCTAACTTTTCACTTGAACTATTGATAAATGGAGTTAAAATGTAAATGGCAGTTACTATTTAAACATTAATAAGGAGAAAAAGCAGATCACCCTAAAGCAGTTGCTCCATTTACAGGTTATCAGCTGTTTTCATCTTTTTCATCCTTTTACATTATTTCTTGACAATTGCTATTTTTGTTTTTATTTGTTATAATGTGATGAATAGATGTGACAGGTGATGAAATAACAGCTGACTTTGTAGGTATGATATTCAGCATATACACTATTGTTTTCAAAGTGTTTTAGCCTAATTATTAATATTTTCATTATGTTCATAAAAACACTCCTTAACATTGAAATTGCAAAACCTAAAGGAAATTTGGGGAATTATAAAAATCACAGGATCGAGAGGCATGTTAATGATGAAAAAATGGAATCAAAATTTTTTAAAACATCTTGATTTATTCAGTAGCAACTAAAACCTAAGACAGAAATTGAGGTAGACTGAACATAAATGAACATATACCCTGCTGTAAGTAAATAATTAAAAGGAATAGTGTGTATAAATAACGTAGTGTACTTAGTAAACAATGTTTTTGATATTAAAAAAAAGAGCAAAATGTGTACCAGAATAATAATTTAATAACAAATATCATCGCCAGCCGTAGAAATAATCATACTGGCACACATTGATATGCTATCAATGAAGTTATTAATGGTTGTTGGATGACTGTTCTGCAGCGCTAAATTGCCCATTGCAATTGACGACCAATGATATGCCATATATACTCAATGTTAGACAAGTCCAGAGATGCCGCAAGCCATGGTAGCATGGTTAAGCATCACAGGATGCTCATAGTAGCACAAGCAGCATGCAGCCTGTTGTTGTGTTGTAGAAAAAAGTCCGCTATGATTCTTTAAAGAAATGGCCACTGTTTTCACAATCAAACCAATGTACTGCTAGTGTACATGGAATGAATCCACGGAGTAAGATCAATGTTATATTTCCTCAGGGAGGCTTCTTCGTTGACCACATATCCCTACTTTCAAGAGATATTATGGTGTAGATTAACAAGTCAAAGCTGGCTGGAATGATTGTCTATCCTAGTCAGAGGTGAGTCTCATACTTGTTTTGGATGAAATGATAGCCAGAGATTAATCTTGATGTCACATGGGCAACACCATAAAAAGGATAGCAAGTGGTATGACCATTTTTGTAAAGTGTCCCAGTAGCTATTTTTCATCAAGGCAACACCAGGCCCAATGTTGCTTAGCAAGTGCAAATGGAGCTGTCAGCAGAGGATCTTGATGACTTGCACACTCTAATGTAATCAGAAGGGATGAGCAAATCTGTGGAAGTTCAGTTTCAGCACATTCAGTTGAACTGGAGTTAAATGTTTGGTTGGGGACTGAACTTGACCCCAGACCTGAACCCAATTACCCCCTTTAACCCCAAGGGTGGTTTGCACGTTAATGACCAGACCAATTTTTACAATTCTGACTACTGTCCATTTATCAGGTAATAACTTTGGAACGCTTCCATGGATCCTGGTGATTCTGACACTGTTTTCTCGTGACATATTGTAATTCACGTTGGTGGTAAATTTTCATTGATATAACTTGCGTTTATTTGCAAAATTTGCTGGAATTGAGATCGGATGCCGAGTCTCTGATGTGCCTAAACAGTGGAAACCTGCAACAAATGACAACATTTTGGAAACTAGACCCCCCCCTAGGAACTTATCTAGATGTGTGGTGAGAACTTTGAACCCCCAAGGCCTTCACAGAAGTTTATAATGTACAGCCAAACAATTAAGCAATCATATTTTTTCCACAAAAATGATCTTTTCACCCCCAATTTTGGACCCCAAAAGGTATTGTGCAATTTGTCTTGAGTACTCTGAAACCCCATATGTGGGGGTAAACCACTGTTTGGGCGCATGGCAGAGATCAGAAGGGAATGAGCGCCGTTTGACTTTTTTAACATAGAATTGGCTTGACACCATATCGCATTTGGAGAGCCCCTGATGTGCCTATACAGTCGAAACCCCTGACAAATTACAACATTTTGGAAACTAGACCCCAAAAGGAACTTATCTAGATGTGTGGTGAGAACGTTAAACCCACAAGGGCTTCACATAAGCTTATAACGTACAGCCGTAAAATTAAAAAATCATATTTTTTCCACAAACATGATCTTTTAGTCCCTAATTTTTTTTATTTTCCCAAGGGTAACAGGAGAAATTGGACCCCAAAAGTTGTTGTCCAATTTGTTCTGAGTACGCTGATACCCCATATGTGGTTGAAAACTACTGTATGGGCACACGTTGGGGCTCGGAAGGGAAGTAGTGATGTTTTGGAATGCAGACTTTGATGGAATCTTCTGCAGGTATCATGTCGCGTTTGGAGAGCCCCTGGTGTGCCTAAACAGTGGAAACCCCCAAAAAGTGACCCCATTTTGGTACTGTAACTAGACCCCCCAAGGAACTTATCTAGATGTGTGGTGAGCACTGTGAACCCCAAGTGCTTCACAGAAGTTTATAATGCCCGGGCGTGAAAATAAAAAATTCATATTGTTTCCACAAACATGATCTTTTAGTCTCCAATTTTTTTATTTTCCCAAGGGTAACAGGAGAAATTGCACCCCAAAAGATGTTGTTCAATTTGTCCTGCGTATGCTGATACCCCATATGTGGGAGAAAACTTCTGTATGGGCACACATTGGGGTTCGGAAGGGAAGTAGTGATGTTTTAGAATGCAGACTGTTAGGCGTCGGGTCTCCTCCTCTGCACAGGAGGAATCCTAAGCCTTGCTGTCTGCAGTCTCCCATTCAGTCACGACCTCAGAGAGTCCTGCTCAGCAGAGACGTCAATCCTGGCATCTTGCTCAAGGTAGTGCTGTTGGGTTGGTTGCTGCTGCCATCCCTGGTTCAGCTATAGCAACTTGCACTAGTCAGCAGCAAGCAGCGTTGTGAGTTCATTTTCCCCTTCACCATTGAGGTCTGATGAACTCCCTCTTCTGGTGAAGGAAGGTAGTGAGGCTGATTACCAAGCACCTGGGCAGGATGATGATGACTGGGTGACAGGAATTACTGACTGGATATAAGGCAGCCGACGCCCTTCTGCCTTGCTGGTGATCTCTCTGTGGGATTCTAGGAGACCAGTCTGATTCCTGCTCCTCAAAAGCTAAGTTTTCTGCTCAACCTTTTGCATTTGTGTTTTGGTTTTGTTTTGCAGTTTTGCATTGTTTTCCTTGATTTCTGCCATTCCCTGCTGGGGTGAGCTGAATTCCTTTTTGCTCTGTGTTCAGAAAATACCTGAGTACTGATATAGTAGTCTTTTTGAAGCCTAGCATCTTCAGGGCTTTTTTCCCTATCAGCTGTTGGCTCTTGTTTTGATAGGGTTTTTAACGGATTACAGACAGCAGCTTTTCTATCCTGTCCTATCTAGTTAGCTTGGGCCCCATCATTTGCTCAGCCTATCTTTCTATCTGTGTGAGTGTTTTTTCATCTTGCTTCACTGTCATTATATGTTGGGGGCTGCCTATTGCTTTGGGGTCTGCTCTGGGGCAGTTTAGATTTCCCTTTCTGTCTTAAGGCTATGTAGTTCTCCGGCTGTGATCGAGGGGTCTAGGGCACCGTAGGAACCCCCCACGGCTACTGCTAGTTGTTGTTGATAGGTTCAGGGGTCTGCAATCCGATAGCTGCCAACTTCTCTGGTTTTCTGGACTTAGCTAATATTTCTGTTTTTGCCTCCTACGGTGACTCATTCATAACAGAATCACCAGCCATACCGCAGATCCTAGGGTGTTCAATAGCAGGAAAGAATTGGTAAAAAAAAAAAAAGTGTATATTTTTTCCTCTATATCTCTGAGGCCGTAGGGGGAATTTTTTTTCTCTCAATGGAGATAAAGCAATTGTCTGATCGTGTGGAGCAGCTCACTGCGGAAGTGCGGGGAATTTCCGCCTACCTTGCTCATTCACATGCTGCTGAACCAAAGATCCCTACTCCTGATGTGTTTTTTGGGGATCGGTCTAAATTTTTGAATTTCAAAAATAATTGTAAATTATTTTTTGCCTTGAAGCCTAACTCGTCAGGGAGCTCCGCGCAGCAGATTAAAATTGTCATCTCTTTGCTGCGTGGCGATCCCCAGGATTGGGCGTTTTCGTTGAAACCAGATGATCCTATTCTGACTAATGTGAATGCATTTTTTCAAGCCTTGGGGTTGTTGTATGATGAACCTAATGCTATTGATCAGGCTGAAAAGACCCTGTTGGCATTGAGACAAAGGTCGAGATTCTGCAGAATTGTACTGTCAAAAATTCCGAAAGTGGGTGGTCCTTACTACCTGGAATGATAATGCCTTGGCAGCTCTCTTTTGGAAGGGTTTGTCAGAAGCTGTAAAAGATACTATGGTGGGATTTCCTGTTCCCTCTGGTCTGGACGATTCTATGTCATTAGCCATTCAGGTTGATCGGCGTTTACGTGAACGCAGGACTGCACGAGAGGTGTTGCCACCTGTTGAACAAATGTCTGAACCTATACAATGTGAAAGAGTTTTGTCCAGGGAGCAACATCAGGAGTTCAGAAGGCGTAATAAGCTGTGTTTTTTTTGTAGAGATGCCTCGCATATTATTTCTGTCTGTCCTAAACGAGAGAAACGTTTTGCGCACACGTTTTCTCTGGGTGGTGTTCAACCTAAGTTTCTTCTGACAAGTACTCTGATCTGCTCCCAGTTCACATTTTCCGCCAAGGCTTTTGTGGATTTGGAAGCTGCCCTGAACCAAATGGACTTGGATTTTGCTAAACGTTGTGGATTTCCTATGACACCTCTGCTGACGCCTATCCCTTTTAGGGGGATTGATGCTACTCCTTTGGTGAAAAATAAACCTCAGTTTTGGACCCAGGTGGTAATGCGGTTCGCCCCATACCATCAAGAAAATTGCAGATTTTTGGTGTTGCATAATTTGCATGATACCATTGCTCTTGGGTTTCCCTGGTTGCAAATTCATAATCCAGTTTTGGATTGGAAATCTGTGTCTGTGGTGAGTTGGGGTTGTCGGTGTGCCCTTAGTGAGGCTCCGGTTTTTTCCACCTCTCCTCAGTCGCATGATGTTCCTGACTATTTGGCGGATTTTTATGATGTATTTATTGAGAAGGAGTCTGCGTCTTTGCCTCCTCATAGGAGTTATGACTGTGCAATTGAACTGAGCCCGGGGTGTAATTTTCCCAAGGGTCGGCTCTTCAATTTATCTGTACCCGAGCACGAGACTATGCGATCCTATATTAAGGAGGCGTTGGAGAAGGGTCATATTAGACCATCCTCTTCACCCTTAGGTGCTGGGTTTTTTTTTGTGGCCAAAAAGGATGGTTCATTAAGGCCTTGTATTGATTATCATGCCCTCAACAAAATTACTATTAAATATCAGTATCCGTTACCCCTGATTTCGGATCTATTCTCCAGAGTTAAAGGTGCTTACTGGTTTACCAAGCTTGACCTCAGGGGGGCATATAATCTTATCTGCATTAAGCATGGGGATGAATGGAAGACGGCGTTTAATACTCCGGAGGGACATTTTGAGTACCTGGTGATGCCTTTTGGGCTCACTAATGCCCCTTCTGTCTTCCAGTGCTTCATGAACGATATTTTCCGAGACTTCGTGGATAAATTTTTGATTATCTATCTGGATGATATTTTGATCTTCTCCAAGGATTGGGATACTCATGTGGAACATGTTCGGACTGTGTTCCGGATCTTGAGGGAGAATTCCCTGTATGTCAAAGGATCGAAATGCCTTTTTGGGGTACAGAGGATTTCTTTTTTGGGATTTATTTTGTCTCCGTCAACTATTGAAATGGACCCGGCCAAGGTACCGGCCATTTACGATTGGGTTCAGCCCACTTCTTTGAAGGCCCTCCAGAAGTTTTTGGGTTTTGCTAATTTTTATGGGAAATTTATAGCAAAATTTTCTAGTATTGCCAAGCCATTGACTGATCTGACTAAGAAGGGTGCTGATGTGTTGAATTGGTCTCCGGAGGCTGTTTCTTCCTTTCAGGAGCTGAAGCGAAGATTCACTTCTGCCCCGGTTTTGCGGCAACCTGATGTCTCACTCCCGTTCCAGGTAGAGGTGGACGCTTCTGAGATTGGTGCAGGAGCTGTTTTGTCCCAAAAGGATCCTGTAACATCTAAAATGAATCCCTGTGTTTTCTTTTCCCGAAAGTTCTCTCCATCTGAACGTAATTATGATGTGGGGAATCGGGACCTGTTAGCCATGAAATGGGCATTTGAGGAGTGGAGACATTGGTTGGAGGGAGCTAAACATCAAGTTGTGGTCCTCACTGACCGCAAGAATTTGATTTACCTGGAGTCGGTCAAACGCTTGAACCCTAGACAGGCTAGGTGGGCCTTGTTTTTTACACGTTTTGATTTTGTGGTTTCTTTTCTTCCTGGAACTAAGAATGTCAAGGCTGACGCCCTCTCTAGGAGCTTCTTTGCTGATTCTCCTGTGGTGACCAAGCCTGCTACCATCTTAGGCGAAGGGGTAGATCTTTCTGCCATCTCGCCCGATTTGAGACGTGCTCTGGAAGAGTTCCAGGAGGACAAACCTGAGCGTTGTCCCAGTGGAAAGTTGTATGTTCCTGACCAGTGGAAGAAGAGTGTGATGTCTGAAGTTCATTGCTCTGCATTGGCTGGTCATCCAGGTATTTTTGGTACTAGAGATCTGGTGAGTTGGTCTTTTTGGTGGCCTGCCTTGTCTCGTGATGTCAGGAATTTTGTGCAGTCCTGTGGGACTTGCTCCCGGTCTAAACCTTGTTCTCGCTCTAGTGGGTTTTTGATGCCTTTGCCGGTTCCCAGGAGGCCATGGACCCATATTTCAATGGATTTCATCTCTGATATGCCTGTCTCTCAGAGAATGACTGTTATTTGGGTGATTTGTGATAGGTTCTCTAAGATGGTTCATCTTGTACCACTCCCTAAGTTGCCATCTTCCTCTGAGTTGGTGCCACTGTTTTTGCAACAGGTGGTTCGCTTGCACGGGATTCCTGAGAACATTGTATCTGACAGAGGAGTTCAGTTTGTGTCTAGATTTTGGAGGACTTTCTGTTCCAAGCTGGGAATTCAGTTGTCCTTCTCCTCTGCTTGTCACCCTCAGACCAATGGGCAGACGGAGAGAACAAACCAGACCTTGGAGTCGTATTTGAGATGTTTTATTTCCGCTGATCAGGATGATTGGGTTTCATTTTTGCCCTTGGCTGAATTTGCTTTAAATAATAGAGCTAGTTCTGCCACTTTTATGTCACCTTTTTTTCGTAACTTTGGGTTTCATCCTAGATTTTCTTCAGGGCAGGTAGAGCCTTCTGCCTGCCCAGGTGTTGACACTGTGGTGGAGAGAATGCACCAGATCTGGGACCAAGTGGTGGATGTTATCTCTCTCCCAGGAAAAGGCCCAGCGGTTTTCCAACCGACATAGGACCATTGGTCCCCAGTTTAAGGTTGGTGATATGGTTTGGTTATCATCAAAAAATATCGCTATGAAGGTGGCTTCTCCTAAGTTTAAGCCTAGATTTATTGGACCTTACAAGATTTTGGAGATTATCAATCCGGTCTCTTTTCGTTTGGCTCTTCCTGTTACATTTAAAATCCATAATGTGTTTCATAAGTCCTTGTTGAAGAGGTTTGTTGAACCAGTAGTTCCTGGGGTGGCACCTCCGGACCCTCTATTGGTTGAAGGTAACATGGAATATGAGGTAGAGAAGATACTGGATTCCTGTCTGGCTAGACGGAGACTCCAGTATTTGGTTAAGTGGAAGGATTATCGTCAGGAGGATAATTCCTGGGTCTATGCCTCTGATATTCATGCCAAAATATTGGTGCGTGCCTTTCATCGGGCTCACCCTGATCGCCCTGGTGGCGTGGATGAGGGTTCGGTGACCCCTCCACAAGAGGGAGGTACTGTTGTGAGTTCATTTTCCCCTTCACCATTGTGGTCTGATGAACTCCCTCTTCTGGTGAAGGAAGGTAGTGAGGCTGATTACCAAGCACCTGGGCAGGATGATGATGACTGGGTGACGGGAATTACTGACTGGATATAAGGCAGCCGACGCCCTTCTGCCTTGCTGGTGATCTCTCTGTGGGATTCTAAGAGACCAGTCTGATTCCTGCTCCTCAAAAGCTAAGTTTTCTGCTCAACCTTTTGCATCTGTTTTTTGGTTTTGTTTTTCACTGTTTTCCTTGATTTCTGCCATTCCCTGCTGGGGTGAGCTGAGTTCCTTTTTGCTCTGTCTTCAGAAAATACCTGAGTACTGATATAGTCTTTTTGAAGCCTAGCGTCTTCAGGGCTTTTTTCCCTATCAGCTGTTGGCTCTTGTTTTGAAAGGTTTTGGAGGATTACAGACAGCATCTTTTCTATCCTGTCCTATCTAGTTAGCTTGGGCCCCATCATTTGCTCAGCCTATCTTTCTATCTATGTGAGTGTTTTTTTCATCTTGCTTCACCGTCATTATATGTTGGGGGCTGCCTATTGCTTTGGGGTCTGCTCTGGGGCAGTTTAGATTTCCCTTTCTGTCTTTAGGCTATGTAGTTCTCCGGCTGTGTTTGAGGAGTCTAGGGCACTGTAGGAACCCCCCACGGCTACTGCTAGTTGTTGTTGATAGGTTCAGGGGTCTGCAATCCGATAGCTGCCAACTTCTCTGGTTTTCTGGACTTAGCTAGTATTTCTGTTTTTGCCTCCTATGGAGACTCATTCATAACAGAGCAGCTCCTGGGACTAAGTCCCTCTTTCGGCCTACTGAGCATGCCCATGGAATGGCCTCTCATTGGAGGTCAGAGGTAACATGCTCAGGTCCTGTTGCTACTCTGATTGGACCACAAGGAAGGTTTCAGAAGCCTGCAACTATAAAAGGTTCCCATGGCCACCCGGCCATGCGCTAATATAAAATTATATTTGTGCATGTGTGGATGTATGTTTGTATCTGGTGAATGACTCTTTAAGATCCCCTCCCTAACGTTGTTGGATGAGTTGGGTGTTTGAGCTTCAAGCTCCAGATTGTTTCATCCAGCATAAGGCACAATATTACAGCGCCTACCATAGCGCCCATCAGAGTGGTGCCATGTGCAAATTGTGTGCTTTCCTGACCCTAAGCTTAAGGTGGTTAATGGCGTCCGCCAGTGCGGCGCTTTCGTTCTCTGAGCAGTTATACTATTGGTTCAGTCTTTGCCTGGCACCGCAGTTGCAGCACCGACCACTAGTGGGCCTAGAGGGACTCTAATTTCATGACCTTAGGGCAGGGTTCTGTGACCTAACACTAGCGTTAACCCTGCGGTATCGCGGCCCTGTGAAGCAACAGGGTTAGCCTCCTTTATACCAGGTGAGGTTAACCTGCGTGTGTTTGCTGCTGCAATTTAGTGTCCGCCATTACCGAGCAGCAGATAACATCTCTGCACGGTGGACCCCGGGCTGCGAACGCACCTTATACCATCTTTATTATTTGGTGCGGTCCGCCAGCCCTAACACATACTTTGATTTACTCTTCTACAGGTGTCATGTCGCGTTTGGAGAGCCCCTGATGTGCCTAAACAGTGGAACCCCCCACAAGTGACCCCATTTTGGAAACTAGAGCCCCCAAGGAACTTACCTAGATTGTGGTGAGCACTTTGAACCCCCAAGTGCTTCACAGATGTTTATAACGTAAAGCCATAAAAATTAAAAAATCATATTTTTTCCACAAAAATGATATTTTTGCCCCCAATTTTTTATTTTCCCAAGGGTAACAGGAGATATTGGAACCCAAAAGTTGTTGTGCAATTTGTCCTGAGTACGCTAATACCCCATATGTGGGGGTAAACCACTGTTTGGGCGCATGGCAGAGTTTGGAAAGGAAGGAGCACCGTTTGACTTTTTCAACACAGAATTGGCTGGAATTGAAATCAGATGCCATGTCACGTTTGTAGAGCCCCTGATATGCCTGAACAGTGGAAACTCCCCAATTTTCACTCCAACCCTAACCCCAACATACCTCTAACCCTAATCTTAACCCTAGCCCTAATGGGAAAATGGAGATAAATACTTTTTTTAATTTTATTATTTTTCCCTAACTAAGGGGGTGATAAAGGGGGATTTGATTTACTATTTATAGCGGGTTTTTATATTTGGCAGCTGTCACACGCTAAAAGACGCTTTTTATTGAAAAAAATAGCTTTTGCATCACCACATTTTGAGAGCTATAATTTTTCCAAATTTTGACCCACAGAGTCATGTGAGGTTTTATTTTTTGTGGGAAGAGTTGACGTTTTTATTGGTACCATTTTCGGGCACGTGACATTTTTAATCGTTTTTTATTCAGATTTTTGGGACACAAAATGAACAATAACAAGCATTTCATGAATTTCTTTTGGGGGAGGGCGTTTACACCGTTTCACATGTGGTAAAATTGATAAAGTGGTTTTATTCTTCAGGTCAGTACGATTACAGTGATACCTCATTATATTATTTTTTTTATGTTTTGAAACAATCACTGACCTCAGGGAGACCAGTCAAAGAAAACACTGCGGCAGCCGGCAAAGGGGCTCAATCACAGTGAAATCCTAGGTGCATTGCTCCTTGGGAAAGATCTAGCTAGACCCATGTTTGAGACTCTTAAATGAGGCTCCACAGACTTTATTTGCATATTCGTATTTCCCAGGGAGCAATGCACTTAGGATTTCACTGTGATTGAGCGCCTTTGCCGGCTGCCACAGTGTTTTCTTTGACTGGTCTCCCTGAGGTCAGTGATTGTTTTGTTATGTTGGTCTACTATTAGTGTTGAGCATTCCGATACCGCAAGTATCGGGTATCGGCCGATACTTGCTGTATCGGAATTCCGATACCGACTTCCGATATTTTTTCAATATCGGAATTCAGCATCGGAATCGGAAGTTCAAAGTTGATTGACAGACTGACGTCATCATGATGCGCGGTGTGTGCGCATCATGATGCGCCGTCATTTCGGGCCTTCCGGGGGTCTCTGCCGGCCTGCCGGGGGGCTGTGCCGGCCTGCCGGGGGGGCTGTGTGGACTGCCCGGGGTCTGTACCGGCCTGCCGGGGGGCTGTGCAAGCCTGCCGGTGGTCTGTGCACCCTGTGGGGGTCTGTACCGGCCTGCCGGGGGGCTGTGCCGGCCTGCCGGTGGTCTGTGCACCCTGTGGGGGTCTGTACCGGCCTGCCGGGGGGCTGTGCCGGCCTGCCGGTGGTCTGTGCACCCTGTGGGGGTCTGTACCGGCCTGCCGGGGGGCTGTGCCGGCCTGCCGGGGGGCTGTGCTGATGTCCTGGGGTCTGTGCAAGCATCGTCCGATGGGACTACAAGTCCCATCGGGCGATGCCTGCTACCATGACAGTGATTGACACATTAGCCAATGATGGGACAGTAGTAGTCCCATCATCCGGCTAATGTGTTAAATGTTAAAAAAAAAAAAAAATACTACATACATACTACATGCATGCTACATGCTACATACATACTACATACATGCTACATACATACTACATGCATGCTACATACATACTACATGCATGCTACATACATACTACATGCATGCTACATACATACTACATGCTACATACATACCACATACATACTACATACATACTACATACTACATACATACTACATATATACTACATGCATGCTACATACATACTACATGCTACATACATACTACATACATGCTACATACATACCACATACATACTACATACATGCTACATACATACTACATATATACTACATGCATGCTACATACATACTACATGCATGCTACATACATACCACATACATACTACATACATACTACATACATACTACATGCTACATACATACTACATATATACTACATGCATGCTACATACATACTACATGCTACATACATACCACATACATACTACATGCATGCTACATACATACTACATGCATGCTACATACATACTACATGCATGCTACATACATACCACATACATACTACATACTACATACATACTACATGCTACATACATACTACATATATACTACATGCATGCTACATACATACTACATGCTACATACATACCACATACATACTACATACATGCTACATACATACTACATATATACTACATGCATGCTACATATATACTACATGCATGCTACATACATACTGCATGCTACATGCATGCTACATACATACTACATACATACTACATGCTACATACATACCACATATATACTACATACATACAATACATTCATACAATACATACATAGACATACAGTACATATAACATAGAGTAACATACTTACCAATACTTGTCACATTGTTCCCCGAAGCCAGTGTCTTTTCCGGAATAAATATCAACATAACAAACCACAAAAATACTCACCCACGATCCGAAGCAGTCCACGAGTGTGTCCCACGACGATCTTGGGTAGAGAACTGCAGCATCAGATGATGCTGCCGTTCTCTACGGGCTGCAGGAATCCAATGACGGAAGGTAGGTATCCTTCCGCACTGTATTCCTCCGCCACTTAAAAAAAAAAAAAGTCCCTAGTCTCACTTTATGCCATTGCTGCGTGGGAAATTCCCACACAGCAATGGCATAAAGTGAGACTAGGGACTTTTTTTTTTTAAGTGGCGGAGGAATACAGTGCGGAAGGATACCTACCTTCCGTCATTGGATTCCTGCAGCCCGTAGAGAACGGCAGCATCATCTGATGCTGCAGTTCTCTACCCAAGATCGTCGTGGGACACACTCGTGGACTGCTTCGGATCGTGGGTGAGTATTTTTGTGGTTTGTTATGTTAATATTTATTCCGTAGACGACAATGGCTTCGGGGAACAATGTGACAAGTATTGGTAAGTATGTTACTCTATGTTATATGTACTGTATGTCTATGTATGTATTGTATGAATGTATTGTATGTATGTAGTATATATGTGGTATGTATGTAGCATGTAGTATGTATGTAGTATGTATGTAGCATGCATGTAGCATGTAGTATGTATGTAGCATGCATGTAGTATATATGTAGTATGTATGTAGCATGCATGTAGTATATATGTAGTATGTATGTAGCATGTAGTATGTATGTAGCATGTAGTATGTATGTAGTATGTATGTAGTATGTATGTGGTATGTATGTAGCATGTAGTATGTATGTAGCATGCATGTAGTATATATGTAGTATGTATGTAGCATGCAGTATATATGTAGTATGTATGTAGTATATATGTGGTATGTATGTAGCATGTAGTATGTATGTAGCATGCATGTAGTATATATGTAGTATGTATGTGGTATGTATGTAGCATGTAGTATGTATGTAGCATGCATGTAGTATATATGTAGCATGTATGTGGTATGTATGTAGCATGTAGTATGTATGTAGTATGTATGTGGTATGTATGTAGCATGCAGTATGTATGTAGCATGCATGTAGTATATATGTAGTATGTATGTAGCATGTATGTAGTATGTAGTATGAATGTAGCATGTATGTAGTATGCATGTTGTATGTATGTAGCATGTAATTTTTTTTTTTTTTTTTACATTTAACACATTAGCCGGATGATGGGACTACTACTGTCCCATCATTGGCTAATGTGTCAATCACTGTCATGGTAGCAGGCATCGCCCGATGGGACTTGTAGTCCCATCGGACGATGCCTGCACAGACCCCCGGAGCCTGCACAGCCCCCCGGCAGGCCGGCACAGCCCCCCGGCAGGCCGGCACAGCCCCCCGGAGCCGGCACAGCCCCCCGGCAGGCCGGCACAGCCCCCCGGAGCCTGCACAGACCACCGGCAGGCCGGCACAGACCACCGGAGCCTGCACAGACCCCCTGGCAGGCCGGCACAGCCCCCCGAAAGGCCCGTATAGACCCCAGAGAGGCTGTACAAGGGCAGGAAAGGGTTTTTCTTATTCCGATACCGGAAGTCCCATAGACTTGAATGGGACTTCCGGTATCGGAATCGGCGATACCGATACTTTTTTTAAAGATCGGCCGATACCATCCGATACGATACTTTGAAGTATCGGACGGTATCGCTCAACTCTAGTTACAAGGTTTATATCATGGCAAAGCATTGGTCAATATTAATGACAGATCCCATCTAGGCTAAATGCTTGCCTGAAAGACCCATGTTGACAGCGACGAGATCTAAAAACTTGCGAGACATGTTGGTGGATAGCCATTATGTTGCTAGACCCATTGATTATTTTGGAGCCGAGACAGGGAGGCAGGACTTTTTTCCTTGTGGAGAATGTCTTGCCTGTCAAAATTTTGTTAGAGCCACTACATTTTCCACTACATTTTCCACAAGTGATGGATCACGGGAGTTTAAAATTAGGGAGTATATCACATGTAGTTCTACTCATGTGGTGTACTATGCAAAAAGTACGTGTTCTTTGATTTATGTTGGGTTGATGACACGAGAATTACGTGTAAGAACACGTGAGCACGTTAGAGAAATAATGGCAGCACGTGAGGTGGATGAGGTAACAATATTGAAAACTCTCCCTAGACATTTCTGGGAAAAGCACAAATGTAACCCTGGGGATTTAAAAAAAATGTGGGATCGATAAGATCCGGTTAGGGATCAGAGGTGGAGATTATAAGTGGTCTTTAACACAGAGGGAATGCAAATGGATAGTAACTTTAGGGTCTATGGTCCCAAATGGCTTGAATGAGCAATTGAGCTTTGTTTCACATCTTTAAGTGTTTTTCTATAGTTTTGGATTTTAATGTCATTTGTGTGTGTGGTGTTTTTAACTTTTTTTTTAATTATTTTTATTTTATATTAATTGTTCTATATCTATATTTTTTAGTGTCTTGAATGTATATGCCCTGTTGCTGATACCCTGAATATGATTTGGACATCCATGGACAGCAGTCGTTATATAAGATTCATCCTGTCTTTGAAAAACACACTGATGGAATTGGACTCTAATCGGCCTATATGGGAGTTTTACTTATGTATATGGTGTTTCACTTATATTACTTTATGATAATATTCTTAAATTTATGTTTATATGTATCTGTATTTTCACTGAAAATCATTCTGTAATGTGTGGTTATGGTCTTTGTTTTTCCATTGCACTGTCACTTTATTTTTTACTTATGACTTGTTTTGAGCCGATGTATGGGATACTATTGTTATAGGTTTGCTGGCAAGCATGTTATCTTCTGGATAGGTGCGCATGACTTTGGCTGGTGCAACCTGGGGCACCGCTTCTGGCGTCCGTGAGGCATGTCTGGTTGTTTGTCCTTATTACAGTGACGGACTGCCTGACATGTCAGGAGGCTTGGGGGCGGTGACTTCTGGCGCACACCTCATGGTTGAATGTGCCGCATATCTATCCAGGAATATTTATTATTTTTTAGCGCGCATGAATACGGCGCTTATCTTGAGAATTGTCTCTGGCGTCCAAGGAAAGCGGCATGTTAGTTATGGTTACAATGGTGACGTTATACCACATTGAACACTGGGTAATACATCATTTCCGGTTTGTGGTTACCTTTGTGGCGGCTTTGTTGTTGTGAACACCGCAATGGACGCTGGGAATGATGTCACTTCTGGTATGGGCGCCGCTCTGACATGTGCTATGATTGGCTAATTTTGGAGCATTGTCTCCGACATCCAAGGATGGTGGCATGTGAGTAATGGTTGTCATGGTGACGTTATGTACCGCATTGAATACTGGGTGATACGTCACTTCCGGTTTGCGGTTACCATGGTGGCGGCTCTGTTGTTGTAAACGCCGCAATGGATGCTGGGAATGATGTCACTTCCTGTGTGGGCGCCGATTTGACATGCGCTATGATTAGCAAATTATTGGGAACAGAAGTAAGGGTATTTATAAATATAGACCAACACACAGTGTGAGCACAGCCCCCTGAGGAAGCCCATGCGAAACCCGCATCGAGGCTGCTATACACATGGTATATCAGGACCTATTTGGGTAAGAAGTCCCCCTCTTCCTTTTTATTGCACTGTGGCACTTTATTTAATCTTTGTGGAGTGGCTCAGACTATTTTGAGCTGACCACAAATATTGGATTTTTTTCCACTCCTCTTCCCTCTTTTTAGTCTGCTCTATATGAGGAGTTCTATGCACTATGAGACTTTAGGAATAAGTTTTCTTATACCTAGGGTGTGACATACACAGTCCTTTTATTAATACTACTAGATTATGGCCCGATGCTATCGCATCGGGAGGATGCGATAGCATCACACCTCTTGCCATGTTAACCCTCAACACACACACTCTTCAACACACACTCCTCTCACCTTTCACCATCTACACTCACTCTTTCACTCCACATACGACCCCTTCTCTCACTCCGTCTCTCATACTCACGCCGTCATCGCCGCTGCTCCACGATCCCCGACATCTTCTTCCGCCGGCGCCATCCTGGATCCAGACGTTGTACACGCCGGCGACATGTTCTTGCGGCGACGCCATCTTGAGTATCGTGAAATCCCGCGGAAGAACATGTCGCCGGCGTGGACGACGTCGGGATCCAAAATGGCGTCGGTGAAATCTCGCGAGTTTTCGCCGACGCCATTTTGGATCCCGACGTCGTCCTCGCCGGCGACATGTTCTTGCGGCGACGCCATCTTGACTATCGCGGGATTTCGCCGATCCAAAATGGCGTCGCCGCAAGAACATGTCGCCGGCGTGGACGACATCGGGATCCAAAATGGCGTCGGCGTAATCTCGCAAGATTTCGCCGATGCCATCTTTTTGGATCCCGAGTCGTCCACGCCAGCAACATGTTCTTGCGGCGACGCCATCTTGAATCTCGCGGGATTTCACGAAATCCAAGATGGCGTCGCTGCAAGAACATGTCGGCGGCCTGGAGAACGTCTGGATCCAGGATCGCGGCGGCGGAGGAAGATGTCGGGGCAGCGACGATGACGGTGTGAGTATGAGAAACGGAGTGAGAGAAAGGAACGTATGTGGAGTGAAAGAGTGAGTGGACGTGAGTGGAGGTGAAAGGTGAGAGGAGTGTGTGTTGAGGCGGTGTGGTGTGTTGAGGGTTAACATGTGCGTGTGTGTGGTGACGTCACCGGTTACAACTGGACGGAAGTTGTTACAACCGGAAGCTGCTTAGGGCATTTATTATTATAGATGATGAGGAAGAAGCCGTCTGTTGTTGGCGGTGATGGCGTGTAGAGGCTTCTTCAGCCAATGTAATAGATTTAGAGTTAGGGGATTCATGTGTGAGACGACGGCGTTTATAAGCCTTAATCTTGTCAAGTCGATGCTGTTTTTCCTCAGGAGTCTCATTAGCACGGCGTTGTTTTTGTCGTAGTGCTAAAGCTGCTTTCCTTTCACTGGCATTGGCATACTGTGCATCGGTATTGAATGGTGGTATTGATAGGGCAGAAACAGATTGCTGATTAGTTATGTCAGTGAACGGCATATGGGATGAAGTGTAGCAGTAAATTGTTCCACATGCTGATGTGGAAGCATCCTGTTGTGAGTCTAATAATAATGATGAGGAAGAGGCCGTCTGTTGTTGGCGGTGACGGCGTGCAGAGGCTTCTTCAGCCAATCTTATGGATTTAGAATTAGGGGATTCGTGTGTGAGGCGACGGCGTTTATAAGCCTTAATCTTCTCAAGGCGATGGTGTTTTTCCTCAGGAGTCTCATTAGCACGGCGTTGTTTTTGTCGTAGTGCTAAAGCTGCTTTCCTTTCACTGGCATTGGCATACTTTTTGTTATGACTCATGTTGGCACAGGTAAAGGAGTCTATTTGGCAGTTATCTGGCAGTGAAGAAGGCGTCCTGGAGTATTGTAGAGTAAACAGATACTAATTGACCCTGTAATTGCCCAGCAGTAGTTATGAAGTGGTAGTGGCAAATTGGCCCTGTAGTTAGACACCGGCAGAGGAGCAAGGCAGCAGTAGTTATGGCGGTAGAGGCAAATTGGCCCTGTAATTAGACACCGGCAGAGGAGCAAGGCAGCAGTAGTTATGGCGGTAGAGGCAAATTGGCCCTGTAATTAGACACCGGCAGAGGAGCAAGGCAGCAGTAGTTATGGCGGTAGAGGCAAATTGGCCCTGTAATTAGAAACAGGCAGTGAACAGTCAGAGGAGAAAGGCAGCAGTACTTATGGCGGTAGAGGCAAATTGGCCCTGTAATTAGACACCGGCAGAGGAGCAAGGCAGCAGTAGTTATGGCGGTAGAGGCAAATTGGCCCTGTAATTAGACACCAGCAGAGGAGCAATGCAGCAGTAGTTATGGCGGTAGAGGCAAATTGATCCTGTAATTAGACACCGGCAGAGGAGCAAGGCAGCAGTAGTTATGGCGGTAGAGGCAAATTGATCCTGTAATTAGACACCAGCAGAGGAGCAAGGCAGCAGTAGTTATTGCGGTATTGGCAAATTGGCCCTGTAATTAGACACCAGCAGAGGAGCAATGCAGCAGTAGTTATGGTGGTAGAGGCAAATTGATCCTGTAATTAGACACCGGCAGAGAAGCAAGGCAGCAGTAGTTATGGCGGTAGAGGCAAATTAGCCCTGTAATTAGACACCGGCTGAGGAGCAAGGCAGCAGTAGTTATGGCGGTAGAGGCAAATTGATCCTGTAATTAGACACCGGCAGAGGAGCAATGCAGCAGTAGTTATGGCGGTAGAGGCAAATTAGCCCTGTAATTAGACACCGGCAGAGGAGCAAGGCAGCAGTAGTTATGGCGGTAGAGGCAAATTGGCCCTGTAATTAGACACCGGCAGAGGAGCAATGCAGCAGTAGTTATGGCGGTATAGGCAAATTGGCCCTGTAATTAGACACCGGCAGAGGAGCAAGGCAGCAGTAGTTATGGCGGTAGAGGCAAATTAGCCCTGTAATTAGACACCGGCAGAGGAGCAAGGCAGCAGTAGTTATGGTGGTATAGGCAAATTAGCCCTGTAATTAGACACCGGCAGAGGAGCAATGCAGCAGTAGTTATGGCGATATAGGCAAATTGGCCCTGTAATTAGACACCGGCAGAGGAGCAAGGCAGCAGTAGTTATGGCGGTAGAGGCAAATTAGCCCTGTAATTAGACACCGGCAGAGTAGCAAGGTAGCAATAGTTATGGCAGTATAGGCAAATTGGCCCTGTAATTAGACACCGGCAGTAAACCGGCATAGGACCAAGGCAGCAGTAGTTATGGTGGTACAGGCAATGCCAAGCGTCCGCACAGCAAGTCGGCGTGAGGTAAATGACGCAATTTCACGAATGCAAGATGGCGTCGGTGAAATCTCGCGAGATTTCGCCGACGTCGTTAAGGCTGTGTGCACACGCTGCGGATTAGGTGCGGATTCATCCGCGCGGATTTTGTAAAATCCGCAGGTGAAACCGCAGGTCAAAAGACCTGCGGTTTTACCTGCGGATTGCTCTGTGGTTTTGCCCTGCGGTTTTTCATCTCCTCAATAGAGGAGATGGCAAACCGCAGGAGAATCCGCAGAAAGAATTGACATGTCAATTCATTCTGCGGATTGAAAACCGCAGATAATCCGTGCGGAAAATTCCGCACCGTCTGCACTGCGGTTTTTGATTCCCATAGGGAATCATGGTACTGTACACCGCAGCAAAAACTGCTGCGGGTCCGCAGCGGCAAAAACCGCTGCGGAACCGCAGCAAAATCCGCAGCGTGTGCACACAGCCTCACACCTCTTGCCATGTTAACCCTCAACACACCACACCGCCTCAACACACACTCCTCTCACCTTTCACCTCCACTCATGTCCAATCACTCTTTCACTCCACATACGTTCCTTTCTCTCACTCCGTTTCTCATACTCACACCGTCATCGTCGCTGCCCCGACATCTTCCTCCGCCGCCGCGATCCAGGATCCAGACGTTCTCCAGGCCGCCGACATGTTCTTGCGGGACGCCATCTTGGATTTCGTGAAGTCCCGCGATATTCAAGATGGCGTCGCCACAACAACATGTCGCTGGCATGGGCGACATCGGGATCCAAAATGGCGTCATCTCGCGAGATTTCGCTGACGCCATCTTTTTGGATCCCGATGTCGGCGGCCTGGAGAACGTCTGGATCCTGGATTGGTGGAGTAGATGTTTTTATTTTAATTAAAACATGAATTGTGTGTGTGGGGACATCATAAAGTATGGGTGGGATCATCATACATTGTAGGGGGCCCTCATACAGTGTGGGGCCATTTTACAGTGTGGGAGCAAATGAGAGGGCCATTATACAGCTTGGGGGCCATTATATTGTGCGGAGACTACTGGGGGACCAGTATACAGAGTGAGAGCTAATGTGAGGGCCATTACACAGTTTACAGGCCATCATACTGTGTGATTACTGTGAAGGCTAATATAAAGTGTGAGGGCCATTGTTTAGTTTTGGTGCTGCAGTGGACCCATTATACAGTGTGGGGGCCATTATATAGTGTTGGTGTTACTGTGTGATCCATTATACAGTGTGATGACTACTGTGAGGGTCATTATACTGTGTTTTGGGGAGCTGTGGGCCCATCATACTGTGTATAGGGAAGCTGTGGGACCAATATACTGTGTATAGTGGAGCTGTGGTCCCTCATACTATGTATAGAGGAGCTGTACATGAAGGGACTCAGAGGACATTACTAAATATTCAGTGGGCAGTCAAGAAGCATTATTGTTATAGGTTGCCCTCAGAGTATAGTGATTGTCAAAGATGCACAAGAGACATTATCACTTTCTAGGAGAAAAATGTGGACTCTATTTTCTAGGACTTGTGCACAGGGATTAATATTTTCTAAGGGGAAATTTTACCATCTAGATGGCATAAAGGAGGCATTATTACTCTGTAAGGGGCACAGACAGTGCTGGCATTACTATGAGGGTCAGTAAGAGGAGCGCTGTTATTGTGCCATACATCATGTGCTGTAAGAGGCACATACAGCAGCGGCGCCTCAGCATTGGGGAATCAGCAGGATGCTCAGATTCCACAGGTTAGGACTAGATAGGGACGGGGCTGGAAATGTGAGAAGTCTAATGTGTCCTTGTTATCTCTGACCATGAGTCGTGGTTGGATGAAGTTGTCGTGTTTGTCTGGGCCAGTTGGAAAAGATGGGAACAATGAACAACTCCATCGGAAAGAAAATCAGCTGTAACGCACCATCTATAACTGTGTTGTGGTCTCCTATATCATCTTCAGCACTGGTATCCACTACTATATGGGCACCATATGGCAGTAATATCAGTGTTTTATATAGAGATTTATTTTTAGTAATACTGTACCATGGTCACCTGCTGAGGTTCCCCTATACCCACAACTAGGGTGCTCCGCTATAGTTGTAATCCGGGTTACACGGTTAGGGGCCCACTCATAAGTTTTGACCTCCCCCCTAAGCTAACCCCCTAGATGCGCATCTGCATCAGATGTTTTATACTTTACATTAATCGGTAAATGACGTAAAATAAAAAGACGTGATTGATATTTTTGCTCTATTAATCCCATAAAAAATGTAATGAAACTGTAATGCTGAGGTCGTGTTCACATGTAGCGTAGATGCTGCGTTCTTTCTGCTACTTTTTTTCTGTAGGTGTCCACACCAGACGACGCCGTAACAATCTTCTTTGATTATTGTGTTTTTGATGCATTTCTTTTATGCGTTTTCCCTCTTATTTCATGTGATTTTTGGGCGGATATGAAGCAGAGTTTAGAACACTTTTTTAATAGTACAAAAAAGCTTTGATTCTGTGCTTAAAAATGCAACAGGGTGTTTTTATTCATGTTTTTTTTCAAAACAAGCCTATAGAGAAAAAAACGCACCAAAACTGCCGAGTTCAGCAGCGTCTTGAGACCACAGCGCGGAGATTTCACAAAAGGTTTTGAAATTTAGACCGTGTTCACATGTAGCGTTAATGCTGCATATTGCCTGTTGCTTCTTTTGCATAATAAATCTGCTGTGTTTAACTGTCCAAGCAAAGTGGACGTGATTTCATGAAAACTGCGCCCGCTATTAGAATTCAACAAACAGTATATTACATTATTGGAAAGTTAGGATTTATCTCTGTGTTTGCTCTCCAACTGTTCTATACAGGTGTCCTTCCTTTCCCTTTTCTTTCCTTGCCTTTCCCATTCCTTTACTTCCCCTCCTACCTCTTAAATGTTTTATATATAAGATATCTTATATGTGTATGGTAACTCCTTACCCTTGCCTATACTGTACATGCCAATCTTTTTCATTTTCCTTCTATCCCTTTAATATTTTATTTTTCCCATTTTCCTTAATAAACCATATATTTATTTCTCCTTCTCATCCTTAACCCTTTCCACCCTTTATTCTGGCTATATCTTTCAGCCCTTTAAATTTTGCTTTTATTTTGTTCTTGTTTGCGCCTATATTACTGTGCATTTATAATATGTCTCCCTCTTTTTCTTTACCCCATTTATGTAAAGAATCCTTAATAAAAGCTACTTTAACTAAAAAGGCACCCTATGTGGTTTTGGTGCTTTTTTTCTCTAGCTGCTTATATGTGGAGCCTTAAAAAAGGCATGAAATAAACTGCAGGTACTTTATTAAGAGCAAAATCAAAGCTTTTCTGTACTATAAAAATCACATTAAAACACAGCTTCACATCTGCACCAAAAACGCATCAAATATTGGGGAGAAAAAATTGCTATTGTGCAGTTTGGTGAGGATCCTGCAGACTACAAAAATCACAGTATTTCTGCAATGTGTGAACACGGCCTTACAGACAGAAAAGAGACAGTTGTCATCTAGTGAAAATACATAAAGATGATAAAATTCTGGCAGCTTTGACTGTGAATGAGGGAACATTCTACAGGTCCCACCTAGAAATGAGCAGGACGCGCAGATGACATAGTGGCAGCATTGGGTGATCAAAAGCAGCTCCGGGGACCCCGGAAGGATAGAGACTCACGGCCTCCCATCCAGCTGACAGGTACCACTAACTTGCACGCTGGACCAAAGACCTGTGAATGGATCCGCTCATCTCTAGTCCCAGCTGTTCCCGACACAGCGGACAGTCTGGATTTTGATCTATGGCCTGCAGTCTTGGGCGTATGCTGAATTTCCTTCACTACCACCGCTCCTGTGACAACTCCTCCTGCCAGGGTAGAAATATATGGTAAATGAGTGTAGATTGGGGTGTGACGAGAGGCGTGGTCAAAATTTGCCTCAGCATGCTACATGCGCCACATGATATGTCCTTCTTTGTTGTCTTCAAAAGTTGGGAGGTATGCTTATAGTCTGGATGCTGTGTCATGTGATAAACGAAAATGCTGACACCGTGTCCTCCCTGATCATAGAGAATGGTGTCTCTCCTCCTGTCTGACCCTGACCCATGTGTTTAGTTCAGAGCAAGAGAGAAAGCTGCAGGAACTGAGCAAAGGCTACAGGAACTGAGCAGTTGTAGGACCTTCTGAACCAGTACTTACAGGACCTTACAGGTCATGGGGCTGATCACATGATTTCGAAGGTCCTTCAATTAATAGAGTTAAAGGTCCTTTAGCTGCTCTGCTCTTGCAGACTCCAATCCCCCCCGATCAGGAACTGTAAGATGTGGTAATATAGAGTGTGTGTGTGTAAGTGAAATGTGCGTGTAGCAAAGCTGTGTGTCAGAGTAAATGTGCATGTAGCAGAGCTGTGTGTCTGTGTAAATGTGCATGTAGCAGAGCTGTGTGTCCGTGTAAATGTGGATGTAGCACAGCTGTGTGTCAGTGTAAATGTGCATGTAGCAGAGCTGTGTATCCGTGTAAATGTGCATGTAGCAGAGCTGTGTGTCCGTGTAAATGTGCATGTAGCAGAGCTGTGCATGTAAATGTGCATGTAGCACTCCCAACCGCTTTGTCTGCCTTCTCTGTGCATCTGGTCTGCTTCCTGCTGACTACGCCAAGTGTGAGCAGGTTGCGGGATGCAGTGACGGACAAGAGACAGAGCAAGGGTTGATGATTTTAATTAACAAGGGGATACTTCACGCAGGGAGGTTAACAGTTCAATGAGGGAAAAGAAGCAGTTCAGTAGTAAAAGGTATGCTGAGTGAAAGAACACCATATAAAAGGGGTAGCAGCTCTGATGAAATCAACTTATCCTGTAGTCAATCTTCAGTCTGGGGGGGTTACAAGGCAAATGTTGGCGCCAACGGCTGGTGCGGGGTTGTTCCGGTGGGGTCCGTCTTCTGGTGGCAGCGGTTGGTCTCCTGCACCCTCCGCTGAGCCCCTAGTCCATGTGCTGATACAGCGGAGAGAGCATGGGCTGCAGCATTGTGAGAGCCTAACGTGCCTTGACAAATATACACCAGATAGTGCGTGCGCAGACATGCGCTCAGTACTTATGGTTCCGAAACGTTTGCCACTTTGCTCTACGGGGGCCAACGGGCATACTGCGCATCACTGTGCACAGTCTCTGCGGGTGGCATCAGGGACGCTTGGGCGCGGCCCTGCGCTGCTGCAGTGGTCAAGGGATGGAGCACTCACATCTCCCAGCCACGTGCTGTCTGTTCCCGCCAAGTCTGCCTGTTTCCACGCGCTGTGGCTTTTTTAGCTTAGCCACACCCCCGCTCCCAGATGCAAGGGTTGATCCGGTCCTCTAAACTTTCCCCAGACAACAGAGGAGACAGCCCCAACAGTTCTGGACCTGATGCAGAGTAGGGACTCACGGCCCAGTCCTTCTTCTTACATGGATAAAAAACAAGGGTTGCCGTGACGTGGCGGGATGGCTTGTACATTATTTTGATCAAAATTATGTTTACTAAATACCCTTATTATTATTACCTTTATGCATTATTTGCAGTATACATTTTTTATTTTTTAGTTCAGGATATTTGTGTTTTTTGCTTTTTGTTTTCTCTGGTTAATGGTCATGTGTTGATATGCACTTACATTGTGCATACACATTAACTTACTTTTCTCAGTTCAGATTTGTTTTTTATTCATTTCATTGTGCATTCAGTGCATATATGGGTGTGACCGCCCACTTTCTGAGCTGGGAAAGCCATCCAGTCTGGCCTAAGCTGTTACTAGTGGTTCAGTCCCTCGATCCTTGTTCACATTCACGCCAATTGGCAAGTGAAAAGGTTTTAAATACTAGAGTAGGGACTGTCCCACAAGGGTTGCCGTGACGTGGCGGGATGGCTTGCACATTATTTTGATCAAAATTATGTTTACTAAATACCCTTATTATTATTACCTTTATGCATTATTTGCAGTATACATTTTTTATTTTTTAGTTCAGGATATTTGTGTTTTTTGCTTTTTGTTTTCTCTTCTTCTTACATGGGTATACTGTCTGTGCAGCATGTGTGTGTATATAGATATATATATTACAAACTTAGTGTCGCGTGCGTGTATATAATTATACTGTATATTTATACTTTGCACGCATGTATGTGTATATTGTATATAAAGGTGGTATACTGTATAAGGTGTGTGTGCAGTTTATATACTGTATACACACGTATGTGCGCGCATACATAATATCAGATTCAGCTCAAAATTTAGCAAGGAAATTTGTTTTGGATTGAAATGATGTGAATTAAATGTTCATTATCCTCTTCAGAACTAGAGATGAGTGAAGCCGAACTGTAACGTTCAGGGTTCATACTGGACTAGGTGTCCGCTGCTGAACTCCGACCTCACACTTCTCCCAGAAGTCCATTTTAGTGTTCAGAGTTCTGGGAGGAGAGAGGGAGGGAGACTCTGTGGGTACTCTGCTTACTTTGGCAGCCCTTTTACATCACAAAAGTTCGGATCTCCATTGACTTCTATGAGGTTCAGGTAGAGTTCTGGTATCAGAACTCAGGAGGCAGGGTCATCTCATCTCCAAAGATCTCGCTGCTGAGATAATAAAATAAAAATTCACTAATGTGGGGTGGGAAGTGTTATTGTATGTGGGCTGGTGGGATTTGTGTGGCAGGGCAGCTTTTTTGCCCCAGTCCGGCCCTGGCTTACTTCCACTCTTATCAGCAGTAGGTCCTTGGCCTGTGTCACTGGTAATAGGAAGCTGTATATTGAAGATAGAGGAGGGAGGGATGTGAGTGGAGTTATCAATGGGTGTGATTGGTGATGGCTTACGGGCCAGGGTAAACCATGGTGGAACTTGTAGTAATACATTGCAGGAAGCTCTGGGGAGAGGAAGCAATGGATGCAAGCATCAGCGCTGCAGCCAGCAAAGAGAAAGTGCTGCTAACTGTATGATAAAAGGTATATACTGCTAAAATAAGATTATAGATGTATTTAGAGGCAGATAATAGCAATATTTATTGAAAAAAACAGCAACTTCTAAATAGTCAGATACTACATAGCTGTCTGAATTGATAGGCCACTGGAGTTTAGAGCAGGGCCTAGTGATGGAGCTGCACAGGTAACAGCACCCTGATCTTCAGGTCCTTCCAGTAGCTTTGAAATGTACTTTTGGTGCTTTACCTGAAGCAGTTGTTCCGACAGAGAGGACACGTAGGGTTGGACTGAAGCCAAGGCAAGATGCAACACTGATGATAGTTGTGGTTGCACGGGAGCATTGTGACCTGCTCCCCAGTCTCATACTCTGTCATACATATGACGCATGACCCAATGTCCTCCTGTGATGTTATAGTCCTGGTTGGGAAAGTGTCAATTTGCAGAGTTCTCCTGCTGGGCTGAGAATACATTTGTTCCTGATAAGCTGAATTTTGAGCAGGTGGTGCTTGTGGCTGCACCTGTGACATTGGTCTTCTCATTCCCTGCTGCCTTCTGACAATGTTGAGAATATTGTCCAGAATTTCTCCCCCAGTAAATCTGCCGCGAGGTGGAATTGGATTTGCTGGTTGATATTCAATGATAATATCTAGAGATCCACTTCTTTCATGACCGGCATTCACGTGACTTTCTCTGGTTGTTGTTGCTGGAAGCTGCCTGGGTCTGTGGATAAGTGAGATCGAAAGTTGTGGACCGAATCTATATACTGTGGTGGTTGTTGCAGATTCACTGCCTGGAGCTCGAACCTCCCTGGTTGTGTGACTCTGCAGGATGGTATCTGGCAGTTGGTATTCCAATGTAATGGTGGTGGCTGAAGATCCACTTGCTTGTTCATCATCCTGGCTGCTGTGTCCTGTGGTTCTTAAAGATTCCAAAGAGGCACGCCTTATTGGAGACCTACTTCTTCCAGTACTTCTTTCTTGTCTCCTATGATGTGGAGGGGCTCTGGCACGTCTCCCTCTTCTCTCAGTGCCAGAGGTGCTGAAACTCTGTTGGCCATCATAAGCAGAGTGTCTTCCCTGATGTCCTTGAGATGACCTCAGTCTACGGACAATTGTTGCCTGACCTGCAATGACAGACATTATAATTTAGTTAACAAAATATCTTTTAGAAATTTGGGTGGGCCTTGGTATTACTATGTCATTTACAGATATGGGAACTCTGACTAAAATTGTGTCAATTATGGGCTGAGAAAACCTGCTCAGTGAATGTCTTTTCTAAAGATATCACAAGAGAGGGTTGGAAGCTGGACATTTTGTAAATTAGCCCCAAGTAATAAGGATAGAAGGTGGAGAATGCGCTGACACATTACCCAGCAAACCCCACAATAATGGGAATGCTCAGATATGAGGAAAATATTGTTTTCTACCCCAAATGTTTCTCTTACCTCGATTTTGTGGTCGGCTCAACCATACTTCATTGTCCTCAATCAGCTGTCTTAGCTCTCGGGAACTCATGGCCTAGTTTCCAGAGGCTGGGGTGATGGAGTATTTGAGAGATAACTTCTCTGGTGGCACCGATATTATTGTGCAAATATCAAAGAATAAAAATAAACAATGCAGAAACACTAGATATGTAAAATAATCTAGAGTGCTTTTCAAAACCAAAGTGATGTCTTAGCTAAAGCATAAACTCACAAAATGGCACTTAAGTCACTGTGCTCAGTGATTGTCTATCCTTAGGACATTCTAGAATGCCAGTATGACATCACTGGTGATTGTGATCTCACCTTCTCCTAAGAAGTGACTTTCACCCCTGATGATAGCTTTGTGACATCATGGCAGTCAGGCTTCAGTGCTGCTTGCTAACAATTGCTGTACTACAGGGCTGAGAACTGTTCCTAACTGCACCATATTGTAATCCACGCACTTATATATAAATTATGAATAGGAAATAAAATATTTTATTATTAACTGGCTCCAAGTTTGTACAAAGCAGATATTTCACCTATTGGCATTAATGACATATGGGATAATAAATGTTCAGCTGTATATTATAAATATATTATTCATTAAATAAATGCGCAATGCCCCTGGTGACTCTTAAAATTCTTAACTCCTAAAATAAGTTATAACAGGGATTACATTATTCACTACAATAGACTAGCTATGAACCCGTTCTACGCCCGGGAGGCAAGCACTTTTATTGGTATATGGTCTCCCATCCTGGTATGTGCTACCCCCTCCTATCCTGGTATGTATGGCACCCCTCATCACTATCCTGCTATGCATGGCCCCCTCATCCCTATAATGGCATGCATGGCCCCCTTATCCCTATTCTGGTATGTATGCTCCCCTCCAATCCTGGTATGCATGGCACCCCATTACTCATCCTGGTATATATGGTCCCCTCACCCCCCAATCCTGGTACCCCCTCAACCATATCCTGGTATTCATGGTTACCTCACCCCCCAATCCTGGTATGCATAGTACCCCCTCATACCTATCATGGTATGCATGGTCCCCACACCCCCAATCCTGGAATGCATGGTCCCCTCACCCCCCAATCCTAGAATGCATGGTCCCCTCACCCCCCAATCCTGGTATGCATGGTCCCCTCACCCACTAATCTTGGTATGCATGGTCCCCTCACACCCGAGTCCTGGTATGCATGGTCCCCCGTCATTCCTATCATAGGATGTATGGTACTCCTTTACCCACCAATCCTGATATGCTTAGTCCCCTCATCCCCAATTCAGGTATGCATTGAACCCCTCACCCCCTATCCTGGTTTGCATGGTACCCCTCATCCCCCAGTCCTGGTATGCATGGTCCCCTCACCCCCCCAATCCTGGTATGCATGGTACCCTCACCCCCCAATTCTGGTATGCATGGTACCCTCACCCCCCAATTCTGGTATGCATGGTACCCTCACCCCCCTATCCTTTTATGCATGGTACCCCTCACCCCCCTATCCTGGTATGGATGGTCCTCTCACCACCCCATCCTGGTATGCATGGTCCTCTCACCCCCCTTTCCTGGTATGCATGGTCCTCTCACCCCCCCTCTCCTGGTATGCATGCTACCCCTCACCCCCCAATCCTGGTATACATGGTCCCCTCACCCCCTAATGCTGTGAGGTCAGGAGAGGGCATGATTGTGCCCCCGAAATCGGCGCCCGATACCAGCGCCACAACCCGCCCTCTCCTGACATCACGGCGAGACCCTGCGTCAATACACGATCGTTACGTTGTTGGACCGTGAGGTATGGACAGGGCGTGTTGTGATGCCGGACTCGGAGCCTGCGCAGCCCTCGCTTTCTGGTGCTATTTTCTTGAAGACACACTGTAGTCTTCTACAACATGGCGGTGGAAAGCGAGGATTGCGCAGGCGCCGAGTTCGGCACCACAACACGCCCTGTCCAGACATCATGGCCCAACAACGTAATGATCGGGTATTGACGCAGGGTCTCGCCGTCATGTCAGGAGATGGCCGGCCTCAATACCCGATTGTTAAGTTGTTGTGCCGTGATGTCTCGAGAGAGCGGGTTGTGGCGCCGGAATCGGCGCCTGCGCAGTCCTCGCTTTCCAGCACCATTTTATTGAAGACACACTGTAGCGTGAAGACACACTGCAGTGTGTCTTCTACAAAATGGCAGCAGAAAGCGCGGACTTCGCATGCGCTGATTCCGGTGCCACAACCCGCCCTCTCTTGACATCACAGCAAGACCCCGCTGCAACAGCAACACCGGAACGGTAAGGTGTTGTGCCGGAGATCACAGTATGAGTTCAGTGTTTACGCATACCACGATCTGGGTGGATGCGTCACTCTGTGGGGTCCAGACTGTGTAGGCGCGTCGCGCTTGTGCAGTCTATAAAGGCTTCAGAGTGATGCTCCCACCGTTATATTATAGATATCTTCTGCTGCATACGTCGTTCTCCAAAGCAACCTTTTTCTTAATAGTAAGCCTGAACTTAGACATCCATAAAACACGATCTGAGTACAATTGTAATTTACAGAATGGTCAAGGAGCCATATTTATCACGATCATGCCAGGCCGCATGTTGCTGGTGCTACTGTGAGCGGCCTGCATAGCCTGAATGTGCATCCATGGACTGAAGCATCTCTAGACTTGGCTCTCATCAAGCCCATATGGGACCTCAAAGGTGAGAAATTACAAAAGGACCTGTTATCAGCGGATCTTGAGGATTTGCATGCCCAATTGCATTCAGTATGACAGAACATTACTCAGATAACATTAATAACCTCACTGATGGCATTCTAAGGCTGTAATAATGCATGTTTCTTAACATGGTGCTCATATTCAATACTGAAAAAAAATCAAGATGTTTTGAAAACTTTCTATTTTTTCATCATTTGCTGAACAATAAATTGTCTCACAATCCCACGATTTTTATTTTCATAATTTCACGTTGTTTCCTTCGTGTGTTGACATTTCAATATTGAGGAGCATACTGTATGAGGCTGCTGAGTTTGGGTGAAGAGACCTACAACCTGTCCGGTCAACATGGATCGTACGTGGACCACATTTCGGATGTCTGATTAGGACAAAGGCCTAATGTTAGGTGGAGAAAATCTTGGAACTCAGAAAATAGATGAGATGAATATATCCTTTTAATAGGCAATCCCAGTTAGGGCAATTCCACTAAGCGCTCTGGTTCTGACCCCTGGCCTCTGTTAAAGGGATCACCGGTATGGAAGTTAGGACCATTCCACTCAGCGCTCTGGTTCTGACCCGAGGCCTCTCTTAAAGGGATCCCCGGTATGGAAGTTAGTACTGTTCCACTCAGCTCTGTGATTCTGACCCCAGGATCATTGGTATGGAAGTTAGGGCAATTAAACTAAGCACTCTGGTTGTGACCCCATGCCCCTCTTAAAGGGATCCCCAGTATGGAAGTGAGGGCAAATCCACTCAGCATTCTTGTTCTGACCCCAGGCTCTCTTAAAGGGATCCCCGGTATGGAAGTTAGGGCAATTCCACTCAGCTCTCTGGTTCTGACCCCAGGCCCCTCTTAAAGGGATCCCCGATATGGAAGTGAGGGCAAATCTAAAATGCGCTTTGATACTGACCCCAGGCCTCTCTTAAAGGGATCTCCGGTATGGACGTGAGGGTAAATCCACTCTGTACTCTGATTCTGACCCCAGGCCCCTCTTAAAGGGATCCCCGATATGGAAGTGAGGGCAAATCTAAAATGCGCTTTGATACTGACCCCAGGCCTCTCTTAAAGGGATCTCCGGTATGGAAGTTAGGGTAAATCCCTCAGCACTCTGATTCTCACCCCAGGCTTCTATTAACCACTTAAGCCCCAAGGGTGGTTTGCACGTTAATGACCAGGCCAATTTTTACAATTCTGACCACTCTCCCTTTATGAGGTAATAACTCTGAAACGCTTCCATGGATCCCGGTGATTCTGACATTGTTTTCTCGTGACATATTGTACTTCATGTTAGTGGGAAAATTTCATTCAAATAACTTGCGTTTATTTGTAAAAACAACGGAAATTTGGCGACAATTTTGAAAATTTCGAAATTTTCCAACTTTGAATTTTTATGCCCTTAAATCACAGAGATACGGCACACAAAAAACTTGATAAGTAACATTTCCCACATGTTTACTTTACATCAGCACAATTTTGGAACCAAAATTTTTTTTTGTTAGGAAGTTATAAGCGTTAAAATTTGACCAGCGATTTCTCATTTTTGCAACACCATTTTATTTTTACGGACCACATCACATTTGAAGCCACTTTGAGGGGTCTATATGATAGAAAATACCCAAAAGTGACACCATCCAAAAACTGCACCCCTTAAGGTGCTCAAAACCACATTCAAGAAGTTTATTAACCCTTTAGGTGCGTCACAGGAATTTTTTGAATATTTAAAAAAAAATGAACATTTAACTTTTTTTCACTAAAAAAATAATTCAGGTTCAATTTTTTTTATTTTACCAAGGGTAACAGGAGAAATTGGACTGCAAAAGTTATTGTGCAATTTGTCCTGAGTACGCTGATACCTGATATGTGGGGGGAACCACTGTTTCGGCGCATGGCAGAGCTCAGAAGGGAAGGAGCGCCGTTTGACTTTTTCAATGCAAAATTGGCAGGAATTCAGATCGGACGCCATGTCGCGTTTGGAGAGCCGCTGATGTACTTAAACAGTGGAAACCCCCCCAAGTGACCCCATTTTGGAAACTAGACCCCCCAAGGAACTTATCTAGATATGTGGTGTGAACTTTGAACCCACAAGGGCTTCACAGAAGTTTATAACGTACAGCGGTACAATTAAAAAATCATATTTTTTCCACAAAAATGATCTTTTCACCCTCAATTCTTATTTTTCCAAGGGTAACAGGACCCTAAAAGATATTGTGCAATTTGTCCTGAGTGTGCTGAAACCCCACATGTGGGGGCAAACCACTATTTGGGAGTATGGCAGAGCTCGGAAGGGAAGCAGCGCCATTTGACGTTTTTGGCTGGAATTGAGATCGGACACCATGCCACGTTTGGAAAGCCCCTGATGTACCAAAACAGTAGAAACCCCCCACAAATGACACCATTTTGGAAACTAGACCCCCCAAGGAACTTATTTAGATGTGTGGTGAGAACCCCAAATGTTGTTGTCCAATTTGTCCTGAGTACGCCGATACCTCATATGTGGGAGAAAACTACTGTATGGGCAGTAGTGACATTTTGGAATGCAGATTTTGATGGAATGGTCTGCGGGTGTCATGTTGCCTTTGGAGAGCCCCTAATGTAACTAAACAGTGGAAACACCCACAAATGACCCCATTTTGGAAACTAGACCCCCTAAGGAACTTATCTAGATGTGTGGTGAGCACTTTGAACCCCCAAGGGCTTCACAAAAGTTTATAATGCCCAGGCATGAAAATAAAAAAGTCATATTTTTTCCACAAACATGATCAATTAGTCTCCAATTTGTTTTATTTTCCCAAGGGTAACAAGAGAAATTGGACCCCAAAAGTTGTTGTCCAATTTGTCCTGAGTATGCTGATACCTCATATGTGGGAGAAAACTACTGTATGGGCACACATCGGGGCTCGGAAGGGAAGCAGTGACGTTTTGGAATGCAGACTTTGATGGATTGGTCTGCGGGTGTCATGTGCGTTTGGAGAGCCCCTGATGTACCTAAACTATTGAAACTCCCCACAAGTGACCCCATTTTGGAAACTAGACCCACCACGGAACTTATCTAGATGTGTGCTGAGCACTTTGAACCCCCAAGTGCTTCACAGAAGTTTATAACGCCTGGGTGTGAAAATAAAAAAATCATTTTTTCCACAAAAATGATATTTGTGCCCCCAATTTTTTATTTTCCTAAGGGTAACAGGAGAAATTGGACCCCAAAAGTTGTTTTGAAATTTGTCCTGAGTAAGCTGATACCCTATATGTGGGGGTAAAACACTGTTTGGGCGCATGGCAGAGCTTGGAAGGGAAGGAGCACCATTTGACTTTTTCAACGCAGAATTGGCTGGAATTAAGATCAGACGCCATGTTGCATTTGGAGAGCACCTGATGTGCCCAAACAGTGGAAACCCCCCTATTATAACTCCAGCCATAACCCCAACACACCCCTAACCCTAATCTGAGCCCTAACCCTAGCCCTAACCCTAACCCTAGCCCCAACCCTAACCCTAATAGGAAAATGGAAATAAATACATTTTTATTATTTTTCCCTAACTAAGGGGGTGATAATGGGGGGTTTGATTTACTATTTATGGCGGTATTTTTGTTTGGCGGCTGTCGCACGCTTAAAGACGCTTTTTATTGTAAAAATAGTTTTTGCATCACCACATATTGAGAGCTATAATTTTTCCGTATTTTGACCCACCGAGTCATGTGAGGTCTTATTTTTTGTGGGACGAGTAGACGTTTTTATTGATACCATGTTCGGGCACGTGACATTTTTTGATCGCTTTTTATTCCGATTTTTGGGAAGCAGAATGAACAAAAACCAGCGTTTCATGAATTTCTTTTGGGGGGGGTGCGTTTACACCGTTCCGCGTGCGGTAAAATTGATAAAGCGGTTTTATTCTTCGGGTCAGTACGGTTACAGCGATACCTCATTTAGGTCATTTTTTTATGTTTTGTCAGTTTTTTGCAATGGAAACAATTTTATATAAAAAATAATTATTTTTGCATCGCTTTATTCTGCGAGCTATAACTTTTTTACTTTTTTGTGGATGATGCTGTGTGGTAGCTCATTTTTTGCGGGACAAGATGATATTTTCAGCGGTACCATGGTTATTTATATGCGTCTTTTTGATCACGCGTTACTGCACTTTTTGTTCGGTGGTATGATAATAAATCATTATTTTTTGCTTCGTTTTTTATTTTTATTTTTTAAGGGTTTCGCTAAAGGGGTTAACTAATGGGACAATTTTATAGGGCGGGTCGCTACGGACGCGGCGATACCAAATATGTGTACTTTTATTGTTTGTTTTTTTTTATTTAAAAAAAATGAATTTATTGGGGAATATTATTTTTTTTTTTTTTACTAATTTATTTAGCGATTTTTTTTAAAATAATTTTTACACTTTTTTTTTTACTATATTACATTGTCCCAGGTGGGACATCACTGTCCTGTGACAGATCAGCAATTTGTCACAGGCAGTTCTGCAGACTTCCTCATGCCTGCGCTTAGCAGGCAGTGAGGAAGTCAGCTCCCTACAGGCCCCCGTCGCCATCTTGGATCCGGGGGCCTGTAGGGAAGGAGTCCCCCGCAGCAGCGCTGCACATTGCGCTGCCGTGAGGGGCTAAGGGAAGCACGGAGGGAGCTCCCTCCCTGCCGATGCTTCCCTTTAACCCCCGGTACACAGCGATTGTGTTTGATCGCGGTGTACAAGGGGTTAACGTGTCGGGGGCGGTCCGTGACCACACCTGACACATTGTGCCGGGTGTCAGCTGTGATAATCAGCTGACACCCGGCCACGATCAGCGGCGCTCACCACGTGGGCGTCGCTGATCGCATTAGACGTACTATCCCGTCCTTGGGAATTAAGTCCCAGGGCACATGGACGGGATAGTACGTCTAATGGCAGAAAGGGGTTAAAGGGATCATTGGTATGAAATTAAGGGCAAATCCACTCAGCACTCTGGTTCTGATGCCAGGCCTCTCTTAAAGGGATCCCAGGTATGGAAGTTAGGACAGTTCCACTCAGCGCTCTGATTCTGACAGGATGATGTAGGATTTTAGGGGTAGTAGTCCTGTGGCTCTGGCTGACGGGATGATGTGGGATATTAGGGGTAGTAGTCCGGTGGCTTTGACGAGATGTGGGATTTTAGGGGTAGTAGCTGGTGGCTATGACGGGATGATGTGCGATATTAGTGGTAGTAGTCCGGTGGCTCTGGCTGACGGGATGATGTGGGATATTAGGGGTAGTAGTCCGGTGGCTTTGACGAGATGTGGGATATTAGGGGTAGTAGTCCTGTGGCTCTGGCTGACGGGATGATGTGGGATATTAGGGGTAGTAGTCCGGTGGCTTTGATGAGATGTGGCATATTAGGGGTTGTAGCTGGTGGCTATGACGGGATGATGTGTGATATTAGTGGTAGTAGTCCGGTGGCTCTGGCTGACTGGATGATGTGGGATATTAGGGGTAGTAGTCCGGTGGCTTTGACGAGATGTGGGATATCAGGGGTAGTAGCTGGTGGCTCTGACGGGATGATGTTTGATATTAGTGGTAGTAGTCCGGTAGCTCTGGCTGATAGAATGATGTGGGATATTAGTGGTAGTAGTCTGGTGGCTCTGGCTGATGGGATGATGTGAGATATTAGGGGTAGTAGTCCGGTAGCTCTGGCTGACAGGATGATGTGGGATATGATAGTGGGTGTGGCAATGCGGAGTGAGCGGGGCTCTGCACTCAGCTTTAAATGTATAGATATAATCATAATTTGTTATAACTAACCGTGGTTGGTTACTATGCCCGGGCAATGCTGGGCTCTTCAGCTAGTCTAATATATAAAGCTCAAGTGTGTGTATGCATGTATGTGTGTGTGTGTGTGTATGTCTGGGATAGGCATCCACACCGTCTAAGCTACATCCATAAAATTTGGCACAGTCACACGTCTGGACCCCGAGAGCGTCCTAAGCTATGTTGTGAGGCGAAATTTTAACCCCGCGCGTTCCAATTCACCAAACAATTTTGCCCCTATCTACGTAATGGGGAAAAAGTGTGTGTGTGTATCAAGCCCCGCCCCTCATTATGATGTCATAATGGTTGCCATGGCGATGCTGATGTCATCATAGGTTGCAAGCCCCACCGCTCATTATGATGTGATAATGGTTGACTATTGGATGGAGGATGTGTGATGGGTATATGGGCACGGGACTATGGGATGGAGGATATGTGTGATGGGTATATGGGCATGGTACTATGAGATGGAGGATGTGTGATGTGCATATGGGCACTCGACTATGGGATGGCGAATATGTATCATGAGTATATGGGCATGGGACTATGAGATGAAGGATGAGTGATGGGTATATGGGCACTCGACTATGGGATGGCGAATATGTATGATGGGTATATGGGCATGGGACTATGGGATGGATGATATGCGATGGGTATATGGGCACTGGACTATAGAATGGAGGATATGCATGATGGGTATATGGGCATGGGACTATGGGATGGAGGATATGTATGATGAGTATATGGGCACGGGACTATGAGATGGAGGTTATGTATGATGAGTATATGGGCATGGGACTATGAGATGGAGGATGTGTGATGGGTATATGGGCACTCGACTATGGGATGGCGAATATGTATGATGGGTATATGGGCATGGGACTATGAGATGAAGGATGTGTGATGGGTATATGGGCACTCTACTATAGGATGGCGAATATGTATGATGGGTATATGGGCATGGGACTATGGGATGGAGGATGTGATGGGTATATGAGCATGGGACTATGGGATGGAGGATGTGAGATGGGTATATGGGCACTCGACTATGGGATGGAGGATATGTATGATGGGTATATGGGCACGGGCCTATGGGATCGTGGATATGTATGATCGGTATATGGGCAGGGGACTATGGGATGTAGGATAATTATAATTTGCTATAACTAACCACAGTTAGTTACTATGCCCGGGCAGCGCTGGGCTCTTCAGCTAGTACTGTATAAAGACCTAATGTCAACTGAATGTTGTAATTCTAGTTTGAATGAATGTAATTTCGGTCTACTGCACACTGACTAATAGGTACATTAACCTCCTATTCCACGTGAGTGCAGCATACACCAGTATTTGTTTTGTAGGATATTGCCACAGAGCTGCATACAGTCACTTGACCTTTTACTACAGCCGCTTGACAAGATGGTCCCAATATTTTAGGGATGTGTTATGTGTCGTGAATGGCATCTATTGAGAATAAGATTACATTTTCATAGAAACTTATACACTCCATCCCAAACAACAAATGGAAGCAAAAAAAAGCGTGGAAATTTACATTCTTTTAAAAATAAACTTTTTATTGAAATATTTGAATATAAACACTTTAAAACTGGGAAAAGTGGCGGCATGGTGGCTCAGTGGATAGCATTGCAGCGCTGGGGTCCTGGGTTCAAATCGCACCAAGGACAGCATCTGCAAGTAGTTTGTATGTTCTCCCCATGTTTGCATGGGTTTCCTCCGCATACTCCGGTTTCCCCTCACACTCCAAAAAACATACAGATAGGGAATCTAGATTGTGAGCCCCATCGGGGACAGTGATGATAATGTGTGCAAACTGTAAAGTGCTGCAGAATATGTTAGCGCTATATAAAAAATGAAGATTAAGTGACTATGAGTGCAATATCACCGGAACAATATAGGAGTCCACAAAAATAGATGGAAGTCAAATAATATGAAATATCAGTCCAATGGTATGGTAACAAGTAGATAAACACTCCAATCAATAATCATCAAGTCTGTAAGGGAAAAATAAGCTCCTCAAAAAATAGTACAAAAATGTCAATAACTGTGGGTCGCCCTCCACCCAGGGCTGTGGGGGTACTCGGTACCGGGCCGGTGTCAGGGGGATGTGCCACAGCAGCGGTGACCCGGTCCGTGGCCCTGGGTGCCCAAATCAATGGAAGTCTGTAATGTGGTTTAAATGGAATAGTTTGTGACGCCACCTGTGGTGTTCGGCAAGGGCAGATCCTCTGGGACTGGTCGTCTGTTGCAGCCTAGATGGTGTAGCTCCACACAGGTGAAGCTGTACCCCAGGGCAGTGTAGATGTGATGACACTTAGATGGTGTAGTGTCTGGCGCAGGGGATGTAGCAGTGCCAGGCTGGCAGATGCAGGAAAGAATGGAGGACACCAAGGCATGTAGTTCCAATGCTTTACTCACAGTCTGTACTGCCCGCATCCGTACAATGTCCTCCGGGTCAGAGACTCAATCAACCCCCCGGGCAAGTTAGGACTCTCCTCTCCAGCACTCCGCCAACATGTACTTTCCTTAACGACTCCTCTATAGCGCCTTAAAGTGTGAAGATCTCCTAGTACCCTGTTACACTGGAGTTCCTCCTGACTGATGTTGCGCTTTATAGATGATATTCTGTTTATTTGGCAGGGTTCGGTTGACGAGCTGCATTCTTTTATGACAGATCTGAACTGCAACGACTCTAACATCAGGCTTACATATACGTAGTATCATTATGAAGTCTCGTTTCTGGACATTAAGTTGCAGGTTCAAAATGATGGTTCAATTTGTACTGATGTTTTCAGGAAGGAGTTGTCAGTTAATGCCTTGCTTCATGCGTCATCAGCACATGTCGGGTCAACAATTAGAGCCATACCGACTGGCCAATTTCTCAGAATGAGGAGAATCTGTACTACCTCCAATTTATTTGAAAAACAAGCTTTGGACCTTGGGGAGAGATTTATGGAGCGTGGGTACAATAAAAGGAGAATCAAAAAGGGCTATGATAGAGCCAAGAACATTAATAGGGACTCTCTTCTTTCATGCCAACAGACGGCAGGGTTTTGAAAAGAAAAAATGGGCATACCGTTACAAGGTTTATATCAACATATAATCATCAGTGGGGAAATTATGATGGCCATCATGGCGAAGCATTGGTCAATATTAATGACAGATCCCATCGTGGCTAAATGTTTGCCTGAAAGACCCATGATGACAGCGAGGAGATCTAAAAACTTGCGAGATATGTTGGTGGATAGCCATTATGTTGCTAGAGCCATTGATTATTTTGGAGCCGAGACAGGGAGACAGGACTTTTTTTCCTTGTGGAGAATGTCTTGCCTGTCAAAATTTTGTTAGAGCCACTACATTTTCCACTACATTTTCCACAAGTGATGGATCACAGGAGTTTAAAATTAGGGAGTACATCACATGTAGTTCTACTCATGTGTTGCACTATGCAAAATGTACGTGTTCTTTGATTTATGTTGGGTTGATGACACAAGAATTACTTGTAAGAACACGTGAGCACGTTAGAGAAATAATGGCAGCACGTGAGGTGGATGAGGTAACAATCTTGAAAACTCTCCCTAGACATTTCTGGGAAAAGCACAAATGTAACCCTGGGGATTTAAAAATATGTGGGATCGATAAGATCCGGTTAGGGATCAGAGGTGGAGATTATAAGTGGTCTTTAACACAGAGGGAATGCAAATGGATAGTAACTTTAGGGTCTATGGTCCCAAATGGCTTGAATGAGCAATTGAGCTTTGTTTCACATCTTTAAGTGTTTTTCTATAGTTTTGGATTTTAATGTCATTTGTGTGTGTGGTGTTTTTAACTTTTTTTAATTTATTTTTATTTTATATTAATTGTTCTATATCTATATTTTTTAGTGTCTTGAATGTATATGCCCTGTTGCTGATACCCAGAGTATGATTTGGACATCCATGGACAGCAGTCGTTATATAAGATTCATCCTGTCTTGGTGTTTCACTTATATTACTTTATGATAATATTCTTAAATTTATATTTATATGTGGGTCGCCCTCGCTCTGCACCAAGGGCTGCGGAGTACTCGGTACCGGGCCGGTGTCAGGGGGATGTGTGTGTGTCACAGCAGCGGTGACCCGGTCCGTGGCCCTGGGCCCCAATATCAATGGCAGTTGATGTTAATGGTATTAAAGTTTATATGAATAGTTTGTGACGCCACCCGTGGTGCTTGGCAAGTATGGTGTTAGGCCAAAGCTGCATACAGATCCGCTGGGACTGATGGTGTGGTGCAGCAGAGATTACATAGCTCCCCACAGGCGGAGCTGTAGTCCCAGGGCAGTGTATAGGTGCAATGGATGAGGAGAGGCGCAGGATGGGGTAGATGTTGGTACCCAGGAGTGGCGGTGCGGGAATAACTGGAGGACACAGGGTGTGCGGTTCCAAGGCTTTACTCACTGTTTGCAGTTCACACACATGCCCGCCTCCGCACTTTGTTCTCTGGGTCAGGGCTCCAGCCAACCTCCAGGTCAGATAGGATTCTCCCTTCCACACTCCGCCAATATGTTCCTTCATTGAACGACTCCTCATTGCGCCTTAAGGTGCGAAGCACTCCACTACTTAGTTACCCTGGAATGCCTCTCTCTAGGTGTTCCTAGTCTTTACTTGTATGACAGACAGAGGTAGCCTGCTTCAGGGACTCCTCACTACGTCCCGGCTATCTACTCGATTGCTGTTGTGCCCCAAGTCTATGGTGGGAGTAAGGCGTTAGCGGCTCACTACTCCTCCGGTGTCTGTTGCCGGACCTAAAGTTCCAATCAACCTCGGGGACCAGGTCCCGGCCTTTGCGCTCTGGACTGGAAGGGTTCTCTCACTTTCTCAACCTGCTTCCCACCGTCCTTCTCTTCTCCTTCATTCAGATCTGTTCTATCTCTCTCTTGGAATCTGTAGTCTCTGGTCTACGTCTCCTTCTCTTTCTTCCCTGAGAAACTCGTTCCACTAAGACCAGTCCTCAGCCTCTCCTGACTGTCTTCCTCCACCTTGAGCTCCTCTCAGGCTAACCTGCTGTCAGCCTGCTCTCTCTCTGGTCTCTCCCAGACTAACTAACTCCTGACTGACCTCAAATCCTACACTTTCCCTCTGTTTTATAGCTAACTCCACCCACCTCCCCAGCACCTCTTGAGTTACGAAGCCAGGGACCACAAAAGGCACCCTATGACCTTTCCAGCATAAAGCATGGATGGGTCCCTGCTGAACTATCTTGTGTGTGGAGTGTGGTCAGGAGTTCCCACCTTACCTGGATGGTGGGGCATTACACCTTAGGAGAAGGTGCAGTACCTCTGTGGTGACTGAAGCCTCAGGGGCGCCACATATGTATCTGTATTTTCACTGAAAATCATTCTGTAATGTGTGGTTATGGTCTTTGTTTTTCCATTGCACTGTCACTTTATTTTTTTACTTATGACTTGTTTTGAGCCGATGTATGGGATACTATTGCTATAGGTTTGCTGTCAAGCATGTTATCTCCTGGATAGGTGCGCATGACTATGGCTGGTGCAATCTGTGGCACCGCTTCTGGCGTCCATGAGGCATGTCTGGTTGTTTGTCCTTATTACACTGACGGACTGCCTGACATGTCGGGAGGCTTGGGGGTGGTGACTTCCGGCGCATACGTCATGGTTGCATGCGCCGCATATATATCCAGGAATATTTATTATTTTTTAGTGCGCATGTATACGGCGCTTATCTTGAGCATTGTCTCTGGTGTCCAAGGAAGGCGGCATGTTAGTTATGGTTACAATGGTGACGTTATACCACATTGAACACTGGGTAATACGTCATTTCCGGTTTGTGGTTACCTTGGTGGCGGCTTTGTTGTTGTGAATGCCGCAATGGACGCTGGGAATGATGTCACTTCTGGCATGGGCGCCGCTCTGACATGTGCATTGATTGGCTAATTTAGGAGCATTGTCTCCGACATCGAAGGATGGTGGCATGTGAGTAATGGTTGTCATGGTGACTTTATGTACCGCATTGAATACTGGGTGATACGTCACTTCCGGTTTGCGGTTACCATGGTGGCGGCTCTGTTGTTGTAAACACCGCAATGGATGCTGGGAATGATGTCACTTCCTGTGTGGGCGCCGATTTGACATGCGATATGATTAGCAAATTATTGGGAACAGAAGTAAGGGTATTTATAAATATAGACCAACACACAGTGTGAGCACAGCCCCCTGAGGAAACCCATGCGAAACCCGCATCGGGGCTGCTATACACATGATATATCAGGACCTATTTGGGTAAGAAGTCCCCCTCTTCCTTTTTATTGCACTGTGGCACTTTATCTAATCTTTGTGGAGTGGCTCAGACTATTTTGATCTGACCACAAATATTGGATTTTTTCCACTCCTCTTCCCTCCTTTTAGTCTGCTCTATATGAGGAGTTCTATGCACTATGACACTTTAGGAATATGTTTTCTTATACCTAGGGGTGTGACATACCCAGTCCTTTTATTAATACTATATATACCGCATATTTTATTACTGTCTATCCCTTTCATTGTACAAATTGTTGTCCATAAATAATTTTAAGTGTATTTTTATATACTTTTTTATGTAATGATAATAAAATTGTCAATTTTTGGAGTATTCTAAACAGCTTTGTGTACTCTTTTTCTCTGTGGTCGAGTCTTTATACGCGTACGTAGAAAAACACTTGTCCATCACAGTCACTAAAGAACCATTATTGTTTACAGGAGCGCTGGTAGTGCAGCTACCAGGTGGCAGAGGGTACGATCACCCCAAGGCCCCCCTGCTCAGGTCACCCAGAGTTGGTTATTAGCAGAAACCTGTTGCCTTTATGGGTTTCGCAGGTCTCTGCTTCCCAGTTAATATCCGGGTAGTTAAAGTCCCCAAAAACAAGGATAATAATTAATAAGGATAATAATAATGGATAATAATTAATAATTAAGCCTACAGTTTACAAAATGGCAGGGCGATCCACAGGCGAAGAGCCGCCATACACATCGGGACTCTGATGACATTGGTCTACCCATGCTTTGCTGCTGTACTCGTCACGATGCTGGATTTGGTGGAGTATATGTTTTTATTTTAATTAAAACATGAATTGTGTGTGTGGGGACATCATAAAGTATGGGTGGGATCATCATACATTGTAGGGGGCCCTCATACAGTGTGGGGCCATTTTACAGTGTGGGAGCAAATGAGAGGGCCATTATACAGCTTGGGGGCCATTATATTGTGCGGAGACTACTGGGGGACCAGTATACAGAGTGAGAGCTAATGTGAGGGCCATTACACAGTTTACAGGCCATCACACTGTGTGATTACTGTGAAGGCTAATATAAAGTGTGAGGGCCATTGTTTAGTTTTGGTGCTGCAGTGGACCCATTATACCATGTGGGGGCCATTATATAGTGTTGGTATTACTGTGTGATCCATTATACAGTGTGATGACTACTGTGAGGGTCATTATACTGTGTTTTGGGGAGCTGTGGGCCCATCATACTGTGTATAGGGATGCTGTGGGACCAATATACTGTGTATAGTGGAGCTGTGGTACCTCATACTATGTATAGAGGAGCTGTACATGAAGGGACTCAGAGGACATTACTAAATATTCAGTGGGCAGTCAAGAAGCATTATTGTTATAGGTTGCCCTCAGAGTATAGTGATTGTCAAAGATGCACAAGAGACATTATCACTTTCTAGGAGAAAAATGTGGACTCTATTTTCTAGGACTTGTGCACAGGGATTAATATTTTCTAAGGGGCAATTTTACCATCTAGATGGCATAAAGGAGGCATTATTACTCTGTAAGGGGCACAGACAGTGCTGGCATTACTATGAGGGTCAGTAAGAGGAGCGCTGCTATTGTGCCATACATCATGTGCTGTAAGAGGCACATACAGCAGCAGCGCCTCAGCATTGGGGAATCAGCAGGATGCTCAGATTCCACAGGTTAGGACTAGATAGGGACGGGGCTGGAAATGTGAGAAGTCTAATGTGTCCTTGTTATCTCTGACGATGAGTCGTGGTTGGATGAAGTTGTCGTGTTTGTCTGGGCCAGTTGGAAAAGATGGGAACAATGAACAACTCCATCAGAAAGAAAATCAGCTGTAACGCACCATCTATAACTGTGTTGTGGTCTCCTATATCATCTTCAGCACTGGTATCCACTACTATATGGGCACCATATGGCAGTAATATCAGTGTTTTATATAGAGATTTATTTTTAGTAATACTGTACCATGGTCACCTGCTGAGGTTCCCCTATACCCACAACTAGGGTGTTCCGCTATAGTTGTAATCCGGGTTACACGGTTAGGGGCCCACTCATAAGTTTTGACCTCCCCCTAAGCTAACCCCCTAGATGCGCATCTGCATCAGATGTTTTATACTTTACATTAATCGGTAAATGACGTAAAATAAAAAGACGTGATTGATATTTTTGCTCTATTAATCCCATAAAAAATGTAATGAAACTGTAATGCTGAGGTCGTGTTCACATGTAGCGTAGATGCTGCGTTCTTTCTGCTACTTTTTTTCTGTAGGTGTCCACACCAGACGACGCCGTAACAATCTTCTCTGATTATTGTGTTTTTGGTGCATTTCTTTTATGCGTTTTCCCTCTTATTTCATGTGATTTTTGGGCGGATATGAAGCAGAGTTTAGAACACTTTTTTAATAGTACAAAAAAGCTTTGATTCTGTGCTTAAAAATGCAACAGGGTGTTTTTATTCATGTTTTTTTTCAAAACAAGCCTATAGAGAAAAAAACGCACCAAAACTGCCGAGTTCAGCAGCGTCTTGAGACCACAGCGCGGAGATTTCACAAAAGGTTTTGAAATTTAGACCGTGTTCACATGTAGCGTTAATGCTGCATATTGCCTGTTGCTTCTTTTGCATAATAAATCTGCTGTGTTTAACTGTCCAAGCAAAGTGGACGTGATTTCATGAAAACTGCGCCCGCTATTAGAATTCAACAAACAGTATATTACATTATTGGAAAGTTAGGATTTATCTCTGTGTTTGCTCTCCAACTGTTCTATACAGGTGTCCTTCCTTTCCCTTTTCTTTCCTTGCCTTTCCCATTCCTTTACTTCCCCTCCTACCTCTTAAATGTTTTATATATAAGAAATCTTATATGTGTATGGTAACTCCTTACCCTTGCCTATACCGTACATGCCAATCTTTTTCATTTTCCTTCTATCCCTTTAATATTTTATTTTTCCCATTTTCCTTAATAAACCATATATTTATTTCTCCTTCTCATCCTTAACCCTTTCCACCCTTTATTCTGGCTATATCTTTCAGCCCTTTAAATTTTGCTTTTATTTTGTTCTTGTTTGCGCCTATATTACTGTGCATTTATAATATGTCTCCCTCTTTTTCTTTACCCCATTTATGTAAAGAATCCTTAATAAAAGCTACTTTAACTAAAAAGGCACCCTATGTGGTTTTGGTGCTTTTTTTCTCTAGTTGCTTATATGTGGAGCCTTAAAAAAGGCATGAAACAAACTGCAGGTACTTTATTAAGAGCAAAATCAAAGCTTTTCTGTACTATAAAAATCACATTAAAACACAGCTTCACATCTGCACCAAAAATGCATCAAATATTGGGGAGAAAAAATTGTTATTGTGCAGTTTGGTGAGGATCCTGCAGACTACAAAAATCACAGTATTTCTGCAATGTGTGAACACGGCCTTACAGACAGAAAAGAGACAGTTGTCATCTAGTGAAAATACATAAAGATGATAAAATTCTGGCAGCTTTGACTGTGAATGAGGGAACATTCTACAGGTCCCACCTAGAAATGAGCAGGACGCGCAGATGACATAGTGGCAGCATTGGGTGATCAAAAGCAGCTCCGGGGACCCCGGAAGGATAGAGACTCACGGCCTCCCATCCAGCTGACAGGTACCACTAACTAGCACGCTGGACCAAAGACCTGTGAATGGATCCACTCATCTCTAGTCCCAGCTGTTCCGGACACAGCGGACAGTCTGGATTTGGATCTATGGCCTGCAGTCTTGGGCGTATGCTGAATTTCCTTCACTACCACCACTCCTGTGACAACTTCTCCTGCCAGGGTAGAAATATATGGTAAATGAGCGTAGATTGAGGTGTGACGAGAGGCGTGGTCAAAATTTGCCTCAGCATGCTACATGCGCCACATGATCTGTCCTTCTTTGTTGTCTTCAAAAGTTGGGAGGTATGCTTATAGTCTGGATGCTGTGTCATGTGATAAACGAAAATGCTGACACCGTGTCCTCCCTGATCATAGAGAATGGTGTCTCTCCTCCTGTCTGACCCTGACCCATGTGTTTGGTTCAGAGCAAGAGAGAAAGCTGCAGAACTGAGCAAAGGCTACAGGAACTGAGCAGTTGTAGGACCTTCTGAACCAGTACTTACAGGACCTTACAGGTCATGGGGCTGATCACATGATTTCGAAGGTCCTTCAATTAATAGAGTTAAAGGTCCTTTAGCTGCTCTGCTCTTGCAGACTCCAATCCCCCCCGATCAGGAACTGTAAGATGTGGTAATATAGAGTGTGTGTGTGTAAGTGAAATGTGCGTGTAGCAAAGCTGTGTGTCAGAGTAAATGTGCATGTAGCAGAGCTGTGTGTCTGTGTAAATGTGCATGTAGCAAAGCTGTGTGTCCGTGTAAATGTGGATGTAGCACAGCTGTGTGTCAGTGTAAATGTGCATGTAGCAGAGCTGTGTATCCGTGTAAATGTGCATGTAGCAGAGCTGTGCATGTAAATGTGCATGTAGCACCCCCAACCCCTTTGTCTGCCTTCTCTGTGCATCTGGTCTGCTTCCTGCTGACTACACCAAGTGTGAGCAGGTTGCGGGATGCAGTGACGGACAAGAGACAGAGCAAGGGTTGATGATTTTAATTAACAAGGGGATACTCCACGCAGGGAGGTTAACAGTTCAATGAGGGAAAAGAAGCAGTTCAGTAGTAGAAGGTATGCTGAGTGAAAGAACACCATATAAAAGGGGTAGCAGCTCTGATGAAATCAACTTATCCTGTAGTCAATCTTCAGTCTGGGGGGGTTACAAGGCAAATGTTGGCGCCAACGGCTGGTGCGGGGTTGTTCCGGTGGGGTCCGTCTTCTGGTGGCAGCGGTTGGTCTCCTGCACCCTCCGCTGAGCCCCTAGTCCATGTGCTGATGCAGCGGAGAGAGCATGGGCTGCAGCATTGTGAGAGCCTAACGTACCTTGACAAATATACACCAGATAGTGCGTGCGCAGACATGCGCTCAGTACTTATGGTTCCGAAACGTTTGCCACTTTGCTCTACGGGGGCCAACGGGCATACTGCGCATCACTGTGCACAGTCTCTGCGGGTGGCATCAGGGACGCTTGGGCGCGGCCCTGCGCTGCTGCAGTGGTCAAGGGATGGAGCACTCACATCTCCCAGCCACGTGCTGTCTGTTCCCGCCAAGTCTGCCTGTTTCCACGCGCTGTGGCTTTTTTAGCTTAGCCACACCCCCGCTCCCAGATGCAAGGGTTGATCCAGTCCCCTAAGCTTTCCCCCAGACAACAGAGGAGACAGCCCCAACAGTTCTGGACCTGATGCAGAGTAGGGACTCACGGCCCAGTCCTTCTTCTTACATGGATAAAAAACAAGGGTTGCCGTGACGTGGCGGGATGGCTTGTACATTATTTTGATCAAAATTATGTTTACTAAATACCCTTATTATTATTACCTTTATGCATTATTTGCAGTATACATTTTTTATTTTTTAGTTCAGGATATTTGTGTTTTTTGCTTTTTGTTTTCTCTGGTTAATGGTCATATGTTAATATGCACTTACATTGTGCATACACATTAACTTACTTTTCTCAGTTCAGATTTGTTTTTTATTCATTTCATTGTGCATTCAGTGCATATATGGGTGTGACCGCCCTCTTTCTGAGCTGGGAAAGCCATCCAGTCTGGCCTAAGCTGTTACTAGTGGTTCAGCCGCTCGACCCTTGTTCACATTCACGCCACTTGGCAAGTGAAAAGGTTTTAAATACTAGAGTAGGGACTGTCCCACAAGGGTTGCCGTGACGTGGCGGGATGGCTTGTACATTATTTTGATCAAAATTATGTTTACTAAATACCCTTATTATTATTACCTTTATGCATTATTTGCAGTATACATTTTTTATTTTTTAGTTCAGGATATTTGTGTTTTTTGCTTTTTGTTTTCTCTTCTTCTTACATGGGTATACTGTCTGTGCAGCATGTGTGTGTATATAGATATATATATTACAAACTTAGTGTCGCGTGCGTGTATATAATTATACTGTATATTTATACTTTGCACGCATGTATGTGTATATTGTATATAAAGGTGGTATACTGTATAAGGTGTGTGTGCAATTTATATACTGTATACACACGTATGTGCGCGCATACATAATATCAGATTCAGCTCAAAATTTAGCAAGGAAATTTGTTTTGGATTGAAATGATGTGAATTAAATGTTCATTATCCTCTTGAGAACTAGAGATGAGTGAAGCCGAACTGTAACGTTCAGGGTTCATACTGGACTAGGTGTCCGCTGCTGAACTCCGACCTCACACTTCTCCCAGAAGTCCATTTTAGTGTTCAGAGTTCTGGGAGGAGAGAGGGAGGGAGACTCTGTGGATACTCTGCTTACTTTGGCAGCCCTTTTACATCACAAAAGTTCGGATCTCCATTGACTTCTATGAGGTTCAGGTAGAGTTCTGGTATCAGAACTCAGGAGGCAGGGTCATCTCATCTCCAAAGATCTCGCTGCTGAGATAATAAAATAAAAATTCACTAATGTGGGGTGGGAAGTGTTATTGTATGTGGGCTGGTGGGATTTGTGTGGCAGGGCAGCTTTTTTGCCCCAGTCCGGCCCTGGCTTACTTCCACTCTTATCAGCAGTAGGTCCTTGGCCTGTGTCACTGGTAATAGGAAGCTGTATATTGAAGATAGAGGAGGGAGGGATGTGAGTGGAGTTATCAATGGGTGTGATTGGTGATGGCTTACGGGCCAGGGTAAACCATGGTGGAACTTGTAGTAATACATTGCAGGAAGCTCTGGGGAGAGGAAGCAATGGATGCAAGCATCAGCGCTGCAGCCAGCAAAGAGAAAGTGCTGCTAACTGTATGATAAAAGGTATATACTGCTAAAAGAAGATTATAGATGTATTTAGAGGCAGATAATAGCAATATTTATTGAAAAAAACAGCAACTTCTAAATAGTCAGATACTACATAGCTGTCTGAATTGATAGGCCACTGGAGTTTAGAGCAGGGCCTAGTGATGGAGCTGCACAGGTAACAGCACCCTGATCTTCAGGTCCTTCCAGTAGCTTTGAAATGTACTTTTGGTGCTTTACCTGAAGCAGTTGTTCCGACAGAGAGGACACGTAGGGTTGGACTGAAGCCAAGGCAAGATGCAACACTGATGATAGTTGTGGTTGCACGGGAGCATTGTGACCTGGTCCCCAGTCTCATACTCTGTCATACATATGACGCATGACCCAATGTCCTCCTGTGATGTTATAGTCCTGGTTGGGAAAGAGTCAATTTGCAGAGTTCTCCTGCTGGGCTGAGAATACATTTGTTCCTGATAAGCTGAATTTTGAGCAGGTGGTGCTTGTGGCTGCACCTGTGACATTGGTCTTCTCATTCACTGCTGCCTTCTGACAATGTTGAGAATATTGTCCAGAATTTCTCCCCCAGTAAATCTGCCGCGAGGTGGAATTGGATTTGCTGGCTGATATTCAATGATAATATCTAGAGATCCACTTCTTTCATGACCGGCATTCATGTGACTTTCTCTAGTTGTTGTTGCTGGAAGCTGCCTGGGTCTGTGGATAAGTGAGATCGAAAGTTGTGGACCGAATCTATATACTGTGGTGGTTGTTGCAGATTCACTGCCTGGAGCTCGAACCTCCCTGGTTGTGTGACTCTGCAGGATGGTATCTGGCAGTTGGTATTCCAATGTAATGGTGGTGGCTGAAGATCCACTTGCTTGTTCATCATCCTGGCTGCTGTGTCCTGTGGTTCTTAAAGATTCCAAAGAGGCACGCCTTATTGGAGACCTACTTCTTCCAGTACTTCTTTCTTGTCTCCTATGATGTGGAGGGGCTCTGGCACGTCTCCCTCTTCTCTCAGTGCCAGAGGTGCTGAAACTCTGTTGGCCATCATAAGCAGAGTGTCTTCCCTGATGTCTTTGAGATGACCTCAGTCTACGGACAATTGTTTCCTGACCTGCAATGACAGACATTATAATTTAGTTAACAAAATATCTTTTAGAAATTTGGGTGGGCCTTGGTATTACTATGTCATTTACAGATATGGGAACTCTGACTAAAATTGTGTCAATTATGGGCTGAGAAAACCTGCTCAGTGAATGTCTTTTCTAAAGATATCACAAGAGACGGTTGGAAGCTGGACATTTGGTAAATTAGCCCCGAGTAATAAGGATAGAAGGTGGAGAATGCGCTAACACATTACCCAGCAAACCCCACAATAATGGGAATGCTCAGATATGAGGAAAATATTGTTTTCTACCCCAAATGTTTCTCTTACCTCGATTTTGTGGTCGGCTCAACCATACTTCATTGTCCTCAATCAGCTGTCTTAGCTCTCGGGAACTCATGGCCTAGTTTCCAGAGGCTGGGGTGATGGAGTATTTGAGAGATAACTTCTCTGGTGGCACTGATATTATTGTGCAATTATCAAAGAATAAAAATAAACAATGCAGAAACACTAGATATGTAAAACAATCTAGAGTGCTTTTCAAAACCAAAGTGATGTCTTAGCTAAAGCATAAACTCACAAAATGGCGCTTAAGTCACTGTGCTCAGTGATTGTCTATCCTTAGGACATTCTAGAATGCCAGTATCACTGGTGATTGTGACCTCACCTTCTCCTAAGAAGTGACTTTCACCCCTGATGATAGCTTTGTGACATCATGGCAGTCAGGCTTCAGTGCTGCTTGCTAACAATTGCTGAACTACAGGGCTGAGAACTGTTCCTAACTGCACAATATTGTAATCCACGCACTTATATATAAATTATGAATAGGAAATAAAATATTTTATTATTAACTGGCTCCAAGTTTGTACAAAGCAGATATTTCACCTATTGGCATTAATGACATATGGGATAATAAATGTTCAGCTGTATATTATAAGTATATTATTCATTAAATAAATGCGCAATGCCCCGGGTGACTCTTAAAATTCTTAACTCCTAAAATAACTTATAACAGGGATTACATTATTCACTACAATAGACTAGCTATGAACCCGTTCTACGCCCGGGAGGCAAGCACTTTTATTGGTATATGGTCTCCCATCCTGGTATGTGCTGCCCCCTCCTATCCTGGTATGTATGGCACCCCTCATCACTATCCTGCTATGCATGGCCCCCTCATCCCTATAATGGCATGCATGGCCCCCCTATCGCTATTCTGGTATGTATGCTCCCCTCCAATCCTGGTATGCATGGCACCCCATTACTCATCCTGGTATATATGGTCCCCTCACCCCCCAATCCTGGTATGCATGGTACCCCCTCAACCATATCCTGGTATTCATGGTTACCTCACCCCCCAATCCTGGTATGCATGGTACCCCCTCATACCTATCATGGTATGCATGGTCCCCACACCCCCAATCCTGGAATGCATGGTCCCCTCACCCCCCAATCCTAGAATGCATGGTCCCCTCACCCCCCAATCCTGGTATGCATGGTCCCCTCACCCACTAATCTTGGTATGCATGGTCCCCTCACACCCGAGTCCTGGTATGCATGGTCCCCCGTCATTCCTATCATAGGATGTATGGTACTCCTTTACCCACCAATCCTGATATGCATGGTCCCCTCATCCCCAATTCAGGTATGCATTGAACCCCTCACCCCCTATCCTGGTTTGCATGGTACCCCTCATCCCCCAGTCCTGGTATGCATGGTCCCCTCACCCCCCAATCCTGGTATGCATGGTACCCTCACCCCCAATTCTGGTATGCATGGTACCCTCACCCCCCAATTCTGGTATGCATGGTACCCTCACCCCCCTATCCTTTTATGCATGGTACCCCTCACCCCCCTATCCTGGTATGGATGGTCCTCTCACCACCCCATCCTGGTATGCATGGTCCTCTCACCCCCCTTTCCTGGTATGCATGGTCCTCTCACCCCCCCTCTCCTGGTATGCATGCTACCCCTCACCCCCCAATCCTGGTATACATGGTCCCCTCACCCCCTAATGCTGTGAGGTCAGGAGAGGGCATGATTGTGCCCCCGAAATCGGCGCCCGATACCAGCGCCACAACCCGCCCTCTCCTGACATCACGGCGAGACCCTGCGTCAATACACGATCGTTACGTTGTTGGACCGTGAGGTATGGACAGGGCGTGTTGTGATGCCGGACTCGGAGCCTGCGCAGCCCTCGCTTTCTGGTGCTATTTTCTTGAAGACACACTGTAGTCTTCTACAACATGGCGGTGGAAAGCGAGGATTGCGCAGGCGCCGAGTTCGGCACCACAACACGCCCTGTCCAGACATCATGGCCCAACAACGTAATGATCGGGTATTGACGCAGAGTCTCGCCGTCATGTCAGGAGATGGGCGGCCTCAATACCCGATCGTTAAGTTGTTGTGCCGTGATGTCTCGAGAGGGCGGGTTGTGGCGCAGGAATCGGCGCCTGCGCAGTCCTCGCTTTCCAGCACCATTTTATTGAAGACACACTGTAGCGTGAAGACACACTGCAGTGTGTCTTCTACAAAATGGCAGCAGAAAGCGCGGACTTCGCATGCGCTGATTCCGGTGCCACAACCCGCCCTCTCTTGACATCACAGCAAGATGCAAGACCCCGCTGCAACAGCAACACCGGAACGGTAAGGTGTTGTGCCAGAGATCACAGAATGAGTTCAGTGTTTACGCATACCACGATCTGGGTGGATGCGTCACTCTGTGGGGTCCAGACTGTGTAGGCGCGTCGCGCTTGTGCAGTCTATAAAGGCTTCAGAGTGATGCTCCCACCATTATATTATAGATATCTTCTGCTGCATACGTCGTTCTCCAAAGCAACCTTTTTCTTAATAGTAAGCCTGAACTTAGACATCCATAAAACACGATCTGAGTACAATTGTAATTTACAGAATGGTCAAGGAGCCATATTTATCACGATCATGCCAGGCCGCATGTTGCTGGTGCTACTGTGAGCGGCCTGCATAGCCTGAATGTGCATCCATGGACTGAAGCATCTCTAGACTTGGCTCTCATCAAGCCCATATGGGACCTCAAAGGTGAGAAATTACAAAAGGACCTGTTATCAGCGGATCTTGAGGATTTGCATGCCCAATTGCATTCAGCATGACAGAACATTACTCAGATAACATTAATAACCTCACTGATAGCATTCTAAGGCTGTAATAATGCATGTTTCTTAACATGGTGCTCATATTCAATACTGAAAAAAAATCAAGATGTTTTGAAAACTTTCTATTTTTTCATCATTTGCTGAACAATAAATTGTCTCACAATCCCACGATTTTTATTTTCATAATTTCACGTTGTTTCCTTCATGTGTTGACATTTCAATATTGAGGAGCATACTGTATGAGGCTGCTGAGTTTGGGTGAAGAGACCTACAACCTGTCCGGTCAACATGGATCGTACGTGGACCACATTTCAGATGTCTGATTAGGACAAAGGCCTAATGTTAGGTGGAGAAAATCTTGGAACTCAGAAAATAGATGAGATGAATATATCCTTTTAATAGGCAATCCCAGTTAGGGCAATTCCACTAAGCGCTCTGGTTCTGACCCCTGGCCTCTGTTAAAGGGATCACCGGTATGGAAGTTAGGACCATTCCACTCAGCGCTCTGGTTCTGACCCGAGGCCTCTCTTAAAGGGATCCCCGGTATGGAAGTTAGTACTGTTCCACTCAGCTCTGTGATTCTGACCCCAGGATCATTGGTATGGAAGTTAGGGCAATTAAACTAAGCACTCTGGTTATGACCCCATGCCCCTCTTAAAGGGATCCCCAGTATGGAAGTGAGGGCAAATCCACTCAGCATTCTTGTTCTGACCCCAGGCTCTCTTAAAGGGATCCCCGGTATGGAAGTTAGGGCAAATCCCTCATTGCTCTGATTCTGACCCCAGGATTCTATTAAAGGGATCTTCGGTATGGAAGTTAGGGCAATTCCACTCAGCTCTCTGGTTCTGACCCCAGGCCCCTCTTAAAGGGATCCCCGATATGGAAGTGAGGGCAAATCTAAAATGCGCTTTGATACTGACCCCAGGCCTCTCTTAAAGGGATCTCCGGTATGGACGTGAGGGTAAATCCACTCTGTACTCTGATTCTGACCCCAGGCCCCTCTTAAAGGGATCCCCGATATGGAAGTGAGGGCAAATCTAAAATGCGCTTTGATACTGACCCCAGGCCTCTCTTAAAGGGATCTCCGGTATGGAAGTTAGGGTAAATCCCTCAGCACTCTGATTCTCACCCCAGGCTTCTATTAACCACTTAAGCCCCAAGGGTGGTTTGCACGTTAATGACCAGGCCAATTTTTACAATTCTGACCACTCTCCCTTTATGAGGTAATAACTCTGAAACGCTTCCATGGATCCCGGTGATTCTGACATTGTTTTCTCGTGACATATTGTACTTCATGTTAGTGGGAAAATTTCATTCAAATAACTTGTGTTTATTTGTAAAAACAACGGAAATTTGGCGACAATTTTGAAAATTTCGAAATTTTCCAACTTTGAATTTTTATGCCCTTAAATCACAGAGATACGGCACACAAAAAACTTGATAAGTAACATTTCCCACATGTTTACTTTACATCAGCACAATTTTGGAACCAAAATTTTTTTTTGTTAGGAAGTTATAAGCGTTAAAAATTGACCAGCGATTTCTCATTTTTGCAACACCATTTTATTTTTACGGACCACATCACATTTGAAGCCACTTTGAGGGGTCTATATGATAGAAAATACCCAAAAGTGACACCATCCAAAAACTGCACCCCTTAAGGTGCTCAAAACCACATTCAAGAAGTTTATTAACCCTTTAGGTGCGTCACAGCAATTTTTTGAATATTTAAAAAAAAATGAACATTTAACTTTTTTTCACTAAAAAAATAATTCAGGTTCAATTTTTTTTATTTTACCAAGGGTAACAGGAGAAATTGGACTGCAAAAGTTATTGTGCAATTTGTCCTGAGTACGCTGATACCTGATATGTGGGGGGAACCACTGTTTCGGCGCATGGCAGAGCTCAGAAGGGAAGGAGCGCCGTTTGACTTTTTCAATGCAAAATTGGCAGGAATTCAGATCGGACGCCATGTCGCGTTTGGAGAGCCGCTGATGAACTTAAACAGTGGAAACCCCCCCAAGTGACCCCATTTTGGAAACTAGACCCCCCAAGGAACTTATCTAGATATGTGGTGTGAACTTTGAACCCACAAGGGCTTCACAGAAGTTTATAACGTACAGCGGTACAATTAAAAAATCATATTTTTTCCACAAAAATGATCTTTTCACCCTCAATTCTTATTTTTCCAAGGGTAACAGGACCCTAAAAGATATTGTGCAATTTGTCCTGAGTGTGCTGAAACCCCACATGTGGGGGCAAACCACTATTTGGGAGTATGGCAGAGCTCGGAAGGGAAGCAGCGCCATTTGACGTTTTTGGCTGGAATTGAGATCGGACACCATGCCACGTTTGGAAAGCCCCTGATGTACCAAAACAGTAGAAACCCCCCACAAATGACACCATTTTGGAAACTAGACCCCCCCAAGGAACTTATTTAGATGTGTGGTGAGAACCCCAAATGTTGTTGTCCAATTTGTCCTGAGTACGCCGATACCTCATATGTGGGAGAAAACTACTGTATGGGCAGTAGTGACATTTTGGAATGCAGATTTTGATGGAATGGTCTGCGGGTGTCATGTTGCCTTTGGAGAGCCCCTAATGTAACTAAACAGTGGAAACACCCACAAATGACCCCATTTTGGAAACTAGACCCCCTAAGGAACTTATCTAGATGTGTGGTGAGCACTTTGAACCCCCAAGGGCTTCACAAAAGTTTATAATGCCCAGGCATGAAAATAAAAAAGTCATATTTTTTCCACAAACATGATCAATTAGTCTCCAATTTGTTTTATTTTCCCAAGGGTAACAAGAGAAATTGGACCCCAAAAGTTGTTGTCCAATTTGTCCTGAGTATGCTGATACCTCATATGTGGGAGAAAACTACTGTATGGGCACACGTCGGGGCTCGGAAGGGAAGCAGTGACGTTTTGGAATGCAGACTTTGATGGATTGGTCTGCGGGTGTCATGTGCGTTTGGAGAGCCCCTGATGTACCTAAACTATTGAAACTCCCCACAAGTGACCCCATTTTGGAAACTAGACCCACCACGGAACTTATCTAGATGTGTGGTGAGCACTTTGAACCCCCAAGTGCTTCACAGAAGTTTATAACGCCTGGGTGTGAAAATAAAAAAATCATTTTTTCCACAAAAATGATATTTGCGCCCCCAATTTTTTATTTTCCTAAGGGTAACAGGAGAAATTGGACCCCAAGAGTTGTTTTGAAATTTGTCCTGAGTAAGCTGTTACCCTATATGTGGGGGTAAAGCACTGTTTGGGCGCATGGCAGAGCTTGGAAGGGAAGGAGCACCATTTGACTTTTTAAACGCAGAATTGGCTGGAATTAAGATCAGACGCCATGTTGCATTTGGAGAGCACCTGATGTGCCCAAACAGTGGAAACCCCCCTATTATAACTCCAACCATAACCCCAACACACCCCTAACCCTAATCTGAGCCCTAACCCTAGCCCTAGCCCTAACCCTAACCCTAGCCCCAACCCTAACCCTAATAGGAAAATGGAAATAAATACATTTTTATTATTTTTCCCTAACTAAGGGGGTGATAACGGGGGGTTTGATTTACTATTTATGGCGGTTTTTATGTTTGGCGGCTGTCGCACGCTTAAAGACGCTTTTTATTGTAAAAATAGTTTTTGCATCACCACATATTGAGAGCTATAATTTTTCCGTATTTTGACCCACCGAGTCATGTGAGGTCTTATTTTTTGTGGGACGAGTAGACGTTTTTATTGATACCATTTTCGGGCACGTGACATTTTTTGATCGCTTTTTATTCCGATTTTTGGGAAGCAGAATGAACAAAAACCAGCGTTTCATGAATTTCTTTTGGGGGGGGTGCGTTTACACCGTTCCGCGTGCGGTAAAATTGATAAAGCGGTTTTATTCTTCGGGTCAGTACGGTTACAGCGATACCTCATTTAGGTCATTTTTTTATGTTTTGTCAGTTTTTTGCAATGGAAACAATTTTATATAAAAAATAATTATTTTCGCATCGCTTTATTCTGCGAGCTATAACTTTTTTACTATTTTGTGGATGATGCTGTGTGGCAGCTCATTTTTTGCGGGACAAGATGATATTTTCAGAGGTACCATGGTTATTTATATGCGTCTTTTTGATCACGCGTTACTGCACTTTTTGTTCGGTGGTATGATAATAAATCATTATTTTTTGCTTCGTTTTTTATTTTTCTATTTTAAGGGTTTCGCTAAAGGGGTTAACTAATGGGACAGTTTTATAGGGCGGGTCGCTACGGACGCGGCGATACCAAATATGTGTACTTTTATTGTTTTTTTTTTATTTAAAAAAAATGAATTTATTGGGGAATATTATTTTTTTTTTTTTTTACTAATTTATTTAGCGATTTTTTTTTAAAATAATTTTTACACTTTTTTTTTTACTATATTACATTGTCCCAGGTGGGATATCACTGTCCTGTGACAGATCGCTGATCTGTCACATCACAGATCAGCAATTTGTCACAGGCAGTTCTGCAGACTTCCTCATGCCTGCGCTTAGCAGGCAGTGAGGAAGTCAGCTCCCTACAGGCCCCCGTCGCCATCTTGGATCCGGGGGCCTGTAGGGAAGGAGTCCCCCGCAGCAGCGCTGCACATTGCGCTGCCGTGAGGTGCTAAGGGAAGCACGGAGGGAGCCCCCTCCCTGCCGATGCCTCCCTTTAACCCCCGGTACACCGCGATTGTGTTTGATCGCGGTGTACAAGGGGTTAACATGTCGGGGGCGGTCCATGACCACGCCTGACACATTGTGCCGGGTGTCAGCTGTGATAATCAGCTGACACCCGGCCACGATCAGCGGCGCTCAAAACGTGGGCGTCGCTGATCGCATTAGACGTACTATCCCGTCCTTGGGAATTAAGTCCCAGGGCACATGGACGGGATAGTACGTCTAATGGCAGAAAGGGGTTAAAGGGATCATTGGTATGAAATTAAGGGCAAATCCACTCAGCACTCTGGTTCTGATGCCAGGCCTCTCTTAAAGGGATCCCAGGTATGGAAGTTAGGACAGTTCCACTCAGCGCTCTGGTTCTGACAGGATGATGTAGGATATTAGGGGTAGTAGTCCTGTGGCTCTGGCTGACGGGATGATGTGGGATATTAGGGGTAGTAGTCCGGTGGCTTTGACGAGATGTGGGATTTTAGGGGTAGTAGCTGGTGGCTATGACGGGATGATGTGCGATATTAGTGGTAGTAGTCCGGTGGCTCTGGCTGACGGGATGATGTGGGATATTAGGGGTAGTAGTCCGGTGGCTTTGATGAGATGTGGGATATTAGGGGTTGTAGCTGGTGGCTATGACGGGATGATGTGTGATATTAGTGTTAGTAGTCCGGTGGCTCTGGCTGACGGGATGATGTGGGATATTAGGGGTAGTAGTCCGGTGGCTTTGACGAGATGTGGGATATTAGGGGTAGTAGTCCTGTGGCTCTGGCTGACGGGATGATGTGGGATATTAGGGGTAGTAGTCCGGTGGCTTTGATGAGATGTGGGATATTAGGGGTTGTAGCTGGTGGCTATGACGGGATGATGTGTGATATTAGTGGTAGTAGTCCGGTGGCTCTGGCTGACGGGATGATGTGGGATATTAGGGGTAGTAGTCCGGTGGCTTTGACGAGATGTGGGATATCAGGGGTAGTAGCTGGTGGCTCTGACGGGATGATGTTTGATATTAGTGGTAGTAGTCCGGTAGCTCTGGCTGATAGAATGATGTGGGATATTAGTGGTAGTAGTCTGGTGGCTCTGGCTGATGGGATGATGTGAGATATTAGGGGTAGTAGTCCGGTAGCTCTGGCTGACAGGATGATGTGGGATATGATAGTGAGTGTGGCAATGCGGAGTGAGCGGGGCTCTGCACTCAGCTTTAAATGTATAGATATAATCATAATTTGTTATAACTAACCGTGGTTGGTTACTATGCCCGGGCAGTGCCGGGCTCTTCAGCTAGTCTAATATATAAAGCTCAAGTGTGTGTATGCATGTATGTGTGTGTGTATGTCTGGGATAGGCATCCACACCGTCGAAGCTACATCCATAAAATTTGGCACAGTCACACGTCTGGACCCCGAGAGCGTCCTAAGCTATGTTGTGAGGCGAAATTTTAACCCCGCGCGTTCCAATTCACCAAACAATTTTGCCCCTATCTACGTAATGGGGAAAAAGTGTGTGTGTGTATCAAGCCCCGCCCCTCATTATGATGTCATAATGGTTGCCATGGCGATGCTGATGTCATCATAGGTTGCAAGCCCCACCGCTCATTATGATGTGATAATGGTTGACTATTGGATGGAGGATGTGTGATGGGTATATGGGCACGGGACTATGGGATGGAGGATATGTGTGATGGGTATATGGGCATGGTACTATGAGATGGAGGATGTGTGATGTGCATATGTGCACTCGACTATGGGATGGCGAATATGTATCATGAGTATATGGGCATGGGACTATGAGATGAAGGATGTGTGATGGGTATATGGGCACTCGACTATGGGATGGCGAATATGTATGATGGGTATATGGGCATGGGACTATGGGATGGATGATATGCGATGGGTATATGGGCACTGGACTATGGAATGGAGGATATGCATGACGGGTATATGGGCATGGGACTATGGGATGGAGGATATGTATGATGAGTATATGGGCACGGGACTATGAGATGGAGGTTATGTATGATGAGTATATGGGCATGGGACTATGAGATGGAGGATGTGTGATGGGTATATGGGCACTCGACTATGGGATGGCGAATATGTATGATGGGTATATGGGCATGGGACTATGAGATGAAGGATGTGTGATGGGTATATGGGCACTCTACTATAGGATGGCGAATATGTATGATGGGTATATGGGCATGGGACTATGGGATGGAGGATGTGATGGGTATATGGGCATGGGACTATGGGACGGAGGATGTGAGATGGGTATATGGGCACTCGACTATGGGATGGAGGATATGTATGATGGGTATATGGGCACGGGCCTATGGGATCGTGGATATGTATGATCGGTATATGGGCAGGGGACTATGGGATGTAGGATAATTATAATTTGCTATAACTAACCACAGTTAGTTACTATGCCCGGGCAGCGCCGGGCTCTTCAGCTAGTACTGTATAAAGACCTAATGTCAACTGAATGTTGTAATTCTAGTTTGAATGAATGTAATTTCGGTCTACTGCACACTGACTAATAGGTACATTAACCTCCTATTTCACGTGAGTGCAGCATACACCAGTATTTGTTTTGTAGGATATTGCCACAGAGCTGCATACAGTCACTTGACCTTTTACTACAGCCGCTTGACAAGATGGTCCCAATATTTTAGGGATGTGTTATGTGTCGTGAATGGCATCTATTGAGAATAAGATTACATTTTCATAGAAACTTATACACTCCATCCCAAACAACAAATGGAAGCAAAAAAAAGCGTGGAAATTTACATTCTTTTAAAAATAAACTTTTTATTGAAATGTTTGAATATAAACACTTTAAAACTGGGAAAAGTGGCGGCATGGTGGCTCAGTGGATAGCATTGCAGCGCTGGGGTCCTGGGTTCAAATTGCACCAAGGACAGCATCTGCAAGTAGTTTGTATGTTCTCCCCATGTTTGCATGGGTTTCCTCCGCGTACTCCGGTTTCCCCTCACACTCCAAAAAACATACAGATAGGGAATCTAGACTGTGAGCCCCATCGGGGACAGTGATGATAATGTGTGCAAACTGTAAAGTGCTGCAGAATATGTTAGCGCTATATAAAAAATGAAGATTAAGTGACTATGAGTGCAATATCACCGGAACAATATAGGAGTCCACAAAAATAGATGGAAGTCAAATAATATGAAATATCAGTCCAATGGTATGGTAACAAGTAGATAAACACTCCAATCAATAATCATCAAGTCTGTAAGGGAAAAATAAGCTCCTCAAAAAATAGTACAAAAATGTCAATAACTGTGGGTCGCCCTCCACCCAGGGCTGTGGGGGTACTCGGTACCGGGCCGGTGTCAGGGGGATGTGCCACAGCAGCGGTGACCCGGTCCGTGGCCCTGGGTGCCCAAATCAATGGAAGTCTGTAATGTGTTGTTTATGTAATGTTTAAATGGAATAGTTTGTGACGCCACCTGTGGTGTTCGGCAAGTGAGATGTTAGGCCGACGCTGCATGCAGATCCTCTGGGACTGGTCGTCTGTTGCAGCCTAGATGGTGTAGCTCCACACAGGTGAAGCTGTACCCCAGGGCAGTGTAGATGTGATGACACTTAGATGGTGTAGTGTCTGGCGCAGGGGATGTAGCAGTGCCAGGCTGGCAGATGCAGGAAAGAATGGAGGACACCAAGGCATGTAGTTCCAATGCTTTACTCACAGTCTGTACTGCCCGCATCCGTACCATGTCCTCCGGGTCAGAGACTCAATCAACCCCCCGTGCAAGTTAGGACTCTCCTCTCCAGCACTCCGCCAACATGTACTTTCCTTAACGACTCCTCTATAGCGCCTTAAAGTGTGAAGATCTCCTAGTACCCTGTTACACTGGAGTTCCTCCTGACTGATGTTGCGCTTTATAGATGATATTCTGTTTATTTGGCAGGGTTCGGTTGACGAGCTGCATTCTTTTATGACAGATCTGAACTGCAACGACTCTAACATCAGGCTTACATATACGTAGTATCATTATGAAGTCTCGTTTCTGGACATTAAGTTGCAGGTTCAAAATGATGGTTCAATTTGTACTGATGTTTTCAGGAAGGAGTTGTCAGTTAATGCCTTGCTTCATGCGTCATCAGCACATGTCGGGTCAACAATTAGAGCCATACCGACTGGCCAATTTCTCAGAATGAGGAGAATCTGTACTACCTCCAATTTATTTGAAAAACAAGCTTTGGACCTTGGGGAGAGATTTATGGAGCGTGGGTACAATAAAAGGAGAATCAAAAAGGGCTATGATAGAGCCAAGAACATTAATAGGGACTCTCTTCTTTCATGCCAACAGACGGCAGGGTTTTGAAAAGAAAAAATGGGCAGACCGTTACAAGGTTTATATCAACATATAATCATCAGTGGGGAAATTATGATGGCCATCATGGCGAAGCATTGGTCAATATTAATGACAGATCCCATCGTGGCTAAATGTTTGCCTGAAAGACCCATGATGACAGCGAGGAGATCTAAAAACTTGCGAGTTATGTTGGTGGATAGCCATTATGTTGCTAGACCCATTGATTATTTTGGAGCCGAGACAGGGAGACAGGACTTTTTTTCCTTGTGGAGAATGTCTTGCCTGTCAAAATTTTGTTAGAGCCACTACATTTTCCACTACATTTTCCACAAGTGATGGATCACAGGAGTTTAAAATTAGGGAGTACATCACATGTAGTTCTACTCATGTGTTGTACTATGCAAAATGTACGTGTTCTTTGATTTATGTTGGGTTGATGACACAAGAATTACTTGTAAGAACACGTGAGCACGTTAGAGAAATAATGGCAGCACGTGAGGTGGATGAGGTAACAATCTTGAAAACTCTCCCTAGACATTTCTGGGAAAAGCACAAATGTAACCCTGGGGATTTAAAAATATGTGGGATCGATAAGATCCGGTTAGGGATCAGAGGTGGAGATTATAAGTGGTCTTTAACACAGAGGGAATGCAAATGGATAGTAACTTTAGGGTCTATGGTCCCAAATGGCTTGAATGAGCAATTGAGCTTTGTTTCACATCTTTAAGTGTTTTTCTATAGTTTTGGATTTTAATGTCATTTGTGTGTGTGGTGTTTTTAACTTTTTTTAATTTATTTTATATTAATTGTTCTATATCTATATTTTTTCGTGTCTTGCATGTATATGCCCTGTTGCTGATACCCAGAGTATGATTTGGACATCCATGGACAGCAGTCGTTATATAAGATTCATCCTGTCTTTGAAAAACACACTGATGGATTTGGACTCTAATCGGCCTATATGGGAGTATTACTTATGTATATGGTGTTTCACTTATATTACTTTATGATAATATTCTTAAATTTATATTTATATGTGGGTCGCCCTCGCTCTGCACCCAGGGCTGCGGAGTACTCGGTACCGGGCCGGTGTCAGGGGGATGTGCGTGTCACAGCAGCGGTGACCCGGTCCGTGGCCCTGGGCCCCAATATCAATGGCAGTTGATGTTAATGGTATTAAAGTTTATATGAATAGTTTGTGACGCCACCCGTGGTGCTTGGCAAGTATGGTGTTAGGCCAAAGCTGCATACAGATCCGCTGGGACTGATGGTGTGGTGCAGCAGAGATTACATAGCTCCCCACAGGCGGAGCTGTAGTCCCAGGGCAGTGTATAGGTGCAATGGATGAGGAGAGGCGCAGGATGGGGTAGATGTTGGTACCCAGGTGTGGCGGTGCGGGAATAACTGGAGGACACAGGGTGTGCGGTTCCAAGGCTTTACTCACTGTTTGAAGTTCACACACATGCCCGCCTCCGCACTTTGTTCTCTGGGTCAGGGCTCCAGCCAACCTCCAGGTCAGATAGGATTCTCCCTTCCACACTCCGCCAATATGTTCCTTCATTGAACGACTCCTCATTGCGCCTTAAGGTGCGAAGCACTCCACTACTTAGTTACCCTGGAATGCCTCTCTCTAGGTGTTCCTAGTCTTTACTTGTATGACAGACAGAGGTAGCCTGCTTCAGGGACTCCTCACTACGTCCCGGCTATCTACTCGATTGCTGTTGTGCCCCAAGTCTATGGTGGGAGTAAGGCGTTAGCGGCTCACTACTCCTCCGGTGTCTGTTGCCGGACCTAAAGTTCCAATCAACCTCGGAGACCGGGTCCCGGCCTTTGCGCTCTGGACTGGAAGGGTTCTCTCACTTTCTCAACCTGCTTCCCACCGTCCTTCTCTTCTCCTTCATTCAGATCTGTTCTATCTCTCTCTTGGAATCTGTAGTCTCTGGTCTACGTCTCCTTCTCTTTCTTCCCTGAGAAACTCGTTCCACTAAGACCAGTCCTCAGCCTCTCCTGACTGTCTTCCTCCGCCTTGAGCTCCTCTCAGGCTAACCTGCTGTCAGCCTGCTCTCTCTCTGGTCTCTCCCAGACTAACTAACTCCTGACTGACCTCAAATCCTACACTTTCCCTCTGTTTTATAGCTAACTCCACCCACCTCCCCAGCACCTCTTGAGTTACGAAGCCAGGGACCACAAAAGGCACCCTATGACCTTTCCAGCATAAAGCATGGATGGGTCCCTGCTGAACTATCTTGTGTGTGGAGTGTGGTCAGGAGTTCCCACCTTACCTGGATGGTGGGGCATTACACCTTAGGAGAAGGTGCAGTACCTCTGTGGTGACTGAAGCCTCAGGGGCGCCACATATGTATCTGTATTTTCACTGAAAATCATTCTGTAATGTGTGGTTATGGTCTTTGTTTTTCCATTGCACTGTCACTTTATTTTTTTACTTATGACTTGTTTTGAGCCGATGTATGGGATACTATTGCTATAGGTTTGCTGTCAAGCATGTTATCTCCTGGATAGGTGCGCATGACTATGGCTGGTGCAATCTGTGGCACCGCTTCTGGCGTCCATGAGGCATGTCTGGTTGTTTGTCCTTATTACACTGACGGACTGCCTGACATGTCGGGAGGCTTGGGGGTGGTGACTTCCGGCGCATACGTCATGGTTGCATGCGCCGCATATATATCCAGGAATATTTATTATTTTTTAGTGCGCATGTATACAGCGCTTATCTTGAGCATTGTCTCTGGTGTCCAAGGAAGGCGGCATGTTAGTTATGGTTACAATGGTGACGTTATACCACATTGAACACTGGGTAATACGTCATTTCCGGTTTGTGGTTACCTTGGTGGCGGCTTTGTTGCTGTGAATGCCGCAATGGACGCTGGGAATGATGTCACTTCTGGTATGGGCGCCGCTCTGACATGTGCATTGATTGGCTAATTTAGGAGCATTGTCTCCGACATCGAAGGATGGTGGCATGTGAGTAATGGTTGTCATGGTGACTTTATGTACCGCATTGAATACTGGGTGATACGTCACTTCCGGTTTGCGGTTACCATGGTGGTGGCTCTGTTGTTGTAAACACCGCAATGGATGCTGGGAATGATGTCACTTCCTGTGTGGGCACCGATTTGACATGCGATATGATTAGCAAATTATTGGGAACAGAAGTAAGGGTATTTATAAATATAGACCAACACACAGTGTGAGCACAGCCCCCTGAGGAAACCCATGCGAAACCCGCATCGGGGCTGCTATACACATGATATATCAGGACCTATTTGGGTAAGAAGTCCCCCTCTTCCTTTTTATTGCACTGTGGCACTTTATCTAATCTTTGTGGAGTGGCTCAGACTATTTTGAGCTGACCACAAATATTGGATTTTTTCCACTCCTCTTCCCTCCTTTTAGTCTGCTCTATATGAGGAGTTCTATGCACTATGACACTTTAGGAATATGTTTTCTTATACCTAGGGGTGTGACATACCCAGTCCTTTTATTAATACTATATATACCGCATATTTTATTACTGTCTATCCCTTTCATTGTACAAATTGTTGTCCATAAATAATTTTAAGTGTATTTTTATATACTTTTTTATGTAATGATAATAAAATTGTCAATTTTTGGAGTATTCTAAACAGCTTTGTGTACTCTTTTTCTCTGTGGTCGAGTCTTTATACACGTACGTAGAAAAACACTTGTCCATCACAGTCACTAAAGAACCATTATTGTTTACAGGAGCGCCGGTAGTGCATCTACCAGGTGGCAGAGGATACGATCACCCCAAGGCCCCCCTGCTCAGGTCACCCAGAGTTGGTTATTAGCAAAAACCTGTTGCCTTTATGGGTTTTGCAGGTCTCTGCTTCCCAGTTAATATCCGGGTAGTTAAAGTCCCCAAAAACAAGGATAATAATTAATAAGGATAATAATAATGGATAATAATTAATAATTAAGCCTACAGTTTACAAAATGGCAGGGCGATCCACAGGCGAAGAGCCGCCATACACATCGGGACTCTGATGACATTGGTCTACCCATGCTTTGCTGCTGTACTCGTCACGATGCTGGATTTGGTGGAGTATATGTTTTTATTTTAATTAAAACATGAATTGTGTGTGTGGGGACATCATAAAGTATGGGTGGGATCATCATACATTGTAGGGGGCCCTCATACAGTGTGGGGCCATTTTACAGTGTGGGAGCAAATGAGAGGGCCATTATACAGCTTGGGGGCCATTATATTGTGCGGAGACTACTGGGGGACCAGTATACAGAGTGAGAGCTAATGTGAGGGCCATTACACAGTTTACAGGCCAACACACTTTGTGATTACTGTGAAGGCTAATATAAAGTGTGAGGGCCATTGTTTAGTTTTGGTGCTGCAGTGGACCCATTATACCATGTGGGGGCCATTATATAGTGTTGGTATTACTGTGTGATCCATTATACAGTGTGATGACTACTGTGAGGGTCATTATACTGTGTTTTGGGGAGCTGTGGGCCCATCATACTGTGTATAGGGAAGCTGTGGGACCAATATACTGTGTATAGTGGAGCTGTGGTACCTCATACTATGTATAGAGGAGCTGTACATGAAGGGACTCAGAGGACATTACTAAATATTCAGTGGGCAGTCAAGAAGCATTATTGTTATAGGTTGCCCTCAGAGTATAGTGATTGTCAAAGATGCACAAGAGACATTATCACTTTCTAGGAGAAAAATGTGGACTCTATTTTCTAGGACATGTGCACAGGGCATTAATATTTTCTAAGGGGAAATTTTACCATCTAGATGGCATAAAGGAGGCATTATTACTCTGTAAGGGGCACAGACAGTGCTGGCATTACTATGAGGGTCAGTAAGAGGAGCGCTGCTATTGTGCCATACATCATGTGCTGTAAGAGGCACATACAGCAGCAGCGCCTCAGCATTGGGGAATCAGCAGGATGCTCAGATTCCACAGGTTAGGACTAGATAGGGACGGGGCTGGAAATGTGAGAAGTCTAATGTGTCCTTGTTATCTCTGACGATGAGTCGTGGTTGGATGAAGTTGTCGTGTTTGTCTGGGCCAGTTGGAAAAGATGGGAACAATGAACAACTCCATCAGAAAGAAAATCAGCTGTAACGCACCATCTATAACTGTGTTGTGGTCTCCTATATCATCTTCAGCACTGGTATCCACTACTATATGGGCACCATATGGCAGTAATATCAGTGTTTTATATAGAGATTTATTTTTAGTAATGCTGTACCATGGTCACCTGCTGAGGTTCCCCTATACCCACAACTAGGGTGTTCCGCTATAGTTGTAATCCGGGTTACACGGTTAGGGGCCCACTCATAAGTTTTGACCTCCCCCTAAGCTAACCCCCTAGATGCGCCTCTGCATCAGATGATTTATACTTTACATTAATCGGTAAATGACGTAAAATAAAAAGACGTGATTGATATTTTTGCTCTATTAATCCCATAAAAAATGTAATGAAACTGTAATGCTGAGGTCGTGTTCACATGTAGCGTAGATGCTGCGTTCTTTCTGCTACTTTTTTTCTGTAGGTGTCCACACCAGACGACGCCGTAACAATCTTCTCTAATTATTGTGTTTTTGGTGCATTTCTTTTATGCGTTTTCCCTCTTATTTCATGTGATTTTTGGGCGGATATGAAGCAGAGTTTAGAACGCTTTTTTAATAGTACAAAAAAGCTTTGATTCTGTGCTTAAAAATGCAACAGGGTGTTTTTATTCATGTTTTTTTTCAAAACAAGCCTATAGAGAAAAAAACGCACCAAAACTGCCGAGTTCAGCAGCGTCTTGAGACCACAGCGCGGAGATTTCACAAAAGGTTTTGAAATTTAGACCGTGTTCACATGTAGCGTTAATGCTGCATATTGCCTGTTGCTTCTTTTGCATAATAAATCTGCTGTGTTTAACTGTCCAAGCAAAGTGGACGTGATTTCATGAAAACTGCGCCCGCTATTAGAATTCAACAAACAGTATATTACATTATTGGAAAGTTAGGATTTATCTCTGTGTTTGCTCTCCACCTGTTTTATACAGGTGTCCTTCCTTTCCCTTTTCTTTCCTTGCCTTTCCCATTCCTTTACTTCCCCTCCTACCTCTTAAATGTTTTATATATAAGAAATCTTATATGTGTATGGTAACTCCTTACCCTTGCCTATACTGTACATGCCAATCTTTTTCATTTTACTTCTATCCCTTTAATATTTTATTTTTCCCATTTTCCTTAATAAACCATATATTTATTTCTCCTTCTCATCCTTAACCCTTTCCACCCTTTATTCTGGCTATATCTTTCAGCCCTTTAAATTTTGCTTTTATTTTGTTCTTGTTTGCGCCTATATTACTGTGCATTTATAATATGTCTCCCTCTTTTTCTTTACCCCATTTATGTAAAGAATCCTTAATAAAAGCTACTTTAACTAAAAAGGCACCCTATGTGGTTTTGGTGCTTTTTTTCTCTAGTTCCTTATATGTGGAGCCTTAAAAAAGGCATGAAATAAACTGCAGTTACTTTATTAAGAGCAAAATCAAAGCTTTTCTGTACTATAAAAATCACATTAAAACACAGCTTCACATCTGCACCAAAAACGCAGCAAATATTGGGGAGAAAAAATTGCTATTGTGCAGTTTGGTGAGGATCCTGCAGACTACAAAAATCACAGTATTTCTGCAATGTGTGAACACGGCCTTACAGACAGAAAAGAGACAGTTGTCATCTAGTGAAAATACATAAAGATGATAAAATTCTGGCAGCTTTGACTGTGAATGAGGGAACATTCCACAGGTCCCACCTAGAAATGAGCAGGACGCGCAGATGACATAGTGGCAGCATTGGGTGATCAAAAGCAGCTCCGAGGACCCCGGAAGGATAGAGACTCACGGCCTCCCATCCAGCTGACAGGTACCACTAACTAGCACGCTGGACCAAAGACCTGTGAATGAATCCGCTCATCTCTAGTCCCAGCTGTTCCGGACACAGCGGACAGTCTGGATTTGGATCTATGGCCTGCAGTCTTGGGCGTATGCTGAATTTCCTTCACTACCACCGCTCCTGTGACAACTTCTCCTGCCAGGGTAGAAATATATGGTAAATGAGCGTAGATTGAGGTGTGACGAGAGGCGAGGTCAAAATTTGCCTCAGCATGCTACACGCGCCACATGATATGTCCTTCTTTGTTGTCTTCAAAAGTTGGGAGGTATGCTTATAGTCTGGATGATGTGTCCTGTGATAAACGAAAATGCTGACACCGTGTCCTCCCTGATCATAGAGAATGGTGTCTCTCCTCCTGTCTGACCCTGACCCATGTGTTTGGTTCAGAGCAAGAGAGAAAGCTGCAGGAACTGAGCAAAGGCTTCAGGAACTGAGCAGTTGTAGGACCTTCTGAACCAGTACTTACAGGACCTTACAGGTCATGGGGCTGATCACATGATTTCGAAGGTCTTTCAATTAATAGAGTTAAAGGTCCTTTAGCTGCTCTGCTCTTGCAGACTCCAATCCCCCCCCCCCGATCAGGAACTGTAAGATGTGGTAATATAGAGTGTGTGTGTGTAAGTGAAATGTGCGTGTAGCAAAGCTGTGTGTCAGAGTAAATGTGCATGTAGCAGAGCTGTGTGTCCGTGTAAATGTGCGTGTAGCAGAGCTGTGTGTCCGTGTAAATGTGCATGTAGTAGAGCTGTGTGTCCGTGTAAATGTGCGTGTAGCAGAGCTGTGTGTCCGTGTAAATGTGGATGTAGCACAGCTGTGTGTCAGTGTAAATGTGCATGTAGCAGAGCTGTGTATCCGTGTAATTGTGCATGTAGCAGAGCTGTGCATGTAAATGTGCATGTAGCACCCCCAACCGCTTTGTCTGCCTTCTCTGTGCATCTGGTCTGCTTCCTGCCGACTACGCCAAGTGCAAGCAGGTTGCGGGATGCAGTGACGGACAAGAGACAGGGCAATGGTTGATGATTTTAATTAACAAGGGGATACTTCACGCAGGTAGGTTAACAGTTAAATGAGGGAAAAGAAGCAGTTCAGTAGTAAAAGGTATGCTGAGTGAAAGAACACCAGATAAAAGGGGTAGCAGCTCTGATGAAATCAACTTATCCTGTAGTCAATCTTCAGTCTGGGGGGGTTACAAGGCAAATGTTGGCGCCAACGGCTGGTGCGGGGTTGTTCCGGTGGGGTCCGTCTTCTGGTGGCAGCGGTTGGTCTCCTGCACCCTCCGCTGAGCCCCTAGTCCATGTGCTGATGCAGCGGAGAGAGCATGGGCTGCAGCATTGTGAGAGCCTAACGTGCCTTGACAAATATACACCAGATAGTCCGTGCGCAGACATGCGCTCAGTACTCATGGTTCCGAAACGTTTGCCACTTTGCTCTACGGGGGCCAACGGGCATACTGCGCATCACTGTGCACAGTCTCTGCGGGTGGCATCAGGGATGCTTGGGCGCGGCCCTGCGCTGCTGCAGTGGTCAAGGGATGGAGCACTCACTTCTCCCAGCCACGTGGTGTCTTTTCCCGCCAAGTCTGCCTGTTTCCACGCGCTGTGGCTTTTTTAGCTTAGCCACACCCCCGCTCCCAGATGCAAGGGTTGATCCGGTCCCCTAACCTTTCCTCCAGACAACAGAGGAGACAGCCACAACACTTCTGGACCTGATGCAGAGTAGGGACTCACGGCCCAGTCCTTCTTTTTACATGGGTATACTGTCTGTGCAGCATGTGTGTGTATATAGATATATATATATTACAAACTTAGTGTCGCGTGCGTGTATATAATTATACTGTATATTTATACTTTGCACGCATGTATGTGTATATTGTATATAAAGGTGGTATACTGTATAAGGTGTGTGTGCAGTGTGTATATGCTATACATGTATGTGCGCAGTTTATATACTGTATACACACGTATGTGCGCGCATACATAATATCAGATTCAGCTCAAAATTTAGCAAGGAAATTTGTTTTGGATTGAAATGATGTGAATTAAATGTTCATTATCCTCTTCAGAACTAGAGATGAGTGAAGCCGAACTGTAACGTTCAGGGTTCATACTGGACTAGGTGTCCGCTGCTGAACTCCGACCTCACACTTCTCCCAGAAGTCCATTTTAGTGTTCAGAGTTCTGGGAGGAGAGAGGGAGGGAGACTCTGTGGGTACTCTGCTTACTTTGGCAGCCCTTTTACATCACAAAAGTTCGGATCTCCATTGACTTCTATGAGGTTCAGGTAGAGTTCTGGTATCAGAACCCAGGAGGCAGGGTCATCTCATCTCCAAAGATCTCGCTGCTGAGATAATAAAATAAAAATTCACTAATGTGGGGTGGGAAGTGTTATTGTATGTGGGCTGGTGGGATTTGTGTGGCAGGGCAGCTTTTTTGCCCCAGTCCGGCCCTGGCTTACTTCCACTCTTATCAGCAGTAGGTCCTTGGCCTGTGTCACTGGTAATAGGAAGCTGTATATTGAAGATAGAGGAGGGAGGGATGTGAGTGGAGTTATCAATGGGTGTGATTGGTGATGGCTTATGGGCCATTGTAAACCATGGTGGAACTTGTAGTAATACATTGCAGGAAGCTCTGGGGAGAGGAAGCAATGGATGCAAGCATCAGCGCTGCAGCCAGCAAAGAGAAAGTGCTGCTAACTGTATGATAAAAGGTATATACTGCTAAAAGAAGATTATAGATGTATTTAGAGGCAGATAATAGCAATATTTATTGAAAAAAACAGCAACTTCTAAATAGTCAGATACTACATAGCTGTCTGAATTGATAGGCCACTGGAGTTTAGAGCAGGGCCTAGTGATGGAGCTGCACAGGTAACAGCACCCTGATCTTCAGGTCCTTCCAGTAGCTTTGAAATGTACTTTTGGTGCTTTACCTGAAGCAGTTGTTCCGACAGAGAGGACACGTAGGGTTGGACTGAAGCCAAGGCAAGATGCAACACTGATGATAGTTGTGGTTGCACGGGAGCATTGTGACCTGCTCCCCAGTCTCATACTCTGTCATACATATGACGCATGACCCAATGTCCTCCTGTGATGTTATAGTCCTGGTTGGGAAAGAGTCAATTTGCAGAGTTCTCCTGCTGGGCTGAGAATACATTTGTTCCTGATAGGCTGAATTTTGAGCAGGTGGTGCTTGTGGCTGCACCTGTGACATTGGTCTTCTCATTCCTTGCTGCCTTCTGACAATGTTGAGAATATTGTCCAGAATTTCTCCCCCAGTAAATCTGCCGCGAGGTGGAATTGGATTTGCTGGTTGATATTCAATGATAATATCTAGAGATCCACTTCTTTCATGACCGGCATTCATGTGACTTTCTCTAGTTGTTGTTGCTGGAAGCTGCCTGGGTCTGTGGATAAGTGAGATCGAAAGTTGTGGACCGAATCTATATACTGTGGTGGTTGTTGCAGATTCACTGCCTGGAGCTCGAACCTCCCTGGTTGTGTGACTCTGCAGGATGGTATCTGGCAATTGGTATTCCAATGTAATGGTGGTGGCTGAAGATCCACTTGCTTGTTCATCATCCTGACTGCTGTGTCCTGTGGTTCTTAAAGATTCCAAAGAGGCACGCCTTATTGGAGACCTACTTCTTCCAGTACTTCTTTCTTGTCTCCTATGATGTGGAGGGGCTCTGGCACGTCTCCCTCTTCTCTCAGTGCCAGAGGTGCTGAAACTCTGTTGGCCATCATAAGCAGAGTGTCTTCCCTGATGTCTTTGAGATGACCTCAGTCTACGGACAATTGTTGCCTGACCTGCAATGACAGACATTATAATTTAGTTAACAAAATATCTTTTAGAAATTTGGGTGGGCCTTGGTATTACTATGTCATTTACAGATATGGGAACTCTGACTAAAATTGTGTCAATTATGGGCTGAGAAAACCTGCTCAGTGAATGTCTTTTCTAAAGATATCACAAGAGATGGTTGGAAGCTGGACATTTGGTAAATTAGCCCCAAGTAATAAGGATAGAAGGTGGAGAATGCGCTAACACATTACCCAGCAAACCCCACTATAATGGGAATGCTCAGATATGAGGAAAATATTGTTTTTCTACCCCAAATGTTTCTCTTACCTCGATTTTGTGGTCGGCTCAACCATACTTCATTGTCCTCAATCAGCTGTCTTAGCTCTCGGGAACTCATGGCCTAGTTTCCAGAGTCTGGGGTGATGGAGTATTTGAGAGATAACTTCTCTGGTGGCACCGATATTATTGTGCAAATATCAAAGAATAAAAATAAACAATGCAGAAACACTAGATATGTAAAATAATCTAGAGTGCTTTCCAAAACCAAAGTGATGTCTTAGCTAAAGCATAAACTCACAAAATGGCACTTAAGTCACTGTGCTCAGTGATTGTCTATCCTTAGGACATTCTAGAATGCCAGTATGACATCACTGGTGATTGTAACCTCACCTTCTCCTAAGAAGTGACTTTCACCCCTGATGATAGCTTTGTGACATCATGGCAGTCAGGCTTCAGTGCTGCTTGCTAACAATTGCTGTACTACAGGGCTGAGAACTGTTCCTAACTGCACCATATTGTAATCCACGCACTTATATATAAATTATGAATAGGAAATAAAATATTTTATTATTAACTGGCTCCAAGTTTGTACAAAGCAGATATTTCACCTATTGGCATTAATGACATATGGGAAAATAAATGTTCAGCTGTATATTATAAGTATATTATTCATTAAATAAATGCGCAATGCCCCTGGTGACTCTTAAAATTCTTAACTCTTAAAATAACTTATAACAGGGATTACATTATTCACTACAATAGACTAGCTATGAACCCGTTCTACGCCCGGGAGGCAATCATTTTTATTGGTATATGGTCTCCCATCCTGGAAGGTGCTACCCCCTCCTATCCTGGTATGTATGGCACCCCTCATCACTATCCTGCTATGCATGGCCCCCTCATCCCTATGATGGCATGCATGGCCCCCCTATCCCTATTCTGGTATGTATGCTCCCCTCCAATCCTGGTATGCATGGCACCCCATTAGTCATCCTGGTATATATGGTCCCTTCACCCCCCAATCCTGGTATGCATGGTACCCCCTCAACCATTTCCTGGTATGCATGGTCCCCTCACCCCCCAATCCTGGTATGCGTGGTCCCCTCACCCACTAATCTTGGTATGCATGGTCCCCTCACACCTCAGTCCTGGTATGCATAGTCCCCCGTCATTCCCATCATTGGATGTATGGTACTCCTTTACCCACCAATCCTGGTATGCATGGTCCCCTCATCCCCAATTCAGGTATGCATTGTACCCCTCACCCCCTATCCTGGTTTGCATGGTACCCCTCATCCCCCAGTCCTGGCATGCATGGTCCCCTCACCCCCCAATCCTGGTATGCATGGCCTCCTCACACCCCAATTCTGGTATGCATGGTCCCCTCACCCCCCAATTCTGGTATGCATGGTACCCTCAGCCCCCTATCCTTTTATACATGGTACCCCTCACCCCCCTATCCTGGTATGGATGGTCCTCTCACCACCCTATCCTGGTATGCACGGTCTTCTCACCCCCCTTTCCTGGTATGCATGGTCCTCTCACCCCCCCTCTCCTGGTATGCATGCTACCCCTCACCCCCAATCCTGGTATGCATGGTCCCCTCACCCCCTAATGCTGTGAGGTCAGGAGAGGGCATGATTGTGCCCCCGAAATCGGCGCCCGATACCAGCGCCACAACCCGCCCTCTCCTGACATCACAGCGAGACCCTGTGTCAATACCCGATCGTTACGTTGTTGGACCGTGAGGTATGGACAGGGCGTGTTGTGATACCGGACTCGGTGCCTGCGCAGCCCTCGCTTTCCGGTGCTATTTTCTTGAAGATACACTGTAGTCTTCTACAACATGGCGGTGGAAAGCGAGGATTGCGCAGGCGCTGAGTTCGGCACAACACGCCCTGTCCAGACATCATGGCCCAATAACATAATGATCGGGTATTGACGCAGGGTCTCGCCGTCATGTCAGGAGATGGCCCGCCTCAATACCCGATCGCTAAGTTGTTGTGCCGTGATGTCTGGAGAGGGCGGGTTGTGGCGCCGGAATCGGCGCCTGCGCAGTCCTCGCTTTCCAGCACCATTTTATTGAAGACACACTGTAGCGTGAAGACACACTGCAGTGTGTCTTCTACAAAATGGCGGCGGAAAGCGCGGACTTCGCATGCGCTGATTCCGGTGCCCCAACCCGCCCTCTCTTGACATCACAGCAAGACGCAAGACCCCGCTGCAACAGCAACACCGGAACGGTAAGGTGTTGTGCCGGAGATCGCAGTATGAGTTCAGTGCTTACGCATACCACAATCAGGGTGGATGCGTCACTCTGTGGGGTCCAGACTGTGTAGGCGCGTCGCGCTTGTGCAGTCTATAAAGGCTTCAGAGTGATGCTCCCACTGTTATATTATAGATATCTTCTGCTGCATATGTCGTTCTCCAAAGCAACCTATTTCTTAATACTAAGCCTGAACTTAGACATCCATAAAACACGATCTGAGTACTATTGTATTTTACAGAATGGTCAAGGAGCCATATTTATCACGATCATGCCAGGCCGCATGTTGCTGGTGCTACTGTGAGCGGCCTGCATAGCCTGAATGTGCATCCATGGACTGAAGCATCTCTAGCCTTGGCTCTCATCAAACCCATATGGGACCTCAAAGGTGAGAAATTACAAAAGGACCTGTTATCAGTGGATCTTGAGGATTTGCATGCCCAATTGCATTCGGCATGACAGAACATTACTCAGATAACCATTATTAACCTCACTGATGGCATTCTAAGGCTGTAATAATGCATGATTCTTAACATGGTGCTCATATTCAATACTGAAAAAAAAATCAAGATGTTTTGAAAACTTTGTTTCTATTTTTTCATCATTTGCTGAACAATAAATTGTCTAACAATCCCACGATTTTTATTTTCATAATTTCACGTTGTTTCCTTCATGTGTTGACATTTCAATATTGAGGAGCATACTGTATGAGGCTGCTGAGTTTGGGTGAAGAGACCTGCAACCCGTCCGGTCAACATGGATCGTACGTGGACCACATTTCAGATGTCTGATTAGGACAAAGGCCTAATGTTAGGTGGAGAAAATCTTGGAACTCAGAAATTAGATGAGATGAATATATCCTTTTAATAGGCAATCCCAGTTAGGGCAATTCCACTAAGCGCTCTGGTTCTGACCCCTGGCCTCTGTTAAAGGGATCACCGGTATGGAAGTTAGGACCATTCCACTCAGCGCTCTGGTTCTGACTCGAGGCCTCTCTTAAAGGGATCCCCGGTATGGAAGTTAGGACTGTTCCACTCAGCTCTGTGATTCTGACCCCAGGATCATTGGTATGGAAGTTAGGGCAATTAAACTAAGCACTCTGGTTATGACCCCATGCCCCTCTTAAAGGGATCCCCGGTATGAAAGTCAGGGCAAATCCACTCAGCATTCTGGTTCTGACCCCAGGCTCTCTTAAAGGGATCCCCGGTATGGAAGTTAGGGCAAATCCCTCTGTGCTCTGATTCTGACCCCAGGATTATATTAAAGAGATCTTCGGTATGGAAGTTAGGGCAATTCCACTCAGCTCTCTGGCTCTGACCCCAGGCCCCTCTTAAAGGGATCCCCAGTATGGAAGTGAGGGTAATCCACTCTGCACTCTGATTCTGACCCCAGGCCCCTCTTAAAGGGATCCCCGGTATGGAAGTGAGGGCAAATCTAAAATGCGCTTTGGTACTGACTCCAGGCCTCTCTTAAAGTATCTCCGGTATGGAAGTTAGGGTAAATCCCTCAGCACTCTGATTCTCACCCCAGGCTTCTATTAAAGGGATCATCGGAATGAAATTCAGGGCAAATCCACTCAGCGCTCTGGTTCTGGCAGGATGATGTGAAATATTAGGGGTAGTAGTCCGGTGGCTCTGGTTGACAAGATGATGTGGGATATTAGGGGTAGTAGCTGGTGGCTCTGACGGGATGATGTTTGATATTAGTGGTAGTAGTCCGGTGCCTCTGGCTGATGGAATGATGTGGGATATTAGTGGTAGTAGTCTGGTGGCTCTGGCTGATGGGATGATGTGGGATACTAGGGGTAGTAGTCCCGTAGCTCTGGCTGACAGGATGATGTGGGATATTATAGTGAGTTTGGCAATGCGGAGTGGGCGGGGCTCTGCACTCAGCTTTATGCATCTATGTATAGATATAATCATAATTTGTTATAACTAACCGTAGTTAGTTACTATGCCCGGGCAAGGCCGGGCTCTTCAGCTAGTCTAATATATAAAGCTCAAGTGTGTGTATGCATGTATGTGTGTGTGTGTGTATGTCCGGGATAGGCATCCGCACCGTCGCAGCTACAGCCACAAAATTTGGCACAGTCACACGTCTGGACCCCGAGAGCGTCCTAAGCTATGTTGTGAGGCGAAATTTTAACTCCGCGCATTCCATGTCACCAAACAATTTTGCCCCTATCTATATAATGGGGAAAAAGTGTGTGTGTGTCAAGCCCCGCCCCTCATTATGATGTCATAATGGTTGCCATGGCAACACTGATGTCATCATAGGTTGCAAGCCCCGCCGCTCATTATGATGTCATAATGGTTGACTATGGGATAGAGGATGTGTGATGGGTATATGGGCACTGGACTATGGGATGCAGGATATGTATGATGGGTATATGGGCACGGGACTATGGGATGGAGGATGTGTGATGGGTATATGGGCACTGGACTATGGGATGGAGGATATGTATGACGGGTATATGGGCACGGGACTATGGGATGGCAGATATGTATGATGGGTATATGGGCACGGGAGGACTATGGGATGGAGGATATGTATGATGGGTATATGGGCATGGGACTATGAGATGGAGGATGTGTGATGGGTATATGGGCACTCGATTATGGGATGGCGAATATGTATGATGGGTATATGGGCATGGGACTATGGGATGGAGGATGTGTGATGGGTGTATGGGCACTCGACTATGGGATGGAGGATATGTATGATGGTATATGGGCACTGGCCGAAAGGATCGTGGATATGTATGATGGGTATATGGGCATGGGACTATGAGATGGAGGATAATTATAATTTGCTATAACTAACCACAGTTAGTTACTATGCCCGGGCAGCCCTGGGCTCTTCAGCTAGTACTGTATAAAGACCTAATGTCAACTGAATGTTGTAATTCTAAGGTCAGTTCATCTGATTGTAGTTGAAGCGCCAGTTTGGATAAAAGTAATTTCGGTCTACTGCACACTGACTAATAGGTACATTAACCTCCTATTCCACATGAGCGCAGTATGCACCAGTATTTGTTTTGTAGGATATTGCCACAGAGCTGCATACAGTCACTTGACCTTTTACTACAGCCGCTTGACAAGATGGTCCCAATATTTTAGGGATGCATTATGTGCCGTGAATGACATCTATTGAGAATAAGATTACATTTTCATAGAAACTTATACACTCCATCCCAAACAACAAATGGAGGCAAAAAAAAGCATGGAAATTTACATTCTTTTAAATATAAACTTTTTATTGAAATATTTGAATATAAAAACTTTAAAACTGGGAAAAGTGGCGGCATGGTGGCTCAGTGGATAGCATTGCAGCGCTGGGGTCCTGGGTTCAAATCGCACCAAGGACAACATCTACAAGGAGTTTGTATGTTCTCCCCGTGTTTGCATGGGTTTCCTCCGCGTACTCCGGTTTCCCCTCACACTCCAAAAAACATACGGATAGGGAATCTAGACTGTGAGCCCCATCGGGGACAGTGATGATAATGTGTGCAAAACTGTAAAGCGCTGCGGAATATGTTAGCGCCATATAAAAAATAAAGATTAAGTGACAATGAGTGCAAAATCACCGGAACAATATAGGAGTCCACAAAAATAGATGGAAATCAAACAATATGAAATATCAGTCCAATGGTACGGTAACAAGTAGATAAACACTCCAATCAATAATCATCAAGTCTGTAAGGGAAAAATAAGCTCCTCAAAAATAGTACAAAAATGTCAACCCTGGGGATTTAAAAATATGTGGGATCGATAAGATCCGGTTAGGGATCAGAGGTGGAGATTATAAGTGGTCTTTAACACAGAGGGAATGCAAATGGATAGTAACTTTAGGGTCTATGGTCCTAAATGGCTTGAATGAGCAATTGAGCTTTGTTTCACATCTTTAAGTGTTTTTCTATAGTTTTGGATTTTAATGTCATTTGTGTGTGTGGTGTTTTTAACTTTTTTTTTAATTTATTTTTATTTTATATTAATTGTTCTATATCTATATTTTTTAGTGTCTTGAATGTATATGCCCTGTTGCTGATGCCCTGAGTATGATTTTGACATGCATGGACAGCAGTCGTTATATAAGATTCATCCTGTCTTTGAAAAACACACTGATGGAATTGGACTTTAATCGGCCTATATGGGAGTTTTACTTATGTATATGGTGTTTCACTTATATTACTTTATGATAATATTCTTAAATTTATATTTATATGTATCTGCATTTTCACTGAAAATCATTCTGTAATGTGTGGTTATGGTCATTGTTTTTCCATTGCACTGTCACTTTATTTTTTACTTATGACTAGTGTTGAGCGATACCACCCGATACTGAAAAATATCGTATCGGAATGGATCGGCCGATCTAAAAAAAGTATCGGGTATCGCCGATTCCGATCCAGGAAGTCCCATTCAAGTCAATGGAACAGAAATATCAGAATTAAAAAAAACCCTTTCTTTCACTGTCGGTTAATTCTACATGAAGAAAAACAACTAATAATAATGTAGAATGTATTGTGGGAGGTGTAGGAGACATTAAAGCCATAGAGGTTTAGCCCAATCAAATGGAATAGCAGGATTTTTTTTTTTTTTAAAGACGTTCGTAGTTACAAAGATATTGACTATGTTAAAGTCTTTAATTTTTTGTCAGATATGTATGTTTCACTACTTCCATGCTCTTCACCTTCTTTTTTACTTCTCCCACACCTTCTTCTTCTTCTTCTCCGAAACCCACAGTCCTACAGGGGGTGCTTGTGCTATTGGCACTACAGAACCAGCCTTTATTACCAGAACCCGCAGCCCACATAGGAAGCACCGAAACTGCAGGCACCATAGACTCGGCAAACCCGACCGCAACACGACAGGACAACGTATCGGTGGCAAAGTGACGTTGACACTACCCGGAAACAGCAGGCGTGCTGGAACCAGGCTGGGCAGGAGGGAGTACCCGTGCCAAAGACACTGCCGAGAACCAGCTGACGGTGCTGGAACCAAGAGTGGCAGCAGAAGGAACAAGAGCCAATGGCACAACCGTGGACCAGCTGTCGGTGCTGGAACTCGGATACCAAGAAGGAGGCACCTAGGCCAAAGGCTCTGCCAGGAACCACCTGACGGTGCTGGAACCAGGCTGGGCAGGAGGGAATACCCATGCCAAAGACACTTCTGAGCTGCAACTGGCGATGTTGGAGCCCAGGGGTCAATCATGCAGCAGGCTGAGGCCTACTTGGAGCTAGTTTTATATTGGTTGTACACAACTACTGATTTTAACCGGGCTCCACTTGGGCCTCTGGCTCTACTGTCTCTAGTATTTCCCCTGGCCTCCAACCCCGCCAGTCGCTGCTCTGAAGTGGCGTGTGCACAATCCACACTTGTTCCTGTGTGACTGGGGCTCAGTCACGTCAGTTGATCCACTGATTTGTGTCTGGCAAGGTCTCCTGCTCTGTCCACATTACCACTACTAGTAATGGGAATGAGGACAGAGCGGCAGACATCAGTGGATCAACTGACGTGCCTGAGCCACAGTAACACAGGAACAAGGGGAAATACTAGAGACAGTAGAGCCAGAGGCCTAAGTGGAGCACGGTGGAAAATCAGTAGTAGTGTGAGCTTGGAGGCAGCAGGAGACTTTGCCATCCACACAGCAGGGGAACAGCTGGCGTTACTGAACCCCACAGACACAGGAGTGAGTGTTTTAATCTGTGCGGACTGCACTTACAGGCTACAACTGGCTGTGATGTAGCCCAAGATCAATGCTCCGAGCAGGCTGAGGCCTATTTGGAGCGAGGAGAAAATACGATGTAGTGAGATTTTGCAGGCAGCAGGAGACTTTGCCATCCACATAGCAGGGGAACAGCAGGCGTTACTGAACCCCACAGACACAGGAGCGAGTGTTTCTATCTGTGTGGATGGCACTTTCAAGCTACAACTGGCAGTGTTGTAGCCCAGGATGAAGCATGCAGCAGGCGGAGGCCAACTTGCAGCTGGTTTTATAGAGGTTGTAGACTACTACTGATTGTAACCGTGCTCCACTATGTCCTCTGGCTCCATTGTGTCTAGTATTTCCCCTGGCCTACAACCCCGCAAGTTACAGCTCTGAAGTGGCGTCTGCACAATCCACACTTGTTCCTGTGTAACTGTGGCTCCGTCACGTCAGTTGATCCCCTGATGTGTGTCTGGCAAGGTCTCCTGCTCAGTCCTCATTCACACTACTAGTAATGTGAATGTGGACAGAGCAGGAGACCTTGCCGGACACACATCAGGGGATCAACTGACGTGACTGAGCCACAGTAACTCAGGAACAAGTATGGATTGTGCAGACGCCACTTCAGAGCATGAACTGGCGGGGTTGGAGGGCATGGGAAAGACTAGAGACAGTGGAGCCAGAGGCCTAAGTTGAGCACAGTTACAAATCTGTAGTAGTTTGCATGTGGATGGAGCAGGAGACTTTGCCATCTACACAGCAGGGGAACAGCTGGCATTACTGATCCCCACTAACACAGGAGCTAGTGTGTGTTTCTCTGTGAAGACGACACTTCTGAACACCAACTGGCATTGTTGGAGCCCAGGAAGAGGCATGGAGAAGGCTGAGGCCCGATGGTGTTGGTATGTGGAGGCAGCAGGACACTTTGCCGTCTACACAGCAGGGGAACAGCTGGCATTACTGAACCACACAGACACAGTAGCAAGTGTGTTTTTCTCTGTGAAAACGGCACTTCTGAACACCAACTGGCGTTGTTGGAGCCCAGGATGAGGCATGGAGCAGGCTGAGGCCTGATGGTGTTGGTATGTGGAGGCAGCAGGACTCTTTGCCATCTACACAGCAGGGGAACAGCTGGCATTACTGAACCCCACAGACACAGGAGCTAGTGTGTGTTTCTCTGTGAAGACGACACTTCTGAACACCAACTGGTGTTGTTGGAGCCCAGGAAGAGGCATGGAGCAGGCTGAGGCCTGATGGTGTTGGTATGTGGAGGCAGCAGGAGACTTTGCCGTCTACATAGCAGGGGAACAGCTGGCATTACTGAACCCCACAGACACAGTAGCGAGTGTGTTTTTCTCTGTGAAGATGGCACTTCTGAACACCAACTGGCATTGTTGGAGCCCAGGATGAGGCATGGAGCAGGCTGAGGCCAACTTGCAGCACGTTTTATAGAGGTTGTAGACTACTACTGATTGTAACCGTGCTCCACTTAGGCCTCAGGCTCCACTGTCTCTAGTATTTCCCCTGGCCTCCAACCCCGCCAGTGACAGCTCTGAAGTGGCGTCAGCACAATCCACACTTGTTCCTGTGTTACTTGGGTTCAGTCCCGTCAGTTGATCCCCCTGATGTGTGTCCGGCAAGGTCTCCTGCTCTGTCCTCATTCACACTACTAGTAATGGGAATGTGGACAGAGCAGGAGACTTTGCCGGACACACATCAGGGGATCAACTGACGTGACTGAGGCCAAGTAACACTGGAACAAGTGTGGATTGTGCAGACGCCACTTAAGAGCTGTCACTGGCGGGGTTGGAGGCCAGGGGAAATACTAGACACAGTGGAGCCAGAGGCCTAAGTGGAGCAGGGTTAAAAATCAGTAGTAGTTTGAATGTGGATGGAGCAGGAGACTTTGCCGTCCACACAGCAGGGGAGCAGCTGGTGTTACTGAACCCCACTAACACAGGAGCTAGTGTTTTTCTCTGTGCAAACGACACATCTGAGCGACAACTGGTTGTATTGAAGCCCCGGGATTATAGTTCAGGTGGTAGAAACATGAACACAACAGGAGACCTGGATACAGTTGCCAACCAATTATTTAGTCGGGAAGAGGACTGGCAAATTCTGGGGAGATCCAGGCCTTATTCATTTTCAGAAAAGTAACCAGTCGACGTTATCGGAAGAAAGTCGCGTGCGACGGTCTGTTAGTACACCACCTGCGGCACTAAAGACACGTTCCGATAATACACTGGCAGCAGGGCAAGCCAGCATCTCCAATGCATACTGGCTAAGCTCTGGCAATGTATCCAGCTTAGAGACCCAAAACTTGAAGGGGGAAGAGCCATCTGGGAGTACACTCACAGGGCAAGACATGTAGTCTGTCACCATCTGACGGAAACGTTGCCTCCTGCTGACTGGAGCCGTCAGTGATGGTGTAGACAATTGTGGCGGACACACAAAACTTTGCCACATTTGGGCCATAGTGGTCTTACCTTGTGCTGAGGCGCTGCCTCTGCTCCCTCTTTGTGCCGAATTTCCTCCACTGGCTCGACGCACAGAGGTGCTTTGTAAAGCACTAGCACCACTGCTGTCGGGTGGAATGGAAAACATGATGGACTGCACTAGTGTGTCTTCGTACTCCCGCAGTTTACGCTCCCGGTTCAATGTTGTTATGAGGGTTTGCAAGTTGTCCCAGTAGCGAGGATCTAGGAGGGTGTACACCCAATAATCAGTCGTGTAGAGAATGTGGGCGATGCGGCGGTCGTTTCTCAGGCACTGCAGCATGACGTCAACCATGTGCTGCAGACTCCCAACTGCTAAAGAACCGCTGTCCCCTGCTTGAGGTGTGATCTCTGCCTGCTCTGCATCACCCCACCCTCGTTGTACATACTGACTAGAGCTTTGTGTACCTCCCTCCTCTGGAGAGATGTCTTCCTCCTCCATCGACTCCTCCTCATCCTCCTCACAAAGTGTCCCCTGCCTAGGCCTTTGTGAGGAACCACGTAGCGCAGACTGTCCAGAAGCAGATGGCATTTGGGACTCCTCATCCTCCAACTCTTCCAAAACCTCATCCCTTAGTGCTTGCAGTGTTTTTTGAAGCATGCAGATAAGGGGGACAGTCATGCTGACTAGTGCATCATCTGCACTCGCCATCCGCGTGGAATCATCGAAGGCACGCAAAACGAGGCAGATGTCCTTCATAGAGGCCTACTCAGTGGTGCTGAAGTGTGACTGGCGCACAGTGCGACTTTTTTGCGCCTGATGCAGCTGGTACTCCATGACTGCTGCCTGCTGCTCACACAACCGCTCCAACATATGTAACATAGAATTCCACCTGGTGGGTAGGTGACATATGATGCGATGTTCCGGAAAGCGTAATCGGCGCTGCAGAGCAGCAAGGCGTGACCTTGCCGTGCTGGAACGCTGCAAGTGAGCACACTCTATGCGGACCTTGTGCAGCAGTGCATCAAGATCCGGATAGTCCCTCAGAAAGCTCTGCACGACCAAGTTGAGCACATGTGCCAGACATGGGATGTGAGTGAGGTTGCCTAGGCCAAGAGCTGCCACCAGATTTCGGCCATTGTCACACACTACCAAGCCCGGCTGGAGATTCGCTGGCACAAACCACACGTAGCTCTCCTGCTTGATGGCATTCCAGAGCTCCTGCGCTGTGTGGCTTCGATTCCCCAAAGAAATTAATTTCAGAACGGCTTATTGACGTTTGGCCACGGCTGTGCTCATATCGGTCGTAACAGGCTCCTGCTGCGCTGTTTCAGAGGAACTTGAGTAGGAGGAGGAGTCAATGTGTACAGACTGGATTCCTGCAATCCGTGGAGTTGACTGAACACGTAGAACGCCACTCTCCAGACCTGTACCCGGCTCCACAACATTGACCCAATGGGCAGTGAGGGAAGGTATTGTCCCTGTCCATGGTTACTGGTCCACGCATCAGTGGTCAGGTGGACCTTGCTACTGATGGCGTTTAGTAGCGCATGTTTTATGTTTGCCTCCACATGTTTCTGCAGGGCAGGGATGGCTCGCCTGCTGAAATAAAAGCGGCTGGGCACGGTGTATTGTGGGACTGCCAATGCCATGAAGTCTCGGAAGGAGTCAGTCTCCACCAGCCTGAATGACAGCATTTCAAGTGCCAGTAGTTTGGCAATGCCAGCATTCAGAGCCTGTGCTCGGGGATGGTTTGCCGAGTATGGCCGCCTTTTCTCCCATGCCTGTGCTACCGATGGCTGCCGAGTGGCCTGGGAGTGTGAGGATGACTTGGAACGTGGTGCTGTGGGTGGAATGTCACATGGTCTCCGGACAACAGTGCCAGAGGTTCTTCCTTGGCAATCCTGTGAGGAAGCCGAACCAGCTGTGTGTGAGCTGGAGGAAGAGGCCCCAACACGAGCTGAAGAGGTGGTAGGTGGTGCTGTACGTTGGCCTATGTCTTCAGTGTGTCTGTGTAACTCCACCTCGTGCTGGGTCCGCACATGTTTCTACATATTAGTGATATTGAGGTTGCTGACATTTTTCCCTCTTTTTGACTCTCTGATGACACAGCTTGCATTTGTCAAAGCAAATGTCATCTGCAACTGTATCAAAAAAGGACCACGCACTGCAAGTCTTGGGAGCGCCCGTTTTGCCTTTTGAAAGTGGAATGCTCCTAACGGGTGCAGAAGTGGAGGCTACAGGCAACCAAGTCTGCCCCCTCCCTCTCCCTCCGGTTTTGACCGTTCGGGGAATCTCTTCCTCAGAGCTGCTCCCACCACCTTCCTGTTCCTCACGCCATGATGGGTCAAGGACCTCATCATCTACACTCCCCTCTTCAAACACCTGCTTCTCCTGGGTTGTCTCGCCAGCACTGTATGCACAAGAAAGTGGTAACTGAGTCTCGTCATCATCTGATGCGTACTGAGGTCTGCTGACCATAGGCACTGGCCCACCCGCCTCTTCATATTCAGAGGGACAAAGAAGTTGCGCATCACTGCATACTCCCTCTTCTTCACATTCTGGAATGCTGCTTGGCTGGCCCCCTCTTTCCAAACCAACAGATTCCGAGAACAGATGTAGAGACTGTGATGGCTCCTGTCCAGGGCTCTCTGACTGCCTGGGCACTTTGGCAGGTGGTGAAGAGACAGATGGTTGCTCTTCAGTGCTTTTGCCCTGAGAGGATGTGGAAGTAATTGAAGTCGATGCGTTAGCTGCCATCCATCCGACAACGGCTTCAATTTGTTCCTCCTGCAGCAGTGGGGTACGGTGAGGTCCTACAAAGCTGCGCATAAAGGACTGTTGCCTGCTAAAACTGGGGGATGCTGACTCACTGGTGCCAACAGCAGGCACAGAATCCCCACGTCCTCTCCCTGCAGAATCCCCACGTCCTCTCACTGCAGAATCCGCACATCCTCTCCCTGCTGAAACTCCACGCCCACGGCCACGTGCCTTACTCCCTGCCTTCTTCATCTTGCTAGACTGAGAAAGATAGGCAGAAAAGTACAAAGGGGGGCCTTAGTGTGCTTATTCCTGAACAGCTGGTTACAGGTATGTGAAACACTAATTTTATGAAGTGTGTGTGTGGACTACACTTTAATGGGAGCTAATGTGGCCTACACAACTTTCAAATGTAGTGTTTGGTGAACTTAGTTTTTTTTCCCCAAAAAAAAACAACAAAAAGGATGTGACCAAAGATCTGAAAGTCAGAGTATCACCAACTTTCTGGAGCTATTACAATGCAGGCAAGTAACCTACAATGCAAAAGATGAGGCTCCAAAAAATTGGGTAATACTAATCTGGCTGCAGCTGAAGGGCACAAGCCAGAAAAAAGGCTCCTCTATCTACTCCTATATAGTGTGTTGTGAGTTCTTTTTTCCCTTCACCATTGAGGTCTGATGAACTTCCTCCTCTGGTGAAGGAAGGTAGTGAGGCTGATTACCAAACACCTGGGCAGCTAGATAATGACTGGGTGGCTGGAATTGAGGACTGGATATAAGGCTGCCGACGCCCTTCTTCCTGGCTGGTGATTTTCCTGCTGGATTCTTGGAGACCAGTCTGATTCCTGCATTTCAAAGCTAAGTTTTTCTGCTCTGCTTTGTAATCTTCAGTTTTGTTTTTGTTTTGCCTTGTTTTTCGGGAGTTCTGCCATCCCCCGGCCGGGGGTGAGCTGAATTCCATTTTTGTCTCTGATCTGTTGATCTTTTGCTCTGTCTTCAGAATATACCTGAGTGCTGATATAGTTTTTTGAAGCCTAGCGACTTCAGGGCCTGTTTTTCCTATCAGTCGGTTGGCTCATTTTGATAGGGTTTTTGCGGATGGCAGACAGGAGCTTTCCTATCCTGTCCTATGTAGTTATCTTGGGCCCCATCATTTGCTCAACCTATCTTTCTATCTGTGTTAGTGTTTTCATCTTGTTTCACCGTCATTATATGTTGGGGGCTGCCTATTGCTTTGGGGTCTGCTCTGGGGCAGTTTAGTTTTTCCCCTTTCTGTCTTTAGGCTATGTAGTTCTCCGGCTGTGATCGAGGGGTCTAGGGCACCGTAGGAACCCCCCACGGCTACTGCTAGTTGTTGTGGATAGGTTCAGGGGTCTGCAATCCGATAGCTGCCAACCTCTCTGGTTTTTCTGGACTTAGCTGGTATTTTGTTTTTTCCTCCTTCGGTGACTCATCATAACAAAATCACCAGCCATACCGCAGATCCTAGGGTACTCAATAGCAGGAGAAAATTGTAAAAAAAAGAAAAAAAAAAAGTGTCAGAATTTTTTTTTTTTGTGTGCATATTTTTTCCTCTATATCTCTGAGGCTGTAGGGGGAATTTTTCTCTCAATGGAGATGAAGCAATTGTCTGATCGTGTGGAGCAGCTCACTGCTGAAGTGCGGGGAATTTCTGCCTATCTTGCTCATTCACATGCTGCTGAACCAAAGATTCCCACTCCTGATGTGTTTTTTGGGGATCGGTCTAAATTCTTGAATTTCAAGAATAATTGTAAATTATTTTTTGCCTTGAAGCCTAACTCGTCGGGGAACCCCGCGCAGCAGGTTAAAATTGTCATCTCTTTGCTGCGCGGCGATCCCCCGGATTGGGCGTTTTCTTTGAAACCTGATGATCCTATTCTGAATAATGTGAACGCATTTTTTCAAGCCTTGGGGTTGTTGTATGATGAACCTAATGCTATTGATCAGGCTGAAAAGACCCTGTTGGCATTAAGCCAGGGTCGGGATTCGGCAGAGTTGTACTGTCAAAAATTCCAAAAGTGGGCGGTCCTTACTACCTGGAATGATGGTGCCTTGGCAGCCGTCTTTCGGAAGGGTTTGTCAGAAACTGTAAAAGATACTATGGTGGGATTTCCTGTTCCCTCTGGTCTTGACGATTCTATGTCATTAGCCATTCAGGTGGATCGGCGTTTACGTGAACGCAAAACTACACGAGAGATGTTGCCACCTGTTGAACAAATGTCTGAACCTATGCAATGTGATAGAGTTTTGTCTAGGGCGCAACGTCAGGAGTTCAGAAGGCGTAATAAGCTGTGTTTTTTTTGTGGAGATGCCTCGCATATTATTTCTGTCTGCCCTAAACGAGAGAAACGTTGTGCACACACGTTTTCTGTGGGTGGTGTTCAACCTAAGTTTCTTCTGGCAATTACTCTGATCTGCTCCCTGTCCACATTTCCGCCAAGGCTTTTGTGGATTCATGAGCAGCTCTGAACCTGATGGACTTGGATTTTGCTAAACGTTGTGGATTTCCTATGACACCTCTGCGGACGCCTATCCCTTTGAGGGGTATTGATGCTATTCCTTTGGCGAAGAATAAACCTCAGTTTTGGACCCAGGTGGTAATGCGGGTCGCCCCAGACCATCAAGAAAATTGCAGATTTTTGGTGTTGCATAATTTGCATGATACCATTGTTCTTGGGTTTCCCTGGTTGCAAATCCATAATCCAGTTCTGGATTGGAAATCTTTGTCTGTGGTGAGTTGGGGTTGTCGGTGTCCCTTTAGTGATGCTCCTGTTTTCTCCACCTCTCCCCAGTCGCATGATGTTCTTGACTATTTGGCTGACTTTTATGACGTATTTAGTGAGAATGAGTCTGCGTCTTTGCCTCCTCATAGGAGTTATGACTGTGCAATTGAGTTGAACCCGGGGTGTAAATTCCCCAAGGGTCGGCTTTTCAATTTATCTGTACCCGAGCACGAGGCTATGCGATCCTATATTAAGGAGGCATTGGAGAAGGGTCATATTAGACCATCCTCTTCACCCTTAGGTGCTGGGTTTTTTTTCGTGGCTAAAAAGGATGGTTCATTAAGGCCTTGTATTGACTATCGTGCCCTCAACAAAATTACTGTTAAATATCAGTATCCGTTACCCCTGATTTCTGATCTATTCTCCAGAGTTAAAGGTGCTTGCTGGTTTACCAAGCTTGACCTCAGGGGGCGTATAATCTTATTCGCATTAAGCATGGGGATGAATGGAAGACGGCGGTTAATACTCCGGAGGGACATTTTGAGTACCTGGTGATGCCTTTTGGGCTCACTAATGCCCCTTCCGTCTTCCAGTGCTTCATGAACGATATATTTCGAGACTTTGTGGATACATTTTTGATTATCTATCTGGATGATATTTTGATCTTCTCCAAGAATTGGGACTCTCATGTGGAACATGTTCGGACTGTGTTCCGGATTTTGAGGGAGAATTCCCTGTATGTCAAGGGATCGAAATGCCTTTTTGGGGTACAGAGGATTTCATTTTTGGGATTTATTTTGTCTCCGTCAACTATTGAAATGGACCCGGCCAAGGTACAGGCCATTTATGATTGGGTTCAGCCCACTTCTTTGAAGGCCCTCCAGAAGTTTTTGGGTTTTGCTAATTTTTATCGGAAATTTATAGCTAATTTTTCTGGTATTGCCAAGCCATTGACGGATTTGACTAGGAAGGGTGCTGATGTGCTGATTTGGTCTCCGGAGGCTGTTTCTTCCTTTCAGGAGCTGAAGCAAAGATTCACTTCTGCTCCGGTTTTGCGGCAACCTGATGTCTCACTCCCGTTTCAGGTGGAGGTGGACGCTTCTGAGATTGGTGGAGGAGCGGTGTTGTCCCAAAAAGATCCTGTGACATCTAAAATGAATCCTTGTGCTTTCTTTTCCCGAAAGTTCTCCCCATCCGAACATAACTATGATGTGGGGAATCGGGAACTGTTGGCCATGAAATGGGCATTTGAGGAGTGGAGACATTGGTTGGAGGGAGCCAAACACCAAGTCGTGGTCCTTACTGACCACAAGAATTTGATTTACCTGGAGTCGGCCAAGTGCTTGAATCCTAGACAGGCTAGGTGGGCCTTGTTTTTCACACGTTTTGATTTTGTGGTCTCTTTTCTTCCAGGCACTAAGAATGTCAAGGCTGACGCCCTCTCTAGGAGTTTCCTTGCTGATTCTCCTGTTGTGACTAAGCCTGCTACCATCTTAGGCGAGGGGGTAGTTCTTTCTGCCATCTCGCCCGATTTGAGACGTGCTCTGGAAGAGTTTCCGGAGGACAAACCTGAGCGTTGTCCCAGTGGAAAGTTGTAAGTTCCTGACCAGTGAAGGAAGAGAGTGATGTCTGAAGTTCATTGCTCTGCATTGGCTGGTCATCCAGGTATTTTTGGTACTAGAGATCTGGTGAGTCGGTCTTTTTGGTGGCCCGCCTTGTCTCATGATGTCAGGAATTTTGTGCAGTCCTGTGGGACTTGCTCCCGGTCTAAACCTTGTTCTCGCTCTAGTGGCTTGTTGATGCCTTTGCCGGTGCCCAGGAGGCCATGGACCCATATTTCAATGGATTTTATCTCTGATATGCCTGTCTCTCTGAGAATGACTGTTATTTGGGTGATTTGTGATAGATTCTCTAAGATGGTCCATCTTGTACCGCTCCTTAAGTTGCCATCTTCCTCTGAGTTGGTGCCCTTGTTTTTGCAACAGGTGGTTCGCTTGCACGGGATTCCTGAGAACATTGTATCTGACAGAGGAGTTCAGTTTGTGTCTAGATTTTGGAGGACTTTCTGTTCCAAGCTGGGAATTCAGTTGTCCTTCTCCTCTGCGTTTCACCCTCAGACCAATGGGCAGACGGAGAGAACAAACCAGACTTTGGAGTCGTATTTGAGATGTTTTATTTCTGCCGATCAGTATGATTGGGTTTCATTTTTGCCCTTGGCCGAATTTGCTTTAAACAATAGAGCTAGTTCTGCCACTTTGATGTCACTTTTTTTTATAACTTTGGTTTTCACCCTCGATTTTCTTCAGGGCAGGTGGAGCCTTCTGCCTGCCCAGGTGTTGACACTGTGGTGGAGAGAATGTACCAGATCTGGGACCAAGTAGTGGATAAGTTGTCTCTCTCCCAGGGAAAGGCCCAGTGGTTTTCCAACCGGCGTAGGACCGTTGGTCCCCAGTTTAAGGTGGGTGATATGGTTTGGTTGTCATCAAAAAATATCGCTATGAAGGTGGCTTCTCCTAAGTTTAAGCCTAGATTTATTGGACCTTACAAGATTTTGGAGATTATTAATCCGGTCTCTTTTCGGTTGGCTCTTTCTGTCACATTTAAAATTCATAATGTGTTTCATAAGTCCTTGTTGAAGAGGTTTGTTGAACCAGTAGTTCCTGTGGTGGCACCTCCTGACCCTATATTGGTTGAAGGTAACATGGAATATGAGGTAGAGAAGATACTGGATTCCCGTCTGGCTAGACGGAGACTCCAGTATTTGGTTAAGTGGAAGGGTTATGGTCAGGAGGATAATTCCTGGGTCTCTGCCTCTGATATTCATGCCGAAAGATTGGTGCGTGCCTTTCATCGGGCTCACCCGGATCGCCCTGGTGGCATGGATGAGGGTTCGGTGACCCCTCCTCAAGGGGGAGGTACAGTTGTGAGTTCATTTTTCCCTTCACCATTGAGGTCTGATGAACTTCCTCCTCTGGTGAAGGAAGGTAGTGAGGCTGATTACCAAACACCTGGGCAGCTAGATAATGTCTGGGTGGCTGGAATTGAAGACTGGATATATGGCTGCCGACACCCTTCTTCCTGGCTGGTGATTTTCCTGCTGGATTCTTGGAGACCAGTCTGATTCCTGCATCTCAAAGTTAAGTTTTTCTGCTCTGCTTTGTAATCTTCAGTTTTGTTTTTGTTTTGCCTTGTTTTTTGGGAGTTCTGCCATCCCCGGCCGGGGGTGAGCTGAATTCCATTTTTGTCTCTGATCTGTTGATCTTTTGCTCTGTCTTCAGAATATACCTGAGTGCTGATATAGTTTTTTGAAGCCTAGCGACTTCAGGGCCTGTTTTTCCTATCAGTCGGTTGGCTCATTTTGATAGGGTTTTTGCGGATGGCAGACAGCAGCTTTCCTATCCTGTCCTATGTAGTTATCTTGGGCCCCATCATTTGCTCAAACTATCTTTCTATCTGTGTTAGTGTTTTCATCTTGTTTCACCATCATTATATGTTGGGGGCTGCCTATTGCTTTGGGGTCTGCTCTGGGGCAGTTTAGTTTTTCCCCTTTCTGTATTTAGGCTATGTAGTTCTCCGGCTGTGATCGAGGGGTCTAGGGCACCGTAGGAACCCCCACCAGCTACTGCTAGTTGTTGTGGATAGGTTCAGGGGTCTGCAATCCGATAGCTGCCTACCTCTCTGGTTTTTCTGGACTTAGCTTGTATTTTGTTTTTTCCTCCTTCGGTGACTCATCATAACAATAGTGTTTGCAACCAACCAATGTAGATGGATATGGATGGATGCACACTAATAGAAGAAAAAATGAGCTGCAATTAAAGAAAAATATGTGTGAGGCAGTGACGCACGCTGAGCAGCCTACAACCAGACGTAGCTGCAGGACACACTACTCAGCGTGAGCTGCACTCACACACAGTCAGAGACCTCTCAGACAGTCGTGAACAGTGCAGCTAAGTGGGCACTAGCACTGACAGGCTGCAGAAACGCTTCGCTGTGTACTCCTAGAGTGTTTGCAACCACCGTATATGGATACGGATGGATCCACACTAATAGTAGAAGAAAAAATGAGCTGCAATTAAAGAAAAATATGTGTGAGGCAGTGACACATGTTGAGCGGCCTACAACCAGACGTAGCTGCAGGACACACTACTCAGCGTGAGCTGCACTCACACACAGTCAGAGACCTCTCAGACAGTCGTGAACAGTGCAGCTAAGTGGGCACTAGCACTGACAGGCTGCAGAAACGCTTCGCTGTGTACTCCTAGAGTGTTTGCAACCACCGTATATGGATACAGATGGATCCACACTAATAGGAGAAGAAAAAATGAGCTGCAATTAAATAAAAATATGTGTGAGGCAGTGACGCATGCTGAGCGGCCTACAACCAGACGTAGCTGCAGGACACACTACTCAGCATGAGCTGCACTCACACACAGTCAGAGACCTCTCAGACAGCCTAGAACAGTGCAGCTAAGTGGGCACTAGCACTGAAAGACTGCAGAAAGGCTCCGCTGTCTACTACTAGTGTTTGCAACCAATGTATATGGATACGGATGGAAGCACACTGGATAGAATTTAAGAGAAATAAGCAGCTCAAAAAGAAAAATATGTATGAGGCAGCAGTGATGCACGCTGGGCGTCCTACAACCAGATGTGGCTGAAGGACCCACTCCACAGCGTGAGCTGCACTCACACACCCCTTGCAGACAGCTGTGAACACTGCTGCTAGGGAAAAGCAAGCTACAGTGGTGGTTTATGTAGCCTGGGTTAAGCAATATATGTTTTGTGGAATCGCTATTTCTAACTGTCCCTCACAGTCTTCAACAGCAGCTTGTCCCTAACTGAATTCACAGCAGAGTGACCAGAAATGGCTGCGGCGGTGGCTTTTATAGTGCATCATGACAACATTTCAGCAGCCAATCACAGCCATGCCAATAGTTAACATGCCTACATGCCTAACAGGATGTTCCCACACTTCTGAGGATTCCCATTGGCTGAATCAAAGCGAGCGGGCTGATAGCATTATGGGAACTTCCGATTCCGGTATCCGATATGAAAAAAGTATCGGAAGTCAGTATCGGAATTCCGATACAGCTAATATCGGCCGATACCCGATACTTGCGGTATTGGAAAGCTCAACACTACTTATGACTTGTTTTGAGCCGATGTATGGGATACTATTGTTATAGGTTTGCTGTCAAGCATGTTATCTCCTGGATAGGTGCACATGACTATGGCTGGTGCAATCTGGGGCACCACTTCTGGCGTCCGTGAGGCATGTCTGGTTGTTTGTCCTTATTACAGTGATGGACTGCCTGACATGTCGGGAGGCTTGGGGGCGGTGACTTCCGGCGCACACGTCATGGTTGCATGCACCGCATATATATCCAGGAATATTTATTATTTTTTAGTGCGCATGTATACGGCGCTTATCTTGAGCATTGTCTCTGGCGTCCAAGGAAAGCGGCATGTTAGTTATGGTTACCATGGTAACGTTATACCACATTGAACACTGGGTAATACGTCATTTCCGGTTTGTGGTTACCTTGGTGGCGGCTTTGTTGTTGTGAACGCCGCAATGGACGCTGGGAATGATGTCACTTCTGGTATGGGCGCCGCTCTGACATGTGCTATGATTGGCTAATTTAGGAGCATTGTCTCCGACATCCAAGGATGGCGGCATGTGAGTAATGGTTGTCATGGTGACTTTATGTACCGCATTGAATACTGGGTGATACGTCACTTCCGGTTTGCGGTTACCATGGTGGCGGCTCTGTTGTTGTAAATGCCACAACGGATGCAGAGAATGATGTCACTTCCAGTGTGCATGCCGATTTGACATGCGCTATGATTAGCTAATTATTGGGAACAGAAGTAAGGGTATTTATAAATATAGACCAACACACAGTGTGAGAACAGCCCCCTGAGGAAGCCCACGCGAAACCCGCATCGGGGCTGCTATACACAAGGTATATCAGGACCTATTTGGGTAAGAAGTCCCCCCCTTCTTTTTTATTGCACTGTGGCACTTTATTTAATCTTTGTGGAGTGGCTCAGACTATTTTGAGCTGACCACAAATATTGGATTTTGTTCCACTCCTCTTCCCTCTTTTTAGTCTGCTCTATATGAGGAGTTCTATGCACTATGAGACTTTAGGAATAAGTTTTCTTATACCTAGGGATGTGATATACCCAATCCTTTTATTAATACTATATATACCGCATATTTTATTACCGTCTATCTCTTTCATTGAACAAATTGTTGTCCATAAATAATTTTAAGTGTATTTTTATATACTTTTTTATGTAATGATAATAAAATTGCAAATTTTTGGAGTATTCTAAACAGCTTTGTGTACTCTTTTTCTCTGTGGTCGAGTCTTTATACAGGTACGTAGGAAAACACTTGTCCATCACAGTCACTAAAGAACCATTATTGTTTACAGGAGCGCCAGTAGCGCAGCTACCAGGTGGCAGAGGGTACGATCACCCCAAGGCCCCCCGTTCAGGTCACCCAGAGTTGGTTATTAGCAGAAGCCTGTTGCCTTTATGGATTTTGCAGGTCTCTGCTTCCCAGTTAATATCCGGGTAGTTAAAGTCCCCAAAAACAAGGATAATAATTAATAAGGATAATAATTATGGATAATAATTAATAATTAAGCCTACAGTTTACAAAATGGCAGGGCGATACACTGGCGAAGAGCCGCCAAACACATCGGGACTCTGATGACATTGGTCCACCCATGCTTTGCTGCTGTACTTGTCACGATGCTGGATTTGGTGGAGTATATGTTTTTATTTTAATTAAAACATGTATTGTGTCTGTGGGGACATCATAAAGTATGGGTGGGATCATCATACATTGTAGGGGGCCTGTTGTGAGTTCATTTTCCCCTTCACCGTTGATGTCTGATGAACTCCCTCTGCTGGTGAAGAGAGGTAGTGAAATTGATTGGGATGGGAAGAACCTGTCATCTGAACAGGCGCAGCGCAATTGGACACCCGGAATCACTGAGTGGATATAAGGCAGCCGACGCCCTGCAGGGCTGCTGGTGATCCTTTCTGCTCTGTGCTCTTGCCTCCAGTTTTGCTCCTGTCTACAAAAAGCTAAGTTTTTTTGCCCTGCTATTATTGCATGAGATTTTGTCTGGTTTCCTTAGTGTTTGTGTTCAGCCAGTCCTGGTTGGGACTGGCTGAATTCCATTTTTGTCTCTGGTCAAGTTGATCTTTTTGCTCAGTCTTCAGAATATACCTGAGTGCTGATATAGTGATTTTGAAGTCTAGTGACTTCAGGGCCTTTTTCCTATCAGACGTGTTGGACATTATTTTGGCAGAATTTTTGCGGATTGCAGCCAGCATCTTTTCTGTCCTTTTCTATTTAGTTAGTTGGGCCCCATCGTTTGCTCAACCTGTCTTTCTATCTCTGTTTGTATTTTCATCTGCTTTTCACCGACATTACATGTTGGGGGCTGTCAATTGCTTTGGGGACTGCTCTGGGGCAATTTAGATTTCCCCTTTCTTTCTTTAGGCTTATTTAGTTCTCCGGCTGTGAACGAGGGGTCTAGGGCCCCGCAGGAACCCCCCACGGCTACTGTTAGTTGTGGTGAATAGGATCAGGGATCTGCAATCTGATAGCTACAAACCTCTCTGGTTTTCTGGACTTAGCTTGTATTTTTGTTTTTTCCTCCTTCGGTGACTCATTCATAACAGGGGCCCTCATGCAATGTGGGGCCATTTTACAGTGTGGGATCAAATGAGAGGGCCATTATACAGCTTGGGGGCCATTATATTGTGCGGAGACTACTGGGGGACCAGTATACAGAGTGAGAGCTAATGTGAGGGCCATTACACAGTTTACAGGCCATCATACTGTGTGATTACTGTGAAGGCTAATATAAAGTGTGAGGGCCATTGTTTAGTTTTGGTGCTGCAGTGGACCCATTATACCATGTGGGGGCCATTATATAGTGTTGGTATTACTGTGTGATCCATTATACAGTGTGATGACTACTGTGAGGGTCATTATACTGTGTTTTGGGGAGCTGTGGGCCCATCATACTGTGTATAGGGAATCTGTGGGACCAATATACTGTGTATAGTGGAGCTGTGGTACCTCATACTATGTATAGAGGAGCTGTACATGAAGGGACTCAGAGGACATTACTAAATATTCAGTGGGCAATCAAGAAGCATTATTGTTATAGGTTGCCCTCAGAGTATAGTGATTGTCAAAGATGCACAAGAGACATTATCACTTTCTAGGAGCAAAATGTGGACTCTACTTTCTAGGACATGTGCATAGGGCATTAATATTTTCTAAGGGGAAATTTTACCATCTAGATGGCATAAAGGAGGCATTATTACTCTGTAAGGGGCACAGACAGTGCTGGCATTACTATGAGGGTCAGTAAGAGGAGCGCTGCTATTGTGCCATACATCATGTGCTGTAAGAGGCACATACAGCAGCAGCGCCTCAGCATTGGGGAATCAGCAGGATGCTCAGATTCCACAGGTTAGGACTAGATAGGGACGGGGCTGGAAATGTGAGAAGTCTAATGTGTCCTTGTTATCTCTGACGATGAGTCGTGGTTGGATGAAGTTGTCGTGTTTGTCTGGGCCAGTTGGAAAAGATGGGAACAATGAACAACTCCATCGGAAAGAAAATCAGCTGTAACGCACCATCTATAACTGTGTTGTGGTCTCCTATATCATCTTCAGCACTGGTATCCACTACTATATGGGCACCATATGGCAGTAATATCAGTGTTTTATATAGAGATTTATTTTTAGTAATACTGTACCATGGTCACCTGCTGAGGTTCCCCTATACCCACAACTAGGGTTTTCCGCTATAGTTGTAATCCGGATTACACGGTTAGGGGCCCACTCATAAGTTTTGATCTCCCCCTAAGCTAACCCCCTAAATGCGCATCTGCATCAGATGTTTTATACTTTACATTAATCGGTAAATGACGTAAAATAAAAAGACGTGATTGATATTTTTGCTCTATTAATCCCATAAAAAATGTAATGAAACTGTAATGCTGAGGTCGTGTTCACATGTAGCGTAGATGCTGCGTTCTTTCTGCTACTTTTTTTCTGTAGGTGTCCACACCAGACGACGCCGTAACAATCTTCTCTGATTATTGTGTTTTTGGTGCATTTCTTTTATGCGTTTTCCCTCTTATTTCATGTGATTTTTGGGCGGATATGAAGCAGAGTTTAGAACGCTTTTTTAATAGTACAAAAAAGCTTTGATTCTGTGCTTAAAAATGCAACAGGGTGTTTTTATTCATGGTTTTTTTCAAAACAAGCCTATAGAGAAAAAAACACACCAAAACTGCCGAGTTCAGCAGCGTCTTGAGACCACAGCGCGGAGATTTCACAAAAGGTTTTGAAATTTAGACCGTGTTCACATGTAGCGTTAATGCTGCATATTGCCTGTTGCTTCTTTTGCATAATAAATCTGCTGTGTTTAACTGTCCAAGCAAAGTGGACGTGATTTCATGAAAACTGCGCCCGCTATTAGAATTCAACAAACAGTATATTACATTATTGGAAAGTTAGGATTTATCTCTGTGTTTGCTCTCCACCTGTTTTATACAGGTGTCCTTCCTTTCCCTTTTCTTTCCTTGCCTTTCCCATTCCTTTACTTCCCCTCCTACCTCTTAAATGTTTTATATATACAGTAAGAAATCTTATATGTGTATGGTAACTCCTTACCCTTGCCTATACTGTACATGCCAATCTTTTTCATTTTCCTTCTATCCCTTTAATATTTTATTTTTCCCATTTTCCTTAATAAACCATATATTTATTTCTCCTTCTCATCCTTAACCCTTTCCACCCTTTATTCTGGTTATATCTTTCAGCCGTTTAAATTTTGCTTTATTTTGTTCTTGTTTGCGCCTATATTACTGTGCATTTATAACATGTCTCCCTCTTTTTCTTTACCCCATTTATGTAAAGAATCCTTAATAAAAGCTACTTTAACTAAAAAGGCACCCTATGTGGTTTTGGTGCTTTTTTTCTCTAGTTGCTTATATGTGGAGCCTTAAAAAAGGCATGAAATAAACTGCAGGTACTTTATTAAGAGCAAAATCAAAGCTTTTCTGTACTATAAAAATCACATTAAAACACAGCTTCACATCTGCACCAAAAACGCATCAAATATTGGGGAGAAAAAATTGCTATTGTGCAGTTTGGTGAGGATCCTGCAGACTACAAAAATCACAGTATTTCTGCAATGTGTGAACACGGCCTTACAGACAGAAAAGAGACAGTTGTCATCTAGTGAAAATACATAAAGATGATAAAATTCTGGCAGCTTTGACTGTGAATGAGGGAACATTCCACAGGTCCCACCTAGAAATGAGCAGGACGCGCAGATGACATAGTGGCAGCATTGGGTGATCAAAAGCAGCTCCGAGGACCCCGGAAGGATAGAGACTCACGGCCTCCCATCCAGCTGACAGGTACCACTAACTAGCACGCTGGACCAAAGACCTGTGAATGAATCCGCTCATCTCTAGTCCCAGCTGTTCCGGACACAGCGGACAGTCTGGATTTGGATCTATGGCCTGCAGTCTTGGGCGTATGCTGAATTTCCTTCACTACCACCGCTCCTGTGACAACTCCTCCTGCCAGGGTAGAAATATATGGTAAATGAGCGTAGATTGAGGTGTGACGAGAGGCGAGGTCAAAATTTGCCTCAGCATGCTACACGCGCCACATGATATGTCCTTCTTTGTTGTCTTCAAAAGTTGGGAGGTATGCTTATAGTCTGGATGATGTGTCCTGTGATAAACGAAAATGCTGACACCGTGTCCTCCCTGATCATAGAGAATGGTGTCTCTCCTCCTGTCTGACCCTGACCCATGTGTTTGGTTCAGAGCAAGAGAGAAAGCTGCAGGAACTGAGCAAAGGCTACAGGAACTGAGCAGTTGTAGGACCTTCTGAACCAGTACTTACAGGACCTTACAGGTCATGGGGCTGATCACATGATTTCGAAGGTCTTTCAATTAATAGAGTTAAAGGTCCTTTAGCTGCTCTGCTCTTGCAGACTCCAATCCCCCCCCCGATCAGGAACTGTAAGATGTGGTAATATAGAGTGTGTGTGTGTAAGTGAAATGTGCGTGTAGCAAAGCTGTGTGTCAGAGTAAATGTGCATGTAGCAGAGCTGTGTGTCCGTGTAAATGTGCGTGTAGCAGAGCTGTGTGTCCGTGTAAATGTGCATGTAGTAGAGCTGTGTGTCCGTGTAAATGTGCGTGTAGCAGAGCTGTGTGTCCGTGTAAATGTGGATGTAGCACAGCTGTGTGTCAGTGTAAATGTGCATGTAGCAGAGCTGTGTATCCGTGTAATTGTGCATGTAGCAGAGCTGTGCATGTAAATGTGCATGTAGCACCCCCAACCGCTTTGTCTGCCTTCTCTGTGCATCTGGTCTGCTTCCTGCCGACTACGACAAGTGCAAGCAGGTTGCGGGATGCAGTGACGGACAAGAGACAGGGCAATGGTTGATGATTTTAATTAACAAGGGGATACTTCACGCAGGTAGGTTAACAGTTAAATGAGGGAAAAGAAGCAGTTCAGTAGTAAAAGGTATGCTGAGTGAAAGAACACCATATAAAAGGGGTAGCAGCTCTGATGAAATCAACTTATCCTGTAGTCAATCTTCAGTCTGGGGGGGTTACAAGGCAAATGTTGGCGCCAACGGCTGGTGCGGGGTTGTTCCGGTGGGGTCCGTCTTCTGGTGGCAGCGGTTGGTCTCCTGCACCCTCCGCTGAGCCCCTAGTCCATGTGCTGATGCAGCGGAGAGAGCATGGGCTGCAGCATTGTGAGAGCCTAACGTGCCTTGACAAATATACACCAGATAGTCCGTGCGCAGACATGCGCTCAGTACTCATGGTTCCGAAACGTTTGCCACTTTGCTCTACGGGGGCCAACGGGCATACTGCGCATCACTGTGCACAGTCTCTGCGGGTGGCATCAGGGATGCTTGGGCGCGGCCCTGCGCTGCTGCAGTGGTCAAGGGATGGAGCACTCACTTCTCCCAGCCACGTGGTGTCTTTTCCCGCCAAGTCTGCCTGTTTCCACGCGCTGTGGCTTTTTTAGCTTAGCCACACCCCCGCTCCCAGATGCAAGGGTTGATCCGGTCCCCTAACCTTTCCTCCAGACAACAGAGGAGACAGCCACAACACTTCTGGACCTGATGCAGAGTAGGGACTCACGGCCCAGTCCTTCTTTTTACATGGGTATACTGTCTGTGCAGCATGTGTGTGTATATAGATATATATATTACAAACTTAGTGTCGCGTGCGTGTATATAATTATACTGTATATTTATACTTTGCACGCATGTATGTGTATATTGTATATAAAGGTGGTATACTGTATAAGGTGTGTGTGCAGTGTGTATATGCTATACATGTATGTGCGCAGTTTATATACTGTATACACACGTATGTGCGCGCATACATAATATCAGATTCAGCTCAAAATTTAGCAAGGAAATTTGTTTTGGATTGAAATGATGTGAATTAAATGTTTATTATCCTCTTCAGAACTAGAGATGAGTGAAGCCGAACTGTAACGTTCAGGGTTCATACTGGACTAGGTGTCCGCTGCTGAACTCCGACCTCACACTTCTCCCAGAAGTCCATTTTAGTGTTCAGAGTTCTGGGAGGAGAGAGGGAGGGAGACTCTGTGGGTACTCTGCTTACTTTGGCAGCCCTTTTACATCACAAAAGTTCGGATCTCCATTGACTTCTATGAGGTTCAGGTAGAGTTCTGGTATCAGAACCCAGGAGGCAGGGTCATCTCATCTCCAAAGATCTCGCTGCTGAGATAATAAAATAAAAATTCACTAATGTGGGGTGGGAAGTGTTATTGTATGTGGGCTGGTGGGATTTGTGTGGCAAGGCAGCTTTTTTGCCCCAGTCCGGCCCTGGCTTACTTCCACTCTTATCAGCAGTAGATCCTTGGCCTGTGTCACTGGTAATAGGAAGCTGTATATTGAAGATAGAGGAGGGAGGGATGTGAGTGGAGTTATCAATGGGTGTGATTGGTGATGGCTTATGGGCGATTGTAAACCATGGTGGAACTTGTAGTAATACATTGCAGGAAGCTCTGGGGAGAGGAAGCAATGGATGCAAGCATCAGCGCTGCAGCCAGCAAAGAGAAAGTGCTGCTAACTGTATGATAAAAGGTATATACTGCTAAAAGAAGATTATAGATGTATTTAGAGGCAGATAATAGCAATATTTATTGAAAAAAACAGCAACTTCTAAATAGTCAGATACTACATAGCTGTCTGAATTGATAGGCCACTGGAGTTTAGAGCAGGGCCTAGTGATGGAGCTGCACAGGTAACAGCACCCTGATCTTCAGGTCCTTCCAGTAGCTTTGTAATGTACTTTTGGTGCTTTACCTGAAGCAGTTGTTCCGACAGAGAGGACACGTAGGGTTGGACTGAAGCCAAGGCAAGATGCAACACTGATGATAGTTGTGGTTGCACGGGAGCATTGTGACCTGCTCCCCAGTCTCATACTCTGTCATACATATGACGCATGACCCAATGTCCTCCTGTGATGTTATAGTCCTGGTTGGGAAAGAGTCAATTTGCAGAGTTCTCCTGCTGGGCTGAGAATACATTTGTTCCTGATAGGCTGAATTTTGAGCAGGTGGTGCTTGTGGCTGCACCTGTGACATTGGTCTTCTCATTCCTTGCTGCCTTCTGACAATGTTGAGAATATTGTCCAGAATTTCTCCCCCAGTAAATCTGCCGCGAGGTGGAATTGGATTTGCTGGTTGATATTCAATGATAATATCTAGAGATCCACTTCTTTCATGACCGGCATTCATTTGACTTTCTCTAGTTGTTGTTGCTGGAAGCTGCCTGGGTCTGTGGATAAGTGAGATCGAAAGTTGTGGACCGAATCTATATACTGTGGTGGTTGTTGCAGATTCACTGCCTGGAGCTCGAACCTCCCTGGTTGTGTGACTCTGCAGGATGGTATCTGGCAATTGGTATTCCAATGTAATGGTGGTGGCTGAAGATCCACTTGCTTGTTCATCATCCTGACTGCTGTGTCCTGTGGTTCTTAAAGATTCCAAAGAGGCACGCCTTATTGGAGACCTACTTCTTCCAGTACTTCTTTCTTGTCTCCTATGATGTGGAGGGGCTCTGGCACGTCTCCCTCTTCTCTCAGTGCCAGAGGTGCTGAAACTCTGTTGGCCATCATAAGCAGAGTGTCTTCCCTGATGTCTTTGAGATGACCTCAGTCTACGGACAATTGTTGCCTGACCTGCAATGACAGACATTATAATTTAGTTAACAAAATATCTTTTAGAAATTTGGGTGGGCCTTGGTATTACTATGTCATTTACAGATATGGGAACTCTGACTAAAATTGTGTCAATTATGGGCTGAGAAAACCTGCTCAGTGAATGTCTTTTCTAAAGATATCACAAGAGATGGTTGGAAGCTGGACATTTGGTAAATTAGCCCCAAGTAATAAGGATAGAAGGTGGAGAATGCGCTGACACATTACCCAGCAAACCCCACTATAATGGGAATGCTCAGATATGAGGAAAATATTGTTTTTCTACCCCAAATGTTTCTCTTACCTCGATTTTGTGGTCGGCTCAACCATACTTCATTGTCCTCAATCAGCTGTCTTAGCTCTCGGGAACTCATGGCCTAGTTTCCAGAGTCTGGGGTGATGGAGTATTTGAGAGATAACTTCTCTGGTGGCACCGATATTATTGTGCAAATATCAAAGAATAAAAATAAACAATGCAGAAACACTAGATATGTAAAATAATCTAGAGTGCTTTCCAAAACCAAAGTGATGTCTTAGCTAAAGCATAAACTCACAAAATGGCACTTAAGTCACTGTGCTCAGTGATTGTCTATCCTTAGGACATTCTAGAATGCCAGTATGACATCACTGGTGATTGTAACCTCACCTTCTCCTAAGAAGTGACTTTCACCCCTGATGATAGCTTTGTGACATCATGGCAGTCAGGCTTCAGTGCTGCTTGCTAACAATTGCTGTACTACAGGGCTGAGAACTGTTTCTAACTGCACCATATTGTAATCCACGCACTTATATATAAATTATGAATAGGAAATAAAATATTTTATTATTAACTGGCTCCAAGTTTGTACAAAGCAGATATTTCACCTATTGGTATTAATGACATATGGGATAATAAATGTTCAGCTGTATATTATAAGTATATTATTCATTAAATAAATGCGCAATGCCCCTGGTGACTCTTAAAATTCTTAACTCTTAAAATAACTTATAACAGGGATTACATTATTCACTACAATAGACTAGCTATGAACCCGTTCTACGCCCGGGAGGCAATCATTTTTATTGGTATATGGTCTCCCATCCTGGAAGGTGCTACCCCCTCCTATCCTGGTATGTATGGCACCCCTCATCACTATCCTGCTATGCATGGCCCCCTCATCCCTATGATGGCATGCATGGCCCCCCTATCCCTATTCTGGTATGTATGCTCCCCTCCAATCCTGGTATGCATGGCACCCCATTAGTCATCCTGGTATATATGGTCCCTTCACCCCCCAATCCTGGTATGCATGGTACCCCCTCAACCATTTCCTGGTATGCATGGTCCCCTCACCCCCCAATCCTGGTAAGCGTGGTCCCCTCACCCACTAATCTTGGTATGCATGGTCCCCTCACACCTCAGTCCTGGTATGCATGGTCCCCCGTCATTCCCATCATTGGATGTATGGTACTCCTTTACCCACCAATCCTGGTATGCATGGTCCCCTCATCCCCAATTCAGGTATGCATTGTACCCCTCACCCCCTATCCTGGTTTGCATGGTACCCCTCATCCCCCAGTCCTGGCATGCATGGTCCCCTCACCCCCCAATCCTGGTATGCATGGCCTCCTCACACCCCAATTCTGGTATGCATGGTCCCCTCACCCCCCAATTCTGGTATGCATGGTACCCTCAGCCCCCTATCCTTTTATACATGGTACCCCTCACCCCCCTATCCTGGTATGGATGGTCCTCTCACCACCCTATCCTGGTATGCACGGTCTTCTCACCCCCCTCTCCTGGTATGCATGCTACCCCTCACCCCCAATCCTGGTATGCATGGTCCCCTCACCCCCTAATGCTGTGAGGTCAGGAGAGGGCATGATTGTGCCCCCGAAATCGGCGCCCGATACCAGCGCCACAACCCGCCCTCTCCTGACATCACGGCGAGACCCTGTGTCAATACCCGATCGTTACGTTGTTGGACCGTGAGGTATGGACAGGGCGTGTTGTGATACCGGACTCGGTGCCTGCGCAGCCCTCGCTTTCCGGTGCTATTTTCTTGAAGATACACTGTAGTCTTCTACAACATGGCGGTGGAAAGCGAGGATTGCGCAGGCGCTGAGTTCGGCACAACACGCCCTGTCCAGACATCATGGCCCAATAACATAATGATCGGGTATTGACGCAGGGTCTCGCCGTCATGTCAGGAGATGGCCCGCCTCAATACCCGATCGCTAAGTTGTTGTGCCGTGATGTCTGGAGAGGGCGGGTTGTGGCGCCGGAATCGGCGCCTGCGCAGTCCTCGCTTTCCAGCACCATTTTATTGAAGACACACTGTAGCGTGAAGACACACTGCAGTGTGTCTTCTACAAAATGGCGGCGGAAAGCGCGGACTTCGCATGCGCTGATTCCGGTGCCCCAACCCGCCCTCTCTTGACATCACAGCAAGACGCAAGACCCCGCTGCAACAGCAACACCGGAACGGTAAGGTGTTGTGCCGGAGATCGCAGTATGAGTTCAGTGCTTACGCATACCACGATCAGGGTGGATGCGTCACTCTGTGGGGTCCAGACTGTGTAGGCGCGTCGCGCTTGTGCAGTCTATAAAGGCTTCAGAGTGATGCTCCCACTGTTATATTATAGATATCTTCTGCTGCATATGTCGTTCTCCAAAGCAACCTATTTCTTAATACTAAGCCTGAACTTAGACATCCATAAAACACGATCTGAGTACTATTGTATTTTACAGAATGAATCATAGAATCATAGAATCATAGAATCGTAGAGTTGGAAGGGACCTCCTGGGCCATCTGGTCCAACCCCCTGCTCAAAGCAGGATTCGCTAAATCATCCCAGTCAGATGTCTGTCCAGCCTCTGTTTGAAGACTTCCATTGAAGGAGAACTCACCACTTCTCGTGGCAGCCTGTTCCACTCATTGATCACTCTAACTGTCAAAAAGTTTTTTCTAATATCTAATCTGTGTCTCCTCCCATTCAGTTTCATCCCATTGCTTCTAGTCTTTCCTTGTGCAAATGAGAATAAAGTTGATCCTTCTACAATGTGACAGCCCTTTAGATATTTGTAGACAGCAATTAAGTCTCCTCTCAGTCTTCTCTTTTGCAAACTAAACATTCCCAAATCCTGCAACCTTTCCTCATAAGACAGGGTTTGCAAACCGGTCACCATTCTGGTCGCTCTTTTCTGAACTTGCTCCAGTTTGTTGATGTCTTTTTTAAAATGTGGTGCCCAAAACTGGACACAATATTCCAGGTGAGGTCTGACCAAAGAGGAGTAGAGGGAAATAATGACTTCACGTGATCTAGACTGTATGCTTCTGTTAATACATCCTAGAACTGCATTTGCCTTTTTTGCTGCTGCATCACACTGTTGACTCATATTCAGTCTGTGATCTATTAGTATACCCAAGTCTTTTTCACATGTGCTGTCACTTAGCCCTATTCCTCCCATTCTATATATGCTTTTTTCATTTTTATTGCCCAGATGTAGTACTTTGCATTTCTCCCTGTTAAAAACCATTCTGTTAGTTACTGCCCACTTCTCCAGTTTATTTAAATCTTTTTGAATCCTCTCTCTCTCTTCTCTAGTATTAGCTATCCCTCCTAGCTTTGTGTCATCAGCAAATTTAATCAGTTTACCCTCAATTCCTTCATCTAAATCGTTGATAAAGATGTTGAACAATACAGGGCCCAGGACAGAGCCCTGTGGTACCCCACTTGAGACATTCTTCCAACTGGATGTGCAGCCATTTACGACCACTCTTTGGGTCCGATCACTAAGCCAGCTATGAATCCACCTAACAGTTGCCTTGTCCATTCCATACTTAGTCATTTTTTCAATAAGGATTGTATGAGAGACTTTGTCAAATGCTTTGCTGAAGTCAAGATATACTATATCTACAGCATTTCCTTGATCCACCCAATCAGTGATACCGTCATAGAAGGAAATTAAGTTAGTCTGACATGACTTATTAGTTACAAACCCATGCTGACTCTGTTTGATCACTTCATTCTTATCCAGGTATTGACTTACATGTTGTTTAATAATTTGTTCAAAGATCTTTCCTGGTATAGAAGTCAGACTCACCGGCCTATAGTTGCCTGGGTCCACCTTCTTCCCCTTTTTGAAGATAGGAACAACATTTGCTCTTCTCCAGTCTTCTGGCACTTCTCCTGTTCTCCAAGAATTTTCAAAGATTATGGAGAGTGGTTCAGAAATTTCTTCTGCTATCTCCTTCAGTACTCTGGGGTGTAATTCATCTGGACCTGGAGACTTGAATTCATTTAGGTTAGCTAAAGGAGCCATATTTATCACGATCATGCCAGGCCGCATGTTGCTGGTGCTACTGTGAGCGGCCTGCATAGCCTGAATGTGCATCCATGGACTGAAGCATCTCTAGCCTTGGCTCTCATCAAACCCATATGGGACCTCAAAGGTGAGAAATTACAAAAGGACCTGTTATCAGTGGATCTTGAGGATTTGCATGCCCAATTGCATTCGGCATGACAGAACATTACTCAGATAACCATTATTAACCTCACTGATGGCATTCTAAGGCTGTAATAATGCATGTTTCTTAACATGGTGCTCATATTCAATACTGAAAAAAAAATCAAGATGTTTTGAAAACTTTGTTTCTATTTTTTCATCATTTGCTGAACAATAAATTGTCTAACAATCCCACGATTTTTATTTTCATAATTTCACGTTGTTTCCTTCATGTGTTGACATTTCAATATTGAGGAGCATACTGTATGAGGCTGCTGAGTTTGGGTGAAGAGACCTGCAACCCGTCCGGTCAACATGGATCGTACGTGGACCACATTTCAGATGTCTGATTAGGACAAAGGCCTAATGTTAGGTGGAGAAAATCTTGGAACTCAGAAATTAGATGAGATGAATATATCCTTTTAATAGGCAATCCCAGTTAGGGCAATTCCACTAAGCGCTCTGGTTCTGACCCCTGGCCTCTGTTAAAGGGATCACCGGTATGGAAGTTAGGACCATTCCACTCAGCGCTCTGGTTCTGACTCGAGGCCTCTCTTAAAGGGATCCCCGGTATGGAAGTTAGGACTGTTCCACTCAGCTCTGTGATTCTGACCCCAGGATCATTGGTATGGAAGTTAGGGCAATTAAACTAAGCACTCTGGTTATGACCCCATGCCCCTCTTAAAGGGATCCCCGGTATGAAAGTCAGGGCAAATCCACTCAGCATTCTGGTTCTGACCCCAGGCTCTCTTAAAGGGATCCCCGGTATGGAAGTTAGGGCAAATCCCTCTGTGCTCTGATTCTGACCCCAGGATTATATTAAAGAGATCTTCGGTATGGAAGTTAGGGCAATTCCACTCAGCTCTCTGGCTCTGACCCCAGGCCCCTCTTAAAGGGATCCCCAGTATGGAAGTGAGGGTAATCCACTCTGCACTCTGATTCTGACCCCAGGCCCCTCTTAAAGGGATCCCCGGTATGGAAGTGAGGGCAAATCTAAAATGCGCTTTGGTACTGACTCCAGGCCTCTCTTAAAGTATCTCCGGTATGGAAGTTAGGGTAAATCCCTCAGCACTCTGATTCTCACCCCAGGCTTCTATTAAAGGGATCATCGGAATGAAATTCAGGGCAAATCCACTCAGCGCTCTGGTTCTGGCAGGATGATGTGAAATATTAGGGGTAGTAGTCCGGTGGCTCTGGTTGACAAGATGATGTGGGATATTAGGGGTAGTAGCTGGTGGCTCTGACGGGATGATGTTTGATATTAGTGGTAGTAGTCCGGTGCCTCTGGCTGATGGAATGATGTGGGATATTAGTGGTAGTAGTCTGGTGGCTCTGGCTGATGGGATGATGTGGGATACTAGGGGTAGTAGTCCCGTAGCTCTGGCTGACAGGATGATGTGGGATATTATAGTGAGTTTGGCAATGCGGAGTGGGCGGGGCTCTGCACTCAGCTTTATGCATCTATGTATAGATATAATCATAATTTGTTATAACTAACCGTAGTTAGTTACTATGCCCGGGCAAGGCCGGGCTCTTCAGCTAGTCTAATATATAAAGCTCAAGTGTGTGTATGCATGTATGTGTGTGTGTGTGTATGTCCGGGATAGGCATCCGCACCGTCGCAGCTACAGCCACAAAATTTGGCACAGTCACACGTCTGGACCCCGAGAGCGTCCTAAGCTATGTTGTGAGGCGAAATTTTAACTCCGCGCATTCCATGTCACCAAACAATTTTGCCCCTATCTATATAATGGGGAAAAAGTGTGTGTGTGTCAAGCCCCGCCCCTCATTATGATGTCATAATGGTTGCCATGGCAACACTGATGTCATCATAGGTTGCAAGCCCTGCCGCTCATTATGATGTCATAATGGTTGACTATGGGATAGAGGATGTGTGATGGGTATATGGGCACTGGACTATGGGATGCAGGATATGTATGACGGGTATATGGGCACGGGACTATGGGATGGAGGATGTGTGATGGGTATATGGGCACTGGACTATGGGATGGAGGATATGTATGACGGGTATATGGGCACGGGACTATGGGATGGCAGATATGTATGATGGGTATATGGGCACGGGAGGACTATGGGATGGAGGATATGTATGATGGGTATATGGGCATGGGACTATGAGATGGAGGATGTGTGATGGGTATATGGGCACTCGATTATGGGATGGCGAATATGTATGATGGGTATATGGGCATGGGACTATGGGATGGAGGATGTGTGATGGGTGTATGGGCACTCGACTATGGGATGGAGGATATGTATGATGGTATATGGGCACTGGCCGAAAGGATCGTGGATATGTATGATGGGTATATGGGCATGGGACTATGAGATGGAGGATAATTATAATTTGCTATAACTAACCACAGTTAGTTACTATGCCCGGGCAGCCCTGGGCTCTTCAGCTAGTACTGTATAAAGACCTAATGTCAACTGAATGTTGTAATTCTAAGGTCAGTTCATCTGATTGTAGTTGAAGCGCCAGTTTGGATAAAAGTAATTTCGGTCTACTGCACACTGACTAATAGGTACATTAACCTCCTATTCCACGTGAGTGCAGCATACACCAGTATTTGTTTTGTAGGATATTGCCACAGAGCTGCATACAGTCACTTGACCTTTTACTACAGCCGCTTGACAAGATGGTCCCAATATTTTAGGGATGCATTATGTGCCGTGAATGACATCTATTGAGAATAAGATTACATTTTCATAGAAACTTATACACTCCATCCCAAACAACAAATGGAGGCAAAAAAAAGCGTGGAAATTTACATTCTTTTAAATATAAACTTTTTATTGAAATATTTGAATATAAAAACTTTAAAACTGGGAAAAGTGGCGGCATGGTGGCTCAGTGGATAGCATTGCAGCGCTGGGGTCCTGGGTTCAAATCGCACCAAGGACAACATCTACAAGGAGTTTGTATGTTCTCCCCGTGTTTGCATGGGTTTCCTCCGCGTACTCCGGTTTCCCCACACACTCCAAAAAACATACGGATAGGGAATCTAGACTGTGAGCCCCATCGGGGACAGTGATGATAATGTGTGCAAAACTGTAAAGTGCTGCGGAATATGTTAGCGCCATATAAAAAATAAAGATTAAGTGACAATGAGTGCAAAATCACCGGAACAATATAGGAGTCCACAAAAATAGATTTAAATCAAACAATATGAAATATCAGTCCAATGGTACGGTAACAAGTAGATAAACACTCCAATCAATAATCATCAAGTCTGTAAGGGAAAAATAAGCTCCTCAAAAATAGTACAAAAATGTCAACCCTGGGGATTTAAAAATATGTGGGATCGATAAGATCCGGTTAGGGATCAGAGGTGGAGATTATAAGTGGTCTTTAACACAGAGGGAATGCAAATGGATAGTAACTTTAGGGTCTATGGTCCTAAATGGCTTGAATGAGCAATTGAGCTTTGTTTCACATCTTTAAGTGTTTTTCTATAGTTTTGGATTTTAATGTCATTTGTGTGTGTGGTGTTTTTAACTTTTTTTTTAATTTATTTTTATTTTATATTAATTGTTCTATATCTATATTTTTTAGTGTCTTGAATGTATATGCCCTGTTGCTGATGCCCTGAGTATGATTTTGACATGCATGGACAGCAGTCGTTATATAAGATTCATCCTGTCTTTGAAAAACACACTGATGGAATTGGACTTTAATCGGCCTATATGGGAGTTTTACTTATGTATATGGTGTTTCACTTATATTACTTTATGATAATATTCTTAAATTTATATTTATATGTATCTGCATTTTCACTGAAAATCATTCTGTAATGTGTGGTTATGGTCATTGTTTTTCCATTGCACTGTCACTTTATTTTTTACTTATGACTAGTGTTGAGCGATACCACCCGATACTGAAAAATATCGTATCGGAATGGATCGGCCGATCTAAAAAAAGTATCGGGTATCGCCGATTCCGATCCCGGAAGTCCCATTCAAGTCAATGGAACAGAAATATCAGAATTAAAAAAAAACCTTTCTTTCACTGTAGGTTAATTCTACATGAAGAAAAACAACTAATAATAATGTAGAATGTATTGTGGGAGGTGTAGGAGACATTAAAGCCATAGAGGTTTAGCCCAATCAAATGGAATAGCAGGATTTTTTTTTTTTTTAAAGATGTTCGTAGTTACAAAGATATTGACTATGTTAAAGTCTTTAATTTTTTGTCAGATATGTATGTTTCACTACTTCCATGCTCTTCACCTTCTTTTTTACTTCTCCCACACCTTCTTCTTCTTCTTCTTCTTCTTCCTCTTCTTCTTCTCCGAAACCCACAGTCCTACAGGGGGTGCTTGTCCTATTGGCACTACAGAACCAGCCTTCATTACCAGAACCCGCAGCCCACATAGGAAGCACCGAAACTGCAGGCACCATAGACTCGGCAAACCCGACCGCAACACGACAGGACAACGTATCGGTGACAAAGTGACGTTGACACTACCCGGAAACAGCAGGCGTGCTGGAACCAGGCTGGGCAGGAGGGAGTACCCGTGCCAAAGACACTGCCGAGAACCAGCTGACGGTGCTGGAACCAAGAGTGGCAGCAGAAGGAACAAGAGCCAATGGCACAACCGTGGACCAGCTGTCGGTGCTGGAACTCGGATACCAAGAAGGAGGCACCTAGGCCAAAGGCTCTGCCTGGAACCACCTGACGGTGCTGGAACCAGGCTGGGCAGGAGGGAATACCCATGCCAAAGACACTTCTGAGCTGCAACTGGCGATGTTGGAGCCCAGGGGTCAATCATGCAGCAGGCTGAGGCCTACTTGGAGCTAGTTTTATATTGGTTTTACACAACTACTGATTTTAACCGGGCTCCACTTGGGCCTCTGGCTCTACTGTCTCTAGTATTTCCCCTGGCCTCCAACCCCGCCAGTCGCTGCTCTGAAGTGGCGTGTGCACAATCCACACTTGTTCCTGTGTGACTGGGGCTCAGTCACGTCAGTTGATCCACTGATTTGTGTCCGGCAAGGTCTCCTGCTCTGTCCACATTCCCACTACTAGTAATGGGAATGAGGACAGAGCGGCAGACATTGCCGGACACACATCAGTGGATCAACTGACGTGCCTGAGCCACAGTAACACAGGAACAAGTGTGGATTGTGCACCCGCCACTTCAGAGCAGCGACTGGTGGGGTTGGAGGCCAGGGGAAATACTAGAGACAGTAGAGCCAGAGGCCTAAGTGGAGCACGGTGGAAAATCAGTAGTAGTGTGAGCTTGGAGGCAGCAGGAGACTTTGCCATCCACACAGCAGGGGAACAGCTGGCGTTACTGAACCCCACAGACACAGGAGCGAGTGTTTTAATCTGTGCGGACTGCACTTACAGGCTACAACTGGCTGTGATGTAGCCCAGGATCAATGCTCCGAGCAGGCTGAGGCCTATTTGGAGCGAGGAGAAAATACGATGTAGTGTGATTTTGGAGGCAGCAGGAGACTTTGCCATCCACATAGCAGGGGAACAGCAGGCATTACTGAACCCCACAGACACAGGAGCGAGTGCTTCTATCTGTGCGGATGGCACTTCCAAGCTACAACTGGCAGTGTTGTAGCCCAGGATGAAGCATGCAGCAGGCGGAGGCCAACTTGCAGCTGGTTTTATAGAGGTTGTAGACTACTACTGATTGTAACCGTGCTCCACTATGTCCTCTGGCTCCATTGTCTCTAGTATTTCCCCTGGCCTATAACCCCGCCAGTTACAGCTCTGAAGTGGCGTCTGCACAATCCACACTTGTTCCTGTGTAACTGTGGCTCCGTCACGTCAGTTGATCCCCTGATGTGTGTCTGGCAAGGTCTCCTGCTCAGTCCTCATTCACACTACTAGTAATTTGAATGTGGACAGAGCAGGAGACCTTGTCGGACACACATCAGGGGATCAACTGACGTGACTGAGCCACAGTAACTCAGGAACAAGTATGGATTGTGCAGACGCCACTTCAGAGCATGAACTGGCGGGGTTGGAGGGCATGGGAAAGACTAGAGACAGTGGAGCCAGAGGCCTAAGTTGAGCACAGTTACAAATCTGTAGTAGTTTGCATGTGGATGGAGCAGGAGACTTTGCCATCTACACAGCAGGGGAACAGCTGGCATTACTGATCCCCACTAACACAGGAGCTAGTGTGTGTTTCTCTGTGAAGACGACACTTCTGAACACCAACTGGCATTGTTGGAGCCCAGGAAGAGGCATGGAGAAGGCTAAGGCCCGATGGTGTTGGTATGTGGAGGCAGCAGGACACTTTGCCGTCTACACAGCAGGGGAACAGCTGGCATTACTGAACCACACAGACACAGTAGCGAGTGTGTTTTTCTCTGTGAAAACGGCACTTCTGAACACCAACTGGCGTTGTTGGAGCCCAGGATGAGGCATGGAGCAGGCTGAGGCCTGATGGTGTTGGTATGTGGAGGCAGCAGGACTCTTTGCCGTCTACACAGCAGGGGAACAGCTGGCATTACTGAACCCCACAGACACAGGAGCTAGTGTGTGTTTCTCTGTGAATATGACTCTTCTGAACACCAACTGGCATTGTTGGAGCCCAGGATGAGGCATGGAGCAGGCTGAGGCCTGATGGTGTTGGCAAGTGGAGGCAGCGCGAGACTTTGCCGTCTACACAGCAGGGGAACAGCTGGCATTACTGAACCCCACAGACACAGGAGCTAGTGTGTGTTTCTTTGTGAAGACGACACTTCTGAACACCAACTGGTGTTGTTGGAGCCCAGGAAGAGGCATGGAGCAGGCTGAGGCCTGATGGTGTTGGTATGTGGAGGCAGCAGGAGACTTTGCCATCTACATAGGAGGGGAACAGCTGGCATTACTGAACCCCACAGACACAGTAGCGAGTGTGTTTTTCTCTGTGAAGACGGCACTTCTGAACACCAACTGGCATTGTTGGAGCCCAGGATGAGGCATGGAGCAGGCTGAGGCCAACTTGCAGCACGTTTTATAGAGGTTGTAGACTACTACTGATTGTAACCGTGCTCCACTTAGGCCTCAGGCTCCACTGTCTCTAGTATTTCCCCTGGCCTCCAACCCCGCCAGTGACAGCTCTGAAGTGGCGTCAGCACAATCCACACTTGTTCCTGTGTTACTTGGGCTCAGTCCCGTCAGTTGATCCCCCTGATGTGTGTCCGGCAAGGTCTCCTGCTCTGTCCTCATTCACACTACTAGTAATGGGAATGTGGACAGAGCAGGAGACTTTGCCGGACACACATCAGGGGATCAACTGACGTGACTGAGGCCAAGTAACACTGGAACAAGTGTGGATTGTGCAGACGCCACTTAAGAGCTGTCACTGGCGGGGTTGGAGGCCAGGGGAAATACTAGACACAGTGGAGCCAGAGGCCTAAGTGGAGCAGGGTTAAAAATCAGTAGTAGTTTGAATGTGGATTTAGCAGGAGACTTTGCCGTCCACACAGCAGGGGAGCAGCTGGCGTTACTGAACCCCACTAACACAGGAGCTAGTGTTTTTCTCTGTGCAAATGACACATCTGAGCGACAACTGGTTGTATTGAAGCCCCGGGATTATAGTTCAGGTGGTAGAAACATGAACACAACAGGAGACCTGGATACAGTTGCCAACCAATTATTTAGTCGGGAAGAGGACTGGCAAATTCTGGGGAGATCCAGGCCTTGTTCATTTTCAGAAAAGTAACCAGTCGACGTTATCGGAAGAAAGTCACGTGCGACGGTCTGTTAGTACACCACCTGCGGCACTAAAGACACGTTCCGATAATACACTGGCAGCAGGGCAAGCCAGCATCTCCAATGCATACTGGCTAAGCTCTGGCAATGTATCCAGCTTAGAGACCCAAAACTTGAAGGGGGAAGAGCCATCTGGGAGTACACTCACAGGGCAAGACATGTAGTCTGTCACCATCTGACGGAAACGTTGCCTCCTGCTGACTGGAGCCGTCAGTGATGGTGTAGACAATTGTGGCGGACACACAAAACTTTGCCACATTTGGGCCATAGTGGTCTTGCCTTGTGCTGAGGCGCTGCCTCTGCTCCCTCTTTGTGCCGAATTTCCTCCACTGGCTCGACGCACAGAGGTGCTTTGTAAAGCACTAGCACCACTGCTGTCGGGTGGAATGGAAAACATGATGGACTGCTCTAGTGTGTCTTCGTACTCCTGCAGTTTACGCTCCCGGTTCAACGTTGTTATGAGGGTTTGCAAGTTGTCCCAGTAGCGAGGATCTAGGAGGGTGTACACCCAATAATCAGTCGTGTAGAGAATGTGGGCGATGCGGCGGTCGTTTCTCATGCACTGCAGCATGACGTCAACCATGTGCTGCAGACTCCCAACTGCTAAAGAACCGCTGTCCCCTGCTTGAGGTGTGATCTCTGCCTGCTCTGCATCACCCCACCCTCGTTGTACATACTGACTAGAGCTTTGTGTACCTCCCTCCTCTGGAGAGATGTCTTCCTCCTCCATCGACTCCTCCTCATCCTCCTCACAAAGTGTCCCCTGCCTAGGCCTTTGTGAGGAACCACGTAGCGCAGACTGTCCAGAAGCAGATGGCATTTGGGACTCCTCATCCTCCACCTCTTCCAAAACCTCATCCCTTAGTGCTTGCAGTGTTTTTTGAAGCATGCAGATAAGGGGGACAATCATGCTGACTAGTGCATCATCTGCACTCGCCATCTGCGTGGAATCATCGAAGGCACGCAAAACGAGGCAGATGTCCTTCATAGAGGCATACTCAGTGGTGCTGAAGTGTGACCGGCGCACAGTGCGACTTTTTTGCGCCTGATGCAGCTGGTACTCCATGACTGCTGCCTGCTGCTCACACAACCGCTCCAACATATGTAACATAGAATTCCACCTGGTGGGGAGGTGACATATGATGCGATGTTCCGGAAAGCGTAATCGGCGCTGCAGAGCAGCAAGGCGTGACCTCGCCGTGCTGGAACGCCGCAAGTGAGCGCACTCTATGCGGACCTTGTGCAGCAGTGCATCAAGATCCGGATAGTCCCTCAGAAAGCTCTGCACGACCAAGTTGAGCACATGTGCCAGACATGGGATGTGAGTGAGGTTGCCTAGGCCAAGAGCTGCCACCAGATTTCGGCCATTGTCACACACTACCAAGCCCGGCTGGAGATTCGCTGGCACAAACCACACGTAGCTCTCCTGCTTGATGGCATTCCAGAGCTCCTGCGCTGTGTGGCTTCGATTCCCCAAAGAAATTAATTTCAGAACGGCTTATTGACGTTTGGCCACGGCTGTGCTCATATCGGTCGTAACAGGCTCCTGCTGCGCTGTTTCAGAGGAACTTGAGCAGGAGGAGGAGTCAATGTGTACAGACTGGATTCCTGCAATCCGTGGAGTTGACAGAACACATAGAATGCCACTCTCCAGATCTGTACCCGGCTCCACAACATTGACCCAATGGGCAGTGAGGGAAGGTATTGTCCCTGTCCATGGTTACTGGTCCATGCATCAGTGGTCAGGTGGACCTTGCTACTGACGGCGTTTAGTAGCTCATGTTTTATGTTTGCCTCCACATGTTTCTGCAGGGCAGGGATGGCTCGCCTGCTGGAATAAAAGCGGCTGGGCACGGTGTATTGTGGGACTGCCAATGCCATGAAGTCTCGGAAGGAGTCAGTCTCCACCAGCCTGAATGACAGCATTTCAAGTGCCAGTAGTTTGGCAATGCCAGCATTCAGAGCCTGTGCTCGGGGATGGTTTGCCGAGTATGGCCGCCTTTTCTCCCATGCCTGTGCTACCGATGGCTGCCGAGTGGCCTGGGAGTGTGAGGATGACTTGGAACGTGGTGCTGTGGGTGGAATGTCACATGGTCTCCGGACAACAGTGCCAGAGGTTCTTCCTTGGCGATCCTGTGAGGAAGCCGAACCAGCTGTGTGTGAGCTGGAGGAAGAGGCCCCAACACGAGCTGAAGAGGTGGTATGTGGTGCTGTACGTTGGCCTATGTCTTCAGTGTGTCTGTGTAACTCCACCTCATGCTGGGTCCGCACATGTTTCTACATATTAGTGATATTGAGGTTGCTGACATTTTTCCCTCTTTTTGACTCTCTGATGACACAGCTTGCATTTGTCAAAGCAAATGTCATCTGCAACTGTGTCAAAAAAGGACCACGCACTGCAAGTCTTGGGAGTGCCCGTTTTGCCTTTTGAAAGTGGAATGCTCCTAACGGGTGCAGAAGTGGAGGCTACAGGCAACCAAGTCTGCCCCCTCCCTCTCCCTCCGGTTTTGGCCATTCGGGGAATCTCTTCCTCAGAGCTGCTCCCACCACCTTCCTGTTCCTCACGCCATGATGGGTCAAGGACCTCATCATCTACACTCCCCTCTTCAAACACCTGCTTCTCCTGGGTTGTCTCGCCAGCACTGTATGCACAAGAAAGTGGTAACTGAGTCTCGTCATCTTCTGATGCGTACTGAGGTCTGCTGACCATAGGCACTGGCCCACCCGCCTCTTCATATTCAGAGGGACAATGAAGTTGCGCATCACTGCATACTCCCTCTTCTTCACATTCTGGAATGCTGCTTGGCTGGCCCCCTCTTTCCAAACCAACAGATTCCGAGAACAGAAGTAGAGACTGTGATGGCTCCTGTCCAGGGCTCTCTGACTGCCTGGGCACTTTGGCAGGTGGTGAAGAGACAGATGGTTGCTCTTCAGTGCTTTTGCCCTGAGAGGATGTGGAAGTAATTGAAGTCGATGCGTTAGCTGCCATCCATCCGACAACGGCTTCAATTTGTTCCTCCTGCAGCAGTGGGGTACGGTGAGGTCCTACAAAGCTGCGCATAAAGGACTGTTGCCTGCTAAAACTGGGGGATGCTGACTCACTGGTGCCAACAGCAGGCACAGAATCCCCACGTCCTCTCCCTGCAGAATCCCCACGTCCTCTCCCTGCAGAATCCCCACATCCTCTCCCTGCTGAAACTCCACGCCCACGGCCACGTGCCTTACTCCCTGCCTTCTTCATCTTGCTAGACTGAGAAAGATAGGCAGAAAAGTACAAAGGGGGGCCTTAGTGTGCTTATTCCTGAACAGCTGGTTACAGGTATGAGAAACACTAATTTTATGAAGTGTGTGTGTCGACTACACTTTAATGGGAGCTAATGTGGCCTACACAACTTTCAAATGTAGTGTTTGGTGAACTTAGTTTTTTTTCCCCAAAAAAAAACAACAAAAAGGATGTGATCAAAGATTTGAAAGTCAGAGTATCACCAACTTTCTGGAGCTATTACAATGCAGGCAGGTAACCTACAATGCAAAAGATGAGGCTCCAAAAAATTGGGTAATACTAATCTGACTGCAGCTGAAGGGCACAAGCCAGAAAAAAGGCTCCTCTATCTACTCCTATATAGTGTGTTGTGAGTTCTTTTTTCCCTTCACCATTGAGGTCTGATGAACTTCCTCCTCTGGTGAAGGAAGGTAGTGAGGCTGATTACCAAACACCTGGGCAGCTAGATAATGACTGTGTGGCTGGAATTGAGGACTGGATATAAGGCTGCCGACGCCCTTCTTCCTGGCTGGTGATTTTCCTGCTGGATTCTTGGAGACCAGTCTGATTCCTGCATCTCAAAGCTAAGTTTTTCTGCTCTGCTTTGTATTCTTCAGTTTTGTTTTTGTTTTGCCTTGTTTTTCGGGAGTTCTGCCATCCCCCGGCCGGGGGTGAGCTGAATTCCATTTTTGTCTCTGATCTGTTGATCTTTTGCTCTGTCTTCAGAATATACCTGAGTGCTGATATAGTTTTTTGAAGCCTAGCGACTTCAGGGCCTGTTTTTCCTATCAGTCGGTTGGCTCATTTTGATAGAGTTTTTGCGGATGGCAGACAGCAGCTTTCCTATCCTGTCCTATGTAGTTATCTTGGGCCCCATCATTTGCTCAACCTATCTTTCTATCTGTGTTAGTGTTTTCATCTTGCTTCACCGTCATTATATGTTGGGGGCTGCCTATTGCTTTGGGGTCTGCTCTGGGGCAGTTTAGTTTATCGCCTTTCTGTCTTTAGGCTATGTAGTTCTCCGGCTGTGATCGAGGGGTCTAGGGCACCGTAGGAACCCCCCACGGCTACTGCTAGTTGTTGTGGATAGGTTCAGGGTTCTGCAATCCGATAGCTGCCAACCTTTCTGGTTTTTCTGGACTTAGCTGGTATTTTGTTTTTTCCTCCTTCGGTGACTCATCATAACAGAATCACCAGCCATACCGCAGATTCTAGGGTACTCAATAGCAGGAGAAAATTGTAAAAAAAAATAAGAAAAAAAAAATAAGAAAAAAAAAGTGTCAGAATTTTTTTTTTTTCGTGTGCATATTTTTTCCTCTATATCTCTGAGGCCGTAGGGGGAATTTTTCTCTCAATGGAGATGAAGCAATTGTCTGATCGTGTGGAGCAGCTCGCTGCTGAAGTGCAGGGAATTTCTGCCTATCTTGCTCATTCACATGCTGCTGAACCAAAGATTCCCACTCCTGATGTGTTTTTTGGGGATCGGTCTAAATTCTTGAATTTCAAGAATAATTGTAAATTATTTTTTGCCTTGAAGCCTAACTCGTCGGGGAACCCCGCGCAGCAGGTTAAAATTGTCATCTCTTTGCTGCGCGGCGATCCCCCGGATTGGGCGTTTTCTTTGAAACCTGATGATCCTATTCTGAATAATGTGAACGCATTTTTTCAAGCCTTGGGGTTGTTGTATGATGAACCTAATGCTATTGATCAGGCTGAAAAGACCCTGTTGGCATTAAGCCAGGGTCGGGATTCGGCAGAGTTGTACTGTCAAAAATTCCGAAAGTGGGCGGTCCTTACTACCTGGAATGATGGTGCCTTGGCAGCCCTCTTTTGGAAGGGTTTGTCAGAAACTGTAAAAGATACTATGGTGGGATTTCCTGTTCCCTCTGGTCTTGAGGATTCTATGTCATTAGCCATTCAGGTGGATCGGCGTTTACGTGAACGCAAAACTACACGAGAGATGTTGCCACCTGTTGAACAAATGTCTGAACCTATGCAATGTGATAGAGTTTTGTCTAGGGCGCAACGTCAAGAGTTCAGAAGGCGTAATAAGCTGTGGTTTTTTTTGTGGAGATGCCTCGCATATTATTTCTGTCTGCCCTAAACGAGAGAAAGGTGGTGCACACACGTTTTCTGTGGGTGGTGTTCAACCTAAGTTTCTTCTGGCAATTACTCTGATCTGCTCCCTGTCCACATTTCTGCCAAGGCTTTTGTGGATTCATGAGCAGCTCTGAACCTGATGGACTTGGATTTTGCTAAATGTTGTGGATTTCCTATGACACCTCTGCGGACGCCTATCCCTTTGAGGGGTATTGATGCTACTCCTTTGGCGAAGAATAAACCTCAGTTTTGGACCCAGGTGGTAATGCGGGTCGCCCCAGACCATCAAGAAAATTGCAGATTTTTGGTGTTGCATAATTTGCATGATACCATTGTTCTTGGGTTTCCCTGGTTGCAAATCCATAATCCAGTTCTGGATTGGAAATCTTTGTCTGTGGTGAGTTGGGGTTGTCGGTGTCCCTTTAGTGATGCTCCTGTTTTCTCCACCTCTCCCCAGTCGCATGATGTTCTTGACTATTTGGCTGACTTTTATGACGTATTTAGTGAGAATGAGTCTGCGTCTTTGCCTCCTCATAGGAGTTATGACTGTGCAATTGAGCTGAACCCGGGGTGTAAATTCCCCAAGGGTCGGCTTTTCAATTTATCTGTACCCAAGCACGAGGCTATGCGATCCTATATTAAGGAGGCATTGGAGAAGGGTCATATTAGACCATCCTCTTCACCCTTAGGTGCTGGGGTTTTTTTCGTGGCTAAAAAGGATGTTCATTAAGGCCTTGTATTGACTATCGTGCCCTCAACAAAATTACTGTTAAATATCAGTATCCGTTACCCCTGATTTCTGATCTATTCTCCAGAGTTAAAGGTGCTTGCTGGTTTACCAAGCTTGACCTCAGGGGGGTGTATAATCTTATTCGCATTAAGCATGGAGATGAATGGAAGACGGCGGTTAATACTCCGGAGGGACATTTTGAGTACCTGGTGATGCCTTTTGGGCTCACTAATGCCCCTTCCGTCTTCCAGTGCTTCATGAACGATATATTTCGAGACTTTGTGGATACATTTTTGATTATCTATCTGGATGATATTTTGATCTTCTCCAAGAATTGGGACTCTCATGTGGAACATGTTCGGACTGTGTTCCGGATTTTGAGGGAGAATTCCCTGTATGTCAAGGGATCGAAATGCCTTTTTGGGGTACAGAGGATTTCATTTTTGGGATTTATTTTGTCTCCGTCAACTATTGAAATGGACCCGGCCCAGGTACAGGCCATTTATGATTGGGTTCAGCCCACTTCTTTGAAGGCCCTCCAGAAGTTTTTGGGTTTTGCTAATTTTTATCGGAAATTTATAGCTAATTTTTCTGGTATTGCCAAGCCATTGACGGATTTGACTAGGAAGGGTGCTGATGTGCTGATTTGGTCTCCGGAGGCTGTTTCTTACTTTCAGGAGCTGTAGCGAAGATTCACTTCTGCTCCGGTTTTGCAGCAACCTGATGTCTCACTCCCATTTCAGGTGGAGGTGGACGCTTCTGAGATTGGTGGAGGAGCGGTGTTGTCCCAAAAAGATCCTGTGACATCTAAAATGAATCCTTGTGCTTTCTTTTCCCGAAAGTTCTCCCCATCCGAACGTAACTATGATGTGGGGAATCGGGAACTGTTGGCCATGAAATGGGCATTTGAGGAGTGGAGACATTGGTTGGAGGGAGCCAAACACCAAGTCGTGGTCCTTACTGACCACAAGAATTTGATTTACCTGGAGTCGGCCAAGCGCTTGAATCCTAGACAGGCTAGGTGGGCATTGTTTTTCACACGTTTTGATTTTGTGGTCTCTTTTCTTCCAGGCACTAAGAATGTCAAGGCTGACGCCCTCTCTAGGAGTTTCCTTGCTGATTCTCCTGTTGTGACTAAGCCTGCTACCATCTTAGGCGAGGGGGTAGTTCTTTCTGCCATCTCGCCCGATTTGAGACGTGCTCTGGAAGAGTTTCCAGAGGACAAACCTGAGCGTTGTCCCAGTGGAAAGTTGTATGTTCCTGACCAGTGGAGGAAGAGAGTGATGTCTGAAGTTCATTGTTCTGCATTGGCTGGTCATCCAGGTATTTTTGGTACTAGAGATCTGGTGAGTCGGTCTTTTTGGTGGCCCGCCTTGTCTCATGATGTCAGGAATTTTGTGCAGTCCTGTGGGACTTGCTCCCGGTCTAAACCTTGTTCTCGCTCTAGTGGCTTGTTGATGCCTTTGCCGGTGCCCAGGAGGCCATGGACCCATATTTCAATGGATTTTATCTCTGATATGCCTGTCTCTCTGAGAATGACTGTTATTTGGGTGATTTGTGATAGATTCTCTAAGATGGTCTATCTTGTACCGCTCCCTAAGTTGCCATCTTCCTCTGAGTTGGTGCCCTTGTTTTTGCAACAGGTGGTTCGCTTGCACGGGATTCCTGAGAACATTGTATCTGACAGAGGAGTTCAGTTTGTGTCTAGATTTTGGAGGACTTTCTGTTCCAAGCTGGGAATTCAGTTGTCCTTCTCCTCTGCGTTTCACCCTCAGACCAATGGGCAGACGGAGAGAACAAACCAGACTTTGGAGTCGTATTTGAGATGTTTTATTTCTGCCGATCAGGATGATTGGGTTTCATTTTTGCCCTTGGCCGAATTTGCTTTAAACAATAGAGCTAGTTCTGCCACTTTGATGTCACCTTTTTTTTGTTACTTTGGTTTTCACCCTCGATTTTCTTCAGGGCAGGTGGAGCCTTCTGCCTGCCCAGGTGTTGACACTGTGGTGGAGAGAATGTACCAGATCAGGGACCAAGTAGTGGATAAGTTGTCTCTCTCCCAGGAAAAGGCCCAGCGGTTTTCCAACCGGCGTAGGACCGTTGGTCCCCAGTTTAAGGTGGGTGATATGGTTTGGTTGTCATCAAAAAATATCGCTATGAAGGTGGCTTCTCCTAAGTTTAAGCCTAGATTTATTGGACCTTACAAGATTTTGGAGATTATTAATCCGGTCTCTTTTCGGTTGGCTCTTTCTGTCACATTTAAAATTCATAATGTGTTTCATAAGTCCTTGTTGAAGAGGTTTGTTGAACCAGTAGTTCCTGTGGTGGCACCTCCTGACCCTATATTGGTTGAAGGTAACATGGAATATGAGGTAGAGAAGATACTGGATTCCCGTCTGGCTAGACGGAGACTCCAGTATTTGGTTAAGTGGAAGGGTTATGGTCAGGAGGATAATTCCTGGGTCTCTGCCTCTGATATTCATGCCGAAAGATTGGTGCGTGCCTTTCATCGGGCTCACCCGGATCGCCCTGGTGGCATGGATGAGGGTTCGGTGACCCCTCCTCAAGGGGGAGGTACAGTTGTGAGTTCATTTTTCCCTTCACCATTGAGGTCTGATGAACTTCCTCCTCTGGTGAAGGAAGGTAGTGAGGCTGATTACCAAACACCTGGGCAGCTAAATAATGACTGGGTGGCTGGAATTGAAGACTGGATATAAGGCTGCCGACGCCCTTCTTCCTGGCTGGTGATTTTCCTGCTGGATTCTTGGAGACCAGTCTGATTCCTGCATCTCAAAGTTAAGTTTTTCTGCTCTGCTTTGTAATCTTCAGTTTTGTTTTTGTTTTGCCTTGTTTTTTGGGAGTTCTGCCATCCCCGGCCGGGGGTGAGCTGAATTCCATTTTTGTCTCTGATCTGTTGATCTTTTGCTCTGTCTTCAGAATATACCTGAGTGCTGATATAGTTTTTTGAAGCCTAGCGACTTCAGGGCCTGTTTTTCCTATCAGTCGGTTGGCTCATTTTGATAGGGTTTTTGCAGATGGCAGACAGCAGCTTTCCTATCCTGTCCTATGTAGTTATCTTGGGCCCCATCATTTGCTCAACCTATCTTTCTATCTGTGTTAGTGTTTTCATCTTGTTTCACCGTCATTATATGTTGGGGGCTGCCTATTGCTTTGGGGTCTGCTCTGGGGCAGTTTAGTTTTTCCCCTTTCTGTCTTTAGGCTATGTAGTTCTCCGGCTGTGATCGAGGGGTCTAGGGCACCGTAGGAACCCCCCACGGCTACTGCTAGTTGTTGTGGATAGGTTCAGGGGTCTGCAATCCGATAGCTGCCAACCTCTCTGGTTTTTCTGGACTTAGCTTGTATTTTGTTTTTTCCTCCTTCGGTGACTCATCATAACAATAGTGTTTGCAACCAACCAATGTAGATGGATATGGATGGATGCACACTAATAGAAGAAAAAATGAGCTGCAATTAAAGAAAAATATGTGTGAGGCAGTGACGCACGCTGAGCGGCCTACAACCAGACGTAGCTGCAGGACACACTACTCAGCGTGAGCTGCACTCACACACAGTCAGAGACCTCTCAGACAGTCGTGAACAGTGCAGCTAAGTGGGCACTAGCACTGACAGGCTGCAGAAACGCTCCGCTGTGTACTCCTAGAGTGTTTGCAACCACCGTATATGGATACGGATGGATCCACACTAATAGTAGAAGAAAAAATGAGCTGCAATTAAAGAAAAATATGTGTGAGGCAGTGACACATGTTGAGCGGCCTACAACCAGACGTAGCTGCAGGACACACTACTCAGCATGAGCTGCACTCACACACAGTCAGAGACCTCTCAGACAGCCTAGAACAGTGCAGCTAAGTGCGCACTAGCACTGAAAGACTGCAGAAAGGCTCCGCTGTCTACTACTAGTGTTTGCAACCAATGTATATGGATACGGATGGAAGCACACTGGATAGAATTTAAGAGAAATAAGCAGCTCAAAAAGAAAAATATGTATGAGGCAGCAGTGATGCACGCTGGGCGTCCTACAACCAGATGTGGCTGAAGGACCCACTCCACAGCGTGAGCTGCACTCACACACCCCTTGCAGACAGCTGTGAACACTGCTGCTAGGGAAAAGCAAGCTACAGTGGTGGTTTATGTAGCCTGGGTTAAGCACTATATGTTTTATGGAATCGCTATTTCTAACTGTCCCTCACAGTCTTCAACAGCAGCCTGTCCCTAACTGAATTCACAGCAGAGTGACCAGAAATGGCTGCAGCGGTGGGTTTTATAGTGCATAATGACATCATTTCAGCAGCCAATCACAGCCATGCCAATAGTTAACATGCCTACATGCCTAACAGGATGTTCCCACACTTCTGAGGATTCCCATTGGCTGAATCAAAGCGAGCGGGCTGATAGCATTATGGGAACTTCCGATTCCGGTATCCGATATGAAAAAAGTATCGGAAGTCAGTATCGGAATTCCGATACAGCTAATATCGGCCGATACCCGATACTTGCGGTATTGGAAAGCTCAACACTACTTATGACTTGTTTTGAGCCGATGTATGGGATTCTATTGTTATAGGTTTGCTGTCAAGCATGTTATCTCCTGGATAGGTGCACATGACTATGGCTGGTGCAATCTGGGGCACCACTTCTGGCGTCCGTGAGGCATGTCTGGTTGTTTGTCCTTATTACAGTGACGGACTGCCTGACATGTCGGGAGGCTTGGGGGCGGTGACTTCCGGCGCACACGTCATGGTTGCAGGCGCCGCATATATATCCAGGAATATTTATTATTTTTTAGGGCACATGTATACGGCGCTTATCTTGAGCATTGTCTCTGGCGTCCAAGGAAAGCGGCATGTTAGTTATGGTTACCATGGTAATGTTATACCACATTGAACACTGGGTAATACGTCATTTCCGGTTTGTGGTTACCTTGGTGGCGGCTTTTTTGTTGTGAACGCCGCAATGGACGCTGGGAATGATGTCACTTCTGGTATGGGCGCCGCTCTGACATGTGCTATGATTGGCTAATTTAGGAGCATTGTCTCCGACATCCAAGGATGGCGGCATGTGAGTAATGGTTGTCATGGTGACTTTATGTACCGCATTGAATACTGGGTGATACGTCACTTCCGGTTTGCGGTTACCATGGTGGCGGCTCTGTTGTTGTAATTGCCGCAACGGATGCAGAGAATGATGTCACTTCCAGTGTGCGTGCCGATTTGACATGCGCTATGATTAGCTAATTATTGGGAACAGAAGTAAGGGTATTTATAAATATAGACCAACACACAGTGTGAGAACAGCCCCCCGAGGAAGCCCACGCGAAACCCGCATCGGGGCTGCTATACACAAGGTATATCAGGACCTATTTGGGTAAGAAGTCCCCCCCTTCTTTTTTATTGCACTGTGGCACTTTATTTAATCTTTGTGGAGTGGCTCAGACTATTTTGAGCTGACCACAAATATTGGATTTTGTTCCACTCCTCTTCCCTCCTTTTAGTCTGCTCTATATGAGGAGTTCTATGCACTATGAGACTTTAGGAATAAGTTTTCTTATACCTAGGGATGTGATATACCCAATCCTTTTATTAATACTATATATACCGCATATTTTATTACTGTCTATCTCTTTCATTGAACAAATTGTTGTCCATAAATAATTTTAAGTGTATTTTTATATACTTTTTTACATAATGATAATAAAATTGCAAATTTTTGGAGTATTCTAAACAGCTTTGTGTACTCTTTTTCTCTGTGGTCGAGTCTTTATACAGGTACGTAGGAAAACACTTGTCCATCATAGTCACTAAAGAACCATTATTGTTTTCAACAAGGATAATAACAAGGATAATAATTAATAAGGATAATAATTATGGATAATAATTAATAATTAAGCCTACAGTTTACAAAATGGCAGGGCGATACACTGGCGAAGAGCCGCCAAACACATCGGGACTCTGATGACATTGGTCCACCCATGCTTTGCTGCTGTACTTGTCACGATGCTGGATTTGGTGGAGTATATGTTTTTATTTTAATTAAAACATGTATTGTGTCTGTGGGGACATCATAAAGTATGGGTGGGATCATCATACATTGTAGGGGGCCTGTTGTGAGTTCATTTTCCCCTTCACCGTTGATGTCTGATGAACTTCCTCTGCTGGTGAAGAGAGGTAGTGAAATTGATTGGGATGGGAAGAACCTGTCATCTGAACAGGCGCAGCGCGATTGGACACCCGGAATCACTGAGTGGATATAAGGCAGCCGACGCCCTGCAGGGCTGCTGGTGATCCTTTCTGCTCTGTGCTCTTGCCTTCAGTTTTGCTCCTGTCTACAAAAAGCTAAGTTTTTTTGCCCTGCCATTATTCCATGAGATTTTGTCTGGTTTCCTTAGTGTTTGTGTTCAGCCAGTCCTGGTTGGGACTGGCTGAATTCCATTTTTGTCTCTGGTCAAGTTGATCTTTTTGCTCAGTCTTCAGAATATACCTGAGTGCTGATATAGTGATTTTGAAGTCTAGTGACTTCAGGGCCTTTTTCCTATCAGACGTGTTGGACATTATTTTGGCAGAATTTTTGCGGATTGCAGCCAGCATCTTTTCTGTCCTTTTCTATTTCGTTAGTAGGGCCCCATTGTTTGCTCAACCTGTCTTTCTATCTGTGTTTGTATTTTCATCTGCTTTTCACCGACAGTACATGTTGGGGGCTGTCAATTGCTTTGGGGACTGCTCTGGGGCAATTTAGATTTCCCCTTTCTTTCTTTAGGCTTATTTAGTTCTCCGGCTGTGAACGAGGGGTCTAGGGCCCCGCAGGAACCCCCCACGGCTACTGTTAGTTGTGGTGAATAGGATCAGGGGTCTGCAATCTGATAGCTACAAACCTCTCTGGTTTTCTGGACTTAGCTTGTATTTTTGTTTTTTCCTCCTTCGGTGACTCATTCATAACAGGGGCCCTCATGCAATGTGGTGCCATTTTACAGTGTGGGAGCAAATGAGAGGGCCATTATACAGCTTGGGGGCCATTATATTGTGCGGAGACTACTGGGGGACCAGTATACAGAGTGAGAGCTAATGTGAGGGCCATTACACAGTTTACAGGCCATCATACTGTGTGATTACTGTGAAGGCTAATATAAAGTGTGAGGGCCATTGTTTAGTTTTGATGCTGCAGTTGACCCATTATACCATGTGGGGGCCATTATATAGTGTTGGTATTACTGTGTGATCCATTACACAGTGTGATGACTACTGTGAGGGTCATTATACTGTGTTTTGGGGAGCTGTGGGCCCATCATACTGTGTATAGGGAATCTGTGGGACCAATATACTGTGTATAGTGGAGCTGTGGTACCTCATACTATGTATAGAGGAGCTATACATGAAGGGACTCAGAGGACATTACTAAATATTCAGTGGGCAATCAAGAAGCATTATTGTTATAGGTTGCCCTCAGAGTATAGTGATTGTCAAAGATGCACAAGAGACATTATCACTTTCTAGGAGCAAAATGTGGACTCTACTTTCTAGGACATGTGCACAGGGCATTAATATTTTCTAAGGGGAAATTTTACCATCTAGATGGCATAAAGGAGGCATTATTACTCTGTAAGGGGCACAGACAGTGCTGGCATTACTATGAGGGTCAGTAAGAGGAGCGCTGCTATTGTGCCATACATCATGTGCTGTAAGAGGCACATACAGCAGCAGCGCCTCAGCATTGGGGAATCAGCAGGATGCTCAGATTCCACAGGTTAGGACTAGATAGGGACGGGGCTGAAAATGTGAGAAGTCTAATGTGTCCTTGTTATCTCTGACGATGAGTCGTGGTTGGATGAAGTTGTCGTGTTTGTCTGGGCCAGTTGGAAAAGATGGGAACAATGAACAACTCCATTGGAAAGAAAATCAGCTGTAACGCACCATCTATAACTGTGTTGTGGTCTCCTATATCATCTTCAGCACTGGTATCCACTACTATATGGGCACCATATGGCAGTAATATCAGTGTTTTATATAGAGATTTATTTTTAGTAATACTGTACCATGGTCACCTGCTGAGGTTCCCCTATACCCACAACTAGGGTGCTCCGCTATAGTTGTAATCCGGGTTACACGGTTAGGGGCCCACTCATAAGTTTTGACCTCCCCCCTAAGCTAACCCCCTAGATGCGCATCTGCATCAGATGATTTATAATTTACATTAATCGGTAAATGACGTAAAATAAAAAGACGTGATTGATATTTTTGCTCTATTAATCCCATAAAAAATGTAATGAAACTGTAATGCTGAGGTCGTGTTCACATGTAGCGTAGATGCTGCGTTCTTTCTGCTACTTTTTTTCTGTAGGTGTCCACAACAGACGACGCCGTAACAATCTTCTTTGATTATTGTGTTTTTGGTGCATTTCTTTTATGCGTTTTCCCTCTTATTTCATGTGATTTTTGGGCGGATATGAAGCAGAGTTTAGAACACTTTTTTAATAGTACAAAAAAGCTTTGATTCTGTGCTTAAAAATGCAACAGGGTGTTTTTATTCATGTTTTTTTCAAAACAAGCCTATAGAGAAAAAAACGCACCAAAACTGCCGAGTTCAGCAGCGTCTTGAGACCACAGCGCGGAGATTTCACAAAAGGTTTTGAAATTTAGACCGTGTTCACATGTAGCGTTAATGCTGCATATTGCCTGTTGCTTCTTTTGCATAATAAATCTGCTGTGTTTAACTGTCCAAGCAAAGTGGACGTGATTTCATGAAAACTGCGCCCGCGATTAGAATTCAACAAACAGTATATTACATTATTGGAAAGTTAGGATTTATCTCTGTGTTTGCTCTCCACCTGTTTTATACAGGTGTCCTTCCTTTCCCTTTTCTTTCCTTGCCTTTCCCATTCCTTTACTTCCCCTCCTACCTCTTAAATGTTTTATGTATAAGAAATCTTATATGTGTATGGTAACTCCTTACCCTTGCCTATACTGTACATGCCAATCTTTTTCATTTTCCTTCTATCCCTTTAATATTTTATTTCTCCCATTTTCCTTAATAAACCATATATTTCTTTCTCCTTCTCATCCTTAACCCTTTCCACCCTTTATTTTGGCTATATCTTTCAGCCCTTTAAATTTTGCTTTATTTTGTTCTTGTTTGCGCCTATATTACTGTGCATTTATAATATGTCTCCCTCTTTTTCTTTACCCCATTTATGAAAAGAATCCTTAATAAAAGCTACGTTAACTAAAAAGGCACCCTATGTGGTTTTGATGCTTTTTTTCTCTAGTTGCTTATATGTGGAGCCTTAAAAAAGGCATGAAATAAACTGCAGGTACTTTATTAAGAGCAAAATCAAAGCTTTTCTGTACTATAAAAATCACATTAAAACACAGCTTCACATCTGCACCAAAAACGCATCAAATATTGGGGAGAAAAAATTGTTATTGTGCAGTTTGGTGAGGATCCTGCAGACTACAAAAATCACAGTATTTCTGCAATGTGTGAACACGGCCTTACAGACAGAAAAGAGACAGTTGTCATCTAGTGAAAATACATAAAGATGATAAAATTCTGGCAGCTTTGACTGTGAATGAGGGAACTTAAAATATTCCACAGGTCCCACCTAGAAATGAGCAGGACGCGCAGATGACATAGTGGCAGCATTGGGTGATCAAAAGCAGCTCCGGGGACCCCGGAAGGATAGAGACTCACGGCCTCCCATCCAGCTGACAGGTACCACTAACTTGCACGCTGGACCAAAGACCTGTGAATGGATCTGCTCATCTCTAGTCCCAGCTGTTCCGGACACAGCGGACAGTCTGGATTTGGATCTATGGCCTGCAGTCTTGGGCGTATGCTGAATTTCCTTCACTACCACCGCTCCTGTGACAACTCCTCCTGCCAGGGTAGAAATATATGGTAAATGAGCGTAGATTGAGGTGTGACGAGAGGCTTGGTCAAAATTTGCCTCAGCATGCTACACGCGCCACATGATCTGTCCTTCTTTGTTGTCTTCAAAAGTTGGGAGGTATGCTTATAGTCTGGATGCTGTGTCCTGTGATAAACAAAAATGCTCACACCGTGTCCTCCCTGATCATAGAGAATGGTGTCTCTCCTCCTGTCTGACCCTGACCCATGTGTTTGGTTCAGAGCAAGAGAGAAAGCTGCAGGAACTGAGCAGAGGCTACAGGAACTGAGCAGTTGTAGGACCTTCTGAACCAGTACTTACAGGACCTTACAGGTCATGGGGCTGATCACATGATTTCAAAGGTCCTTCAATTAATAGAGTTAAAGGTCCTTTAGCTGCTCTGCTCTTGCAGACTCCAATCCCCCCCGATCAGGAACTGTAAGATGTGGTAATATAGAGTGTGTGTGTAAGTGAAATGTGCGTGTAGCAAAGCTGTGTGTCAGAGTAAATGTGCATGTAGTAGAGCTGTGTGTCCGTGTAAATGTGTATGTAGCACAGCCGTGTGTCAGTGTAAATGTCCATGTAGCAGAGCTGTGTGTCCGTGTAAATGTGCATGTAGCGGAGCTGTGCATGTAAATGTGCATGTAGCACCCCCAAACGCTTTGTCTGTCTTGTCTGTGCATCTGGTCTGCTTCCTGCTGACTACGCCAAGTGTGAGCAGGTTGTGGGATGCAGTGACGGACAAGAGACAGAGCAAGGGTTGATGATTTTAATTAACAAGGGGATACTCCACGCAGGGAGGTTAACAGTTCAATGAGGGAAAAGAAGCAGTTCAGTAGTTAAAGGTATGCTGAGTGAAAGAACACCATATAAAAGGGGTAGCAGCTCTGATGAAATCAACTTATCCTGTAGTCAATCTTCAGTCTGGGGGGGTTACAAGGCAAACGTTGGCGCCAACGGCTGGTGCGGGGTTGTTCCGGTGGGGTCCGTCTTCTGGTGGCAGCGGTTGGTCTCCTGCACCCTCCGCTGAGCCCCTAGTCCATGTGCTGATGCAGCAGAGAGAGCATGGGCTGCAGCATTGTGAGAGCCTAACGTGCCTTGACAAATATACACCAGATAGTCCGTGCGCAGACATGCGCTCAGTACTCATGGTTCCGAAACGTTTGCCACTTTGCTCTGCAGGGGCCAACGGGCATACTGCGCATCACTGTGCACAGTCTCTGCAGGTGGCATCAGGGATGCTTGGACGCGGCCCTGCGCTGCTGCAGTGGTCAAGGGATGGAGCACTCACTTCTCCCAGCCACGTGCTGTCTGTTCCCGCCCAGTCTGCCTGTTTCCACGCGCTGTGGCTTTTTTAGCTTAGCCACACCCCCGCTCCCAGATGCAAGGGTTGACCCGGTCCCCTAAGCTTTCCCCCAGACATCAAAGGAGACAGCCACAACAGTTCTGGACCCGATGCAGAGCAGGTACCCACGGCCCAGTCCTTCTTCTTACATGTGTATACTGTCTGTGCAGCATGTGTGTGTATATAGATATACAGTCATGGCCAAAAGTTTTGAGAATGACACAAATATTATATTTTCACATGATCTGCTGGCCTCTGGTTTTTATGTGTGTTGTCAAATGTTTTTATCACATACAGAAATATAATTGCAATCATATTATGAGTAGCAAAAGGTTATATTGACAGTTAGAATGAGTTAATGCAGCAAGACAATATTTGCAGTGTTGACCCTTCTTCTTCAGGACCTCAGCAATTCTCCCTGGCATGCTCTCAATCAACTTCTGGATTAAATCCTGACTGATAGCAGTCCATTCTTGCAAAATCAATGCTTTTATTTTGTCTGAATTTGAAGGTTTTTGTTTGTCCACCCGTCTCTTGATGATTGACCACAAGTTCTCAATGGGATTAAGATCTGGGGAGTTTCCAGGCCATGGTCCCAAAATCTCTATGTTTTGTTCCCTGAGCCATTTAGTTTTCACCTTTGCTTTATGGCAAGGTGCTCCATCATGTTGAAAAAGGGATTGTTGATCGCCAAACTGCTCTTGGACGGTTGGGAGAAGTTGCTCTTGGAGTACATTCTGGTACCATTCTTTATTCATGGCTGTGTTTTTAGGCAAGACTGAGAGAGAGCCCATTCCCTTGGCTGAGAAGCAACCCCACACATGAATGGTTTCAGGATGCTTGACAGTAGGCATGAGACAAGACTGGTGGTAGCGCTCACCTGGTCTTCTCCGAATAAGCCGCTTTCCAGATGTCCCAAACAATCGAAAAGGGGATTCATCAGAGAAAATGACTTTACCCCAGTCCTCAGCAGTCCACTCCCTGTACCTCTTGCAGAATATCAGTCTGTCCATGATGTTTTTCCTGGAGAGAAGTGGCTTCTTTGCTGCCCTCCTTGAGACCAGGCCTTGTTCCAAAAGTCTCCGCCTCACAGTGCGTGCAGATACACTCACACCTGCCTGCTGCCATTCCTGAGCAAGCTCTGCACTGCTGGTAGCCTGATCCCGCAGCTGAAACACTTTTAAGAGACGGTCCTGGCGCTTGCTGGTCTTTCTTAGGCGCCCTGGAGCCTTTTTGGCAACAAGGGAACCTCTCTCCTTGAAGTTCTTGATGATGCGATAGATTGTTGACTGAGGTGCATTCTTTCTAGCTGTGATACTCTTCCCTGTTAGGCCATTTTTGTGCAGTGCAATGATGACTGCACGTGTTTCTTTAGAAATAACCATGGTTAACAGAAGAGAAACAATGATGCCAAGCACCAGCCTCCTTTTAAAGTGTCCAGTGGTGTCATTCTTACTTAATTATGACAGATTGATCTCCAGCCCTGTCCTCATCAACACCCACACCTGTGTTAATGGAGTAATCACTGAATCGATGTTATCTGGTCCTTTTAAGGCAGGGCTGCAATGATGTTGAAATGTGTTTTGGGGGATAAAGTTCATTTTCTAGGCAAATATTGACTTTGCAAGTAATTGCTGTTAAGCTGATCACTCTTTATAACATTCTGGAGTATATGCAAATTGCCATTAGAAAAAATGAAGCAGTAGACTTTGTAAAAATTAATATTTGTGTCATTCTCAAAACTTTTGGCCATGACTGTATATATTACAAACTTAGTGTTGCGTGCATGTATATAATTATACTGTACATTTATACTTTGCATGCATGTATGTGTATATTGTATATGAAGGTGGTATACTGTATAAGGTGTGTGTGCAGTGTGTATATGCTGTACATGTACTGTATGTGCGCAATTTATATACTGTATATACACGTATGTGCGCGCATATATAATATCAGATTCAGCTCAAAATTTAGCAAGGAAATTTGTTTTGGATTGAAATGATGTGAATTAAATGTTCATTATCCTCTTCAGAACTAGAGATGAGTGAAGCCGAACTGTAACGTTCAGGGTTCATACTGGACTAGGTGTCCGCTGCTGAACTCCGACCTCACACTTCTCCCAGAAGTCCATTTTAGTGTTCAGAGTTCTGGGAGGAGAGAGAGGGAGGGAGACTCTGTGGGTACTCTGCTTACTTTGGCAGCCCTTTAACATCACAAAAGTTCGGATCTCCATTGACTTCTATGAGGTTCAGGTAGAGTTCTGGTATCAGAGCCCAGGAGGCAGGGTCATCTCATCTCCAAAGATCTCGCTGCTGAGATAATAAAATAAAAATTCACTAATGTGGGGTGGGAAGTGTTATTGTATGTGGGCTGGTGGGATTTGTGTGGCAGGGCAGCTTTTTTGCCCCAGTCCGGCCCTGGCTTACTTCCACTCTTATCAGCAGTAGATCCTTGGCCTGTGTCACTGGTAATAGGAAGCTGTATATTGAAGATAGAGGAGGGAGGGATGTGAGTGGAGTTATCAATGGGTGTGATTGGTGATGGCTTACGGGCCAGTGTAAACCATGGTGGAACTTGTAGTAATACATTGCAGGAAGCTCTGGGGAGAGGAAGCAATGGATGCAAGCATCAGCTCTGCAGCCAGCAAAGAGAAAGTGCTGCTAACTGTATGATAAAAGGTATATACTGCTAAAATAAGATTATGGATGTATTTAGAGGCAGATAATAGCAATATTTATTGAAAAAAACAGCCACTTCTAAATAGTCAGATACTACATAACTGTCTGAATTGATAGGCCACTGGAGTTTAGAGCAGGGCCTAGTGATGGAGCTGCACAGGTAACAGCACCCTGATCTTCAGGTCCTTCCAGTAGCTTTGAAATGTACTTTTGGTGCTTTACCTGAAGCAGTTGTTCCGACAGAGAGGACACGTAGGGTTGGACTGAAGCCAAGGCAAGATGCAACACTGATGATAGTTGTGGTTGCACGGGAGCATTGTGACCTGCTCCCCAGTCGCATACTCTGTCATATATATGACGCATGACCCAATGTCCTCCTGTGATGTTATAGTCCTGGTTGGGAAAGTGTCAATTTGCAGAGTTCTCCTGCTGGGCTGAGAATACATTTGTTCCTGATAGGCTGAATTTTGAGCAGGTGGTGCTTGTGGCTGCACCTGTGACATTGGTCTTCTCATTCCCTGCTGCCTTCTGACAATGTTGAGAATATTGTCCAGAATTTCTCCCCCAGTAAATCTGCCGCGAGGTGGAATTGGATTTGCTGGTTGATATTCAATGATAATATCTAGAGATCCACTTCTTTCATGACCGGCATTCATGTGACTTTCTCTAGTTGTTGTTGCTGGAAGCTGCCTGGGTCTGTGGATAAGTGAGATCGAAAGTTGTGGACCGAATCTATATACTGTGGTGGTTGTTGCAGATTCACTGCCTGGAGCTCGAACATCCCTGGTTGTGTGACTCTGCAGGATGGTATCTGGCAGTTGGTATTCCAATGTAATGGTGGTGGCTGAAGATCCACTTGCTTGTTCATCATCCTGGCTGCTGTGTCCTGTGGTTCTTAAAGATTCCAAAGAGGCATGCCTTATTGGAGACCTACTTCTTCCAGTACTTCTTTCTTGTCTCCTATGATGTGGAGGGGCTCTGGCACGTCTCCCTCTTCTCTCAGTGCCAGAGGTGCTGAAACTCTGTTGGCCATCATAAGCAGAGTGTCTTCCCTGATGTCTTTGAGATGACCTCAGTCTACGGACAATTGTTGCCTGACCTGCAATGACAGACATTATAATTTATTAACAAAATATCTTTTAGAAATTTGGGTGGGCCTTGGTATTACTATGTCATTTACAGATATGGGAACTCTGACTAAAATTGTGTCAATTATGGGCTGAGAAAACCTGCTCAGTGAATGTCTTTTCTAAAGATATCACAAGAGAGGGTTGGAAGCTGGACATTTGGTAAATTAGCCCCGAGTAATAAGGATAGAAGGTGGAGAATGCGCTGACACATTACCCAGCAAACCCCACAATAATGGGAATGCTCAGATATGAGGAAAATATTGTTTTTCTACCCCAAATGTTTCTCTTACCTCGATTTTGTGGTCGGCTCAACCATACTTCATTGTCCTCAATCAGCTGTCTTAGCTCTCGGGAACTCATGGCCTAGTTTCCAGAGGCTTGGGTGATGGAGTATTTGAGAGATTACTTCTCTGGTGGCACCGATATTATTGTGCAAATATCAAAGAATAAAAATAAACAATGCAGAAACACTAGATATGTAAAACAATCTAGAGTGCTTTTCAAAACCAAAGTGATGTCTTAGCTAAAGCATAAACTCACAAAATGGCGCTGAAGTCACTGTGCTCAGTGATTGTCTATCCTTAGGACATTCTAGAATGCCAGTATCACTGGTGATTGTGACCTCACCTTCTCCTAAGAAGTGACTTTCACCCCTGATGATAGCTTTGTGACATCATGGCAGTCAGGCTTCAGTGCTGCTTGCTAACAATTGCTGTACTACAGGGCTGAGAACTGTTCCTAACTGCACCATATTGTAATCCACGCACTTATATATAAATTATGAATAGGAAATAAAATATTTTATTATTAACTGGCTCCAAGTTTGTACAAAGCAGATATTTCACCTATTGGCATTAATGACACATGGGAAAATAAATGTTCAGCTGTATATTATAAGTATATTATTCATTAAATAAATGCGCAATGCCCCAGGTGACTTTTAAAAAATTCTTAACTCTTAAAGTAAGTTATAACAGGGATTACATTATTCACTACAATAGACTAGCTATGAACCCGTTCTACGCCCGGGAGGCAAGCACTTTTATTGGTATATGTTCTCCCATCCTGGTATGTGCTGCCCCCTCCTATCCTGGTATGTATGGCACCCCTCATCACTATCCTGCTTTGCATGGCCCCCTCATCCCTATAATGGCATGCATGGCCCCCTTATCGCTATTCTGGTATGTATGCTCCCCTCCAATCCTGGTATGCATGGCACCCCATTACTCATCCTGGTATATATGGTCCCCTCACCCCCCAATCCTGGTATGCATGGTACCCCCTCAACCATATCCTGGTATTCATGGTTACCTCACCCCCCAATCCTGGTATGCATGGTACCCCCTCATACCTATCATGGTATGCATAGTCCCCACATCCCCAATCCTGGAATGCATGGTCCCCTCACCCCCCAATCCTAGAATGCATGGTCCCCTCACCCCCCAATCCTGGTATGCATGGTCCCCTCACCCACTAATCTTGGTATGCATGGTCCCCTCACACCCCAGTCCTGGTATGCATGGTCCCCCGTCATTCCTTTCATAGGATGTATGGTACTCCTTTACCCACCAATCCTGGTATGCATGGTCCCCTCATCCCCAATTCAGGTATGCATTGAACCCCTCACCCCCTATCCTGGTTTGCATGGTACCCCTCATCCCCCAGTCCTGGTATGCATGGTCCCCTCACCCCCCAATCCTGGTATGCATGGCCTCCTCACACCCCAATTCTGGTATGCATGGTCCCCTCACCCCCCAATTCTGGTATGCATGGTACCCTCACCCCCCTATCCTTTTATGCATGGTACCCCTCACCCCCCTATCCTGGTATGGATGGTCCTCTCACCACCCCATCCTGGTATGCATGGTCCTCTCACCCCCCCTTTCCTGGTATGCATGGTCCTCTCACCCCCCTCTCCTGGTATGCATGCTACCCCTCACCCCCAATCCTGGTATGCTTGGTCCCCTCACCCCCTAATGCTGTGAGGTCAGGAGAGGGCATGATTGTGCCCCCGAAATCGGCGCCCGATACCAGCGCCACAACCCGCCCTCTCCTGACATCACGGCGAGACCCTGCGTCAATACCCGATCGTTACGTTGTTGGACCGTGAGGTATGGACAGGGCGTGTTGTGATGCCGGACTCGGTGCCTGCGCAGCCCTCGCTTTCCGGTGCTATTTTCTTGAAGACACACTGTAGTCTTCTACAACATGGCGGTGGAAAGCGAGGATTTCGCAGGCGCTGAGTTCGGCACCACAACACGCCCTGTCCAGACATCATGGCCCAACAACGTAATGATCGGGTATTGACGCAGGGTCTCGCCGTCATGTCAGGAGATGGCCCGCCTCAATACCCGATCGTTAAGTTGTTGTGCCGTGATGTCTCGAGAGGGCGGGTTGTGGCGCCGGATTCTGCGCCTGCGCAGTCCTCGCTTTCCAGCACCATTTTATTGAAGACACACTGTAGCGTGAAGACACACTGCAGTGTGTCTTCTACAAAATGGCGGCGGAAAGCGCGGACTTCGCATGCGCTGATTCCGCTGCCACAACCCACCCTCTCTTGACATCTCAGCAATACGCAAGACCCCGCTGCAACAGCAACACCGGAATGGTAAGGTGTTGTGCCGGAGATCACAGTATGAGTTCAGTGTTTACGCATACCACGATCTGGGTGGATACGACACTCTGTGGGGTCCAGACTGTGTAGGCGCGTCGCGCTTGTGCAGTCTATAAAGGCTTCAGAGTGATGCTCCCACCGTTATATTATAGATATCTTCTGCTGCATACGTCGTTCTCCAAAGCAACCTATTTCTTAATAGTAAGCCTGAACTTAGACATCCATAAAACACGATCTGAGTACAATTGTAATTTACAGAATGGTCAAGGAGCCATATTTATCACGATCATGCCAGGCCGCATGTTGCTGGTGCTACTGTGAGCGGCCTGCATAGCCTGAATGTGCATCCATGGACTGAACCATCTCTAGACTTGGCTCTCATCAAGCCCATATGGGACCTCAAAGGTGAGAAATTACAAAAGGACCTGTTATCAGTGGATCTTGAGGATTTGCATGCCCAATTGCATTCAGCATGACAGAACATTACTCAGATAACCATTATTAACCTCACTGATGGCATTCTAAGGCTTTAATAATGCATGTTTCTTAACATGGTGCTCATATTCAATACTGAAAAAAAATCAATATGTTTTGAAAACTTTATTTCTATTTTTTCATCATTTGCTTAACAATAAATTGTCTCACAATCCCACGATTTTTATTTTCATAATTTCACATTGTTTCCTTTGTGTGTTGACATTTCAGTATTGAGGAGCATACTGTATGAGGCTGCTGAGTTTGGGTGAAGAGACCTGCAACCCGTCCGGTCAACATGTATCGTACGTGGACCACATTTCAGATGTCTGATTAGGACAAAGGCCTAATGTTAGGTGGAGAAAATCTTGGAACTCAGAAAATAGATGAGATGAATATATCCTTTTAATAGGCAATCCCAGTTAGGGCAATTCCACTAAGCGCTCTGGTTCTGACACCTGGCCTCTGTTAAAGGGATCACCGGTATGGAAGTTAGGACCATTCCACTCAGCTCTGTGATTCTGACCCCAGGATCATTGGTATGGAAGTTAGGGCAATTAAACTAAGCACTCTGGTTATGACCCCATGCCCCTCTTAAAGGGATCCCCGGTATGGAAGTGAGGGCAAATCCACTCAGCATTCTGGTTCTGACCCCAGGCTCTCTTAAAGGGATCCCCGGTATGGAAGTGAGGGCAAATCCACTCAGCATTCTGATTCTGACCCCAGGATTCTATTAAAGGGATCTTCGGTGTGGAAGTTAAGGCAATTCCACTCAGCTCTCTGGTTCTGACCCCAGGATTCTATTAAAGGGATCTTCGGTATGGAAGTTAGGGCAATTCCACTCAGCTCTCTGGTTCTGACCCCAGGCCCCTCTTAAAGGGATCCCCAGTATGGAAGTGAGGGCAAATCCACTCTGCACTCTGATTCTGACCCCAGGCCCCTCTTAAAGGGATCCCCGGTATGGAAGTGAGGGCAAATCTAAAATGCGCTTTGGTACTAACTCCAGGCCAGATGATGAGGGCATGCACAAGAATTTTGGTAGATTAAGGGTTGAGGAAAGGACGGATTCTGGAAACATTTTTGAGCTGGAGGTGACAGGAGGTAGAATGAGCTTGGATGTGTGGTTTGAAGGACAGGGCAGAGTCAAGGGTTTTTCCTAAGCAGCGGACTTCTGGTAAAGAGGAAAGCGTGATGTCGTTAATTGTGATAGATAGGTCAGGTAAGGAAGATCTGTGAGATGAAGGAAAGATTATGAGTTCAGATTTGTCCACATTGAGTTTGAGAAAGCGAGAGAAGAAGGAGGATATGGCTGATAGACACTTTGGGATTCTGGACAGCAGAGAGGTGATGTCTAGGCCAGAGAGGTAGATCTGAGTATCGTCAGCATAAAGGTGGTACTGAAATCCATGGGACTTTATGACTTGTGCCAGCAAAGTGTATAGATTGAGAAGAGTAGAGGTCCTAGAACAGAGCCTTGGGGGACTCCAACAGAGAGAGGATGGGATGAGGGTGTAGTGTGGGAGTGGGAGACGCTGAATGTGTGGATGGAAAGGTATGAGGAGATCCAGGAAAAGGTGAGTGCTTTGATGCCAAAGAAGGAGAGGATCTGTAGTAGGAGGCAGTGGTCAACTGTGTCAAAAGCAGAGGACAGGTCTAGAAGGAGGAGTATAGAGTATTGTCAGTTAGCTTTGGCTGTAAGTTGGTCATTAGTAAGTTTGGTCAGGGCTATCTCAGTGGAGTGATGGAGGCAGAAACCAAATTGTAGATTGTCAAAGAGCAAATTAGAAGTTAGATGAGAGGTGAGAGGAAAGTTCAGCGTGGATGTGCTGATCCAGGAGTTTGGAAGCGAATGGAAGCAACCATATTGGGCAATAGCTGGAAATAGCGGTTGGGTCGAGGGTTGGCTTTTTAAGGATAGGCGTGATTGTGGCATGTTTGAAAGCAGAAGGGAAGGTACCAGAAGTTAGTGATAGGTTGAAGAGGTGAGTAAGGGATGGGATAAGAGTGCTGGTGAGGTTGGGGAGGAGGTGGGATGAAATGGGGTCAAGTGCACAGGTGGTGAGGTGCGATTTGGAGAGGAGACAATTAAGCTCCCTTCAGTGAAGTTGGAGAGTGAGGTTATGGGATTTGGGCATTGGTCTGGTATACAAAGGGGTTTTGGTGGTTGAACAATGAAGACTTGCCTTGTTCGGTAGATCTTATTTTTGAAGTGTGTGGCAATGTCCTCAGCAGTGATGAGGGAGGTTGGAGGAGGCAGTGGTGGGTGGAGGAGGGAATTAAAAATTTTGAATAAGTGTTTGGGGTTGTAGGATAGGGAAGATATGAGGGTTGTGAAGTAGGCCTGTTTAGCAGAGGTGAGGGCAGATTTGAAAGCGAGTGTTGCCTGTTTGAATGCAGTGAAGTAATCTTGTTAATTTGTTTTTTTCCAACCCCACTCTGCAGCCCTGGACACTTGTAGGAGCTTTTTAGTGGTGTTATTGTGCCAGGGTTGTCTGTTGATACGTCAAACTCTACCATGAATGAGAGTGGCGACAGTGTTAATAGCTGATGTGAGAGTGGCATTGTAGAAAGCAGTGGCACTGTCTGTGTCGTGGAGTGAGGATATGGATGCCAGTGGTAGAATAGAGTCAGAGAGTGTGTGGGTGTCTTGGTGTGGTTTCTGTGGGCGTGCGCATGTTGCTGAACAGGGGTGACAGGTGAGGAGGACAGGGATGAGAAAATGAGTAGAAGGTGGTCGGATAGAGGGAAAGGGGAGGTGATGAAGTTATATAGAGAGGAGAGACGGGTGAAGACCAGGTATAATGAATGTCCATCTGTATGTGTGGCTGAGGAGGACCACTGAGCAAGTCCAAAAGATGAAGTAAGGGACAGGAGTTTGGAGACTCTTGACTGAAGGGTATCAGTGGGGATGTTGAAGTCACCCATGATGATAGTGGGGATGTCAGTTGAAAAAAGTGAAGAAGCCAGGTAGAGAATTGGTCAATAAAGGCAGTGGCCGGGCCCAGAGGTCAGTATATGATGGCCATTTGGAGGTTGGAGGGAGAGTAGATGCGGACAGAATGGACTTCAAAAGAGGGGAGGATTAAGGAGGGAAGAGGTGCAATTGGATTAAAGGTGCAGTAAGAAGAAAGGAGAAGATCCACTCCTCCACCATGTCTGTTGCCAGAGCGAGGAGTGTAGGTAAAATGGAGGCTGCCGTAACACAGCGCAGCAGTGGAAGTAGTGTCAGAGAATGTCAGCCATGTTTCTGTGAGGTCGAAGAAGGCAAGATTGCGAGAGAAAGAGGTCATCTATCACATCAGGCTTATTAGAGATTGAGCGGGCATTCCAGAGTGCTCCAGTGAGAGGGAGCAGGGGGGTGGGAATCAAGGGCATGGATTTTACATTGGAAATATTGCGGTAGTTCATATTACATAGGGAGGGGGTAATAATGGATGGTATTAGCTGTGGGGGTCCAGGATTAGGAGATATGTTTCCAGCAGTGAGGAGAATTAGAGAGAGGGAGAGCAGGTGGAAGAAGGAGAGTGGGCGGCTTGTTTTATGTTTATTAGGAGTGATCTGAGGTTGAGGAGCAGGTCAGCAGAGGACGTCAGGTGGGGAGGAAAGAGGGAAGGGGAGATGATTATTAGTTTAGAGGGAGCTGGGGTTTGGGGTTAGCGAAGGAGAGTGAGGATTAATGGAGCAAACACTTTGAGGGCATATGTAAACATGGCGAATGATGATGGGTAGTGTTGAGCGATACCACCCGATACTTAAAAATAGCGTATCGGAATGGATCGGCCGATCTAAAAAAAGTATCGGGTATCGCCGATTCTGATCCCGGAAGTCCCATTCAAGTCAATGGAACAGAAATATCGGAATTAAAAAAAAAAACCTTTCTTTCCCTGTTGGTTAATTCTACATGGAGAAAAACAACTAATAATAATGTAGAATGTATTGTGGGAGGTGTAGGAGACATTAAAGCCATAGAGCTTTAGCCCAATCAAATGGAATAGCATGAATTTTTTTTTTTAAAGACGTTCGTAGTTACAAAGATATTGACTATGTTAAAGTCTTTAATTTTTTGTCAGATATGTATGTTTCACTACTTCCATGCTCTTCACCTTCTTTTTTACTTCTCCCACACTTTCTCCTTCATCATCTTCAGCAGCAGCAGCAGCAGCAGCAGCAGTATCTTCTTCTTCTTTTATTCTTCTTCTTTTATTCTTCTTCTTTTATTCTTCTTCTTTTATTCTTCTTCATATTCTACTTCTTCATCTTCTTCCTATTCTTCTTCATCATATTCTTATTTGTGTCAGGCATTCCTGTAGTTGTTATCTATAAAAGTTTGAAGATTACACCTTCCGTTCAGCCTGTCACAAAAGATTTACAACAGGATTTGTCCACGTTCAGTTTGGCCTGCAGCAGCAGGCCTTTTCCAGGGGCACCACGAGGAGGAACAGACTCACCCCCATACACTGCTTAGTCTTCTTCTGCTTATAAATTAGATAATATCATTTGCTCTGATTTTTAGTCTTATGCTTCATGTTCTTCAGCTTTTGGTTTTTATGCTTCTTGGTCTTCTGTCTCTTGTTGTTCTGCATCTTGGTGGTTGTCTTCCTGTTCTTTGTCCTCTTGGTCATCTTCTTCAGGGTCATCTTTTAGGTATTCTTTTGTGTGGTCTTCAGGGTCGTCGTCTTCAGGGTCATTGTCGGGGAGATCCAGAGTGAGAATCAAAAACCATTTCAACAATCTTGAACTTGGAAAAGTAGCAGAAGGTACAAGAAGGCTGAGGAACTGCCGAGAACCAGCTGACAGTACTAGAACCCGGAGGGGCAGCAGAATGAACAAGAGCCAATGGCACAACCGTGGACCAGTTGACGTTGCTGGAACACGGTTACTAAGCAGGAGGTACCTGTGCTCCAAAGCACTACCAAGGACCAGCAGACATTGCTGGAACTCGGATACCAAGAAGGAGGCACCTAGGCCAAAGGCACTGCCGAGAACCAGTTGACGGTGCTTGAACCCGGATGGGTAGCAGAAGCTGCAAGAGCAAATGACACTAGCGAGGACCAGCTGACGGTGCTGGAACCCGGTGGGGCAGCAGAAGGAACAAGAGCCAATGGGAGAACCGTGGACCAGCTGACGGTGCTGTAACACGGTTTCTAAGCAGGAGGTACCTGTGCTACAAAGCACTACCAAGGACCAGGAGACGTTGCTGGAACTGATACCAAGAAGGAGGCACCTAGGCCAAAGGCTCTGCCAAGAAACAGCTGACGGTGCTGGAACCCGGATGGGTAGCACAAGGTACCCAGGAAAAAAACAAAGTTGCAAGGCCGTGAGCCGGCCGCAGTTACCGAAAACCACAGTCCTACAGGGGGTGCTTGTTGCTTGTCCTATTGTCACTACGGAACCAGACTTTATTACCACATTGGAAGCACCGAAACTGCCGGCACCATAGACTTGGCTAACCCGACCTCAACATGACAGGACAACGTATTGGTGGCAAAGTGACGTTGACACTACCCGGAAACAGCAGGCGTGCTGGAACCAGGTTGGGCAGGAGGGAGTACCCGTGCCAAAGACACTTCCGAGAAACAGCTGACGGTGCTGGAACCTGGATGGTTAGCATTAGCTACAAGAGTCAATGGAACTACCGAGAACCAGCTGAGGGTGCTGGAACCCGGAGGGGCAGCAGAAGTAACAAGAGCCAATGGCACAACCGTGGACCAGCTGACGGTGCTGGAACACGGTTACTAAGCAGGACGTACCTGTGCTCCAAAGCACTACCAATGACCAGCAGACATTGGTGGAACTCGGATACCGACAAGGAGGCACCTAGGCCAAAGGCTCTGCTGGGAACCAGCTGACATTGCTGGAACCTGGATGGGTAGCAGAAGGTACCCATGATTAACAAAGTGTCGCGTCCGCGAGCAGGCCGCAGTTACCGAAACCCACAGTCCTACAGGGGGTGCTTTTCCTATTGGCACTATGGAACCAGCCTTTGTTACCAGAACCCGCAGTCCACATAGGAAGCACTGAAACTGCAGGCACCAAAGACTCGGCTAACCCGACCGCAACACGATAGGACAACGTATCAGTGGCAAAGTGACGTTGACACTACCCGGAAACAGCAGGCGTGCTGTAACCAGGCTGGGCAGGAGGGAGTACCCGTGCCAAAGACACTGCCGAGAACCAGCTGACGGTGCTGGAACCCGGAGGGGCAGCAAAAAGAACAAGAGCCAATGGCACAACCGTGGACCAGCTGACGGTGCTGGAACACGGTTTCTAAGCAGGAGGTACCTGTGCTAAAAAGCACTACCAAGGACCAGAAGACGTTGCTTGAACTCGGATACCGACAAGGAGGCACCTCAGCTAAAGGCTCTGCCGAGAGCCAGCTGACGGTGCTGGAACCCGGATGGGTAGCAGAAGCTGCAAGAGCAAATGACACTAGCGAGGACCAGCTGACGGTGCTGGAACCCGGAGGGGCAGCAGAAGGAACAAGAGCCAATGGGACAACCGTGGAACAGCTGACGGTGCTAGAACACGGTTTCTAAGCAGGAGGTACCTGTGCTAAAAAGCACTACCAAGGACCATCAGACGTTGCTGGAACTCGGATACCGAGAAGGAGGCACCTAGGCCAAAGGCTCTGCCGAGAACCAGCTGATGGTGCTGGAACTCGGATGGGTAGCACAAGGTACCCAGGAAAAAAACAAAGTTGCAAGGCCGTGAACCGGCCGCAGTTACCGAAAACCACAGTCCTACAGGGGGTGCTTGTTGCTTGTCCTATTGGCACTACGGAACCAGCCTTTATTACCAGAACCCGCAGCCCACATAGGAAGCACCAAAACTGCAGGCACCATAGACTCGGCTAACCCGACCGCAACACGACAGGACAACGTATTGGTGGCAAAGTGACGTTGACACTACCCGGAAACAGCAGGCGTGCTGGAACCAGGCTGGGCAGGAGGGAGTACCCGTGCCAAAGACACTTCCGAGAACCAGCTGACGGTGCTGGAACCCGAATGGGTAGCAGAAGCTGCAAGAGAAAATGACACTAGCGAGGACCAGCTGACGGTGCTGGAACCCGGAGGGGCAGCAGAAGGAACAAGAGCCAATGGGACAACCGTAGAACAGCTGACGGTGCTAGAACACAGTTTCTAAGCAGGAGGTACCTGTGCTAAAAAGCACTACCAAGGACCAGCAGATGTTGCTGGAACTCGGATACCAAGAAGGAGGCACCTAGGCAAAAGGCTCTGCCGAGAGACTGCTGACGGTGTTGGAACCTGGCTGGGCAGGAGGGAGTACCCATGGCAAACACACTTCTGAGCAGCAACATGCGATGTTGAAGCCCAGGGGTCAATCATGCAGCAGGCTGAGGCCAACTTGGAGCGAGTTTTATATTGGTTGTACACAACTACTGATTGTAACCGTGCTCCACTTTGACCTCTGGCTCTACTGTCTCTAGTATTTCCCCTGGCCTCCAACCACGCCAGTTGCTGCTCTGCAGACTTGTCTGCACAATCCACACTTGTTCCTGAGTTACTGGGGCTCAGTCACATCAGTTGATCTCCTGATGTGTGTCCGGCAAGGTGTCCTGCTCTGTCCACATTCCCACAACTATTAATGGGAATGGGGACAGAGCAGGAGACATCGCCGGACACACATCAGGGGATCAACTGACGTGACTGCGCCCCAGTAACACAGGAACAAATGTGGATTGTGCAGACGGCACATCAGAGCAGCGACTGGTGGGGTTGGAGGCAAGGGGAAATACTAGAGACGGTACAGCCAGAGGCCTAAGTGGACCACGGTTAAAAGTCAGTAGTAGTGTGATGTTAGAGGCAGCAGGAGACTCTGCCATCCGCACAGCAGGGGAACAGCTGGCGTTACTGAACCCACAGACACAGAGCGAGTGTTTCTATCTGTGCGGACGGCACTTCTGAACATCAACTGGCGTTGTTGGAGCCCAGGATCAAGGCTCCGAGCAGGCTGAGGCCTACATGGAGCAAGTGGAAAATAACGTGTAGTGTGATGTTGGAGGCAGCAGGAGACTTTGCCATCCGCACAGCAGGGGAACAGCTGGCGTTACTGAACCCCACAGACACAGGAGCGAGTGTTTCTATCTGTGCAGACGGCACTTCTGAACACCAACTGGCGTTGTTGGAGCCCAGGATCAAGGCTACGAGCAGGCTGAGGCCTACTTGGAGCAAGTGGAAAATAACATGTAGTGTGATGTTGGAGGCAGCAGGAGACTTTGCCATCTGCACAGCAGGAGAACAGCTGGCATTACTGAACCCCACAGACACAGGAGCGAGTGTTTCTATCTGTGCGGACGGCACTTCTGAACACCAACTGGCATTGTTGGAGCCCAGGATCAATGCTCCGAGCAGGCTGAGGCCTACTTGGAGCAAGTGGAAAATAACATGTAGTGTGATGTTGGAGGCAGCAGGAGACTTTGCCATCCGCACAGCAGGGGAACAGCTGGCATTACTAAACCCCACTAACACAGGAGCTAGTGTGTGTTTCTCTGTTAAGACGGCACTTCTGAACACCAACTGGCATTGTTGGAGCCCAGGATGAGGCATGGAGTTGGCTGAGGCCAACTTGCAGCACATTTTATAGAGGTTGTAGACTACTACTGATTGTAACCGTGCTCCACTTAGGCCTCTGGCTCCACTGTCTCTAGTATTTCCCCTGGCCTCCAACCCCGCCAGTGACAGCTCTGAAGTGGCGTCAGCACAATCCACACTTGTTCCTGTGTTTCTTGGCCTCAGTCCCGTCAGTTGATCCCCCGATGTGTGTCCGGCAAGGTCTTCTGCTCCTTCCTCATTCACACTACTAGTAATGGGAATGTGGACAGAGCAGGAGACCTTTATGGACACACATCAGGGGATCAACTGACATGACTGAGGCCAAGTAACACAGGAACAAGTGTGGATTGTGCAGACGCCACTTCAGAGCTGTCACTGGCGGGGTTGGAGGCCAGGGGAAATACTAGAGACAGTGGAGCCAGAGGCCTAAGTGGAGCACGGTTAGAAATCAGTAGTAGTTTGAATGTGGATGGAGCAGGAGACTTTGCCGTCCACACAGCAGGGGAGCAACTGGCATTACTGAACCCCACTAACACAGGAGCGAGTGTTTATATCTGTGCGGACGGCACTTCCAGGCTACAACTGGCTGTGTTGTAGCCCAGGATCAATGCTCCGAGCAGGCTGAGGCCTACCTGGAGTGAGGAGAAAAAGCGCTGTAGTGTGAGTTTGGAGGCAGTTGGAGACTTTGCCGTCCACACAGCAGGGGAACAGCTGGCGTTACTGAACCCCACAGACACAGGAGTGAGTGTTTCTATCTGTGCGGACAGCACTTCCAGGCTACAACTGGCTGTGTTGTAGCCCAGGATGAAGCATGCAGCAGGCGGAGGACAACTTGCAGCTGGTTTTATAGAGGTTGTAGACTACTACTGATTGTCACCGTGCTCCACTATGGCCTCTGGCTCCACTGTCTCTAGTATTTCCCCTGGCCAACAAACCCGCCAGTTACAGCTGTGAAGTGGCGTCTGCACAATCCACACTTGTTCCTGTGTAACTGTGGCTCAGTCCCGTCTGTTGATCCCCTGATGTGTGTCTGGCAAGCTCTCCTGCTCAGTCCTCATTCACACTACTAGTAATGTGAATGTGGACAGAGCAGGAGACCTTGCTGGACACACATCAGGGGATCAACTGACGGGACTGAGCCACAGTAACTCAGGAACAAGTGTGGATTGTGCAGACGCCACGTCACAGCTGTAACTGGTATGGTTGTTGGCCAGGGGAAATACTAGAGACAGTGGAGCCAGAGGCCTAAGTTGACCAAAGTTACAAATCTGTAGTAGTTTGCATGTGGAGGCAGCAGGAGACTTTGCCGTCTTCACAGCAGGGGATCAGGTGGCATTACTGAACCCCACTGACACAGGAGCTAGTGTGTTTTTCTCTGTGAAGACGGCACTTCTGAACACCAACTGGCATTGCTGGAGCCCAGAATGAGGCATGGAGCAGGCTGAGACCTGACGGTGTTGGAATGTGGAGGCAGCAGGAGACTTTGCCGTCTATACAGCAGGGGAAGAGCTGGCATTACTGAACCCCACAGACACAGTAGCGAGTGTGTTTTTCTCTGTGAAGACGGCACTTCTGAACACCAACTGGCGTTGTTGGAGCCCAGGATGAGGCATGGAGCAGGCTGAAGCCTGATGGTGTTGGCATGTGGAAGCAGCAGGAGACTTTGCCGTCTACACAGCAGTGGAACAGCTGGCATTACTGAACCCCACTGACACAGGAGCTAGTGTGTTTTTCTCTGTGAAGACGGTACTTCTAAACACCAACTGGCGTTGTTGGAGCCCAGGATGAGGCATGGAGCAGGCTGAGGCCTGATGGTGTTGGCATGTAGAGGCAGGAGGAGACTTTGCTGTCTACACAGCAGGGGAACAGCTGGCATTACTGAACCCCACAGACACAGGAGCTAGTGTGTTTTTCTCTGTAAAGACGGCACTTCTTAACACCAACTGGCATTGTTGGAGCCCAGGATGAGGTATGGAGCAGGCTGAGGCCTGATGGTCTTGGCATGTGGAGGCAGCAGGAAATTTTGCCGTCTACACAGCAGGGGAACAGCTGGCATTACTGAACCCCACTGACACAGGAGCTAGTGTGTTTTTCTCTGTGAAGACGGCACTTCTGAACACCAACTGGCGTTGTTGGAGCCCAGGATGAGGCATGGAGCTGGCTGAGGCCAACTTGCAGCACGTTTTATAGATGTAGTAGACTACAACTGATGGTAACCGTGCTCCACTATAGCCTCCGGCTCCACTGTCTCTAGTATTTCCCCTGGCCTCCAACCCCGCCAGTGACAGCTCTGAAGTGGCGTCAGCACAATCCACACTTGTTCCTGTGTTACTTTGGCGCAGTCCCCTCTGTTGATCCCCTGATGTGTGTCCGCCAAGGTCTCCTGTTCTGTCCTCATTCACACTACTAGTAATGGGAATGTGGACAGAGCAGGAGACCTTGCCGGACACACATCAGGGGATCAACTGACGTGATTGAGGCCAAGTAACACAGGAACAAGTGTGGATTGTGCAGACGGCACTTCAGAGCTGTCACTGGCGGGGCTGGAGGCCCGGGGAAGTACTAGAGACAGTGGAGCCAGAGGCGTAAGTGGAGCAGGGTTAAAAATCAGTAGTAGTTTGAGTGTGGATGGAGCAGGAGACTTTGCCGTCCACACAGCAGGGGAGCAGCTGGCGTTACTGAACCCCACTAACACAGGAGCTAGTGTTTTTCTCTGTGCAGACGACTCATCTGAGCGACAACTGGCTGTGTTGAAGCCCAGGGATTATAGTTCAGGTGGTAGAAACATGAACACAACAGGAGACCTGGATACAGTTGCCAACCAATTATTTAGTCGGGAAGAGGACTGGCAAATTCTGGGGAGATCCAGGCCTTGTTCATTTTCAGAAAAGTAAGCCGGTCGACGTTATCGGAAGAAAGTCGCGTGCGACGGTCTGTTAGTACACCACCTGCGGCACTAAAGACGCGTTCCGATAATACACTGGCAGCAGGGCAAGCCAGCATCTCCAATGTATACTGGCTAAGCTCTGGCCATGTATCCAGCTTAGAGACCCAAAACTTGAAGGGGGAAGAGCCATCTGGGAGTACACTCACAGGGCAAGACATGTAGTCTGTCACCATCTGACGGAAACGTTGCCTCCTGCTGACTGGAGCCGTCAGTGATGGTGTAGACAATTGTGGCGGACACACAAAACTTTGCCACATTTGGGCCATAGTGGTCTTGCCTTGTGCTGAGCCGCTGCCTCTGCTCCCTCTTTGTGCCGAGTTTCCTCCACTGGCTCGACGCACAGAGGTGCTTTGTAAGGCACTAGCACCACTGCTGTCGGGTGGAATGGAAAACATGATGGACTGGACCAGTGTGTCTTGGTACTCCCGCAGTTTACGCTCCCGGTTCAACATTGGTATCAGGGTTTGCAAGTTGTCCCGGTAGCGAGGATCTAGGAGGGTGTACACCCAATAATCAGCCGTGTAGAGAATGTGGGCGATGCGGCGGTTGTTTCTCAGGCACTGCAGCATGAAGTCAACCATGTGCTGCAGACTCCCAACTGCCAAAGAACCGCTGTCCCCTGCTTGAGGCGTGATCTCTGCCTGCTCTGCATCACCCCACCCTCGCTGTACATACTGACTAGAGCTTTGTGTACCTCCCTCCTCTGGAGAGATGTCTTCCTCCTCAATCGACTCCTCCTCATCCTCTCCTCCTCACAAAGTGTCCCCTGCCTAAGCCTTTGTGAGGAACCACGTAGCGCAGACTGTCCAGAAGCGGATGGCATTTGGGACCCCTCATCCTCCACCTCTTCCAAAACCTCATCCCTTAGTGCTTGCAGTGTTTTTTGAAGCATGCAGATAAGGGGGACAGTCATGCTGACTAGTGCATCATCTGCACTCGCCATCCGCATGGAATCATCGAAGGCACGCAAAACGAAGCAGATGTCCTTCATAGAGGCCCACTCAGTGGTGCTGAAGTGTGACCGGCGCACATTACGACTTGTTTGCGCCTGATGCAGCTGGTACTCCATGACTGCTGCCTGCTGCTCACACAACTGCTCCAACATATGTAACGTTGAAATCCTCCTGGTGGGTAGGTCACATATGATGCGATGTTCCGGAAGGCGTAATCGGAGCTGCAGAGCAGCAAGGCGCGATCTTGCCGTGCTGGAACGACGCAAGTGAGCGCACTCTATGCGGACCTTGTGCAGCAGTGCATCAAGATCCGGATAGTCCCTCAAAAGCTCTGCACGACCAAGTTAAGCACATGTGCCAGACATGTGATGCGAGTGAGGTTGCCTAGGCCAAGAGCTGCCACCAGATTTCGGCCATTGTCACACACTACCAAGCCCGGCTGGAGATTCACTGGCACAAACCACACGTCGCTCTCCTGCTTGATGGCATTCCAGAGCTCCTTTGCTGTGTGGCTTCGATTCCCCAATGAAATTAATTTCAGTATGGCCTGTTGACGTTTGGCCACAGGCTCCTGCTGCGCTGTTTCATAGGAACTGGAGTAGGAGGAGGAGTCAATATGTACAGACTGGATTCCTGCAATCCGTGGAGTTGGCAGAACACGTAGAGCGCCACTCTCCAGATCTGTACCCGGCTCCACAACATTGACCCAGTGGGCAGTGAGGGAAAGGTATCGTCCCTGTCCATGGTTACTGGTCCACGCATCAGTGGTCAGGTGGACCTTGCTACTGACGGCGTTTAGTAGCGCATGTTTTATGTTTGACTCCACATGTTTCTGCAGGGTAGGGACGGCTCGCCTGCTGAAATAAAAGCGGCTGGGCACGGTGTATTGTGGGACTGCCAATGCCATGAAGTCCCAGAAGGTGTCAGTCTCCACCAGCCTGAATGACAGCATTTCAAGGGCCAGTAGTTTGGCTATGCAAGCATTCAGAGCCTGTGCTCGGGGATGGTTTGCTGAGTATGGCCGCCTTTTCTCCAATGCCTGTGCTACTGATGGCTGCCAAGTGGCCTGGGAGTGTGAGGATGACTTGGAACGTGGTGCTGTGGGTGGAATTTCACAGGGTCTCCGGACAGCAGTGCCAGAGGTTCTTCCTTGGCGATCCTGTGTGGAAGCCGAACCAGCTGTGTGTGAGCTGGAGGAAGAGGCCCCAACACGAGCTGAAGAGGTGCTGTACGTTGGTCTACGTCTTCAGTGTGTCTGTGTAACTCCACCTCATGCTTGGTCCGCACATGTTTCCACATATTAGTGGTATTGAGGTTGCTGACATTTTTCCCTGCTTCTCCTGGGTTGTCTCGCCAGCACCGTTCGCAACAGAAAGTGGTAACTGAGTCTCATCATCATCTGATGCGTACTGAGGTGTGTTGAACATAGGCACTGGCCCACCCGCCTCTTCAGATTCAGAGGGACAAAGAAGTTGCGCATCACTGCATACTCCCTCTTCTTCACATTCTGGAATGCTGCTTGGCTGGCCCCCTCTTTCCAAACCAACAGATTCCGAGAACAGAAATAGAGACTGTGATGGCTCCTGTCCAGGGCTCTCTGACTGCCTGGGCACTTTGGCAGGTGGTGAAGAGACAGATGGTTGCTCTTCAGTGCTTTTGCCCTGAGAGGATGTGGAAGTAATTGAAGTCGATGCGTTAGCTGCCATCCATCCGACAACGGCTTCAATTTGTTCCTCCTGCAGCAGTGGGGTACGGTGAGGTCCTATAAAGCTGCGCATAAATGACTGTTGCCTGCTAAAACTGGGGGATGCTGACTCACTGGTGCCAACAGCAGGCACAGAATCCCACGTCCTCTCCCTGCAGAATCCCCACGTCCTCATCCTGCAGAATCCCCACGTCCTCTCCCTGCTGATACTCCACGCCTACGGCCACGTGCCTTACTCCCTGCCTTCTTCATCTTGCTAGACTGAGAAAGATAGACAGAAAAGTACAAAGGGGGACCTTAGTGTGCTTAATCCTGAACAGCTGGTTACAGGTATAAGAAACACTAATTTTATGAAGTGTGTGTGTGGACTACACTTTAATGGGAGCTAATGTGGCCTACACAACTTTCAAATGTAGTGTTTGGTGAACTTTGTTGTTTTTTTTGGGGGGAGAAAAAAAACTAAAAGGATGTGACCAAAGATTTGAAAGTCAGAGTATCACCAACTTTCTGGAGCTATTACAATGCAGGCAGGTAACCTACAATGCAAAAGATGAGGCTCCAAAAAAATTAGGTAATACTAATCTGGCTGCAGCTGAAGGGCACAAGCCAGAAAAAAGGCTCCTCTATCTACTCCTATATAGTGTTTGCAACCAACCAATGTAGATGGATAGGGATGGATGCACACTAATAGGAGAAGAAAAAATGAGCTGCGATTAAAGAAAAATATGTGTGAGGCAATGACGCACGCTGAGCAGCCTACTACCAGACGTAGCTGCAGGACACACTACTCAGCGTGAGCTGCACTCACACACAGTCAGAGACCTCTCAGACAGCCGTGAACAGTGCAGCTAAGTGGGCACTAGCGCTGAAAGGCTGCAGAAAGGCTCCGCTGTCTACTACTAGTGTTTGCAACCAACGTATATGGATACAGATGGAAGCACACTAGATAGAATTTTTTAAAAAGAAGCAGCTCAAAAAGAAAAATATGTATGAGGCAGCAGTGAGGCACGCTGGGCGGCCTACAACCAGACGTGGCTGCAGGACCCACTCCACAGCATGAGCTGCACTCACACAGCCCTTGCAGACAGCTGTTAACACTGCTGCTAGGGAAATCAAGCTACAGTGGTGGTTTATGTAGCCTGGGTAAAGCACAATATTGTTTTGAGAATCGCTATTTCTAACTGTCCCTCACAGTCTTCAACAGCAGCCTGTCCCTAACTGAATTCACAGCAGAGTGACCAGAAATGGCGGCGGCAGTGGCTTTTATAGTGCATCATGACATCATTTCAGCAGCCAATCACAGCCATGCCAATAGTTAACATGCCTACATACCTAACAGGATGTGCCCACACTTCTGAGGATTCCCATTGGCTGAATCAAAGAGAGCGGGCTGATAGCATTATGGGAACTTCCGATTCCGGTATCCGATATGAAAAAAGTATCGGAAGTCAGTATCGGAATTCCGATACAGCTAATATCGGCCGATACCCGATACTTGCGGTATCGGAAAGCTCAACACTAATGATGGGTTAACTGAAAAGCTAGGTCCAAGTAGTAAGAAGTGCTTACTCAGCAGACATACTCAAAAGATACAGATACATAGTGTGGGGTCCTGACTCCTGCCATGACTAACTGCCATTGAAATAACTGCAGCTTCTCGATACTTTAGCTGCAGTAATACTTTGCTGCAGGGACATGCGTGCCAGACCCCACACGTGTGCTTCCATTAGATTGCTATGAAATTTATAGAACTTAAAGCAAAACCAAAGGAAAAACAATGTATGTATATACCCTAATGGAAATCAATAAGTAAAAAAGCAAGTGCATTAAATAACATAGGGTACTTGGTAAACACTATTTTGATCAAAAAAGTATAAAGCTGTCCCACCACGGCAAGGTGTACCCATTTGAGACAGTAACTACACTAACGGTTAAAACCTACCTAGTGTGAATAGTGGCAGAGTCTCTGGGTCCCAAACGGACACCCAGCTTCAGAGGGACTATAAATGAACTACACAGCTCAGTAGAAAGGAGGCCACACCCTATTTGTACTGAATACAAAAATGCTGAAGAAAAAACAAAAAAACTGAACTGAAGTAGACTTGAATGACATGCATGATGTAAAAGCATGTTCACACTGGCCATAAGAGCAAGCAAAACCAAAGGAAAAACAATGTATGTATATACCCTAATGGAAATCAATAAGTAAAAAAGCAAGTGCATTAAATAACATAGGGTACTTGGTAAACACTATTTTGATCAAAAAAGTATAAAGCTGTCCCACCACGGCAAGGTGTACCCATTTGAGACAGTAACTACACTAACGGTTAAAACCTACCTAGTGTGAATAGTGGCAGAGTCTCTGGGTCCCAAACGGACACCCAGCTTCAGAGGGACTATAAATGAACTACACAGCTCAGTAGAAAGGAGGCCACACCCTATTTGTACTGAATACAAAAATGCTGAAGAAAAAACAAAAAAACTGAACTGAAGTAGACTTGAATGACATGCATGATGTAAAAGCATGTTCACACTGGCCATAAGAACAAGCAAAACCAAAGGAAAAACAATGTATGTATATACCCTAATGGAAATCAATAAGTAAAAAAGCAAGTGCATTAAATAACATAGGGTACTTGGTAAACACTATTTTGATCAAAAAAGTATAAAGCTGTCCCACCACGGCAAGGTGTACCCATTTGAGACAGTAACTACACTAACGGTTAAAACCTACCTAGTGTGAATAGTGGCAGAGTCTCTGGGTCCCAAACGGACACCCAGCTTCAAGTCTACTTCAGTTCAGTTTTTTTGTTTTTTCTTCAGCATTTTTTCTTCATTTATAGTCCCTCTGAAGCTGGGTGTCCGTTTGGGACCCAGAGACTCTGCCACTATTCACACTAGGTAGGTTTTAACCGTTAGTGTAGTTACTGTCTCAAATGGGTACACCTTGCCGTGGTGGGACAGCTTTATACTTTTTTGATCAAAATAGTGTTTACCAAGTACCCTATGTTATTTAATGCACTTGCTTTTTTACTTATTGATTTCCATTAGGGTATATACATACATTGTTTTTCCTTTGGTTTTGCTTGCTCTTATGGCCAGTGTGAACATGCTTTTACATCATGCATGTCATTCAAGTCTACTTCAGTTCAGTTTTTTTGTTTTTTCTTCAGCAATTTATAGAACTTAGTAGAGGATCAGATGAGTGGGTTTGTGGGAACTGGTTTGGGATAAATTACCAATTGGCTAGCACACCTGGGGAGGTTAGATGATCAAATGCATTAGACCTGTCTACATCCATGTGCTGTAACACCTTGCACCAGATTATTCAAAAGTACAACTCATCCCGCATAATTATAGGCATCATATGGCTATGTGGACAGAAAAATAAAACAGTTATAACTCTGTGAAGAAGGTGAGGAAAACAGCAAAACTGCAAAAATAAAAATTAGCCCCATCATGAAGGGGTTAAACTGCTTTGTCTAGTTTAAGCTTCCACCACCTATAAGCTGGCTTTCTTTGTGTCAGAAATTTGTACAAAAAGTTTGTCGCTGTTTTGGAAACTGTTCCTCTCTCTCGAAAAACCACAACCCATGCCTACCTGTTTAACCCCTTAATGACCGCCGATACGCCTTTTAACGGCGGTAGTTAAGGGTACTAAAACCGTTAATTCACGGCGCTGTGATTTAAGTGAATAGCGCCCCCCAGTGTCAGATTTTCTCCGGGGTCTCGGCTGCCAGGGGTAGCCGAGACCCCAGAAAACATGAATCGGTCGGTTTTTACCGACCCCGTTTTTGCGATCGCCGTTATTAACCCTATAACGGCGACCGCAAAAAAAGCCGCGATTTTACATTTAATTTCTCTCTCCTCTGATGTGATCGCACATCAGAGGAGAGAGAAATAGGGTCCCCGATCCCCCCAGGTACCTCTCCATGGCCCTCCGTCCCCTACCGGTGGTCCCACGTCCCGCTGCCATCTTGAAAATGGCGGGCGCATGCGTAGTGCGCCCGCCGGGAATCTGCCGGCTCTGACTGGCAGATTCCATTCATTATTTTGATTACTATGATAAACGATCATAGTGATCAAAATAAAAAAAATAGTACATAACCCCCCCCGTTTATCACCCCCTTATATAGGCAAATATAATGAAATAAAGAAAATATTTTTTTTTTCAGTTTTCCATTAGGGTTAGGGTAAGGGTTGGGCTAGGGTTAGGGCTAGGGTTAGGGCTAGGGTTAGGGTTAGGGCTAGGGTTGGGCTAGGGTTAGGGTTAGGGTTAGGCTAGGGTTAGGGTTGGGCTAGGGTTAGGGTTGGGCTAGGGTTGGGCTAGGCATAGGGTTGGGCTAGGGTTAGGGTTGGGCTAGGGTTAGGGTTGGGCTAGGGTTAGGGTTAGGGTTAGGCTAGGGTTAGGGCTAGGGTTAGGGCTCGGGTCACGGCTAGGGTTTGAATTAGGGTTAGGGCAAACTAGGATTATGGTTAGAATTAGGATTAGGGATTAGGGTTGGGATTAGGGTTAAGGTTGGGATTAGGGTTAGGGGTGAGTTGGGGTTAGGGTTGGAGCAAGAATTGAGGGGTTTCCACTATTTACCAACTTTGGGGGGTCTAAAAATTGGGGTCTAAAAAATCACTTTTGTGGAAATAAAAAAGACTTTTAATTTTCACGGCTCTGCGTTTATAAACTTTTGTGAAGCGCTTGGGGGCTCAAAGTGCTCACCACACATCTAGATAAGATCCTTAGGGGGTCTAATTTCCAAAATGGGGTCACTTGTGGGGGGTTTCCACTGTTTAGGCCCATCAGGGGCTCTGCAAACGCAACATGATGCCCGCAGACCATTCCATCAAAGTCTGCATTCCAAAATGGCACTCCTTCCCTTCCGAGCTCTCCCATGCACCCAAACAGTGATTCCCCCCCACATATGGGGTATTGGCGTACTCAGGACAAATCGCACAACAACTGTGTAGGTATGATTTCTCCTGTTACCCTTGTAAAAATAAAAATTTGGGGGCGAAAAGATCATTTTTGTGGAAAAAAAATGGATTTCTTATTTTCACGGCTGTACGTTATAAACTTCTGTGAAGCACTTGAAGGTTCAAAGTGCTCACCACACATCTAGATAAGTTCCTTAATGGGTCTAGTTTCCAAAATGGGGTCACTTGTTGGAGTTTTCCACTGTTTAGGCACATTAAGGGCTCTCCTAACGCAACACGGCATCCAATCTCAATTCCAGCCAATTCTGCGCTGAAAAAGTCAAACGGCGCTCCATCCCTTGCGAGCTCTGCTGTGTGCTGAAAAAGTGGTTTACCCCCACATATGGGGTATTGGCATATTCAGGAGAAATTGTACAACAAATTTTGTGGTTGATTTTCTCTTTTAACACTTGTGAAAATAAAAAAAATTGGTTCTGAATTAAATTTTTTGCAAAAAAAAGTTAAATGTTAGTTTTTTCCTTCCACATTGCTTTAGTTCCTGTGAAGCACTTAAAGGGTTAATAAACTTCTTGAATGTGGTTTTGAGCACCTTGAGGGGTCTAGTGTTTAGAATGGTGCCACTTTTGGGTATTTTCTGTCATGTACACCCCTCAAAATGACTTTAAATATGATGTAGTCCCTAAAAAAATGGTTTTGTAAATTTTGTTGTAAAAATGAGAAATCGCTGGTCAACTTTTAACCCTTATAACTTCCTAACAAAAAAAAATTTTGCTTCCAAAATTGTGCTAATGTAAAGTAGACATGTGGGAAATGTTATTTATTAAGAAATTTGTGTGACACATGTCTCTGATTTAAGGGCATAAAAATTTAATATTTTAAAATTGCAAAATTTTCTAAATTTTTGCCATATTTCTGTTTTTTTCATAAATAAACACAAGACATATCGAAGAAATTTTACCACTAACATGAAGTACAATATGTCATGAAAAAACAATCTTAGAATCAGCGGGATCCATTAAAGCGTTCCAGAGTTATAACCTCATAAAGGGACAGTGGTCAAAATTGTAAAAATTGGCCTGGTCATTAAGCTGCAAACTGGCTCTGTCGCTAAGGGGTTAAACAGGAGCAAAAGTATCTAAGATTCACAATACATTTGGTGCAAGTTATACCATAATTTGTGTATTTAGGTAAGGAAATCTTCCTCATAATGTAGAAATTCTGAGCAATGTTCACATCTTTGCATCTTGATGTAGCAGTGCCTTACTGCATTAATTAGAATTGTCTTATTTCTTTTTTTTTTTTACAAAAAAAAGTTTTCCTTTTCCAATCTTCTGACAGTAACGTGAAACAATTACTAATTCTGTGACATGAGGAGAAACATCTCTTATGCACAAAAATGATACTGCAGTCACATTTTTTGTCATTATCAACTAAAAAGCTCTCCAAATGTTGCCAAGCAACATCACTTTCCCTCTTTTGACCTCCAGTGGTCTTGTACTAATGATTCAGAGAGAAGAGATCTCTTTAAATGGTTGTTCTTCCCAGGCCCCTAAGCCTAGACTATTCATTGCTATCACATATGATTTAGAGTAAATGCTCATGCTCTGATAAAATTGAATAAAAGATGCATTTTCTTCAAAATGACCACATTTACATATGTGAACATGATAAAATGATTAATTTCTATGCTGGGTGCAAATTTGCATTAGAAAAACAAAACACTTAATTTAAGTATGTACATTGTTAGCATAACAAAAATGTGGAGGAAAACGGGCTGTGTTTGTGCTGCAGTATTCACGCAGTCATGCAGAACTAATTTCTTGGATGTCTAGTAATGCACACAAAGCTGCTCTGTAGCAGCTACTGACAATGAGCAAGCGACTGAGAAAATAGAGCTTGATGAACACGGTCACATCTCTTGACTATGAAAATCCTTTCCACAAATCAAGCTGTCGTAATGGTGTTATTATGTCTAATTATTACAGAAAAAGAATTTCCCTGTCTGTGGCAATGCTCAGACATATCGCCCTAACTACAAGTTACTGCCATACTCCTTGCCAGTAGCAATGTTATACTGATTACTTCTACTGCTTTATTTTTGCATTGCTAGATCTGAAACAAAAAGGCAAAGTCTATTTTAAAAGATTTCTCTGGCAGTATTTGGGACATTGCCATTGGACTTGAAATCTATTCCTCCACATTCTGTGCGCTTAATTAGCAGGGGATTTAGATCATCTTTATATATTAGTGTCCAAGTCTGTCCTTAGTCTGACAAAGTCATGAAGTGTTTCTGAGCCAAAGTTTAAATGGAGTCTCCTTGGTGCTATAATGCAATCTATTCTTGCTGGCCTCAACCATATGCCTGAGGTTTATTGGCTCCTTAAAAGATGCACAACAAGAGGAAAATACAAATTGACATTTTCTCATCACTGACTCAATCAATGAGATTTGTCTGCATCTTGCTCTCTTTCAGCATTAGACTAAATGGAATAAGAAAAAAAACATTATGTTTCTCCCTAGGATGTACGTATTCAACATTGAAAAGGAACAACTTCTGTGCATACTTATTCATAAAGAAGAACCTGAAAATGACTTGGTTGAAGAAGATTAATCAATAATTTGGTAGTGATTTAAGTAACGGGCTATTAACTAAAATGCAAATGAACAATTACTAAGCAGTATCAGTTCAATTTATATATATTGTAACTATAACTGGCTTAGTGATCGGACCCAAAGAGTGGTTGTAAATGTCTGCACATTAAGTTGGAAGAATGTCTCAAGTGGCATACGACAGGGCTCTGTCCTGGGCACTGTATTGTGCAACACCTTTATCAATGATTTAGGTTAAGGAATTGAGGGTAAACTGACCAGAATGGAGGAATAACCGGAACAAGAAACGGCAACTACAGAAGCTGTGCCAGCTTTGACACATTGAATACCAGGCCACTGACACTCAATCAGATTTAGTCAAGGAACCATAGGGTGCGGAGGATGCCATGTGTGGGCTCAATGGATTCAAGTCGATTCTTGTCAATTATGTGTAGAGTTTATACACAAGGAAGACATGGAATATGCTCTGAGGAAATTAAATGATTCAAAGTTGTGTTCTCATGAGGGTGAGACCTCTTACATTTGTGTCTGTGCTTAAAGATATGCTGATGGACTGTCCCCGATAAGTGGGGATGGATTACAGAAAGCCTATCAAGTCTGACTAATTAAGATGGGGGAGCAATATGATGATACAGCATTTAATCTTAATTATCCAGATGTAAAATCAGTAATGCTGGAGCCATATATTTATCTATATGTTTATTTTTGAAGGTATGCGTTTTTCTTTGGTTGGTTAGTTAAACAGACTATTGTTCATATAAGCATGTAATTTTGACTTTTAACCCCTTAACGACCGCCGATACGCCTTTTAACGGTGGTAGTTAAGGGTACTAAAACTACATCGCCGTTGATTTACGGCGCTGTGATTTAAGAGAATAGCGCCCCCCAGTGTCGGATTTTCTCCGGGGTCTCGGCTGCCGTGGGTAGCCGAGACCCCAGAGAACATGAATCGGTCGGTTTTTACCGACACCGCTGTTGTGATCGCCGTTATTAACCCTATAAAGGCGACCGCAAAAAAAAAAAAAGCCGCGATTTTACATTTAATTTCTCTCCTCTGATGTGCGATCACATCAGAGGAGAGAGAAATTAAATGTAAAATTGCGGCTTTTTTTTTTTTTGGTTGGTTAAACACAGACTATTGTTCATATAAGCATGTAATATTGACTTTTAACCCCTTAACGACCACCGATACGCCTTTTAACGGCGGTAGTTAAGGGTACTAAAACCACACCGCCGTTAATTCACGGTGCTGTGATTTAAAAGAATAGCGCCCCCCAGTGTCGGATTTTCTCCGGGGTCTCAGCTGCCGTGGGTAGCCGAGACCCCAGAGAACATGAATCGGTCAGTTTTTACCGACCCCGCTTTTGCGATCGCCGTTTTTAACCCTATAACGGCGACCGCGAAAAAAAAACAACGCGATTTTACATTTAATTTCTCTCTCCTCTGATGTGATCGCACATCAGAGGAGAGAGAAATAGGGTCTCCGATCCCCCGCGGTACCTCTCCGTGGCCCTCCGTCCCCTCCCGGTGGTCCCACGTCCCGCCTGCGTCCTCCAATGGGCGCCGCCATCTTGAAAATGGCGGGCGCATGCGCAGTGCGCCCGCCGGGAATCTGCCGGCTACCGGCTGGCAGATTCCATTCATTATTTTGATCACTATGATAAGCGATCATAGTGATCAAAATAAAAAATAGTACATAACCCCCCCCCCCGTTTATCACCCCCTTATATAGGCAAATATAATGAAATAAAGAAAATATTTTTTTTTTCAGTTTTCCATTAGGGTTAGGGTTAGGGTTGGGCTAGGGTTAGGGTTGGGGTAGGGTTAGGGCTAGGGTTAGGGCTAGGGTTAGTGTTGGGCTAGGGTTAGTGTTGGGTTAGGGTTAGGGTTGGGCTAGGGTTAGGGTTAGGGTTGGGCTAGGGTTAGGGTTGGGCTAGGGTTAGGGTTAGGGTTGGGCTAGGGTTAGGGTTGGGCTAGGGTTGGGCTAGGGTTACGGTTGGGCTAGGGTTAGGACTAGGGCTAGGGTTAGGGCTCGGGTCACAGCTAGGGTTAGAATTAGGGATAGGGCAAACTAGGATTAGGGTTAGAATTGGGATTAGGGATTAGGGTTGGGATTAGGGTTAGGGTTGGGATTAGGGTTAGGGGTGTATTGGGGTTAGGGTTGGAGCAAGAATTGAGGGGTTTCCACTATTTACCAACTTTGGGGGTCTAAAAATTGGGGTCTAAAAAATCACTTTTGTGGAAATAAAAAAGACTTTTTATTTTCACGGCTCTGCGTTTATAAACTTTTGTGAAGCGCTTGGGGGTTCAAAGTGCTCGCCACACATCTAGATAAGTTCCTTAGGGGGTCTAATTTCCAAAATGGGGTCACTTGTGGGGGGTTTCCACTGTTTAGGCCCATCAGGGGCTCTGCAAACGCAACATGATGCCCGCAGACCATTCCATCAAAGTCTGCATTCCAAAATGGCACTCCTTCCCTTCCAAGCTCTCCCATGCGCCCAAACAGTGGTTCCCCCCAAATATGGGGTATCGGCGTACTCAGGACAAATCACAAAACAACTGTGCGGGTATGATTTCTCCTGTTACCCTTGTAAAAATAAAAATTTGGGGGTGAAAAGATCATTTTTGTGGAAAAAAAATGTATTTTTTATTTTCACGGCTCTACGTTATAAACTTCTGTGAAGCACTTGAAGGTTCAAAGTGCTCACCACACATCTAGATAAGTTCCTTAATGGGTCTAGTTTCCAAAATGGGGTCACTTGTTGGGGGTTTCCACTGTTTAGGCCCATCAGGGGCTCTGCAAATGCACCATGATGCCCGCAGACCATTCCATTAAAGTCTGCATTCCAAAATGGCACTCCTTCCCTTCCAATCTCTCCCATGCACCCAAACAGTAGTTCCCCCCCACATATGGGGTATCAGCATACTCAGGACAAATCGCACAACAACTGTGTGGGTATGATTTCTCCTGTTACCCTTGTAAAAATAAAAATTTGGGGGCGAAAAGATCATTTTTGTGGAAAAAAAATAGATTTCTTATTTTCACGGCTCTACGTTATAAACTTCTGTGAAGCACTTGAAGGTTCAAAGTGCTCACCACACATCTAGATAAGTTCCTTAATGGGTCTAGTTTCCAAAATGGGGTCACTTGTTGGAGTTTTCCACTGTTTAGGCATATTAAGGGCTCTCCGAACGCAACATGGCATCCGATCTCAATTCCAGCCAATTCTGCGTTGAAAAAGTCAAACGGCGCTCCATCCCTTGCGAGCTCTGCCGTGTGCTGAAAAAGTGGTTAACCCCCACATAAGGAGTATCGGCATATTCAGGAGAAATTGTACAACAAATTTTGTGGTTGATTTTCTCTTTTAACACTTGTGAAAATAAAAAAATTGGTTCTGAAGTAAATTTTTTGCAAAAAAAAGTTAAATGTTAATTTTTTCCTTCCACATTGCTTTAGTTCCTGTGAAGCACTTAAAGGGTTAATAAACTTCTTGAATGTGGTTTTGAGCACCTTGAGGGGTCTAGTGTTTAGAATGGTGCCACTTTTGGGTATTTTCTGTCATGTACACCCCTCAAAATGACTTTAAATATGATGTGGTCCCTAAAAAAGATGGTTTTGTAAATTTTGTTGTAAAAATGAGAAATCGCTGGTCAACTTTTAACCCTTATAACTTCCTAACAAAAAAAAATTTTGCTTCCAAAATTGTGCTGATGTAAAGTAGACATGTGAGAAATGTTATTTATTAAGAAATTTGTGTGACATATCTCTCTGATTTAAGGGCATAAAAATTTAAAATTTTAAAATTGCAAAATTTTCTAAATTTTCGCCATATTTCTGTTTTTTTCATAAATAAACGCAAGACTTATTGAAGAAATTTTACCACTAACATGAAGTACAATATGTCACGAAAAAACAATCTTAGAATCAGCAGGATCCATTAAAGCGTTCCAGAGTTATAACCTCATAAAGGGACAGTGGTCAGAATTGTAAAAATTGGCCTGTTCATTAAGATGCAAACTGGCTCTGTCGCTAAGGGGTTAAGTTGATGTCTGTGATAGCATATTGTGTTGTTATCTTGGATGACAGAGGCACAGGGTAATTGAACAATAGATGTTTGTTAATATATTGATTACACATTGTCCAGGCCTGCTAGTTTGTTGACCTGCAAAACAGAGGACAAACTTTGTAAATTGATTAAACACTCAAACAATGCATGATAATTTCATCACACCTTCCTCTTGACCTCTGGATGAAGGATTGAAGGACAACAGTTGTGAGCTATATAAGTGGGATATGCCTCTGTATCAGGTTATCCAAGAGATCCAGAGATTCAAAGAACCATAGACTCTTTACAAAAGCATAGTCAGGAACAGTCTACAGGACAGCAGCCATGGCATCATGGCTCCATCAAGAGGGACACAGATTTGACATTCTACAGAATGCCAGCTTAGAAGACAACAGCCCCGGCTGAAAGAATACAGATCTGCTCCACTGACCATCACTGAACTAATGAGTACATTTGGAGAAATCAGGATTTGGACCCACTGGTCACATGAGCCCCATGGATATGATGGGGAAAGGCAGTATTTGGACCCACCGGTTACCTGGCTCCAAGGAGACATTCGGAGAAGCCAGGTTGTGACACTCTGTACACCTGGCCTTGTACCTCAATGGACTGTTAATTTCATAAGCTTGTTGATACCTCCTCTCTATGCATGCCACAGATGGGGCAGATGGCCCAAGAAGCCCTGAAGTCACAGCTGCTCTTATCCCGGCAAGTCAGCGGAAGGATGAGACTCTAATTTTGCACCATCTTGAATATTTTGCTTGGACTGTTCTATGTGTTGTCTGTTTTGTGGCTCCATCAAGTATTGCCACACTGTTTTACCCTCACCCTGTGTTGTCTGAGTAGTATTATGCCCATGTAAAAGGAGAGAGGGCGTTTGGTGCCATGATCCCTGGTCCATGCAGTCTCAAGCTAGTGGGCAAGAGCAACCTCTAACCCTCGTGTCTCCACACAGTCATTCTGACACAATCAGATCTTTTAGATTTAGCAGGGCAGCAAATCTTAGAAAGCTAACCCTGCTCATACCAGGCTCTGTTTATACATAGCTATAATCACTAAAGAGGGCAGAGTCAGATAAGGAAGCACATGTTTCTGTAGTCCAACAACAATAATCACAAGGTGATAAAACCTTCAGACCTGAGTAATCAACAGTACACAGCCTGATCAGTAACACATCTTTGAATTTTGCGTCATCAGATTATATAGCAAAAACCTGCTGACAAATTCTCACACATATCAAACCGTTCTGACATGTCTTGGTTGGTACGTGGAATAAAGCAAATGTTTCTTGGTTAATATGTAATATCAACATGAGAATGTATTGTATTGTGAATTAGAGTGTAATGTATGGTTGACAATACATTCTTCTTCCTGTATATTTTAATATCTAATTTCTTTAGCAGAAAGTGTAAACACATAGGACCACTATTATCCAATATTATTTCATGAGTTTAAAGTCATAATTCTAATATAAAAAAGATCAGACTTTCAGAAAAAAAAAACAGTTTGACAAGAATAGTTTGACTCATTCTTAAGGCTAAATATGTATTCCCAAAACATAATGGCATATGCAAGATCATTTGCACAAATTAATTTGTTATCTGGCTTGAAAATATAGAATTGATAGTCTAGGGGATATTGTTGTTTTTAATTATTTGATTCAAGTAATTAGGGAGATTAGCTTGTGAGTCTACACCAAAAAGTCTCTTGTGATGCTATTATGATAATGTCTTTTTGAACAGGACTGAATTTTATACCTACATCAAATGATTTATCAGAATTTAAGCTATTTTATAAAATCATGTAATCAATGCTTTGTCCATTGTAAAAAAGTTTATGTGATTCATTTAACATGCAAGATAAAAAGTAATCTTGTTAGCTTGTCTATTCATAACAAATAATGTTATATGTTATCTTTGGTGCTCAGGATTCTTTAACTAAGGGTAGATTCATGTTATTTAGAATGACATACCTGAATAAATTAATGACATATAAGAAACGTTCTTGCTGTCCCCATCATCAAAACAATATTTACAGAATTAGAAAAAGAATTATCAAATAATATGTGGTCATTATATGTTAATAAAATAAACAGTGTTGCCCTTTTACCCTAACCATCACCAATCTGTTCTTGCTGTGGGGTGACTCAGAAAGAAGACTCCTTGTATTCCTAACATTTTATATTACATTTCTGTCTGTAAAATTTGCAGTTTCACATGAATTTGAACATCAGGCAGTTTGATTAATCAGGATTGCAATATTATAAATATTTACTAGCTATTGAACCCATTCTACGCCCGGCTAGCGAGCATTTTTATTGGTATATTGTCTCCCATCCTGGTATGTGCTGCCCCCTCCTATTCTGGTATGCATGGCACCCCTAATCCCTATCCTGGTATGCATGGTACCCTCACTCCCCCAATCCTGGAATGCATGGCACCCTATTCCTCATCCTGGTATGCATGGCCCCCTCACCCCCCAATCCTGGTATGCATGGTCCTCTCAATCCCGTATCCTGGTATGCATGGTCCTCTCATCCCCCTATCCTGGTATGCATGGTCCTCTCATCCCCCTATCCTGGTATGCATGGTCCTCTCACACCCCCATCCTGGTATGCATGGTCCTCTTACCTCCCCCCTATCCGGGTATGCATGGTCCTCTCACCCCCCTATCCTGGTATGCATGGTCCTCTCACCCCCCTATCCTGGTATGCATGCTCCTCTCACCCCCAATCCTGGTATGCATGGTCCTCTCACCCCCCATCTTGGTATGCATGGTCCTCTCACCTCCCTTTCCTGGGTGCATGGACCTCTCACCCCCCTATCCTGGTATGCATGGTCCCCTCACCCCCATTCCTGGTATGCATGGTCCTCTCACCCCCTTTTCCTGGTATGCATGGTCCTCTCACCCTCCAATCCTGGTATGCATGGTCTTCTCACCCTCCAATCCTGGCATGCATGGTCTTCTCACCCCCTAATCCTGGTATGCATGGTCCCCTCACTCCCCTTTCGCGGTATGCATGGTCCCCTCACTCCCTTTTTGTGGTATGCATGGTCCCCTCACTCCCCTTTCATGGTATGCATGGTCCCCTCACCCTCGTTTCATGGTATGCATGGTCCTCTCACCCCCTATGCTGGTATGCATGGTCCTCTCACCCCCCTTTCGTTGTATGCATGGTCCTCTCACCCCCCTTTCATGGTATGCATGGTCCCCTCACCCCCCTATCCTGATATGCATGGTCCCCCCACCCCCCTTTTGTGGTATGCATGGTCCTCTAGCCCTCATATCCTGGTATGCATGGTCCTCTCACCTCCCCATCCTGGTATGCATGGTACCTCTTACCACGATAGGGAGGTATGTATGGTCCCCCTCACCCCCTATCCTGATATGTATGGTCCCCCTCACCCCTATTAAACTGCACGCATACCCCAAAAAAAACCATTTATACTCACCCTTCTTTCCTGTGCTCCAGCGCTGTCACGTTCTGCAGGAGGCCGGGGGACGAGTCTGGCACCGGAGTACGTGCATGCCCATAGTGCTGTCTGGCACCATATTGCTGAAGACACACTGCACCCACAAATATAAGGAGCCATGACTTGGCTTGTGGGCTTATCTATTTTGGCCAAAATATGAACCAATACCTCATTTAATGTATTTATCATATGCATTAATTTTTTGCATTTTTTTTGCAGGATGCAGCCAGGCCTCTTTTTGTTGACTTGGTTTATTGTGGCATCTTTCCCTGTGTGTTGCATATTATCGTGCTGGTGCAGTCCACCTGATAATACTATGGGCGTCATTACTAGACTGCAAGCCAGACACTTGCATCACACTTGCCTGTGTGACTGGCGTCCTGTGCAAGCCATATCAATGTGCAATTTTTTTTCGACTAGGCAGCCAACCCCTCCATAGTCTGGTAGGTGTGGGGTGGCAGTTTTTATCAGTAGTTTGCACATGTGCTGCCCCTTGCCTTTATTAGTGGAGGCCTGCTGTGTCCTGCTAATGTGCATTTGTCATCAGACAGGGTTTTCGGAAGGCCACATCTCATGGTATGTCTTTTTCTGATTTTTTCTGTTAGCTGTTCTGATATTAGTGTTAGGACCCACAAATATAAGGAGCCGTGACATGGCTTGTGGGCTTATCTATTTTGGCCAAAATATCAACCAATACCTCATTTAATGTATTTATCATATGAATTAATTTTTTACACTTTTTTTGAAGGATGCAGCCAGGCCTCTTTTTGTTGGCTTGGTTTATTGTGGCGTCTGTCCTTGTGTGTTGCATATCACAGTGCTGGGGCAGCCCACCTGATTATACTATGGGCGTCATTAATAGGCTGCAAGCCAGGCACTTGCATCATACTTACCTGTGTGACTGGCGTCCTATGCAAGCCATATCAATGTGCAATTTTTTCTACAAGTCAGCCAACTCCTCCATGGTCTGGTAGGTGTGGGGTGGCTGTGTTTATCCATGTTTGCACCTGTGCTGCCCCTTGCCTTTGTTAGTTGAGGCCTGCTGTGTCCTGCTAATGTACATTTGTCATCAGACAGGGTTTTGAGAAGGCCACGTATCATGGTATGTGTTTTTTTATTTTTTCTATGTTAGCTGTTCTGATATTAGTGTTAGGACCCACAAATATGACGAGCCATGACATGGCTTGTGAGCTTATCTATTTTGGCCAAAATATCAACCAATACCTCATTTAATGTATTTATCATATGCATTAATTTTTTGAACTTTTTTTCAGGATGCAGCCAGGCCTCTTTTTGTTGGCTGGGTTTATTGTGGTGTCTGTCCCTGTGTGTGACATATTATAGTGCTGGTGCAGCCCGCCTGATAATACTATGGGCGTCATTAATACGCTGCAAGCCAGACACTTGCATCAACTTACCTGTGTGACTGGCGTCCTATGCAAGCCATATCAATGCACAATTTTTTCTACTAGGCAGCCAATCCCTCCATAGTCTGGTAGGTGTGGGGTGACTGTTTTTATCAGTAGTTTGCACGTGTGCTGCCCCTTGCCTTTATTAGTGGAGGCCTGCTGTGTCCTGCTAATGTGCATTTGTGATCAGACAAAGCTCGTGAAATTCCCAATTCTGAAGAGACTTTTCTCGTGGACTTTTTTAGACTCTGAACAAATGTTTCAGCAACAAGTTAGTTATTATTTTCTGTACAGGCTGTTTTGGGTCGACCAGTTTTTGGAGCATTAAGGATTGAGGCAGTGGCATCAAGTTTGTCACGAATGCGCTAAATAGTTTGTCTGTTTGGGGCTTGAGTACCAAATGTTTCAACCCAATTTGCTCTAACTGTTTCAGCATTTTGAGATTTCCAATACCCTTTTAAAATCCATTTTCTTTGATCTGTATTTAAATTATTTGCCATTATGGGTTATCTGAATTATCTGAAAAGAAAACAGATTTGGGGGAGATTTATCTGTAAAAACTGGAGCTGTGAAACTGACTCAGTTGCCCTTAGAAACCAATTAGATTCCACCTTTCATTTTCCAAAGAGTCTGTGAAGAAGGAAAAGTGGAATCTGATTGGTTGCTAAGGGCAACTGAGTCAGTTTCACTTTACACCATGTTTGATAAATCTCCCCCTTCATAACCCTATTACATATACTGTCCACCTACTTTTGGACAACTATAAAAAAAAAAATATATATATATATATCCATTAGCATTCGGTTCCGCTAGTTCCAGCGCAGTCAGACTTGCAGTCAGGTGACAACTAGTGTTGGCTGTCAGTGAATAGAACACTGCAGATGCAGCTGACACGCTAGTTGGCACATGACAACAAGTGGGCAGAGCGCCTCCTCATGGTTATATGATAACTGCTGGAAACTACAGAGCCCGACCATCAAGTTTGACAATCATGTTTGAGTCAAATTTCCTGAAATCCGCTGTTTCATGGAAATGCAATCATTTTGAGATTCAATTTGAGATTCGCAAGAACAAGAAACTTGGCCCAGACTATCTCCCATGCTGCTGAAGCATCGGAGTGTGAGCTAATTTAATTTTGCATTGCTGCACAATCCTCACCATAATGGCCTGCAGCTATGACATCTTATTATCATACCTTGTACAGTGGTGGTCAGTACCTGGTCAATCACAGATCGAAGGTTCCAAGCGGAGCACAGTTTGTCATTTTCCATCTCTATAGTCATTGGAAAAGTCACTCTCTCCTGTAGAGTGTAAGCTTTTATAGTAAGCGGGGTCTTCTCTCCCATTTGTAAAATTTTATCTCTTATGGTCAGCAGGGTTCTCTCGATCTCTATCCTGCAGAGTGTACTCTCTTATAATCAGCAGTACTCTCTCTATCTCACTCCTACAGAGTATAAATTCTTTTAGTTAGCAGGGTTCTCTCGCTCTCTTTCTTCTTTCCCCACATGTATTTTTGAGCAGTTACAAACTTTCCAGTATTGAGATTTGCATGAATTTATTTGCTGTGAATCGAATTTTTAGGCAAAATTCGGCAATGTCTGCAAATTGAAATTTTAAAAGATCAGCTCTTCTCAAGCTTAGCGCACCCAGCATACAGATAGAAAAATACCTAATTCGATTGTGGATTACTAATTCAGTGCTGATGTATTAGACTGAAAATGAGAGTAATAGTCTTAGTCTATCAATACTAACTCAAAGATTCAAGAGTTATTTAAAGAACTGCTCTAGCTGTATATTTACTCAGTGTGACTGTAACTTTATCTGTCATGTCCCACAAGGGTCGGTCCAGCAAACATCACAACAAACACCAACAAAGGGGATGGGAAAAGGGAGAGGAAGCCCCTAACAATAGGGAACAAGGATGGGGACTTCCTAACACAGCCTTTGCCTACCCCTAAGCACCCCTAATGCCCCGTGTGAGTCCTTCCCCCACCACCATCACATCCCTTGCACTTATCTAGGTGTGTGGTGAGCACTTTGAACCCCCAATGCCCTGGCATGAAAACAGAAAAAATCATATTTTTTCCACAAACATGATCTTTTAGTCCCCAATTTATTATTTTCCCAAGGGTATCAGGAGAAATTGGAACCCAAAAGTTGTTGTCCAATTTGTCTTGAGAATGCTGATACCCTATATGTGGGAGAAAACTACTATATGGGCACATTGTCGGGGCTCGGAAGGGAAGCAGTGACGTTTTGGATTGCAGACTTTGATGGACTGGTCAGTGGGCATCATGTCGCGTTTGGAGAGCCCCTGATGTACCTAAACTGTGGAAACCCCCATAAGTGACTCCATTTTGGAAACTAGACCCCCAAAGGAACTTATCTAGATGTGTGGTTAGAACTTTGAGCCCCCCAAGTGCTTCACAGAAGTTTATAACGTAGAGCCATAAAAATAAAAAAAATCATATTTTTTCTGAAAAATGATATTTTCACCCCCAATATTTTATTTTCCCGAGGGTAACAGAGAAATTGGACCTCAAAAGTTTTTTTACAATTCGTCCTGAGTAGGCTGATACCCCATATGTGGGGGTAAACCACTGTTTGGGCGCATGGCAGAGCTTGGAAGGGAAGGAGCACCGTTTGACTTTTTCAACACAGAATTGGCTGGAATTGAGATCAGACGCCATGTGGCGTTTGAAGAGCTCCTGATGTGCCTAAACAGTGGAAACCCCTCAATTCTAACTCCAACTCTAACCCCAACAAACCGCTAACCCTAATCCCAACCCTAACCATAACCCTAACCAAAAACCCAACCCTAACACACTCATAACTCTAATCCCAACCCTAACCCTAATCCTAACTTTAGCCCCCACCCTAACCCTAACTTTAGCCCTAATCCTAACCCTAACTTTAGCCTTAACCTTAACTTTAGCCCCTACCCTAACTTTAGCCCCAGCCCTAACCCTAACTTTAGCCCCAGCCCTAAACCTAACTTTAGCCCCAGCCCTAACCCTAACTTTAGCCCCAACACTAACTTAAGCCCCAACCCTAACCCTAACTTTAGCCCCAACCCTAACTTTAGCCCCAACCTAACTTCAGCCCCAATCCCAACTCTAATGGGAAAATGGAAATAAATACTTTTTTATTTTATTTTTTCACTAACTAAGGGGGTGATAAAGGAGCGTTTGATTTACTATTTATAGCGGGCTTTATGTTTGGCAGCTGTCACACGCTAAAAGAAGCTTTTTATTGCAAAAAATAGTTTTTGCATCACCACATTTTGAGAGCTATAATTTTTCCATATTTTGGCCCGCAGACTTATTTGAGGTCTTATTTTTTGTGGGACAAGTTGACGTTTTTATTGGTACTATTTTCAGGTGCATGACATTTTTTGATCGCTTTTTATTCCGATTTTTGGGACGCAGAATGAAAAAAACCCAGCAATTCATAAATTTCTTTTGGTGGAGCTTTTATACTGTTCCGCGTATGGTAAGATTGGTAAGGCAGTTTTATTCTTCGGGTTAGTACGATGACAGCAATACTTAATTTATATTTTTTTAAGTTTTAGCGCTTTAATACAATAAAAACAATTTTATATAAAAATAATTATTTTTGCATCACTTTATTCTGAGAGCTATAACTTTTTTTATTTTTTTCTGATGATGCTGTATGGTGGCTCATTTTTTGTGGGACAAGATCTCATTTTCAGCGGTACCATGTATATTTATATCAGTCTTTTTGATCGCGTGTTATTGCACTTTTTGTTCGGAGGTATGATGATAAAGCATTGTATTTTGCCTTTTTTTAAGGGGTTCACAAAAGGGGTTAACTTGTGGGACAGTTTTATAGGGTGGGTCATTACAGACGCAGCAATACTAAATATGTGTACTTTTATTGGTTTTTTATATTTACATAAAGAAATTAATTTATTGGGGAATATTTGTTTTCCTTTTTTATGAATTTTTTTAAAATAATATTTACACATGATAATTTTTTTTTAATTTTATTACATTGTCCCAGATTGGGACATTACAATATAAAGTCAGATCACTAATCTGACAATTTGCATAGCACTGTGTAAGATCAGCGATCTGACAGGCAGTGTAGGAGGCTTCTCAGGGCCTGCTCTTGGCAGGTACTGAAAAGCCTCCTCCCTAAAGGACCCGGAAGGACCCCGTGGCCATCTTGGATCCAGGGGTGTGCAGGGAGGAGGCCCTCAGAACAACGCAATCATGCCATTGGAACTCTGCGATTATGTTTGATCGTAGTGGGCCGGGGGTTAACCGCTCCTGGCACATAGTGTTGGGTGGAAAGGGGGAAATTGATATAGAAGGGTTAATGGTATGCATTTATATCCCTTTAACTGCATTTAATTCTTCAATTGCCTTTTGCCTTTCATTGCTATGTTTTTATTCTGATGACACAGCAGACTATTAGTCTCTGCTTCAAGGAGACTATGCTTGTTTTCATATATGTTCTCAATAGTCAGCAACAGCATGTTCTGGGTGCATGGTAAACATGGTATGACCCTGGGATAAAAGGTGGGGGCCACATGAGCTCCATAGAATTACAGGAATGTGTCAAATAATTGGTTCCACCTGTTGTAATTATATCGACCCTGCTGGTAATCTCCAGATCAGGGCCAGTATAGACAAAATAGGTGAACTTAGAGACCAATGGTTAAAACAACACAGTGCAAACAGAGACTCCTGGTGGGGTAACACATTCTGACACCCGGCCACGATCAGCTGTGCTCCCCCTGTGAGCGCAGCAGATCGCAATGACGTACTATCCCGTCCGTGGGCATTAAGGCCCAGGGCACATGGACGGGATAGTATGTCATATCTCAGAAAGGGTTTAAAATAAATAGTGGGAAGTTTTGCTTGAGAAGACAATGATAGTGACGTGCATTGCATCACTAGCAACTAGCAAGACATTGGGGGCAGTTCAATATTGAAAAAGGACATGACTGGCTACCTTTAAACATTTATTAAAGAAATCATACATTCACGATCTGACACATGCTGCCCATGGATCATAAAACACATATCAGACACATATCAGCTGCAATGAGCAGTTACAGTCATTTCTTACTTTACAGTGACTGTTCTGTGATCACTTCCTGGCTCTTTGGCAGATCACTTTTCACGCACATGCTGCACACGCACACTGCTGAGCTCGCTGGCAAACAATGTACTGAGGAATGATTGCAACACTCACTGCATCATGAGCCATAATAATAATAAAAATGTGTATTTCTTTAGTATCAAAATATTCCTCAGTATTTTACTATTCAAATGTTACTTGTACAAACAAGATAAAACATTATAGAGTAACACTGTCAAGCATAACAGCCAGGGGGTCACACAGATCCCACCACTGCAACCAGTTGTCAAGAGCAAAAGTACTGAGGGCACTACAAATACAATTGGGATCAGCCAACTACACACCAGAAATAATCATGTACTAGAGAAAAAGACGTAAACAAAAAAACAGATAAAATAATATTTCTTATTGGTAATTCTATTAGCAAAACGAAAACAACGAGTGACATTATATAAAATCAATTATTAAGCAAAAAATGCAAAGATGAACTACCAGGTGTGTCCACGCAAGGACAAGAACAAATGTTTTGCATTCCTTAGGCCTCTTACAGAAGTGTGTTTAAGTGCCACTTATATTTACTGTGACTACTTGTCTTATTTAATTGTGGGTTCCTGGTGCACACATTGGAGAAGGAGAGATAGTCCTTACGTGGTGGCTCATCTTAGCATTTTTTGTTTTTAATTATTTTTGTATTATGTCACTATTTGTTTTTGCTTTGTTACTGAAATAATTATTTTTATTGGTCATCCAAATGTTTTTTGCACTCTTCTTTTTCTCTAGTACAACAATCGTCAAGGTAGTGCAGCTCAGTTGCCTCCAGTAATCAGGACAATTGCGCAATTGACTGATGAGGGATGAATGCGCCATGGTTGCTTCCACTTCTAGGCCAGATATTGATGGAGCTTACAGTAAGTGTATGGTATATATTCCTCCAATTCCAACTCATGGAATATATACATATATATATATATATATATATATATATATATATATACCGGTATGGTCAATGCCAGCTCCACAATAACACCAAAAAAGGAACCTCCATTAGCTACCACCACCAATCTTTTATACTGGCCAATTGGACACCCATTAAATGTAGTGTATGTCTTCAAGAATGCAGTTTAGCCAGCAAAAGCAACAGAGCTATTATATTTTATATATTTAATCCAGAAAGGTAGGCAGTGTTTATAAAAATATACAAAGATGATAGAAAATGGAAACAAAACAATATGATATATGCAATTACATAAAATATAAAAATAATAAAGAAAGAAAATTACCCTACCAGATGTGACGGAAATGGTTCTGAGCTTGGTGGAGGAAACCACTCCGATCGGGAATATTGAACACTCTCAAAGCGAACTTATGCGTTCCAGAATGAACTAAGAAAGAGACCCAAATTTTTATTTTTAGCAGCCCACATATCCTCCTTGATGAGCTCACATGTGGACTAGTTATGGGATCTGCTAGGTCCTTCAGAATTCCATGAGATGCCAATCTTACAGGACATCTTCACCTCTGAAGGTCTCAGTCGATTGATATATGTTTGTTATCATGATTTTATCTGTCTATAGAGATGAAACATGGCCAGCATAGCATCATCCATCTTCCATTATAAAGTAGAAGGGGTTATAATTGCATTATGGTGATGTGAGGAAATGAGTTATGTTCAACCCTTTACTATGACGCTGAAATTATCTCCCCTAAATATTAGATCAATGTAGACCCCAATATCCATCATTGACCACTAGTTCTAAAACTTCTAAGAATATTCTTTGATCATAATAAGCCCTTTCCCTGGGAAAGATCCATCCCCGCCTCTACATAAACAGATCTCAGTCTTGTCTTATTGTCTTATTCCAGGCAAATCTTCCTTTACTTATCTGGTCACAGCAGGAGGTCCCTACTTCAATGTAGATGGGAGTGTCAGATTTCTTAATCTTCCCTAGTTATAATTTTTTTTTCTTTCCAGCTATAATTAATTCCATATGCTCAGTGTGGAGTTCTATTTCGATGGAGGTTGAAGTGTAAATTCTTGCTCTCTTCCTATATCTTTAATATGAGGGGACGTGTCCTCTCACTGGAAGTGCCTGTATGAATTTTAATTTGTAACTATGACAACCACATAGTTCAACAGACACCAAGAGTGAGTACCCTGCTTGCAAGCTTCCAATCTATGAGCAGTGAATTTATTTACTCCCTGTCCCACATTAATGACTAGAAGCGAGCAACTACTGTGTCGCTTACAGGTGCGGATAACCCGCTGAACCTCATTAGTGATAGGGATCTGGGATTCCAATTCTTCCCCGTGAACGAGGATTTCCCAGTAAGTGCAGGTCAAACAGAATTCCGGAATTAGGCCTAACCGGCATTCCAGAAATAATGTAAAAAAATTAAGTGTCCAAGCCACAGGTGCTGTAGCTTGCTTAACAGCTGGGCTCCTCTGCTGAGTAGCACACAGTTCTTACATAAACAGGCGGCATAGCTTGGTTCACGGGTGGGCAACTCCGCCGAGTAGCAGACAGTGCTTACATAAACAAGCGGCATAACTAGGTTCACGGGTGGGCTCCACTGCTGATCAGTAGACACAGGTACTAGGCCCAATGTGTTAGCTGGGCTAAATGCAGTCAAAAACTGGTTCTTACATAAACAGGCGGCACAGCTTGGTTCACGGGTGGGCTCCTCTGCTGAGTAGCAGACACAGTTACTAGGCCCAATGTGTTAGCTGGGCTAAATGCAGTCAAAAACTGGTTCTTACATAAACAGGCGGCATAGCTAGGTTCACGGGTGGGCTCCTCTGCTGAGTAGCAGACAGTCCTACAAGGCTCAAAAGGATTTTCTGGACAAGATGCGGAAAAAATTATTAGAAACACACACGGTGTAGCTCCTTTACAGGTGTACTACAGCGCTTGCTACCAGACACCGCTACTATGCCATGAAACTGTCTAATAACATTGAAAACCATTATTATTGTGAAAATAAAGTTACGCTTTTGGTGAATGAACCATTCTCAAACGGAACCTCAAACAGCCGAATTTTAAGCAAAGTGTTAGAGTTCGACGAATGGCTCGAACACCGCCCAAAACAGCTCGAATTTGAACTTGGCGAACAGTTAGACTCGAACACCGCTCATCTCTAATCAGGAGGCAGACTCAGACGGTCTCAGACCCTATATGGATTCGACAAGATTGTAGAAAGTTGAGAAAGGTACAGTATCACCGGATAACAGGTATATATAGCATAGTTTACACATTAAAAATCTATGTCTATATATCAGGAGGCAGACTCAGACGGTCTCAGGCTCAGTATGGATTCGACAAGATTGTAGAAAGTTGAGGAAGGGTAAAGTATCACTGGATAACAGGTATATATAGCATAGTTTAAACATTAAAAATCTCAGTGTATATTTCCGGAGTCCGACAAAGACACAGCCTCAGTATGGATTAGACAAGAATCTAAAAAGTAGAAAAAGGGTAATGTATTCAAAGTGTACACCAGTATACACTGTTGGGGTATTTTTAAATCTTCATATATATTTCAGTCTCAGTAAGACAGTCCAGACTCTCCGCAAGAGGAAACGAGATGGATACAAGCACAGACAGAAAGTCGAGTGATTGCAGAAATTTTGGAATTACTAATCATGGGAAAAACTCCCGGGAGAATTTTCAGAGGCGATGCTGACCCTCAATTACTTTGTCTGTGGAGATAGCGAAACAGTTCTTTGTGAAGAAAGGGTTGCTGTATCACAGTACCGTGGATCCCATCACTGTTACTCATCTCCATCAAATTGTGATCACAGGGAGAGAAGTAGACATGGTCCTCACTGCCTATCATTATCTGTCAGGTAACTTTGGAGTGCAAAAGACAAAAGCCACAGGCCGTAGGCAATTCTATTGGATTGGCATGAGAGGACACATTTAAAAATGTGGGCAGGAATGTCACACGTCTGTGAGTAGGAAAACCGTGAAAGCTGATGATAAACCACCACTGCATCTCATTGTGAGTCGACGTCCATAACAAATGGAAGCCATTGATCATCTGAAGATAGAGCCCAGCAGGACAGGGCATAGCTACGTCTTAACCATCATCTATCAGTTCACCAAATTTGTAGTGGCAGTCCCAGTGAAGGATTTAACAGCCCAGAGTACACAACGGTGGAGCATGGAGAGGTAAGTATTGCAAGTGCTGGGGCCCTGAGCAAGCAGGGGGGCCCACTCATGGGTGGCGGAACTGGCATAAGGCCCCTCATAGTACGCCGGTGTGTCTGACAGCAGGTGTACACCCCCACCATCAGAGATACTTGATTGTACTTTGAGGGACCCTGTGCCAGTGCCGTCGCCCAAGAGTGGGCCCACCCACCTGTCCAGTGCAATGGCACTCGCACGGGGCATGCGCCAGGTGGTGACCCCGGCTCTGGGGGGAGGCATCCCAGTTAGGGAGGATGAAAAAATGGCATATGTTGAACATTCAGCCGCTGCAAATGGAGGAATTGGAGAAGTCCGTGGAAGAGGAGGACAAAAGCTGGGCATTTCTCTGGTAACCTATGTGTCAGCAGGGGAAGGTGGGACAAAATCCTTTGAAACCCATGCATGGTTCATTTTAATGAAGATTAGATCATCAACATTTTGGGTCGACAGAAGGGTCCTTTTTTCTGTCAGAATTGATCCAGCAGCACTGAAGACTCTTTCGGATAGCACACTAGCAGCAGGGCAAGCGAGCTCCTGTAAGGAATATTGTGCCAATTCAGGCCAGGTGTCCAGTTTACAGGCCCAATAGTCAAAGGGGAATGACCTGTGAGGGAGAACATCAATATGGGAGGAGAAGTATTTTGTAACCATAGTTGACAACTGCTGTCTCCTGTCACTTTCAATCGATGCAGTATTACCATTCGTGTGAGTGGTATTTGAAAAATCCGTCCACAACATGGTCATGAAACCCCTGTCTGCAACACCACTTCGCATGTGTGCACCATGAACATCTCTTCCATGTTGCCCCCTATGGCTCGTGTGAGAACCATCACTGCTGCTGTGTGCTGGGAATGCCTCAAAAAAACGGTTTACCAGAGTTGCTTGTTTGTTAGCCAATATTAGCTCTAGGTTCTCCTGTGGCATGATGTTTTGGAATTTGCCTTTATAGCGTGGATCCAGGATGCTGGACAACCAGTAGTTGTCATCGTTCATCATTTTGGCAATGCGGGGGTCCCTTTTTAGGATCTGCAAGGCATAATCACACATGTGGGCCAATGTTCCAGGTGTCAATGATACACTGCGAGTGCTGGGTGGAGGAGCCCTTTCTGGCAAATCAACATCCCTCCAGTCACGCACAAACCCTGTACCTGACCTTGCCACGCCAACATTTTGTCTTGCCCCCTGAGTAGCATCCTCCTCCCCTAAATAATCATCCCCATCATCCTCCTCCTCTTCTTCTTCCTCCACCTCATCCAGGAGAGCTCCCTGAGCAGACAATCGCTGACTGTCATCAAGGCTTCCCTCCTCCTCTTCCTCCTCGGCTGCAGACGCTTGCTCCTTAATGTGCGTCAAAGCTTGCATGAGCAGACGCATAAGTGGGATGCTCTTGCTTATGATGGCGTCGTCTGCACTTACCAGCCGTGTGCATTCCTCAAAACACTGAGGGACTTTACAGAGGTCTTTCAGCTTTGATCACTGCACACCAGACAACTCCATGTCTGCCCTCAAACTGCCTACCCGTGTATCCTCCCTCAAATGCATTACAGCCTGCCTCTGTTTGCACTGGCAGCTGCGGATGGAGTGCTCGTGCGACTGTGCTTTGTGGATGAGCTTTCGCTTCTGGAGGAGGAGGAGGAGGGTCGAACGCCTACATCCAACTGTTTCCTATACCGTGGGCTATGCAGCACTGTCCCACCGCCGCTGTTCCCTGTGGACCCTGCATCCACCACATTAACCCACTGCGCAGTGATGGACACGTAACGGCCCTGGCCATGCCTACTGGACCGTGTATCTGTTGTGAGGTGCACCTTTCCACTCACTGATTGTTTGAGTGCATGGACAATATGGTCTTTCACATGCAGGTGGAGGGCTGGGATGACTTTTCGAGAAAAGAAGTGCCGACTGGGTAAGTCATAGCATGGTACTGCATAGGCCATGAGCTCGTGGAAAGCTTCGCTTTCAACCAACCGGTAGGGCATCATCTCTAATGAGATTAGTTTGTCAATGTGGGTGTTCAAACACAGTGTATGCGGATGAGAGGATGAGTACTTTCTTGTCCTACTCAGAGACTCTGGTAGGGTGAGCTTGACTTGAGAACTGCATATGATGGAACTAGAGGTGGACATGGCGGACTGAGAGAGGGTTGGTGATGGTGATGGTGTTGGTGGTCTTGCTGATGGCCTAGATTCTGTCTTTCGTAGCAATAACTGTCATGGTCACGTGTGTCAGGGCGCAGGTGTTACCGCAAGGCGGACCCATAACACACGGGACCCTGGATACACCGCCTCCAGTGGGGCGAATTTAAATAATAACACGTGCAGGTGGATACACCGCCTCCACCTGGCGAATTTAGGTATTACACGTTATACATACAATAATCAAATAACGGGGGAACCTGGGAAACTTTAACAATGGTGGGCCCTGCGATAGGAAATGGGGACATGGAGACCACCTAAGCTCCCCTGAGCCAGTGTCCCTGCACTCCTTACATTCCCTAAACAGGCTCCGCACCTGTCGCCGCACGCGTACCTTAACGCCCTTGCTCACCCTGACCCTAAACCCTCACTAGGGAATGGGTCGGTGCAGAGACTAATCCCACCACTGCACTAATAACACACATGAGGAAAGAGACAATACAGGGGAAACACCACTTAGCTTTGCTCTGTTGCGTGCGCTCCTAGCAACAGAGCCCTCCACCTGAGTGCATCTTCTCCTCCACCCGGATCCATCACCATAACAGGATCCTTCACCTTAGTGCAACCTTGGAGCAGAGTCCAACACCAGTTGCAGCTGCTTAGAACCAGAGTCCCAAGGATGAGTTCAGCTGCTGACACGAAGTCGAGCATGCTTGAGTCCAGCTCAGCGGCCAAGTCCCACATGGTGAGTGCCACTCTCCATAGTCGCCACTCCACCAGCCCATGCAGACACTTCCCGCTGACACCATCACTGCGACTCCACCACGCCATGCCAGCCCTTCGTTCAGACACCATAGCTGAAACACATCCCCCCTGGCTAAGCTGCGCAGGACTCCTCACCAGCTCCATCCTTCCTCCAGGCTCTCCAAAAACAGAGTGAACACAAACTCACAATATCACAGGCAGTGATTGCACACCTCTAGCACACCTTTATAGGGTGTAACACCTGATACATGATTAAGTGCACAAAACCTAAAGTGCAATATCAAAACCACCACCAGGGACAGTCAAGACACCTTGGAACTTTCCAAAGTAAAAAAAGTTCACCCAATGATTTAAAACTGTCAGATCACTTCAGATCATGACAGTACCCCCTCCTTAATGAGGGGCCTCTGGACCCTCAAGACCACCCCTCATTAGGGAAACACCTACAGCGGGGATGCCCAGACCCTGAGTTCACCCCACCATTACCTGACACTTCAGGTTCATGACAAACACCGCTGGTATTGGCAATACATGTTTATTTTGGAGGCACCACTCATCTCCACAGCGCCGACCTGGGGAACGAGATTATGTATGTGTATGTATGCTAAGAGCTGATCACCCAGTGATTTAAAACTGTCAGATCACTTCAGATCATGACAATAACATTGTGATTCCCTGACTGCTTTGGCCTTGCGACGACACCTCAACATTTGCTGCTGGTGTGCTAACCGGTGGGCTTACAGTGGGGGAAGCGATGTAGCATTGCAGACTACCTTCATTCGGAGCAGGTGCACATGTGGTACGTGAGGTTTGGTAGTCCGTCCATGCTTGCAAGTGCACGGTGGTTAAATGTCTAAGCTTGCAACCGGTATTCAAATTTCTCAGATTTTTCCCTTGGCTAAAGGTCATTGCGCACTTCTTACAGATAACCTTTGCCTGATCATTAGGATTTTGTTCAAAAAAGTGCCACACTGCACTCTTCCTACTATGGAAGACATTTTGAGGCCTTGCATGCTGTGCTAATTTGACCGTCTGGCCAAGCTGTCCTGCAACTCTTTTGGTTTTTGCAACCCGTTTTTGGACTGCTACGGGCCTGCCTGATAATAGCTGTTGCGATGTCGATGCCTGCTGCAGATCCTCCTCCTCCTCTTCTGAGCTATTGGCAGCGGCACCCTCTTCCCCCAATGGATGCCAATCTGGGTTAACAACTGGGTCATCCATCACCTCCTCTTCAATTTCATGTGCACCTTCCTCTGTGTCACCGTGTAAGGTGGTATAGTATGCGGGAAGGGGCACCTGAGTTTCATCAGAGTCAGATTCTGGCTCAGTACACTGCGAGGACAATGTAGTGCTCTGAGTGATTGTAACAGCAGAAAACTCTAGCAGTGGCTGTGCATCAGTGCACTCCATGTCAGATTCATCTTGGACTGGGGAATTCACAATTTGACTTGATAACCCAGGCATGGTATGTGAAAAGAGTTCCATGGAGTAATCTGTAGTGTGGCCTGCCGCAACCTTCACTTTTGGTAGGGGTGAAGGACACAAGGAAAGGTGTTGTTCCTGACCAGGAGCCTCCACTGACGACTCAGTGCTTTTATATTTTGAAACTTCAGAAGAGGAGGCGATAGAACTGGAGGCTGTGTCAGCAATGTAAGCCAAAACTTGTTCCTGAAGCTCCGGCTTTAAAAGCGGTTTACCTACTCCCAGAAAAGGGAGCCTTCGAGGCCTTGTGGAGCCAGACGATGATGCAGGCTCAACACCTCCTGCCTTAGTTGCTATTGTGCTTTTGTCACTACCAGCAGATGCACCACCACCCCCACCAACATCAGTACTAGCTGGCAACCCCCACCCACTTCCACGGCCTCTTCCACCATACTTCCTCATTTTTGGGAAAATGTACCCAAAATACCACCAGCTATATGGTACTGTAAAACAAGGTACAAGGTGTATACAGTATTGTGGAGAATTTGAATCTCCCTAGAGATTTTAGCAGGCTGAACAATTATTTCAGGCCCACTACAGATTACACCTCAATTTAACAGGCTGAAATAGGCAGGTGTTTGACAAGGTACAAGGTGTATATACAGTCATATGTTAAAGTTTGTGCACCCCTATTAATGTTAACCTTTTTTCTTTATAACAATTTTGGTTTTTGCAACAGCTATTTCAGTTTCATATATCTAATAACTGATGGACTCAGTTATATTTTTGGATTCAAATGAGGTTTATTGTACTAACAGAAAATGTGCAATCTGCATTTTAACAAAATTTGACCGGTGCAAAAGTATGGGCACCTCAACATAAAAGTGACATTAATATTTCGTAGATCCTCCTTTTGCAAAAATTACAGCCTCTAGTCGCTTCCTGTAGCTATTAATGAGTTCCTGGATCCTGGATGAAGGTATTTGTGACCATTCCTGTTTATAAAACAATTCCAGTTCAGTTAAGTTTGATGGTCGCCGAGCATGGACAGCCCGCTTCAAATCATCCCACAGATGTTCAATGATATTCAGGTCTGGGGGATGGCCATTCCAGAACATTGTAATTGTTCCTCTGCATGAATGCCTGAGTAGATTTGGAGCGGTATTTTGGATCATTGTCTTGCTGAAATATCCATCCCCTGCGTAACTTCAACTTCGTCACTGATTCTTGCACATTATTGTCAAGAATCTGCTGATACTGAGTTGAATCCATGTGACCCTCAACTTTAACAAGATTCCCGGTGCCAGCATTGGCCACACAGCCCCAAAGCATGATGGAACCTCTACCAAATTTTACTGTGGGTAGCAAGTGTTTTTCTTGGAATGCTGTGTTTTTTAGCCTCCATGCATAACGCCTTTTTGTATGACCAAACGACTCAATCTTTGTTTCAACAGTCCACAGGACCTTCTTTCAAAATGTAACTGGCTTGTCCAAATGTGCTTTTGCATACCTCAGGCGACTCTGTTTGTGGTGTGCTTGCAGAAACGGCTTCTTTCGCATGACTCTCCCATACAGCTTCTCCTTGTGCAATGTGCGCTGTATTGTTGACCGATGCACAGTGACACCATCTGCAGGAAGAAGATGCTGCAGGTCTTTGGAGGTGGTCTGTGGATTGTCCTTGACTGTTCTCACCATTCTTCTTCTCTGCCTTTCTGATATTTTTCTTGGCCTGCCACTTCTTGGCTTAACAAGAACTGTACCTGTGTTCTTTCATTTCCTTTCTATAATCCTCACAGTGGAAACTGACTGGTTAAATCTCTGAGACAACTTTTTGTATCCTTCCCCTGAAAAGCTATGTTGAATAATCTTTGTTTTCAGATCATTTGAGAGTTGTTTTGAGGAGCCCATGATGCCACTCTTCATTGGAGAATCAAATAGGAGAACTACTTGCAAGTGGCCACCTTAAATACCTTTTCTCATGATTTGGTACACCTGGCTATGAAGTTCAAAGCTCAATGAGGTTACAAAACCAATTTAGTGCTTCAAGAAGTCAGTAAAAAGTAGTTAGGAGTGTTCAAATCAAGAAAATGATAAGGGTGCCCATACTTTTGCATCGGTCAAATTTTTGTTTAAATGCAGATTGCACATTTTCTGTTAGTACAATAAACCTCATTTGAATCCAGAAATATAACTGAGTCCATCAGTTATTAGATATATGAAACTGAAATAGCTGTTGCAAAAGCCAAAATTGTAATAAAGAAAAAAGGTTAACATTAATAGGGGTGCCCAAACTTTAACATATGACTGTAGTATTGGGGAGAATTTGAATCTCCCTAGAGATTTTAGGAGGCTGAACTATTATCTCAGGCCCACTATAGATTACACCTCAATTTGACAGGCTGAAATAGGCAGGTGTATGACAAGGTACAAGGTGTATATGGTATTGGGGAGAATTTGACTCTCCCTAGAGATTTTAGGAGGCTGACAATGATGCTCTCAGTCCAAGTATGGCAGCAGGCAGCCTAATAAGCAGGACTGCTGCACACAAAAGTATGGAAAAATGAACACTTGGTAACTGTGCAGAAAAGAGGAAGAAACGTATTTTTGCTGTTAAAAAAAGCAGTTTGCACAGCAGTGTGAAAGCAGCAATGCAGCTGTCAGGGAGCCTTATAAGGCAGCCTAATAACCAACAGAGCTAATGCACAAAAATATAGCCTCCCCTGTCACTGCACACAAACTGTTGTGTTGTGCAGTGGAAATCGCTACCAACAGAAGCAGGTTTTTGGTTCTTCTTCCCTACCTAACGCTCTCCCTTATTCAGAATCAGCAGCAGCCTCTCCCTATGCTAAGATCGGCAGATGTAAGATGGCGGTCGGCATGCACGCCCTTTTATAGCCCCTGTGATGCCACACAAAGCAAGCCAATCTCTTGCACGCCCTTCTCAAAGATGGTGGTGACCGCTGCCCATGTCATCGCGTTGCCCACAGTGTGCCTCCTCCATCATTTGCTGAAAAAGGGCGCTGGAAGCATCATTTGAAACACGACTTTGGCACTCTGGTCGCCGACCTCATGGCCGACCTCACGCTATGGTCGGGTTTCGTTTCATGAAACCTGACTTCAGCGAAAGTCGGCGACTTATGAATTTGACCGACTCGTTTCGCTCAACTCTAGTAATCTCTGTGTATTATTAATTTTGGATTATCTGTACCTGGAAATCTATGAATAATAGCATGACGGTATGGAAACATTTTAAAACTCAAGTAATTGATTTTAATTATAAGCAGCTGGACTGTCACTTTCTCAAGTAATACTTCAAAATTTCTCTATGTAAACCTAGCTTAATAAACAACTGAGTTTTACCATTCCATATAACACAATGTGCTTATACATAGTCTGACATTGGAAAATCCATCAGTGCACAGATAGACATAAACGTCTCATGCACCGCAAAGAACCAAAGAAAGCCAATAGGTCCGTTAAAAATTCATGCTTTATTAATACAAGTTTATTTCCATATATGAAAAAAGGACCAATTGTTACAAATAATAAACATGGTGCCAATCTAAAAGACCATACAAGCATTGCAAAGAAGCATCAAAAAAATAAAAGGGCGTATTGCATTAGACCACTTAAATCAAATTGCACTAAATAGGTGTATAAAGGCAAAAGCTCTCTTGTTACAATACAGCATATATACATGGATAAAAGGTTTTAGCCTTAGTAATTTTCCATGCAATTGCCTAACAAGGAAAGAGCTTAGAATTATCCGTATTACCTTAGTTAGATATCAGTGACACACGCCCCCTGAGGAAGAAAGTGACGAAACGTACGTCGGGGTTTGAAGGAACTTACCAGCACTGCAGCACTTTATTCACTCGTGTACACCACTGATATCTAACTAAGGTAATACAGATAATTCTAAGTTCTTTCCTTGTTAGGCAATTGCATGGAAAATTACTAAGGCTAAAACCTTTTATCCATGTATATATGCTGTATTGTAACAAGAGAGCTTTTGCCTTTATACACCTATTTAGTGCAATTTGATTTAAGTGGTCTAATGCAATACGCCCTTTTATTTTTTTGATGCTTCTTTGCAATGCTTGTATGGTCTTTTAGATTGGCACCATGTTTATTATTTGTAACAATTGGTCCTTTTTTTCATATATGGAAATAAACTTGTATTAATAAAGCATGAATTTTTAACGGACCTATTGGCTTTCTTTGGTTCTTTGCGGTGCATGAGACGTTTATGTCTATCTGTGCACTGATGGTTTTTCTTATGTTATTGATTGAACCTTATATTTGTGGACTTTTTTGATACTTATAGTCTGACATTGTCAACAAAATTTGCACAGTGTCAGACTGTATAATGATACAGCCACTAGGAAAAAATCCCCAAAACAGTGAAAGCAAAAATAGCCAAAAAAATAATGAAAATCTTTATTGAAAATCAATACAATATAACAAAAAAATGTAAAAGGAGGGAGAAATGTGACATAGAGAATCCACCTATCCTGGACACAGATAAATAGGCAAAAATGAAAAAAGATACAGTCATAATGAAATGTAAAGGACTCTAAACACCATGTTACACTGAGAGCATAGAAAAGCATAAACAAGAGCACAAGAAAGACCCTCAATAATATCCCATATTGGGTAATGAGTAATATACAGTATGCCAAATCATAGAAAAAAATCTGAACAACCTGAAGTAGTTCAGGGAGAGAACCCAACACATGTTTTGCGTTAGTTTCTTCCTGGGGTAGAGAAAGTGGACAAACAGGGATCTTTTTATGTAAGGACACATCAAGCATAGGGAATGACAGCATAAGATGCTGCTTGCGGCGGCAAAGCTGTGTACCGGAAGCCACGGGTTCAGCATCCAACTTCACAAGTCCCCAAAAGCAGCTGAATCATTAGGTAAGAGAGATGGGAGTGTGGTGCTGGTGGATGTGTGTCCATGGAAACTGAATACTGGCTGGCCAATGAAAACGTGCATCACATGTTAACACACATTCAGTGGAGATGCCATTAGAATGAAGAATAAGGTGAACACCATCAGCAAAACCAGTAAACTAGCCAGACAGTGTATACATGATGTGATGCATGAGAAAAGGGTATTATATATGTAGAGAAAGAAAAATGGATTGGAAGGAAAGAAGGTGGGGAAAACAATGTCCATGTCATACTCATAACAACAAATATATGTGTACTAAATTTGATATCTGTAATTTATGATAAATTACTATTATTGTGAAAAGATAAGAAAGTTGAAGATAAATTATGATCTCTAAGAGGCTTAAAGTTAAAGATGACACATTTACTTTGTATTTTAGGCCAAAAAATGTAATTTTTTACATTTTAAAAATTACAGTTGGTGCAAAAGAAGGACACCCTTGGAGATTTGTGTGCTCGGATAACCTTGACCATCTTTTCAGACCTTAATTAGCCTGTTAGGGTTCTGGCTTGTTCAATATCATCATTTGGAAAGGCCAGGTGATTAAAATTTCTCAGTTTTATAAAAGCCCAACCTCCTCTAACCTTTTGCCAAAGAACAGCAACAATATGTTCTTCTAAGCAGCTGCCTAGCACTCTGAAAATGAAAATGGTGTAGGCCCACAAATCAGTAGAAGGGTATAAGAAGGCAAAAATAATTTTCAAGTTGCCTTTTCCTCAGTTCGAAATGTAATTATGAAATGGCAGTCAACAAGAACAGTGGAGGTCAAGATAAGGTCTGGAAGACCAAGCAAAATTTCAGTAATAATTGCTAGCAGGATTGCTAGAGAGGCAAATTAGAACCACTGCTTGACTGCAAAAAAACTTTAAAAACAATTAGCAGAATCTGGAGTTGTGGTGTATTGTTCTATTGATCAGAGACACCTGCTCAAATATGGTCTTCATGGAAGAGTCATCAGAAGAAAACCTCTCCTGCATTCTCACCATAAAATTCAGAATTAGAAGTATGCAAAAGAACATCTAAACAAGCCTGTTGCATTTTAGATATAAGTCCTGTGGACTGATGAGGTTAAAATAGAACTTTTTGGCCACAATAATCAAAGGTATCTGTGGAGAAAAAGGCCATTGAATTTCTTGAAAAGAACATCTCACCATCCATTAAGCATGGGGGTTGAGCAATCATGCTTTGGGGTAGTGTCACAGCCAATGTCATGGGGAATATTTCACGGGTAGAGGAAACAATGGATTCAATTAAATTTCAACAAATTCTTGATGCAAACAACACCATCTGTAAAAAAGCTGAAGTTGAAAAGAGAATGATGTCGGCAAATGGATAATGGACCAAAACACATGCCAAAAATCCAGAATAGACTATTTTAAAGGCACAATCTGAGAGGTTTACAATGGCCCTCACAGTTCCTTGATGTGAACATCATTGAAAGTATGTGGCTAGACCTCAAAATACCAGTGCATGCAAGATGATCCAGGAATCTCACAGAACTGAGAATGGATGAAAATCCCTCAAACAAGAATTGACCAGGGTAAGGGTGTCACATCCTAACATGAACATTCCCTATTACACCGGAAGATTGTCCTAAAAAATTTACTATATGAGAAACATTAATGATTAAAACCCTTGTACATCGCACTTACCGCACTTTATTTCTTCCCAATATTGAAAGAAAACTATCATATTCTAATAAATAGAGCATGAGCGAACTTGGTCAAGCAACCAAAATGGCAGCTGTGATCCCGGACATGTACAGTGGGGGTATTCATCAGCCGCCACCTATGCTATAAATGATTAAATGAAAAAAACGGCATGGGTTCCCCTGTATTTTCTATAACCAGCCAGGTAAAACTTAGAGCTGGGCTCTGCAATCCTCAGCTGTCAGTTTATCAGGAACAGAAGAGTCCCCATGACGTTTCTTTAAATAATTTAAATAAATAATTGTAAAAAATGGCATGGGGTCCCCCTATTTTTGACAACCAGCCTTGCTAAAGTTCACAGTTGGGTACATTGATATAAGCCCCCCAGCCTAAAAATAGCAGCCCGCCGCTGGCCAGAAAAGGTACATCTATTAGAAATAAACAGTAGTTTGCTCCCACATATGGGGTATAAGAGTAATCAGGACAAATTGGACAACAACATTTGGGGTCCAATTTCTCCTATTACCCTTGGTAAAATTAAAAATTGGAGGTGAAAAATCATTTTTGTGAAAAAAATATGATTTTTTATAGCTCTTTGTTATAAACTTCTATGAAGCACTTGGGGGTTCAAAGTGCTCACCACACATCTAATTAAGCTCCTCAGGGGGTCTACTATCCAAAATGGTGTCACTTGTGGGGGGTTTCCACTGTTTAGGCACAGCAGGGGCTCTCCAAACGAGACATGGCATCCAATCTCAATTCCAGCAAATTTTGCATTGAAAAGTCAAACGGCACTCCTTCCCTCCCGAGCTCTGCCATGCGCCCAAACAGTGGTTTACCTGCATATATAGGGTATAAGCATACTCAGGACAAATTGCACAACAACTTTTGGGTCCAATTTCTCCTGTTACCCTTGGTAAAATAAAAAAAATTGGATCTGAAGTAAATTTTTTGGGGAAAAAAGTTAAATGTTCATTTTTTTAAACATTCCAAAAATTCCTGTCAAGCACCTGAAGGGTTAATAAACTTCTTGAATGTGGTTTTGAGCACCTTCAGAGGTGCAGTTTTTAGAATGGTGTCACTTTTGGGTATTTTCTATAATATAGACCCCTCAAAGTGACTTCAAATGTGATGTGGTCCCTACAAAAATGGTGTAAAAATGAGAAATCGCTGTTTAACTTTTAACCCTTATAACTTCCTAAAAAAAAAAATTTTGTTCCCAAAATTGTACTGATGTAAAGTAGACATGTTGGAAATGTTACTTATTAAGTATCCTATATGACATATTTCTGTGATGTAAGGGCATGAAATGCAAATTTGGAAAATTGTTAAATTTTCGCCAAATTTCCATTTTTTTCACAAATAAACGCAAGTTATATCAAAGAAATTTTACCACTACCATGAAGTACAATATGTCATGAGAATCAGTGTCAGAATTACCGGGATCCATTGAAGCGTTCCAGAGTTATTACCGCATAAAGAGACAGTGGTCAGAATTGCAAAAATTATCCTGGTCATTAATATGCACACCATCCTTGGGGGTAAAGGGTTATCCCAGCATAAAGGTGTAATTCAAAAAATTGTAAATCAGGTGCAAAGTGAAATAATATGAGGTACATAAAATATTCACAGAAAAATAAGTTGCCAAGAGCTTAAATTTCATGAGGATTATGTACTACACTGAACTGTAGAACCAATCAGTCCTCTTCTTTACATTACAAAAGAAAGTTTGTTGGGTGTTCTGGGAGCCTCAAGGGCGGCATATTGCTGAATAGAAGGGGATTCTGTCCCATTTCAGCCGTATGTAATTAAAAGTGGTCTATTTAGCGACTCATGTCAAAATCTAAAAGTCTCCAAAATGTCTGTAATTCATAAGTAGTTTAGGTTCAACTATTTATACAGTCAAGAAATCATTTCATGCAGGTAAACATACCACTCACCTTTGTTTGTTTACATCCTAGTAATGGGTTTTCCTTTATTTTTAAAGATGTGTTATCCCTCTCCTATAATGACAATTCTGCTTCGCATCACTTGTCTTATCTATTGCGTTATTTCTGTGCTGTCTTGTGTATAAATGTGATTCTCCTTGGGCATTTTCCCATCCTCCTTCAAACACGCCATCGTTACTCCACTACTAAAGAAACCTGCTCTCGACCCATCCTGCACAAACAACTACAGACCAGTCTCCAATCTCCCCTTCATCTCTAAACTTTTGGAACGCCTAGTTTACTCCCGCCTTACCCGTTACCTCTCCATTCACTCCCTTCTAGACCCTTCACAGTCCGGCTTCCGCCCCCTACATTCGACTGAAACTGCACTCATCAAAGTGACCAATGACCTTCTGACAGCAAAACGTAACGGTGACCACTCTCTGCTCATTCTTCTTGACCTATCTGCAGCTTTCGATACTGTTGACCACCATCTCCTACTCTCTAAGCTCCAGTCACTAGGCATTAAGGACACTGCACTCTCCTGGTTCTCTTCCTATCTCTCTGACCGCTCCTTCAGTGTTTTGTTCTCTGGCTCCACGTCATCTCCTCTTCCTCTTGCTGTCGGGGTACCTCAGGGCTCAGTCCTTGGCCCCCTTCTTTTCTCTCTCTACATGGCCCCAATTGGACAGACCATCAGCAGATTTGGCTTTCAGTACCATCTTTATGCTGATGACACACAACTATACACGTCTTCCCCCGACCTTACCCCCGCTGTACTACAGAACGCCAGTGACTGTCTGTCCGCAGTCTCCAATATCATGTCCGCTCTCTATCTGAAACTCAACCTCTCCAAAACTGAACTTCTTCTGCTCCCGCCGTCTACTAACCTCCCTAAATCTGACATTTCCTTCTCCGTGGGTGGTACCACAATAACACCCCGGCAGCAGGTGCGCTGTCTGGGTGTTATGTTTGACACCAATCTCTCCTTTACAGCCCATATACAATCCCTTGCCCGCTCTTGCCGCTTACACCTAAAGAACATCTCTAGAATCCGCCCTTTTCTCACTATGGAAACAACAAAAACCCTCACTGTTGCATTGATCCACTCTCGCCTGGATTACTGCAACGCTCTATTAATTGGCCTCCCCGTCACTCGACTATCCCCTCTCCAGTCCATACTCAATGCAGCAGCCAGGATCGTCCATCTGGGTAATCGGTACTCGGACGCGTCCGCTCTTCGCCAGTCCTTACATTGGCTGCCCATTCATTATAGGATCCAATTCAAAGTACTTGTTCTCACCCACAAAGCTCTCCACAGTGCGGCACCCCCTTACATCTCTTCTCTCATTTCTGTCTATCGGCCTAGCCGATCGCTGCGCTCTGCAAACGACTTTCGACTAACCTCTGCACTAATCCGTACCTCCCACTCCCGACTCCAAGACTTCTCCCGTGCTGCTCCTATCCTCTGGAATGCTCTACCCCAAGAAATCAGGACTATCCACAATTTGCATAGTTTTAGGCGCTCCCTCAAAACACACCTGTTCAGAGCGGCCTATCACGTTCACTAATCAAAGTCATTCTCTGTGTAAGTGTGCGTGTGTAGCCCATTCACTATCTCCATCCATCCTTCACTCCTGCAAGATGGCTGGACCTTCATTGTAAATACACCATTGTAAATACAGACCTGTACTCTGTATCTCCCTCACCTCATTGTAGATTGTAAGCTCTCACGAGCAGGGTCGTCTTATTTCGTCTTATTTTGCTTTAATTATTGTATTGTTAGCATTGTTACTTATGACTTGTGTTTTGAAACTGTTAAACTGTAAAGCGCTGCGGAATATGTTGGCGCTATATAAATAAAGATTATTATTATTATTATTATTATTATTATTCTTCAGTAATGTATTAGTCTATGCCTGATGAAGAGACCAGAGTAGTCTCGCAAGCTTGCAATGTGTTACCATCTTTTCAATTAGCCATTAAAAGGTATCAACCACTGAGGACTCTCAATTCTTAATATTTTTCTTTGCTTTTACAAACTATTCTTTCCACCAGTCTTATTCATACGGTCTTATCATGAAATAAATCATTTCTCTCAATCCTCTCATATACACTGTCCTTTTGTAGTACATCATTCCTTTCATCTCCAGTACATACTGCCTCACACTTCAATACATAACTCTGATTAATCCCTTTACATTCCCTTTATATACCTACTCTGCAGTACATCACTCCTCTCAGTCTCTTCATATACAGCCCTATCCTGCAGTAAATTATTCCTTCGGCCCTTATATATACAGCCCCATTACTCAGTACATTTCTCCACTCAGCCCCGGTATATACTTCTCAGTCCTGCAGCACACTGCTCCTGTCAGCTCCCTCTATACATTTTACCTTCCTGCAGTACATCGCTCCTTTCAGCTCCTGTATATACAGCCTCATCCTGAAGCACACTGCTTCTCTTTGCATTTATATATTGTACCTTTCTGCTGTACATTGCTCCTTTTGGCCCCTGAATATACAGCCCCATCCTGCAATATATCAATATATTGCACTTCAAAGCCTATCCTGCAATAAATCACTCCTCCAAGACCCATCTGGCAATATATCACTCCTTACAGCCTGATAACGCAGTACATCTCTTCTTTGATCCCCATTTTTCAGCAAACTGTTCATCACAGAGTCAATATGCGGAACATCACGCCTCATATCTTGCAGGATATCCCTTTCCATAGCTTCCTCCTTCTGTACATTGCTTTTCTCACATAGATGGGTTAGTGATGAACTCGATCTCTGCTCCCTCTGTTACTCTACACTGACTCCTAATAATTCTGTTGGGTAAAAATAATCAGGAGATCCATGTACAGCAGGAAAGGCAGCAGAAATCACTCTCCTCACTCATTTATGCATGATCTTTGCAAGAAGAACTGAGACAGGGTAGGGTCATGGATATACGATCCCTATCACTGTATCTTCTGCATCACTGAAAGTGAGAGAAATAAGGGATTGAGCATGCGCGAGCCAAGAGATTCAGCACTACTTACATATTAACGTTAGCAGTGATGTTACGTCTACTGACCATTGCAGTTGGGACTAAAACCATGTTGGAAATAAGGGATTGAGCATGCGCGAGCCAAGAGATTCAGCACTACTTACATACTAACGTTAGCAGTGATGTTACGTCTACTGACCATTGCAGTTGGGACTAAAACCATGTGGGAAATAAGGGATTGAGCATGCGCGAGCCAAGAGATTCAGCACCACTTACATATTAACGTTAGCAGTGATGTTACGTCTACTGGCCATTGCAGTTGGGACTAAAACCATGTGGGAAATAAGGGATTGAGCATGCGCGAGCCAAGAGATTCAGCACCACTTACAAACTAACGTTAACAGTGATGTTACGTCTACTGACCATTGCAGTTGGGACTAAAACCATGTGGGAAATAAGGGATTGAGCATGCGCGAGCCAAGAGATTCAGCACTACTTACATACTAACGTTAGCAGTGATGTTACGTCTACTGACCATTGCAGTTGGGACTAAAACCATGTGGGAAATAAGGGATTGAGCATGCGCGAGCCAAGAGATTCAGCACCACTTACATATTAACGTTAGCAGTGATGTTACGTCTACTGACCATTGCAGTTGGGACTAAAACCATGTGTGGAACAGGATGACATCATAGCCCAAATGAGCAGCCCTCATGACATTAGAGAGCGATAGAATTTCTAATATAATTGCCTTATAAGTCTGTTAATATTGCTGTGGGAAAGCTTAGGGAAAAACAATAAAGAAAAAATCTTAAACAACACATTTAATCCTCATTAAAATGTTGTTTAGCTATAATCTTTTCAGAGTGCACAACGTACAGTAAACCATGAAAGGCTGTCCATATTAGAGGCTGAAAATAATTATGATGAAGGCTGCGGTATGTAGGGCTGCCGAGTTGAAGGTGCCAGAGTGGGACAGTTCAGGAAAATCTGGTTGTGAGTTGAATTGCCTGCACATGGCAGTGCAACATCAGAAGAGTCGGCACAAAAGAAAAAAGTGACAGAGGCACTCCAGGAGTGAAATGGGCACTGTGGAGGACAGCAGAGGTAGATTTGGATGGCCGAGAGGTACTGTTTTCAAGCCTGGAGATATGGATCTGCGAGAGAGAGAATTATGTCCATGGAGAAGTGCATGTGTTTCTGCAATAATGGCACATGTAAATAGAGAATAGTGTCATCAAGTTTCTGTGTCCCACTAGTTGGAGTTCATCTCAATATTGTCTTTTACTGATGAGACTCTGTCATTGATGGTGCCATTATCAGATGTACACCCATTTTGTGTTCATCATTCCACCAGAGAAAGTGATGGAATGTGGATTGTTTTTGGACCTGTTGCTTTTATTGAGTTTATTACTTCTTGTACAGTGGAAGCATATTCTTTTCATTGAATAAAAGAGCAAGTGTACAACTTTCCTTCTTGTGATTATGGAGTGGCTTACATGTCACAGAGTAGTAAGATATGTGACCAAGCAAATCAAATACATAACCTCAGACAATACATGCCTTTTTATATATCACTTTCAATACTTCAGTTCTGGATATACTTTATCGCCTTATAAAATATCTGCAATCAATACTATCGCTGCTGATACGTTATTAAACCTATCTGTACTTTGCTCTGAAGTGTGTAATTTGTTGAATTATTAGTATTTACTTGTTGACCCAGAAAATACCCTGGCAAGTCAAACATGAACACGTTTTTGTAGGTTTAATCAATAGAACATAAGAAAATGAGAAAAACAGAAAGGAAAGATGCTGAAAAATTGTGAAATTGATCCTGTAAGGTGCAAAATACTAACACAGAAAGTGGCAATTTCAATTAACAGTTTATCAAAAACCCAGGAAGAATTGCATTGACACTGTTAAAAAATATCTATGAGGTAGTAGTTTGGATAAAAAAGAAAATCGCTACTGTCATAGGCTATAATTCAATTAAGTGATTTTAGCCTTCAGTTTGTAATATTAGAGTTTACAGATTGAGATCCAAAATGGAGAAGAGCAGATCAGTGGAATTTAGAATTTTCCTTTTGGCATGCATTTTCCCAGGAAATCCGATTAGCGGAGAATCTTTTTAGGTCACTAAGTGTCATTAACGTAAGATGAGAAAATAAATATATATATACAGTGTCTTGCGAAAGTATTCGGCCCCCTGGAACTTTTCAATCTTTTCCCACATATCATGCTTCAAACATAAAGATACCAAATGTAAATTTTTGGTGAAGAATCAACAACAAGTGGGACACAATTGTGAAGTTGAACGAAATTTATTGGTTATTTTACATTTTTTTTGAAATTCAAAAACTGAAAAGTGGGGCGTGCAATATTATTCGGCCCCTTTACTTTCAGTGCAGCAAACTCACTCCAGAAGTTCATTGTTGATTTCTGAATGATCCAGTGTTGTCCTAAATGACTAATGATGACAAATATAATCCACCTGTGTGTAATCAAGTCTCTGTATAAATGCACCTGCTCTTTGATAGTCTCAGGGTTCTGTTTGAAGCGCAGAGAGCATCATGAAGACCAAGGAACACAACAGGCAGGTCCGTGATATTGTTGTGGAGAAGTTTAATGCTGGATTTGGATACAAAATGGTTTCCCAAACTTTAAACATCCCAAGGAGCACTGTGCAAGCGATCAAATTGAAATGGAAGAGGTATCATACCACTGCAAATCTACCAAGACCCGGCCGTCCCTCTAAATTTTCACCTCAAACAAGAAGACTGATCAGAGATACAGCCAAGAGGCACATGATCACTCTGGATGAACTGCAGAGATCTACAGCTGAGGTGGGACAGTCTGTCCATAGGACAACAATCAGTCATACACTGCACAAATCTGGCCTTTATGGAAGAGTGGCGAGAAGAAAGCCATTTCTCAAAGATATCCATAAAAAGTGTCATTTAAAGTTTGCAACAAGCCACGTGGGAGACATACCAAACATGTGGAGGAAGGTGCTCTGGTCAGATGAATCCAAAATTGAACTTTTTGACAACAATGCCAAATGATATGCTTGGTGTAAAGGCAACACAGCTCATCACCCTGAACACACCATCCCCACTGTCAAACATGTTGGTGGCAGCATCATGGTTTGGGCCTGCTTTTCTTCAGCAGGGAAAGGGAAGATGGATAAAATTGATGGGAAGATGGATCATGCCAAATACAGGACCATTCTTGAAGAAAACCTGTTGGAGTCTGCAAAAGACCTGAGACTGGGACAGAGATTTGTCTTCCAAGAAGACAATGATCCCAAACATAAAGCTAAATCTACAATGGAATGGTTCACAAATAAATGTATCCAGGAGTTAGAATGGCCAAATCAAAGTCCAGACATGAATGAAATCGAGAATCTGTGGAAAGAGCTGAAAACTGCTGTTCACAAACGATCTCCATCAAACCTCACTGAGCTCAAGCTGTTTGCCAAGGAAAAATTAGCAAGAATTTCAATCTCTCGATATACAAAACTGACATACCCCAAGCGACTTGCAGCTGTAATCGCAGAAAAGGTGGCGCAACAAAGTATTTAGTTAAAGGGGCCGAATAATATTGCATGCCCCACTTTTCAGTTATTGAATTTCCACAAAAATTTAAAATAACCAATAAATTTCTTTCAACTTCACAATTGTGTCCCACTTGTTGTTGATTCTTCACCAAAAATTTACATTTGGTATCTTTATGTTTGAAGCATGGATATGTGGGAAAAGGTTGAACAGTTCCAGGGGGCTGAATACTTTCGCAAGGCACTGTATATATATATATATATATATATTTATTTTCTCATCTTACGTTAATGACACTTAGTGACCTAAAAAGATTCTCCGCTAATCGGATTTCCTGGGAAAATGCATGCCATGCTGAAAACTTTCGCAAGGCACTGTATTTATACACAGCTTACTGCTAACCTTTTAACCCTGCCTGTTTCTTACCATTACACATCTGATCCACATCAAATCTTCTTATCACATCTTTAGCCCCCATCTCCTCCCTCTCCTGTCCTGACTTAGCATTGTCACACTTCAATAATACACTGAAGAATGCCCTAGATGAAGCAGCACCTTCTACATGCAGAAAGACCCGACACAGACAACGGCAGCCCTGGCACACAATGCAAACACGCTTTCTTCAGCGCTGCTCAAGGTGTGCAGAGCGGCAGTGAAGAAAATCTCTCTTAGCAGAAGACTTCATCCACTATAAGTTCATGCTCAAAACTTATAACTCTGCCCTTCATCTGGCCAAATAATCTTACTTCACCACCCTCATCACCTCACTATCCAACAACTCTCCAAAACTGAACTTCTTGTGTTTCTGCCCTCTACTAACCTCACTCTACCTAACATCGAAATAACCCTGGAGGGTTCAACCATAACTCCCAAGCAGCATGCCCGCTGTCTTGGGGTCATATTGAACACCGAACTTTCCTTTACTCCCTATATCCGATCACTCACTCGCTCTTGTCACCTGCATGTTAAAAACACCTCCAGAATCCGACCTTTTCTCACCTTTGAAACTGCTAAAACTCTTACTGTCGCTCTTTTTCATTCTCGTCTGGACTACTGCAACTCTCTTCTGATCAGTCTCCCTCTTACCAAACTTTCTCCTCTCCAATCCAGGGTCATATTTCTGTCCAGCCGCTTCACCGATGCCTCCATCTTGTGCCAGTCATTACACTGGCTACCTATTCGCTACAGGGTCCAGTATAAACTCATCTCTCTCACCCGCAAAGCTCTCCACAGTTCTGCACCGCCTTATATCTCCTCTCTCATTTTTGTCTATCGCCCTACACGTGCCCTCTGTTCTACAACTGACCTAAAACTAACATCCCCCATAATCCGAACCTCGCACCTCCGTCTACAAGACTTCTCTCTGGAATGCACTTCCCCAGACGATCAGATTGATACCTAGCCCCGACCTATTCAAGCGCGCTTTGAAAACCCATCTCTTCAAACAAGCCTACCACATCAACCACTCAGCAAACTAACTTTGCCCTGTTCCCGCCTCCCAAAATATTATTCTGAATCTGCACCCTACTATTCATCTGTCTCCACACCCTCCATGCACACGATAACTGCACTTGATACTTGACTATTGCACTTAAACACACGGGCTGATGACCGGATCATGCAGCTTTATATGAAAATCCCTATTTATTATAATTGCCAGACCTGATATAACAAGCACTTTTCACCTTCTGTGTCCCCCCATTTCCTTGTAGATTGTAAGCTTGCGAGCAGGGACCTCACTCCTAATGTCACTGTTTAAATTGTCTTAACTTGTATTGAATTTATTGTCTGAACACGTCCCCGCTTAGTTGTAAAGTGCTGCGGAATATGTTAGCGCTATATAAATAAAAATTATTATTATTATCAAAGTCGCGTTTGCTTAAACTCTGGAATGGTTATGCATAAGTGCATATAATGTCACATTGTTATGAAATTATATTGTGCTCCTTGACTTTGCACATGGTCATGCCAGTGGTGTAAACTGTGCTCTCTCTCCCAGGCTACTTGCAGAGACAATTTTGTTTCTACAGCATGGTTGAAACACAGGGGGACTGAAGCTTTCTGGATCCAGTGATCTGGCAAGCTTCAGAGTGGTGCTAGCTAGCTGTAATGCATAGAACCTGCTCATGCCTTGTGCTTCTTGCCTAGTAATTGGCCAGGATGAGACTAGAAGGTGGACAGGAACCTAGGCGACAAGCTGATGTTATCAAATTAAAAAAATATTCTTCCATTTCTGAATGGTGAAGATTTTTCATAAGTAAAGTGGAAAGTTGCTTGCTTTTACAGGCACTTAGCAGTTTTACCAATTAATGATTTTAAGACAATCCCTTTAACCCCTTCCTGACCTTTGATGCCATGTAGGCATCATGATAGTCGGTGCCAATCTGACCTGTGACACCTATGTGGCGCCATGGGGAGATCGTGTTCCTGCGGGTCACGTGACCGGGGTCACTGAAAGATCACCCAACCCGCAGGTACGAGGGGCTTTGTACTTCACCCCAGGGGGGTGGCTTAGCCCCCTCATGGCTACGATCGCTCTGATTGGCTGTTCAAAGTGAAACAGCCAATCAGAGCAATTGTAATATTTCACCAATGAAATTTGGTGAAACATTATAATCCATATCTGCAATATCATCGGCCATGGCTTAAGACCCCCATCTGACCCCCCGCACTGACTGACGGGGGCGATCTGCCCCCACCACTGACTTCTGGCAATGATCTGCCGCTGTCAGTATTTGCTCCCCTCCTTTGCCCTCTGCTCCCCCCGCCTTCTGCTCCCCCCTCACCCCCCACTACCTCCTGAATCCTGGTACCTCCCGGTGTCACTCCTGAATCCTCCGGTGGGTGCCGCCATCTTCCAATATGGCAGGTACATGTGCAGTGCACCCTCTGAATTTGCTGGCAGGCAGATTCATTCATTACTTTCAGGTACATTTTGATCACTGTGATAAACCCTATCACAGTGATCAAAATTAAAAAAGTAAATAAACCCCCCGTTTATCACCCCCATAGGTAGGGAGAAATAATAAAATAAAGAAAATATATTTATTTTTATTTTACCATTAGGGTTAGGGTTAGAATTAGGGTTAGGGTTGGATTTAGGGTCAGGGCTAGAATTAGAGTTAGGGTTAGAATTAGGGTTACGGTTGGAATTAGTGTTAGGGTTGGAAGTTAGGGTTGGAATTAGGGTTGGGGTTGGAATTAGGGTTAGGGTTTGGAATTTAAGGTTAGGGGTGTGTTGGGGTTAGGGTTGGGATTAGGGTTAGGGGTGTGTTGTAGTTAGGGTAGTAGTTAGTAGAGTTGAGTGAAATGGGTCAGCCAAATTCAGAATTAGCCGACTTTTGCTAAAGTCGGGTTTCGCCGATCGAAATCCGACCATAGCGTGAGGTCGGCCATGAGGTCGCCGACTTGAGCGCCAATTACATAGGCAGCGGCCCCCACCATGTTAGAGAAGGGCATTGAAGTGATTGGCTGGCTTTGTGTGGCGTCACATTGCCTATAAAAGGCCGTGACCGCCGACCGCCATCTTATTTTTGCCGATCTTAGCATAGGGAGAGGTTGCTGCTGCTCGTTCTCAATAGGGAGAGTGTTTAGGCAGGCCAAAAAAACAAAAAAAATAGCTTCTGCTGATAGCGAATGTCACTGTACAACACACCAGTATAGTGTGCAGTGAGAGGGGAGAATATATTTGTGTGCAGCAGCTCTGTTGGTTATTAGGCTGCCTTATAAGGCTCCCTGATAGCTGCATTGCTATTTGCACACTGCTGTGCAGAGTGCTTTTTTAAAAGCAAAAATATTTTTATTCCTTTTTTCTGCACAATTACCAATCCTTCATTTTTTTCACACTTTTTTGTGCAGCAGCTCTGTTGGTGATTAGGCTGCCTTGTAAGGCTCCCTGATAGCTGCATTGCTGTTTGCACACTGCTGTGCAGACTCCTTTTTTAAAAGCAAAAATCCTTTTATTTCTTTTTTTCTTCACAGTAGATACTGAGAGTAAATTTTTTCACACACCGTATAGAGGTGTACCGGCTGGTATCACGGACAAATACATGCTATATGTGTGTGACTCCATAAAAAAATACACGGAGATTAACATTTTTCCATACATACACCGTATCGAGGTGTCCGATTCTCAAACAGTATCGGATATCTGGTGTTCTTATTATGGTCACATCTATACAGAGTCAGCGTGTGTGTGTGACACTCCATAGATACATATACGGACATTTCCATTTCTCTATACACCGTATTGAGCTGTCCGATTATCAAACAGTATCGGATGTTCTTATTATGGTCACGCTACTCATACAGTACCATTTCTCTGCTGGTATTTTTGGTATATTTTCCCAAATATGAGGAAGTCTGGTGGGAGAGGCTGCGGACGTGGGCAGGGGGGCGCAGATGGTACTGATGGTGGTGATGGTGGTGCATCGGCTGGTTCTGGCAAAAGCACAATAGCAACTAAGGCTGGAGGTATTGAGCCTGCATCATTGTCTGGCACAAGAAGGCCTTTAAGGTTCCCTTTTCTGGGAGTAGGTAAACCGCTTTTAAAGCTGGAGCATCAGGAACAGGTTTTGGCTTACATTGCCGAGACAGCCTCCAGCTCTATTTTTTCCTCTTCTGAAGTTACAAAAATTGCAAGCACAGAGTTGTCAGTCCAGGCCTCTGGTCAGGAACAACACCTTTCCTTGTGTCCTTCACCCATACCAAAAGTGAAGGATGCTGCAGCACACACTTCAGATTACTCCATGGAGCTCTTTTCACATACCATTCCTGGGTTATCAAGTCAAATCCAGAATTCCCCAATTCAAGATGAATCTGACATGGAGTGCACTGATGCACAGCCACTGCTAGCTGTATCTGCTTGTACATTCACCCACAGCACTACATTGCCCTTGCAGTCTACTGAGCCCGAATCAGACCCTGATGAAGCTCAGGTGCCACTTCCCGCATACTATACCACCTTACACGGTAACACAGAGGAAGGTACAGAGGAAGGTGCAGATGACATTGAAGATGAGGTCATGGATGACCCAGTTGTTGACCCGGATTGGCATCCATCGGGGAAGAGGGTGCTGGTGACAATAGGTCAGAACAGGAGAAGGATCCGCAGCAGGCATCGTCATCGCAGCAGCGGTTATCCGGCAAGCCTGTAGCTGTCAAAAAACTTGGCAAGAAAGCTAAAAGAGTTGCAGGACAGCTTGGCCAGACAGTCAAATTAGCACAGCGTACAAGCCCTGAAAATTTGCACCATAGTAGGAAGAGTGCACTGTGGCTCTTTTTTGAACAAAATCCTACTGATGGCACAAATGTTATCTGTAAGAAGTGCCGAAGGACCTTTACCAGAGGGAAAAATCTAAGAAATATGAATACCAGTTGCATGCTTAGACATTTAACCACCATGCACTTGCAAGCGTGGATGGACTACAAAACCTCAGGTAGCACATGTGCACCTGCTCCGACTGAAGTTAGCCGGCAATACTCCATCACTTCCCCCACTGTAAGGCCACCGCTAAGCACCCCACCATCAAGAAATGTTGAGGTGTCGTCGCTAGGCAAAAGCAGTCAGGCAATCACAATATTTTCGCTAGGAAACACTGAATATAGGCCATCAACACCCTCATCATCACCAACCCCTTCTCAGTCCGTCATGTCCAATGCTAGTTCCCCCATGTGCAGCTCTCAAGTCCAGCTCACCCTACCAGACACTCTGAGTAGGACAAGAAAGTACCCATCCTCTCATCTGCGTACACTGGCTTTGAACGCCTACATTGCCACACTGATCTCATTAGAGATGATGCCCTTCTGTTTGGTAGAAAGCGAAGCTTTCCGAGAGCTCATGGCCTACGCTGTCCCACGCTATGACCTACCCAATCGGCACTTCTTTTCTCACAAAGCCATCCCTGCCCTCCACTGGCATGGGAAAGACCACATTGTCCATGCACTAAAACAGTCAGTGTGTGGAAAGGTGCACCTCACAACAGATGCATGGACCAGTAGGCATGGCCAGGGCCGTTACGTGTCCATCCCTGCGCACTGGGTTAATATGGTAGATGCAGGCTCCACAGGGGACAGCAGCGGTAGAACAATGCTGTCTAGCCCACGGTATAGGAAACTGTTGGCTGTAGGTGTTCAACCCTCCTCCTCCTCCAGAAGCGAAAGCACGAGCACTCCATCCACATCGGTCAGTGTTGCACACAAGGTGTCCTACTATCAAACAGCTAGTGCTAAGCAGCAGCAGGCTGTTTTAAAAATGATGTCTTTGGGCGACAGTAGACACACCGCGGAGGTACTGGCCAACTACTTGCATCGACAAACTGAGTCATGGCTGGGCAGTCTACATCTTGAGCCAGGCAAGGTAGTCAGTGATAAAGGGTGGAATTTTGTGGCAGCCAAAGCCCTTTCAAAACTCACACACATAACTTGCCTCGCTCACAGTTTGAACCCGGTGGTGCAGTGCTTCCTAAATAATTATCCGGAGTTAATAGACCTGCTCCATGAGGTGCGTAGACTGTGCTCGCACATCCGTCGCTCAAATGTCCACTCCAGTCGTATGCAGAAGCTGCAGCGATCACTCAATCTCCCCAAGCACCGAATAATCATAGACGTTGCAACAAGAGGGAACTCCACCATGCACATGGTTGAGAGGCTGTGAGTACAGAGGCAGGCTGTAATGCATTTGTGGGAGGATACACTGGCAGGCAGTTTGAGGGCAGACATGGAATTGTCGGGTGTGCAGTGGTCAAAGCTGAAAGACCTCTGTAAAGTCCTTCAGTGTTTTGAGGCATGCACACGGCTGGTTAGCGCAGATGACGCCATCATAAGCATGAGCATACCACTTATGCGTCTGCTCATGCAAAGTTTGACGCACATTAAGGATCAGGCGTCTGCAGCTGAGGAGCAACAGGAGGAGGAGGAGGGAAGCCGTGATGACAGTCAACCATTGTCTGGTCAGGGAACTGGTGTGGATGAGGTGGAGGAAGAAGAGGAAGATGAGGAGGATGAGGGGGATGATTATTTTGGGGAGGAGGATGCTTCTCACGGGGCAAGAGAACATGTGGGCGTGCCAAGATCAGGTACAGGGTTTGTGCGTGACTGGAGGGATATGGATTTGCCAGAAAGTGCTCCTCCACCCACCACTGGCAGTGCAGCATTGACACCTGGAACATTGTCCCACATGTGTGACTACGCCTTGCGGATCCTAAAAAGGGACCCCCGCATTGCGAAAATGATGAGGGATGACGACTACTGGTTGGCCAGCATCCTTGATCCACACTATAAAGGCAAATTACACAACATCATTCCAAAGGAGAACCTAGAGATAATATTGGCTAACAAACAAGCAACTCTGGTAAGCATTTTGTTTGAGGCATTCCCAGCACACAGCAGCGGAGCTGGTTCTCCAAAGAGCCACAGTGGGCAAAATGGAAGAGGTGTTCGTGCTGCACACAGCCGAACTAGGGTTGGAGACAGGGGTTTCCTGACCATGTTGTCGTCTGATATCTCAAGTCCCGCACACACGACAGCTAATACAGAATCGATTGCAAGTGACAGGAGACAGCAGTTGTCAAGTATGGTTACAAACTACTTCTCCTCCCATATCGAGGATCTCCCTCACAGGTCATTCCCCTTTGATTATTGGGCCTCAAAACTGGACACATGGCCTGAATTGGCACAATATGCCTTACAGGAGCTCGCTTGCCCTGCTGGTAGTGTGCTATCTGAAAGAGTCTTCAGTGCTGCTGGATCAATACTGACAGAAAAAAGGACCCGTCTGTCGACCCAAAATGTTGATGATCTAACCTTCATTAAAATGAACCATGCATGGGTTTCAAAAGATTTTGTCCCACCCTCCCCTGATAACACATAGGTTGCCAGAAAAAAAGGCTCGCTTTTGTCCTCTTCCTCTGACTTCTCCAATTCCTCCATTTGCAGCAGCTGAAAGTCCAGCCTACCCATCAACATCTGCCATTTTTTAAACCACCCTAAATGGGCTGCCCCCCCACCCCAGGCCCAGGGTCAACACATGCTGCACCTGGGCAAGTGCTGTTGCCCTAAACAGGTGTGTGGGCCCATCCTTGGGTGACGGCACTGGCACAGGGCCTCTCATAGTACAATAAAGTATCTCTGATGGTGGGGGGCCCACTTGCCATCAGACACACTGGCGTACTATGAGGGGCCCTGTGCCAGTACCGCGCCCATGAGTGGGTCCAGCCTCCTTGCTCAGGGACACAGCACTTGCAATACTTACCTCTCCCTGCTCCACTGCTGTTTAGTTTGGCCAGTTAAATCCGTCACAGGGACGACTGTTGTGAATTCACTTTCTGGCCTGCCTCTGGTTACTAGTGAAGGTAGTGGAGCAGGTTGTATTGACAGAGAGGTTGCGAGTTCTCTTTCTGGGCTCCCTCTAGTGGTTACAGGAGGTAATTGAGCTGATCTAACTAACTGAGGCCTGCCACCTGATAATGAGGAGGACGATTGGATATTTGGAGTTTCTGACTGTATTTAAGACAGCCGACTCCCTCTATCCTTGATGGTGATTTTTTCCTGCCTCCTGAGGTCTTATTTTCCAGCTCAGTCCCTGCTTGCTCAAGCTAAGTGTTCTTTTGCTATTGTTCACATTTGATTTGGTTCTGTCTATTTCAGTTTTGTGTGGTCAGCCAGCCCCGGCTGGGGCTGTGCAGAAATTCCTTCCTTATGTTACTGTTTGTGCCAGTTTGTTTTTGTCCCTTATTAGATTGGCCTCTCTTTGCTCTGCATTCAGAGTATACCAGAGTGCTGATATAGTGGGCGAAGTTTAGTGACTTCAGTATTTTTTCTATCAGACGTGTTGGGCATTTTTTGCAGGGTTTTTTGCATTATTGCAGAGTGTCTTTCATTTCCTGTCCTGTCTAGTTAGTTTGGGCCCCATCGTTTTCTCAGCCTGTTTTCCTACCTTCGTTTGTATTCTCATCTTTTCTCACTGACAATATATGTTTGTGGGCTATCTATTCCTTTGGGGTCTGCTCTGGGGCAGTTTAGAATTCCCCATTCTTGCTTTAGGCTTATTTAGTTCTCCGGCTGTATCGAGGCATCTAGAATCAACATAGGTACACTCCACGGCTACTGCTAGTTGTGTGGATAGGATCAGGGGTCTGCAATCCACTTAGTTACCAACCTCTCTGGTTTTCTGTGGCTTAGCTTGGTCTTGCTTTCCTCCTCGGTGACCCAATCATAACAGAATCACTAGGAGAGAATTGTAAAAAAAAAAAAAAGTGTCAGAATTTTTTTTTTATATATATTTTATCCTCTTTTTCTTTGGGGCCGTAGGAGGATTTTTTCTTTAATGGAGAAGCAATTGTCTGATCGTGTTGAGGAGCTCGCTGCTGAAGTGCGAGGAATTTCCACCTATCTCGCTCAATCATCTGCTGTTGAACCAAAATCGAGTTTAGAAGGCGTAATAAGCTGTGCTTTTTCTGTGGAGACGCCTCTCATACTCTTTCTGTCTGCCCTAAATGAGAGAAATGTTTTGCACACACATTTGCTGTGGGCAGTGTACAACCTAAGTACCTTTTGGCAATTACTCTGATCAGTTCCTTGTCTACATTTTCCGCTATTGCTTTTGTAGATTCAGGAGCTTTACATCTGATGGATTTGGACTTTGCTAAACATTGTGATTTTCCTATGATACCCCTGCCGACTCCTATCCCATTGAGGGGTATTGATGCTACTCCTTTGGTGGAAAATAAACCCCATTTTTGGACCCAGGTGATAATGCGGGTCACCCCGGACCACAAAGAAAATTTTAAATTTTTGGTGCTGCACAATTTGCATGATACTATTGTTCTGGGTTTTCCCTGGTTGCCAGCTCATAATCCTGTTTTGGATTGGAAATCTGTGTCTGTGGTGAGATGGGGTTGTCAGTGTGTTCTTAGTGACACTCCTGTTTTCTCCACCTCTCCCCAGTCTCATGATATTCCCGATTATTTGACTGATTTTTCTAATGTATTCAGTGAGAGTAAGTCTGCATCTTTGCTTCCTCATAGGAGTTTTGATTGTGCAATTGAGTTGATGCCCGGGTGTAAATTTCCCAAGGGTCGGCTTTTCAACTTATCGGTACCTGAACATGATGCTATGCGATCTTATATCAAGGAGTCGTTGGAGAAGGGTCATATTAGACCATCCTCTTCACCCTTAGGTGCTGGGGTTTTTTTTGTGACCAAGAAAGATGGTTCATTAAGGCCTTGTATTGACTATCGTTCCCTTAAAATCACTGTTAAATATCAGTACCCGTTAGCCCTGATTTCTGATTTATTTTCAAGAGTTAAAAGTGCCTGCTGGTTTACCAAGCTTGACCTCAGGGGGCGTATAATCTTATTCGCATCAAGCACGGGGATGAATAGAAGACGGCGTTTAATACACCGGAGGGACATTTTGAGTATCTGGAGATGCCTTTTGGGCTCACTAATGCTCCTTCTGACTTCCAATCTTTTATGAACGATATTTTCCAGGACTTTGTGGATACGTTTTTGATAATTTATCTGGATGATATTTTGATCTTTTCCAGTGATTGGGATTCTCATGTGGAACATGTCTGGACTGTGTTCTGGATTTTGAGGGAAAATTCCCTGTATGTTAAGGGATCGAAATGCTTCTTTGGTGTACAGAGGATTTCATTTTTGGGATTTATTTTGTCTCCGTCGGCTATTGAAATGGACCTGGCCAAGGAACAGGCATTTTATGATTGGGTTCAGCCCACTTCTTTGAAGGCTCTCCAGAAGTTTTTGGGTTTTGCTAATTTCTATTGCAAATTTATCGGTCATTTTTCTGATATTGTTAAAAAACCACTGACTGATCTGACCAAAAAGGGCGCTGATGTGGTGAATTGGTCTCCAGAGGCAGTCTCGGCATTTCAGGAGCTTAAGCGTAGATTCACTTCTGCTCCGGTTCTACGGCAACCTGATGTCTCACTTCCATTTGAGTTGGAGGTAGATGCTTTTGAGATTGGTGCAGGAGCTGTTTTGTCCCAAAAAGATTCGGTGACTTCTAAAATGAATCCCTGTGCCTTCTTTTCTTGAAAATTCTCCCCAACTGAATGTAACTATGACGTGGGGAATCGGGAATTGTTGGCCATGAAATGGGCATTTGAAGAGTGGAGACATTGGTTGGAGCGAGCTAGACATCAAGTTGTGGTCCTCACTGACCACAAGAATTTGATTTATCTTGAATCAGCCAAACGCTTGAATCCTAGACAGGTTAGGTGGGCCTTGTTTTTCATGCGTTTTAATTTTGTGGTCTTTTTTCTTCCGGGCACTAAGAATGTTAAGGCGGACGCCCTTTCTAGGACTTTCTTTGCGGATTCTCTTATTGTGACCGAGCCTACTGAGATTCTAGGTGAGGGGGTAGTTCTTTCCGCCATCTCGCCCGATTTGAGATGTGCCCTGGAGGAATTTCAGGAGGACAAACCTGAGCCTTGCCCTATGGGAAAATTGTATGTTCCTAACCAGTGGAAGAAGATAGTAATGTCTGAAATTCATTGCTCCGCGTTGGCTGGTCATCCAGGTATTTTTGGTACCAGATATTTGGTGAGTCGGTCTTTTTGGTGGCCTGCCTTATCTCGTGATGTCAGGAATTTTGTGCAGTCCTGTGGGACTTGTTCTCGGTCTAAACCCTGTTCTCTTGCTAGAGGGTTGTTGATGCCCCTGCCGGTGCCCAAGAGGCCATGGACCCATATCTCAATGGATATAATTTCTGATCTTCCTGTCTCTCAGAGAATGAATGTTATTTGGGTGATTTGTGATAGATTTTAGAATCATAGAATCATAGAATCGTAGAGTTGGAAGGGACCTCCTGGGCCATCTGGTCCAACCCCCTGCTCAAAGCAGGATTTGCTAAATCATCCCAGTCAGATGTCTGTCCAGCCTCTGTTTGAAGACTTCCATTGAAGGAGAACTCACCACTTCTCGTGGCAGCCTGTTCCACTCATTGATCACTCTAACTGTCAAAAAGTTTTTTCTAATATCTAATCTGTGTCTCCTCCCATTCAGTTTCATCCCATTGCTTCTAGTCTTTCCTTGTGCAAATGAGAATAAAGTTGATCCTTCTACAATGTGACAGCCCTTTAGATATTTGTAGACAGCTATTAAGTCTCCTCTCAGTCTTCTCTTTTGCAAACTAAACATTCCCAAATCCTGCAACCTTTCCTCATAAGACAGGGTTTGCAGACCGGTCACCATTCTGGTCGCTCTTTTCTGAACTTGCTCCAGTTTGTTGATGTCTTTTTTAAAATGTGGTGCCCAAAACTGGACACAATATTCCAGATGAGGTCTGACCAAAGAGGAGTAGAGGGAGATAATGACTTCACGTGATCTAGACTGTATGCTTCTGTTAATACATCCTAGAATTGCATTTGCCTTTTTTGCTGCTGCATCACACTGTTGACTCATATTCAGTCTATGATCTATTAGTATACCCAAGTCTTTTTCACATGTGCTGTCACTTAGCCCTATTCCTCCCATTCTATATATGCTTTTTTCATTTTTATTGCCCAGATGTAGTACTTTGCATTTCTCCCTGTTAAAAACCATTCTGTTAGTTGCTGCCCACTTCTCCAGTTTATTTAAATCTTTTTGAATCCTCTCTCTCTCTTCTCTAGTATTAGCTATCCCTCCTAGCTTTGTGTCATCAGCAAATTTAATCAGTTTACCCTCAATTCCTTCATCTAAATCGTTGATAAAGATGTTGAACAATACAGGGCCCAGGACAGAGCCCTGTGGTACCCCACTTGAGACATTCTTCCAACTGGATGTGCAGCCATTTACGACCACTCTTTGGGTCCGATCACTAAGCCAGTTATGAATCCACCTAACAGTTGCCTTGTCCATTCCATACTTAGTCATTTTTTCAATAAGGATTGTATGAGATACTTTGTCAAATGCTTTGCTGAAGTCAAGATATACTATATCTACAGCATTTCCTTGATCCACCCAATCAGTGATACTGTCATAGAAGGAAATTAAGTTAGTCTGACATGACTTATTAGTTACAAACCCATGCTGACTCTGTTTAATCACTTCATTCTTATCCAGGTATTGACATACATGTTGTTTAATAATTTGTTCAAAGATCTTTCCTGGTATAGAAGTCAGACTCACCGGCCTATAGTTGCCTGGGTCCACCTTCTTCCCCTTTTTGAAGATAGGAACAACATTTGCTCTTCTCCAGTCTTCTGGCACTTCTCCTGTTCTCCAAGAATTTTCAAAGATTACAGAGAGGGGTTCAAAAATTTCTTCTGCTATCTCCTTCAGTACTCTGGGGTATAATTCATCTGGACCTGGAGACTTGAATTCATTTAGGTTAGCTAAGTGTTTCCTCACTATCTTTCTGTTTATAGATATCCTGGATTCTTCTATTCCCTTAATAGGACAGTGAATAACAGTTGATGTTACATTTCCTTTCTGAGAGAAAACAGATGCAAAATAGGAATTTAAAAGTTCAGCCTTCTCAACATCCTGTCTTACCATTTCATCATTTTCATCCTGTAAAAATCCTATAGCATCTTTGACTTTTCTTTTACTTTTGACATATCCCCAAAATCCCTTATTATTGCTTTTGACATCTCTTGCAAGCCTCAATTCATTTTCAGCTTTAACTAATCTGATTTGTGCCCTGCAGGTTCTGCAAACTGCATTATATTCTTCTTTAGATATGCCTCCCTCTTTCCATTTTATAAACATTTTTTTCTTCCTTTTTAGCATGTGCTTAAGTTCTGTGTTCATCCATCCTGGTTTCCTTAAATGCTTCCTATTCTTCCCTCTTTTCGGAATTGTTAACAACTGTGCTTTGAGAATTTCATTTTTCAAGATTTCCCATCCTTCCTGGACATTTTTGTCTTTTAGGATATCCAGCCATTGGATCCCTCCAATTCTCTTTCTGAATCCCTTAAAATCTGCCTTTCTGAAATCTAACCTTGACGTCTGAGTCTTCACAGGTTTTCCGCCTCTAGTTATCCAAAATTCTAAAATAGCATGGTCGCTACCTCCTAGGGTCCCAGCCACTTTTACCTCCTCAACCATTTCCTCCCTGTTTATAAGGATTAGATCCAAGGTAGCAGATCCCCCTGTTTTCTCCCTTACCTTTTGGAAGATAAAGTTGTCAGCAAGAGAGGATAAGAATTTCCTTGACCTGTTAGTTTTGCCTGAGAGAGATTCCCAACAAATGTCTGGATAGTTGAAATCTCCCATGACAACTATATCATATTTTTTGGAGAACTTGGCCATTTGATGCATAAAGAGTTCATCCATATCTTCAGCTTGCACAGGCGGCCTGTAGTAAATGCCTACAATGGTGTCCTTTCCATTGTTCTGTCCTTGTATTCTTACCCAAACAGTTTCCACAGAACTCCCAGTCTCTGAAGCTTCAATCTCTGTGCAGATATACGCGTTTCTAACATACAATGCGACACCCCCTCCTCGTTTATCAAGTCTGTTTCTTGCAAATAAGTTGTATCCTTCTAGTCTTGTATTCCAATCATGTGTATTGTCCCACCAAGTTTCAGTGATTCCAATGACATCATATTTCTTTTCCTGCATTAGTAGTTCCAATTCTCCTTGTTTGTTGCCCATGCTTTGTGCATTAGTATAGAAACATTTTAGTTTGTGATTGGTTTCTCTTTCTCCAATATTTTTATTAATTAGATTCTTTCGTCTTTGTTCTTCCTTTCCACTTCTAATAGCAGAGTTCTCAATAGCATTTGTCAGGTGTATGGCTTTTTCTGGTCTTTTGCTTCCCTTCCCATGTTGTTCTAGTTTAAAGCTCTCCTTACAAGTGTAGCAAGGCGACTTCAAAATACATGCTTTCCAGTCTTCGTAAGGTGCACCCCATCTCTAGCAAGTAGTCCATCGTATAAGTAGTTCACTCCGTGATCCAGAAATCCAAATCGTTGCTGACGGCACCATCGACGTAGCCAGTTGTTCACCTGCAGAATCTTATTCCACCTCCTTGTTCCATGGCCATCCACTGGGAGGATGGAAGAGAAGACCACCTGCGCTCCCAGTTCTTTCACTTTCTTGCCTAAGTCTTCAAAGTCTCTGCAGATGGTTTCCAGGTCGTTTCTTGCGGTGTCATTTGTCCCCACATGTAGTAAGATGTAGTAAGATGATCCATCTTGTACCACTCCCAAAGTTGCCATCTTCTTCAGAGTTTGTGCACTTGTTTTTACAACAGGTGGTTCAGTTGCATGGGATTCCTGAGAACATTGTGTCGGACAGAGGAGTCCAGTTTGTTTCCAGATTTTGGAGAACTTTTTGTTTCAATCTGGGAATTCAGTTATCCTTCTCCTCCGCGTTTCATCCTCAGACCAATGGGCAGACTGAGAGAACAAACCAGACTTTGGAGTCCTATTTGAGATGTTTTATATCTGCTGATCAGGATGACTGGGTCTCATTTTTGCCCTTGGCCAAATTCGCGCTAAACAATAGAGCTAGTTCTGCCACTTTGATGTCGCCCATTTTCTGTAACTTTGGGTTTCATCCTCGATTTTCTTCAGGGCAAGTGGAATCTTCGACCTGCCCAAGTGTGGACACTGTGGTAGAGAGAATGCAGCAGATTTGGGACCAAGTGGTGGATAAGTTGTCCCTTTCTCAGGAAAAAGCCCAACGGTTTTCCAACCGGCATAGGACCATTGGTCCTCGGTTTAAAGTGGGTGATATAGTTTGGTTGTCGTCAAAGAATATTCCTATGAAGGTTGCGTCTCCAAAGTTCAAGCCAAGATTCATTGGACCTTATAAGATTTTGGAGATTCTTAATCCTGTTTCTTTTCGATTGGCTCTTCCAGTTACGCTTAAGATCCATAACGTGTTTCATAAATCTCTGTTGAAGAGGTTTGTGGAGCCAGTAGTTCCTATGGTGGCACCTCCTGACGATGTATTGGTTAAAGGCAATGTGGAATAAGAGGTATAGAAAATATTGGATTCTCGTTTGGTTAGACGGAGACTCCAGTACTTGGTCAAATGGAAGGGTTATGGCCAGGAGGATAATTCTTGGGTCTCTGCTTCTGACATTCATGTCGATAGATTGGTTCATGCTTTTCACTGGGCCCATCCTGATCGGCCTGGTGGCGTGGATGAGGGTTCAGTGACCCCTCCTCAAGGGGGGTACTGTTGTGAATTCAATTACTGGCCTGCCTCTGGTTACTAGTGAAGGTAGTGGAGCTGGTTGTATTGATAGAGGGGTCGCTGTTATGATTGAGTCACCGTAGGAGGCAAAAACAGAAATGCTAGCTAAGTCCAGAAAACCAGAGAGGTTGGCAGCTATCAGATTGCAGACCCCTGATCCTATCCACAACAACTAACAGTAGCCGTGGGGGGTTCCTACGATGCCCTAGACCCCTCGATCACAGCCAGAGAATTAAATAGGCCTAAAGAAAGAAAGGGGAAATCTAAACTGCCCCAGAGCAGACCCCAAAGCAATAGGCAGCCCCCAACATATAATGACGGTGAAGCAAGATGAAAACACTAACACAGACAGAAAGATAGACTGAGCAAAGACGGGGCCCAAGCTAACTAGATAGGAAAGGACAGGAAGGCTGCTGTCTGCAATCCGTGAAAAACCCTATGAAAATAAGAGCCAACAGACTGACAGTGAAAAAGGCCCTGAAGATGCTAGGCTTCAAAAAGCTATGTCAGTACTCAGGAATATTCTGAAGACAGAGCAACTGGCAAAAGGAGATTCAGCTCACCCCAGCAGGGAATGGCAGAATCCAGAAAAGCAAGGAAAACAAAAGCAAAACAAAAATGTTAACAGGCAAAGCAGAAAACTTAGCTTTAGAGGAGCAGGAATCAAACTGGTGTCCTAGAAGTCCACAGAGAAGTCACCCGCAGGGCAGAAGGGCGTCGGCAGCCTTATATCCAGTCCGTGACTCCACTCAGCCAGTCATCCTCATTAGGCTCAGGTGCCTGATAATCAGGCTCATTACCTTCCTTTACCAGAATAAGGAGTTCACCAGACCTCAGTGACGAAGGGGAAAATGAACTCACAACAGGTCGTGAGTTCTCTTTCCAGGCTCCCTCTGGTGGTTACAGGAGGTAATGGAGCTGATCTAATTAACAGAGGCCTGCCACCTGATAATGAGGAGGACGATTGGACATTTGGAGTTTCTGACTGGAATTAAGACAGCCGACTCCCTCTATACTTGCTGGTGATTTTTTCCCGCCTCCTGAGGTCTTGGTTTCCAGCTCAGTCCCTGCTTGCTCAAGCTAAGTGTTCTTTTGCTATTGTTCACATTTGATTTGGTTCTGTCTATTTCAGTTTTGTGTGGTCAGCCAGCCCCGGCTGGGGCTGTTGTGAATTTCCATCCTTATGTTACTGTTTTGTGCCAGTTTGTTTTTGTCCCTTATTAGATTGGCCTCTCTTTGCTCTGCATTCAGAATATACCAGAGTGCTGATATAGTGAGCGAAGTTCAGTGACTTCAGTATTTTTTCTATCAGACGAGATGGGCATTTTTTGCAGGGTTTTTTGCATGATTGCAGACAGTGTCTTTCGTTTCCTGTCCTGTCTAGTTAGTTTGGGCCCCATCGTTTGCTCAGCCTGTTTTCCTACCTGCGTTTGTGTTTTCATCTTGTCTCACCGACAATATATGTTTGGGGGCTATCTATTCCTTTGGGGTCTGCTCTGAGGCCGTTTAGAATTCCCCTTTCTTGCTCTAGGCTTATTTAGTTCTCTGGCTGTGTTGAGGCGTCTAGAATCATCGTAGGTATGCTCCACGGCTACTGCTAGTTGTGTGGATAGGATCAGGGGTCTGCAATCCGCTTAGTTACCAACCTCTCTGGTTTTGTGTGGCTTAGTTTGGTCTTGCTTTCCTCCTCGGTGACCCAATCATAACAGACAGCCATTACAAATTTGATATACTGATCGATGATGGTTAAGATGTAGGTATGTCCTGTCCTGCTGGCCTCTACCTTCAGATTACCAATGGCTACCATTTGTAATGGACGTCAACTCCCAATCGGATGCAGTGGTGCTTTATGATCACCTTTCACATTTTTCATAGTCACAGACGTGTGACATTCCTGCCACCATTTTTCAATGTCGCCTCTCATGCCAATCCAATAGAATCCCCTATGGCCTGTGGCTTGTGTGTTTTGCACTCCAAAGAGACCAGACAGATCATGATAGGCAGTGAGGACCATGTCTACAGCTCTCCCTGTGATCACAATTTGATGGAGACGAGTTACGGTGATGGGATCGACACTACTGCGATACAGCAACCCTTTCTTCACTAATTTCCATTTTAGCTGTATTCCCAGTTAAAGTTATTGAGGGTCAGCATCGCCTTTGTGAATTCTCCCGGGAGGTTTTCCCATGAATACTAATTCCAAAACATCTAAAATCACTCGACTTTAGGTCTGTACTTTTAGCCATCTACCTTCCTCTAGCGGACAGTCTGGTCTGGCTGACTGACACTGAAATATAAACGTATACTGTTTACTGGTGTACGTTTCGAATACATTTCCCTTTTTTCTCTTTTTTATATTCGGGTGTAATCCATACTGAGCCAGTGAGAGTCTGTTTCTGACTCTGGAAATATATACTGAGATTTACAATGCCTCCTACACTGTATACAGCTGTACGTTTCTGATCCATTACCCTTTTACTGCTTTTTATATTGTGTAATCCATACTGACCCTGAGAGCGTCTGTGTCTGCCTCCTGAAATAAATAAGGAGATTTACAATGTTTAAACAATACTATATGTAACTTGTATCTGGTGACACAGTAACCTTTGTATACTTTTTATATTCTTGGCTAATGCATACTGGGACTGAGAGCGTCTGTGTCTGCCTCATGAAATGTCTACGGAGATTTAGAATGTTTAAACTATGCTTTATATACTTTGTATCTGGTCATACTGTACCATTTTTCAACTTGTTACATTATTGTCAAATCCATACTGAGCGTGTGACTGCCTCCTGAAATACATACTGAGATATTTGTGTATTTTAAGTAGACTATATATACTGTTGTGAACTCATTTTCTGGTCTACCAGTTGTGAGTTCTCCTTCCGGGCTCCCTCTGGTGGTAACAGGAGGTAGTGAGGTTGATTTAATTAGTAGAGATCTGCCACCTGATGATGAGGATAACGATTGGATCTCTGGAATCTCAGACTGGATTTAAGACAGCTGACGCCCTATTCTGGTGCTGGTGATTCCTTCTGGCTTTTCAGGTCTTGGTTTTCAGCTCTGTTCCAGTCATCTCAAGCTAAGTGTTCCTGCTAATGTTCACACTTGATTTTGTTGGTCTATTCAGTTTTTTTTGTGGTCCACTCTTATTTATCTGTATTTGCCAATTTGTTTTTTGTCCCTTATTAGATTGGCCTCTTTTTTGCTCTGTCTCAGAATATTTCAGAGTGCTGATATAGTGGGAGAAGTCAAGTGACTTCAGGGTTAATTTTGTTTTCAGAAGTGTTGGACATTATTTTTTAGGGTTTTTTGGGAAGATTGCAGACAGTGTCTTTCCTTTCCTGTCCTTTCTAGTTAGTTTGGGCCCCATCATTTGCTCAGCCTATTTTCCTGCCTGTGTTTGTGTTTTCATCTTGTTTCACCGTCAATACATGTGTGGGGGCTGTCTATTCCTTTGGGGTCTGCTCTGGGGCAGTTAGTTTTCCCCTTTTCTTGCTTTAGGCTTATTTAGTCCTCCGGCTGTGACGAGGCGTCTACATTTATCTTAGGAACGTTCCACAGCTGCTACTAGTTGTGTGGTTAGGATCAGGGGTCTGCAATCTGCATAGTTACCAACCTCTCTGGTTTTCTGTGACTTAGCTTGTTTAGTTTTCCTCCTCGGTGACCCATTCATAACAATATACCTTGTATCTGTTGATCCAGTACCCTTTGTGCCCGAAATTCATCCTCCACCCACCACTCAAAGTGCATCATTGACACCTGGAGCATTGGCCCACATGTGTTATTATTTCATGTGGATCTTCTTTTTATATTATGGTGTGATCCATACTGAGCCTGTGAGCGGCTGTGTGTTACTCTTGAAATATATATGTAGATCGCCAAATGACCACAACACAGTATACAGCAGTACGCTTGGGATCCATTCCCCTTTTACTGCTTTTTATATTGTTGTGTAATCCATACTGGGCCTCAGTGCGTCTGTGTCTGCCTCCTGAAATATATACGTAGATTTATAATGTTGAAACTATACAATATATCCCTGTTATCTGATGTTAAAATGAAACGTCATGCAGTGCCGGGGGTTACTCAGTACCGGGTCTTTCAGGCTGTTTTGATCGGTCCGTAGCCCTGGGTGTCCAATAAAGAAGATGACAGTTCAGATGAGGGGGAAGATGGTATGATAGTTAATTTGGGAATGGGGGATCATGACGCCACCCGAGGTACTCGGCTCGGGTAGCCGACGCTGCAATGCAGATCCTCTGGGCCGGTGTTAAAGCAGCCAAGATGATGAAGCTCTCCACGGGCAGAGCTGTATCCCAGGGCAGTTGAGATGGTGTTTGTGAGCCGTTGACGGTGATGGTGAGTGTAGCGTGTGTAGCAGGCAAATTGTAAAATACAGCAAGGCCACACTTGGGTGCATTTTCTGAGTATTTCCTCAAAAGTTTTGTGCATCAGATGACCCGATTGGTACTGTCACTGTGTCATCCGAGCGAGGGGTCTGGCCAACTCCAGGTTGATCAGGAACACCTGTTCAAGACTCCTCCTTGTGTATTCTTTCTAGGCTGTGTCTCTGTGCTGATCTCTCCCTTCCTTCTTTCTGTGCGCCTTTGCAAACAGTGTCCCAAGCCGGCAGCCACGGACCACACCGGGCGACGTGGGTCAGGCTCCGGGGTCCTTTATTCCAACTGCTGCCTTTTTCAGTATTGAATGCGGCTGCGACTGAGGCACTTAAAGTTACCTCAGCCTCCATCTTTCTATCTGAGCCCTGTATTTCTCCACTACATTCAGGAGCCACCTTCCCCAATGAGGCCTGGTCCTTCCTTCTCCAGAAACGGGCTTCACAGGTGGCTTATTGCACTTTCCGTGCCCCAAGGACCACTTCCTTCCAGTATAGGAGCTTGGACAAGATTTTTCTCTCTTCTCTCTGACCCTTAGCCCTCTCACAGCAATCCTGCTCTTACTCTGTCCTGTCACCGACTGACAACTCTCTAGAAAGATCCATTTACCTCAGACTAGCTCCACCCATCAACTGTCAGCTTGCTCTCTCTGATTGGATGCCCACAATCACTTCACTACCTAAGCTCCTCCCACTGTACCTACCTTCCACACTAACCCCCAACACCCTTTCCTAGTCAGTCTGGGATGAGGCCATCCTCCCGCCGGGTACACCCAAAAAGCACTAACTAACTAGTGTGTGTGCTGAGTGCAGGGTTAGGAGTCCTGAGTGGTGATCCCTCCTTACCTGAGGGTGGGATACCACACCTTTGGATGAGGTGCAGTACCTCTGTGGTGACCATACCCTCAGGGGCACCATGGTACCCTTTCACAACTTTCTATATTGTTGTCGGATCCATACTGGGCCTGAGAGCATCTGTGTTTGCCTCCTGAAATGTATACGGAGATTCAGTATGTTTAAACTATACTATATATACCTTGTATCTAGTGATACTGTACCCTTTTGGAAATTTTTATATTATTGTCTAATCCATATTCAGCCTGTGACCATCTGTGTCTGACTCATGAAATATATACGGAGATTTACAATTATCCTTAGACTGTATAAAGCTGTCCGCTTCTGAAACAGTGCCATATATCTGCTGGTATTTTGAGTCCATTTTCACAAAAATTATTACGTATGGTGGAAGAGACCGCGGACATGGGTGTGGGGGGGCAGCTGGTACTGATGGTGGTGGTGCATCTGCTGGTAGTGCCAAAAGCACAATAGCAGCTAAGGCTGGAGGTGTTGAGCCTGCATCATCAGCTGTCACAAGAAGGCCTTTAAAGCTCCCTTTTCTGGGAGTAGGTAAACTGTTTTTAAAGCCAGAGCATCAGGAACTGGTTTTGCCTTACATTGCCGAAAAAGCCTCCAGCTCACTCACCCACTCACCATCAGACATACCGTCGTACTATGAGGGGTCCTGTGCCAGTGCCGTCGCCCACGAGTGGGACTCCCATGCTTGCTCAGGACCACAGCACTTGCAATACTTACCTCTCCCTGCTCCACCGCCGTGACGTCTTTCGCCTTTCCTGACAGTGACATTCAGGTTAGAGAGCGCGATGACATAACATCTGTATGCCCTCTACCGAAACAATACAAGTGCAGAGAGCTTTACAATGGCAATGCTGAGGAGTCCAGAGTAGAGCAGTGCCCAGCGAGGAGAGGTATTTAATTTTTTGAAATGTTGGGAGCATTTTTTAGGGAGCAATATACACTGGAGAATGATATATGGGGCCCATCATACACTGGAGCATCATCCATTTGGCCCATCATATACTGGAGCATTCCAAATGGGGGACATCAGACACTGGAGCAGCATTTACTGGGCCCATTATACACTGGAACATTAGAAATGGGGCCCATTATATATGGAGCATAATTTGGGCCCATAACACACTGGAGCATCGTCCATGGGGACCAACATATACTGGAGCATTCCAAATGAGGGACATCAGACACTGGAGCGGCATTTACGGGGCCCATTATACACTGGAGCCTTAGAAGTGGGGCCCATTATATATGGACTCTATGGAGCATTATTTGGGCCCATAAGACAGTGGAGCATCATCCATGGGGACCAACATGTACTGTAGCATTATGTGGAGCTCATCATATACTGTATGGAACATTTTATGGGGCCAATTATTCTGTATGGAGAAATATATGGGGCTCATTATTCTGTATGGCGCACTAGGTGGTGGCCATAATACTGTATGGAGTAATATACTGTCCGTTTTTTGAGCTATTGTAGAATTTAAACTAGATAGCAGTCATGTCATGTAAGCAGTGAAGTATTTTTCATTGTACTATACCTATATTTCTGTGCTGTATCGGAGCATTATGAATTGTGGTATGTGTTAAAAGGGCGCACTGACACTCTTTGGCCCAGGGCACATGAAAACCTGCCGCCAGCCCTACCCCCCCACAACTTGAGCCAAGTAACCCCAGTTTTCAATGCGTAACTATTATAAAGTAAATTAAGGTTGCCAAGCTTAAGTAATAAGAATTGATTTTGTTGGCATTGAAATGGGCACTGTAGGTTTGTTTACTGTCCTCCACTCCGTGCCGACTTTGCTTCCCCATTGACTTGCATTGGGTTTCGTGTTTCAGTCGGACCCCGACTTTTCCTTATAGTCGGCCGATTTCGTTCGACCCGACTTTTGAGAAAGTCGGGTTTCATGAAACCCGACTCGACCCGAAAAAAGGAAAAGTCGCTCATCTCTAGTAGTTAGGGTTAGGGGTGTGTTGTGGTTAGGGTTGAGTTAGAATTAAAGGGTTTCCACTATTTAGGTACATCAGGGGGTCTCCAAATGTGACATGGCGCCACCATTGATACAAGCCAATTTTGTGCTTAAAAAGTCAAACGGTGCTCCTTCCCTTCTGAGCCCAGACGTGTGCCCAAACAGTGGTGTACCCCAACATATGGGGTACCAACGTACTCAGGAGAAATTGCACAACAACTTTGGGGGGCTAATTTCTCATGTTACCCTTTTGAAATTAAAAAATTGGGGGCTGAAAAATAATTTTTTGAGGAAAAAAAAGATTTCTTATTTTCACAGCTCTGCATTATAAACTTTTGTGAAGCACTTGGGGATCCAAGGTGCTCACCGCACAGCAACATGAGTTCCTTGGGGGGTTTAGTTTCCAAAATGGGGTCACCTGTTGGGGGTTTCTGCTGTTTAGGCACATCAAGGGCTCTGCAAATGTATCATGACACCCGCAGACCTTTCCGTCCAGTCGGCATTTCAAAATGTCACTACTTCCCTTCCAAGCCCCATCGTGTGCCCAAATAGTGGTTCCTCCCACATATGGAGCACCATCATACTCAGGAAAAAGTGGACAACAACTTTTGGGGTCCAATTTATTCTGTTACCATTGTGAAAATAAAAAATTGCGGGCTAAAAAATCATTTTTTGAGGAAAAAAATATGTTTTATTTTCACGGCTTTGCGTTATAAACTTCTGTGAAGCACTGGGTGGTTGAGAGTGCTCACCACACATCTAGATAAGTTCCTTAGGGGGTCTAGTTTCCATAATGGGGTCACTTGTGGGGGAGCTCCAATGTTTAGGCACACAGGGGCTCTCTATACACGACATGGTGTCCGCTAATGATTGGAGCTAATTTTCCATTCAAAAAGTCAAATGGTGCTCCTTACCTTCTGAGCCCTGCCATGCGCCCAAACAGTGGTTTATGACTACATCTGTGGTATCAGTGTACTCAGGAGACATTGCCCAACAGATTTTAGGATCCAATTTATCCTGTTGTCCATGTGAAAATGAAAAAATTGAGGCTAAAATAAAATTTTTGTGAAAAAAAGTACTTTTTCATTTTTACGGATCAATTTGTGAAGCACTAGGGGGCTCAGAGTGCTCACCACTCATCTAGATAAGTTCCTTAGGTGGTCTAGTTTCCAATATGGGGTCATTTGTGATGGAGCTCCAAAGTTTAGTCACACAGGGGCTCTCCAAACACGACATGGTGTCTGCTAACAATTGGAGCTAATTTTCCATTCAAAAAGTCAAATGGCGCTCCTTCCCTTCCTAGTCCTTCCATGTACCCAAACAGTGGTTCCCCCCACATATGGGGTCTTAGCATACTCAGGACAAATTGGACAACAACTTTCTCCTTTTACCCTTGGTAAAATAAAAAAATTGTTGCTAAAACATCATTTTTGTGACTAAAAAGTTAAATGTTCATTTTTTCCTTCCATGTTGCTTCTGCTGCTGTGAAACACTTGAAGGGTTAATAAACTTCTTGAATGTCGTTTTGATCAGCTTGAGGGGTGCAGTTTTTAGAATGGTGTCACTTTTGGGTATTTTTAGCCATATAGATCCCTCAAACTGACTTCAAATGTGAGGTGGTCCCTAAAAAATGGTTTTGTAAATTTGGTTGTAAAAATGAGAATTTGCTGGTCAACTTTTAACCCTTATAACTTCCTAACAAAAAAAAATTGTTTCCCAAATTGTGCTGATGTAAAGTAGACATGTGGAAAATGTTATTTCTTAACTATTTTGTGGCACATAGCTCTCTGGTTTAACAGAATAAAAATTCAAGATTTGAAAATTGCAACATTTTCAAAATTGTTGCCAAATTTCCATTTTTTTTACAAATAAACACAAAAATTATTGACATAAATTTACCACTACCATGCAGCACAATATGTCACAAAAAAAAAATCTCAGAGTCACTAGGATCCGTTGAAGCGTTCCTGAGTTTTTTCCTCATTAAGGGACACTGGTCAGAATTGCAAAAAAATGGCCAGGTTATTAAGGTCAAAAAAGGTTGGGTCATGAAGGGGTTAAAAAGTAAAAAAAAAAAAGATATTTCTTGAATATTCTTGTACCATTTGTCAATCTCTGTAAAATCACTACCATGGGGGCGTGACCTGGCTGGGTATATAGCAGGACACTTGCTGTGTATAGCTCCGCCAGTATCCTGACTTTTATCCAGTTTACTGGGAGATTTTTGGCACCTATATTGTTTGGAATGTCAGAGGGGAGTCTGCTGCTTATATGGAGCTGGAGAGGATCAGATTCTGGCATGACAGGGCAGGACAGGAAGAAGAAGCAAGCGGCGGCAGAGGTGGGAAGTCTGAGCCAAGATGGTGCCGCACCTGGCCCTGCCACAGTGATGAAGGATGCTAAGCAGGGTAAGTGCCTGGAGATTGTGGCACACCTGGAGCAGTATGCCAGGATGCCTAAGACCAGGGGAAGCCATCTGAATCCTAATGCATTATTCAGCCCTGCCACAGGGCCGCACACCGAGGCTGCTCCAATGCTACATAGGAGCAGCAACATACTAATGCACAGCCCCTCCTGTCAGCATCCATATTGATTTTTCTGATGAGACAGTGCGTGTGGTGGCCTCTGATAATGTAGGAGAAGCTGCAGAAATAAAGTTGAAAGATGTCTTTAAAGCTGTATCACTATGCTTCTCTGCCTTGACTGTCATGAGTGGACTGATGGACTCTCTGAAGATGGATGTATCATGCATCAGACAAGACACAGGTGTTTCTCACAAAATTACAATATTATCAAAAAGTTAATTTATTTCAGTTCTTCAATACAAAAAGTAAAACTCATATTATATAGAGTCATTACAAACAGTGATCTATTTCAAGTGTTTATTTCTATTAATGTTCATGATTATGGCTTACAGTTAATGTAACCCAAACATCATTATCTCAGTAAATTAGAATACTTTATAACACCAGTTTTAAAAAATTATTTTAAAATCCTAAATGGTGGCCTACTGAAATGTATGTTCAGTAAATGCGCTCAATACTTGGTTGGGGCTCCATTTGCATCAATTACTGCATTAATGAGGCATGGCATGTAGGCGATCAGCCTGTGGCACTGCTGAGGTGTTATGGAAGCCCAGGTTGCTTTGATAGAAGCCTTCAGCTCCTCTACATTGTTGGGTCTGGTGTCTCTCATATTCCTCTTCACAATACCCCATAGATTCACTCTCCAAGAAAATGTATATGACCCGGCAATGAAGAATCTGCTGCACCTTCAGAGGTCTTGTATATAAAACTTAAGTTTTATTGGAAATATGTAAAAGATATAAAAGAGCACAACTATATGCAGTCAGATCAACCAGTGGACATGTAGAACCAACATGTTTCGGCCTGTGACAAAGACCTTAATCATGATTATATATATTATATATCTTATGTACATGATATATATGTATATACTGTGTATGTGTATATATATATATATATATATATACACACATATATTTATATTGCACAGTAAGATTGAACAAAAGCCGTTAATTCATTTGTTGGCTTCTGTAAAATCATCACAGAACCCGACAGGATATGAGACATGGTTTACATACAGTAAACCATTGCATATCCATATTATTTATATGTCCCTCACTAATAATGTTAGTAGTGTATGTGTGTTAAACTTTGGAGCTGTAGGTGTTAAATTAAAGGATTAATTCACAGAAAAAAATTGTGCGGGTTCCCGTGCAATTTTCTCCGCCAGAGAGGGCAAGCCAGTGACTGAGGGCAGATATAAAAAGCCTAGAGAGGGACCATTGTTTTTGGGCCCCATCTGGCTAAAAAAACTGCCCCCAGCCACCCCAGTAAAGGCACTTCTCATCTCTCCCATTGCCCTGTAGTTGGTGGCATATGGGATAATAAAGGATTAATGTCACCTTGCTATTGAAAGGTTGCATTAAGCCGGGTTAATAATGGAGAGGTGTCAATAAGACACCTGTCCATTATTAATCCAATGGTAGTAAAGGGTTAAAAAATGCACACACACATTAATTTAAAATTATTTTAATGAAATAATGACACAGTTTTTGTCCAAATTTATTATGCTGCCAATCCAACTGAAGCCTTTGATCTCCGGGAATAAAAATTTAAAATAAAAAAAACAATATCCATAACTCTCCGCAGTTCAGTCAGGTCCCCACTGCAATCCATCACAAGGGGTTAGCTAGTTTACAACAGGGACCGGTGCTAATGCTACCAGCCCAGCTGTAAACCACTGCAGAATGAATGAAATCATGTCTGAGCAATTGCCCGGGCTGACTGGAGATGAACTCATAAGCGTGGGAAAGTTTCTGAACTTTTTCCCATGCTTCTGAGTTCACCTCAGGTCAGCCAGGGACTCTGCGCAGCCTCAATGACGTCAGCGGTAAATAATTTTTAGTTAATGTGTGTGTGCCTTTTTTAACCCTTTTTTATTATTGGATTAATAATGGAGAGGTGTCTTATTGACACCTCTCCATTATTAACCCGGCTTAATGTTACCTTTCAATAGCAAGGTGACATTAACCCCTTATTAACCCATGAGCCACCTCTTAAGGCAATGGGAGCAGAGAGGCTAAGTGCCAGAAAAGGCACATCTTATTGATGTGCCTTTTCTGAGGTGGCTGGGGGCCGATATTTGTAGCCAAGGGGGGGCCAATAACCATGGTCTCTTTCTAGGCTATTAATATCGTGCTCAGTCACTGGCTTTCCCTCTCTGGCGGAGAAAATTGCATGGGAGCCCACGCAATTTTTTTCCATGAATTAATCCTTTAATTTAAGAACTACAGTTCAAAAATTTTACACACATCCACTACTAACATTTTAGTCAGGGACATATATAAATCTTACTGATATGCAATGGTTTACTATATATAAACCATGTCTAATATCCTGTCGGCTTTTGCAATTATTTTACAAAAAACGACAAATGAATTAACGGCTATTCTGCTATCTATCTCTCTCTCTCAAATATATATATACAGTGTATATATATATATATATATATATTTGCAATAAAAAAAAAAAGAGAAGAGCCAGCACTGCCAGTGGTCAGAACGCATAACATGAGGTGCATATGCACATATCTTACTGTATTCAAAATGAGACATTTAGCAAAATATTGATCAATATATTGAGCCACCCCGCCACGCCAAGGCAATCTCATATGGGGGGTCCTACTCTACATTTTTATTTATTCACTGTGCCATTGCGGCCTCCTAAATGTTTTAAAAGCAAGACCATATCAAATGCAATCCATACCTGAAGCATATCTGCATCACTCCCGTGCAGCCAGATGGAGCAGGTGCAGATAAAGGCCAACCAGGTCTGAACACAGACATCTCAGGTTTGACCTCGACACACTGCCCAACCAGCAAACACAGATGAAGGGCAATGCAGGCTCAGACAGGGATGCAAAAATAAATAAAGCCTGGGGCAGGGCGGGGCTGCCGTGAGTGTGCACAGCAGCCTAGATCAATCACAATAAACACAGAAAAGATGGCGAACATGACCCACGTGCACGGCAACAGTGGTGGTCAGCCACAAAACCAATTTGCAATAAAAAAAGAGAAGAGCCAGCACTGCCAGTTGCCGTGCACGCTGGGTCATGTTCGCCATCTTTTCTGTGTTTATTGTGATTGATCTAGGCTGCTGTGCACACTCACGGCAGCCCCGCCCTGCCCCAGGCTTTATTTATTTTTGCATCCCTGTCTGAGCCTGCATTGCCCTTCATCTGTGTTTGCTGGTTGGGCAGTGTGTGGAGGTCAAACCTGAGATGTCTGTGTTCAGACCTGGTTGGCCTTTATCTGCACCTGCTCCATCTGGCTGCACGGGAGTGATGCAGATATGCTTCAGGTATGGATTGCATTTGATATGGTCTTGCTTTTAAAACATTTAGGAGGCCGCAATGGCACAGTGAATAAATAAAAATGTAGAGTAGGACCCCCATATGAGATTGCCTTGGCGTGGCGGGGTGGCTCAATATATTGATCAATATTTTGCTAAATGTCTCATTTTGAATGCAGTAAGATATGTGCATATGCACCTCATGTTATGCGTTCTGACCACTGGCAGTGCTGGCTCTTCTCTTTTTTTAATATATATATATATATATATATATATATATATATATATACTGCTCAAAGAAATAAAGGGAACACAGACAGCTTGTTGCAAATGGAATAGTGTTCCCTTTATTTTTTGAGCAGTTTTTATATATCTATATATACAGTCATATGTTAAAGTTTGGGCACCCCTATTAATGTTAACCTTTTTTCTTTATAACAATTTTGGTTTTTGCAATAGCTATTTCAGTTTCATATATCTAATAACTGATGGACTCAGTTATATTTCTGGATTCAAATGAGGTTTATTGTACTAACAGAAAATGTGCAATCTGCATTTAAACAAAATTTGACCAGTGCAAAAGTATGGGCACCTCAACATAAAAGTGACATTAATATTTCGTAGATACTCCTTTTGCAAAAATAACAGCCTTTAGTCGCTTCCTGTAGCTATAAATGAGTTCCTGGATCCTGGATGAAGGTATTTGTGACCATTCCTGTTTACAAAACAATTCCAGTTCAGTTAAGTTTGATGGTCGCCGAGCATGGACAGCCCGCTTCAAATCATCCCACAGATGTTCAATGATATTCAGGTCTGGGGACTGGGATGGCCATTCCAGAACATTGTAATTGTTCCTCTGCATGAATGCCTGAGTAGATTTGGAGCGGTGTTTTGGATCATTGTCTTGCTGAAATATCCATCCCCTGCATAACTTCAACTTCGTCACTGATTCTTGCACATTATTGTCAAGAATCTGCTGATACTGAGTTGAATCCATGAGACCCTCAACTTTAACAAGATTCCCAGTGCCGGCATTGGCCACACAGCCCCAAAGCATGATGGAACCTCCACCAAATTTTACTGTGGGTAGCAAGTGTTTTCCTTGGAATGCGGTGTTTTTTAGCCTCCATGCATAATGCCTTTTTGTATGACCAAACAACTCAATCTTTGTTTCATCAGTCCACAGGACCTTCTTCCAAAATGTAACTGGCTTGTCCAAATGTGCTTTTGCATACCTCAGGCGACTCTGTTTGTGGCGTGCTTGCAGAAACGGCTTCTTTCGCATCACTCTCCCATACAGCTTCTCCTTGTGCAAAGTGCGCTGTATTGTTGACCGATGCACAGTGACACCATCTGCAGGAAGAAGATGCTGCAGGTCTTTGGAGGTGGTCTGTGGATTGTCCTTGACTGTTCTCACCATTCTTCTTCTCTGCCTTTCTGATATTTTTCTTGGCCCGGCACTTCTGGGCTTAACAAGAACTGTACCTGTGTTCTTCCATTTCCTTACTATGTTCCCCACAGTGGAAACTGACAGGTTAAATCTCTGAGACAACTTTTTGTATCCTTCCCCTGAAAAGCTATGTTGAATAATCTTTGTTTTCAGATCATTTGAGAGTTGTTTCGAGGAGCCCATGATGCCACTCTTCATAGGAGAATCAAATAGGAGAACTACTTGCAAGTGGCCACCTTAAATAACTTTTCTCATGATTTGATACACCTGGCTATGAAGTTCAAAGCTCAATGAGGTTACAAAACCAATTTAGTGCTTCAGGAAGTCAGTAAAAAGTAGTTAGGAGTGTTCAAATCAAGAAAATGATATGGGTGCCCATACTTTTGCACCGGTCAAATTTTGTTTAAATGCAGATTGCACATTTTCTGTTAGTACAATAAACCTCATTTGAATCCAGAAATATAACTGAGTCCATCAGTTATTAGATATATGAAACTGAAATAGCTGTTGCAAAAACCAATATTGTTATAAAGAAAAAAGGTTAACATTAGTAGGGGTGCCCAAACTTTAACATATGACTGTATATATCTATCTATATATCTATCTATATACACACATATATATATATATACATATATATGTTTTGAAGATTATTTTGTTTTAAAACAATGTGTAGGTTCTTTTACAATACTATTTTAACATGACATTTTACATAGAGAGAACTGCTCTATGTAAAACCTCATGTTAAAATCGCATTGCATACACATGTCCCGTGGAAAAATCGCACGGAAATCACATTACATTTGCATGACACTCACATAGCACTTATCTGTTTTTTCGGTCCGGAAATCGAACCATAGAACCGCTTTTTAATCGCAAATGGGTAAGAGCCCTAATACTAATAATCTTTATTTTTATATAGTGCTTACATATTCCGCAGCACTTTACAGTTTGCACACATCATCATAACTGTCCCGATCGGGCTCACAATCTAAATTCCCTATCAGCATGTCTTTTTGGCATGTGGGAGGAAACCGGAGTACCTGAAGGAATCCCATGCAAACACGGGAAGAGCATACAATCTTCTTGCAGATGTTGTCCTTGGTGGGATTTGAACCCAGGACTCCAGCGCTGCAAGGCTACAGCGCTAACCACTGAGCCACCTTGCTGGTGACATTAAGTATAAGTGTTTACTAGTATGGGTTACAATATTTTATAATCAGGGAAGTAGTTAACATTTTCCTCTTGATAATAACTAAATATTTCATAGACACTTGCTTTTGCTTGATAATTTGTCTTAATCTTGCTTCTGTACTGTGTGTTGTTGATGGCTGTCGATGCTGTTTTCGGTAGCCGTTCTGCAAAAGGTCATGAGTGCCAAAAGTTATTCATATCAGAACTGTATATTCATTAGTCTTGTACTGCATAAAAGTATTGAATATTGAACTGGCCATGCACATAGAAGAAATCTGCCAATGGTCTATAAATTTACTAATCATTGAAAATATAGTTCTAATTATTTATTCATTAATACATACATTTTTCACATAAATTTCAGTATTTGCCCATTGTACTTGATGAATGGAGCTCGGTTTACTCTACCTACAATACAAACTGTACACATTACTCAATAAATCACTTAAAACTGATGAGGCTGGTGTACTTAATTTGAAAAACCTTCTCAGAATGGCTGCATTTTTTTAAGGTTTTTCCATCAGTTTTTAAAATGGATTAACAGATTCTCTTTTTAATTTCAAGGTTCCAAGATTTCAAGCAAGCTTACATAGCTTTCCATGGGGTACACCTTGTTGCGGGGTGGATGGCTTACATGCTGGTTGATCATAAAATGTTTAATAAGTAAGCATGTGATATTTTTCATATATTTATCAAAACTGCAATTAATATATTCCTTATTCGCAGTATGCTGAAACATGGTGAAAGTTTATGTGTTTGTGTATTGACCAAATAGCATATTTATCCACCACCATATTAATTTATTACTATAGATTGTGCTAGCCCTTTTTTATTTTTTTTTGTATTGTACATTGGTGGTTTGGCCTCCTCCTGGGCTGTTTATTCAATCTATTGTGCTTTGGGAGGGTGTCACCATTATCCTACTGACCTGGAAAATCATGCTCAAAGGAAGAGATGGGCGAACCCTAACAGTAAAATTCAGAGTCTGTACCGAGCATATACTGTGCGGGCATGGACACTGATCATGGACTTCATCAGGAAGTTACTGTTTGGGTTCGGACCCCCAAACACTGGGTGTTTATCACACTCACCACAGATCAAATTCATCACAGTAAAATTCTCCAGGTGAAATGTGGAGGCCTCGCCTCTGCACCGTGAGATTTTCTCACGGTGCTAGCAGGCATCTCATTGAGTTCACCACAGTGCAGCCCAGCTGGGAATGCAACCTCAGTGATGGGCAGAAATCTCGGAGATGTCACCACTAGTCACTGATGCTCACAGCAGCTCATTCACTAGTGGTTCTCAGCCTACAGTCATGGCCAAAAGTTTTGAGAATGACACAAATATTATATTTTCACATGATCTGCTGCCCTCTGGTTTTTATGTGTGTTTGTCAGATGTTTTTATCACATACAGAAATATAATTGCAACAATATTATGAGTAACAAAAGGTTATATTGACAGTTAGAAAGAGTTAGTGCAGCAAGTCAATATTTGCAGTGTTGACCCTTCTTCTTCAGGACCTCTGCAATTCTCCCTGGCATGCTCTCAATCAACTTCTGGATCAAATCCTGACTGATAGCAGTCCATTCTTGCAAAATCAATGCTTTTATTTTGTCTGAATTTGAAGGTTTTTGTTTGTCCACCCGTCTCTTGATGATTGACCACAAGTTCTCAATGGGATTAAGATCTGGGGAGTTTCCAGGCCATGGTCCCAAAATCTCTATGTTTTGTTCCCTGAGCCATTTAGTTATCATCTTTGCTTTATGGCAAGGCGCTCCATCATGTTGAAAAAGGCATTGTTAATCGCCAAACTGCTCTTGGACGGTTGGGAGAAGTTGCTCTCGGAGGACATTCTGGTACCATTCTTTATTCATGGCTGTGTTTTTAGGCAAGACTGAGAAAGAGCCCATTCCCTTGGCTGAGAAGCAACCCCACACATGAATGGTTTCAGGATGCTTGACAGTTGGCATGAGACAAGACTGGTGGTAGCGCTCACCTGGTCTTCTCCGAATAAGCCGTTTTCCAGATGTCCCAAACAATCGAAAAGGGGATTCATCAGAGAAAATGACTTTACCCCAGTCCTCAGCAGTCCACTCCCTGTATCTCTTGCAGAATATCAGTCTGTCCATGATGTTTTTTCTGGAGAGAAGTGGCTTCTTTGCTGCCCTCCTTGAGACCAGGCCTTGCTCCAAGAGTCTCCGCCTCACAGTGCGTGCAGATGCACTCACACCTGCCTGCTGCCATTCCTGAGCAAGCTCTGCACTGCTGGTAGCCCGATCCCGCAGCTGAAACACTTTTAAGAGACGTCCTGGCGCTTGCTGGTCTTTCTTGGGCGCCCTGGAGCCTTTTTTGCAACAAGGGAACCTCTCTCCTTGAAGTTCATGATGATGCGATAGATTGTTGACTGAGGTGCAATCTTTCTAGCTGCGATACTCTTCCCTGTTAGGCCATTTTTGTGCAGTGCAATGATGACTGCACGTGTTTCTTTAGAGATAACCATGGTTAACAGAAGAGAAACAATGATGCCAAGCACCAGCCTCCTTTTAAAGTGTCCAGTGGTGTCATTCTTACTTAATCATGACAGATTGATCTCCAGCCCTGTCCTCATCAACACCCACACCTGTGTTAATGGAGCAATCACTGAAATGATGTTAGCTGGTCCTTTTAAGGCAGGGCTGCAATGATGTTGAAATGTGTTTTGGGGGATAAAGTTCATTTTCTAGGCAAATATTGACTTTGCAAGTAATTGCTGTTAAGCAGATCACTCTTTATAACATTCTGGAGTATATGCATATTGCCATTAGAAAAAATGAAGCATTAGACTTTGTAAAAATTAATATTTGTGTCATTCTCAAAACTTTTGGCCATGACTGTAGACTGTCACATCTTGGCACTGTCCAGGTAGAAAACTGTTTATCCCCAGACATGGATTAAGGCTTGGGACAGAACAACAGACAGGTGAGGGATATTGTTGTTTTTATTTTTGCTTTATTACAGGACACAAGGAATTCAATGGAATTAGGCATTAGGTGAGTATAACTGTGTTTGTTATTTTTGAATAAAAAAGTAAAAGCATGTCTTTATTTAACGTAGAGCTATAGGATTAGTAGATAGGTGTCTTATAGACACTTCTCCATTAGTAATCTGTGGGCTTGATGTCGCCTGACAATACAAAGATGACATCAACCCCACAAATATGAACCCCACTTGCCACCACTACAGGGCAAGTGAGAAGAACAGGGCAAAGCTCCAGAATTGGCGCATCTAATAGATGCTCCTTTTCTTAGCTGCTGTAGGCTGCTATTTTTAGGCTAGGGACCAGTATCCATGGCCCCATGCCAGCCTGAGAATTCTAGTCCTTAAGTGTCTGCTTTATTTTGGCTGGTTGTCAAAAAAAGGGGGAACTCGCACCATTTTTTAAAAATTATTTAATGAATTAAAAAATACAGTGAGGGGACCCCTCTATACTTGATAACCAGCCATTTTGAAGCTGACAGCTGAGAGTTGCAGGCCCCAGCTGTGAGTTTTGCCTGACTGGTTATCAAAAATACTGGGTAACCCACACATTTTTTAAATTTATTTATATACAGTGCATGTGCCAGCTGATGATCACTCTCATAAGCTGCTCCTGCTCTCGCTGTCATTAGTGGCAGCAGGTGTTGGCTGATGGGAGCAGTAGTGATATCAGCTGACACCAGTGACCGGTAAACTTTATACCTCTGATCACAGCTGCACGCTCACACTGTCTTTTGTCAGTGTGGGAACCATGGCTGTCTGTCCGGCGGTGATGATTTTACCACCAATTAGAAGCATGTTTGCCAGGCTATCATGCAGAAAACAGCACAGCAAACACTGATTGTTCAGGCCCCCCATTCAAGTGAATGGGATCCAGGTTTGGGTTCAGGTCCAGGTACTGTTTTGGTACACAAACCCAAACTTTTGTAACTGTTTGGCTGAACTCGCAGGACCCGAACATACAAATGTCTGCACATCTCTACTCATAGGTTGTTTATATCATACAATGAACACAGGCATCTCCTTGCCCACTGGCCAGGTTTATCTCCAAAGTCGCTTTTAAAGTAGGTTTTGTCCGAAACACCACAGTGGTCCAGAGTCATACATACCTGGCTTACGACTTACAGCTAATGTCTGATACATGCTGCCCATGGATCGGGTTCTCAGGTTCCCTTTAAGGTTTACTGTGTTTATTTTGTTCATTTTGTGTTAAAATTTAGCATTGTTCTCCAAGTCAGATGGATAATATTGACACCAAACTTGCAGAGATTTTTTGATAATTCTTAAGTGGCAAAATAAGAAAATGGTTAAAAAGTAAATTTTGTTATGTTTTAGCAAATTCTGTTACATGCAATCTTTTTACTTTTTTTGTTTATTGACAAGTGTGAGGGTTTATTTTCTGCATGCAGAGTTGACATTTCTATTAACACCATTCAAAGGCTAGATTCACATTAGCGTTTGATTCCGCAGCCTATCATCCGCATCCACAAACGCATGCAAAAACGCATGCAAAAGCATGCTTGTGCGGCGTTTTTTTTTATCCGCATCATCTTTCGCATGACACAAAAAACCGCTGCGTTTGGATGTATTTGTATCTGATTTTGCATGTGTTTGTGTTGTTTATGCGCATGCATTCGATATGACATCAGACAAAAATGGACGTGCCTTATGGAATTTCTATTTACATTTTGAAGAATGCATGCGTATCGAATGCATGCGTATGCATGTCCTTGCGTACGCATGCATTCCCATAGACAGTAATGCATCTACTGTGTATATTATACTGGAGCTGTACAGGGGGAGACTTGGGACATCATTAAATGTAAAGTGGGCACTTATTGTTATAGGGAAACTCAGGTTACTGTGACTGTCAAAGGGGTACACAGGGCACTATTACTTTCTAGGGGACAAACTGGGGACACTGGTTTCTAGGGCACTTGCACTCGGCATTAATATATTCTAGAGGATTGCTTTACCATTTAGAGAGCACACAAAACCACACAGTAGGTGCAGTAATAGGGACATATATGGCTCAGCATTGGGCTATCAGCAGGATAGGAGTTTGTGCAGGTTGAGAATAGATGGTGATGGTGCTGAAAATATGAAATGTGAAATGTGTCTTTGTTGTAATCTCTGCAACCGAGTCCTGAGTTGAAGTGGTCATGTCGGTCTGGGTCAGATGGAAAAGATGAAAAGAGTGAATAAATCCATCAGCAAGAACATCCTCTGTAAGTCGCCATCTATAACTGTGCAGTAGTCTCTTCTATGTTCGGTAGGACTAGTATCTACCACTGACCATATGGCAGTAATATCAATGTTTGTCTTTACATAGAGATTATTTTCAGTAACAGTGCAGTCATCTGCTGAGGCTCTCCTACATCGACTTTTAGGGTGCATCACTGAGTTGTAATTATGGTTACCTGGTTAGGGACCCACTTAGAAGTTTTTTTCCCCTTAAATAAAACCCTACCTGCGACTCTATGCTCACCCAAACAGTAGATTTCCCCCACATATGGGGTATCGGCATACACAGTAGAAATTGAGCAACAAATTCTGAAGTCCATTTTTTCCTTTTACCCTTGAGAAAATGAAAAGGTTTGGGTCTAAATTAAATATTTTGGGAAAAAAAAAAAAAATAAATAAATATTGATTTTTTCCTTTAGTTATCGTGAAGCAACTGAAGAGTTAATAAACGTTTAGATCGTGGTTTTGAGCACCTTGAGGGGTGCAGTATTTAGAATGGTGTCACTTTTGGATATTTTCTTTTTCATATAGGGCCCCCAAAGTCACTTCAAATGTGATATGGTCCCTAAAAAAATGGTATTGTAAATTTTGTTGGAAAAATAAGGAATCGCTGGTCAAGTTTTAACACTTCTAAATTCCTAACAAAATTAAATTCTGTTTCCAAAATTGTGCTGATGTAAAGAAGACATGTGGGAAATATTATTTATGACCTAATTTGTTTGACACAACTCTGTGATTTAAGGGCACAAAAATCAAAACTTTGAAAATTCCAAAATTGTCTACATTTTTGCCAAATTTCCATTTTTTTCTTAAATAAATTCAATCTTAAACAAGTATTTATCAAAAAATGAGTGTGATCAAGATAAAAAATTGAAGTAAATAATCAATCCATATTAAAGCATAATTGATTTGCCAAAATATATAAAATCCATTTTAATTAGAAGGGTGCTAGGAAAGAAAAAGAGGGAACATATTCCAAAGTATGCCATACATTTAATAAAAAATCACAGTTTACTATCAAAACAGTTCAGGAAAGCAGTAAAGGTGACAGTGGTCAGAACTGTAAAATGTGGCTTGGTCATTAAGGTCAAAATTGGCTTGGTCAGAAAAGGGTTTACTTTTAAAAGGCATGAAAAGTCTGAGTACATTGTGCTAAATGAGCTGTCTCTCACTACTAGGTTACCATTCATTCACATTGCGAGGTCACTTTCACAGTAAGAAAAACGTGTTTGTGTCAAAGAGATTGAGATATGTTTGATTCACTTGTTGATACCACAAAATGTTATAAACATGTTTAGAGGTAAACCCAGGGTACCTGCAAATCATGTAGAAATTGTTTGTCACAAACTTAAGATTTTTTAGAAAAATGTTGCTAAACCTGGTGAATTTCAATTTCAAAAGACTACTATCTTCTGTCACAGAATTTGTGTACAGCAGCAGAGAACTAGGATCTCCCTTCGCACGCTCTTTTACTAATATTCGCACGAGTTTGCCTGAAATTCAGTATATAAACTGTGCATTTAAATATTGCTCCAATTAAATATTTTTAATTAAGTACCATATGTTTTAACACTTATAGCAAAGTTGGAGTTCATGTATTAATTAATCTGTGTGCTCACGCATTGTAAGACATACTGATAGGGAATTTAGATTGTGAGCCCCATCGGGGACAGTAATGAAAATGTGTGCAAACTGTAAAGCGCTGCGGAATATGTTAGCGCTATATAAAATAAAGATTATTATTGTATACATAAGTATATAGCTGCTGGTCTAATGACCTAAATATAACAGGATACATATATGCTAATGAGGCTGTTGAGTTTAGGTTTTCAGAGCAACGGCCAATACGTGCATTGCAGACTATGACACATGTATGTGTGAATCTAGCCTTAAGGGGAATGGCCACGTCATCTTTATTTTAGCAGATGCATTGAGTACATCACTTTGCATACATTTACGATCATATGCATAAGACAGGCTCTTCTCATGTACCTGTTACTATAGCTTTCCTTACAGACTGCTCAACTCTATTGTTAAAAAAATGTCTGCTGATGATGATCTCAACACATTTGTTAAAACATACCTTCAAACTTTGAAAAATCACTTTACCAGTACAAGTTTTATTTTATGTCAAGCGTGTACCCTAACTTTGCCAAGTCTTAAAGATGTGCTTGCGGAGAAATATTCTCTTAGTGAAGCCCATCAGTGTTCACTCACCATATGGTACGCTCTTCATAGTCCACATAGTTCTTCCCATTTTTTAAGACACCCCACAGTATACATAGTATCATTCTGCACATAGTATAATGCTTTCACAATGTCATCACATTGTTTAAAACTCCCACATTCATCCCTCATAGTAAAATGCTCAGACAGACCCCATACAGTGATATAAAAACCGTTGGCACAACTTCTCAGGATGGTGGTGCACAAGTAGGATCCCAAACCATATACATGTGCAAACAAACTTGGCACACACACGTGGAGATACAAGTGACAATGAAGTTTAATAAGTACAGTACATACAGTAAACGTTTCGGTCAACAGTGACCTTCGTCAATGTACTATATAATGTACTGAATGTACTTGTTTAATAGGGCCACCTGTCCATAGGTAACTGTGACTAGGTATAACGGGCTATGCGTCGATAATGGAGCCGTGAGGTAGATAATCATATAGACGCGGTTTCCACCGCTTGTCGTCGCCCTATTAAACAAGTACATTCAGTACATTATATAGTACATTGACGAAGGTCACTGTTGACCGAAACGTTTACTGTATGTTCTGTACTTATTAAACTTCATTGTCACTTGTATCTCCACGTGTGTGCCAAGTTAGTTTGCATATGTATATGGTTTGAGACCCCATACAGTGTGATGTTCCCCACAGTGTATACCAACACATGCAATGTATGCAAAAATTGCAAACAGGAATATATTACATGTGATAACAACTCATCCATTACACTGCAGGGCAAAGCCAGATTGATGATTTATTGATCTTCAAAGCATTAGTCTGATTGGCTGCAAGCTAAGCTAGGTTGTGCTTTTTCAAGGCAGTCATTGGAATTTTTTTGTTTAAAGCACGACTCCAGAATTTTACTTTTATTTCAGCTTTGGAGATGAGCTACTAATCTAAGTTCCCAAGCCTTAGTCTTTTACTTATTAGCCGTCGTCTTCAGCTATTCTCGGCACCACTCCAGATTCATGCCTCCTTCATACGTCATCAACTTCTGATTGACTGGAAGTCAAAGGTAACGGTCTCAAGCTCTCAATGTAAGACTCAGTGTGAGTATTATTCTCGCTCTCATACACTTACATAGAGTTATGAATTCCGGATTGATCCAGCAAACACTGCAACAATCTGGCAGGTCACAAACTGCTGGATGTCAACTAGAAAGGTAATATGAGTGTCAAGAAAAATTGCAGACACAGACGTGGCCCCGCCCAAAAACGCCCCAACACCGACCAACCATGACGATGTGGGGCGGGCATCCCCGGGTATGCAATATGGACTCTCTGTGATGCTTCAGGGATTGGCAGCATCCGAGAGTGGACCCTCTGGGTCGCGGAACTGAGGCCCCTGAGGGCGAGCACACCAGCGGGAACCGACCCCTATACAGGGACCGGCCCACGGGAGTCAGACACCATGACAGCTGGAACCAAGAGGGCAGCTCAAAGGACCGGGGTAAGCTACAGGCAGGACCAGGATACCAGACAGGGCCCAGGGTACAGGAGCAAGGAGTACCGGATGGGGACTGGAGTACAGGAAACAGACAGCGGGTACCGAGAGGTGGTAACAGGACTAGGGCACAGGACTCCGTGCAATAAGCGCGGAGGGAGTCAAGGGGCGGATTAGCACCAGGAACGAAATGAGACAGCCAGCCGGCAGGAGAACCAGGGCAGAGATCAGGACGGACACTGGGAGGCGGAAACGGGACTAGGATCAGAGGAGACACAGACTGGGAAACCGGAGGCAGGAACAGAACAGATAACAGGCTAGGAAGACAGGCTATAGGAACACTATGGCAGGAACACCAGAGGCAGGAACAGGAGGAACAACAGGACAGGGAGATAGGCTTATAGACACACTATAAGGCGGCCAGATTAGTGCAGGAAATGACACACGATAACCAAGCGTCCTCCCCTTCTGGGAGATGCCTGATATATCCCCTGCCAGCAGGTGATTGGCTGGCCATGCCCTCAGAAGATGCCCACAGCAGGGTTAAGAAATCCACAGGGCACGCCCGCAGCTGACCAACAGGGAGGAGGTGGGAGCATGCGAGTGAAGGGAACAGCACTGCAGGACGTGGCCTGGAAAGAGGAAGCAGCGGCAGGACCCGCTGCTGGTGGGACAGCAGCGGGCACGGCCGCCGACGTAACACTCTCTATACCACAGAGGGGGACCTGGGCCTACCCAAACTAGTAAAAGGCAGGGGCTAGGATTCTGTGGCAGCTGAGCATGTGGACAAGGTGAAGACACGTAGGACTTGATTACACCGCACAACTTCAGGTATAGAGAACGTAAAGTTTACTAAAGTCACACAGTACATAAACCAAACATGACTTTGCCAGTCTCCCGATTACACAGCTCCCAGAACGGTACCACCCAGTGGACTCAATGCACTAACGGATAACTGAGGTAAACATAGGCGGTGTTAGGCGTAGGGTTCCTGCAACTGCACATCAGGGATCCAGAACCTCACATCCTGTGGTCTCCCATTCTCCATCAACCGCAGAGGAGCTTGCTCAGCAGCCCTGTCATTCCCGACGCTCTGCTCAGACCAGCTCTGTGGGTCTGGCTATTGTTGCCACCTCTGGGCCAGCAATAGCAGTGCAGGCTGATCAGCAGCAAGTCACTCCAGAGGCTAAGTCCCTCCGTCGCTCCACTGAGCATGCTCACTAGATGATCTCCCATTGGAGATCGGGAGCACATGCACAGGTCCTTCTCCAGTTCTGATTGGTCCATCTCAGGGATCTGGAAGCTTCCGGAAGGTCCCGGCTATAAAAGGTTTGCATGGCCGCTCGGCAATGCGCTAGTATAGACTCTAGTTGCTACCTGTGTGAATGATGACTTATGCATGAACCTGCGAATGACTCATTAAGATTCCCCTCCCTCTGATATTACGTGTGTGGATAGGGACTTAGTCATAGAGTCAGCGCCAGCCAGTGGCACGCTACAGGCCACAGTGCATATCTCCACAGAACTAGCGTCCGACATTGTGTGCTCTCCTGGGTACTGTCGTATAGCAGCTGTGTCAGTCGCCGCGCTGCAGTCAGCAGCACTTGTCGGCGTCCGTGGTAGCGACGCCGCATGCATGGTAGGTCTAGACAGACACTGACCCTGTGTCTTGGGCCCTAGTCCTGTGACCATATACCATGCGTGCATTCCGCTGAGACTTGTGAGTCCAACAGACTCAGTATTTATGATTATTGCTTTGGCGCCTCTGTGAATCAACAGAGTACAACCAGCGCACACCGGGTGGCGTTCAACCCGCGTGCGATATACCGCCATATTGAGTGTCCACTATTGCCTAGCAGCACTGTAACACCTTCTGCATGGTGGACCCCAGGCGGCGAACGCACTTTCTATTATTTATTATTTGGTGTGTTCCGCCGTCCCTAACATTATACTAGCGCCACGGTCTGGCTAGTAATGGCGGACCCACAGCAGCTACGGCAGTACATTCGGCAGCTGGAGGGCAGGTTGGCGGCTCTCGAGAGCTCCACCTCAGCTACGATTGCTACAATGGCCGCTGCCCAGGCAGTCTCAGAGGCTGTCTCACGTGTGTCCACATCAATGACTGCGCCGACAATATCCCGCCTCCAGTTGCCCGATAAATTTTCTGGTGACAGCACCATCTGCAGGGGTTTTGTGAGCCAGTGCTCTATCTAGCTCCAGCTACTGCCTGCTCGATTCCCTACAGAGTGCGCTAAGGTGGGGTTTATCGTCTCCCTTCTGTCGGGCAGGGCGCTAGTATGGGCCACGCCGCTGTGGGAGCATGGTGACCCCATGGTTCTGAGCGCTGCTCAGTTTCTAACCTAACTAAAGCAGGTCTTTCTGGGACCACGGGTCACTCATGCCACCTCTCTCCAGCTATTAGCTTTAACACAGGGGTCCCTCTCGATCAGCCATTATGCCGTCTGTTTTTGGACATTGGCTTCCGAGCTGGAGTGGCCTGATAAGACACTCGTCCCTGTGTTCTGGAGGGGTTTGGCGGAGCATGTCAAGGATGCTTTAGCTACCAGGGAGGTTCCCGTAACTCTGGAGGAGCTGATTGCTATCTCCACCCGCATTGATCTCCGTTATACTGAGCGCGGGCTGGAGCGAGCTCAATCCAGACAGAAAGTTAGGTTGGCTCCTACCTTCTCTGAATCTCTTGAACCCATGGAGGTGTCTCGCACCAGTCCCAAGTCAATCCCGGTGCGAAGCTCCGCACATTGTTACCGGTGTCGACGGTTTGGTCGCCCGGCTAGCAGGTGTCCGCAGCGCTTGAAAAAATGATCACGTACCATGGTACTAGGTGGGGGTCTACCTGATATGAAACCCTTTTCCCCCAAACCGGTATTCCAAGGGACGTTAGATAGCGGTGCTTCCACCTGGGAGGTAGAGGTCACGGTGGACTCCGGGGCAGAAAGAAACTTCAAGTCTTCGTCCTTCACCCAAAAGCACGCTATTCCACTGGTGCTACTGCCCCATCCCATGACCATCAGGGTGGTTAACAGTGCGACTTTACCATCTCAGGTTACCCACCAGACAGCACCCCTTGGGCTCTCAATCTCACCATCTCACCATGAGACGTTGTCCCTGTTCATTTTCCAGATGGCATCGACCAGGTGCTTCTCGGAGTTCCGTGGCTCCGTTACCATTCCCCTCATAAAGATTGTTCTTCGGGGAGTATACTGGGTTGGAGCAAGAACTGTGAGGGAAGATGCATGAGGGGCAGTGTTTATGTAGCCTCCACGGAGGTGCCCGCGGATCTTTCTGCGCTTCCTAGACACTACCGGCAGTACGCAGATGTCTTCTCCAAAAAATCAGCAGAGACGCTTCCGCTGCACCGTCCTTACGACTGTCCGATAGACCTATTGCCAGGCACGGAACCTCCTAGAGGCCGAGTGTATCCTCTGTCTCTCCCGGAGATGGAGGCCATGTCACAATATATCCGGGAGAATCTGGCAAGACGGTTTATCAGAAAATCAGTGTCGCCAGCTGGTGCAGGGTTCTTCTTCATGCAGAAGAAGAGTGGAGAGTTGTGTCCCTGCATTGACTACAGAGGTCTCAATGCCATTACAGTAAAAAACAAATACCCTCTTCCTTTGATCTCTGAGTTGACAGGTTGCGAGGGGCCCGGATCTTTACAAAATTGGATCTACGGGGGGGCGTACAACCTGATCCACATACGCGAAGTAGACGAGTGGAAGACAGCCTGTAATACCAGGGATGGCCACTATGAGTACCTGGTCATGCCCTTCGGCCTCTGTAATGTGCCTGCTGTCTTCCAAGACTTCGTAAATGACATCTTTCGCGATATGCTCGCCACCTAGGTGGTGGTCTATCTGGATGACATCCTCATCTTTTCTCCAGATTTGGCCACTCACCGGAGAGACATCTGCAAGGTCTTTGACCGTTTGCGGGTGAATTCTCTCTTCGCCAAGTTGGAGAAGTGCTAATTTGAGCAGGAGTCCTTGCCATTCCTGGGCTATATCATCTCGGCCCAGGGGTTGGCTAAGGATCCTGACAAACTGCAGGTGGTAATGGACTGGCAGGAGCCCCATTCTCTTAAAGTGGTGCAGCGCTTTTTGGGGTTCGTTAATTACTACCGTCAGTTAATTCCCCACTTCTCCACACTGGTAACCCCTTTGGTGGCCCTCACCAAAAAGGGAGCTAATCCCAAGCTTTGGTCATAACAGGTCTCCAAGGCATTCTCGTCTCTGAAAACTCATTTTGCTGGTGCTCCTATCCTACGCCATCCCGATGTGGATAAACCTTTTATCCTAGAGGTGGATGCCTCATCCGTCGGTGCAGGAGCAGTCCTTTTCCAGAAGGATGCTCAAGGTCAGAAGCATCCCTGCTTCTTCTTCTCTATGACCTTCTCACCGGCAGAGAAAAACTACTCCATCGGGGACAGGGAGTTGCTGGCAATGAAATTGGCCTTTTCCAAGTGGAGACATCTCCTGGAGGGAGCCCGGTTCCCCTTTCAGGTGTACACTGACCATAAAAACTTGGTTTATTTACAAACAGCTCAGCACTTGAACTCTCGTCAAGCTAGGTGGTCGCTCTTTTTCTCCCGTTTCCGCTTCATCTTGCACTATCTGTCCGGTGAGAAGAACGGCCGTGATGATGCTCTCTCTCGCTCGGTGGTCTCGGAGGAGGAGGCTGAGCCTCGCCTAATCGTCCCCACTGAGAGTCTGAGGACCGTGGCCCCGGTTGCTCTCGAGTCAGTGCTGCCAGGGCAAGACCTTTGTCCCTCCTCACCTGCGGCCAGAGGTTCTCGCGTGGGCACACGCGTCCAGGGTAGGTGGTCACTTTGGCAATAAGCGGACCACAGAACTCCTGGCAAGGTCTTATTGGTGGCCGCACATGGCTCGAGACACGAAAGAATATATTCAGGCATGCGTTTCATGCGCTCGGAACAGGTCCTCTAAGCAGAGGCTGGCTGGGTTATTGTATCCCCTGCTGGTGGCAGACAGACCCTGGGAGATGGTTGGTATGGACTTTGTGGATGACCTGCCCAAGTCCGGTGACAGCATGGTTATCTGGGTGGTCACCATGCATTTTTCTAAAATGGTGCATCTGGTGCCATTCACGTGGCTGCCTTCCGCTCGAGATCTCGCCGCACTGTTCATAAAGCATGTATTTCGCTTGCATGGTATACCAGACAAAATAGTCAGTGACTGAGGTCCCCAATTTGCATCTCAGTTCTGGAGGGAGCTCTGCAGTCTACTCTGTATCGAGCTAGACATGTCCTTCGCCTATCACTCCGAGACAAACGGGTTGGTTGAGAAAGTCAATCAAACTTTGGTCACGTACCTTCGACATTTTGTCTCTGACAGGCAGGATGACTGGGCATCCTTACTACCGTGGGCTGAATTTGCCCTGTATAATGCAGTGGCTGATTCCACTGGTCAGACACCGTTCCTTCTTAATTACTGACAGCATCTGCACATCCCCGTCCCAATGCCAGTGTCTTCCACTGATTCCAGGGTGGCAGACTGGGCAGTGGAGGCTCGCGACATTTGGGATCGCATCCAGGATGCTATTCGAGCCTCCAAAGAGAGAATGAGAGCGTCCGCCGACACACATCGGTGCCCCGCTCCAACTTTCGCCCCTGGCGACTTGGTGTGGCTTTCTGCCCGAAATATCAGGCTGCGGGCTGAGTCCACCAATTTCGCACTGCGATACATTGGTCCCTTCAAAGTCCTCGAGCGGATTTGCTCAGTGGTCTACCGTCTGGCTCTTCCACCACACTTGGCCATCTCTGACGTCTTCCACGTGTCCCTTCTCAAGCCTGTTCACATGTCCCGGTTTTCCGAGTCATCTGCTGGGACATCAGACTTGTCTTCGGACGAGTTTGAGGTCAATGCTATTGTGGAACACAGGATAGTGCGTGGCTAAAAATTTTATTTGGTGGATTGGAAGGGTCATGGTCCAGAGGCCCAGACCTGGGAACCAGTAGAGAATATCCATGCCCCGCTTCTTATTGCGGCATTTGAGCATAGCGAGGCTCAGAGGAGAGGGGGCCCTAGGAGGGGGGTAATGTTAGGCATCGGGTTCCTGCAACTGCACAGCAGGGATCCAGAGCCTCACATCCTTCGGTCTCCCATTCTCCATCAACCGCAGAGGAGCTTGCTCAGCAGCTCCGTCAATCCCGACGCTCTGCTCAGACCAGCTCTGTGGGTCTGGCTGCTGCTGTCACCTCTGGGCCAGCAATAGCAGCGCAGGCTGATCAGCAGCAAGTCACTCCAGAGGCTAAGTCCTTCTGTCGTTTCACTGAGCATGCTCACGAGACGATCTCCCATTGGAGATCGGGAGTCACATGCACAGGTCCTTCTCTAGATCTGATTGGTCCATCTCAGGGATCTGGAAGCTTCTGGAAGGTCCTGGCTATAAAAGGTTCACATGGCTGCTCTGCCATGCGCTAGTATAGACTCTAGTTGCTACCTATGTGAATGATGATGGATGCATGAACCTGCGAATGACTCATTAAGATTCCCCTCCCTCTGATATTACGTGTGTGGATAGGGACTTGGTCATAGAGTCAGCGCCAGTCAGTGGCACGCTACAGGTCACAGTGCATATCTCCACAGAACTAGCATCCGACAGTGCGCCCTCTCCTGGGCATTGTCATATTGCGGCTGTGTCAGTCGCCGCGCTGCAGTCAGCAGCACTTGTCGGCGTCCGCGGTGGTGATGCCGCAAGCAAGGTAGGTCTAGACGGACACTGACCCTGTGTCTTGGGCCCTAGTCCTGTGACCATATACCATGCGTGCATTCCGCTGAGACCTGTGAGTCCAACAGGCTCTGTATTTGTTTATTGCTTTGGCGCCTCTGTGAATCAACAGAGTACGCCCAGCGCACACCGGGTGACGTTCAACCCGCGTGTGATATACTGCCATATTGAGTGTCCGCCATTACCTAGCAGCAGTGTAACACCTTCTGCACGGTGGACCCCGGGCGGCGAACGCACTTTCTATTATTTATTATTTGGTGCGTTCCGCCATCCCTAACAGGCGGGACATCAGGACTTCAGGACACAGGTAGGACATCAGGGTACACTAGGTCATCAGGATGTCAGGACAAAGGCAGGACATCCGGGTCACTCACAGGATAGCAGAGTGACTGGAAGACATCAGACAGTAGTTGTTCAGTTCCGAACATTCGACATGACCTACAGGCACCACTGCGGTCATCAGGCTCCAAGCTCCAGGCAGCAGTCATCAGGTTCAAGACTGTGGTCGTCAGACTCCGGGCATTGAACCTAGGAAAGAACTCAAGCGTGATGGTGCTATAACCACAGGATTGCTGGGCCTGCATGGAGCTAGAACCACATGATGGTCAGAGCTCAGGGTAGTAGAGGCTCAGCAGGAACACCGGTTACAGGAGACTCAAAGTCACTGGGTGCAAGGCTCCAGACAGAGAGAGATTCCAGGAACATAACACAGCAGACACAGCTCAGATAGGGTCAGGTACAGGACAGGTACAGGATCAAGGATTCAGGCCTGGATATACCGCCTCCAGGACAGGCACCGGAACAGGACAAAACAGGAATCAAGGCAAGGACTTTGGTACCAAAACATAATCAGGAGAGGTCCAGGAACACACAATACACATGGCAAAGTTCAGGAGCTTTGCGAGTAGCTCTGGCCCTGCCTATATAGCAGGGGGACTTTATATAGGAGCTGCCCCTCAGCAATTGGCTGGGGACAGCAATTCAAGTACACACACTAACCCTGATAAAAGCAAGGGAGGTGTGGCAGCACATGCCCTAAGCACAAACAGAAACCATTACAGCACAGTCAGTGCAGGAACTGAGGCTCAGGGCACCTGGCAGTAGCTGCACACCACGACACACATGGAAAGTCATGCACCAGCTGCAAATCACCTCACAACCCGCGGACAGCTTCCACAGCAGCAACTAGGGACCGCACATGCGGATGGTCATGCAGCAGAGCAAAGATCTAACAACACATGTATGGCTACGCAGCAGAGCAGTGAACTGAGCAGGCTCCATACAGGTAACAGCTAACATTATCCCAGCTCAATTAGGAAAGGAGGAAAGGGTTAAAGCAAAATTATGCATTGTCACGTCAACAAGCAGATACAGACAGAACAGTGTGACAGTAAACTTTTGATCAGGGTCATTTGGGACTTTTGGCTGGTCATTATGATTTAAAAAGAGAAAACACAGTAGTGTAACAATAAATGACTTCACCCAACTACTAACCATGAGTGTAGAAAAAGTTTTGGTGTTATCATTCATATGCTCTGAAAAAAGGCCAATAAAACCAAAATTCTGCTGGGGTATGTAAACTTTTGAGCACAACTGTACATATTTACAAAGATTAGTGGCAGACACGACCAAAGTGGCATCAATTTCACTACAGTAAAAATAGTATGATAGGGACCGACACATCTTCTACTACACCCAATCCACCCGATGGACACCCAACCATGAGTATACACATTTCCAAAAATTAGTGGCAGGTACCAACAAAGTGGCACCAATATCACCACAGTAGAAATAGTATAATGGGAAGCAACAACTTTTCCATGACAGCAAACCCAGCAAATGGACACCCAACCAGGAGCGTTCACATTTCCAAAAATTAGTGGCAGACACCACCAAAGTGGCACCAATATTGCCACAGTACATGGTCCTAATACTCAGAGCAGTGGATTGCTAAAAAAATACCCTTACATGTGATTTCTTCCATTGGCCTTGGTTGGGGTTCTTAGGCAAAGATGGGGAGGAAGGTGAAATCCAAATATACTGCTAATGTAGAGAAGAATTCTTAGTGCTAGAGAAGTTAGCAAGAAGGATACTCTACTAATACCGAGAACAAGGATTTAAGTTGTGTCCAGTACCTGTGGGAAAGGCGACAACCCATTGGGCCTTATTTTGTACGCCTGTTTGTTAAGACTGCCATTTGGCAAGTAAAAGTTTGATTGTTTTTATGGAATCCATGTCCCCTGGAGTAAATACTGCTGAGGCTCCAGAAAAGCAGAGCTTTGAGACAATGGGGACCTGCAGTCTTGAAGTACAGATGCTTCTCACAAATTTAGAATATTATCAAAAATTCAATCTATTTCAGCTCTTCAATACAAAAAGTGAAACTCATCTATTATATAGTAATTACAAACAGAGTGATCTATTTCAAGTGTTTATTTCTGTTTATGTTGATGATTATGGCATACAGCCAATGAAAACACAAAAGTCTGTTTCAGTACATTAGAGTTTCAAAAAACACCTGAAAAGGCTTCCTAAGTGTTTAAACAGATCCCTTAGTCTGTTTCAGTATGCTCCACAATCATGGGGAAGACTGATGACTTGACAGATATCCAGAAGGCAGTCACTGACACACTCCACAAGGAGGTCATTGCTAAAGAAGCTTGCTGTTCACAGAGTGCTGTATTCAAGCATAATAATGGACGGTTGAGTGGAAGGAAAAAGTGTGGTAGAAAACGGTGCACAAGCAACTGGGATAACCGCAGCCTTGAAAGGATTGTTATGAAAAGGCCATTCAAAAATTTTAAGGGAGATTCACAAGGAGTGTAATGCTGCTTGAGCCATTGCTTCAAGAGCCACCACACACAGACATAGCAGACTGCTATAGCTCTAAGCTTCAACAGAGAAGTACAAATAGGAAATAACACCTGCTCCTCCCAACAGGAAGTAGGGAGTTATAAATACAAAGGTCCAGGTGTGGTCGGTAGCTTTGGGGGAGGTGGCCACTAGTCTGCAAAACAAACAACCAAGACCTTATGCAGACAGATGCAGTGCAATGATCTGCAGCCTTTGACACACCTGTGACAGTAATATCTGTAATCTGTGAAGTCAGATGTTTACATTCAGAGATAGCAGATGACAGTTGGTGCTTTTAAAAATTTATGGAGGAAGGAGCTTGAAGTTACAGTTCTCCACAGATGTTTATGAGCACCAACTGTCATTGAGAAATTTACGAATTAATGATCTGTCTAGGAGGAGAAATAAGATGATTTCTGCAATATGATATATTACAAAGTTTCTTATTTTCATGCATATTATTGATTTATCAACAAAAAAATGAAAACAATGGTTACTCTTTAAATGTATTGGCTAAATTGATGTCCTATAACACTGCACTGCCCTATGAAATCCATGATGAAGCTGTTGTACGCCTCCTTGGCTTATCTTCCCCTTTCCTTCTGTCTCTTTCCTCATTTATTACATAACAATAATATAAAATAGCTGTTTTCTTATTCAAGTGTTTATTTCAACTTAGGTTCTTTATTTTTGTACTTTGAGTGTTGCTACAAAATGCTACAAAAAATATTGATATTCTATTATAAAATGAGACCACTTTGACATTCTCAAATTATTCATAATTATTAATACCTATTATTTGAATGATGCTGAATACATTTTATATAGTGATTTAGAGGCATTAGACAAAGAGCTCATCTTTACATAATGAGATTGATTACCACACAACTGGTCATCCCTCAAAAATGGTGCAACATAAAAAATAATGACTTTCACTAGTGGTGTGGAAAGAGGCAAATGGGGTGTAACGTCTCATAAATCTCTGCAATAACTTTATTACCTAGCCTGGGCCTTTCAATTTTACCACTACTGTGGAATAGCACAAAATGCTGAACATAATGAAACTTTCAAAGAAACATAATAATAATCATTGAAATAAAATATCACACAATGAAAAATTATCGCAAAGATGAACACAATAAATGTATTTACTATGAAGAAAAATATATCTCAATATTGATATGTGATATGATTGCTAAAATGATATTGATTTGAATATGAAAAGGGCAAAGACAGCCACCTCTGTCATTGAGCTATTCAGCCTAAAACAAACATTTTCATTGTAATGAAAATAAATGGCTTTACTATAAATATTGGTAGAATAAGACTACTTAAAAAAGTTTCCATATACCCTTCATTTTAAAACATTTTTAGTGTGGAATACCTAACATGAAAATAAAATAATTTCCCAATACAGAATTTTTGCTCATTTATGTCTTTGCTAAGCATTAAAAGGAAGAATACTCTAGTGGTCATAAATTAATACTATGATCTAAACATGTGTCACATACAATAATTACTTTCTAAATTATAATTTTGAGACTAGGTCCATTTTATCATTTTTTTAATATCTTTTAAAAATGAAAATCAATTCCTTAAAGACCTGTTCTCAAATTAAAAAGTGCAGGCAATGGTGCTAAGAAAACCTATTCATCACAAGATACAGGTAAAATATACAGGACAGCTTTGTTATTAGCGTATCCACAATGCACAAATTAAAATATATAAAAGCAAATCTAGGAGGTGGTGAGGTTGTTTGCATTCTTATTTCATATCTTACAGAACTTTGTTTTTTTGTAATAAAGATTTAATTGAGAAAATTAAAACAGCATTTTATAACTGAATCTGAATGATTCAATAGGAAACTGCAGATTAGACATACAGTGGGGAGAAAAAGTATTTAGTCAGCCACCAATTGTTCAAGTTCTCTCACATAAAAAGATGATAGGCCTGTAATTGACATCATTGGTAGACCACAACTATGAGAGTCAAAAGGAGAAAACAAATCAAGAAAATCACCTTGTCTGATTTGGCAAGATTTATTTTGCAAATTATGGTGGTAAATACACTACCATTCAAAAGTTTAGGGTCACTTAGAAATGTCCTTATTTTTGAAAGAAAAGCTAACATTAAATGATTCAGAAATACACTCTGTACATTGTTAATGTGGCAAATTACTATTCTAGCTGCAAATGTCTGGTTTGTAATGCAATATCTTCATAGGTGTTGTGAGGTAGCGCTGTCATTCACATAGGGGATCACTCACTTAGCCGCCACAAAACCAGATCAAGCACAGGTTTTCCATAAAACCATTAAAGTCCATGTGGTTTATTTATGCAGCATAAACCAAAGCAAGCAACATAAAGTTCATATCAGCATAGCATCCTTGACAGAGCTTCTCTCTGTCCTCCCTGTGGTCACACAGGTTGGCATACACAGGCTCTTCAGCCTCATAGTTATCTCACCCACGTCTGGGTTTCCTCATTGCTATTTCTCCATGCTGCAGACATCCATTCCCTCCCGGGAATCATCAGGCACGTGCAGCCATTAAACACAGCCACTCCACATGCTGTTAGCCAGGAGACACATCTCCCAGCGGGACCTTCCACAACGGACCAACCAGGTCCCTGCATTCACCACATGCGGCCTACCCTGGCCACCTTATATGGTCCGTAGCCACGCCCAACGGGTCACATGGTTATGACCTCATCACAGGTCCTTGAACCATTCACAGACACTTTGGAATAGTGTTCTTAAACACACCCCCTGGGTGTGTTTGTAGGTAACTGGGTCTGCCCGTCTCCCCAGCTACCTAGAGACTTCTCCCTGACACATTGAAACAACACCTCAACAGTATCACTGCTGATGAACACACACATAAGTCTCCAACTCAAGACCACCCACCTTGAGATACATCATGGTCAGTCATGACTCTGCCATTCATCCTCTCTCCTAGGACATCCACACAGCGCCCCCTAGCGGGCACAGTGGTCGCTACAACACATACCTCCCCCCTCTGTTCAAACCTGTGGGGTAGAACACACAGCATAACCCCAGGATCTCGAGACCGGGCACTCACTACACCTTGCCCCCCAGGTCGAGAGAACCGTCTTCATCTGTCATACGGCCTCATTCCTATGTTAGGCCTCCCCCGCCCCCAGTGGTCAGAATATCGGGCATGATCTTTGGCCCTCCAGTCACAACCTGTCTGCGTCATCAGACACTGTTTGGTCACCACATTCCTCTCCCTGTTTGTTCCGTTCCCCGACCAGCTCCCCCGGTCAGTACGGTCATAATTCTTAGTTAAGCCTACTGTCTGGCCTGAGTCTGACTCATTCAGCGTCTCACAGGAACTACGGTCTCTCAACGTCATCCTGCCAGTCGAACTACCACTTGCTGACATTCTTCGGCCATTTGCCATGTCACTTCTTGGAGGAACCATTCGGGTCCTCACATCTTGGGTTGAAGGCGGCCACCACCTGGTGTTCCGTACCTCTTTATTGATTCGCCGACGGTCCCGCTTCAACTGCTCAATCTCTTGCAGGTACCCCACTCGATACTCCACGAGCATCCGAAAGTCTCTCAGGCTCTCCACGGAGCCAACCACCATGATGGGAATCCTACCCACTTCACTGGATACCTGGTCTTCATCCTCAGGAGGAATCCTCACCACACCGGAGAAATTGACAAGGTCTTGCATTACCTTCCCGAGTCTTCCAATGATTCTCCCAATCAGAGCTTTGGGTACCGGAACCACATTTTTCCGCAAACCCAGTCGATCCATAGCCTCCTTCGCAAACTCTAGGCATCGAGCAGCTTTCATATTACTCCGCCTGACCAGCTGTTTGGAGTGGGGACATTGTAAATGCATCTCTTTAAGGACAGCTACCCGGTTTGCTGTATCTTCCCTGGCTGATATTATCACCAACTGCCCAGTCTCAGGTGCCCAGTGCACCTTACACGCCTTTACCGCCACTTTGAAAGCCTCATGTACACCTTCCTCTGCACAGGCTTCTTGCATGTCTTCGGGTACCTCGATTACAGATTTGAAGGTCGTGGTCTTGCTCTCTTCCTGGACAGAAGACTCTGGCTTTACCACGGACACTTCCCTCACTACAGTCGACCCGACTGGGTGACTGTCTTCTTCAGTCCTTAACTCACAGACTTCAACAGAGTTTACCTCTTCATGACCCTTTGCCACAATTGGTACTGGCAGTTCCGTCTTGTCACTCACGCTCACCCGCGGTAAGTCTTCGTCCAACTTCCTCTCCTGCCGAAGATCTCTTACAGTTTCTTTGAGTTCTTCCATCTCTTCCCTAAGGGTCTTGTTCACACATTGCCAGGTGGACAGGTGACCTCTGAGCTCCAAGACTTCTTTCTCGAGTTCCTCGACTCTGTGCTCGGCCGTTTGTCTCAGGACTCTTTCTCGCTTAACATGTTCATCCACTTCTTCTCTGAGGGCCTTATTCAGTCCTTGCCACGTTACCATGTGACATTTGAGCTCAGAGACTTCTTTCTCTAGCTCCTCTAGTCTGTGCTCCCTGTCTCTCTCAGAGCCACAGTCACCCCTAGAGTCTGAGTCATCCTTCCAGCTACCCATTAATCGTGCGAATATTCCAGCCGTCTTATCGACCAGGTCAACGTCAGTCCTGTCACGAGATGTCAGATCCGTCCATTGGGCCGATGTACCCCTTTTCCCGGTCACTTCTACCTCTGACCTCTCCACGTCAGGAGCCGTCACCATCTCAGTATCAGTTAGCCCAACTGTAAGAACGTCTCCACCCTCCAGGGATATGTCATCAAACCTGACAAAGTCCCGGCCCCACTCCAAGGCATACACTAAGTAGGGTGGTATACTGCCACCTTGGCACTCACTGCCTCTGATCCCCTCAAACATTACTCTGTCTACTGCACCGTTCACCATGACCCCATGTTTACAGTGAACCTGGACCATTTTCTCGGTCAGACAGAAAGTGAGAGGAGTTCCTACCAGAGTCACCTGACTCTTTGAGTCCAACCGTCCCGAGATTCCTTCCTGGTGTAGCATCATGGTACACACTTGCGGCCAGTCATCACCTGGAATGAAGATCCCACATTCTGGAAACGACATACACGAACACTGCGGCTCCCCAGACATACCCACTGAGCCAACCAGTGCTGTCATTTGTTCAAACTCGGCCCCTTTCTGGACCACCACCCCACTTTGGGTCACAGCCACTCTCTGGGACTCCACCCCCATTTGGGCTACCACCCCGATTTGGGCCACCACCCCCTTCCGGTACTTCCCCATGTCCGTTATACTGGTCTTCTCAGACCACAGTTCACAGCACACAGTTTATGTCTCTTACGATACCACACAAGTCCTTGTTGGCACTATCACAGCTCCTGCTGTCACCGAACACTGACACCATCGGCTGCCGTTCACACACCGCTGCTGGTGTCATCTTCGTAACCCCACTGAGTTACCGGAAGCCGCTTGTCCCCTTCGTAACCCCGCCGAGTTACAGGAAGCCGCTTGTCCCCTTCATAACACCGCCAAGTTACAGGAAGCCGCTTGTCACCTTCTTGACTCCCACTGAGCCACTGCAGGCTGAGTTGAGAAAAGAAAAAAAACACACCACACAAAACACACATATCCTGTCTGTGTGCTATTCAGGGCGTTCCGTCTCCGCCTGAGACCGTCCAACACACAGGGCGCACTGGGTGCGATACAGGGAGTGACCCTCCTCCCAGGGTCTCACCACACACCGGCCTCACCAGGTCCAGGGGCTCGGTGGGTGCTCTTCAGGACATCGGTCTTCGCCTGAGACTGCCCAACACTCGCACCTCTCCAGGTCCAAGGTCATACCACGTGCTCCCGGGATCTGATTCTTTCTCCTAGAATCTCCCAACACTGACCCTCCAGGACCTTTCCTCACTAAACCCTCCAGGTACACAGTATTACTCACTGACCCAGGTCAGTACCACACGAACACCTGTCCGTTACCTGTGTCGGCCACACAAGTCCTTGGGTACCTCTTCTCCACAGAGGCACCCTAGCAATCACCAGTCTCTTTCTCCTGGGGAAGCGGCCGCACTGGTCTCACCAATCTTTACAGTGCTTTACTCACTAGGTCACCCCACGGTTCCAGAACCACAGCCGGACAGTGGCTTCCCCAAATGCAGGCCGTCACAGGCTCTGCTCACACACATGGCCGGTCAGCATATTACACGGCTTTGTCGACCGTCAGCCCTCCTGGCTCAGCGTTGCCCTTAGCAACCGAATTTTGCAGTCTTCTTCTGTTTTGCTCCCAGCAACAAGGCTACAATATTGCCCTTTGCAATCTCCACCAATTGTGAGGTAGCGCTGTTATTCACATAGGGGATCATTCGCTTAGCCGCCACAAAACTAGATCCAGCACGTGTTTTCCATAAAACCATTATAGTCCATGCGGTTTATTTATGCAGCATAAACCAAAGCAAGCAAGATAAAGTCCATATAAGCATAGCGTCCTTGACAGAGCTTCTCTCCATCCTCCCTGTGATCACACAGGTTGGCATACACAGGCTCTTCAGCCTCATAGTTATCTCACCCACGTCTGGGTTTCCTCATGGCTGTTTCTCCATGCTGCAGACATCCATTCCCTCCCGGGAATCACCAGGCATGTGCAGCAATTACACACAGCCACTCCACATGCTGTTAGCCAGGAGACACATCTCCCAATGGGACCTTCCACAATGGACCAACCAGGTCCCTGCATTCACCACATGTGACCTACCCTGGCCACCTTATATGGTCCGTAGCCACGCCCACCGGGTCACATGGCTACGACCTCATCACAGGTCCTTGAACCATTCACAGACACTTTGGAATAGCATTCTTAAACACACCCCCTGGGTGGGTTTGTAGGTAACTGGGTCTGCTCGTCTCCCCAGCTACCTGGAGACTTCTCCCTGACACATTGAAACAACACATCAACAGTATCACTGCTGATCAACACACACATTAGTCTCCATCTCAAGACCACCCACCTTGAGATACATCATGGTCATTCATGACTCTACCAATCATCCTCTCTCCTAGGACATCCACACAGCACCCCCTAGTGGACACAGTGGTCACTTCACCACAGTGTATAGAGGCTCTTTTCCAACAATCATCACTCCAGTGTTCTTATGGTACTTTGTGTTTGCTAACTGTGTAAGAAGGCTAATGGATGGTTAGAATATCCTTGAAAACCCTTGTGCAAGTATGTTAGCACAGCTGAAAACAGTTTAGCTGATTAGAGAAGCTATAAACCTGACCTTCCTTTGAGCTAGTTGAGAATATGTAGCATTACATTTATTGATTCCATTAAACTCTCATATTGGCCAGAAAAAAGGAGCTTTCATGTGAAACTCGACCGTCTATTCTTGTTCTTAGAAGTGAAGGCTATTCCATGTGAGAAATTGCCAAGAAACTGAGGATTTCCTACAATGATGTGTACTACTCCCTTCAGAGGAGAGCACAAACATGCTCTAACCAGATTAAAAAGAGAAGTGGGAGGCCCAGCTGCACAACTAAGCAACAACACAAGTACATTAGAGTCTGCAGTTTGAGAAATCGACGCCTCACAGGCCCTCAACTGGCAGCTTCATTAAATAGTACACGCAAAATGCCAGTGTCAACATCTACAGTAAAGCAAACAAAAAGCAAAAAACACAAATATCCTGAACTAAAAAGTAAAAAATATGCTGCAAATAATGCATAAAGGTAATAATAATAATAAGGGTATTTAGTAAACATAATTTTGATCAAAATAATGTACAAGCCATCCCGCCACGTCACGGCAACCCTTGTGGGACAGTCCCAACTCTAGTATTTAAAACCTTTTCACTTGCCAAGTGGCGTGAATGTGAATAAGGGTCGAGCGGCTGAACCACTAGTAACAGCTTAGGCCAGACTGGTGTGTTAATATGCACTTACATTGTGCATACACATTAACTTACTTTTCTCAGTTCAAATTTGTTTTTTATTTGTTTTTTATTTTTTTATTCATCTACAGTAAAGCGGCAACTCTTCAGGGCCTTCAGGGCAGAGTGGCAAAGAAAAAGCCATATCTGAGATGGGCTAATAAAAGGAAAAGATTAATATGTGCAAAAAAACACAGACATTGGACAGAGGAAGATTGTAAAAAAGGGTTATGAACAGACGAATCCAAGTTTGAGGTGTTTAGATCACACAGAAGAACATTTGTGAGATGCAGAACAACTGAAAAGATGCTGGAAGAGTGCCTAACGCCATCTGTCAAGCATGGTGTAGGTAATGTGATGGTCTTGGGTTGCTTTGGTGCTGGTAAAGTGGGAGATTTGTACAAGGTAAAAGGGATTTTGAATAAGGAAGGCTATCACTCCATTTTGCAATGCCATGACATACCCTATGGACAGCGCTTGATTGGAGCCAATTTCATCCTATAACAGGACAATGACCCAAAGCACACCTTCAAATTATGCAAGAACTATTTAGGGAAGAAGCGTGCAGCTGGTATTCTATCTGAAATGGAGTGGCCAGCGCAGTCACCAGATCTCAACCCTATTGAGCTGTTGTGACCTTATGATATGCAAAAAGTGCCCATCAAGCCAAACCAATTTGTGAGAGGGGCTTCTGGAAGCATGGGGCAATTTTTTTCCAGATTGCCTCAGCATATTTACTGCTAGAGTTCCAAAGGTCTGCAATACTGTAATTGCTGCAAAGGGAGCATTCTTTTTTTCTAACCTTGTCAGTGTCTGGACTAAATTTTAAATTAATTTGGCAACTCATTTGATTAATAAAAGTATGAGTTTTCATGGAAAATACAAAATTGCCTGGGTGACCCCAAACTTTTAAATGGTAGTGTAAGTATATGATCATTAACAAAAGATCATCTCAATATTTTGTTATATATCCTTTGTTGGCAATGACAGAGGTCAAACATTTTCTGTAAGTCTTCACAAGGTTGGAACACACTGTGGCTGGTATGTTGGCCCATTCCTCCATGCAGATCTCCTCTAAAGCAGTGATGTTTTGGGTCTGTCGCTGGGCAACACAGACTTTCAAATCTCTCCAAAGGTTTTCTGTGGGGTTGAGATCTGGAGACTGGCTAGGCCACTCAAAGACACTCATATGCTTCTTACGAAGTCACTCCTTTAATGCCCTGGTGGTGTGCTTGGGATCAGATAATCTGTAGGAAGAAGGAATGGTCCATTATGTCGAAGGCAGAGGACAGGTCTAGGAGGAGTAGGACAGGGTACTGTCGCTTGGCTTTGGCATTTATTTTGGTATTGGTGACTTTATTTCTGCCAGTTTTGGTTGGCTTATGCAATGTGAAGCCAGATTATAACTAGAACTGATCGAATATTTCAATGTTCCGAAGGGATTACGGTCGCCAATTTTGCAATATTCGCCGATTTATATTTGCTGAACATTGCCGAATCCCATTGGAGTCAATGGGAGGCAAAAAAAACGCAAACAAGACACCTTCAAACGGGCTCAAAAGCTACCAAAAGCTACCAAAACAACAAATTAGACTCCAGGAAAGTGGCATCAATTGACCCACAGTACAAATTTGAGAATGGCACGGAAGCAAACAGCCATGCATGAGGTATCAGAGTCTAGGCCAGCATTTACAGCTTTGATACAGGCTACGCAACACATATTAAGGAGACTCAACCAGGACTCTATATACTTCCAAAAATTAGTGGAAGAAAACACTAAAGTGGCATAAATTGCAATAGAGTAGAACTAGTATAATGGAGACCTACACCTCTTCCACTAAAGCCAACCCAGCAGATAAAGACTGTAATATGCAAGGTGGTGAAACCACTGTTCTGTATCCCTCAGAAAACCTGGGGGGCGTAACTAAATGTCCCACCAAATCCAACCTCGGAAAAGTGGCAGCAGGTGACACTGCGACCCAATGAGGGAGAAGGAGGTGGCACCAGGTGCCACTCCAGGGCTGACCTATAGAGTGTGGCAGCTGACCCCCTAGAGCGGGTAGGCTGATGCAGCCTGTAGACATGTGTGCTGATTTTGGTTTTGATAAAACACAGTGGACCTACACCAGCAGATGTGTGAACATTAATACTAAGCGCAGAACAAAACCCCTTCCAGAATCTTGAGGTGAATTGTACTCCACGGTCAGAGATAACTTCACCTGGGCCCCTATGCAGCTGAAAAACATTCTGTATCACCAAATTCATAGTCTCCTTAGCTGAGGGAAGGACAATACAAGGAACAAAATGAGCAGTCTTTGTCAGGTGATCAACCACCACTAGGATCGTATGCATGCCACCAGAAGTAGGAAGATCCACAATGAAGTCCATAGAGATCGAACCCGATGGATGAGATGGAACCGGTAGTGGTTGAAGTAGACCCGTAGAAGAAGCATGAGGAGTCTTATAATGAGCACATACCTAGCAAGAGAGAACATAGTCCTTAGTATCCTTCAGGCAAGTTGGCAACTAATAATGAGTGAACATGCTGGCCGCTACTCGGTACTCACCCGAGTATCACGGTACTCGGTGTACTCTGCGAGCACCGAGCATTTACGGGATTACACGGAGGGAACTCGGGTCTCTACCCAGCATTTTTGGTGGACTTTAGAGACCCAATCACGCTGCAGGGATTGTCTGCCATGCAATGAAACACCGCAGCCATCTTTTTTGCGGTTGTGCAGGGATTGGCTGGCCGCACAGCATCATCAGGGGTATAAGAGACTGGACACCGCTCTGCTCGGCGCATTCACCTCCGGATTGAGAGAGTGTAGGGAGAATGGCTGCCTTGATAGGGTCAGAATTGGGGATTTATTAGTTAGTGTGGGGTCTACCATCCTAAATACTCACATCCAGCTAAACCAACAGTCCTTCTAAGGAATAATTCCAGAGTATATAGGTTCCAGTGTTAGGTAGGCAGGGTAGTATACGTCGCTCTATACACATCAGTGAAAGGCCTGCAGGCACTGTATGTGTGTATATAGATCATTGCATACATCCATTCCCTTCCTGTGCTCAGGTGCTGCTGCTGCTACCTGTGGGATATATTAGCTGTATATAGCTAACCCCAGGTGTAATTGGAATACATGCTCCCCTTTTTTTGGTGTGGTATCTGTGTGCCAGCTCATATCTGTGCATGCTCAAAGTTTGGCCAGTTTACAGCTGTGTTCTTTTTTCGGGCTGGCTGTCACTTTTATTTAAATACCGCAGTATTTAGCAAAAATAAACAAAACAGGGCACACATTTGTTGTGGTGGTATCTCCGTGGCAGATCATATCTGTGTGTGCTCAAAGTTTGACCAGTTTACAGCTGTTTTCCTTTTTGGGGCTGGCTGTCAATTTTGGTTAAATACAGCAGTATTTAGCCAAAAAAAATACAGGCCACACATTTTTGGTGTGGTATCTCCTTGCCAGGTCATATCTGTGCGAGCTCAAAGTTTGGCCAGTTTACGGCTGTGTTCTTTTTTCGGGCTGGCTGTCACTTTTGTTTAAATACAGCAGTATTTAGCAAAAATAAACAAAACAGGGCCAACATTTGTTGTGGTGGTATCTCCGTGGCAGATCATATCTGTGTGTGCTCAAAGTTTGACCAGTTTACAGCTGTTTTCCTTTTTGGGGCTGGCTGTCAATTTTGGTTAAATACAGCAGTATTTAGCCAAAAAAAATACAGGCCACACATTTTTGGTGTGGTATCTCCTTGCCAGGTCATATCTGTGCGAGCTCAAAGTTTGGCCAGTTTACGGCTGTGTTCTTTTTTCGGGCTGGCTGTCACTTTTGTTTAAATACCGCAGTATTTAGCAAAAATAAACAAAACAGGGCCAACATTTGTTGTGGTGGTATCTCCGTGGCAGATCATATCTGTGTGTGCTCAAAGTTTGACCAGTTTACGGCTGTTTTCCTTTTTTGGGCTGGCTGTCAAATTTGGTTAAATACAGCAATATTTAGCCAAGAAAATACAGGCCACACATTTGTTGTAGTGATATCTCCGTGGCAGATCATATCTGTGTGTGCTCAAAGTTTGACCAGTTTACGGCTGTTTTCCTTTTTTGGGCTGGCTGTCAATTTTGGTTAAATACAGCAGTATTTAGCCCAAAAAAATTCAGGCCACACATTTTTTGGTGTGGTATCTCCATGCTAGCTCATATCTGTGTGAGCTCAAAGTTTGGCCAGTTTATGACTGTGCTCTTTTTTTGGCCTGGCTGTCAAATTTGGCTAAATACAGCAATATTTAGCCAAGAAAATACAGGCCACGCATTTGTTGTAGTGATATCTCCATAGCGGCTCAAATCTGTGTGTGCTCAAAGTTTGGCGAGTTTACGGTTGTTTTCTTTTTTGGGGCTGGCTGTCAATTTTGAATAAAATACAGCAGTATTTAGCAAAAAAAAATACAGGCCACACATTTTTTGGTGTGGTATCTCCATGCTAGCTCCTATCTGTGCGTGCTCAAAGTTTGGCCAGATTATGGCTGTGTTCTTTCTTTGGCCTGGCTGTCACATTTGGTCTAGTGACAATATATACTGCTCTTTGTTGTGTTGTTGGGTACTTGGAGACTTCAGAAAAATGTCTGGTTATCCTTTCCATCATGAAGAGGACGTATCGAGTCTTATTTTTTACTTCAACCGTCATGGAGTGTCTTCATTTGTATACATGAACTATTCTAATTTTTGGTCCCTTGCAGATGCTACTAACATCTGTCTATATATTACTATGCATTCTGTTTATTATATATTATATACTGTTTACTATTATTTATTTATATTATATTCCTGTACGTTGGTTTATTCGTGAGTGTATATAGTGTGTATATATATATATATATATATATATATATATATGTCTGGACATCTCTAATGGGCCATTATAATAATTCTCCCCTGGCTGAATGTAGGGCTATAATGTGCCCTTGTTGATTCAATTGTTCCATCTCTCTTCAATGTTCCCCCTTTTTTGTGCTTGGCGATTTTCAATGCATATTAATATATGGTGTATCATACAATATATTGTTTTTTCTAAACATTTGGTGTGCTACAGGAAAGTGTTAATCCGCACAGCGGGGAAGCTCATTCATTGCACAAGTAATTGTGTGAGCTGGTACTGCAAACATGCGTACCGCAGGAAGTGCTCCATAAACCAGGGTGCCACTCCAAAGGAATTAGCCACAATGGATACAAAAAAGAAAAACGGATGGCACTCACAGGTTAAAAAGTTCTTTTTTCCAATACTTTAAAACATCGGCATAGGGAGGATGGGAGCAGGAGTGGAAAGGACTGCAGCGCGAAAAGGCTGTTGTCCTTTCCACTCCTGCTCCCATCCTCCCTATGCCGATGTTTTAAAGTATTGGAATAAAGAAGTTTTTAACCGGTGAGTGCCATCCGTTTTTCTTTTTTTTGTAAACATTTGGTGTGCCCCAATCTCTAAATTCACGATTTGTGCTCTTGTTCCACTCATTAGTATACATCTTTATGCTTTCCCTCACTTTTTGCCCTTATCCAATATGGCCACCGCATGCCGATCTTCTACTGCGCATGCGCGGCTTCGCCCTGGTTCCGCCTCCTTCACTTCCGCCCATTGTCTGGCGTCTGACCTCATGGGGCCCCGTGCTTGTGTCAGCATCTGCTGCTGTGGCAGTAAGGGGATGGGGGTGCGACCATGGCGTGGCTTATGAGTGGATGTAATTTCAAAACAGGCACCTATAAATAGTCATAGCGCTGGCAACACTATACCTCCCCTGAGGAAGGAATTCTCCGAAACGCGCGTTGAGGTAGGCGGTGGACAGCATGGTGTCTCCTTCTATATTCTTGGTATGTGCTTCTCTGCTGGGTACCTGTTTACATGGCCATAAACAGTATGCTGTCTGTTACTGGTGCAAGACAACCAGGATACTATTCTATGTACCTAACATAATGTGATGTTTGCTTAACTGATTACAGTTAAAGAGGCTGGCTGTCATTTGTGCAGTCAGTCAGGGTTACTTTTTTATGCACTCCATATAATTCTGACTTAATTTATGTGCTGGCCATATATATATAGGGTCCCTTATACAATTGTGATTATATTCTTAAAATTATAGTGAGGCACCTCTCATTGTTCCACTGCCTTTTTGTATGCAGATTCTGTCACTTTTTAACTCATGTGCTGCCTACCTGTTTTTTCTAATAAAGTTTTTCACTTTTGATATAATACTATTTTCTTTGGACTTTTTTCATTGCATTTTTTTTTTCTGTGGTATATCTATTTGAAGTGCAGTGTGTCCTACACTGTCTGTAACGTGAGCTAGGGATATAACTTTCAATTTAGTGATCTATATAATTATCTATGACATGATTCTATTTCATCTCTTTAGCTTTTTGTGTTGTCAATTTCTCTTACAATCTGGCAGGAGGACATGCAGAGCAAGGATAGCAGCACACATGGGGAAGTTGCCATTCCAACTGTTAGATCTTCCTGAGTCTGGTTATTTTTTAAAGATTCTGCAGATAACCCCAAACAGGCCATTTGCAGAACTTGCCATGCCCACATCAGCAGGAGTAGCAAAACAACAAACCTGACCACCACCAGCATGATTAGGCACATGGCAGTAAAGCACCTGACTTTGTGGGCCGAACCCCAGGCTCCAGGAACACTGTCTGCAGGTGACAACACTGCTTCTTCCACTGTTTTGCGTACAAGCCAATTCCCAGTTCACCGTGCCTGTGAAGATGCCTAGAGCCCTGCACCTGTTGTTGCCCACAGTCAACCAGCACCATCATCAAGCCCGTCCACGTCTTTGTCCCAGCCCAGCCTTCAGTTGTCTATACTCCAGTCATTGGAACGCAAGTGGAAATACGCAGCCAATGCCCCACAGCATACAGTACTTAATTCGCACATTTCGAGTCTGCTTGGGCTCGAAATCTGGCCTTTTATGCTCGTTGAGATGGAAGCTGTCCGCAAACTGATGACAGCGGCCATCCCAAGGTACTCGGTCCCCAGTCGCCACAATTTCTTCCATTGTGCCATACAGGCATTACACCAGCATGTGTCCCATAACATTACCCATGCCCTCAACAATGCTGTTACTGGGAAAGTCCACCTAACCACAGACACATGGACAAGTGCCTTTGGGCGGGGACGGTACATCTCACTGACAGCACACAGGGTTAACATAGTGGAAGCTGGGACCCAGTTGGACCTTGGGATGGAACACATCCTCCCCACGCCGAGGATTGCGGGCCCTACATCAATCAGGGTTGCCACCACAGTCTACAGCTCCTGCACCTCCTCCTCCTCTTCTTCAGCCTACATCTCTGAAATGAACACATCAGTCAGAAGCTGGAAGCACTGCATCACTGCCGCAGCCAAGCGGCAACAGACTGTGCTGAAGCTAATCTGCATAGGTGACAAACCACACAATGTAGAAGAGTTGTAGACAGCACTGAAAGAGAAGTCAGATATTTGGCTGAAACCGCTGAACCTACAGCCAGGCATGGTCATGTGTGACAATAGCCAGAGCATGGTGGCTGCTCTGAGGCATGGTGAGCGCAAACACATACCTTGCCAAGCCCATGTGCTTAACCTCATGGTTCAACATTTTCCCAAAAGCTACCCAGAGCTGCCGGATCTGCTATTGAAAGTATGCCGTCTGTCTGCCCATTTTAGAAAATCAACTACAGCTTCTGCCACCCTTGCCGGGCTTCAGCAGCATTTGCAGCTGCCGGCTCACCGACTGGTGTGTGATGTCCCCACACATTGGAACTCTACACTGCATATGTTGAAAAGGAATTGTGAGCAGAAGAGGGCAGTTTTTGACTACCAGCATCAACAAGGCCGTCGATACTCAGTTCAGACTCCACACATAAGACCTCAGGGGTCGACATGGATGTCAGACATATGTACCATCCTCCTGAACTTTGATGACTGCACCAAGATGGTGACTGGCGATGACACCATAATTAGCGTCACCATCCTGCTTCTCAGCATTCTGAAAACCTCTCTGCTCACAATTAAAGATGATGCATTGCAGGCAGAGCACAAGGACATGGAGCAAGGAAACATACAGGATGATTACACTCAGCCCAGCCTCATGTCATCGCAATGCGGATTGGTATACAATGAGGAGGAAGAACAGGAGCTACTTTCATGCGCTATAGATGGTACTACAAGCACAGCTGTCATACCATCTATTGACCGGGAATGATCTGAGGACAGGGAGGATGAGGATGAGGAGGACAGCATGGACAGTTGTCCTGTTGGTGAGGACACCGAAGTCTTACCTGTTAGTAGTCTGGCACACATGGCTAACTTTATGTTGCGCTGCGTTTCCCATGACCCTCGCATTATAAAAATTTTCAGTGACACTCATTACTGTTTGGTAACACTTCTAGACCCACTGTACAAGGAAAACTTTCAATCTCTTTGTTGCTGTACCATAGGACCCTTGTAGCGGATCTACTGAAAAAATTCCTATGTGAAAACGCTGGCAGCAGACGTCAGAGTTTGTTGTACAGCCAAGGAATCCAAGCAAGAGAGACAGAAGTACAATCCAGCTCAGGCAGGGGTACAATGGCAAAGTTCTGGGATAGTTTTCTAAGACCCTCCCATCGTGCCACCACATAGGCAAGGGGTGCTGTCATAAGAAGTGCAATATTTGGGAAGATGGTGAGGGATTACCTTGCAGATTGTACAAACGTCCACCGGGATTCCTCTGTGCCTTTTAATTATTGGGTATCCAAGCTGGACATGTGGCCTGAACTGGCTCTCTATGCCTTGGAGGTCATGGCCTGTCCTGCTGCTAGCGTTCTGTCAGAGCGGGTTTTTAGTGCTGCTGGTGGAATTATAACAGAAAAGCGCATCCACCTGTCAACTGACAATGCTAACAGGCTGACTCTTATAAAAATGAACAAGGGCTGGAATGGGCAAGACTTCTGTACACCACCGAATGAAAACAGCGAAACAATATCCTCAAATACATTGTCTTTTTATGGAGGTGTAATCTTATGCACCTCTTCACAACCACACATAGTAAGTATCCTCTTACTGATTTGGTTTGTTTGGTGTTATCTTCCTCCTTATCCTCATCATCACCAACCAGTGGAACACCAGGGTGAATGTATTCTGTGATGCAAAAGTCACTCAATTTTTGGCAAGGTGTTTTGATGATGCCCGTTACTAATTTGAAACCAAAACCAATGTTACTCTCCCAGGGGCAACTGTCACAAAACTGAGATGTACGTATCATCTCAGTTTTTATTCCCATTTATTCTTATATTTTCTATTTTTCCTATATGTGGAACATCTTCTTATGACCTAGTGTATACCTCTCCAATACAAAAATAGTGAAATCTTATTATATTTTTATTTATATCCCTGTCTTTGAGCTGTTGCTAAGGACAAACATATCTCGTTGAACACATTCTGGCTTCATATCTATGAATCTGTGTTCGCCCCTCCCTTTTGTTATTTTCTCTCATAGGTGGATTCACATTTTTTATTCATTTATTTGATTTCAGTATGATTTATCATTATGTCTCCTCATTCTCCACCACTAGATCACCAGGGTTAACAGGTTCTGTGCTGCTACAGACAGTCCAATTTTTGGCAAGGGTGTCTATGATGCCCATAAAATATTTTAAACAATTGTGCTACCCCAAGGGGAAATGTTTGTCAGCCCATGCACTTAGTGTATGGGCATTACGAGTCTAGGAGACCTGCTCCTTCACATTGGGCCTAGTTTTTAATGAGGCCTTCCTCCACGTCTAATCATCTGCTGCCACTAGATCACCGGCGTTAACTTGTTCCATGCTGCTACAGCCAGTGTCGAATTCTCAACAAGAGTGGGTGGTTTTGCTGGTCGTAAGATACTTGTTATGGAAAAGGTTGAGGTGCACACCACAGGGGAAAATGTTTGACAGCCAACACACTTAGCGTATGGGCATTCCAAGTCTAGGAGACCCTCTCCTTTCAATTCGGCATAGTTTTTAATCAGGCCTTCCTCCACATCTCATCATCCGCTGCCACTAGATCAACAACGTTAACATGTTGGTGCTGCAAAAGCCAGTGTCGAATTCTGAACTGTTACGCCACTCTCACAGCTTCGGAGCTGGTGCACGCCACCCGACTTCTTCAATTCCGGTCTCATGGCTGGTGCTGATGTCCCGTAGGGTGCATGCATGTGCCATGCACTCTTGACTCTGTGGCTGCGCGCCTTGTCCCAGGTCCCATTGGGCGCTCTTGCGCACAACCCGCAGCTCTGAATGCGTCTGCACTTACTCTTATGTCTCTATGGTCCTGGAGGACCTGACCCAGATGTCCCGCCACACATTCCGTATATCAGGCCGCCTCTTCCTGTGGGCGGCGCCTGATTATCGCTTTTGTTTCCTTGCTAGTCCTTCTTTGTGCCTGCATGGTGGCTCTCTGTACTCAGGTCCACTGCCTTGTACTCTGGCGTGCTTCCCAGCACGTGCTCTGCTCTGTCTTGTACTCAGGCGTGCTTTCCAGCACACGCTCTGTTCTGTTTTGTACCCAGGCGTGCTTCCCAGTATGCATCCTGCACCATCCAGTACCCTGCAAGCCCCCATGTACACGCTATATGCACTTCCGTACCCAGCGTGATCCGAGTATATGTTTTACATATTCCTGTACCCTGCGTGCCCCCATCTTCACCCTGCTAAACATGGTCTCTTGTGCCTCCTTCGAGCCGGCCACCTGGTTCAAGCAGTCATGGTACTTTATTCCCCTGGGCCTGCCCCGATGCTCCCTGTATATGGGGTGGTCCTCAATAGGTCAGCTCACCCGGTGTGGGTTGGTATCACGGCCCAGAGGGTCCATTCCAGGAGTCGTTACACGAACAAGGGTGGGTGGTTTTGCTGGGCATAAAAGACTTTTTATGGAAAAGGTTGAGGTGCACCCCACAGGGGAAAATGCTTGCCAGCCAACACACTTAGTGTATGGGCATTCCAAGTCTAGGAGACCCGCTCCTTTAAATTGGGCATAGTTTTTAATCAGGCCTTCCTCCACGTCTCATCATCCACTGCCACTAGATCACCAGCCTTAACGTGTTTCGTGCTTCTACAGCCATTGTCAATATCTTATCAAGGGTGGGTGTTTTTGCTAGGCGTTAAATACTTGTTATGGAAAGGGTTGAGGTGTACCCCACAGGGGAACATGTTTGCCAGCCAACACATGTAGTGTATTGTAATTACAAGTCTAGGAGACCCGATTCTTTTTAATGGGACATTTTTTGTTAAGGTGCCCTCCTCCATGTTTCCTTCAAGGGGGATTGTGGTTATTGGGGTGCATATGATTTGGCAGCATGGCAGGCCTTGCAGTCAATCCATAAGAAAACAGAATGGGAGTAAAAATGAATAATGTGAAGTGGATTTTCCTGTGCCCATTCAGTATGTGGGTTCAAAGGCTTATTGGGGTGCATATGACTTAGTAGCAGGGAACACCTTGCAGTCAATCCATAAGACAACAGAATGGGAGTAAAAAATGAATAATGTGAAGCAGATTTTCCTGTGCCCATCCAGTGTGTGGGTTCAAAGGTTTATTGTGGTGCAGATGACTTGGTAGCAGGGCAGGCCTTGCATTCAATGCAACATTTTTTATAGAAGCCCTCCTTGACATCTCGTGAAAGGGGTACTGGGGTGGATCATAATTCTTGGCAGCCCATCCACTCACTGCATAGGCTATAACAGTTTAGGAGACCCACTGTTTAATAATAGCCCTTTAAACAGATTATTGCTACCTGATGCCCCTGTAAAAATTGGCTCTATGACTTTAAGAGTCCCTCCTTCATAAATGAAACAAGATAGTTCTGCTTATGTGTCACACACCATATGGCCAGCTAGGGTTGGTAAATGTTACAATGACATTTCCCAGTGAATGCATTTGTTTTGGTTGAAAGCAATGCAAAAGTTGAAAAAATGCTTCAAAAACACTGTGTCAGAACATAGCTCAAGTGGTGGAGGACATTTTGGGCTAGGTTAAGTATTTTGCATGTAACCCCCCTTCTCATGTACAGCACCATGGAATTGATGGTGCTATATAAATAATTAATAATAATAATAATTTTGCCTTATATACAAATCAGTAACCTGGAAAGGATGTACCTTAACATATTTCCCAGCAAAATCCATTTTGGTTTCGTTTTGGTATGTTTTTGGGTACACCGGTAAAAATGGCATGAAACTCTCACAACATTTTTTAAAGCTGTGAACTAGGAGTCAGGAATGCTTCCAGGGGCGATCCCCATGATGTCCCCGTGTCATTTGAGCTGTGCTTCCATCATTTTCAGATGTTTTTAGACATTAAAAGAAACCTCGGGGGATCGCAGTAAAAATGCTCGGGTCTCCCATAGACTTACATTGGGCTCGTTGTTCTGTCCGAGTTCCTGAGTATTTCAATTTGCTCGACCCGAGCAATGAGCACCAGAGCATTTCTTTGGAGGGCCGCACGGTGTTGGGTTGTGAGCACAACCCCAATCTGTGGATGTTGGCCACTCAGACCATCCTCATGGAGTCGGTTTCTAACCTTTTGTGCAGACACATGCACATTTATTGCCTGCTGGAGGTCATTTTGCAGGGCTCTGGCAGTGCTCCTCCTGTTCCTCCTTGCACAAAAGCAGAGGTAGCAGTCCTACTGCTGGGTTGTTGCCCTTCTATGGCCCCCTCCACATCTCCTGGTGCACTGGCCTGTCTCCTGGTAGTGCCTCCAGCCTCTGAACACTACTCTGACAGACACAGCAAACCTTCTTGCCACAGTTCGCATTGATGTGCCATCCTGGATGAGCTGCACTACCTGAGCCACTTGTGTGGGTTGTAGAGTCCGTTTCATGATGCTACCACAAGTGTGAAAGTACAACCAACATTCAAAAGTTACCAAAACATCAGCCAGAAAGCATTGGTACTGAGATGTGGTGTGTGGTCCCCACCTGTAGAACCACTCCTTTATTGAGGGTGTCTTGATAATTGCCAATAATTTCCATCTGTTTATTCCATTTGAACAACAGCATGTGAAATTGATTGTCAAACAGTGTTGCTTCTTAAGTGGACAGTTTGATTTCACAGAAATTTGATATACTTTGAGTTGTATTCTGCTGTTTAAGTGTTCCATTTATTTTTTCAGCAGTTTATATGTGTGTGTATGTGTGCGTGTGTGTGCGAATTTGTGTGTATTTATATTGCAGAGAGAGATATATAGAAGAATAGCCGGTAATTCATTTGCCGGCTTCTGTAGAATCACTGCAGGAGCTGACAGGATAGGAGAAATGGATTACATACAGAAAATCCATATAGAATAGGTAGATATATACATGTCAGTGACAAATACATGCATTTAACCCCTTTACCTCCAAGGGTGGTTTGCACGATAATAACCAGGCCAATTTTTACAATTCTGACCACTGTCCGTTTATGAGCTAATAACTCTGGAACGCTTCCATAGATCCTGATGATTCTGACATTGTTTTTCTCATGACATATTGTACTTCATGATAGTGGTAAAATTTAATTGATATAACTTGCGTTTATTTGTGAAAAAACAACAGAAATTTGGCAAAAATTTTGAAAATTTTGCAATTTTCCAACTTTGAATTTTCATGCCCAGAAATCACAGAGATATGTCACACAAAATACTTAATAAGTAACATTTCCCACAAGTTTACTTTACATCAGCATAATTTTGGAACCAAAATTTTCTTTTATTAGGAAGTTATAAGGGTTAAAAGTTGACCAGCGGTTTCTCATTTTTACAACACCATATTTCTTGTCAGGAACACCGCACTGAACTTTCTCACTGAGCCAGTGCGCGTGTCCTGAGTAAAGCAAACTGTGCTCAAAGATACATGTGGAGCCGGCAGCAGCTGAGTAGGTGCATACTTCAGAACAGCAGGACCTGAAGCACGTGACTGCTGGGGACGTGGCCTAAACTCCAGAGAACTAGGAGCTGCAAGAGAACTCCTAGCAGGGTAACTGTGAGACAAAGTTACCAAGGGGCGTAGACAGGGAGGATAGTCAGGACGTAGCCAATGAGTCATACACAGAGATGACTGCAAGGTACAAGAGGGGCGAGCAGAGAGTAGTCAAATCACAGGCAACGAGTCATACACAGAGAGGGTAGCGCAGTACAGAATCAACAGGCAAACTCACAACGGGGAACAGAACCGGGTCAGAACCATACAAACAAGCTATAACAATGAACAGGCACAGGCACACAGAGGTCACCACACTCGGCCAAAGGCAAAAGTATAACTGACAGGGATTGAGGCTTCCCAGGGGTTTAAGAGGCTCTCCCAGAACCAAAGAGAGGCCACAATCATTAACCCCCAGGTGTGCAGGTCAAAACCTGCACTGAGCTCCAGACATTAACCTCTGACGTGCAGCTCAAAAACCTGCACTGGGATCATGACATTTCTTAAGGGACCGCATCACATTTGAAGTCACTTTGAGGGGTCTATATGACAGAAAATACCCAACAGTGACATCATTCTAAAAACTGAACCCCTCAAGGTGCTCAAAACCACATTCAAGAAATGTATTAACCCTTCATGTAGTTCACACGAATTTTTTGAATGTTTAAAAAAATGATCATTTAACTATTTTTCACAAAAAAATTACTTCATGTCCAATTTTTTTTATTTTGCCAAGGGTAACAGGATAAATTGGGCAGCGAAAGTTATTGTGCAATTTATCCTGAGTACCCTGATACCTTATATGTGGGGGCAACCAATGTTTCGGCGCATGGCAGAGCTCGGAAGGCAAGGAGCGCTGTTTGACTTTTTCAATGCAAAATTGGCTGGAATTTAGATCGGATGCCATTTTGCATTTGGAGAGATCCTGATGTCCCTGAACAGTGGAAACCCCCCAATTCTAACTCCAACCCTAACCTCAACACACCCCTAACCCTAGCCCTAACCCTTTCTCTAGACCTAACCCTAGCCCTAACCCTAGCCGTAACCCTATTGGAAAAAAGGAAATAAATACATTTTCTATTTTTTTTTATTTTACCCTAACTAAGGGGGTGATAAAGGGCGGTTTGATTTACTATTTATAGCGGGTTTTTATGTTTGGCAGCTGTCACACGCTAAAAGACGCATTTTGAGAGCTATAATTTTTCCATATTTTGACCCACAGAGTCATGTGAGGTTTTATTTTTTGCAGGACGAATTGATGTTTTTATTGCTATTTTCGGGCACATGCCATTTTTTGATCACTTTTTATCCCGATTTTTCAGGCGTAGAATGAACAAAAACCAGCAATTCATGAATTCCTTTGGGGGGGCGTTTACACCGTTCCGCATGTGGTAAAATTGATAAAGCGGTTTTATTCTTCGGGTTGGTACAATTACAGCGATACCTGATTTATTTATTTTTGATGTTTTGGCGCATTTATACAATAAAAACAATTTTATTTAAAAAATAATTATTTTTGCATTGCTTTATTGTGTGAGCTATAACTTTTTCATTTTTTTGCTGATGACACTGTATGGTGGCTCATTTTTTGCGGGACAAGATGACATTTTCAGGGGTACCACATTTATTTATATCCGTCTTTTTGATTGCGTGTTATTGTACTTTTCATTTGGCAGTATGATGATAAAGCATTGTTTTTTTAAGGGGTTCACTAAAGGGGTTAACTAGTGGGACAGTTTTATAGGGCGGGTCATTACGGACGCAACAATACTAAATATGTGTACTTTGTTTTTTTTATTTACAATTTTTTAAAAAATATTTTTACACATGATTTTTTTTTTACTTTATTATATTGCCCCAGTGTGGGACATTACTATATAAAGTCAGATTGCTGATTTGACACTTTGCAGTGCACTAAGAAAAAGGAAAAGGTGTGCTCCAGCTAAGAAACCATTCACTTGTATAAAAACTGTAGTTTATTTAATTCTTTAAGAGCATAAAAAAAACACAAAATGGGTAACACAGAAAGGAAGCCAGGTCCGATGTACTGACCAGCGTATTTCAGCAATTAAGCCTTATTCATGGTAATCTGTTGTTACCCATTTTGTGATTTTTATGCTCTTAAAGTATTAAATAAACTGCAGTTTTTATACAAGTGGATGGTTTCATCGCTGGAGCACTCCTTTTTCATGCTGATTATCTGCGCCGAGGCTGGGGCGGCTCCATGCAGAGTACTTCTACTGACACAGTTCAATATGTTGTGGTGAGCTGACTTTCCTTTTCCTTCTTCCTAGTTTATTGAGAAGCCACCTCCCTGCCGGTCCCCAGATGCAAGATGGCCGTGGGGGCCTTCTGCATCCTGCAGGGAGGTGGCTTCTCAGTGCCTGCTGAGAGCAGGCACTGAGATGCTGTTTGCAGTGCCTGTCAGATCAATGGAGGGAGGAGGCCCTTGGAACAATGCGAGCACATTGTGTTGTTCCATGGATCTAAGTGAAGCACACAGGGAGCCCCCTCCCTGCGTGATTCCTCCCTATGCCCCCGGTGCACTGCCATCATTTTTGATCACAGTGTGCCGGGGGTTATTGTGCCGGGAGCAGTCCATGACTGCTCTCTGACACCCGGCCGCAATCAGCTGCACTCCCCCCGTGAGCGCAACTAATCGCTTTGATGTACTATCCCATCCACAGTCATAAGGGCCCAGGGCACCTGGATGGGATAGTACAGTATGTCAGATGTCAGGAAGGGATTAATTAATAAAAAATTATTTCACGGAAAAAAATGACGTGGGTCCCCCTATAATTAATAGGCAGCAATGGCTATGCAGACAGCTGAGTGCTGATGTTAATTGCCTAAGAAGGCACCATGGATAGTGCCCCCGGCTAAAAATATCAGCTCTCTGACACCCCAATAAAGGTGCTTCTCTAACATGCGCCAATTCTCGCACATAGCCTTGCTCTTCCCAATGCCCTGTAGCGGTGGCGTATGGGGTAATAGTTGGGGGGTTGATGTCACCTTTCAGGTGACATCAAGCCCCTGTGTTAGTAATGGAGAGGTATCAATAAGACACCCCTATTACTAACCCCATAGTCAAATTGTAAAGAAGACACCCATTAAAAAATCCTTTATTTGAAATAAAGACACAGAAGACTCCTTTATTATTCTTAATTAAACAATACTTACAAACACATGCAATCCATGCAAAGCCCTTGTTCTCCTGTAATAAATATAAAATAAAAAAGCAACAGTATACCATACCTGTCAGTCGTTGTGTCCTATCCATATCGGGGGGAAATACATCTTTCAACCTGGACAGTGCTACAATGGGACCGTCCCCACTAAAAAAACACTGGTGAATGAAGAGATGTTGCCAGCACAGCCTCAGTGACTAGTGCTGACGTCACTGAGTCTACGCTCCCTCACAGCCTGACCTGTGCTGAACTCTGGAGCGTGGAAAAATGCCAATTCATTTTCCCACTCTCCAGACTTTAGCACAGGTCAGGCTGTGAGGGAGCGCAGCATCAGTGACATCACCGCTATTCATTGAAGCTGTTCTCGGAGCTGGTCTGAATTGCTGTCACCTCAGGACCATGGGAAAATGCCAGTGATGAGGTCATGGCAGTTTATGTTCAGTGTCTACATAGCAGATCGCTGTGAGGATTTCGCATGGTGATTAGCTGTGAATATGCTGAGCATGAACTGCTCCGTGTATCCATGGTCCCTTTTGTGGCTACAAACATCAGCCCTTAGCTGTCTGCACAGCCATTGCTGGCTTTTAATTATAAGGGGACCCCACACAATTTTTTTTCTGTGAAATAATCTTCTATTAATTAAATACATGTCCAGAATTTTGCACACATTATACTAACTGTATTTGTCACTGACATGCATATATCTACCTATTCTATATGGATTTACTGTATGAAATCCATCTCTCCTATTCTGTTGTCTATTAGGCTGGTTTCACATTTGCGTTTTTTAGCGCTGGAAAAAAACGCACACCTGCGCATGCGTTTTTTCCCCTATATTTAACATGGGTGCGCATACCTGCGCGCTGGTAAGCGCATGTATGCGATTTTCATGCGCTGCGTTTTTTTGGGGTGTGCGTTGGGATTTTCCAGACGCAGCATGTTGCATTTTTTGGCCCTGCAAAAAACCGCATGCGCACATATGCGCACGTTTTGCGCTAAAAATGGCCATTATAGCCTATGGATGCGCATATGTGCGCACTGGCATGCTCATGTATGCGTTTTTTTGCATATGCGTTTTTTTTTTAAACCATGGAATTTAGGGGTTTGGGTTAGAGTTAGGGTTAGTTAAGGGGGTTTAGGGTTAGGGTTATGGTCAGGGTCAGGGTTAGGGTTGGGGTTTGGGTCAGGGTTAGGGTTAAGTATGGTTTTGTTAAGGATTAGGGTCATGGTTAGGGTCAGGATTAGGGTTAAGTATGGTTTTGTTAAGGGTTAGGGTCAGGGTTAGGGTTAGGGTTAGGGTTAGGGTTAGGGTCAGGGTTAGGGTCATGGTTAGGGTCAGGATTAGGGTTAAGTATGGTTTTGTTAAGGGTTAGGGTCAGGGTTAGGGTTAGGGTTAGGGTTAGGGTCAGGGTTAGGGTTAGGGTTAGGGTTAGGGTCAGGGTTAGGGTCAGGATTAGGGTTAAGTATGGTTTTGTTAAGGATTAGGGTCAGGGTTAGGGTCAGGATTAGGGTTAAGTATGGTTTTGTTAAGGGTTAGGGTCAGGGTTAGGGTTAGGGTTAGGGTCAGGATTAGGGTTAAGTATGGTTTGGTTAAGGGTTAGGGTCAGGGTTAGGGTTAGGGTTAGGGTTAGGGTCAGGGTTAGGGTTAGGGTTAGGGTCAGGGTTAGGGTTAGGGTTAGGGTCAGGGTCAGGGTTAGGGTCAGGGTTAGGGTCAGGGTTAGGGTTAGGGTTAGGGTTAGTTAGGGTTTAGGGTTTGGGTTAGGGTTAAGTATGATTTGGTTAAGGGTTAGGGTCAGGGTTAGGGTTAGGGTTAGGGTCAGGGTTAGGGTTAGGGTTAGGGTCAGGGTTAGGGTTAGTAAAGTCATGGTTTGGGTAGTGTGAGGGGCCACCTAAAAATGTTGGAAAAAAACGCAAACGCGGTAAAAACGCGCTAAAAACGCATACAAACGCATAAAAACGCTGCGTTTTTTTCATGCATGCTCATAAAAATGCTTGAAAAAAACGCAGCAGTTGTATGCTTATGTATGCGTTTTTTCAATGCGTTTTTTTGCGGGAAAAACGCGCTGCAAAAAAAAGCAAGTGTGAAACTAGCCTTACAGTGATTTTACAGAAGCCGACAAATGAATTTTGAATTATCGGCTATTTTTCTATCTCTCTTTGAAATATAAAGATTTATATATATATATATATATATATATATATATAAAGGAAACAGCACAGTACTTAGCTTCGGGTGCACGGCCCCTGACAGAAAGTCCTATTTTCAGGCAGCACTCCATAGTATCTTTTTTCAAAGTGATAGGTGAGTTTTATTCAGCCCACATATCAAGGCAATGTTTTGGCTCAACTGAGCCTTTCTCAAGCAGTGGGTGTTACAAAGAAATGTCTTTTTATAGACCATATAACAATCTCTCACTTGTCAATCATTTTACAATACAAGAAATTACAATTCAGTGCATACAATTTCTTTCATTATAGTCAATAGGCTCTATAGCAAACAGTGCTTTGTGCTCAATACAATCTTTATACTTTGCATTAAACTTCATCTTATTAGTGTTTTTGTGATTGCACATTTAGTCATACAGTATTACAGTGTCTCATAATCCCTTTGGTTTACATACCACCACATGGAGGACGCCATGAACACAGAGAACGCTATATCTGGCGTTCCTGTAGCTCAACTGAGCATGTGCTATGAGTCATGAGCTCTGTCATGTGCAGCCAGCCAATAGAAAGCATGTGTGGCATTTCCTCTCTCTGCATCACCTTTATCTGCATCCATATTAGGTTTTTAACCAGCGCTTTTACATAAACCATGTAAGGCCACTACTATATTAATCTTATGACACCATCAGTCACAATATTGCTGCGACTCTTGAAAAAACGCTATTATTTATATATAGGAAAAACGCTGTTATTTATATATAGGGAAATCCATAAGGCTGCAAATTTTCTTTACCTTGATATATAGGGATTTAATATTATATTGTTAGTTGCCCTGGAGACCCGGACAACACCCTTATCAGGTTGCTTCCGGTTTATCCAAATAGCCACTCATGTGCACCATATGACCTTCATCAGGCCACCTGATTCACCCCAGTGGCTAAAGGGCAATATATATCAGTTATCTCCACAGCCATAACAATCCACCAATCATCAAATTAATGTAAAATTGGCTGGCCACATGACTGAACCCATATAGAAAACATTCACAAAAACTTTTTAGTCAAAAAAATTACTTTACAAAAATTGCTTTCCATACAGAAAAAATTATTTAACAAAAGTCCATTCGTCCTCCATGTTCTTAATATCTTCACCAGGGTAATTTGAACACTCTTATGAATAGTGATACATCTAAAAAAGAATAAAAAGAATTAAAACCTGGGATAATCATTCCCAATATATCCATAGGTCATCAATACAGCACATATAGAGGAACAGGTTTATGTAACAGTATGTATTTAAAATTCAGCATTTAACCCTTTTGGTCTTAATGTATTCAGCTCATAGATCCACTTCAATTCCTTTTTCTTAAGTATGAGTTCTCTATCCCCACCCCTTCTCTGTACAGGAACCTCATCAATTATTCTATATCTCAAGTCCCTCTCGGTATGATTACACTCAACAAAGTGTTTTGGGACAAGCAAATCAAGTTTCTTCTTTCTAATAGTATACCGATGTTGGTTTATTCTTTTCTTAAAATCCCACGTGGTTTCCCCAACATACCACAACTTACAGGGGCATTCCAAGAAATATATCACATGATCAGAATTGTATGTTAGAAATTCATTTATCTTATATATTTTAGAGGTCTCATGGTGTTGAAAAGTTGAACCCTTTAACATAAGTGAACAATTCACACATGACAAACATGGATAACAACCTATTCTCTTGTTACCCGTTAGTGTAACTTGTAAATTCCTTTTTAAAGATCCAATGTCAGATCTAACTAAAAAATCTCCAATATTCTTATTCCTTTTATATGCAAACAATGGTGGTATCTTTAGTTCCTCTACATGTGGTAAACACTTACCCAGCATACCCCAATGTTTTTTTTATAATATAATAGTGGATATATCTTTACTTTCCTCATTATATGTAGTTATGATTGGGATTCTTTTTAAAAAACCTCTTTTCTTATTAATATCTGATTTACCACTAATTAGCTCCTTCCTATCCTTTTCCAAAGTTTTCCTCTTCACTTTTTCCAACATCCATTGAGGATAACCCCTGTTCACAAATTTTTTTATCATATTATCCATAACTACATCAACCTCATTATCCATTTTGACAATCCTCCTCACTCTCAATAATTGACTAAGTGGTATAGATCTTACCATGCTCCATGGGTGTTGACTATCATATACCAATAAATTATTTTTGTCTGTTTCTTTGATAAACAATGTAGTAATCAATTCACCTCCCACTTGTTTGATTAAGACATCTAAAAATTGTAGCTGTGTTTTTGAGGAAACCAAAGTAAATTTGATTGTCTCATCTATTGTGTTCAAAAACCGATGAAACTCATCCAATGCATCCTCTGTGCCAGTCCAGAGGAGAAAAACATCGTCTATGTATCTCCACCACATCAACACATGTTGGAAGTGGGGAAACACATAGACGAAGCTCTCCTCTAGGACCCCATAACAATATTTTCATAAGCAGGGGCCATATTAACCCTCATTGCTGTACCACGTCTTTGATTATAAAAAACATCACCAAATAAAAAATAATTTTGAGTCAAAATTATTTTTAACATTTTCAATAAAAAATTCTTCCCATCTTCAGTATATCTGGCCTGCTTCAACATCTCATTAACTGAACTAAGACCCCGTTTGTGGTCTATTGAGGTATAAAGTGACATGACTTCAAACGACGCCAGTATCACCTCGCCTTGTAATTTAATTGTTTCCAATTTTTTAAAAAAATCCGTCGTGTCTAATATATATGATTTACAACTCCTTGCAATTGGATTTAGTATTTTATCCAAAAATATCCCCATTTTACTGAAAAAGGAGTCGACCTCTGATACTATCGGTCGACCCGGAGGATCTATTAGCGTTTTATGAATTTTTGGAATCGTATACAATACAGGAGTACGAGGGTTTTTAACTAGCAAAAAATCAAATAAATCTTGGTCAATTATATGGAAATCCAAAGCTTCCTGTAAACACTCTCTTATTTCTTTCATTATTTTAAATTTTGGATCATTATCCATAATTAAATATAGCTCATTATCCAAAAGTTAGCTCCTTATTTCATTTAAGTAATTGACCTTGTCCATGACGACGACCGCACCCCCCTTATCAGCGGGCTTAATGACTATGTCGTCATCATGGACAAGTTCCTGTAATGCCTTATACTCATCCCCTGTAACATTCAGATGACTAAAGCCCCCAGACGTAGAACTCCTCAGATTTTCAATATCATTTCTAACCGCCTTTTCAACGGCTTCTATAACAGCCGAATTACTAGGAGGAAGAAAATCACCCTTATTTCTTAAATCCACTTGGTGTAAATCAAATTCACTTTTCTTCATTTTTTCCACATCATTTTTACCAAAAAACCACTCTTTAACACTAGAAGTCCCAGAGAGGGGTCATTTAACATTTCTACCTTTGGAACCCAGAGACGGGTCGAATGACCTGAAGGATTTTATCTAACATCTTATAATCACCGTCTTTTGTTATGTAATTAAGGCCACTACTGTAGCACCACAGGAGGTTGTTTTCCATTGAGATTAACCATTTTACTCACCATCTTTTGATATGTAATTAAGGCCACTACTGTAGCACCACAGGAGGTTGTTTTCCATTCAGTTTAACCATTTAGTTTCTAGTTAGTTCTATTCAGTTTATTGTATTTGATAATATAAAGACTATACATATTGTATTTAGTTTAGTTTTATTTGAGCAAAAAAGCACTGAAACAATGAATCATTTTTTATATATATACAGAGCTATTAGGGGCCTGTACCGCCATAGAGTGCACAGTCACACTGCTATGAGGGGCCTGTAGCACCATATAGTGCACAGTCACACAGCTATGAGGGGCCTTTACCGCCAAATAGTGCACAGTCACACAGCTATGAGGGGCCGTAACACCATATAGTGCACAGTCACAGAGCTATGAGGGGCCTGTACCGCCATATAGTGCACAGTCACAGAGCTATGAGGGGCCTGTACCGCCATATAGTGCACAGTCACAGAGCTATGAGGGGCCTGTACTGCCATATAGTGCACAGTCACACTGCTATGAGGGGCCTGTAGCACCATATAGTGCACAGTCAAAGAGCTATGAGGGGCCTGTACCGCCATATAGTGCACAGTCACACTGCTATGAGGGGCCTGTAGCACCATATAGTGCACAGTCAAAGAGCTATGAGGGGCCTGTACCGCCATATAGTGCACAGTCACAGAGCTATGAGGGGCCTGTACCACCAAATAGTGCACAGTCACAGAGCTATGAGGGGCCGTACCACCATATAGTGCACAGTCACACTGCTATGGGTGGCCTGTACCGCCATATAGTGCACAGTCATAGAGCTATGAGGGGCCTGTACTGCCATATAGTGCACAGTCACAGAGCTATGAGGGGCCTGTACCACCATATAGTGCACAGTCACAGAGCTATGAGGGGCCTGTACTGCCATATAGTGCACAGTCACACAGCTATAATGTGTCTGTACAACGATATAGTGCACAGTCACACTGCTATGGGTGGCCTGTACTGCCATATAGTGCACAGTCACACTGCTATGAGGGGCCTGTAGCACCATATAGTGCACAGTCACACTGCTATGAGGGGCCTGTAGCACCATATAGTTTACAGTCACAGAGCTACGAGGGGCCTGTACCGCCATATTGTGCACAGTCACAAAGCTGTAAGGTGTCTGTACCGCCATATAGCGCACAGTCATTTGAGCAAAAAAGCACTGAAACAATTAATCATTTTTTATATATTTTAAATAGAGAATTAGAAATTTTAGAGCAAGGTACAGCTGTGAGTAATGACCAGAAGCATTTGTGTCTAAGTCAAGAGGACTGAAATTTCAGTGTGAAAAATATACAAATGAACAACTGTTATTTGTCTCCAAGCTTTTTATTTTTGATATAAAAATAATAAAAAAATACAAGGAATAAAACAATTCCACACATATTTACAATAGGCTACAGTGGCAGGGCTGCATGTGTGTGTGAGTGGCATGTCCTTCTTGTGTGACTAGCATTTCAGCACTCACCGAGCAGTCTGTCTGCACTGTCGGAACATACCTGGCACTGCCTGGGTATATCCCTGGTACATTTGCCACATGTGTATTTGTAGCAGTCAACACATCTCTCAGTTGCACAATTGTTCGTGCATCGATGGTTGACCTGACACTTCGCCCTTTTGCCAGGGCTGGGTGTGGAAGGTTGTTGCCGAAGGAGTTTCTCCGTGCGTGCCTTCTTTTCACTCACATGAGAGCCACCTAACTCTTTTGCAAGCTCAACCAGGAAGTCCACCCGTCTCTCCTACAATTCAGTGCATGTCTGATAAAGAACATGCGCATTCAGTGCTGCCATGTCAATCATGTTGTAGAACATGGCGACTGGCCATCTCCGTGTTCCTGCACGCACGCTGTACTCCCGCACCATTTGGTCCATTACATCCACACCGCACTTTGTGTGGTTGTATTGTGTGGCTGTGTTTGGCTTCCTTTTGTTGGTATCCTCAGTCTCAACCATGCTGTGCATCCTGCTGAGAATGTAGACGGCCTTCTTTCGTTTGGGTGCATACACTGTCAGTGTGGCACCAGTGGTTGAAAACACCTGAGTGGTGAATTCAGTGCGGTCCATCTGTCTAGCAGATTGAGGAATTTCCCGGCGACTCTTGTTGATTGTGCCGAGGATAGTGGTTTTCCGGCTAAGCAGTCGTTGTGCAAGTGACAATGATGTAAAGAAATTGTCCGTGGTTACAGTTCTGCCCTTGCCCATGAATGGTTCCATCAGCCTCATCACTACAGTTTCGGACAGTCTCTCCCCACTGGGATGACTGGGGTCCTTGCCAAGATATGGGAGGACATTACAGATGTACTTTGATTTCAAGTCGCAAGCCACCCAAAGCTTGAGGCCAAACTTGTCTGGTTTTGTTGCAATATATTGCAGAAAACAGCAGAGAGTCTTTGACGGGAAAAGCTGTTCATCAATAGTGATGTGTCGACCAGGGTTGTAGGATGCGATGCAGCTGGTGACAAACGATCTCCACACATCGGAGATTGCAGCAAACTTATCGGCCTCCGCTCGCTCACTGCGTGTGAACATGTCATCAAAGCGTAGGTGTTGCATGATGTCTTGGAAGTGGTTTCGGGCCATAGTTGCAATGATCCTTGGGTTTGCCAGGTTTGCTGACCAGCTGTCACATAGTGATGGAACCTTGGTCACCCCCCGCAAGATAGTGACTGAAATAAATGCCATTAGTTCCGGGAGACCCATGAACCAATCCACCTGCTCCGTGTGACGTGCATGTTGAGTAGTCTATTCTTGAATGCTACGAAGCATGTCAAGAGTGATAAAACAGAGGAAGCTCTGAAGGCGACTCCAGACACTTTGTCTGGCCTTACCACTTGGCTCTCCATCTGTAGGGTATGGTTCTATTGGGGTGAAATGGAGACGCTTCCCCACTTGTACTTCACGCCACACTGTGCCATCTTTTGCGGTCTCTGTCGGCTCACTCGCCAACCGAGCTCTCTTTTTTGGTAGAGGAGGAGTCTCATCATCTGCAAGATAAATCATTTCAAATTAACATTTTGTTTTGGTTCTACTGAGACAGCCCTGACCAAAATCACTAATGATCTACTTACAGCCAAAGCAAATGGACAATATTCTATACTCCTGCTTCTAGACCTGTTCTCTGCTTTCGACACAGTTGACCACTGTCTCCTACTACAGATCCTCTCCTCCTTTGGCATCAAAGACCAAGCCCTATCCTGGATCTCCTCATACCTTTCAAACTGCACATTCAGCGTCTCCCACTCCCACACTACCTCCTCATCCCACCCTCTCTCTGATAGAGTCCCCCAAGGCTCTGCTCCTCACCCAACCGCCTCCAAGACCTCTCCCGAATAGCCCCCATCCTCTGGAATTCCCTGCCCCAACACGTCCGGCTATCAACCAACTCGGATCCTTCAGACGGAACCTGAAAACCCACCTCTTCAGGAAAGCCTACAGCCTGCAGTGATCCCCGCTGCCTCCTCACCACTACTGGAGCTACCGCCTCACCATCACTGGAACTGCTGTAACCCCCCAACCTACTGTCTCCTTCCCCACCATCCTGTAGCATGTAAGCCCGAAAGGGCAGGGTCCTCTCTCCCCTCTGTATCAGTCTGTGATTGTTAGTTTGTTTGCTGTAAGTGATATCTGTAATCTGTATGTAACCCCTTCTCATGTACAGCACCATGGAACCAATGGTGCTATATAAATAATAATAATAATAATAATAATAATAATAATTAAAAAAGATAGTCAGGAAATAAAAATAGGTAATTTGAAAAATCTAACCTGAAGACAGCTCAGAGTCCGAATCCGGTTGAAGGGTTGGTGTTGCTCAGGATCAGTTCCAATGCCTGTTGAATGGTGTGCCTTCTCTGCATTTTGTTTCTTGTGAACAAAAAAGGTGAAGCAGTCACCTATCTATCCCCCACAGCACAAAAGGACAATGCAGCTGGGGGGTGGGCAGACACACTCAGGAGCAGCTTACATTCTTTTGTTTACACTCTCTTAAAAGACCTTTGTTGAGGTGGATCAACATAATTGCCCCATGCAGATTCCTCAGGCAATGGCCAAATTTACAAATGAAAGGATGCTAATTGGAGCCATCAGAGTTGTCAGTTTGGACTAAGGGTCATTTGACCCTCTTTCAGGACTTCAGAGGGAGCTCGAAATTTCTGGGACTTCTAGTGTTAAGTTTAATATTCCTAAAAAAACGCCCCAGATCAAATTGCAGTCCAAACCAATCAGTGTGTGAACACGGGCTAAATGACAAATACTTACTTAAAATTGAGATTTGAGGCTCAGTCAATACCTTGCTGGATTTGTTGACTACAAGATCTAGTCCTTTTTCTTCAGGGTGGCTTGTCTCTGTGGCTGCAATCTGTTCTTTTCGATTTTTTTTCTGGCTCCGGTGGTGACGCTTGCCCCCTCTCCTTTCATGTCGGGGGGGTCCCCTGTACCATTGTCCAGATCTATAGGGAATAAAATTTTTAGTAAGGTATTCAGAACCAGCCAAATTATATTGACCTTCTTGAAATTGACCTCTTTTTTTCAATGCTGGTTTTATATTATCTTTCTGCCAAGTGTAAACATGTCCACTCTCATAGTCCGCCATATCTCTGCCCCATTTTTTTCTTTTTACTTATTCCAAATCCATTCTAAATTTTGTCACATCCTTATCCACCTTTTCTTTAAACAGGATCCAGCCGTCATTTTTCAAAATACTCTGTATATTCTTTTCATTATCACCAATCACTAGTTGTAGTTTCTTAATTTCCATTTGCAAAAATTCAATATTTAGTAATATAATGTCCAAACCATATTTGTTAGACAACATAGTGAATCTTGCTCAAAAAATAGAATTTCCAGCAAATAAATTCGGGCGTATGTTGGACCTCAAGCCTCTTGGAATTTTTTTATCTTTAAAATATTGACCCAAAGTAGTCAAATGAAGCTGAAAATTAATTAACTTCTTAACATCACTTTCATACTTGCGTTTCATTTCAGCTATAGTTGGCATTTTTAAGAAGGTTGCATCCCCTTCTATAGCACCCATAATACGTTCCTCATCCTCAGCGGTGTAATTGAAGACACCTCTTCCCATGGGTTCTTTTTCCATGGTACAAAAAATGGCTTTGTGAGAGATTGTATTCAAAAAAAGAAAAAAATAAAAATAAAAAATATTTCAACTGTGCAAAAATTTTCAGACATTGGTATATAGAAAAATAGGAAACAGCACAGTACTTAGCTTCGGGTGCACGGCCCCTGGCAGAAAGTCCTATTTTCAGCCACAATTTCAATATTCATTCCAAAAAAAGGCTGCACTCCATAGTAACTTTTTTCAAAGTGATAGGTGAGTTTTATTCATCCCACATATCAAGGCAACGTTTCGGCTCAACTGAGCCTTTCTCAAGCAGTTACAAAAAAGTGTCTTTTTATAGACCATATAACAATCTATCACTTGTCAATCATTTTACAATACAAGAAATTACAATTCAGTGCATACAATTTCTTTCATTATAGTCAATAGGCTCTATATGTGCAAACAGTGCAAAAAGTGCTTTGTGCTCAATACAATCTTAGTGTTTTTGTGATTGCACATTTAGTCATACAGTACTACAGTGTCTCATAATCCCTTTGGTTTACAATGCCCATGGCATCCTCCATGTGGTGGTATGTAAACCAAAGGGATTATGAGACACTGTAATACTGTATGACTAAATGTGCAATCACAAAAACACTAATAAGATGAAGTTTAATGCAAAGTATAAAGATTGTATTGTATTGTAAAATGATTGACACATAATCCCGCCCCCACCACATCACCACACATAATCCCGCCCCCCACCTCATCACCACACATAGTCCCGCCCCCACGACATCACTGCACTTAATCCCACCCCCACCACATCACCACACATAATCCTGCCCCCACCACATCACCACACATAATCCTGCCCCCACCACATCACCACATGTAATCCTGCCCCCACAACATTACCACACATAGTCCCGCCCCCAACCACATCACCACACATAATCCCGCCCCCAGCACATCACCACACATTACCCGCCCCCCACCATATTATCACACATAATCTCACCCCCCACCACATTACCACACATAGTCCCGCCCCCCACCACATCACCACACATAGTCCCGCCCCCCCACCACATCACCTCACTTAATCCCGCCCCCCACCACATCACCACACCTAATCCTGCTCCCCACCATATCACCACACATAATCCCACCCCCACCACATCACCACACATAATCCCACCCCCCACCACATCACCACACATAATCCCACCCCCTCATCACATCAACACACATAATCCTGCCCCCACCACATCACCACATAATCCTGCCCCCACCACATCACCACATAATCCTGCCCCCACCACATTACCACACATAGTCCCGCCCTCTACCACACATAATCCCGCCCCCCAGCACATAACCACACATAACCTGCCCCCCCACCATATTATCACACATAATTTCGCCCCCCACCACATTACCACACATAGCCCCGCCCCCACCACATCACCACACATAGTCCCACCCCCCCACCACATCACCTCACTTAATCCCGCCCCCCACCACATCACCACACTTAATCCTGCCCCCCACCACATCACCACACATAATCCCACCCCCCACCACATCACCACACATAATCCCACCCCCACCACATCACCACACATAATCCCACCCCCTCACCACATCACCACACATAATACCACCCCCCACCACATCACCACGCATAATCCCGCCCCCACCACATCACCACACATAATCCCACCCCCCACCACATCACCACACATAATCCCCCCCACCACATCACCGCACATAATCCCACCCCCCACCACATTACCGCACATAATCCCACCCCTCCACCACGTCACCACACATAATCCCGCCCCCCACCACATCGCCACACATAATCCCGCCCCCACCACATCACCACACATAATCCCACCCCCACCACATTACCGCACATTATCCCGCCCCCCCACCACATTACCGTACATAATCCTGCACACAACACCTTACCACACACAATCCCGCCCCCAACCACATTACCACACACAATCCTGCCCCCCACCACAACACCACACATAATCCCACCCCCACTACATCACCACATATAATCCCGCCCCCCACCACATCACCACACATAATCCCGCCCCCCACATTACCACACGAGTCTCCGTCCCCCCTCATTACCACACGAGGCTCCGTCCCCACACATTACCACAAAAGGCTCTGTCCCCACACATTACCACACAAGGCTCTGTCCCCTCACATTACCACACGAGGCTCCGTCCCCACACATTGCCACATGAGGCTCCATCCCCCCACATTACCACACAAGGCTCCGTCCCCACACATTACCACACGAGGCTCCGTCCCCATACATTACCAAATGAGGATCCGTCCCCACACATTACAACACGAAGCTCCGTCCCCACACATTACCACACGAGGCTCCGTCCCACCACATTACCACACGAGGCTCCGTCCCCCCACATTACCACACGAGGCACCGTCCTCACACATTACCACACGAGGCTCTGTCCCCACACATTACCACACGAGGCTCTGTCCCCACACATTACAACATGAGGCTCTGTCCCCACACATTACCACACGAGGCTCTGTCCCCACACATTACCACACGAGGCTCTGTCCCCACACATTACCACACGAGGCTCCGCCCCCCCAAATTACCACATGCAGCACTTCCTTTCTATGTAATTCAACCACTTCAGCCAAGGTAAACGTACATTTAATTGCATCCGCATTCTCCCAAACAAAATGAGCCAAGAAGAGTTGCCAGGTCCATCTCACAGGATGCAGGAAAATCCGGACAACGATGCAGTAGCTGATCAACAACAACAATATCGACAAAATCGTAGGATTGGTTATCAACAACGAACACCTGAGCAGATTGAGACAGAGAGAGATATCACAAGGTTTATATCAACCGAGTGACAGAAAGAAGGGAAGCTGATATACAGTTGTGGCCAAAAGTATTGACACCTCTGCAATTCTGTCAGATAATACTCAGTTTCTTCCTGAAAATGATTGCAATCACAAATTCTTTTGGTATTATTATCTTCATTTAATTTGCAAAACGTTGATCATTTAACACAAAACTCCAAAAATGGGCCAGACAAAAGTATTGGCACCCTCAGCCTAATACTTGGTTGCGCAACCTTTAGCCAAAATAACTGTGACCAACTGCTTCCGGTAACCATCAATGAGTTTCTTACAATGCTCTGCTGGAATTTTAGACCATTCTTCTTTGGCAAACTGCTCCTGGTCCCTGATATTTGAATGGTGCCTTCTCCAAACTGCCATTTTTAGATCTCTCCACAGGTGTTCTATGGGATTCACGTCTGGACTCATTGCTGGCCACCTTAGAAGTCTCCATTGCTTTCTCTCAAACCATTTTCTAGTGCTTTTTGAAGTGTGTTTTGGGTCATTGTCCTGCTGGAAGACCCATGACCTCTGAGGGAGACCCAGCTTTCTCACACTGGGCCCTACATTATGCTGCAAAATTTGTTGGTAGTCTTCAGACTTCATAATTCCATGCACACGGTCAAGCAGTCCAGTGCCAGAGGCAACAAAGCAACCCCAAAACATCAGGGAACCTCCGCCATGTTTGACTGTAGGGACCGTGTTCTTTTCTTTAAATGCCTCTTTTTTTCTCCTGTAAACTCTATGTTGATGCCTTTGCCCAAAAGGCTCTACTTTTGTCTCATCTGGCCAGAGAACATTCTGCCAAAACGTTTTAGGCTTTTTCAGGTAAGTTTTGGCAAACTCCAGCCTGGCTTTTTTATGTCTCGGGGTAAGAAGTGGGGTCTTCCTTGGTCTCCTACCATACAGTCCCTTTTCATTCAGATGCCGACGGATAGTACTGGTTGACACTGTTGTTCCCTCGGACTGCAGGACAGCTTGAACTTGCTTGGATGTTAGTCGAGGTTCTTTATCCAACATCCACACAATCTTGTGTTCAAATCTCTTGTCAATTTTTCTTTTCCGGCCACATCTAGGAAGGTTAGCCACAGTGTCATGGGCTTTAAACTTCTTGATGACACTGCGCACAGTAGACACAGGAACATTCAGGTCTTTGGAGATGGACTTGTAGCCTTGAGATTGCTCTTGCTTCCTCACAATTTGGTTTCTCAAGTCCTCAGACAGTTCTTTGGTCTTCTTTCTTTTCTCCATGCTCAATGTGGTACACACAAGGACACAGGACAGAGGTTGAGTAAACTTTAATCCCTGTCACCTGGCTGCAAGTGTGATTTAGTTATTGCCAACACCTGTTAGGTGCCACAGGTAAGTTACAGGTGCTGTTAATTACACAAATTAGAGAAGCATCACATGATTTTTCGAACAGTGCCAATACATTTGTCCACCCTCTTTTTTATGTTTGGTGTGGAATTATATCCAATTTGGCTTTAGGACAATTCTTTTTGTGTTTTTTAGTTTAAGACAAATTAAATGAAGAAAATAATAACAAAGAATTTGTGTTTGCAATAATTTTCAGGAAGAAACTGAGAATTATCTGACAGAATTGCAGGGGTGTCAATACTTTTGGCCACAACTGTATATAACCAGAGTCAACGAAGAAGGAATTTGACACCTGCGGAAGTTGAAAACAACAATGCCCGTCGACATAAACTGCCACCACCTTCGAGGTATGCAGCAAGAAATCCAGAGAATATACCCAGTGAACACCACGTGAGAAAACGAGATGTTACGTGTAGTGATTGCGTTGCATCTCACTTTTGGAAAGAAAAATTACAAAGTGCAAAGTTTGCGCCATGCTGCGGAAGTGGTACTATACGCTTACGTTAAGTAAATGAATATCCTCAGCAGTTTCAAGCATGGTTAACTGAAGATACGAATAAGGCAAAAAATTTTAGAAAGAGCATCAGAAAGTACAACAGTGCTTTTGCCTTTGCATCCTTTGGATTTCAGTCAATTCATGGACAAGTGCACCACTGTACATCAACTTCTCTAAGGTAAAAGACCTGAATACAATTATGTTTCGTTATGAAATTTGTTTAGATGCTGGAATGAATAAAAAACGCACATCTTACTGAATCCAGTTTGCTTTTGATTTTACACTGTGAATAAAATGTATCATTAGTAGTGATGAGCAGTACGTTCTGATATCGTGAAATATCGGATCAGATTGGATCGGACCGATACCCAAAAAGTATCGGACATCGCCGATTCCGATACAGGAAACCAATGCAGGTCAATGGGACAGAAATATCAGAAATAAAATAAACCCTTTCTTTACTTGTAGGTTAATTCTACATGAAGAGAAACAACTAAGAATAATGTAGAATGTATTGGGGAGGTGGAGGAGACATTAAAGGCATAGAGGTTTAGCCCAATCAAATGAAATAGCAGGAATAAATTTTGCTTCTTAAGACGTTCGGAGTTACAAAGATATTGACTATGTTAACCTTTGTTATATTTTTCAGATATGTATGTTTCACTACTTCCATGCTCTTCACCTTCTTTTTTACTCTCCCACACTTTCTCCATCATGATCCTCAGCAGCAGCAGCATCTTTTTCATCAACTTCTTCTTCACCTTATTCATCTTCTTCTTCTTCACCTTCTTCCTATTATTCTTTTTTTTACATTCTTCATATTCTTCTTATTCAACTATTATTCTTCTTCATATTCTACTTCTTCATCTTCTTCCTATTCTTCTTCTTCATCATATTCTTATTTGTGACAGGCATTTCTGTAGTTGTTATCTATAAAAGTTTGAAGATTACACCTTCCGTTCTGCCTGTCACAAAAGATTTACAAGAGGATTTGTCCGCGTTCAGTTTAGTTTGCACCAGCAGGCATTTTCCAGGGGCACCACGAGGAGGAACAGACTCACCCCCAAACATTGCTTAGTCTTCTTTCGCTTATAATTTAGATAATATCTTTTGCTCTGATTTTTAGTCTTATGCTTAATGTTCTTCTGCTTTTTGTTCTTCTGCTTCTTGGTCTTCTGTCTCTTGTTGTTCTGTATCTTGGTGGCTGTCTTCATGTTCGTTGCCCTCTTAGTCATCTTCTTCAGGATCATCTTTTTGGTCTTCTTCGGGGTGGTCTTCAGGGTCATCGACAGGGAGATCCAGACTGATTACCAAAAACCATTTCAAAAAGCTTGAACTTGGAAATGTTGCAGAAGGTACAAGAAGGCTGAGGAACTGCCGAGAACCAGCTGATGGTACTGGAACCCGGATGGGTAGCAGAAGGAACAAGAGCCAAAGGCACTACCAAGGACCAGCTGACGGTACTGGAACCCGGTTACTAAGCAGGAGGTACCTGTGCTAGAAAGCACTACTGAGGTCCAGCAGACGTTGCTGGAACTCGAATACCGAGATGGAGGCACCTAAGCCAAAGGCACTGCCGAGAACTAGCTGACAGTGCTGAAACCCAGAGGGGCAGCAGAAGGAACAAGAGCCAATGGAACTACCGAGAACCAGGTGACGGTACTGGAACCCGGTTTCTAATCAGGAGGTACCTGTGCTAGAAAGCACTACCAAGGACCAGCAGACGTTGCTGGAACTCGAATACCGAGATGGAGGCACCTAAGCCAAAGGCACTGCCGAGAACTAGCTGACAGTGCTGAAACCCAGAGGGGCAGCAGAAGGAACAAGAGCCAATGGCACTATCGAGGACCAGCTGATGGTACTGGAACACGGTTACTAAGCAGGAGGTACCTGTGTTAGAAAGCACTACCAAGGACCAGCAGACGTTGCTGGAACTCGGATACCGAGGAGGAGGCACCTAAGCCAAAGGCACTGCCGAGAACCAGCTGACGGTGCTGGAACCCGGAGGGGCAGCAGAAGGAACAAGAGCCAATGGAACTACTGAGGACAAGCTGATGGTGCTGGAGCCTGGAAGGGCAGCAGAAGGAACAAGAGCCAAAGGCACTACCGAGGACCAGCTGACAGTACTGGAACACGGTTACTAAGCAGGAGGTACGTGTGCTAGAAAGCACTACCGAGGACCAGCAGACATTGCTGGAACTCGGATACCGAGGAGGCACCTAAGCCAAAGGCACTGCCGAGAACCAGCTGATGGCACTGGAACCTGTATGGGTAGCAGAAGGTACCCCTGAAAAACAACATTACAAGGCCATGAGCCGGCCACAGTTACCAAAACCCACAGTCCTACAGGGGGTGCTTGTCCTATTGGCACTACGGAGCCAGCCTTTATTGCCAGATCCCGCAGCCCACATAGGAAGCACCTAAACTGCAGGCACCATAGAGTCAGCTAACCTGACCGCAACACGACAGGACAACGTATTGGTGACAAATTGACGTTGACACTTCCCGGAAACAGCTGGCGTGCTGTAAGCAGGCTGGGCAAAAGGGAGTACCCGTGCCAAAGACACTGCCGAGAAAAAGCTGATGGTGCTGGAAATCGGAGGGGTAGCAGAAGCTACAAGAGTCAATGGCACTACCGAGGACCAGCTGATGGTGCTGGAACACGGTTACTAAGCAGGAGGTACCCATGCTAGAAAGCACTACCGAGGACCAGCAGACGTTGCTGGAACTCGGATACCAAGAAGGAGGCACCTAAGCCAAAGGTACTGCCGAGAATCATCTGACGGTACTGGAACCCGGATGGGTAGCAGAAGGTACCCCTGAAAAACAACGTTGCAAGGCCGCGAGCCGGTCGCAGTTACTGAAACCCACAGTCCTACAGGGGGTGCTTGTCCTACTGGCACTACGGAACCAGCCTTTATTGCCAGATCCCGCAGCCCACATAGGATGCATCTAAACTGCAGGCACCAGAGAGTCGGCTAACCCGACTGCAACACGACAGGACAATGTATTGGTGCCAAAAGTAACACTGACACTTCCTGGAAACAGCTGGCATGCTCTAACCAGGCTGGGCAAGAGGGAGTACCCGTGCCAAAGACACTGCAGAGAACCGGCTGACGGTGCTGGAAACTGGAGGGGTAGCAGAAGCTACAAGAGCCAATGGCACTACCAAGGACCAGCTGATGGTGCTGGAACACGGTTACTAAGCAGGAGGTACCTGTGCTAGAAAGCACTACCAAGGACCAGCAGACGTTTCTGGAATGCGGAAACTGAGATGGAGACACCTAAGCCACAGGCACTGCCGAGAACCAGCTGACGGTGCTGGAACCTGGAGGGGCAGCAGAAGGGACAAGAGCCAGTGGAACTACTGAGGACCAGCTGATGGTGCTGGAACCCAGAGGGGCAGCAGAAGGACCAAGAGCCAATGGCACTACCGAGGACCAGCTAATGGTGCTGGAACATGGTTACTAAGCAGGAGGTACCTGTGCTAGAAAGCACTACCAAGGACCACCAGACGTTGCTGGAACTCGGATACCGAGAAGGAAGCACCTAAGCCAAAGGCACTGCCGAGAACCAGCTGACAGTACTGGAACCCAGATGAGTAGCAAAAGGTACCCTGAAAAACAACGTTGCAAGGCTGCGAGCCGGCCGCAGTTACCGAAACCCACAGTCCTACAGGGGGTGCTTGTCCTATTGGCACTACGTAGCCATCCTTTATTGCCCGATCCCGCAGCCCACATAGGAAGCACCTAAACTGCAGGCACCAAAGAGTGGCTAATCCTACCGCAACACGACAGGACAATGTATTGGTGCCAAAGTGACGTTGACACTTCCAGGAAACAGCTGGCATGCTGTAACCAGGCTGGGCAGAAGGGAGTACCTGTGCCAAAGACACTGCCGAGAACCAGCTGACGGTGCTGGAAACCGGAGGGGTAGCAGAAGCTACAAGAGCCAATGGCACTACCAAGGACCAGCTGGCGATGCTGGCACATGGTTACTAAGCAGGAGGTACCTGTGCTAGAAAGCACTAACAAGGACCAACAGACGTTGCTGGAACTCGGATACCGAGATGGAGGCACCTAAGCCACAGGCACTGCCGAGAACCAGCTGACGGTGTTGGAACACTGAGGGGCATCAGAAGGGACAAGAGCCAATGGAACTACCGAGGACCAGCTGACGGTGCTGGAACCCGGAGGGGCATCAGAAGGAACAAGAGCCAATGGCACTACCGAGGACCAGCTGACGGTGCTGGAACACAGTTACTAAGCAGGAGGTACCTGTGCTAGAAAGCACTACGAAGGACCAGCAGACATTGCTGGAACTCGGATACCGAGGAGGCACCTAAGCCAAAGCCACTGCCGAGAACCAGCTTACGGTACTGGAACCCAGATGGGTAGCAGAAGGTACCCATGAAAAACAACGTTGCAAGCCACTAGCCGGCCACAGTTACCAAAACCCACAGTCCTACAGGGGGTGCTTGTCCTATTGGAACTACGGAACCAGCCTTTATTGCCAGATCCCACAGCCCACATAGAGTCGGCTAACCCGACCGCAACACGACAGGACAACGTATTGGTGCCAAAGTGATGCTGACACTACCCAGAAACAGCTGACCTGCTGGAATCAGGCTGGGCAGGAGGGAGTACCTGTGCCAAAGACACTTCTGAGCAGCAACTGGTGGTGTTGGAGATCAGGGATTAGAGTAGAAACAGAGTGTAGCCAGAGGCCTAATTGGAGCAAGTTTAAAATCTGGAGTAGTGTGAATGTGGACAGAGCAGGCAAAATTGCCGGACACACAGCAGGGGATCATCTGACGTTACTGAACCCCTATAAAACTGGAACATATGTTGACTGTGCAGACAGCACTTCTGAGCAGCCACTGGCAGTGTTGGAGCCCAATGTCAATCATGGAGTAGGCTGAGGCCTAATTGGAGCAAGTTTAATATCTGATGTTGGGTGAATTTTGAGGGAGCAGGAGATATTGCCGGACACACAGCAGGGGAGTAGCTGACGTTACTGAACCCCACTAACACAGGAGCTAGTGTTTTTCTCTGTGCAGACGGCACTTCTGAGCAGCAACTGGCGGTGTTGGAGCACAGGGTCAATCATGGTGTAGGCTGAGGCCTAATTGGAGCAAGTTTAATATCTGATGTTGGGTGAATTTTGAGGGAGAGGAGATATTGCCGGACACACAGCAGGGGAGCAGCTGACGTTACTGAACTCCACTAACACAGGAACTAGTGTTTTTCTCTGTGCAGATGGCACTTCTGAACAGCAACTGACGGTGTTGGAGCCCAGGGTCAATCATGGAGTAGGCTGAGGCCTAATTGGAGCTAGTTTAATATCTGATGTTGGGTGAATTTTGAGGGATAGAAGATATCGCTGGACACACAGCAGGGGAGCACCTCACGTTACTGAACCCCACTAACTAGAGTTGAGCGACTTTTGGTTTTTTAGGGTCGCGTTTCGTTTCGTGAAACCCGACTTTTCCAAAAGTCGGGTCGAGCAAGATCGTCCGATTATAGGGAAAAGTCAGGGTCGTCCCGAAACACGAAACCCAATGTAAGTCAATGGGGAATAAAAGTCGGCAGTGAGAGGAGGACAGGAAACACACCTACAGTGCCCATTTGAATGCCAAAAGCATCAATTCTTCTTACTTAAGCTTGTCAACCTTAATTAACTTCATAATACAAGTTACGCACTGAAAAATGGGGGTTATTTGGCTGAAGTTGTGGGGGGGTAGGGCTGGCTCCAGGTTTTCATGTGCCCTGGGCGAAAGAGCGCCCCTTTAACACATACCACAACTCATCATGCTCCGATACGGCAGATAAATAGCGGTATAGTACAATGAAAAATACTTAACTTTTTACATCTCATGACGAGGCCCATCTATTTCTCCATACAGAATCATTGGTCCCATATAATGTTTGAAACAGTATATGATGAGCTCCACATAATGCTACAGTATATGTTGGTCCCCATGGATGAAGCTCCACTGTCTTATGGGCCCAAATAATGCTCCAAACATAATGGGCCCCATTTCTAATGCTCTAGTGTATAATGGGCCCTGTAAATGCTGCTCCAGTGTCTGATGTCCACCTTTGGAATGTTCCAGTGTATGGTGGGCACCATCTATCATTCTCCAGAGTATAGTGCTCCCCAAAAATTGCTGTCCCAACATTGAAAACAATCAAATAAGTCTCCTCGCTAGGGAATCCCTGTACTTGTCTGGACTCCTCGTCGTCCCCATCTTCCATCTCACTGCACAGTATTTCAACTTTGCAAGTGCTGTGATCCTGAGCAAGCAGGGGGGGCCCACTCGTTGGCGACGGCACTGGCACAGGGCCCCTGATAGTACGGTGGTGTGTCTGATGGCGGGTGGGCCGAACCTGCACTTTCATCTGCATCTTCCTCTTTGTCACCGTGTAAGATGGAACTGTATATGGGAAGGGTAACCTGAGTTTCATCAGGGTCAGATTCAGGCCGTGTAGCGTGCGAGGGGAATGTAGTGGTCTGGGTCAATGTACCAGCAGATTCATCGAGCAGTGGCTGGGCATCAGTGCACTTGTGTCGCCCCCAGGAGTACGGTCGCCACAGTGGCATTACCTTCCTCCTAGGGAGTGTGATGTCATGCTTGGGAGCAACGAAGGATCTCTCTAGCAGGTTAACTGATTGGGCGGCGTTATTCCCACGAGTCATGACCCTCCAAACAGCGTTCATGAAAGCAAAGTGTTTGTTTTACGTGGGCAGTATGGTTGCAAAGCTGAACCTTAAAGGAATGTCCAGAAGGGCACCACCAGGAGTGGAGCCTACGGTTAAATTCGACTCCACCTGGGAAACCTCAACCATGCCAGCTACAGAACAGATGCACACATTGCAAGCTTAATTCTGTAAACGAACGAGACTCCGTCATGCCCCGCGGTCCGAGTCCGGCTTACTAGAGGGACACGTGAGGCTCTGGCACATGAGATTGGCCAATAACTGGTGTGTCATGCCCTTACATGTCCGTGGCTGCATGTGCGCTACACTGAAAAGGCCAGCGTTTGTCGCTTACAGGTGCAGATAACCCGCTGAACAACGTTAGTGATGGGGATCACTGATGACAATTATTACCCGCGAACAATGATTTGCCAGTAAGTGCAGGTCAACCGCAGTTCCGGAATTAGGCCTAACCGTCATTCCTGAAAAAATGAAAAACTTACGTGTGCAAACCACAGGTGCTGTAGCTTGCTTAACAGCTCACCAGCCGTTCTCTCGCCCAGTATGGATTGCACGTGATTGCACAAAGGTTAGAAAGGGTACCGTATCCCCGGATAACATGTATGGATAGCGTACACATTCAAAATATATGTCTGTACATCAGGAGGCAGGCTCAGACGGTGTTAGGCCCAGTATGGATTGCACGTGATTGCACAAAGGTTAGAAAGGGTACCGTATCCCCGGATAACATGTATGAATAGCGTACACATTCAAAATATATGTCTGTACATCAGGAGGCAGGCTCAGACGGTGTTAGGCCCAGTATGGATTGCACGTGATTGCACAAAGGTTAGAAAGGGTACCGTATCCCCGGATAACATGTATGGATAGCGTACACATTCAAAATATATGTCTGTACATCAGGAGGCAGGCTCAGACGGTGTTAGGCCCAGTATGGATTGCACGTGATTGCACAAAGGTTAGAAAGGGTACCGTATCCCCGGATAACATGTATGGATAGCGTGCACATTCAAAATATATGTCTGTACATCAGGAGGCAGGCTCAGACGGTGTTAGGCCCAGTATGGATTGCACGTGATTGCACAAAGGTTAGAAAGGGTACCGTATCCCCGGATAAAATGTATGAATAGCGTACACATTGAAAATATATGTCTGTACATCAGGAGGCAGGCTCAGACGGTGTTAGGCCCAGTATGGATTGCACGTGATTGCACAAAGGTTAGAAAGGGTACCGTATCCCCCGGATAACATGTATGGATAGCGTACACATTCAAAATATATGTCTGTACATCAGGAGGCAGGCTCAGACGGTGTTAGGCCCAGTATGGATTGCACGTGATTGCACAAAGGTTAGAAAGGGTACCGTATCCCCGGATAACATGTATGGATAGCGTACACATTCAAAATATATGTCTGTACATCAGGAGGCAGGCTCAGACGGTGTTAGACCCAGTATGGATTGCACGTGATTGCACAAAGGTTAGAAAGGGTACCGTATCCCCGGATAACATGTATGAAGAGCGTACACATTCAAAATATATGTCTGTACATCAGGAGGCAGGCTCAGACGGTGTTAGGCCCAGTATGGATTGCACGTGATTGCACAAAGGTTAGAAAGGGTACCGTATCCCCGGATAACATGTATGAATAGCGTACACATTCAAAATATATGTCTGTACATCAGGAGGCAGGCTCAGATGGTGTCAGGCACAGTATGGATTTCACGGCCCAGATTACACAGCGGAGGAGCAGGGAGAGGTAAAGATTGCAAATGCTGGGGCCCTGCCCAAGCAAGGGGGGCCCACTCATGGGCGTCGGTATTGGCACTGGGCCCCTCATAGTACAGCGGTGTGTCTGACGGCGGGTGTGCACCACCACCATCAGAGACACTTGATTGCACTATGAGGGACCCTGTGCCAGTGCCCGCGCCCAAGAGTCGGCCTACCCACGTGTCCAGGGCAACGGCACTCGCACGGTGTCGTGCGCTAGGTGGTGACCCCGGCCATGGGGGGGGAGGCAGCACAGTTAGGGAGTTTTAGAAAGTGGCATATGTTGATGTTGGACATTCAGCTGATGCAAAAGGCGAAATAGATCAAGTCCCAGGAAGAGGTGGACCAAAGCAAGCCATTTTTCTGTCACCCTATGTGTCATCAGGGGAAGGTGGGACAAAATCCTTGGAAACCCATGCATGGTTCATTTTAGTGAAGGTTAGATCATCCACATTTTGGGTTGACAGACGGGTCCTTTTTTCTGTCAGGTTTGATCCAGCTGCACTGAAGACTCTTTCCGATAGCACACTTGCAGCTGGGCAAGCGAGCTCCTGTAAGGCATATTGGGCCAATTCAGGCCAGGTGTCCAGTTTAGCGGCCCAATAGTCAAAGGGGAATGACCTGTGTGGGAGAACATCGATATGGGAGGAAAAGTAGTTTGTTACCATAGTTGACAACTGCTGTCTCCTGTAACTTTCCATTGATGCAGTATTACCAGTTGTGTGAGCGGTATTTGAAAAATCAGTCCACAACATTGTCATGAAACCCCTGTCTCCAACGCCACTTCTGCTGTGTGCACCACGAACACCTCTGCCAAGCTGCCCCGGCCCGTACGGCTCGTGTGAGAACCATCACCGCTGCTGTGTGCTGGGAATGCCTCAAGCAACCGATTTACCAGAGTTGCTTGTTTATTAGCCAATATTAGGTCAAGGTTCTCCTGTGGCATGATGTTTTGTAATTTGCCTTTATAGCGTGGATCCAGGATGCTGGCCAACCAGTAGTCGTCATCGTTCATCATTTTGGCAATGCGTGGGTCCCTTTTTAGGATCTGCAAGGCATAATCTGACATGTGGGCCAATGTTCCCGGTGTCAATGATGCACTGCGAGTGCTGGTTGGAGGAGCACTTTCTGGCAAATCCACATCCCTCCAGTCACGCACAAACCCTGTACCAGACCTTGCCACGCCAACATTTTCACTTGCCCCACGAGATGCATCCTCCTACCCTAAGTAATCATCCCCATCATCCTCCTCCTCCTCCTCTTCTTCCTCCACCTCGTCCAGGAGAGGTCCCTGAGCAGACAATGGCTGAATGTCATCAAGGATTCCCTCCTCCTCTTCCTCCTCATCAACATTGGCTGCAGACGCCTGCTCCTTAAGGTGCGTCAAAGTTTGCATGAGCAGACGCATAAGTGGGATGCTCATGCTTAGGATGGCGTCGTCTGTGCTTACCAGCCGTGTGCATTCCTCAAAACACTGAAGGACTTTACAGAGGTCTTTCAGCTTCGACCACTGCACACCTGTCAACTCCATGTCTGCTCTCAAAGTGCCTGTCCGTGTATCCTCCCACAAATGCATTATGGCCTGCCTCTGCTCGCACAGCCGCTCCACCATGTGCAGGGTGGAGTTCCACCTTGTTGCAATGTCGATAATGAGGCGGTGGTTGGGAAGGTGGAGCAATCGCTGCAGCTTCTGCATACGAACGGAGTGTACAGGCGACCGGCGGATGTGCGCGCACAGTCTTCGCACCTTCTGGAGCAGGGCTGTTAACTCCGGATAATTTTTGAGGAAGCACTGCACCACCAGGTTCAAGGTGTGAGCCAAGCAAGGTATATGGCTGAGTTTTGAAAGGGCTATGGCTGCCACAAAATTATGGCCGTTATCACTAACTACCTTGCCTGCCTCAAGATGTACACTGCCCAGCCATGACTCAGTTTGTCGCTTCAAGTACTCGGCCAGCACCTCGGCGGTGTGTCTGTTGCCCAAACACATCATCTGCAACACAGCCTGCTGACGCTTTCCACTAGCTGCTCGATAGGGGGACACATCGTGTGCAACTGTGGCAGCTGCAGATGGAGTGCTCGTACGACTGCGCTCTGTGGACGAGCTTTCGCTTCTGGAGGAGGAGGAGGGTCGAACGCCTACAGCCAACTGTTTCCTATACCGTGGGCTAGGCAGCACTGTCCCACCACCACTGTCCCCTGTGGACCCTGCATCCACCACATTAACCCAGTGCGCAGTGATGGACACGTAACGGCCCTGGCCATGCCGACTGGACCATGCATCAGTTGTGAGGTGCACCTTTCCGCTCACTGACTGCTTGAGTGCATGGACAATGCAGTCTTTCACATGATGGTGGAGGGCTGGGATGGCTTTGCGAGAGAAGAAGTGGCGACTGGGTAGGTCATAGCGTGGTACTGCATAGGCCATGAGTTCGCAGAAAGCTGTGCTTTCCACCAACCGAAAGGGCATCATCTCAAACGAGATTAGTTTGGCAATGTGGGCGTTCAAACCCAGTGTACGTGGATGAGAGACTGAGTACTTTCTTGACCTACTCATAGTGTCTGGGAGGGTGAGCTGGACTTGAGAGCTGCATATGGTGGAAGTAGCGGTGGACAGGGCGGACTGAGAGAGGGTTGATGATGGTGATGGAGTTGGTGTTCTTTCTGATGGCCTAGAATCAGTCTTTCATTGATATAACAGTGGGATTCCCTGACTGCTGTGGCCTTGCAACGACACCTCAACATTTGCTGCTGTGCTAACCGGTGGGCTTACAGTGGGGGAAACAATGTAGCGTTGCTGACTACCTTCGCTGTGATCAGTTGCACATGTGGCACTTGAGGTTTGGTGTTGTGTCCACGCTTGCAAGTGCATGCTGGTTAAATGTCTAAGCATGCAACTGGTATTCAAATTTTTCAGATTTTTCCCTCGGCTAAAGGTCTTTGCGCACTTCTTACAGATAACCTTGGCCTGATCATGAGGATTTTGTTCAAAAAAGTGCCACACTGCACTCTTCCTACTTTGGCAGACATTTTGCGGCCTAGCACGCTGTGATCTTTTGACCCTCTGGACAAGCTGTCCAGCAACTCTTTTGATGTTTGGAACCTGTCTTTGGAGTGCTCCGGGCCTGCCAGATAACAGCTGTTGCGATGTTGATGTCTGCTGTGGATGCTCCTCATCTGAGCTATTGGAAGCAGCACCCTCTTCCCCCAATGGATGCCAATCTGGGTCAACAACTGGGTCATCCATCACCTCCTCTTCTATGTCATGTGCACCTTCCTCTGTGTCACCGTGTATGGTGGTATAGTGTGCGGGAAGGGTCACCTGAGTCTCATCAGGGTCAGAATCTGGCTCTGTACACTGCGAGGACAATGTAGTGCTCTGAGTGAATGTACCAGCAGAATCATCCATCAGCAGCTGTGCATCAGTGCACTCCATGTCAGATTCATCTTGGCCTGGGTAATTCACCATTTCACTTGATAATCCAGGCATGGTATGTGAAAACAGCTCCATGGAGTAATCAGTAGTATGGCCTGCGTCATCCTTCAATCTTGGTTGGGGTGAAGGACACAAGGAAAGGTGTGGTTCATGAACATGAGCCTCCAATGACGACTCAGTGCTTTTACTTTTTACAACTGAAGAAAAGGAGGCGATAGAGCTGGAGGCCGAGTCAGCAATGTAAGACAAAACTTTTTCCTGATGCTCTGGCTTTAAAAGCGGTTTGCCAACTCCTAGAAAACTAAGCGTTCGAGGCCTTATGTAGCCAGACGATGACGCAGGCTCAACACCTCCTGCATTCGGTCCTATTTTGCTCTTGCCACTACCATCAGATCCACCACCAACACCATCATTACCAGCTGCCAACCCCCGCCCAATTCCACGGCCTCTTCCACCAGCCTTCCTCATTTTTGGTAGAAATGTAGACAAAATCCAACAAACTATATAGTAATGTAAAACAAGGTACAAGGTGTCTATAGGACAGGGGAGATTTTGAATTTCTGCAGACACTTGTGGACACTGGACACTTTTGGATTGTGTGAGGCCCACTGATATCTGAGCGCTATGTCACAGGCTCGATGGCACAGCTGTGACAAAAGTGACGAGAGGATAAGGGAGATTTTGAATTTCTGCAGACACTTGTGGACACTGGACACTTTTGGATTGTGTGAGGCCCACTGATATCTGAGCGCTATGTCACAGGCTCGATGGCACAGCTGTGACAAAAGTGACGAGAGGATAAGGGAGATTTTGAATTTCTGCAGACACTTGTGGACACTGGACACTTTTGGATTGTGTGAGGGCCACTGATATCTGAGCGCTATGTGACAGGCTCGATGGCACAGCTGTGACCAAAGTGACTAGAGGATAAAGGAGATTTTGAATTTCTGCACACACTTGTGGACACTGGACACTTTTGGATTGTGTGAGGCCCAATGAATATCTGAGCGCTATGTGACAGGCTCGATGGCACAGCTGTGACCAAAGTGACTAGAGGATAAAGGAGATTTTGAATTTCTGCACACACTTGTGGACACTGGACACTTTTGGATTGTGTGAGGCCCAATGAATATCTGAGCGCTATGTGACAGGCTCGATGGCACAGCTGTGACCAAAGTGATGAGAGGATAAGGGAGATTTTGAATTTCTGCAGACACTTGTGGACACTGGACACTTTTGGATTGTGTGAGGGCCACTGATATCTGAGCGCTATGTCACAGGCTCGATGGCACAGCTGTGACAAAAGTGACGAGAGGATAAGGGAGATTTTGAATTTCTGCAGACACTTGTGGACACTGGACACTTTTGGATTGTGTGAGGCCCACTGATATCTGAGCGCTATGTCACAGGCTCGATGGCACAGCTGTGACAAAAGTGACTAGAGGATAAGGGAGATTGGATTGCTTTTAAAAAAGCAGTTTGCGGAGCAGTGGGTAAACAGCAATGCCAGCCTGTCAGGAAGCCTTAAAAGGCAGCCCAACAACCAACACCACTGATACACCACAATATAGCCTCCCCTTGCACTGCACACACAGTGACTGGTGTGTTGTGCAGGCCAAATCGCTAGCAGCAGAAGCAGTTTTTTTTTCTTCTCAGCAGGACAAAAAAAAAATTGGGATTGCTTTTAAAAAAGCAGTTTGCGGAGCAGTGGGTAAACAGCAATGCAGGAATGTCAGGAAGCCTTAGAAGGCAGCCCAACAACCAACACCACTGATACACCACTATATAGCCTCCCCTTGCACTGCACACACAGTGACTGGTGTGTTGTACAGGCCAAATCGCTAGCAGCAGAAGCAGTTTTTTTATCTTCTCAGCAGGACAAAAAAAAAATTGGGATTGCTTTTAAAAAAGCAGTTTGCGGAGCAGTGGGTAAACAGCAATGCAGGAATGTCAGGAAGCCTTAGAAGGCAGCCCAACAACCAACACCACTGATACACCACAATATAGCCTCCCCTTGCACTGCACACACAGTGACTGGTGTGTTGTACAGGCCAAATCGCTAGCAGCAGAAGCAGTTTTTTTTTCTTCTCAGCAGGACAAAAAAAAAATTGGGATTGCTTTTAAAAAAGCAGTTTGCGGAGCAGTGGGTAAACAGCAATGCAGGAATGTCAGGAAGCCTTAGAAGGCAGCCCAACAACCAACACCACTGATACACCACTATATAGCCTCCCCTTGCACTGCACACACAGTGACTGGTGTGTTGTACAGGCCAAATCGCTAGCAGCAGAAGCAGTTTTTTTTTCTTCTCAGCTGGACAAAAAAAAAAAATTGAGATTGCTTTTAAAAAAGCAGTTTGCGGAGCAGTGGGTAAACAGCAATGCAGGAATGTCAGGAAGCCTTAGAAGGCAGCCCAACAACCAACACCACTGATACACCACAATATAGCCTCCCCTTGCACTGCACACACAGTGACTGGTGTGTTGTGCAGGCCAAATCGCTAGCAGCAGAAGCAGTTTTTTTGTCTTCTTCCCTGCCTAACGCTATCCCTACAGAATCAGCAGCAACCTCTCCCTATACTGAGGTCGGTAGAAGTAAGATGGCGGTCAGCGTGCACGCCCTTTTATACCCCCTGTGACGCCCACCAAAGCAAGCCAATCACTTGCATGCCCTTCTGAAAGATGGTGGTGACCTCTGCCTATGTCATCACGTTGCCCACAGTGTCCGTGGATCCTGATTGGCTGAAAAAGAGCACAAAACAAACTTTTGAAACGCGACTTTGGCGCGTAAGTCGCCGACCTCGTGGCCGACCTCATCCTAGGGTCGGGTTTCGTGTCATGAAACCCGACTTTCCGAAAAGTCGGCGACTTTTGAAATTTTTCGACCCGTTTCGCTCAACTCTACCACTAACACAGGAGCTAGTGTTTTTCTCTGTGCAGACGGAACTTCTGAGCAGCAACTGGCGGTGTGGGAGCACAGGGTCAATCATGGTGTAGGCTAAGGCCTAAATGGAGCAAGTTTAATATCTGATTTTGGGTGAATTTTGAGGGAGCAGGAGATATTGCTGGACACACAGCAGGGGAGCAGCTGACGTTACTGAACCCCACTAACACAGGAGCTAGTGCTTTTTTTCTCTGTGCAGACGGCACTTCTGAGCAACAACTGGCGGTGTTGGAGCCCAGGGTCAATCATGGAGTAGGCTGAGGCCTAATTGGAGCAAGTTTAATAACTGACGTTGGGATGAATGTGTAGGGAGCAGGAGATGTTGCCAGACACGCAGTAGGGGAGCAGCTGGCGTTACTGAACCCCACTAACACAGGAGCTAGTGTTCTTCTCTGTGTAGACTGCACTTCTGAGCAGCAACTGGCGGTGTTGGAGCCCAAGGATTACAGTTCAGGTGGTAGAAACATGAACACAACAGGAGACCTGGATTGTTATGAATGAGTCACCGTAGGAGGCAAAAACAGAAATGCTAGCTAAGTCCAGAAAACCAGAGAAGTTGGCAGCTATCGGATTGCAGACCCCTGAACCTATCAACACAACTAGCAGTAGCCGTGGGGGGTTCCTACGATGCCCTAGACCCCTCGATCACAGCCGGAGGACTACATAGCCTAAAGACAGAAAGGGAAATCTAAACTGCCCCAGAGCAGACCCCAAAGCAAAGGGCAGCCCCCAACATATAATGATGGTGAAGCAAGAAGAAAGAACACTAACACAGACAGAAAGATAGACTGAGCAAAGACGGGGCCCAAGCTAACTAGATAGGAAAGGACAGGAAGCCTGCTGTCTGCAATCTGTGAAAAACCCTATGAAAATAAGAGCCAACAGACTGACAGTGAAAAAGGCCCTGAAGACGCTAGGCTTCAAAAAGGCTATGTCAGTACTCAGGAATACTCTGAAGACAGAGCAACTGGCAAAAGGAGATTCAGCTCACCACAGCAGAGAATGGCAGAATCCAGAAAAGCAAGGCAAACAAAAACAAAACACAAATGCTAACAGGCAAAGCAGAAAACTTCGCTTTAGAGGAGCAGGAATCCTAGAAGTCCACAGAGAAATCACCCGCAGGGCAGAAGGGCGTCGGCAGCCTAATATCCAGTCCGTGACTCCACTCAGCCAGTCATCATCATTAGGCTCAGGTGCCTGATAATCAGGCTCATTACCTTCCTTTACCAGAATAGGGAGTTCACCAGACCTCAGTGACGAAGGGGAAAATGAACTCACAACAGTACCTCCCCCTTGAGGAGGGGTCACCGAACCCTCAACCACGCCACCAGGGCGATCAGGGTGAGCCCGATGAAAGGCACGCACCAATCTTTTGGCATGAATATCAGAGGCAGAGACCCATGAATTATCCTCCTGCCCATAACCCTTCCACTTAACCAAATACTGGAGTCCCCGTCTAGCCAGACAGGAATCCAGTATTTTCTCTACCTCATATTCCATGTTACCTTCAACCAATACAGGGTCCGGAGGTGCCACCCCAGGAACAACTGGTTCAACAAACCTCTTCAACAAGGACTTATGGAACACATTATGGATTTTAAATGTGACAGGAAGAGCCAAACGAAAAGAGACCGGATTAATAATCTCCAAAATCTTGTAAGGTCCAATAAATCTAGGCTTAAACTTAGGAGAAGCCACCTTCATAGCAATATTTTTTGATGATAACCACACCATATCACCAATCTTAAACTGGGGACCAATGGTCCTATGTCGTTTGGAAAACCGCTGGGCCTTTTCCTGGGAGAGAGATAACTTATCCACCACTTGGTCACAGATCTGGTGCATTCTCTCCACCACAGTGTCAACACCTGGGCAGGCAGAAGGCTCCACCTGCCCTGAAGAAAATCGAGGATGAAACCCAAAGTTACAAAAAAAAGGTGACATCAAAGTGGCAGAACTAGCTCTATTATTTAAAGCAAATTCGGCCAAGGGCAAAAATGAAACCCAATCATCCTGATCAGCGGAAATAAAACATCTCAAATACGACTCCAAGGTCTGGTTTGTTCTCTCTGTCTGCCCATTGGTCTGAGGGTGAAAAGCAGAGGAGAAGGACAACTGAATTCCCAGCTTGGAACAGAAAGTCCTCCAAAATCTAGACACAAATTGAACTCCTCTGTCAGATACAATGTTCTCAGGAATCCCTTGCAAGCGAACCACCTGTTGCAAAAACAGGGGCACCAACTCAGAGGAAGACGGCAACTTAGGGAGTGGTACAAGATGAACCATCTTAGAGAATCTATCACAAATCACCCAAATAACAGTCATTCTTTGAAAGACCGGCATATCAGAGATGAAATTCATTGAAATATGGGTCCATGGCCTCCTGTGGACCGGCAAAGGCATCAACAACCCACTAGAGCGAGAACAAGATTTAGACCGGGAGCAAGTCCCACAGGACTGCACAAAATTCCTGACATCATGAGACAAGGTGGGCCACCAAAAAGAGCGACTCACCAGATCTCTAGTACCAAAAATACCTGGATGACCAGCCAATGCAGAGCAATGAACTTCAGACATCACTCTCTTCTTCCACTGGTCAGGAACATACAACTTTCCACTGGGACAACGCTCAGGTTTGTCCTCCTGGAACTCTTGCAGAGCAAGTCTCAAATCGGGCGAGATGGCAGAAAGAACTACTCCTTCGCCTAAGATGGTAGCAGGCTTGGTCACCACAGGAGAATCAGCAAAAAGCTCCTAGAGAGGGCGTCTGCCTTGACATTCTTAGTTCCAGGAAGAAAAGAGACCACAAAATCAAAACGTGTAAAAAACAAGGCCCACCTAGCCTGTCTAGGGTTCAAGCGTTTAGCCGACTCTAGGTAAATCAAATTCTTGTGGTCAGTGAGGACCACAACTTGATGTTTAGCTCCCTCCAACCAATGTCTCCACTCCTCAAATGCCCATATCATGGCCAACAGTTCCCGATTCCCCACATCATAGTTACGTTCAAATGGAGAGAACTTTCGGGAAAAGAAAGCACAGGGATTCATTTTAGATGTTACAGGATCCTTTTGGGACAAAACAGCTCCTGCACCAATCTCAGAACCATCCACCTCTACCTGGAACGGGAGTGAGACATCAGGTTGCCGCAAAATCGGGGCGGAGGTAAATCTTCACTTCAGCTCCTGAAAGGAAGCAACAGCCTCCGGAGACCAATTCAACACATCAGCACCCTTCTTAGTCAGATCAGTCAATGGCTTGGCAATACTAGAAAATTTTGCTATAAATTTCCGATAAAAATTAGCAAAACCCAAAAACTTCTGGAGGGCCTTCAAAGAAGTGGGCTGAACCCAATCATAAATGGCCTGTACCTTGGCTGGGTCCATTTCAATAGTTGACGGAGACAAAATAAATCCCAACAATGAAATCCTCTGTACTCCAAAAAAGCATTTCGATCCTTTGACATACAGGGAATTCTCCCTCAAGATCCGGAACACAGTCCGAATATGTTCCACATGAGAATCCCAATCCTTGGAGAAGATCAAAATATCATCCAGATAGATAATCAAAAATTTATCGACAAATATCGTTCATGAAGCACTGGAAGACAGAAGGGGCATTAGTGAGCCCAAAAGGCATCACCAGGTACTCAAAATGTCCCTCCGGAGTATTAAACGCTGTCTTCCATTCATCCCCCTGCTTAATGCGGATAAGATTATACGCCCCCCTGTGGTCAAGCTTGGTAAACCAGCAAGCACCTCTAACTCTAGAGAATAGATCCGAAATCAGGGGTAACAGATACTGATATTTAATAGTAATTTTGTTGAGGGCATGATAATCAATACAAGGCCTTAAAGAACCATCCTTTTTGGCCACAAAAAAAACCCCGGCACCTAAGGGTGAAGAGGATGGTCTAATATGACCCTTCTCCAATGCCTCCTTAATATAGGATCGCATAGCCTCGTGTTCGGGTACAGATAAATTGAAGAGCCGACCCTTGGGAAATTTACACCCCGGGCTCAGTTCAATTGCACAGTCATAACTCCTATGAGGAGGCAAAGATGCAGACTCATTCTCACTAAATACATCATAAAAGTCCGCCAAATAGTCAGGAACATCATGCGACTGAGGAGAGGTGGAAAAAACCGGAGCCTCACTAAAGGCACACCGACAACCCCAACTCACCACAGACACAGATTTCCAATCCAAAACTGGATTATGAATTTGCAACCAGGGAAACCTCAGAACAACGGCATCATGCAGACCATGCAACACCAAAAATCTGCAATTTTCTTGATGGTCTGGGGCGACCCGCATGACCACCTGGGTCCAAAACTGAGGTTTATTTTTCACCAAAGGAGTAGCATCAATCCCCCTCAAAGGGATAGGTGTCTGCAGAGGTGTCATCGGAAATCCACAATGTTTAGCAAAATCCAAGTCCATTAGGTTTAGCGCTGCTCCTGAATCCACAAAAGCCTTGGCGGAAAATGTGGACAGGGAGCAGATCAGAGTAATTGCCAGAAGAAACTTAGGTTGAATACCACCAACAGAAAACGTGTGTGCAAAGCGTTTCTCCCGTTTAGGACAAACAGAAATAATATGCGAGGCATCTCCACAGAAAAAACACAGCTTATTACGCCTTCTGAACTCCTGACGTTGCGCCCTAGACAAAACTCTATCACATTGCATAGGTTCAGACGTCTGTTCAACCGGTGGCAACACCTCTCATGCAATCCTGCGTTCACGTAAACGCCGATCAACCTGAATGGCTAATGACATAGAATCGTCCAGACCAGAGGGAACAGGAAATCCCACCATAGTATCTTTTATGGCTTCTGACAAACCCTTCCGAAAGAGAGCAGCCAAGGCATTATCATTCCAGGTAGTAAGGACCGCCCACTTTCGGAACTTTTGACAGTACAATTCTGCAGAATCTCGACCCTGGCTCAATGCCAACAGGGTCTTTTCAGCCTGACCAATAGCATTAGGTTCGTCATACAACAACCCCAAGGCTTGAAAGAATGCGTTCACATTAGTCAGAATAGGATCATCTGGTTTCAAAGAAAACGCCCAATCCTGGGGATCGCCACGCAGCAAAGAGATGACAATTTTAACCTGCTGCGCGGAGCTCCCTGACGAGTTAGGCTTCAAGGCAAAAAATAATTTAGAAAATAGGGGGGGGGGAGCCAGCACTGCTTAAGGTTAGAACGCATAAATTGGAGTGCATATGCACATAATGTCTAGCTGTATTCAAAAATGAGATATTTAGCAAAAAAATTGATCAATTCAATTGAGCCACCCCGCCGCGCCAAGGCAATCTCATATGGGGGGTCCTACTCTATATATTTTTAATAAATGCTGTGCCATTACGGCCTCCTAAATACATTTAGAGCATGACCACATCAAGTGCAATCTGTACCTGAACATTACTGGATCGCTCCCATGAAGCCAGATGGAGCAAGTGCAGATGAAGGCCAACCAGGTCTGAACATAGACATATCAGGAATGGCCTCCACACATTGCCTGACCAGCAAACATAGATGAAGGGCGATGTTGGCCCAGACACAGGTGCACAATTAAATAAAGCTTGGGGCAGGGCGGGGCTGCCGTGTGTGTGCACAGCAGCCTAATCCATCACAATGAACACAGAAAAATTATGGCGGACATAACCAAGCGTGCACGGCAACAGTGGTGGTGAGCCACAAACCAACAACAAGAAAATAGGGGGGGGAAGCCAGCACTGCTTAAGGTTAGAACGCATAAATTGGAGTGCATATGCACATAATGTCTAGCTGTATTCAAAAATGAGATATTTAGCAAAAAAATTGATCAATTCAATTGAGCCACCCCGCCGCGCCAAGGCAATCTCATATGGGGGGTCCTACTCTATATATTTTTAATAAATGCTGTGCCATTACGGCCTCCTAAATACATTTAGAGCATGACCACATCAAGTGCAATCTGTACCTGAACATTACTGGATCGCTCCCATGAAGCCAGATGGAGCAAGTGCAGATGAAGGCCAACCAGGTCTGAACATAGACATATCAGGAATGGCCTCCACACATTGCCTGACCAGCAAACATAGATGAAGGGCGATGTTGGCCCAGACACAGGTGCACAATTAAATAAAGCTTGGGCAGGGCGGGGCTGCCGTGTGTGTGCACAGCAGCCTAATCCATCACAATGAACACAGAAAAATTATGGCGGACATAACCAAGCGTGCACGGCAACAGTGGTGTTCAGACCTGGTTGGCCTTTATCTGCACCTGCTCCATCTGGCTGCACGGGAGTGATGCAGATATGCTTCAGGTATGGATTGCATTTGATATGGTCTTGCTTTTAAAACATTTAGGAGGCCGCAATGGCACAGTGCATAAATAAAAATGTAGAGTAGGACCCCCCATATGAGATTGCCTTGGAGTGGCGGGGTGGCTCAATATATTGATCAATATTTTGCTAAATGTCTCATTTTGAATGCAGTAAGATATGTGCATATGCACCTCATGTTATGCGTTCTGACCACTAGCAGTGCTGGCTCTTCTCTTTTTTTATTGCAAATTGGTTTTGTGGCTGACCACCACTGTTGCCGTGCACGCTGGGTCATGTTCGCCATCTTTTCTGTGTTTATTGTGATTGATCTAGGCTGCTGTGCACACTCACGGCAGCCCCGCCCTGCCCCAGGCTTTATTTATTTTTGCATCAATGTCTGAGCCTGCATTGCCCTTCATCTGTGTTTGCTGGTCAGGCATTGTGTGGAGGTCAAACCTGAGATGTCTGTGTTCAGACCTGGTTGGCCTTTATCTGCACCTGCTCCATCTGGCTGCACGGGAGTGATGCAGATATGCTTCAGGTATGGATTGCATTTGATATGGTCTTGCTTTTAAAACATTTAGGAGGCCGCAATGGCACAGTGAATAAATAAAAATGTAGAGTAGGACCCCCCATATGAGATTGCCTTGGAGTGGCGGGGTGGCTCAATATATTGATCAATATTTTGCTAAATGTCTCATTTTGAATGCAGTAAGATATGTGCATATGCACCTCATGTTATGCGTTCTGACCACTAGCAGTGCTGGCTCTTCTCTTTTTTTATTGCAAATTGGTTTTGTGGCTGACCACCACTGTTGCCGTGCACGCTGGGTCATGTTCGCCATCTTTTCTGTGTTTATTGTGATTGATCTAGGCTGCTGTGCACACTCACGGCAGCCCCGCCCTGCCCCAGGCTTTATTTATTTTTGCATCCATGTCTGAGCCTGCATTGCCCTTCATCTGTGTTTGCTGGTCAGGCATTGTGTGGAGGTCAAACCTGAGATGTCTGTGTTCAGACCTGGTTGGCCTTTATCTGCACCTGCTCCATCTGGCTGCACGGGAGTGATGCAGATATGCTTCAGGTATGGATTGCATTTGATATGGTCTTGCTTTTAAAACATTTAGGAGGCCGCAATGGCACAGTGAATAAATAAAAATGTAGAGTAGGACCCCCCATATGAGATTGCCTTGGCGTCGCGGGGTGGCTCAATATATTGATCAATATTTTGCTAAATGTCTCATTTTGAATGCAGTAAGATATGTGCATATGCACCTCATGTTATGCGTTCTGACCACTAGCAGTGCTGGCTCTTCTCTTTTTTTATTTTAAAAAATAATTTACAATTATTTTTGAAACTCAAAAATTTAGATCGATCCCCAAAAAATACATCAGGTGTAGGGATCTTTGGTTCAACAGCATGCGAACGAGCAAGGTAGGCGGAAATTCCCCACACTTCCGCAGCAAGCTGCTCCACATGATCAGACAATTGCTTTATCTCCATTGAGAGAAAAAAAAATTCCCCCTACGGCCTCAGAGATATAAAGGAAAGAATATACACACTTTTTTTTTTTTTTTTAAACACAATTCTTTCCTGCTATGAGTACCCTAGGATCTGCGGTAAGGCAGGTGATTCTGTTATGAATGAGTCACCGTAGGAGGCAAAAACAGAAATGCTAGCTAAGTCCAGAAAACCAGAGAAGTTGGCAGCTATCGGATTGCAGACCCCTGAACCTATCAACACAACTAGCAGTAGCCGTGGGGGGTTCCTACGATGCCCTAGACCCCTCGATCACAGCCGGAGGACTATATAGCCTAAAGACAGAAAGGGAAATCTAAACTGCCCCAGAGCAGACCCCAAAGCAAAAGGCAGCCCCCAACATATAATGATGGTGAAGCAAGAAGAAAGAACACTAACACAGACAGAAAGATAGACTGAGCAAAGACGGGGCCCAAGCTAACTAGATAGGAAAGGACAGGAAGGCTGCTGTCTGCAATCCGTGAAAAACCCTATGAAAATAAGAGCCAACAGACTGACAGTGAAAAAGGCCCTGAAGACGCTAGGCTTCAAAAAGGCTATGTCAGTACTCAGGAATATTCTGAAGACAGAGCAACCGGCAAAAGGAGATTCAGCTCACCCCAGCAGGGAATGGCAGAATCCAGAAAAGCAAGGCAAACAAAAACAAAACACAAATGCTAACAGGCAAAGCAGAAAACTTAGCTTTAGAGGAGCAGGAATCAGACTGGTCTCCTAGAAGTCCACAGAGAAATCACCCGCAGGGCAGAAGGGCGTCGGCAGCCTTATATCCAGTCCGTGACTACACTCAGCCAGTCATCATCATTAGGCTCAGGTGCCTGATAATCAGGCTCATTACCTTCCTTTACCAGAATAGGGAGTTCACCAGACCTCAGTGACGAAGGGGAAAATGAACTCACAACACTGGATATTGTTGCCAACCAATTATTTAATCTCGAAGACAACTGGCAAATTCCGGTGAGATCCAGGCCTTGTTCATTTTCAGAAAAGTAAGCTGGTCAACGTTATTGGAGGATAGTTGCATGCGATGGTCTGTTAGTACACCAACAGACTAAAGACGCGTTTCGATAATACACTAGCAGCAGGGCAAGCCAGCACCTCAAATGCATACTGGCTAAGCTCTGGCCATGTATCCAGCTTAGAGACCAAAAACTTGAAGGGGGAAGAGCCATCTGGGAGTACACTGAGAGGGAAAGACATGTAGTCTGTCACCATTTGACGGAAACGTTGCCTCCTGCTGACTGGAGCCGTCTGTGATGGTGTAGACATTTGTGGCGGGCACACAAAACTTTGCCACATTTGGGCCATACTGGTCTTGCCTTGTGCTGAGGTGCTGCCTCTGCTCCCTCTTTGTGTAGAGCTTCCTCCACTGCCTCGACGCACAGAGCTGCTTTGTAAAGCCCCAGCAGCACTGCTCTCGGGTGGAATGGAGAACATGATGGAATGCACCAGTGTGTCTTGGCACACCCGCATTTTATGCTCCCGGTTCAACGGTGTTATGAGGCTTTGTAAGTTGTCCCAGTAGCGAGGATCTATGAGGGTGTACACCCAATAATCAGACGTGTTGAGAATGTGGGCGATGCGGCGGTCGTTTCTCAGGCACTGCAGCATGAAATCAACCATGTGCTGCAGACTCCCAACTGGCCAAGAAACGCTGTCCCCTGCTTGAAGCGTCATCTCTGCCTGCTCTGCATCACCCCTCCCTCGCTCTACATACTGACTACTAGAGCATTGTGTACCTTCCTCCTCTGGAGAGATGTCTTCCTCCTCCATTGACTCCTCCTCATCCTCCTCACAAAGTTTCCCCTGCCTAGGCCTTTGTGAGAAACCACATTGCGCAGACAGTCCAGAAGCAGAAGGCATTTGTGACTCCTCATCCTCCACCTCTTCCAAAACCTCCTCCCTTAGCACTTGCAGTGTTTTTTTAAGCAGGCAGATAAGGGGGACAGTCATGCTGACTAGTGCATCATCTGCACTCGCCATCCACGTGGAATCATCGAAGGCACGCAAAGCATGGCAGATGTCCTTCATAGAGGCCCACTCAGTGGTGGTGAAGTGTGAACGGCGCACAGTGCGACTTGTTTGCGTCTGATGCAGCTGGTACTCCATTACTGCTGCCTCCTGCTCACACAACCGCTCCCACATATGTAACGTTGAATTCCACCTGGTGGGTAGGTCACATATGATGCGATGTTCCGGAAGGCAGAATCGGCGGTGCAGAGCTGCAATGCACGATCTTGCCATGCTGGAACGCCGCAAGTGAGCGCACTCTATGCGGACCTTGTGCAGCAGTGCATCAAGATCCGGATAGTCCCTCAAAAAACTCTGCATAACCAAGTTGAGCACATGTGCCAGACATGGGATGTGAGTGACGTTGCCTAGGCCCAGAGCTGCCCCCAGATTTCGGCCATTGTCACACACTACCAAGCCTGGCTGGAGATTCGCTGGCACAAGCCACAAGTCGCTCTCCTGCTTGATGGCATTCCAGAGCTCCTTCGCTGTGTGGCTTCGATTCCCCAAAGAAATTAATTTCAGTACGGCCTGTTGACGTTTGGCCACGGTTGTGCTCATATCGGTCGTAACAGGTAAGCGTTCATGGGTCCATGTGGAGGTAGACCATGATGGCTCCTGCAGCGCTGATTCTGAGGAACTGGAGTATGAGGAGGAGTCAATGTGTACAGACTGGATTCCTGCAATCCTAGGAGATGGCAGAACAGGTACAGCGCCACTCTCAAGATCTGTACCCGGATCCACAACATTTACCCAATGGGCAGTGAGGGAAAGGTATCGTCCCTGTCCATGGTTACTGGTCCACGCATCGGTGGTCAGGTGGACCTTGCTACTGTCGGCGTTTAGTAGCGCATGTTTAATTTTTCCCTCCACGGCTTGCCTGCTGAAATAAAAGAGGCTGGGCACATTGTATTGTCGGACTGCCAATGCCATGAAGTTATGGAAGGTGTCAGGCTCCACCAGCCTGAATGAGAGCATTTCAAGGGCCAGTAGTTTTGCAATGCCAGCATTCAGAGCCTGTGCTCGGGGATGGTTTGCCGAGTATGGCCACCTTTTCTCCCATGCCTGTGCTACCGATGGCTGTAGAGTGGCCTGGGAGTGTGACGATGACAGGGAACGTTGTGCTGTGGGTGTAATTACACTGGGTCTCTGTAAAATAGTGCCAGAGGTTCTTCCATGGTGATCCTGTGAGGAAGCCGAACCAGCTGTGTTTGAGCTGGAGGAAGAGTCTACAACACGAGCTAAAGAGGTGGTAGGTGGTGCTGTAGGTTGGCCTACGTCTTCAGTGTGTCTTTGTAACTCCATCACGTGCTTGGTCCGCACATGTTTCCACATATTTGTGGTATTGAGGTTGCTGACACTTTTCCCTCTTTTGACTTTCTGATTACACAGCTTGCATTTGACAAAGCAAATGTCATTGCAACTGTGTCAAAAAAGGACCACGCACTGCAAGTTCTGGGAGCGCCCATTTTGGGTTTTGGAAGAGGAATGCTCCTAATGGATGCCAAAGTGGAGGCTACAGGCAACCAAGTCTGCCCCCTCCCTCTCCCTCCTGTCTTGGCCGTTCGGTGAATCTCTTCCTCAGAGCTGCTCCCACCACCTTCCTGTTACTCACGCCATGATGGGTCAAGGACCTCATCATCTACACTACCCTCTTCAAACACCTGCTTCTCCTGGGTAGTGTCGCCAGCACAGTATGCACCAGAAAGTGGCACCTGAGTCTCATCATCTGATGCATACTGAGGTGTACTGACCATAGGCACTGGCCCACCCGCCTCTTCAGATTCAGAGAGACAAAGCTGTTGCGCATCACTGCATACCCCCTCTTCTTCACATTCTAGAATGCTGCTTGGCTGGCCCCCTCTTTCCAAGCCAAGAGATTCAGAGAACAGAGGTAGAGAATGAGATGGCTCCTGACCAGGGCTGTGTGACTGCCTGGGCAATTTAGCAGGTGGTGAAGAGACAGATGGTTGCTCTTCAGTGCTCTGGACCTGAGAGGATGTGGAAGTAATTGAAGTCGATGCTTTAGCTGCCATCCATCCGACAACGGCTTCAATATGTTCCTCCCGCAACAGTGGGGTATGGCGAGTTCCTACAAAGCTGCGCATAAAGGACTGTTCCCTGTTAAAACTGGGGGATGCTGAGTCACTGGTGCCTGCAGCAGGCACAGAATCCCCACGTCCTCTCCCTGCTGAAACTCTACGCCCATGACCACGTGCCTTACTCCCTGCCTTCTTCATCTTGGTAGACTGATAAAGATAGGCAGAAAAGTACTAAGGGCTTAGTGTGCTTATTCCTGAACAGCTTCTAACAGGTATAAGAAAAGCTAATGTTATAAAGTGTGTGGACTACACTTTAATATGAGCTAATGTGGCCTACACAACTGTAAAGTGGAGTGTTTGGTGAACTATATTTACGTGTTTTTTCACAAAAACAAAAAGGATGTGACAAAAGATGTAAAAGCGATAGTATCACAAACTTTTTGGAGCTATTACAATGCAGGAAGGTAACCTACAATGCAATAGACGAGGCTCCAAAAAATATTCTAATACTAATCTGGCTGGGGCTCTAGGGCACAAGCCAGCAGAAAGGCTCCTCTATCTACTCCTATATAGTGTTTGCAACTAATCTAGCTGGATACGGATGGAAGCACACTAATAGGAGAAATTGAGGGAAAATAAGCAGCACTACAGCAAAAAAGGACAATGTATGAGGCAGTGACGCACGCTGAGCGGACTACAACCAGAGGTGGCTGCAGAACACACTACAGCGTGAGCTGCACTCACACACAGAGACCTCACAGACAGCCATGAACACTACAGTGCAGAGAACTGTGCTCTAGCACTGAATGGCTGCAGAAAGGCTCCGGTCTCTACTCCTATATGGTGTTTGCAACCAATGTAGATGGATACGGATGGATGCACACTGATAGGAGAAATCAGTAAAAATGAGCAGCAATAAAAAAATAAAATATGTATGAGGCAGTGACGCACGCTGAGCGGCCTACAACCAGAGGTGGCTGCAGAACACACTACAGCGTGAGCTGTACTCACACACACAGACCTTGCAGACAGCTGTGAACAGCGCTGCAAGGCAAAAGAAAGCTTCACACAGGGGTTGCTAAAGTAGCCTTGGTAAAGCACAATATAGCAAATCGCTATCTCTAACTGTTCCTCAGAGTCAGAAGAGCAGCGTCCTGTCCCTAACTGAATTCACAGCAGAGTGAACCCAAAATGGCGGCGGCGGCTTTTACAGTGCATCATGACATAATTTCAGCAGCCAATCACAGCCATGCCATTAGTTAACATGCCTACATGCCTAACAGGATGTGCCCGCACTTCTTAGGATTCCTCATTGGCTGAATCAAATCAAACTGGCTCATAGCATTATGGGAACTTCCGATTCTGGTATTCGATATGCTAAAAGTATCGGAACTCAGTATCGGCCGGTACCCGATATTTGCATTATCGGAATGCTCAACACTAATCATTAGTATTATTCAGATTTTTAATGATTATTATTGTTATTAACTTCATTTTAATTTAATTTACCACCTGCGTAAGCTCTATTGAATGTTGTCATTATTTACTTTAGTTTAATCACCAGCAGCGTTAATTAGATAGCTATGAGCGTGCCGAGCGTTAGTTGGCTGGAAACAGCTAGTTTAATCTTAAGGGCTAAGCTCTGCGCCTATATTTTCTAGCAGAGGTGGTTATCTAGCCAGAGGGCTTTAACTGGCAGCAATATTAGGCTAGCGGGTGAAATATCTTTTACCCCTAGTAACAATTTCTATAGCCCTTTTGTATATATATATTTTTTGCATTTAGGCATTTCTAGTTAGGGGCTATCTATTATTGAATTTTACCGCACTTAATAAAAGTTATTTTTTAATAGGGTTTTTTTGTGTAAGCCAGAAGCCAGCACAGACACTCAAAACATCACACTCAATAATTCTTCAGCAGTGTGGCATGTGATGCTGAGCATATCTTTATGAGAGAATTGAATATTGAATCTCAAAGTGGAACTGAAAAATTCAAGGAATTCATGCTGAATCGAGATGAGTGGACCCCTGGATGCTCGAGTCTGGCGGGTTCTGCCGAACAGTTAAAAAAAAGTTGGGGGTTGGGTATCAGAAGGTGAAGGAGGATCATTTGACTTTTTGAATGTAAAATTTGATGGAATAATTAGTGGATGTCACGTTGCATTTGGAAAGTCTGTGATGTGCCTGAACAGTGGAAACCCACACAAGTGTCCCCATTTTGGAAATTGTACCCCTTATGGAATGCATCTAGATGTATGATGAGCACTTTTAACCCCCAGGTGTCACAGAAGTTTATAACATAGAGCACATTTTACCCATAAAAATTTATTTTTATCTCCATTTTTTCATTTTTACAAGGGTAATGGGATAAAATGGACCCTAAAATTTGTTGAGACATTTCTCCTGAGTAGGCCGATGCCAAAAATATGGAGTAAAACTACTCTTTGGGTGCAAGGCAGGGCTCCGAAAGGTAGGAGTAATGTTTTGGAAAGCAGACTTTGATGGAATGGTCTGCGGGTGTCATGTCGCTTTTAGAGAGCCCCTAAAACAAAGAAAAACCTCAACAAGTTACCCCATTTTGGAAACTACTCCCCTCAAGGATATTATCCAGGGGTATAGTGAGCATTTTGAACCCACGGTACTAAACACACTTTGATAACATTAGATCGTCAGATTGAACATTTTCATTATTTTTACAAAAATGTTTTCACCTCAAATTTTTAATTTTCACAATGGGTAATAGGAAAAATCAGACCGATTATGTTGTGCAATTTGTCCCAAATGTGGGCATATGGCAGGGCTAGGAAATGAAAGAGCGCTATTTGCCTGGGATAGATTGCAAATGCCATGTCACATTTGAAGAGGCCCTGACATGTGAAAATAGCAGAAACCCCCCACAAGTGACCCTATTCTGGAAACTATACCCCTCAAGGAAGTCATCTAAGGGTGTAGTAAGTACTTTTAACCCATGTGCCTCACATAATTTTATAACATTGTGAAGTGGAAATATAATATTTTATTGGTAAAAATATAATTTTTGTATTTGCTGAAAATTTGTCAGGTACACAAGGGTTAATAGGTGAAAATAGACCCCACAATTTATTGCACAATTTTTCCCGAATGCTGTGCTGCAACATATGTTGTCATGGAGGACAAGGAAGTTGTGCTATTCGGCTTTTAGAGCACAGATTTTGAGAGTAGTTTGCAGATGACATTTGCGGAGCCACTAAGGTACGAAAACAGCAGTAAAAAAACAAAGTGACCCCCTTGTAGAGACTGCTCCTCTCAATGCTTTCATCACTTACTGAGGATTTGGCAAAGTGGGGGTCAGAAGGAGGGGACATTTGGATTTGTGAGCGCAGAATTCACATAATTTTATTTGAGAGGGCGGGAGTTATTTAACTTTCGATATGGATGGAGTGTAGAGAGTTAATGTCAGGGCGGTGGATGTGTGTGTTTGCAGCGGCCAGGATATAAATTATACAAATGCATATGGTATATACATCCAAATGTACAGGGAGTAGATGTATATAAATGTCTTACCTGTCTCCTGCCCTGTCTAACTGCCATGTTATAACTGCCTCGTACTTTGATACATGTACTTAGATTACATGTGCATAAATGCCCCCTGCATAAATGCTCCCCCAAGCTATGTCTGAATATATAGGAGGCTAAGGCTTAGATCTCTTTTTCTTTTTTGCTCTCTCTTCTCGTTAATCAATCAAACTAAATTGAGACAGCAGGACCCAATAAATGTTGCGGTCAGATAAACAGATGTCCAGCACTACATAGATCATAAAGCACTTTCAAAAGTTTCTTGACCTCACAACATAAGGGGACAAGCAGAGTAAATTGAAATAACTATATACCAGATATAAGCTTGCATAGTTGAAAACACATAAATAGCATTCAGGATTAACTGCTTGCTGACATTGAATGGAGTGGAGAAACACAGGATTTGATTCAGTTGATCAGAAGAACATAAATCTAGCCTGTAGTGACTATAAAAGGCAGAAGGAGAAGACCAGGTTGCGGCCTTACATATTAGCTCGATTGGGATATCGGCCCTATCGGCCCAGGTATAAGATATGGCTCGTGCACAATGTGCCCTCACACCCTGTGACGGGTCTTCTCTTTGCCGAATATGCCAGTGTAATTGCGTTTCTGATCCATGGGGACAGAGTACTTCTCGTAACTCCCGACCCCTTCTTGTTACCCTGGAAAGAGACAAAAAGAGCCCTTCTCTGCCTCTGGGGCTTAGAGTTATCTATATAGACTTAGACGACCCCCTTTACGTCTAGGCAATGATATCTTTCCTCCTCTGGTGTTGCCGGGCTATCATAAAAAGGAGGGAAGGTAGATTTCTTGGCTCTATGGAATTTAGCAGCCCCTCTAGGGAGGTAGGATGGGTCCGTCTTTGACACTATTCTGTCCTGAAATATTGTCAGGAAGGAGGATACTCCTATGAGTATTTTATTTTTGCTCAGTTCATTGTGCAGTGTAAGTGATAAGGCGGATCTATTCTTTGTGTCAGTGCGATTTACAGCAATACCAGATTTATATAGTTTTTTTAGATTTTTCTGCTATCACACAGTAAAAATGCTTTTTTATAAAAAGTATTTTGTCTTGTCACCATATTCTGAGAGCTGTAACTTTTTTATTTTTTGGCAAGCAGAGCTGTATGAACATTTAATTTTTGCAGGACAATTTGCAGATTTTTTTTGTACTATCCTGGGGTACATAATATTTTTTGATCGTTTTTGAGTAAGATTTTTCAGACACAGAATGAATAAAACCCAGAAATTCAGTTATTGTTTTTATTTTATATTTTTTTTAGCACCGTTCACCATGCAGTAAAATTGATAACACCGATTTGTTTGTCGGGTCGGTACTATTACAGTGATGCCAAATTTATTTTGTAGATGAGGAAATAAGTACCCTTAACGACTGCCATTTTAATAAGTATCAGCGGTTGTTAAAGGGCCAAATTACATAAATGTATATATATATAGATAGATATAGATATATATAAATACTGTACATATATATACAGTATATATTGTTCTTTCCTCTGGTGATGTCATAATTCTATTTTGTGATTCAAGTGTAATTACTTGTCTTTTTATGCATTAATGTCAATAAAATATATATTTTTAATTGAATTTGATTTGCATTGCTTGATTGTTTGTCCCATTTGTCCCATTTCTCTTGTCTAAGGTCACATGCCCATGTTGAGTATTTGTTGAGTGTTTGCTCAGTTTTTACATCAGTATTTGAAAGCATAAAAAGGAGTGGGTGACAAATACAGAAGTGGTGACATGTTTCTAATATACTCTTCCTCTGATTGTACCACTTTGATTGTGTCTTACAAATGTTAATGTAAAATACTGACCAAATACTGAATGTGTGAAGATTAACAATGATTTTTTGAGAAATGTTCAGAAAAAATACTTTTTTGTGATTGATTCCGGTTTCATATGATCTGAGGTCTTATATATAAGATAACCATGCCACCTCCACAAATCACTGCCAAACATCTGAAAGTGCTCAGGAGTGAAAGAGCATCATGTACTCTTTATGTCTAATATGATAATTTACACAATATTGGCCTACAATTCCAGAAGCTCTGTGGTGAATTTTTTTTTTTGTAAACCTCTGAGAATTGAAAACCACACACCAATGTTTTTTTAACAAGAGCTTTGATGAGCACTTTGACCCAACATGTATTTCACAGAACTTAAAATGAGTTGGAAATTTGGAGTATTTTTACATTTTTTCCATAGATATGTCATTTCAGCACAAAATATTTTTTGCCCACATAATTCACAATGAAAATATAGCTCTCCAATTATTATGATGTGTTACCTTATACATTGCCCTAATCTGTAAACCGAATATTCAGTATTACTCAGAAATGATAAAGCATCCTGTGCATTTGAAGCCTAATTTTACAAAGCATTGACAATCTCAGAGGCTCTGAAGTAAAATAAGCAAAAAAGAAAACTCAGAGAAGGGACACCAATGTTATAAATTACATCTCTTAATGCATTTTCAAGTGATATATTGTAGTGAGTATTTTGACCCCCAAAACTGTCTTTCAGAAATTAATGTATGTCAGGTGGAAAAATGTGGAAAATTAGTTGTTCTTTCAACCCAAATTAGTTTTTTTTGCTGTGTTGACCTGTGATAAGTGACATATTATCTTTAGTTTGCAAATTTTTACTTTATTTGCAATACCAAATTTAGTAACCATTGTCATCCTGCAATCAGGTCAGGACGTAATGGGAGTTCTAAATGAACTCTTGTTACCTGCCAGCCATCTAAATGCCACTGCATGTGAATGGGTTAAACATCAATCTTGACATTTACAGCAGGGTGTCTACTGCTTTTTACAGTTGACACCCAATATTGATCCTATGCTCCAGCAATAATATTCCATTGGCACACCACAATCATGATGTAGTGTCTTATTTAAGAGGTTAAACTGAAATTATCTAATCTATCTATAATCCAGGCATTAGTGGCAGGAAACCAGCTGTGTGTTACAGCTAGCATTCTTCTGCTGGTCAAGAGACCACACTAACAGGACTACCTCTAAGTTCACGTGGTGTGAATCGATTCACAGGACCCAGTCTACTGGCCATGTCAGTAATCTATGAACTCTAGACAGGAAACCTAAGCACTGCCTCCTAAGGGCCCCGTCACACATAGCGACTCACCAGCGATCCCGACAACGATATCAACGTGTCAGGATCACTGGTGAATTGCTACATGATCGCTGGTGAGCTGTCAAACAGACAGCTTCACCAGCAATCAACACAGCGACGCCGAGCGTGCAGCGTCGCTGTGTTCGTTAGTTACCAGTGTGCTGATGCAGGGAGCTGGTAACTAACGTACACATCGGGTATCCAAAGGACGTGCGTCCCTTGGATACCCGATGTGTACGTTAGTTACCAGCTCCCTGCATCAGCGCGCTGTGTTATGAATGAGTCACCGGAGGAGGAGAAAACAAAAATACAAGCTAAGTCCAGAAAACCGGAGAGGTTGGTAGCTATCGGATTGCAGACCCCTGATCCTATACATCACAACTAACAGTAGCCGTGGGGGGTTCCTACGGTGCCCTAGACCCCTCGTCACAGCCGAAGAACTACATAAGCCTAAAGAAGGAAAGGGGAAATCTAAACCGTCCCAGAGCAGACCCCAAAGCAATAGACAGCCCCCAACATGTATTGTCGGTGAAAAATAGATGAAAACACAAACACAGCCAGAAAGACAGGCTGAGCAAACGATGGGGCCCAACTAACTAGATAGGACAGGACAGAAAAGATGCTGGCTGCAATCCGCAAAAAACCCTACCAAAAATGTCCCAACCGTCTGATAGGGAAAAAGGGCCTGCAGTCACTAGACTTCAAAATCACTATATCAGCACTCAGGTATATTCTGAAAACAGAGCAAAGAGATCAACTGATCAGAGACAAAAATGGAATTCAGCCAGTCCCACCCAGGACTGGCTGAACACAAACACTAAGCAAACCAGACAAAATCTCATGGAACAACAGCAGGGCAAAAACTTAGCTTTTTGGTAGACAGGAACCAAGCTGGATGCAAGAGCTCAGAGCAGAAAGGATCACCAGCAGCCCTGCAGGGCGTCGGCTGCCTTATATCCACTCATAAATTCCAGATGTCCAATCACACTCCGCCTGTTCAGATGACAGGTTCTTCCCTTCCCAATCAATTTCACTACTTCTCTTCACCAGCAGAGGGAGTTCATCAGACATCAAAGGTGAAGGGGAGAATGAACTCACAACAGCCCTGGTAACTAACGTACACATCGGGTTTCTAAGGGACGCCCGTCCCATGGATACCAGATGTGTATGTCAGTTACAAGCAGATCGCTGGTCTCCCGCCTGTCACACGCAGCGTTGCATGCTGGCCAGCGGGAGACCAGCGACCAAAGAAAAGTCCAGAGGTTTCCCAGAGCGATCAGCGATACCGGTAGGGGGGCCGGTCGCTGATCGCTGTCACACACAGCGATCTCGCTGGTGAGATCGCTGTTGTGTCACAAAACTTGTGACTCAGCAGCGATCTCACTAGCGAGATCGCTATGTGTGACGGGGGCTTAACTCTCAGCATCTGCGGTTCCTCTTTTGGCTAGCCAGCTAACCTGGCATCAATTGGGGCATGGTGTCATGTCAGCTAAACAAAAGTAGAGCTGCATTTGCCTGTAGGTAAGAGGTAGTACTCAGTGCTCCCATCCAGCAACCAGGGATTACTGACTTGGCTGATGAACCGGGTCCTGCTAATTGATTCACACCAACTCTATCTTCACTCACTTCTGTCCATGACTATCCAAAAGATAAGCTATCAACTAAAAAAATCTTGGAAACCTTGCTAATACAATTTGTGCTTCAATTCCTGAACTTTTTCAATAGCTTTAATTATAGCTCTACTTTTACTTAACAGCAATATTATTAACTACATTCAAAGGCTTGAAACTTGAAGAACCCCAATACTACTTATATGTGATGGTTTGCTATTTACATTATGCCATAGTGTAATGCAGAAGCATAAATCTTTCTCCTGCCTTGACAAAATGAATCAGTATAGACTCCAGGTCAGTAGCTATTCCTACAAACATAGATCTGAAGAAAATCTGGTTTGACATACAGTATCTGATCTTTCTGTACAAAACACGGCTATATTTTCAATAGCACCAACTAAATTGAGTTTTGCTTAGTCTTGTGTACACCCCTTTATATCACTGTTTTATAGATCAAAATAAATAAGACTATAAAAAAGACTGATTCCGTGTGGTTTTATAAACAATGTTGCAATTTAGGCAATATAATACTTTTTTCCCTTTTATTTGTAAAATAACCTTTAGGTAAAGCGCTCATATATAGTAATCTTAAAGTGTGTATTAGTATTGTAAGTTTGAGTTAAATGTCATGTCTTTGCCCACTATCTCTTTTAATTAAAATAGTACTTTTCTTCTGTCTGACATATCATCTTGTACATATTTTTAGCTGCTGATGTGCACTCACTTTGTTCCTTTATGTCATTTGTGATGCATCATAGGGAAAAAATGAAAACCGATTTTGGCACCTAGGGTGGTGCTGTGCTAATGATTACTGGGGTATGTCAAAAAATACTTGCTTCCCACAGACATCATCTTTCAACCACTGGCTTACCATGCTGAGCCACTTATGAAAGTTGAAATCATGTCATTTAGAGAAATATCATATCTGACAAGGTAGAACTTCCAGAAATATCAATCAAAGCAACATGGAGCTTTGCAATAACATAATATTGTGCCAACATATAAATGTGAACACAGGGCTAAGCATTAGGTCTTTCAAACATTCATTTTTAATTAACAGTGTTTAATTAAATAATGGCTATATAATTCTTTCTATAAAGCATGTTTTATTATGATTATGCATGTACTATTAAATGTCTGTCAATTATTGATATGTGTATATGTTCTTTTAAGCTGATGCATAATTGTACAACAGGAAATATATTTTAACCCCTTCATGATTGGAGCTTTTTTCGGTTTTGCATTTTTGTTTTTTGCTACCTTTCTTCTCAGAGCCATAACTTTTTTACTTTTCCGTCAATTTGGCTTTATAAAGGCCCCATCACACACAGTGATCTTGCTAGCGAGATCGCTGATTTTGTAATGCCACAGCGATCTCGCCAGTGAGATCGCTATGTGTGACGGGGATCAGCGACTGGCTCCCCTGCCGAGTATCGCTGATCGTGCTCGATTGGCCTGGGCCATTTTTTGATCGCTGGTCTCCCGCTGGCTAGCACGCATCGCTGCGTGTGGCAGAAAGGGACCAGCGATCAGCGACGCTGGGCGCTGGTTTCTAATGTAAACATCGGGTATCCAGGAGCGGCGGCTCTTGGATACCTGCTGTTTACCTTGGAAACCAGTGTGTACGCCGGTTTCCAAGATAAACAGCAGGTATCTAAGAGCTGCGGCTCCTGGATACCCGATGTTTACATTAGAAACCAGCTTGCTTGCTGGTCCTGATCGCTGGAGGGGCTGTCTATGTGACAGCTCACCAGCGATCAGCCTAACGATGTCCCAGCGATCCCATCCATGTTGGATCGTTGGTGGGATCGCTGGGACATCGTTATGTGTAATGGGGCCTTAAGGGCTTGTTTTTTGCAGGAAGAGTTGTACTTTTGAAAGACACCATTGGTTTTGCTATGTCTTGTACTAGGAAACGGGAAAAAATTCCAGGTGCGGTGAAATTGCAAAAAAAAGTGCAATCCCAAACTTGTTTTTTGTTTGGCTTTTTTTGCTAGGTTCATTAAATGGTAAAACTTACCTGCCATTATGATTCTCCAGGTCATTACAAGTTCATAAACACCAAATATGTCTAGGTTATTTTTTATATAAGTGGTGAAAAAAACTTCCAAACTTTGTAAAAAAAAAAAAAGCGCCATTTTCCAATGCCAATAACGTCTCTATTTTTCGGGATCTCGGGTTGGGTGAGGTCTTGCTTGCCGAGCTGACATTTTTAATGATGCCATTTTGGTGCAGATACAATCTTTTGATCGCCCGTTATTGCATTTTAATGCAACATCACGGCGACCCAAAAAAACATATTTCTGGGGTTTTTACTTTTTTCTCACTACGCCGTTTAGCGATGAAGTTAATCCTTTTTTTATTGATAGATTGGGTGATTCTGAATGTATGTTTGATTTTTTATTATTATTTTATCTTGAATGGGGTGAAATGGGGGGTGATTTGAACTTATATTTTTTATATTTTAAATTTTTTTTTTTTACTTTTGGCATGCTTCAATAGTCTCCATGGGAGACTAGAAGCTGCCACAACCTGATCGGCTCTGCTACATAGAGGCGATGATCATATCGCCTCTAAATAGCAGAATTACTCACTTGCTATGAGTGCCGACCAATGGGTGGTGCTCACAGCAAACCGACAATGACAAACATTAAGGTTTCCAGGAGACATCTGGTTGTCATACCAGCGAAATGTTCACCTGCGATCACGTGACAGGGTCACTGGTGGGCGGGTTTCTGTCCCAATGGCTGGAAGTGTGATTTAAATGCCACTGTCAATGTTTGACAGCGGCATTTAATGAGTTCAAAGCAGCGGGTATTTCACGATTCAACTCGCAGCTATTCCGGACAAATGTCAGCTGTTCAAAACAGCTGACAGGTCCTGGGAAAGATGTGGGCTCAGCGCCTGACTACTATTAAATTTATTACATATAAGATTCTGTTTTCTGCAAATATGAGCAGTATCTAAATATCTAAATATATTAAGCGGTTCCCAGGAATATTGATATTTAAACAAATAATTAACAGTTCTAATAACATAATTTCTATCGCAATTAATAATGATCATGGAAAATTATTAGAGAAGAAAGCCCAAGTTGATGATTAGAACAAAGAAAGAAAGTAGTGCTGACTTTGTGGCACCCCCAGGAGTAAGGTCGCCACAATGGCATTGCCTTCCTCCAGGGAGGGTGATGTCATGCTTGGAAGCAAGGAAGGGTCTCTCTAACAGTTAACCATGTCATGCAACACAGTTCCCACTCCAGGCCAGCAGAGGGAGCTCTGAACCAGGATTGGGGGAGGAGAGCGCTCTGAGGGCCAGGAGGGGAAATAGTTAGTTAGTGTGAGGAGGGCAACGAGTGTAGATATGTGGAGAGAAGCTGGAGGTTGAACTGAGGATAGAGAGCTCCCTCCCAGTGAGAGTGCATGATCTGGAGCCTGGTCTCCACGGTTGTATTGATACTGAAGGTCCTGCAACAGAAACCAGAGGAATATGAAGCTGTGAAAGCTCTATTCCCAACTAAGACTTGGAGACACACCAGCGACGGGTGAGCCAAGAGAGATAGAGGGCTACAGCTGTCTGCCATATGAGGTAGTTCTAAGAGAAGATAAGAAGGAGGAACGTCAGTGTAACACTGTACTGCATGTACCTCAAGCCAGCGCTAGGAAGGAGCCTACACAACCCATCTGATATCTGATAGAGAGATCCCTGAGTTGCTTCCAGGCTAGCCTGCTCCTGTGCCATCGGTAATCAGGGCCCTGAACTGCGCTTGCCAAGTAAAGGTAAAGAAACTGCACCCTATTGTGTCCTTGCCTCCTTCCTGCAACATCCTCAGCACTGCTATATCTCTGTGTCAAACACTGCACCCTCTTCTTAAACATTCCACTACACTGCCCTGGAACCAACAGCCCTACCTGTGGAGGGCTACAACATCACTGCTGCACTACACCATCTGTCCCAGAGGATCTGCTTGCAGCGTCGGCTTAACACCTCCCTTGCCGAACACCACAGGTGGCGCGTCACAAATCACTTATAAACTTTATTCCCAACTCAACCCCTTTTACATGGGCGCCCAGGGCCACGGACCGGGTCACCGCTGCTGTGACAATCCCCTCTGAGAGACCGGCCCGGTACCGAGTACCCGACAGCCCTGGGAGGGCGACACATTTTGGCATCACGAACAGGATTACGGAGCCCGGTATCCCCGGGTCCTGTGTGCCAGAGACTGTGTTTGGTGCTATAGACTGTGTGCGAAATTGGCACCATTGCCGCCATTATCCCGCTGATTGGAGCACGCGGGAAGAAAAGGGGGCAGGCCTTCGTGGGCGGAGCCTGCCAAAGAGCGCGAAGAAGTGAAGTGCCGCGCGGGAAGAGAGGACAGCACGTGAGAAGGGGAGGAGCTGAGGCCTACAACCGGTAAGCCGCTCAACCCCGGGGCCTGGCAACCGTTAACTAGGGGGGAGAGAGAATGTCTGAGGCAAGCGCCGATGCCGCAGCGGACGCCCCCCGCCAGCCCCTCTGCACCACAAGATGCAGTGCCCAACGCGGCTGCGGCTCCGGTAGCATCCACTGCAGCTGTACCAATAATGCCGCTGTCTATACCCTACATACCGGGAGCAGCCTGGCTACCGCAGTACTCAGGTGAGTCCCATACCCTGAGTGAATTTAAAGAGAGACTGTGCAGTTTGTTTGAGGCGTATCCTCTATCGGAAAGCCAGAAGGTGAACATCCTTATTGGGCAGCTAACACGTGCAGCACAGAGGGAAGTGAAAGCCTGGCAGGAAACTTATAAAGAGACTGTCAAAAAGATTTTGGCCAAGCTGAGAAGCACCTTTGACACCTGCTCTGCAGCTGAAATCAAGATGAGGTTTTTTGGATGTAAAGAGAAAGTGCAGGACAGTATACGGGACTATGCTCTTAACCTGCAGGAGGTGCTGCAAGCCATCAAGCAAATTGATGCTGACAGTGTGAAAGAGGAAGACAAACTGTTAAAAGAGCAGTTCATTGAACGACTCCTATCCAGTACCCACAGAGCACAGCTGCGCATCATAACCCTACAAAACCCTGACCTGGACTTTGCTGATTTCAAGGACAGGGCTATCCGGGTGCTGCAGGAATCAACTGTCAGTCGTCCAGCACCCCCTAGGCGCCCAGCGATCACCTACCACCAGGAAGCAACATCTTTCCCTTCCATCCCTGTGGAGACTAATGCACAGACTCTGGATAAAGATCAAACAGAAGAGCTGCGTCTTCAGGTCCAGGAGTTGACCAAAGGTATGGCTGCACTTAATAAAACCATGCAGTCCCTGCAGGTGTCCTCCAAGGAGAAGATCCAGCTTGCTTCCAGTCCAGAGGATGTCCCGTGGCTCCGGAAGAGGAGAGCCCCGCCACTTCGAGGGAGAAACAACGACCACTATGACCAGGACGGACGTCCCATCTGTCGTCGCTGCCACAAGGCAGGCCATCTTGCAAGATTCTGTCCTTTAAACAAGTAACCCCTGGGGCAGAAGGCCAACCCCCAGGAGTAGGACCACAAGGCCCAAGCAACTGGTGAGCCAAGTATGTTGGAGGGAGACCGATCCTCCCTGTGGTGATTGACGGCATCCCCATGAATGCTTTGCTGGACACTGGCTCCCAGGTGACCACTGTGCCCTATATCCTCTACAAGCGGTATTGGGCTGACTCTGAACTCACCCGTGACCCCAGTGATGAACTAACAGTAGTTGCCAGTAATGGTCAGTCTTTACCACAAGTGAGATGTAAAGAAATTACTGTTAAAGTGGGTCGGGTGGAGTTAAAATCTCAAGGTCTGATAGTTGTGGATATTGATCGATGAGAATGTAATCCCATGATAACTCTTGGTACAAATTTAATTGAAAATTGTCTTTCCGAGGTTATTGTCTTGTTGCAACGGGTGGCTGAGACTGCTGGTTCCAGTGAACAACGAGTCGTGCAGAAGGAGATCAAGGCCCTGATGCAAAGACAGCAGGTAGAACTCTCTGGCGGAGAAATTGGCAGTGTCAGAGTGAGTGATGCTTTCCCCATTGCAATACCCCCCCAGATGTGAAATGTTGATTCGGTGCTGGGCAGCTATAGGCCTCAGAGGGAAGGATTACCAGGCATTGGTAGAGCCAGTATACTCTGATAGCAGGCACACTGTCCTGACAGCCAGAGGGGTGGTTGATGTACGTAAAGGGAGAGTACCTGTACGCCTTTTGAATTGTGGGGAGGAGGAGGCCACAATACCTCGGTATGCCACAATTGCTAAGCTGCTCACTGTCAGTAATAATGCAATGCAGGCAGCAGAGCCCTTGGTCTCATCCGACCAGGTGGAGGACAATGGCTCTGTAAAGCAGCTGGAGGAGTGGTGCCAGCAACTGCAGGTGGGAACTGACTCCACACCTTCATACCAGAAAAATGGGGTTTACAGGGTGACCCTGGAATATGAGCAGGTATTCGGTAAACACCCCCTAGATTTTGGGAAGGCAAAAGGGGTTCAACATCATATCCCCACTGGAGATCATCCACCCATAAAAGAAAGGTACCGGCCTATACCCTCAACACATTACCAATGTGCTAAAGGTATGTTGAGAGAGATGAAGGAAGCTGGGGTTATCAGAGACAGTTGTAGCCCCTGGGCAGCTCCCATAGTTTTTGTAAAGTAAAAGGATTGTACCATGAGAATGTGTGTTGATTACAGGAAAATTAACAGCATTGCACATAAAGATGCCTACCCATTACCCAGAATTGAAGAGTCATTAGCTGCACTTAAAACTGCTAAGTACTTTTCCACCCTAGATCTCACTAGTGGGTATTGGCAGGTTCCCGTGGCAGAGGCAGACAAGGAGAAAACAGCATTTACCACCCCAATGGGTCTCTGTGAGTTCAACTATATGCCATTCGGGCTCTGCACTGCCCTAGGAACATTTCAACAGCTGTTGGAGTGCTGCCTGGGACACATGAACTTTGAGACAGTCCTGTTGTACCTTGATGATGTCATTGTTTTCTCCAAGACTTATGAAGACCATCTGGAACACCTGGCTGAGGTGTTTGAAGCCTTGTCCAACTTTGGCCTGAAGGTGAAGCCTTCCAAATGCCACCTCCTGAAGCCCAAGGTACAGTACCTCGATCATGTGGTGAGTGCAGAAGGTGTGGCACCAGATCCTGACAAAGTCACAGTCATTCGGGACTGTCCGAAGTCCAGCAACCTCCATGAAGTACGCCAATTCCTCGGGTTGGTAGGCTACTACCGAAGGTTCATCAAAGGCTTCACTGAAATAGCCACTCCTATGCAAAATCTTCAGGTGGGGCAGTCCAAGAAAGCCAAACAGAAGAATTCCACATTTGAATGGACTGAGGAGTTGGAGAGGTCCTTTACCCGACTGAAGATGGCTCTCACAGGAGATGAAGTTCTGGCCTACCCAGATTATGACAAGCCATTTGTGTTGTATACTGATGCCTGCAACGTGGGATTGGGAGCAGTACTGTCACAGGTACAGAATGGCAAAGAAAGAGTGATCTCCTACGCCAGCAGGAAGCTTCGTCCCACTGAAAGGAACTCTGACAACTACAGTTCCTTCAAGCTGGAGTTCCTTGCCATAGTCTGGGCTGTGACTGAAAGATTCAAGCATTACCTAGCTTCAGCCAAGTTTACCATCTTCACGGACAACAACCCGTTGACTCACTTGGAAGCTTCAAAACTAGGTACACTGGAGCAGCGATGGATGGCTCGGCTGTCTAACTATGAATTTACCATCAAGTACCGAGCAGGGCACAAGAATGCCAATGCTGATGCGCTGTCCAGAATGACTAATCTGCCAGATGCAAGAGAAGACCCTGAGGCTCCTGAGGAAATAGAGTTGCCTCCCTTCCACCGGCCACTTGCGGCCCAACGTGCTCAAAGAGTGAGAAACAGACAGTCTGGCTTGAAAGAGGTCACCATAAATCCATTGCCCCATCATGACTGGGCAGAAACTCAGGATAATGACCCCGCAGTCTGCCTGGTGAAGGAGTTACTGTCACAAGCTGACTCACGCCCAGAGTCGGATGCTCCTGAAGAAACCCAGCAGTTGTGAAAGGAAAGAGGTCGGCTGTTCATTTATGAAGGAAAGCTGTGTCGGAGGAGTATCAATGCCCGCACTCATGAGCTGGTCTGGCAGGTGGTAGTCCCAAAGAGAGAGGCATCAATGGTCTTGGAAGCATACCACAATGAAGCTGGACACTTCGGATGGAAGAAGTTGGATGCCTTGCTCCGGGAGAGATTCTACTGGGCTGGTATGAAGAAAGCCATTGAAAAGTGGTGCAAGGAGTGTGGACAATGTAACCTGCGCAGAAAGGATTGAAACAGCCAGAGAGCTCCTCTAGAGCCAATAATAACCAAACAGCCACTTGAGTTGGTCGCCCTAGGCCATGTGAAGCTGGTCCAAAGCCGCTCAGGCTACCTCTATGCTCTCACCATCGTGGACCACTACTCAAGATTCCTGGTAGATGTGCCTGTCAAAGATCAAACAGCCAGGACAGCAGCCAGAGCCTTTCAACAGCACTTCTGTATACCACATGGATATCCTGAGCAAGTGCTTACAGATCAAGGTCCAGCTTTTGAGTGTTCCAGGAATTCTGTAACTTGTACGGTTGTAAGAAGATCCAGACAACACCATACCATCCACAGACAAATGGCATGTGTGAAAAGATGAACCAGGCGGTGATCGACCTGCTGAAGACCTTGCCTTTGGAAGAGAGGAATCTGTGGCCAGAAAAGTTGCCAGATCTGGTAGACCTCTACAACCACATTCCTGTGAATTCCTGAGGTGACGTCACCAGATGCTGACTGGGACACAGAGAGGCAGCAACAGTACCATAGAGTACAAGAGTGTATGGAGAAGAGTCTAGCTCAGACAAGACAAAAACAAGAGAGGAACTACAATCAGCATGCACCTGCAGTTCCCTTGTCACCAGGAGAACAAGTCCTCAAGAGGAAAAGAAGACTGCATAAATTGGTTGACCAATGGGAAGCTGAACCCTACACCATACTACCCTCAAATTTTGACAATACCAAGGTGTGCCTTATTAGTAAAGATGGAGGAGAAACCTCAGCAGCAGTATCAAGGAATCATTTGAAATTATGCCCTGACCAGTTAAGAGAAAGAATGGAAGAACAAAATAACATCCAACCCATAGAAGAAGAAAAGGTCAACACTATACTTGGAGAATTCCCTGCAAATTGGACTAAAGTGAATGATGCCATAGTGGTGCCAGTGTTGACATTTCCCCAACTGGTAGTACAAGAAGAAGTGACACATGAGAACTCAGGAAGTTCAGGTAGCAGATGCCATACCAGCAGTTGAGCCAGAGAGCCAGAGAACCAGGAGGGGAAATAGTTAGTTAGTGTGAGGAGGGCAACGAGTGTAGATATGTGGAGAGAAGCTGGAGGTTGAGATGAGCATTGAGAGCTCCCTCCCAGTGAAAGCGCATGATCTGGAGCCTGGTCTCCATGGTTGTATTAATACTGAAGGTCCTGCAACAGAAACCAGAGGAATAGGAAGCTGTGAATGCTCTATTCCCAACTAAGACTCGGAGGCACAACAGCGATGGGTGAGCTAAGAGAGATAGAGGGCTACAGCTGTCTGCCATACGAGGTAGTTCTAAGAGAAGATAAGAAGGAGGAGCGTCAGTGTAAGACTGTACTGCATGTACCTCAAGCCAGCGCTAGGAAGGAGCCTACACAACAAATCTGATAGAGAGATCCCTGAGTTGCTTCCAGGCTTGCCTGCTCCTGTGCCATCTGTAATCAGGACCCTGGACTGCGCTTGCCAAGGAAAGGTAAAGAAACTGCACCCTATTGTGTCCTTGCTTCCTTCCTGCAACATTCTCAGCTCTGCTGCATCTCTGTGCCAAACACTGCACCCTCTTCCTAAACATTCCGCTACACTGCCCTGGGACCAACAGCCCTACCTGTGAAGGGCTACAACATAATTGCTGCACTAAACCATCTGTCCCAGAGGATCTGCTTGCAGCGTCGGCTTAGCACCTCCCTTGCCGAACACCACAGGTGGCGTCACGAATCACTTATAACCTTTATTCCCAACTCAACCCCTTTTACATGGGCGCCCAGGGCCATGGACCGGGTCACCGCTGCTGTGACAATCCCCTCTGAGAGAACGGCCCGGTAACGAGTACCCCACAGCCCTGGGAGGACGACCCAACTTCATAAATACAATATAGTTTAATTTTATAGACTAATAATTTAATGTTTCAATACATATAACAGTAAATTATACAACAGGTAAACAAAAGAGAATTCAAATGATCACCCTGGGAATAGGAAGAAGGGTAAAACAGGTTATTGGTCATAGTGCATGAATCAAATATATAGGAATTTCATGCCTCAGAGTTTCATAAATTAAGTAAATTTTACACTGAAACCCCACCTAATTCTGAAGGATAGACAAAGTGCTTAGGCTGAAATCAGGAAACACACCTGAGTGTAAACTAAACATGATTAATTATGCCATAATGGCAAAATGAAGACAGAAAAATAAGGTGCATGTGCAAGGTATCAAAATAAAATGACTCTTAACCATAGTAATATGCAATTGCATCAACCAAACTTCCCAAGGGACTGACCCAGACGCACGTATCAACAGGGATCTGACCCATGTCCAATTGCAATGAGCTGTCATCAATAGACATAAAAGGATTCATTTTTAACTAATTGAATTTGTTATGCATACAGTTTTGATTAAAAATTTACATACCCCAGCAGAATTTTTTCTTACTTGGCCTTTTTTCAGAGAATATGAATGATAACACCAAACCTTTTTCTCCATTCATGGATAGTCGTTGAGTGAAGCTATTTATTGTCAAACTACTGTGTTTTCTCTTTTTAAATCATAATGACAAACAAAAGCATCCAAATTACCCTGATAAAAAGATCACATACCCCATTTCATAATACCATGTATTGTCCCCTCTAACATCAATGACAGCTTGAAGTCTTTTGTGGTAGTTGTGGGTAAGGTTCTTTATTTTCTCAGATGGTAAAGCTGCCCACTGTTCTTGGCAAAAAGCCTCCAGTTCCTGTAAAGTCCTGGGCTGTCTAGCATGAACTGTGCGCTTGAAATCTCCCCAGAGTGGCTCAATGATGTTGTGGTCAGGAGACTGAGATGGCTACTCCAGAACCTTCACATTGTTCTGCAGTAGCCAATGACAGATCGACTTGGCCTTGTGTTTTGGATTGTTGTCATGTTAGAACATCCAAGTACATCCCATGCGCAGCTTTAGGACTGATGATTGCAAATTTGCCTCCAATATTTGCTGATAATGTGCTGCGTTAATCTTTCTTTCAAATTTGACCAAGTCTCATTTGTCTTTATAGCACACACATCCCCAAAACATCAATGACATACCTCCGTGCTTTACAGTAGGAATGGTGTTTCTTTCATCATAGGCCTTGTTGACCTGTCTCCAAATGTGACGTTTATGGTTGTGGCAAAAAAGTTCAATTTTGGTCTCATCACTCCAAATTACCTTGTTCCAGAGGTTTTGAGGTTTGTTTCTGTGCTGTTTTGCTCATTGTAGGCAAGATACTTTGTGGCATTTGCACAGTAATGGTTTTCTACTGGTGACTCAACCATGCAGCCCACTTTTCTTCAAGTGCCTCCTTATCGTGCATTTGAAATAGCCACATTACTAGTTTTCAGAGAGTTTAGATTTTCATCTGATGTTATTTGTGGGATTTTCCATGCATTCCGAACAATTTTCTTGTCAGTAATAGATGAAATATTTGTTGGTCTACCTGACCGTGGTTTTGTTTTTTAAGAGAACCTGATTTTCCATTTGTTAAATCACAGTTTGAATGCTGCTGACTGGCATTATCAGTTCCTTGGATACCTTTTTGTATCCCTTTCCTGTTTTATGCAGGTCAACTACTTTTTTCCATAGATCTGTTGACAATTCTTTTGCTTTCCCCATTACTCACAATCCAGAAATGTCAGTGGCTGCATGAAAGATGCAAGAGTCTGTCTGCATCCCAGAAACTCACTTAGCTTTTATACACATACACTGATTACAAGCAAATAGGTCACAGGTGATGATTAGTGTTGAGCGATACCTTCCGATATCGGGAAATATCGGATCGGATTGGATCGGACCAATACCCAAAAAGTATCGGATATCGCCGATTCAGATACCGAAAACCAATGCAAGTCGATGGGACAGAAATATCGGAATTAAAATAAACCCTTTCTTTCCTTGTAGATTAATTCTACATGAAGGAAAACAACTAAGAATAATGTAGAATGTATTGGGGGAGGTGGATGAGACATTAAAGGCATAGAGGTTTAGCCCAATCAAATGGAATAACAGGAATTATTTTTTTTTTTTAAGACGTTCGGAGTTACAAAGATATTGACTATGTTAAAGAGGTTGTGTAGCAACAGAGGGAGATGTTCAGAAAAGGCACATATTGGCGGAGTGTTGGAACAGAGTGCTTCATTTAGCTTGGAGGTTGACTGAGCCCCTGACCCGGAGGACACGGCACGGATGCGGGCACCTGTATGCACAACAGACTGTGAGTAAAGCTTTGGAACTACATGCCATGGTGTCCTCCAGTTATTCCTGCGCCAAAACACTCATCACTGCTACATCTCTGTGCCTGGCACTGCACCATCTGCGTATCTTCACTACCTCTCCATCTACACTGCCCTGGGACTACAGCCCTACCTGTGGAGGGCTACAGCATCAAAGCTGCACCACACCATCTGTCCAAGAGGATCTGTCTGCAGCGTCGGCTTAACATATTCATTGCCGAACACCACAGGTGGTGTCACGAATCATTCACTCATAAACTTTAATCATCATCTACACATTCAACATTTCCCTTTTACAATGGATGCCCAGGGCCACAGACCGGGTCACAGCTACCGTGACATCTCCCATTGAAACCAACAGGCCCGGTACCGAGTACCCCATCAGCCCTGGCGGGCGATCCAACTTGGCGGAAATACATAACAGAACAGGTTGTCCAGGCTTTTCACATAATCTCAGTGCATATCTAGGCTGCAGAATGCTGACAATAAGTAATCTATCTACCTTCTGTGGCTAGTCTGCACGGTTTCCAAGATATCATCTCTTGCTTCTAAGATAAACGTCCGGGGGCTGTGTTCTGGCATTGAAATGAGAACTTGTCGTTTCCTCCTCCCTCACTAGTTTCACTTTCCATAGATCACTGTTCAGCGTGTGTTTGGGGGAGGAGCAGCTGGGTGGTCTGCTCGCAGCCAATCACAGCCATGCCATTATTTAACATGTCTACATGCTTAATAGGATGTGCCCACACTTCTTAGGATTCCTCATTGGCTGAATCAAATCAAACTGGCTCATAGCATTATGGGAACTTCCGATTCCGGTATTCGATATGCAAAAAGTATCGGAACTCAGTATCGGAATGCCGATACCGCGAATATCGGCCGATACCCGATATTTGCAGTATCGGAATGCTCAACACTAGTGATGTACACTCATTCTCCAACACCCTTTCCTAGCCAGCCTGGGATGAGGCCAGACTCCCTAAGGGTACAACAAGATGCCCTGACTGAACTGGTGTGTGCTGGGTACGAGTGTTAGAGTCCTGGGTAGTGCTCCCTCTTTACCTGAGAGTGGGATGAGGTGCAGCATCCTCTGTGGCGACTGGACCCTCAGGTGTGTCACACATTCACCTTTCTTTGCTGTGCCATACACTAGTTCTATAAATTGTTTTGGGGTAAAAAATAAAAAAATACAGGCCACATATTGAACAGTGTGGTATCTCCGTCAGATGCCTGGTCTATCTGTGGGCTACAAATTGTTGCATTTCAGGTCTATATTCCACTGTATTTGCTGTGTCTTACCCTAGTTATTGACACTAATTTGATAACAAAAAATAATTTTTTACCTACTTTCCAGATATTTTAAAGTGTGGTTTTCCCGCACACAGATCACATATAAGTTTGCTCCCAATTCAGCCATTTGTATTAAACATGCAAAATATTGTAGTCCATTTAAAATGGGCAAGGTGCGTGGCAAGGGACGGGGAAGTGGATGTAATGTGATGGTGCATGCAGATGCCGAGGCCGTGGGCAAGCTGAAATTGTGCCACAACAAACACCCACATCTTCTCGCAAGAACTTCTTGTCCGAATTCAGCAGTGTCAAAAGTTTGTTGGTTGGATAGCAGATAAAGCTTCCAGTCACTTTTCCACCACCACCAGCACTCTGTCTTCCACACAGTCAAGTCTGAGTAGCCGTGAGTCTGGACCACATATTCCTCACCCTGACCTTTCTTCCTTCCACCATGCTGAGTGCCCAGAGACAACTGATCCCACACTTGGACAATCCGAAGAGCTGTTCACCTTTCCATTTACAGATTCGGGCCTCTGACCTGGTCCACTTGAAGCATGGCAAAATAAAACCGCATGTAGCGATGCCCAAATATTTGAGCAGCCACGTTCACATGAAGGCAACGATGAGAATGTGTCACAAGGGGTGGACGATGATGAGACAATTGCCAGCAAGTCAGGAGGAGGACCAGGGTGCGGAAGTGGAAGCCAAGGTGGTGGATGATATAGTAACTGACCCAACCAGACAGGAGGACATGCAGAGCGAGGACAGCAGCACACAGGGGAAGGGAGGCACAGCACCAAAGCAGGCAGGAAGAAGCAGTGTGGTGGCCGCAGACAGAAGGCGGGCAACCATTCCTCATAACACCAACATGACAGAAGTTGGCAGTACAACTGTTAGGTCTTCCCGAGTCTGGCTGTTTTTTAAAGACTGCTGATAACTCCAAACAGGCCATTTGCACCATCTGCCATGTCCGCATCAGCAGGGGCAGCAAAACTCATAGCCTGCCTACCACCAGCAGGATCAGGCACATGGCAGCAAAGCACCCAACTTTGTGGACCAAACCCCAGGCTCCAAGAACACTGTCTGTGGGTGAATACACTGCTTTTTCCACTGTTTTCCACTGTTGTGCGTGCAAGCCAATCCCCTTTCCATGGTGCATGCGAAGATGCCTCCTGCCCTTCACCTGTCGTTGCCCACACTCAACTATTACCATCATCAAGCACGTCCACATCCTTGTCCCAGTGCAGCCTTCAGTTGTCCATACCCCAGTCATTGGAACGCACGCGTAAATATGCAACCAATGCCCCACAGCCCACAGTACTAAATTCACACATTTCTTGTCTGCTTGCGGTCGAAATGTTGCCTTTTATGCTTGTGGAGATGGAAGCCTTCCCCAACCTGATGTAAAAAGTTGAAAGCCACTTGTGCCTCTGGAGACCAGAACAATGTTTTGGTCTTTGTGAGTGAAGTGATTAGTGAAAAGATTTTTGTAAAGTTTTTAATGAAACTTCTGTAGAAATTTGCAAATCCTATAAAGTTCTGCACGTATTTTAAGTTTCTTGGGGTAGGACTGTCAACTACCACTCTGATTTTACTGCGCTCCATGCTCAGACCTTCTGGTGAAATGATATATCCCAGAAATTGAGTTCAGATAATCAAAATGTCCATATCTAGTTCTAAAGATGGTTTTCCACTCATCTCCTGGGCAGATTTGTATGCGATTATAAGCCCTTCTTATATAGAGTTTGATAAAAATTCTGGCAGAATGCAGTCTCTCCAGCAACTCAGGAATTAAAGGGTAATGATTTTTAATGATAATCTTATTTATTTCCCTGCTATCAATACATGGCCACAGGGTTGAGTCCTTCTTTTCTACAAATAACAAGGGTGCTCCTGCTGGCGAAGAAGAAGGCTGAATGAAGCCTTTCTCTAAATTTTCATCTAGGTATTGTTTTAGTACTTTTAATTTTGGCAAGGAAATATTATAAATTTGCCCAAACGGAATGGATGCTCCAGGAAGCAATTCAATGGGACAGTCGTAAAAACGATGAGGAGGCAGTGGATTGACTTTCTTCTAACTACAGGTCTCACTGAACTACTGGTACTGAGGTGGTAGTTCATCATATTTCTGATGAGAAATCTCAGATACTTGAATTTGTTTGTAAACACATACATTAGAATGTCAATTGTTCTTACAGTACTCAGGGAGAAAGTTAATGGTCCCCTATGCCCATTTGATAGACCGGTTATGGATTGAAAACAAGGAAATTCCTGGAATAACTGGAAATTTTGGAGATGAAATAAGATGAAAACTAACTGTTTCACAATGATTTGGTTGAATACTGATTTCAAGTTCAATTGTCTCGTGAGTAACAGGTCCAGATAAAAGTGATCCATCCACATTTTCCCTATCTATTGGCATGGATTTAGTCCTACTTGCAATGTTATTATCAAGTGTGAATTGTAAGTCCTTGTAAGTCCATGAAATACACTCCTGCTCTAGAATCTAACATGGCAGAGCATTGTATTTTTGGGCTCACAATTATGACCTGCATGGGAATGCCAAACTAGAAGATAGTGATTGCTCTTTGCCCTTATCCTGCATTACAGATGAGATGGTCTGCATAAACGAATCTAGCCATTCAGAAATTGCTTGCAGTTTTGACATTTGTGAAGGTTATGGTCCTTGTATTAGAAAAATTAATGGCAAAATGTCCAGAGCCCCCACAACAGAGGAAAACATTCTCTGTACTTTGCCTTACCTTCTGTACTGCAGAAAGATTTTTGGATGACATCAATTTGTATAGACTCAGGCACGCTTTCCAATTCCTGTTGTTTTTTTTAATACTGACGGAGTTAATGACAAGTTAGGGTTATTTCCAAATATTCAAGTCTTTCCTTTCTTCGTTCATTGAGTCTCTGATCAATTTGGATGCAAAATTGAATAAAGTCCTCTAAATTATCAAGAGTCTCGACCCTTGCAAGTTCATCCTTTATTAGCTCTGATAATCCTTGGCGAAATGAGCTCCTCTGGGCAGCTAAATTCCATGTAATATCCTGCCACCCAACAGCGTAATTCGGCGGTATATTCAGCTACAGAGCACTACCCTTGACGTAGTTTATGCAATTTGGTTTCAGCTTTTTCACAACAATTTCCGTCATCAAACACTTGATCCATAGCTGCGATGAAGGAAACTAAGTCATTAAGGAGGTCAGAATTATTTTCCATATAAAGTGATGTCGGTTCAAGAGCCTCATCAGTCAGGAGATTAATGTGGAAAATAACTCTACTCCTGTCACTGGTAAATGGACATGGTTGCATCTGAAAATAGAAGGCATTGATTTAGGAATCCACAGTAATGTTAACAATCCCCACTGAACATTGCGGGCAGCAGCATGCATGCATTTGATTCTGGGCCAGAGTTGTGGAAATCCAAAAGTTGCCTCTGCAACTCAATAATTTATTTTTGCTAACCCAAAACTTGAGTTTGCAACTTAGAAAATTTGTCTTGTTATATGGCCCCAAAATTCTGAAGTGCAGCAATTCATTGCCTCAGTTGCATTGCAACAGACTCCATTTTGTGAGCAAGATTATTCTGTTATGGAATGACCTGGGTTGGAGTAGTGGTATTGCAACCACTTGGGACAGCACCAGCAGTTGGTGTGGTCAGGGAAAACCACACAGGAACAGCAATGTAGTTTAAAGGAACAGCACGAAGCATGGTCAGGGGTAGCCAATAAGTACACACAGGAAGCTAGGTGTAGTAGTGAAATTCTGCAGCAGCTTCCACAACCACATGAAGTGTGTTTTTAGGGCAGTCATAGGTATTTGCAATTTTAACATTGGGTTTGGGTTTTTATTGTTTAGTCCCATCTATTTTTGGGAGAATTTTGGGAAAAAACATTTTTAAAGAAAATTTTTAAAAAGTTTTTTGAGAAATTTTCAAAAAAATTTCAAAAATTTTAAGAAATTTAAAAATTTAAAAAATTAATTTCTTGTTTAATAAAGTTGTTCTAACAAATTTTTTTTAACAAATATCAACTTTTTTATGCATTTCAGAAATTACATGTGCTAACTCCTCCCAGGTGTTTATTTGGTGATTTTTCCATATAATCCTGTAAGTGGGGATGGTACCAATGCTCCATCCACCATCTTTAACATACAGATAGTAATGTCAGGACATAGTGTAATAGCCAGTATTCTGTTTCAGGTAGATCATAGAATTATTAAAAAACATGCGAATGCGGGATGTCTGCCCATTCACTTATATATATATATATATATATATTATTTATACAGTGTTGGCCAAAAGTATTGATACCCCTGCAATTCTGTCAGATAATACTCAGTTTCTTCCTGAAAATGATTGCAAACACAAATTCTTTGGTATTATTATCTTCATTTAATTTGTTTTAAATGAAAAAACACAAAAGAGAATGAAGCAAAAAGCAAAACATTGATCATTTCACACAAAACTCCAAAAATGGGCCAGACAAAAGTATTGGCACCCTCAGCCTAATACTTGGTTGCACAACCTTTCGCCAAAATAACTGCGACCAACCGCTTCCGGTAACCATCAATGAGTTTCTTACAATGCTCTGCTGGAATTTTAGACCATTCTTCTTTGGCAAACTGCTCCAGGTCCCTGATATTTGAAGGGTGCCTTCTCCAAACTGCCATTTTTAGATCTCTACACAGGTGTTCTATGGGATTCAGGTCTGGACTCATTGCTGGCCACCTTAGAAGTCTCCAGTGCTTTCTCTCAAACCATTTTCTAGTGCTTTTTGAAGTGTGTTTTGGGTCATTGACCTGCTGAAAGACCCATGACCTCTGAGGGAGACCCAGATTTCTCACACTGGGCCCTACATTATGCTGCAAAATTTGTTGGTAGTGTTCTGACTTCATAATGCCATGCACACGGTCAAGCAGTCCAGTGGCAGAGGCAGCAAAGCAACCCCAAAACATCAGGGAACCTCCGCCATGTTTGACTGTAGGGACAGTGTTATTTTCTTTGAATGCCTCTTTTTTTCTCCTGTAAACTCTATGTTGATGCCTTTGCCCAAAAAGCTCTACTTTTGTCTCATCTGACCAGAGAGCATTCTTCCAAAACGTTTTAGGCTTTTTCAGGTAAGTTTTGGCAAACTCCAGCCTGGCTTTTTTATGTCTCGGGGTAAGAAGTGGGGTCTTCCTGGGTCTCCTACATACAGTCCCTTTTCATTCAGATGCCGACGGATAGTATGGGTTGACACTGTTGTACCCTCGGACTGCAGGGCAGCTTGAACTTGTTTGGATGTTAGTCGAGGTTCTTTATCCAACATCCGCACAATCTTGGGTTGAAATCTCTTGTCAATTTTTCTTTTCCGTCCACATCTAGGGAGGTTAGCCACAGTGCCATGGGCTTTAAACTTCTTGATGACACTGCGTACGGTAGACACAGGAACATTCTGGTCTTTGGAGATGAACTTGTAGCCTTGATATTGCTCATGCTTCCTCACCATTTGGTTTCTCAAGTCCTCAGACAGTTCTTTGGTCTTCTTTCTTTTCTCCATGCTCAATGTGGTACACACAAGGACACAGGACAGAGGTTGAGTCAACTTTAAAGCAATGTCAACTGGCTGCAAGTGTGATTTAGTTATTGCCAACACCTGTTAGGTGCCACAGGTAAGTTACAGGTGCTGTTAATTACATAAATTAGAGAAGCATCACATGATTTTTCGAACAGTGCCAATACTTTTGTCCACCCTCTTTTTTTATGTTTGGTGTGGAATTATATCCAATTTGGCTTTAGGACAATTCTTTTTGTGTTTTTTCATTTAAGACAAATTAAATGAAGATAATAATACCAAAGAATATGTGTTTGCAATCATTTTCAGGAAGAAACTGAGTATTATCTGACAGAATTGCAGGGGTGTCAATACTTATGGCCAACACTGTATATATATATATATATATATTATATTACATATATACACCAATTTACATATTTTTATAGGTTTACATTCTTTCACACAACAATTGTAACCCTCAGGGATGGATTTAGGGATGGCTAAACAGTAGTTTTATCTCTGTAAAGTGAGGATCATGATGTAAAGTTGCTGAACTGGTTTGGCCATACATATACAGTGGGGAAAAAAAGTATTTAGTCAGTCAGCAATAGTGCAAGTTCCACCACTTAAAAAGATGAGAGGCGTCTGTAATTTACATCATAGGTAGACCTCAACTATGGGAGACAAACTGAGAAAAAAAAATCCAGAAAATCACATTGTCTGTTTTTTTTTCATTTTATTTGCATATTATGGTGGAAAAAAAGTATTTGGTCAGAAACAAGCAATCAAGATTTCTGGCTCTCACAGACCTGTAACTTCTTCTTTAAGAGTCTCCTCTTTCCTCCACTCATTACCTGTAGTAATGGCACCTGTTTAAACTTGTTATCAGTATAAAAAGACACCTGTGCACACCCTCAAACAGTCTGACTCCAAACTCCACTATGGTGAAGACCAAAGAGCTGTCAAAGGACACCAGAAACAAAATTGTAGCCCTGCACCAGGCGGGGAAGACTGAATCTGCAATAGCCAACCAGCTTGGAGTGAAGAAATCAACTGTGGGAGCAATAATTAGAAAATGGAAGACATACAAGACCACTGATAATCTCCCTCGATCTGGTGCTCCACGCAAAATCCCACCCCATGGGGTCAGAATGATCACAAGTACGGTGAGCAAAAATCCCAGAACCACGCGGGGGGACCTAGTGAATGAACTGCAGAGAGCTGGGACCAATGTAACAAGGCCTACCATAAGTAACACACTACGCCACCATGGACTCAGATCCTGCAGTGCCAGACGTGTCCCACTGCTTAAGCCTGTACATGTCCGGGCCCATCTGAAGTTTGCTAGAGAGCATTTGGATGATCCAGAGGAGTTTTGGGAGAATGTCCTATGGTCTGATGAAACCAAACTGGAACTGTTTGGTAGAAACACAACTTGTCGTGTTTGGAGGAAAAAGAATACTGAGTTGCATCCATCAAACACCATACCTACTGTTAAGCATGGTGGTGGAAACATCATGCTTTGGGGCTGTCTCTCTGCAAAGGGGCCAGGACGACTCATCCGGGTACATGAAAGAATGAATGGGGCCATGTATCGTGAGATTTTGAGTGCAAACCTCCTTCCATCAGCAAGGGCATTGAAGATGAAACGTGGCTGGGTCTTTCAACATGACAATGATCCAAAGCACACCGCCAGGGCAACGAAGGATTGGCTTCGTAAGAAGCATTTCAAGGTCCTGGAGTGGCCTAGCCAGTCTCCAGATCTCAACCCTATAGAAAACCTTTGGAGGGAGTTGAAAGTCCGTGTTGCCAAGCGAAAAGCCAAAAACATCACTGCTCTAGAGGAGATCTGCATGGAGGAATGGGCCAACATACCAACAACAGTGTGTGGCAACCTTGTGAAGACTTACAGAAAACATTTGACCTCTGTCATTGCCAACAAAGGATATATCACAAAGTATTGAGATGAAATTTTGTTTCTGACCAAATACTTATTTTCCACCATAATATGCAAATAAAATGAAAAAAAAAAACAGACACTGTGATTTTCTGGATTTTTTTCTCAGTTTGTCTCCCATAGTTGAGGTCTACCTATGATGTAAATTACAGACGCCTCTCATCTTTTTAAGTGGTGGAACTTGCACTATTGCTGACTGACTAAATACTTTTTTTCCCCACTGTATACCGATGTGGGAAGGACTGCGTCATATGGGTCAGTGTAATGGATAATCCAGGGGTGTATAGCGCTGCAGGGAGGTGTGTTTATTTAAAAGACAGCAGCAGCGGGGCAGCCATACCTTGAGAAAGAGGGATGGTACCCTCAAAACGCGTTGGGAATTGGCCCCTGCATGTGTCCGTCTTCACGGACTGGTGACGTCACCGATTAACCACGCCCCCGCTCGCAACGCTATCGCACGGCGGTGCTTTCAGCCCAACTACACCGCCCACAGTCATCCTGCAAGCATGCAGAGGACTGCATCTACACTGCACTCGCCTCTGGACACCTGGATTCACTCTTAGGACTGCACTGCATATGGACGGATCTGGCACTGGCACTTTATAATTCCAGTAAGTGCTTAAACGCCTTAGAATGTGCAGATATACCTTTTCATTGCGGACAGTTCTATATTTCATCTGCTATTAGCGCAGCAGCACCATTGGGGGTTTTTCCCACAGGAACCAGGTGATGTTGTAAAGTATTCTAGTTTACTGAGATAATGACTTTTGGGTTTTCATTGGCTGTAAGCCATAATCATCAACATTAACAGAAATAAACACTTGAAATAGATCACTCTGTTTGTATTGACTCTATATAATATATGAATTTCACTTTTTGTATTGAAGAACAGAAATAAATTAACTTTTTGATGATATTCTAATTCTGTGAGAAGCACCTGTACAGTACATGCTAGCAAGCAATATTTTATTTTATCTATCTTTTTTGCTTTAAATTTATTTGAAAGAATAATATTTTATTGTGGCATGCTCTATAAATCTTACTGTGAATGTTTAAGTTAGCCATGTTGTTTCCTTATTTCAGCTGCTATGAAGTGATTTGTGATTCAGATTGTTCATTTTGTATACAATGAGATTTCAATACTGATATTATGCATAAGGAATGCCTTTGGGAAAATAAGAAAAGAATAGGTTCTTATAAATATTAAGTGATGCAGTAGCACTTCTGGAAAATGTAATCTGAATGCCTCAGGTCTTATTTTTGTAACAATTCTAGTTTTAAACAATTTGCAGTCAATTTGCCTTTTTTTATAATTCTATATTTATATAATTTTTGATGCCCTGTTGGTGTTGTTTTGTTTATGGTGTTTTATCTTTACAGTTATGTAAATAATGTCTATCAAATCAAAATTGTGTCTTCACTAAGAAGAACAAAATTTAAAATGTCCAAATCAATTTTAATTTTATACTGGGAAAGAAATACTTGACGCTGTACTGCACTAAAAACAGATAATGTGATAACGCAGTTTATAGATATATTAACCCCTTAAGGACCAAGCCATTTTGTAGGTTAATGACCAGGCCTTACTTTTGAAATCAGACCACTATCACTTTATGTGCTTATAACTCTGGAAAGCTTCAGCGGTTCCTGCTGATTCTGAGAATGTTTTTTCATGACATATTGTACTTCATGTTATTGGTAAAATTTCTTTGATACGACTTGCATTTATTTATAAAAAAAAAGGAAATATGACAGACTTTTAAAATTTTGCAATTTTCAAACTTTTAATTTTTATGCCCTTCAATCAGAGAGATATGTCACAAAAAATAGTTAAGAAATAACATTTCCCACATGCCTACTTTATATCAGCACAATTTTGGAACAATTTTTTTTTGTTAGGAAATTATAAGGGTTAAAAGTTGACCAGCGATCTCATTTTTCCAACAAAATTTACAAAACCATTTTTTTAGGGGTCACCTCACATTTGAAGTGAGTTTGGGGGGTCAATACAACAGAAAATATCCAAAAGTGACAGCATTCTAAAAACTGCACCCCTCAAGGTGTTCAAAACCACATTCAAGAAGTGTTTTAACCCTTTAGATACTTCACGAGAATTGAAGCAATGTGGAAGGAAAAAAATGAACATTTAACTTTTTTCCCCAAAATTTTTCTTCTGACACAAGTTTTTTTATTTTGTCAAGGGTATCAGGAGTAAATGAACCACAATATTTGATGTGCAATTTCTCCTGCGTACACCGACATCCCATGTGTGGATGAAGACCAATCTTTAGGCGCACGGCAGTGCTCCGAAGGGAAGGAGCATCATTTGAGATTTTGAATGTCAAATTGGCTGGAATCGAGAACAGACGCCATGTCGCATTTGGAGAGCCCCTGATGTACTTGAACAGTGGAAAGCCCCCATAAGTGACCCCATTTTGTAAACTAGACCCCCCAAGGAACTTATATAAATGTGTGGTGAGCACTTTGAACCCACAAGGGCTTCACAGAAGGTTATAACATAGAGCCGTAAATTAAAAAATCATATTTTTTCTACAAAAATGATCTTTTCACCCCCAATTTTTATTTTCCCAAGGGTAACATAACAGCAAAAGTTATTGTGAAATTTGTCCTGAGTATGCTACCCATATGTGGGGGTAAACCACTATTTGGGCGCATGGCAGAGCTCAGAAGGGAAGGAGCGCCGTTTGACTTTTTTGGCTGGAATTGAAATCGGACGCCATGTCGCGTTTGGAGAGCCCCTGATGTGCCTAAACAGTGGAAACCCTTAAAAATTGACCCCCTTTTGGAAACCAGACCCCCCAAGGAACTTAACGAGATGTGTATTGAGAGCTCTGAAACCTCACGGGCTTCACAGAAGTTTATAACATAGAGCCGTAAAATAAAAAAAAAATCATCTTTTTCCACAAAAATGACCTTTTTATCCCCAATTTTCCCAAGGGTAACAGGACCCCAAAAGTAACTGTGTAATTTGTCCTGAGTATGCTGATACTTGATATGTGGGGGTTAACCACTGTGTGGGTGCATGGCATAGCTCGGAAGAGAAGGAGCGCTGTTAGACTTTTTCAATGCAAAATTGGCTAGAATTGAGATAGGATGCTATGTCACGTTTGGAGAGCCCCTGATGTGCCTAAACAGTGTAAACCACCCACAAGTGACACTATTTTGGAAACTAGACCCCCAAGGAGCTTATCTAGGTGTGTGGTGAGCACTTTGAACCCCCAAGTGCTTCACAGAAGTTTATAACGTAGAGCCATGAAAATAGAAAAGACATATTTTTTCCACAAAAATGATTTTGCACCCAAATTGTTATTTTCACAAGAGTAACAGGAGAAATTTGACCCCAAAAGTTGTTGTACAATTTGTCCTGAGTACGCTGATATCCCATGTGTAGGGTGGAACCACTGTTTGGGTGTATGGCAGAGCTCAGAAGGGAAGTAGCGCAGTTTTGGAATGCAGACTTTGATGGAATGGTCTGAGGGCGTCATGTTGTGCTTGCAGAGCCCCAGATGTGCCTACACAGTTGAAAACCCCCACAAATGACCCCATTTTGGAGACTAGACCCCCAAGGAGCTTATCTAGATGTGTGGTGAGCACTTTGAACCCCAAAGTGCTTCACATAAGTTTTTAACGTAGAGCCTTGAAAATAAAAGAAATCATATTTTTTTCCACAAAAATTATCTTTTTGCCCCAAAATTTTTATTTTCACAAAGGTACCAGGAGAAATTAGACCCACATAGTTGTTGTGCAATTTGTCCCGAGTACACTGACACCTCATATGTGGAGGCCTTACTGCGATCTTTGGGAGGCAGAATGAACAAATCCACAAAAGGTGAAGAATTGGCTTTATTTTTTTATGCCGTTCCTCATGTAGTATTTGTGATTAGGCGACTTTATTCCTCGAGTTGGTGCGATTACAGCGATATCAGATTTATACCCTTTTTTCATGTTTAGCTTCTGTCACACACTAAAAGAGGCTTTTTTGCAAGAATTTTTTGTAAGAAATTTTTGCATCACCGTATTTTGAGAGCTATGATTTTTCTATATTTCATCCAACAGAGTCATGTGCAGGCTTGTTTTTTACGGGACCAGCTGACGTTTTTATTGGTACAATTTTCAGGCACATAAAATTGTTTGATTGCTTTCTATTCCGATTTTTGTGGAGGCAGAATGAACAAAAATCAGCAATTCAGGAGTTTTTTTTTCTCCATTCTGCGTGTGGTAAAATTGGTAAGGCAGCTTTATTCGAGTCACTATGATTACAACGATACCTCATTTATATTTTTTTTTATGTTTTGGCATTTTTTACACAATAAAAACTTTTATAGAAAAAATAAATATTTTTGCGTCACTTTATTCTGAGAGCTATAACATTTTTATTTTTTCACTGATGAGGCTGTATGGTGGCTTGTTTTTTGCAGGACAAGATGAAGTTTTCAGCGGTACCATGTTTATTTATATCCATCTATGATGATGATACCGTTTGGAAAAAGTATAATTTGTTACCTTTTTGTGTTTTTTAACGGCGTTCACTGAAGGGGTTAACTCGGGTGATGCTTTTAAAGATGGTATTTTTACGGACGCGGTGATACCAAACGTGCATTTTTTTGCTTATTTTATTTTATTATATAAAAATGTGGATTTTTTAGAGGAAGTTTTTATTATTTTTATTTTTTAATATTTTTTTACAGATTTTTTACAAAAATGTTTGTTTTTATCTTGTTCTTTTATGGGACTTTCACTTTTTAACTTTGATTTGCAGGTATAATACATTGCAAAGATCCAGCATTGCAATGCATTATACCTATGGAGAAAGCGGCTGAGACCATGCTGTGAGCATGGTCTCAGTGGCTTTCCGTAGCTGAATGACCTGGGGGGTGTCATGACAACCCCGGGTCGTCATGGCTGAGATCGGGCCCCTGGATTACATAGCGGGGATGCCGATCTCAGGCAGAGGGAGCCCCCGACACTGCCTCCCCCTGCCTCCCCCCTGAAAGCTGCAATCACGCTCGATCGCAGCACTCAGGGGGTTAACAGCCAGGGGCGTGTGCGGACGCCACTCCTGGCTGTCAGTGCAGGAAGCTCAGCCACTGCAGCGCTGAGCTCCTGCACTTATTGGGCAGGAGATGCTGAAATTTTAGCATCTCCTGCCTGATCTCGCTGTTTGGTCAGTCAGATTGGCTGATCAATCACAGTGCTCTGGGTGCGGGGACTGACTGCAAGGGTCCCTGCACCTCTTGCCATGCCTGTTAGCTGTCATAGACAGCTGTCTGCACTGAACTGTCACTGCATGTTTACACGCAGTGACAGTTCAAATGCATGACGCGCACAACCTTTCATGGTGCGGTAAGTTATACCCGACCAAGACGGTCTGTGCATGTCAATGGATTTTAAGGGGTTAAACTGAATGTGTACTGAGTTTAAATGTGACAATATAATTTCAATAACGTTTGGCTTTATTTTTGTTTGTCTCAGCAAGTATAATTAGTCATGTTAAAATCCATCATGGTCCAATTCTTTTTTTCATCATGTGCCATTGGAGAAGAGTCACAGCACAACAAAATGAGAAAGTAGCTGATTACACCAATATTGGAAAATTTGTAGATGTTATGGGTAGTAGAAATAAGTAGTAAGAATTCTTACATAAAATTTGGTAATGCTAGAATATAGCACATTTTTACATAAAAACTAGTCATGAGCAAACGTTCTCGGATAAGATGTTATCCATGTTACACAAGCACGTGGCGCATGTGGTTCATTGACCTACAGGGCCGGATCTGCTAAGGAAGTGGTGTAGGTAAGCTGCTACCTAGCGTTTGCTGGAGCTACTGATGGGGGAGACAGCCATGAGACATGCAGTCACGAGGACCCAAACACTTTTTTGAGCATGCCGAAGGCAATTAGTTAGTACACGAACATGTTCGAATGACACCTTATCCGAGCACATTCACTCATCTGTAATAAAAACCTCTAAATGAAACTATTGGAGAAACATATGTTATTGTATGACATGGCGCTCAATGTTGACTGCTTGTATTATAACTAATAAAAAGTATATACAGCTCTCACTCTCCTGGCCAGTATGCCCACATTATTTTGGAGTTGTATGTTGTATAGTGCCAAGCATGGTGTTAACAGTTTATAGCACATTTTGCAAGAAATATTATCATTACCAGATTTTTTGCCAGCTCCTCCATGTAATGCTAATGCCTTTAATATTTTTAATCATAAGGACATGTCATATTTTTGTACTTAATAAGGCTCATTTTCATGTTTGTTTCCTAACCTTTGTACAAAGGGTGCTTTTGTGTCAATATAAAAAGTCTAAATTATATCATGCACAAATACTGAGGTTGAAGAACAAATGCTAATAAAATGCTTTATACAATTACTTAACGTTGACTTACTCCAGTTGCTCCCTTACAAGACTTCCTGTGGGACCTCTTGTGTTAGACATTATATTTATTTAGTCAAGTAGCTTAGAAATTCTGTCCTCACAGTTAGGTTCTATTCATGATATAGTGTATTTTCATTTTTTGTGAACAAAATGTGTTTCTTCCTGTCATCGTATATTTTAAAGCATATAAACTGCTAATACACATTCCCAACATTTTGCTCTCTATGAAAATAACATAATGACACAATCAGTAAAGATAGGCAAATCAGTAAAAAATTGCCTGTTTGCACAGATTTTCCGGGGAAATTTTATTTGCAGAGAAGTTATTCTCTGCGAATTTAATGTCTCTAATTATGCTCTGGCTCTAAAGAGACCCCAGAGTATGAAAAAGTAATATGTAAAAAATAAAAATACAGTAAATCCTTATAGTCACATCACTGCTCACCTTTCTGGCCCTTCCGCTTCTCACTGTCATTTGTGCATCCTGCATCGCATCATCTAATCCTGACAGTGGCGCTGAAATCTCAGAGTTACTCACATTAAGTCAGGATTTCTGGTTTTGGTGAGACCCGGGAGTGTTCTGTGCAAGTCCAGGAAAGTCACAATGTAATGAGCAAACTAGACAATTGTCCATGGTCCCCACTCCCTTAGGAGTACTCAACATTTACAGAATTTCCTACATTGACAAAATCAGTTCTGCATTATCGGTACAGTTTGTGATGGTGAGAATGTGGGACCCTTGGTGACATTACGGTCATATGACCATGATATCATCAATGATTCTTTAATATGCAGTAGTCTAGGAGGAACTGGAGAAGAAGATACAGAAAGGTAAGACCTAATCAAGCATATAATTGGCACAACCAGTGAATTAGGGTTAGCTTGTTAAAAGGGCTAATTCATCTGGATCGAACTTCTGAGCTCCTGTAGACCAATATATACAGTACAAACTGAAGGAACTGCAGACCTAAAGGTATTAGGAGATGCTTCAAAAAGGGTCTATTGTAATTTTTCACATCCATTGGTTACAGTGCAGTAAGTGCAGTATTAGAGAAAGTTTTGGGAGAAAACTCTTTATCAGACCTACAGGCTATCTTCAGTGCATCCGGATCAATGAGATTCAGGGTGCAGGTGGGATTATCCCAAACATGGATTCCCAAGATACAGCAGGATCAAGACCAACAGGAACATAGCCTATACATCTGATGAAGGGTCCTCACCTGAAACATTACATAATGCTACACTAACAGCGGTGTAACCAATGGATTTGAAAAACTGACAATAAATAAAAACTGATGCATCTCAAAGTGTCTTTTGGTGTGCAGTTCCTTTACTTAGTCTAAGAGTGGCATGTTCTGTCAACTACAGTATATATGTATGTATGTGCATGTGTCATGCATCTGGGTTGGAACCATTGAGCCTGTGCCTTGTGGTTGGCTTCTCTGTCCACCGAGCCACAGCAGATACACCATTTCTCCTGGTGTTTAGTTTCCATTATCCTTGCTTCATTTTATTATGGCAACAGGCGTTTTCATTTATTGATTTGTCTGCCCTATCACCTTTTATATTTTCTCCCTTCTGGTATTTCCTGTTGGAATTTCCTTGTTTGTTTCCTGTCCAGCCAAACAGCTGTAGTTTAAGTCAGTCAGTGAAAGACCAGCTAGGGTTTCTCTTTCTACTGCATATGTTTCTTAGTCCTGCACTTCAGTTTCTCTTTACAAAGTAGACAGCTTGTTCTCTAACATTACCTACTTAATCCTCTCTTTTTGTATTTCATGGTTTGTTATATTCACTCTGGGATCGCTTCCTATTGTGATGTAGCACTGTCATTTACTTGGGGAATTCTCGCTTGCAGCCACAAAAAAAAAAATCACATCCGGCACAGGGTTTTCATCAAATCAAAACAGTCCATGCGGTTTATTCACACCTCATAAACCACAGCAGCAACAGAAAGTTCACTTAACAGCATTACCAGCATAGCGTCCATTACAGAGTTTCCCTCTGTCAGCAATGTCCAGCATACACAGGCTCTTCAGCCTTCCTAATAATCTCACCCACATCAGGGTTCTCTCATGGCTGTTCTTCCATGCTGCATGCATTCATTCCCTCCAGGGAACTTTCAGGCTCTGGCAGCCATTACACACAGCCACACACAGGCTGTTAGCCAGGAGACAATCCTGCACACGGGACCTTCCACTCTGGACCAACCAGGTCCCTGCATTCACCACATGTGACCTACCCTGGCCACATTATATGGTCTATAGCTAACCGGTGGGCTTACAGTGGGGGAAGCGATGTAGCATTGCTGACTACCTTCATTTGGAGCAGGTGCACATGTGGTGCGTGAGGTTTGGTAGTCCGTCCACGCTTGCAAGTTCATGGTGGTTAAATGTCTAAGCATGCAACCGGTATTCATATTTCTCAGATTTTTCCCTTGGCTAAAGGTCTTTGCGCACTTCTTACAGATAACCTTTGCCTGATCATTATTATTTTGTTCAAAAAAGTGCCACACTGCATTCTTCCTACTATGGAAGACATCTTGAGGCCTTGCACACTGTGCTAATTTGACCGTCTGGCCAAGCTGTCCTGCAACTCTTTTGGTTTTTGTAACCCATTTTTGGACTGCTCCGGGCCTGCCAGATAACAGCTGTTGCGATGTCGTTGCCTGCTGCACATCCTCCTCCTCCTCTTCTGAGCTATTGGCAGCGGCACCCTCTTCCCCCCAATGGATGCCAATTTGGGTCAACAAATGGGTCATCCATCACCTCCTCTTCAATTTCATGTGCATCTTCCTCTGTGTCTCCATGTAAGGTGGTATAGTATGCGGGAAGGGGCACCTGAGTTTCATCAGGGTCAGATTCTGGCTCAGTACAATGCGAGGACAATGTAGTGCTCTGAGTGAATGTACCAGCAGAAAAATCTAGCAGTGGCTGTGCATCAGTGCACTCCATGTCAGATTCATCTTGGACTGGGGAATTCACTATTTGACTTGATAACCCAGGCATGGTATGTGAAATGAGCTCCATGGAGTAATCTGTAGTGTGGCCTGCCGCATCCTTCACTTTTGGTAGGGGTGAAGGACACAAGGAAAGGTGTTGCTCCTGACCAGGAGCCTCGACTGACGACTCAGTGCTTTTATTTTTTGAAACTTCAGAAGAGGAGGCGATAGAGCTGGAGGCTGTGTCAGCAATGTAAGCCAAAACTTGTTCCTGAAGCTCCAGCTTTAAAAGCGGTTTACCTACTCCCAGAAAAGGGAGCCTTGGAGGCCTTGTGGAGCCAGATGATGACGCAGGCTCAACACCTCCTGCCTTAGGTGCTATTGTGCTTTTGCCACTACCAGCAGATGCACCACCACCACCATCAGCACCAGCAGGCAACCCCTGCCCACGTTCACGGCCTCTTCCACCATACTTGCTCATTTTTGGGAACATGTACCCAAAATACCACCAGCTATATGGTACTGTAAAACAAGGTACAAGGTGTATATAGTATTGGGGAGAATTTGAATCTCCCTAGAGATTTTAGGAGGCTGAACAATTATCTCAGGCCCACTATAGATTACACCTCAATTTAACTGGCTGAAATTGGCTGGTGTATGACAAAGTACAAGGTGTATATACTATTGGGGAGAATTTGAATCTCCCTAGAGATTTTAGGAGGCTGAACTATTATCTCAGGCCTACTATAGATTACACCTCAATTTAACAGGCTGAAATTGGTTGGTGTATGACAAAGTACAAGGTGTATATACTATTGGGGAGAATTTGAATCTCCCTAGAGATTTTAGGAGGCTGAACTATTATCTCAGGGCCACTATAGATTACACCTCAATTTAACAGGCTGAAATTGGCTGGTGTATGACAAAATACAAGGTGTATATAGTACTGGGGAGAATTTGAATCTCCCTAGAGATTTTAGGAGGCTGACAATGATGCTCTCAGTCCAAGAATGGACGCAGGCAGCCTAATAAGCAGGACTGCTGCACACAAAAGTGTGGAAAAATGAACGCTTGGTAACTGTGCAGAAAAGAGAAAGAAAAGTATTTTTGCTTTTAAAAAAGCAGTTTGCACAGCAGTGTGCAAACAGCAATGCAGCTATCAGGCATCCTTATAAGGCAGCCTAATAACCAACAGAGCTGATGCACAAAAATATAGCCTCCCCTGTCACTGCACACAAACTGTTGTGTTGTACAGTGAAAACCGCTACCAGCAGAAGCTGTTTGTTTGTTCTTCTTCCCTGCCTAATGCTCTCCCTTATCCAGAATCAGCAGCAGCAACCTCTCCCTATGCTAAGATCGGCAGAAGTAAGATGGCGGTCAGCGTGCACGCCCTTTTATAGCCCCTGTGACGCCACACATAGCAAGCCAATCACTTGCATGCCCTTCTCAAAGATGCTGGTGACTGCTGCCCATGTCATTGCGTCGCCCACAGTGTGCATCCTCCATCATTGGATGAAAAAGGGCACTGGAAGCATCATTTGAAACACGACTTGGTGCTCAGGTCACCGACCTCGTGGCTGATCTCACGCTATGGTCGGATTTCGTTTCATGAAACCCGACTTTAGCGAAAGTCGGCTACTTATGAATTTGACCGACCCGTTTCGCTCAACTCTACTTTTGACGTCTCTTGCAATCCTCAATTCATTGTCAGCTTTAGTAATCTGATTTGTGCCCTGCAGGTTCTGCAGACAGCATTATATTCTTCTTTAGATATGCCTCCCTCTTTCCATTTTATAAACATTCCTTTCTTCCTTTTTAGCATGTGCTTAAGTTCTGTGTTCATCCATCCTGGTTTCCTTAAATGATTCCTATTCTTCCCTCTTTTCGGAATTGTTAACAATTATTCTTTGAGAATTTCATTTTTCAAGATTTCCCATCCTTCCTGTACATTTTGTCTTTAAGGATATCCAGCCATTGGATCCCTCCAATTCTCTTTCTGAGTCCCTTAAAATCTGCCTTTCTGAAATCTAACCTTGACGTCTGAGTCTTCACAGGTCTTCCTCCTCTAGTTATCCAAAATTCTAAAATAGCATGGTCGCTACCTCCTAGGGTCCCAGCCACTTTTACCTCCTCAAGCATTTCCTCCCTGTTTATAAGGATTAGATCCAAGGTAGCAGATCCCCTTGTTTTCTCCCCTACCTTTTGGAAGATAAAGTTGTCAGCAAGAGAGGATAAGAATTTCCTTGACCTGTTACTTTTGCCTGAGAGAGATTCCCAACAAATGTCTGGATAGTTGAAATCTCCCATGACAACTATGTCATAATTTTTGGAGAATTTAGCCATTTCATGCATAAAGAGTTCATCCATATCTTCAGCTTGCACAGGCGGCCTGTAGTAAATGTCTACAATGGTGTCCTTTGCATTGTTCTGTCCTTGTATTCTTACTAGTGTTGAGCATTCCGATACCGCAAGTATCGGGTATCGGCCGATATCAGCGGTATCGGAATTCCGATACTTAATTCCGATACTTTTTTCATATCGGATTCCGGGATCGGAATCGGAATAGGAAGTTCCCATCATGCTATGAGCCTGCTTGCTTTGATTAAGCCAATGGGAATCCTCCGAAGTGTGGGCACATCCTGTTAGGCATGTAGGCATGTTAACTATTGGCATGGCTGTGATTGGCTGCCGAAATGATGTCATGATGCACTATAAAAGCCACCGCAGCCGCCATTTCTGGTCACTCTGCTGTGAATTCAGTTAGGGACAGGCTGCTGTAGAAGACTGTGAGGGACAGTTAGAAATAGCGATTCTAAAAACAATATTGTGCTTTATCCAGGCTACATAAACCACCACTGTAGCTTGCTTTTCCCTAGCAGCGCTGTTTTCACAGCTGTCTGCAAGGGCTGTGTGAGTGCAGCTCACGCTGTGGAGTGGGTCCTGCAGCCACGTCAGGCTGTAGGCCACCCAGTGTGATCACTGCTGCCTCATACATCTTTTATTTTTTGAGCTGCATTTTTTAAATAATTTCAATCTAGTGTGCTTCCATCCGTATCCATATACGTTGGTTGCAAACACTAGTAGTAGACAGCGGAGCCTTTCTGCAGCCTTTCAGTGCTAGTGTCCACTTTGCTGCACTGTTCACGGCTGTCTGAGAGGTCTCTGACTGTGTGTGAGTGCAGCTCACGCTGAGTAGTGTGTCCTGCAGCTACGTCTGGCTGTAGGACGCTCAGCGTGCGTCACTGCCTCACACATATTTTTATTTGAGTGCAGCTCATTTTTTCTTCTATTAGTGTGCATCCATCCGTCTCCATCTACGGTGGTTGCAAACACTATATAGGAGTACACAGCGGAGCCTTTCTGCAGCCTGTCAGTGCCAGTGCCCACTTAGCTGCACTGTTGACGGCTGTCTGAGAGGTCTCTGACTGTGTGTGAGTGCAGCTCACGCTGAGTAGAGTGTCCTGCAGCTACGTCTGGTTGTAGGACGCTCAACGTGCGTCACTGCCTCACACATATTTGTCTCTGAGTGCAGCTCATTTTTTCTTCTCCTATTAGTGTGCATCCATCCGTATCCATCAACATTGGTTGGTTGCAAACACTATATAGGAGTAGATAGAGGAGCCTTTTTTTCTGGCTTGTGCCCTGCCGGCGCAGCCAGATTAGTATTACCCAATTTTTTTGGAGCCTCATCTTTTGCATTGTAGGTTACCTGCCTGCATTGTAATAGCTCCAAAAAGTTGGTGATACTATCAGTTTCAATTCTTTGTTCTCATACTTTGAGTTTGTTTCAAACAAAGAAACCACATAAAAAGTTCACCAAACACTACATTTTGAACTTGTGTAGGCCACATCAGCTCCTATTAAAGTCTAGTCCACACACACACACTTCATAAAATTAGTGTTTCTTGTACCTGTAACCAGCTGTTCAGGAATAAGCACACTAAGGCCCCCCTTTGTCCTTTTTTGCCTATCTTAAGCAGTCTTGCAAGATGAAGAAGGCAGGGAGTAAGGCGCGGGGGCGTGGGCGTGGAGTTTCAGCAGGGAGAGGACGTGGGGATTCTGCAGGGAGAGGACGTGGGGATTCTACAGGTAGAGGACGTGGGGATTCTGGGCCTGCTGCGGGCACCAGTGGATCAGCATCCCCCAGTTTTAGCAGGCAACAGTCCTTTATGCGCAGCTTTGTAGGACCTCAACGTACCCCACTGCTGCGGGAGGAACAAATTGAAGCCGTTGTCGGATGGATGGCAGCTAACGCATCGACTTCAATTACTTCCGCATCCTCTCAGGGTCAGAGCACCGAAGAGCAACCATCTGTCTCTTCACCACCTGCCAAAGTGCCCAGGCAGTCAGAGAGACATGGACAGGAGCCATCACAATCTCTACTTCTGTTCTCGGAATCTGTTGGCTTGGAAAGAGGGGGCCAGCCAAGCAGCATTCCTGAATGTGAAGAAGAGGGAGTATGCAGTGATGCGCAACTTCTTTGTCCCTCTGAATCTGAAGAGGCGAGTGGGCCAGTGCCTATGGTCAGCACACCTCAGTACGCATCAGATGATGACGAGACTCAGTTGCCACTTTCTGGTGCGTACGGTGCTGGCGAGACAACCCCGGAGAAGCAGCTGTTTGAAGAGGGGAGGGAAGATGATGAGGTCCTTGACCCATCATGGCGTGAGCAACAGGAAGGTGGTGGGAGCAGCTCGGAGGAAGAGATTCCCCTACCGGCCAAAACAGGAGGCAGAGGGAGGGGGAAGACTTGGTTGCCTGTACCCTCCACTTCGGCACCCGTTAGGAGCATTCCTCCTTCCAAAGGCAAACCGGGCGCTCACAAGAGTTGCAGTGCGTGGTCCTTTTTTGACACAGTTGCAGATGACATTTGCTTTGTCAAATGCAAGCTGTGTCATCAGAGAGTCAAAAGAGGGAGAAATGTCAGCAACCTCAATACCACAAATATGTGGAAACATGTGCGCACCAAGCACGAGTTGGAGTTGCAGAGACACCCTCAAGACGTAGGCCAACGTACAGCACCACCTACCACCTCTTCAGTTCGTGTTGGGCCCTCTTCCTCCAGCTCACACACTGCTGGTTCGGCTTCCTCACAGGATCGCCAAGGAAGAACCTCTGCCACTGTTGTCCGGAGACCCTGTCAGATTCCACCCATAACAGCACGTTCCCATCCATCACAGCCATCGGTAGCACAGGCATGGGATAAAAGGCGCCCTTACTCGGCAAACCATCCCCGAGCACAGTCTCTGAATGCTGGCATTGCCAAACTTCTGGCAGTTGAAATGCTGTCATTCAGGCTGGTGGACACTGACACCTTCCGGGACTTAATGGCATTGGCAGTCCCCCAATACAACGTGCCCAGCCGCTTTTATTTCAGCAGGCGAGCCGTCCCTGCCCTGCAGAAACATGTTGAGGGCAAAATAAAACATGCGCTACTAAACGCCGTTAGTAGCAAGGTCCACCTGACCACCGATGCGTGGACCAGTAACCATGGACAGGGACGATACCTTTCCCTCACTGCCCACTGGGTCAATGTTGTGGAGCCGGGTACGGATCTGGAGAGTGGCGCTGTACGTGTTCTTCCAACGCCACGGATTGCAGGACTCCAGTCTGTACACATAGACTCCTCCTCCTACTCAAGTTCCTCAGAAACAGCAGAGCAGGAGCCTGTTACGACCGATATGAGCACAGCCGTGGCCAAACGTCAACAGGCTGTACTCAAATTAATTTCTTTGGGGAATCGAAGCCACACAGCGCAGGAGCTCTGGAATGCTATCAAGCTGGAGAGCGATGTGTGGTTTGGGCCAGCGAATCTCCAGCCGGGCTTGGTAGTGTGTGACAATGGCCGAAATCTGGTGGCAGCTCTTGGCCTAGGCAACCTCACACACATCCCATGTCTGGCACATGTTCTTAACTTGGTCGTGCAGAGCTTTCTGAGGGACTATCCGGATCTTGATGCACTGTTGCACAAGGTCCGCATAGAGTGCGCTCACTTGCGACGTTCCAGCACGGCAAGATCGCGCCTCGCTGCTCTGCAGCGACGATTTGGCCTTCCAGAACATCGCATCATATGTGACCTACCCACCCGGTGGAATTCAACGTTACATATGTTGGAGCGGTTGTGTGAGCAGCAGGCAGCAGTCATGGAGTACCAGCTGCATCAGGCGCAAACAAGTCGCACTGTGCGCCGTTCACACTTCAGCACCATTGAGTGGGCCTCTATGAAGGACATCTGCCTCGTTTTGCGTGCCTTCGATGAATCCACGCGGATGGCGAGTGCAGATGATGCACTAGTCAGCATGACTGTCCCCCTTATCTGCCTGCTTCAACAAACACTGCAAGCACTAAGGGATGAGGTTTCAGAAGAGGTGGAGGATGAGGAGTCCCAAATGCCATCTGCTTCTGGACAGTCTGCGCTACGTGTTTCCTCACAAAGGCCTAGGCAGGGGACACTTTGTGAGGAGGATGAGGAGGAGTCGATGGAGGAGGAAGACATCTCTCCAGAGGAGGGAGGTACACAAACCTCTACTCAGTATGTACAGCGAGGGTGGGGTGATGCAGAGCAGGTCGAGGTCACGCCTCAAACAGGGGACAGCGGTTCTTTGGCAGTTGGGAGTCTGCAGCACATGGTTGATTTCATGCTGCAGTGCCTGAGAAACGACCGCCGCATCGCCCACATTCTCGTCTCGGCTGATTATTGGGTGTACACCCTCCTAGATCCTCGCTACCGGGACAGCGTACAAAGGCTCATACCAACGTTGAACCGGGAGCGTAAAATGCGGGAGTACGAAGAGTCACTGGTGCAGTCCATAATGTTTTCCATTCCACCCGACAGCATTGTTGCAAGTGCTTTACAAAGCAGCTCTGTGCGTCGAGGCAGTGGAGGAAACTCTGCACAAAGAGGGAGCAGAGGCAGTGCCGCAGCACAAGGCAAGACCACTATGGCCCAAATGTGGCAAAGTTTTGTGTGTCCACCACAATTGTCTACACCATCAGCGACGCCTCGAGTCAGCAGGAGGCAACGCTTCCGTCAGATGGTGTCAGACTACATGTCTTGCCCTGTCGCTGTACTCCCAGATGGCTCTTCCCCCTTCAAGTTTTGGGTCTCTAAGCTGGATACATGGCCAGAGCTTAGCCAGTATGCATTGGAGGTGCTGGCTTGCCCTGCTGCCAGTGTATTATCGGAACGTGTCTTTAGTGCCGCAGGTGGTGTACTAACAGACCGTCGCACGCGACTATCTTCCGATAATGTTGACCGGCTGACTTTTCTGAAAATGAACAAGGCCTGGATCTCCAAAGACTTTGCCATTCCTCTTACAGACTAAATTAGTGGTTGGCAACTGTATCCAGGTCTGCTGGTGTGTTCATTTTTCTACCACCTGAACTATAATCCCTGTGCTTCAACACAGCCAGTTGTCGCTCAGATGTGTCGTCTGCACAGAGAAACACACTAGCTCCTGTGTTACTGGGGTTCAGTAATGCCAGCTGATCCCCTGCTGTGTGGACGGCAGAGTCACCAGCTCCATCAACATTCAAACCACTACTGATTTTTAACCGTGCCCAACTTAGGTCTCTGGCTCCACTGTCTCTACTATTTCCCCTGACCTCCAACCCCGCCATCTACATCTCTGAAGTGGCGTCAGCACAATCTACACTTGTTCCTGTGTTCCTGTGGCTCAGTCCCATCAGTTTATCCCCTGATGTGTGTCCGGCAAGGTCTCCTGCTCTGTCCACATTCCCATAACCAGTAGTGGGAATGAGGACAGAGCTGGCGAACTTGCCGGACAAACATCAGGGGATCAACTGATGGGACTGAGCACCAGTAACACAGGAACAAGTGTAGATTGTGCTGACGCCACTTCAGAGATGTAGCTGGCGGGGTTGGAGGCCAGGGTAAATAGTAGAGACAGTGGAGCCAGAGGCCTAAGTGGAGCATGGTTAGAATCAGTAGTAGTCCACAACCTCCATAAAAACCGCTGCCCATTGGCCTCTGCATGCGGCATGCGTAATCCTGGGCACCAACAGCGTCAGTTGGTGTTCAGAAGTGTCGTCTCCACAGAGCCAAACACATTCGTTCAAGTGTTAGTGGGGTTCAGCACTGCCAGCTGTTCCCCTGCTGTGGAGATGGCAAGTCTCCTGCTGCCTTCACCTGCCCAAATCCAGTAGGCCCCAGCCTGCTCCTCGCCTAATCCTGGGCTCCAACAGCGTCAGTTGGTGTTCAGAAGTGTCGTCTCCACAGAGCCAAACACATTCGTTCAAGTGTTAGTGGGGTTCAGCACTGCCAGCTGTTCCCCTGCTGTGGAGATGGCAAGTCTCCTGCTGCATTCACCTGCCAAAATCCAGTAGGCCCCAGCCTGCTCCTCGCCTAATCCTGGGCTCCAACAGCGTCAGTTGGTGTTCAGAAGTGTCGTCTCCACAGAGCCAAACACATTCGTTCAAGTGTTAGTGGGGTTCAGCACTGCCAGCTGTTCCCCTGCTGTGGAGATGGCAAGTCTCCTGCTGCCTTCACCTGCCAAAATCCAGTAGGCCCCAGCCTGCTCCTCGCCTAATCCTGGGCTCCAACAGCGTCAGTTGGTGTTCAGAAGTGTCGTCTCCACAGAGCCAAACACGTTCGTTCAAGTGTTAGTGGGGTTCAGCACTGCCAGCTGTTCCCCTGCTGTGGAGATGGCAAGTCTCCTGCTGCATTCACCTGCCAAAATCCAGTAGGCCCCAGCCTGCTCCTCGCCTAATCCTGGGCTCCAACAGCGTCAGTTGGTGTTCAGAAGTGTCGTCTCCACAGAGCCAAACACATTCGTTCAAGTGTTAGTGGGGTTCAGCACTGCCAGCTGTTCCCCTGCTGTGGAGATGGCAAGTCTCCTGCTGCCTTCACCTGCCAAAATCCAGTAGGCCCCAGCCTGCTCCTCGCCTAATCCTGGGCTCCAACAGCGTCAGTTGGTGTTCAGAAGTGTCGTCTCCACAGAGCCAAACACGTTCGTTCAAGTGTTAGTGGGGTTCAGCACTGCCAGCTGTTCCCCTGCTGTGGAGATGGCAAGTCTCCTGCTGCATTCACCTGCCAAAATCCAGTAGGCCCCAGCCTGCTCCTCGCCTAATCCTGGGCTCCAACAGCGTCAGTTGGTGTTCAGAAGTGTCGTCTCCACAGAACCAAACACATTCGTTCAAGTGTTAGTGGGGTTCAGCACTGCCAGCTGTTCCCCTGCTGTGGAGATGGCAAGTCTCCTGCTGCATTCACCTGCCAAAAACCATTAGGCCCCAGCCTGCTCCTCGCCTAATCCTGGGCTCCAACAGCGTCAGTTGGTGTTCAGAAGTGTCGTCTCCACAGAACCAAACACATTCGTTCAAGTGTTAGTGGGGTTCAGCACTGCCAGCTGTTCCCCTGCTGTGGAGATGGCAAGTCTCCTGCTGCATTCACCTGCCAAAAACCATTAGGCCCCAGCCTGCTCCTCGCCTAATCCTGGGCTCCAACAGCGTCAGTTGGTGTTCAGAAGTGTCGTCTCCACAGAACCAAACACATTCGTTCAAGTGTTAGTGGGGTTCAGCACTGCCAGCTGTTCCCCTGCTGTGGAGATGGCAAGTCTCCTGCTGCCTTCACCTGCCAAAATCCAGTAGGCCCCAGCCTGCTCCTCGCCTAATCCTGGGCTCCAACAGCGTCAGTTGGTGTTCAGAAGTGTCGTCTCCACAGAGCCAAACACATTCGTTCAAGTGTTAGTGGGGTTCAGCACTGCCAGCTGTTCCCCTGCTGTGGAGATGGCAGTCTCTCCTGCTGTCTCCGCATTACAAAGACAGTAGGCCTCTGCCTACACCCTCCTATTTCCTGGGCTTCAACACAGCCAGTTGTAGTTCGGAAGTGCCGTCCACACGGAAAGAGATACTTGCTCCCGTGTCTCAGTGGGGTTCAGTAACGTCAGCTGATCCCCTGCTGTGTGGATGGCAGTCTCTCCTGCTGTAAACTCATTCAAAATACAGTAGGCCTCTGCCTACACCCTCCTATTTCCTGGGCTTCAACACAGCCAGTTGTAGTTCGGAAGTGCCGTCCACACGGAAAGAGATACTTGCTCCCGTGTCTCAGTGGGGTTCAGTAACGTCAGCTGATCCCCTGCTGTGTGGATGGCAGTCTCTCCTGCTGTAAACTCATTCAAAATACAGTAGGCCTCTGCCTACACCCTCCTATTTCCTGGGCTTCAACACAGCCAGTTGTAGTTCGGAAGTGCCGTCCACACGGAAAGAGACACTTGCTCCCGTGTCTCAGTGGGGTTCAGTAACGTCAGCTGATCCCCTGCTGTGTGGATGGCAGTCTCTCCTGCTGTAAACTCATTCAAAATACAGTAGGCCTCTGCCTACACCCTCCTATTTCCTGGGCTTCAACACAGCCAGTTGTAGTTCGGAAGTGCCGTCCACACGGAAAGAGATACTTGCTCCCGTGTCTCAGTGGGGTTCAGTAACGTCAGCTGATCCCCTGCTGTGTGGATGGCAGTCTCTCCTGCTGTCACCTCATTCAAAATTCAGTAGGCCTCTGCCTACACCCTCCTATTTCCTGGGCTTCAACACAGCCAGTTGTAGTTCGGAAGTGCCGTCCACACGGAAAGAGACACTTGCTCCCGTGTCTCAGTGGGGTTCAGTAACGTCAGCTGATCCCCTGCTGTGTGGATGGCAGTCTCTCCTGCTGTAAACTCATTCAAAATACAGTAGGCCTCTGCCTACACCCTCCTATTTCCTGGGCTTCAACACAGCCAGTTGTAGTTCGGAAGTGCCGTCCACACGGAAAGAGATACTTGCTCCCGTGTCTCAGTGGGGTTCAGTAACGTCAGCTGATCCCCTGCTGTGTGGATGGCAGTCTCTCCTGCTGTAAACTCATTCAAAATACAGTAGGCCTCTGCCTACACCCTCCTATTTCCTGGGCTTCAACACAGCCAGTTGTAGTTCGGAAGTGCCGTCCACACGGAAAGAGACACTTGCTCCCGTGTCTCAGTGGGGTTCAGTAACGTCAGCTGATCCCCTGCTGTGTGGATGGCAGTCTCTCCTGCTGTCACCTCATTCAAAATTCAGTAGGCCTCTGCCTACACCCTCCTATTTCCTGGGCTTCAACACAGCCAGTTGTAGTTCGGAAGTGCCGTCCACACGGAAAGAGATACTTGCTCCCGTGTCTCAGTGGGGTTCAGTAACGTCAGCTGATCCCCTGCTGTGTGGATGGCAGTCTCTCCTGCTGTAAACTCATTCAAAATACAGTAGGCCTCTGCCTACACCCTCCTATTTCCTGGGCTTCAACACAGCCAGTTGTAGTTCGGAAGTGCCGTCCACACGGAAAGAGACACTTGCTCCCGTGTCTCAGTGGGGTTCAGTAACGTCAGCTGATCCCCTGCTGTGTGGATGGCAGTCTCTCCTGCTGTAAACTCATTCAAAATACAGTAGGCCTCTGCCTACACCCTCCTATTTCCTGGGCTTCAACACAGCCAGTTGTAGTTCGGAAGTGCCGTCCACACGGAAAGAGATACTTGCTCCCGTGTCTCAGTGGGGTTCAGTAACGTCAGCTGATCCCCTGCTGTGTGGATGGCAGTCTCTCCTGCTGTCACCTCATTCAAAATTCAGTAGGCCTCTGCCTACACCCTCCTATTTCCTGGGCTTCAACACAGCCAGTTGTAGTTCGGAAGTGCCGTCCACACGGAAAGAGATACTTGCTCCCGTGTCTCAGTGGGGTTCAGTAACGTCAGCTGATCCCCTGCTGTGTGGATGGCAGTCTCTCCTGCTGTAAACTCATTCAAAATACAGTAGGCCTCTGCCTACACCCTCCTATTTCCTGGGCTTCAACACAGCCAGTTGTAGTTCGGAAGTGCCGTCCACACGGAAAGAGATACTTGCTCCCGTGTCTCAGTGGGGTTCAGTAACGTCAGCTGATCCCCTGCTGTGTGGATGGCAGTCTCTCCTGCTGTCACCTCATTCAAAATTCAGTAGGCCTCTGCCTACACCCTCCTATTTCCTGGGCTTCAACACAGCCAGTTGTAGTTCGGAAGTGCCGTCCACACGGAAAGAGATACTTGCTCCCGTGTCTCAGTGGGGTTCAGTAACGTCAGCTGATCCCCTGCTGTGTGGATGGCAGTCTCTCCTGCTGTAAACTCATTCAAAATACAGTAGGCCTCTGCCTACACCCTCCTATTTCCTGGGCTTCAACACAGCCAGTTGTAGTTCGGAAGTGCCGTCCACACGGAAAGAGACACTTGCTCCCGTGTCTCAGTGGGGTTCAGTAACGTCAGCTGATCCCCTGCTGTGTGGATGGCAGTCTCTCCTGCTGTCACCTCATTCAAAATTCAGTAGGCCTCTGCCTACACCCTCCTATTTCCTGGGCTTCAACACAGCCAGTTGTAGTTCGGAAGTGCCGTCCACACGGAAAGAGATACTTGCTCCCGTGTCTCAGTGGGGTTCAGTAACGTCAGCTGATCCCCTGCTGTGTGGATGGCAGTCTCTCCTGCTGTAAACTCATTCAAAATACAGTAGGCCTCTGCCTACACCCTCCTATTTCCTGGGCTTCAACACAGCCAGTTGTAGTTCGGAAGTGCCGTCCACACGGAAAGAGATACTTGCTCCCGTGTCTCAGTGGGGTTCAGTAACGTCAGCTGATCCCCTGCTTTGTGGATGGCAGTCTCTCCTGCTGTAAACTCATTCAAAATACAGTAGGCCTCTGCCTACACCCTCCTATTTCCTGGGCTTCAACACAGCCAGTTGTAGTTCGGAAGTGCCGTCCACACGGAAAGAGATACTTGCTCCCGTGTCTCAGTGGGGTTCAGTAATGTCAGCTGATCCCCTGCTGTGTGGATGGCAAAGTCTCCTGCTGCCTACACAGTCGTACCACTACTGATTTTTAACCGTGCTCCAATTAGGCCTGTGGCTCCACTGTCTCTCGTATTTCCCCTGTCCTCCAACCCTGCCAGTTACAGCTCCGAAGTGGCGTCTGCACAATCCACACTTGTTCCTGTGTTACAGGTGTTCAGTCCGATCAGTTAATCCCCTGATGTGTGTCCGGCAATGTCGCCTGCTCTGTCCACATTCCCATTATTGGAATGTGGACAGAGCAGGCGACATTGCCGGACACACATCAGGGGATTAACTGACCGGACTGAACACCTGTAACACAGGAACAAGTGTGGATTGTGCAGACGCCACTTCGGAGCTGTAACTGGCGGGGTTGGAGGACAGGGGAAATACGAAAATCAGTGAATCCACAGGCCTAAGTGGAGCTTGGTTCAAATTAGTAGTCTACAACCGATCTTAAAATTTCTTCAATGCAGCCTAAGCCTGCTCCGTGCTTGTCCCTGGGCTTCAACACAGCCAGTTGTTGCTCGGAAGTGCCGTCTTCACAGAGTAAAACACTAGCTCCTGTGTTTGTGGGGTTCAGTAACGTCAGCTGTTCCCCTGCTGTTTTGATGGCAATCTGTCCTGCTGCCTCCCAATTGACAGCACATCAGGCCTCAGCCTGCTAAGTGCTTGTCCTGGGCTCCAACATCGCCAGTTGCTGCTCATAACTGACTTTGGCACGGGTACTCCCTCCTGCCCAGCTTGGTTCCAGCCCTGCCTGCTGTTTCCGGGAAGTGTCAATGTCAGTTTGCCACCCCAAGTTGCCATGTCGTGTTGCGGTTGGGTTAGCCGAGGCTAGGGTGCCAGCAGTTTAGGTGCTTCCTATGTGGACTGCGGGTTCTGGTAAGAAAGGTTTGTTCCATAGTGCCAGTAGGACAAGCACCCCCTGTAGGACTGTGTGATTCGGTAACTGCGGCCAGCTTGCGGCATGCCAACTTTGCTTTTCAGGGGTAACTTCTGATACCCCTCCGGGTTCCAGCACCGTCAGCTGGTTCTCATCAGAGCCTTTGGCCTAGGTGCCTCCATCTCGGTATCCGAGTTCCAGCAACGTCTGCTGGTCCTTGGTAGTGCTTTGTAGCACAGGTACCTCCTGCTTAGTAACCGGGTTCCAGCACCGTCAGCTGGTCCTCGGTTGTGCCATTGGCTCTTATTCCTTCTGCTGCCCCTCCGGGTGCCAGCACTGTCAGCTGGTCCTCGCTATTTCCATTTGCTCTTGCAGCTTATGCTACCCCTCCGGGTTCCAGCACCGTCAGCTGGTTCTCGTCAGAGCCTTTGGCCTAGGTGCCTCCATCTCGGTATCCGAGTTCCGGCAACGTCTGCTGGTCCTTGGTAGTGCTTTGTAGCACAGGTACCTCCTGCTTAGTAACCGGGTTCCAGCACCGTCAGCTGGTCCTCGGTTGTGCCATTGGCTCTTATTCCTTCTGCTGCCCCTCCGGGTGCCAGCACTGTCAGCTGGTCCTCGCTATTTCCATTTGCTCTTGCAGCTTATGCTACCCCTCCGGGTTCCAGCACCGTCAGCTGGTTCTCGTCAGAGCCTTTGGCCTAGGTGCCTCCATCTCGGTATCCGAGTTCCGGCAACGTCTGCTGGTCCTTGGTAGTGCTTTGTAGCACAGGTACCTCCTGCTTAGTAACCGGGTTCCAGCACCGTCAGCTGGTCCTCGGTTGTGCCATTGGCTCTTATTCCTTCTGCTGCCCCTCCGGGTGCCAGCACTGTCAGCTGGTCCTCGCTATTTCCATTTGCTCTTGCAGCTTATGCTACCCCTCCGGGTTCCAGCACCGTCAGCTGGTTCTCGTCAGAGCGTTTGGCCTAGGTGCCTCCATCTCGGTATCCGAGTTCCGGCAACGTCTGCTGGTCCTTGGTAGTGCTTTGTAGCACAGGTACCTCCTGCTTAGTAACCGGGTTCCAGCACCGTCAGCTGGTCCTCGGTAGTGCCATTGGCTCTTGTTCCTTCTGCTGCCCCTCCGGGTGCCAGTACCGTCAGCTGGTTCAAGAGGACAAAGAACAGGAAGACAACCACCAAGATGCAGAACAACAAGAGAGAGAAGACAAAGAAGCATAAAAAAAACAAAGCAGAAGAACATTAAGCATAAGACTAATACTCTGAGCAAATGATATTATCTTATTTATAAGCAGAAGAAGACTAAGCAGTGTATGGGGGTGAGTCCGTTCCTCCTCGTGGTGCCCCTGGAAAAGGCCTGCTTCTGCAGGCCAAACTGAACGCGGACAAATCCTGTTGTAAATCTTTTGTGACAGGCAGAACGGAAGGTGTAAACTTCTAACTTTTCTAGATAACAACTACAGGAATGCCTGACACAAACAAGAATATGATGAAGAAGAATAGGAAGAAGATGAAGAAGCTGAATATGTAGAATAATAATTGTTGAATAAGAAGAATATGAAGAATGTAAGAAAAGGAAGAAGAAGAAGAAGAAGAAGAAGAAGAAGAAGAAGAAGAAGAAGAAGAATGTAAAAAAAGGAAGTAGAAGAAGAAGAAGAAGAATGTAAAAAAAGGAATAAGAAGAAGAATGTAAAAAAAGGAAGTAGAAGAAGAAGAAGAAGAATGTAAAAAAAGGAAGTAGAAGAAGAAGAAGAAGAATGTAAAAAAAGGAAGTAGAAGAAGAAGACATACATGTCTGGCAAAATATAAATGAGGCTAACATAGTCAATATCTTTGTAACTCCTAACATCTTTAAAAAAAAAAGTTTAATTCCTGCTATTCCATTTGATTGGGCTAAACCTCTATGGCTTTAATGTCTCCTCCACCTCCCACAATACATTCTACATTATTCTTAGTTGTTTTTCTTCATGTAGAATTAACCAACAAGGAAAGAAAGGTTTTTTTTAATTCCGATATTTTGGCCCCATTGACTTGCATTGGTTCCCGGTATCGGAATCGGCGATACCGATACTTTTTTTTAAGATCGGCCGATCCATTCCGATCCGATATTTTCAAGTATCGGCTGGTATCGCTCAACTCTAATTCTTACCCAAACAGTTTCCACAGAACTCCCAGTCTCTGAAGCTTCAATCTCTGTGCATATATACGCGTTTCTAACATACAATGCGACACCTCCTCCTCGTTTATCAATTCTGTTTCTTGCAAATAAGTTGTATCCTTCTAGCCTTGTATTCCAATCATTTGTATTGTCCCACCAAGTTTCAGTGATTTCAATGACATCATTTTTCTTTTCCTGTGTTAGTAGTTCCAATTCTCCTTGTTTGTTGCCCATGATTTGTGCATTAGTATAGAAACATTTTAGTTTGTGATTGGTTTCTCTTTCTCCAATAATTTTATTATTTAGATTTTTTTGTCTTTGTTCTTTCCTCCCACTTCTAATACCAGAGTTCTCAATAGCATTTGTCAGGTGTATGGCTTTTTCTGGCCTCTTACTTCCCTTCCCACATTGTTCTAGTTTAAAGCTCTCCTGATGAGTGTAGCAAGGCGACTTCCAAATACATGGTTTCCAGTCTTCATAAGGTGCACCCCATCCCTAGCAAGTAGTCCATCGTATAGGTAATTCACTCCGTGATCCAAAAATCCAAATCCTTGCTGACAGCACCATTGACGTAGCCAGTTGTTCACCTGCAGAATCTTATTCCACCTCCTTGTTCCATGGCCATCCACTGGGAGGATGGAATAGACGACCACCTGCGCTCCCGGTTCTTTCACTTTCTTTCCTAAGTTTTCAAAGTCACTGCAGATAGTTTCCAGGTCGTTTCTTGCTGTGTCATTTGTCCCCACATGCATTAGCAGGAATGGGTAGTCATCTGTAGGTCTGAAGAGTCCCGATATCCTGTCAGACACATCTTTAATTTTTGCATCTGGAAGACAGCACATTTCTCTTGAAGTTATATCTGGTCTGCAGATAGCGGCCTCTGTTCCTCTCAACAAGGAATCCCCCATGACCACCACTCTCTGTTTCTTCTTCACAACATTTTTCTTTCTCCATCCAGGAGGATTCTGAAGGCGTACAAAGTTGCTGCTTGTGGGCAAAGTCTTATCCTGATGTATTTGTTCATCGTTCTCCTGCGTAAGAGCCTGGTACTGGTTCCTTAACAGTATGGGCACTGTCTGCCTCACGATCCTCATGCTTCTCTGGGTCACATGTTTCCATTCCTCTGTTTCTTCAGGTTCCCTTCGAATTTCTTCTCTTTCTGTAACATGAAGAGATAATTCTGCTCGGTCTAAGAACTCTTCACCTTCCTTAATGATCTTCAATGTAGCTAACCTCTCTTCGAGATTTTGCAACTTTTCCTCCAACAGGGACACAAGCTTGCATTTATATATATACTGTGGGTACAGAAAGTTTTCAGACCCCTTTAAATTTTTCACTCTTTGTTTCAGTGTAGCCATTTGGTAAATTCAAAAAAAGTTCATTTTTTTCTCATTAATGTACACTCTGCACCCATCTTGACTGAAAAAACAGACATGTAGAAATTTTTGCAAATGTATTAAAAAAGAAAAACTAAAATATCACGTGGTCATAAGTATTGAGATGCTTTGCTCAGTATTGAGTAGAATACTGAGAAATTCTCACAGTGATTTGCTATTAAGACACTGAGCATAAACAGCTGTGACCTCATCGCTGGCATTTTCCCATGGTTCTGAGATCACAGCAGTTCAGCCCGGCTGCAAGAACAGCTTCAGTGAATATCAATGATGTCACTGATGCTGTGCTCCCTCACAGCCTGACCCACGATGAAGTCTGGGGCATGGGAAAATGAACTGGCATTTTCCCACGCTCCAGAGTTCAGCGCGGGGTCAGGCTGTGAAGGAGCGAAGACTCAGTGACATCAGCGCTAGTCACTGAGGCTGCGCTGGCAACATCTCCTCATTCATCCTTGATTTGTCAGCCTGATCGATCGCATCTTAGCACCGGCCAGGTTGAAAAATGTATATCCCCAAGATATGGATTACGGCAAGGGACACAACGATGGTAGGTATGGTGTAGTGTTGCTTTTTCATTTTATATTTATTACTGGAGAATGAGGGCTTTGCATGGATTAGGTGTGTTTGTAAGTATGGTTTAATTAAGAAAAATAAAGGAGTCTGTGTCTTTATTTCAAGCAAAGGATTTTTTAATGGGTGTCTGTATTTTATTTACTATTTCACTATGGGGTTAGTAATAGGGGCGTCTTATTGACACCTCTCTATTTCTAACCTTTGGGCTTGATGTCACCTTAAAGATAATATCACCTGGAAGGTGAGATCAACCCCCAACTAATACCCAATATGCTGCTGCTACAGGGCAGTGGGAAGAGCAATGCTATGTGCCAGAATTGGTGCATCTTAAAAATAAGCCTTTTCTAGGGTGGCTTAGACCTTGTGTTTTTAGCCCGGGGGGGCACTATCCATGGTTCCCTCTTTGGCTGTTAACATCAGCCCTCAGCTGCCTGCATAGCCATTGCTGGTTATTAATTATAGGGGGACCCCATGCCTTTTTTTTCCATAAAATAATATTTTATTCATTAAATACATGCCCAGAATTTTGCACACATACTATACTAATTGTATTTGCCACTGACATTTATATATCTACCTATTCTATATGGATTTACTGTATGTAATCCATCCCTCCTATCATGTCACCTCCTGCAGTGATTTTACAGGTGCCGACAAAGGCTATTCTTCTATCTCTCTATGAAATATAAAGACACACACATATACTATATATATATATATATATATATATATATATATATATATATATATATATATATATATATATATATATACAGTGGGGAAAAAATGTATTTAGTCAGTCAGCAATAGTGCAAGTTCCACCACTTAAAAAGATGAGAGGCGTCTGTAATTTACATCATAGGTAGACCTCAACTATGGGAGACAAACTGAGAAAAAAAAATCTAGGAAATCACATTGTCTGTTTTTTTTTCATTTTATTTGCATATTATGGTGGAAAATAAGCATTTGGTCAGAAACAAGCAATCAAGATTTCTGGCTCTCACAGACCTGTAACTTCTTCTTTAAGAGTCTCCTCTTTCCTCCACTCATTACCTGTAGTAATGGCACCTGTTTAAACTTGTTATCAGTATAAAAAGACACCTGTGCACACCCTCAAACAGTCTGACTCCAAACTCCACTATGGTGAAGACCAAAGAGCTGTCAAAGGACACCAGAAACAAAATTGTAGCCCTGCACCAGGCTGGGAAGACTGAATCTGCAATAGCCAACCAGCTTGGAGTGAAGAAATCAACTGTGGGAGCAATAATTAGAAAATGGAAGACATACAAGACCACTGATAATCTCCCTCGATCTGGTGCGCCACGCAAAATCCCACCCCGTGGGGTCAGAATGATCACAAGAACGGTGAGCAAAAATCCCAGAACCACGCGGGGGGACCTAGTGAATGAACTGCAGAGAGCTGGGACCAATGTAACAAGGCCTACCATAAGTAACACACTACGCCACCATGGACTCAGATCCTGCAGTGCCAGACGTGTCCCACTGCTTAAGCCTATACATGTCCGGGCCCGTCTGAAGTTTGCTAGAGAGCATTTGGATGATCCAGAGGAGTTTTGGGAGAATGTCCTATGGTCTGATGAAACCAAACTGGAACTGTTTGGTAGAAACACAACTTGTCGTGTTTGGAGGAAAAAGAATACTGAGTTGCATCCATCAAACACCATACCTACTGTAAAGCATGGTGGTGGAAACATCATGCTTTGGGGCTGTTTCTCTGCAAAGGGGCCAGGACGACTGATCCGCGTACATGAAAGAATGAATGGGGCCATGTATCGTGAGATTTTGAGTGCAAACCTCCTTCCATCAGCAAGGGCATTGAAGATGAAACGTGGCTGGGTCTTTCAACATGACAATGATCCAAAGCACACCGCCAGGGCAACGAAGGAGTGGCTTCGTAAGAAGCATTTCATGGTCCTGGAGTGGCCTAGCCAGTCTCCAGATCTCAACCCTATAGAAAACCTTTGGAGGGAGTTGAAAGTCCGTGTTGCCAAGCGAAAAGCCAAAAACATCACTGCTCTAGAGGAGATCTGCATGGAGGAATGGGCCAACATACCAACAACAGTGTGTGGCAACCTTGTGAAGACTTACAGAAAACATTTGACCTCTGTCATTGTGTCATTGCCAACAAAGGATATATCACAAAGTATTGAGATGAAATTTTGTTTCTGACCAAATACTTATTTCCCACCATAATATGCAAATAAAATGAAAAAAAAACAGACAATGTGATTTTCTGGATTTTTTTTTCTCAGTTTGTCTCCCATAGTTGAGGTCTACCTATGATGTAAATTACAGACGCCTCTCATCTTTTTAAGTGGTGGAACTTGCACTATTGCTGACTGACTAAATACTTTTTTTCCCCACTGTATATATATATATGTGTGTGTGTGTCACTGACATGTATATATATATTTATTCTATGTGCATTTATCTATTCTTTTCTAAACTGTCAGTGTGATTTTACTGTACATCGTATATGAATTGTTGGCTTGTTAAAGGATATGAGTGCGTATTTCTCGCAAGTCACACGGATGGTCCGTGTGGTGTGCGATTTTTTTCTCGCACCCATAGACTTGCATTGGCAAGTCTTGGCCTGTATACGCACCAAATCGCAGCATTCCATATTCCTCGCTAGTATGACTCAGACCTATGAAAAGCCATCACAATTTTCGTAATTTCACATTATGCAGGACGTTAAATTGCAGCTGACGCTTCATAGCTCATTGGAAATCACTGAGAAGCTGTATATCTGGTAAAGCTTACCATCATTTTATGTGCTGAATGTTTCTACCTATAATACACTCGTAAAAAAAAGTTGAGAAAAATATTTCACTTTTCATTTCACACTTGAAAAATACCATGTAATGGGCTGAAAGTGAGTATGTGGCTACCGATATGCACAAAGGCAAATGTTTTGGGTTGATATAAAAAAGTAAGTCTGTCCTGCAGATCTACAGCTGATTGCGTATTATGAGGGTCCCTAGGGTATGATTTCCAATTCTGCTTTGGTACTTCAAGACCTGCTGTATGTTAGCTTTAATAAGTGAAGGATTTTGGTTTCATTGTATATCACAAAGTGATGGTGCAACATTATTTACAAGCTTGCCTTTTTATTTGTTTTTTTCGAATGCTATTCTAAGTGACAGTGGAAAATAATCCATGCCTGCTAGAGTGTCCATTGGGATGGTTCTGCTAATTATCTTCTGAAGATTGTATGCTCAATAGCTGAATGAATTACCTGAATTAGAGTACTTGTATCAAAGGAAGCTCAAAGCTGTCTATCACATTGGTGAAAGTCTGTTAAAATAAGGACAATTACAGCTTGTTATCTTCAGTGAAATTATGAAAACATTAAAAAAATATTGAGCACAAATATATTGTTTATCTATTTCTCAAAACCTTATGGGCATATGACATGTGTAGATAACATATTTGAACCTTGGGTTAACCCATCAAATGTTTCAAGCGAAACTGCATCAGAAAAATGTCATCTGTGTTTTTTTCGCTTGATGGCGGCACTATGGTGCTAACCTTTGTGCTTAGACTGGAGCACTGTGGCACATGCTTTGCCACCATGAGGCGCTGACTCAAGCTAAACTAACCCTAACACATACGTATCAAAGGAAGGGGTTATTTAATAAGTCAGTCACCAGTTTCATGCATCCATCATCACTCACACAAGTCTCAACAAAAGTCTATCTTAGTGCATAGCCGAGCGGCCATGCGACCCTTTTATATTGGCATCCTTCCAGGACCTTTCCTTTGGTCCATTCGGAATAGCCACAGGACCTGAGCATGTGATCCCCAAGCTCAAATGAGAGGATAAGCCACGGGCATGCTCAGTAGTCCGAAAGAAGGACTTAGTCCCTGGAGTTGCTCGCTGCTGGCTAGCATGGATTGCTATAGCTGGACCAGGGGTGGCAGCAGCAACCAAACTGGCAATGCTAGCCTGAGCAAGATGCTGGGATTGACTTCTTTGCTGAGCAGGACCCTCTACGGCCAGGACTGAATGGGAGACCACCAGGGCAGTGGAGTTGGTATAAAATGGACTGACTCCTAAAATATATAATAAATTGGGTACAGTAGTTCAATGCTGAATAGTTTTTCATAGGAATTTGGAAAGTTATGAAATGTCCTATAAATGGCTGTTCTATTCCAGATCTAAGGCTACATTCACACACACCATTTCTGCTGTGTTTTTTGAAGATACGTTTTTGAGCTGCAAAAGCAGATCAGCTTTTTATAAAACCGCATCACCTAAAAGGTTTTTGAGCTCATAGATAATGTTTCAATAGCAAAAGCAGATTCGAAATCTGCTCTATCTATCCATTTATCCATATCTGTCTATCCATATCGTATCTGTATCAAAAAGAATGAAAGCCGGGTAGTACACAGACTAACTCCTTTTTTTTTAGCACCAGTCAGGTACACCTCATAGCTGCCCAAAAGGATGCCCAGGACAGGCATTGCTCATCTTCAGTAACACATCAACATCAATTGATAGTTGGAATAAATAGACTGCATTCACCACCACATCTTCTTAACCCTCCGTCAGGCGCAATATAGATTCTCCTCAGTTCATGAGCAATATGCCTGACAAGCACAGGTCAGAAAACCACCTATAGTAGCTACATATTTCAATTTCAGGACTATAGAAGTAGTCAGTGACCTTCATAGGAATGTATTAAAAGAGATTACACCAAATCAGATGCAAAAAAAAACATTTATTAACCATAAACTTATTAAAACTAAAAGTACCACTTTTCGGTAGTACTTAAAGGATATTGCACTTAGATGTTACTTAATTATTTTCTACTCATCTTCAGTGGTTTCAATTGCAGCAGAAGCAGCACAGGTACACTTAGAAAAGCAAGGCTGGCAGACGAAAGTTGCATGGGAAGGGCAGATTGATTCTTTACATATTTTGCAGTCATATTTAGAAAGCCTTCTGAAACCAGATACAAATGAGCAGGTAGTACAACTGCATCTTTTAGAAGGTGGTAGAGTCGGTGTTTGTTCTGGAACGTCCTTGGGACGTCCTTTGTATTTTTATCTTTGCCCAAATAATAAGCTAGATCTGTGTCTGTTTCCTCTGTATCAGTGTCATCACCATCCTGCTCTGTTCCAGAATCAGTGTTACATTCTGCTACCTCATCGTCAGATGAAATGTCACTAGATTCCTCTAAATCCTCAGTTACTGCTGGTTCTTCCTCATCATCTTCTAACAAAAAAATCTTCATTTCTTCTAAATGAAGGGGTTTAGATGAATCATACTGTTTTCTGGCCATTGCAGCAGAAAATCTGAAGCAAGAGAGAAAGAGTATGTGTTAGGGCGCAATGTGCCTTAGAAGCCACCCTCCTTTTGTCTAAGAAAACAGTACTTATGTACACTAACTTAGCATTAATCCTTCATAAAACAAGCTAAATACACAATCGTGATGAATAAAAAAAGAAAATACTAACCTTTCAATTTGTGTTGAAATCAGGCGCAATGTGCCTGAGAAGCCAAAGTGTTGATATCTGCTCACTAGAAGGTCTGCTGAGTCACTGTGATATCAGGTTTCACAGAGCCTGTAGAGTCAGGAGATAACTAGGAGGGGTGGGGTTTTCTGATAAGTGGGCAAGGAGAGAGAAGTGAAACTAATTACTGTGTGCCTGTCAGATCTATTGCGCCTGACGGAGGGTTAAGGTGCAGGCTTTATTTTCAAAACCAGGGGAAGAGTCTTGAGGAGATCATTTGCATATTCCCAGTGCCTTCTGGGATAAGTGAAGAGTCTCCGCGAGCTCAACGATCACTGGGTTTTGGCCGTTGCAGCTGAAAAGAGGAAATCGGAAAACCAGGGGAAGAGTCTTGAGGAGATCATTTGCATATTCCCAGTGCCTTCTGGGATAAGTGAAGAGTCTCCGCGAGCTCAACGATCACTGGGTTTTGGCCGTTGCAGCTGAAAAGAGGAAATCGGAAAACCAGGGGAAGAGTCTTGAGGAGATCATTTGCATATTCCCAGTGCCTTCTGGGATAAGTGAAGAGTCTCCGCGAGCTCAACGATCACTGGGTTTTGGCCGTTGCAGCTGAAAAGAGGAAATCGGAAAACCAGGGGAAGAGTCTTGAGGAGATCATTTGCATATTCCCAGTGCCTTCTGGGATAAGTGAAGAGTCTCCGCGAGCTCAACGATCACTGGGTTTTGGCCGTTGCAGCTGAAAAGAGGAAATCGGAAAACCAGGGGAAGAGTCTTGAGGAGATCATTTGCATATTCCCAGTGCCTTCTGGGATAAGTGAAGAGTCTCCGCGAGCTCAACGATCACTGGGTTTTGGCCGTTGCAGCTGAAAAGAGGAAATCGGAAAACCAGGGGAAGAGTCTTGAGGAGATCATTTGCATATTCCCAGTGCCTTCTGGGATAAGTGAAGAGTCTCCGTGAGCTCAACGATCACTGGGTTTTGGCCGTTGCAGCTGAAAAGAGGAAATCGGAAAACCAGGGGAAGAGTCTTGAGGAGATCATTTGCATATTCCCAGTGCCTTCTGGGATAAGTGAAGAGTCTCCGCGAGCTCAACGATCACTGGGTTTTGGCCGTTGCAGCTGAAAAGAGGAAATCGGAAAAACCGCACGCCGGCTCATCTTTCATCGTTTTTAAGAAATCTCTAGATGGAAGAGGCCAGGAGCCATTTGGTGAGCTGCATTTCTTGCTACATGTTCACAGACTTACCAGTGGAAAAGCCAAACTTCACATGCCACAAATGCAAGCTTGTGTCCCTGTTGGAGGAAAAGTTGCAAAATCTCGAAGAGAGGTTAGCTACGTTGAAGATCATTAAGGAAGGTGAAGAGTTCTTGGACAGAGCAGAATTATCTCTTCATGTTACAGAAAGAGAAGAAATTCGAAGTGCACCTGAAGAAACAGAGGAATGGAGACATGTGACCCAGAGAAGCAGGAGGATCAGGAGGCAGTCAGCACCCATACTGCTCAGAAACCAGTACCAGGCTCTCACGCAGGAAAACAATGAAGAAATACATCAGGATAAGACTTTGCCAACAAGCAGCAACCTTGTACGCCTTCAGAGTCCTCCTGGATGGAGAAAGAAAAATGTTGTGAAGAAGAAACGGAGAGTGGTGGTCATGGGGGATTCCCTGGTGAGAGGAACTGAGGCCGCTATCTGCAGACCGGATATAACTTCAAGAGAAATGTGTTGTCTTCCAGGTGCAAAAATTAAAGATGTGTCTGACAGGATATCAGGACTCTTCAGACCTACAGATGACTACCCATTCCTGCTACTACATGTGGGGACAAATGACACTGCAAGAAACGACCTGGAAACCATCTGCAGAGACTTTGAAGACTTAGGCAAGAAAGTGAAAGAACTGGGAGCGCAGGTGGTCTTCTCTTCCATCCTCCCAGTGGATGGCCATGGAACAAGGAGGTGGAATAAGATTCTGCAGGTGAACAACTGGCTACGTCGATGGTGCCGTCAGCAACGATTTGGATTTCTGGATCACGGAGTGAACTACTTATACGATGGACTACTTGCTAGAGATGGGGTGCACCTTACGAAGACTGGTAAGCATGTATTTGGAAGTCGCCTTGCTACACTTGTAAGGAGAGCTTTAAACTAGAACAACATGGGAAGGGAAGCAAAAGACCAGAAAAAGCCATACACCTGACAAATGCTATTGAGAACTCTGCTATTAGAAGTGGAAAGGAAGAACAAAGACGAAAGAATCTAATTAATAAAAATATTGGAGAAAGAGAAACCAATCACAAACTAAAATGTTTCTATACTAATGCACAAAGCATGGGCAACAAACAAGGAGAATTGGAACTACTAACACAGGAAAAGAAATATGATGTCATTGGAATCACTGAAACTTGGTGGGACAATACACATGATTGGAATACAAGACTAGAAGGATACAACTTATTTGCAAGAAACAGACTTGATAAACGAGGAGGGGGTGTCGCATTGTATGTTAGAAATGTGTATATCTGCACAGAGATTGAAGCTTCAGAGACTGGGAGTTCTGTGGAAACTGTTTGGGTAAGAATACAAGGACAGAACAATGGAAAGGACACCATTGTAGGCATTTACCACAGGCCGCCTGTGCAAGCTGAAGCTATGGATGAACTCTTTATGCATCAAATGGCCAAGTTCTCCAAAAAATATGACATAGTTGTCATGGGAGATTTCAACTATCCAGACATTTGTTGGGAATCTCTCTCAGGCAAAACTAACAGGTCAAGGAAATTCTTATCCTCTCTTGCTGACAACTTTATCTTCCAAAAGGTAAGGGAGAAAACAAGGGGAACTGCTACCTTGGATCTAATCCTTATAAACAGGGAGGAAATGGTTGAGGAGGTAAAAGTGGCTGGGACCCTAGGAGGTAGCGACCATGCTACTTTAGAATTTTGGATAACTAGAGGCGGAAGACCTGTGAAGACTCAGACGTCAAGGTTAGATTTCAGAAAGGCAGATTTTAAGGGATTCAGAAAGAGAATTGGAGGGATCCAATGGCTGGATATCCTTAAAGACAAAAATGTCCAGGAAGGATGGGAAATCTTGAAAAATGAAATTCTCAAAGCACAGTTGTTAACAATTCCGAAAAGAGGGAAGAATAGGAAGCAGTTAAGGAAACCAGGATGGATGAACACAGAACTTAAGCACATGCTAAAAAGGAAGAAAAAAATGTTTATAAAATGGAAAGAGGGAGGCATATCTAAAGAAGAATATAATGCTGTCTGCAGAACCTGCAGGGCACAAATCAGATTATCTAAAGCTGAAAATGAATTGAGGCTTGCAAGAGATGTCAAAAGCAATAATAAAGGATTTTGGGGATATGTCAAAAGTAAAAGAAAAGTCAAAGATGCTATAGGATTTTTACAGGATGAAAATGATGAATTGGTAAGACAGGATGTTGAGAAGGCTGAACTTTTAAATTCCTATTTTGCATCTGTTTTCTCTCAGAAAGGAAATGTAACATCAACTGTTATTCACTGTCCTATTAAGGGAATAGAAGAATCCAGGATATCTATAAACAGAAAGATAGTGAGGAAACACTTAGCTAGCCTAAATGAATTCAAGTCTCCAGGTCCAGATGAATTACACCCCAGAGTACTGAAGGAGATAGCAGAAGAAATTTTTGAACCCCTCTCTATAATCTTTGAAAATTCTTGGAGAACAGGAGAAGTGCCAGAAGACTGGAGAAGAGCAAATGTTGTTCCTATCTTCAAAAAGGGGAAGAAGGTGGACCCAGGTAACTATAGGCCGGTGAGTCTGACTTCTATACCAGGAAAGATCTTTGAACAAATTATTAAACAACATGTATGTCAATACCTGGATAAGAATGAAGTGATTAAACAGAGTCAGCATGGGTTTGTAACTAATAAGTCATGTCAGACTAACTTAATTTCCTTCTATGACGGTATCACTGATTGGGTGGATCAAGGAAATGCTGTAGATATAGTATATCTTGACTTCAGCAAAGCATTTGACAAAGTCTCTCATACAATCCTTATTGAAAAAATGATTAAGTATGGAATGGACAAGGCAACTGTTAGGTGGATTCATAACTGGCTTAGTGATCGGACCCAAAGAGTGGTCGTAAATGGCTGCACATCCAGTTGGAAGAATGTCTCAAGTGGGGTACCACAGGGCTCTGTCCTGGGCCCTGTATTGTTCAACATCTTTATCAACGATTTAGATGAAGGAATTGAGGGTAAACTGATTAAATTTGCTGATGACACAAAGCTAGGAGGGATAGCTAATACTAGAGAAGAGAGAGAGAGGATTCAAAAAGATTTAAATAAACTGGAGAAGTGGGCAGCAACTAGCAGAATGGTTTTTAACAGGGAGAAATGCAAAGTACTACATCTGGGCAATAAAAATGGAAAAAGCATATATAGAATGGGAGGAATAGGGCTAAGTGACAGCACATGTGAAAAAGACTTGGGTATACTAATAGATCACAGACTGAATATGAGTCAACAGTGTGATGCAGCAGCAAAAAAGGCAAATGCAATTCTAGGATGTATTAACAGAAGCATACAGTCTAGATCACGTGAAGTCATTATTTCCCTCTACTCCTCTTTGGTCAGACCTCATCTGGAATATTGTGTCCAGTTTTGGGCACCACATTTTAAAAAAGACATCAACAAACTGGAGCAAGTTCAGAAAAGAGCGACCAGAATGGTGACCGGTCTGCAAACCCTGTCTTATGAGGAAAGGTTGCAGGATTTGGGAATGTTTAGTTTGCAAAAGAGAAGACTGAGAGGAGACTTAATAGCTGTCTACAAATATCTAAAGGGCTGTCACATTGTAGAAGGATCAACTTTATTCTCATTTGCACAAGGAAAGACTAGAAGCAATGGGATGAAACTGAATGGGAGGAGACACAGATTAGATATTAGAAAAAACTTTTTGACAGTTAGAGTGATCAATGAGTGGAACAGGCTGCCACGAGAAGTGGTGAGTTCTCCTTCAATGGAAGTCTTCAAACAGAGGCTGGACAGACATCTGACTGGGATGATTTAGCGAATCCTGCTTTGAGCAGGGGGTTGGACCAGATGGCCCAGGAGGTCCCTTCCAACTCTACGATTCTATGATTCTATGATTCTAAGTGTAGGGGTGTGCAGTTTGAGGTTCTGCAGCAGCTGAGGTGTGCAGTATGAGGTTCTGTGGAACAGTATGAGGTTCTGCCCCCCCAGGTTTGATCCTGGCTATGCCCATGGTGTGAATGTAGCCTGAGGATCTAGATTCACTCTGAAGGCATCAAAACTATGAATTAACACAGGTGGAATTATATAATTAACAAAAAAGTGTGAAACAACTGAAAATACTGTAAGTCTTATATTCTAGGTTCTTTAAAGTAGCCACCTTTTGCTTTGATTACTGCTTTGCACACTCTTGGCATTCTCTTGATGAGCTTCAAGAGGTAGTCACCGGAAATGGTTTTCTCTTCACAGGTGTGCCCTGTCAGGTTTAATTAGTGGGATTTCTTGCCTCATAAATGGGGTTGGGACAATCAGTTGTGTTGTGCAGAAGTCTGGTTGATACACAGCTGATAGTCCTACTGAATAGACTGTTAGAATTTGTATTATGGCAAGAAAAAAAGCAGCTAAGTAATAAAAAACGAGTGGCCATCATTACTTTAAGAAATGAAGGTCAGTCAGTCTGAAAAATTGGGAAAACTTTGAAAGTGTCCCCAAGTGCAGTGGCAAAAACCATCAAGCGCTACAAAGAAACTGGCTCACATGAGGACCGCCCCAGGAATGGAAGACCAAGAGTCACCTCTACTGCGGAGGATAAGTTCATCCGAGTCACCAGCCTCAGAAATCACAGGTTAGCAGCCGCTCAGATTAGAGACCAGGTCAATGCCACACAGAGTTCTAGCAGCAGATTCATCTCTACAACAACTGTTAAGAGGAGACTTTGTGCAGCAGGCCTTCATGGTAAAATAGCTGCTAGGAAACCACTGCTAAGGACAGGCAACAAGCAGAAGAGACTTGTTTGGGCTAAAGAACACAAGGAATGTACATTAGACCAGTGGAAATCTGTGCTTTGGTCTCTTGAGTCCAAATTTAAGATCTTTGGTTCCAACCACTGTGTCTTTGTGCGATGCAGAAAAGGTGAAAGGATGGACTCTACATGCCTGGTTCCCACCGTGAAGCATGGAGGAGGAGGTGTGGTGGTGTGGGGGTGCTTTGCTGATGACACTGTTGGTGATTTATTCAAAATTGAAGGCATACTGAACCAGCATGGCTACCACAGCATCTTGCAGCGGTATGCTATTCCATCCGGTTTGCGTTTAGTTGAACCATCATTTATTTTTCAACAGGACAATGACCCCAAACACACCTCCAGGCTGTGTAAGGGCTATGTGACCAAAAGGAGAGTGATGGGGTGCTACGCCAGATGACCTGGCCTCCACAGTCACCAGACCAGAACCCAATCGAGATGGATTGGGGTGAGCTGGACCGCAGAGTGAAGGCAAAAGGGCCAATAAGTGCTAAGCATCTCTGGGAACTCCTTCAAGACTGTTGGAAGACCATTTCCGGTGACTACCTCTTGAAGCTCATCAAGAGAATGCTAAGAGTGTGCAAATCAGTAATCAAAGCAAAAGGTGGCTACTTTGAAGAACCTAGAATATAAGACATATTTTCAGTTGTTTCACACTGTTTTGTTAATTATGTAATTCCACATGTGTTAATTCATAGTTTTGATGCTTTCAGAGTGAATCTACAATTTTCATAATCATGAAAATAAAGAAAACTCTTTGAATGAGGTGTGTCCAAACTTTTGGTCTGTACTGTATATATGTAATCGATATTACATAGTGTATTAGATATTTACAATTTATTACAGTTTTTTGTGTTCTAAAGTTATATTCCAATAAATATATATTATGTTCTATCTAAATATCTTGATTATTGGATCATAAAAATGATTAAATGTCTGATGTTCACATTGTACTACAATAAATTTTTCAAATATAAGCAATATATGTGGGAGTCGGTGTAAGGGAAATTGAGGAGTCGGAGTCGCAGAATTGGCTTACCGACTCCACAGCCCTGGAGACCGCAGAAGGCAAGGCTCAAGATTCTACCTGTGCAGGGGCTGAATCCAATGCTTAACACATATTCTTTGATTCAGGCATTTAATTTTAAATTTATTGACTTCAAAGATTGCAAATATAAGTCAGTTTTATCAATTTAAGTGCAGTAAATATATAGCATTGGATCAACCCAGTTTAACACTAAGAAAATAAACATATTTCCAATATTGCCTAAGCTCACATTAAAAAGCCATCAAACAGGTCCATTGACTGAAAAATAAAAAAAAAGTTATGCATTATTTTATATATATATATATATATATATATATATACACTATATATACACATAAATACCAGTTTGATCAATTGATAGTACTGACCTGAAAAATTGCTTTGCCAGGTCATTTTTACTGCCCTTCAAACTTTACCAAAAAAAAAGGACTGAAGTGCAAGCTGGTATCCATGCAAATTAGGAACATGTTCACACTGGCCATAAAACATACAAAACCTAAGACAGAAGCAAAATGAAAAAATACCCTGCTTAAGTAAATAAGTAAAGGCAATAGTGCATATAAATAACATTGGGTACTTAGTGAACACACATTTAAAAAGCTCCCCACTAGCTGTGTGTCCATGTTTGGGACCTGGTCCTGCTCAGCCCTTTTTCATATGGGACATCACTATGATGCATGGTAAGGTTTTAATATTAGAGGTTAGGATCATCCCGAACTTGGGTACACCTTGACATTGGTGGGATAGCTTTTTTGCTTTCTTTTTAATCATAAACTGTATTTGCTAATTAACCAATGTTATTTATATGCACTATTGCTTTTATGTATTTTACTTACTGTAGGGTATTTTTTCATTTTGTTTCTGTCTTGGGTTTTGTCTGTTTAATGGCCAGTATAAACATGTTCCTATTTTGCATGTATACCAACTTGTACTCCAGTTCATTTTTTTCGGTTTAGTTTTAAGTTTCTGCATTTAGTGCAGGTAAGGGTGTGGACTCCTTCCCTTTCAGCTGAATTTTACATTTGAAAAGGTCCCCAACTAGCTGCGTGCCTATGTTTGGAACTCGGTCCTGACACACCTTTATTCACAGAGGACATCACTATGACACATGGTAAGGTTTTAGTATTAGAGTTTAGGACGATCCCGAACTTAGGTACGCTTTGACTTTTGTGGAATGGCTTTTATGTTTTTTTTTATTTAAAACTGTCTATTAAGCACCCATTAGTATTTATATACACTAATGCTTTTATGTATTTACTTACAGCAGAGTATTTTTTTCACTTTGTTTCTGTCTTGGGTTTTGTCTGTTTTATGACTAGTGTGAACATGCTTCTATTTTGCATTCATTCCAACTCCAGTTCATTTTTGCAGTTTAGTTTTAAGTTTCTGCATTTGGGTGCACTGGACAATGGTGGAATTTTTTTAGCCTTTTTTTTAAATCAAAAACTGTGTTTACTACGTACTAGAGATGAGTGAGCACTAAAATGCTCGGATGCTTGTTGCTTGAACCAAGCAATTCCTAATACTCAAATGCTCATTTTGAGTAACGATTATAATGGAAGTCAATGGGAAATAATAGCTTTTTTTTCAGGCAGACCCTACAAGGAGGTCTGGGGGTCAGTGAAAATTTTCAAATGGATGGTAAAAGTGCTGAATGGAAGGAGAACGGCATGGGTAAGACCCCTGACTCCCAGATCGCTGCTGTGAACACTGATGTCACACTTTTAATCCACTTCTAGAAGTGACAATAAAACATTCCAAACAGATGAGAAATTGCATTTTACAGGAAAAAAATTAAGAATAATATTTTCCTGTATAATGACTTGCATATAAGGCAAAATTTAAATAGGATTCAAAAAAAAAATATAATTTATGCAAATGAAAATTGTTTTTTTTTTAAAATAGGAAAACGCTTTAATCTATGAAGGAAGCAAGAACTTCCAAAAATTAGAGACTCAAAGTGACGTAAATGAGGGTCTCATACACATTATTTTGAAATTGTTATGTATTGGCACTCCTAGACTGATAAAGACTATGGACTAAGTGAAAATCCTGCCAAACATTACAAGCAGGGTCATTTATACACCCTTGAAGGCACTAATTGTACCTCATTTAAATATTGGCACAAAGCGTAGTTATGGCACTCCTACACTCATAAAGGCTTTTATATAAAAATTAAAAGTAGGGTTAACCATAGATCCTAGAAGGCAACAACTGATTGACCTCATTCAAACATAGAACATTAAAAACACTTTATGTGCTGCTATCATCTGGTGGTGTGTAAAAGTCGGCTGTAAGCCAGGCTTTGTTTATTGTTAACAGAGTGAGACTGTCAGTATTTTCTGTTGACAGGCTAAAGCATCTGTCTGTTATGACACTACTGTGGCACTAAAAATCCACTCAGACAAGATGGGAATGGCAGGGTAGCGCAATATATCCAAGGCATAAATGGACAGCTCATGCAGGTGTCCAGGTTTGAAACCCAATAGCTGATGGAATTAGAGAGTACGCTGGTTTGGCCAGCCAGGTATTGCTTGTCCATCTTTAAAAACTTTTGTTTCATTGTCAAAAAATCCCAGCTTTGAAGGCATGGATGCTAGAAGGATGCCATAAAATTGGCCCAGGATTTTCACAGTGTACCCTTGCCTTTGTACTCTTTTTTTTTTTTTTTGGCCAAGATGAATGTATTACAAGAGTCCTGAGAAAGGCATCAGTACATAAAGTCTGCCATATGTGCCAAGGTCTCTACAGCCAACACTCCCCTTGTCTCCACCAAGATGACTACCTTTCATCTACTCCACCTCTTCCTCCTAATTCCCTTCCTCAGCCTATTCATGTAGAAGAGACAGAGCAAAAAGGAATTCAGCTCACCCAGAAGGGAAAGGCAGAAATCCATAAAAACAAGGCAAAACAAAACCAAAACACAAATGCAAAAAACAGAGCAGAAAACTTAGCTTTTGAGGAGCAGGAATCAGACTGGTCTCCAAGAATCCCTCAGAGAAATCACCTGCAAGGCAGAAGGGCGTCGGCTGCCTTATATCCAGTCAGCAATTCCAGTCACCCAGTCATCATCATTCTGCTCAGGTGCTTTGTAATCAGCCTCACTACCTTCCTTCACCAGAAGAGGGAGTTCATCAGACCTCAATGGTGAAAGGGAAAATGAACTCACAACAGCAAAGCTTGTGTGGGTAATATCCTCTTTTGCGCTCAGCCAGCTCTTGTTCCTCCAACTCTTCTTCAGCTCCATGTCCTCATTGTTACCCAATCTGCTCTGAGCAGATGAGATGGGATGAGGCAGGGAAGTATCTCCCTGCCTCATGTCTTCATCCGCTTCCACCTGATGTTCATGCAAAGCTTTATGTTTAATTGTCAGCAGCAATTGTATAAGTAGGCAGGGAAGCATAATTTTTGCGCTGATTATGGGGTTTTCACTACTCACCATCTTTGTGGAGACCTCAAAGTCTTGAAGAACTGCACAACTGTCAGATATCCATGCTCACTCTTCAGTTGTTATGTGTGGAGGCTAATGAGAATACCATCAGGAGTGTTGGAGCTTGTATTCAACAACTGGCCTCTGCTGGTCACAAAACCTTGACAGCATGTGCAGTTTCAGAGCATGTACATGTTGCAAAACAGTCAGTAAGGCTAGTTTCACATTAGCGTTTTTTTGCGCAGCGCATCGGGCGCATAAAAAACGCAAAGAAAAACGCAAAACAAACGCGCGTTTTTTTAACGTCATGCGCACGCTGATGCGTAAAAAAACGCAGCGTTGTTTGCGTTTTACATGCGTTTTTGCATGCGTTTGCGTTTTTTATGCGCATGCGTTTTTAAGTGTGACGTTTTTTCCATTGTCTAGAGAACATTCTAGACTTGTTTCACTCAAAAACGCATGCGCCAAAAAACGCAACCGTGCGCAAGACCATGCGCACGCATGCGTTCCCATAGACTTCAATGTGTTGTTCTTGCGCATTCCGTGCGCAAGCGTGCGCATGCGTCTTTTTGCCGAGACAGGGCGCACCAAAAAATGCAACATGTTGCGTCTGGCGCGCCTGGCGCAAAAGACAAAAAAAGCATGCGCACGAAAACCAAGTGTGCACAAGACCATGCGCACGTCATGTTAAACATAGGTGCGCGGTGTGCACGATGCGCTGCGCACAAAAGCGCAAATGTGAAACCAGCCTAAGCTGGCCCTTCATTGCAGTGCCGAAGTAGTGCCGGAATGATGGCAGCTGAAGATGACTTGTGGAAATAAGCACTGACACAGTGTACCTTGACCAGAACCTGTGAAATCTTTGTAGGTTTTCAGAAATCGCTGAACTACCAAGTTGAGCGCGTGCCAAGCATGGTACTTCTGTGAGCTTTCCAAGCTTCACATTCGCCAACAGTTTACACCCATTATGGCACACAACAATGCTGGAATGAAGGTTCAGAAGCAAAAAGAAAACTGTCTAGTCTGTTATTCCTTTAAGCATCTCTGCCATGGTGTGCTGTTTGCCTCCTAAACAAATTAGTTTCAGCAGAGCCTGTTGACATTTTGCTGAGGCAGTGCTGCAGAGTTTCCAGCTTATGTGGATGACGTGTTCTGATATAGCCCATCGGAGATGGAGGATGATGAGGAGGAACAGGAGGGGCTGCAGGAAATGGTGCAATAAGTGGAGGAAACCCTGATAGAAGTACAGTAAGAGCATAAATCCTTTGAGTCAGTAGAAAACATCAGTGTGTGACTCGACCACAACCTCCACAATGTGTCACGTGCCCCGTCCTGAGTGACATTGCCAGCAGGCCAGTAACTGATACAACAGGACGCGGCGCATGTAATTGCCCTATGTGACGCGGCCCGCAGGCCGGTAACTAATGCAATAAGACAAAGGGAATAGAGAAAACCTGGGTAACAATAACAATGGTGGCCCTGCGATAGGGAATGGGGGACGTGGAGACCTCCTGCACTCCCCTGAGTCAGTGTCTCTACACTCCTAACGTTCCCTAGGCCAGTTCCGCACTGGGCGCCAATCAGGAACCTAAAAACTCTGACTCGCCCTGCACCTAAACCCTCACTAGGGAATTGGTCGGTGCAGAAACTAATCCCACCACTGCACTAAACACACATAAGGAAAAGTGACATAACAGGGGAACACCACTTAGCTTTGCTCAGCTGCTTACGCTCCCAGCAACAGAGCCTACCACCTGCGTGTATCTTTTCCTCCACCGAGTGCAACATCTGGGTGCACTGTCCAGCAATGGATCTTCTCAGCACCATAGTGCAGCCTTGGAGCAAACAGAGTCCACACCTGCATGCAGCTGTCCAGAAACAGAATCTAGCAAATGAGTCCAGCTTTTCTGCCAAAGAGTCCAACATTTTGAGTCCAGCTTTCTGCAACCGAGTCCAGCCTTCTGAGTGCAGCTCTACACCATAGCTGCCACTTCACCAAGCAGTGCCAGCCCTCCTTGCGGACACCATAGCTGCTACTCCAGCACTCTGACTGGGCTGCCCGTGACTCTCCTTCAGCTCCATTATTTACCCAGGCTTGCTTGCAAATGAGGAACTTATCACCAACAGTGATTATCACACCTGATACTCTCTTATAGAGCAATCACACCTGTTACATAATTACGTGTAGAAAACTAAGGTAACCAGAGTGTAATGACCCTAATGGCCACAGGGGGAAAACTACAACTGAAATCACCACAGTGCAATGACCCTAATGGCCACCGGGGCAAAACCACCTTTGGCACACAGCCAAAGGAAAAAAAAGGTTACTTTGTGCATTTAATTTGTCAGATCCAACCTGGATCGTGACAGTACCCTCCCCTTAATGAGGGGCCTCTGGACCCTCAAGGCCACTCCTCATCAGGGCACCACCTACAGCGGAGACGCCTAGATCCAGAGTTCACCCCAACCACTACCTGCACTTCAGGTTTATGACAAACGCACCGCTGGTATTGGCAAAGTAAGTTCTGGAGGCACCACTCATCTCCAAAGCGTCGACCTGGGGATCGAGTTATGTATGTGTATGTACGGTATGAGCTGGTAAGACTCCTCAACTCACTTCCAAGATGTTTTTTGGTGGCCACCCATACATGCTCGTTCACACACAGGTCCGGACCTGAATGTTTATTGCCACACATTCGTTTGTCATATTTTGGTGAACTCATTCTGGGATCGATAACAGAGGCGTCCCCCTGTGTCACCACACTCACATCCCCACTATTCACCAAGGGAACACCACCCTCCAACCCCTTACACCACGAGGTCGACGCCTCCCAGGGTTGGCTAATGGCGAGGGTTGAGATCTGCCCCTACTCCCCCTGCAGCACACCTGCTGCTCACACCGGTGAGGGAGGGGCCTGGGAAATGGAGGAAAAATACACTCCCTGGTCGCCTTCCTCCAAACGACCAGGAGGGGCGGCTACTTCGGTGATATGGCAGATTTGGCGTAGACCCCGCGGACTATCACACCAGTCTGCTCACAAACAGGACGTACTACTTCACCTCGGGGAACCCCAGACAGCACCATGGGGACCAACTCCACCCACCTGTCTGGGTACGTCCACCTGTAAGAGCAAGTCCCGCTCCCCAGCAGCGACTCTAGGGGCTTCATTGCCAGCCGCTACTTGATTTCCTGGTTGAGCCAAATGGGAGGCCCCCAGACCCTGATAATTGCTGCTGAAACTGCTTCTACACACCATGCAGCTTCTCACTCACCTTAGTGAGGCCCAGCAGCAAATACTCACAGGTCTGAACATGGCCTGAGGCTAACCAGGAAAAAAAAATGTATGGTTGGTGATAATGTCACATGCCCCATCCAGAGTGACATGGCCAGCAGGCTGGTAACTGATACAACAGGACATGGCACGTGTAATTGTCCTTTGTGACGCGGCCCGCAGGCCGGTAACTAATACAAAAAGACAAAGGGAATAGGGAAAAACTGGGTAACAATAACAATGGTGGCCCTGCAAAAATAGAAAAAACACGGCACTCAGTGTGGAGGGAGGTGCACAAGTCGGGTATCCAGCCAACTAACAATGTAGTACAAAAACTTGGCACTCAAAAGAAAAATTGATTTGACAGTTCCTTTATTGTAAAAGGCATCCAGTTAAATATACTTCTTTTACTTCTTTAAATGTTTTCGGTCATACAATTGTCCTTTCATCCTCAGTAGCTGCTGCTTCCCAGACGTCTGTTTCTCCACATTATTAATGAATATACCCAGTACTGAATAGTGCCTACTTATGACAGCGGTTCTTTATTAATAATATATGGAATTTTCCATTACAGTTCTTCTCAGTTAAAACCAACTGTGAAAAAATTCTGTTTCTGATGAAGGTCAATTGTATGACCGAAAACGTTTAAAGAAGTAAAAGAAGCATATTTAACTGGATGCCTTTTACAATAAAGGAACTGTCAAATCAGTTTTTCTTTTGAGTGCCAAGTTTTTGTACTACAATGGTGGCCCTGCGATAGGGAGCAGGGGACGTGGAGACCTCCTGCACTCCCCTGAGTCAGTGTCTCTACTCTCCTAACGTTCCCCATTCCGGTTCCGCATCGGGCACCGATCAGGAACCTAATAACCCTGACTTGCCCTGCACCTACACCCTCACTAGGGAATTGGTCAGTGCAGAAACTAATCCCACCACTGCACTAAACACACATAAGGAAAAGTGACATAACAGGGGAACACCACTTAGCTTTGCTCAGCTGCTTATGCTCCCAGCAACAGAGCCCACCACCTGCGAGCATCTTTTCCTCCACCGAGTCCAACATCTGGGTGCACTGTCCAGCAACGGATCTTCTCAGCACCATAGTGCAGCCTTGGAGCAAACAGAGTCCACACCTGCATGCAGCTGTTGTGAGCTCATTTTCTCATTCACCTTTGATGTCCGATGAACTCCCTCTGCTGGTGAAAGGAGGTGGTGAAACTGATTTGGATGGGAGAAACATGTCACCTGAACAGGTGGATTGCTATTGGACATTCGGAATCTCTGAGTGGATATAAGGCAGCCGACACCCTGTAGGCTTGCTGGTGATTTCTCTGCTCTGAGCTCTGGCCTCCAGTTCAGTTCCTGTTTTCTAAAGCTAAGTTTTGCTCTGTTATTGTTCCATGAGATTTTGTCTGATTTGCTTAGTTTTGTGTTCTGCCAGCCCCGGCTGGGGCTCTGCTGAATTTCCATTTTTGTCCCTGATCGGTTAAATCTCTTTTGCTCTGTCTTCAGAATATATCGGAGTGCTGATATAGGGATTTTGAAGTCTAGTGACTTCAGGGCCGTTTTTCCTATCAGACGTGTTGAGACATTTTTGGTAGGGTTTTTGCGGATTGCCACCAGCATCTTTTCTGTCCTTTCCTATCTAGTTAGTTGGGCCCCATCATTTGCTCTGCCTGTCTTTCTGTCTGTGTTTGTGTTTTCATCTGTTTTCACCGGCAATACATGTTGGGGGCTCGTATAGGTAAATTTGTGAACGAGGGTAGTGTAATATTTGTATGCATGTGAAAACTGTCCCTTCCAAAGTCAATGTTACTGGTGGGCCCTGGTAGCACCCCAGTCTGACACTGATACATTTTTAAACAAGTTTTTTGAGGTTTATATACCAACAAAATGTACTCAAGAACACATAACATTTTATGGATGAGCAATATAATACCAATACATTTTTTTTCACAGTTTTTAGAGGCTTAGAACAAAATTTCTAATGACTTACTTACAGCCAAAGCCAAGAGACAGTTCTCTATACTTCTCCCTCTAGACCTGTCCTCTGCCTTCGACACAGTTGAACACTGCCTCCTACAACACATCCTCTCTTCCTTTGGCGTCAAAGACCTTGCCCTATCCTAGATCTCCTAATATCATTTCAACTGCACATTTAGCGTCTCCCATTCCAATACTACCACCTCATCCTGCCCTCTCTCTGTTAAAGTCCCCAAGGCTATGTTTCTAGGACCTCTACTCTTCTCTATACCCATGGCTTGGGACAGCTCATTAAGTCCTATGGCTTCCAGTACAATCTGTACGCTGATGACACTCGGATCTACCTTCGGGCCCAGACATTACCTCTCTGCTGTCCAAAATTCCAGAGTGTCAATCAGCAATATCTTCCTTTCTCTCTTCTCACTTCCTCAAACTCAATGTGGACCTACCTGAGCTATCCATTACAATAAATGACATCACACTTTCCCCTGTAATGGAAATCCACTGCCTTGGAATAATACTTGACTCTGCCCTGTCCTTCAAATCGCACATCCAAGCTCTTGTCACCTCCATCTCAAAAATATCTTCAGAATCCTTCCTTTCCTCAACCCTCACTCTACCAAAATGCGTGTGCCTGCTCTCATCATCTCCCGCCTCGATTACTGTAACATTCTCTTCTGTGACCTACCTTCTAACTCTCTCGCACCTCTCCAGTCTGTCCTTAATTCTGCTACCAATTTAGTTAATCTCTCTCCCCACTACTCCTCCACTTCCCCACTGTGCAAATTCCTTCATTGGCTTCAAATTCCTCAGCGTATCTAGTTCAAACTGCTAACACTGTACTACAAAGCCATTCATAACCTTTCTCCTCTGTACATCTCCAAACTAATCTCCCATTATCTTTCCACACGTCATCTCTGGTCTTCCCAAGACCTGCTTCTCTCCTCCACACTTATTCATTCCTTACCCAATCGCCTCCAAGACTTCTCCCGAATATCCCCCATCCTCTGGAATTCTGTGCCCCAACAGGTTCGATTATCGACCACGTTTTGATCCTTCAGATGGGACCTGAAAACTCAACACTTCAAGGATGCTTAAAAACTGCAATGGCCACACTGCCACCTCAACTCCACTTTAGCTGCTGCAATCCCTGACCTGCTGTCTCTTTCCCAATCATCCTATAGAATATAAGCCCACAAGGGCAAGGTTCTCTTCCCTCTGTACCAGTCTATCATTGATAGTTTGTCTACAGTAAGTGATACTTGCATTTTGTATGTAACCCAAATAATTAGTGATGATTTATCACTAAAATGCTCAGGTGTTCGTTGCTCGAGTCGAGCAAATTGGAATACTCAGGTACGCGACCCGAGCAACGAGCCCAATGTATGTCTATGGGAAACCCTAGCTTTTTTGCCATGACCCCCCCAGAGGTATTTCTAGGGTACAAAATGTTGAAAATCTATGGGAACAGTGCACAAATGACATGAGAACACACGGGGAAAGCCCCTGGAGGCATTTCTGACTCCTAGGTCACTGCTGTGACCAATGTTGTCAGAGTGTGATGCCACTTTTACAGGCGCACAGTAAAACATACAAAAATGAAACCAAAATGGGTTTTGCAGGGAAATATGTTAAGGGACATCCATTCCTGTGTAATAATTTGTATGTAAGGCCAAAGAAATAACCCAAAAATTGCTCACAAAGTCACAAAGCCTATTTTTATAGGAGCATCAGTTGGCATTACTATTCTTAAAGGGCCATTATTAAACAGTGGGTCTCCTATACTGTTATTGCCTATACATTGAGTGGCTGGGCTGGCAAAAATTAGGACTCGTCAATACCCCTTACATGAGACGTACAGGAGGGCCTCCTGAAAAAATTTCCCATTAGAAGAAAGTGTGTCTCCCATAGTGTTTGCCTATGTATTGAATGCAAGGGCTTCCTTGCCCCAAAGCTACACACACCCCAATTACCGTTGGAACAGACGTCCCGGATGATCACATGCAACCCAATTTCCCATTATTTTTCATTTGGTACTGCCATACTGTTAGCCTATGCATTGAATGCAAAGTCCACCCTGCCACAAAGTCACATGCACCTCAATAAGTTTTTGAACCCACGTACTGGATGGCCACAGGAAAACCAAGTTCACATTATTCTTTTGGTGCTGCCATACTGTTAACCTATGCAATGAATGCAAGGCCTGCCCTGCACCAAAGTTACACGCACCCCATTAAGCCTTTGAGGCCACGTACTAGATGGCCACATGCAACCATAGTTCCAGTATTCACTTGGTACTCCCATACTGTTTGCTTATGCATTGAATGCAAGTCCTGCCCTGCACCAAATTCACACGCACCCCAATAAGCCTTTGAAGCCACGTACTTGATGGCAACATACAACCATATTTCCCAGCAGGGGCAGACACAGACAGCTTGGGGCCCTTGTGCAAGAAATGTATCTGGGGCCCCCTCCTTTTATGGCGACCAAGCTACAGATATACACTTGTTTTACAGTCTTCTCTCATTATATATATATATATATATATTGCTGCCCCTTATTACACAATACCCTCTCTTTATGTATAGCGCCATCCCTTATCACATAGTTCCTTCTTGTCATGTGCAGCACCGTCCCTTACATATCAGATTCATGTTAATTTTGCTATTTATACCTCCCTGTTCTTTATTACATATCGTCCACTCTTGCTATGTATAAACTGAAATGATGGCTGATGGAGCATGGGAAAGCTTCTTTTGTGATGGACTGGTCTTCAGGTCAGATGCTGCTCCATCAGCAGTCATTTTACAGGAGAGGGCACTATGCAATAAAGAGAGGATGCTGTGAATAACAAAAATAATGAGAATACTCAATGTAAGGGACGGTTCTGTAGATGAAGAGATGATACTGTGTAATAATGGAGGCGCTCCACATAACAGGATGCTATATACAGTGGGGCAAAAAAGTATTTAGTCAGTCAGCAATAGTGCAAGTTCCACCACTTAAAAAGATGAGAGGCATCTGTAATTTACATCATAGGTAGACCTCAACTATGGGAGACAAACTGAGAAAAAAAAATCCAGAAAATCACATTGTCTGTTTTTTTTTCATTTTATTTGCATATTATGGTGGAAAATAAGTATTTGGTCAGAAACAAGCAATCAAGATTTCTGGCTCTCACAGACCTGCAACTTCTTCTTTAAGAGTCTCCTCTTTCCTCCACTCATTACCTGTAGTAATGGCACCTGTTTAAACTTGTTATCAGTATAAAAAGACACCTGTGCACACCCTCAAACAGTCTGACTCCAAACTCCACTATGGTGAAGACCAAAGAGCTGTCAAAGGACACCAGAAACAAAATTGTAGCCCTGCACCAGGCTGGGAAGACTGAATTTGCAATAGCCAACCAGCTTGGAGTGAAGAAATCAACTGTGGGAGCAATAATTAGAAAATGGAAGACATACAAGACCACTGATAATCTCCCCCGATCTGGTGCTCCACGCAAAATCCCACCCCGTGGGGTCAGAATGATCACAAGAACGGTGAGCAAAAATCCCAGAACCACGCTGGGGGAACTTGTGAATGAACTGCAGAGAGCTGGGACCAATGTAACAAGGCCTACCATAAGTAACACACTACGCCACCATGGACTCAGATCCTGCAGTGCCAGACGTGTCCCACTGCTTAAGCCTGTACATGTCCGGGCCCGTCTGAAGCTTGCTAGAGAGCATTTGGATGATCCAGAGGAGTTTTGGGAGAATGTCCTATTGTCTGATGAAACCAAACTGGAACTGTTTGGTAGAAACACAACTTGTCGTGTTTGGAGGAAAAAGAATACTGAGTTGCATCCATCAAACACCATACCTACTGTAAAGCATGGTGGTGGAAACATCATGCTTTGGGGCTGTTTCTCTGCAAAGGGGCCAGGACGACTGATCCGGGTACATGAAAGAATGAATGGGGCCATGTATCGTGAGATTTTGAGTGCAAACCTCCTTCCATCAGCAAGGGCATTGAAGATGAAACGTGGCTGGGTCTTTCAACATGACAATGATCCAAAGCACACCGCCAGGGCAACGAAGGAGTAGCTTCTTAAGAAGCATTTCAAGGTCCTGGAGTGGCCTAGCCAGTCTCCAGATCTCAACCCTATAGAAAACCTTTGGAGGGAGTTGAAAGTCCGTGTTGCCAAGCGAAAAGCCAAAAACATCACTGCTCTAGAGGAGATCTGCATGGAGGAATGGGCCAACATACCAACAACAGTGTGTGGCAACCTTGTGAAGACTTACAGAAAACGTTTGACCTCTGTCATTGCCAACAAAGGATATATCACAAAGTATTGAGATGAAATTTTGTTTCTGACCAAATACTTATTTTCCACCATAATATGCAAATAAAATGAAAAAAAAACAGACAATGTGATTTTCTGGATTTTTTTTTCTCAGTTTGTCTCCCATAGTTGAGGTCTACCTATGATGTAAATTACAGATGCCTCTCATCTTTTTAAGTGGTGGAACTTGCACTATTGCTGACTGACTAAATACTTTTTTGCCCCACTGTAATAAAGGAAGGCACCATACATAAATAGAGAAGATGTTACATAATAAGGGACTGGAGGGTACCAGTACCGCAGACTAGAGTTGAGTGTAACGGGTTGGTCATATTCAAAAGTCGCTGACTTTCGCTGAAGTCGGGTTTCATGAAACGAAACCCGACAATAGCGTGAGATCGGCCACGAGGTCAGCGACCAGAGCGCCAAAGTCGCGTTTCAAAAGTTGCTTCCAGTGCCCTTTTTCAGCCAATGATGGAGGAGGCACAATGTGGGCAATGTGATGACATAGGCATCGGTCACCACCATCTTTGAGAAGGGCATGCAAGTGATTGGCTGGCTTTGTGTGGTGTCACAGGGGCTATAAAAGGGTGTGAACGCCAACCGCCATCTTAATTATGCCGATCTTAGCATATGGAGAGCTGCTGCTAATTCTGTAGGGAGAGCGTTAGGCAGGGAAGAAGAACCAAAAAACTGCTTGTGCTGTTATTGATTTCCACTTACAACACAACACTTTGTGTGCAGTGACAGGGGAGGCTCTATTTTTGTGCATCAGTTCTGTTGGTTATTAGGCTGCCATATAAGGCTCCCTGATAGCTGCATTGCTGTTTGCAAACTACTATGCAAACTGCTTTTTAAAAGCAAACATACTTGTCTTCCTCTTTTCTGCACAGTTACCAAGCGTTCATTTTTCCACCCTTTTGTGTGTGCCCTGTGCAGCAGTCCTGCTTATTAGGCTGCCTGCGTCCATACTTGGACTGAGAGCATCATTGTCAGTGTCATCAAATCTCTACTGAGATCAAAAATCTCACCAATCCTATAGACACCCTCCACCTTGTCATACACCATCCAATTTCAGCCTGTTACATTGAGGTGTAATCTCTACTGGGCCTGAGACAATAGTTCAGCGTCCTCAAATCTCTAGGGAGATTCAAATTCTCACCAATAGTAGATACACCTTCCACCTTGTTTTACAGTACCATATAGCTGGTGGTATTTTGGGTACATTTTCACAAAAATGAGCAAGTATAGTGGAAGACGCCATGGAAGTGGGCGGGGGTTGCCAGCTGATCCCAATGATGGTGGTGGTTGTGTTGCATCTGTTGGAAGTGGCAAAAGCACAATAGCACCTAAGGCAGGAGGTGTTGAGCCTGCGTCATCATCTGGCTCCACAAGGCCTCGAAGTCTCTCTTTTCTGGGAGTAGGTAAACCACTTTTAAAGCCGGAGCTGCAGGAACAAGTTTTGGCTTACATTGCTGACACAGCCTCCAGCTCTCTCGCCTCCTCTTCTGAAGTTTCAAAAAATAAAAGCACTGAGTCGTCATTGGAGGCTCATGGTCAGGAACAACACCTTTCCTTGTGTCCTTCACCCCTACCGAAAGTGAGGGATGTGGCAGACCACACTACCGATTACTCCATGGAGCTCTTTTCACATACCATGCCTGGGTTAGCAAGCCAAATCGTGAATTCCCCAGTCCAAGATGAATCTGACATGGAGTGTGCTGATGCACAGCCACTGCTAGATTTTTCTGCTGGTACATTCACTCAGAGCACTACATTGTCCTCGCAGTGTACTGAGGCAGAATCAGACCCTGATGAAACTCATGTGCCCCTTCCCGAAACTATACCACCTTACATGGTGACACAGAGGAAGGTGCACATGAAATTGAAGAGGGGGTGATGGATGACCCAGTTGTTAACCCAGATTGGCATCCATTGGGGGAAGAGGGTGCCGCTGCCAATAGCTCAGAAGAGGAGGAGGATCCGCAGCAGGCAACAACATCGCAACAGCTGTTATCTGGCATGACCGTAGCAGTCCAAAAATGTGTTACAAAAACCAAAAGGGTTGCAGGACAGCTTGGCCAGACGGTCAAATTAGCACAGCGTGCAAGGTCTCAAAATGTCTTCCATAGTAGGAAGAGTACAGTGTAGCACTTTTTTGAACAAAATCCTAATGATCATGCAAAGGTTATCTGTAAGAATTGCGCAAAGACCTTTAGCCGAGGGAAAAATCTGAGAAATTTGAATACCAGTTGCATGCTTAGACATTTAACCACCATGCACTTGCAAGCGTGGACGGACTACCAAACCTCTGCACCTGCTCCGAATGAAGGTAGTCAGCAATGCTACATCGCTTCCCTCACTGTAAGCCCACCGGTTAGCACATCACCAGCAGCAAATGTCGAGGTGTCATCACAAGGGCAAAGCAGTCATGGAATCACAATGTTATTGCTACCAAAGACTGAATCTAGGCCATCAGCAACACCACCAACACCATTACCATCACCAACCCTCTCTCAGTCCACCATGTCCACTGCTAGTTCCACCATATGCAGCTCTCAAGTCCAGCTCACCCTACCAGAGACTTTGAGTAGGACAAGAAAGTACTCATCCTCTCATCCGCGTACATTGGCTTTGAACGCCCACATTGCCAAACTAATCTCGTTAGATATGATGCCCTACCGGTTGGATGAAAGCAAAGCTTTCCACGAGCTCATGGCCTACGCAGTACCATGCTATGACCTACACAGTCGGCACTTCTTTTTGTGAAAAGCCATCCCAGCCCTCCACGTGCATGTGAGGTGAGGTGCACCTCACAACAGATACATGGTCCAGTAGGCATGGCCAGGGCCGTTACGTGTCCATCACAGCGTACTGGGTTAATGTGGTGGATGCAGGGTCCACAAGGGACAGCGGCGGTGGTACAGTGCTGCCTAGCCCACGGTATAGGAAACAGTTGGCTGTAGGCATTCGACCCTCCTCCTCCTCCTCATCAGTGAAAGCTCGTCCACAGAGCACGGTCACACGAGCACTCCATTCGCAGCTGGCAGTGTTGCACACGAGGTGTCCCACTATCGAACAGCTAGTGGTAAGTGTCAGCAGGCTGTATTAAAGATGATGTCTTTAGGCGACAACAGACACACCGCGGAGGTACTGGCCGACTACTTGCAGCGACAAACTGTTATGGACGGCGGAACGCACCAAATATAAATAATAGGAGGTGCATTCGCCGCCCGGGGTCCACCGTGCGGTAGGTGACAAGACCGCTGCTGTACAATGACAGACTAGCTAGGAGGCGGAGCACTACACTCGGGTTAGCGTCACCCGAGGTGCTAGGTGCGTCTCTGTTACAGGCACAGAGACGCCCTAGAGGAAATAAGGCATAAGCGCCAGACCTGTTAACCTCACAGGTTGCCGGCGTGTGGCGCCGCAGCCGTGAACGCCAAGAGATGCTGCTGACTGTAGTGCGGCATAAACTGAGGCCGCTTAACGTCAGTGCCGGGGAAGCGGTCACTGACGGACGCTAGTGTATGGTATGGTAGCTCAGTGGCGCATAGCTAGCCACTATCTGGCGCTGACTAAACCAACACTCTGTCACCATTAGTAATATCCGAGGGTAGGGGTTTCAAATAAGTCAGTCACCAGACACATGCATCCATCACCATTCACACATAGCATAATAAGTCTACACTAGCGCATGGCCGAGCCGCCAAGCGGGCTTTTTATAGCCATGCACTTCCGGGACCTTCCAGTACTCTGGGAAGGACCAATCAGATCTGACACAGGACCTGAGCATGTGACCCCAGCTGTCCACTGAGAGGTCATCTTGCGGGCATGCCCAGCAGCACGGCGAGAGGACTTAGCCTCTGGAGCGGTTCCCTGCAGAGCAGGCTGCGCTACCTTTGCTGCACCAGAGGTGGCAGCAACATTCAGGCTTGCAGAGCGAGTCTGAGCAGGACGCCTGGATCGCCGGGATTGCTGAACAGGTCCCTGAGCGGTCGGAGGGAAATGGGAGACCGCTGGATGTGCGGCTCTGGATTCCTGTTGTGCAGTCCCAGGAATCCGACGCCTAGCACAAACTGAGTCATGGCTGGGCAGTCTACATCTTGAGGCAGGCAAGGTAATTAGTGATTACGGCCGGAATTTTGTGGCAGCCATAGCCATTTCAAAACTCAGACACACACAGTACCTTGCCTGGCTCACACCTTGGACCTGATGGTGCAGTGCTTCCTCAATAATTATCCGGAGTTAACACCCCTGCTCCACAAGGTGCGAAGACTTTGCTCGCACATCCGCTTGTCGCCCGTACACTCCAGTCGTATGAAGAAGCTGCAGCGATTGCTCCACCTTCCCAAGCACCGCCTAATTATCGACGTTGCAACAAGGTGGAACTCCACCCTGCACATGGTTCAGAGGCTGCGCAAACAGAGGCAGGCTGTAATTTATTTGTGGGAGGATACACGGGCAAGAAGTTTGCAGGCAGACATGGAGTTGTCTGGTGTGCAGTGGTCGAAGCTGAAAGACCTCTGTAAAGTCCTTCAGTGTCTTGAGTAATGCACATGGCGGGTAAGCACAGACGATGCCATCATAAGCACGAGCATCCCACTTATGCGTCTGCTCATGCAAACTTTGATGCACATTAAGGAGCAGGCATCTGCAGCCGAGGAGGTAGAGGAGGATGGAAGCCTTGATGACAGTCAGCCATTGTATGCTCAGGGAAGTCTTGTGGAGGAAGAGGAGGAGGATGATGGGGATGATTATTTTGAGGAGGAGGATGCTTCTCAGGATGCAAGAAAAAATGTTGGTGTGGCAAGGTCAGGTACAGGGTTTGTGCTTGACTGTAGGGATGTGGATTTGCCAGAAAGTGGTCCTCCACCCAGCACTCGCAGTGTATCATTGACAACTGGAACATTGGCCCACATGTCTGATTATGCCTTGCAGATCCTAAAAAGGGACCCCCGCATGGCCAAAATGATGAACGATGACGACTACTGGTTGGCCAGCATCCTGGATCCACGCTATAAAGGCAAATTCCAAAACATCATGCCACAGGAGAACCTACAGCTAATATTGGCTAACAAACAAGCAACTCTGGTAAACCATTTGCTTGAAGCATTCCCAGCATACAGCAGCGGTGATGTTTTTCCAACAAGCCATAGGGGGCAACATGGAAGAGGTGTTCGTGGTGCACACAGCCGAAGTGGCGTTGGACAGAGGGGTTTCATGACCATGTTGTGGACGGATTTTTCAAGTACCGCTCACATGACTGCTAATACTGCATCGATCGAAAGTGACAGGAGACAGCAGTTGTCAAATATGGTAACAAACTACTTCTCCTCCCATATCGATGTTCTACCTCACCGGTCATTCCCCTTTGACTCTTGGGCCAGTAAACTTGACATCTGGCCTGAATTGGCACAATATGCCTTACAGGAGCTCGCTTGCCCTGCTGCTAGTGTGTTATCTGAACGAGTCTTCAGTGCTGCTGGATCAATCCTGACAGAAAAAAGGACCCGTCTGTCGACCCAAAATGTTGATGATCTAACCTTCATTAAAATGAACCATGCATGGGTTTCAAAGATTTTGTCCCACCCTCCCCTGCTGACACGTAGGTTGCCAGAAAAATGGCTTGCTTTTGTCCTCCTCTTCAGCGGACTTCTCCAATTACTCCATTTTCAGCTGCTGAATGTCCAACATCAACATATGCCAATTTTTCCACCTCCCTAACTGTGTTGCCTCCCCCCACAGGGCTGGGGTCACCACCTGGCGCAAGCACCCGTGCGAGTGCCACTGCACTGGACAGGTGGGTGGGCACACTCTTTGGCAACGTCACTGGCACAAGGTCCTTCATAGCAGAATCAAGTGTCTCTGACGGTGGGGGTGCACACCCGCCATCAGATCCACCGGCCTACTATGAGGGGCCCTGTGCCAGTGCCGTTGCCAACGAGTGGGCCCCCCCTGCTTGCTCAGTATCACAGCACTTGCAAAGTTGAAATACTTACCTCTCCCTGCTCCACCGCCGTGACGTCTTCCGCGCTTCCTGACAGTGACATTCTGGTCAGAGAGCGCGATGACATCATGTCTGTACGCCCTCTGCCTAAACAGTCCAAGTGCAGTGAGATGGAAGATGGGAACGAGGAGGAGTCCAGACTAGTACAGGGATTCCCTAGCGACGAGACTTATTTAATTGTTTTCAAAGTTGGGACAGCTATTTTTGGGGAGCATTTTACTCTGGAGAATGATATGAGGCCCACCATACATTGGAGCTTTCCAAAGGGGGACATCAGACACTGGAGCAGCATTTACAGGGCCCATTATGCACTGGAGCATTAGAAATGGGGCCCATTATATATGGAGCATTATTTGGGCCCATAACACAGTGGAGCTTCATCCATGGGGACCAACATATACTGTATCATTATGTGGAGCTCATCATATACTGTTTCAAACATTACATGGGACCAATGATTCTGTACGGTGAAATATATGGGCCTCATTACTCTGTATAGCGCACTATGCGGTGGCCATAATACTGTATGGAGTAATATACTCTCCGTTTTTGGAGCTATTGGAGAATTTAAAATGGATATCAGTCATGAGATGTAAGAAGTGAAGTATTTTTCATTGTACTATACCGCTATTTCTCTGCCATATCTGAGGATCATGAACTGTGGCATGTGTTAAAGGAGCCCATTGACATTCTTTGGCCCTGGGCCCACGAAAATCTGGAGCCAGCCCTACCCCCCCACAACTTTAGCCAAATAACCTCCAGTTTTCAATGCCTAACTATTATTGTAAAGTAAAGTAAGGTTGACAAGCTTAAGTAATAAGAATTGATGTTTTTGGCATTAAAATGGGCACTGTAGGTGTGTTTCCTGTCCTCCACTCACTGCCCACTTTTCTTCCCCATTGACTTGCATTGGGTTTCGTGTTTCAGTCGGCCTTCGACTTTTCCCGATAATCGGCCGATTTCGTTCGACCCGACTTTTGCGAAAGTTGGGTTTCATGAAACCCGACTCGACCCGAAAAAAGGCAAAGTCACTCATCTCTACCGCAGACGAGATATCAGGATACGGACACTGCCAAAGCAGTCACATAGAGTTAGCACTAATAACAGTAAAAGGGGTATGAGATATGGGATACTATATCAGACTAGGGATGGGGGACCAGGCAACATACAGTTGCATATGTGGCGCCCCTGAGGCTTCAGTTGCCACAGAGGTACTGCACCTTCTCCTAAGGTGTAGTGCCCCACATCCAGGTAAGGTGGGAACTCCTGACCACGCTCCACACCTGCATTCCACACACAGGATAGTTCATTGGGGCCACCTAACAGCTTCAGGCTGGGGGTTAGCAGAGCACCCCTCGTGGAACCCTGCTTTGTAACACGAGATGTGCTGGGAGGCGGGTGGAGTGAGATGATACAAAAGAGAGGGAAGGTGTAGGATTTCAGGTCAGTCAGACGAGGGTCTGAGAGAGAGAGAGCAGGCTGACAGCAGGTCAGCCTGAGAGGAGCTCAAGGCGGAGGATGGCAGTCAGTCAGGAAAGGCTGAGGACTGGTCTTAGTAGAATGAGCTCCCTAGGGAAGGAAGAGAAGGAGAAAGAGACGTAGACTGTAGACTACAGATTCCATAAGAGAGATAGAACAGATCGGAACGAAGGAGAATAGACAGACGGTGGGAAGCTGGTTGAAGAAAGATAGAGAACCCTTCCAGTCCAGAGAGCGCAAAGGCCGGGGCCCGGTCCCCAAGGTTGATTGGATCTTTATGTCCGGCAACAGACACCGGAGGAGTAGTGAGCCGCTAACGCCTTGCTCCCATCATAGACTTGGGACACAACAGCAACTGAATAGAGAGCCGGGACACAGTGAGGAGTCCCCGAAGCAGGCTACAGCTGTCTGTCATACCAGTAAAGACTAGGAACACCAAGAGAGAGGCATTCCAGGGTAACTAAGTACCGGAGTGCTTCGCACCTAAAGGCGCATTGGAGAAGTCGTTAAGTAAGGTACATGTTGGCGGAGTGTGGAAGGGAGAATCCTATCCTGCCTGGAGGTTGGCTGGAGCCCTGACCTGGAGAACACAGTACGGAGGCAGGCAGTTGTGTGAACTGCAAACAGTGAGTAAAGCTTTGGAACCGCATACTCGGGTGTCCTCCAGTTATTCCCACACCACTACACCTGGGTACCAGCCTCCATACCATTCTGCACCTCTCTTCATTCACCTGTGGGGAGCTACACCATCCTTGCTTCACTACACCATCAGTCCCAGCGGATCTGCATGCAGCGTTGGCTCATCATCTTACTTGCCAAACACCACGGGTGGCGTCACAAACTATTCTAATAATCTTTAACACCATTAACATCACCGCCATTGACATTGGGCGCCCAGGGCCACGGACCGAGTCACCGCTGCTGTGACACATTCCCGCCTTGACACCGGCCCAGTACCGAGTACTCAGCTGCCCTGGGTGTGCGAGGGCGACCCAATTTTGGCGTCACGAACAGGATGACGAGACCTGATGCCATCGGGTTCTGTGTTCCTTGGATTTACAACTTTTGAAAATGTGCAGAAGACCAAATTTAATAGACTGTAAAATGGACATTAGAAATGGCCGCTGGCGCAGAGAAGAAGGGCGTGAAGAGATGGGTGGTCCTAAGAAAAGACCGCTAAGAGTCTTGGGCCGTCCCTGCCTGAATTACTATGTGACCGATGCATGGCCCACCCCGAGGGGTTCGTAAACTGGCTTGGTATGGAGGCGCTGGAAGAAGACGCCGCCCCCGGAAGGAGGGGCAGAGAAAGCCAGTGGCGAGCAGAAGGGCGGAGCAAGAGGAAGAACACCAGAATGCCATCTTGGAGAGCAAGGGAAGGAGGCCTGCGGAGTGCGGGGAATTGAATCTCCCCGGCGCCATGGCTGACGACTCCAACCCTGATTCCGGAATGAACTGCCGGCAATTAGCCGAGGAAATTATGGAACTGACCACCCGTCTGCAGCAGAAGAAGGAAGCTTTGGAGAAGCTGAGATGGCAGCGCGCCCCGGCAGGGCCTACACCTGCTGTACCCTCTCCAGCAGTACCCGCCGCTGCTGCACCGGATCTTTTCCTGGCAGCCCCCACAGAGCTTGGAGCTGCTGCCATGCCATCAGCAGCGTACTCTGTCCCTTCTTTGCCGCTAATACCAGAGAAGTTGCACACAGCCCAGGGAGCTGAAGCGGAGGGAGAGAAACTCCTGCCCGGACCTGGCTGGGCTGCGCAGGCCCCACCAGCGACCCCAGCGGACCCGGAGCTGCTGCTGGCCCCACCGCTGTCCCCGGTGTCTCGCCGGGCAGCACCCGTTGCCATCACACCTGCACCGGAACAGAGGCCGCACCGTCGGGAACTCCGAGGTATTTACCCCGGCCTTCCTAATGGGTTGATGGGGAGGAGGAGGAGGACCATGCTGCTAGGGGTACGGTTAGAGCCGGCATGACCGATCCGACATCTACAGGTCAGAGGGGGATCTGGATCGTTTTGGGACGGTGATCTCGAGATTCCTTCACTGCCAAGTCCCCAGGCAGTTGCTCATCAGCACCAACACACTGCAGAGGCCTTAGGAGCTAGACCTCGTACCAGAACAGCGGAACCACCTATCAAAGGAGAACAGTTGATGGGCATGGAGATACATCATGGATTCCATTTACCACAGTTTCAAGACCCCATAGCAAGGAACCAGAATCAGGATGAGAACAGTTCCAGTTCAGCTTCCAGAACCCCAGGAGGGGATTACCAGTAGAAGAATTATAAGTTACTAAATCTTGTTACCCAGGAGGGTTTCTTGCACCAGTTGTGCCTTTGCCTTTTGTTCATCATGTTGCCCAGTTTTTGATTGGCAGCGTTGTTTTTGAAATGGAACTGTGGAGATCATAGAAACTGATTGATCCAAAAACTTTTATTGTAAATAGTTGCACCTCTTTAGGTGCCCTTTCTTGGTTTTACATATAAAGACACTTTGCGAAGATAATGTTTTTGCATGGACACTTTTCGAAGAATGATGTCTACCTCAAGGGACACTGCAAGAAAGCCCGGCTGGGAGCAGTGTTCAGCACTTTGCAAGAATCTTTGAATGTTTTATGATAACGTATTTGATAATGTTGTGTCTTGTGAAAAATAAATGTCTTTTATAGAATATGTGATACAGGGAATTAGAAAAGTTTGAGATAGAATGTGAGAATTGAATAAAGACGGAAGAATTGAAAGTGACAGGTGACAGGCCAAGTACAGATGGTCAGTGTCTTGCGTCCAGTAGAAGAAAGAAAGAAAAAGAGAATAATTGATAGAAAATGTACTAAAGAAAATGTGTTGAGTATAGCACTTTGAATTAAGAATTGCACTTACATAAATTTTTGATACTAAGATAGGAAGTTAACCTGTTTATAACGTTTAAGAAATGTGCCTCCTACATTAGGAAGATTAGATAAGTATTGTTGAATAGCATTTAAAAATTTTTGTGTGTTCCTGTATTGAACCTTTTGTTGTCTTACAGCCCGCGGACGTGCTGTGTTTAACGGGGGGTATGTGGCGCCCCTGAGGCTTCAGTCACCACAGAGGTACTTCACCTTCTCCTAAGGTGTAGTGCCCCACCATCCAGGTAAGGTGGGAGCTCCTGACCATGCTCCACACCTGCATTCCACACACAGGATAGTTCATTGGGGCCACCTAACAGCTTCAGGCTGGGGGTTAGCAGAGCACCCCTCGTGGAACCCTGCTCCGTAACACGAGATGTGCTGGGAGGCAGGTGGAGTGAGATGATACAAAAGAGAGGGAAGGTGTAGGATTTCAGGTCAGTCAGACAAGGGTCTGAGAGAGCAGGCTGAGAGCAGGTCAGCCTGAGAGGAGCTCAAGGCGGAGGATGGCAGTTAGTCAGGAGAGGCTGAGGACTGGTCTTAGTGGAATGAGTTCCCTAGGGAAGGAAGAGAAGGAGAAAGAGATGTAGACTGGAGACTACAGATTCCATAAGAGAGATAGAACAGATCGGAATGAAGGAGAATAGACGGACGGTGGGAAGCTGGTTGAAGAAAGATAGAGAACCCTTCCAGTCCAGAGAGGGCAAAGGCCGGGGCCCGGTCCCCAAGGTTGATTGGATCTTTATGTCCGGCAACAGACACCGGAGGAGTAGTGAGCTGCTAATGCCTTGCTCCCATCATAGACTTGGGACACAACAGCAACTGAATAGAGAGCCGGGACGCAGTGAGGAGTCCCCGAAGCAGGCTACAGCTGTCTGTCATACAAGTAAAGACTAGGAACACCTAGTGAGAGGCATTCCAGGGTAACTAAGTACTGGAGTGCTTCGCACCTAAAGACGCATTGGAGGAGTCGTTCAGTAAGGTATATGTTGGCGGAGTGTGGAAGTGAGAATCCTATCCTGCCTGGAGGTTGGCTGGAGCCCTGACCTGGAGAACACAGTATGGAGGCAGGCAGTTGTGTGAACTGCAAACAGTGAGTAAAGCTTTGGAACCGCATACTCGGGTGTCCTCCAGTTATTCCCACACCACTACACCTGGGTACCAGCCTCCATACCATTCTGCGCCTCTCCTCATCCATTGCACCTACACTGCCCTGGGACTACAGCTCCACCTGTGGGGAGCTACACCATCTTTGCTGCACCACACCATCAGTCCCAGCGGATCTGCATGCAGTGTTGGCTCAACATCTTACTTGCCAAACACCACGGGTGGCGTCACGAACTATTCTAATAAACTTTAACACCATTAACATCACCGCCATTGATATTGGGCGCCCAGGGCCATGGACCGGGTCACCGCTGCTGTGACACATTCCCGCCTTGACACGGGCCCGGTACCGAGTACCCCGCTGCCCTGGGTGTGCGAGGGCGACCCACATACACACCAAACACCTAACATACTGTAACTATAGGGATTGCTCAGGCACCTCCCTATTGGGGAGGGTGCTTTTTGCATAAGATGTCTCCAAGATATTGGGTGAGAAACATGTTGCAAATGAACACACATTTAACTAAATGTCTCCCAGATATTGCTGGGAGCATTTACCATGTGCACATGAAGCCCCTTTTAGAACAGGGTAGCGCGCACACATGCACCCTAGACACACCATCTGGACACAGTGCAGCATACATAGTGGAGAGATAAGGAAGGAGCAGGAGCATGCTAGGGACAGTGCCATGGGCTGGTGAGTAAGCTGGCGTCCCTGCATGGAGGGAGGAGGGGACACTATGTTGGGCATAGCGCTACATGCCCCTTTCTCTGATAATTTGTCTTGTTCTTCTGCAACACATGAAAAAACCCAATTCTACTGACCTTTCTCCACTCCTACACCACACAGCATCCTCTTCTGCAACCGGTGCAAGAGCCGCTAGCTGACTTCGGCATCCCCACCATTGCTCATGACGTCACTGCCTTATGCCTCCCAATCATAGGCGCACCAAGGTCAGATGCTGGACGCAAATTGGTCAGTGGCGTGTACTGCAGCGGAACTGGTGGATCCCCTGCGCTGTAAAATATTTCAGCTGAATGTGCGTCCAAGGATGTAGATTGAGCTGAAATATTTGCTGGTGTCAGTGGCCTCACTCCACTTCTGCGCCTGATGCAGCCACACCAGTGATTTGTCTGGCCCTGGGAATGCCTAGTTAAAGCGAACCTGTTACCAGGTTTGGCCTATAAAAGATACAGCCACTGCCTTTCAGGGCTTATCTACAGCATTCCATGTATATGGGAGGGGGAAAACTTTTCAAGATGGGTGGTGACTAGAGTTGAGCGAAACGGGTCGGTCAAATTAAAAAATAGCCGACCATGAGGTCGCCGAGCCGAGCGCCAAAGTCGCGTTTCAAAAAATGATTCCAACACCTTTTCTCAGCCAATGATGGAGGACGCACACTGTGGGCAACGCGATGACATGCGCAGCGGCCACCACCATCTTAGAGAAGGGCATTGAAGTGATTGGCTGGCTTTGTGTGGCATCACAGTGGGTATAAAAGGCTGTGACCGCCGACCGCCATCTTACTTCTGCTGATCTTAGAATAGGGAGAGGTGCTGCTACTAGCGCTTTTCACTGTACAGTTAGTGTGCAGTGAAAGGGGAGGATTTTTGTTGTGTGCAGCAGCGCTGGTGGTGATTAGGCTGCCTTTTAAGGCTACCTGATAGCTGCATTGGTGTGTGCACACTGCTGTTCAAGCTGCTTTTTTCAAAGCACTCCAACTTTTATTATTTGGTTACTGAGCATTCATTTTTTCACACACCGTATAGCGGTGTACGCTCCTCACACAATACCGTGTACCGGCTGGTATCACGGAGAAATAGAAGCTATCTGGGTGTGACACTGGAAAAACAAGCCGAGGAGTTTTTCCATTTTTCCAGACCTACACGTTATGGAGCTGTCCGCTTTTCAAACAGTGAAGCTATTTGGGTGTGACTCTGGAGATTTTCCATTTTTACAGACCTACACCTTATAGAGCTGCCCGCTTTTCAAACAGTTTCCTATATCTGCTGTTTGATAATGGTCAAAACTAGACAGAGACAGCGTGTGTCAGTCCATATTCAAATAGACGGAGACTGACAATTTTCCATACACACACTGTATAGAGCAGTCCGATTCTCAAACAGTATTGTATATCTGCTGTTCGCAATACAGTCACATCTATACAGAGTCAGTGTGTATGTGTGACACTCCGTAAATACATATACAGAGATTGTTAGTTACACAAAAACATATACAGCTCTACACTTCTGATACAGTTCCGTATATCTGCTTGTTGGATTACGGTCAAATACATATGTGAGAGCGTCTGTGACTAACCAAATATATCCGTAGATTTAATTTTTTGAATACACCTTATGCAGGTGGATGCTCCTCATACAGTACCATCTCTCTGCAGGTATTTTTGGTACATTTTCCCAAACATGAGGAAGTATGGTGAAAGAGGCCGCGGACGTGGGCAGGGGTGCGCAGCTGGTACTGATGGTGGTGGTGCATCGGCTGGTTCTGGCAAAAGCACAATAGCAGCTAAGGCAGGAGGTGTTGAGCCTGCGTCTTCATCTGACCCAAGAAGGCCTGTAAGGTTACCTTTTCTTGGAGTAGGAAAACCGCTTTTAAAGCCGGAGCATCAAGAATAGGTTTTGGTGTACATTGCCGAAACAGCCACCAGCTCTATTGCCTTCTCTTCTGAGCGTTCCAAACCTGCAAGCATGGAGTCGTCAGTGCAGGGTTCTGGTCAGGAAAAACACCTTTCCTTGTGTCCTTCACCCTCACCAAAAGTTAAGGATGCGGCAGCCCACACTTCAGATTACTCTATGGAGCTCTTTTCACATACCATGTCTGGGTTATCCAGTCAAATCCTGAATTCCCCAGTCCAAAAAGAATCTGACATGGAGTGTACTGATGCACAGCCACTGCTAGATGATTCTGCTGGTACATTGACCCAGAGCACTACATTGCCCTTGCAGTCTATTGAGCCAGAATCTGACCATGATGAAACTCAGGTGCCCCTTCCCGCATACTATACCACCTTACACGGTGACACAGAGGAAGGTAAAGAGGAAGAGGCAGATGACTTTGAAGAAGAGGTGATGGATGACCCAGTTCTTGACTCGGATTGGCATCCATTGGGGAGGAGGGTGGCGCTGGCAATAGTTCAGATAAGGAGAAGGATCTGCAGCAGGCATTGACATCGCAGCAGCGGTTATCTGGCAGGCCCGTAACTGTCCACAAATGTGGAGCAAAAACTAAAAGAGTTGCAGAACAGCTTGGCCAGACGGTCAACTTAGCACAGCGTGCAAAGCCAGAAAATGTATACCATTGTAGGAAGAGTGCAGTGTGGCACTTCTTTGTCCAAGATCCTACTGATGAGGCAAAGGTTACTTGTAAGAAGTGCGGAAGGACCTTTAGCCGAGGTAAACAACTCAGAATTTTGAATACCAGTTGCAGGCTTAGACATTTAATCAACATGCACTTGCAAGCATGGATGGACTACAAAACCTCAGGTAGCACATGTGTACCTGCTCCGATTGCAGGTAGCCAACAACGCTCTATCGCTTCCCCCACTGTAAAACCACCGCCACCGTTAAGCACGCCACCAGCACTAAATGTGGAGGTGTCGTTGCAAGGCCAAAGCTCTCAGGAAATCCCAACGGTTTTGCAACACAACACTGAATCTAGGCCTTCACCACCAATACCATCACCAACCCCCTCTCACTCCGTCCGGTCCACCGCTACTTCCCCCATATGCAGCTCTCCAGTCCAGCTCACCCTACCAGACACTCTGAGTAGGACAAGAAAGTACTCATCCTCTCATCAGCGTACAATGTGTTTGAATAACCTACACTGTCAAACTAATGTCATTAGAGATGATGCTCTACCGTTTGGTTGAAAGTGAAGCTTTCCGCGAGCTCATGGTCTACGCTGTCCCACGCTATGACCTACCCAGTCAGCACTTCTTTTCTCAAAAAGCCATCCCTGCCCTACACCGGCATGTGAATGACCGCATTGTCCATGCAATAAACAGTCAGTGAGTGGAAAGGTACACCTCACAACACATGCATGGACCAGTAGGCATGGCCAGGGCCGTTATGTGTCCATCACTGTGCACTGGGTTAATGTGGTGGATGCAGGCCCCACAGGGCACAGCGGTGGTGGAACAGTGCTGCCTAGCCCACGTTATAGGAAATAGCTGGCTGTATGCTTTTGACCCTCCTCCTCCTCATCAGCAAAAGCTCGCCCACAGAGCGCAGTCGCACGAGCACTCCATCCGCAGCTGGCAGTGTTGCACACGAGGTGTCCCACTATCGATCAGCTAGTGGAAAGCGTCAGCAGGCTGTGTTAGAGATGATGTCTTTGGGCGACAACAGACACACCGCGGAGGTACTGGCCGACTACTTGCAGTGACAAACTGAGTTATGGCTGTGCAGTCTACATCTTGAGGCAGACAAGGTAGTCAGTGATACCGGCCGTAATTTTGTGGCAGCCATAGCCCATGCAAAATTCACACACATACCTTGCCTGGCTCACACTTTGAACCTGGTGATGCAGTGCTTCCTTAATAATTATCTGGAGTTAACATCCCTGCTACATAAGGTGCGAAGACTGCTTGCACATCCGTCGCTCAAACGTCCACTCCACTCGTATGCAGAAGCTGCAGCGATTGCTCCACCTCCCCAAGCACCGCCTAATCATAGACGTTGCAACAAGGTGGAACTCAACCCTGCACATGGTTGAGAGACTGTGCAAACAGAGGCAGGCTGTAATGCATTTGTGGGAGGATACACAGTTTGAGGGAAGACATGGAATTGTCAGGTGTGCAGTGATCAAAGCTGAAAGACCTCTGTAAAGTCCTTTAGTGTTTTGAGGAATGCACACGGCTGGTAAGCGCAGACGACGCCATCATAAGCATGAGCATCCCACTTGTGTGTCTGGTCATGCAAAGTTTGACTCACATTAAGGATCAGGCATCTGCAGCGGAGGAGGAGGAGGGAAGCCTTGATGACAGTCAGCCATTGTCTGGTCAGGGAATTGTCCTGGACGAGGTGGAGGAAAAAGAGGAAAAGGAGGAAGAGGAGGATGAGGGGGATGATTATTTTGGGCAGGAGGATGCTTCTCTGGGGACAAGAGAAAATGTTGGTGTTCCAAAGTCGGGTATAGTGTTTGTGCATGACTGTAGGGATGTGGATTTGCCAGAAAGTGCTCCTCCACCCAGCAGTGGCAGTGCAGCATTGACACCTGGAACATTGGCCCATATGTGCGATTATGCCTTCCCGATCCTAAAAAGGGACCCCCGTATTGCCAAAATGATAAGGGATGATGACTACTGGCTGGCTAGCATCCTCGATCCACGCTACAAAGGCAAATTACACAACATCATGCCACAGGAGAACCTAGAGATAATATTGGCTAACAAACAAGCAACTCTGGTAAACCGTTTGTTTGAGGCTTTCCCAACACACAGCAGCGGTGCTGGTTCTCCCACGAGCTGTAGTGGCCACAATGGAAGAGGTGTTCGTGGTGCACACAGCCGAAGTGGCATTGGAGACAGGGGTTTAATGACCATGTTGTTGAATGATTTCTCAAGTACCGCTCACACAACTGCTAATACTGCATCGATTAAAAGTGACAGGAGACAGCAGTTGTCAACTATGGTTACAAACTACTTTTCCTCCCATATCGATATTCTCCCTCACAGGTCATTCCCCTTTGACTATTGGGCCTCTAAACTGAACACCTGGCCTGAATTGGCACAATATGCCTTACAGCAGCTCGCTTGCCCTGCTGCTAGTGTGCTATCTGAGAGAGTCTTCAGTGCTGCTGGATCAATCCTGACCAAAAAAAGGACCCGTCTGTCAACCCAAAATGTTGATGATCTAACCATCATTAAAATGAACCTTGCATGGGTTTCAAAGGATTTTGTCCCACCTTCCCCTGATGACACATAGGTTGCCAGAAAACTGCCTCGCTTTTGTCCTCCTCTTGCTCGGACTTGCCCAATTCCATCCTTTGCAGCAGCTGAATGTCCAGCCAGCACATCAACATATGCCATTTTTTAAACCTCCCTAAGTGGGCTACCCACCCACCCCCCAATGGCTGGGGTCAACACCTGGCGCACCCGGGCAAGTGCTGTTGCTCTGAACAGGTGGATGGGCCCACTGATGGCTGACGGCACTGGCACAGGGCCCCTCATAGTACAATACAGTGTCTCTGATGGTGGGGGGGCCCACTCACCATCAGACACACCAGCGTACTATGAGGGGCCCTGTGCCAGTACCGTCGACTACGAGTGTGCCCCCCTGCTTGGTCATGGCCACAGCACTTGCAAGTTGCAATACTTACCTCTCCCTGCTCCACCGCTGTGTTGTCTGGGCAGTTAAATCCTTCATAGAGACAGCCACTGGAAATTTGGAGTATTGATCGATGATGGTTAAGATGTAGCTACTGTATGTCATGTTCTGCTGGCCTCTACCTTCAGATGATCAATGGTTACCATTTGTAATGGACGTCAACTTACAAGCGGATGCAGTGGTGCTTTATGATCACTTTTCACAGTTGTGATAGTCACAGACGGGTGACATTCCTGCCACCATTTTTCGATGTCTCCTCTCATGCCAATCCAATAGAATCTCCTACGGTCTGTGGCTTCTGTGTTTTGCACTCCAGAATGACCAGACACATCATGATAGGCAGTGAGGACCATGTCTACATCTCTCCCTGTGATCACAATTTGATGGAGACGAGTAGCGGTGATGTGATCCACGCTACTGTGATAAAGCAATCCTTTCTTCACAAAGAACCGTGTTTGATGTCTCCACAGACACAGTAATTGAGGGTCTGCATTGCCTCTGCAACATCTACTGGAAGGTTTTCCCGCGATGAGTAATTCCCAAATTTCTGCTAACACTCGACTTTCCGTCTGTACTTGTATCCATGTAGTTTCCAGTAGCGGAGAGTCTGGACTGGCTTGCTGAGATTGAAATATATACGAAGATTTAAAAGTACCACAACACTGTAAACTGTTGTATGCTTCGACTGCCTTTCCCTTTTTCTACTTTTTAAATTCTGGTGTAATACACAGTGAGCCTGTGAGTGTCTGTGTCTTACTATGGAAGTATATACTGAAATTTGCAATTACCCCTAGACTGGATACACCTGGTATGTGCTGATACAGTACCTTTGTTCACAATTTTGTATTGCGGTATCATCCATAGTGAGTGAGCGTGTGTGGTTTACGCCTTCTATATATACGGTGAATCTGAAATACCAATTTTTAACCTATACTCGATACAGCTTGTAACTTGTTATACCGTACCTTTGTTCGACATTTAGTATTACGGTCAAATCCATACTGAGAGTGACTACGGGACTATGTATACAGAGATTACAATTGTACCCTATAATATATACTTGCTATCTTGTTATCCAGTACCTTTTTTACAACATTTTTTGTTATGGTCAAACCAAGACTGAGTGAGCGTCTGAGGGTGACTCCGGAAATATATACCGATATTTCAAATTTGGCCAACACTGTATACAGCTATACGCTTCTGATACAGTAACCTTTTTAACTATTTAGATTCTGGTGTAATCCATGAGCCTCTGAACGTATGTCTGTTACTCCGGCAATATATTAGGAGCTTTAAGATTACCCCAACACTGTATACAGCTGTACGCTTGTGTTACATTACCCATTTACAGCTTTTCATATTCTTGTGCAATCCATACTGGGCCTGAGAGCGTTTGTGTCTGCCACCTGAAATGTATACGGAGATTCAGAATGTTTACATTATACTATATATAGCAGCTAAGGCAGGAGGTGTTGAGCCTGCATCATGGTGTAGCTCTGGAAGGCCTGTAAGGCTCCCTTTTCTGGGAGTAGGTAGACTGCTTTTAAAGCCATAGCATCAGGAACTGTTTTTGGGTTACATTGCTGAAACAGCCTCCAGCTCTATCGCCTCCTCTTCTGAAGTTTAAAAAAATGCAAGCACTGAGTCATTAAGTGCAGGCTTATGGTCAGGAGCAACCCCTTTCCTTGTGTCCTTCACCCACACCAAAAGTGAAGGATGCGGCATCCCACACTTCAGCTTATTCCATGTAGCTCTTTTCAGAAACCATTCCTGGGTTAATTAAAAATGGTACCCATCATATACTGGAGCATTCCAAATGGGGGACATCAGACACTGGAGCAGCATTTACGGGGCCCATTATACACTGGAGCATTAGAAAAAGGGCCCATGATATATGGAGAATTATTAGGGCCCATCATACACTGGAGCATCATCCATGAGGCCCATCATATACTTGAGCATTATAAATAGGGCAGATCAGTCACTGGAGCAGCATCTATGGGGCACATGATACACTGTAGCATAAGAAATGGGGCCCATTATATATGGAGCATTATTTGGGCCCATAACACACTGGAGCATCATCCATGGGGACCATCATATACTGTAGCATTATGTGGAGCGCATCATATACTGTATGGAACATTGTATGTGACCAATTAATCTGTATAGAAAAATATATGTGACTCATTATTCTGTATGGCACACAATGTGGTGGCTATAATGCTTTATGGAGTAATATACTGTCCTTTTTTTGAGCTTTGTACAATTTAAAATAGATCAGTCATGTGACATCATGTAAGCAGTCATGTATTTGTCATTGTACTATACCTATATTTCTGTGCCGTATCGGAGCATCATGAGTTGTGGTATGTGTTAAAGGGGTGGACTGACACTCTTTGGCCCAGGGCACACGAAAACCTGGAGCCAGCCCTACCCCCCCACAATGCGTAACTATTATTCTGAAGTAAATTAAGGTTGACAAGCTTCAGTAATAAGAATTGATGTTTTTGGCATTGAAATGGGCACTGTAGGTGTGTTTACTGTCCTCCACTCCCTGCCAACTTTGCTTCCCCATTGACTTGCATTGAGTTTCATGTTTCAGTCGGCCTCCGACTTTTCCCTATAGTCGGCCGATTTAGTTCGACCCGACTTTTGCGAAAGTTGGGTTTCATGAAACCCGACTCGACCCTAAAAGAGGCAAAGTCGCTCATCTCTAGTGGTAACCATGGTGGCCATTTTGAAGTTGGCTATTTTGGATTCAACTTTATTTTTTCACATGGGAAGAGTGTAATGTGACTCATCAAACTTATTGAGAATTTCACAAGAAAAACAATGGTGTGCTAGGTTTTAACATAACTTTATTCTTTCATGAGTTAGTTACAAGTATCTCTTTGTTTACAGCTATTTACATGTCGCAGAGGTTAACTCGTGAGGAGCTGATAGAAATTGTGTTGATGTCTGGTGAACGTAGTACCCGGGTCATTGCATCAGATTTCAATGCAAGATATCCTACGCAAGAAAACTGTCACCATTTCCATTTTATTTATGCGTTTCCATATAAATGGCCCACACAAAAAGTTTGCCTCATCACTGAACATAATGTTCTGTGTAAACTGAGGGTCCTGTTCCAATTTTTGTTTTGCCCATTCTGCAGATTCAGCGTGCAGATCTGGCATCAGTCAAACATCCCTTCGGCGGATATTAGCTACTCACAAATGGCACCCTTACAAAATCCAGCTGCTACAGCATCTCAATGAGGATTGCCCAGATAGGCGTACTGAATTTGCAGAATGGGCAAAACAAAAATTGGAACAGGACCCTCCTGCTTCTATTGCTATCTAGTGGAGCCTGCAACAATCTGCATTGCAGCAGCCTGACATTATAAACAATCTTAAACAGTTTTTTTTTCTCTGCTCTGCTTTCTATGGATCCGCTCTCTACCTTGGCGCATCAGATGTCTAGTTTGACGCAAATGATGCAGGCTCTGTGTATGGAGCATAGGGTCTTGGCCATATCTCAAAACCACCTGCAAAGGGAACTTTCTGGAATGGTAAAATCTTTGCAGGGATCTTCTTCCCAGTCTGTAAGTACTCCAACACTGTTGATGTTTCATTGCACTCTCCTGAACTTACGGTCAGGCTCCCAGATACCTTCTCCGGGGAAAAGGAGAGGTTCCATACATTCAAGGAGAGTTGCAAGCTTTTGTTTTCTCTGAGACCCCAATCTTCTGGAGATGAGAGTCAGCTGGTGGGCATAATTACTTCTTTTTTTTTTGCTGTGGGAGTGGCTTCATGCCCACTTCTGCCTTCATAGATTGTGGGTTGTCCATGAGCTTTATTGACTCTAACTTGGTGACCAAGTGTAAGATAGGGACAGTTAGGCTGGAGACTCCTATTGTCATGCTCATGCCCTGACTGGTGGGCGTGAGCCAGGGGGTTGGGGCCCCACTGTGCCACAAACCAGACTACCCTGGAAGGGTCATGACTAAGACAGCTGCCTTTGTTTTCACTGGAGCCTCTGATGGTGATGTCAGGCTTGTGCGGCAGGCAGCTGCCAGGTGCCACTCCAGTGTGGTGTCTGGCTGTGGCTGCAGATCTCACTTGGGGAGACAGAACACTAGGACAGGTGCGGGCATCAGCCACGAGTAGCAGACAGGCAGGCAGGTGAGCACTGCAGGCATGGCTGAGACACTGGCAGGTGGGCACAGCTGAGATACTGGCAGGTGGGCACAGCTAAGACACTGGCAGGTAGGCATGGCTGAGACACTGGCAGGTGGGCACAGCTGAGATACTGGCAGGTGGGCACAGATAAGACACTGGCAGGTAGGCATGGCTGAGACACTGGCAGGCAGGCATGGCTGAGACACAGGGCAGGCTCAGCCTCAGTCTGGGTTCAGATTGGCTATTTATCGCCACTGCTTCCTGCAGGCGGTGTCTTTTATAGTCTTTTGCCTAGTGCTGCTGTAAGTCGACACTGATTGCTCTGATTTGTCCTTCCGCGTTTGTTGTCTGAACCCATGTCTCTGCTTTCCCTCCCATTCCCGTTTTGACTCAGTGTTCCCCTTTAGTGTAGTGACCTCCCGGCTCTGACTTGGCTTGTATCCAGGCCTGATTCTGTCTTTTGTCCTTTTGGCTTATCCATTCCTGACCGCTACTGACCTTCTCTGCTTGTCTCTGATCCTGTGTTTGCTCATTCCATTTGGTACTGTGTTACAGTGTGTTGCTTGACTCGGACTGTTTTGAATACTCTGCTGCCACCTGTGGTAGCTTGGCTGCTGCACTCCAAGCCTGTTCTGTCTAGGTGCAGTCCTGCTCCACTCTATTGCCATCTAGTGGAGCCTGCACCTATCTGCATTGCAGCAGTCAGACAGAAGATAGAACTTTTTGGTGATAATTCTAAGTGGTATGTGTGGAGAAAACCAGGCACTGCTTATCACCTTCCCAATACAATCCCACAGTAAACTTGGTGGCAGCAGCATCATGCTATGGGGGTGTTTTCAGTTGCAGGGACAGGATGACTGGTTGCAATTGAAGGAAACATGAATGTGGCCAAGTACAGAGATATGCTGGATCAAAACCTCTTCCAGAGCGCTCTGGACCTCAGACTTTGCTGAAGGTTCACCTTCCAACAAGACAATGACCCTAAGCACACAGCTAAAATAACAAAGGAGTGGCTTCAGAACAACTCTGTGACCATTCTTGACTGGTCCAGCCAGAGCCCTGACCTAAACCCAATTGAGCATCTCTGTAGAGATCTGAAAATGGCTGGTTCACCAACGTTCACCATTCAACCTGACGGAACTGAAGAGGATCTGCGAGGAAGAATGGCACAGGTTCTCCAAATCCTGGTGTGAAAAACTTGTTGCATCATTGCCAAGATGACACATGGCTGTACTAGCTCAAAAGGGTGCTTTTACTCATTACTGAGCAAAGGTTCTGAATACTTATGACCATGTGATTATTCAGTTTTTCTTTTTTAATGCATTTGCACAAATTTCTACATTTCTGTTTTTTTCATTCAAGATGGGGTGCAGAGTGTACATTAATGAGAAAAAAATGAACTTTTTTGAATTTACCAAATAGCTGCAATGGAACAAAGTGTTAAAAATTTAAAGGGGTCTGAACACTTTCCACACCCACTGTATGTGACCAGAATAAACACTCATTTTTAGCATATGATACCTAACACCTATTGCTACACTAAGCGCAGCTAACAGCGGTTTCAATAATTAATAGAATAGATGTTACCTTTATATTTTTAGTTTTAATTTTCAACAGTAAGGATTAAAATTTATAAGGCAATAATACCTGACTAGATGGCTGTAATCCTCTATACCTTCTGCGACAGCTCACCATTGACAAATTGCAAATAAGAGCAGCATTATTGCAGAAAATGAAAGGTATTTGAATCGACCCTGAAAAAAATTTTTCTTGTATGTGGCAACAATAAACTCTGGGGAATGCAAGCAAACCTGCCAGCTTTGATGAAGTTCTCTGTACAGATCACCGTAAAAAAACACAAATCTGTCAATAAATGTATGTAGAAAAGCAGCAGCAAGAAATATGATTTATAAGGCAATAATCCCTGACTAGATGCCTGTTATATGCTATTCCTATTGAGATGACTTACCTTACATAATTTGCAGATAAGAGTGGTATTATTAGAGAATATAATCTATTTGAATTAGCCCTGAAAAAAGTGATTACCGTATATACTCGTGTATTAGCCGACCCGTGTATAGGCCAACCCCCCCTAATTTTGCCATAAAAAACTGGGAAAGCTTATTGACTCGCATATAAGCCTAATGTTAATGGTGGTCCAAGAAGATGCTCCATAGATAAACTCCCCATATACTGCTGCACAAGGGTTAATGCTGGCCCAAGAAGATGCTCCATAAATACCCCCATATGCTGCTGCACAAGGGTTAATGCTGCCCCATAAGATGCTCCATAAATACCCCATATGCTGCTGCACAAGGGTTAATGCTGGCCCAAGAAGATGCTCCATATATACCCCATATGCTGTTGCACAAGGGTTAATGCTGCCCCATAGGATGCTCCACAAATACCCTTATTTGCTGCTGCTGCTGCAATAAAAACAAAAATGACATACCTTTCCGTCACTGGGGGCCAGGTACCGGTGTCCTGAGCCCCAGGCAAAGGCGATATTTACTAGTCCCTGTTCCATCACCGTCCACTGCTCTGTCTCCTGAGTCTCTGGAGTGACTTTCAGCAGAGGGTGCGCACTGACTACATCATCGCTCCCTCTGCTGTCACAGCAGGAGGACCCGGAGACACAGCGGTGCACGGCAATGGAACTGGGACAGGTGACTATTACTCTGCCCCATCATACTCACCCCCTCCTGGCACATGGTCTTCTCTGCAGTGGCAGCCCCTGCTTCTCCCTCTGTCGTCTGCTTCCTGCATTCAGCTGGTCACGTGGTACCGCTCTTTAAACTCATAAATATGCGCATATTCATGAGTTTAATGAGCGGTACCACGTGACCGCTGAATGCAGGAAGCAGAGGACAGAGGGAGAAGCAGGGGTTGCAGAGACGTGCCAGGAGGGGTGAGTATGATCTCTGACACCCCCTCTCCCCCTCCCCCACCCACTCCCTGGTATATGACTCACGTATAAGCCGAGAGGGGGACAACTCCCTATGTGACCACAACCTGAGAGTTCACAACAAGGCACTGGATCATATACTAATAAAAATCACCAGCTTTTTTGGTTTTCAAAAATGTTCTCTCAACTAGTAGGTGGAACCTCAATAAACCATTTTTTCCACTGAGTGGGTCTTCTAGACTGGAAAAGCTTATGCATTATGTGCAAAGGGTGCCAAAAATTAGAAGGAAACACTCCAATACCCCTTTGGAAGATGTAGCAGAGAGCCTGAGAACATATTTTTCTCCATTATTAAGGAGTAGATATATCCTAGACTGGTAATGCTCATGCAATAAGTGCATGGGCTTCAAAAATTTGCCCCATGGGGGTATACATATATATCAAAAAATGTTAGAGGTAAGCCTCTCAAAATTCTTAATGTGGGCATCATAAATACCCTCGAAAATTTGCAGTGAGGGTAGCATGATCACCATGATATGGTGGCGGAGGAGGATGACATAAAAAAGATGAAGTCCTGAAGCGTATTCCCATTTGGATGGGAAGTGGTGCATGGGAATAGATAATAAAAAAAACAAACACTAGATTTGAATTTAAGTTCCTCTGCTGTCATCTGAAGGTGTTGAGAAGTGTGGGCCAATCCAGCCCTTGTTCATTTTGATAAGAGTCAGCCTGTCAGCATTTTCAGTTGATAGGCAGATGCGCCTATCCATTATAATACCCCATGTGGCACTAAAAACCTGCACAGACAAAATGCTAGCAGCATAGCAGGCCAGGACCTCCAAGGTGTAGAGAGATCATTCATGCCATGTGTCTAGTTTGGATACCCAAAAGCTGTAAGGCACAGAGGAATTGCTGTGGACACTGGTACGGTTGGCAAGATACTCCTTTAGCCTCTTTCACAACTTTTCCCTCCTTGTTCAAGTACCTCAAGGATCATAGGCTATGTGTTAAAAAAGCTGTCCCAAACCTTTGATAGTGTTCCCCTGCCTCTGCTGCAGGTCTTATTTGTCTCCCCTACCTCTACTTCTCGGATGTCCAAGCAAATGTGACCTCTGTTGCCAACATTGTCACATGGCAATTTTTTAAAATAATTCTTCAACTAGGGCCTCCTGCTAATGCAACATTTTATTAGACCTCTCTACCACAGAAAGGAGAGATGGAAAGTTCTCCTTATAGCGTTGATCTAGAAGGGTGATCAATAACTAGATGTGTATTTCCTGAAGGAAGTACAGATAGTGTTTTGAAATGGTGCCTGGGCTGCCCCTTTAAGAGAGACTTGCCTGCTGCCCCTGCAAGACTTTCAACACAGGATCGATTTTGTGGGTGGGGCCCCTTAGGGTCTGATTTTTTGGGTGGAACCCCTTAGAGTCCGATTTGGTGGCTGGGGCACCTCAGGGTCTGATTTTGTGGGTGGTGCCCATTAGGGTCTGATTTTGTGGGCGGAGCCCCTCTGGATTCAATTTGGTGGGCGGGGCCACTCTGGGTCCAATTTGGTGGGCGAGGCCACTCTGGGTCCGATTTGGTGGGCGGGGACACGCTGGGTCCGATTTGGTAGGCGGGGCCACTCTGGGTCTGATTTGGTGGGCGGGGCCACTCAGGGTCCGATTTGGTGGGCGGGGCCAGTCTGGGTCCAATTTGTAGGCCAGGGTGGCTCAGCCTCCAATTTGTAGGCCAGGGTCAATCAGCCTCTGATTTGGAGGCCGGGGTGGCTCAGCCTCCGATTTGGAGCCTGGGGTCACTCAGCTTTCGATTTGGCACGCCAGCCCTTTAAGACTGTGATGAAGCTAGATTTGCATTTGTGCTGTGGGTTTCGCTTTAAGAGCTGAAATTATCTGGCAGAAATTGTGTCCTGGAGAGGTCATGTAAAGTTCGTAGGCGTTGGCATAGTAACTGCGTCTGCCTGCGCATATCAATGAGCTTAACTGCCATTTGAATCGCCTCAGGGCATGTTTTCCCTATGGCAACATTTTCCCATTGAAATGCATTGAGGAAAATGTTTTTTCAAACGCAAATTGCGCAAAAACTATAAGTCGATCGACACGAAAATTACTTAGCACACCACTCGTGGACGCTGGCTTTGAAACGACACCTCAACAGAGTCTGTGCGTGTAGCGGTTCGGGCCGCATTAATTGCGGAAAATCAACTGAATAATAATAATAAGAAGAAGCAGAAGAAGAATAAGTTAGTAGCGTTCGGATTACAAGATAGTGCTTTCTTCAAAGCACTATAATTAGTGCTGGCCAAACTGCATACAACAGGATGGTCACAGGAAATGCAGCAGAACATAAACTCACCTATGTGTGCCAGACTTCAAATAGCCAAGACTTCCCTGTCCCCACCTAAAGAATGACTGTCCATCTTCTCCTCCTCATCCTCTCTCCTTGATGTCTTAAGGCCATCCACACTGAACAGAAGGGATGAAGGTGGTGTGGGTAGTTCTGTCTGTAGTGCAGGAAAAGAGCTCCTGCTCTGTCTCATCATTATCACCCAATCTATGTTGAGAAGATTAATTGAGGCTGGACTTTGTAGCATCACCCTGTGTATATATATATATATATTTACTCCATCTCAACTTGCTCTTCCTGCAAAGACTCCTCTTTAATTGTGAGCAGCAAGCGCTTCAATAGACATAGAAGCAGGATGGTTACACAGATTATGTGAGGAGGCTGACAGGAGTACCAATGGGCATGTTGTACCTGGTATTCAACTACTGCTCTCTGTGGCTCACAAATCCTTGCCAATATATGTAACATTGACTTCCACTGCATTGGGACATTGCACACAAGTCAGTTGGCTGAAAGTTGCAAATGCTGCTGGAGCTCTGCCAGGTCTGCAGCAGCTGTAGCTGACTTACTGAAATGGGCACACACCAGGCATATTTTCACAAGTAGCTAAGGTAGATCTGGGTAGGTTTTGAAAAACTGCTGAACTACTAGGTTGAGCACATGGGCCAGGAATCGTACGTGTGTGAAGTTGCCAATCTTCATTGCCACCACCAGGTTATGGCAAAGGTAATATATGATCATGCCTGGTTGTAGGTTCACTGGCAAGAGTCACAGATCAGTGTGGTCTGTTAGACCTTCAACAACTCTGTGACAGTGTCACCTAAGCAGATTAGCTTCAACAGAGCCTGTTGCCACTTGGCCTATGCAGTGATGCAGTGCTTCCAACTTGCAACTGACATTAATGTTGTGGAAATGGAGGATAAGGAGGGGGAGGTGCAGGAACTGCTGTAGAAGATGGGGGAACCCTGAATTTACCAGATTCCACAATCATCATTGTTGGTAGCACATATTCTGTCCCAGTTTCTGACTGGGTCCCGGCTTCCACAATGTTTACCCAGTATGCCATCAGAGAAATGTAGCCTGGCTACAAGCACTTGTCCACATATCCATTTTTATGTGTCATTCGTTCAATTAAAGGACTTTATTCTGGCTGTGTGTTTTTTTACATTTTAACTATAAGATTAGCTTTTGTTATGTGTCTCATAGATGCCTCTCCATTACTAAGCCGTGGGCTTGATACCATGGGAAAACGCAAGAATGACATCAACCCCACAAATATGAACCACGTGTGCCGCCACTACAAGGCTAGGGGAAGAAATGGGCAAAGTGCCAGATTTGGCTGCTGTGAACTGATGGTTTTAGGCTGTCTGCTTTAGCAAGGCTGGTTGTCAAAAATGCAAAAATGGAGGGGACTCCACATCATTTTTTAAATTATTTATTTACATAATTTTAATAAACAGTGTTGGGTCCCCTCTATTCTTCATAAGCAACTTTGCTAAAACTGACAGCTGAGGGTTGCACCCCCAGCTGTCAGTTTTGCCTGACAGGTTATCCAACAATACAGGGGAACCCACACCTTTTTTAATTTAAATTACTTATATAGAGCACAGGCTGATGGGCACAGTCGTACCATGAGACTGCGCTATTGACTGTAGTTACATTTTAGACCTCTGATCCCAGCTGGGGGCTCACACTCTCATTTGATTTTACCCCTGATCAGAGACAGTGTTTGCCACGCTGTCATGCACATGACAGTGCGACAAACATACAGTGTTCAGGAAGCAGAGCCCACACATGGGTTTACCCATCTCTAATTATCTGGTATGTTTATGCTTCTAGAATAAACACTTTAATTTCTCACATTTAACCCCTTAATGTCCAATGACGGACATAGTCTGATCAGCTGACATGTGCCTGTAACAGCCGCTGGAGAAATTGCAATTCACTCGCTGCTGTTAACATGTTAAATGCTATTGTCAAAGTCTGACAGCGACATTTAACATGCAGAAAGTGCATCATTACCTCCTCCTATTGGTGCCCGTGTAACATGATGGGTCACTGATGGGTTGGCATGACAAACCGGGGTCAGCAGAAGACCCCTGTGGTTTTCATTGCTGGATCGCTATGAGCACTGCTTGGTGGTTGGCACTCATAGCAAGTTAGCATATCTGCTACATAGAGCAGGGCTGCAGCCCTGTAAAAAAGCCAAACAAAAACAAGTGTGGGATTACATTTTTTTGCAATTTCACAGCACTTGGAATTTTTTTGCCATTTTATACTACACAACATGGTAAAACCAATAGTATAATTTAAAAGTACAACTCATCCAACCAAAAAACAAGCCCTCACATGGCCATTTTGACCAAAAAATAAAAAAAAGTTATGGCTTTGTGAAGAAGGGGAGCAAAAAATGAAAGTGCAAAACCAAAAGATACCCCTGGTCATTAAGGAGTTAAATTCAAATTAGCACCACATAAAAGCTACACTCTGTATATTATGCACACTGTGAGCTTCGGTTTATTTTAAGGCTAAAATTTATGTTATTTTAGTTATTGTCTTATTTAGGTTTAGCAGTGAACACAATTCCATTGTCCTAACATTGTTAACTAAGCAACATCCAATGCACTAGGATAATGTGTGATTTAAAGATCTTCAGCAATTCACACATTTTTTTTTACAATGGTCCCCACTGTTAAACTAACTGGCAATTGTGATGATGAAATGTATTCCAAAAATATTTGGGAAGTAATAAATAAAAACATAATACATTATTTATTAATATTTCAAGTACAACATACAATGAAGAAAAATGTGCCTTCTTTATGCAGTCTAGAAAATTACTTTTTGAAATTTTAGCAGATGGGGCTTTAAATGACCCTCAGGCTCAGCATGGGAAATAATCTCAGTATCGGTCCTAATTATAACTATAAATGTTGAATTTGCAAAATGAGAAAACACATTATGGGACTTTTATCTTATCGACAATACACAAAAGAAGCAAATTATGACAAGCTGTTCACAAATGTTAGCATTACATTGTATGTTACTATCTATTATAGTTTTAGGTTAGAAATAATTTTCCCTTTATATTATACATCAGAGTATGAGAAATCCATTGGCCCACAATTGGTAGCAATGTTGCATTTTGCACTAATATTCATGACTCCGAAAATTGGCAGAATTTAGAGTAAACCAAATAGTAAAAATGTACTAATAAAATGAACCAGCATTAGTTTGTCTGACTTATGTTCTTGAAATATATTGTACAAGAAAGCTGGGAACAGAGAGTCTTGTTGACCATCAATAAAATTCCATATTTCAAATACAAACATATTACAACTGTAAATTTAAAAGTGGAAAATAAAATTTATCTTGGGGGTGGGGTGAAGTGTTGCATGTTGTTTTTATGTGAAAGCTATGTTCTTAGCAGCACTGTAAGGAAAAGATGGAGAGCAAAGTTTCTTCAAACACACAGTAATCTCCAATGATCGCAGGCAGGAAGGTAGTTATAAAAAATATTCCTTTATTTCTTTTCGTTAAAAGAACATAGAATCATAGAATCATAGAATCATAGAATCGTAGAGTTGGAAGGGACCTCCTGGGCCATCTGGTCCAACCCCCTGCTCAAAGCAGGATTCGCTAAATCATCCCAGTCAGATGTCTGTCCAGCCTCTGTTTGAAGACTTCCATTGAAGGAGAACTCACCACTTCTCGTGGCAGCCTGTTCCACTCATTGATCACTCTAACTGTCAAAAAGATTTTTCTAATATCTAATCTGTGTCTCCTCCCATTCAGTTTCATCCCATTGCTTCTAGTCTTTCCTTGTGCAAATGAGAATAAAGTTGATCCTTCTACAATGTGACGACCCTTTAGATATTTGTAGACAGCTATTAAGTCTCCTCTCAGTCTTCTCTTTTGTAAACTAAACATTCCCAAATCCTGCAACCTTTCCTCATAAGACAGGGTTTGCAGACCAGTCACCATTCAGGTCGCTCTTTTCTGAACTTGCTCCAGTTTGTTGATGTCTTTTTTAAAATGTGGTGCCCAAAACTGGACACAATATTCCAGATGAGGTCTGACCAAAGAGGAGTAGAGGGAAATAATGACTTCACGTGATCTAGACTGTATGCTTCTGTTAATACATCCTAGAATTGCATTTGCCTTTTTTGCTGCTGCATCACACTGTTGACTCATATTCAGTCTGTGATCTATTAGTATACCCAAGTCTTTTTCACATGTGCTGTCACTTAGCCCTATTCCTCCCATTCTATATATGCTTTTTTCATTTTTATTGCCCAGATGTAGTACTTTGCATTTCTCCCTGTTAAAAACCATTCTGTTAGTTGCTGCCCTGTTAGTAGATTCCCGGTTGAGGGTTTTTCTCTGAAAATTTCCACCTCTTACTGATTTTTTTATTTTTTCTATTCCAATAAATCTGAAATGGGTGAGGTCTCAGTTATGACAATTAATGAAATGCTTGGACACTGCAGAGACATTAAATGCATCAGGATTAGTAGTGTTGGACAGATGTCTTCTAATGCTTTTCTTTAACCCTAGAACGCATACCTGGGGCCTCGCAGGCCCGCCGTGTTAATTGTTTTCTATTTTCTGCAAGATTACTTTAGTTAGAATTTTGAAACTCTAGGTATTCCTCAGGTATATAGTTGTTTGTCATTTCCAGTTGTTCATTTATTTTTATGTTACAGGCATTTCGGTATAACAACTCTTTTTTGTGAATACCCCATATTCACATACCTGGGGCCTTTTAGGCCCGTACTAGGTTTACATGTGATCCTAAGTCTTTTGTCTTCACTGTTGCTGGGGAAGACTTTGACTCAGTCTTTATGACTCTGCTGTTGCGATGAAGAGTGTGAATTCTGCCTGACTACATGGTCTTGTGATATTGGGAAGGAGGCTCCCTCACAACGTCATGCGTCTCTGACATCATCATAGGTCCTGAGCACTGTTTATTGTGTGCTACTTGCTGAAGAGACTTTGGAGGAAGGAGTCAGCTTTCTTGTTTCTTGAAAAAGAAACTTTCTGAGTTCCAAAAATCCAAAAGCTTCTACTGCACCTAAAACAAAGTGGTGACCTGCTGAAGGTGAGAGGAGGGGTCTGCACTTTACCTTTAGCACACACACTAGCAAAGAGTGTACAACCCTGATTGTGATCTTTTTTTTTCATTTTAGTCAACTGACTTCTAAGGTTACAATGGCACAGTCTACATCCAGGGGTTTGACTGACCAAGAAATCGAAGCAATCATTTTTGATAGTGATGAAGACAGTGAACTTCTTTTGTCTGATGAAGAGTACATGCCACCAGCTAATGTCTCTACTTCATCGTCCAGTGATTCTTCAGATGATGAAGTAATGGATCCAGCAGAAGGTACAAATAGAACATCCAAAACTAATGTTATTTGGAACAGTACTGCTGAGGTTCTTGGACGAACCCTATCACATAATATTGTAAGAGTTGCTCAAGGAACTGTAGGAATTCCACAATTCTTGCCCAAAAGAGATATGTTCTGTAAATTTTTTTCAGATGATATTGTAGATGAGGTAGTTTTGTGTACTAACTTAGAAGGAAAACGTATAGCTTCAGGAAGAAAAAAAACATGGAAAAATATAAGAAAAGAGTAACTGTACACTTATATTGGCCTTACTCTTCTGGCAGGGAGTACAAAATCATACGATGTTCCTATCAGAGAACTCTTTATGAACCCTTTTTCAGATCCACATTACAAAGCTACAATGTCAGTCAATAGATTTGAGGATATTCGGAGAAGCCTTCGTTTTGATGACAAGAGAACTCGTCCTGTCAGGTTGGAAACAGATAAATTATCCCCCATTAGCTACATCTGGAATATTTTAACAAGAACTGTACTAAGCATTACCATTCTAGTGACAATGTGACAGTGGATGAGCAACTTCTTGCATTTAGGGGACGTTGCAATTTCATTCAGTATATGCCCAGGAAACCTGCTAAATATGGTATTAAAATTTTCTGGATGTCTGATTCTACAAACTATTATGGAATGAATGGTCTGATTTACTGTGGCAAAGATGTTGACTCTCCAGTCCAGAAAGACCTATGTTCTGACGTAGTGAAAACACTTGCGAAACCAATTTTCTATTCAGGAAAAAATATAACAATGGACAACTACTTCACCAATCTTGAACTGGGCAATTTTTTGCTTCAGAAACAACTTACACTTACGCCTCCTGATGAAACCACAAGGAAGTGGTGAAACGCGCGTCGAGGCTTATGAGGGTCCCCTCCTGTCTCCTGTCCCGTGACTGCACTGCAACATGTCCGAAGGTAACGAACTCTAGAGACTTTGCTGCTATTTTGCGCTTATACTTGACCTGTATCCAGTTTACTTTCAACCTTATCGGACACAGTTGGTCTATTACTAACTGACCCTCCTTCATTACACTCTTGTAATTTCAGCTGTTATGCCAGCTGCTATAGCTGCAGTGCTGCCACTTTATGGAGTTCAGGAGGCGCCCCTCTCCTTTTTTCTCTGTTAGGAGTGTGGTGTATTTATAATCTACATGCATGCAAAGGACACAATATAAACCTTACATCTTACTTACCTTGTTATTTTCTGTAATGGTTGCTGCTGTAAAGCTATGCTTTTTACTCCACACCCCTATTCCTCTTCCCCTTTCCCTTATTCCCTGCCTATTTGTGTGTGCATACCCATGATTTAACTTTTTGTCACTTTTTTCATGATTAATAAATTTTTGCATGATCTCTAGATATTTTGTGAGCCTCTATTTTTTCAGGGTTTTCTGCTACATGATTAATATCTATTTCAACATACACTAATGTGTAGCCTCAACTATATTGGGTTTAAATAATATCATCATTATCTTCTAGATATTTTCCTTTTGTTTGTTCTTTTTTGGTTTAAAGAAACAACTTACACTTGTTGGTACAATGAAGCAAAACCGCAGAGAAATTCCTCCAATCATGAAGCACAATCAACATCGACAACTTTATGATAGTGTATTTGGTTTCTGCAATCAAGCGACAATGGTGTCTTATAAAGCTAAGAAAGAAAAATCTGTGATATTACTGAGTACAATGCACCATGATGGAAGAATAGACACCAATAACAGGAAACAGAAACCCAAAATCATCTTGCATTATAATAAAACCAAAGGAGGAGTGGACAAGATGGACGAAATGATTGGAGAGTATACGTGCAAGAGGCAGACAAAACGTTGGCCTGTAGTTCTTTTTTATAATATGCTAGATGTGTCAGCCCTCAATACCTATATTGTTTATAGTGAGACTCATCCAGAATTCCATGCCAATAGAAAGGACAAGAGACATCTATACTTGACAGAACTTTGCTATGAGCTTTTAATGCCTAACATGATGGAGAGAAGCAGTTGTTCTGCTTCTCTCCATCATGTTAGGCATTAAAAGTTGCTTACAAAGGCAAACAACAGAAGCTATGATCCGATGTGGTATACGTTTTCAGGAACATACAGAGCCAAGAGATAAAAAAGAAAGCGATGTTATATTTGTCCAGCAAAGAAGGACAGGAAATCCGAGAGTGTCTGTACTACTTGTGGAGAAAATGTCTGCAAGGAGCATTCTTCCGAGCAGATAACGTGTGAAAGTTGTTGTGGTCATTAATAAAGTAGAAAAGGAACCTTTGAAAAGAGATATTCCTGCAGCATGTTTACTGCAACTTTTATATAAAATACTTTTAGACAAAAAAAAATTATTATAAAGAGTTATATTGAATGCGTATATTGGGCGTTTTAAGCCCGTTCAGTTACTCTTTTTGTTTTGTTTTGCACATAGTAATGTTTTGAATTATTCACATCTTAGGCTGTGTTCCCACTGACGCTGGGGTCTGCCAGGAGGTGATCCGTAATGGATCTGATCTCTTGGTAACTCCAGTTAAGGCTGCTGGAATGCCGGGATTCCGCCAGCCTTAGCTGGGGTCACCAGGAGGTCAGATCCATTACAGATCTCCTCCTGGCAGACACCAGCACTAGTGGGAATGCATCCTTACTTTGCAATTTTCAAATAAACTTTGAAAATTATTTTTGTTTGAGTTACTCCATGTTATTTGCACACAGGCCTAAAAGGCCCCAGTTATGTGAAAGTGTAGATTTTTATGGTCATGCGTTCTAGGGTTAAGGGAGTAATAGTGCAACCTACATACTGCACCTCACATTCCATGCACTGAATTAAATATATGACACCGGGAGTATTACAGTTTATAAAACTATGAATGGGATAAGAGTTTCCAGTTTGTACCGATGTGAAAGACTTACTTTTAAGTGCATAAGAACAAGAGATGCAGCAACTGTGGCCTCATTCAAAAAATCTCCTATATGAGAGCCATGTAGAATTTTGTGAGAAAGTATTACTGGTTACCATACTAGGGGATAATTTATCCGCCAATGTAGGAGCCCGCTTGGCTAAATATTGAACTCTGTTATTCTGTACTACATTGCAGAGTTTTTTATCCTTGTATAATAGTTGCACATATTTCATAATAATATTTGTGATGGTGTGATACTGTGGAGAGAATTCTGTGGAGAAAACTATATTACCACCTTGTCTTCCTGAAAATTGTGCACCTTTATTTTTTTTAGATTTTAAAAGTACTTTCCTGTCCATTTTTTCAACAATTTTTTTTTTTGCCCTTTGTAAGCTCCAATTAGGATATCCCCTGGAATTCAACTGAGAGAGTTTTTTTCGCTTCTGTTTAAAACGATTCAGGTCTAGAACAATTTCTCTTAACCCTAATCAGTTCTTCTACGGGTATATTCTTAGTTACACATACTTGGTGACATGATGAGGCCTCTGAGATGGAATTTGAGTCCGTTTCTTTCCTATATGGATAAATTTCAGTGGTCTCATCGTTGCCCACTAAAGTCACATCAAGATAGTTAATTTTATTTTTTTCATGGCAGAAAGTGAAAGACAAATTGAAAGGAATATCATTCAGATAATTAACAAAGTTTGTAACTTCCGTGTCACTACCTTTCCAGATAAAAATCTGGTCATCTATATACCGTCCATAAAAATAAATTTTATCTTTGAAAATATTGTTTTCATCAAAGATAAATTTTTCCTCAAAAACTGCCAGTACCAAATTGGCTAGTTTCTCCATCTTCTGCATTCTGTGAGAGTGTGTAAATCGGACTACACTTGGATGTAATCTAATTGTAGTCCAATTTTTCCATGAACCCATAAACTTGGATGGATGAGTGACATCCGATTTCAAAGAGAAATGACTGCATGCTGCGATCTCTTTCACTGACAGATTATATCAGTGAAAACTAATGTGCATCAGCACATCCCCATTGAATAACATTGGTTTGAGTGCTATCTGATAAAAAATCAGAAAGCATTCATCCAATGTATACACTTATGTCAGTGAGCGCTAATGCTATGAAGTCTCCTAGAAGTCTATGCAGTTTATTTTAATGGAAAGACAGCTGGAATACTTTTTAAAGTGAGCTGAGAGAAGAGAAAGAGAATTACTACACAAAATCAGACACAAAGGGTATGACAGTCTGTTATTTTCATAAAATGCATTGTGATTGTAATTCCAGCCCTCTTATGCAATCTGTAAAGTTATACAAATATTGCTGTTTTACTTTTTCTACCTAATTGTACTTTCTGTATAATCAATACAAAAATTTGAAATAGTATATTTATCATTGCCTGCTATTTCATGAATTGTTCAATTATTATGCTACTAATAAAATAATTAAAAATATCTTGATCTAAATTACGTAGATTAGGTTTATAATTGTTTTTTTCCAAACAAGATTGTACTCTGAGATGAAAGATTGCCAAAAAATGACAAGCTAATTAGAATTGGCAAATGTTGTTTAAACTATTTGATTGAAGGTTTATTTCTATTTTTATCTGTGGATAACAACTTTTAATTACATTACATTGCATTTAAAATATACCCAAATGATTTTAATGTGACATTTGTGTTCACAATGAAAAAAATATTTGCAAAAAGTCTAACAAGTGAATTACAGTATATTATTTGGGCAACTAATTATTCTATAACTAGAATATTTAAATGTAGCAAGTATAGAACCAAGGAAAGGGACATTCATACACCTTGAATATAGTCAAGGATAAATTAAAAAAAACGTAAAATGGTTTCAGATGATCATTTGAAACATAGTACAATAATCATGGAGAAAATTGTTTTTTTTAATTAATAAATTGTGTTGAGCTTTCCGATACCGCAAGTATCGGGTAACGGCCGATATTAGCTGTATCGGAATTCCGATACTGACTTCCGATACTTTTTTCATATCGGATACCGGAATCGGAAGTTCCCATAATACTATCAGCCCGCTCTCTTTTATTCAGCCAATGGGATTCCTCAGACGTGTGGGCACATCCTGTTAGGCATGTAGGCATGTTAACTATTGGCATGGCTGTGATTGGCTGCTGAAATGATGTCATGATGCACTATAAAAGCCGCCGCCGCCATTTCTGGTCACTCTGCTGTGAATTCACTTAGGGACAGGCTGCTGTTGAAGACTGTGAGGGACAGTTATAAATAGCGATTCTTAAAACAATATTGTGCTTTACCCAGGCTACATAAACCACCACTGTAGCTTGCTTTTCCCTAGCAGCAGTGTTCACAGCTGTCTGCAAGGGCTGTGTGAGTGCAGCTCACGCTGTGGAGTGGGTCCTGCAGCCACGTCTGGTTGTAGGCCGCCCAGCGTGCCTCACTGCTGCCTCATACATATTTTTCTTTTTGAGCTGCTTATTTTAAAAAAATTCTATCTAGCGTGCTTCCATCCGTATCCATATACGTTGGTTGCAAACACTAGTAGTAGACAGCGGAGCCTTTCTGCAGCCTTTCAGTGCTAGTGCCCACTTAGCTGCACTGTTCACGGCAGTCTGAGAGGTCTCTCACTGTGTGTGAGTGCAGCTCACGCTGAGTAGTGTGTCCTGCAGCTACGTCTGGTTGTAGGCTGCTCAACGTGCGTCACTGCCTCACACATATATTTCTTTAATTGCAGCTCATTTTTTCTTCTCCTATTAGTGTGCATCCATCCATATCCATCTACATTGGTTGGTTGCAAACACAATATAGGAGTAGATAGAGGTGCCTTTTTTCTGGCTTGTGCCCTTCAGCTGCAGCCAGATTAGTATTACCCAATTTTTTTGGAGCCTCATCTTTTGCATTGTAGGTTACCTGCCTGCATTGTAATAGCTGCAGAAAGTTGGTGATACTCTGACTTTCAAATCTTTCCCCAGGCTGCCACGAGAAGTGGTGAGTTCTCCTTCAATGGAAGTCTTCAAACAGAGGCTGGACAGACATCTGACTGGGATGATTTAGCGAATCCTGCTTTGAGCAGGGGGTTGGACCAGATGGCCCAGGAGGTCCCTTCCAACTCTACGATTCTACGATTCTATGATTACATGATTCTATGATCTTTGGTCACATCCTTTTAGTTTTTTCCCCCCCAAAAAAACAGCAAAGTTCACGAAACACTACATTTGAAAGTTGTGTAGGCCACATTAGCTCCCATTAAAGTGTAGTCGACACACACACTTCATAAAATTAGTGTTTCTTATACCTGTAACCAGCTGTTCAAAAATAAGCACACTAAGGCCCCCTTTGTACTTTTCTGCCTATCTTTCTCAGTCTAGCAAGATGAAGAAGGCAGGGAGTAAGGCACGTGGCCGTGGGCGTGGAGTTTCAGCAGGGAGAGGATGTGGGGATTCTGCAGGGAGAGGATGTGGGGATTCTGCAGGGAGAGGACGTGGGCATTCTGTGCCTGCTGTTGGCACCAGTGAGTCAGCACCCCCAGTTTTAGCAGGCAACAGTCCTTTATGCGCAGAAAACAGTCCTTTATGCGCAGCATTGTAGGACCTCACCGTACCCCACTGCTGCGGAACGAACAAATTGAAGCCGTTGTCGGATGGATGGCAGCTAACGCATCGACTTCAATTACTTCCACATCCTCTCAGGGCCAGAGCACCGAAGAGCAACCATCTGTCTCTTCACCACCTGCCAAAGTGCCCAGGCAGTCAGAGACCCCTGGACAGGAGCCATCACAGTCTCTACTTCTGTTCTCGGAATCTGTTGGTTTGGAAAGAGGGGGCCAGCCAAGCAGCATTCCAGAATGTGAAGAAGAGGGAGTATGCAGTGATGCGCAACTTCTTTGTCCCTCTGAATCTGAAGAGGCGGGTGGGCCAGTGCCTATGGTCAGCACACCTCAGTACGCATCAGATGATGACGAGACTCAGTTACCACTTTCTGTTGCGTACGGTGCTGGCGAGACAACCCAGGAGAAGCAGGTTGTTTGAAGAGGGGAGTGTAGATGATGAGGTCCTTGACCCATCATGGCGTGAGGAACAGGAAGGTGGTGGGAGCAGCTCTGAGGAAGAGATTCCCTGAAGGCCAAAACCGGAGGGAGAGGGAGGGGGCAGACTTGGTTGCCTGTAGCCTCCACTTCGGCACCCATTAGGAGCATTCCACTTTCAAAAGGCAAAAAGGGCGCTCCCAAGACTTGCAGTGCGTGGTCCTTTTTTGACACAGTTGCAGATGACATTTGCTTTGTCAAATGCAAGCTGTGTCATCAGAGAGTCAAAAGAGGGAAAAATGTCAGCAACCTCAATACCACTAATATGTGGAAACATGTGCGGACCAAGCACGAGCTGGAGTTACACAGACACACTGAAGACGTAGGCCAACGTACAGCACCACCTACCACCTCTTCAGCTCGTGTTGGGGCCTCTTCCTCCAGCTCACACACAGCTGGTTCGGCTTCCTCACAGGATCGCCAAGGAAGAACCTCTGGCACTGTTGTCCAGAGACCCTGTGACATTCCACCCACAGCACCACGTTCCAAGTCATCCTCACACTCCCAGGCCACTCGGCAGCCATCGGTAGCACAGGCATGGGAGAAAAGGCGGCCATACTCGGCAAAACATCCCCGAGCACAGGCTCTGAATGCTGGCATTGCCAAACTACAGGCCCTTGAAATGCTGTCATTCAGGCTGGTGGAGACTGACACTTTCCGGGACTTCATGCCATTGGCAGTCCCACAATACACTGTGCCCAGCCGCTTTTATTTTAGCAGGCGAGCCGTCCCTGCCCTGCAGAAACATGTGGAGGCAAACATAAAACATGCGCTACTAAACGCCGTCAGTAGCAAGGTCCACCTGACCACCGATGTGTGGACCAGTAACCATGGACAGGGACGATACCTTTCCCTCACTGCCCATTGGGTCAATGTTGTGGAGCCGGGTACAGATCTGGAGAGTGGTGCTCTACGTGTTCTGCCAACTCCACGGATTGCAGGAATCCAGTCTGTATACATTGACTCCAGTTCCTCTGAAACAGCGCAGCAGGAGCCTGTTACGACCGATATGAGCACAGCCGTGGCCAAATGTCAACAGGCCGTACTGAAATTAATTTCATTGGGGAATCGAAGCCACACAGAGCAGGAGCTCTGGAATGCCATCAAGCAGGAGAGCGACGTGTGGTTTCTGCCAGCGAATCTCCAGCCGGCCTTGGTAGTGTGTGACAATGGCCGAAATCTGGTGGCAGCTCTGGTCCTTGGCAACCTCACTCGCATCCCATGTCTGGCACATGTGCTCAACTTGGTCGTGCAGAGCTTTCTGAGGGACTATCCGGATCTTGATGCACTGCTGCACAAGGTCCGCAGAGAGTGCGCTCACTTGCGGCGTTCCAGCACGGCAAGATCGCGCCTTGCCGATTACGCCTTCCGGAACATCGCATCATATGTGACCTACCCACCAGGTGGAATTCAACGTTACATATGTTGGAGCAGTTGTTTGAGCAGCAGGCAGCAGTCATGGAGTACCAGCTGCATCAGGCGCAAACAAGTCGCAATGTGCGCCGGTCACACTTCAGCACCACTGAGTGGGCCTCTATGAAAGACATCTGCTTCGTTTTGCTTGCCTTCGATGATTCCACACGGATGGCGAGTGCAGATGATGCACTAGTCAGTATGACTGGCCCCCTTATCTGCATGCTTCAAAAAACACTGCAAGCACTAAGGGATGAGGTTTTGGAAGAGGTAGAGGATGAGGAGTCCCAAATGCCATCTGCTTCTGGACAGTCTGCGCTACGTGCTTCCTCACAAAGGCCTAGGCAGGGGACACTTTGTGAGGAGGATGAGGAGGAGTCGATGGAGGAGGATGACATCTCTCCACAGGAGGGAGGTACACAAAGCTCTAGTCAGTATGTACAGCGAGGGTGGGGTGATGCAGAGCAGGCAGAGATCACGCCTCAAGCATGGGACAGCGGTTCTTTGGCAATTGGGAGTCTGCAGCACATGGTTGACTTCATGCTGCAGTGCCTGAGAAACGACCACCGCATCGCCCACATTCTCTACACGACTGATTATTGGGTGTACACCCTCCTAGATCCTCGCTACCGGGACAACTTGCAAACCCTCATACCAACGTTGAACCGGGAGCGTAAACTGCGGGAGTACCAAGACACACTGGTGCAGGCCATCATGTTTTCCATTCCACCCAACAGCAGTGGTGCTAGTGCTTTACAAAGCACCTCTGTGCGTCGACCCAGTGGAGGAAACTCGGCACAAAGAGGGAGCAGAGGCAGCGCCTCAGCACAAGGCAAGACCACTATGGCCCAAATGTGGCAAAGTTTTGTGTGTCTGCCACAATTGTCTACACCATCACTGACGGCTCCAGTCAGCAGGAGGCAACGTTTCCGTCAGATGGTGACAGACTACATGTCTTGCCCTGTGAGTGTACTCCCAGATAGCTCTTCCCCATTCAAGTTTTGGGTCTCTAAGCTGGATACATGGCCAGAGCTTAGCCAGTATGCATTGGAGGTGCTGGCTTGCCCTGCTGCCAGTGTATTATCGGAACGCGTCTTTAGTGCCGCAGGTGGTGTACTAACAGACCGTCGCACGCGACTTTCTTCCGATAACGTCGACCGGCTTACTTTTCTGAAAATGAACAAGGCCTGGATCTCCCCAGAATTTGCCAGTCCTCTTCCCGACTAAATAATTGGTTGGCAACTGTATCCGTGTCTCCTGTTGTGTTCATGTTTCTACCACCTGAACTATAATCCCTGGGCTTCAACACAGCCAGTTGTTGCTCAGATGTGTCGTCTGCACAGAGAAAAACACTAGCTCCTGTGTTAGTGGGGTTCAGTAACGCCAGTTGCTCCCCTGCTGTGTGGACGGTAAAGTCTCCTGCTCCATCCACATTCAAACTACTACTGATTTTTAACCCTGCTCCACTTAGGCCTCTGGCGCCACTGTCTCTAGTATTTCCCTTGGCCTCCAACCCCGCCAGTGACAGCTCTTAAGTGGCGTCTGCATAATCCACACTTGTTCCAGTGTTATTTGGCCTCAGTCACGTCAGTTGATCCCCTGATGTGTGTCCGGCAAAGTCTCCTGCTCTGTCCACATTCCCATTACTAGTAGTGGGAATGAGGACAGAGCAGGAGACCTTGCCAGACACACATCAGGGGATCAACTGACGGGACTGAGCCCAAGTAACACAGGAACAAGTGTGGATTGTGCTGAAGTCACTTCAGAGCTGTCACTGGTGGGGTTGGAGGCCAGGGGAAATACTAGAGACAGTGGAGCCGGAGACCATAGTGGAACACGGTGACAATCAGTAGTAGTCTACAACCTCTATAAAACCAGCTGCAAGTTGTCCTCCGCCTGCTGCATGCTTCATCCTGGGCTACAACACAGCCAGTTGTTGCTCAGATGTGTCGTCTGCACAGAGAAAAACACTAGCTCCTGTGTTAGTGGGGTTCAGTAACGCCAGCTGCTCCCCTGCTGTGTGGACGGTAAGGTCTCCTGCTCCATTCACATTCAAACTACTACTGATTTTTAACTGTCCTCCACTTAGGCCTCTGGCTCCACTGTCTCTAGTATTTCCCCTGGCCTCCAACCCCGCCAGTGACAGCTCTGAAGTGTGGTCAGCACAATCCACACTTGTTCCTGTGTTACTTGGCCTCAGTCACGTCAGTTGATCCCCTGATGTGTGTCCGTAAAGGTCTCCTGCTCTGTCCACATTCCCATTACTAGTAGTGTGAATGAGGACAGAGCAGGAGACCTTGCCGGACACACATCGGGGGATCAACTGACGGGACTGAGGCCAAGTAACACAGGAACAAGTGTGGATTGTGCTGACGCCACTTCAGAGCTGTCACTGGCGGGGTTGGAGGCCGGGGAAATACTAGAGACAGTGGAGCCAGAGGCATAAGTGGAGCACGGTTACAATCAGTAGTAGTCTACAACCTCTATAAAACGTGTTGGAAGTTGGCCTCAGCCAACTCCATGCCTCATCCTGGGCTCCAACAATGCCAGTTGGTGTTCAGAAGTGCCGTCTTAACAGAGAAACACACACTAGCTCCTGTGTTAGTGGGGTTCAGTAATGCCAGCTGTTCCCCTGCTGTGCGGATGGCAAAGTCTCCAGCTGCCTCCAACATCACACTACATGTTATTTTCCACTTGCTCCAAGTAGGCCTCAGCCTGCTCGGAGCAATGATCCTGGGCTTCAACACAGCCAGTTGTAGCTTGGAAGTGCTGTCCGCACAGATAGAAACACTCGCTCCTGTGTCTGTGGGGTTCAGTAACGCCAGCTGTTCCCCTGCTGTGCGGATGGCAAAGTCTCCTGCTGCCTCCAACATCACACTACTACTGACTTTTAACCGTGGTCCACTTAGGCCTCTGGCTGTACTGTCTCTAGTATTTCCCCTGGCCTCCAACCCCGCCAGTCACAGCTCTGATGTGCCGTCTGCACAATCCACACTTGTTCCTGTATTACTGGGGCTCAGTCACGTCAGTTGATCCCCTGTGGTGTGTCCGGCAATGTCTCCTGCTCTGTCCCCATTCCCATTAATAGTTGTGGGAATGTGGACAGAGCAGCACACCTTGCCGGACACACATCAGGGGATCAACTGACGTGACTGAGCCCCAGTAACTCAGGAACAAGTGTGGATTGTGCAGACAACTCTGCAGAGCAGCAACTGTCGTGGTTGGAGGCCAGGGGAAATATTAGAGACAGTAGAGCCAGAGGCCAAAGTGGATCACGGTTACAATCAGTAGTTGTGTACAACCAATACAAAACTCGCTCCAAGTTGGCCTCAGCCTGCTGCCTGATTGACCCCTGGGCTTCAACATCGCATGTTGCTGCTCAGAAGTGTGTTTGCCATGGGTACTCCCTCCTGCCCAGCCGGGTTCCAGCAACGTCAGCTGGTTCTCGGCAGTGCCTTTGGCCTAGGTGCCTCCTTCTTGGTATCCGAGTTCCAGCAACGTCTGCTGGTCCTTGGTAGTGCATTGTAGCACAGGTACCTCCTGTTTAGTAACCGTGTTCCAGCAACGTCAGCTGGTCCACGGTTGAGCCATTGGCTCTTGTTCCTTTTGCTGCCCCTCCGGGTTCCAGCACCATCAGCTGGTTCTCGGCAGTGTCTTTAGCCTAGGTGCCTCCTTCATGGTATCCGAGTTCCAGCAACGTCTGCTGGTCCTTGGTAGTGCTTTTTAGCACAGGTACCTCCTGCTTAGAAACCGTGTTCTAGCACCGTCAGCTGGTCCACGGTTGTCCCATTGGCTCTTGTTCCTTCTGCTGCCCCTCCGGGTTCCAGCACCATCAGCTGGTCCTCGTTAGTGTCATTTGCTCTTGCAGCTTCTGCTACCCATCCGGGTTCCAGCACCGTCAGCTGGCTCTCAGCAGAGCCTTTGGCCTAGGTGCCTCCTTCTCGGTATCCGAGTTCCAGCAACGTCTGCTGGTCCTTCGTAGTGTTTTGGAGCACAGGTACCTCCTGCTTAGTAACCGTGTTCCAGCACCATCAGCTGGTCCACGGTTGTGCCATTGGCTGTTGTTCCTTCTGCTGCCCCTCCAGGTTCCTGCACCGTCAGCTGGTTCTCGTAGTTCCATTGACTCTTGTAGCTAATGCTACCCATCCGGGTTCCAGCACTGTCAGCTGGTTCTCGGAAGTGTCTTTGGCACAGGCACTCCCTCCTGCCCAGCCTGGTTCCAGCACGCCTGCTTTTTCCGGGTAGTGTCAATGTCACTTTGCCACCGATACGTTGTCCTGTCGTGTTGCGGTCGGGTTAGCCGAGTCTATGGTGCCTGCAGTTTCTGTGCTTCCTATGTGGGCTGCAGGTTCTGGTAATAAAGGCTGGTTCCGTAGTGCCAATACGACAAGCACCCCCTGTAGGACTGTGGGTTTCGGTAACTGCGGCCGGCTCACGGCCTTGCAACTTTGTTTTTCTCCTGGGTACCTTCTGCTACCCATCTGGGTTCCAGCACCGTCAGCTGGTTCTCGGCAGAGCCTTTGGCCTAGGTGCCTCCTTCTTGGTATCCGAGTTTCAGCAACGTCAGCTGGTCCTTGGTAGTGCTTTGTAGCACAGGTACCTCCTAATTAGAAACCGTGTTACAGCACCGTCAGCTGCTCCACGGTTCTCCCATTGGCTCTTGTTCCTTCTGCTGCCCCACCGGGTTCCAGCACCGTCAGCTGGTCCTCGCTAGTGTCATTTGCTCTTGCAGCTTCTGCTACCCATCCGGGTTCCAGCACCGTCAGCTGGTTCTCGGCAGTGCCTTTGGCCTAGGTGCCTCCTTCTTGGTATCCGAGTTCCAGCAACGTCTGCTGGTCCTTGGTAGTGCTTTGGAGCACAGGTACCTCCTGCTTAGTAACCGTGTTCCAGCAACGTCAAATGGTCCATGGTTGTGCCATTGGCTCTTGTTCATTCTGCTGCCCCTCCGGGTTCCAGTACCGTCAGCTGGTTCTCGCCAGTTCCTCAGCCTTCTTGTACCTTCTGCTACTTTTCCAAGTTCAAGCTTGTGGAAATGGTTTTTGATTCTCACTCTGGATCTCCGTGACAATGACCCTGAAGACGACGACCCTGAAGACCACACAGAAGAATACCTAAAAGATGACCCTGAAGAAGATGACCAAGAGGACAAAGAACAGGAAGACAACACCAAGATGCAGATCAACAAGAGACAGAAGACCAAGAAGCATAAAAACCAAAAGCAGAAGAACATGAAGCATAAGACTAACAGTCAGAGCAAATGATATTATCTAATTTATAAGCAGAAGACGACTAAGCAGTGTATGGGGGTGAGTCCGTTCCTCCTCGTGGTGCCCCTGGAAAAGGCCTGCTGCTGCAGGCCAAACTGAACGTGGACAAATCCTGTTGTAAATCTTTTGTGACAGGCTGAACGGAAGGTGTAATCTTCCAATTTTTAGAGATAACAACTACAGGAATGCCTGACACAAATAAGAATATGATGAAGAAGAATAGGAAGAAGATGAATAAGTAGAATATGAAGAAGAATAAAAGAAGAAGAAGAAGATACTGCTGCTGCTGAAGATGATGAAGGAGAAAGTGTGGGAGAAATAAAAAAGAAGGTGAAGAGCATGGAAGTAGTGAAACATACATATCTGACAAAAAATTAAAGACTTTAGCATAGTCAATATCTTTGTAACTACGAACGTCTTTAAAAAAAAAAAATACTGCGATTCCATTTGATTGGGCTAAAGCTCTATGGCTTTAATGTCTCCTACACCTCCCACAATACATTCTACATTATTATTAGTTGTTTTTCTCCATGTAGAATTAACCAAAAGGGAAAAAAAGGGTTTTTTTTAATTCCGATATTTCTGTTCCATTGACTTGAATGGGACTTCCGGGATCTGAATCGGCGATACCCGATACTTTTTTTAGATTGGCCGATCCATTCCGATACGATATTTTTCAGTATCGGGTGGTATCGCTCAACACTATTAATAAACAAATAATGACACATCTCTGACACACCTTCCACTACAGGCAACCCACCAGATGGAGACCCAAATTTGGGTTTTCTACATTTCAAATAATGATTGTCACCTCAGCAGCAGTAGCAACAGCAGGCACGGAAGCTATGACAATGTTGATAGACTGCAATAATGCATGACACTAAAAACTAAACAATCGCCTAGTCTGCCCAATCTGCAACTGGGATGCAAAAGTCATTGGAGATCCATGACTTGTTCATTTTCCATGAAAGATAGGTGGTCTACACTTTCAGGAGACACCAACAGCAGCTCTGAAGACACGTTCTGTGAGAACGCTGACTGCCAGGCTGGACAAAACCTCCAAGACGTGACACGTGAGCTTGAGCTCAAGCCACAATTCCATTTTTGAAGATCTAAATGCAAAAGGGTCAAAATACCCCTTGAAAGAATGCATATTGAGCTAAAAATACTCCTGCACAATCCTCTCCAATCTTTAACAATGTGTCAGACTTGTGCTCTGTTCTGTTGGTGCTCATTCTGGACTAAAAAATGTGTGAAATGACTCAGAGAAATTGCTTATGCCACTTACACTGAGGGGATCATTATACCCTTCATTTCCGAACTGTTGCTTGCCCATCATCTCTTCCTCCTCATCCTCCTCAATTTGTTCCTTGGCCTCTGCACATTCACTAACAGTTTATCTGGTACTATGAGCCCCTCCTAAATTGCTGTAATCCATCCTCCCATTGCACCCTCCTGTAAGATGGCAGTCTGGACTTTACAGATATTGGTATCCTTACTACATCCTCTTTTGCTTCCATCTCTTCCTCTGGCACCACCGCCTCTGCCCGTAGATAATTCAAAGTGTGCTCAAGCATGTAGATAACCGGAATAGTGATGCTGATGATGGCATCGTCAGTGTCTCCATCTTAGTAGACATTTCAAAAGAAGGGTACAGAGGTCCTTCACCTGTGCCCACTCTGCAAGTGTGATTTGCACCTCTTCCATGCTGAATTGTACTAGGCTATGCAAAAGGACATACTGCACCAGTATTTCTCATTGCTGCCACAGTCACTGCAACATGTTCAGAGTGGAATTCTACATTTTTTGGAAAATCACAGTTAACCGTAGGCTGAAAGACCTCTGAAGCGATGTAAGTCGATGACCTGCGAGGTGCGATCATCAGAGGTGAGCACACAGCGACCATGCTTTCTGCAGCATAGTTTCCAGGATGGGATAGTGACAGAGAAAATGCTGTACTGCCAGGTTAAGGTCATGAGCCTCTCCTTGAACCCTTCTAAAACAGCCACCATAGTCACCCAATGCTCAGTCAGCAAAATATGACGCCTTTGCCCATATTTGCTTGTACAGGTGTCAGTGGTGAAAGACACCCTGACACAAATTTTTTTTCAGGGAATGGTTGATGTTGTCCTGAGACATTCTGGTGTAGAGCAGGCATAGCTTTTTTAGAGAAGTAATAGTGACTGGGCAACTGGCACTGGGGGACTGCGATGGCCATCAACTTTTGGAAACCATCTGTATTGATCAGGCAGAAAAGCAGTATTTCTGTGGCCAACAGATTGGAGATGGTGGAGTTCAAGCTCTTAGCTTTTTCATGTGTAGGAGAAAACTTTTTTTATGTGACCACATCTGCATGACTGAAGGCTGACTGGTGTGCTGAGAGAGGGTGGAATAGAGTGAACAGGAAATTCCCACGCAGCAATGGCATAAAGTGAGACTAGGGACTTTTTTTTTAAAGTGGTGGAGGAATACAGTGCGGAAGGATACCTACCTTCCGTCATTGTATTCCTGGATCTGGTAGAGAATGGTAGCATCAGCTGATGCTGCTGTTCTCCACGCAAGATGGACGTGGGACCCTCGTGGACTTCTGCGGATCGGGGTAAGTATATTGGTGTTTTTTTATTTTGATATTTATTCCTCAGGCGACAATGGCTTCGGGGATCAAAGTGACAAGTGACGGTGAGTATGTACTCTATGTTATATGTACTGTATGTCTATATGTATGTATTGTATGTAGTATATATGTATGTTGCATGCATGTAGTATATATGCAGTATATATGTAGTATGCATGTTGCATGCATGTGGTATATATGTAGTATGTATGTTGCATGCATGTAGTGTATGTATGTAGCATGTATGTAGTATGTATGTAGTATGCATGTAGTATATATGTAGTATGTATGTTACATGTAGTATATATAGTATATATGTAGTATGCATGTTGCATGCATGTAGTATATATGTTGTATGTATGTTGCATGCATGTAGTATATATGTACAGTAGTATGTATGTTGCATGCATGTAGTATATATGTTGCATGTATGTTGCATGCATGTAGTATATATGTATTATGTATGTAGTATGTATGTAGCATGTATGTAGTATGTAGCATGTATGTAGTATGTATGTTACATGTAGTATATATGTAGTATGCATGTTGTATGTATGTAGCATGTAAATTTTTTTTTTTTTTTTACATTCAACACATTAGCCGGATGATGGGACTATTACTGTCCCATCATTGGCTAATGTGTCAATCACGGTCATGGTAGCAGGCATCGCCCGATGGGACTTGTAGTCCCATCGGACGATGCCTGCACAGACTACCGGAGCCAGCACAGACCACCGGCAGGCCAGCACAGCCCCCCCGGAGCCTGCACAGACCACCGGCAGGCCGGCACAGCCCCCCGGCAGGCCGGCACAGACCACCGGAGCCTGCACAGACCACCGGCAGGCCGGCACAGCCCCTCGGCAGGCCGGCACAGACCACCGGAGCCTGCACAGACCCCCGGCAGGCCGGCACAGCCCCCCGGCAGGCCGGCACAGACCACCGGAGCCTGCACAGACCCCCCGGCAGGCCGGCACAGCCCTCCGGCCGGCACAGACCACCGGAGCCTGCACAGACCCCCCCGGCAGGCCGGCACAGCCCCCGAAAGGCCCGTACAGACCCCAGAGAGGCTGTACAAGGCAAAAATAGGGTTTTTCTTATTCCGATACCGGAAGTCCCATAGACTTGAATGGGACTTCCGGTATCGGAATCGGCGATACCCGATATTTTTTTTAGATCGGCCGATACCATCTGATCCGATACTTTTAAGTATCGGACGGTATCGCTCAACACTACTGACAGATTCTCACTCACCTTGACTGTACAAGGTAAACAAGTGTAGTTTCTGCTGTCAGAGACCTGTGCGAGAACACTTGGCACGGTGACAGAGGAGGAAGAATAAGCAATTGTGGCTGATGGGACAGCTGGTGGTTGGTGAGGTCTGCTAGTCTGAATTTTAGCGCAGTGAGATTTCCAGACTAAAAGAAGATGTTGATTGCACAGTTCATGCATGTAGTAGTCAAATTATTGCAATGTTTACCTCTCTTGATTCTTCTTTTGTAAATTTGGCAGATAGCACATGTTGGGTCATCCTTTGTTGTCTTAAAAAAGTCCCAGGCTAGGCAACCCTTGCCGCCCCTGTGACCTGCAGACTCGCGACCGGTGCTGGCTAAAGGTAGCTGAGGATGCAGTGCTTGTCGTGGTTGCAACACTCTATGCCTGTGCAGCAATCTGCAAAGTAACCTTCTCCTCTTCCTCCTCCTCCCGCTCCTCAGCTGGGCTTCTCAACTGCATGCCTCTGGGTTCACACCAAGTGGGATCTACAACCTCATTGTAATCCTCTCTGTTCTCACACTCCTCACCCTTAGATTCACCCACCTTGTCTTACTGCCCTGACACCACAGTACAATCCGCATGCACCTCTGGTATTTGATTCTCATGAGAATCACCTCCACCCCTGGTGGTTAATATCTGGTGATGAGAGTCTGGATTCTGTTCGGACACTACTTCATAAGGTCCCGGATCCAACATGAAACAATTTTGGGCATCAGTGCAGATGTTTTACTCCTCTGGATTCTGGGAATCTTTGGAGCAGACCTCTGATGATCATGGAATAGAATGTATGAACAGCTCTGTAGAGCAGCCCATATGTGGTTCCCCAAAATCAGTTGGGAATTTGCAAATTTGTGAAGCAGGGGGGACAAGGGTGATTGGGGTGCCACCTCTGAGGATTGTATTGTGTGTGATGTTATGGTGGAGGAAGAAGAGGAGAGGCCACTTGATTCGGCACTTGCCATTCACTGGAGCACATGATCTTTCTGAACCTCATCTATCTACAAGGCTTATAGCTGTGCAGTTGCCATAGTTGAGTAGCCCGTCCAGTAACAGATGTCGTCAGTGGCCTTTAGATACGATGAGACAGTGTTTGTTAATTTGAACTTTCATTAACATTAACACCTAACCCACATACACGTCGAACACCAAGACTATACCCCCTTCCACCAGGACTTCACTCAGGTTGGTTTATACCTTTCTGTACTTTTAACAAGCTGTTTCACAACCTTAAGTCCACACCTGTCAGTCACCTTTCACTAAATGAACAATCACTATGCATTTTCTTAATGCTTTTGGCCTCTCTCTGGCTGTGGGAGGGCTTTAAATAGCATCTTTTGGGCTCTGTCGATTGTCAATGATACTTTTGTCCTCAGCTGAGTTACTGACCCCGTGTATCTATGGATACTGTTTGCTCTTGAATGCTCGCTTGTGTATGATCTGGTCTGTTTACATTTCTGAGTGTTTCCGTCTGATTCTGTACCTCCTGTATCCCTCTATTTGACCCTTGATACGTCCCTGACCTTCCGTCTTATCACTCCCACCTGGTACATCGCTGCTCTCTCTGGTTCTGACCCTGGCTAGTTATTGACCACATCTCTGTCCTCTTCCTCCGGTAACCGCACCATCCTCTGGTCTTACCCATGCCTTTCTGACACCTCTTTCGGCTTCCTTAGCTGGTGCTCTGCTCTCCGGGGATCCAGGGTTAGGTCCCATCCCGACCACTCCCCCGGTGGTCACGTGCTTCAGGTCCTGTATACCTGTTGCACATGTCACCACCGCAGCACATTTCAAGAATCTCCGGGCTCAGCCAGCTCAGCTCAGGACACGCGCACTGACTCAGTTGGTAAGTACAGTGCGGTGTCCCTGACAGATAGAGGCACGCAGGGAAGCTGGTGTTACATTGTCTCCCCAACAGGGACGTCGATTTGCTCCCCATCCTGAATGTGCTTCGGTTGCAGCTATCCACCTTAACTCCCAGGTCCCTGTGCCTGTGCATAACTCGCAGTTCTATGGGCAATACGTTTAGTGCACATGAACACTTCCTGCTTTTTAAAAGGGTAGCGCATGCAATTCTGAAATGTTCCAAGCCAATTACTGGAAGGCATCTGGTATATAAGGCACACTCTCCTTTAGGGAAGTGCTTGTTCAATATCTGGGACTTTAGCACCTAGCTTGTCTTTAAGCTGCTAAGTCCATTGTCACATCCTGTTTTTACCCAAACCCTCCCCTGGGTCTGTATGGCCTAGGCCTGAACTCTGAACCTGTATCTGATCTTTTGTGAACCTGCTTCCCTGGGTCTGTATGGCCTAGGTCTGAACTCTGAACCACTACATTGTATGTCACCTGTATCTGTTTTGTCTAAATAAAGATCTCTCTCTGAAACCTGCTGTGTCTGAATCAGTACTAACCTGCAGTGTATGAATCGGTAACAATCACTAAAACCTGCTGTGTATGAATGAGTACTAATCCTGCAATGTCTGAATCCGTATTCACTTCCTCACCTGCTGTGTCTGAATCAGTACTATACCTGCAGTGTTTGAATCTGTACCTATCTCTAAAATCTGCTGTGTTTTCATCAGATCCTTTTGGTCCACGGCACAGTGGATCCACCATCCACACGCAAGCATGATAGATGGATGGATAGAGCTAGTTTTTACATTGAAAAGAAAGATACTGCAAAAATCCATTACCAGTACCACTCATCCTTACTGAATAGATTTTGCGTGCATTATTAATTAGCTCATATAATTAGCAAAGAAAAAAGATGTTCTGTTTGGGAAGTTCATTTCCACTGTTAAATTGAGACACATGCAAATTAGACCTCGACAAACATGCAATTAGCCTTTCCTTCTGCTTGACTGGATCAGTGTAAATTGTTTGCTAATCAAGCTGATGAAATTAAGGCAAGAAGCTTTAAAAGATAGCTGGGGTATAATAATGTGAAACAGAAGTGTAGTTTTTTAATGTTACAGTGAAGCAGCTGTATTGGTCTGACATCCATATACTTACAGAATATGAGAAAATGTTCTGCATATATAAATACTTTTAAAGACACTTAAATATATATTTTGAAATTATAATCTGTTACAACAGATTGGTATCTAAAATATACATTCCTGAATAATTATCATGACTTTCTCAAAACCTCTTTCAGATCACAAAAAGTATCTAATAATAAATCAATATTAATGATTCTAAATATCATGTTATGTTATAGTTTAAATATATACAGCTCTGGCAAAAATTAAGAGACCACAACATCAAATCACCTTTCCACATGCATCGCAACATCCACCTACAGCCCCTCCTCCACTTTGGCCTCTGCTTCAAAGTTCAATTTTTTTAAAACATTTTTTACTCTATTATTTTAAGTCATTTGCCTATAAAAAGAAAAAAAAAGTGCTGGGAATCTCTTCCACGTACACCACCATATCCAACTCCACAATCCCCTCCACCTGGACCTCTGCCTCATGGTTATTTTAAGTCATTTGCCTAAAAGAAGAGAAGAAAAAAGCTGTTCTGCTTGCTTTCCTTTAGCTGGTCATTAAGGATAGAGGGGAACTCCCATTGTTTTTTTCATTTATTTATTACTAATATCTATATATGAATGAAAAAAACGTGGGTTCCCCCATACTTTTAATAACCAGCCAATGAAAAGCAGACAGCTGTGAGCTGGTGTTATTAGTCTAGGAAGAGGCCAATAGCCATAAAGGTTCCCAGGCAATTAATCACAGCTCACAGCTGTTTTATTACCCTTTACTATTTATTAAAGGGAGATCCCCCCCCAAAAAATCAATTAAATTCAAATTCAATTAAAAAAATACTCTGTTATTTAAAGTCATCTACCTAAATAAAAAGAAAAAAAGGATGGCATCCCCCCTCTTTCATGTACACCACCACAACCACATCCACCCCCTCCTACACATGGACCTCTGCTTCATGGCTCATTTTTTTGCTATTTTTGCGTCTCTGATATTTTTAGTCATTTGCCTAAATTAAAATTGCCTCCCCTCTTTCATGTTCACCACATCCACCTCCATCCCCTGCTCCACTTGGACTTAATGCCTCATGTTTATATTTTTATTTATTTTTTTATCTTTGCTAGTTTAAGTCATTTGTTTAAAAAAGAAAAGTGTTGGCTCCCTCCCACTCTTCCACATCCATCTCTACCCCATCTTAAACTCGGACCTCTGCCTCATGGTTGGTTTTTTCATTTTTATTTTTTGTCTCTGTTAGTTTAAGTCATTTGTTTAAAAAAAAAAAAGTGCTGTCCCTTCCCCCTCATCCACATCCACCACCACATCCACCTTCACCCCACCTCCAATTGGACCTCTGTCTCTTGGTTTTCATTTTATTTTTGATAATTTCCTTTTGTTGCTGTTAGCTTAAGTAATTTGTTTAAAAAAATTGTTACCCCTTTTCCCTTCTTCCATATCCACCTCCACACCTTCTCCACATGGACCTGTACCTCATGGTTCAATTAATTTTTGTTATTCTTTTCTTGGTTATTTTAAATTATTTGCCTAAATAAAAAAAATATTGCCTCCCCTTTATACGTCCACCACGTCCACCTCCACCCACTCTTCCACTAGGACCTCTGCCTCATGGTTTTATTTTTGGTTTTTGTTTATTTTTTTGTCTCTATCAATGTAAGTCATTTGTTTAAAATAAAGTGTTGTCCCCCTCCCACTATACCACGTAAACTGCAACATCCACCTCCAACCCCTCCCCCACTTGGAGCTCTGCCACATGGTTCAATATTTTTAATTTTTTTTGTCTCTGTTATTTTAAGTCATTTGCCTAAAAAAAGAAAAAGTTGTTTGCTTTCCCTTAGCTTGTTATTAAAAATATGGGGGACCCACAATGTTTTTTAAATTTATTACTAATATAAATAAATGAATGGAAAAAAACATGGGTTCCATCATATCTTTAATAATCAGCCAAGGGAAAGCAGTCATGTGTGAGCTGGTGTTATTATTCTTGGAAGAGGCCAATAGCCATAAAGGTTTCCAGTCTATTAATCACAGCTCACAGCTGTTTGATAACCCTTTTCTAGTTATTATAGGGGAGACCCCCCAAAAAAGATATAGCATCCACCCTATATTTAATAACCGGTAAAGGATAAACAGACAGATTAGAAATAGCATAGAAAGGTGCCATGTATATTGGACCCCTCCCAGACTAAGAACACAGCCCTCAGCTGCCCCAGAAATGACGCATATATAAGATGCAACAAATCTAATGCTTAGTCTCAGCTCTTAAGGGCATGTCACACTAAGCGATATCGCTAGCAATATCGCTATAACTTGTGACGTTATAGCAATATTGCTAGCGATATCGCTGTGTCTGATACTTACCTACGACCGGCTCCCCCGCTGGTTATCGCTGATCGCGCGAGAACGTCCGGGACTGTTTCTCGTCGTCAGCTTCCTGCGGCGCTTTCTGCTGTGACGACGAGCGACGCGTGGAGCTGGGCGGGAGGACACAGGATCGCCTGGTGTGACAGGTAAGTAGCGACCCCCGTCCCCAGCGATGTCGCTAGTGAGATCTGCCTGTGTGGCAGCTCACTAGCGACCACTTAGCGATGTACCAGCGATCCTGACCGCGTCATATCGCTGGTCGGGATCGCTGGTACATCGCTAAGTGTGACAGGGCCTTTATCCTTTGCCCTAGTCCAGTGGAAAGTTATGTATTGGCTGTGTGGTTGTTGTCAGCTGTTTTATGTGCGCTGATATCAAGCTCAGGGGTTAGTATCAGATGCCCCATTACTAACCTCATAAGATGAAGTTAAAAACACAAAGAGTAAAGTCCTTTATGTGAAATAAAACCTCCTCAACTCACTTTTACCCATTTATTAATTTCCAAATAAAAATTGAAAACCTTTCCACTGGTAATCCATATGTCACAAGACATGCTCCAACTCAGCTACATCTTGATGCATTGCTGACGGATTGGATGATGCGACCTATCAGCCCTGCATCCAGGAGACACTGAGCAGAGCATGAGAACGTAGCTGTGTGTGACTGGCGGTGACTTCACTAAGATTACCTCCAGTTACAGGCAAAGCTTATCATGCTCTACTCAATGTGTTCTGGTTGGCATGGAGAGCGGTTCCATCAGTAATGTAACTGCACTCCAAACCATACAGATTGTTGTGTGACATAGCCATTAATGAATTATTGGAAGAAAGGTGAGTATAACTTTGTTTTTTCATTTTTTGGTGAATAAATGAATAAAATATGGTCAGGGAGTTTTTATTTCAAATGAAGGAGTCTGTGTGTTTATTTTAATTAAATTATTTTACTCTGTCTTAATTACATTTGATTATGAGGTTGGTAATGGGGTGTCTGATAGATGTCTCTCCAATATTATTAACCCATGAGCTTAATGTCAGCAACCATAAAACAGCTGACATCTACCCATCAACTATTACCCCACTTGCCATCCTGTCATGACAACTGGGAAGAGCACAGCGCCAGAAATGGCACATGTAATAGAGGCACCTTTTCTGGGTCAGCTGAGATCAATTAGTTTTAGGCTTGGGAAGACCTATATCCATGGCCCCTCCCCGGTGAGAGAGTATCAGCCCCCAGCTTTTTGATAACCAGCTAGGATAAAACTGACAGCTGAGGGATGCAGATGTTTTATGAGGTAGATAGTCTCAGTTTAATTTATGGATGTTGCTGATTTTTATTTTGTTATTCTCTTTTTTTAAGTAATATTACCACCTTCACAAAAAAGATTGGACAAAGGACAGCAAAATCTCAGCAGAGTCGCTTTTGACTAGCAAGTACACAATCGCTGACTGATACAGAATTTTTCATGGAATATTACATTCTTGTTTTTCACTGCCTCAGTTGCAAAACACATTACTGTCTGGAGTTATTGTACAAAGATTTTTCTTCCAATATTTACTCCTGAGCCCTGGCAATCTTTCATTTTTCTAAATCACCCTGCAATGGCTGCTGTATTCCATGCTGAGGCTATTATACAGGCTATGATAGTCCCTCCTAATTGGCTGCAATATACCATGTAATGTGATAGCTGCAAGTCATTATGGGGAAACCTGCATGGTCAGGCCTGAGTTCATGTCAGTCTTCTGTCGCTGAAGGAATGTGTAATAAATCCCTTAAGTATACATTTTTGGGTGATTCAAATGAATGCAAATGCATATTATTTGAAGATTTAATTCATATCAAATTTATTCACTGATTTTTAACCCCTTCCTGACATATCATACATGCACTGCTCTGCGGGAGCTGTGTTCCTGCAAAGAGAAATACAAGTACGGTACACCGATTACGCAGCCTCACACTGAGGACAGCAGCGATCTGATGTGGATGCTTGCACTGATCATGGGCATTTAACCCCTCTGATGCCGCTGTCACTTGTAACAGTGACGTCGAGAAGCATGGCACCAGGGAGTGGGCAACCTGCGTGCTTCCATCAGGACAAAAAGATACGATCACGTTGTCCTGATGGCAGCAAGGTCCTTCATGGAAGGTGGCTTCTCAGTGCCTGCTCAGAGCAGTACCTTAGTAGCCTCCTTCCCTGCCTGTCAGTGGCTTCTCCGATGTTTTGCAGGACAGATGCATTTCAGAACATCAGATCAGCGATCTGATGTAATACAGTGATGTCTCATCCTGGGAAAATGTAAAAAAGTTTCAAAAAAATAGAAAGTGTAAAAATATTTTTTTAAAAATCCCCACATAAAGAGAAAAAAAAAGGAAACAAATATTTTTCCAATAAATACATTTGTTTATGTAAATAAAAAAATAAACAATAAAAGTACACATTTGATATTGCCACGTCATTAGGAACCCACTCTATAAAATTGTCCCTCGAGTTAACCCCTTCAGTGAACACCATAAAAAATAAGCAAAAACAAGACAAAAAACAATGCTTTATCATCATATCGTGGATCAAAAAATGCAATAACACGTAATCAAAAAGACGACTGTAAATAAAAATGTTACCTCTGAAAACATCATTTTGTGCCGCAAAAATCAAACCGTTCTACAGGTCCATCAGCTGAAAAATAAGAGTTATAGCAGTTCTAGCTCTCAGAATAAAGCAAGGCAATAATTGTACTGACCCGAAGAATAACGCTGACTTACCAATTTTACTACATGTGGAAAAAACAAACAACGCAATTCTATCTCCCAAAAATTGGAATAGAAAGCGATCAAAAAATTTGAAGTGCCCAAAAATGGTACCAATTAAAATGTCAGCTCGTCTCGTAAAAAAACAACTCATTACATGAATCTGTTGGCCGAAATATTGAAAAATTATAGCTCTCAAAATATGGTGATACAAAAACAGTTTTTTGCAATAAAAAGCATCTTTCAGTGTGTGACAGCAGCCAGACAAAAACTTGATATAAATCTGGTATCGTTGTAATCACACTTACCGAAGAATAAAGTCGCCTAATCACAAGAAACAGCGTAAAAAATAAATAAAACCAATTCTTCACCTGCTGTTGATTTTTTCATTCTGCCTCCTAAAGATCACAGGAATTCTTGGCACACATTTATCCTGTGCTCTGCACTGAGCGCTTGCAACGGGGTTTCCATGTAAATCTCTGAAAAACGTGATTAAGTCAGAACCTCTAGCGGAAGATTGCCTATAATGAGGCATATGGAGGCACTGTAAACATAGTCTGACCTGTGATGCAGCGGTGTCCATCTTTTAGGATTGCATAAAATTTCAATCAGCCACAGTTTTGTTCACTTCTGAAAAGAAGGACACCGCTGTACAAAGGCCAGATGTAGTTCAGAGTACCTCTGCTGCCTCATTATAGTGAATCGATCCCACAGGGGTTTCATCTGAATCACATTACTCTGAGATTTAGATGGAAACCCCAAAGTAAGTGGTGAGTGCAGAGCACATAATAAGTGTGATCATGAATGTTATGTAAAATGTTTCCAATAAAATCTTCACCTCAATCCATAAAAAAGCAAGTCCACACTCAGGTCCATCATCTGTTAAGGAAAATATAGGGGTTTCCACATTACTGGTAGCACAAATGCTCTGGAAAAGCTAAATGGCTCTTCGCCCCCCCAAAATAAATTCAGCAAATTCTCCTCTCCTAAATCCAATTGCCTCCCTACTAAGCCCCAGTGTGCCTAGACCACATTTAGTGCCCACATGTTTGGCATTTCTGTAGTGATGAGAGTTCGCTTAACTTATGGGTGCATGTATCCAGAAGCATAATGGACTGGTCACTACAGTGTACTGGTTACTGCAGCGGGAGTTTGCAATTTTCACTCAGCAACATCCACTCCTGCTTGTTTCTGGAAAACGCCTAAGGAGTCAAAATCGTCACTACATCTGTAGAGAATTTCCCAAAGGATTATAATTTCCAAAATGGGGTAACATGAGGGGGGATTTTGCTTTTCTGGCACTCAGGAGCTCTGTATAGAGTCCACAAACCATCCTAGGAAAATCTTCCAGGTGGCAAGTAGTGCTCCATCCCTCCCGAGTTTCTCTGTATGGCTAAGTAGTATTGTACAGCCACATTTGGGGTATTGCCACGTTCAGTAGAAGGTGTTGGAGAAATTTTGGTGCCATTTTTACCTGTTTCCCACTATAAAAATGTAAAACTTGGGGCTAATGCACAATCTTGGTGGTAAAAATGTAAATTATTTTATCTTCAGTGCTCAATGGTATAAAAGTCTGTGACATACCTGTAGTGTCAATACAATCACCGAACCGCTAGATGAATAAATTGAGAGGTATATTTTGTCAAATGGGATCACTTATAACAGTAGATTTCCCCCACATATGGGGTATCGACATGCTCAGGATGAATTGCGCAACAAACTGTATTGTCCATTTTCTCCTGTTACCCTTTTGAAAGTAAAAAACATTAGGGCTAAAGGAAAGTAAATGTTTATTTTTTCCTTCCACATTCCAAAATTTACTGTGAAGCACCTGAAGGGTTAATAAACTTCCTAAATGTAGTTTTGAGTACCTTGAGAGTTGCACTTTTTAGAATGCGGTCACTTTTGAGAATATTCTGTCATATAAGACCATGAATGTCACTTCAAATGTGAGATGATCCCTAAATAAATGGTTTTGCAAATTTTTTTGTAAAAATGAGAAATCCCTGGTCAAATTTTAACCCTTATAACTTCTACACCAGCAAGCTAGAAAAATACCAGAAATAAAACTAATCTACTTTATTCAAAATTAGATTTAAAAAGGACTTAGTCCATTCATAAAAAATGTACATGTACAAAAAGACAAACACTTACAAGAAAAAACCGCTCTGTCAGATGCGGTAAGACCAAACTTTTAAACACCTTACCGGTATACCCTTAGTGTCGTTATCCAACTATACATAGACACCCCCTCAGAGTATCCGCTTAGTGTAAATTTCTTTTGAGAAATCACACTCTCAAGGTGCTAGAAAAATGTCTTTTACAGATCCATTGTTCTTTAAGTGCCACTTATGTGTAACATACATAATCATCACTAACAATGATCCTGGACAAATTTCGTAGTAACAGCCTTATTTCAATGATCACCTAAAAATAAAGAATGGCATAATATACAGTCTGTAATTATGAAACCAGGGTGTGAACCTAGACATTCCTCTTTAGATCATGCAATTCACCACCTTTACAGATTTTTTATGTCATCTAGTATATCATGGAAAGATCTCACCCAAATCTTTACATTCATGGGTTCCTCCATGTGACGCTCCCTTCTCCCTACGCGTTTCACCAACCAGATCATCAGGGGAGTACTGAGTACAGCGTTATGCCTACATGAGAAAAATGCCATCACTGGGCTGTTCATTTACCCGCTTTTTATAGCATGCACTCTTCAGTGTGTTCCCGCATCATAAAGATGGGCGGGTGTATGCCCGTGACCACTTCCTGTTTCTGTGTCACTATAGTGACAAGCCCGTTACTCATATATTCCTTCACATCACTTACTCACTTACTCACATAGCATATTAGTAGTATGCGATTACATCGACCTCCATTTAAAACACATGATCGTGCGCACTCTTTTCGGGTTGCATAGTAACGCACTGACGTCACCTTTCTTTAGCGCATGCGCATTCTTCTTTGTCACGTCCAACCCTCTTTCTTACGTCACGGCGCCTATTCACTTCCATCATTATATCAACATCAGGGGAATTACCGCGCCTGCGCACTCCCAACCATAGCCGCTTCTTTGCAGGCTTTAACTTCTTAATGCACGCAAGTCCCTTACCGCGCCTGCGCACTCCATAAACAGCCGCTTCTTTGCAAGCTATAATTTATAAATGCACAAAAGTCCCTCCTATCACAGGATTATCTTATGGGAGCACTTATAAATTTATATACCCTTAACATGCACATCTATTAACAGTTCTTTCTCATCTGTCAAATGAATGGGATTAGTATTATTTTATAAAACGATGATGCATAGGGGCTTTAGTGTTTTTTAGCCGATCAATATCAATCTATACCCACATATAGTTATGATTGATATCTACCGCCATCAGATAATGAATGGCATATAAATACTTCACATTGTAGTCACCAATTATAACTGAAATGCTCACTATCCAATCCTCAAATATACATGTGGGCATAAATCTTACCCTTGTACAGGAATAAGTTTCACAATCATTTTGGGCATATTTCAATATTTACTATCCAGTTTTGGGACTTTTAGGATACTGAAAATATTAAACTCCATTAAGTAACCCCTAAAAAATCCTCTCAACTATCCCGAGCGATCACTCAAGACAATGTACAGTACTTGACTCAAACTCGATACATCTACCTTCCAGAAGAGACTTCTTATCTTCTCTTTATCCTATTCTATTTTTATTCCTAAGGTTTTAACTCCGTGTTTAGACAAACAAAAAAAGGGGGGAATAACCCATTAGAGAAGTATAACTCCTTTGGATTCCCTCCTGAGTAACCACACTACCCTTTAACCCCTATACAGGGATCTGGTTTTACGTGGGGCACAATGGAGCTTGTCCTCCGGGGCTCACATCTCATTGCATATGGGTTAGTAAATTACAAAAAAGCCGTAAAAGATAGTTGGTCATTCAGGCCTGTTGGTTGGAGTGTTCTCAGCCAGAAAATCCATCTACATTCCCTTTGGAGGATCGCTTTGTCCCAATCTCCCCCTCTATGGGGGTAAGGAACTTTCTCGATCCCAACAAATTGAATTTTGCTATGATCACCCTGATGTATCCTATTGATGTGGTTTGCTATAGCTGTATCTCTTTGGTTCACCACATCACCAACATGTTCGCGTATTCTCTTCCTGAATTCCCTTCTTGTTTTCCCTATATATTCAATCCCACATATGCACGTTGCCTTATAAATCACTCCAGTAGTTCGACAATTTATAAACTGTCTGATGGTATAAACTTTCTTGTTGTTCGTACTCCTAAAGGTTTTCCCTTGTGTTACTGACTGACATGCAATACAGTTACCGCACCTATAGCAGCCTTTTACCTCTCCTTCTAGCCAGGTACGTGCTTGAGTCTCTCTAAAGTGACTGTGCATTAGTCTATCTTTTATAGATTTGTTCTTTTTGTATGTTACTTGTGGTTTAGAACCTAAAATTTTCTCTATATCCATATCCATTTTGAGAATTGGCCAATGTCTTTCTAAAATTTCTTTAAATTTTACTGATCCATTCGAAAACCTAGTAATGAAACGTGTGACCTCTTTATCTTCTTTTCTTTCTACTTTCCTTAATAGTTCTTTACGATCTCTTTTTATAGATTCCTCATAAGCGGCCCTTAAAACATGATCTGGGTATCCTCTCTCCTGAAACCTTTCCCTCATATCATCAGCTTGTTCTTTAAATTTCTGAGGGTTCGAGCAATTACGGCGTAACCTCAAATATTGTCCTTTGGGTATCCCTCTTTTTTGTGGAAGGGGGTGACTACTCTCCCATCTTAAAAGTGAGTTAGTAGCTGTTGGTTTCCTATAATTGCTCGTTTCTAAAGTTCCATCAATTCCCTTTTTGACGAGCACATCTAAAAATCTCATTTCTGATGCATGTACCTCGTACGTAAATCTTAGGCCTAAATCATTGCAATTGAGGTCATTAACAAAGGAGATAAACTCAGATTCTGTATTTTTCCAAATCACGAAAATATCATCAATATAGCGTAGCCATAGGGCTACGCTATCATGTCGAGAATTCGTGTCATTAAACACAATTTTTTCCTCCCACCAGCCCAGGAGCAAATTTGCATAAGTGGGCGCACAAGGGCAACCCATTGCAGTGCCCCTGAGCTGGTGGAAGTACTTATTCCCAAAGAGAAAGACATTATTTGTAAGGCAGAATTTCAAAGCCTTTAAAACAAAATCATTATGTTTCACAAAGAAACGTCCTCGGGACTTAAGATAGTATTCCACGGCCATCAGGCCTTTTTTATGGGGTATCGAGGAGTACAAAGCCTCCACATCTATACTCCCAAAAATCATGTCTTTCTCAAGGTATATGCCATCTAGTTTACATAGAAGATCGCCTGTATCTCTAATATACGAGCTCAAATTCATTACAAATGGTCTTAGAATCCGATCTATATACATTCCCAAATTCTGAGTCACACTATTGATACCTGCCACTATAGGTCGACCTTTCAGAGGGGTCATACCCTTATGGATTTTCGGGAGACAATAAAACGTCGCCATAGTAGGATGCAAGGGAATCAAGAAATCTTTTTCTTTTTTGTCAATAACCTCAGAGTCCAGGCCTTCATTGACTAGTGTCTTAAGAGCATCAGATAGGCTCACTATAGGGTTTGATGATAGCTTCTCATAACTCAACTTATCCTCTAATATAGAAAGTCACATGTTCTTATAATTAGATGTATCCATGACAACTATATTCCCTCCTTTGTCGGAGCTTTTAATAGTAATACTGCTGTCATTTTCAAGTCTCTTTAGACTTTCCATCTCTTCTTTCCCTAAGTTATATGACCTTGAATTTAAAAGATCTCCTGATTTCATCAAATCATTTGTAACAAGATTAACAAAAATATCAATTGAGTTGACATCACCTGTGGGAGGGGGCATACCCGTACTCTTTTTCTTTAGATCTGTAAATGGACCCTCACCTTTAAGGTTAGGATCAACATCCCCCAGGTGAAACAGAAACCGTACATCTTGTAATAACTCTTCAGAAATACCCAACTCTTGTGAAAACCTCTGATCTTGTTTAGAGAAATGCTTTTTCCATTTTAGCTTACGGGCGAACAGATGTAGATCTTTTACAGTTTCAAAAATGTCTATGTCTGATGTTGGTACAAACGACAGGCCTTTACTAAGTACACACATCTCAGTTTCAGTTAGGGGGCGTTGGGACAGGTTAATTACCTCTGGCCCTCTGGTCCGCTGTGGGGATTTAGGCGGTTCCTTAATGGATAGCTTAGGTCTAAAAAATCCCTCTTCGGTGACCTCTTATGGGAGCCTCTATTAAATTTACCCCTTTGTCCTCCTCTTCCTCTACCTCTGAAATGCCTAGATCTACTCTCAGTGTCAGAAAATTCTGCCTCAGATGAGGATATATCAGTTTCTGCTGGTCTGTTATTTCTGACCACTTGTACTGAGTAGGCTTTGTTATCTCTGAATTCTTGGAGATCCCTATTATACAACTTATGTTTCTTCTCTTTCAGATGATACTGAAATTTCTCTAGAGTATTCTGTAAATTGACCTCTTTTACCGTAAAATCAGACTCACCCGAGTACTTTTTCGTGATCTCAATCTGATCTCTCAGGGATTCTGTAAGTTTATTAAGATTACTTTTTTCTTCCTCTAAGAGGAGTCTCATAAATCTGATCGAACTCTCTGTTGCTTCCTTCTCCCACTTAGTGAGTAAGGACGTGCTCCTATACCTAAACCCTGGGGTGAGGGTAATCCTCAGATGACGAGGTACAATACCTGATCGTGTGTAATTTTCTAAACTCTGAACCTCCCACCATGAGGCTATCTGATCTCTATAAATTTTATCAAGTTCCTTAAAAGCTGCACTATATGTCGGAGTATATCTTTTTTGTGTAAACACCTTATCAGAGAATACCTCTTTGTTTCTTGACTACAGGCATTGATACAAACATATGGATTACAGAGGCCAAAGAGGTATTCTCTGATAAGGTGTTTACACAAAAAAGATATACTCCGACATATAGGGCAGCTTTTAAGGAACTTGATAAAATTTATAGAGATCAGATAGCCTCATGGTGGGAGGTTCAGAGTTTAGAAAATTACATACGATCAGGTATTGTACCTCGTCGTCTGAGGATTACCCTCACCCCAGGGTTTAGGTATAGGAGCACGTCCTTACTCACTAAGTGGGAGAAGGAAGCAACAGAGAGTTCGATCAGATTTATGAGACTCCTCTTAGAGGAAGAAAAAAGTAATCTTAATAAACTTACAGAATCCCTGAGAGATCAGATTGAGATCACGAAAAAGTACTCGGGTGAGTCTGATTTTACGGTAAAAGAGGTCAATTTACAGAATACTCTAGAGAAATTTCAGTATCATCTGAAAGAGAAGAAACATAAGTTGTATAATAGGGATCTCCAAGAATTCAGAGATAACAAAGCCTACTCAGTACAAGTGGTCAGAAATAACAGACCAGCAGAAACTGATATATCCTCATCTGAGGCAGAATTTTCTGACACTGAGAGTAGATCTAGGCATTTCAGAGGTAGAGGAAGAGGAGGACAAAGGGGTAAATTTAATAGAGGCTCCCATAAGAGGTCACCGAAGAGGGATTTTTTAGACCTAAGCTATCCATTAAGGAACCGCCTAAATCCCCACAGCGGACCAGAGGGCCAGAGGTAATTAACCTGTCCCAACGCCCCCTAACTGAAACTGAGATGTGTGTACTTAGTAAAGGCCTGTCGTTTGTACCAACATCAGACATAGACATTTTTGAAACTGTAAAAGATCTACATCTGTTCGCCCGTAAGCTAAAATGGAAAAAGCATTTCTCTAAACAAGATCAGAGGTTTTCACAAGAGTTGGGTATTTCTGAAGAGTTATTACAAGATGTACGGTTTCTGTTTCACCTGGGGGATGTTGATCCTAACCTTAAAGGTGAGGGTCCATTTACAGATCTAAAGAAAAAGAGTACGGGTATGCCCCCTCCCACAGGTGATGTCAACTCAATTGATATTTTTGTTAATCTTGTTACAAATGATTTGATGAAATCAGGAGATCTTTTAAATTCAAGGTCATATAACTTAGGGAAAGAAGAGATGGAAAGTCTAAAGAGACTTGAAAATGACAGCAGTATTACTATTAAAAGCTCCGACAAAGGAGGGAATATAGTTGTCATGGATACATCTAATTATAAGAACATGTGCCTTTCTATATTAGAGGATAAGTTGAGTTATGAGAAGCTATCATCAAACCCTATAGTGAGCCTATCTGACGCTCTTAAGACACTAGTCAATGAAGGCCTGGACTCTGAGGTTATTGACAAAAAAGAAAAAGATTTCTTGATTCCCGTGCATCCTACTATGGCGACGTTTTATTGTCTCCCGAAAATCCATAAGGGTATGACCCCTCTGAAAGGTCGACCTATAGTGGCAGGTATCAATAGTGTGACTCAGAATTTGGGAATGTATATAGATCGGATTCTAAGACCATTTGTAATGAATTTGAGCTCGTATATTAGAGATACAGGCGATCTTCTATGTAAACTAGATGGCATATACCTTGAGAAAGACATGATTTTTGGGAGTATAGATGTGGAGGCTTTGTACTCCTCGATACCCCATAAAAAAGGCCTGATGGCCGTGGAATACTATCTTAAGTCCCGAGGACGTTTCTTTGTGAAACATAATGATTTTGTTTTAAAGGCTTTGAAATTCTGCCTTACAAATAATGTCTTTCTCTTTGGGAATAAGTACTTCCACCAGCTCAGGGGCACTGCAATGGGTTGCCCTTGTGCGCCCACTTATGCAAATTTGCTCCTGGGCTGGTGGGAGGAAAAAATTGTGTTTAATGACACGAATTCTCGACATGATAGCGTAGCCCTATGGCTACGCTATATTGATGATATTTTCGTGATTTGGAAAAATACAGAATCTGAGTTTATCTCCTTTGTTAATGACCTCAATTGCAATGATTTAGGCCTAAGATTTACGTACGAGGTACATGCATCAGAAATGAGATTTTTAGATGTGCTCGTCAAAAAGGGAATTGATGGAACTTTAGAAACGAGCAATTATAGGAAACCAACAGCTACTAACTCACTTTTAAGATGGGAGAGTAGTCACCCCCTTCCACAAAAAAGAGGGATACCCAAAGGACAATATTTGAGGTTACGCCGTAATTGCTCGAACCCTCAGAAATTTAAAGAACAAGCTGATGATATGAGGGAAAGGTTTCAGGAGAGAGGATACCCAGATCATGTTTTAAGGGCCGCTTATGAGGAATCTATAAAAAGAGATCGTAAAGAACTATTAAGGAAAGTAGAAAGAAAAGAAGATAAAGAGGTCACACGTTTCATTACTAGGTTTTCGAATGGATCAGTAAAATTTAAAGAAATTTTAGAAAGACATTGGCCAATTCTCAAAATGGATATGGATATAGAGAAAATTTTAGGTTCTAAACCACAAGTAACATACAAAAAGAACAAATCTATAAAAGATAGACTAATGCACAGTCACTTTAGAGAGACTCAAGCACGTACCTGGCTAGAAGGAGAGGTAAAAGGCTGCTATAGGTGCGGTAACTGTATTGCATGTCAGTCAGTAACACAAGGGAAAACCTTTAGGAGTACGAACAACAAGAAAGTTTATACCATCAGACAGTTTATAAATTGTCGAACTACTGGAGTGATTTATAAGGCAACGTGCATATGTGGGATTGAATATATAGGGAAAACAAGAAGGGAATTCAGGAAGAGAATACGCGAACATGTTGGTGATGTGGTGAACCAAAGAGATACAGCTATAGCAAACCACATCAATAGGATACATCAGGGTGATCATAGCAAAATTCAATTTGTTGGGATCGAGAAAGTTCCTTACCCCCATAGAGGGGGAGATTGGGACAAAGCGATCCTCCAAAGGGAATGTAGATGGATTTTCTGGCTGAGAACACTCCAACCAACAGGCCTGAATGACCAACTATCTTTTACGGCTTTTTTGTAATTTACTAACCCATATGCAATGAGATGTGAGCCCCGGAGGACAAGCTCCATTGTGCCCCACGTAAAACCAGATCCCTGTATAGGGGTTAAAGGGTAGTGTGGTTACTCAGGAGGGAATCCAAAGGAGTTATACTTCTCTAATGGGTTATTCCCCCCTTTTTTTGTTTGTCTAAACACGGAGTTAAAACCTTAGGAATAAAAATAGAATAGGATAAAGAGAAGATAAGAAGTCTCTTCTGGAAGGTAGATGTATCGAGTTTGAGTCAAGTACTGTACATTGTCTTGAGTGATCGCTCGGGATAGTTGAGAGGATTTTTTAGGGGTTACTTAATGGAGTTTAATATTTTCAGTATCCTAAAAGTCCCAAAACTGGATAGTAAATATTGAAATATGCCCAAAATGATTGTGAAACTTATTCCTGTACAAGGGTAAGATTTATGCCCACATGTATATTTGAGGATTGGATAGTGAGCATTTCAGTTATAATTGGTGACTACAATGTGAAGTATTTATATGCCATTCATTATCTGATGGCGGTAGATATCAATCATAACTATATGTGGGTATAGATTGATATTGATCGGCTAAAAAACACTAAAGCCCCTATGCATCATCGTTTTGTAAAATAATACTAATCCCATTCATTTGACAGATGAGAAAGAACTGTTAATAGATGTGCATGTTAAGGGTATATAAATTTATAAGTGCTCCCATAAGATAATCCTGTGATAGGAGGGACTTTTGTGCATTTATAAATTATAGCTTGCAAAGAAGCGGCTGTTTATGGAGTGCGCAGGCGCGGTAAGGGACTTGCGTGCATTAAGAAGTTAAAGCCTGCAAAGAAGCGGCTATGGTTGGGAGTGCGCAGGCGCGGTAATTCCCCTGATGTTGATATAATGATGGAAGTGAATAGGCACCGTGACGTAAGAAAGAGGGTTGGACGTGACAAAGAAGAATGCGCATGCGCTAAAGAAAGGTGACGTCAGTGCGTTACTATGCAACCCGAAAAGAGTGCGCACGATCATGTGTTTTAAATGGAGGTCGATGTAATCGCATACTACTAATATGCTATGTGAGTAAGTGAGTAAGTGATGTGAAGGAATATATGAGTAACGGGCTTGTCACTATAGTGACACAGAAACAGGAAGTGGTCACGGGCATACACCCGCCCATCTTTATGAGGCGGGAACACACTGAAGAGTGCATGCTATAAAAAGCGGGTAAATGAACAGCCCAGTGATGGCATTTTTCTCATGTAGGCATAACGCTGTACTCAGTACTCCCCTGATGATCTGGTTGGTGAAACGCGTAGGGAGAAGGGAGCGTCACATGGAGGAACCCATGAATGTAAAGATTTGGGTGAGATCTTTCCATGATATACTAGATGACATAAAAAATCTGTAAAGGTGGTGAATTGCATGATCTAAAGAGGAATGTCTAGGTTCACACCCTGGTTTCATAATTACAGACTGTATATTATGCCATTCTTTATTTTTAGGTGATCATTGAAATAAGGCTGTTACTACGAAATTTGTCCAGGATCATTGTTAGTGATGATTATGTATGTTACACAGAAGTGGCACATAAAGAACAATGGATCTGTAAAAGACATTTTTCTAGCACCATGAGAGTGTGATTTCTCAAAAGAAATTTACACTAAGCGGATACTCTGAGGGGGTGTCTATGTATAGTTGGATAACGACACTAAGGGTATACCGGTAAGGTGTTTAAAAGTTTGGTCTTACCGCATCTGACAGAGCGGTTTTTTCTTGTAAGTGTTTGTCTTTTTGTACATGTACATTTTTTATGAATGGACTAAGTCCTTTTTAAATCTAATTTTGAATAAAGTAGGTTAGTTTTATTTCTGGTATTTTTCTAGCTTGCTGGTGTAGATTTAGTCTTCTAGCTAGTAGATCACTCGCTGTTAACCGCCCTTATAACTTCCTAAGAAAAAAATTATAATAATTCAAAAATTCTGCTGATGTAAAGCAGACATGTGGGAAATGTTATTTAGTAGCTGTTTTTGCAATATGACTTTCTGATTTAAGGGCATAAAAATTAAAAGTTTGAAAATTGCTAAATTTTCAAAATTTTTGTTAAATTTCCATTTTTTTTCACAAATAAATGCAAGTCTTACCTAAGACATTTTACCACTATTATGAAGTGTAATATTTCATGAGAACATTCTCATAATAAGTGGGATCCATTGAAGCATTCCAGAGATATGACTTCATAAAGTGACACTGGTCAGGATTGTAAAAATTGGCCTTGTCAAGAAGGTGAAAACAGGCTTTGGGGTGAAGGGGTTAATATTGACACATTACTGCCATAGTCAATTAACACAACAATGATTTAGTTTGCAAGCCACATGCTAGTGTTGACAATTTTTTGTCCTTTAATTTATAGCCAGCTCTTAAGGTACTGTCACACTTAGCGATGTACCAGCGATCCCGACCAGCGATATGACGTGGTCAGGATCGCTGGTACATCGCTAAGTGGTCGCTAGTGAGCTGCCAGACAGGCAGATCTCACCAGCGACATCGCTGGAGACAGGGATCGCTACTTACCTGTCAGACGAGGCAATCCTGCGCTCTCCTGCCGGCTCCACGCGTTGCTCGTCGTCACAGCAGGAAGCGCCGCAGGAAGCAGACGACGAGAAACGGTCCAGGATGTTCTCGTGCGATCAGCGATAACCAGCGGGGGAGTGGGTCATGGTAAGTATCAGACACAGCGATATCGCTAGCAATATCGCTATAACGTCACAAGTTATAGCGATATTGCTAGCGATATCGCTTAGTGTGACATGCCCTTAAAAGTTATCCTTAATTAGATTTAAAAAAATGCGCTATTAGTGGTGCAATTATAATCAATAGAAAAAAAAGAAAAATATAAAAAAATCTACAGTTGTGCCACAGTTCCGCTATTTACTTTAATGCACTCCAGTAGTTAAAATTTACTTTAAGAATTCTTGAGTTAAGTTATACCTATGGCGTGGAATGTAAATTCCACATGGTTATTGTCATGATCCATGCTGGATCATGACAGCTAAAATGCACTAGTAACCTTTTTTCTTTCCTGCACTGTGGTGGTTTCAGTTCTAGTTTTGCCCCCGGTGGCCATTAGGGTCATTGCACGCTGGTGGTTTCAGCTCTAGTTTTGCCCCCGGTGGCCGTTAGGGTCATTGCACTTGATGTTTTCTTTGCTTTGCCTTTTGCCCCCGGTGGTCACTGGGATTATAGCAGCCTGTAGCCCCTGATCATTTGACCTTTCCCTTTTCCTATATAGGGTCACATGGTCTATGAGCAGGTGTTGGTGATAGCGTCTTTTTGGGATTCCAACCACGTTGAACGGAGCAGCTGGCTGAGGTGTGAAGCCACTGCAGAAACCTGGTGAAGTTAGCAGCTGGCTTGAAGGTTGGAGCCACTGTTGAAACTGGTGTTGAACTCTGGCTGCCCAGTGTCCGCAGCAGAGTGAGATGGTGAAGGTGGCAGCTGGCTCTGAGGTGTCGAGCCACTGCGAAAAGTTAATCTGGTGATGCACTCTGCTGCCTGGTGCTGCAGCAGAGCAAGATAAGTCTTTTTGTGTTTCCCCTGTTTATATTTTTCCCTGGTGTGTATTAGTACAGCGGTGGGGCCAGTGCCTGCACCACCCAGCTCCCTAGCAAGGGATAGGTGTAGGGTGTGCTAGGGTGACAGGTATCCTGATTGGCGCCTGGTTCGGAACCGGCCTAGGGATCGTTAGGAGTGGAGAGACACTGACTCAGGGGAGTGCAGAAGATCTCCACGCCCCCGTTCCCTATCGCAGGGCCCACAGTTGTAACTGTTGCCCCTTTCCCCATGTCTTGTTGTTTTAGTACCGGCCTGCGGGCCATGTCACACAGGACAGTTACACGTGCCGTGTCTTGTTGTCTGAGTTACCGGCCTACGGGTCTTGTCACACAGGACGGGTCCACGTGACAGTTATATTTTCCTTTTTCATATTTTAAAACATGGTGTTGAAATTATATAATAAACAGTCAAAGCATACAAAATATGTTTGTTTCTGTGGCATGTATGTAAAACAAAATTCTAGATTTATTTATCAAGTGATACTCTGAACAGTTGAACTCAAGGGATTTTCTGAGTGCATTAGATACCGGTACATAATAATTCCAGCAGAAAATAAAATAAAGCAAGAATTCAGAATATGAAGTAGGCCAGGTAGAACTAAAAAAACATGTTACATACTTCCTGTGATAGAATGGTAGCTCAGCTGGATTTTGCTGTCCAGTCAGAGCATGAAGGACAAATATTTCATGTTTCTTGCATTAGTATGATGTATGATTCCTTATATCACCTAAATAAATCATCTTCCTTTAAGATGAATGTAAATATAGCGGCACACTGCAACATTACTTGATAATTTAATTCCCCTTCATGTCCTTGAAACTTCCCACATAGCTCTGTAATCTGTTAGAGTGACTCAATGCATTAAACACATACAGCACCTTGGGATCTGAAAGTAGAGAGAATTTTCTTAAAGTTAGGCAGATTAGTTATACTACTATACAATGCATATTAACTACTCTATAAAAAATATATTGTTATTTTTAAGAATTGCATCACTTATTAGGATTGTGAGCTTTAAAAACATAATAACTTTTTAAAGATTTGATAGAATTACATTTTTTGGCACAAAATAATTATTTAAAAAGCATTTTGGTAGATATGCGAAGTAATAGTGCTGAGAATTGTTAATATGCCTAAAATATCAGTGAGAGCTTAGCTGTTGCTAAAATAAAAGTAATGACGCATCTATGATCTACTTTGTGATTTGATTTCTTTTGCATGCAGTGCAGAGACTGATTATTTGCATTTAATTTTAAAAAGCTTGAATGAAATAAGAGATCTAGATGGTATAGAAATTTGTTTAACTGAGGCATAGTTGACCAGAAATATCATATAACATTACCCTTCACTACCTTTGACATACATGTCCAGGCGAAATGCTGCAAAAATGCTTACACAATGCAACCCATTGAATTCAATGGCATTCCGCAATGCTGTGCTGTGCTAATGCTGTGTATTTTTCCACTGCAGAAGTGCATAGCGGAAAAATACGCAGCATGCTTACTCTTTGTGTGGAATCACGGCGATTCCGCATACCTAGGAATGCATTGATCCTCTTATTTTCCGCATGTGGCTATGCCCACCATGCACAAAGTAAGCGGATCATGTGAGGATGGTATCCACAGTCTGGAGGAGGAGAGACTCTCCTCCAGGCCCTGGGTACCATATCCCGCGGGGGCAGCTGGAAGGTGAGAATATCTTGATTTTTTTTTTTTAAAATTTAATTATTTTTAACATTATATCTTTTTACTATTGATGCCGCATAGGCAGCATCAGTAGTAAAAAGTTGGTCACACTTGTCAAACACTATGTTTGACAAGTGTGACTAACCTGTCAATCAGTTTTCCCAGCGATGCAACAGATCGCTTGGAAAATGCTAGCATTCTGCAAGCTAATTACACTTGCAAAACGCTAGTGTTTAGAGGGAATATGCATGCCAATTCCGCATGCGTATTTCCCGCGGCAGGGAGTTGCGGAATTGCTGTGGAAATTTCCAAGGCAATTCCGAACGTATGCACATAGCATTAAAAGTAAAACAATTAAAAAACAAATATACATATTTGTCCGATCTATCAAAATATTAAATAAATTAGTATGACCGGTAAACAGCGTAATGAAAAAAAAATAAAACCTCAGAATTACATTCTTTTGGACAGCCGCAACATTGGAATAAGAGGTGATCAAAACATCATATTTACCCTCAAATAGAAACAATAGAAATGTCAACTCCAAGTGCAAAAAATAAGTCGGCAAAAGGTCAAGGGAAAATGATACAAAACTATTTTTTTTTTTTTTTTTACAAATTTTTTTCACCACCTAAATAAAAAAACTGCATGTTTTGAATTTGCGTATTTTACCACATATTGAACATGGCAGAAAAAAAAACCAAAAATAATAGTGAAATTGCCATTTTTTTTTTTTTTAATTTCAACGCCCATGGAGTTCTTTTCCTGCTTTCTGGCACACAATATGATAAAACAAATGGTGTCTTTCAAAAATTCAAGTCATCTCAGAAAAAACAAGCTCTCATATGGCTACAGTGGCATGTAAAAGTTTGGATACCCCTGGTCAAGATGACTGTTATTGTGAACAGTTAAGCAAGGTGAAGATGAAATGAAAAACAAAAATCTGTAGCTTAAGGTGATACAGCCCGCCATATCCCACCTTGTCATTTAGTGGCACTGAAAATATTTTTTTTCTATCACAAATATGATACAGCAGGCTGGATCAGAATTTGAAATTGGTTTGACATATCTTCTAGGTTATACAGGCCTCATTCTCACTAAAGAAATACCTTCTTCTGTTACTAACATGATACAGTAGGGGAGATCTCAGTTGGAAATTGTTTAGAGTATATATCCTTTGTCATACAGGTCTCAGCTACTCTGAAACAATTCTTTCTTCTGTTACTAATGTCATACAGTAGGGGAGATCTTGTTTTTATAATTATTTGGAGCATATGTTCTTTGTCATACAAGCCTTTTCCACACTGATACAATTCTTTCATTTGTGACTAATGCATTCAGCACACCATATTTCATCTTGCCATTTAGTGCTGCTGAAATTCAGCTGTGTGCAGAGCTGATGTAGAGTAAAAAAATCTAATTTTTTGTTGCTAATACTGTGCTCCTACCACATTATCTGAGCAACATGACTGGAAAAATTGAGGTCGTGGTGGAAGGGGGATTAGGCTTGGTGTTCAGGGTGTACGGAGGGTAGGTGGTAATGTTAGGGAAAACACTAGTGAGTGAACCAACAATGTCACATCCTATACAAACATAACTGACAACTTCTGCTACTGGATGGGCTACTCCACTACCTATGATTGGTAGATGCACAGTGGTACACCTTCTTGATGAAACCCAGAGAGAGGATGTGCTCCAGTGGATGGCAAGCGCAGCTTCAAGTGGCCTCTCCTCCTTTTCATTGTAGATTGGTAGATAGGTTGTAGATCCAACTTGGCGTGAACACAGTCACATAGCTGTGTAGGTCATTTGAGGTGGTGGAGAAGGAGGAAGATGAGGAGGTTACATTGTGCCATACAGCTCAGACATGGAGTGATACAGCCACGATGAGCACTGCATCCTCAGCCACAATTGTGGCTGTGGCCAGCAGTGTTCATGGGTCTGAAGCTCACAGGCTCTGAAACTCACAGGCTCTGAAGCTCACAGGGACCATAAGGATTGCCTAGCCTGGGCTTTTTTGACACTGCAAAGGATGAGCAAACTCACGTTATCTGCCAACTTTGTAAAAAAACTGAATAGAGTGAAAAAGTGCAATAATTTGGTCTACTACATGCATTAACACATGCTCTACTTTGGGATTCCTACTGCGCTAAAATGCGGACCGGTGGACCTCAACAACAATCAGCTGCCTCTTTAATTGCATCTGCTGCGTCTTCCTCTTCCTCTGTTACCATGTCACGTATTGTCATGCAGGTCTCCGACTGCAGAAATTCCAATTCTAGACTTGAGCGACTTTGGTCAGATGGGGTTTCATGAATCAAAATTTGTTTCAGATGAAACTGGTCCGACTAGGGCAAAAAAAGTCGGCGTTTCGTCCGAATCCCGACCCCAATGCAAGTCAATGGGAAATAAAAGTCGGCATTGAGCGGAAGACATTCATCCACTCAATGCCGACTTTTGTTTCCCAGTGACTTGTTTTGAGGTCGGGTTTCGGACGAAACTCCGACTTTTTTTTGCCCTAGTCGGACCAGTTTCTACTGAAACAAAATTTGCTTCATGTAACCCGATCCGATCAAAGTCGCTCAACTCTATCCGGTTCTTTACTCGCTCCAGTCAGGCTGAATGAGAGCATATCAGCTGTAACAGAAGTGGACATGCATGCTGCTTATGACTGATTTCATAGAACAAGTACACCACAACTTATGAATCGACCGTAACATCTCCGCCTGCACCTCACTCACAGTCCAGCAGTTTGTCCAGTTCACTGTATCAAAGGTGCAAGAGCCGAGGAACAAATGGAGTTGAAAAGAGGTGATGAGCGAGCCACTGTCAGGAGTTGAAGAGGATAATAATTTCTTCTCTGTTGTTCATGATAGGCAGGAGGGGACGGAGGAAACAAGCACCAGTGTTACTCAGCACCAATACAGAATGGGCTTGGACCTCATGGAGGAGCCCAACACATGAGTGCCTTCTTGCTTCATTATCTGCAAAATGATCCCTGTATAGTTATGATTCAAAATAGTGCTGACTACTGGGTTGCCAATCTGTTAGATCCACATTATAAGAGTAAATTTTGCCAGATGCTTCTTGCCAAAGCTCGCCTGTCACACCTTGGAGGTTTTATTATGCCACCAGCCAGTGTTCTCCAGAACGTGTCTTCAGTGCTGCTGGTTTTATCCTGATGGATCAGCGCCACTGGCTGTCCCCTGAAAGTGTAGACTTCTTAACTTTCATCAAGATGAACAAATTATGGATATCCGAGGACTCTTGCACCCTAATTGCAGACTAGGCAATGTAGTAGTTTTTAGTATGCTGCATTGATCTTATGTAATTGCAGTCTGTGATATCTTGAGTGTTTCTTCTGTGCCTGCTGTTGCTGCTGCATAAGAATAATGGGATCTTTGGTTTCATGTGGCCATCCAGGACATCTGTTACAACTGTTATTGGGGTGCATGTAACTTTGGGGCAAGGCAGGCCTTGCATTAAATGCATAGTCAAACACTATGCTAGACCCATTTTCTTATAATGGGAACATTTTCTCATGAGGCCCTCCTGTACATCTCGTCAAAGGGGTATTTGGGTGTGTCCTAATTTTTGTCAGCCCAGCCACTCACTGCATAGGAAATAATAATATAGGAGAGACACTGTTACAGACCATATAATGTGACCAAGGTGGGTCACATGAGAGAGTGTGTGTACCTGTATGGTTCACGCTGCAAGGTCCTGTAAGGTCTGTTTGTAGGGAGATCATGGGAGTAGGCTTGGATCCCTGAAGAGCACATGGTGGTAGGCTTTGGACCTGGTGAGGCCAGAGTGTTGGGAGATCCTAGGAGTAGGATCGGATCCCTGAATAGCACCTGGTGAGGCCTGGGTGTTGGATGAATGAGTCCTGAATAGCACCCAGACAGGTTGCGTGTCTTTGCGGAGTCTGAAGGCATTGCATTTGGGGGAACAACCCTCCGTCTGTGCATCTGGACTGTCGGTACTGCACAGGACACAAGGATGGTGATCCCAGCTCAGCAGCTTCCCCAGGAACCAGGACTGACAGGAGGTCAGTCTGTGGAGCAGGAGCTCCTAAGAGGTAACGCCAGACAGGGGGAAATAACTGTGTTTAGGCTATAGAGCCTGCGTGCTGGACATGGCACAGCCTGTGTGACCACAGGTCTGAGAGAATGGAGCTCTATTATCAACATTCATCTGTCTGATGCAAGACTGTTATCTTTTCTTCATGTTCCTCAGCGATTTATGACTGCAAAATAAACCTTATGGACCTGTGCCTGACCATGTTAATTCACTGCCAAGTGAGTATTCCGCAACACTATCAGTAAGCACTGCCTCACACACCTTGCTGACATCAGACGAATTAGTACATCCAATGTTAGTATTCCCCGCTTTGATGTGGCTCCGGCACAAAGCCGGGATATGTCAGCTGTTTTGAACAGCTGACATGTGCCGACAATATCTACGGGCGGAATCGAGATCTGCTCATGGCTAATACCTAGTTAAATGCTGCTGTCAAACTCTGACAGCAGATTTAACATGCGCTTCCGATCTGGAAATATGCTCACCGGTGACCACGGCGTGTGATCGTGGGTCACCAGTGTGTCGGTATGACAACCAGAGGTCTCCATGAGACCTCTATGGTTATTGATGCCGGATGGCTATGATCCCCACCCGGTGGGCAGCGCTCATAGCAAGTCTGTAATTCTGCTGCATAGAGGTGATCTGAGCATCACCTCTATGTAGCGGAGCCGATCGGGCTATGGCAACTTCTAGCCTCCCATGGAGGCTATCGAAGCATGCCAAAAGTTAAAGAAAATTTAGTTTTAAAGATATATAAAAATAAAAAAATAAAAGTTCAAATCACCCCCCTTTCGCCCCATTCAAAATAAAACAATAAAAAACAAACATAGACTTATTTGGTATCGCCACGTTCAGAATTATGTTCTTTTGGTCGCTATGACATTGCATTAAATTGCAATAAAGAGCAATCAAAAGAACATATCAGCACCAAAATGGCACCATTAAAAACGTCAGCTTGGCGAGCAGAAAATAAGCCCTCACTCAACCCGAGATCATAAAAATGGGAGACGTTACAGGTCTCGGAAAATGGCGCAATTTTTTTTAGCAAAGTTTAGAAATTTTTTTCACCACTTAGATAAAAAAGAACCTAGACATGTTTGGGGTCTATGAGCTCATAATGACCTGGAGAATCATAATGGCAGGTCAGTTTTAGCATTTAGTAAACCTAGCAAAAAAGACAAACAAAAAACAAGTGTGGGACTGCACTTTTTTTGCAATTTCACCACACTTGAAATTTTTTTACTGTTTTCTAGTACAAGACTTGATGAAACCAATGATGACGTTCAAAAGTACAACTCGTCCTGCAAAAAATAAGCCCTCACATGGCCATATTGATGGAAAAATATAAAAGTTATGGCTCTGGGAAGAAGTGGAGTGAAAAACGAAAGCACAAAACCGAAAAAAGCTCCGGCAATGAAGGGGATAAAGAGAAGTGCACCGCCCGTAACTAGCAATACACCCGTTGCACAAGGTTCTTCATCTTCACCCATACAGATACCAAGAATATCCAAATTGCACAGCTGAAAACTATTTCTTCCGGTGTAGCGAACACTGTTAAAGGAATGCCAATAAATGTAGTTAACCATGACCCTGGGAAACAGATTTCCTCTTTACAAGATATGGATGATAATGGTACTGATGACACCTTGGAACTTTCCCACATCCCCACCAAGAAAATGAAGATCACAGCTGCCAACAATGTGCAAAAAAGACTGTGACTGTCTGGAAATTCATTTTCTCTTGGACAAACTTTACCTCTTATTAAAGTGGTACAGAATGATGCATACACAGCTCCCATGTCTACTCACATGAGACTTCGACACCTTTATTGCACACAAAGGCTTTAACCAACATGCCATGGACACTTGTAACAAAGGAGGCCAGTTCATCAGTAGGGCTCACTCCAAAAGAGTCTGTTTTTAGCCCTTTAAAAGGCAAAAAAGACTATTAATAATATGCATCCAAAGTCACTGAGGAAGATATCGTGGAGCTTTTCTGTGTATGCGGGGCCTTGAAGCGCACCTGCTTGTTGAGTTACAGAGTTGCCAAGGTTGTGTTTGTAAAAAAAAAAAGATGCAGTTTGTGCCTACAAACAATACAACAAATACCTACTGTAGAAGGACAACCAATGAAATGCAATCTTCCTTTGAATGGTAGTGTGATAACATCAGACCAACACATACTTCTAAGATTAAGGTGAATCTAGAAGATAAACAATCTCCTCCTCCAGTGTTGCTTAAAATCCTCCAGCTGAAGTTGATCCTGATACTATCTTAAAAGCACTCTTTAATTCCTCAGGGTCATCAGCAGTCATCTAACCACCTGCATTTAAGATTAAGCTATGATGATATCAACACAACTTGGAGACTGTAATAAGAGATTCACAAGTCACATATGTGTCCAGAGATCTTCATTTTTCTTTTTTTTAACGCTGATGATCACCAGCAGGTAGTTGATGTTTGAAGGTGTCTGGCATCAGACATTGGAAAAGCTTATCCTGTTCCCAGCATTGTAGTACAGTTCACCTTCATTGTGGGGTAGTTGCATTATTGCATCAAGGGCTTCCGTTTTCCCCTTGCTCTAGTATTGTGATACAGCACGATTATGGCTCTACTGTTCTTTTTTGTCAAATAAATGTTGAATAACTTTTTTGATTTTCTTCAATAATCTGTTTCTACTTAAAAGATAATCTTTGTTGTTTTGCAGTTTTAATATCTGGATCCTACAAATGAATCTCAAGACCTTCATATTCCAGTAAATGGAGGGGTTGCTAAGTGTCCACCGACTGTGTTCTAGACAAATAAATGTTTTATGCCTAATTAATGCTTCACACTCTAAAAATGTCATCCAGAACTGTTCAATTGTAGGAAATTGCCCTGCGGCTGAAGCATGTTGTGATATCTGTGATCTGAAGTCAGAGGAATGCTGAAGGGAATTAGATCACGCTAATAGTGATATAAATACTGAGATGTGTATGGAGGAACGCTGGGAGGACACAGATTGTGGTTTTCCATCAACTTCTTCTGCATTTAAAAATTTGTATTTAATTTTGATAATTTAAAAAAAATACTCTATTGTTGGCAGGACACAGTGCCATATCATGACTATTTGCTCTTCCTGTACAACCCTATAATTTTTTTAAAATTGATATTTATTTGGACTCCTCATTGGGAGAGGGAAACACACAAGAAAACAATATGTGAGCTCTGCTGAGACCACAAATACCCCTTTGCAAACAATAACATGGTTGAAGAGATGTGGAGGATATGTGGTATCCCTCAAAGTGGCCATTTCTGTGGGATACCAGATATATAGTTTGTTTTCATATAAATGCTGTGAATTTTTATGTGGACTGGGCATTTTAAATACATTGTGAGACCTTCTGAAAGGCAACACAAAAAGGGTTCATCTCCTCCCAGGCTTGATCAGGTCACCCAGCTCTGTTTTAATATTCAGAACGTTTCAGGCCTCCATATAATTATTTTTGTTGTGTCAACCCATTTTTCTGGCACAAAAAAAATAATAAAAAGGCAAGATATTTGAAAGTGGACTATCTCCGTCAGATGCCTCACTCATCTGTGGGCTAAAAATTGGGGCATTTGAGACCTCCATTCAAATGTTTTCCTGTGTCTTACCCTAGTTATTGACACCAGTTTGCTGAAAAAAGATTGTTACCTACAGGCCAGATATTTTAAACTGTGGTTTTCCCTCACACAGATCACATATAAGCTCGCTCCAATTCACCCATTTGTAGTGAACGTGGAAAATATTGTAGTCCATTTAAAATGGACAAGGCACGTTGCAAGGGACAGGGAAGTAGACGTGATGGTCATGGTGCATGCAGAGGCCGAGGCTGTGGGCAAGCTAAAATTGGGCCACAACAAACATCCACATCTTCTCGCTTGACCTTCCTGTCCCAATTACTAGGACACCGCAGCAGCACACCGCTATTGAATCCAGAGCAATGTCTAGATGTTGTTGGTTGGAGAGTGGATAATGCTTCCATTCAGTTTGCAGCCACCACCACCACCAGCACCCTGTCTTCCACACAGTCAAGTCAGAGTAGCCGTGAGTCTGGAAAGCACATTCCTCACCCTGATCCTCCTTGCTCCCACCATACCGAGTGCCTGTAGACATCTGACCCACACTTGGACATTCTGAAGAGCTGTTCACTTTTCCATTTATAGATTCGTCCCTCTCAACCGGTCCACTTGAAGTTGGGCAAGATGAGATTGCATGTAGCGATGCCAAAATATTTGAGCAGCCATGGTCACATGAAGGCGACTGTTATGAATGAGTCACCGAAGGAGGAAAAAACAAAAATACAAGCTAAGTCCAGAAAACCAGAGAGGTTGGTAGCTATCAGATTGCAGACCCCTGATCCTATCCACAACAACTAACAGTAGCCGTGGGGGGTTCCTACGATGCCCTAGACCCCTCGATCACAGCCGGAGAACTAAATAGGTCTAAAGAAAGAAAGGGGAAATCTAAACTGCCCCAGAGCAGACCCCAAAGCAATAGGCAGCCCCCAACAAATAATGACGGTGAAGCAAGATGAAAACACTAACACAGATAGAAAGATAGGTTGAGCAAACAATGGGGCCCAAGCTAACTGAAAAGGACAGGATAGAAAAGCTGCTGTCTGCAATCCGTAAAAAACCCTACCAAAAAATGTCCCAACCGTCTGATAGGAAAAACAGGCCCTGAAGTCGCTAGGACTTCAAAAAGACTATATCAGCACTCAGGCAAATTCTGAAGACAGAGCAAAGAGACAAACTGATCAGAGACAAAATGGAACTCAGCACACCCCCGACTGGGATGGCTGAACTCCAAAAAACAAGGTAAACAAAACAAAACTAATAAGTTCAGTAGCAGAGCAAAAACTTATCTTTGGGAAGCAGGAATCAGACTGGTCTCCAAGAATCCAGCAGAGAAATTACCATCGACTCAGAAGGGCATCGGCTGCCTTATATCCAGTCAGAATTTCCTGTTACCCAGTCATCATCTACCAGATCAGGTGTTTGGTAATCAGCCTCACTACCTTCCTTCACCAGAAGAGGGAGTTCATCAGACATCGACGGTGAAGGGGAAAATGAACTCACAACAGGCGACAGTGGGAACGTGTCATAAAGGTGAACGATGATGAGACACAATTGCCAGAAAGTCAGGAGGAGGATCAGGGTGCGGAAGTGGAAGACGAGGTGGTGGATGATGTAGTAACTGACCCAACCTGACAGGAGGACAAGCAGAATGAGGACAGCAGCACACAGGGGTAGGGAGGTGCAGCACCCCAACAGGCAGGTAGAAGCAGTGTGGTGGCCGCAGAAATAAGGCGGGCAATCACTCCTTGTAACACCAACATGATGGAAGTTGGCAGTTCAACTGTTAGGTCTTCCCGAGCCTGGTTGTTTTTTAAAGACTCTTCCGATAACACCAAACAGGCCATTTGCACCACCTGTCATGCCCGCATCAGCAGGGGTAGCAAACCTACCAGCCTTACCACTGCCAGAATGATCAGGCACATGGCAGCAAAGCACCCAACTTTGTGGGTCAAACCCCAGGCTCAAGGAACAGTGTCTGCAGGTGACACCACTGCTTCTTCCAGTGTTGTACATGTAAGCCAATCCCTGGTCCACAGTGCATGCGAAGAGGCCTCCTGCCCTGCACCTGTTGTTGCCCACACTCAACAAGCACCATTATCAAACATGTCCATGTCCTTGTCCCAGTGCAGCCTTCAGTTGTCCATACCACAGTCATTGGAACGCATGCGGAAATATGAAGCCAACGCTCCACAGTACTAAATTAACACATTTCTCGTCTGCTTACGCTCAAAATGTTGCCTTTTTAGACTTGTGGATATGGAAGCTTTCCACAACCTGATGGTGACAGCCATCCCAAGGTACTCTGTCCCCAGCTGCCACTCTTTCTCCTGGTGTGCCATCCCGGCATTACACAAGCACTTGTCCAACAACATTACCCGTACCATCAACAATGTGGTTACTGGGAAAGTCCACCTAACCACGGATACGTGGACAAGTGCTTGTGGGCAGGGATGGTACATCACACTGACGGCACATTGGGTTACCATAGTGGAAGCCGGGATCCAATTGGACCTTGGGAGACCATGTCACAAATATATGGAGGATATAGGTTGTGGATGGCTTTGTATGTAATAGTTAGAGTTTTGAACTGTAGCCTCTGGGCAATAGGAAGCCAGTGAAGGGCCTTGCAGAGAGAAGAGGTTGTGGAATAAAGGTACTTGTGATAGAACACATCCTCCCAATGCCAAGGATTGTGAGCCTTATGTCAATCTGGGTTGTCCCCACAGTCTACAGCTCCTGCACCTCCTCCTTCTCTTCAGTCTCCATCTCCAAAATGACTACATCAGTCCAAGCTGGAAGCACTGCAGCACTGCCTCAGCCAAGCGGCAACAGGCTGTGCTGAAGCTAATATGCTTAGGTGACAAACTTCACAATGCTGAAGAGTTGTGGACAGCTCTGAAAGAGTAGGCAGATCTGGGCTTACAGCACTGAACCTACAGCCAGGCATGGTCAAGTGTGACAATTGCTGGAATCTGGTGGTGGCTCTGAGATGAGGCAAGCTCACACACCTACCATGCCTGGCCCATGCGCTTAACTTCATTTTTCAATGGTTTCTCAAAAGCTACCCAGAGCTGCCAGATCTGCTTTTGAAAGTATGCCGCCTGTGTGCCCATTTTAGAAAGTCAGCTACAGTTTCAGCCGCTCTTGCCGTGCTTCTGCAGCGTTTGCAGTTTCAGGCTCACCGACTGGTTTGTGATGTCCTCACGGGTTGGAACTATGCACTGCAGATGTTGGAAAGGATTTGTGAGCAGAAGTGGACAGTTGTTGACTACCAGCATCAACATGGCCATCGGTATTCAGTTCAGACTCCACACATAAGACCTCAGAAGTGGACATGGATGTCAGACATATGTACCATCCTCTAAAACTTTGAGGACTCCATCAGGATGGTGAGCGGTGATGATGCCATGATTAGCATCAACATCCCACTTCTCTGTGTTCTAATAATAAAAATAATCGTAATTTATATAGCGCCAACATATTCCACAGCGCTTTACAATTTAACAGTTTCAAACACAACAAGTAATAAGTAACAACGTTAACAATAATACAATAACTAAAGCTAAATAAAATGACCCTGCTTGAGGTAGCTTGCAATCTACTATGAAGTGGGGGAGATACAAAGTACTGGTGTGTATTTATAATGATGGATTTCCAATGATGGTCCAGCCATCTTGAGGGAGTGGGGATAGATAGGGATAGTAAATGGGCTACACACACACTTACACATAAAATTACATTGATTAGGGAACGTGATAAGCTGCTCTAAACAAATGTGTTTTGAGTGAGCACCTAAAACTGTGCAAGTTTTGGCTGGTCCTAATTTCTTGGGGTAGAGCATTCCAGAGGATTGTCGCAATGTGGGAGAAGCCCTTGAGTCAGGAGCAGGAAGTGCGGATTAGTGCAGAGGATAGTAGAAAGTCATTTGCAGAGCGCAGCGATCAGCTAGGCCGATTGACAAAAATGAGGGAGGAGATTTGAGGGGGTGCCGCACTGTGGAGATCTTTGTGGGTGAGAACAAGTACTTTGAATTGGATCCTATAATGAATGGGCAGCCAGTGTGGCGACTGGCGAAGAGTGGAGGCATCCTAGTTTCGGTAGGCCAGATGGACAACCCTGGCTGCGCATTAAGGATGGATTGGAGAGGGGAAAGTCGAGTGAGGGGGAGGCCAATTAATAGAACATTTAGCGCTCTCTGCTCGCAATCAAAGAGGATGCATTGCTGGCAGACCATGATGAGACGGAGCAAGGAACTGTACCGGTGGCTACACACAGCCCAACCTCTTCCCAATGTTAATTGGGTGACAATGAGAAAGAGGAGGAAGAGGAACAGAAGCTAGTTTCATGAGCCATAGACGGTACTACAAGCACAACAGTCATACTGTCTGTCCAGCGTGGATGGCCTGAAGACAGGGAGGAGGAGGAGAAGGGGAAGAGCATGGTCAGTCATCCTCTTAGTGAGGACATGGAAGTCTTACCTGTTATCAATCTGACATGCATGACTGAATTTATGTTACGCTGCCATTTAGGTGACCCTCGCGTTCTCAAAATTTTGGGTGACAGGCAATACTGATTATTGACACTTCTAGACTCATGCTACAAGGAGAACTTTATATCTATTATTCCAGAGGCCGACAGGTGTACTAAAATGTTTCAGTGCCAGAGGGCCCTTCTTGCAGAATTATTAAAAAAAATTCCCATTTGAAAACACTGGCGGCATAGGTTCGTTGGACAACCAAGGAGTACAAGTGAGAGAGACACAACTCCAATCCAGCAGAGGAGGTGGAACACTGGCAAAGTTCTGGGAGAGATTTCTCAGACCTTCCCATCACCCTGGCCCTGAGGCATGGGGTACTCTCACAAGGAGTGCAAAGTTTTGAAAGATGCTGAGGGAGTACCTTGTTGATCATACCAACGTCCTCCGTGATTTCTGGCTCTCTCTCCTGCGCACATGCGCTATACTCATGGTCACTGGACACATGGCACCTCGCTCTCTTGCAGTCCCACTGTTAGCGGCGGGAGCCAACAGGAACAGTCCTTTGTGAGGCCAGTGCTCTAAGGACGCGTGCTGCTTGCCCCACGCCAAAACTCTCTGCTGTTGTGTGCTCTTTATTTTAGCCTCACCCCCTACCTCTAGGTCATTGGGTCTGTCTGCTGCAGTCCGCCACAGCATGGTGCTTCGGATGCATAGCGCGCTTCTCCCCTTGCTGCTCGCATGCTGACAGCGGGGGACTCACTCCTGCTTCGCGCGCTTTTTCCCTCAGCTTCTGGTCTGGTTCCCTGTCAAAACATACCCCCTCTTCCTGGTCATGGGGCCTCTCTAGTCCACTATTCCTTCCCCCATGAAAAAGGGGAAGCAGTCTCGACAGTTCCGGACCCCATGCAGCACAGTTAATCGCAGCCCGTTCTTCCTCCTCCTTACATATCTGTCCAATCAGTTTTTTAATGCAAGCATCATAGAAGGCATGTGATCCAATTTTCAAGTGCAAATTGTACATTACATCCAGAACAGTTTCTCTTTGAAGGACTTTGTGGCTCATATCAATGCACAACATGATACTAGTCTCATACTTCAAAATTTCAGCGCTAAATCCTTGCCACACAGGTTGTATGTTCTGACTTCAGTAACATTGTCTGGGTAATAATAATTCATACCTCTTTGCTTCATATTCATCATCTTCAGAAGCCTTCAAAATATAATGTTTTAAAAGTGAAAGCAAGTTGGTGAAGTTGTTGGTAACTCAATTGTGAAAGTACAGTATTTGTAATCTTTACTATTTCTCCATTGCATTTGTGGTTAATCACCTCATTGATCTTATTTAGTTTTTTTGGCAAGAAAAGAACAGCTCCATCAAAACCACATGCTTTTCCTATTAATTCATCATGCTGGTAAAGTAGAGGTGATCTTAGTGATATAGATTCCATTTGTGGACTATAGTCAACATGGAACTGGGACAAGACCCACTGGGGTCCAGCAATCAATTTGACATAGTTTGTGCACAGCTGAATAAAGTTGCCAGAAAAAGCAGATTTTGATTCTATGACATGTTGGATGGAATGTCTAGTGGAAACACCCATATCATAGAAGTCAAGTCTATGACCACCACGCTCTCCAATTGACACATCTTGAAATCCAGTCGAAAAATCAAAATCTCTAGCTTCTGTTCTATCAACTGCAGGGGCTCCTTTTTGATGTCATCGGCCAACAAGTTCAGTATTGCTAGGTCATGGCTCATCAGATTCCGGCCCAGGAAAACCAGGCTTGGGTGGTTGCGAGTCCTGGCCCCATGCTCTTCCAAGTGCTCCTGCTCTGGCTCTTCTAGTTATGATTTAATCTAGAAGCTTTCACCTTTGTAAACTACTGACAGAGTACAACACCGCCCAAGCGTTCACCCTCTGCTCCTCATACTTTCTATCTGCGCAGTAACTGGCAGAAGATGATGGTGATGGTAGTAGTTGGTGCATTTGAGCCCCAGTGAAGAAGCAGCATAAGAATTTGAAATAGAAGTATTTTTACAGAAGATAATGGGGCAAATTATTATTTACAAACAGCAGTAAACTGAGGTATGGGATTACACTCACAATTGATGATTGCTGTGTACCTGCAGACAGGCAGATCATAGTAACCTCTGGTTTTATTAAGTCTGAATATCTCTTTTTCAGCACTGTGCTCTGTTTCTTCCCTGAGGTAATTCTCCCTCCTAGAGGTGCAATGGTAGTCTTCCTGATATGAAGACTATTAACTCCCCTTTTGTGCGAGTCCACTTTTCAAGCAAAGCCAGAAGGTAGCAAGTAGGTAATTCCTTCACCTACAAAATGGCCTCCTCTTGCCAAGATGGACCTCCTCCACATTTTTTTCCAAGGGGGAATGTAGTGCATGCAAATTTTGGGCAGGCCTTACAGTAAATGCATAGCCTGCAAACAGTATGAGAGTAACAAATTTCTAATAATGGGAACTTTAGTTTCATGTATCAGTCCAGGATGTTGGTTCTAGGTTATTGGGGTGCATGTAAGGGTACCGTTACACTTAGCGATGCACCAGCGATCCCGACCACGATATGATGCGGTAAGGATCGCTGGTGCATCGTAAGTGGTCACTAGTGAGCTGCCAAACAGGCAGATCTCACCAGCGACATAGCAGCGGTCGGTGGTCGCTACTTACCTGTCAGACGAGGCGATCCTGATGTCCTTCCGCCCGCGTCCACGCATCGCTCGTCGGCGCCAGCAGGAAGCCCAGCAGGAAGTGGCTGACTAGAAACGGCCCAGGACGTTCTCGCGTGATCAGCGATAATCAGCGGGGGAGCCGGTCGGAGGTAAGTATCACACATAGAGATATCACTAGCAATATCGCTGCTGCATCACAAAACCAGTGACGTTATAGCGATATTGCTAGCGATATCGCTATGTGTAACAGGCCCTTAACAAAGTGGCAAGGCGGGCCTTGCATTCAGTGCATAGACAAACAGTGTTGCAGTACCAAATGAAAAAGAATGGGAAATTCGATTTCATGTAGCCATCCAGGATGTTGGTTCAAATGGTTATTGGGGTGCTTGTAACTTTGGGGCAAGGCAGGCCTTGCATTCAAAGCATAGGCAAACACTATTGGAGATCCACTTTCTTATAATGGGAACATTTTTTCATGAGGCCCTCCTGTACATCTCGTCAAAGGGGTATTGGGGTGAATCCTAATTTTTCTCAGCCCAGCCACTCACTGCATAGGCAATAACAGTATAGGAGACCCACTGTTTGATAATAGGAACAACAAAGCATAGCCTAGTGATGGCCCTTTAAGAAGATTAATGCCTCCTGATGCCCCTATAAAAATAGGCTTTGTGACTTTCAGAGTCCCTCCTTCATAAATGTAACAGAATGTGTCTGATGATATGTCATGCACCACATGGCCAGCTAAGGTTGTAAAATGTTAAAATTACATTTCCCAGTGCATGCATTTGTATTGGTTGAAAACAATGCTGCAGTTGAAAAACACATCAAAAACGTTACGTGTGAACATAGCCCAAGTGGTAGAGGTACATTTTTTTGGTGGTTATTTATTTTGCCTTACATACAAATCATTACCCTGGAAAAAATGTTCCTTAACATATTTCCCATGAATATCCATTTTGGTTCCGTTTTTGTATGTTTTAGTGTGCGCCTGTAAAAGTGGCGTCACACTCTGACAACATTGTTCACAGCAGTGACCTAGGAGTGACAGATGCTTCTAATGGTCTTCCCCATGAGGTTCCCATGTCATTTGAGCTCTGTTACCACTGATTTCTGACATTTTGATACTCTGAAAAGACCACGGGGGGGGGGTTCGCTGCCAAAAAAACTTTTTTTTTACTGCAAATAGCGTTAATAACTGGCGTAATGCAAAGCAAAAACATTTGAATAGAGACCCGAAATGCCCAAATTATTAGCCCACAGATAGATGAGGCATCTGACAGAGATAGACCACTTTCAAATATCTGGCCTATATTTTGTTTTTTCCTGCACAATAGTGTATAGAACTAGAATAAGACACAGCAAAAACAGTTGAATGGAAGCCTGAAATGCCACATTTTGTGGCCCACAGATAGATGAGGCGTCTAAGGAAGATAGCCAATTTCAAATATCTGGTTTGCATTTTTTGTCTTTTCCTGCACAATAGTGTATAGAACTAGGGTAAGACAAAGCAATAAAAGTTGAATGAAGGCCTGAAATGCCACATTTTGTAGCCCACAGATAGATGAGGCGTCTGACGGAGATAGCCCACTTTCAAATATCTGGCCAGTATTTTTTGTTTTCTCCTACACAAGAGAGTAGAGAACAATGTAAGAAACAACAAAAACAGTTGAATGGAGGCCTCAAATGCCACATTTTGTAGTCCACAGATCGATGAAGTGTCTGATGGACATAGCCCACTTTCAAATATCTGGCCTATATTTTTTTTTCCTGCACAATAGTGTATAGAAATAGGGTAAGATACAGGAAAACCAGTGGAATGGAGGCCTGAAATGCAACTTTTTGTACAGATAGATGAGGCGTCTGATGGATATAGCCCACTTTCAAATATCTGGCCTGTATATTTTAATTCATTTTGCTCAGCTAAATTGTGTCATTAATTAGGATAAGACACAACAAATAAAATTATATGGAAGCCTGAAATGCCACAATTTTAATCGCAATGATATGCGATCCATGTGGCGGAAAAATCCCAGTGTAAAATATCTACCGTGTAGCTAAATATTTTTTTGGCAGCAAAATATTTTTTGGGAAGCAAAATGGTGTCAAGAAATTATATAAGACACTCCAAACCATTTTTACAGTACCACAAAAATGGCAGAATTTTCTGTGCACTCATATGTGATGGCTGGGATGGGAAAATCCATTTAAATTAGCTGGATTTTCACGCTGTACTAAGAAAAGAATCTGGCTGTATTCTGTAGTGTCAACAAGCAAATCAAGAAAAAAAGGGGGGCTCTGAATTGCTTTGGAATACAATAATCAGGATTAAGATGCAAAAAAAAAATATTCCTGCCCACTTATTTCTGGGGCTATGTATATGCGGTCAATATATGTCATTGTCAGCAGCAGGCAGTAATAGAATTGACCCTATTGATGTATGCAATGAAGTATGCCACATACAATGCCTGCCTGTCTGCTACTGATATCTATATACCCACTGACACTCCCTGCCTACCAAGCACAGCAATCTATATACCCCATAATTAGTCCTGAGAAGGACTGTTGATTAAGCTGGATTTGTGTATTCTATGATGGTATACCCACACTAACTTCTAAACCCCCAAATCTTACCCTATTTTTGGCAGCAACTCTCCCTACACTGTCAGATTCCGGAGGTGACTGTGACAAGCAGGGCGGCGGCAGGTCTCAAATAGACCTGATGACGCTGTGCGGCCAGCCAATCACTGTAATGCCACAACCAACATGGCTGTGGCATTACAGTGCATGGCAGACTATCCCTGCATGTTGATTGGTGCTCTAATGAGTGCCAAAATGTGGGACGGGGACACGAACTCACACAGTGCAAACCCAGAATTGCTCGGTCCTCACCGAGTACTGCTAGTACCGCAATGCTTGGGCAAGTACAGAGCATTACCGAGTGTGCTCGCTCATCACTAGTCTCCATCTGCTGGGTTGGCTATAATGGAAGAGATGTTGTTCCCCATTATACTATTTCTACTCTTGTGAAATTGATGCCACTTCAGTGGTGTCAGGCCCTAATTCTTTGAAATTTGAAGACTCCTGATTGGGTCTCCATCTGCTGGGTTGGGTGTATTGGAAGGGAAGTCACTCCCTATCATGCTATTTCTAGTTTTGTAAAATTGATGCCATTTTGGTGGGGTCTACCACTAATTTTTGGAAATGTGGAGATTCCTGATTGGACCTCTCCATCTGCTGGGTTGGCTGTAGTGGAAGAGATGTCCCTCCCCATTATACTATATCTATTCTGGTGAAATTGATGCCATTTTTATCATGTCTGCTCTTAATAACTTTAAATTTGAAGACTCCTAATTGGGTCTCCATCTGCTGGGTTGGCTGTAGTGGAAGTGTAGTGGAAGACAAGTTGGTCCCTATTATACTATTTCTACTCTGGTGAAATTGATGCCACTTCCGTAGTGTCAGGCCCTAATTTTTTGAAATTTGAAGACTACTGATTGGGTTTGACATCTGAGATATTTCAAAATGTGATATTTCAGTTTTTCTTTTATATTAAATTTGCAAAAATTTCTACTTTCTGTTTTTTTAGTCAAGATGGGGCGCAGAGTGTACATTGATGAGAAAAAAATGAGCTTTTTTGAATTTACCAAATGGCTGCAATGAAGCAAAGAGTGAAAAATTTAAAGGGGTCTGAATACTTTCCGTACCCACTGTATGTTTGTTTGTTAGGGAAAGTGTGCATCCTGACTTGTTCAATGTAGAATAAATAATTCTGTTAGTTCATGAGGTGGTGAAATATTTACCAAGCAGACTCTCCAACCCATCTCTGATTTGTGAACAAAAGAGAATGGGGGACACAGGGGCATTGAGATCTCCGTGGCATTTGAATCCATAATGGCTCATCATAGAATCATAGATAGAATCATAGAATCGTAGAGTTGGAAGGGACCTCCTGGGCCATCTGGTCCAACCCCCTGCTCAAAGCAGGATTCGCTAAATCATCCCAGTCAGATGTCTGTCCAGCCTCTGTTTGAAGACTTCCATTGAAGGAGAACTCACCACTTCTCGTGGCAGCCTGTTCCACTCATTGATCACTCTAACTGTCAAAAAGTTTTTTCTAATATCTAATCTGTGTCTCCTCCCATTCAGTTTCAACCCATTGCTTCTAGTCTTTCCTAGTGCAAATGAGAATAAAGTTGATCCTTCTACAATGTGACAGCCCTTTAGATATTTGTAGACAGCAATTAAGTCTCCTCTCAGTCTTCTCTTTTGCAAACTAAACATTCCAAAATCCTGCAACCTTTCCTCATAAGACAGGGTTTGCAGACCGGTCACCATTCTGGTCGCTCTTTTCTGAACTTGCTCCAGTTTGTTGATGTCTTTTTTAAAATGTGGTGCCCAAAACTGGACACAATATTCCAGATGAGGTCTGACCAAAGAGGAGTAGAGGGAAATAATGACTTCACGTGATCTAGACTGTATGCTTCTGTTAATACATCCTAGAACTGCATTTGCCTTTTTTGCTGCTGCATCACACTGTTGACTCATATTCAGTCTGTGATCTATTAGTATACCCAAGTCTTTTTCACATGTGCTGTCACTTAGCCCTATTCCTCCCATTCTATATATGCTTTTTTCATTTTTATTGCCCAGATGTAGTACTTTGCATTTCTCCCTGTTAAAAACCATTCTGTTAGTTACTGCCCACTTCTCCAGTTTATTTAAATCTTTTTGAATCCTCTCTCTCTCTTCTCTAGTATTAGCTATCCCTCCTAGCTTTGTGTCATCAGCAAATTTAATCAGTATACCCTCAATTCCTTCATCTAAATCGTTGATAAAGATGTTGAACAATACAGGGCCCAGGACAGAGCCCTGTGGTACCCCACTTGAGACATTCTTCCAACTGGATGTGCAGCCATTTACGACCACTCTTTGGGTCCGATCACTAAGCCAGCTATGAATCCACCTAACAGTTGCCTTGTCCATTCCATACTTAGTCATTTTTTCAATAAGGATTGTATGAGAGACTTTGTCAAATGCTTTGCTGAAGTCAAGATATACTATATCTACAGCATTTCCTTGATCCACCCAATCAGTGATACCGTCATAGAAGGAAATTAAGTTAGTCTGACATGACTTATTAGTTACAAACCCATGCTGACTCTGTTTGATCACTTCATTCTTATCCAGGTATTGACTTAAATGTTGTTTAATAATTTGTTCAAAGATCTTTCCTGGTATAGAAGTCAGACTCACCGGCCTATAGTTGCCTGGGTCCACCTTCTTCCCCTTTTTGAAGATAGGAACAACATTTGCTCTTCTCCAGTCTTCTGGCACTTCTCCTGTTCTCCAAGAATTTTCAAAGATTATGGAGAGTGGTTCAGAAATTTCTTCTGCTATCTCCTTCAGTACTCTGGGGTGTAATTCATCTGGACCTGGAGACTTGAATTCATTTAGGTTAGCTAAGTGTTTCCTCACTATCTTTCTGTTTATAGATATCCTGGATTCTTCTATTCCCTTAATAGGACAGTGAATAACAGTTGGTGTTACATTTCCTTTCTGAGAGAAAACAGATGCAAAATAGGAATTTAAAAGTTCAGCCTTCTCAACATCCTGTCTTACCATTTCATCATTTTCATCCTGTAAAAATCCTATAGCATCTTTGACTTTTCTTTTACTTTTGACATATCCCCAAAATCCTTTATTATTGCTTTTGACATCTCTTGCAAGCCTCAATTCATTTTCAGCTTTAGCTAATCTGATTTGTGCCCTGCAGATTCTGCAGACAGCATTATATTCTTCTTTAGATATGCCTCCCTCTTTCCATTTTATAAACATTTTTTTCTTCCTTTTTAGCATGTGCTTAAGTTCTGTGTTCACCCATCCTGGTTTCCTTAAATGCTTCCTATTCTTCCCTCTTTTCGGAATTTTTAACAACTGTGCTTTGAGAATTTCATTTTTCAAGATTTCCCATCCTTCCTGGACATTTTTGTCTTTAAGGATATCCAGCCATTGGATCCCTCCAATTATCTTTCTGAATCCCTTAAAATCTGCCTTTCTGAAATCTAACCTTGACGTCTGAGTCTTCACAGGTCTTCCGCCTCTAGTTATCCAAAATTCTAAAATGAGGGATGAAGTGACAGAATTTTTTTAATCATTGAGGTATCAACATCAAAAATTGTATCGTGGGATACCATGAAGGCATATGTTCCAGGAATATTAAAAAGAGATATTTTTAGCTATAAAGCCAAAAATATGGAATTCACGCAATCTGTCCAAGATACTGTACAACAGTTTGAAAGTCAATATATTTTAAATCCATCAGTTGGTGCTGGACAAGAATTTGAAGCAACCCAGAAATTATTAAATGATCATTTATTTCTAAGACAGAAAACAAATATTTTTCAGAAAGCAAAAATTTTTTGAACAGGAGAAAGTGCGGGGCATCTTCTGTCTGCCGTAGTTTAACCACAAGAGAGCTCATTTTATATCAGCCGATTGTTTGCAGAAAATGGGGATATAATAATGGGAAATGACAATATGCTAAAGACATTTCATGCTTACTGTACTAACATATATAAATTCAGGCTTACTGGCAGTGAGGAAGAGCTTGGGTTGTTTATAGATGGAATAAAATTATCAAAAATTAAAAAGTAGCTCTTACTTAGAAAACCCATTAACAATGTCTGAACTAAAGGAAGCCATACAGTCATTGGCTAATGAAAAGGCGACTGGATCTGATTGGTTGCCATGTGAGTTTTATAAACAATATAAGGATACTTTGATTCTCAATCCACTAGAAACCTTTAATGAGGCCATAAAAGTCAGTCAAATGCCAAAATCCATGAGTGATGCAATTAGAATGGTCCTTTTGAAACCGGGAAAAGACCCAGTGCACCCTGAGTCATATCGATCTATTTCTCTATTGTCAATTGACATTAAAATTATTGCAAAGGCCCTAGCAAACAGATTATTTCACATCATTACGGAGGTTATCCATCAGGATCAATCATGCTTTATGCCAAATCTATCCACTGCAATAAATCTGAAAACACTTTTTTGAATATTCAAAAATATAATGTAATAAAGGGACAAAAAGCTATCCTGTCTCTTGATGCTGCCAAGGTGTTCAATAGTGTTGAATGGAAATATTTGTGGGAAGTTATTAAAAGGTTTTGAGTGGGTCCTAGATTTCTATTATATACAACTTTTATATTCTAGACCTCAGGCTAAAATAAGAACTAATGGTCTTCTATTTACTTCAGTGGCGTTGGGGAGGGGTATATGGCAAGGATGTCCTTTGCCTCCCCTCCTCCCCGAGATGGCTGTTGAACCATTGGCCTGTATGTTATGGTCCAACCTGGATATAGTGGGTTTTGAATATAGCAATCTGGATGAAAGGGTTTCCCTATATGCAGACTATCTGTTGATATATATTGGTGATGTCCGGAAATCTATTAAGCCTATTTTGAATATTATTGAAGAGTTTGGTACATGGTCGGGTCTCTCCATTAATTGGGATAAATCAGTTATTTTACCAATTGATAATCTCCCTAATGTTGCTATATTGGAGCATATCACAATACAAATGGTAGAGAAATTCAAATACCTTGGTATAATTATCAAAAACAGAGCTCGGAACCATACATCTCTCAATTTATACCCTCTTCTGAAAGGTTTAAAATGAAAATAGAGGTGTGGTGTAGGCTACCAGCTGTGGATAGAAGGAATTTATTAAAGATGATCTTGATATCCTAACTTCTATACATTTTGCATAATGCTCCGGTATGGATACATAACTCGCTTTAAGAAAATTCCTAGCATGTTTCATTCTCTCATATTGGAAAAAACTACAAGAACAAAATTTGAGCACTTACAGGGGACAATGAATCAGGTGGATTAGCGATCACTAATGCCCTAATATACTATGCAGCAGCACAACTTCAACATTTTAACCCCTTTCGTACATTGAATGTAATATTCCGTCCATGTGACCTGGGACCTAAGTCTCAAGGACGGAATATTACATCACAGGCGATCAGCGGCGCTCACGGGGGGAGCGCAGCTGATCGCGGCCGGGTGTGAGCTGATTATCACAGCTGACACCCTGCACTATGTGATCGCAGTGTACTGGGGGCATAGGAGAGAAGCGCGCAGGGAGGGGGCTCCCTCCATGCTTCCCTGCGACCCCCGGAGCGACGCGATGTGCTGTGTCGCTCCGAGAGTCCTCCTCCCTGCAGGCCCCCAGATCCAATATGGCCACGGAGGCCTTCGGGGTCCTGCAGCAAGGCGTCTTCCTCATTGCCTGCTGAGAGCAGGCAGGAGGAAGCCTGCAGCAGCGCCTGTCAAATCGCCGATCTGACACAGCGCTGTTCTAAGTGTCAGATCGGTGATCTGACAAAAGACAGCAATGTCCCTCCCGGGACAATATAATAAAGTAAAAAAAAAAAAACACGTGTAAGAATAATTTAAAAAAAAATCACAAAATAAATAAAAAAAAAATCCCTAATAAATTCTTTTTTCTAAATAAAAAAACAATAAAAGTACACATTTATTATCGCTGCGTCCGTTACGACCCGCCCTATAAAACTATCCCATTAGTTAACCCCTTTAGTGAACCCCTTAAAAAAAAAAACAAAGCAAAAAACAATGCTTTATTATCATATCGCTGAACAAAAAGTGCAATAACGCGAGGTCAAAAAGACGGATATGAATAAACATGGTACCGATGAAAATGACATTTCGTCCCGCAAAAAATGAGCCACCACACAGCATCATCAGTGAAAAAATAAAAAAGTTATAGCTCGCAGAATAAAGCGATGCAAAAATAATTATTTTTTATATAAAATTATTTTTATAGCATAAAAGCGACAAAACTTAAAAAGCGACATAAATGAGGTATTGCTATAATCATACTGACCCAAAGAATAAAACCCCTTTATCAATTTTACCACACGTGGAATGGTGTAAACGCATCCCCCAAAAGAAATTCATGAAATGCTGGATTTTGCTCATTCTGTGTCACAAAAATTGGAATAAAAAGCGATCAAAAAATGTCAGGTGCCCGGAAATGGTACCAATAAAACATCAACTCGTCCCACAAAAAATAAGACCTCACATGACTCAGTGGGTCAAAATATGGAAAAATTAGAGCTCTCAAAATGTGGTGATGCAAAAACTATTTTTACAATAAAAAGCATCTTTTAGCGTGTGACAGCTGCCAAGCATAAAGACCAGCCATAAATAGTAAATAAAACGCTCGTTTATCACCCCATTAGTTAGGGAAAAATAATAAAATAAAAAAAATGTATTTATTTCCATTTTCCCAATAGGGTTAGGGTTAGGGTTAGGGCTGGGGTTAGGGTTAGGTCTAGGGCTGAGATTAGGGTTAGGGGTGTGATGGGGTTAGGGTTAGAGTTAGAATTGGGGGTTTCCACTGTTTGGGCACATCAGTTAGGGAAAAATAATAAAATAAAAAAATGTATTTATTTCCATTTTCCCATTAGGGTTAGGGTTAGGGCTAGGGTTAGGGTTAGGTCTAGGGCTGAGATTAGGGTTAGGGGTGTGTTGGGGTTAGGGTTGGAGTTAGAATTGGGGGTTTCCACTGTTTGGGCACATCAGGGGCTCTCCAAACGCAACATGGCATCTGATCTCAATTCCAGCCAAAAAAGTCAAATGGCGCTGCTTCCCTTCCAAGCTCTGCCCTGCACCCCAAACAGTGGTTTACCCCCACATATGAGGTATCAGCATACTCAGGACAAATTGCACAATAACTTTTGGGGGTCCTGTTTCCTTTGGGAAAATAAAAATTAGCGGTGAAAAGATCATTTTTGTGGAAAAAATATGATTTTTTAATTGTACGGCAGTACGGTGTAAACTTCTGTGAAGCCCCTGGGGGTTCAAAGTTCTCACCATATATCTAGATAAGTTCTATGGGGGTCTAGTTTCCAAAATGGGGTTACTTGTGGGGGGATTTACACAGTTTAGGCACATCAGGGGCTCTCCAAATGTGACATGGCGCCTGATCTCAATTCCAGCCAATTTTGCGTTGAAAAAGTCAAACGGCGCTCGTTCCCTTCCGAGCTCTGCCATGCACTGAAACAGTGGTTCCTCCCCACATATCAGATATCAGCGTACTCAGTACAAATTGCACAATAACTTTTGCAGTCGAATTTCCCCTGTTACCCTTGGTAAAATAAAAAAAATTGGACCTGAAGTAATTTTTTTTGTGAAAAAAAGATAAATGTTCATTTTTTAAAACATTCAAAAAATTCCTGTGAAGCACCTGAAGGGTTAATAAACTTCTTGAATGTGGTTTTGAGTACCTTGAGGGGTGAAGTTTTTAGAATGGTGTCACTTTTGGGTATTTTCTATCATATAGACCCCTCAAATTGACTTCAAATGTGATGTGGTCCCTAAAAATAAAATGGTGCTGTAAAAAGGAGAAATCGCTGGTCAAGTTTTAACCCTTATAACTTCCTAACGAAAAAAAATTTTGGTTCCAAAATTGTGCTGATGTAAAGTAAACATGTGGGAAATGTTACTTATTAAGTTTTTTGTGTGCCGTATCTCTGGGATTTAAGGGTATAAAAATTCAAAGTTGGAAAATTGCAAAATTTTGAAAATTTTCGCCAAATTTCCTTTTTTTAAAAAATAAACGCAAGTTATATCAATGAAATTTTACCACTGACATGAAGTACAATATGTCCTGAGAAAACATTGTCAGAATCACCAGGATCCATGGAAGCGTTCCAGAGTTATTACCTCATAAAGGGACAGTGGTCAGAATTGTAAAAATTGGCATGGGCATTAATGTGTAAACCACCCTTGGGATTAAAGGGGTTAAAGGCTGGAATAGTGTTGAGAATGCAACCAGTGTTATGAGGCTAAAGACCACAAGAACACCATGGAATATCACCATACATAGAGTTGAATTAAATGATCTTGCAAATAAGAAATCAACATATCCAACACTTTCCTTATTCTAAAAGATATTGGATAGAGGTAAGCATATAATGGATATAGAAGACTGTAATAAGTATATGCCTCTATGGTTCAATAACAAATATGGAAAGTTCTATAAATTAGAGGGATCCGAGAGTTGGATGGAAAAAGGAATAGGGACAATACATCATATATTATCTGATGGGAGACTTAAATTTGTTGATCAATTGAAGGTGGAATTTGGGTTGACAAATAAGCAATTCTATAAGTATTCTCATCTTAGGCATTCATTTAATCAACAATTAAAATTTACCCTTTATGAATAGATATTAGGCCCATTATTAATGTAGTGTTGGAAGGGAGAAACATTAAGGGCTCATACCCATTTGCGAGAAATACAGACAAGTGCATTCCGATAAAAAATTGGATTGCACAGACCAATGTTATTCAATGCGTTACATCTCATCTGCAATTTTGGAAATCGGACTGCTGCATATGGCCATGTGCACACACTGAGTATTTGAGTTTTTTACCTGGTTTTGGCTTACAAATACTGGGGTAAAAAAAACCCACCAAATACTCAATGTGCTCATGTGGCCTATCTTTTACAAGACTCATCAATGCAAGTCAATGGGTGTGAGAAAAAAATCACACAGCACTCACACAATGCAAGTGCTGTCCGATTTTTACGCACTAGTGTCCTTTTAAAAACCAGCAAATCATGTGCGGCTACAGTAAAATCACACAGACAGCTTACAAAAGAATAGACAGAATAGATATATACACATAGAATACATATATATATATATATATATATATATACACATGTCAGTGACACACACGCATATATGTATTTAGATTAGATAGAAAGATAGAAGAAAAGCCGGTAATTCATATGCGGTGTACAGTAAACTCAGACTGATAGGTTAACGAAGAATACATTACACACACACATATTTATATATATAGAATATATATATATATATATATATATTGCACAGAGAGATAGAAGAAAAGCTGGTAATACATCTGTTGGCTTCTGTAAAATCACTGCAGGAGCCAACAGGATAGGAGAGATGGATTACATACAGTAAATCCATACAGAATAGGTAGATATATACATGTCAGTGACAAATACAATTAGTATAGTGTGTGCAAAATACTGGACATGTATTTAATAAAAGATTATTTTAAGGAAAAAATGGCATTGAGTCCCCCTATAATTAATAGCCAGCGATGGCTATGCAGACAGCTGAGGGCTGATGTTAATAGCCTATGAAGGGGCCATGGATCCTGCCCCCTCTGGCTAAAAACATCAGGTCTCAGCAGCCCCAGGAAAGGCACATCTCTAAGATGCACCAATTCTGGAACAAAGCCTTACTCTTCCCACTGCCCTGTAGCATTGGCATATAGGGTAATAGTTATGGAAATGAAATCTTGTTCACAAGCCATTCAAAAGCATAGACAGGTGTGCTGTTTTGAAATTGAAGGAGTAATGGTTTTTCAACTAGAAATGAAATAATTGTCCTTTTTAGGATTTGCTTTTGCTATTGCTAGCAAGTTTGCTATTCTCAAATTAACCAATTATACTGACTTCTTTTTTCGAGACATCATCTCAAGATGGCAGTCATATGGAGAAAATAAACAAGTCAGCTGTTTTTAAATTGAAAAATCAATGGCTTGTCATCAAACCAGTAAACAATATCTATGACTTTGCTGTTTCATATTTGTGTACTCTGAGGAGGGTGCACTTCCCAGGAGCAGTACAGTATAGAACTATAAAACACAGTGTGCAACCTGGAAATGTATTCTTGGAAGGTCTATGCAGAGGCAATAGCAGAAGCCACAGCCACTGGGCACAGGCCACATGAAAGAAAATTATGACATGACAGATAAGGAGAGGGCTAAAAGTGTATGGCCATAAATGTCAGTCTCTGCAGCAGCAGTACAGTATAGCACTATAAAACAGAGTGTGCAGCCAGTAAGTGTGGTTCTGGGGTGGTTGTGCAGTGGCAGTAACAGAAGCCACATGGTAGAAAAATATAACAGGTCAGGCACAGAGACGTCTACTAGTAAAGGGCCAGCAACAGCATGCCTGGCAGAAGCAATAAAGTACCATTTGGTTCATCTCATCAGCAGTGGTGGCAACTGAACAATGTAGAAGGCAAACCACACCTAGGCAAGCAAGCAGATGGCACGGCCAATGTAATAATTTTCATCAGTCATAGGTATGTGAAATTTGCTACTGAATGATTTTGACAAAAAATAAAGTTTTCTACATTTGCACAGGATAACCTGGCCCACTTGGGTAAAACAGACCAACCAGCTGCACTAAACCCCTTCCTGACCTGTGACACCACGTAGGCGCCATGAAAGTCCGTGCCAATCAGACCTATGTGGCGTCATGGGAGATCACATTCCTGTGGGCCGTGTGCCTGGGTCACTGAAGGTCACCCAACCCTCAGGTACAGGTGGACTTGTACTTCACCCCGGGGGTGGTTTTGCCCCCATGGCTACGCTTGCTCTGATTGGCTGTTGAAAGTGAAACAGCCAATCAGAGCAATTGTAATATTTCACCAATGAAATTTGGTGAAATATTGCAATCCAGCCATGGCCGATGCTGCAATAACATCGGCCATGGCTGGAGACCATGATTTGCCCCGCCACCAACTGACGGGGGGTGATCTGCCTCTACTGTCAGTATTTGCTCCCCTCCCCACTTCTCCCCTCTGCCCCCAGCCTTCCAATTCCCCCCGATACCTCCTGAGTCCCGGTGTCCCTCTGTCTTCCCTCATGAGCACCGCCATTTTGCAAAATGGCGGGCGCATGCACAGTGCATTCGCCGAGATCTGCCGGCCACCACCCGGCAGATTTATTCATTTTGATCACTGTGATAGGGGTGTGTTGGGGATAGGGTTGGGATTAGGGTTAGGCTTGTGGTAAGGGTTAGGGTTGGGAATAGGGTCAGTGGTGTGTTGGGGTCAGGGATGTGGTTAGGGGTGTGTTGGGGTTAGGGTTGGAGTTAGAATTGAGGTGTTTCCACTGGTTAGGTACATCAGGATGTCTCCAAATGCGACATGGCGTCACCATTGCTTCCAGCCAATTTTGAGTTCAAAAAAGTCAAACGGTGCTCCCTCCCTTTCAATCCCCGACATGTGCCCAAACAGTGGTTTACCCAAACATATGGAGTAGCAGCCTACTCAGGAAAAATTGCACAACAACGTTGGTGGTCTAATTTCTCCTGTTACCCTTGGGAAAATAAAAAATTGGGGGCTAAAAAAAAATTTTTGTGGAAAAGAAAATGATTTTTTACTTTCACGGCTCCGAGTTATAAACTTCTGTGAAGCACTTGGGGGTACAAAGTGCTCACCCCACATCTAGATAAATTCCTTGGGGGATCTAGTTTCCAAAATGGGGTCACTTATGGGGGGGTTTCTACTGTTTAGGCACATCAGGGGCTCTGCAAACGTAACTTGATGCCCGCAAACCATTCCATCAAAGTCTGCATTTCAAAACGTCACTACTTCCCTTCCGAGCTCCATTGTGTTCCCAAACAATGGTTTCATGTACATATGGGGTACCAGCGTACTCTGGACAAACTGGACAACAACTTTTGGGGCCTAATTTCTCCTGTTACCCTTGTGAAAATAAAAAATTGCGGGCTAAAACAAGAAGAAAAATGATTTTTTATTTTCACGGCTCTGCGTTATAAACTTTTGTGAAGCACTTGGGGGTTCAAAGTGCTCACCACACATCTAGATAAGTTCCTTGGGGGGGGGTCTAGTTTCCAAATTGAGTCATTTCTGGGGGAGCTCCAAAGTTTAGGCACACAGGGGCTCTCCATATGCGACATGGTGTCCGCTAACATTTGGAGCTAATTTTCCATTCAAAAAGTCAAATGGCGCTCCTTCCCTTCTGAGCCCTGCTGTGCGCCCAAATAGTGGTTTATGACCACATTTCAGGTATCGGTGTACTCAGAGAAATTGCCCAACAAAGTCTAAGATCCATTTTATCCTGTTGCCCATGTGAAAATGAAAAAATTGAGGTTAAAGAAAATTTTGGTGGAAAAAAAGTACTTTTTTATTTTTGCAGATTAATTTGTGAAGCACCTAGGAGCTCAAAGTGATGGGCAAGCAATAAACTGCTTGGGTGCTCGTTGCTCAGGTCGAACAAATTGGAATACTCGGATACTCAGACAGAACAACGAGCCCAATGTAAGTCTATGGGAGACCCGAGCATTTTTACCGCGATCCTTACATGGAGTCCTTTAAAGGTCTAAAAACATATGAAAATGATGGAAACTCTGCTCAAATGACACAGGGACATCATGGAGATATCCACTGGAAGAATTCCTGACTCCTAATTCACAGCTTTAGACAATTTTTTCAGAGTTTCATGCCATTTTACCGGTGCACCAAAAAACAGACCAAAACTAAACCAAAACGGATTTTGCTGGGAAATATGTTAAGGTACATTCTTTCCAGGTTAATGACTTGTATATAAGGTGAAATAATTAACCCCAGATCAAAATGTTCCTCCCCCACTTGGGCTATGTTTAGACGCAGAGCTTTTTAATTGTTTTTCAACTTTAACATTGCTTTCAACCAATACAAATGCATACACTGAGAAATGTCATTGCAACATTTAACAACCATAGCTGGCCATGTGGTGTGTGACACATAAGCAGACACATCTTGTTTCATTTATGAAGGATGGACTCTAAAATCACAGAGCCTATTTTTACAGGGGCATCAGGCATCATTAATCTTCTTAAAGGGCCATTATTAATCAGTGGGTCTCCTAAACTGTTATTGCCTATGCAGTGAGAGGATGGGCTGCAAGAACTACAAAGCACCACAATACCCCTTTCATGAGAGGTGCATGAAGGCTTTCGGAAAAAATGTTGCATTGAATGCAAGACCTGCCCCAAAGTTACATGCACCCCAATAAACTTTTCAAGCCTCGTACTGGATGTCCACCTGGAAATCCACTTCACATTATTCATTTTGCAATCCCAAACTATTTTTGTATGCATTTTCTGCAAGGCCAGACCTGCTGCCAAGTTATCTGCACCCCAATATGCCTTTGAAGCCACATACTGGATGGGCACAGGAAAATCCACTTCAGATTATTCATTTTGTATTCCCATTCTGTTTTCTTATGCATAGTCTGCAAGGCTTGCCCTGCTACCAAGACATATACACCCCAATAACCCAAATCCCCCTTGGAAGAAACATAGAGGAGGGCCTCTTAACCAAAAATGTCCATTAAAAGGGAGCGGGTCTCCTAGATTTGGAATGCCCATACACTAAGTGTGTTGGATGTTAAACATTTTCCCCTGTGGGGTACACCTCAACCGTTTTCACAACATGTAGTTTATGCCCAGCAAAAACACCCACCCTTATTCTTAAGTCGACCCTGGCTGTAGCAGCACAGAACACGTTAATGCTGGTGATCTACTGGCAGTGGATGAAGAGACATGGAGGAAATCCTGATTAAAAACAATGTAAAGGAGTGTATCTTCTACACTTGGAATGCCCATACACAAAGTGTATGGGCTGGCAAACATTTGCCCCTTGAGGTAGATATCAACATATTGTTTCCTTTTTTTAAGGTGTGGGGGGCATCATAAACACCGTACAAAACTGTTACGTGGTTTCAAACACAGTTGCTGCTGTGAAGGTGCAGGTTTTTAGTAAAAATAAGGTGGATGAATAGTTGGATGAAGTGATTTGCAAAAGGGGTATGGTGATGACAGGAATGGGAAAGCACATGATGATTAACAGCAGTGGCTATGTGAGGTATGAGATCCATGATCCAGCCAACAATGATTTGTTGTTTATCCACCATAAATTACCATAATTGGTTTCATGCCCATCATAAGATCAGTGTACCAGATGCTCCTCTGAGAATCAGACTTAAAAAATGACCGTCCAAAATATGTTGCCAAAGACGCACGTGTCTGTATAATGGGTAAAGTGCAACATGTTCGTGAGATGCTGAATTAGAGAAAGCAGATCTGTGTTGGATGAAAACGAAACAAACTGATGTATGCTCGTGAAAAACTAAGTTTAAAGTTGAGTGCACCGTCAGTAACTATAAACACCCCCGTGCAACAAGATTCTTCATCATACATATTAAGAAAAATATACAAATGTCACAGTCTAAAATTAATTGTCCGAGTTTAACCAACATGGTTAAAGGAATGCCACAAAACGTAAATAACCACGACCCTTTGAAAAACCTGATTTCCTCTTTACAATATATGGATGATGATGGTATTGATGATGACTTAGAAATTTTACACATCCACACCAAGAAGATGAACATCCCAGCTGCAAAACATTTTCCAAAAAGGCAGTGAATGTCTTGAAAATCATTTTCTCTCGGTCAAAGTTTACCTCTTACTAAAGTGGTACCGATAGAGGCATACACAGCTCTCAGCGTAAGATGCTTGACAGATGATGTATTTTGATTTGTCTATGTTCAATTTTTTAAAGCAAGCAGAAAAGAAGGATGATTATGCGGGAAGACGTGTGATTTAAGTCAGTAAGGAGGTGATGTCAGCTACAGATAGATAGATCTGCGTGTCATCGGAGTAGTGATGATATTGCAAACTGTGCCATTACATTAGCTGGCCCAGGCCAAAGGTGTCAATGTAGAAAAATAGGGGTCCTAGAACAGTGCCTTGAGGAACAACGAAAGACAGGTGTCGAGGTGGCGTGGTAGAGGGAGACAATGAATGTCCCCCTACCAGACTTCTTTTTTAAAGACTCTGCCGATAACCCCAAAAAGGACATTTGCACCACCGGCCATGGCCATGTCTGCAGGGGTAGTAAAACTACCAGCCTTACCACCACCAGCATAATCAGGCACATGGCAGCAAAGCAACAGACTTTGTTGGTTGAACACCAGGCTCCATGAACAGTGTCTGCGTGTGATACCACTGCTTCTTCCACTGTTGTGTGTGCAAGGCAATCTCCTGTCCACGGTGCATGTAAAGAAGCCTCCTGGCCTGCACCTGTTGTGGACCACAGTCAAATTGCACCGTAATCAAGCATGTCTACATCCTTGTCCCAGTGCAGCATTCATTTGTCCATACCCTAGTCATTGGACTGTAAGCGGAAAGACGCAGACAATGACCCACAGGTCACAATACTAAATTCACAAATTTGTGTTCTGCTTGTACTGGAAATGTTGCATTCTAGGCTCTTGGGAAATGGACGCTTTCTGCAGCCTGATGGTGGTGACTGTAACAAGGTACTCGGTCCAAACCTGGCATTATTTCTCCCGGTCTGCCGTCACAATATTAGACAAGCAAGCACGTGTCCCACAACATTACCCGTGCCATCAACAATGCAGGTACAGGGAAAGTGCACCTAACCACAGACACGTGGACAAGAGATTGTGGGAAGGGACATTACATCTTGCTGATGGCACACTGTGTTTGCTTAGAAAAAGTCATGACCCAGTCAGACATTGTGAGACCATGTCACAGATGTGTGGAGGAGACAGTTTGGGGAAGGCTTTGTATGTCATATTAACAGTTTGGATTACTCTGGCAGCAGAGTTTTGGATAGATTTGAGTGGTGCAACAGTGCTAGATAGGAGGGTACAGAGTGTAAGGTTGCAATAGTCAAGGCGAGAGATCATGAGGGCGTGCACAAACATTTTTTATGTTTCTTGTAATGTACGGATCCATTAAATGTTTTTGAGTTGTAATGGACAGGAGGAGGCAAGGGCTTTGATATGTAGTTTGAAAGAGAGGGCAGAGTCAAGAATCACCCCGAAGCCATGAACATGCAGGAATATTTGTCCCTGAGTGCCGTCCCAGCATTATACAGGCACATGTCCCACGACATTACCCATGCCCTTCACAATGTTTTTACTTGGAATGTCTACCTGACCACAAACATGTGGACAAGTGCTTGTAATCAGGGATGATACATCTCACTGAGGGTACACAGGGATAATATAGTGGAATCCGGGACACACTCAGACCTTGGTATGGTGGCTGTCCTCACAAACACAGAGTATTGGGTGCCCTACGTCAATCTGGGTTGCCCCCACAGTGTACAGCTCCTGCACCTACACCTCCTCCTTCGCCTCCTCTTCAGCCTCCAGCTCCAAAAGGTAGCACATCAGTCACAAGCTGGAAGCACTGCAGCACTGCCTAATCAAAGCGGGAACAGGCTGTGTTGAGCTAATATGCTTCTGTGACAAACGCCACAATGCTGAAGAGTTGTGGACAGCTCTGAAACAACAGGTATATCATTGAATGAGACCGCTGAATCCACAGCCAGGCATGTTTGTGTGTGACAATGCGTGGAACCTGGTGGCTTCTCTTTAGCGAGGTGAGCTCACACACGTGCCATGCCTGCCTCATGCGCTTAACCTAATTGGTCAACGTTTTTTGCAAAGTGACACATAGCTGGCAGATCTGCTGGTAAAAATACAATGCTCTAAATACCCATTTTAGAAAGTCAGCTTCAGTTTCATCCACCCTAGCCGTGATTCAGCAGCGCTTGCTGCTTCTGGCTCACCGACTAGTGAGTGATGTCCCCATGCCTAGAAACTCTACAGTTCAGACGTAGGAAAGGATTTCTGAGCAGAAGAGGGCAGTTGGTGACTAATCTACCAGCATCTACAAGGTTGTCAGTATTCAGTTCTGTCTTCACACATAACATCTGAAGTGTGGACATGGATGTCTGACATGTGTACCATCCTCCAAAACTTTGAGGAATCCACCAAGAGGGTGAGCATCAATGACACCATAATTAACATCTCCATCCTACTTATCTGTGTTCTAAGTTGAATATTGGGAGTTATTAAACAGCAAAGACATATCTACAGTTTAACAGTTTCAAACACAACAGTCCTAAATAACAACAATAACAATAATCCAATAATTAAACTCAAATAAAGCTACCCTGCTTGTGACAGCTTACAATCTACACTAAGTAATAACGATAGCAATAATTTAACCCAAACAAAACAATCCTGCTCGTTACAACTTACAATCTAAAATGAGGTGGGGGAGATAAAAAATACAGGGGTGTATTTACAAGAAGGTATTTACAATGATGTTTGTACTATGATCTTACTAAGGTTCGTTGTAAGTGTTGCAGGCCTGAGGACAAGGTGGAGGAAAGCATGGTCAGTTGTCCCCTTGGTGATGACACGGAAGTCTTGCCTGTTAGCAGTCTGGGAATCATTGAGCTCACTTTATGTTATGCTGCCTTTCCCGTCATCCTCACGCTCTCAAAATTTTGGATGACAGAGAGGCAATACGGATTTGTGACACTTCTAGACCCATGGTAATCAGAGAACTTTATATCTCTTAGTCCTGAGGAAGACAGGTGTACTAAAATGTTGCAGTACCAGAGGGCCCTTATAGTGGATTTATTAATAAAAATTACTATCTCAAACACTGGCGGGAGAGGACACAGTTCATTGGCCAACTAAGGAGTACAGGTGAGAGAGACTCAACTCCAATACAGCAGAAGCAGTGGAACAATGGCAAAGTTCTTGTAGAGTTTTAACAGACCCTCTCATCACCCTGAAACAGAGGCGCAGGGTGTTGTCACAAGGAATGCAATGTTTTGGAAGATGCTGAGGGAGTACTTTGCTGACCATACAAATGTCCTCTGTCATTCCTCTGTGCCTTATAAATATTGGTTATCCAAGCTGGACATGTGGCAAGAACTGTCTCTCTCTACTGCGCATGTGCACTGTACTCATAGTCAAGGAGCGCACGGCGCCTCGTTCTCTGGCGGTTACTGTGCAAACGACGCCTTGCTAAAAAAAAGGAGTGGTTTTAGTGGCGGGAGACTACGGTAACAGTCCTTTGCAGTGCCACTGCTCTAAGAATGGAGCATGTTACTCAGACTCCTGTGCGCTGCTTGTCCATGCCAAAAATCATTGCTGTCTTGCTTGCTTTCTCTAAAGCTGGCCCCCTGCTTCTAAGTCACCAGGTCTGTCTGTCTGCTGCATTTTGCCACAGTTTTGGTGCTTTGGGTGCATATTGCACTGCCCCTCTTGGTCACAGCAGGGGTCTCATTCCTTCTTTTCTTTTTTTTCCTCAGCTTCTGGACTTGTTCCCTGTCTAAGCACAACCCCTCGCTCTGTGTAATGGGGCCTGTCCATTCCCCCAGTAAACAGGGGACGCAGCCAAAACAGGTCCAGAATTGGCGCAGCACAGGTACCCGCACACCGGTCATCCTGACTTTGTACATATCTGGCAAATCAGTTCTTTAATGCAAGCAGCACAGAGGGCAAATACTTAGAAATTTCAAGAGAAAATTCTACAGTACATCCACAACAATTTCAATTTAAAGGGCTTTGTGGCTCATATCATTCCACAAGATGACACTAGTCTGATACTTTAAATTTTTGGTGAAAAATAATTTCACCAGTGATAGGTTGTGTATGTTTAGAATTATGTAATAACATTGGTGTAATTAATTATTCATACCTATTAGCTTCACAATATGTTCATCTTTTTCTTCAAGGCTTTTGAATATAATGTGTTGTAAGAGTTAAGGGATATTGTTGAATTGTGTTTTACCTCAAATATGAAACTACATGTCAATTGTCATTTTTACTATTTCTCCATTCCGTGTGCAGCTAACCACCTAATTGATGTTATTGAGTTTCTTTGGCAAGAAAACAACAGCTACACCAATACCATGTGCTTTTCCAATTAATTCATCATGCTGCTGAAGTAGAGGTGAGATTAGGGACCTACATAACATCTGGGGCCGGTAGTCAACACTGTGCCAACACCCACTGGGGTATAGCTACCAATTTGACATAGTTTGTGTCCAGCTGAACAGAGTTGTCATAAAAAATCCTTCAATAACATGTTTAATGGATAGACTCTAGGAAACACCCATATAGTATTATTATTAGTATTATTATTTATTTATATACCGCCATTAATTTCATGGTGCTGTACATGACAAATGATACATACAAAGGAATAAATATTGTTTAAATTAAAAAATTACAATGACAGACTGTTACAGAAGGGAGAGGACCTTGTCCTTGCGGTTTTTCATTATGTGGGAAAATGGGAAAGAGACAGAAGTTGGGGGGTGCAGCAAATCGGTTGGTGGAGAGGCGGCAGCTCGTGTTGTTGTGTAGAAGTCACATCTCTGACCACCACGCTCTCCAATTGACATCTCTTGAAATGCAGCCGAAACGTCAAAATCTCTATCTTCAGTTCTAGACAATGCATGGGCTCCTTTTAAATGTCAGCGGCCAACCAGTTAAGTATTAGTAGGTGAGGGCTTGTTAGAATCCTGCCTAAGAACACCAGGCTTCAGTTGTTGCGAGTCCTGTCTCTGTGAACTTCCAATTAATCTTGCTCTGGCTCTTCCAGGCATGATTTCATCATGAAGATTTAGCCTTCGTAATACAGAGACAGAGTACAAGACAGAGTACAACAGCGCCTAAGCGTATACCCTTTGCTACTCAGACTTTCTATCTGCACAGTGACTGCCTCGGGCGAGTAACAAGTAGTGGCGAACATGTTCGCTCAGCACTATTCACTATGCATCTAGATAAGTTCCTTGGGGGTCTAGTTTCCAAAATTAGGTCACTTGTGGGGAAGTTCCAAAGTTTAGGCACACAGGGGCTCTCCAAATGCGATATGGTGTCTGCTAATGATTGGAGCTAATTCTCCATTCAAAAAGTCAAATGGCGCTCCTTCCTTTTCGAGCCCTGCCGTGCGCCCAAACAGTGGTCCCCCCATATGGGGTTTCAGCAGACTCAGGACAAATTGGACAACAACTTTTGTGGTTCACTTTCTCATTTTATCCTTGGGAAAATAAAAAAAATATTGCTTAAAGATCATTTTTGTGATTAAAAAGTTAAATGTTCATTTCACAGGAACATTCTGGTCTTTGGAGATGGACTTGTAGCCTTGAGATTGCTCATGCTTCCTCACAATTTGGTTTCTCAAGTCCTCAGACAGTTCTTTGGTCTTCTTTCTTTTCTCCATGCTCAATGTGGTACACACAAGGACACAGGACAGAGGTTGAGTCAACTTTAATCCATGTCAACTGGCTGCAAGTGTGATTTAGTTATTGCCAACACCTGTTAGGTGCCACAGGTAAGTTACAGGTGCTGTTAATTACACAAATTAGAGAAGTATCACATGATTTTTCGAACAGTGCCAATACTTTTGTCCACCCTCTTTTTTATGTTTGTTGTGGAATTATATCCAATTTGGCTTTAGGACAATTCTTTTTGTGTTTTTTCATTTAAGACAAATTAAATGAAGATAATAATACCAAAGAATTTGTGTTTGCAATCATTTTCAGGAAGAAACTGAGTATTATCTGACAGAATTGCAGGGGTGTCAATACTTTTGGCCATGACTGTATGTATTGTATGAATGTATTGTATGTAGTATATATGTATGTTGCATTCATGTAGTATGTATGTAGCATGTATGTTGCATGCATGTAGTATATATGTATGTTGCATGCATGTAGTATATATGTAGTATGCATGTTGCATGCATGTGGTATATGTAGTATGTTGCATGCATGTAGTATATATGTAGTATATATGCAGTATGCATGTAGTATACATGTATGTTGCATGCATGTTGTGTACATGTATGTTGCATGCATGTTGTATATATGTAGTATGCATGTAGTATATATGTGGTATATATGTAGTATGTATGTTGCATGCATGTAGTATATATGTATGTTGCATGCATGTAGTATATATGTTGTACAGTCATGGCCAAAAGTTTTGAGAATGACACAAATATTATATTTTCACATGATCTGCTGGCCTCTGGTTTTTGTGTGTGTTTGTCAGATGTTTTTATCACATACAGAAATATATTTGCAATCATATTATGAGTAACAAAACGTTATATTGACAGTTAGAATGAGTTAATGCAGCAAGTCAATATTTGCAGTGTTGACTCTTCTTCTTCAGGACCTCAGAAATTCTCCCTGGCATGCTCTCAATCAACTTCTGGATCAAATCCTGACTGATAGCAGTCCATTCTTGCAAAATCAATGCTTTTATTTTGTCTGAATTTGAAGGTTTTTGTTTGTCCACTCGTCTCTTGATGATTGACCACAAGTTCTCAATGGGATTAAGATCTGGGGAGTTTCCAGGCCATGGTCCCAAAATCTCTATGTTTTGTTCCCTGAGCCATTTAGTTATCACCTTTGCTTTATGGCAAGGTGCTCCATCATGTTGAAAAAGGCAAGGTTGATCGCCAAACTGCTCTTGGACGGTTGGGAGAAGTTGCTCTTGGAGGACATTCTGGTACCATTCTTTATTCATGGCTGTGTTTTTAGGCAAGACTGAGAGAGAGCCCATTCCCTTGGCTGAGAAGCAACCCCACACATGAATGGTTTCAGGATTCTTGACAGTTGGCATGAGACAAGACTGGTGGTAGCGCTCACCTGGTCTTCTCCGAACAAGCCGTTTTCCAGATGTCCCAAACAATCGAAAAGGGGATTTATCAGAGAAAATGACTTTACCCCAGTCCTCAGCAGTCCACTCCCTGTACCTCTTGCAGAATTTGAATATCAGTCTGTCCATGATGTTTTTTCTGGAGAGAAGTGGCTTCTTTGCTGCCCTCCTTGAGACCAGGCCTTGCTCCAAGAGTCTCCGCCTCACAGTGCGTGCAGATGCACTCACACCTGCCTGCTGCCATTCCTGAGCAAGCTCTGCACTGCTGGTAGCCCGATCCCACAGCTGAAACACTTTTAAGAGACGGTCCTGGCGCTTGCAGGTCTTTCTTGGGCGCCCTGGAGCCTTTTTGACAACAAGGGAACCTCTCTTATTGAAGTTCTTGATGATGCGATAGATTGTTGACTGAGGTGCAATCTTTCTAGCTGCGATACTCTTCCCTGTTAGGCCATTTTTGTGCAGTGCAATGATGACTGCACATGTTTCTTTAGAGATAACCATGGTTAACAGAAGAGAAACAATGATGCCAAGCACCAGCCTCCTTTTAAAGTGTCCAGTGGTGTCATTCTTACTTAATCATGACAGATTGATCTCCAGCCCTGTCCTCATCAACACCCACACCTGTGTTAATGGAGCAATCACTGAAACGATGTTAGCTGGTCCTTTTAAGGCAGGGCTGCAATGATGTTGAAATGTGTTTTGGGGGAGAAAGTTAATTTTCTAGGCAAATAATGACTTTGCAAGTAATTGCTGTTAAGCTGATCACTCTTTATAACATTCTGGAGTATATGCAAATTGCCATTAGAAAAAATGAAGCAGTAGACTTTGTAAAAATTAATATTTGTGTCATTCTCAAAACTTTTGGTCATGACTGTATATATGTATGTTGCATGCATGTGGTATATATGTAGTATGCATGTAGTATATATGTGGTATATATGTAGTATGTATGTTGCATGCATGTAGTATATATGTTGCATATATGTTTGTTGCATGCATGTAGTATATATGTATGTTGCATGCATGTGGTATATATGCAGTATGCACGTAGTATATATGTGGTATATATGTAGCATGTATGTTGCATGCATGTAGTATATATGTGGTATATATGTAGTATGCATGTTGCATGCATGTAGCACAGTCATGGCCAAAAGTATTGACACCCCTGCAATTCTGTCAGATAATACTCAGTTTCTTCCTGAAAATGATTGCAAACACAAATTCGTTGGTATTATTCTCTTCATTTAATTTGTCTTAAATGAAAAAACACAAAAAGAATTGTCCTAAAGCCAAATTGGATATAATTCCACACCAAACTTAAAAAAGAGGGCGGACAAAAGTATTGGCACTGTTCGAAAAATCATGTGATGCTTCTCTAATTTGTGTAACTAACAGCACCTGTAACTTACCTGTGGCACCTAACAGGTGTTGGCAATAACTAAATCACACTTGCAGCCAGTTAACATGGATTAAAGTTGACTCAACCTCTGTCCTGTGTCCTTGTGTGTACCACATTGAGCATGGAGAAAAGAAAGAAGACCAAAGAACTGTCTGAGGACTTGAGAAACCAAATTGTGAGGAAGCATGAGCAATCTCAAGGCTACAAGTCCATCTCCAAAGACCTGAATGTTCCTGTGTCTACCGTGCGCAGTGTCATCAAGAAGTTTAAAGCCCATGGCACTGTGGCTAACCTCCCTAGATGTGGCCGGAAAATAAAAATTGACAAGAGATTTCAACGCAAGATTGTGCGGATGTTGGATAAAGAACCTCCACTAACATCCAAACAAGTTCAAGCTGCCCTGCAGTCCAAGGGTACAACGGTGTCAACCCGTACTATCCGTCGGCATCTGAATGAAAAGGGACTGTATGGTAGGAGACCCAGGAAGACTCCACTTCTTACCCCGAGACATAAAAAAGCCAGGCTGGAGTTTGCCAAAACTTACCTGAAAAAGCCTAAAACATTTTGGAAGAATGTTCTCTGGTCAGATGAGACAAAAGTAGAGCTTTTAGGGCAAAAGCATCAACATAGAGTTTACAGGAGAAAAAAGAGGCATTCAAAGAAAAGTACACGGTCCCTACAGTCAAACATGGCGGAGGTTCCCTGATGTTTTGGGGTTGCTTTGCTGCCTCTGGCACTGGACTGCTTGACCGTGTGCATGGCATTATGAAGTCAGAAGACTACCAACAAATTTTGCAGCATAATTTAGGGCCCAGTGTGAGAAAGCTGGGTCTACCTCAGAGGTCATGGGTCTTCCAGCAGGACAATAACCCAAAACACACTTCAAAAAGCTCTAGAAAATGGTTTGAGAGGAAGCACTGGAGACTTCTAAGGTGGCCATCAATGAGTCCAGACCTGAATCCCATAGAACACTTGTGGAGAGAACTAAAAATGGCAGTTTGGAGAAGGCACCCTTCAAATATCAGGGACCTGGAGTAGTTTGCCAAAGAAGAATGGTCTAAAATTCCAGCAGACCATTGTAAGAAACTCATTGATGGTTACCGGAAGCGGTTGGTCGCAGTTATTTTGGCTAAAGGTTGTGCAATCAAGTATTAGGCTGAGGGTGCCAATACTTTTGTCCGGCCCATTTTTGGAGTTTTGTGTGAAATGATCAATGTTTTGCTTTTTGCTTCATTCTCTTTTGTGTTTTTTCATTTAAGACAAATTAAATGAAGATAATAATACCAAAGAAATTGTGTTTGCAATCATTTTCAGGAAGAAACTGAATATTATCTGACAGAATTGCAGGGGTGTCAATACTTTTGGCCATGACTGTATATATGTTGTATATATGTATGTTGCATGCATGTAGTATATATGTGGTATGTATATAGTATGCATGTTGCATGTAGTATATATGTAATATATATGTATGTTGCATACATGTGGTATATATGTAGTATATATGTAGTATGCATGTTGCATGCATGTAGTATATCTGTAGTATATATGTATGTTGCATGTATGTAGTATATATGTTGTATATATGTATGTTGCATGCAGGTAGTATATATGTAGTATGCATGTTGCATTCATGTAGTATATATGCAGTATGCATGTTGCATTCATCTAGTATATATGTAGTATGCATGTTGCATGCATGTAGTATATATGTAGTATGCATGTTGCATGCATGTAGTATATATGCAGTATATATGTTGCATGTAGTATACTGTATATGTAGTATATATGTATGTTGCATGCATGTAGTATATATGTGGTATATATGTAGTATGCATGTTGCTTGCATGTAGTATATGTTGTATATATGTATGTTGCATGCGGTATATATGTAGTATGCATGTAGTATATATGTGGTATATATGTAGTATGTATGTTGCATGCATGTAGTATATATGTAGTATGTATGTTGCATGTAGTATATATGTAGTATATATGTATGTTGCATGCATGTAGTATATATGTAGTATATATGTATGTTGCATGCATGTGGTATCTACAGTGGGGCAAAAAAGTATTTAGTCAGTCAGCAATAGTGCAAGTTCCACCACATAAAAAGATGAGAGGCGTCTGTAATTTACATCATAGGTAGACCTCAACTATGGGAGACAAACTGAGAAAAAAAAATCCAGAAAATCACATTGTCTGTTTTTTTTTCATTTTATTTGCATATTATGGTGGAAAATAAGTATTTGGTCAGAAACAAAATTTCATCTCAATACTTTGTGATATATCCTTTGTTGGCAATGACAGAGGTCAAACGTTTTCTGTAAGTCTTCACAAGGTTGCCACACACTGTTGTTGGTATGTTGGCCCATTCCTCCATGCAGATCTCCTCTAGAGCAGTGATGTTTTTGGCTTTTCGCTTGGCAACACGGACTTTCAACTCCCTCCAAAGGATTTCTATAGGGTTGAGATCTGGAGACTGGCTAGGCCACTCCAGGACCTTGAAATGCTTCTTACGAAGCCACTCCTTCGTTACCCTGGCGGTGTGCTTTGGATCATTGTCATGTTGAAAGACCCAGCCACGTTTCATCTTCAATGCCCTTGCTGATGGAAGGAGGTTTGCACTCAAAATCTCACGATACATGGCCCCATTCATTCTTTCATGTACCCGGATCAGTCGTCCTGGCCCCTTTGCAGAGAAACAGCCTCAAAGCATGATGTTTCCACCACCATGCTTTACAGTAGGTATGGTGTTTGATGGATGCAACTCAGTATTCTTTTTCCTCCAAACACGACAAGTTGTGTTTCTACCAAACAGTTCCAGTTTGGTTTCATCAGACCATAGGACATTCTCCCAAAACTCCTCTGGATCATCCAAATGCTCTCTAGCAAACTTCAGACGGGCCCGGACATGTACAGGCTTAAGCAGTGGGACACGTCTGGCACTGCAGGATCTGAGTCCATGGTGGCGTAGTGTGTTACTTATGGTAGGCCTTGTTACATTGGTCCCAGCTCTCTGCAGTTCATTCACTAGGTCCCCCCGCGTGGTTCTGGTATTTTTGCTCACCGTTCTTGTGATCATTCTGACCCCATGGGGTGGGATTTTGCGTGGAGCACCAGATCGAGGGAGATTATCAGTGGTCTTGTATGTCTTCCATTTTCTAATTATTGCTCCCACAGTTGATTTCTTCACTCCAAGCTGGTTGGCTATTGCAGATTCAGTCTTCCCAGCCTGGTGCAGGGCTACATTTTTGTTTCTGGTGTCCTTTGACAGCTCTTTGGTCTTCACCATAGTGGAGTTTGGAGTCAGACTGTTTGAGGGTGTGCACAGGTGTCTTTTTATACTGATAACAAGTTTAAACAGGTGCCATTACTACAGGTAATGAGTGGAGGAAAGAGGAGACTCTTAAAGAAGAAGTTACAGGTCTGTGAGAGCCAGAAATCTTGATTGCTTGTTTCTGACCAAATAGTTATTTTCCACCATAATATGCAAATAAAATGAAAAAAAAACAGACAATGTGATTTTCTGGATTTTTTTTTCTCAGTTTGTCTCCCATAGTTGAGGTCTACCTATGATGTAAATTACAGACGCCTCTCATCTTTTTAAGTGGTGGAACTTGCACTATTGCTGACTGACTAAATACTTTTTTGCCCCACTGTATGTAGTATGCATGTAGTATATATGTGGTATACAGTGTATATGTTGTATGCATGCAGTATATATGTATGTTGCATGCATGTAGTATGTTGCATGTATGTAGTATGTATGTTGCATGTATGTAGTATGTAGCATGTATGCAGTATGTATGTAGCATGTATGTAGTATGTATGTTGCATGTATGTATGTTGCATGTATGTATGTAGCATGTAGTATGTATGTAGTATGTATGTAGCATGTATGTAGTATGTATGTAGCATGTATGTAGTATGTTGTTTTTTTACATTCAACACATTAGCCGGATGATGGGACTACTACAGTCCCATCATTGGCTAATGTGTCAATCACCGTCATGGTAGCAGGCATCGCCCGATGAGACTTGTAGTCCCATCGGACGATGCCTGCACAGACCCCCGCAGCCTGCACAGACCCCCGGACAGTCGGCACAGACCACCGGCAGGCCGGCACAGCTCCCCGGCAGGCCGGTACAGACCCCCGGGCAGTCGTCACAGACCCCCGCAGCCTGCACAGACCCCCAGGCAGTCGGCACAGACCACCGGCAGGCCGGTACAGACCCCCGGCAGTCGGCACAGACCCCCGGACAGTCAGCACAGCCCCCGGCAGGCCGGTATAGCCCCCCGGCAGTCTGTACACACCCCCGAGAGGCTGTACAAGGACAGAAAAGGGTTTTTCTTATTCATATACCGGAAGTCCCATAGACTTGAATGGGACTTCCGGTATCGGAATCGGCGATACCCGATACTTTTTTCGTATCGGGCCGATACCATCTGATCCAATATTTTAGGGTATCGGATGGTATCGCTCAACAGTACTTATAACTTAAAAACAAAAAAAAATTGTTTCCAAAATTGTGCTGATGTAAAGTAGACATGTGGAAAATGTTATTTAATACCTATTTGTGTCACACTGGTTAGAATTGCAAAATATTTCCAGGTCATTAAGGTCAAAATAGGCTGGGTCATGAATTGGTTACAGAATGCAGCCTTAGTGCTGCTGAAGGTGGCTCTTTAACTGAAAAACACCATGGGGGGTGACAGGTTCTCTTTAATCTCTGCTGTGACAGTACGCTGGAGGTTGAACATGACAATATGCCCAAAGAAAACTGAGACAATTTTTGCCACTTGTTCAATCTGCTGGGCCAGAATTCCACTGATCAATATTGAGGCCATTTGCTGAGAAAGAAAACACATTACAGTTAAGAACCTATATTGCAGAACTTGGCTGTTCTGGCATTGCGCCTCTGCATCAGCAGATAAGATGTTTAGTCCACTACTTCATATATTCTATTTTCAATGCTGCCTTATGTGTTATTGTTGTAGCTGTAGTTTGGGCACATGCTTTGGGCACATGCGGGGGAATTATGACTCTGCAGGAAGTGGAGAAGGTTCTCTTAGTTAGACATGCGGTCAAAAGATGTCTGGCTATGGAAAGTTGAACAAAACACTGACTGAAGCTGATGGTCTTGCAGTCGGAGGCTACATCAGTCTACTGTGATTGAATCAACAGATCTGACATAGTCATGGCTAAAATTATTGGCACCCTTGAAATTGTTCCAGAAAATGAAGTATTTCACCCACAAAAATATTGCAATTACACATGTTTTGTTATACACATGCTTATTTTCTTTGTGGGTATGGAAAAACATAAAAAAATGAAAAAAAGACAAATTGGACATAATTTCATACGAAACCCTAAAAATAGGCCTGACAAAATTGTTGACATCTTCAATTTAATATTTAGGTCCACACCCTTTGGAATAAATGTATGCAATCAAACACTTCCTATAAAAAACAACAAGCTATTAACACCTCTCAACTGAAATTTTTGGACCACTCTTCTTTTGCAAACTGCTCCAAGTCTCTCATATTTGAAGGGTGCCTTCTCCCAACAGCAATTTTAAGATCTCTCCAAAGGTGTTCAATGGGGTTTAGATCCAGACTCATTGCTGGCCACTTCAGAAATCTCCAGCACTTTGTTTCCACCTATTTATGAGTGCTTCTTGAAGTATTTTTGGTATCACTGTCCTGCTAAAAGACCCTTGACCTAGGATGCAAGCCCAGCTTCCTGAGACTAGGCACTAAATTGTGAACCTAAATCCTTTGGTAATCTTCAAATTTCATCTTGTCTTGCACACAGCCAAGACACCCAGTGCCAGAAGCAGCAAAACAACCCCAAAACATCTTTAAACTTCCACTATATTTGACTGGAGGTACTGTCTTCTTTTCTTTGTAGGCCTCATTTAATTTTCGGTAAGCAGTAGAATGATGTGCTTTACCACAAAGCTCTATCTTGGTCTCATCTGTCAACAAGATGCTCTCCCAGAAAGATTTTTGCTAACTCATGTGTATTTTGGTAAGCTGCAGTCTAGCTTTTTATGTCTGTATTTCAGTAGTGGGGTCCTTCCTGGTCTCGTGCAATAGCTTTAAATTTAATTCAAATGTCGACTGATAGTTTGCGGTGACATTGGTGAACTCTTAGCCTGCAGAACAGCTTGAATTTCTTTTGAACTTGATTGGGGCTGCTTATACACCATCCAGACTATCCTGCATTGCCACCTTTCATCAATTTTTTTTCTCTGCTGTCCACATCCAGGGAGATTAGCTACAGTGCCAGTTCTTGATTATATTGTGCATCATGATCAAAGAAATATCAAGATCTCCGGAGATGGATGTATAACCTTGAGATTATTGATATTGTTCATCAATTTTGTTTCTCAAGCCCTCAGATTGTTCTCTTTTCCTCTTTCTGTCCTCTATGCTTAGTGTGGTACACAAAGACACACAATGCAAAGATTGAGTCAACTCCTCTATTTATTTGATTTCAGGTGTGATTTTCAAATTGTCTACACCTGTTAGTTCCCATAAGTGAGTGTAAATGAGCATCACATGTTTGAGACAACGTTGTTTACCCACATTTTGGAAAGAAGCCAACATTTTTTTCTGACCCGTTTTGGGGGTGTTGTGTGAAATTATGTCCAATTTGTCTTTTTTTTCTTTGTTTTTTGTGCTGTTCCAATACACACAAAATATATAAACATGTGTATCACAAAATGTGTAATTGCAACAGTTTTCAGGAAGAAACACTTTGTTTTCTCGAACAATAATAAGAGTGGCAATACTTTTGGCCATGACTGCATATTCCATTACGCCCTCCTCTTCCTTCCCATTAAATGCTTTCCAGAGGCAAATTAAGTCAGGTGATATTTGTGTTGTGTACTACTACTGCTGGAACGATATCTAATAACGGTTATGGTGATACTTCTGCTTGCATCTATCACATTTTTCCCCTTTTTTTATATCTTACACTACTAAATCACGGTAAAAAGATATATATCTTTCCTGTACTACTAATTCAATCATCAGTCACACTTTTTGTCTATGATATATTTTTGACACAAATAAAATGTTTATTTTATTTACAACATTATTTACCACACTTTGCCAACCATGAAAAAAAAAAAATACTAGGAAAGGTACATAGGACAGCCTAAAAGGCTAATGTCATTGTCTTAGTGTGTGTGTCTCTGATTTGGCAACTTAAAACATTGTAATGAAACAAACCTGCTCAGTTAAAAGTCTTGATTTAGTATTATCAATTATTTTCTGATTTTTGGGTAAAGAAGAATAGTTCCTCATTCCCAAAAATGATCACGTAATATAAAATGTCAGCAGGTAGGAACACAGCATTGAAATATTGCAAAATCCCACAGAATAGTAGAGTGGTGCATGGTTGCCAAACTGTAATACTAAAACTGGTATGCAGAAATTTAAAATGGTATAATGTTTTCAAATTTTTATTTTTTAAAAAAACACTATGGAATGTTGCTTTTGTTGGTAGGTACGTGCAATGGAATAAGCTTGCAGCAGCAGACAGCAGTATTGCTGTTGCATGTATGCTTATTAAATTGTACTATTAAAACAGATATGCAAAACTTTAATTTTATTGCATTTTTTTAATAGATACTTTTTGTTTAATCTCCACGACAAGAAAATTGTTAAGCTTTAAAAGCTATAATGCTATGTAGGTACAATCACAGAAAGGAAGTTCTAGCAACATTGTTGTAATGATTAACTTGTTATATTGGACTAGTAAAACAACTGCACCTTTTTTGGATTTATTTTAAATATTTTATTTACTTTTTGTTTAAATTATTCCTCCTTGACCAAAAATGCAACCTATCCCTAAAATGTTATATTGATAATTAGCTATATATATGTTTGTGACCAGAAGGGAGGATGTTGCACCAGAATGCAGAATTATTGTTGGGTTTAGAGATGATAAATTGGTCTAATTAAAACAGGTATTCAAAAATCAAAATGCTTCCGTTTTTTAAAATATTTTTAAAAAACTCACCACTAAGCATTTATGAAAAAAAGATGGGGCAAAGAAAGCTTGGTCAATTCACATCCTCAAAACCAGCACCTGTAATAGACCACTATGTCGGAGTCGAGTGTATACCATCAATTAATCATTCAAGTCACATTGACTCTGCAGGACCAGAACTACGTATCCTTTGAATCTTCGGGTTGATCACAGATTAATCACAGACTGAGACTACCATGCCCATTTTCTATTTGCTTCAGAAGTGCAATAGTAAACCACAGTCATACGTTATCCCTTTTTATATCCCTATGTACAATGAGCACTGTCCTCTTTGACCTCCCGTCACTAGATTGCAAAATCCTAAAATGGCCAGAACTTGCCCTGTTTGATTGACTTGCTATACCATGATATATGATAGGAACAAGGCACTAAAGAGAAACCAAAAGAAGAAAAGTGTCGAGCTCAACCGATTTCGTGAAGATAAAAATTTCTTTATTCACAAAACTTGCAACACAGAGGAAAAATCATGACATGATTAAGGTAGCTTAGTCTCCAGAAATGCATCGAAATTCATACCCATTTGGTATTGTGCTGAAGATTTTTCCTCTATGTTGCAAGTTTTGTGAATAAAGAAATTTTTATCTTCACGAAATCGGTTGAGCTCGACACTTTTCTTCTTTTGATTACACACGCTTGGACACAGCGGGTCCGTGCTCCTGAAGCCTATGATATGCATTGACGGGTGAGCTGGCAATGCTTTTTTCTGCTATAGAGAAACCCATGCAGTCTGACTTCATTAGCTCTCGGTTGCTGCTGTGATCTTCAGCAATGTGTGAAATGGTGATGGGGATTTTTTGTTTCAAATTGTTTGAATTCGTGAAGCTTGAGAATTTCAGGAAATTCATCTTCTAGTGTATTCACAGTAGATTGTTCTGCTCATCGCTAAAAGTCAATTATCCTTTCCCCATAAATAAGGGTTCAGTCACCCGTTTGTGTGAAAACTGAACTCACTTGTTCAAGTATCACCACCAGTCAAACCACATGCATTGTTTTGTCCTTTGTAAAAGAATCACATTTTCTAGAGTTGAGCGGATCTGACTAAATTTTAAGTTGCTAACGTGCACAGATTTTGATTTGCAGCAGTTATTTTTCAAAAATTGAATGTCCTTTTATTGCACAAGAGTCTCGCCAGACCCCAGAGCATAATGAATGTAAGATGTAAAAAACAGAACATATACACACCTCACTGCTCATGTCACGCTGAATGAGGCAGAAGTTAGGTGCACAACAATGGGAAGAGGGTGGTGGAGCCCAAATAATATGAAAGAGGAGAGTGGAGACCCCTAGGCATATCTGACAGCACCCTGTCTGCCCATACATCCCTAAATAGGTTCTGCACCTATCGCTGAGCAGGAACATAATCCCTGACTGTCCCTAGCAATAGGCCCTGGATAGTGATGGGACAGGGTGAGCATTAGTAAGCCCCCATTTCAATTAAAGAAAAAGCAGGAAGACAAATGAGGGAATACCCTTAGCTTGAGACAACCACAAAAGAGCTCATGCCAGCAATCCTCCAAGAGGCACCAAGAAGAAACTAGTTGACTTCTAGCACTTCCAACAGACAGAGCTATCACCAGCGCTTTGAAGCGACTAAAGGTATTTAAGCCTCCAGCAATAGTGTGTTATTCAGCAGCAGACAGTGGAGATCACTGCTAGGTACTAGAGGGAGAAGGATATCACTCCACAGCAGAGATGCAAGATCCAGAATATGTCTGCAGAGCCAGGTACAGTGATCTTTTACAGCCATATCCAGAATGACTGTCACTTCTGACACACCTGTGACAGCTTACTAGAGATGAGTGAATGTGCTCAGATAACGTGTTATCTAAGTATGCTCAGGTGTTATCCTATTATCTTTGGCATAGATAATAAATCCAATTCCTTGTCCCTGCATTTTTTGTGGCAGTAGACAGCCTCAGCACATGCAGGGATTGCCTGTTTGTTTTGCAATGCCTGCATGTGTTGCCTCTGTCTACCACTTCAAAACATGCAGCTGCAGGGAATCGAATATATTCTCCAAGTGCGCCCAAGATACTCGGATAACACCCGAGCATGCTCAGATAATACGTTATCCAAGCACGTCCGCTCATCACTACTGCTCACCTGTCTGATCTTTGGCTGCTTGCAACCTGTTGCTTGGTCCTCAGAACCATGTCTGTATATCTGGACTTTGGCCGAGACTTGTCCTCAGATATCATTGCAAGTCCAGTCCAGGAGTGAACTGGGTGGAGCTGCAATGATAGAAAGAAGAATGCTGGAGGACCAGATGGTCATCAAGGAGCAGCACTGCATGCCATCTTTTCTAATTTTATCATTGTTTCAATATTTGCAAAACTGCAAATTTTATATATATTTGAGTTGATTTCAGTTGCACTTAAATTCTCTCATCTCTAGCATTCACTCAGCTTCAATAGAAGATACATATGTTCCATTATTCATATTAAAAAATGAGTTTAGGCACAAAAGAACAAAAAGATATACATCACCCAAGACTTAAATTTTAATATAATAATTTTTTCTAGCATCAACATTTAGGGTGGAAGACCCTGCACAGGATTGGGCCTTCAATTTTTACCAAACAAAATTAGTTTTTGTTCTGTGCATCTGTGTACATAGGAATTTTTTTGGGAATGTCTACTGGAAAGAGTCTCCACAGTAGGATGCTATGAAGGATTAGGTCCCCTGCATTGGGCAGGGCACAAAGGGAAAAATCGTTGGCATTCCATTAGTGCAAAGTTCTCATTTTTTTTATAAATATTTAATGATTTTATTGTCAGTTGAAGTTCCTTTTTAGAAAACTGGGCATCACCCTCAAGGTCCATGTTACATGATGCATGATGTAGAGGATTGGAGGAGCATTAGAAGGTGGATTTGGAGGGTGATATTGAATTGGCACAATCAGGGGAAAAGGCAGACAGTCAAAGTGAAAATTATAACATCAATGATGATGCTGGGCATGATGACCAACTTTTTCAGTAAGGCCAGGGTCACACTGGCGAGGAATACAGCCGAGTGAGAGGCGCTAAAAGCGCGCATTACACACGGACCAGTGATTCTCTATGGGGTCACTCGCACCAGCCGTATATTTCTCATCCGTATTCTACGGTCCGTGCTAATCGCAGCATGCTGCGATTGTCAGCGTACTACGGCCGTCGTACGCCAATGCAAGTCTATGGGTGCGCAAAAAATACGGATTACACACGGACCACACATGTGACTTGCGAGAAATACGCACCAGGTGTCTTTTAGCAATGCCGACAATTCAGTGCGCTATACAGTAAACTCACACTGACAGGTTCAATAAAGAAATGAAAGAATAGATATAGACACATAGAATACATATATATATATATATATATATATATATATATATATATATATATATATACATTCTATGTGTCTATATCTATTCTTTGGTTTCTGTTAGAAACCCTGTCATAGGACTCCATTATATGTCCATTTTGCAAGCCTGCGAGAAAATCTCGCCATACGGATGCCATACGGATTACATACGGATGCTTACATGCGCAAAATACGCGACCACACCTTGATTACGGATGACATACGGAGCACTGTTTAGGGGCCATTCATCCGTATTACGCATGTAAAATACTGACCGTTTTTTGCGTCGGTTAGTGTGACCCCGGCCTAAGGTGCAGAAACTGAACTATCAGGGACCTTGGTGGTGATGCATGGTAAGCTGTTTGCTGGACTGCTTGTGGGGTCACAGGCTTATTATCACAGGTATTATAACAGGTTTTATTAGGCAAAACGATGACTGTTGGATAGACATACTTTTTAGACTCCAGCTTTGAAAGCAAAATTGAAGATTTTTTTTTTATAGCTTTGGAATGAGAGCAAAAATTGGCACATTACCAATAATAAACACTCTAATTAAAGCTTTTGGAGAGAGAATGGTTGACCAGAAGATATCGCTCTGCACCCTGCAGAGCCAACCCTCCTTCACATTTGCCAGTACTCGATATGCAAAATGTTGCTGAGGCTTCGCCAACCTGCGGTTTTCAGCAGAGACTCACTGATTGAATAGCCAGACTTACTTGTACCTAGAGTGTATATTTTCCTAGGCAGATAATCTGAGGCCCAATCTCATGGAATTCTGGCTCAACACATTGGACCAGTGGTAAAAACTAACCAAGTTTGCTATTGGCATACCTTAATGTAAGGCCTACAGTGTGCTGTCAGAGAGAGTATTCAATGCTGTTGCTGGCTTTTTCACATCCAAGTGACCCAGAATAATCTACTATAGGGAGGAAAATCATACATTTTTTAAAATGAATCAGGCATGGATCAGTGCCAACTTGTATTCACCTATGGCTTGATCAGCCATACTATCTGCCTGCTTGTCCACTGTTTGTCTTCTTCACTGTTCTTTTGCTGCCACTGTCGATGTCCCATGCTCAGTTTGTCATCTACCCCTTGTCCATCTTGTCATAGACATCTTTATTGACCTGTCATATTTTTCTACCATTACCACAGCACAGCCACCCATTGCTTGGGTAGATACTATATTTTATAGCTCTTGTGAAATAGCTATTACTTCTTTATTTAGCAAAGAAAAAATATTGATAATAACCATTGGATAATTTGTGTAACACACCATGTGAAAATCATACTTTTTTACCTTTGTACCACCTGTATATCTAACTGTAAAAAATGGATAATTTTTGGACCATTTTAATATTTTAAGAAGCTTAGAATGTTTGTTACTTTAGTATTGTTAAATGGGTTGTTGGCTACTATTAGTTCCCATCAGTCAGTTGGACATTACTATGGTTGTGCTTGCATGAAAAAAGTTTTCCCATTAAGTTTTATATTTATTAAATGTGTGTATACAGTATATGCATGTGGTTCTCTCCACTACAGCAATACCATACATGTGGACATTAGTTGCTGTTTGGACACACTGCAAGGCTCAGAGGGGAGGGAGAGTAATTTGGCTTTATGAGACAATTTTTCAAGATTGGCTTTTTGAGACTCATTTCACTCTTGCAAAATCTTAGTGCTACAATACTAGTAAATTGGAAGCCACCAAGAAGTGGCCCCCATATAGGAAGTACACCTATAAGGCTATTTATCGCAGGATATAATAAATAAATATTAGTTTTATTTCGGAGTTTAATTAAACTTTTGGAGATACTTCTGTGAAAGGAATGGAAAAAAATGGCAACCCCAACACAATTTTTTAAGTTTCACTTTTACAGAATTCATAGTGCAGTATAACTTTTTTTTCCTTGATTAGTGCAATTATGGTGATACAAAATGTACATCTTGTATTTTACAAATTTCTCTTGCAAAAAAAAAAATGTTTTTATGTTATTGTAACTTAATATACCCATGACGTTTTACTTCTCTGTTGATAGAGTGACATGAGGGACTCATTTTTTGTGGATGAGTTCATGTTTTCATTCCTACCATTCAGAGAAATGTAAGACTATGTGCACACATATTTTCAGGCTTATTCTATCCAAAATCCACCTGAAAAAAGCACAACATAAAATCAACATAATGCAGAGCAATGTAAAAATGACATTGCTGCTCACATGATCTGTCTCATATTACTTTGTGTAATCACTTTAGGGTTTTTTCGGGTTGCTTCTACTTCAAAGCTAGCTGCTCTCTGTACTTTCCAGTACAGAGCAAAAGACACTGAAGATGGACTCACCTCAAAAACAACACTAATACAGCCAGCATGGCAAAACATTCACTGGCATTTTTCTGAAGTTGCTGACATCTGAAAGACACTATGTCCACATAGCCTAAAAGTGGTGGGGTTACATCTGCAACTAGTTTGTATGTTCTCCTGGTGTTTGCGTGGGTTTCCTCCGGGTACTCCGGTTTCCTCCCACATTCCAAAGACATACTGATAGGGATTCTAGATTGTGAGCCCCATCAGGGACGAGCCAAAATCAAATACCAATACCGTATTGGTGGCTCGGTGGATAGCACTGCAGCCTTGCAGCGCTGGAGTCCTGGGTTCGAATCGCACCAAGGACAACATCTGCAAGGAGTTTGTATGTTCTCCCCGTGTTTGCGTTGGTTTCCTCCAGGTACTCCAGTTTCCTCCCACATTCCAAAGACATACTAATATAGCGAATTTAGATTGTGAGCCCCATCAGGGACAGTGATTATAATGTGTGCAAACTGTAAATCGCTGCGGAATATGTTAGCGCTATATAAAAAAAAATAAAGATTATTATTATTATTGTTGGGAGGGAGACAGGATTAACAAAAATCAGTGATTCTACTATGTTTCTTTTTTGCAGTAACTTTATTCTGTGAGGCAATACTATAAGAGAGATGCTAAACATCCATTTAACCCAATAAATACACGTTACTACATGTGTTTTTTTGTCACCATATTCAAAAAAGTATAACCTTTTTACTTTTGCATTGTTGGACCTGAATGTGAACTTGTTTTTTGGAGGAGGATCTCTTATTTTGATAACATCCTTTAAATTTCTCTCATATCATTCTTTTGGATTTATGCAGTAGTCCTTTTAAAAAATCCATAAAGAGTGATGTTACATTGAGTTATAAAGAAAGCAGAAGATACAAAACTTATAAGCACAATGTAAAGTTACTGTTATTCTTTGCATTTTGGCAAGGAATGAATGATTTACAGCAACTGTCATAGTGACAGACCTACACACAATTTTTCATGTTTGTTAATACTGGATCATTTTTCTAGGACCCAGACATGTCAGGCGCTGGCATAGAATATAAGATTTAAATAAGTAAGAATAGTACAAAAGAATATCCTTAATGCACCATGCATTGCACAGTCCAGTGGACAGGTAAATGTTTTGCACATGTTTTAATATTTTGAAAAGAAATGCAAATATTTAATGGAACAGAACGTAACAAAGTGTAATGAAATATACAAAATATTTTTGGGATTACAATACAATATACAGATATTTGAATATTCCACTTTTGAAAAATGAGAAATTGTAATATAGAAACTTTGAAACTAATTAAAATACTATTATTTACTTATTAACATAATTTCCCGGCTATATGTTAAAAAATAAACATATTGGGTCCAGTTCATTATTTGTGTTTTTCAGGTCACATTTCTTTTTTGACTTGATGTTTTTTTTTTATATTAGTGACAAATATTAGTGCCTGATCCAGATGTTAGTCAGATCTATGCATCTTTCAAATAACATCTTTCAAAGTACATCTTTTTAAGTATAATATTTTGAATTAGACTTGAATTGGACAGGAATCGATTGTAAGGTAATGGGATAGAAAACTACTACAATGTTTCCATTTCTTTTCACTTTCACCCCCATACTACTTTCTTTCTTACTATCTCCTGTAATCCCTCCACCTAGTAAGAAACTAGTCATATCTCCCTCCATCCTCCCCAGCCTTCTCACCTCGTCCTCACAACTGTTCCTCCACATACAGTCCTTTTTCTCCAGACACACACATCATGTCCTATCCTGCTCCCACCTTCTAACGCTCTGTCTGCTGGCGACATATCCCTAACTCCTGGCCATCCTCAACACATCCCCACACTCATTTTTAACACCCTTCCATGATTCTCTACATGTTTTCACAACCATGATAACCTCTTACCCTTTCATTCAGCCCCCACTCCCCCAATCCCCCTACCTGGAGCACTATGAAATGCATGCTCTGTCTGCAACAAACTGCCATATATCCATGACCTCTTTATCACTAACAAACTCTCCTTCCTTGGCATCACTGAAACCTGGAACACCCCCTCTGACTCAGGCTCTCCAGCTGCACTTTCCTATGGTGGATTCAATCTCTCTCACACCCCTCGCCCCAGCAACAATCGTGGTGGAGGAGTTGACTTGCTCCTGTCCGATACCTGCTCATTTACCCCAATTCCTCCACCACCCTCTGCTATTCTTCCCTCGTTTGAGGTGCACTCCGTCTGCATCTACTCCCCCTCCAAACTCCAGTTGGCTGTCATCTACCGCCCCCCAGAACTAGCCATATCCACCTTTGTCCACCACTTCAGCACCTGGCTACAACATTTCCTTTCTGCTGACATTGCCACTATCAACATGGGTGACTTCAACATCCCCATCGACACTTCCAGCTCATCTACCTCTAAACTTTTATCACTGACTGCCTCCTTTGGCCTCACTCAATGGTCCTCTGCGGCCACTCACAAAGATGACCACATACTGGACCTTATCTTCACCCACCTCTGTTCCCTTACTAATCTCACTAACTCCCCCTCCCCCTGTATGACCACAACCTACTGACATTCTCTTCCCTCTCTTCTCCTGGTGCGCAACCCCCACTCCACAAACTCACTCACCCTCGCAGAAATCTCAAACACCTCAATTTGCACTCACTCTCTGAGTCCCTTCTCCCTCTTACAGATATAGCTTCCTTACATTACAATGATGCTGCTGACACTTTTTAAAACACCACAATAAGAGCAACACTCAATTCGGCACCCCCTCACGCACACCAAAACTCGTACAATCAACAGGCAACCCTGGCTGACCAGCCTGACCAAAGAACTGAGATGGGCTTCCAGGATTGCTGAGCTGAGATGGAAGAGATTGTTTTCTGCTTAGCACTTTTTCGCATAAAAGCAGTCCCTTGCCAGCTTCAAGTCCACGCTCAATGCAGCATAACAAGCTTTCTTCTCTCATATCCTCCCTGTCTCACAACACTAAACAGCTTTTCAAAACTTTCAATTCTCTACTCTGTCCCCCAGCACCTCCTCACTCTCCTCTCATTTCTGCTGAAGATTTTGTCTCTGTCTTTAACCAGAAAATCGATAACATCAGAGAAAGCTTTGGCCTGCAGTCCCCAATGCCCCTCCTCTTAATTGATCAGCCCTGTACTTCCAAAACCAGCATCTCCAACATGACAGAAGATCAGCTCTCCACCCGTTCTGTCAAGATCACATCTCACCACTTGAACAATTGACCCACTCCCGCCCCACCTCATCCCTAACCTTGCCACAGTCTTCATCCCAACCCTAACTCACCTCTTCAACCTTTCACTTACAATTGGTGTCTTCCCCTCACCCTTCAAACATGACTCAATCACACTCTTCCTCAAAAAGCCCTCCCTTGACCCATCTTCTGTGTCTAGCTATCACCCAATATCACTTCTCCCTTAAACCTCAAAACTACTGGAACAGCAGGTCCATCTTGAACTGTCCTCTCACCTCTCCTCCTGCTCCCTCTTTGACCACTTACAATCTGGCTTCTGACTGCATCACTCAACTGAAACCGCCCTCACCAATGACCTACTAACCACAAAGGACAAGCAACGCTACTCTGTCCTCCTCCTCCTGGGCCTATCTTCTGCCTTTGACACTGTAGACCATTCCCTCTTGTTACAGATTCTCTCATTTCTTGGCATCACAGATTTGACCCTATCCTTGATCTCGTCATATCTAAAAGACCGGATATTCCCTCTCTCACACCACCTCCGCACCTTGCCCCCTGTCTGTCTGTTTTCCACAAGGCTCAGGTCTAGGACCCTTACTCTTTTCCATCTACACCTTTGGCCTGGGACATCTCATAGAATCACCTGGTTTGCAGTATCATCTCTATTCCCATCTACCTATCTGGACCCGACATCACCTCCTTACTGACCAAAATCCCACACTGTCTGTCCACTATTTCATCTTTCTTTTCTGCTCACTTTCTAAAGCTGAACATGGACAAAAAAGAATTCATCATATTTCCTCATCTCACTCTACCCCTCCACCAGGCCTAGCCATCAACGTCAATGGCTGCTCACTTTCCCAAGTCCTACATGCTTGGTGCCTCGGGGTGAACCTTGAGTCTGCACTCTCTTTCAATCCCACATCCAAGCCCTTGCCACCTCCTGCCGATTTCAACTCCAATAATATTTCCGGGATCTGTACATTCGCTGACTAAGAAACTGCAAAAACGCTTGTGCACGAACTCATCATCTCCTGCCTCGACTATTGCAACCTCCTACTCTCTGGCCTCCCCTCTAGCACTCTTGCCCCACTGCGATCTATCCTAAACTCTGTATGAGTGGAGGGGGATTTAGGAGCTAGAGTTCCTTCACATCTGGCTGATGCTGGCTATATTAGAAAACGGGTATCTGTTTTTAACATTTTGGGCTACTGCTGTTAATCATTTAAGTGCTGCTGTGAATTTCTGACAGTGGCATTGAAATAGAATGTGCACTGGTGCTGGAATGTATCTGCTCTCATTGGCCCCTGTCTTAGACATTTTGGTACTCCTTTTCAGTGGAGACCATGATTTTTACTATATACTGCAATATTTTTCAATATTACTATACATTCTTACAGTCTTATAGTCCACATGTACCTATAGTGCAGTGGGTATGTGAGGAGCTGCAGTGGCAAAGGAGCGGATCACAGAAGGAAGGAGCTGGCTGCTGCAGCTAGCTTGTATTCATGCAGTTAGAGAATGAATATTAACTGCTTCCTACACCCTTTGTCCCTCCCACCTCTATGCACTGAAGCTGGCCCTGAGAGGTGGGCAGGACTATGGGAGTAGAGAGCAGTGAATATACATTCTCTTTAAGTGTTACCAGGGATCATGTGTTTTTGCTCTTAAAGAGAATGAATATCCACACTCCCATAAAACGACCCACCTCTTTGCGTTGAAGCTGGCTCCAAGATGTGGGCAGAACTATGGGAGTCCTGTTAGCTGAACCAGCCCGCTTACTGCAAATTAATATTCACTGTTCTACACTCCCAGATTCAAGGTGATAGGAACTGAAGGAGTTAAATTGAGTTCTGTCTATGTTGCATTTTCTTGTTGAAAACTTATCTTTTCTGTTCCCTTGTGAACCAAGGTCAAATACTCCTGCTTTTTAGCCTATATGACTTTCTTTGTAGAAAACAAGTTGTAAAATCATTTTATACTGCGCATGACTGTAAATGTCTAAATTCTTTGCTATAAAAGATGGAAGCCTAACTGATAAGCCAGAGGCGTCTTGGCAGGCATCCCGAGTTGTATCACACAGTTTGTGTCTGTGTTATTCTTCTCGACGGGATAATTAATTAGAGACATATGGTGCCTACACCCAAGAACATCGGTCCTTTGGATGAAAGAGGTATCTGAGGGATCCCGACAGTTTCCTGGCGCCGTGAACAGGGACCCGAAATAGGCACCTCTCCAAGACTACCCGACCTCCGGACCACACCGGTTATTGATGATATTGTGAACAGCAGACCTAAACAGCTGGCCAGGTAAGAGAACATTTTTCTCTTTTCTGCTCTTCATAATATATCATTTTAACTAAGGTCCGTATCAAGGGGAATCTAGTAGAGGAGGGGGCCGTAAAATCGGGTCTGTATAAGAACTCTGAGGAAATCGGGTGTGACACGCATATGTACCTTTTACTCGAATGAGAGGTTGTTGCAGATTCTGCCTGTGTACTGCTATCTTTAGGAGAAGAACTGATGCAAATCATAACGGGTATGGTGATTGGACATTTGCAGGGACAATCCCAGACACAAACATAAGAAAGTTTCATTATGTCAAAAAGGGAGAACAGTGGTGGATATTGTTAGCATTAAATACACATATCCCATTGAGTAACACGTTGAGAGGTCAGACATTACTGAACCTAAGACTAGGTGAACAGTTCATACTACAAAGCCCGGACGGACAAGTTTTTCACAATAGACGGTTCCGTGTTAGGAATCGAGGAGGTTGTTGAGTGACTACTTTGATTTGAAAGGTTGTGTGAAGTAGAAAAATAAGCTGCACAGTAGGTATTCGTTCAAAGAGTGGTGATATTGCCTAACTGGGTTATGTGACAGCGTCCTTTCGGGGAGGTCACCACCTAAGCTTAAATCAACACCCTTTATGAATAAACCTTGTGACAGATAAGAGTGTGACTGAATGAGCACAGGACCACGAAATGAGCCTGTGACAAGATATGACTGAAGAACCCCGATAGATGGATACTTTGTTCACAATCCTGTGTGTTGTGGGAGTGTTTCTGTTCGGATGTTATATAGCATATAAGTACACGAAACACGTAGTACAATGAGGAACAGACACCCCATTTAGCCTGTTAGCACCTTAGGAAGAAGGTAACGAGGTATAGTAGAGCCTAGTCTTGAGCTTACCCAATACACCACCTAAGGAAGGGAGGATTAACAGGAAGAAACAAGAGAAACAGGATAAAGAAATGGGGAACAGTCAGGGAAAGACACCTGAGGAGGGAAATTGGTTATGTGACATAATTGAGGATAGATATGGAAGAAGTGCAGCAAGGGACCTAGAAAAGGTATTAAAGAAATTCAAGGTAGAAGGGAAAGAGGCTTTGAATGAGGATAAATGGAAGGAGATAAAAGACACGAAATCAGGAAAAATTGCAGATGCGGGATGGGGAGAACAGGTTGAAGCATGTTTAAAGTGTTCACAAGTTGCTCAGAGGGAAAAGTGGGCATATAACGAGAAGACAGGGAAATGGATACGTCCAAAGAAGGTCAAAATGACAGATGACCCAGTGGAGAAAATGCATGAGCCTGCACCCTATCCAGCCCCTTTGTCAGTGCCACCATCAGTACCTATGGCTCCTCCACCACCGGCTAAACTGTACCCAGAGTCACCAACAACTGTTGAGCCACCTAGTAGCAGTAATGAACCTGGATGGGTTTGTAGTAATTGTGGCCAACAAAATCCTAGTTGGAGGGAGAATTGTCTTGCCTGTGGTGCACCCAGATATCATGCGCCCAGCATGTTAGCCCCTGTTAGAACACAAAGCAGACCTTTCAGGGAGGTTACACCAAATGGGGACTACGTCCCAAGACAGATAGTGTACCATCATTACCAGCCTTGGACTGCAACTGAATGTATGGCTTTGTTGTCCAATGCCCCTGACCCGATTATCAATCCAGCCCGATTTGCTGCTTATACAAGACAGGTGTTGATGGTACACAGGGGTACTTGGAATGATGGGGAAGATATGCTTAGATTAAAACTATCTTTGCCACTCCAACACGAGCTCTGGCAGGCTTTGATAGTTAGAAAGCCAGCAGACGATGCAGCAGACAACCCTCGCACACAGGCATCGGTTGAAATATTCCTAGAAGTTCTCGACATCTTCATGGGAGACAAACAAAAACAGCAAGGTTCACAGACGGCTGTCTCACAACAACCTGGACAAACAGTAGCTGATTTTTATCAGACATTAGAAATGGGATTTAGCGATGAGGGACTAGACCTCACCAACCCAGGGGTGCAGAGACTGCTTGCTAAGTCCTTCATAGATGGGTTAACGCCAGAAATAAAATTGAGGTTGAAAAATTGTACTCCCGATTGGAGGTCAGCAGACAACGCCCATGGTCTAAAGCAGAGAGCAATGGGAATTGAAATGGATTTGCGAGAAAGCAAAAGAGAAAAAGGGAAAGTGTGTCTTACACTAGATTTAGAAGAACCAGAAAGGAGATCAAGGAAAAGAACTTTTACTTGCCATTACTGTAAGAAACCCGGTCATTTCCAGAGAGATTGCCGTAAGAGAAAAGCGGATAGGGAATCTCAGTCTAGAAGGGAGGAATCTACTGACTGACTAGATGCAATTAGAATGAAACTCGATTCTAGGGAACCAGTAGTTAAAATTCAAGTCAATGGGAAAAAGGTACCCTTTCTAGTAGACACCGGAGCAACCTCTTCGGTGGTCAATGACAAGGTAATAACTCCAGATCTCCTTTCAGAATACTCAACCTTTGTCTCAGGATTCAGTGGACAGTCTAGCCTAATTCCTTTTAGTAAACCCTTACCAGTCAAGATAGGACCTAAAATGTTCCTGAATAAGTTTTTGTTTGTCAAAAGAGCACCAATTTGTTTATTGGGAGTAGATGTACTAAAGAAACTGCAGGCAGATATTAAATTTGCAGAAGATGGTACGGTACATCTTACTATCCCAGATAAAGATGAGGATGCTCTTGAGGCTTGCATGATAATTCAAGCTCTCGAGTCACAAAGTCCTGATGACACCGCATCACAACCGTGGGATCCAGCCCTAGATAAATTGCCTGACACCTTATGGGCAAAAGGGAATGCGGATATTGGTTTACTTCCCGTATCCCCGGTTGTGGTGGAGGTACCCGTGGACACAAGGTTGCCTCAGCTGCGGCAGTATCCCATTAGTGCCCAACAAGAGGCTGCCATTGAAGCACAGGTCACTGATCTTGTAAACAATGGAGCATTGGTAGTAATTAAATCACAAGCTAATACACCATTGTTTCCTGTCAAAAAGAAAGGAGGATCAGGTGACGCTCCAAAATACCGCATGGTACATGATCTGAGAGAAATAAATAAAATCCTTGTCCCTCTGACACCAGTGGTGCCTAACCCGCACACGCTATTGGCAAAAATCCCTAGTCAATCGAAATGTTTTTCAGTAATTGATTTGTCAAACGCATTCTTCTCAGTACCTCTTCACAAAAACTGTTGGCACTTATTTGCTTTTACGTTTAAAGGCAAACAATATGCCTGGACCAGACTGCCACAGGGCATGCAGCATTCACCCACATTGTACACGCAAGCATTGCAGTCTGTGTTGGCTGGCTGGCCACACCCACCTGATATTGTGCTCTTACAATATGTGGATGACCTGTTACTTTGTGCACCTGATGAGACTAACTGTAAAATCCATACATTGTCACTATTGATGTTCTTATCAGAGAACGGATGTAAGGTCAACAGAGAGAAATTACAGTTTTGTCAACCGAAAGTCATATTTTTGGGACATTGCCTATCTCATGGTACCCGACACCTAAGTAGTGACAGAATTATAATTGTGCAACAGATGAAAGAACCAAAAACTCAAACAGTTGAGAGCATTTTTGGGCTTAGTTTCTTCCTGTCGCCAATGGGTCATACATGCTAGTGAATACATGCAGCCACTGTATGATTGCATCAACACAACACCTTTCCAATTGACTGATATTGCACGGATCTCATTTCAGTACTTAAAGAAGGCCATAGTGTCAGCTCCAGCATTAGGTATACCTAATTATGATATACCTTTTCAACTTACGGCCGCTGAAATTAGAGGACATGCAACTGGCATTCTGACACAGAAACATGACAAAAAGAATAGACCCCTTGCATACTATTCTGCCAAATTAGACTCTGTAGCACAAGGAACACCATCCTGTGTCAGAGCAGTTTCTGCAATTGCATTACTACTTGACAAGGTTTCTGATATTGTATTGGACAACCCACTAACTGTCTGCACCACACATGATATATACGGTATCCTGAATCAGGTTTCTGCTAAACATATTTCTATGGCCAGACAACTCAGACTACAATGTGCCTTGCTTATGCCACCTAATGTTACGTTCACCAAAACTCAGAATCTGAATTTGGCTACACTGTTGCCAATTGCGGATTCTGAAGGGGGGATAGATGAGGTAAGAGAGGAACAATTGTCACTTTCTTTTGAACCCCCACACGAAGTTGAACATGAACATGACTGCATAGAACTGATGCAACAAGAAGTTGTTGGCTTGCCCAATGTCACTGACACACCATTACTAAATCCAGATTTTGTACTTTTTGTGGATGGCAGCAGATATGCCGATTAAACTGGAAAATTCCACACAGGATATGCTGTGGTGTCACCACATGAGATTATTGTAGCAAAGGCACTTCCACCCCATATGTCCGCTCAGGAAGCTGAGCTAACAGCTCTGAATGAAGCATTAAAACTTTCCAAAGGAAAAACAGCAAATATCTACACTGACTCAAGATATGCCTTTGGAATAGTACATGATTTTGGGGTTTTGTGGCGCACAAGGGGTTTCATGACAGCAGCAGGAACACCCATAAAACATGCCACACTGATCAGAGAAATCCTCGGGAATGTAGCCCAGACACTGGAGGTGGCCATTATGAGGGTGCCAGCACACACCAGAAAAGACAACATGGAAGCAAAAGGCAATGAGAAAGCAGACCAGGCGGCGAAGCAAGCTGCTTTGGGAACTCCAGAAAAGGTAAACATAGTGCAACAGGATGCATCAGGATTGTTTGCAGACTTACAAAAGTTCCAAGAAGACTCCGCCCAGACAGACAAGGAAACTTGGGAAAAGATGGGTGCCGAAAAAACGGACAGAATGTGGAAGAGAGATCAGAAGTACTGTTTGCCTAGGGTTTTATATCCGAGGATGGCAGAAGCAGTTCATCTTCCAACTCACATGTCCGCCAATGGAATGACACGCCTAGTCACGAACGTTTGGATTGCTCCTGGGTTTGGGAAGATGGCGCAGCTACACTGTACCACCTGCCCCATATGCCTAGCACACAATCCCGGACAAGTAGTGAAGACTCCACGGAAACACAGTCCTAGGCCGTTATATCCTTTCCAGAGACTACAAATTGACTACATTCAACTTCCCAAAAGTGGACCATATGAATATGTTCTGGTGTGTGTTGACATGTTCTCTGGATGGCCAGAAGCCTACCCAGTGAAAACGGCTACAGCTCGAACCACTGCAAAGAAGTTAGTGATGGAACTAGTACCACGATTTGGTGTACCTGAAACAATTGAATCAGACAGAGGCACACATTTTACTGCTGAGGTAATGCAAAATGTCATGCAAATGATAGGTGTAGAACAAGCATTTCATACACCCTACCACCCACAGAGTTCAGGGAAGGTAGAGAGAATGAACGGGACACTAAAATTGAAAATACAGAAAACCATGGAACAGACCCATAGACCATGGCCAGAGTGTCTCCCATTAGCATTATTCTCAGTAAGGTATACACCCACGGGGAAAACTAAACTGTCACCCTTCGAGATATTGTTTGGAAGACCACCAAACACAGGGTTGTACTACCCACAGCTTTTAACACTTAATGTGGATGGTTTGACTAGTTACGTAATCCAGTTACAAAAGCATTTAACTCAAATGCATTTTCTAGATTTTTCTTCCATTCCAGATCCGGATAGTGTGGAAGGAACACACTGCCTGCAACCAGGTGATTACGTATATGTCAAGAAACACTCCAGAAAGACGCTTGAACCCCGATACCAAGGTCCTTATCAAGTACTCTTGACAACGCCCACCTCTGTCAAGTTAGAAGGACGACCGACCTGGATCCACGCATCACATTGCAAACTAGCCACAGGGGTTAAAAACACATAAAAGAGCATAATGCTTTGGTTTGGTTTTACATCTTCTATATTAATGATAGTAGCTGCGTGGGACAGTTTAAATTCTCCAATGCCCTTGAATAATAAGTTTATACAACATCATGAAAAATTACTGAATGATTGGTCAAAAGACACTCAATCTCCAGCAGATTGCTGGATCTGCACACATTCACCAGTATCAGCCACTAGTATTCCGTTCCTTGCTATTCCTGTGCCACCCGAGGAATTATTTGCCTGGACCAATTGCTTTGATACACTTGCTAATAATGCCACAAAAAATGTGAAGTTATGGAACACAACTGTTGGTATACCAATTGTGGGATGGGTAGGATACCCTTGGTGGCAGGGTAACCTTTCAGGAAGTAGTACACACCTTCAATATTTGGCATATAAAGGAGGAATTTGGGTACCCAGGAATAGAACCCGACTAATCTACCTGGGGCAAATTCCAATGTATGGCCTACAAATTAGTTTTAGTGTAACTTCTCACTCTACTGACGCCTTTAAGCCAATACTGCTAGAAAGAAGGTTGCATAATACGTCCTGGGAGTATTCCAATTTATTTCCCCAGGGCAATAATGAAACTTGTTTTAATATTTCAGGTAATATACCTTGCAACGAGTCATCTGGATATGAGAAAGGAACTCCCACCTGTGGAAATCCCGATGTAGGGTATTGTAGCCCTTTAGGACAACTTCCAAATTGGTGTATGCTTCAAAATGTATCTGCGTACATAGATTTAGTCCATAGACTGGTATTACAACATTCAGCCTTATGGGATTTACCTAGTGATATGTTCTGGGTATGTGGAGACAATGCATATAAATGGTTGCCAGTAGGGGTAAGAGGTACTTGTACTCTGGGACGTTTAACTCCGGCTACCTTTATCATTCCAAACCAACAATTGGATACACAGGCTATACCCAAACATACATTGTACAAAAGAGCAGCAGATAATACGCCTCGTCCTTCTGGGAGACCACATATAGTGCAGATGAGTGTGGCTAATAAAATTGTTAGTTCTATTTTTATTTATCCTATGATTACTCAAATGTGGGATAAATTGGTCAGGGCTACAGATTACTTAGATGACCAAATATGGGATATACTGGATATACTGAACACCACTGTTGCTGTCCAAAATCAGCTTATCATAATAAGCATACCATAGTACTAGATTATTTAACTGCAGCGCAAGGAGGTATGTGTCAAGTCATCGGACCAGCTTGCTGTCATTATATAGATCCCAACAGTACTTTAAAGTTAAGATTAAAAATAGAAAATGTTCAAAGACTTAGAGATCAGTACAATAAAGACAATGATCATACTAAGGACAGTTGGTGGTAAGACACCTTTTCTTTTCTTAATCCAGCTAATTGGTTTAAGGGTATTGGAGGCTGGATAGCTGGGATTATACTAAGTCTATTGCGTATTGTAGTTTGTCTCCTTGTAATATATGTATTTCTGAAACTTGTTTTTTGGTGTTTTTCTATATGTAAGAAAAAATACAGAAACAGATGAGAAAGATAAGTTAATGACAGAACATATACCAAAGTTAATAATTGTTTTCTTTAAGTTTTAGGTTGACATCTCATTTCTGACATGAAGGAGCGTACTCTTGTGATGACAGACGTGGCCTTAGTAACTGGGGGATGGAGAGGGTAAAAGAAGATACCTGTCTCCCTCGGGCAACCCGTCGGCCTGGGATAGCACCTGGTGAATAGGGCACTATCAGCTGTCTTTGCAGGATCCAGTGTTCCAGATTGTGAAGAATAAAGATGTCAAAGGGGGGAATGATAGGAACTGAAGGAGTTAAATTGAGTTCTGTCTATGTTGCATTTTCTTGTTGAAAACTTATCTTTTCTGTTCCCTTGTGAACCAAGGTCAAATACTCCTGCTTTTTAGCCTATATGACTTTCTTTGTAGAAAACAAGTTGTGAAATCATTTTATACTGCGCATGACTGTAAATGTCTAAATTCTTTGCTATAAAAGATGGAAGCCTAACTGATAAGCCAGAGGTGTCTTGGCAGACATCCCGAGTTGTATCATACAGCTTGTGTCTGTGTTATTCTTCTCGACGGGATAATTAATTAGAGACATATGGTGCCTACACCCAAGAACATCGGTCCTTTGGATGAAAGAGGTAACTGAGGGATCCCGACAAAGGGCATGGAAAAAAGTGAATATTCCGACAGCTGACCTCGGTGTGTGGGGCGTATGGCAGTGACATCATGTGCTGCTTACATGCTGAAATCAGCTGCCTGCATCCGAACAGGATGCCGTGCTGCAGGGGGAAGGTAAATAGAATTGCTTATTTTTTAAGTGTTCGGCATTATAGGGGCCATGTATACCAGTATGGGGATGGGGGCCATGAATACCACAATGGGAATAGGGGTCATGTATACCAGGATTGGGATGGAAGCCATGTATACCAGGATGGGCATGGGAGCCATGTATACCAGGATGGGGATGGGTGCCATTTATGTCAGGATGGGGTCCATGTATAACAGGATTAAGGGTCATGAATACCAGGATGGGGAAGAGGAGCCATGTATACCTGGATGGGGGGACATGTATACCAGGATGGGGGCTATGTATACCAGGATGGGGCTATGTAAACCAGGATGAAGGGCTATATATACCAGGATGGGTTGCCATATATACCTGGATAGGGGGCCATGTGTACCTAGATGGGGCCCATGTATACCAATATGGGGGCCATGCATACCTGGAAGGGGACCATGTATATCTGAAAGGTGACATATATACCAAGATGGGGATCATATAAACCTGGATGGGAGATATACAGTATATCAGGATGGGGGGCATATATACCAGGATGAGGATCACATATACCAGGATGGGACAAATTAGCAGTGATTTGGGGGACATTACCCCTATAACAGTTTCATCAGCAGATCCCACCCATAACAGTGCATCATGGCCACATTTTCTTTGCTTCATTTTTTCTATTTTCCTCCTCTAAAACCTAGGCGCACCTTATAGTTCGAAAAAACAGTCTGTGTATATAAACAATGGGGAAAATTCTTGAGGAGATCATTTGCTTATTCCCAGTGCCTTCTGGGATAAGTGAAGAGTCTCCGCGAGCTCAACGATCACTGGGTTTTGGCTGTTGCAGCTGAAAAGAGGAAATCGGAAAGCCAGGGGAAGAGTCTTGAGGAGATCATTTGCATATTCCCAGTGCCTTCTGGGATAAGTGAAGAGTCTCCGCGAGCTCAACGATCACTGGGTTTTGGCTGTTGCAGCTGAAAAGAGGAAATCGGAAAGCCAGGGGAATTTTGGCTCATCTTTCATCGTTTTTAAGAAATCTCAATATGGAAGAGGCCAGGAGCCATTTGGTGAGCTGCATTTCTTGCTACATGTTCACAGACTTACCAGTGGAAAAGCCAAACTTCACATGCCACAAATGCAAGCTTGTGTCCCTGTTGGAGGAAAAGTTGCAAAGTCTCGAAGAGAGGTTAGCTACGTTGAAGATCATTAAGGAAGGTGAAGAGTTCTTGGACAGAGCAGAATTATCTCTTCATGTTACAGAAAGAGAAGAAATTCGAAGTGCACCTGAAGAAACAGAGGAATGGAGACATGTGACCCAGAGAAGCAGGAGGATCGGGAGGCAGTCAGCGCCCATACTCCTCAGGAACCAGTACCAGACTCTCACGCAGGAAACCAATGAAGAAATACATCAGGATAAGACTTTGCCCACAAACAGCAACCTTGTACGCCTTCAGAGTCCTCCTGGATGGAGAAAGAAAAATGTTGTGAAGAAGAAACGGAGAATGGTGGTCATGGGGGATTCCCTATTGAGAGGAACAGAGGCCGCTATCTGCAGACCGGATATAACTTCAAGAGATATGTGTTGTCTTCCAGGTGCAAAAATTAAAGATGTGTCTGACAGGATATCAGGACTCTTCAGACCTACAGATGACTACCCATTCCTGCTACTACATGTGGGGACAAACGACACCGCAAGAAACGACCTGGAAACCATCTGCAGAGACTTTGAAGACTTAGGCAAGAAAGTGAAAGAACTGGGAGCGCAGGTGGTCTTCTCTTCCATCCTCCCAGTGGATGGCCATGGAACAAGGAGGTGGAATAAGATTCTGCAGGTGAACAACTGGCTACGTCAATGGTGCCATCAGCAACGATTTGGATTTCTGGATCACGGAGTGAGTTACCTTTACGATGGACTACTTGCTAGAGATGGGGTGCACCTTACGAAGACTGGAAAACATGTATTTGGAAGTCGTCTTGCTACACTTGTAAGGAGAGCTTTAAACTAGAACAACATGGGAAGGGAAGCAAAAGACCAGAAAAAGCCATATACCTGACAAATGCTATTGAGAACTCTGCTATTAGAAGTGGAAAGGAAGAACAAAGACAAAAGAATCTAATTAATAAAAATATTGGAGAAAGAGAAACCAATCACAAACTAAAATGTTTCTATACTAATGCACAAAGCATGGGCAACAAACAAGGAGAATTGGAACTACTAACACAGGAAAAGAAATATGATGTCATTGGAATCACTGAAACTTGGTGGGACAATACACATGATTGGAATACAAGACTAGAAGGATACAACTTATTTGCAAGAAACAGACTTGATAAACGAGGAGGAGGTGTCGCATTGTATGTTAGAAACGCGTATATCTGCACAGAGATTGAAGCTTCCGAGACTGGGAGTTCTGTGGAAACTGTTTGGGTAAGAATACAAGGACAGAACAATGGAAAGGACACCATTGTAGGCATTTACTACAGGCCGCCTGTGCAAGCTGAAGATATGGATGAACTCTTTATGCATCAAATGGCCAAGTTCTCCCAAAAATATGACATAGTTGTCATGGGAGATTTCAACTATCCAGACATTTGTTGGGAATCTCTCTCAGGCAAAACTAACAGGTCAAGGAAATTCTTATCCTCTCTTGCTGACAACTTTATTTTCCAAAAGGTAGGGGAGAAAACAAGGGGAACTGCTACCTTGGATCTAATCCTTATAAACAGGGAGGAAATGGTTGAGGAAGTAAAAGTGGCTGGAACCCTAGGAGGTAGCAACCATGCTATTTTAGAATTTTGGATAACTAGAGGAGGAAGACCTGTGAAGACTCAGACGTCAAGGTTAGATTTCAGAAAGGCAGATTTTAAGGGATTCAGAAAGAGAATTGGAGGGATCCAATGGCTGGATATCCTTAAAGACAAAAATGTCCAGGAAGGATGGGAAATCTTGAAAAATGAAATTCTCAATGCACAATTGTTAATTCCAAAAAGAGGGAAGAATAGGAAGCATTTAAGGAAGCCAGGATGGATGAACACAGAACTTAAGCACATGCTAAAAAGGAAGAAAAAAATGTTTATAAAATGGAAAGAGGCATATCTAAAGAAGAATATAATGCTGTCTGCAGAACCTGCAGGGCACAAATCAGATTAACTAAAGCTGACAATGAATTGAGGCTTGCAAGAGATGTCAAAAGCAATAATAAAGGATTTTGGGGATATGTCAAAAGTAAAAGAAAAGTCAAAGATGCTATAGGATTTTTACAGGATGAAAATGATGAAATGGTAAGACAGGATGTTGAGAAGGCCGAACTTTTAAATTCCTATTTTGCATCTGTTTTCTCTCAGAAAGGAAATGTAACATCAACTGTTCTTCACTGTCCTATTAAGGGAATAGAAGAATCCAGGATATCTATAAACAGAAAGATAGTGAGGAAACACTTAGCTAACCTAAATGAATTCAAGTCTCCAGGTCCAGATGAATTACACCCCAGAGTACTGAAGGAGATAGCAGAAGAAATTTTTGAACCCCTCTCCATAATCTTTGAAAATCCTTGGAGAACAGGAGAAGTCCCAGAAGACTGGAGAAGAGGAAATGTTGTTCCTATCTTCAAAAAGGGGAAGAAGGTGGACCCAGGCAACTATAGGCTGGTGAGTCTGACTTCTATACCAGGAAAGATCTTTGAACAAATTATTAAACAACATGTATGTCAGTACCTGGATAAGAATGACGTGATTAAACAGAGTCAGCATGGGTTTGTAACTAATAAGTCATGTCAGACTAACTTAATTTCCTTCTATGACGGAATCACTGATTGGGTGGATCAAGGAAATGCTGTAGATATAGTATATCTTGACTTCAGCAAAGCATTTGACAAAGTATCTACAATCCTTATTGAAAAAATGACTAAGTATGGAATGGACAAGGCAACTGTTAGGTGGATTCATAACTGGCTTAGTGATCGGACCAAAAGAGTGATCGTAAATGGCTGCACATCCAGTTGGAAGAATGTCTCAAGTGGGGTACCACAGGGCTCTGTCCTGGGCCCTGTATTGTTCAACATCTTTATCAACGATTTAGATGAAGGAATTGAGGGTAAACTGATTAAATTTGCTGATGACACAAAGCTAGGAGGGATAGCTAATACTAGAGAAGAGAGAGAGAGGATTCAAAAAGATATAAATAAACTGGAGACGTGGGCAGCAACTAACAGAATGGTTTTTAACAGGGAAAAATGCAAAGTACTACATCTGGGCAATAAAAATGAAAAAAGCATATACAGAATGGGAGGAACAGGCCTAAGCAACAGCACATGTGAAAAAGACTTGGGTATACTAATAGATCACAGACTGAATATGAGTCAACAGTGTGATGCAGCAGCAAAAAAAAGCAAATGCAATTCTAGGATGTATTAACAGAAGCATACAATCTAGATCACGTGAAGTCATTATTTCCCTCTACTCCTCTTTGGTCAGACCTCATTTGGAATATTGTGTCGAGTTTTGGGCACCACATTTTAAAAAAGACATCAACAAACTGGAGCAAGTTCAGAAAAGAGCAACCAGAATGGTGACCGGTGTGCAAACCCTGTCTTATGAGGAAAGGTTGCAGGATTTGGGATTGTTTAGTTTGCAAAAGAGAAGACTGAGAGGAGACTTAATAGCTATCTACAAATATCTAAAGGGCTGTCACATTGTAGAAGGATCAACTTTATTCTCATTTGCACAAGGAAAGACTAGAAGCAATGGGATGAAACTGAATGGGAGGAGACACAGATTAGATAGTAGAAAAAACTTTTTGACAGTTAGAGTGATCAATGAGTGGAACAAGCTGCCACGAGAAGTGGTGAGTTCTCCTTCAATGGATGTCTTCAAACAGAGGCTGGACAGACATCTGACTGGGATGATTTAGCGAATCCTGCTTTGAGCAGGGGGTTGGACCAGATGGCCCAGGAGGTCCCTTCCAACTCTACGATTCTATGATTCTATGATTCTATGATACACTGCCAATTTTGAAAGTTTCCCACCTAAAAAGAATGGAGAGGTCTGTAACTTTTATTGTAGGTACACTCCAACTGTGAGAGACAGAATCTTAAAAAAAATCCTGAAAATCACATTGTATGATTTTTATATAATTTGCATTTTATTGCACTAAATAAGTATTTGATATAATAGAAAAACAGAACTTAAATATTGGTATAGAAACGTTTATCTGCAGTTACAGAGGTTAGACGTTTCCTGTAGTTTTTTTTACCAATTTTGCCCACACTGTCACAGGGATTTTTGTCCACTCCTTCATTCAGACGTTCTCCAGATCTTTCAGGTTTCAATGCTGTCACTGGGCAGCTTTGAGTTTCAGCTCCCACCAAAGATTTTCCATTGGATTCAGGTATAGAGACTAAGCCACTCCAGGACAAAGAAATGCTTCTTATTGAGTCACTCCTTAGTTGCCCTAGCTGTGTGTTTCTGGTCATTGTCATGCCAGAAGACCCAGCCGTGATCCATCTTCAACACTCTTACTTTGCAATACATGACTCCATTCATCCTCCCTTCAATGTAGTGTAGTTGTACTGTCCCCTTTGTGGAAAAACACCCCCAAAGTTTCCCCCACCATGCTTCACGGTCGGGACAGTGTTCTTTGTCTTGTACTCATCCTTCTCTTTCTTCTCAACACTGCTGAAGTTCATACCAAAAAGTTATATTTTAGTCTCATTTGACCACATGAACTTTTCCCACACTTTCTCAGGATCATCCAGCAGTCATTGATGACCTTCAAACGGGTCTGGACATGTGCTGATGTGAGCAGGGGGACCTTGCGTGCCTTGCTGGATTATAAGGCATGACGACGTCGTGTGTTACTAATGGTAATATTTGAGACTGTGGTCCCAGCTTTCTTCAGGTCATTGACTAGGTTCTCCAAAGTAGTTCTGGGATGATTTATGACCTTTCTCAGACTCAACCTTACCCAAAGCATGGAGTCCCAGACCGAGGAAGATTAACAAACATCTTGTGTTGCTTCCATTTTGTAATAATTGTTCCAATTGTTCCAACAATTGTTGCATTCTCTACAGCTACTTGCCTATTGTCCTGCAGCCCAGCACATTCTTGTGCATGTCTACATTTTTGTCACTGGTGTCCTTAAACAGCTCTATGGTCTTGGACATGGTGGAAAGCTTGGAGTGTGATTGCTTGAATGTTTGAGCAAGTATTGATTTGAGGGTGTGGTTAATAGAGTAAAAGGATTGAGCCTATTAAATTTTTATATATTTAACCCAAAAAGTAGGCAGTATTTATAAAAACATACAACGATCCCTTACTTGCCCTCCCAACAATTCAATATAATTATGGCTCCTAATTAATTATAAATACATACCCCTCCAATATAGTATAATTAGATGATCCCCAATTCACTATCAATAAGTCTTCAATTTGTTATAATTGCATGTCCTTGCCACAATGCATTATAATTACATACCCCTTAATTCATTCTAATTACATACACCCCAATTAATTATAATTACATAAGTCCCTCCCCCAACCAGAGCCAGATTAGCCTCATTGTGATCCTCCTCAGTCTGTATTGCATTGCCTTATACACTTGTCTAAGGCAGATTATAACAGACTGACACCCATGGCAAACCTTAACACATTTGCTTTTGTCCCAGCTGCAATAGAAATTTATGTTAAACTGCAATCGCATTGCTAATTGGCTTATGAATAATTTTAATCTTCTTTAAACTACCTATGTGCCCCACATGCTGTTAAGTATTGCATTTAGGTTCTCAATAACCGAGAGCTAAGATAACAGTTGAGAATCAATTCTACCCTACCACTGAACACTTAGCTGATAGAAAAAATGAAAAAAAAAATGACTGATTAACCCTAGAACGCATACCTGGGGCCTCGCAGGCCTGCCAGGTTACTTGTTTTCTATTTTCTGTAAAAGTACTTTAGTTAGAATTTTGAAAATCTATGTAATCCTCAGGTATATAGTTGTTAGTAATTTCCAGTTATTCATATATTTTTATGTTACAGACATTTCGGTATAACAACCTTTTTTCGGGACTACCCCATGTTCACGCACCTGGGGCCTTTTTGGCCTGTACTATGTTTACATGTGATACTCATTTTTTTTGTCTGTATTATTGCTGGGGAAGAACTTTTATGACTCTGCTATTGCTGGGAAGAGTGTGGGTTCTGCATGACAACATGGTCATGTGATCTTGGAAGGGAGGCTCCCTCACAAAGTCATGAGTCTCTGACCTCATCGCAGGTCTTTTTGTCCTAATTGCTGGAGAGACTTTGGAGGAAGAAGTCAGCTTTCTTTTGTCTGGAAATAGAAACTTTCTGAGCTCCAAAACCAGAGGCTTCTACTGCACTACAAGAAAGTGATCTGTTGGAGGTAAGAGGAGGGGGGCTGCACTTTACCTGCTTTATATCTCTTGGTGTGCTGGGACCCTAACAAAGAGTCTTATCACATACTGTTTACAGTGCACAAGCCTGATTGTAATCTTTTTTTTTTTTCTTTTTAGTTTACTGACATCTAAAATTACAATGGCACAGTCTACTTCCAGGGGATTGACTGACCATGAAATCGAGGTGATTGTTTTCAATAGTGATGAAGAAAGTGAAATTTCTTTGTCTGATGAAGAGTACATGCCACCAGCTAATGTATCAACTTCACCGTCCAGCGATTCTTCAGATGATGAAGAAGTAGTGGATCCAGCAGAACGTTCAAATAGAACATCTAAAACGAATATTTTTTGGAACAGTACTGCTGCGGCTCCTGCACGCACCCCATCACATAACATTATTAGAGTTGCTCAAGGAGCTGTCGGAATTCCCCAATTCATGTCCAAAAGAGATGTTTTCTGTTTCAGATGATATTGCAGATGAGGTAGTTTTGTGTACTAACGTAGAAGGAAAACGTATCGCGTCAGGAAGAAAAAAAACATGGAAAAATATAACTAAAGAGGAACTATATGCTTATATTGGCCTTACTCTTCTGGCAGGGTCGACAAAATCATACGATGTTCCAATCAGAGAGTTATTTCAGAACCCATTTGCAGATCCACACTACAAAGCTACTATGTCCATCAATAGATTTGAGGGTATTCGGAGATGCCTTCGTTTTGATGAAAAGAGAACTCGCCCTTTGAGGTTGGTAACCGATAAATTAGCCCCTATTAGCTATATCTGGAATCTTTTTATCAAGAACTGTACAAAGCTTTACCATTCCAGTGATAATGTGACAGTGGACGAGCAACTTCTTGCCTTTAGGGGACGTTGCAAATTCATTCAGTATATGCCCAGTAAGCCAGCTAAACATGGCATAAAAATTTTCTGGATGTGCGATTCAGCAAGCTATTATGGGATGAATGGTCTGATTTACTGTGGCAAAGAAGCTGATGCTCCAGTCCAGAAAGACCTATGTTCCGACACAGTAAAAACACTTGCTCTATGGATGGCGGATCCATTACGGATCACCTCCTGACAGACCCCAGCGCTAGTGGGAATGCATCCTTACTTTGCAATTGTAAAATAAATTTTGAAAAGTATTTTTATTTGAGTTATTCCGTGTTATTTGCACACAGGCCTAAAAGGCCCCAGGTGCGTGAATATGGGGTAGTTCCAAAAAAAGGTTGTTATACCGAAATGCCTATAACATAAAAATATATGAACAACTGGAAATTACTAACAACTATATACCTGAGGAATACCTAGAGTTTCAAAATTCTAACTAAAGTAATTTTACAGAAAATAGAAAACAAGTAACCTGGCAGGCCTGCGAGGCCCCAGGTATGCGTCCGCCAGCCTTAGCTGGGGTCACCAGGAGGTCAGATCCATTACGGAATCCCGTCCTGGCGGACCCCAGCGCTAGTGGGAATGCATCCTTACTTTGCAATAAACTTTGAAAAGTATTTTTATTTGCGTTATTCCATGATAATTGTAAACAGGCCTAAAAGGCCCGTGGTGCGTGAATGTGTAGATTTCTATGGGTATGCGTTCTAGGGTTAATAGGACAACTTATTTATCTTTAATTGTTGTTAGAAGCAAAGTTCTCGATTGCTATTTAAAATTAATAAAGATAAAAATATAAAACATTAATTTACTAGAAAACCTTGATTATTTTTTTGTCCACAGATACTATTGATTACATTTATGTTCCAAGATTTTAAATTATGCAAAATTAATGAAATAACAATGCCTCAAGGGCTGTAGATAGTTGAGGAACTTCAACACATTTTTATACTAGGTTGATCCTGGCCTTATTGCTCCAGTGTCCAATCACTCAACAGTACAAAAGACACTTCCATACACACCTTTATTCTGACCATCATAAGCTCTCTCATTGGATTCATCACTACTGTTTAATCTAGAACTAGAAGCTTTAATGGGAATCTGTCACCCCATTTTAGTCCTAACAGCTGCTGGCACCGCCATCAGGGGCTTATCTACAGCATTCTGTAATGCTGTAGATAAGCCCCCGATGTAACCTGAAAGATAAGAAAAAAGAGTTAGATTACTCACCCCGGCATTCGGTCCGGTCCGATGGGTGTCACGGTCCGGTCTGGCACCTCCCATCTTCATACGATGATGTCTTCCTTTTGCTTCTCCCTTGGCTCCTGTGCAGGTGTACTTTATCTGCAGAGTACTGCAGGGCGCAGGTGTCGGACCTCTCTGATCTTTCCCGGCACCTACGCACTGCAGTACTTTACTCTGCCCTCAACAGGGCAGATAAAGTACACCTGCGCAGGAGCCGAGGGAGAAGCAAGAAGGACAATCATCGTATGAAGATGGGAGGCACCGGACCAGACCGCGACACCCACCGCACCCGACTCCGCCCCCCGGTGAGTATAATCTAACTTATTTTTCTTTCAGGTTTCATCGGGGGCTTATCTACAGCATTACAGAATGCTGTAGATAAACCCCCGATGGTGGTGCCAGCAGCTTATAGGGCTAAAATGGGGTGACAGAACCCCTTTAACATAATAAAAATCCAATATCAATATATCAGGATAGTATCGTCCTTGTATTTGTGCGTAATTGGTTACACTAGGAGGATGCCTTATTGCATTCTTTCTTGTCCAATAGATATTTCAGCAAAACTATTTCAAAATGTAACAAACATCAGACAAATTCATATAATTAGTTCTTTTATGCAGTAAAAACATGATATATATTTTCCAATATCTGAACAGGTGCTAAAAACACAAAATTTTTGCATCTGCAATGACACTTTTGATAATATCTATCTTATACAATTTCTGACCTACTTTAGTCTGCACAATTATTTTTTCTCTCATCTAAGGAATAAAAACTAAAACAAACAACACATTGAACCTGATTCAAACAGAAGACTTTTACACAATAGGTCATTTTGAAATAGTACAGCTTATAGAACAGTAGCCACAATTTGATGATTGTTATACTAGCATAGATTAATATTTTTTTAGCAATTGAAGCACTTTTTTTAAACGGCAAATGGAAGTGCAGTTACTGCGCATTGGTTAGCAATTTTGAATTAGCTTCTTAGTAAACAATGTTCAATTACTGTATTATTAAGAGAACATAATGGCAGTCGATCATCATAAATGGCATGAATATACAGTATGAGACTCACTGAAAATTCACGCACAATTTTAATATTACATTTTTTTCATAATTAATATATTTAATATAAATAAATAATTGCATAAATAAAATAATACTTCTCTCTATCCTCAAAATATTCTGGTCATGAATAACTTAAACCTATTATAGATCACTACTATGGTTGGGAAAAGTAAGTCAATGAATTCCAGTAAGTGGTCCTGTAGGAAAAAAATCCTGATCAATCTTCTTCCTGCTGCTCTGTAGGAAAAAATCCTGATCAATCTACTTCCTGCTGCTCAGTGAGCTGGTTACGCTGAATATTAGTAGAATACTTAGGTAACTAAACTGACGTCATTATTAACAGCCTTTACATAATTGTTACTACTATTCTGATCAATATAAAATATAAATATAAAAATAGTAAAAAAAACAGCAGTTTGCAATGCACACAACTGTAAATAGCCTGAGACGCAGGTATCAGCAGAATATCGCACTTGCGGATTTGCTTGTGGAAATTTCTATGCGTTTCTGCCTCTCTTGGCTGGTTTTTCATGTGGATTTGTATGCGTTTTTGTAAGCTAAATAAGGCTATATTATTAAAAAAAAAAGAATTGTGATGTAATTTCCTTGTTTAAACCCTTCTTTTTCTTTCTCCATTGAAGACCATAGTATCATTACATACTATATTCAAATATAATGCTTACACACACAAAACAAATATAAGTAAATATCTATATATATATATGAGGCATCATGATTACTCGCTAATCCCGCCCCCTGCACAGTAGCTCTGCCCCCCACCACATCACCACACATTATCCCACCCCCCACCCCATTACCACACATAATCCCGCCCCCACCACATTACCTCACACAATCCCACTCCCCCACCACATTACCACACACAATCCAGCCCCCCACCACATTACCACACACAATCCCGCCCCCCACCACATCACCACACATAATCCTGCCCCCCACCACATCACCACAAATAATCCTGCCCCTCCACCACATCACCACACATAATCCCTCCCCCAACCACATCACCACACATAATCCCTCCCCCAACCACATCACCACACATAATCCCGCCCCCCACCACATCACCACACATAATCCCTCCCCCAACCACATCACCACACATAATCCCACCCCCCACCACATTACCACACATAATCCTGCCCCCCACATTACCACACGAGGCTTCATCCCCACACATTACCACACAAGGCTCCGTCCCCACACATTACCACACGAGGCTCCGTCCCCACACATTACCACATGAGGCTTCGTCCACACACATTACCACATGAGGCTCCATCCCCACACATTACCACACGAGGCTCCGTTCCCCCACATTACCACACGAGGCTCCGTTCCCCCACATTACCACACAAGGCTCCGTTCCCCCACATTACCACACGAGGCTCCGTTCCCCCACATTACCACACGAGGCTCCGGCCCCCCCCACATTACCACACGAGGCTCCGTCCCCCCCACATTACCACACGAGCCTCTGTCCTCACATATTAACAGAGGCTCCGTCCCCACATATTACCACACGAGGCTCCGTCCCCCACATTACCACACGAGGCTCCGTCCCCCCACATTACCACACGAGGCTCCGTCCCCACACATTACCACACGATGCTCCGTCCCCACACATTACCACACGATGCTCCGTCCCCACACATTACCACACGAGGCTCCGCCCCCCACATTACCACATGCAGCACTTCTTTTCTATGTAATTCAACCACTTCAGCCAAGGTAAATGTACATTTAATTGCATCCGCATTCTCCAAAACAAAATGAGCCAAGAAGAGTCACCAGGTCCATCTCACAGGCCGCAGGAAAATCCGGACAGCGATGCAGTAGCTGATCAACAACAACAATATCGACAAAATCGTAAGATTGGTTATCAACAACGAACCCCTGAGCAGATTGATAAAGACAGAGAGAGATATCACAAGGTTTATATCAACTGAGTGACAGAAAGAAGGGAAGCTGATGTATATAACCAGCGTCAACGAAGAAGGAATTTGACACCTGCGGAAGTTGAAAACAACAATGCCCGTCGAAGTAAACTGCCACCACCTTCGAGGTATGCAGCAAGAAATCCAGAGAATATACCCAGTGAACACCACATGGGAAAGCAAGACGTTACGTGTAGTAATTGCGGTGCATCTCACTTTTGGAAAGAAAAATTACACAGTGCAAAGTTTGCGTCGTGCTGCGGAAGTGGTACTATACACTTACGTGAAGTAAATGAATATCCTCAGCAGTTTCAAGCATGGATAACTGAAGATACGAACGAGGCAAAAAATTTTAGAAAGAGCATCAGAAAGTACAAAAGTGCTTTTGCCTTTGCATCCTTTGGATTTCAGTCAATGAAATTTTGCGGTGGCCCACCCGTTTTAGTCATTCATGGACAAGTGTACCACTGAACATCAACTTCTCTAAGGTAAAAGACATGAATACAATTAAATGTACATTTTTAATTCATTCCTACTCTTTTTTAATAATTAAAAATATATTTGTGCTTTCTTTAGATCTGATACTCCTTCATATTCACAACTCTACATATTTGATCCTGAGTATGCAAACATTCAACGATTAAATAACGAGCAAAATGAAGGATGCAAGAGGGACATAATGAATACTATTGACTGTTTACTCAGAGATATCAACCCATTTGCTCAGGCTTTCAAGATGATGAAGGATTTGATGGATCAGCGTAGCTACGACCAGCATAAAATCGAAATGTGGATAACCAAGGATAGACAACACGACCCTCGCCGATACAACTTGCTGACAGCCAATGAAGATGCAGCTGTGTTTGTCTCCGATGATGGAGAGCCACCTATCAAAAGAGACATTGCCGATCATCCCATTGGGCAGCGAGGACTCCAGAATATTGTGTACCATAGCCCAAACTGTGATCCAATGGTGTATCCACTCCTCTTTCCGTATGGTGAACATGGATGGCAACCTGGAATACGGAAGCAAGGAAAGGGAAAAGTCATGAAATGGAGAAAGGTGACGATGAAGAACAGGAAGATATCAGTAACGATGCAGGGGAACAAGAAAAAAAAATAGAAATGTGTCGATGAGGGAATTCTTTGTGTACCGCCTTCAGGATAGACAATCCTTCCACCCGCTGTTACATTCTGGCAAGCTGACACAACAATACATAATGGATGCCTACCTAAAGGTTGAAGCGCAGCGACTGGACTGGAACAGACAAAACCAAAAGAAACTCAGAGTAGAATTATATGTCGGGGTTATGAATTATATCAACAGTAGGGTTGAACAACAAGATCTGAGACCGGGTCGCATCGTCATACTTCCCTTTTTTTTTACCGGTGGAAAACGTGCCATGACACAGAATTACCAAGATGCGATGACTTTTTTAGCAAAATTTGGAAAGCCGGATTTATTTATTACGTTCACTTGCAATCCAAAGTGGGAAGAAATTCAGTCCGGCCTTTTACAACATGAAACAGCAATAGACTGCCCAGATTTGGTATCTACCATATTCCACTTAAAGCTACAAGAGTTACTAAACGACTTGACTGCAAAAAGAGGTGGAGTGATGGGACAAGTAAAGGCATACACCTACGTCATTGAATTTCAAAAAAGAGGTATTACGTACATTCATCTGAATGTTCGTAACAGTAATGTTAAGAATGGAATGATTAATAATGCACATTTAATGCATCCTTTTATTGTTTCAGGTCTTCCTCATTGCCATATGCTCTTAATTCTGGACGATGAAGACAAGTTTTGAGAAGCTGTCGATTGTGACAATGCTGTTTGTGCAGAAATTCCTGACCCGGATATTAACAAGGAACTTTACGATGTTGTCATCAGCTGCATGATTCATGGGCCCTGGGGAGAACACAATAGAAATTCACCGTGTATGGAAGATGTAAAAGGAATCCAGACATGCTCCAAAAAGTTTCCCAAAGACTTCAGCGAAGAAACAAATATTAATGTGGATGGTTATCCAGTATACCGCAGACGAAAAGATGGCATTAAGCTCAAGATTAGGGATGTGGAAGTTGACAGCCGCTGGGTTGTACCATACAACCCCCTACCTCTCTCAGAAATACAGCGCACACATAAATGTGGAAATCTGCTCTTCCATCCAGACCGTCAAATATATTTTCAAGTACGTGTACAAAGGACATGGTGCAGTCATTGTTCAAGTGAACGAAGTCAGCAACACTGGCACTTACCACTGGGACGAGATTAAGTCTTATATCGACACACGATATTTGGCATCGCCTGAAGCAATGTGGCGGCTGCGAAAATTTGAGATGTCTGCACGTTCCCATGCTGTAGAAAGACTTCCAGTACACCTACCTTTCCAACAATCAGAAATCAAAATTAGGAACGCCTAGATATAGGAAAGCTTCAAAAAGTAATTCATCAAAATAGCAAAAGGAAGCCAAATCCAAATAATGAATAAAATATAAACTTTATTGAGATATGATTAAAATAATCACATAAAGATCAATAAAAATATTAAAATGAGGGTACTGCACAGAAAACACCACAACGAGAGTTAAGTATATGAAAGGTACTACTGGTGCAATCAACATAATGATGGAATACTGGAAGGAGGAAATGAGCCGACTGGTATTACCTCCTGCCCGCCACCTGAGGTAATACCAGTCGGCTCATTTCCTCCTTCCATATTTTCGTTTTCAAAGACGTCATATGCCATTTTTTGCACAGGCCTATACCGGTTTACTGATGTCCTTTGTTCACGCTCTTTTACTTGGTTACTATTACCTCCATTTAAGTATATAACAATAATGGCTCTAATGAGCTCGCACTTTACTCTCTTTTGCATTTAATTGCATTATGTTGATTGCACCAGTAGTACCTTTCATATACTTACCTCTCGTTGTGGTGTTTTCTGTGCAGTACCCTCATTTTAATATTTTTATTGATCTTTATGTGATTATTTTAATCATATCTCAATAAAGTTTATATTTTATTCATTATTTGGATTTGGCTTCCTTTCCAACAATCAGTTTACTTTGAGGATGGAATGGAGCAGCTTTCTGTGGAAAAGTCTCAGCGTGATGGCACAAAACTTATGAAATGGTTCGCTCTAAACCAAACTGATCCATCAGCACGTCAGTATTTATATTGTGAAATACCCTACATTATGCCTGGACAAATAAGTTTTGGAAGACAAGAAAAAGAGGTGCTGACAAGATCCTTCCAAGAATGTACTCTGTCTCTCCACAAGATATGGAAAGATTTTCCCTGCGCCTACTCCTGATGCATATCAAGGGTAAGTCATATTCATCTAATTGTACGTTATTAGATCATCCTGACTTTTTTATAATTTTTAATTATTTTCTTTATGCTGTTTACAGGTGCTACATCACTCGAAGATCTGAGAACAGTGGAAGGACACACATATGAAACTTATATTCTGGCAGCAAAGGCCATGGGATTATTGCATGATGCTTTAGAGTGGGACAAAACAATGGAAGAAGCATCTTTATTTATAATGCCCCGTGAGCTTCGACAGCTATTTGCTGCAATCCTGAACCATGCCAACATCACAAGTGGACTTGATTTATAGAACAAATATAAAAATAGCATCATGGAAGACTTCCTCCTGACTCATAACGAATACATGGCCGAGCAGCAAACACTTGCCGATATCCAAGACCACTTACGACAGTTTGCTAAAGATTGCAAAAGTTGTGGACTACCTTCCACATCAGATGCGTATAAAATGTGTGACATTGTTGATGTGGAAAGGGAGCAACAAGAATCTGAACGACTGCAGTTTCTGATGAACCAAGAACAACAAGGCGCCTTTGAAACAATCATGAATGCACTTAATAATCCAACCACATCACAAAAATGCTTTTTTTATCAGGTGCAGGAGGTTGTGGAAAAACTTTCTTGTACAAGGCTTTGACATCTACTATACTTGGGAATGGTGGCATTGTAAAAACAGTTGTTCCTACTGGTTTGGCAGCTACATTACTAAAAGGTAATTTTAATTACGATTACGGAATACTGAAAAACGTAAATTTAAGATGTCTGTATTGAAGATTTTTTTTTGTTTTACACAGGCGGTAAAACAGTCCACTCCGTATTTGGAATTTCAATTCATTTGAATGAGAGAACTGTATCAAGTATTAAAGAAGGAACCTCAGTCTGTCGAGAGCTTCGGGATACTAAACTTATTATATGGGATGAAATTTCAATGTCTCACGTTCATCTTTTCAATGCCGTTGATAGAAGCTTACGTATTCTCCTTCACAATGAAGAACCTTTTGGTGGTATCTCGATTGTTGTTGGAGGAGATTTTTGTCAGCAAGCTCCAGTTGTACTTCACGGAAATCGCGTTAGTATTGTAGAGGCATGTGTCAAGAGCAGTCCAGTCTGGAAATTCTTCAAGGAACTGAAATTAATCAGGAACATGCGAGTCAATCCTGATGAGGTTGAATTTTGTGAGTGGCTGCTAACTGTTAGATCAGGAGTTGAAGATGGGAATCTGGTGGATTTTATGAAGTTGAGCAAAGACATTCTGACTCATGATATCGTGACGAGCATATTTGGGAATGACCTGAACTCTCTCACTCCTGCTGATCTTACTTCCAGAGCAGTACTATGCCCTAAAAATTGTGAGACGCTGACAGTCAATGAACAAGTGTTGAACATGCTTAGAGGTCAGACTAAATCATACTTCAGTGTTGACAATATTTCATCCTGTGAGACAGAAGAAGAAAGAGCTCAGTACCCCATCGAATTTGTACATTCCTTAACTCCTATGGGCCTCCCTCCTCATATGCTGAACCTTAAGAAAGGCTGCTGTGTCATGCTACTCCGCAATCTAAATCCAAAGAAACGACTGTGCAGTGGTACTCGATTAATTGTAGAAACTCTTGGCACAAATCTCATCGACTGCAGTATTTTTTCTGGGGAGCGTCGTGGTCAAAAGGTTCTCATTCCAAGAATACCATTGGACACTAGCGAAAATTGTGATATCCCATTTAAGTTAACAAGAAAACAATTCCCACTTCGTCTGGCTTATTCCATGACAATTACAAAATCGCAAGAACAAACATTCGATAAGATTGGCGTTCTCCTACCTGATCCTGTATTCACACATGGTCAATTATACACTGCATTCTCTAGAGTAACAAGTTGTAAAGGTCTTTCAGTTCAAATTGCACATGGTAGAAGTCAAGGAAAGATCTTTGAAAATGACGGAAATGACTATACATTTAATTGGGTTTACAGAGAAATTTTAACTTAATTTATGTTTCGTTATGAAATTTGGATAGATGCTGGAATGAATAATAAATGCACATCTTACTGAATCCAGTTTGTTTTTGATTTTACACTGTGAATAAAATGTATCATTAGTATTATTCAGATTTTTAATGATAATTATTGTTATTAACTTCATTTTAATTTAATTTACCTCCTGCCTAAGCGCTATTGAATGTTGTCATTATTTACTTTAGTTTAATCACCAGCAGTGCTAATTAGATAGCAATAAGTGTGCCGAGCGTTAGCTGGCTGGAAACAGCTAGTGTATAAACATATACAGTTTTGGCCAAAAGTATTGACACCCCTGCAATTTTGTCAGATAATACTCAGTTTCTTCCTGAAAATGATTGCTATCACAGATTCTTTGGTTTTATTATCTTCATTTAATTTGTCCTAAATGAAAAAAACACAAAAGAGAATGAAGCAAAAAGCAAAACGTTGATCATTTCACACAAAACTCCAAAAATGGGCCAGACAAAAGTATTGGCACCCTCAGACTAATACTTGGTTGCACAACCTTTAGCCAAAATAACTGCGACCAACCGCTTCTGGTAACCATCAATGAGTTTCTTACAATGCTCTGCTGGAATTCTAGACCATTCTTCTTTGGCAAACTGCTCCAGGTCCCTGATATTAGAAGGGTGCCTTCTCCAAACTGCCATTTTTAGATCTCTCCACAGGTGTTCTATAGGATTCAGGTCTGGACTCATTGCTGGCCACCTTAGAAGTCTCCAGTGCTTTCTCTCAAACCATTTTCTAGTGCTTTTTGAAGTGTGTTTTGGGTCATTGTCCTGCTGGAAGACCCATGACCTCTGAGGGAGACCCAGCTTTCTCACACTGGGCCCTACATTATGCTGCAAAATTTGTTGGTAGTCTTCAGACTTCATAATGCCATGCACACGGTCAAGCAGTCCAGTGCCAGAGGCAGCAAAGCAACCCCAAAACATCAGGGAACCTCCGCCATATTTGACTGTTGGGACCATGTTCTTTTCTTTGAATGCCTCTTTTTTTCTCCTGTAAACTGTATGTTGATGCCTTTGCCCAAAAGCTCTACTTTTGTCTCATCTGACCAGAGAACATTCTTCCAAAATGTTTTAGGCTTTTTCAGGTAAGTTTTGACAAACTCCAGCCTGGCTTTTTTATGTCTCGGGGTAAGAAATGGGGTCTTCCTGGGTCTCCTACCATACAGTTCCTTTTCATTCAGACACCGACGGATAGTACAGGTTGACACTGTTGAACCCTTGGACTGCAGGGCAGCTTCAACTTGTTTGGATGTTAGTCGAGGTTCTTTATCCAACATCCGCACAATCTTGCATTGAAAACTCTTGTCCATTTTTCTTTTCCATCCACATCTAGGGAGGTAAGCCACAGTGCCATGGGCTTTAACCTTCTTGATGACACTGCGTACAGTAGACACAGGAACATTCAGGTCTTTGGAGATGGACTTGTAGCTTTGAGATTGCTCATGCTTCCTCAGAATTTGGTTTCTCAAGTCCTCAGACAGTTCTTTGGTCTTCTTTCTTTTCTCCATGCTCAATGTCGTACACACAAGGACACAGGACAGAGGTTGAGTCAACTTTAATCCATGTCAACTGGCTGCAAGTGTGATTTGGTTATTGCCAACACCTGTTAGGTGCCATAGGTAAGTTACAGGTGCTGTTAATTACACAAATTAGAGAAGCATCACATGATTTTTCGAACAGTGCCAATACTTTTGTCCACCCTCTTTTTTATGTTTGGTGTGGAATTATACCCAATTTGGCTTTAGGACAATTCTTTTTTGTGTTTTTTCATTTAAGACAAATTAAATAAAGATAATAATAACAAAGAATTTGTGATTTCAATCATTTTCAGGAAGAAACTGAGTATTATCTGAAAAATTGCAGGGGTGTCAATACTTTTGGCCACAACTGTATACTGTATGTAATACTAAGCGCTAGGTTTAGCAATGAACAGGTGTCAGCCAGATGCCCTCATTAATAAAACGATACATAAAGAGTTAATTAAAGACATACACACATGAAACCTGCGTGAATCGCAAAATCTGTTTATTTTTCAAAAAACATTTTTCAAAAATTACGTGGGCTTCCGTGTAATTTTCCTAACCAGCAGCGAGAAAGCCAATGGCTGAGGGTTGAAGTTAATATTCTGGAAAAGAGTCAATAGCCATAAAGGTTCACATGCTATTAATATCAGCTCACAACTGTTTGCTTAACCTTTACTGGCTAGTTTACAGGGTAACCCCAGAAAAAACTGACATGGGGTCTTCCTATAAAATATAACCAGCAGCAAAGGCTAGGCAAACAGCTGCAGGCTGATATTAATAGCCTTGGATGGGGCCATGGATATTGACACCCCCCAAGGCTAAAAACATCATCTCTCAGCCACCCCAGAAATGATGCATCTTATAGATACGCCAATTTTATCACTTTGCCTCACTCTTCCCACTTGCCTTGTAGCTGTGGCAAGTGGGGTTCATGTTTTTGGGGTTGATTTCACCTTTGTATTGTCAGGTGACATCAAACCCACAGCTTAGTAAAGGAGAGGCATCAATAAATAAATACACACAGCTAGAAAATTGAATCTTAATTTGCTATACTTACTGAGCACCTAATCCCCAACTCCCTCATCTCCTGCCACAAAAATAAAATAATAAATCAACATATAATACTCACTGTCCAATGTAGTCTATTTACCGAGTGTCCCACAATGATCTCATGTGTAGTACAGTCACTTTGAGAGATGACACTGCTCTACCCAGCCTCTGGCGATACTCCTGTCAGTGTATCACTGCACTGCCGTGAGAGTTCACCTGAGCACAGCCGCACACCCCCCACACACACGCAGACACCCACACACATACACCTGCACACACTCACAGACAATCGCACACAGCTGCGCAGACACACAGCCACAGACATCCACAGACAGACGCGCACAAACTCTCTGCTCACACATAGTCTTCACCCACACACATACAGTGCCTACAAGTAGTATTCAACCCCCTGCAGATTTAGCAGGTTTGATAAGATGCAAATAAGTTATAGCCTTCAAACTTCACACAAGAGCAGGATTTATTAACAGATGCATTAATCTTACAAACCAAAAAGTTATGTTGCTCAGTTAAATTTTAATAAATTTTAAACATAAAAGTGTGGGTCAATTATTATTCAACCCCTAGGTTTAATATTTTGTGGAATAACCCTTGTTTGCAATTACAGCTAATAATCGTCTTTTATAAGACCTGATCAGGCCGGCACAGGTCTCTTGAGTTATCTTGGCCCACTCCTCCATGCAGATCTTCTCCAAGTTATCTAGGTTCTTTGGGTGTCTCATGTGGACTTTAATCTTGAGCTCCTTCCACAAGTTTTCAATTGGGTTAAGGTCAGGAGACTGACTAGGCCACTCCAACACCTTGATTTTTTCCCTCTTGAACCAGGCCTTGGTTTTCTTGGCTGTGTGCTTTGGGTCGTTGTCTTGTTGGAAGATGAAATGACGACCCATCTTAAGATCCTTGATGGAGGAGCGGAGGTTCTTGGCCAAAATCTCCAGGTAGGCCGTGCTATCCATCTTCCCATGGATGCGGACCAGATGGCCAGGCCCCTTGGCTGAGAAACAGCCCCACAGCATGATGCTGCCACCACCATGCTTGACTGTAGGGATGGTATTCTTGGGGTCGTATGCAGTGCCATCCAGTCTCCAAACGTCACATGTGTGGTTGGCACCAAAGATCTCGATCTTGGTCTCATCAGACCAGAGAACCTTGAACCAGTCTGTCTCAGAGTCCTCCAAGTGATCATGAGCAAACTGTAGACGAGCCTTGACATGACGCTTTGAAAGTAAAGGTACCTTACGGGCTCGTCTGGAACGGAGACCATTGCGGTGGAGTACGTTACTTATGGTATTGACTGAAACCAATGTCCCCACTGCCATGAGATCTTCCCGGAGCTCCTTCCTTGTTGTCCTTGGGTTAGCCTTGACTCTTCGGACAAGCCTGGCCTCGGCACGGGAGGAAACTTTCAAAGGCTGTCCAGGCCGTGGAAGGCTAACAGTAGTTCCATAAGCCTTCCACTTCCGGATGATGCTCCCAACAGTGGAGACAGGTAGGCCCAACTCCTTGGAAAGGGTTTTGTACCCCTTGCCAGCCTTGTGACCCTCCACGATCTTGTCTCTGATGGCCTTGGAATGCTCCTTTGTCTTTCCCATGTTGACCATGTATGAGTGCTGTTCACAAGTTTGGGGAGGGTCTTAAATAGTCAGAAAAGGCTGGAAAAAGAGATAATTAATCCAAACATGTGAAGCTCATTGTTCTTTGTGCCTGAAATACTTCTTAATACTTTAGGGGAAACCAAACAGAATTCTGGTGGTTTGAGGGTTTGAATAATAAATGACACACTGAATAAACTTTTCACAATTTAAAAAAAAATTAAACAAAGAAATAACATTCTTTTTTGCTGCAGTGCATTTCACACTTCCAGGCTGATCTACAGTCCAAATGTCACAATGCCAAGTTAATTCAGAATGTGTAAACCTGCTAAATCTGCAGGGGGTTGAATACTACTTGTAGGCACTGTAATCTCCACCCACAGACTCTTCCTCCTTCTGACGTCATTTCCTTTTCTGCAACATTTTTGGCAGCAACTCCACAGCAAATCCGTAAACCTTTCTACACCTGCGGTTTCACTGTGGATTTCACTGACTCAATGGAAGTCAATGGGTGCAGAAACGCTGCAGATCCGCAAAAAGAGTTGACATGCTGCGGAAAATAAAGCGCTGCAAATAAGGATAGAAATTTCTGCAGCATGTGACCAACAATTTAGGAATGCCATTGATTAACATTGCTTTAATAATCCATTGCGGATTTTGAGCATTTCCGCACGGAAAAAACGCTACAGAAACGCAACAAATCTGCAACGTGTGCACATAGCCTACATCTATCAGTAAACTACTTGAAGACTCATAAATTGGCAGTCAAACATTAACTCATATTTTAGTAACCCAGACAATTCTGAGTTAATAGAAGGGAGTCAAAACCCCAATAAAATAGTCAGAGTGGAATAGCATCTCTCACTCTATACAGTCATGGCTGAAAGTGTTTGCACCCTTGAAATTGTTCCAGAAAATGAAGTATTTCTCCCACAGAAAGATGCGAATTTGACATAATTTAACACAAACCCCCCCAAAATGGGCAGGGTCAAATTGTTGGCACCTTTCCAAAATTGTGGGTAAAAAAATCAAAACAAAGCAAAAAAAAGGTATTACTATTACTTTTCCATTCCCTCCCTAATTTTTGTTAAAGGTAATAAACAAATGTACAAGTTCCAAACACTAAATAGTAAAGCACAAAATTATGCCTTCATAAAGTTACAAACATGGAAAAATTTAAGAAATTGTTCTGGCTCTTAGAATGCAACAGGAATGAAAAAAATAGGGTTTTGATAACATTAATTTAAACTAAGAGTATATTTATGAAGCATTAGTCATGGATAAGCATTCTACACTGCTGAACATCAATAGCCATTTAAATGTTATTACTTTTTAATAATATAATCAATATATAGATAAAGTCATTGATCAACTCATATAAAGACTAGCTTTTTAGTCTTCTATTAAATACTTTTGATAGCAGCGTCAATCCGCATGACCATAAATAACCATCTATTGTCATTTGTCTTTTTCAGTAGAATATATATTTCATCCTTTGGCTCTGCTCAATTGGGAAACCACTCAGCCTTGTCTAAAGTTTGAATGACTGTAGATGTCTACTCATTTTTTTCATGAAGAATAGAAACAAGCCTTTGTCAACCTTGTGTTTAATTCTTTTGCAAATGTCCAGTCTATTAATATATTCTCTATATGAGAATCATAAACAATTGTGGTATGTAATAGGTATTAGTAACAACCTAAGTTACCGTAATAAAACTAAAGATTAGTGTTGCTTCATCATTCAAATAATATAAATTATAGCACTAAAAGAATAGTGATTTATTTCTATGAAATGGAAAAACAAAAAAACTAGAGTGCTGCTGTAATCATTGTTATTGTATATTGTGCAATTTTATGCATCCTAAGCAAGTTCATATCTATCTACTGGTATTGCAAAGTGGTAATTAGTAGTAATGTGGCAATACTATAAATTGTACATTAGCGAGTTGACAAGACACACCTAGAAGCCTACAGAAAAGTGGGTGAAATTAAAATATTACTGCCTATAGAGCCTATTTCTTATAGACTCATCTTGTGTCCAGCGCCGTTCTGTTCCACTTCTCCATGATACAGTGGGGAAAAAAAGTATTTAGTCAGTCAGCAATAGTGCAAGTTCCACCACTTAAAAAGATGAGAGGCGTCTGTAATTTACATCATAGGTAGACCTCAACTATGGGAGACAAACTGAGAAAAAAAAAAAACAGAAAATCACATTGTCTGGTTTTTTTTCATTTTATTTGCATATTATGGTGGAAAATAAGTATTTGGTCAGAAACAAAATTTCATCTCAATACTTTGTGATATATCCTTTGTTGGCAATGACAGAGGTCAAACGTTTTCTGTAAGTCTTCACAAGGTTGCCACACACTGTTGTTGGTATGTTGGCCCATTCCTCCATGCAGATCTCCTCTAGAGCAGTGATGTTTCTGGCTTTTCGCTTGGCAACACGGACTTTCAACTCCCTCCAAAGGTTTTCTATAGGGTTGAGATCTGGAGACTGGCTAGGCCACTCCAGGACCTTGAAATGCTTCTTACGAAGCCACTCCTTCGTTGCCCTGGCGGTGTGCTTTGGATCATTGTCATGTTGAAAGACCCAGCCACGTTTCATCTTCAATGCCCTTGCTGATGGAAGGAGGTTTGCACTCAAAATCTCACGATACATGGCCCCATTCATTCTTTCATGTACCCGGATCAGTCGTCCTGGCCCCTTTGCAGAGAAACAGCCCCAAAGCATGATGTTTCCACCACCATGCTTTACAGTAGGTATGGTGTTTGATGGATGCAACTCAGTATTCTTTTTCCTCCAAACACGACAAGTTGTGTTTCTACCAAACAGTTCCAGTTTGGTTTCATCAGACCATAGGACATTCTCCCAAAACTCCTCTGGATCATCCAAATGCTCTCTAGCAAACTTCAGACGGGCCCGGACATGTACAGGCTTAAGCAGTGGGACACGTCTGGCACTGCAGGATCTGAGTCCATGGTGGTGTAGTGTGTTACTTATGGTAGGCCTTGTTACATTGGTCCCAGCTCTCTGCAGTTCATTCACTAGGTCCCCCCGCGTGGTTCTGGGATTTTTGCTCACCGTTCTTGTGATCATTCTGACCCCACGGGGTGGGATTTTGCGTGGAGCACCAGATCGAGGGAGATTATCAGTGGTCTTGTATGTCTTCCATTTTCTAATTATTGCTCCCACAGTTGATTTCTTCACTCCAAGCTGGTTGGCTATTGCAGATTCAGTCTTCCCAGCCTGGTGCAGGGCTACAATTTTGTTTCTGGTGTCCTTTGACAGCTCTTTGGTCTTCACCATAGTGGAGTTTGGAGTCAGACTGTTTGAGGGTGTGCACAGGTGTCTTTTTATTCTGATAACAAGTTTAAACAGGTGCCATTACTACAGGTAATGAGTGGAGGAAAGAGGAGACTCTTAAAGAAGAAGTTACAGGTCTGTGAGAGCCAGAAATCTTGATTGCTTGTTTCTGACCAAATACTTATTTTCCACCATAATATGCAAATAAAATGAAAAAAAAACAGACAATGTGATTTTCTGGATTTTTTTTTCTCAGTTTGTCTCCCATAGTTGAGGTCTACCTATGATGTAAATTACAGACGCCTCTCATCTTTTTAAGTGGTGGAACTTGCACTATTGCTGACTGACTAAATACTTTTTTTCCCCACTGTATCACCACTTTTCATTCTCCGGGTTACACTGCACTCTCCATGACATGGAAGTGGCTTTCACAATATACATCTATGTAGTGTCAGAGTGAGGCTGTGGTAGATCGGGTCACTCGGCTGCACACGGAAGTAGATACGGGTACACTGTGGCTTCAAGAGCTTCCTTAGGTTTATTGTAGGCAGGATAACCTCAGGTGTAGTAATGAAAATGCAGCCCTCTGGGCAAAACAGAAGCACAAAACAAAATGGTGGCAGAACAAACACAGACCTGTGAGCGTGGTTCCTCCTGCTCAAGGCTGTCAGAACACACACTGTTCTGCTTCACAAGTCCATGCAGCACTTTCCTGGAGTCCTCCTCCTCCAGGCATACACACTGAACACTGGAAGCTCTTCCCTTTGGCCATTTAAGCCCAGACCATGTGACTGATCACATGACGGTGACATTAATAAAATCCTGTCAGCACATAGTGGTGTCGACTCTGTAAGTGGAGATATGGGGGGACACTCTCCCACTGGCTCTATGAATGTCCCCATAAAAACCAGCTCATAAGATACGTTAACCTAACCCTCGCAACACTTACTGTGCTGCAGGAAATAAAACTCATGATTTTATATCACTGACATCATTAGGAGTAGTGAAACATAGCTCTCCTCTATTACATTACCAGTGTCTCTGTCACATATTCCCCTTTATGCCCAACGCTAGGGGTTTTGGCACCTTCACTGGCTAAGCAGTACTCTGGACAGTGCATCTGTGATCCCATGCAATACATTTGTCGTAGTGGTATCTCCGTGCTAGCTCATATCTGTGCGTGCTCAAAGTTTGGCCAGTTTACGGCAGTTTTCTTTTTTTGTCCTGGGTGAAACTGTACTTATATACAGCACTATTTAGCCAAAAAACAACAACCCAAAAACACATTTGTTGTAGTGGTATCTCCGTGCCAGCTCATATCTGTGCGTACTTAAAGGGAAGGTGCCATCCCCAAAATTTTTTTTCAGCAATTGAAAAAATGTAAAGAATTAATGTTTACATTTTCTTAAAAAATATTATCACTTGTTTTTAATTTTGTAAAATATGAAAAATAATTTTAAAAAGTTTGTTATTTACACTTGTTAACACTAGGGGGAGCAGATACTGAAATTTGGCACAAAAACCTAGTGTACAACTAGCTCACATTACTGTCCTGCAGTAATTATGGGTGTACAGTGTCCATGATGTTTGATTTTGATATATGATCATGCCCTAAAATGGACACTGTATGGGCGGAATCTGCTGACATGGGTGTGGTGTCACTCCTCTACTCCCCTTCTGGGTGTTTGCTAAGGAAAAAGAGAGGATGACTTCTAGGAACACAGTGAGCAGCCATTTTGATGGGGCCTGCAAAGTTACTGACTGTCTTTTCATGTAAAGTCTGGATCAGAACAGGCCATCAATCAGCAGAAATGTTTCCTGGATTTCCATGGAGCAGACAAGCAGACGGTCCATCCATGTGTATAAAACACAGCGCTCTATGTACAATCCCTGGCACCAAACAGAGCGCCCCCCATAGACCAGCACACTGCTCTCCTGAAATACTCTGTGCTACTGTCACCCTGGTCCTTCCTCCATATATCAGGCCCCTGTTGCCTCGCTTTCACACATCACCAGGACAGGATCTGAGGAGAGGAATGGGGTCTTCGGTCACCGAGGATGGCAGGCAGCAAGGATTCTGGGAGCAGGGTGACAGCAGCACAGAGTATTTCAGGAGAGCAGTGTGCTGGTGTATGGGGGGCACAGAGAGAGATATATGGTGGAGGGAGCAGGGTGACAGCATCACAGAGTATTTCAGGAGAGCAGTGTGCTGGTCTATGGGGGGCACACAGAGAGATATATGGTAGAGGGAGCAGAGTGACAGCAGCACACAGTATTTCAGGAGAGCAGTGCGCTGGTCTATGGGGGGCACAGAGGGAGATGTATGGTGGAGGAGCAGGGTGACAGTAGCACAGAGTATTTCAGGGGAGCAGTGTGCTGGTCTATGGGGGGCACAGAGGGAGGTATATGGGGGAGGAGCAGGGAGACAGCAGCACAGAGTATTTCAGGAGAGCAGTGCTCTGGTCTATGGGGGGCACAGAGGGAGATATATGGTGGAGGAGCAGGGAGACAGCAGCACAGAAATCCAGGAAACATTTCTGCTGATTGATGGCCTGTTCTGATCCAGACTTTGCATGCAAAGACCCCATTCCCCTCCTCAGATCCTGTCCTGGCGATGTGTGAAAGCGAGGCGACAGGCGCAGTCTGGGGTGACGCTGGGAAGCAGGCTGGGGGGGAATGGAGCCATACAGTAACAATAAAAATGAGACCCCTCTCTTCAGCTGCCTCCCCAGCCCTCCCCTGACTGCACCTATTACCCCTGACCCGTGTGCAGGTGCTCAGCCAGAACCACCCCAGAATGGGTCCTCTTTTAGCAGATCACAAATAATACCGCCATATACTTCACACACAATGCCGCCATATAGATCATACACAATACCACCATGTAGATCACACATAAAACCAGCAGGGTGACAGCAGCACAGAGTATTTCAGGAGAGCAGTATCACACAGCAGAGAATTAGATACACGGCTCAGCAGACAGTATCACACAGGAGAAGATTAGATACACGGCTCAGCAGACAGTATCACACAGGAGAGGATTAGATACACGGCTCAGCAGACAGTATCACACAGGAGAGGATTAGATACACGGTTCAGCAGGCAGTATCACACAGGAGAGGATTAGATACACAGCTCAGCAGTCAGTATCACACAGGATAGGATTAGATACACAGCTCAGCAGTCAGTATCACACAGGATAGAATTAGATACAAGGCTCAGCAGTCAGTATCACACAGGAGAGGATTAGATACACGGCTCAGCAGTCAGTATCACACAGGAGAGGATTAGATACACGGCTCAGCAGGCAGTATCACACAGGAGAGGATTAGATACACGGCTCAGCAGTCAGTATCACACAGGAGAGGATTAGATTCACGGCTCAGCAGGCAGTATCACACAGGAGAGGATTAGATACACGGCTCAGCAGTCAGTATCACACAGGAGAGGATTAGATACACGGCTCAGCAGTCAGTATCACACAGGAGAGGATTAGATACACGGCTCAGCAGTCAGTATCACACAGGAGAGGATTAGATACACAGCTCAACAGGCAGTATCACACAGGAGAGGATTAGATACACGGCTCAGCAGTCAGTATCACACAGGAGAGGATTAGATACACGGCTCAGCAGTCAGTATCACACAGGAGAGGATTAGATTCACGGCTCAGCAGTCAGTATCACACAGGAGAGGATTAGATACACGGCTCAGCAGTCAGTATCACACAGGAGAGGATTAGATACACGGCTCAGCAGGCAGTATCACAGGAGAGGATTAGATACACGGTTCAGCAGTCAGTATCACACAGGAGAGGATTAGATACACGGCTCAGCAGTCAGTATCACACAGGATAGGATTAGATACACGGTTCAGCAGTCAGTATCACACAGGAGAGGATTAGATACATGGCTCAGCAGTCAGTATCACACAGGAGAGGATTAGATACACGGCTCAGCAGGCAGTATCACACAGGAGAGGATTAGATACACGGTTCAGCAGTCAGTATCACACAGGAGAGGATTAGATACACGGCTCAGAAGGCAGTATCACACAGGAGAGGATTAGATACACAGCTCAGCAGGCAGTATCACAGGAGACAGTATTACAGATATGCCCACACTGGTGAAAATTCCAGCCCCCCCCCAATTATACACTAGACTATGGGCTGTATATGTCACTGTCCTCCTCAGACAGCCATAAAAGCTCTCATAAAAGCAAAGGTGTCAGATTACCAGAGATCACTGGGGCTGTGTGTGAGTGAAGAGGCGGAGACAGAGCAGGAGGACAGTGGAGCTGGAGCAGGAAGCACAGTGCAGAAAGTGGAGCTCAGCAGATAGCACCGGGCTACAGTAAAATGGCGCCCAGCCACACCTACAGCAGTGAATGGTGCAGCCCACAGGGGCGTGCCTAGTTCACTGCTAATGAGGCTGCATGGTGGGGTCGGGAGCCGTCCGCAGTCTCCTATGTCCAGGGACGGCCATATTTGCAGACTGTATAAGTCCTCCACAGATCTGCAAATCAAGATGGCAGTGCCCAGTGGCTACATTAACCCCTTCCTGACATCAGACATACTATCCCATCCATGGGACCCGGGCCCCTATGCCCATGGACGGGATAGTACATCTACCGCGATCAGCGGCGCCCACGTGGTGAGCGCCGCTGATCGCGGCCGGGTGTCAGCTGATTATCACAGCTGACACCCGGCACAATGTGTCAGGGGCGGTCACGGACCACCCCCGACATGTTAACCCCTTGCACACCGCGATCAAACATGATCGCGGTGTACCGGGGTTAAAGGGAAGCATCGGCAGGGAGGGGGCTCCCTCCGTGCTTCCCTGAGCCCCCCACGGCAGCGCAATGTGCAGCGCTGCTGCGGGGGGCTCCTTTCCTGTAGGCCCCCGAATCCAAGACGGGGGCTTTCGGGGGCCTGCAGGAAGCTGGCTTCCTCAGTGCCTGCAAAGCGCAGGCATGAGGAAGCCTTCTGCACTGCCTGTGACAGATCGCTGATCTGTCACAGTGATCTGTGATGTGACAGATCAGCGATCTGTCACAGGACAGTGATGTCCCACCTGGGACTATTTAATAAAGTTAAAAAAAATAAAAAAGTGTAAAAATAAATAAAAAAAAAAAATCGCCAAATAAATTAGAAAAAAAAAAAAATATTCCCCCAAATAAATCCATTTTTTGGAAATAAAAAAAAACAAAACAATAAAAGTACACATATTAGGTATCGCCGCTTCTGTAACAACCCGCCCTATAAAACTGTCCCATTAGTTAACCCCTTTAGCGAACCCCTTAAAAAATAAAAATAAAAAACAAAGCAAAAAATAATGATTTATTATCATACTGCCAAACAAAAAGTGTAATAACGCGCGATCAAAAAGACGCATATAAATATCCATGGTACCGCTGAAAACGTCATCTTGTCCCGCAAAAAACGAGCCATGACACAGCATCATCAGCGAAAAAATTAAAAAGTTATAGCTCGCAGAATAAAGCGATGCAAAAATAATTATTTTTTGTATAAAATAGTTTTTATTGCATAAAACCGACAAAACATAAAAAAACGACCTAAATGAGGTATCGCTGTAACCGTACTGACCCGAAGAATAAAACCGCTTTATCAATTTTACCGCACGCGGAACGGTGTAAACGCACCCCCCCAAAAGAAATTCATGAAACGCTGGTTTTTGTTCATTCTGCGCTCCAAAAATCGGAATAAAAAGCGATCAAAAAATGTCATGTGCCCGAAAATGGTACCAATAAAAACGTCAACTCGTCCCGCCAAAAATAAGACCTCACATGACTCGGTGGGTCAAAATACGGAAAAATTATAGCTCTCAATATGTGGTGATGCAAAAACTATGTTAACAATAAAAAGCGTCTTTTAGCGTGCGACAGCTGCCAAACATAAAAACCGCCATAAATAGTAAATCAAACCCCCCCGTTATCACCCCCTTAGTTAGGGAAAAATAATAAAATAAAAAAATGTATTTATTTCCATTTTTCCATTAGGGTTAGGGCTAGGGTTAGGGCTAGGGTTAGGGCTAGGGTAGGATTAGGGCTAGGGTTAGGGCTAGGGTTAGGGTTAGGGCTAGGGCTAGGGTTAGGGCTAGGGTTAGGGCTAGGGTTAGGGCTAGGGTTAGGGCTAGGGCTAGGGTTAGGGTTAGGGCTGAGATTAGGGTTAGAGTTGTGTTGGGGTTCGGGTTGGAGTTAGAATTGGGGGTTTCCACTGTTTGGGCACATCAGGGGCTCTCCAAATGCAACATGGCATCTGATCTCAATTCCAGCCAATTCTGAGTTGAAAAAGTCAAATGGTGCTCCTTCCCTTCCAAGCTCTGCCATGCGCCCAAGCAGTGTTTTACCCCCACATGTAGGGTATCAGCCTACTCAGGACAAATTGCAAAACAACTTTTGGGGTCCAATTTCTCCTGTTACCCTTAGGAAAATAAAAAATTGGGGGCAAAAATATCATTTTTGTGGAAAAAAAAGATTTTTTTATTTTCTCGTCCGAGCGTTATAAACTTCTGTGAAGCACTTGGGGGTTCAAAGTGTTCACCACACATCTAGATAAGTTCTGTTGGGGGTCTAGTGTCCAAAATGGGGTCACTTGTGGGGAATTTCAATAGTTTAGGTACATCAGGGGCTCTCCAAACGCACATGACACCCGCAGACCATTCCATCAAAGTCTGCATTCCAAAACGTCACTGCTTCCCTTCCGAGCCCCGACTTGTGTCCATACAGTAGTTTTCTCCCACATATGGGGTGTCAGCGTACTCATGACAAATTGGACAACAACTTTTGGGGTCCAATTTCTCCTGTTACCCTTGGGAAAATGGAAAAATTGGGGACTAATTGATCATGTTTGTGGAAAAATACGATTTTTTTATTTTTATGCCCGGGCATTATAAACTTCTGTGAAGCCCTTGAGGTTCAAATGCTCACCTCACATCTAGATAAGTTCCTTAGGGTGTCTAGTTTTCAAAATGGGGTTATTTGTTGGGGGTTTCCACTGTTTAGGTACATTAGGAGCTCTCCAAAAGCAACATGACACCCGCAGACCATTCCATCAAAGTCTGCATTCCAAAACGTCACTACTTCCCTTTCGAGCCCTGACGTGTGTCCATACAGTAGTTTTCTCCCACATCTGGGGTGTCAGCGTTCTCAGGACAAATTGGACAACAACTTTTGGGGTTCAATTTCTCCTGTTACCCTTGGGAAAATAAAAAAATTGAGGACTAATTGATCATGTTTGTGGAAAAAATACGATTTTTTTATTTTCATGCCCTGGCATTATAAACTTCTGTGAAGCCTTTGGGGGTTCAAAGTGCTCACTTCACATCTAGATAAGTTCCTTAGGGGGTCTAGTTTACAAAATGGTGTCATTTGTGGGGGGTTTCCACTGTTTTGGTACATCAGGGGTTTTCCAATCGAGACATGATGTCCGATCTCAATTCCAGCCAAAAACGTCAAATGGAGCTGCTTCCCTTCTGAGCTCTGCCATGCGCCCAAATAGTGGTTTACCCCAACATGTGGGGTATCAGCGTACTCAGGACAAATTGCACAATAACTTTTAGGGTCCTGTTACCCTTGGGAAAATAAAAATTGGGGTGAAAAGATCATTTTTGTGGAAAAAATATGATTTTTTAATTGTACCGCTGTACGTTATAAACTTCTGTAAAGCCCTTGTGGGTTCAAAGTTCTCACCACATATCTAGATAAGTTCCTTGGGGGGGTCTAGTTTCCAAAATGGGGTCACTTGTAGGGGGTTTCCACTGTTTAGGTACATCAGGGACTTTCCAAACGTGACATGGCGTCCGATCTGAATTCCAGCCAATTTTGCATTGAAAAAGTCAAACAGCGCTCCTTCCATTCTGAGCTATGCCATGCGCCGAAACAGTCGTTCCCCCCCACATATCAGGTATCAGCGTACTCAGGACAAATTGCACAATAACTTTTGCAGTCCAATTTCTCCTGTTACCCTTGTTAAAATAAAAAAAATTGAACCTGAAGTATGTTTTTTGTGAAAAAAAGTTAGATGTTCATTTTTTTTTAAATATTCAAAAAAATTCCTGTGATGCACCTAAAGGGTTAATAAACTTCTTGAATGTGGTTTTGAGCACCTTAAGGGGTGCAGTTTTTAGAATGGTGTCACTTTTGGGTATTTTCTATCATATAGACCCCTCAAAGTGGCTTCAAATGTGATGTGGTCCTAAAAATAAAATGGTGCTGTAAAAATGAGAAATCGCTGGTCAACTTTTAACCCTTATAACTTCCTAACAAAAAAAAATTTTGGTTCCAAAATTGTGCTGATGTAAAGTAAACATGTGGGAAATGTTACTTATTAAGTATTTTGGGTGCAGTATCTCTGTGATTTAAGGGCATAAAAATTCAAAGTTGGAAAATTGCGAAATTTTCAAAATTTTCGCCAAATTTCCGTTTTTCTCACAAATAAACGCAAGCTATTTGAATGAAATTTTACCACTAACATGAAGTACAATATGTCACAAGAAAAAAATGTCAGAATAACCGGGATCCATGGAAGGTTCCAGAGTTATGACCTCATAAAGGTACAGTGGTCAGAATTGTAAAAATTGTCCCGGTCATGAACGTGCAAACCACCCTTGGGGGTGAAGGGGTTAGAACATTATTACAAACAAACCATAAATCCTAGTTAGTACAACATTTGCTGAAGCAACATGTTTTGTTACTTACTCTTTTTTTGCAAATTATATAAAATTGCGGCACCTTCCCTTTAAAGATTGGCCAGTGTACGTGGTTTTCTTTTTTGTCCTGGGTAAAACTGTACTTATATATTGCACTATTTAGCCCCAAAAAAGAAACCAATAAACACATTTGTCATAGTGGTATATCCGTGCCAGCTCATATATGTGTGTGCTCAAAGTTTGACCAGTTTATGGCGATTTTCTTTTTTTGTCCTGAGTGAAACTGTACTTATATACAGCACTATTTAGCACAAAAAAAGAAACCAAAAAACACATTTGTCATAGTGGTATCTCCGTTTCAGCTCATATCTGTGTATGCTCAAAGTTTGGCCAGTTTATGGTGGTTTTATTTTTTTGTCCTGGCTGTCACTGTACTTAAATACAGCAGTATTTAGCAAAAAAATAAAAAAAACAGGCCACATATTTTTGGTGTGGTAGCTCATATGTATATGTGCTCAAAGTTTGGCCTGCTTATGGCATTTTTCTTTTATTGTCCTGGGTGAAACTGTACTTATATACAGCACTATTTAGCCATGAAAAAAAATCACATTTGTTGTAGTGGTATCTTCATGCCAGCTCATATCTGTGTGTGCTCAAAGTTTGGCCAGTTTATTCCGGTTCTCCTTTTTTGTCCTGGTGTCAGTACTGATATGCAGCACTAGTTAGCCCAAAAATAAAAAACAGTGCACAAATTTTTTGTAGTGGTATCTCCGTGCCAGCTCAGATCTGTGTGTGCTCAATTTTGGCCAGTTTATGGCATTTTTTTTGTCCTGGGGGTCACAGTACTTATAAATAGCACAATGTTGCATTATTTAAAAAAAAACAGGCCACATTTTACAGTGGGGTCTATCTGTGACACGCCTCATACATCGGTGTGTCAAAAATTGAGGCATTTTATGCCTAAATTCCCTTTTTTTGGGCAGTCTGTCACTCTCATAAAATGCAGCACTCTTTTGCATCCACCCAAAAAAATACATATTTTGCAGTGTGGTATATCTGTGACATGCCTCATACGTCCATGTTATAAAAATTTGTGCATTGTAGGCCAGTGCTCCAGTGTTTTCCTGTCTGGTACTCAAGTTATATACAGAACTATGTTGCATTATTTCGGGTGCATTGTAATTCTTGGCAGCCCATCCACTCACTGCATAGTCTATAACAGTTTAGGAGACCCACTGATTAATAATGGCCCTTTAATCAGATTAATGCTGTCTGATGCCCCTGTAAAAATAGGCTCTGTGACTTTAGGAGTCCCTCCTTCATAATTGAAGCAAGATATGTCTGCTTATGTGTCACAGACCACACATTGGTTAAAAGCAATGTTAAAGTTGAAAATCGCTTCAAAAACGCTGCATCTGAACATAGCCCAATTTTTGCCTTATATACAAGTCATTAACCTGGAAAGGATGTACCTTAACATATTTCCCAGCAAAATCTGTTTTGGTTTCGTTTTGGTATGTTTTTTGGTGAGCGGTAAAAATGGCATGAAACTCTGACAACATTGTTTAAAGCTGTGAACTAGGAGTCAGGAATGCTGATGTCCCCGTGTCATTTGAGCAGTGTTTCCATCATTTTCAGATGTTTTTAGACCTTTAAAGGACCCCGGGGGGATTGTGGTAAAAATGCTCGGGTCTCCATAGACTTACATTGGGCTCGTTGTTCTGTCTGAGTACCTGAGTATTCCCATTTGCTTGACCAGAGCAACGAGCGCCCAAGGATTTTAGTGCTCACCCATCACTAGTAAGTATACCTCTAAATGAAAATGGACAAATTGTGCACATTTAGCCATTTATCCTCCCCTGTGTCATGTGACAAGTAGTGTTGCAAGGTCTCAGGTGTGAATGGAGAGCATGTGTTATATTTGGTGTTATCGTTCTTACACTCTCTCATACTGATCACTGGAAGTTCAACAATTCACCTCATGGCAAGGAACTGTAACTGAGAAAAAGTATTGTTGCTCAACATAAAAATGGCTGAGGCTATAATAAAATTATCAACACCCTGAAACTGAGCTGACATATGAGTGATGCCAGCATTTTTGCAAAGAAGGTGTGGGGAGTCAGCCTGTCAGTGCTCAGACCATATGCCACGTGTCCATATGCAGTGTCCATATGCCAGTGTCATGGCTTGACGCTGCATGAGTGCTGCCAGCTGTGGGGAGCTAAAGTTCGTTGGGGGAGCCATGAATGCTAACAAGTACTATGACAAACTGAAGCAGAGCATGATCCCTTCCATTCAGAACCTGGGCCTCAAAGCAATATTCGAACATGATATGACCCCAAACACACCTGCAAGATAACCACTGACTTGCTAAAGAAACTGAGGGTAAAGGTGCTGGACTTGCCAAGTATATTTCCAGACCTAAACCATATTGAGCATCTGTGGGGCATCCTCAAATGGAAGGTGGAAGATTGCAAGGTCTCCGTAATGTCATCTTGGAGGAGTGGAACAGGATTCCAGTGGCAACTTGTGAAGCTCTAGTGAACTCCATGCCCAAGAGAGTTAAGACAGTGCTTGAAAATAATGGAGGTTACACAAAAATATTGACACTTTTGGCACAATTTGTCCATTTTCCCTTAGGGATGTACTCACTGTTGCTGCCAGCGGTTTAGACCTTAATGGCTGTTGAATTATTTGGAGTACACACCAAATTTACCCTGTCATACAAGTACACTGACTCCTTTACATTTTATCAAAGTGTATATCTTCAGTGTTGTTCCATGAAAAGATATAATAAAATATTTCCAAAAATGTGAGGGGTGCACTCACTTTTGTGATATAATGATGTGTATAGATGGTTCTTTAATGTACCAAATTTAGATACACCACTGATTTACTTTACTGTCAAAGTTTTGGTTAGATTACAATAATAGCATCTCAGGCTATGTGATTCTAGTTATAAAAAGAAAAGTTAGAGATGGTAACTGTCATGCTGCCGCTGCCGCCATCTGCCCCTGTCACGCCGTCTCTCTGTCATACAGCCTCCCCCGAGCCCCAGCATACTTACAGGTCCTCGGTGTCCCGGTGAGCGCCCACCCAGTCTCCTACTCCAGGTCCTGGCTCCTGTCGGGTGCGCACGCGCACTAAGTTCAGCGGCGCATGCGCACACCATTCCTTGTAACCCTTGTCGCTCCCTCCAGCCTGCTCTGTGGTCTGGAGGGCTCTGAAGCGGAAGTCCACCGCACACTCTGCTTATCTGGCCGCCTCTTCCTCCTGGCTGTGCCTGACTGTGATTTGTGTTCCACAAGTGATTCTAGCCCCACTCCTCCCTGCACTCCTTGCCTTCCCTGCCTCAAGCTGTTTTCGCCTAGCCTCTGACCTTACAACCTCCATTTTGCTTCCTCCTAGTGCCTGCCCACCTGTGTCTCCAACCAGCCCGTGTTCCCGTGTCTCTGCCGTGTCTTCCAGCCAGTGTCGCCAAACCTGCCCATGTTCCCATGTCTCTGCAGTGTCTTTCAGCTAGTGTCGTCAACCTGCCTGTCTTCCCGTGTCTCTTCCATGCTTGCCTGCCAGTGTCCCCATTCCATCCGTGTTCCCGTGTTATATCCGTGCCAGCCTGCAGCTAGTCCGCCTAGTCTTTCGCTGAGGCTTCCGTTGTTCTCCCCTGGGTACCAGCTGCCACGGTGATAGTCTCCCTCATGCCTGCCCCTAACACTCGCTGTATAGGGGGTGGTCCACCTGGTCAGCTTGTCTGAGGGAGGTTCGTTGCCACGGTCCAGCGGGTCCACCCTTGGAAGTCCGCTAGTTCTCACAGCAGTATATTAGTTTGGCAATAGTTTGAAGAATCAATATAATAACATATTAGGTTAAATACACACAATGTTAGTGTTCTTAGCCTAAAGTATACGTCCAAAGTTTTTCAAGATGTGTAATGCAACATTCTCATTTTCCCCATTCATCAGAAGAACATACTTTTCGCCTGCATTTTTGCTTAAATTTAAAGGTATGTGCGACAAGCTGTTTTCTTATAAAGAGATAAATGATAAAAAGTGTGTAACATGCAGCATATATTCACAATGGTTTCTGATGGTGACTAGATGCCCAAGCATCCTGCCTTTGGCCACTGTCAAACTAATACCTCCTCAGCATAATGCCCTAAAGTGGCTGTAAATGCACTGTGTCCTAAGCCTCACAACTATAAATCATTCTTATTTCTACTGTTAAAATGAAATATACTATAGCATACAGTAAGCTGGATATGCTTTACAATTACATTTAATTTAGTACAAGCTAGGCAATGTTATGCTAGTAAAACAAGATAAAAAGCTTTATCCTTGGACCCTTATTCTATCACTAGGCTTCAACTGGTACATTCAGTGCAATATCTTTCAGTTCATTCTTTTAATAGTTCCTTAGTTGAGATTATTTAAAATCCAAAGCCATGGATTATAAACTCTATTCTGCTGGCACTACAGAGGAGCTTTCTTACAGCAGAGATAATGTATCCAAAACACAGCAGTCTATAAATTGATACCAACTTTACAAACTATTATGTGACCTGGGAAACATGAATCCATGCTGCATGAGCAAGTTATCTTCCTTTTTATGTTCTTTAGTACAAAGTGAGAAAGACAAAAATATAGATATAATATAGATTGGTTAAGGATGACTTAACCAAAATGGAATGGCTACATGTTCTAAATATTACAACATGTATAAAACTGTCAGTTAGCAAATGTTATAGGCTAATAATCATTTCACTTTTTAAAGTTTTTTTTTGGGGGGGTCCTAAAGTTATTTAGCAAAAAGACTATTAAATATTTAAACATCTTTTTGAGAGAAATTCCACACATTTGTAATTGTTTCATACTGTATTGCATTCATATAATATATTGCATACAGCATATGTGACACCCCAGAGTCCGGTTGTCACAGTGACATTACCTCCCTCTAATGGCTAAAGTCATGCTTGGAGGCAGAAAGGGACCCCATGCCAGGCAGCATAGATATAATCACAATTTCCTGCTGCAGGTCAGAAAAGGGAGATGCCTTATAAATTCTGGCCAGCAGAGGGGGTTGGTGAGTCAGGTAGAGATCAGCTGAGGGGTTGTCATGGAAACGAAACAGCTGTGAGCTGTGAGGGGAAATGATAATGACAGTTAAACGTAAGGACGTGAGGTAAAAGAGATCTTTCTGGTAGATCCTGTCAGATGAAGACAGGGAGCTGATCTATGAAGAGGGAAAGGACAAGAGCAGAGACTAAGAGACTCTAGGGAAGCTAAAATACTGCATATAGCAGACCCCTGAGTAAAGCGCTAATAAAGAGAAAAGGGACATCAGAGTCCTAGGCTGACAGGAGCTGTGAGTCCTGATAGCTGAATCTGAAAGTACAGGGGATTGTAAATTCCTGTGCACATTAATCACCTGAGGGCACGGCAGCGGATAAGGCGCCCGGGGCCAACGGTGAAGGGAATTGTGCCCGTGGAATAGGCTCACGCTGACAGCCGTACAGGTTAGTGAAACCATAACGAATAGAGGGTCGCAGCATAGTTATAAACAGCGGACACCCACACACAAAGCACAGAAAGGAAGGTCCTAAATCCCCACCTGGCAAGGTGGATCCCCTGAATGCCTCCAGGCGAGCCGGACTCATTCCATCACCTGTATGTGGTACTCCGGACTGCAACCTATTACCAGTAAAAGGTAAAGAAACTGCACCTCTCTGTGTCTTTCTCTCATTTATCTGCACCCCAACGTTTACAGCCACTTTTACCATTTATTTAGCAACTTTACCCTGGGACTACAACCCTACCTGTGGAGGGCTACAACATCATAGCTGTGCCCAACATCCATCCCAGAGAAGCAACACCGCAGCGCTGGTCACCTCTGACTAGAATACCACAGGTGGCGTCACGTATTTCACCATCTAATAACTTTATTTTCATTTTTTTACCACATAAATACCACACAACTTTCCCCTATTTTTTATTACTGGACGCCTCTGGGCCACGGACCGGGTCGCCGCCGCCATGACACCGTCCCCCATGGAATTCGACGGGCCCGGTACCGAGTACCCCCAGGCCCGGCGGGGCGCTCCACATAATCTGGCAAAATTAAAGATTTGGTCCTAGTTTTATTTTCATTTTATTGATATATAGATATTTTTTTCCACATATAGTCTTACTAACGTTTGGCATTCCACATTTTAAAACTATAAAACTAGTTTGATATTAAAATACTTGTTTTAGAGTTTTGGTCATCAATTCCATCAGATGTGAAATAGCAATACAAACAAAACTATATATGCAAAGAAATGGACACAAAATTATGCTTTGTGCTATAAACACTAATGATACAAATGTTAAAAGAGCTTAACCCCTTCACGACATGGCCAATTTCCATTTTTTCATTTTCATTTTTTCTTCTTCTTTCCAGAGCCATAACTTTTTAATTTTTCTATCCACAAAGACAAATCAGAGCTTGTTTTGTGCATGACAAGTTGTGCTTTAGAAAGACACTAGTGATGGGTGAGCACTAAAATGCTCGGGTGCTCGTTGCTCGTATCGAGCAAATTGGAATGCTCGGGTGCTCGACCCGAGCAATGAGCCCAATGCAAGTCTATAAAGATAAAAAAAAAACACAAAAGCGCGCCCATAGGGCCTTATCAGTGTAAATATAATGAATACAAGTTAAATTTTGCAGGGTACTCACCCTCAATAGTTGTATAAAGCCACAACTACTGTATGCGCTTAGTCACATGCAATGAATCTGCAGCAGGATGGTGTAGACAGACAGCGTCTGCTTCCAATACTCAAGGAGGAGATCCCAAAAGGGAAAAAAACACCAGATTCCCGCGCTGCTATATTTCAGCCATCAAATAGAGGAAATCCAGTAGATTGTAGAAATTGGTTCCAATATCAGTGCTTTATTTATGGTACATACAGAGACAACGCGTTTCGAGGTCCATTCAGTGACCTCTTCTTCAGGTCGAATGTACAGGAATCCTGTCAATACCCCTTTGACGAGATGTACAGGATGGCCTCATGGAAACAATGTTCCCATTATAAGAAAATGAGTCTCCCATAGTGTTTGACTATGCATTTAATGCCTTGCCCCAAAGTTACACGCACCGCAATAACCTTTTGAATCGACGTCCTGGATGTCCACATGAAACCAAAGTCCCATTATTATGAATTTTGTAGTCTCATTAAAGTTTGTGCATGAAGTGAATGCAAGGCCTGCCCTACACCAAAGTTACACAAACCCCAATAAGCCTTTCAACAGACGTACTTGATGGCCTCATGGCAAAAATGTTCCCATTAGAAGAAAGTGTGTCTCCCATAGTGTTTGCCTATGCATTTAATGCTTGGCCGGTCCTGCCACAAAGTTACACGCACCCCAATAACACTTGGAACAGATGTCCTGGATTGCCACATGAAGCCAAATTTCCCATTTTTTTCATTTAGTACTGCCATACTGTTAGCCTATGCATTGAATGCAAGGCCTGCCCTGCACCAAAGTCACATGCACCCCAATAAGCCTTTGAATACACGTACTGGATGGCCACAGTAAAACCAAATTCACATTGTTCATTTGGTACTCCCATACTGTTTGCTTATGCATTGAATGCAAGGCCTGCCCTGCACCAAAGTTATATGCACCTCAATAAGCCTTTTGAACCAAGGTAATGGATAGCCACATGCAACAAAAGATCTCAGTATTCATTTGGTACCCCATACTGTTTCCTTATGCATTGAATGCAAGGCCTGCCCTGCACCAAAGTTACATGCACCCCAATAAGCCTTTGAACTGAGGTACTGGATGGCCACAGGAAAACCAAGTTCACATTATTCATTTGGTACTCCCATACTGTTTGCTTATGCATTGAATGCAAGGCCTGCCCTGCACCAAAATTACATGCACCCCAATAAGCCTTTGAGGCCACGTACTAGATGGCCACATGCAACCATAGTTCCAGTATTCACTTGTTACTCCCATAATGTTTGCTTATGCATTGAATGCAAGGCCTACCTTGCACCAAATTCACACGCACCCCAATAAGTCTTTGAAGCCATGTACTGGATGGCCACATGCAACCATAGTTTCAGTATTCACTTTGCACTCCGATACTGTTTGCTTTTGCATTGAATGCAAGGCCTACCCTGCCATAAAGTCATATGCATCCCAATAAACCTTTGAACCCACGTACTGGATGGCGAGAGGAAAACCAAGTTCACATTATTCTTTTGTTACTGACAATGGGAAGCCCCCATTCTCCTGACGAAGCTGCATTGCAGCGATACACAGGGGTTTTTTTGCCCACAACATCCCCCTCTTCTTACCACCTGTTTCTTCCCTCTATGAGTCACTTTTATAGGAGTTTATTTATCTCCTAGGGCCCCGACGTTCCATCTGGCAGCGATCCTTATACCAAGCTGCGGCTTTTCATGTGGCACGGTTGTATTTCTTTCTATGAATTTATTTTGACATTATAGGTATTACCAACCTTATATATATTTTTCCTCTGCCACATTCTTAGAATTGCCTTTATAATAGGGATGGTGGGTGGTTTTGGACTTAATTCACCATTATTTTGTTGCATAGTGTCAGTATCAGTGAGGCATTAATGGGGACGCCCAGTTACCTGTATTTTTCTATGCACCTTATGCTATCTCCTGACCAGGGTTTTAGCACATTGGTTTTCTTCTTTTCCAGTTATTGTATAGCTGTATGTGTTTATCCTTTGATGTTATCATTCTATGCCATTTATTAAGATATATATTTTTGTCACATACAAGCAGTGTTTTCTTGGTGGTTCAATTTTGTGGGGCTAGGATATGGTTCACATGCTGCGTGCTTTTAAAGTGTTTTTAAGGCTGAGTTCACACGTGGCTTTTTTTCGCGTTTCCGCGGCGGTTTTAACCGCGCGATTTTGCCGCGAAAACGTGAAAAATAAGCATCCCATGCATTCCTATGGGATTCCGCAATGCTGTGCTAATGCTGCGGTTTTTACCGCGGCGGAATCGCTTCGTGGTAAAAGCCGCAGCATGCTCATTAATTTGCGGAATCGCGGCGATCCCACACCCATAGGAATGCATTGTTCCGCTTACTTCCCGCATGTGGCTGTGCACACCATGCGGAAAGTAAGCAGAACATTTGCGGATGGTACTCACGGTCCGGAGGAGAGGAGACTGTCCTCCGTGCTTTGGGTACCGTATCCTTGTAAAAAATAGAATTTAAAATAAAAAATATTGTTATTTTCACCTTCTGACGTCCCACGCAGCCTTCCCGCTTCTCTCCACGCTCCCGGTCCCAGTAATCCTTTGCGAAAATGCCCGCGATGGCGTCCGTTCTCGCGGGATCGCGAAGTCTCGCGGTTATTCGCGCGACGTCATCACGAATTACCGCGAGACATCGCGATGCCGCGAGAACGGACGCCATCGCGGGCATTTTCGCAAAGGATTACTGGGAACGCCTGCGCGGGACGCCGGAAGGTAAGAATAACACCATTTTTTTTTTTTTTTTTACATTTTATCTTTTACTACTGATGCTGCATTGGCGGCCTCAGTAGTAAAAAGTTGGTCACACTCGTCAAACACTGTGTTTGACGAGTGTGACCAACCTGTCAATCAGTTCTCCAAGCGATGCTCCAGATCGCTTGGAGAACGCTAGCATTTTGCAAGCTAATTACGCTTGCAAAATGCTAGTTTTTCCGTGGGAAAATCGCGGGAATTTAAAATGCGATTTTCCCGCGGAATGGAATTCCGGAATTCTCGCGGTAATTTCCGCAAGAGTTCCGGTACGTGTGCACATAGCCTAAATGTATGTCTAATTGAGACAGCAAAGTATATTCTATTTTTGGATAAACTTCATTATTGGTTTGTGCAGTATTTATGCATCGGTCTTTCTCTCTCTTTTTTGATACATATCGTTTCCATGCATTCTGCAGCACCCATTGCCTATTAATTGTGTGCTTATAAAGTAGTGCACCCAGGTACCTTGTTCTTCCTACTTTCCTTTTTTTGTCTTATGATATTCGCTGATATTTTTGTGTCAAAATCATCAAAATGGCATGAATGGCACCTGAATTGTGCACTTAGCCAGAAATGGTCTTTTTTCAGCCTAAGCATTTTTTTTTCTCTTTAGTTCAAAAAGTCACCCGATTGCAAAAATTGCACAAAAATTGATGGCATTCATAGAATAACTCCAGGGGTGTACATTTGTGACAAGACTTTTAAGACTTTCTGAATAGTTGCTAATAATGAATCAGGCAAAGACATTTTTAAACCCTTAGACTACACTCACAATCGTGGACTAAAAAGTAAAGCAGGTGAACATATATAAAATAAACTTAAAAAGGTGCAAATTAAAAAATGAATTATTTAAAAAAAAAATGACTCAAAATCAGTAGAAGGTAAGGAAAGGAAAATATTCATATTTTTGTCAAATAGTTATATGACTTTAAGCAAAATATTAAGACCAGTTTCACACATCCTGATAATGCTGGAAAAACCGGTACCGGAGATATCATTGTCCGGAAAAGTAGTGCAGCTAGCAGTGGGAATGTGGAAAGAGCAGGAGACATTGCCGGACACACATCAGGGGATCAGCTGACGTTACTGAACCCCAGTAACACAGGAACAAGTGTTGATTGTGCAGACGGCATTTCTGAGAAGCAACTGGCATTGTTGGAGGCTAGGGTAAATACTAGAGATAGAGTGGAGCCAGAGGCCTAATTGGAGCACGTTTGAAATCAGTGGTAGTGTGATTGTGGAGGCAGCAGTAGACATTGCCAGGCACACAGCAGGGGAGCAGCTGGCGATACTGAACCCCACTAACACAGGAGCTAGTGTTTTTCTCTGTGCAGACGGCACTTCTGAGCAGCAACTGGCAGTGTTGGAGCCCAGGGTCAATCATGGAGTAGGCTGAGGCCTACTTGGAGCAAGTGTAAAATCTGATGTAGTTTGAATGTGGAAGGAGCAGGAGATATTGCCGGACACACAGCAGGGGAGCAGCTGGCGATACTGAACCCCACTAACACAGGAGCTAGTGTTTTTCTCTGTGCAGACGGCACGTCTGAGCAGCAACTGGCGGTGTTGGAGCCCAGGTTCAATCACGGTTTAGGCTGAGGCCTACTTGGAGCAAGTTTTATATCTGATGTAGTTTGAATGTGGAGGCAGCAGGAGACTTTGCCGGACACACAGCAGAGGAGCAGCTGGCGTTACTGAACCCCACTAACACTGGAGCTAGTGATTTTCTCTGTGCAGACGGCACTTTTGAGCAACAACTGACAGTGTTGGAGCCCAGTGATTACAGTTCAGATGGTAGAAACATGAACACAACAGGAGACCTGGATACTGTTGCCAACCAATTATTTATTCTGGAAGAGGACTGGCCTTGTTCATTTTCAGAAAAGTAAGCCGGTCAACGTTATAGGAGGATAGTCGCGTGCGACGGTCTGTTAGTACACCACCTGCGGCACTACAGACGCACTCCGATAATACACTAGCAGCAGGGCAAGCCAGCACTTCCAATGCATACTGGCTAAGCTCTGGCCATGTATCCAGCTTAGAGACCCAAAACTTGAAGAGGGAAGGGCAGTCTGGGAGTACACTGACAGGGCAAGACATGTAGTCTGTCACCATCTGACGGAAACATTGCCTCCTGCTGACTGGAGCAGTCTGTGATGGTGAAGACATTTGTGGCGGGCACACAAAACTTTGCCACATTTGGGCCATACTGGTCTTGCCTTGTACTGAGGCGCTGCCTCTGTTCCCTCTTTGTGCAGAGCTTCCACCACTGCCTCGACGCACAGAGCTGCTTTGTAAAGCACTAGCAGCACTGCTCTCGGGTGGAATGGAGAACATGATGGAATGCACCAGTGTGTCTTGGTACTCCCGTATTTTACGCTCCCGGTTCAATGGTGTTATGAGGCTTTGTAAGTTGTAACGGTAGCGAGGATCTAGGAGGATGTACACCCAATAATCAGCCGTGTTGAGAATGTGGGCGATGCGGCGGTCGTTTCTCAGGCACTGCAGCTTGAAATCAACCATGTGCTGCAGACTCCCAACTGCCCAAGAAACGCTGTCCCCTGCTTGAGGCGTCATCTCTGCCTGCTCTGCATCACCCCACCCTCGCTCTACATACTAACTACTAGAGCATTGTGTATCTCCCTCCTCTGGAGAGATGTCTTCCTCCTCCATTGACTCCTCCTCATCCTCCTCACAAAGTGTCCCCTGCCTAGGCCTTTTTGAGGAACCACGTTGTGCAGACTGTCCAGAAGCAGATGGCATTTGTGACTCCTCATCCTCCACCTCTTCCAAAACTTCCTCCCTTAGTGCTTGCAGTGTTTTTTGAAGCAGGCAGATAAGGGGGACAGTCATGCAAACTAGTGCATCATCTGCGCCATCCACGTGGAATCATTGAAGGCACGCAAAACGTGGCAGATGTTCTTCATAGAGGCCCACTCAGTGGTGCTGAAATGTGACCGGCGCACAGTGCGACTTGTTTGCGTCTGATGCAGCTGGTACTCCATTACTGCTGCCTGCTGCTCACACAACCGCTCCAACATATGTAACATTGAATTCCACCTGGTGGGGAGGTCACATATGATGCAATGTTCCAAAAAGCGGAATCGGCGCTGCAGAGCTGCAATGCGTGACCTTGCCATGCTGGAACGCTGCAAGTGAGCGCACTCTATGCGGACCTTGTGCAGCAGTGCATCAAGATCCGGATAGTCCCTCAGAAAGCTCTGCATGACCAAGTTGAGCACATGTGCCAGACATGGGATGTGAGTGACGTTGCCTAGGCCCAGAGCTGACACCAGATTTCGGCCATTGTCACACACTACCAAGCCTGACTGGAGATTCGCTGGCACAAACCACACGTCACTCTCCTGCTTGATGGCATTCCAGAGCTCCTGCGCTGTGTGGCTTCGATTCCCCAAAGAAATTTATTTCGGTACGGCCTGTTGACGTTTGGCCTCAGCTGTGCTCGTATCGGTCGTAACAGGCTCCTGCAGCGCTGATTCAGAGGAACTGGAGTATGAGGAGGAGTCAATGTGTACAGACTGGATTCCTGCAACCCTTGGAGTGGGCAGAACACGTACAGCGCCACTCTCAAGATCTGTACCTGGCTCCACAACATTGACCCAATGGGCAGTGAGGGAAAGGTATCGTTCCTGTCCATGGTTACTGGTCCACGCATAGGTGGTCAGGTGGACCTTGCTACTGACGGCGTTTAGTAGCACATGTTAAATTTTTCCCTCCACATGCTTTTGCAGGGCAGGGACGGCTTGCCTGCTGAAATAAAAGCGGCTGGGCATGGTGTATTGTGGGACTGCCAATGCCATGAAGTTATGGAAGGTGTCAGTCTCCACCAGCCTGAATGAGTGCATTTCAAGGGCCAGTAGTTTTGCAATGCCAGCATTCAGAGCCTGTGCTCAGGGATGGTTTGCTGAGTATGGCCGCCTTTTCTTCCATGCCTGTGCTACCGATGGCTGTAGAGTGGCTTGGGAGTGTGAGGATGACAGGGAATGTGGTGCTGTGGGTGGAATGTCACTGGGTCTCTGGACAACAGTGCCAGAGGTTCTTCCATGGCAATCCTGTGAGGAAGCCGAACCACCTGTGTGTGAGCTGGAGGAAGAGGCTACAACACGAGCTGAAGAGGTGGTAGGTGGTGCTGTAGGTTGGCCTACGTCTTCAGTGTTTCTTTGTAACTCCACTACGTGCTTGGTCCGCACATGTTTCCACATATTTGTGGTATTCAGGTTGCTGACACTTTTCCCTCTTTTGACTTTCTGATTACACAGCTTGCATTTGACAAAACAAATGTCATCTGCAACTGTGTCAAAAAAGGACCACGCACTGCAAGTCCTGGGAGCGCCCATTTTGGGTTTTGGAAGAAGAATGCTCCTAACGGGTGCCGAAGTGGAGGCTACAGGCAACCAAGTCTGCCCCCTCCCTCTCCCTCCTGTTTTGGCCATTTGGGAAATCTCTTCCTCAGAGCTGCTCCCACCACCTTCCTGTTCCTCACACCATGATGGGTCAAGGACCTCATCATCTACACTCCCCTCTTCAAACGCCTGCTTCTCCTGGGTAGTATCGCCAGCACAGTACACACCAGAAAGTGGCACCTGAGTCTCATGATCTGATGCATACTGAGGTGTGCTGACCATAGGCACTGGCCCACCCGCCTCTTCAGATTCAGACGGACAAAGCAGTTGCGCATCACTGCATACTCCCTCTTCTTCACATTCTAGAATGCTGCTTGGCTGGCCCCCTGTTTCAAAGCCAAGAGATTCAGAGAACAGAAGTAGAGATGGCTCCTGTCCAGGGCTCTCTGACTGCCTGGGCAATTTGGCAGGTGGTGAAGAGACAGATGGTTGCTCTTCAGTGCTCTGGCCCTGAGAGGATGTGGAAGCAATTGAAGTCAATGCGTTAGCTGCCATCCATCTGACAACGGCTTCAATTTGTTCGTTCCGCAGCAGTGGGGTACGGCGAGGTCCTACAAAGCTGTGCATAAAAGACTGTTGCCTGGTAAAACTGGGGGATGCTGAGTCACTGGTGCCCGCAGCAGGCACAGAATCCCCACGTCCTCTCCCTGCTGAAACTCCACGCCCACGACCACGTGCCTTACCCCCTGCTTTCTTCATCTTGGTAGACTGATAAAGATAGGCAGAAAAGTACAAAGGGGGGGCTTAGTGTGCTTATTCCTGAACAGCTGCTAACAGGTATAAGAAACACTAATTTTATAAAGTGTGTGGACTACACTTTAATATGAGCTAATGTGGCCTACACAACTGTCAAGTGAAGTGTTTGTTGAACTTTATTTACGTCTTTTTTTTCAAAAAAACAGAAAGGATGTGACCAAAGATGTGAAAGCGATAGTATCACAAACTTTTTGGAGCTATTACAATGCAGGAAGGTAACCTACAATGCAATAGATGATGCTCCAAAAAATAGGCTAATACTAATCTGGCTGCGGCTGCAAGGCACAAGCCAGCAAAAAGGCTCCTCTATCTACTCCTATATAGTGTTTGCAACCAACCAGTTTAGATGGATACGGATGGAAGCACACTAATAGGAGAAAAAAATCAGGAAAAATGAGCGGAAATAAAGCAAAAAAAGGACTATGTATGAGGCAGTGACGCACGCTGAGCGGACTACAACCAGAGGTGGCTGCAGAACACACTACAACGTGAGCTGCACTCACACACAGAGACCTCACAGACAGCCATGAACAGTGCAGAGAACTGGGAACTAGCAGAGAAAGGCTGCAGAAAGGCTCAGCTGTCTACTCCTATAGTGTTTGCAACCAATGTAGATGGATACGGATGGATGCACACTAATAGGAGAATTAATGAAAAATGAGCAGCAATAAAACAAAAATAAATATGTATGAGGCAGTGACGCACGCTGAGCGGCCTACAACCAGAGGTGGCTGCAGGACACACTACAGCATGAGCTGCACTCACACAGACCTTGCAGACAGCTGTGAACAGTGCTGCAAGGCAAAACAAAGCTACAGTGATTGATAATGTAGCCTGGGTAAAGTTCAATATTATAAAGCAAATCGTTATCTCTAACTGTCCCTCAGAGTCTTGAACAGCAGCCTGTCCCGAACTGAATTCACAGCAGAGTGAACCCTAAATGGCGGCGGCGGCTTTTATAGTGCATCATGACATCATTTCAGCAGCCAATCACAGCCATGCCATTAGTTAACATGCCTAACAGGATGAGCCCACACTTCTGAGGATTCCTCATTGGCTTAATCAAATCAAACTGGCTCATAGCATAATGGGAACGTCTGATTCCTGTATTCGATATGCGAAAAGTATCGGAATTCAGTATTGGAATTCCGATACCGCGAATGTCGGCCGATACCCGATATTTGCGGTATCGGAATGCTCAACACTAGTAATCACCTTAAAGTAGTTGTATAGGACTTAAAGGAAACCAGTCACCAGATTTTTGCTACTCCATCTGTGAGCATGAACCAATAAGGCCTCAGAGTACTGAATGGTCAGAAAAGGATAATAATTCAATAAGATAAACAGACCCTTAATAAACATATTTAGAAAACTTTATTAAATGACATGCTCCAATAAAAATTACAAAAAATTCAGGAGTATGTGACTACAGGAAGTAGAAAAAGCTGATGGTGATATATTGTTGGTAAAGCACATTATATTCAAATAAATGAAGGTAACTCTATAATGCATACGTAGATGTTTTGCACGGTATGAATAAAAACGCTATGATGTTGTTAAAAACCTAAGGTGCTAAACATGCAATTATCTAATTAAAAATGATGCACAAATAATTGCAAAGAGGGTGAATATCCTGTACAGAGCAAAATATTATTGTTACAGCAAAGTACCGAGTGCTACTAAAATATATGACAGGAAATACAAGAAATAGATAGATCCTGTGACAATACAGTCCCACCAAAAAGTCAATTATAATAATAATAATAATTTTATTTCTATATCGCAGACATATTCCGTAGCACTTTACATTTCAGAGGGGACTTGTACAGACAATAGACATTACAGCATAACAATAATCACATAGATCATAACAGATACCAAGAGGAATGAGGGCCCTGCTTGCAAGCTTACAATCTATAATCATAGCTGTGGCAACATATACTGCATACACACTTGTGCATGCTCTAGATGCAAGGTAACCAATGGGTTAAATACTAAGAGGCAGAGAAATGTGTTTATTTGCTATTAATGCAATACATGTATGCACATATATGCATGGCAATGTGCACATGTTTGTGCATACACAAAGTGAAGAACAACCAAGGGGTAAATACCAGGTGACAGAGAAATGTAATTTCTATCTAGTTATAGCAACACCATATGCATTAAAAACATATTAACCAGCATATTATAGAAAGAGCTTGAGCCACGTGGGATGTCAGTCTAAATATTCTGTATGCAGAAGTGAAGACTGCCGTGGCCTGGCTACCACAGAGTGCTGAATAACATACTGGGGCATTGAGAATATTTTCCTCAAGTTTACCAAATACAAATAAATATTCAGTTTTTTATTCATAAAGGAAAAAATCAAGTATATTTACTACATGTGGTCCTGATTTTCAACTAACACTATTGTAAATTTACAGTGTGGGATAAAAGCTTTTTTTTCTGAAATTGAACAGGGCTAAGTCTAGTCCCCAACAGTACTGTAAGAAACAACGGGGTACATAGCGTTACTGGCTAAATCGTATCAACTAAGTATACTATATTATTTACATGAACTATTACCATTTATTTATTTACTTTCTACAGGATGTGACGTATACTGACCACGGGTAGGTTACGTCCGAGAGTAGACCCTCTGGATCGCGGCACTGGAGCTCCCAGGGGCGAGCACGCCAGGTGGTGCCGACCCCTATACAGGGGCCGTTAGGGGCAGGCCCTCGGAAGACAGATGCCGCGACTGCTAGACCCAAGAGGGGCGGCTCACAAGACTGAGTGAGGGGTGCTGGACTGAGGCACGGAATGCAGAAGGGAGTAGGAAGTATGGAGTGGGAGCAGGGTGGAAACACGGAGTATAGGATCAGGCACCGAGAGGGGAATACGGGACCGAGACACGGAGTACCGGACTGGGCACTGGAGTACAGGACGGAGACACGGAGTATAGGACGGGGCACTGGAGTACAGGACGGAGACACAGAGTACAGGACTGGGCACTGGAGTACAGGACGGAGATACGGAGTACAGGACGGGGCACTGGAGTACAGGACGGAGACACAGAGTACAGGACGGGGCACTGGAGTACAGGACAGAGACACAGAGTATAGGACGGAGACACGGAGTATAGGACTGAGACAGAGAGTGTGAAGGGGAAACCCCTAAACACTTGGCCAGGATACCGTAGGAAGGCACACGATAATCAGGCATCTCCACCATGTTGGAGACGCCTGATATACCCTGTGCTGCCAGCTGATTGGGCACCTAAGCTTCTGGGCGGGCGCTCCAGGGTTAAGAGACCTGGATAGCGCGCGGCCTAAGGCGCCCGCAGGAATCAGGCACACGCCGGATAGAGGAGAAGGAGGAGGAGGCGGGCACAGAGCGGGGAGGTGAGCGGTGGTAAGTATAGGCGGCGACAGGCCCCGTCGCTGCTGGGGCGGCGGCGGCTACCGCCGCTGACGTGACAGTACCCCCCTTTACGTCTCCCTCTCCTGAGGTTAGACAAAAATCTCCTTAATAGAAGAGGAGCATTAATATTCTCCCTGGGTTCCCAGGACCTCTCCTCGGGACCAAAACCCTTCCAATCAATAAGGTAGTGGATACGCCCCCTAACTTTTTTCATGGCAAGAATTTCTTTCACCTCAAAGACGTCATCGGCCCCTACTGGCTGAGGAGAAGGAGGTGGAACTGAGTGATACCAATTCAGAACAACAGGCTTAAGGAGCGAGACATGGAAGGCGTTAGGGACCCGAAGTGAAGCCGACAGCTTCAATTTAAAAGCCACGTTGTTAATGCGTCCCAAAACCTTGAACGGACCGCTGTACCAAGGACCCAGTTTGTAAGAAGGTATCTTCAAACGGATATACTTAGTTGACAGCCAAACTTTGTCGCCAGGTTGGTATGGTGGAAGATCTCTGCGCCTCTTGTCTGCATGTCTCTTAATCCGGATACTAGATCTTTCAAGTGCCTCTCTGGTTTCCTTCCAGACTTGAGAAAATTCGGTCGCGAGGGCATCTGCTGCGGGAACACCAGAGGGCGTAGAGAGGTAGTGGAACACCAGGGTTCTGGCCGGAAACCACAAAGAACGGTGTTTTAGTGGTGGACTCATTAGGATGATTGTTGTGGGTGAACTCTGCCCACGGCAGAAGAGACACCCAGTTGTTTTGATGGGCGTTAGAGAAATGACGCAGGTAGGCTGTTAATACCTGATTGATCCGTTCCACTTGCCCATTGGACTGAGGGTGATAAGTGGAGAAGTCCAGAGACATACCCATGAGCTTGCTGAGTGCCCTCCAGAAATGGGAAGTAAATTGGACCCCTCGATCGGAGACAATTCGTTGAGGAAGTCCGTGAAGCCTAAAGATCTGGTGTATGAATACCTTGGCTAGCTCAGAGGCCGTAGGCAACCCGGGAAGTGGGATGAAATGGGCCATCTTGGAGAAGCGGTCGACCACTACTAAGATGATAGTGCACCCGGAAGAGCATGGTAGATAGGTGATGAAATCCATACCAATCTGTCGCCAAGGGGCTTCAGGAAGAGGCAGAGGGTGGAGCAGACCGGACGGCAGACTTCTAGGTACCTTGTTCAGAGCACAAGTCGTGCAGGAGGCTATATAATCGGTCACATATTGGCGAAGGGATGGCCACCAGTAGTAGCGCGAAAGGAGGCCGAGGGTTTTCTTGACTCCAACATGACCCGCAACCTTGGAGGAATGCCCCCAATCCAGGACCTCCGACCTCTTATTCTGCTGGATGAAGGTTTTGCCTGGCGGAATGGGAGAGAGCGTCACGGGCACCACGGTGATAACTTTGGCAGGCTCAATGATGTGAGATGAACCCTCCTCTACCTCAGGTGACTGTAAGGACCTGGACAAAGCGTCTGCCTTGATATTTCTGTCCCCAGGCCGAAAATGAAGTTTGAAGTCAAACCGGGAGAAATATAGCAACCACCTGGCTTGCCTGGAGTTGAGCCTTTGCATGGACTGAAGATACGCCAAATTCTTGTGGTCTGTGAAGATTAGGAAGGGATGAACTGCCCCTTCTAAAAGATACCGCCACTCCTCCAGAGCCATCTTAATGGCCAGTAATTCCCGGTCTCCAATTGCATAATTGCATTCTGCGGGAGAGAATGATTTAGAAAAGTACCCACAATGTACCACTTGACCCGAAGTTGTCCGCTGAGAAAGGACCGCTCCCACACCAGTAGAAGAGGCATCCACCTCTAGGATGAAGGGTCTATTGACTAGCGGCCGATGTAAAATCGGGGAGGAAGCAAAGGACTGTTTTAAGGCGAGGAAAGCTTCTTCAGCCTCTGGAGTCCAGGCATTTGGTTTGGTCCCTTTCCGGGTCAACGCAGAGATGGGCTTAGTCACTGAAGAGAAGAAGGGCACGAACTGTCAGTAGTAATTTGCGAAGCCCAGGAACCGTTGGATGGCTTTTACTCCAACCGGAGGTGGCCATTTGAGCACAGCAGATAACTTTTCGGGATCCATCTTTACTCCGGAGTGCGTGATGATATACCCTAGGAAGGGCAGTGAGGTTTGCTCAAACAGACATTTTTCTAGTTTAGCGTAGAGTCGGTTCTCTCGTAGACATTGCAGAACCAGCCGCACACTCCTACTGTGAGTGGATAAGTCAGGGGAAAAGATGAGAATGTCATCTAGGAATACGACCACACATGAGTAGAGTAGGTCTCGAAAGATCTCATTAACGAACTCCTGAAAAACCGTCGGAGCATTACAGAGACCAAAAGGCATAACCAAATACTCGTAATGCCCGTCCCGAGTATTGAAGGCCATCTTCCACTCATCACTGGCGCGGATCCGGATCAAGTTATAGGCTCCCTGTAGATCCAATTTGGTAAAGATCCGGGCCCCTCTCAAGCGGTCAAATAATTCAGGGATCAACGGAAGGGGATACCGATTTTTGACCGTGATGCTGTTCCGACCTCGGTAGTCAATACATGGCCGAAGGGACCCGTCTTTCTTCCGAACAAAAAAGAATCCTGCCCCAGCAGGAGAAGATGACTTCCGAATAAAACCCCGAGCCAAATTTTCCTGGACATATTCAGACATGGCCGCGGTTTCTGCTGGAGACAAAGGATAAATTCTTCCCCTGGGAGGAGTCGCTCCTGGAAGAAGCGCAATTGGGCAGTCGAAGGCACGATGCCGCGGTAGAGTCTTAGACTCCTTCTTACTGAAGACATCGGCGTACAAGTGGTAAGCCAAAGGAAGCCCGTGAAGATCGATAGGAGCTTGCTGCGGACTTGGGCGAGATACAGGCAACAGGCAGTGTTCATGGCAAAAGTGTCCCCGGCGGAGGATCTCCCCGGAATGCCAATCTAGAATGGGCTCATGTAGATGAAGTCAGGGTAAGCCGAGGAGCACAGCGTGGGACAAACTGGGCAAAACATAGAAGGCGATTTTCTCTCGGTGAAGAGCTCCAACTTGTATCTCCACCTCGACAGTGACCATGGTGATGGGTTCAGGTAGTGGTTTGCCATCCATGGAGGCGATAGAGCGCGTGGATTCTCTAATGTAACAACCGGAATTCGGAACTGGTCCACTTCTTTGAGCCGGATGAAGTTACCAGCCGAACCCGAGTCCACATACGCCTACACCGAACTGCGCTCCCGACCTAAAACAATTAGAGCTGAAATAGTAAGGGGCAGAGAGGAATCGGTATCACCTAGGAAGGCCTCTCTTACCTGGCCTAGGCGGAGGCGTTTCCCGGCCGTACTGGGCAAGTACGCACAAAATGATTAGCCCCACCACAATAAAGGCATAGGCCCTGAGTCCTTCTCTCCCTGCGTTCTTGCTCGGACAACTTTACTCGGTCCACTTGCATGGTCTCAGGAGTGGAATTACTAGAAGATGCCGGGGAGCGGGGGATGGGCACTTGGTATAGCCTAAAAGATCTTTTTTCCCCTAACAGACTCCCGGGTGCGTTCCTGAAACCGTAAGTCTATATGGGTAGCTAGAGATATGAGATCTTCCAGAGTGGTAGGAGTGTCTCGGCCGGCAAGCTCGTCCTTTATTTTGCCGGGGAGGCACCTCCAAAATGCCCCAACCAAAGCCTCATTATTCCACCCCAGTTCCGACCACAGTGTCCGGAAGCGGATAGCATACTGTCCCACGGTGAGGGAGCCCTGGCGAAGATTGAAAAGAGCCTCAGTGGTGGAGGCCACACGGCCAGGCTCATCAAATACCCTGCGGAAAGTATCCAAGAAGTTATGGATACTTGATACCACTGGGTCATCTCTCTCCCACATGGGATTCACCCACGCTAAGGCCTCCCCCTCAAGATGGGACACAATGAAAGCTACCTTGGCCCGATCAGAGGGATATTGCTGCAGCAGGAGCTCAAAGTGCAAGCAGCACTGGTTTAATACCCCCCGACACAACTTGGGGTCACCACTAAACCTGGGAGGTTTCCCTAGGCGTGGTGGCGGATGGGATTGGTGGTCCCAAGGTAGGGCTGAGGCAGCCACAGAGGACTGTAGGGATTGGAGTCTGTCATCCACGGACGCCATGTAGCTCAGAATATGGGACTGGGCGTCCCGCTGCTGTGCAATCTCCTGCTGGAGTCCCTCTAGTAACGGGGCGCTCCCTGGATCGGTAGTTTGCAAGGCGGAAAGGCGGGTGTCCATTATCCTAGTTTGATTTTCCCGCAAGAAGAGCAATTCTTACTGGGTGGCCGTCGAGGCGCTAGCAGGGTCCATGGCCTGATTATACTGTGAGGTATACTGACCACAGGTAGGTTACGTCCGAGAGTGGACCCTCTGGATCGTGGCACTGGAGCTCCCAGGGGCGAGCGCGCCAGGTGGTGCCGACCCCTATACAGGGGCCGTTAGGGACAGGCCCTCGGAAGACAGATGCCACGACTGCTAGACCCAAGAGGGGTGGCTCACAAGACTGAGTGAGGGGTGCCGGACTGGGGCACGGAATGCAGAAGGGATTCGGAAGTACGGAGTGGGAGCAGGGCGGAAACACGGAGTATAGGACCAGACACCGAGAGGGGAATATGGGACGGAGACATGGAGTACCGGACTGGGCACTGGAGTACAGGACGGAGACACGGAGTATAGGACGGGGCACTGGAGTACAGGACGTAGACACGGAGTACAGGACAGGGCACTGGAGTACAGGACAGAGACATGGAGTACAGGACTGGGCACTGGAGTACAGGACAGAGATACGGAGTACAGGATGGGGCACTGGAGTACAGGATGGATACACGGAGTACAGGACTGGACACTGGAGTACAGGACAGAGACACGGAGTACAGGACGGGGCACTGGAGTACAGGACGTAGACACGGAGTACAGGACGGGGCACTGGAGTACAGGACGTAGACACGGAGTATAGGACGGAGACACGGAGTATAGGACTGAGACAGAGAGTGTAAAGGGGAAACCCCTAAACACTTGGCCAGGATACCGTAGGAAGGCACACAATAATCAGGCGTCTCCACCATGTTGGTGGAGGGTGAGGTCTTTGATGCCAAAGGAGGAGAGGATCTGTAGTAGGAGGCAGTGATCATCTGTGTCGAATGCAGAGGACAGGTCTAGAAGAAAAGGATAGAGTATTGTCCATTTGTTTTGGCTGTAAGTACAGTGGGGAAAAAAAGTATTTAGTCAGTCAGCAATAGTGCAAGTTCCACCACTTAAAAAGATGAGAGGCGTCTGTAATTTACATCATAGGTAGACCTCAACTATGGGAGACAAACTGAGAAAAAAAAATCCAGAAAATCACATTGTCTGTTTTTTTTTCATTTTATTTGCATATTATGGTGGAAAATAAGTATTTGGTCAGAAACAAAATTTCATCTCAATACTTTGTGATATATCCTTTGTTGGCAATGACAGAGGTCAAACGTTTTCTGTAAGTCTTCACAAGGTTGCCACACACTGTTGTTGGTATGTTGGCCCATTCCTCCATGCAGATCTCCTCTAGAGCAGTGATGTTTTTGGCTTTTCACTTGGCAACATGGACTTTCAACTCCCTCCAAAGGTTTTCTATAGGGTTGAGATCTGGAGACTGGCTAGGCCACTCCAGGACCTTGAAATGCTTCTTACGAAGCCACTCCTTCGTTGCCCTGGCGGTGTGCTTTGGATCATTGTCATGTTGAAAGACCCAGCCACGTTTCATCTTCAATGCCCTTGCTGATGGAAGGAGGTTTGCACTCAAAATCTCACGATACATGGCCCCATTCATTCTTTCATGTACCCAGATCAGTCGTCCTGGCCCCTTTGCAGAGAAACAGCCCCAAAGCATGATGTTTCCACCACCATGCTTTACAGTAGGTATGGTGTTTGATGGATGCAACTCAGTATTCTTTTTCCTCCAAACACGACAAGTTGTGTTTCTACCACACAGTTCCAGTTTGGTTTCATCAGACCATAGGACATTCTCCCAAAACTCCTCTGGATCATCCAAATGCTCTCTAGCAAACTTCAGACGGGCCCGGACATGTACAGGCTTAAGCAGTGGGACACGTCTGGCACTGCAGGATCTGAGTCCATGGTGGCGTAGTGTGTTACTTATGGTAGGCCTTGTTACATTGGTCCCAGCTCTCTGCAGTTCATTCACTAGGTCCCCCCGTGTGGTTCTGGGATTTTTGCTCACCGTTCTTGTGATCATTCTGACCCCACGGGGTGGGATTTTGCGTGGAGCACCAGATCGAGGGAGATTATCAGTGGTCTTGTATGTCTTCCATTTTCTAATTATTGCTCCCACAGTTGATTTCTTCACTCCAAGCTGGTTGGCTATTGCAGATTCAGTCTTCCCAGCCTGGTGCAGGGCTACAATTTTGTTTCTGGTGTCCTTTGACAGCTCTTTGGTCTTCACCATAGTGGAGTTTGGAGTCAGACTGTTTGAGGGTGTGCACAGGTGTCTTTTTATACTGATAACAAGTTTAAACAGGTGCCATTACTACAGGTAATGAGTGGAGGAAAGAGGAGACTCTTAAAGAAGAAGTTACAGGTCTGTGAGAGCCAGAAATCTTGATTGCTTGTTTCTGACCAAATACTTATTTTCCACCATAATATGCAAATAAAATGAAAAAAAAACAGACAATGTGATTTTCTGGATTTTTTTTTTTCTCAGTTTGTCTCCCATAGTTGAGGTCTACCTATGATGTAAATTACAGACGCCTCTCATCTTTTTAAGTGGTGGAACTTGCACTATTGCTGACTGACTAAATACTTTTTTTCCCCACTGTAGGTTGTTAGTAATTTTAGTCAGGGCTGTCTCAGTGGAGTGATGGGGCGGAAACCAGATTGTAGATTGTCAAAGAGTAAGTTAGATGAGAGGTGGGAGGAAAGTTCAGCGTGGACGTGCAGCTCCAGGAGATTGGAAGCGAATGGGAGCAGTGATATTGGGCGATAGCTGGACACAGCCGTTGGGTCGAGGGTTGGCTTTTTAAGGAGAGGCGTGATTGTGGCATGTTTAAAAGCAGAAGGAAAGGTACCGGACGTTAGCAATAGGCTGAAGAGGTGGGTTAGGGATGGGATAAGTGTGGTGGTGAGGTTTGGGAGGAGGTGGGATGGGATGGAGTCAAGTGCACAGGTTGTGAGGTGCGATTTGGAGAAGATTCAATTAAGCTCCTCTTCAGTGATGTTGGAGAGGGAGGTTATGGAGTTTGGGCATTGGTCTGGTATACAAAGGGGTTGAGGTGGTTCAACAATGAAGACTTGCCTTGTTTGGTCGATCTTATTTTTGAAGTGTGTGGCAAAGTCCTCAGCAGAGATGAGGGAGGTTGGAGGGGGCAGTGGTGGGCGGAGGAGGGAGTTGAAAGTTTTGAATAACTGTTTGGGATTGTAGGATAGGGAAAATATGAGGGTTGTGAAGTAGGCCTGTTTAGCAGAGGTGAGGGCAGATTTGAAAGTGAGTGTTGCATGTTTGAATGCAGTGAAGTCATCTTGCGAATTTGTTTTCTTGCAACGCCGCTCTGCAGCCATGGACACTTGCCAGAGCTTTTTAGTGGTGTTATTGTGCCAGGGTTGTCTGTGGATACATCGCATTCTGCCATGAACGAGAGGAGCGACCGTGTCAATAGCTGATGCGAGAGTGGCATTGTGGAAAGCAGTGGCACTGTCTGTGTCTTGGAGTGAGGATATGGATGCCAGTGGTAGAATAGAGTCAGAGAGCGTGTGGGTGTCTAGGTGTGCAAGGTTTCTGCGGGGGTGCGCATGTTGCTGGACATGGGTGACAGGAGAGGAGGACAGGGATGAGAAAGTGAGTAGATGGTGGTCAGAGAGAGGGAGAGAGGAGGTGGTGAAGTTAGAAAGAGAGCAGAGGTGGGTGAAGACCAGGTCTAATGTGTGTCCGTCTGTGTGGGTGGCTGAGGAGGACCACTGAGTAAGTCCAAAGGATGAAGTAAGAGACAGGAGTTTGGAGGCTGCTGACTGAAGGGTATCAGTGGGGATGTTGAAATCACCCATGATGACAGTGGGGATGTCAGTTGAAAGAAAGTGAAGATGCCAGGTAGAGAATTGGTCAATGAAGGCAGTGGTCAGGCCTGGAGGTCAGTATACGATGGCCACTTGGAGGTTGGAGGGAGAGTAGGTGTGGACAGAGTGGACTTCAAAAGAGGGGAGGATAAGGGAGGGAAGAGGTGGGATTGGGTTAAAGGTGCAGTTGGAAGAAAGGAGAAGACCCACTCCTCCACCATGTCTGTTGCCAGGGCAAGGAGTGTGGGTGAAGTGGAGGCCGCCATAACACAGAGCAGCAGGGGAGGCGGTGTCAGAGGGTGTCAGCCAGGTTTCTGTGAGGCCGAGAAAGGCAAGATTGCAAGAGAGAAAGAGGTCATGAATCACATGAAGCTTATTGCAAATGGAGCAGGCATTCCAAAGTGCTCCAGAGAGAGGGAGCAGGGGGTTGGGTGTCAATGGCATGAGTTTAAAGCTGGAAAGATTGCGGTAGTGCTTATTAGACAGGGAGTGGTAGGAAGGGATAGTAATGGGGGGTATGAGCTGCGGGGGTCCAGGATTGGGAGATATGTCGCCAGCAGTGAGGAGAAGGAGAGAAAGGGAGAGCAGGTTGGAGAAGGAGAGTGGGCAGCTTGTTTTATGCTTAATTAGCACAGATTTGAGGTTGAGGAGCAGTTCAGCAGAAGAGGTCAGGTGGGGAGGAAAGAGGGAAGGCGAGATGATTATTTGGTTAGAGGGTGCTGGAGTTTGGGGATAGCGAAGGAGAGTGAGGATTAAAGGAGCAAATACTGTGAGGGCATATGTAAGCATGATGAAGGAGTAGGAGGGTTAATAGAAAAGCTTGATCCAAGTAATAAGAAGTGCTTACTCAGCAGACATACCCAAAAGAGAGAGGTACATAGTGTGGGATCCTAACTCTTGCCATGACTATCTGCCATAGTAATAACTGCATCTTCACAATATTTTTGCTGCAGTGATACTTATGCTGCAGGGAGACACGTGCCTGTCCCCGCACACGTGCCCCCCCTTAGGGATGGGATGATCTTATCACTACAGCTATTATACTTCTACATATTTTATATCATATAATGTTAGTTCAATAAACTAGCTACTGGATCTGAGCAATATGATTGTACTCACACTGACATTTCTGTATTCTGCTGTATTTAATAAAAGTATATATATATTTTTCTGCCTCTTGGGTGTTCTATATGGGTTGTTTTTTGTAAAGTACAGTTTGTTATTTACATAATTTATCAGTAAAGGGTTAAGACAGGCATGCTGCTGTCTTAATGTGCATAAAACAATTTCTAAGCGACCTTATTAAAATATTTCACACAACAAAATGAACATTCTACATATTTGTCAGGTGATTGGCAGCCTGCTTAGGCTGAATGTTTATTGAGAAACAAGCATTCCCTATTATTCTTGATAATCGGCCATGGTAAATCGACCTTTAGCCATTTTAAAAAGTTTAGTGATTGCAGTACCATTGTTTGCCTTAAAATCTATACATCAGCCAAATAAGTATGTGAAGAAAAAAAAATATTTTTAGGTTCTAATTCTAATATATTGTAATGGTCAGATAAAGTACACTTAAGCTTATATTTGGCAATGTTTAAAGGTAGTATGAAAACCTCAAATTGATATAAACTACGGTACTTCTACTATTCCAATTTCATAAATACATTCATTGTTTACCTATTATAACGTATCAGGGTGCAGCTTTAACTTGTTAGGTAGAGCGGCTCTCTTAGGGCTCATACTCACTGGCGACAAATACGGACGAGTGCAATCCGATAAAAAATCGGATTGCACTCAGACCAATGTTATTCAATAGGTGACATCTCATTTGTGATTTTTTTTTCTCAGCCGAAATCGGACTGAGATACTAGTTGAATAGGTGATAATTCATTTGTCGGCTTTTGTAAAATCATTACAGAACCCGACAGGATATGAGACATGGTTTACATACAGTAAACCATTGCATATCCATTAGATTTATATATGTCCCTCACTAATAATGTCAGTAGTGTGTGTGTAAAATTTTGGATACCATTTTAGTGTAGATTCAATATTTTGATCACCCGTTATTGCAACGTAGCTGCGACCAAAAAGAACATATTTCAGGGGTTTTGAATTTTTTTCTCGTTAAGCTGTTTAGCGAGTGGGCTAATTTTTTTTCATAGATCGGGTGATTCTGAATGCGGCGACACTGAATATGTGTAATTTTGATTTATTTTTATTGTTTTATTTTGAATGGAGGGAAAGGGGGCTTATTTGAACTTTTATATATTTTTTATTTTTTTAATATTTTTGAAAACTTTTTTACTTTTTGCATGCTTCAGTTATCTCCATAGGAGACTAGAAGCTGCAATACTTTGATCGCCTCTGCTGCACACAGGCGATAATCAGATAGCTTGTGTGCATCAGAAATCCTCACTTACTGAGTGCCGACCACAGGGCAACGCGCAAAGTAATCAGGTAATAACAACCATGGAGATCTGCTGCAGACCTCTGGTTATCATGCCAAGCTATTGGTGACCCGAGATCATGTTGCGGGGTCACAATAAGCGGGATTAGCTGCACACTTCCAATATGCGAGAGATTGACAGCAGCATTTAACCAGTTAACAGCCGCGGGTGGATAGTGATTCAGCTCTGCTGTGTCTAGCACAAATTCTCATCTTCTATGAGAGCCAACCACTGTGTGGTGGTCATAGCTATCCTGCAACGACAACCACAGGGGTCGCTTAACTGCCGCAGATGGATCACAATTCCACTCGCTGCTGTTATGGGCACATAATGAAATCAGCTGACATGTGCAGGAAAATTTGAGGGCTCATCACCGGAGCCCGCAGCAAACAGGGAGAGGTGACCTTAGATGTACCTATGTGTCCAAGGTCGTGAAAGGGTTAAACTAAGTTCTGGTGGTCAAACATTTTCTTTATTCCTTGTATATGCTTTTCGATGTGCAGTAAAGCATAGCAGGCTGTGTTTTTCTACATAACTAAAAATAATAATAAAAAAAAATTATACCCGGTATAAAGGTGATCAAACATAAGCATAATTGTACTATATATGACCATTATAATCTATGGTTCTGCAATGTGGTATTTTTGAATACCTTTTATGTGTTTTTTAAAAACTATTTGCTCAACCAACTCACCAATGTACACTTAGACTCCACAATTTATAAAAACTCATAGTGTATATGATATACCAGTAACTTATTATTTTGTATGTAGCAGTTAATGTCTTTGTGTACAGAATAGCACATCCAGAATACTGGCGAATATGTGACTAATACTTGATATACTGTGACTACAGACATCAGGTGTTGCATGCAGGCTGATATGTAACTGTTGTATATGCTTTAGAGTACAAGCCACATAATATCCTGTATATGCATCTATAGTCAGTGTTTCATACATAAGTCAAATATAATCCTGTATAGAAAGTATAACATTGAATGTCTATGCGCACAATAATCCACATATGTTACACAGGATTGTATGTAGCTGGTAGAGATGAGTGAATATACTGTATTCTAGGGGAATTTAATTCTTTGCCGATTCTGCAAAATAGCGGCTACTGGGTTCATTCTCAGAACCAATGCAATCAGTCTGGTCCAATAATGGAAAATGTGAATATAATATCTAATTTATATTGATGTAAAAAAAGACAATTAAAAAATACTGAATTCCACAATGTAAATATTAATATGAGGCAAAAGTGAATGGCAATCACCAATATAGAAGAAATACACAAGATTGTGTGCTCAAAAATGGCACATATAATAATTAATCAACATTGATACTTAGTCGCTGCACACAATACTCATTACCTTGCAATGTGCCCATGACCAGATGAAGGACTATGCACAGTAAAGGGGAAGGCGATGAGAATATAAGTATTTTTTTTTATTTTTCAACCTTTTGATAGCTTTTTGCGGAACCCTGCTGATATTTTGATGAATCTGCATGAAAACAAATTACAAAAAATCTGCATTTGATCAATCCGTAGTTTCAAAAAATTGGTCACCTTGGTCGTATTTGGGAAGCATTTGAAATGAAGCAAAGATCAATAAGTTGAGTTTTGCTTCTTTTCGAACATTCTAAGATGTTTTCAAACTAACTAGCTGGATATCCCCTCTATGGATAAAAATGTGTAGTTCCAAATATTTTTATCTATTGAAAAGTCTATGCCGTTCACTACCATCTTTCACTTTTGCTTCCCCTGTTTTACCCTGACCCCAGTAACCTCCCTCTTTTCCTTTCCTCATCCCCTTAATATTCAAAATGTTTGTAAAACTTCAATAAAAATAATTTTTTGATATGTCTATGTAGGCTTCAATAAGTGTAAGATACTGTAGTATGAAACAAATATTGAGAATTCCAGGTCATTCATATTATTGCTGCTTTAACATGTTGGTTATAAGGTCAAAATGTTGATAACATTATTTTACCTCAGGGTTTTAACATAATCTTTGATTTAGTACAAGTCATTAAAATGTTATACATTTTATAATTGAATGAGGTTTATGAGTGCACAATTCTAACAGATACTTCATTGTTCTATTTTTCACAGACTGGTTGTGTTTTAACTGTACATCATATCATTGCAGAAAAGAGAAAGGATAATGCCAGCTCACCGTTGAAATTGTACGGAACCACAAGCTGACCACTCATGTATAGCAATTGCAGGAAAAAGAGGAAATGTTCCAAGTTCTGGTAAAATTTTCAGAGTAATCTTTATTCCATCAAAAACAATTAAAAACATAATGGACAAGAACAGGAGCAAGCAATGCATTTTGAACACGGTTGTTCTTTATCAAGCCTACTTGAAAATGACTAAACACCAGTCTTAAATACACAGGTGTAAACAACACACATGAAAAATAATTAACTAATTGAAACTAACACACTGTGTAATGAAATAGGAAACATAAAAAATGATTGAAACCATTTCCAAAATCAGTGTACATGTACAGTGCAAGTAAGTAACAGGTGTGTATTTAATGGGCTCACTGGAAGAGCATGATCTGATCATCGCCTCTAAGTAGCAGAGCCAACCGAGTTGTGGCAGCTTCTAGTCTCCTATGGAGACTGTTAAAGCATGCCAAAAGTAAAAACAAGTGTTTAAAAATATTAAAAAAAAAAAGTTCAAATCACCGCCTTTTTGCCCCATTCAAAATAAAACAATAAAAATAATTCAAACATGCACATATTCGGTATTGCCGCATTCAGAATCACACGATCTATCAATAAAAAAAAGGATTTTCTTGATCACTGAAAGGCGTGGTGAGAAAAAAGTCAAAACGCAAAAATTATGTTTTTCGTGGTCGCCGCAACATTGCATTAAAATGCAATAATGGGAGATCAAAAGATTGTGTCTGCACCAAAATGGTATCATTAAAAATGTCAGCCCAGCATATAAAAAATAAGCCGTCGCCCAACCACAAAAAATGGGTATCGGAAAATGACGCTTTTTTTTTTAGCAAACTTTGAATTTTTTTTTTCACCACTTAGATAAAAAAGAACCTAGACATGTTTGGTGTCTATGAACTTGTAATGACCTGTAGAATCATAATGGCAGGTCAGTTTTAGCATTTAGTGAATGTAGTAAAATAGCCAAACAAAAAGCAAGTGTGGGACTGCACTTTTTTGCAATTTTACCGCACTTAGAATTTGTTTCCTGATTTGTAGTACATGACATTGTAAAACCAATGATGTCATTCAAAAGTATAACTCGTCCTGCAAACAAAAAGCCCTCACATGGCCATATTGATGGAATAATAAAAAAGTTATGGCTCTGGGAAGTAGGGGAGCAAAAAACAAAAACTAATTTATATTCTATAATGTTGGTAACTTCTAAATAATCTTTTTGCTAAAAGAAACTGGTGACTCGCTCTATAATTATGCAATCCTGATCATAGTCTCCGGCCACTGTTTTTTTTCCTATTTTTGGATCAAAACTCTTTGTGCACCCATATAAATAATTTTTTAAGAAGATATATGTGCATTGTGAATATAATTTTTTTTGTATTAATAAAATTGTAAACTGTTATGTATAATGACTCAGATCCTCCATTTTAAAAAAAAAAAAAATCATAAATGAATTGATGTCTTTGTTTATGGTAGAAGTCTTTTTATACGAATGTTCTAGTAATTGTATATCATTATATTATCGTGTATATTTTTAATGAAAATTATGGCATGGTCCCCTAACTTCATGTGAAAGAACTTTTCTCTGTACAAATATATTTGTGTTTTTTATTACATTTTTATTAGGCTAATTCCTGGTAATTTACAACTTGTTGACCAATGCTCCTGCATTATATATTAGACATGCTATTACTAAAACTGTGAATAGTGTTTGCAACCTTCAAAATACTGATAACTACTATGGACATAATAGATTCTGAAATTTTCGGTTTTAACTGTCGGCATACTGAACATTTTTAAATCTGTAGTGTATCACGCATCCTTGTGAATACAGAAGTCTGTTTTTCACAACATCGTGGAGCTGGAGAATTTCTTCCATAATTGGATCAGACACATTATTATTCCTGCATTCATCTAATAAATTTAATAAATAATAAGACATTTTTATTTTTTTTAAATGTATTATGTCTACAGTTGAGTTGGCCTGTGGATGACCCTTGTTCATAAGGTATGGCCGAACTAGAGTTAAATGATCGATGCGGTACCCGAACTTGACCCTGAAACCAAACCTAATTAAAGTCAATAGCAACCCAAACTTCGGTGCTTTAAAATGGCTTTAAAATGGTGATTGTAAAGGCTAGGGGACTTCAAAAGGAAGCTAAATGGGTGAAAGAGGAAGACAAGTGCCCTGCAAGCAAATTTGGATAGGTAAATTACTTAAAATAGCATAGAATCCCCCAAAAAAGATACATTTTGTGACAAAACTAAAAAAGTTTGTATATAGTATTAACCATTTTCTGAAGTTGAGGCCCTGTACCACAATGACCATGTACACATGGATGGTACAGTGAAGCTGCCAATCGTCATTAAAGAAGGCAGCACTCAAGCAAATTAAACATTCCTCAACTGAGTCAGCAGTTGATGTTGCAAGACACAATAGCTATTCATGATAATGTATAGGCTCTGTAATTGGAATGAGTAGTTAAATCATTTTATAAGCATCTATTGGAAGGGAAATCTTGTGCCTGTATCCATGGTAATTACAGCTCCAGAAGCATGCAGTAAAGTCTCCCACCACTCCTGCGCACACAGGGATGGTACCATGAAACTGCATATTGTCCTTAAATGAGCTAATTTTGCCTGCTCGGTGGCTCAGTGGATAGCACTGCAGCCTTGCCTTGCTGGGGTCCTAGTTTCAAATCCCATCAAGGACAACTTCTCCAAGGAGATTGCATATACTCCCCATGTTTGCGTTGGTTTCATCTGGGTACTCTGGTTTCCTCCCACAATCCAAAGATATTCTGAAAGGTTATCTAGATTGTGAGCCCCAATAGGAACAGTGCTGAAAATGTCTGTAAAGTGCTGTGGAATAATGACACTATGTAAGTGAGTAAAACCAATAAATAAATACAATTCTCACTAGTAGAGTAAAGCGAAATGGGTCGGTCATATTCAAAAGTCGCCAACTTTTGCTGAAGTCGGGTTTCATGAAACGAAACCTGACCATGGTCGGCGACCAGGGCGCCAAAGTCGCGTTTCAAATGATGCTTCCAGCGCCCTTTTTCAGCCAATGATGGAGCACGCACACTGTGGGCAACACGATGACATGGGCATTGGTCACCACCATCTTTGAGAAGGACATGCAAGTGATTGGCTGGCTTTGTGCGGTGTCACAGGGGCTATAAAAGGGCGTGAACGCTGACCGCCATCTTACTTATGGCGATCTTAGCATAGGGAGAGCTGCTGCTGATTCTGTAGGGAGAGCATTAGGCAGGGAAGAAGAACCAAAACACTACTTCTGCTGTTAGCGATTTCCACTTACAACACAACACTGTGTGCAGTGACAGGGGAGGTTCTATTTTTGTGCATCAACTCTGTTGGTTATTAGGCTGCCTTATAAGGCTCCCTGATAGCTGCATTGCTGTTTGCACACTGCTGTGCAAACTACTTTTTTTACAAGCAAAAATACTTTTTTCCTCTTTTCTGCACATTTACCAAGGGTTCATTTTTCCACCCTTTTGTGTGTGCACTGTGCAGCAGTCCTGCTTATTAGGCTGCCTGCGTCCATACTTGGACTGAGAGCATCATTGTCAGTGTCCTCAAATCTCTAGTGAGATCCAAAATCTCACCAATCCTATAGACACCCTCCACTTGTCATACACCATCCAATTTCAGTCTGTTACATTGAGGTGCAATCTTTCCTGGGCCAGAGACAATAGTTCTGCGTCCTCAAATCTATAGTGAGATCCAAAATCTCACCAATCCTATAGACACCCTCCACCTTGTCATTCACCATCCAATTTCAGCCTGTTACATTGAGGTGTAATCTCTATTGGGTCTCAGGCATTAGTTCTGCATCCTCAAATCTATAGTGAGACTTAAAATCTCACCAATAGTAGATACACCTTCTACCTTGTTTTACAGTACCATATAGCTGGTGGTATTTTAGATACATTTTCAAAAAAATGAGCAAGTATGGTGGAAGACGCCATGGAAGTGGGCGGGGGTTGCCAGCTGGTCCCGATGGTGGTGGTGGTGTTGCATCTGTTGGTAGTGGCAAAAGCACAAGAGGACCTAAGGCAGGAGGTGTTGAGCCTGCGTCATTGTCTGGCTCCACAAGGCCTCGAAGGCTCTCTTTTCTGGGAGTAGGTAAACCACTTTTAAAGCCGGAGCTTCAGGAACAAGTTTTGGCTTACATTGCAGACACAGCCTCCAGCTCTCTCGCCTCGTCTTCTGAAGTTTCAAAAAATAAAAGCACCGAGTCGTCATTGGAGGCTCCTGGTCAGGAACAACAACTTTCCTTGTGTCCTTCACCCCTACCAAAAGTGAAGGATGTGGCAGGCCACACTACCGATTACTCCATGGAGCTCTTTTCACATACCATGCCTGGGTTAGCAAGTCAAATCGTGAATTCCCCAGTCCAAGATGAATCTGACATGGAGTGCACTGATGCACAGCCACTGCTAGATTTTTCTGCTGGTACATTCACTCAGAGCACTACATTGTCCTCGCAGTGTACTGAGCCAGAATCTGACCCTGATGAAACTCAGGTGCCCCTTCCCGCATACTATACCACCTTACACGGTGACACAGAGGAAGGTGCACATGAAATTGAAGAAGAGGTGATGGATGACCCAGTTGATGACCCAGATTGGCATCCATTGGGGGAAGAGGGTGCCGCTGCCAATAGCTCAGAAGAGGAGGAGGATCCGCAGCAGGCAACGACATCACAACAGCTGTTATCTGGCATGACCGTAACAGTCCAAAAACGTGTTACAAAAACCAAAAGAGTTGCAGGACAGCTTGGCCAGACAGTCAAATTAGCACAGGGTGCAAGGTCTCAAAATGTCTTCCATAGTAGGAAGAGTGCAGTGTGGCACTTAATTGAACAAAATCCTAATGATCAGGCAAAAGTTATCTGTAAGAAGTTCGAAAAGACCTTTAGCTGAGGGAAAAATCTGAGAAATTTGAATACCAGCTGCTTGCTTAGACATTTAACCACCATGCACTTGCAAGTGTGGTCGGACTACCAAACCTCACGCACCACATGTGCACCTGCTTCGAATGAAGGTAGTCAGCAACGCTACATCGCTTCCCCCACTGTAAGCCCATCGGTTAGCACACCACCAGCAGCAAACATCGAGGTGTCATCGCAAGGGCAAAGCAGTCATGGAATCACAATGTTATTGCTACGAAAGACTGAATCTAGGCCATCAGCAACACCACCAACACCATCACCATGACCAACCATCTCTCAGTCCGCCATGTCCACCGCTAGTTCCCCCATATGCAGCTCTCAAGTCCAGCTCATCCTACCAGAGACTCTGAGTAGGACAAGAAAATACTCATCGTCTCATCCGCGTACACTGGCTTTGAACGCCCACATTGCCAAACTAATCTCGTTAGAGATGATGCCCTACCAGTTGGCTGAAAGAAAAGCTTTCCGCGAGCTCATGGCCTACGCAGTACCACGCTATGACCTACCCAGTCGGCACTTTTCGTGAAAAGCCATCCCAGCCCTCCATGTGTATGCGAAAGACCGCATTGTCCATGCACTCAAGCAATCAGTGAGCGGAAAGGTGCACCTCACAACAGTTGCATAGTCCAGTAGGCATTGCCAGGGCCGTTACGTGTCCACCACTACGCACTGGGTTAATGTGGTGGATGCAGGGTCCACAGGGGACAGCGGCGGTGGGACAGTACTGCCTAGCCCATGGTATAGGAAACAGTTGGCTATAGGAGTTAACACCCCTGCTCCATAAGGTGCGAAGACTGTGCTCGCTCATCCGCCGGTCGCCCGTACATTCCAGTCGTATGCAGAAGCTGCAGCAATTGCTCCACCTTCCCAAGCACCGCCTAATTATCGACGTTGCAGCAAGGTGGAACTCCACCCTGCACATGGTTCAGAGGCTGTGCGAACAGAGGCAGGCTGTAATTCATTTGTGGGAGGATACACGGGCAGGCAGTTTACAGGCAGACATGGAGTTGTCTGGTGCGCAGAGGTTGAAGCTGAAAGATCTCTGTAAAGTCCTTCAGTGTTTTGAGGAATGCACACGGCTGGTAAGCGCAGACGATGCCATCATAAGCATGAGCATCTCACTTATGCGTCTGCTCATGCAAACTGTGATGCACATTAAGGAGCAGGCATCTGCAGCCAAGGAGGAAGAGGAGGAGGGAAGCCTTGATGACAGTCAGCCATTTTCTGGTCAGTGAATTCTCGTGGATGAGGTGGAGGAGGAGGAGTATAATGGGGATGATTATTTTGGGGAGGAGGATGCTTCTCAGGGGGCAAGAAAAAATGTTGGCGTGGCAAGGTCAGGTACAGGGTTTGTGCATGACTAGAGGGATGTGGATTTGCCAGAAAGTGCTCCTCCACCCAGCACTCGCAGTGCATCATTGACACCTGGAACATTGGCCCACATGTCTGATTATGCCTTGCAGATTCTAAAAAGGGACCCCCGCATTGCCAAAATGATGAACGATTATGACTACTGGTTGGCCAATATCCTGGATCCACACTATAAAGGCAAATTCCAAAACATCATGCCACAGGAGAACCTAGAGCTAATATTGGCTAACAAGCACCTCTGGTAAACCGTTTGTTTGAGGCATTCCCAGCACACAGCGGTGGTGATGTTTTTCCAACAAGCCTTAGGTGGAAACATGGAAGAGGTGTTCGTGGTGCACACAGCTGAAGTGGCATTGGACACAGTGGTTTCATGACCATGTTTTGGACTGATTTTTCAAGTACCGCTCACACATCTGGTAATACAGCATCGATCAAAAGTGACAGGAGACAGCAGTTGTCAACTATGGTAAGAAACTACTTCTCCTCCCATATCGATGTTCTCCCTCACCGGTCATTCCCCTTTGACTATTGGGCCAGTAAACTTGACACCTGGCCTGAATTGGCACAATATGCCTTACAGGAGCTCGCTTGCCCTGCTGGTAGTGTGTTATCTGAACGAGTCTTCAGTGCTGCTGGATCAATCCTGACAGAAAAAAGGACCCATCTGTCGACCCAAAATGGTGATGATCTAACCTTCATTAAAATGAATCATGCATGGGTTTCAAAGGATTTTGTCCCACCTTCCCCTGCTGACACGTAGGTTGCCAGAAAAATGGCTTGCTTTTGTCCACCTCTTCCGCGGACTTCTCCAATTTCTCCATTTGCAGCTGCTGAATGTCCAACATCAACATATGCCACAGGGCCGGGGTCACCATCTGGCGCATGCACCCGTGCGAGTGCCGCTGCCCTGGACAGGTGGGTGGGCACACTGTTTTGCAACGGCACTAGCACAAGGTCCCTCGTAGTAGAATCAAGTGTCTCTGATGGTGGGGGTGCACACCCGCCGTCAGACACACCGGCGTACTATGAGGGGCCCTGTGCCAGTGCCATCGCCAATGAAGGGGCCCCCCCTGCTTGCTCAGGATCACAGCACTTGCAAAGTTGAAATACTTACCTCTCCCTGCTCCACCGCCTTGACATCTTCCGCGTTTCCTGACAGTGACATTCTGGTCAGAGAGCGCGATGACATCACGTCTGTACGCCCTCTGCCTAAACAGTCCAAGTGCAGTGAGATGGAAGATGGGGACGACGAGGAGTCCAGACTAGTACAGGGATTCCCTAGCAAGGAGACTTATTTAATTGTTTTCAATGTTGGGACAGCTATTTTTGGGGAGCACTATACTCCCGAAAATGATATATGAGGCACACCATACACTGGAGCATTCCAAAGGTGGACATCAGACACTAGAGCAGCATTTACAGGGCCCATTATGCACTGGAGCATTAGAAATGGGGCCCATTATATATGGAGAATTATTTGGGCCCATAACACAGTGGAGCTTTATCCATGGGGACCAACATATACTGTAGCATTATGTGGAGCTCATCATATACTGTTTCAAACTTTACATGGGACCAATGATTCTGTATGGAGAAATATATGGGCCTCATTACTCTGTATAGCGCACTATGCGGTGGCCATAATACTGTATGGAGTAATATACTGTCCGTTTTTGGAGCTATTGGAGAATTTAAAATGGATATCAGTCATGAGATGTAAGAAGTGAAGTATTTTTCATTGTACTATACCGCTATTTCTATGCCGTATCAGAGCATCATGAGTTGTGGTATGTGTTAAAGGAGCCCATTGACACTCTTTGGCCCTGGGCCCATGAAAATCTGGAGCCAGCCCTACCCCCCCACAACTTTAGCCAAATAACCCCCAGTTTTCAATGCCTAACTATTATCATAAAGTAAATTAAGGTTGACAAGCTTAAGTAATAAGAATTGATGTTTTTGGCATTAAAATGGGCACTGTAGGTGTGTTTCCTGTCCTCGACTCACTACCGACTTTTCTTCCCCATTGACTTGCATTGGGTTTCGTGTTTCAGTCGGCCTTTGACTTTTCACGATAATCGGCTGATTTCGTTCGACCCGACTTTCATGAAACCTGACTCAACCCGAAAAAAGGCAAAGTCGCTCATCTCTACTCACTTCAGATCACTGTACAAAACATGAATTTGTCAAATAATGTATGGAAGAAAGCTATCCAGATAAAAACTGAAAGTGATGTATGCTACCAGAATGAGCACTAATTTCCAGAAGATGATACCGATATAACACAACAAGAAACACAATAAGATGGCAAAAAGGAGGAATTTGCCTTGGCCTATAAACATTTCTGGGACCAGTTTTAAAAGATTGTGAAGTAGATTTGAATAAAAAAATTTGAAGATGAGGCCCTGTACCACGACTACTGCATACACACAGATTGGTACAGTGAAACTGCCATTAGTCACTAAAGAGTTAATTTTGCTTGCTTTGATTAAGCAAAGAAAACATTAATCTGTCAATGAATGCATGGAAAGAACCTATCTTGTTAAGGACTGTGGAAGAGATGTATGTGACCAAAATGAACATTCATTTTTAGCCCATGATTGCCGATATGATTGAAAAGAAACACAAGATAGCAAAAAAGAAGAACTTGACGGCCATGTCCATGTGCCTATTTAATTCTCTCCTCATTTTTTTAAGGGATTTTTAGGCAAAGTACTTTCAAAAACACATTTTCAGATTCAAAAAATATGTTTGTTCCTGCAGTATTATCACAGACATGGGTGCATGAGAGTAGAAAAATGTTTGTACGCATAGTACTATCAGACAGGTGCATAACACTAGAAAAATGTGCTCATTGTATTATCAGACAGGTAGATAAGAGTAGAAACGTGTTTATATGCACTGTTCTATCACTGACATGGGTGCATAAGAGTAGAACAATTTGTTTGATTCACAGTACACTCAGATATGGGTGCATAAGAGTAGAACATTTTGGGGGATGCACAGTACTATCAGACATATGTGCAAAAGAGTAGAAAAATGTATTTGTACGCACAATTTTATCTGACACAGGTGCATAAGAGTAGAAAAGTTTGTTTTGACGCACAGTACTATCAGAGGCATGGGTGCATAAAAGTAGAAAAATTTATTTTAACGCACATGAGTCCCACTTACATGGTTGAAAATTAGAAAAACTTGTGAGTTTTGCTTTTCTTTTTTTTTCTATGGAACTAAGTTTAAACAACCTAGAATTAACAAAACTTAAAACTGAAGAAAAAACAAAAAAACTGAACTGGAGTAGACTTGAATGACATGCATGATGTAAAAGCATGTTCACACTGGCCATAAGAGCAAGCAAAACCAAAAGAAAAACAATGTATGTATATACCCTAATGAAAATCAATAAGTAAAAAAGCAAGTGCATTAAATAACATAGGGTACTTGGTAAACACTATTTTGATCAAAAAAGTATAAAGCTGTCCCACCACAGCAAGGTGTACCCATTTGAGACAGTAACTACACTAACGGTTAAAACCTACCTAGTGTGAATAGTGGCAGAGTCTCTGGGTCCCAAACGGACACCCAGCTTCAGAGGGACTATAAGTGAACTACACAGCTCAGTAGAAAGGAGGCCACACCCTATTTGTACTGAATACAAAAATGCTGAAGAAAAAACAAAAAAACTGAACTGGAGTAGACTTGAATGACATGCATGATGTAAAAGCATGTTCACACTGGCCATAAGAGCAAGCAAAGCCAAAAGAAAAACAATGTATGTATATACCCTAATGAAAATCAATAAGTAAAAAAGCAAGTGCATTAAATAACATAGGGTACTTGGTAAACACTATTTTGATCAAAAAAGTATAAAGCTGTCCCACCACGGCAAGGTGTACCCATTTGAGACAGTAACTACACTAACGGTTAAAACCTACCTAGTGTGAATAGTGGCAGAGTCTCTGGGTCCCAAACGGACACCCAGCTTCAGAGGGACTATAAGTGAACTACACAGCTCAGTAGAAAGGAGGCCACACCCTATTTGTACTGAATACAAAAATGCTGAAGAAAAAACTGAACTGGAGTAGACTTGAATGACATGCATGATGTAAAAGCATGTTCACACTGGCCATAAGAGCAAGCAAAACCAAAAGAAAAACAATGTATGTATATACCCTAATGAAAATTAATAAGTAAAAAAGCAAGTGCATTAAATAACATAGGGTACTTGGTAAACACTATTTTGATCAAAAAAGTATAAAGCTGTCCCACCACGGCAAGGTGTACCCATTTGAGACAGTAACTACACTAACGGTTAAAACCTACCTAGTGTGAATAGTGGCAGAGTCTCTGGGTCCCAAACGGACACCCAGCTTCAGAGGGACTATAAACTAAAACTGGTAGTATAGGTAGAAGAGGAAAGGGAGGAGTAATTCAACAGTATTTATTTTTTTCATTTTTTTCAGTGTTTCTTTAGTTTTTTTTATTGATACTGACTTAAAACTATCTAGGTCCAAGTGGAAGAATAGCTGGTTGAGGCGGTATAGGTGGAAGAGGCAAGGGAGGAGTAATCCAAAAATTTTTTTGTACTTTTTTCTTTTTTTTCCAGTGTTTTTTAAGGAAACACTAAAAAGAAGCTAGGATTAAAAAAGATTTTGAGTTGCTACCAACCCTCCCCCTCATGAAGTGTATAGCGCAAAATGTGCGTCGGGGCTATGGCACATGAGTTTAAAAAGAAACCTCAGAATAAATATGTATAGGGACCAAAAAAATTATGAGAACCAAGAGAGAACAAAATAGAAAAAATCATAAAAAATAATAGAAAACCTAAATGCTGGGTGATAATGGGTTTAGATTAGTGACTAGATACAAGACACACAAAAAAGATTATTATCAAAGGAAGGGGGGAACCCTCTGCAGTAGATGTATTTTTTATTACGAGATAAGATTTATGAACTGCATGGACTATAGTTTTTTCTGCAGCATATGTATTTTTAATTACAAGATAAGCTATCTATAGCTGCATTATTCCATTATTCTGAGCTTTTTTGACTGCGAGATAAGTTTACAGCACTTCAGCACTTTCCTTCTATAAGGACATATTTATGTCTACCCATTAAGGTTTTTTCGGGTATATTTGCTTGTGTGTGTTTTTCTGTGTATCCCTTTTTTTGTTTTGCTAGGCTGATACAGGGCTTTTAGGGCTACCGACATTGAGCGGGGGCGCCACATCGTCAACAACTAGGGTGCCAACCTCCGCGGCCAGGAAGGGACACATTAGGGTTCATTAGGGAGAGGTTCCCCCCTTCCTTTGATAATAATCTTTTTGTGTGTCTTGTATCTAGTCACTAATCTAAACCCATTATCACCCAGCATTTAGGTTTTCCATTATTTTTTATGATTATTTAATTAAAGGTTTATTTTTAGGGGTTTTTTCTATTTTGTGCTCTCTTGGCACATGAGTTTACCAGTCTATTGCCCACATGGGTAAGCACTATCATTAGCACTTTACTTATGTGTAGGCGTTTGGACCATGTTTCTTGTATGTATTTTCTGATTGCATTCTTGTATAAAAAACTGTGGGAGGACTTGTGGGACACTGCCTTTGTACTAATAAGCCACTTGGCGATCTGACAGTACTTTTTGGAGTGCACACACTTTTGCTCCATTTACAGTTCTTCAGAAGCATTTACATCTCTAAGACACATTGTTATATGGAGCTGATCCAATCCTCAAGCTATTTGATATAGTGACTTATATTATCCTTTATGGTGTCACCTGCCATTCTTTTTCACTCTTTGTTTCATTGCATCCATTTGGTAAATTCAAAAAAGCTAATTTTTTTCTCATTAATGTACACTCTACACCCCATCTTGACTGAAAAAAACGAAATGTAGAAATGTTTTCAAATGTATTAAAAAAAAAAAACTGAAATATCACATGGTCATAAGTATTCAGACCTTTTGCTCCGACACTCATATTTAAGTCACATGCCGTCCATTTCCTTGTGATCCTCCTTGAGATGGTTCTACTCCTTCATTGGAGACCAGCTGTGTAATTAAACTGATAAGACTTGATTTGTAAAAGTAAACACCTGTCTATATAAGGCTACTTTCACACTTGCATTTTTTTGCGCTCCGCACCGTGCACAGTGCAAACGCACATAAAAAACGCATCATGCGTTTGTGTGCTTTTTTCGCGGTTTTGTGCATGGGTTTTTAAAAAAAACGCATGCGCTTTTTTGCGCTGACGTGCGCATTACCACACGACACAAGCGCACACGACAAAAAAATGCATGCGCATACAAACGCGTACAAACGCATGTGTATGTGCACCCATGTAAAGTATAGGAAATAAAGCATGTGTTTTTTGCGCAAAAAAACAGCGCAAAAAAACGCAAGTGTGAAACCAGCCTAAGACCTCACAGCTCGCAGTGCATATCAGACCAAATGAGAATCATTAGGTCAAAGGAACTGGCCAAGGAGCTCAGACACAGAATTGTGTCAAGGAACACATCTGGCCAAGGTTACAAAACAAATTATGCAATACTCAAGGTCCCTAAGAGCACAGTGGCCTCCATAATCCTTAAATGGAAGAAGTTGGGACCACCAGAAGTCTTCCTAGACCTGGTCATCTAGCCAAACTGAGCAAACGTGGGAGAAGAGCCTTGATGAGAGAGGAAAATAAAAAGCCCAAGATCACTGTGGCTGAGCTCCACAGATGCAATAGGGAGATGGGAGAAAGTTCCACAAAGTCAACTTTTACTGCAGCCCTCCACCAGTTGGGCCTTTATGGCAGAGTGGCTCAATGGAAGTCTCTCCTCAGTGTATGACATACATTTGTCATACTATGAGATGTGCTGCAGTGGTACTTTGACTGTGTGCACTAGTCTTCCCATGTACTCATCCTCCAATCTAAGAAGAGGATGGTCATTAATGCACTCAGTCTCTTCCTCTTATTGGGCAGGGCCAGGTGGATGGGCCACAGATCCCCAGCCATCGAAGTCATCACAAAGCAGAAGAGACTCCTGCAAGACTTGGGGCTGAGATTGCTTGACAGATTTGTAAAAAGATTGAGGTGAAATCTGGCTGACCATGGTCCTCAATTGCTAAATCTGTGCTTTCTGCAAAGGACTGGGTGTAAGATAATGTGAAGGATCTGGAGCCACTGACAACCATCAAATGAAACACCTAAACATGTTCAAACCTCACCATTCATGTAGCAGTATATGACCATATGAAGCTGCATAATGTCTTGTTGCATGCACCAGAGGAAGTTGTTGTATTTGGGCACGTAGCAGGCAAAGAATCACCACATCCTCTCCCTGCAGCAGGTACACCACCACCACCAGCAACAGCTACACCAGCACCACCACAACCACATCCACGTCCCTTATTTGATGCTCTCCTCATTTTAGGAAGCATTTCTTAGCTCACTACTCCCAAAGATATGGCGGCAGAGTAAATTTATCATTTAAGCTACTATACAGACAGCAGTACAGGAAAATAATCATTTTGTCACACATGGCAAAGAGATGGCTGCAGAGTAGATTTATCTTTTATTCATATTACTCTTAGAAAGAGAAGAGCGCATATTTCAATGTTTGGTTCAGCTCACAGTTACCTTGGACACTTTTTGCTAATGTATTTTAATCTTGTTTAAATAAATCACATTTTTCTCTTGGCACTTTATGCTGTAGTTTTCTCTTGTGGTGCATATTGTAGGCAATGGTAACATGTTTAGGGCACACGGACGTCTCAAAGTATCGCAAGCAAAATGCAGCTTGGCATTGTAGGGTTGAAAAATGGTTCCTGCGACACTGAAAAAATGGCCCTATCAGTAATTCCAAGACCAAATCATTAGCTAGATCATCATTTCATTGATGTCACACCACCGCTCCCAAAGGCTATCATGGCGCCAAGCAAAATGGCATTGGATGCTGGTATGGAGGTCTATACTCTTCAGCAGTGAGTATCACTTTTGCCTTGGGTGCAATGAAAGCTGTAGATCTGTCTGGAGAGAATAATGGAAACGTCATGAAGAAGCGTTCACAAAGGGAAGTGTCCCAAGAGTAGTGATGAGCGTTTTTACTTGAAAAACAATCGCCAACCATAAATTCGGCACGAATATAGGCACAATCGGATTCGTGATCAGAAACACAATCAAAAATTTATAAAATCGGAAAAATTGATAACATTTGGTAAAAAGTGGGGGAAAATATTTGCTTTGCCACTAAAGTATTTTCAGCACGTTGGCTATGATAATGGTGGTCTCATGAGCATGGGGCACTTGTTTGATGAGGGGAGGGGGATTGCAGCGCTCAGAAACATGGCATGCTTGTAAACAGTATTTTTTTTCCTAACATTATGTGTGCTCATTGCGGCTAGCCAATCATGGCTTAGGAAACATCCAAAATGTCCTGACACAATGGCTTGTGCCATTGGATGCTGAAATCACATGACCCTTTCCATATCAATAGCGGACATTTTGACAGTGTAACAGCGCAGATAGACTGCTCCTGATGCCGGCACTATTAGCAGCTAGATTTTAGGTATTTAGGCGGTTGTTTCTTACTCAGATAGTTTAGCTAGGTATTGTCCTGTGTGACTGTGTAATCAACCTTCTAGCAATATTTATTTTTTATTTTTTGCTATTAGTGAGGTACACAGGCAAACACAGCAGGGCACATGTCATACAAATGTGTTGTGCACTGCTTCTCTTGTGCTCCATGCATAAGTATACAAATCTTAATTTTTCACTAGCTAAATGTGAAACAGCATGCCATATTACACTTTGTCATTTAATTCTATGGTGACATTGTTCTGTGATTTGTGCTGTTGTACATGAAGAATTTTTTTTGGGGGGAGCAGTTACTACCTTGATTCACCATGTCATATCTCACCTTGTTATTTAATGGCAGTGAAATTCCGCAGTGTCCAAACTCATGCACATTTAAAAAAAATAATATTTTTTTCTGTTGCAAAACATGATACAGCCTGCCATATCCCACATTGTCATTTTTTGGCGATGATATGAAGGTGTCTGCAGACCTAACGCACATATGATTTTCTTTTTCTGTTGTTAAACGTGATACAGCCCACCGTATCCCATGTTGTAATTTTTTGGTGTAGAAATTAAGCTGCCTGCAGACCTCAAGCACATAAAAAAAATATTTTTTCTGTTGCTAAACGTGATACAGCTCATCATATCCCACATTGTAATTTTGTGGTGGTGAAATTTTTGTGTGTGCAGAGATGTTGCACATAATAAAAAAAACACATTTTGGGGGTTTTACAAGCGTGATACAGTAGGGTAAATACAATTTTGAAATTGTTTGGAGCATATCCTCGAGGTTATACAAGGGTCACCAACAGTAACAAAAATATTGTTCAGTTACTAATGTTGCACAGAAGGGGACATTTCACTTTCAAATTGTTTGCAGCATCTATTCTATGTAATAAAGACTTCATCCACAGACCCCCCAAAAAATTCTTCTGTTGCTAACATCATACAGTAGGGGACATCTCACTTTCAAATTGTTTGTAGCATCTAATCTATGTTTTAGAGGGCTCATCCACAGGCCCCCCAAAAATTTTTCTGCTACTATCATCATACAGTAGGGGATATCTCACACTCAATTTTTTTGTAGCATCTAGTCTATTCTATAGAGGGCTCATCCACAGGCCCCCCAAAAATTCTTCTGTTACTAACGTCATACGGTAAGGTAAGGCCTGTTCCACACTTCCGTTTTTTTGTGTCAGTTAAAATCCGCCAAAATGGCGGAAAGCGGATCCATTGTTAACTGATGTGAACGGATGCCACCGGACAGTTATTTGACGGATCCGCCAAATGAAGAATTTTAAAGAAACCGCTGCCCGGGAAGGGGAGAGAGAGAGAGAGAGACTGACTGACTTTATTCCTCCGGGCATGCGCTGTATAAAAATTCGGATCCTGCAGTACAAAAAACGTTACATGGTCCGTCCAGGCATCTCGGATTTTTTTGCAAAAACGGCGGATTTTGACTGATGGTCAAAAACGGAAGTGTGAAACAGGCCTAAGCAAAAAAGTTTCACTCTGTAGTGCTAAAGCATGTCAAAATGAAATATATGAAATCTGAATAGCAATACTGCTTCTGGATACTAGGAAAAAACTGAGACACTTAGCACATAATTTGGCCAATTTATGCATGCCAAGCTGCCAACAACAAGGCTGTCTCAGATCTTCTGGGTCCTAAGTGTTTAATGTGATTACCTCTCTGAGACTGAAGTCTGAATTTCTGGGTAAATGTGAATAACTCTGTTTAAAGCCTGCATTTATGTGTAGGTAGGACCCTATTGAAATTAAAATCCACCACATGCTGGAGGGCAGAGTGCTCGATTAGAGAGCTAATATACAAATGACAAAAGACTGACTGGTACTTTCAAGCTCGTGTGAACCAGTGCATACTGCTCGTGTGAACCAGTGCTTACTAGAAGCAGCCATTTCCATATACAATAAACAAAAAAGTTGTACTCTGTAGTGCTAAAGCATGTCAATATGAAATATGAATAGCAGTACTGCTTCTGGATGCTAGGAAAAACTGAGATGCTTAGCAAATAATTTGGCCAATTCATGCATGCCCAGCAGCCAACGACAAGGTGGTATCAGATCTGCATGGTCCTACGTGTCTAGTGTGAATACCTCTCTAAGACTGAAGTTTGAATTTCTGGATAGATATGAATACCTCTTTTCAAAGCCTGAATTTATGGGTAGGTAGGACTCTATTGCAATTAAAATCCACCACATGCTGGAGGGCAGAGTACTCAATTAGAGAGCTAATATACTAATGTCAAAAGACTGACTGGCACTTCCAAGCTCGTGTGAACCGGAGCATAATAGGAACAGCCATCTCCACCCTCCAGAATGTGGTGGATTTTAATTGTAATAGGGTCCTACCTACCTACCTATATTTCACACTTCATCCATTGCTTTTGCTTCCTCCACCTCCTATAGGGCCTCTCTGTCTCAAAAATATTTGTTGGGAATGGAAGCAAGGTTATTTCCGATTGCTTGATTTAAGCCCAAGAGTTGGGATTATGTATTTTCAACATGACATCTCCAAGCTGCATATTACTGGTGTTACTTTGAGCAGCCTACATGTTCTAGATGTGCTGCCGTGGCCTGCAGTGTCTACAGACTTGTCTCCCATCTTGCACATATGGAAGTTCATTAGTCGGTAATTGTAAGGGAGCTGCCAGATGTGAATCTTGATGATATGGGTGCCCAAGTGCATATAGCATGGCAGAATATTCCTCAGAAAGCCATTCATAATCTTAATGATAACATGCCAAGGTATGCAAGTGTGGGGAGGATGAGCTGGGTACGGTTCTGTCTGTGATAGGAGACAGAGAGTTTGACAGCAGGTGTCATGTGGCAGTCTGCCCATCAGAGGTCACTGGAGAGCGCCGATGGCAGTGATTATGTAGCTGTCATTTGAGTGTTACATAACTGCCAGAGGTCAAGGTGACTCTGATTGGGCAGAGGTGACTGTCAGGTGACAGAGGGTGGGGCTACATGGTCTGTCTGAATAAATACTGAGGTAAGCTTCCAGAAGCTTCAGTCAGCCATGGGAGCTCACAGGTTAGGAGAGTCTGTCACACAAAGGAGACCCCTCAGAGACTTTAGACAGTGGAAACGGTCACGGGGGATGACCCTATAGGACATTGGTCACAGGCAGAGACGGCCTGTGAGGACCTGGATTATTGGTGGACTTTGTAAGGAGAGACGCCATGGTGGATTGGCCTAGGGCAGCCACGGCGGATAGAGCCACGAAGTACGCCTGACGGAAAAAAGTGTACAAGTGAAGGTACCCGGGCCTGTCTGCAGGAGGATAACAGTGTGAAACATCTGTTATGTTTTGTTCTGGTCGTCGTGAGGGCGGCCAATAAAAGCAAACCTGTTGAATACAATTCCTGCATCTGTCTCGTGCCTGTCGACGTCAAGAAGCGGGTCACCCCCCATTCCTGTGAGTACAGCACACCTCCGCCGCCTACCAGTCACACCACCTAAATACCACAGCACACTACCCTCCACCCCAGCCTGCCACCCGGACTTCTACACAAGTGTGTATATTTATGTGTGTGGTGCTCATACTTGATTCTGAATAAATCTAAATATTATGAAAAATTTGTTTCCGTTTTTTACATCATCTGGATGTCATCAACACATATACTGTGCCTGTGATTTTCATAATTCATGACTGTTTTTTCTTGGTGCTGCAAATTATATACCAAGGCTCCTAACACTATAATACACTACAATACCTACCCTAGCTGGCTGTTATAGCACAGTGGTTAAAGTGCACAACAACCAATGTGGGAGACTGGGATTCATATCCTGGCTCTGACCTGTTTGAAATAATAAACCAGTAGTGGTCCTTGGGCAAGACTACTAACACTACAGTGCCTACCTCAATAAACATGAGAATGTCATGAACAAAGAGAGTCATGACGGCTCGGACATCGCCTGGACTAACAAGGTCCACGTCAGATGTCGAGGAACCAGAACAATCTGATGATAAATGGGCTACTGGAACAAACCATACAAGAGAACCTGGATCTATTTAAATGCTACTATAACAGCATACCAAATGGAAGAGGACATATGAAGTGTATGAGGAAACTGGATGGATACAAGACCTGCATGTCCACTAACAGAGAAACAACTAGTCACTCAACATTTCAATATCATAAAAAGAAAGCTATTATCACAACTTGAGATGGATCAACTGCATTGCAGACCTGGAAGAGCCCAATCTTGCAACTAGAGAGTGCTGCAGCTTATCTGAAGCAGATGGTATTAGATAAACTAAATACCATCAGAGATTTACTGCCAAGGTTCAGCAAAGAAACACCACCAGACAGAATGCTAGAAGATGCATCAATACCTAAAACCACCATAACTCAAACTAATAAACTGATCTATGCTACTGCCTCAGCAATCACAGAAATGCTTGGAAACCAGTAAGAACAACTGAAGTATATGCCTTGGAAAAGAAGACTCGAGACAAAGATCAAGGGGACATGAAGGTTAGTCAGCCAAAGAGCAGAAATATAGGAGGGTGTAAAGATCAAGAATTAGGCCAAGGACAAGTAATGAAGCCCTAGAGACTGCTAAACAAAGGCTCAGAGCATTCACGTCAAGACTAGGGAGATACACTAGAGAAGCTGAGGCCAAGAAGATAAATGCCCCATAACACAGTAACAGCACAAAGGCAGCAACTCCATCAATAGCAGACTGTACAATACTGGAGGAACATATGGGAGAAGGAAACCAGTGCAATGTGGCTTCAAGGTCTGAGAATGACACAGCTGTCATGATCCAGGGCGGGTGCAGATCCTGTGTCAGGTTTACTATATAACTGTGCTGCAACCTGTGTGCAGTGCCAGTTATATTGCTTGCCTTCGGCGTGTGTAGCTCTGGTGAGTTCTTGATGTGTCCTGCTGCTTACACCTGACCCTACCAGTGTGTGTTTACCTTTCTTCTGCCCACCAATGCTCCTTATGTCTCTATGTGTTTGGATTCCCTGGTATAATAATAATAATCTTTATTTTCATATAGCACTAACATAATCCGCAGCGCTTTACAGTTAGCACACATTATCATCACTATCCCTGATGGGGCTCACAATCTAAATTCCCTATCAGTATGTCTTTGGAATGTGGGAGGAAACCCACGCAAACACAGGGAGAACATACAAACTCCTTGCAGATGTTGTCCTTGGTGGGATTCAAACCCAGGACTCCAGCGCTGCAAGGCTGCAGTGCTATCCACTGAGCCACCATTACGGTATTGGTATTTGACTTTGGCTCGTCCCTGACTTGATTTGTCTCTCCTGATACCTCTGCTACTAACCGGTACTGACCTGTTTCTCTCTCCTGACACAGTGTTTTGGATTTCCCCCTTTGTACTACATTAGCCTCTGGTTACTACTTGGCTCTATGACTATTCTGCTGCCACCTAGTGGTTGTTTCGCTGTATTACTGCTGGTCTGCTTGTGAGCTGGATATTCAACTCTCTCTCATCTCTGCTGCCATCTAGAGGAGTTGGTGTACTCGGTTTTAACCCTCCATATCACAGCGTGACAACAGCAACCACCTAGAGCAAGAACCAGTCATGATAACAGAATCATGCAAAACACAAGCCGCAGAGACACCATCACATGTTTCTCAACGCAAGCAATGACTAGCCAGGTCTTTCCCTGGGAAGGAACAACCACAGGAAGGGCAGTCTCCAATGAAGGAAACCACCTATGCCAAAACATGGTATCCATCCACAGACAGCTGTTTCGGGGTATTGCCCCTCATCAGTGTGGGGTAGGAAACTGGCCAGGGATGGGGGCATTGCTCTAGAATCACTGCATTGAGAAACGTGATGGTGTCTCCGCAGTGTTGGATGTTGATCTCCATGAGTTCATTCATCCTCATTTTTCACATGATTAGAGAATCAGACATCCAAAAGCGGGTCAAGAACATTAAGAGCTGGACAATACCTGACCCAGATATGATCCACACCTACTGGCTAAAGAAATTAATAGCGGTACATGAACGCATGGCAAAGCAGATGAACCAATTTCTAGAAGCAGGCCACCACTCAGCTTGGCTAACCCAAGGAAGAACAATGCTGATCAGCCTCGGACTGGAGTACCTTGCGCCCACCAGAGAAAAAACAGTCTTGGAGCTCACCTTGCAGTTATATAGAAATAAAACCAATTCTGTTGTAAAAAAAAAGGTAATATCAAAAAATGTGTTTATTAGCCAATAAATAACCAATTTAACTTAGTGTATAAATAACAAACTAAAGAAACACTCCAGGCAAAAAAGAAACACTTATGTCTCTTTTAGGGCCTGTTGGAAAGTTGCATAACACAACAATAAATACTTTCAAGGTACATTTCCTTAAAGTATAAGTCCCACAAATGGAACTTGCTTCTATTTTGAGCACGAGGCCCCATCACACAGTGATGTAAGTGGTGAGGTAGACAAAATTCTGGCCATCTCTCCACTAACAGCGAAACAGATGCCTGTTCCATTTGTGAGAACCAAATCTACTATTGTGGCACATCCTGGTAATATGGGAATACTGATTAAAGTGCAATAACAAAAAATGAGTATTATTTAGTAGATAAAAATAAATATATAAAGCCGACCTTACTGAACAAAATGAATAATTCCCAAAAAAATAGGAATTTCACCTTTCCCAATTTTAAAAACTGGAAAAAAAATATGCCTACAAGCCATCTCAGCATATTCTTAGCATCTACTCAGTAATGCAAATACACAAAATTAGTTCAAAGTATGTTGAGAATATGCTGGGATCACCCATCAGCACTATTGAAGCAGCACATCAAACTTGCCTCACCAGCAACACTGCTAGGCCCTCTTCACATGTCCATATAAAACACGCACGTGTTACACCGATATCAATGTGTCGTCCATGTGCCATCCGTGTTTTTCCAGTATGGAAAATTACAAAGCCTCTCACATACTTTCCATGTTAAACACGAACGGCACATGGACAGCACATGTACGGCTCATGGACGGCACACGGACAGCATGTTTACATGGACCCATAGACTTTATTGGCCCTTGCCATCTGTGCTGCTGGGGAAACATGGACATGAGCGCAGCACCATAGGATAAAACGGGGACACGTGGCATCTGTGAAAAACATGATACCCAGTTTTGTGAAGGAGGCCGTATAGTCACATAATAGAAAACATTAGCAGAATTGCAATATTTTTCTATATCCTACCTCACAAACAGCAGAATAAAAAGTATTTAAAAAAAGTCTTACATGTCACCCCAAACTACTCTGCTAAATCCCCTCTGGTTCCGTGGCCGATGGTTCGGGGTCCCTGATGGTTATTATTCACTTTGCAGCTATACTATAAGTTGCTGCCAAAAGATGACTGCAGCCCAGTGTGAAGACTGGCAGAGACCCCCCCCCCCGGAGCCACAAGACCACTGGAGCCCAGTGCTAAGAGTGACGGAGACCCCTGGAGCCACAAGACCACTGCAGCCTAAAGCTGAGACTGGCAGAGATACCCGGAGCATCAGTCCTGGAGCCGCAGGGGATTTTTCATTTCATGCAAATTATTTTTACATTCTCAGAAAACCCCTGCAGTGTCTGTTCACACGCATCATTTTTGCTACGGATTGATCTACAGTGTTGGCAGGAAATATTCTGCTTTTTTGCAGCCTTTTCACTTGCATTTTTGTGTCCCATTCATTTGAATAGGGAAAAAATGCTGCAGAAATGCTGAAAGACGACAGCAACAGATTTTTAAAAAAAAGTGTCTCCTGGCCGGGGCTCTGCCTGAATCACACTACAATAGGATTTACATAAATCCCATATGGGGCCACAGATTGCACTGACACAAGCAGAGGTCAAATCAATGTATTGTTTTTTTTATCTGAAATGGACCATCTGATTTATTCTCTTAGGGTACGTGAACACGATCAGGAATTGACAGTGCTTTGAATGCAGCACATGTCCGCTGCGTCCAAAGTGCTGCTATCTTTTGAACACAGGTGATTCCACATGTGATCACTGATTCGTAAGGATTCATCGCGTCCAATACATTGTACGGGTGAAATTTATCTTGTGGAGACCAGTGACTCCGCAAGATAAATTGACATGCCGCGGTATAGAAAGACGCGCCACATGTCCGTCTCTGCGGGTAAGCCGAGGGCATCTGTGGATGCATAGTGTGCATTGGTTTTCTTGAAGTCCCATCCACTATGCTGTAACATCTGGACGCTGCACGAGCACGCAGCTTCCAACCCGTAGCGAATACTGATCATGTGCCCATACCCTCAGAGTCTGTGTTTTTTCACCTAAAAGTGTCCACTTTTCTATGGCTGTTGGGACAGACAGACACTTTCAGAAAAAAAACATCACATGTGCCATTGATTTGAGCTCCATTCCTGTCATTGCAATCGAAGGCTCTGTAGGGGATTCAGGCAGAACCCACCGGGCGCAGTAAAGAAAGAAAGTGTGAACAGGCCGTAATGTAAAACACAGGCATTAGACATTAACTGCTGATCCCTATTATGGCGACACTACAATTACAGAACTATAAATGCAGCACATATACACAGATGTACACATTACATGTACACACTTTATATATACTTTATAAATATAGAAACATACACTATATACTGTATATACAGTATACAGACACATACATTGTATACAAGGACATATATAAGGTATACACACACAGTTTATATACAGAATGCTCACATGCATATACACAATATACTGTACACGAGCAGTATACAAATATAATACACACAGACCCACATCCTATATACTGTATGTACAAGCATATACTGTATATAAATAGGCACACATGATCCACAGATATACACAATCATACTATATACTGTATATATACTGTATATATCTACACACATACTATATACTGCACATATACACACAGATACACATACACATATCAAAAAGTTAATTTATTTCAGTTTTTCAGTACAAAAGCAAAACCATACCACTACTCAAAAAAATAAAAGGAACACTATTCCATTTGCACCAGGCTGTTTGTGTTCCCTTTATTTCTTTGAGCAGCATATTGTAGTGACCACTATGTCCGCTAGGGGGCGCTGTGTGGGTGTCCCAGGATGGGCCCACAGTCATATCCATTGTGGTAATGGGTATAGGATGCTGAAGGATCGTTATGTATCTAAAGGTCGGTGGTCTTGAGATGAAGGCTTGCTTATGTGCTGATCAGATATTAAGTGCAACAGGATCAAGTGTTTTGCAGTTAGACAATGCAGTTGGACAGGGCAGGAGACAGGTAAGGTGCATACGTTTTGCATGCACGCATGCTTCTTGGTCAGTCGTACTACATATGCATTGATCATATTAACCTGCTGCTTATTTGTCTTCACTTCTGCTTTTTAACAACTCGCCTGCCCTTTTACACATTCTGTGCACTCTCTGCATATCCACCCCTCCCTTTTTCCCTCTCCCATGTTTAACTCTGAGGCTCTATTGACATTTCTTACCCACACCAAACCATCCAAAACCTCCATGCAGCACTCAAAACGTTCATACAAATCATCCCACCACCTGCTTTTTCTGTTTTTTCTCCTTTTAATAGTTGCAGGTGACATCTCCCCCAACCCTGGGCCTCCCTCCACCAGCATACGTTACTCTCCTCCAGCTGCATATAGAAACCCTGCTAATCTTATTAACATTCAGTGCATTCCTTCTCCTCTCACTTTCCAATGTGCTCTCTGGAATGCACGGTCTGTGTGTAACAAACTGACTTACATTCACGATCTTTTTCTCTCTAATTCCCTTAACCTTCTGGCTATTACAGAAACCTGGATCCAGCATTCAGACACCACCGCTGCTGCCGCTCTCTCGTTTGGTGGGCTGAAATTTTCACATACCCCCAGACCTGAGAACAGACAGGGTGGAGGTGTTGGTTTGCTCCTTTCATCGCAATGTGCTTTCCAGGTCATCCCCCCGGTTCCCTCACTTACATTTCCTTCCTTTGAAGTCCACGCCGTCAGACTCTTTAAGTCCTTCTCCTTACGAGTGGCAGTCGTTTATCGCCCTCCAGGCTCCTCCCGCCAGTTTCTAGACCACTTCACCACCTGGCTTACTCACTTTCTGTCCTGTGACATCCCCACCCTCATCATGGGAGACTTTAACATCCCCATCAATGATCCGCTCTCCCAGTCTGCCTCTCATCTTCTTTCTCTAACTTCTTCATTTGGCCTCTCACAGTTTACTAATTCTCCTACACATGAGGACGGGAATACTCTGGACCTGGTTTTCTCCCGTCCCGGCTCGCTGCACGACTTTACTAATTCACCTCTCCCCCTCTTGGACCACAACCTTCTTTCCTTCTCTGTCAAGAATTGTCTCCTCACCCGGGACACCCCCACTTACCACACTTATCGGAATACACGTACCATTAATACCCAACAGCTTAGGGACAATCTCCACACATCTTTAGCCCCCATCTCCACCCTCTCCTGTCCAGACATAGCATTGTCACACTTCAATAATACACTGAAGAATGCCCTAGATGAAGCAGCACCTTCTATACGCAGAAAGACCCGACACAGACAACGGCAGCCCTGGCACACAACGCAAACACGCTCTCTTCAGCGCTGCTCGAGGTGTGCAGAGCGGCAGTGGAGAAAATCTCTCTTAGCAGAAGACTTCATCCACTATAAGTTCATGCTCAAAACCTATAACTCTGCCCTTCATCTGGCAAAACAATCCTACTTCACCACCCTCATCACCTCACTATCCAACAACCCAAGACGACTTTTTGAAACCTTAAACTCCCTCCTGAAACCTAAAGTACAGGCCCCCATCACCAACCTCAGCGGTGAGGATCTGGCCACTTATTTCCTAGAAAAAATCAACCACATCCATCAGGATATCTCAGCCCTATCTCCTCAGTGCCTGGATCCCCTTCCCTGCCGCACCTCAAGCTCACTAGACATCTTTGAGCCTGTTTCAGAAGAAGAAGTTTCCAAGCTCCTCGCTTCTGCTCGGCCTACAACCTGCAACAGTGACCCTATTCCTTCACAGCTCCTGCAGTCTCTCTCACCAGTGGTCACCACTCACCTGACTAAAATATTTAACCACTCTCTTTCTTCAGGTATATTTCCCTCCTCATTTAAACATGCCATCATAACCCCTTTACTTAAAAAGCCATCCCTGGACCAGAACTGCACTGCTAACTACAAACCTGTCTCTAACCTTCCCTTCATCTCTAAACTCCTGGAACGCCTGGTCCACTCCCGTCTAATCCGCTATCTCTCGGATAACTCTCTTCTCGACCCCTTACAATCTGGTTTCCGCTCTTTACACTCTACTGAAACTGCCCTCACTAAAGTCTCTAATGATTTAATAACAGCTAAATCGAAAGGTCATTGCTCCCTGCTGATTCTCCTGGATCTCTCTGCCGCATTTGACACTGTGGATCACCAGCTCCTCCTCACTATGCTCCGTTCCATTGGCCTCAAGGACACAGCCCTCTCCTGGTTCTCCTCCTACCTCTCTGACCGCTCCTTCACTGTATCTTTTTCCGGCTCCTCTTCCTCTTCTCGTCCCCTTACTATCGGGGTCCCGCAGGGCTCAGTCCTAGGCCCCCTCCTCTTCTCTTTATACACTGCCCCTATTGGACAAACAATCAGCAGATTTGGGTTCCAGTATCATCTCTATGCTGATGACACCCAATTATACACTTCTTCCTCTGACATCACCCCTACCCTAATTCAAAATACCAAGGATTGTCTGTCTGCTGTCTCTAGCATCATGTCCTCCCTCTATCTGAAACTAAATCTCTCTAAAACTGAACTTCTTGTGTTTCTCCCCTCTACCAACCTCACTCTACCTAACATCGAAATAACCCTGGAGGGTTCAACCATAACTCCCAAGCAGCATGCCCGCTGTCTTGGGGTCATATTTGACACTGAACTTTCCTTTACTCCATACATCCGATCACTCAGTCGCTCTTGTCACCTGCATCTTGTGGTGTAATGACCACTGTGTCCACGAGGGGGCGCTGTGTGGATGTCCCAAGAGTGTGAGTGGTTGAAGAGCCATTATGTATCTCAAGGTGGGTGACCTTGAGATAGAGACATATGTATGTTTATGAATGCTATTGTAAAGTATATATGTCTGTGTGAAGGACCTGTGGTGAGGTCATAGTCATGTGACCCGGTGGGCGTGGCTATGGACCATATAATGTGGCCAGGTTAGGTCACATGGAGTGAATGCTGGGACCAGGTTGGTCCAGTTTGGAAGGTCCCGTGAGGAGAAGGATCTCCTCACTATCAGCCTGTGGAGCGGCTGTGTGTGTAATGGCGGCCAGTATCTGAGAGTCCCTGAGGAGTGAATGGACTTCTGCGGCCTGGAGAAACAGCCATATGGGAACCCTGACGTGGGTGAGATAACCCTGGGGCTACATAGCCTGTATAATGGACGCTCTCCTGTAATGCTGTGTATATTGCTGCTGGAGGTTTATGAAGGATGAATAAACCTCATAGACTATGATTTGTTGGAAAATCCTGTGCCGTATGTGTTTTTCGATCGCTGCAAGCGAGAACCCCTTACTTACATGACAGCGCTACCTCACATATGGTGGAGAATTGCTAAGGGCAATATAGTAGCCTTGTTGCTGGGGGCAACGGAAAAGGACTGCCAAAAAAAAAAAAAAAGAAAAAAAAAAAAAAACTTTGTTGCTAAGGGCTGCGGTTCCAACAGCACATGTTGCAGTGCTGGCAACGCTGAGCCAGGAGGGCTGACGGTTGTGGAAGCCGTATACTGACAGCAGCTCAGTGAAAGAGACTGGTGATTGCTAGGGTGCCTCTGCGGATAAGAGGTACCCGAGGACCTGTGTGGCTGACACAGGTAACGACAGGTGTTCGTTGTTGTACTGACCTGGGTCAGTGAGCAAGGTCCTGGAGGGTCAGTGTTGGGAGGTTCTGGGAGAGGAATCGGATCCCTGGAACACGTGATATGACCTTGGACCTGGTGAAGCCGGAGTGTTGGGAGACCCTGGGAGGAGGGTCTGCTCCCTGAATAGCACCCGGTGTGCCCTGTGTGTTGGACGGTCTCGGGCGGAGACGGTACGTCCTGAATAGCGCACAGACAGGATACGCGAGTTTTTTGGAGTTTTTCGTGCATGTGTTTTTTCTTTTTTTCCTCTGCAAAACCTGAAGGTGCTTGCTGTGGCTCAGTGGGGTCACGAAGGTCTCGCAGCACAGGGACCTGGTGTTTTCTTTAAGGGATCTGCCCTGGGAGCATTGGTAGCAAACGCTGTCTGTCTACGCCATCCTGCTGCAGCTTTATGGCATGTGACTAAGCGGATACAGTAGTTGTGGCTTTACACAACTATTAAGGGTGAGTACCCTGTATTATTGCTGCATAACCCATTATACCTACACTGGTAAGGCCCTATGGGTGCACTTTTGTGGCTTTTTTATCTTTGAGGGTGACAAGCGGCTTCCAGTAACCCGGCGGGGTTACGAAGGTGACAAGCGGCTTCCGGTGGATCGGCGGGTCCACGAAGATGGCGCAGCAGGGGCTGCAGTGACACCAGCCGCTGTGTATGTGTGTGAACAGCAGCCGGAGGTGCCGGTGATCAGTGACAGCAGGAGCTGTGGTGGTGCCAGCAAAGACTTGTGTGGTATCGGTAAAAGACAAACTGTACTGTGTGAACTGTGGCCTAAGAGGTTCTGCAGGACGGACATGGGGAAATCCCAAAAGGGGGTGGTGACCCAAAAGGGGGCGGTGACCCAAGTTGGAGTGGTGACCCAAAAAGGGGTGGAGTTCCAAAAGGGGGCGGTGACCCAAATTGGGGTGGCAACCCAAAGTGGGGTGGTGGTCCAGAAAGGGGCCAAGTTTGAAGAAGTGACAGCACTGGGTGACTCAGTGGGTATGTCTGGGAAACTGCAGTGTACGTGTATGTCGTTTCCAGAATGTGGGATATACTTTCCGGAGCATGACGGGCCGCAAGTGTGTACAGTGATGCTGCACCGGGAAGGAATCTCGGGACGGTTGGACTCCAAGAGTCAGGTGACTCTGATAGGAACTCCTCTCACTTTCTGTCTGACCGAGAAAATGGCCCAGGTTCGCTGTAAACATGGGGTCACGGTGAACTATATGCTAGACAGAGTGGTGTTTGAGGGGCCTGGAGGCAGTGAGTGCCAAGGTGGCGGGATACCACCAGACTTGGTGTATACCTTGGAGGGCGGCCGGGACTTTGTCATGTTGGATGACCTATGGTACGAGGAGGGAGATGTTCCTATAGTTGGGCTAACAGATATTAAGACGGTGACGGTTCCTGACGGGGAGAGGTCAGAGGTGGAAGTGACTGGGAAAAGGGGTATGTCAGCCCAACAGACGGACCTGACATCTCGTGACAAAACTGACGCTGACCTGGTGGGTAAGACGGCGGAAGTAGTCACACGGTTAGTGAGTAACTGGAGGGATGACTTAATCTCTGGGGGTGACTGTGGCTCTGAGAAAGAAAGGGAGCACAGAATAGAAGGGCTAGAGAAAGAAGTCTCTGAGCTCAAAGGCCACATGGTAACGTGGCAAGGACTGAATAAGGCCCTCAGAGAGGAGGTGGATGAATGTGTCAAACAAGAAAGAGGCCTGAGACAAACAGCTGAGCACAGAGTGGATGAGCTGGAGAAGGAAGTCTCTGAGCTCAGGGGTCACCTGTCAGCGTGTCAAACTATGAACAAAGCTATAGTGAAGGATATGGAGGTGCTCAGAGAGGCCCAAGAGAAGCATCAACAGGAGATTCTCAGGAGAGAGGATGAGCGTCGCTACCTGGCAGAGGAGCGAGATAAAGTTCTGCAAGAACTCAGTGGAGTAGTAAAAAGTCTTCTGTGGGAGAAGAAGTGGATGGGCGAAGACGTACAGCGGCCGTCCCCGACTGATAGCAAGGCAGAACTGACAAAGCCCATCTTGGAAAAGGGTCCTGAAGACTGTAAATTTCAGGAAGATGGTGAGCCAAGAGCTGCACAAGACAGTCATCCGGTCATGACAGATATCTTGAGGGAAGTGTCCGTGGGGAACCCAGAGCCATCTGTCCAGGATGAGAGCAAGTCCACGACCTTCAAGGTTGTAATTGATGTACCAGAAGACATGCAAGAAGCCTGTGCTGAGGAAGGTGTGCATGAGGCTTTCAAAGAGGCGGTCAAAGCGTGTAAGGTGCACTGGGCACCTGAGACTCGGCAGTTGGTGATAGTATCAGCTAGGGAAAACACATCAAACCGAGTAGCTGTCCTGAAAGAGATGCATTTGCAGTGTCTACGTGTCAAACAATTGGTTAGGCGGAGTAATATGAAGGCTGCTCGACGCCTAGAGATAGCAAGAGAGGCTATGGATCGGTTGGGTTTGAGGAAAGATGTGGTTCCGGTACCCAAAGCTCTGATTGGGAGAATCATTGGAAGGTCCGGGAAGGTGATGCAGGACCTTGTGAATGTCTCCGGTGTGGTGAGGGTGAGGATCCCTCCTGATGACGAAGACCAGGTGTCTGGTGAAGTGGGAAGGATTCCCATGATGGTGGTTGGCTCCATGGAAAGCCTGAGGAACTTTCAATTGCTCTTGGAGTATAGAGTGGGGTACCTGCAAGAGATTGAACAGTTGAAGCTGGACCGCCAGCGGATTAATAAAGAAGTGCGGAATACCAGGTGGCGGCCGCCTTCATACCAAGATGTAAGGACCCCAGGGGTACCGCCAAGAAGTGACATGGCAGATGGCCGAAGAATGTCAGCGAGTGGCAATTCGACAAACCGTACGAGGTTGAAGGGCTATAGTTCCTGTGAGACGTTGACTGAGTCAGACTCGTGCCAGACAGCAGGATCGACTAAGACTTATGACCGCACCAACCGAGAGAGACGGTCAATGAGAGAAAGATCAGGTGACAAGGGGCACTGTAACAGTGTGGTGACTAAACAGTGTCTGATGATGCAGACAGACCGTGACTGGAGGGTCAAAGACAATGACCGGTATTATGACCGCTGGGGGCGGGGGAGGCCTAATGTAGAGATGAGGCCGTATGACAAATGGAGACAGTTCTCTCGACCTGTGGGGCAACGTGCAATACGTGCCCGGTCTCGAGACCCTGGTGTGATGTTGTGTGTTCAACCCCACAAGTTTGAACATAGGGGGGAGGTATGTGGTGTAATGACCACTGTGTCCACGAGGGGGCGCTGTGTGGATGTCCCAAGAGTGTGAGTGGTTGAAGAGCCATTATGTATCTCAAGGTGGGTGACCTTGAGATAGAGACATATGTATGTTTATGAATGCTATTGTAAAGTATATATGTCTGTGTGAAGGACCTGTGGTGAGGTCATAGTCATGTGACCCGGTGGGCGTGGCTATGGACCATATAATGTGGCCAGGTTAGGTCACATGGAGTGAATGCTGGGACCAGGTTGGTCCAGTTTGGAAGGTCCCGTGAGGAGAAGGATCTCCTCACTATCAGCCTGTGGAGCGGCTGTGTGTGTAATGGCGGCCAGTATCTGAGAGTCCCTGAGGAGTGAATGGACTTCTGCGGCCTGGAGAAACAGCCATATGGGAACCCTGACGTGGGTGAGATAACCCTGGGGCTAAATAGCCTGTATAATGGACGCTCTCCTGTAATGCTGTGTATATTGCTGCTGGAGGTTTATGAAGGATGAATAAACCTCATAGACTATGATTTGTTGGAAAATCCTGTGCCGTATGTGTTTTTCGATCGCTGCAAGCGAGAACCCCTTACTTACATGACAGCGCTACCTCACAATCTTAAAAACATCTCCAGAATCCGACCTTTTCTCACCTTTGAAACTGCTAAGACTCTTACTGTCGCTCTTATTCATTCTCGTCTGGACTACTGCAACTCTCTTCTGATCGGTCTCCCTCTTACCAAACTTTCTCCTCTCCAATCCATCTTGAATGCGGCAGCCAGGGTCATATTTCTGTCCAGCCGCTTCACCGATGCCTCCATCTTGTGCCAGTCATTACACTGGCTACCTATTCGCTACAGGCTCCAGTATAAACTCATCTCTCTCACCCACAAAGCTCTCCACTGTTCTGCACCGCCTTATATCTCCTCTCTCATCTCTGTCTATCGCCCTACACGTGCCCTCCGTTCTACAAATGACCTAAGACTAACATCCCCCGTAATCCGAACCTCGCACCTCCGTCTCCAAGACTTCTCTCGTGCTGCTCCAGCTCTCTGGAATGCACTTCCCCAGACGATCAGACTGATACCTAGCCCTGACCTATTCAAGCGCGCTTTGAAAACCCATCTCTTCAAACAAGCCTACCACATCAACTACTCAGCAAGCTAACTTTGCCCTGTTCCCTCCTTCCAAATATTATTCTGAATCTGCACCCTAATATTCATCTGTCTCCACACCCTTCATGCACATGATAACTGCACTTGATACTTGTCTATTGCACTTAAACACACGGGCTGATGACCGGATCATGCAGCTTTAAATGAAAATCCCTATTATAATTGCCAGACCTGAATTAACAAGCATTTCTCACCTACTGTGTCCCCCCATTTCCTTGTAGATTGTAAGCTTGCGAGCAGGGACCTCACTCCTAATGTCACTGTTTGAATTGTCTTAACTTGTATTGAATTTGTTGTCTGTACATGTCCCCGCTTAATTGTAAAGTGCTGCGGAATATGTTGGCGCTATATAAATAAAAATTATTATTATTATTATTATTATTATTATTATTATCAGTAGAGACACTGCTGAGATGTTGTTACACTGTGTCAGCGAGAGTTACCTACAAACCCACCCAGGGGTGTGCTTAAGAGTGTCATAATAAAGTATATGTGTATGAATGCTTGAAGGACCTGTAATGAGGTCATAGCCATGTGACCCGGGGGCGTGGCTACGGACCATATACGGTAACCTGAGTAGGTCACATGAGAGAGAGCGCATGGATCTGATTGAGCCATGTGGAAGATCCCGGCAAGCCTATGTGGAGGAAGGTGTGCTACCTTCCTAAAGACCACGTGCTGAGGCTGCTGACCCGGGGAGGCCTATGTATATTGGCTGTATGTGAGGAGGGATAAGCCTCCTGTGTTTTGCTGAGGCGCCAGGACTGAGCCTGAAATCATGGACACTTATATCTGCTTTCGCCTGAGCTAAAGGCTATTCCTTATGTTATGTGCTGGTTTATGGGTTATGGAGCAATAAGCCCTAAGAACTTTTAAAGGAATGTGCCTCCTGATTGACTCCCGTCGCATCTAAGCGAGTTGAATCTTTATAGTTGATATATTTCAAAAAGTAACATTACAGCAATAAATGTATTACTGTACTGATATAAATGCACGCCTTCACACTCAACTTGATTAAATGACAAGGTATTTACATTTTAATGAAAAATGTAATTGTGTAAATTTCTTTAGTACTTATATTGATTAGCAGTGCAGTTTCTTTTCTTGCTTTAATCTAAAAAGTTACTCTAAATGTATGAACTTTTTAACATCACAATATATTATTCTTTCTGAAGAAATTTGTTTGCATAATTTTCCATCCTTCAAAACTCCCAACTCACGATAAATATTAAGTAGGCTTGTAAAGTATAATATTGGAAAAAAAAGTATTTATATTTACATTGCAGTCTTAGAGAATTGAGAAAACTGTCCATTTAAAAATAGTAAAGCTAAGATCATTTAACTCCATTACAAGGAATCTAAATAAGTAAGGAATTTGTTTAAATTTGAAAGTCATTTTTATAATTATGTATTAGCATTATTGCATCTAGTCACTAGATGGCAGAAGAGTATGATGAATTCAATTCAATATCTCCTGAGAGCAGTGAAATTGCAAAATAAAAAAGTAAGCTGAAAAAAAATAATAGTCAGGCAAATAAAAAATAATGTAATTAAAAATAATGTGCAAAAACAAAAAGACTGAACGAAAATATCTTCGATGATCACAAGAGAACACCAGCCTGTTTGTAAAAGACAAACCTCAGTAGTGCACCAGATGTGATGAAATGATCTGTACTTTCTCAATTAACAACTTACCAAGAATAAGTAAATAAAATGTTAAATAATTCATTTGACAAAAAACTGACACACAAATACCTAGGTTATAAATTTAATGAAATTCATGCTTTTACTATCTATAGCATTTCCTTTGTTTCAGATGTCAACATTATAGGTATTGTCACACTTAAAAAGTTTGTCCATTACTTGGACAACCACTTCTCAATCAATATATTCCCCCTGTCTCTATATATAAAAATCAATGTGTGTGTATCACCAACCAATCACGAATCATCTTTCATTTCACTTGAGTTGCTCAAAAGAAGCTGAGCTATGATTGGTTGCTATGACCAACAGTTATCCTTGCAACCAATCACTAAGCATCTCTCATTTCACCAGAGCTGGTTAAAAGTAGCTGAGCTGTGATTGGTTGCTATGCGCAAGTTTTCCCACTTGACAACACCTCAGTAGACACTGACATGGTGGGAGAAATCTAGCATCCCCAGGAACATAAGCTCCAGCCATCGTCTGTCCCCTAGAAAGGAGCAGTGAGTACATGACAGAAATGAATCCCCCCTCCCGTGTGGTATCATTAAGTGATACACATGAATGTAGGAAAGTGCACATATTAAATGTCATGCGGATTTAATATTTTCTCACAGACACTTTTATGCATTATTGATGTGTTACAGGGCTCTGATGCTGTGAGTTTTTTTTTAAAGTGCTACTTTCCCCATAATTCACCTAAATATACCCATATAACATGTAATGCTTTTCCCATAACAATCCATTAAATATGATACTATACTGCATACAGATGCTGTACATCCATGAGCAACTCAGCCAGACAAATTACAAGTTGACGGTGCATGAAAATGTGCATGAAGGTTTTTCTACTGTACTAATGTATAAGGTTTGTGCCTGTCCATTGGTGAAAAGCATGACTATGATATTTATGGTGGCAGATAAGTGAGAATATAAGGCTGATCAGTAGAAAATCTGGGATCTTAGCGAACCATGTTTCTGTGCAATTTCACTAATCTACTATTACTGGCTTTGACGAGATGATGTGGGATATTAGGGATAGTAGTCCGGTAGCTCTGGCTGACGGGATAATGTGGGATATTATAGTGAATGTGGCTTTGCGGAGTGGGCGGGGCTCTACACTCAGCTTTATATATAACGATGTGGGATATTAGGGGTAGCAGTCCGGTGGCTCTGGCTGATGAGAAGATGTGGGATATTAGGGGTAGTTGTCCGGTGGCTCTGGCTTACGGGACGATGTGGGATATTAGGGGTAGTAGTCTGGTGGCTGTGACGGGATGATATGGGATATTAGGTGTAGTAGTCTGGTGGCTATGGCTGACGGGATGATGTAGGATATTAGTAGTCCGGTGGATCTGGCTGACGGGACGGTATGGGATATTAGGGGTAGTAGTCTGGTAGCTCTGGCTGACAGAATGATGTGGGATATAATAGTGAATGTGGCTATGCTGCATGGGCGGGGCTATACACAGCTTTGCACACTAACTAACCGTAACGGTAACCATAGTTACTATGCCCGGGCAGTGCCAGGCTCTTCAGCAAGTGTAAAATTAAAAGAGGCTATACTCACTTCCAGTGCCAGCAACATTCCAGTGAAGTGTTTGCCTCATCTCCTGTGGCTAGCTTGACATTGTTATGTCATGCAAGCACTGAAGCCACTACACACTCACTTCTTTCAAATTAAAGTGTAATCCAAAAGAAGTGAGAGCTGGTACTGCTCTCTGTCTTCCTCTGGATGTCAGTTTCGTCTGAAGGAAGTAGCATTAATGTGGTCTTTGATGGGCTGCAAGACTCATGTGACATAACAATTTAACAAAAGTACCGGAAAACCAGGGGTACACTTTGTTGGCACTGAACCCGAAGCGGAAGCATAGATGATTATTTTACATGGGGCAATATAGTGATTCAGATGGAGTTGTCCAAGGAAAACTTCCTTTTTATAGAGTAGGAATTGAGAATTTGGAATGAGAACAGCAGTAAATGTATATTGATCTGTTTATAATATAATGTGCATTTTAGTCACCTCTGTGAGTTGCAGCAGAGTGTAAGTGGTAAAAGTGGAAGTGAAGCTGGATTATTTTTGTGGGCTGTCTAGTATAATTAGCTAAATTAACTAAATTCAGCTTTTCTTCCTTATGGCTAAGATCAAGTGTAATATCTTTGAACCAGTGGCTAGGAAAGAATTGCCATAGCAAATTAACATAATACTCATTGGGTGAAAACATTGGATGGCTTATATAGCCATCTGATCAGCTGACCCCAGTCGCAAGGATTGCAGTCATTAGGTCAAATATGTTTCACTGCCCAAGGTACAGAGTTCTTCAGAAGTGGTGATCTTTGGGTGCCTGAGCTCTCTGGATGGGTTGAGTTTCTTGACACATGGCACACATTTCTCCTTTAATCCTTTTTGAGCACATATCCTTGTTCTGGTTGAAATGGGTAATTTTAATGTATTAATTACATCTGTTCACTGTGTGCTACCCTTTACACTATGTGTCCTTGTCACAAAGACTCTTTAGGTTGCAGTTCCCTTATGAGTTCATTCCTGATCGATCTTTTGGGGTGGTGGAACTAGACAATATCATGTTCTGCTCCACCAGAGAAAACCCATAGCAATCCTCCTCTGTGAATTCAACTGCTCTAAACTGAGCTGCTAGTTCTACTAGGGTGGCAGCCAAGGTACATGCTTGGAGCATAAATGACTCTCTCTAAGCTTTGAAGAGAGGAGGCTACCAATTCTTGACTCTCCCTATTTTTTTTGGTCTGCAGGGTTAAGGAAAGGTTTATTGTTAGCCTTTCTACTTTGTGAGTACCCTGTGGTAGACGTAATCCTTATGCACTTTTTTGTAGCACTGCTCAAAGTACCATGCCAACATATTTTTATATTTTACCACTGGTGTGGTGTCACTAATGTGAGTTCACTGCACTTAGTAATATACTTACCAGCCAGCGCCGCTTGTGTTGTCTCCTGCTGATTGTGACCTGCCGCATCGCTCTACTCTTTGTTGGTGAGCCAGAAGTTACTTTTCAATGTAAGTCAATGAAAGAAAGAACAAGGCTTTCATAGACATAGACTTACATAAAGAGCTTGGGACTATCACTCTGACATTTGTTGAGTCAGTAGTTTTGGTCACAATATGGCAGATCAGAACCATAACGGCACTGTGAAGAGCTAAAGTCAGCGACTGGTAAGTACAAGACTAGGGCTAAGGAACTTAGATTATATTGGCACCATTTCAAAGCTGAAAAAAATAAAATAGCTGGAGCGATACTATAAGTGTGCTCAGGTGGAAAACACAATCTCAGATTTTCAAAAAATTATATAATTTTTTAGACTGAGAATGGGGGTTCGAGCATCCAGTGTTTGCCACGCTATCATGTACATGACAGCACAGAAAACACCTCTTCTGATCAGCAGTAAAATCATTACCGCCTGTCAAACAGCCGCAGTTCCCATGCTGTCAAAAGACAGCATGAGCCAACAGCTGTGATCAGAGGTATAAAGGTTACATTTGGTCACTGGTATAAGCTGACGGGACTACCGCTTCTATTGGCTGCTGCCTGCTGCAGCTAATAACAGTGAGAGCAGGAGTGGCTGATGGGTGTATTAATCAGCCGGCACCTGCACTGTAAATAAATTATTAAAAAAGAAAAAGCTAAGTGCATTCCCCCCATTTTTGACAACCAGCCTTGCAAAAGCTCACAGCTTGGGGCTAGTATTCTCAGGCTGGTAAAGGGCCATGGCTATTGGCCCTTCCAGCCTAAAAATAGTAGCCCGCATCCACCCAGAACAGGCACATCTATTAGATGCCCCAATTCTGGTACTTTTCCCTGCTCTTCCCACTTGCCCTGTAGTGGTGGCAAGTAGGGTTCACATTTGTGGGGTTTATGTCACCTTTCTATTGTTTGGTGACATCAAGCCCACAGATTAGTAGTAGAGAGGTGTCTATAAGACACCTATCCATTACTAATCCTATGGTTATATGGTAAAGACACATCCAGAATAAAGTCCTTTATTTCAAATAAAACAAAACACACTTTTCCATTTTTTTTAAATAACAAACACAGTTATACTCAACTAACGCCTAATTACACTGAATCCCTCATCTCACCAAGAGAATTTCACTGCGGTAAATTTGAACTGGGGTGAACTCGCCTCTGCTCAATGAGACTTTTTCCCATTGTGCTAGTGATGATCTCACTGAGGTCACTTTAGTTCATTGGCCTGGCTGGAAACACAGTCTTAGTGACCTGCAGTAACCTCGATAATTTCACCGCTAGTCACTGAGGCTGCGCTCTCAGCAGCTAATTCATAAGTGGCACTCAGTCTGGATGGTCACATCTTGGCACCGTCTAGGTTGAAAACTGTTTATCCACCAGACATAGATTATGGCATGGGACAGAACAACAGAGAGGTGAGAGATATTGTTGTCTTTTTATGTAAATAATTGAAAAAAATCGGAGTGGGGACCCCTCTATTCTTGATAACCAGCCTTGCTGAAGCTGACAGCTGAGAGCTGCAGCCCCCAGCTGTGAGTTTTGCCTGTCTGGTTATCAAAAGTACAGAGGAACCCAAGCCATATTCTTTCTTATTTATTTACAGAGCAGACACTGGATGATGAATAGTAATATCAGCCATCTCCTGCTCTTGCAGTTATTAGCGGCAGCAGGTGTCACCTGATGGGAGCCGTAGTCCCATCTGCTGACACCAGTGACCGGAGATAAACTTTATACCTCCGATTACAGACACAGGCTCACGCTGTCATTTGACAGCATGGGACCCGTGGCTGTCTGACCGGCAGTGATCATTTTACCACCGACCAGACGCAATGTTTGCCACGCTGTCATGAACATGACTCAGCAACAAACACAATGGTGTTAGGGGGGCCGAACCCAAGCAGTAACACAGACTTCCTGGTGAAGTCTGTGTTCGGTGTCCATGCCCGAACAGTAGGTGTCCAGTCCAGATGCAGAACTTCACTGTTCGGGTTCACCCATCTGTAATAATGATATGTACTTTAAAATTTTGATACTTAAAAAAAAGACTCTGGCCATATCTACATCGTAACTTTGAATCAATACCTATTTTGTTTACCTGCAAAGTCTTGAAATCCTTACTTGAGTCATTCAGAAACTAGGACAAAATACAAATAAACTTTTACCATTGCTTACAAAGGCAGTTCTAAGGTAATTAGCATAAAAATATAAAAAATAGCCTCTTCACAGGTATATAGGACAGGGACTCTAGTGCCATCAATTGGAAGCAACAGTTTTCAAACTTAATAATAAAATGTACATTTGGGGATATATCTGCATCCATTGTTTGAGAGCTCCTTCCATTTTTTCTAAACTGTTTTAAGTTAGACGGATTTTAGCTACCCTTTCAATTTGTAAGTCTAAGCCCAAGAGAGTTAAGTCTGTTAGTGAAGTTCCCCATCTGAAGAGGTCACATTGTCACGTCCAAATGGGCTCACACAATTTGAAAATATGAACACTTTGATACTCAAGTATAGTCTGTTTAATAGTAATGAAGTTCAAAATTCACATATTCAATGTTTGCATATAAATTATGGCAACATCTGTTTGTTTGCTATAACTGTATACCTAAATTAATATATTATGCGACAGCTGATACTTTTTTTCAACATTTTACAAATGGTAATAGAAGAACACAAAGGCATTATCTTCTATGAATCCTGTCTTGTGGTAGTACACACTTTCCCTTAACTCACTACAGAAAGTTACTCTGTAGATGCCTTAAAAGCTCAAAAGGTGGAAAAATACCCAATTTTGTTTCAAAAGTGGGAGAGGTTGCAACAAAAAAGGCTTCATCAAGCATTTTTAATTTAGACACTGTTGTTATGTGCTCATTTGGGAGTTGAATTTGCCAAGTTATAACTTAGGATGAGCAGCATGGACCAGAGGCATTAGTGCATTGTTGCTGGATAAGCTGGATGGCGCATGGAATGTCAGCTACTAGTAGAGCTGGAAATTCCAGATGCTGGTAGGATCAACAGAGCAGAAGACATGGACAGGTACCATCTAAAGAAAAGTCAAATGTGCAGATTTCATCTTGGAAAACTAGAGACAAGAAGACTTTAATACAGAGTGGAGTGTGCAGACTGGACACAAGATCTAATTTGGCAGCAAGCAGCTTGGAGTAGCAGAGCCAAATGTGCAAACAGCACCCAGGAACAGTAGAGCTAAGGTAAAGTTCACATTTGCGGTTGAGTCCGCTGCATATTGTCCACATTCATGAACGCATACAAAAATGCATGCAAACGCATAAAAATGCAGCGTTCTTTTTCCGCATCATCTTACGCAAGATGTCAAAAAAGCGGCGTTTTTAAGCGTTAGTATGCGCTTTTGCATGCATTTGCATTTTTTAAGCGCATGCTTCCCATTTGGAAACATTTTTCAGGAGATATTCTGGGACACCAGCCACGCCCAATGGGCGTAGCTCATGGCATTTCGTTATATAGACCCTTGTAGAGCTGTAAACAGCAGATTTTGAGGCTGCATCCTGCATCAAGATTGATATTTCCAAGGAGAGTTTCTTGTTTAAACTGGATTTGAATATCAAATTGGCTGTTGCCTTTGCCTTTGCTTTTGACCAAGAAAGGGAAAGAGAAAGAAGAAGAAGACGGTGTCGGCACTTTTGGCAACACCCCATTCTTGAAGTTCGGGAGGGCCTTGGAGCCTACCACTCCTTATTCAGTGAAAACTCAGACAAATATTTTGGCTACACGAGGATGTCTCAACAGAGCTTCCAGGAATTGCTGAGTCATGTAGAGGGAGCAATCAGCAGACAGGACACCCAGCTCTGTATAGCTATTCCAGCTGAGGAACGTCTGCTGGTGACACTAAGGTAAGTAATATTTAAAACTAAACACATACTTATCTTATTGTATTCAATGTCTCTTTTTAAAAAAAAAAAAAAAACCCTTGTAGTTATTATTATTATTCATTAAAAAATTTTCTTTATCTGTTTGGCAGATTCCTGGCTACTGGAGAGAGCCTATCATCACTCCATTTCCAGTTCCAGATAGGCCTTTCCACACTTTCTGGGATTGTTGTGGACACTTGCCTGGCTTTGTGGGACGTGCTTTGTCAGCAATTTTTCCACCTACCCAACACAGACATCTGGCTGGAAAATGCAGAAAAATTCTGGGAAGTTTGTAATTTCCCCAACTGTGTTGGAGCAGTGGATGGGAAACATATTAGGATAACCAAACCGGCTCGAAGTGGATCCGAGTACTTTAACTTTAAAAAATACTTCTCCATAGTGCTGATGGCCATTGCAGCTGCAGACTGTAGTTTCATTGCCGTCAACATTGGTTCTATTGGCGGTGGAAATGACTCCCAAACCTTTAAAAACTTGGACATGCGCCAAAGGTTGTATACCAATACTTTTAATTTCCCCCTCCCACGACCTCTTCACAACACTTATGGCCCGCCAATGACATTTGTTGTTGTAGGGGATGAGGCTTTTCAGATGTGTGGAAACCTACTCAAGCCATACTCCAGTCGGGACTTGAACCACAAAAAAAGGATTTTTAATTACCTACTGACCAGGGCCCGTGGAACTGTTGAGTGTGCCTTTGGCATTCTTGTGTCAAAATGGTGCATTCTATGCATTCTAAGGACAGCAATTAATCTGAATATTAAAACAGTGGATGAGGTCATCAAGGTTTGTGTGGTTCTCCACAATTACAGTACATAATGGCTAAAGAGCGACCATCGTTTGAACTAAACAAACCAGTTGCTAACCCATTGCAAGATTACCAGCATCACCCTCTGATGACAACAAGGGAAGTTGACGAAATGAGGGATACATTCGTGGACTACTTTGTTTCTGATGTTGAACATGTGGCATGGCAAGATGCAATGGTTTAATGTATAAATTGTATGTAATGTTATAGCTTTATCAAAGTTTAACCGTCTTTTAAAGTTTTGATGTTACATAATTTTTTTTTTTAAAACACCTGTTTCCTTTGTTTTTGTTCCCATGCTGTAAACTTAACTTGATTTGTGTCAGTTTCATTCTCATCATCTCTTCAGTCTGCATTATATTTCCATATATAAATTCACATTGAATAAATGATTGAGGAAATGTACCTTATAATTTTACTCACCAGCCCGTGTGTAGAACTACTGCAATCAGGATGCCAAAAAATATAGCATCCTGACTGTAATAGTATTCAAACCTGGGCAGGTGAGTATTGCAAACCTCTGACCATTTCTGTTGTTTTCCTTTTTTTTTTTTGGTGTGAATATTATAAGCTCTTTGTTTTTTTTTTTACACCTCATGGCTTTTACATGACAGAAAAATCCCAAAAAATAAAACAAAAATTGTGTTTCATGGAACTATGAGGTGGAAAAAAACAGAGTGAGAATACGGCGATTTGTGTGTTGATGGCGCACGGTGTATGTTGCCAGTGATGAAAGAGACAAAAACAAAACAGTGGTATGGGGAAAAAAAGGTTTATTTACAAAAAAAATAATAAGGGGGAAATGTTACGGACCACGGGGGTGTGCAGACAGGAGGACTGGCTGGGGGTGGACGCTGCAGGGGTACCAGGGGAAGGAGCTATAAGATGTGTGGTGAATGGGAGATCAAGGAGGGAGGTGTACACATTAGGAGTGAAAACATGGGATGGAAGAGACACATTAGAAGGGAGGGACAAATTGGACATAACAGACACATTGGGAGGTGAAGGTGGTGGAGGGAGCATCACTGTCCTTTCCCGCCTCGGTTCCTTTATCCTTTTCTTCTGTCTCCCATGTGTTGGGTGACTGCTTGTACTTCTTCTCCTCTGACTTATGTGACGAGAAGGTATGCTGGCGGTGGAGGAAGCAGGACCTGGTATTTGGGAGCTGGTGGTCAGGGTACCTGGTGCTGGAACCTGAGTGCTTGTGGCGGTGGATGGTGTTGCTGGATCTGGACTCCAGGTGATGTTGACTGTGGGAATCCACGCAGGAGCAGCAGTAGGCGTGGTGGTGGAGTGACTCTCCGCTGCACTCGGCATGGTGGAGGCGCTGTAGTGGATGGCGGCAGGACTGGGCATGGTGATGGCCATACAGGGGTATGCAGCAGAACTCAGTAGGGCTGTGAACTGGGTAACTGGTAGCACAATGGGAAAAACCAGTGCCAGCAGGTACATCCGAGTCGGCTGCATAGCCTGAACGTATGCAGCATTACAGGCCGGAATCACATTCAGCTGAAGTTCAGGCGTAAGGTTTTCCGCCATGCCCCGTTCATTGGCTGTTAAAAAATGATGTGCTGGCCTCTGTATGTCGGTTTCCAGACGGTCAAGTCGCTGGTGGACAGACTGGAAAAGTGTGTTAACATGACTCCTCACACTTTCCAGTCTATCTACCATCGACTTCATGCCATCCTGGAAAACCGAGCTCAAGTATTTAAACTCAGGAATGACTGTCCTGGCCGAGGCCTTCTGCTGCTGTCGGGAAGACCCAACATTAAAAAAAGAGGCGGAGGTGCCTGGGACAAGGAAAGACCTGATGGGCCATCTGCCTGTTCTTCAGCTTGTGATGCAGGCCTACTTGCTGCATCACTGGTGGATGGCTGTGACTGCTCCAAGGCTGTTCCTGAGGAAGAACCAGGCTCCAGGGTGCTGCTCCAGGTGCTGTGAAAAGAAAAGCCAAACATTACTACCACAAAACAATACATTTTACAAGCGCCAGCTCCTGTGGAATAGAAAAAATCATATTAGGTAACACAATTGAATCCAACACAAAAATACTTATGTTTTCTGAGCAAGGACGGGCCTCAGGAAAGCCAGCATATGGTGATACTTGTACTTCCTGAGCCTTGCTGCACCATCACCACTGCCACTGCGAGTCTGGTTCTCGTGTCTGAGGTCCTTATTGAAGCGATCCTTCATTGAACGCCAATGGGTTTTGACTTTGCTCACTGTGAAGGGGGTTAAAAAAAATGGGTTAAACAATGCACGCTGTGCCATGAGCACACAACCGTGTTTGATGCAAGAAACTCACAGGAGTTTATCGCATCACACACGGTTGTGTGCTCATGGCCTTTACAGGTTCACTGCCGCATCAGACCACATTGCAATACTTACGAAAGTCCTTTCTGGCTCTTGGCGTAGCCTTGTCCCAGTCATCCATCAGTTCTTTGGTCACCTCATTCCACTCCCTCCGAAGCACCACCATGTCCGAGTGGTGACGATGATTGGTGTCCCACAGGGCGACTCTCTCCTCAATGAGGGAGATGAGGAAGTCATTATCTGTGCAGTCTTCCTCCCATTGTGGAACCTAGAAATGAAAAAAAAAATTACTGTTGTCAAGATAAAACAAGGAAAATCGCCAACAAATTGTAAAAAAAAAAAATAGCAATACTCCATGAAAAGAAAACATAAAAAAGCAAGGAAGAAAAATTAGCAACACTACCAGAAAAAAACAAAACAAAACAAAAAAAATACCAAAAATCCAAGAAAAAAAAACACAAAAAAACCACGGCAGAAAAAATTGCAACACTCCCAGAAAAAAAAAAAAAACGAACAAATACCAAAAATCCAAGAGAAAAAAAACACAAAGAAAAACAACGGCAGAAAAATTAGCCACACTCCCATAAAAGCAAAAAAACCCCCGAAAAAACAGCAAAATTAAAAAAAAAAAAAAAACACGGCAGAAAAAGTTGCAACACTCCCAGAAAACAAAAAAAATACAGAAAAATAGCTAAACACCAAGAAAATGCCAAAAAAAGTTACACGCTGTCTGACCACCGATACTTCTGCCTCCCTCTGTTGCTCCTGCTCCTGTTGGTCCGGATCCTGGGCACTTGATGAAGTGTTCTGTAAAAGAAAAAAGATGATTTTGGCACATATCTTCAGTGATACTTACCAACCATAGTTGCAAAGGTACTCACTTCAGAATCCTGTCCTTTGTGCTCAGGGCTTGAAGAGGGCATATTGAAGAATGCTGCAAGAAAGAGACAGGACATTAGAGACTTGCAGAGAGTAAAATTCCAAAAGACACACAGACGTTAGGTTGTATACTCACATTTGGCTTCAATTCAGTGTCTTCACAGATGTCTTCTCTTGCCTTGCACTCTCCAGTGTCTGTAGAGTAATGGACAATGAGTGCCCACACCCTCTTTTTATCTCTCTAAGCGTGGGGGGTGGCTAACCAGTGTCTAGACAGGTTTACTCTGGAAAAACACATGCATACAGAAATGCTAGCGAGCATGTGTTCTCATAGACTGTAATGCATTGTTTCAAGGCATTTCTTCCTCAAGCGGCTGCATGCATCTGCAAGTGGCAAATTGCTGCCTCCAAAATTGCAACATGTTGCATTGCCGCGCCCTGCCGCAAAACCCAAAACCATGCATGCATAGTGAAATGCGATCGAAAGCATATGAACGCATATACCTGCGTCCACAACGTTAGAGATAGGAAAACACGACACATGTAATTTGAGGTCCTGCGGATTTTTCCTCGTGTATTTGGAAAAATCCGCAGGTAAATTCTCAGGTCAAAAGACCTGGGGTTTACTTGTGGATAAGCCTGCGGTTTACCCCTGCGGTTTCACACCTCTAGAATGGAGAAGGTGTGAAACCACAGTGGATTCCGCACAAAGAATTGACATGCTGCGGATTGGAACCCGCAGCAAATCCGCACGGAAAAATCTGCAGCATGTGCACTGCGTTTTTCAGTTTACCATTGAAAACAATGGTACTGTACAATACACCTAAATCTGCTTCGGACCCGCAGAGCCTGAAACGCTGCGGATCTGCAGCAGAATCCGCAACGTGTGCACATGGCCTTAGATTTGAACACAGCAATTTGTTACAAAAGAGGCAAGTTGAGAGCAAGCACATGGCAGCAGCATAGCTGGATGTACAGAGAGTAACTTGGAAAAACAGATCAGAGATGTCAGCAAAGCAGTTTGATTTGGTAGAGAATGATTTATCAGAAAGTACTATAATATAGCTGTAGCAGTATTTAGCTATAGCAGACCTGGAACATTTAAGTGATACACCACATGTGCAGGCTTAAGAGGCCTAGGGGAATGATGACAAAGTGCAAAAAAGCAAAAGGAGCCAACTGCAATAGAGGGATCGTGTGGAATAGCACTGGAGCCAGGGCAGGTAAGTAAAGGTGTACAGTATATTGACAACGATGCAGAAAAATGGCAGCACTTGTGCCTTAAAATTTTTTATTCCTACTTTGAGCTATTAATGCATAACAGCTACTCTTTGACACTATGCAGTTTATGCGTATATTTTTTAGGTAAAAGAAAAAAACTAATCAACATTAATTTTCTGCTCTTATTATGTCTCTGACTGGTGTGTCTTAATAGGATTTTTGGGCATAGGATATTTATTGCCAATCCTCAGAGTAAATCATCAATATCAGATTGGTGGGGATCCAACACCCGTTACCCCACCAATCAGTTGTTATTAACTTTGTAAGTAGCCAGATGTAAATATTGAATAGAGCAGCACAGCGCTGCCTCCACTATAAAAGGAGTTGATCTTCAGCACCCAGCACCCTTACTTTTACACTTTTGAGGTACAACTATCTCCTACATGATACACCAACAATTCATTATCCTCTATATGTGGCCATAAAGCAAAAAAAGGAATAAATACTCCAAAAAGCAAAACTTTACACAGGGCCAAAGTATTATTAAAAGATATAAATTAAATTTAATGAAAATGTAAAAGCAATAATAAGCATGAGAAAAGCACTGGTACAGACACAAGGTGGGTATACCCAGAAACAGTTTAAAATGGAAATATGCTCCTCATACATAAGGTTGGTATGGACCTCATATATACAGATAATAATACAGACATTCAATATTGTCCAACAAAATGGGGAAAAAATAGAATGGCAAACTCTCATTAAGGTAGTCAATTTAACAGAGAACCCTGTCTTAATAATCAGAAATACATACAGGGATGTCCAGCAGAACAACACTCATACATTGGGTCATATATGTAAGACAAAGTTGCAACAATCACATCAAATATCTAGAATATATAATGATACCCATAGTGTTATGGCTCTAGTTCTGCCATAGATTCCAAAAGCACATGTACTGTACATCTCGTAGATCCAACATTGGGGAGACAAAGATCCAATCAAATACATACTGTATGCAATTACCTCACTAATTGTTTCTGAGACCCACCACAACTGACGCGGGTTTCGCACTAAAATGCTTCATCCAGGAGTAGTTTGGTATTGGCCAGGTAAAGTATTTAAAGTGTTGACTACCAATAAGAGCATAGATAGAGCAGATGTCCTAAGCATACCTAATTACTGCCTCCCACTGTGCTGGTGTACTCGCAGTAATTATGCCGTTACCATTGCCATGGTGGACAGACACATGACCGAGTGAGGAAGATATAAAATTGCATCACTTCCTGTTACTGTCATCAACGTTATAATGGCATGTTAGCAGGTGACTGGATGGAGGGAATTTAGCATCGCATTACTTCATGGTGCAAAGAAGACGCTGTTGTCATTTTTTGTCATCCCGAGATTGTATAAATCCGATATAGTGTAGCCTCACGTCCTGGTAACCAGGAGAACTGGTAGCAGTTTATTGCCCTGTACAACCAGGAGAAGCATTGCCACGAGTGTTGAGCATTCCGATACCGAGTTCCGATACTTTTTGCATATCGAATACCGGAATCGGAAGTTCCCATAATGCTATGAGCCAGTTTGATTTGATTCAGCCAATGAGGAATCCTCAGAAGTGTGGGCACATCCTGTTAGGCATGTTAACTAATGGCATGGCTGTGATTGGCTGCTGAAATGATGTCATGATGCACTATAAAAGCCGCCGCCGCCATTTAGGGTTCACTCTGCTGTGAATTCAGTTAGGGACAGGCTGCTGTTCAAGACTCTGAGGGACAGATAGAGATAGTGATTTGCTATATAATATTGTGCTTTACCCAGGCTACATTATCAATCAATGTAGCTTTCTTTTGCCTTGCAGCGCTGTTCACAGATGTCTGCAAGGTCTGTGTGAGTGCAGCTCATGTTGTAGTGTGTCCTGCAGCCACCTCTGGTTGTAGGCCGCTCAGCGTGCGTTGCTGCCTCATACATATTTATTTTTGTTTTATTGCTGCTCATTTTTCATTAATTCTCCTATTAGTGTGCATCTATCCGTATCCATCTACATTGGTTGCAAACACTATAGGAGTTGACAGCGGAGCCTTTGTGCAGCCTTTCAGTGCTAGCGCCCAGTTCTCTGCACTGTTCACGGCTGTCTGTGAGGTCTCTGTGTGTAAGTGCAGTTCACGTTGTAGTGTGTTCTGCAGCCACCTCTGGTTGTAGTCCGCTCACTGTGCATCACTGCCTCATACATGGTCCTTTTTTGCTTTATTGCAGCTCATTTTTCCTGATTTTTTTCTCCTATTACTGTGCCTCCATCCGTTTCAATCTACATTGGTTGGTTGCAAACACTGTATAGGAGTAGATAGAGGACCCTTTTTTTTGGCTTGTGCCCTGCAGCCGCAGCCAGATTAGTATTAGCCTATTTTTTGGAGCCTCATCTATTGCATTGTAGGTTAGCTTCCTGCATTGTAATAGCTCCAAAAAGTTTGTGATACTATCGCTTTCACATCTTTGGTCACATCCTTTTTGTTTTTTTGAAAAAAAACACGTAAATAAAATTCACCAAACACTCCACTTGACAGTTGTGTAGGCCACATTAGCTCATATTAAAGTGTAGTCCACATACTTTATAAAATTAGTGTTTCTTATACCTGTTAGCAGCTGTTCAGGAATAAGCACACTAAGCCCCTCTTTGCACTTTTCTGCCTATCTTTATCAGTCTACCAAGATGAAAAAGGCAGGAAGTAAGGCACGTGGTCGTGGTCGTGGAGTTTCAGCAGGGAGGGACGTGGGGATTCTGTGCCTGCTGCGGGCACCAGTGACTCAGCATCCCCCAGTTTTACCAGGAAACAGTCCTTTATGCGCAGCTTTGCAGGACCTTGCCGTACCCCACTGCTGCGGGATGAACAAATTGAAGCCGTTGTCGGATGGATGGCAGCTAACGCATTGAATTCAATTGCTTCCACATCCTCTCAGGGCCAGAGCACTGAAGAGCAGCCATCTGTCTCTTCACCACCTGCCAAATTGCCCAGGCAGTCAGAGAGCCCTGGACAGGAGCCATCTCTACTTCTGTTCTCTGAATCTCTTGGCTTGGAAACAGGGGGCCAGCCAAGCAGCATTCTAGAATGTGAAGAAGAGGGAGTATGCAGTGATGCACAACTGCTTTATCCCTCTGAATCTGAAGAGGCGGGTGGGCCAGTGCCTATGATCAGTACACCTCAGTATGCATCAGATGATGAGACTCAGGTGCCACTTTCTGGTGCGTAATGTGCTGGCGAGACTACCCAGGAGAAGCAGGTGTTTGAAGAGGGGAGTGTAGATGATGAGGTCCTTGACCCATCATGGCGTGAGGAACAGGAAGGTGGTGGGAGCAGCTCTGAGGAAGAGATTCCCCGAACGGCCAAAACAGGAGGGAGAATTAGGGGGCAGACTTGGTTGCCTGTAGCCTCCACTTCAGCACCCACTAGGAGCATTCCTCTTCCAAAACCCAAAACGGGCGCTCCCAGGACTTGCAGTGCGTGGTCCTTTTTTGACACAGTTACAGATGACATTTGCTTTGTCAAATGCAAGCTGTGTAATCATAAAGTCAAAAGAGGGAAAAGTGTCAGCAACCTCAATACCACAAATATGTGGAAACATGTGTGGACCAAGCACGTGGTGGAGCTACAAAGACACACTGAAGACGTAGGCCAACCTACAGCACCACCTACCACCTCTTCAGCTCGTGTTTTAGCCTCTTCCTCCAGCTCACACACAGCTGGTTCGGCTTCCTCACAGGATCACCATGGAAGAACCTCTTGCACTGTTGCCCAGAGACCCAGTGACATTCCACCCACAGCACCACGTTCCCTGTCATCCTCACACTCCCAAGCCACTCTACAGCCATCGGTAGCACAGGCATGAGAGAAAAAGCGGCCATACTCGGCAAACCATCCCCGAGCACAGGTTCTGAATGCTGGCATTGCAAAACTAATGGCCCTTGAAATGCTCTCATTCAGGCTGGTGGAGACTGACACCTTCCGTAACTTCATGGCATTGGCAGTCCCACAATACACCGTGCCCAGCTGCTTTTATTTCAGCAGGCAAGCCATCCCTGCCCTGCAAAAGCATGTGGAGGGAAAAATTGAACATGCGCTACTAAACGCCGTTAGTAGCAAGGTCCACCTGACCACCGATGTGTGGACCAGTAACCATGGACAGGGATGATACCTTTCCGTCACTGCCCATTGGGTCAATGTTGTGGTGCCGGGTACAGATCTTGAGAGTGGCGCTGTACGTGTTCTGCCAACTCCAAGGTTTGCAGGAATCCAGTCTGTACACATTGACTCCCCCTCATACTCCAGTTCCTCTGAATCAGCGCTGCAGGAGCCGTCACGGTCTACCTCCACATGGACCCGTGAACGCTTACCCGATAAGAGCACAGTCAAGGCCAACCGTCAACAGGCCGTACTGAAAACATTTCTTTGGGGAATCGAAACCACACAGCGCAGGAGCTCTGGAATGCCATCAAGCAGAAGAGTGACATGTCGTTTGTGCCAGCGAATCGAATCTCCAGCCAGGCTTGGTAGTGTGTGACAATGGCCGAAATCTGGTGTCAGCTCTGGGCCTAGGCAGCCTCACTCACATCCCATGTCTGGCACATGTGCTCAACTTGGTCGTGCAGAGCTTTCTGAGGGACTATCCGAATCTTGATGCACTGCTGCACAAGGTCTGCATAGAGTGAGCTCACTTGCGGCGTTCCAGCATGGCAAGATCGCGCATTGCAGCTCTGCGGTACATCGCATCATATGTGACCTACCCACCAGGTGGAATTCAACGTTACATATGTTGGAGCGGTTGTGTGAGCAGCAAGCAGCAGTAATGGAGCACCAGCTGCATCAGGCGCAAACAAGTCGCACTGTGCGCCGGTCACACTTCAGCACCACTAAGTGGGCCTCTATGAAGGGCATCTGCCACGTTTTGTGTGCCTTCGATGATTCCACACGGATGGCGAGTGCAGATGATGCACTAGTCAGCATGACTTTCCCCCTTATCTGCCTGCTTCAAAAACACAGCAAGCACTAAGGGAGGAGGTTTTGGAAGAGGTGGAGGATGAGGAGTCACAAATGCCATCTGCTTCTGGACAGTCTGCGCAACGTGGTTCCTCACAAAGGCCTAGGCAGGGGACACTTTATGAGGAGGATGAGGAGGAGTCAATGGAGGAGGAATACATCTCTCCAGAGGAGGGAGGTACAAAATGCTCTAGTAGTCAGTATGTAGAGCGAGGGTGGGGTAGTGGGGTACTAGTAGTGGGAATGTGGACAGAGCAGGAGACATTGCCGGACACACATCAGGGGATCAGCTGACGTTACTGAACCCCAGTAACACAGGAACAAGTGTTGATTGTGCAGACGGCACTTCTGAGCAGCAACTGGCAGTGTTGGAGGCCTGGGTAAATACTAGAGACAGAGTGGAGCCAGAGGCCTAATTGGAGCACGTTTAAAATCAGTAGTAGTCTACAACAGATATTAAACTTGATGAAATTAGGCCTCAGCCTACACCCTGATTGACCCTGGGCTCCAACATCGCCAGTTGCTGCTCAGAAGTGCCATCTGCACAGTCAACATATGCTCAAGTATTATTGGGGTTCAGAAATGTCATCTGATCCCCAGCTGTGTGTCCGGCAATTTCTACTGCTCTGTCCACACTCACACAACTACAGATTTTAAACTTGCTCCAATTAGGCCTCTGTCTCCACTCTGTTTGTAGTATATTCCCTGGGTTGCAGCACCGCCAGCTGTTTCCTGGCATTGTCTTTGGCACAGGTACTCCCTCCTGCCCAGCCTGGTTCCAAGTCGCTTGCTATTTCTGGGTAGTGTCAATGTCACTTTGCCACCAACACGTCGTCCTGTCGTGTTGCGGTTGGGTTAGTCGAGTCTATGGTGCCTGCAGTTTATGGGCTTCCTATGTGGGCTGCAGGATCTGGCAACAAAGCCTGGTTCCGTAGTGCCAATAGGACAAGCACCCCCTGTCGGACTGTGGGTTTCGGTAAGTGCGGCCGGCTCGCGGCCTTGCAACTTTGTTTTTCATGGGTACTTTCTGCTACCCATCCGGGTTCCAGCACCATCAGCTGGTTCTCGACAGTGCCTTTGGCTGAGGTGCCTCTTTCTCGGTATGCGAGTTCCAGCAATGTCTGGTGGCCCTTGGTAGTGCTTTCTAGCACAGCTACCTCCTGCTTAGTAACCATGTTCCAGCACCATCAGCTGGTCATCAGTAGTTCCATTGACTCTTGTAGCTTCTGCTACCCATCCGGGTTCCAGCACCGTCAGCTGGTTCTTGGCAGTGTCTTTGGCACGGGTACTCCCTCCTGCCCAGCCTGGTTCCAGCATGCCTGCTGTTTCCAGGTAGTGTCAACATCACTTTGCCACCAATACGTTGTCCTGTCGTGTTGTGGTCGGGTTAGCCGAGTCTATGGTGCCTGCAGTTTATGGGCTTCCTTTGTGGGCTGCGGGATCTGGCAACAAAGGCTGGTTCCTTAGTGCCAATAGGACAAGCACCCCCTGTAGGACTGTGGGTTTTGGTAACTGCGGCCGGCTCGCGGCCTTGCAACTTTGTTTTTCATGGGTACCTTCTGCTACCCATCCGGGTTCCAGCACCGTCAGCTGGTTCTCGGCAGTGCCTTTGGCTGAGGTGCCTCCTTCTCGGCATCCGAGTTCCAGCAACGTCTGCTGGTCCTTGGTAGTGCTTTCTAGCACAGGTACCTCCTGCTTAGTAACTGGGTTCCAGCACCATCAGCTGGTCCTCGGTAGTGCCATTGGCTCTTATTCCTTCTGCTGCCCCTCCATGTTCCAGCACCGTCAGCTGGTCCTCGCTAGTTCCATTGGCTCTTGCAGCTTCTGCTACCCATCCGGGATCCAGCACCGTCAGCGGGTTCTCGGCAGTGCCTTTGGCTGAGGTGCCTCCTTCTCGGTATCCGAGTTCCAGCAACATCTGATGGTCATTGGTAGTGCTCTCTAGCACACGTACCTCCTGCTTAGTAACAATGTTCCAGCACCGTCAGCTGGTCCTCGGTAGTGCCATTGGCTCTTGTAGCTTCTGCTACCCATCCGGGTTCCAGCACCGTCAGCTGGTCCTCGGTAGTTCCATTGACTCTTGTAGCTTCTGCTACCCATCCGGGTTCCAGCACCGTCAGCTGGTTCTCGGCAGTGTCTTTGGCATGGATACTCCCTCCTGCCCAGCCTGGTTCCAGCACGCCTTCTGTTTCCGGGTAGTGTCAACGTCACTTTGCCACCAATACGTCGTCCTGTCGTGTTGCGGTTGGGTTAGCCGAGTCTATGGTGCCTGCAGTTTATGGGCTTCCTATGTGGGCTGCGGGATCTGGCAACAAAGGCTGGTTCCGTAGTGCCAATAGGACAAACAGCCCCTGTAGGACTGTGGGTTTCGGTAACTGCGGCCGGCTCGCAGCCTTGCAACTTTGTTTTTCATGGGTACCTTCTGCTACCCATCCGGGATCCAGCACCGTCAGCTGGTTCTCGGTAGTGCCTTTGGCTGAGGTGCCTCCTTCTCGGTATCCGAATCCCAGCAACGTCTGCTGGTCCTTGGTAGTGCTTTCTAGCACAGGTACCTCCTGCTTAGTAACCATGTTCCAGCACCGTCAGCTGGTCCTCCGTAGTGCCATTGGCTCTTGTTCCTTCTGCTGCCCCTCCGGGTTCCAACACCGTCAGCTGGTCCTTGCTAGTTCCATTGGCTCTTGCAGCTTCTGCTACCCATCCGGGTTCCAGCACCGTCAGCTGGTTCTCGGCAGTGCCTTTGGCTGAGGTGCCTCCTTCTCGGTATCCGAGTTCCAGCAATGTCTGCTGGTCCTTGATAGTGCTTTCTAGCCCAGGTACCTCCTGCTTAGTAACCATGTTCCAGAACCATCAGCTGGTCCTCGGTAGTGCCATTGGCTCTTGTTCCTTCTGCTGCCCCTCCGGGTTCCAGCACCGTCAGTTGGTCCTCACTAGTTCCATTGGCTCTTGCAGCTTCTGCTACCCATCCGGGTTCCAGCACCTTCAGCTGGTTCTCAGCAGTGCCTTCGGCTGAAGTGCCTCCATCTCGGTATCCGAGTTCCAGCAACGTCTGCTGGTCCTTGGTAGTGCTTTATAGCACAGGTACCTCCTGCTTAGTAACCATGTTCCAGCATCATCAGCTGGTCCTCGGAAGTGCCATTGGCTCTTGTTCCTTCTGCTGCCCCTCCTTGTTCCAACACCATCAGCTGGTCCTCGGTAGTTCCATTGACTCTTGTAGCTTCTGCTACCCATCCGGGTTCCAGCACAGTCAGCTGGTTCTCAGCAGTGTCTTTGGCTGAGGTGCCTTCTTCTTGCTATCTGAGTTCCAGCAACATCTGATGGTCCTTGGTAGTGCTTTCTAGCACAGGTACCTCCTGCTTAGTAACCGGATTCCAGTACTGTCAGCTGGTCCTCGGTAGTGCCATTGGCTCTTTTCCCTTCTGCTACCCATCCGGGTTCCAGTTCTGCCAGCTGGTTCTCGGCAGTTCCTCAGCCTTCTTGTACCTTCTGCTACATTTCCAAGTTCAAGCTTTTGGAAATGGTTTTTGGTTATCACTCTGGGTCTCCCTAACGACAACCCTGAAGATGACGACCCTGAAGATCACCCAGAAGAAGATGCCGACCACGAAAACGATGACCCTGAAGACGACGACCTGGAAGACCACCCCGAAGAAGACCAAAAAGATGACCCTGAAGAAGATGACCAAGAGGGCAAAGAACATGAAGACAACCACCAAGATACACAACAAGAGACAGAAGACAAAGAAGCAGAAGACCAAGAAGCAGAAGACCAAAAAGCAGAAGAACATTAAGCATAAGACTAAAAATCAGAGCAAAAGATATTATCTAAATTATAAGCAGAAGAAGACTAAGCAGTGTATGGGGATGAGTCCGTTCCTCATCGTGGTGCCCCTGGAAAATGCCTGCTGCTGCAGGCCAAACTGAACGCGGACAAATCCTGTTGTAAATCTTTTATGACAGGCAGAACGGAAGATGTAATCTTCAAACTTTTATAGATAACAACTACAGGAATGCCTGTCACAAATAAGAATATGATGAAGAATAGGAAGAAGATGAAGAAGTAGAATATGAAGAAGAATAATAGTTGAATAAGAAGAATATGAAGAATGTAAAAAAAAGAATAATAGGAAGAAGGTGAAGAAGAAGAAGATGAATAAGGTGAAGAAGAAGTTGATGAAAAAAATGCTGCTGCTGCTGAGGATCATGAAGGAGAAAGTGTGGGAGAAGTAAAAAAGGTGAAGAGCATGGAAGTAGTGAAACATACATATCTGACAAAATATAAAAAAGGTTAACATAGTCAATATCTTTGTAACTCCGAACGTCTTTAAAAAAAAAAAATTATTCCTGCTATTCCATTTGATTGGGCTAAACCTCTATGCCTTTAATGTCTCCTCCACCTCCCCCAATACATTCTACATTATTATTAGTTGTTTTTCTTCATGTAGAATTAACCTACAAGGAAAGAAAGGGTTTTTTAATTCCGATATTTCTGTCCCATTGACTTGCATTGGTTTCCGGTATCGGAATCGGCGATATCCGATACTTCTCGGGTATCGGTCCGATCCGATCTGATATTTCACGATATCGGATGGTATCGCTCAACACTAATTGCCAAACATGTATGAAGAGTGATATTACCATCACCATGGTACTGTATTTCAGTCCAAACACCAGTTAGAGTTCCATCCGCATTGTCAGCAATCAAACACTTGAAGATACAAAAATGGTGGGGGGAACAAGAGGCGCAATAGTGCCCTATCACTAGTGACACTTGAAGTATGAGCGGTATAATACAGTTCCACTCACCTATTCCAGTTGTGTAACCCACAACTGGCTTGAGAGCATATCACAGAATCAGCTGCTGCAGGACCTCCACCAACCACTCGCACGTGGAAAAACCTTCAGAAAGTTGTGGGAAGCAGGGTGTGTTGCAGTCCGTGCTGCCGAGATTCGCAAATCACCTGGGATACAAGATGTTATAGGGATATCCCTGAGGAAGGTGCCAGGAAGGGCGCCGAAATGCGTAGGGAGGATATAAAGGAGTACACTGCTATAACATCTTGTATCCCATGTGATTTGTGAATCTCGGCAGCGCGGACTGCAACACACCCTGCTTCCCACAACTTTCTGAAACACTTGAAGATGGCACATACATGAATTCTAAGTGGAACCACAATTATCTGTTATCAAAATGAAATTGAGTACATTAAATATGAAGTAATATCTGATATCAAAAAGGCGGTAAATAAAGTAGTTGTGTCATGCCCGCCATGTGTGTTATACCGTATGACCCCCTCGAGTAGTGTGCACACGCACTGAACTATCATGCCCGTTATGTCTTATGCTGCAAGATCCCTGGAGCAGCGCGCACATGCACCTCGTGACTGTTGTGCTGCAACATGCCTGGAACAGTGTGCATGCGCATCTTACCTCATGGCTGCATGCCGTTGCTGTGTGTGCCCGTCTCTGCTCTACCTGCTGTGATCGTCACTATGATCCAGCAGAATCTGGTCCAGCAATCCTTCCTATGGTCCTGGACTCCCTGATCATGTGACCCTCTCTATATCCAGCAGTATCTGATCCAGCAATCCTCTCAATGGTTCTGGAGGCCCTGATCATGTGACCCTCTCTATGGTCCAGCAGAATCTGATCTAGCTAGCCTCTCTATGATCCTGGAGGCTCTGAACCGGAAGTCCTCTCCTGCACCTGACCCAGAAGTGCAGGTGTTAATGCCCTATATCAGACTGTCCCTTCCTATGGTTCGGGCCTGAGTATCGTGTTGTTTCCCGGCATGGCTGCTTGGTCGCTCCCTGTATTCTGTGCCCCTGCACTCTGCCCTGTTGTGCATCTCTGCACATGCTCTGTGCTTGTATTCTGCCTCTTGTCCCGTGCCATATCTTGTGTTGTCTTTTGTGCCATGTGTTGTTTTGCTATTCTTTGACTTGTAGTACTTTCTATGTTCTCTGCCTTTGCCTGTTTTCGCCATGTCTTGTCCTTGCTATGCTTTGCCTTGTAGTACTTCCTATGTTCTCTGCCTTGCCTGTTTCACCATGTCTGGCCTTTGCTATACTGAGCCTTGTAGTACTTTCACGTTCTCTGTCTCTGCCTGGTTTTCCTTACTCTGTCCTATGGTGCTCTCCAGCAAATTCCATGTCTAGTCTCAAGGTTCTGCCTTGACCCGGCTCTGGGCTTCATCCTACGCTCTGCTGCTAGACTCTGTCCTGTGGTGCTCTCTCTAGCACATTTCATGGCTAGTCTCAAGGTTCTCCCTTGACCCAGTTCTGGGCTTCGGCCTACGCTCCGCTGCTAGCCCTTTACTCTCTCTGACCCCGCTCTGTTCTTCTGCCTACGTTCCGCTCCTTGTTCTGTACCTTGCCTAGCTTTGCTTTGTTTCTTGCCTTGCCTTGCCTTGTTTCTTCATGTGCCCTTTGCATGTGCCTGGCCTTCCCTCGCCTGCCTGTTTGTGCCACAGCCGTGCTCGTTGGCCAGTGACTAAGCTGTGTCCGCCTGTTGTGCTTCAGTCATGCTCGCCTCAGTCTTGTCTGCCGGTCTGAGCCTCAGCCCGACCAGCTAGCCAGTGCCCCAGCCGTGCTCTGTGCTTCCTTGCACCCACGCTGCCCCGCACTGTGCATTGTGTGCTTCTCTAATAGCACTTGCAGGCCCTAGCCTGCCTCTTGAATAAAAAAGTAACTTGGCACTCAACTTGAAAGGTCCTTTTTTTGAAAAACATTTTTATTGTGTGCAGTCTTAGAATCGTTTCGGCCCACAACAGGCCTTCGTCAGTCTGCTATAACATTTCGGCCCACAACAGGCCTTCGTCAGTCTGCTATGACAAGTCTGAGACAGAGATATAAAAATCATAACAAGTCCTCATATACAATGCATAATTGACAAGTATGTTATATCCAGTCACAAAATAGAAAATAACCCAATTACAGAGATTATACTCAGAATTTGCTACATAGCATGTCATAACCAAGTAGTGGTAGAACCAGGTGGAGAAGAAGGATGAAAAAATAAGTGACAAGAAGAGGGCCTACCCGACTGCAATCACAATGTGGTGACTAGATGAAAATCCATGAGAAAGAGAATAGTTTCATTTATATTAATTCCTAGAACAAGGTAAGTGCAATGATATAAGATAATTGTGGCTCATAATAATCAAAATCCTAAAGGGGAGTGATATTATATATATACCTGCTATAAAAAACGATCCAGTTGGGCACTGTGCACTCACTTGATGTTATTGCATGCTGTGCTATATAATACAAGTAAAGATAATATTAAGAAATAGGTAGTACATATTTATTATCTACTAGCTCCTTCCCAGTTTGCACTCTACTACCTATTTCTTAATATTATCTTTACTTGTATTATAGCACAGCACACAACAACATCAAGTGAATGCACAGTGCACACCTGCATCATTTTTTATAGCAGGTATATATATAATATCACTCCCCTTTAGGATTTTGATTATTATGAGCCACAATTATCTTACATCATTGCACTTACCTTGTTCTAGGAATTAATATAAATGAAACTATTCTCTTTCTCGTGGATTTACATCTAGTCACCACATTGTGACTGCAGTCGGGTAGGCCCTCTTCTTGTCACTTATTTTTTCATCCTTCTTCTCCACCTGGTTCTTCCACTACTTGGTTATTACACGCTATGTAGTAAATTCTGAGTTTAATCTCTGTAATTGGGTTATTTTCTATTTTGTGACTGGATATAACATACTTGTCAATTATGCATTGTATATGAGGACTTGCTATGATTTTTAGATCTCTGTCTCAGACTTGTCATAGCAGACGGACGAAGGCCTGTTGTGGGCCGAAATGCTATAGCAGACTGACGAAGGCGTATTGTGGGTCAAAACGTTTCAAGACTGCACACAATAAAAATCTTTTTCAAGAAAAGGACCATTCAAGTTGAGTGCCAAGTTACTTTATTATTCATTTGGGTATGGGTAACCTACTTGTGTACGTTGTAGTAGTGCCATGCTATACTTACCACTACCCTGCCTCTTGGCATACCTCCCCGTGCTTCTGTAAAAGTACGCGCAGGTCTTGCCATGTAGCCTGTCGTGCCCTCTAGCACGCACAGGACCTAGCCTATACCCTGTCATACCCTCTTGCACTCACAGGCCCTAGCTTGTACCCTGACGTGCCCTCTTGCACGCACAGACCCTAGCCTGTACCCTGGCGTGCCTCCTAGCACACGCAGGCCCTTGCCTTAGCCTGAACCCTGACGTGTCTCATAGCACGCACCCTGACTTGAACCTGACCCTGGCATGCCCCTCAGCATGCGCAGGACCTTGCCTTGAACCCTGACCCTGGCATGTCCCTAGCCAGCACCCTGCCTTGCACTTTGCCTTGGACCCTGGTATGCCCTAGCACGCACCCTGCCTTGAACTTTGCCTTGGACCTTGGCATGTTCCCTAACACGCACCATGTCTGGAGATCTGTCGTGCCTCCTTGCCTGAACGCTGCTTTGCCTGCTGGATGCCTGGAACCTGCCGATCGCTGCCAGAGATCGTAAGGCTGACGACTGCGGCCTGATGTCCAGAGCTGATGTCCACAGCCTGATGCCCTGATCCTGTCGATCATTGCCAGCTGTCCGGAGTCCGATGCCATCGAGCCCTTGCCTGTACCCAGGCTTGCCACCAGGCATGTACCATGCCATGGACCTTCGCGTGCCCACGCATGCACCTTGCTGTGTTTTCCAGTTTTCACGTCTTGCACCTGATGTTACCCTGAGTTTGCTTTAATGAAGACACCTTGAAATCACATCTTGACTTGTTTCCTGCATGTCCCTTGTCGTCAGACACTCGCTTCTTCCTTGAGCCGGCCGTCTGGTTCCAGCAGTAGTGGTGGTTCACCCCCTTGGTCTTGCCCCTGACACTCCCTGTATAGGGGGTGGTTCCTCACAAGGTCAGCTCGGCCTAGGTAGGTGAGTGCCACGACCCAGAGGGTCCACTCTAAATAAAACGACTCAGCGTATGCTGACTCCATCACAAGTTGGTTGTTTTTGTTGGTTCTTTTTCTTGAAAAAATATCTAATAGATAATAATGTGTATATGAATGTGTGAAATCACGCTGGATCTTTAACTTAAGAAGCATGGCCCCGCATGGTTTGAATGAGAAACTTTTGTTCTCCAGCTTTTATGGCTAATTTGAGGAATTGCTCTTCTCTTTTTTAGGTGCATAATTGTACCCTTTTGGAGTGTGAATAGTTGGTCTACGTCTTCCTGGACTTTCTTCTGGACATTTTCTTCTATCCATGGCTCAACAATGTCTGTTTGACTATTCTGTCTGATTGACTTCTTATAATTATCTTTTGAGATGGTTCCCATTCCAGGGGAGCTTCTATATCTTTTTAGAGTTATAGGATAGTCCGGCTATATACAGCACCATGTGTTTGTCTTTCGACTATTCACAGTACCATGTCATCTTTGCTTGTTTTATCTGATTAGTGTCATATATGCAAATAAAAATAAATGATTGACATCATGGGAAACTTAGTTCTAATCTGTTAGGTTCATGAAACTCCTCTTCCTCCTGAATGACCCATTTGTCATGATATTTCTGTTTCAGACATTAATATGTCAGTTTTTACCATTCTTTTGGATGGAATTGCAGTTCCCTCAGTTCAAACCAAACCTCTCTACATAGAATTATCAGAATTCTTTACCAAAAAAACTTTTTTTGGTATTTTTGCCCTTCTGGTCATTTCTTTGTTTAATTTTATTGCACTGTTTAAGCACACGTCTTTTTGCTCTGGCTGTAGTACTTACTTTTCATTGTGCTGCCCATGTCTGCACTGTGATTTCATATATGCTTCTCTAAGTAGCATTGAGCCATTTGAACCATTTTAACTAATTTTTTCAATGTACAATCTCAGTGTATTGTTGCACTATTATTTGAATATGTACCTTATGACTAATCGATATGTGCATGCTACAAAATATCCTCTTTATTGGAGATAAAATTATCCTGTGCACTGCCCATATACACGCTTTTACACTGCTGTTCTCAGGACAGTTTTCCTATTTAAGCGCTTTATATAGACTTCATACACACTGTCTGCTATTTTGCATGCGTCTTTGTTGATTTTCATAGCCACTGTTTATGTCTGTCCGCTTATTTCCTATCATGCTATATGTTGTGCTTGAGATAGCAGTGCAGCATTGGAAATAAAGTCATCTTGTGCATTGCACATAAATGCGCCTTTATTCCCAATTATGTAACACGCTGTTCTTTGGATAGGAGTGTATTCTTCTAGCCTTTTTATTCAAGCATTTTATTTAGACTCCATGCACACTGCTTGCTATTGCGCATGCGTCATGGTTCGTTCGCTTTCATAGGCGCCATTCATAATATGTCCGCTCACTTTCTATCATGTGACACGTGCTCCAGATAGCAGTGCAGTATTGGAGACAAAATCATCTTGTGCGCTATTTATATATGCGCTTTCATTCTCTATTATGCAACACGCTTTTCTTTGGATAGCAAAGTAATGTTCTAGCTTTTTATCCAAGCGTTTCATTTGGACTTCATGCACATTGTCTGCTATTGCGCATGCGTAATGTCTTCACAGGCTCCCTTTATGTATGCTTGCTTATTGTTTATTATTCAATGTTTTGCACTCAGGATAGTAGTGTAGTGTTTGGGTCATTTATCTAAGTACTTTTTGCAAATTTTTATACATACTGTTTGCCATCGCACACATGTTATATTTTTCATTTTTAAAGGCGTCTCTATAACTTCTTATATATATTACCTGCTATTGTACATCAGCCATGCACCTAATTCATTGTTGTTTCTGTTGTGAACTCCCTTGCTCAGATTTCTGAGCCGAAGCTCCCTCTGCTCCCTCTGGTGGTTACTGAGAGTAGTGGAGCTGGCCAGATGGAAGGAGGTTCTCCACCTGACGATGATAATTGGGAATCTGGGATTGCTGGCTGGGAGCATATAATGGAGCTGGCTGCTCTTGAAGGTGGCTGGTGATTTTTTCCTCTGTGTGTATTTGGAGCTCTTTTGTCCCCTGCCTGATCTGCATGTTCAGCTAAGTGATTTCTTTTGCTAATCCTTTGAATCTAATCTGGTTGTGTCTTATTTTTTGCTTTCTGATTTGCTGTTAGGGTTCAGCGTGCTCCCTGCTGGGGGCAGCGCTGGTCCCTGCTTCATATGTTGCAGCTTGTTCAGTCCCCTGTTATGTTAGTATCTTTTTGCTTGCTGCCAGTTTATACCAGAGTGCTGATCTAGCGGGGGAGAGATCGTGTGATCTCTGGTTTTTTTTGTATATCTGAAATGTTGGACTTTTTTAGGGTTTTGTGCATGATTGCAGACAGTATCTTTTTCTGTCCTGTCCTGTCTAGACGCTTGGGCCCCACTGTTTGCTCAGTCTGTTCTCTGCCTGTGTTTGTGTCTCATCTTGTCTCACCGACAATATATGTTTGGGGGCTGTCTATTCCTTTGGGGATCTACTCCGGGGCAGTTTAGATTTCATCTTTCTGTCTTTAGGCTTAGTTAGTCCTCCGGCTGTGACAAAGCGTCTAGGGCATCGTAGGAACGCTCCACAGCTACTAATAGTTGTGCAGATAGGATAAGGGGTCTGCAATCCGCTTAGCTACCAACCTCTCTGGTCTTCTGGTGGCTTAGCCTGTCCTGCCATCTTCCTCCGTGACCCACTCATAACATGTTTCCATATTTAGTCATTCAATGCACATGTTGCATTTACCATTTTTCTGCTCTGATTGCGCAGGTGCCTGATGACATATTGGCCTCATAAAGAATTTCATTTTTTATAACTATGCTAACAAGATGGCCATGGTCACATGACTTTTCCCATTTTTTCGAACTTCAAGCGCTTCTTATAGTCTTCATGTATATTGTCTGCTATTGCGCATGTTTCATTATTTATGTCTATAGACATCTTCATATCTAGTTATATACATCACGTGCTATTATATAAATTAGCTATGCGCCGTTTCTATTGTTGTCTCTGTGCTTAGTGATCTAACGCATGCATTGTATGTATTACTTTTCTGCTCTCATTACGCATGTGCCTCACGCTTTATTGGTCTCATGAATGATTTCATTAGTTTACAACTAAGCTAACAAGTTGGCCATGGCCACATGATGTCCTCTGTCTTTCAAATGCATGCGCTGTGTTTCTATAATTTCCCTGCCTTCACTGCACCGATTTCATGAATAACTTTATTCATTTTCTAACAACGCTGACAAGATGGCCACGGCCATGTGGCTTCTCCTGGTCTCGTAGGTCAGTATTGGCTTTCTATCTACTTAATTAATTATGCATCATATGCAATTGTGATATATATATATATATATATATATATTTATATATAGCACATGCATTCATTCAGGGCTTCATCCTCCCCTGAAGAAGCCACATAGAGTGGCGATACACATGGGGCTTTGCTCCTGCCCACTTCTTCACCCCACAGTTTTTCTTGGCACTTCATTCATTTCTCATACCGAGTATTCTTTGTCCTTGTGGACCTGCAGGCTCATGGGTTTTTTGCTGTTCATATTGACAGTCAGGTATTTGACACTTTAGGCATTTGTGTGGCTGACTTACTTATTTGTCTATCATCAGGCTCACCCTTTGCTTCCTTATACTAGTCCACATGGTGCTGTGAATAGCTCTTTGTATTTTTGATATACAGGCCTCCTCATTTATTTAGATGAACTTTTGTGCATATTATATGTGACATTTAAAGTTTTTGGAAGTTGTCTTCCTGATACATTTCCATATGTACTTATTGCTGTGTTGGGTTTTTTGATGTGGGAGAGTCACTACATCATTATTCCATGACTTGACTTGTCTGCACTTTGTTCACTTTTTTAATTGTTTTTAAAAAAAATTTGTGTTGTTTCATTTATGTGCTGGTATTCATTAATAAAATGTGTTACTAATTCTATATATTGTGAAGTTCCCATATTTAGATATATTGCTTTTTTTTCTCTTGTCTACTGTTTTTGAATATATCTCTGGTGAACCCCTTATCCATTCTTAATAGTTCAGCAGTGCCCTCTGTCCAACAATTTCTCATGATACCAAATAGACGGTAAATAATGTAGTTGGTTGTTTTTGTTGTTTTTTTTTTCTTGAAAAATATGTAATAGATTATAATGTGTATGCATAATTAATGAATGTGTGAAATTAATTCCAAAATATAATATGAAAATAGATAAGAGAAGGTGTACAATGAACTATGTAGTTGTATTTTACATGTGTATGTGAATTAAAGAAGTGAACAAGAATGATATTGAAAATAAATGTGTACATAGATTAAATAGAGTGTCTATATAAATAAGTGAATAAAAAGAGTATGTGAAAAGTAAATTAGTGGTGATAGATAATGATGAACCAATAAAACCAAATATTATAAGATAAAAAGTTGGCATGCATTTTTGATGAAATGCAACACTACATGATACCTTCAAGATAAGAACCAGTATCAGTATATACATTGGACAAGAACAATTACTAAGTGTAGGATCATGTAAATCTGAAAGACACAAACTATTCACAGAGTAAATAAAATTGCTAAACATATATAAAATGTGTGGTATAATAATATTCAATATTTAAATAGATAGAGAGCAGGGATATGAAGAATATCAATTCTGTTAATAAAGATCAGACGATATTTCGTGAAAAGACTTTTTAACCCCTTCACCCTCAAGGGTGGTTTGCTTGTTAATGACGGGCCAATTTTTACAATTCTGACCACTGCTCCTTTATGAGTTAACTAGCTGAAGAGCCCGGCGTTGCCTGGGCATAGTAACCAACTGTGTTTAGTTATAACAAATTATAATGATTATGTTGCACATAAAAACATTTCACATCATATATTCAACACTACAGATTTGCAACACAAATTAACTAAACGATTACCCAAGTATTGATAGCATTTTATTTTCAACTCATTCAACAGCCTTTTGATAAACAACATGTTTGGTTTTTCCTTTTGGTGCAAAGATAAACAGATTTTTGGCAGTTCCAACTCTTGAACAGATCACGTAAAGTTGACCATGAGAAAAGCATGGAGATTGCAAATCGATCCCTACTACTTAAATCGATCCCTACTCCTTTCAAGGACTGTCCCTGAGTATTGTTAATGGACATTGCAAATAGCAGTTGAACTAGAAACTGGAGGCGTTTAAAATCAAAAAACAAATCAGATGGAATAAGTGGAATTCTTGGAATGAAAATGTCCTCTCCTTTGGCAAATCCTGTCTCTGAGCTGTGTATTTCAACCTATCCTGTGTGATAATGTCTGCTGAGCTGTGTACCTATTCCTCTCCTGTGTGATACTTTCTGCTGAGCTGTGTATCCAATCCTATAATGTTTGTTATTGACTGCTCAGCCATGTATCTAATCCTATCCTGTGTGATACTGACTGCTGAGTCATGTATCTAATCCTATCCTGTGTTATACTGACTGCTGAGTCATGTATCTAATACTATTCTGTGTGATACTGTGTGCTGAGCTGTGTATCTAATCCTATCCTGTGTGATACTGACTGCTGAGCCATATATCTAATCCTATCCTGTGTGATACTGACTGCTGAGCCGTGTATCTAATCCTTTTCTGTGTGATACTGTCTGCTTAGCCGTGCACCTAACACTATTCTGTGTGGTACTGTGTGCTGAGCCGTGTATCTATTCCTATCCTGTGTGATACTGACTGCTGAGCTGTGTATCTAATTCTATCCTATGTGATACTGACTGCTGAGCCATGTGTCTAATCCTCTCCTGTGTGATACAGACTGCTGAGCTATGTATCTAATCCTATCCTATGTGATACTGACTGCTGAGCCGTATATCTAATCCTATCCTGTGTGATACTGACTGCTGAGCCGTGAATCTAATCCTATCCTGTGTGATACTGTCTGCGGAGCCATGTATCTAATCCTATCCTGTATGATACTGACTGCTGAGCCGTGTATCTAACCCTATGCTGTGTGATACTGTCTGCGGAGCTGTGTATCTATTCCTATCCTGTGTGATACTGACTGCTGAGCGTGTATCTAATCCTATTCTGTGTGATACTGTCTGCTGAGCCGTGTATCTAATACTATTCTGTGTAATACTGTGTGCTGCGCTGTGTATCTAATCATAGCCTGTGTGATACTGACTGCTGAGCCATGTATCTAATCCTATCCTGTATGATACTGCCTGCTGAGCCATGTGTCTAATCCTCTCCTGTGTGATACTGACTGCTAAGCTGTGTATCTAATCCTATCCTGTGTGATACTGACTGCTGAGCCATGTATCTAATCCTATACTGTGTAATACTGGGCTCCCCCTGCAATCTGTGTCAGAGGGTGGTCTGCGTTGGCACGGTAATAAATTGTGTTATTTCCAGCTTTACAGAAGGACGATAACACCATAGAAATGATAAGAATAATAGGCCTCAGTTACCACAACTGTCTACAAAGAAAACTGTTGCTGATAGCAACCAATCACAGCTCATTTTTCATCCTTTAAACAACTCTGGGACAGCGTGGCGAGTTTTGAGTGGCGACTTTTGTGTTTCGACTTTTATGTTGCAAGGTTGGTGTATGTGTGGTGAAATGTGTGCTGAGGGTGGTATATATGTTGAAGCACGTGGTAGTGTGTGGCGCATTTTGTGTGTGTGTTCATATCCCCGTGTGTGGTGAGTATCCCATGTCAGGGCCCCACCTTAGCAACTGTATATACTCTTTGGCGCCATCGCTCTCATTCTTTAAGTCCCCCTTGTTCACATCTTGCAGCTGTCAATTTGCCTCCAACACTTTTCCTTTCACTTTTTCCCCATTATGTAGATAGGGGCAAAATTGTTCGGTGAATTGGAACGCGTGGGTATAAAATTTTGCCTCACAACATAGCCTATGATGCTCTCGGGGTCCAGATGGGTGACTGTGCAAAATTTTGTGGCTGTAGCTGCTACAGTACAGATGCTAATCTCGGACATATGCACATACATACATACATACAGTTTTTCCCCATTATGTATCTAGGGGCAAAATTGTATGGTGAATTGGAACGTGCAGGGTTAAAATTTCACCTCACAACATAGCCTATGACGCTCTCGGGGTCCAGACGTGTGACTGTGCAAAATTTTGTGGCTGTAAATGCAACGGTGCAGATGCCAATCCAGGACATACACACACACACATTACGCTTTATATATTAGATAACTCTAGAATGCTTCCATGGATCCCGCTGATTCTGACATTGTTTTCTCATTACATATTGTACTTCATGTTATTGGTAACATTTATTTGATATAACTTGCGTTTATTTGTGAAAAAAACAGAAATTTGGTGAAAATTTTGAAAATGTTGCAATTTTCCAAATTTGAATTTTCAGGCTTTTAAATCACAGAGATATGGCACACAAAATACTTAATAAGTAACATTTCCCATATGTTTACTTTACATCAGCACAATTTTGGAACCAAATTTTTTTATGTTAGGAAGTTAAAAGGGTTAAAAGTTGACCAGCGATTTCTCATTTTTACAACACCATTTTTTTAGGGACCACATCACGTTTGAAGTCACTTTGAGGGGTCTATATTATAGAAAATACCCAAAACTGACACCGATTTAAAAACTGCACCCCTCATGGAGCTCAAAACCACATTCAAGAAGTTTATTAACCCTTCAGGTGCTTCACAGGAATTTTTTGAATGTTTAAGAAAAATAACATTTAACTTTTTTTCACAAAAAAATTATTCAGGTCCAGTTCTCCTTATTTTACCAAGGGTAACAGGAGAAATTGGACCGCAAAATTTATTGTTCAATTTGTCCTGAGTACACTGATACCTGATATGTGGGGGGAACCACTGTTGCGGCACATGGCAGAGCTCAGAAGGGTAGGAGCGCCTATTGACTTTTTCAACGCAAAATTGGCTGGAATTGAGATCAGACGCCATGTCGCATTTGGAGAGCCCCTGATGTGCTTAAACAGTGGAAACCACCCACAAGTGACCCCATTTTGGAAACTATATCCCCCTAGGAACTTATCTAGATGTGTGGTGACAACTTTGAACCCCCAAGAGCTTCACAGAAGTTTATGACATTTTGCCATAAAATTAAAAAATCATATTTTTTTCCACAAAAATGATCTTTTCACCCTCACTTTCCCAAGGGAAACAGGACCCCAAAAGCTATTGCGCAATTTGTCCTGAGTATGCTGATACCCCATATATGGAGTAAAACCACTGTTTGGGCCTATGGCAGAGCACGGAAGGGAAGGAGCACCATTTGACTTTTTCAATGCAAAATTGGCTGGAATTGAGATCGGACGCCATGTCGCATTTGGAGAGCCCCTGATGTGCCTAAACAGTGGAAACCCCCAACAAGTGACACCATTTTGGAAACTACGCCCCCAACAAATTTATCTAGATGTGTGGTGACAACTTTGAACACCCAAGAGCTTCACAGAAGTTTATAACATTCAGCTATAAAATTCAAAAAAATCATATTTTTTCCACAAAAATGATCTTTTCACCCTCAATTTCCCAAGGGAAACACGACCCCAAAAGTTATTGTGCAATTTGTCCTGAGTACGCTGATACCCCATATATGGGGGTAAAACCACTGTTTGGGCGCATGGCAGAGCTCGGAAGTGAAGGAGCGCCGTTTGACTTTTTCAATGCAAAATTGGCTGGAATTGAGATCGGATGCCATGTCACATTTGGAGAGCCCCTGATGTGCCTGAACAGTGGAAACCCCCTACAATTGAACCCATTTTGTAAACTAGACCTCCCAAGGAACTTATCTAGATGTGTGCTGAGCACTTTGATCCCTCAAGTGCTTCTCCACGGGCGTGAAAATAAAAAAAACATATTTTTTCCACAAACATGATCTTTTAGTCACCAATTTTTTATTTTCCCAAGGGTAGCAGGAGAAATTGGACCCTAAAAGTTGTTGTCCGATTTGTCCTGAGTATGCTGATACCCCTTCTGTGAGAGAAAACTACTGTATGGGCAAACACCGGGGCTCGGAATGGAAGTAGTGATGTTTTGGAATGCAGACTTTGATGCAATGGTCTGGGGGTGTCATGTCGCGTTTGGAGAGCCCCTGATGTGCCTAAACAGTGGAAACCTCCACAAGTGACCCTATTTTGGAAACTAGACCCCCCAAGGTACTTACCTAGATGTGTGATGAGCACTTTGAACCCCCAAGTGCTTCACAGAAGTTTATAACGTGGAGCCATAAAAATAAAAAAAATCATGTTTTTTTACACAAAAATCTTTTTGCCTCCAACTTTTCATTTTCCCAAAGGTAGAAGGAGAAATTGGACCCCAAAAGTTGTTGTCCAATTTGTCCTAAGTATGCTGATACCCCTTTTGAGGGACATAACTATTGTATGGGCAAACACCGGAGCTCGGAAGGGAAGTATTGATGTTTTGGAATGCAGACTTTGATGGAATGGTCTGCAGGTGTCATGCCACATTTGGAGAGCCCCTGATGTGCCTAACAGTGGAAACCCCCACAAGTGACCCCATTTTATTTTTATTGGTACCATTTTTGGGCACATGGCATTTTTTGATTGCTTTTTATTCAGATTTTTGGGACGCAGAATAAACAAAAACCAGCAATTCATAAAAATTTTGTGGGGGGCGTTTACACCATTTCGCGTGTGGTAAAATTGGTAAAGCAGTTTTATTCTACGGGTTAGTGCAATGACAGCAATACCTCATTTTTATCTTTTTTTATGTTTTGTCGCTTTTACATAATAAAAACAATTTTATATAAAAAATAATTATTTTTGCATCGCTTTATTCTGCAAGCTATAACTTTTTAATTCTTTCGCGGATGATGCTTTATGGCAGCTCATTTTTTGCAGGACATGACGCTTTAATCAGTACCATGTTTATTTATATCCGTCTTTTTGATCGCGTGTTATTGAATTTTTTTTTTCAGCGGTATGATGATAAAGCATTGTTTTTTGCCTTGTTTTTTTTAGAAGGGGTTCACTAAAGGGGTTAACTAGTGGGACAGTTTTATAGGGCAGGTTGTTGCGGACGCGGAAATACTAAATATGTGTACTTATTGTTTTTTATTTATTTACAAAAAAAGAATTCATTAGGGAATATTTTTCTTCTTTACTTAGGAATTTTTAAAAAATTACTTTTACACATGTTATTTTTCTTTTTTTAACTTTATTACATTGTCCCCAGGGGGACATTACTGTACAGAGTCAGATCGCTGACCTGACACTTTGCACTGCACTGTGTCAGATCAGCAATCTGACAAGCAGTGTAGGCGGCTTCTCATCGCCTGCTCTCAGCAGGCACTGGGAAGCCACCTCCGTGCAAGACCCGGAAGGCCCCCCTAACGCCAACACACCCCTTACCCTAATCCCAACTCTAACCCTAATCCCAACCCACCCCTAACCCTAATTCCAGCCCTAACCCTAATTCCAGCCCTAACCCTAGTTCGAACCCTAAATGGAAAAAAATATATATTTTTTATTTTATTATTTGCGCCAGGCTATGGGGGTGATAAAAGGGGGTGTATTTACTTTTTTTCATTTTGATCACTGTGAGAGTGTATCACAGTGATCAAAATTAAAAATGAATGGGCAGCCAGCAAATTCATGGGCACCACCATCTTGGACAATGGCAGGCGCACTGCGCATGCGCCCACCATTTTCCAAGATGGCGGCGCCCATGATCCGGACGGCGGGACACCGGGAGCCACGGCGAGACACCGGGAGCACCATCGGAGGTCCCAGGGGGATCGGAAGGTGGGAGCAATAGGAAGGGGAGGGGGAGCAGATGATGACGGCGGCGACCGATCGCCGCCGTCCATCGGTGGCGGGGGCCGATCGGTGGCGGGGGCCGATCGGCTGTTTCACTGTTAACAGCCAATCAGAGCGATCGTAGGCACGTGGGGGCTAAGCCACGCCCCCTGGGATTAACTGTAGAGTGTCCTTTGTGTGCGGGTCGGGTGACCTTTCAGTGACCCCGGTCACCCGACCCGCAGGGGGGCTATTTATAGCATGACGCCTACGTAGGTGTCATAGGTCATTTGGACACGACTTTTCATAACGCCTACGTAGGCGTCATGGGTCGTGAAGGGGTTAAAAACAGTTATAAAATAAAGAGGAGAAAAAAACAGAAATACCTAAAGGTTTCAATCTGTAGATGATCTTCTGTTTCCCTGAGAGCAGGAGAACAATGGTAAAATGATAGCATGAATGATTTTATAATCAAAATGTTGCACAAGGGAAATCAAAAATGATGGCTATGGTTAGTGATACTACAATGTACAACAATCTTACAATCCATCACATTTTTTCACTTTCCAAATTCAGATTATCTAAATAATTTAAAAAGGCATTACACTGGGAAAGTCAGCCAAAAACAGACATTTATTTGATAGTGGAAAACCCAGTTTTACTCATATTACACACGTTACCAAAAATTGATAAAGATATTGATCCACCCATCATGAAATGTAATGCTATTGAGATTGACTCTGCAAATAAATATTTCTGTTAATGTTTAGATTGTCTTCTCCAGTCACTGTCACAAAGTACCCTTGGCCTTGGATATAAAAAAAGATTCCTGTGACACATTAGACCTGTTCTCAAATAGGAAGAGATCAAGTAAGTATACTTTGTTTTTGTTTTTTTTGTGATATCCTATATCTGTGTACTTCTATTGCATGCAGTGTAGCTACTGAAGTGCTATATTTTCACCTAACAAAAACACTTTCAATATATGTTTCCATGGGTTCAAAATGCTCACCCTTTTAGAACTACGTAGTTATGTCCACTGCTAGGAAATGTTTTTATATTCTAGATGTAATCCTGTTGCAGGTTGTGTCCTATACTATGGAATATATATATATTTATAGATAGATAGATAGATAGATATTCTGTCATTTATATGGCAGAGCTACAGTTGCATGAATAAGTGTTTGCCCCCTTTCTGATTTCCTATTCTTTTGCATGTTTGCCACATTTGTATGTTTTAAATCACCTAACAAATTTAAATATTAGACAAACATAACACAAGTAACACAAAATGCAGTTTTTACATGAAGGTATTTAATTATTATTATTAAGGGAAAAAATCCAAACCTACAGGGCCCTGTGTGAAAAACTTATTTCCTCCCCCCATTAAACATAAATTAACTGTGATCTATTTATGGAACAATGGTGAACCTTCCCAGGAGTGACTGACTGACCAAAATTAAACCAAGAGCACAGCTATGACAAATCTAAGAGGTCACAAAAGACCCCACAACAACATCCAAAGAACTGCAGGCCTCACTTGCCTCAGTTAAGGTCAGTGTTCATGGCCACACCATAAGAAAGAGGCTGGCCAAAAATGGCCTGCATGGCAGAGTTCCAAGAAGAAAAACACTTCTGAGAAACAAGAACATAATGGCTCATCTCAGTTTTGCCAGAAAAAAAATCTTGATGATCCTCAAGACTTTTGGGAGAATACTCTGTGAACTGATGAGACAAAAGTTGAACTTTTTAGAAGGTGTATGTCCCATTACTTCTGGCGTAGAGGTAACACAGCATTTCAAAAAAGGATCATCATACCAACAGTAGAATATGGTGGTGGTAGTGTGATGATCTGGGGCTATTTTGCTGCTTCAGGACCTGGAAGACTTGCTGTGGAAAATGGAACCGTGAATTCTGCTATCTGCGAAAAAATCCTGAAGGAGAATGTCCGGCCATCTATTCGTGAGTTCTAGCTGAGACACACTTGGGTTATGCAGCAGGGTAATGATTCAGAACACACAAGCAAGTCCACCTCTGAATGGCTTAAAAAAAAACAAAATTCAAGACTTTGGAGTGACCTAGTTAAAAATCTGACCTTATTTCGATTAAGATGCTGCAGCATCGCCTTAAAAAGGTGGTTCATGCTCGGAAACCCTTCAATGTGGTTGAATTACAACAATTCTGCGAAGATGAGAGGGCTAAAATTCCTCAAGAGAATTGTAAAAGATGCTGACGTTATCAAAAACGCGTTATTGCAGTTGTTGCTACTTTGGGTTTTCCAACCAGTTATTAGGTTTAGGGGGCAATCACTTTTTCACACAGGGCCCTGTACATTTTGATTTCTTTTTCCATTAATAATAAAATTTTCCTTTGAAAATTGCATTTTGCACTAATTTGTGTTATCTTTGTCTAATAGATAAAGTTGTTTGGTGATCAGAAGCTTTTAAATGTGACAAACTTGCAAAAGAATAGGAAATCAGGAAGGGGAAAACAAATTTTCACACAATTGTAAGTCAATGCCATACTAGGGTTTATCATTCAAAAATTCTACTATAATTACAATCTCAAATTTAGATCTTCATTTAACCCCTTCCTGACATGCGCCGTATTAGTATTGCTCTGCGGGAGGTGCGTTCCCACAAAAAGCAGTAATAGTATGGCGCACCAATCGCGTGGCCTCACACTGAGCATCACAGTGATTGGATGCGGGTGTCAGCTGTATGCGAAAGCTGAAACCCAGCAGTAATACCCACGATCGGTTAAGTAGTTAAGTAGGCACTGCAATTACCCGGAATAGTGAACACCTGAGACAGCCGACGCCTCCCAGTCACAGATTGGCTAGTCAAGCTGTCAATCAACACAGACAGCTCAGCACGCCTCTGTACCTGATTGGATAGCCATGCTGTCCATCAAAGTACTGACAGCTTCAGCATGCCCCTTTACCGGATTGGACAACTGTCAGTAACTGCAACCCAGCACCCTGAGGGGTAGAACCGTGACAGTACCCCCTCTTCTAGGGGACCACTGGACCCCCAGGCTTCCAAGGAAATTTTATATGGAAGGCCCTGACTAACCGATCGGCCTTCAAATCTCGAGCAGGGACCCAGGATCTCTCCTCTGATCCATTTCCCTTCCTTCCAGTGGATGAGGTACTGGAGGGAATCACGGCCCCTCCAAGAATCCACAACCCTCTGAACCTCATACTCCAGTCCACTGTGTAATGAAAGCGGAGGAGACGTGGATGAAGGAGACAATGCAGGAGGGGCACACTCCTTCAATAGTGACTTATGGAATACGTTCGGGATGTGAAGGGATGGAGGAAGCTTTAATCTGTATGTCACAGGATTGACCACCTGTAGGATCTCATATGGACCAATAAACTTTGGACCCAACTTTGCTGACGGCACTTTAAGTTTAATGTTCCGAGACAACAACCAAACCTTATCCCCAATCTTAAAAACAGGCCCCACCGAACATTTTCTATCTGCCTTTCGCTTTTTGCGAATCTGAGCAGTCCCAATATTCTTTTGAACCTCCCTCTAGACCTCCCCAAGTCTCTGTATGTCAACCTCCACCCCAGGGTATTCAGTACTGATCCTAGAAAATTCACCAAAATGGAAATGAAAACCATAATTACAGAAGAATGGTGAGGTTCCGGTAGATGGATTTACTCGACTGATAAAAGCAAACTAAGGTAGAGATGAAACGAGGACCAGTCCACTTGTCGCGCTGCCATAAAGCACCTTAAAATTTGTTCCAAAGATTGATTCATCCTCTCAGTCTGACCATTGGTTTCAGGGTGACAAGCAGATGAAAATTACAAGTTAGTCCCTAGTTTACCCCAAAAAGCTCTTCAAAATTTAGAGACAAATTGTAAAGGCGAGCTTTTGGCAACTTGGCGCCAGGAATAAGATCAATAACACAATCATAGGGATGATGGGGAGGTAGTATCTCTGCCTCTTTTTCCAAGAACACATCTCTGAAGTCCTTCAGGTACCTTGGAAAACCCTCCAGACTAGCGGAGCATATTTGTACATTTTTAGACATTTTTTTGTAATGCTTGGGGTTACATTTCACAATCTCCTTCTGACCCCAATCAATAACTGGATTCTGAATCTGCAGCCATGGAAACCCCAGTACCAATCCAGCAGGTAAATTATCCAACACAAAACAGGAGATGGATTCAGAGTGGAGAGCTCCCACTTGGAGAGTGAAATCCACCGTTGCTCTCTCGACCACATTGTGAACTAACGGTGTCTTGTCAAGGGCGATGACTTGAATGGGTCTTTCCAATCTAACTGTCCCTAAGCCTAACTTCAGAACCTGTCCTGAATCAATAAAGTTAGCAGCAGATCCACAGTTAATGAACACAAATGTTGATAACACCTGGTTCTCGAAGGAAATCATCGAATTTATCAGTACTTTATCAGAGGAAGACAAAGGTACCTGGGAGTCTGGGTGACTCCCTCGGCCATTACTCAGACTCAGACATTCTCCCAATGGTTTGATAACTTGAGGACGACTTGGGCAATTCTTAAAAAATATCCAGAGAGACCACAATATAGACAAAGTCCAAGAACCTGTCTCCCTCTTCTATCCACAACTAGAAGACTTGCAACTCAACCTCAGGTAAATGGACCTGCTCCGGGGAAGTAGTACATGTGGCCTACTGTTCACCATGTCTCTCACGGATTCTGTGGTCCATTCGTATGACCTGAGTCATGGCCTCCATCAGAGAACAAGGGGCGTCATGGAAGATCAGAGAATCCTTGATTGTATCAGAAAGGCCTTTTTGGAACTGGCACCTGAGAGCAGCATCATTCCATAGAACTTCTGTGGACCACTGCCGAAACTCAGTACAGTAATCCACAGCTGGGTGACCCCCATGTGCCAGGTTCATGATCTTAGCCTCTGTGACCTGGATTATCTCGGGTTCGTCATGTATCAGACCTAAACTGTCAAAAAAGGCATCAACTGAAAACCATACTGGGGCATGTGGGGATAAAGAAAATGTCCAGATCTGAGGACCCTCTCGTAGTAGGGACATGATTATTCCCACCTCCTGGAACTCCTTTCCTGTCGACTGGGGACCCAGGGTAAAAAATAACTTACAACTCTCCCTAAATACCCTAAATTGGTCCTTCTCTCCTGAAAATTTATCAGGCAGGGATATAACACGTTTGGGAGAGACCAACTGTACATCAGAGGGTACTGACGTCACAGCCACTGCCGGCAGTGGGGCGCTATGGAAGGTCTTCATGAAGTTATTTATCTGACCTTGCAACTGATATTGAGAAGACTCCAGATTCTGGCAATCCTTTGCCTGATCCTGAGTCATCTGCATCAAATTCGCCACCTGGTCGCAAAGCGTGTGAACAGGATCCATACTGGCAAAAAAGAAAAACATAGCAGTCAGACGTAATGTGATGCTAGTCACTTCTCCTGGCCAAACCATGAGTCGGAGTGTGGTCAAGGAGTCCAAGGTCAGAAGCAAGGAGTGTATGTCATAAACAGAATAAAGAGACAAAATCATAGTCAGGTAACATTCCAAGGTCAGAGTACCGGGAGGTTAACGTATCAGAACTGAAGAGGTTAAACAGACAGATGGTCAGAACGAAGTCCAAAGTCAGGCAACAGATCAAGCAAACAGAACATAAGGCACGGGAGAGCACAGAGTACAAACCTCACAAGATGAATGTACGTCTGGCAGTGGCTGGGAGAAGCTGCTCAGTTAAGTAGGCATTGCAATTACCCAGGATAGTGAACACCTGAGGCAGCTGACGCCTCCCAGTCACAGATTGGCTAGTCAAGCTGTCAATCAACACACTAACAGCTCAGCACGCCCCTGTACCAGATTGGATGGCCATGCTGTCCATAAAAGTACTGACAGCTTCAGCATGCCCCTGTACCAGATTGGACAGCTGAGCTGTCAGTAACAGCTTCCCACCATGAAGGGTGGAACCATGACAATGACTTAGTCTTTGGTGGTAGCAACTCATAAAGAAAGTGATAACAGCACAAGCAAAACATAGGATGAGTTTTCGGCTGTTATCTTTCAGTTAGGTTATTGAATAGAGGTTAGAAGAGCACCAAACCTATAAAATGTTTTCTCCAAGTGTTTTTTTACACATATAAAAATAGTAAAACTTGGCTTCATTATAAGGGCTCTTATAATTAAGGTGTCCAATGCTGTAAGATGTGTCAACATACATTAATTTGCATCATTTCTTTAAGGAAGAGTTCCTAGCATTACCTTCATGGAGACAGCAAATTCAGTCAGGATGGTTGTGATTACAGGAGGATTTGTTCAGTTAGCGGTGCCCAGTATAAAGGTACAGCAAGCAGATCATTTCTTTAAAAGCAAAAAGTAAATGAATACAGCATTGAGGAAATGTTGATTGCGTGAAATTGTTGCATGCTGATTGTTCCACATTGCATCTTTCCTGTGTCTTTATCTGCACTGAATAAAGATTGCTGATTGATTGGACTGGTGAGAGATTCATTTGTTTACTCTTTGTCTTTGAATAAATTCATTTTCACAAGTTTCTCCTACCAAAATAATTTGCAAAAGCAGAGCATCAAAGAAAATATAATTTGCAACTCTAAAGATGTGATCTGTGCTTTTCAATATACCACATATGAAAAATTATATATAAGCTGCACATCTAGCAAACTGGAGTTTTTTATGCTAGAGGATTTAAATTATATCACTTATGCTAACAACACAAACAACAACATTTTTCTGCAACAAAACATTTTATATTTTTTCACACACTATCTTTCTTGATATTTAATCTTAGGACTTAATTCAAGGATGGTCTGAACATGAACAAACAAATTGTTTCATTATTAATATAAGCGCTTGATGAAAAAGAACATCTATGATAAGTTTATATAATGATTTTTTGGTGATAGTTTAACCCCTTAAGGACCAAACCACTTTGTAGATTAATGACCAGGCCTTAACTTTCAAATCGGACCACTGTCACTTTATGTGATTATAACTCTGGAACACTTCAACAGATCCCGCTAATTCTGAGACTGTTTTTCGTGACATATTGTACTTCACGTTAGTGGTAAAATTTCTTCGATATAACTTGCGCTTATTTATGAAAATAGCGGAAATTTGTCAAAAATGTTGAAAATTTTGCAATTTCCAAAATTTTAATTTTTGCACCCTTAAATTAGAGCGTGATGTCACACAAAATAGTTAATAAATAACATTTCCCACATTTCAACTTTACATCATCACAATTTTGGAAACATAATTTTCTTTGTTAGGATGTTATAAAGATTAAAATTTGACCAGCAAATTTCTCATTTTTCCAACAAAATTTACAAAACCATTTTTTTAGGGAACACATCACATTTGAAGTGAGTTTGGGGGGTCAATATAACAGAAAATACCCAAATGTGACACCATTCTAAAAACTGCACCCCTCAAGGTGTTCAAAACCACATTCAAGAAGTTTATTAACCCTTTAGGTACTTCACAATAATTGAAGCAATGTGGAAGGATAAAATGAACATTTAACTTTTTCCCAAAAATTTTACTTCGGATACAATTTTTTTATTTTGTCAAGGTTATCAGGAGAAAATAAACCATAATATTTGCTGTGCAATTTCTCCTGAGTACACCTATGCCCCATGTGTGGAGGAGACCAATCTTTAGGCACACGGCAGTGCTCAGAAGGGAAGGAGCATCATTTGAGGTTTTGAATGTCAAATTGGCTGGAATCGAGAGCGGATGCCATATCGCGTTAGGAGAGCCCCTGATGTGCCTAAACAGTGGAAACCCCTCACAAGTTAACCCATTTTGGAATCTAGACCCCCAAGGAACTTAGCTAGTTGTATGGTGAGAACTCTGAACCCCCAAGGGCTTCACAGACGTTTATAACATAGAGCCGTAAAATTTAAAAATCATATTTTATCCACAAAAATGATCCTTTCATCCCAAATTTTTATTTTCCCAAGGGTAACAGGACCCCAAAAGTTATTGTGCAATTTGTCCTGAGTATGCTGATACCCCATATGTGGGGTAAACCACTATTTGGGTGCATGGCAGAGCTTGGAAGGGAAGGAGCGCCGTTTGACTTTTTCAATGCAAAATTGTCTGGAATTGAGATCGGATGCCATGTCATGTTTGGAGAGCCCCTGATGTGCCTAAACAGTAGAAACCCCCACAAGTGAAACCATTTTGGAAACTAGACCCCCCAAGGAGCTTTGTGCTCCAAAATTTTTATTTTTACAAGGGTAACAGGAGAAATAGGACCCTAAAAGTTGTTGTATGACTTGTCCTGAGTACGTTGATACCCCATATGTGGGGTGGAACCTCTTTTTGGACTCATGGCAGAGCTTGGAAGGAAAGGAGTGCCATTTTGGAATGCAGACTTTGATGGAATGCTCTGCGGCCGCCATGTTGCATTTACAGTGCCCTTGATGTGCCTAAACAGTAGAAACCCCCCACAAGTGACCCCATTTTGGAAACTAAACCTCCCAAGGAGCTTATCTAGATGTGTGGTGAGCACTTTTATACCCCTAAGTGCTTCACAGAAGTTTATAACCTAGAGCCGTGAAAATTATAAAAAAAAAATGTTCCACCCAAATGATCTTTTTGCCTCCAAATTTTTATTTTCACAAGAGTAACAGGAGAAATTAGACTTCTAAAGTTGTCCTGAGTACGCTGATACCCCATATGTGGCGGTAAACCACTGTGATCATCTTACTGTGATCTTTGGGAGGCAGAATGAACAAATCCACAACAGGTGAAGAATTGGTTTTATTTTTTACGCCACTTCTCATGCAGTATTATTGATTAGGTGACATTATTCTTCGGGTTGGTGCAATTACAGCGATACCAGATTTACATCCTTGTTCTATGTTTAACTTCTTCACACACTAAAAGACTATTAAGATGCCCGATTTCAATCCATTTTTCCAGACCCCCCACTACTGTGCTTTAGGCAGCCCCCAAATCTAAGAAGCATCATTGTCAGAAGCTCCCTGTCCTCTCCAAAAGCTACAGGAACCTTGCAACCAGAAAAAATGTAAAACCTGTCCATCTATAATGACCACGGACAAGATAAAGATCCCCAACTCACATCAGGACTACAAGATCCCAGGTACTTTCAGCTGCATTACATCTAATGTGGTGTACTTAATTATTTGTACTAAATGTCCAACTGGGGGTCTGTTTGTGGGGGAGACAGGGCAAAAGCTTAGAACAAGGATGATTGCTCATCATCACACAAGAGAAAAAAGAATGGATCTACCTGTGGCAAAACATTTTTGTATGCTGGACACAACACTAGGGATATGAAATTACTAGTATTGAAAGGTAACTTCACATTTCAGAGAGAGAGAAGAGTTTGTGAGTATAAATTTATGATGACCTTTGACACTCACAATGCTGGAATGAATGTGTCGCATGGATTTATGTATTTTTACCTCAATTAAGGAATTTGCTCCTAAGACCTTGTGGGGGCATCACAACACATTAGGAGACCCCAATCAGAGTACAATAAAACATCCAAAAATATTCAGGATTGAGAGTCCTCAGTAGTTGATACCTTTTAATGGCTAACTGAAAAGATGGTAATACATTGCAAGCTTTCGAGACTACTCAGGTCTCTTCATCAGGCTAGACTAATACAAAATCTGAAGTCACATATTTATGCACAATACAGCCTAGAAAAAATGCAATAGATAAGACAAGTGACGTGAAGCAGAACTATCAATATGGGAGAGGGAGAAACATAAATATAAACATTGGACCAGTTCATAGATAAGGAGTCTGGATGTTTTATGGTCCTCTGATTGGGGTCTAGTTCTGTGTTGCCCCGCAAGGTTTTAAAAGGAAATTCCTTAATTGATGTAAAAAGACATAAATCCATGCGACACATTCATTCCAGCACTGAGAGTGTCAAAGTTTGTCATAAATTTGTACTCCCAAACTCGTCTCTCTCTCTGAGATGTGAAGTTACCTTTCAATACCAGTAATTTCATATCCATGCTGCTGTGATCAGGGATACAGAAATGTTTTGCCACAGGTAGATCCATTCTTTTTTCTCTTATTGTGTGACGATGAGCATTCATCCTTGTTCTAAGCTTTTGCCCTGTCTCCCCCACATACAGACCCCCAGTTGGACATTTAGTACAAATAATTAAGTACACCACATTAGATGAGGTACTTTCACCTGCATTACATCTAATGTGGTGTACTTAATTATTTGTACTAAATGTCCAACTGGGGGTCTGTATGTGGGGGAGACAGGGCAAAAGCTTAGAACAAGGATGAATGCTCATCGTCACACAATAAGAGAAAAAAGAATGGATCTACCTGTGGCAAAACATTTCTGTATCCCTGATCACAGCAGCATGGATATGAAATTACTGGTATTGAAAGGTAACTTCACATCTCAGAGAGAGAGACGAGTTTGGGAGTACAAATTTATGACAAACTTTGACACTCTCAGTGCTGGAATGAATGTGTCGCATGGATTTATGTCTTTTTACATCAATTAAGGAATTTCCTTTTAAAACCTTGCGGGGCAACACAGAACTAGACCCCAATCAGAGGACCATAAAACATCCAGACTCCTTATCTATGAACTGGTCCAATGTTTATATTTATGTTTCTCCCTCTCCCATATTGATAGTTCTGCTTCACGTCACTTGTCTTATCTATTGCATTTTTTCTAGGCTGTATTGTGCATAAATATGTGACTTCAGATTTTGTATTAGACTAGCCTGATGAAGAGACCTGAGTAGTCTCGAAAGCTTGCAATGTGTTACCATCTTTTCAGTTAGCCATTAAAAGGTATCAACTACTGAGGACTCTCAATCCTGAATATTTTTCTATCCACTGGCTAACACGGTACAAAGATATACATCTTTCCTGTATAAAACATCCAGACTCCTTATCTGTAAACTGGTCCAATATTTATGTTTCTCCCTCCATAATTCTGCTTCACGCCACTTGTCTTATCTATTGCATTTTTTCTGTGTTGTATTGTGCATAAATATGTGACTCTTCAGATTTTGTATTAGTCTGTGCCTGATGAAGAGACCTGAGTAGTCTCGAAAGCTTGCAATGTGTTACCATCTTTTCAGTTAGCCATTAAAATGTATCAACCACTGAGGACTCTCAATTCTGAATATTTTTCTATTTTTTTGTAAGAATTTTTTGTAAGAAGTTTTTGCATCACCGTATTTTGAGAGCTATAATTTTTCCATATTTCTGCCAAAAGAGTTTTGTGAGGGCTTGTTTTTTGCAGGACGAGCTGACGTTTTAATTGGTACCATTTTCGGGCACATGACGTTTTTTCATCGCTTTCTATTCTGATTTTTGTGGCAGCATTTTAGGAATCGTGTTTTTTCTCTTTTCTACATGGGTAAAATTGGTAAGGCAGCTTTATTCTTCGGGTCACTACGATTACAGCAAGACCTCATTTATATAGTTTTTTTATGTTTTGGCATTTTTACACAATAAAAACTTTTATAGAAAAAATAATTATTTTTGCAGCACTTTATTGTAAGAGCTATAACTTTTTTATTTTTCCACTGATGGAACAAGATGGAGCTTTCAGTGATACTATTTTTATTACCATTCTTTTTTAGATCGCGTTTTATTACACTTTTTCCAAGCAATATGATGATACCACTTGGAAAAAGTATAATTTGCTACTTTTTTGTGTTTTTTAATGGCTTCACTGAAGGGGTTAACTAGGGTGACAGTTTTATAGATGGGAATTTTACAAACGCGGCTATACCAGACATGTGTATTTTTTTGCTTATTTAATTTTTTTACATAAAAATGTGTATTTATTAGGGGAATTTTCATTTTTTTAAATATTTTTTTAGCATATTTTTTTAAAAAATGTTTTTTTTTATCTAGTCCCTTTATGGGACTTTCACTTTTTTTTACTTTGGTTGATGGTATAATACATTGCAATACTCCAGCATTAAATCCCAATCCACCGAAGGACCCATTGACCAGTAGTTACTGGTTTTAACATTAACATAGTTTTTTTTTGCACATGCACATTGCACTTTATATTGCAGTAAATAATTGATTTAATATTGAGGTATTAATTTGATTTTTATCATATCACATTTTTTTGTTCAAAATATTTTTATTGCTTGCACAAAAAGTTTTTTTTCATCATTTTTATATGTGAGCAATACATATGTGAATATACTATATATAATTGGGTCCGTATTATTGTTTTACAATTGTGGTAAAATTGTCCCCATACGTGCACATTGTTTTTAAATTGGTTTTAATAATTTTTACTACCAATATAATAAAAATTATTGATTAACTTTATCTTGTTTGGTCTTTCCTGGTCAATGGGTCCTTCAGTGGATTGGGATTTATTCTCTTAAATCTGTGGGTAACCACTAACTTCACTGAACACTGGTGGTGGCATATATAACAATTTTAATAACTTATCACTAGAGTTGAGCGACTTTTGGTTTTTTAGGGTCGCGTTTCGTTTCGTGAAACCCGACTTTTCCAAAAGTCGGGTCGAGCAAGATCGTCCGATTATAGGGAAAAGTCGGGGTCGTCCCGAAACACGAAACCCAATGTAAGTCAATGGGGAATAAAAGTCGGCAGTGAGAGGAGGACAGGAAACACACCTACAGTGCCCATTTGAATGCCAAAAGCATCAATTCTTCTTACTTAAGCTTGTCAACCTTAATTAACTTCATAATACAAGTTACGCACTGAAAAATGGGGGTTATTTGGCTAAAGTTGTGGGGGGGAGGGCTGGCTGCAGGTTTTCATGTGCCCTGGGCGAAAGAGCGCCCCTTTAACACATACCACAACTCATCATGCTCCGATACGGCAGAGAAATAGCGGTATAGTACAATGAAAAATACCTCACTTTTTACATCTCATGACGAGGCCCATCTATTTCTCCATACAGAATCATTGGTCCCATATAATGTTTGAAACAGTATATGATGAGCTCCACATAATGCTACAGTATATGTTGGTCCCCATGGATGAAGCTCCACTGTCTTATGGGCCCAAATAATGCTCCAAACATAATGTGCCCCATTTCTAATGCTCTAGTGTATAATGGGCCCTGTAAATGCTGCTCCAGTGTCTGATGTCCACCTTTGGAATGTTCCAGTGTATGGTGGGCCCCATCTATCATTCTCCAGAGAATAGTGCTCCCCAAAAATTGCTGTCCCAACATTGAAAACAATCAAATAAGTCTCCTCGCTAGGGAATCCCTGTACTTGTCTGGATTCCTCGTCGTCCCCATCTTCCATCTCACTGCACAGTATTTCAACTTTGCAAGTGCTGTGATCCTGGGCAAGCGGGGGGGCCCACTCATTGGCGACGGCACTGGCACAGGGCCCCTGATAGTACGGTGGTGTGTCTGATGGCGGGTGGGCCGAACCTGCACTTTCATCTGCAGCTTCCTCTTTGTCACCGTGTAAGATGGAACTGTATATGGGAAGGGTAACCTGAGTTTCATCAGGGTCAGATTCAGGTCGTGTAGCGTGCGAGGGGAATGTAGTGGTCTGGGTCAATGTACCAGCAGATTCATCGAGCAGTGGCTGGGCATCAGTGCACTTGTGTCGCCCCCAGGAGTACGGTCGCCACAGTGGCATTACCTTCTTCGTAGGGAGTGTGATGTCATGCTTGGGAGCAACGAAGGATCTCTTTAGCAGGTTAACTGATTGGGCGGCGTTATTCCCAAGAGTCATGACCCTCCAAACAGCGTTCATGAAGGCAAAGTGTTTGTTTTACGTGGGCAGTATGGTTGCAAAGCTGAACCTTAAAGGAATGTCCAGAAGGGCACCACCAGGAGTGGAGCCTACGGTTAAATTCGACTCCACCTGGGAAACCTCAACCATGCCAGCTACAGAAGAGATGCACACATTGCAAGCTTAATTCCGTTAACGAACGAGACTCCGTCATGCCCCGCGGTCCGAGTCCGGCTTACTAGAGGGACACGTGAGGCTCTGGCACATGAGATTGGCCAATAACTGGTGTGTCATGCCCTTACATGTCCGTGGCTGCATGTGCGCTACACTGAAAAGGCCAGCGTTTGTCGCTTACAGGTGCAGATAACCCGCTGAACAACGTTAGTGATGGGGATCACTGATTACAATTATTACCCGCGAACAATGATTTCCCAGTAAGTGCAGGTCAACCGCAGTTCCGGAATTAGGCCTAACCATCATTCCTGAAAAAATGAAAAACTTACGTGTGCAAACCACAGGTGCTGTAGCTTGCTTAACAGCTCGCCAGCCGTTCTCACGCCCAGTATGGATTACACGTGATTGCACAAAGGTGAGAAAGGGTACCGTATCCCCAGATAACATGTATGGATAGCGTACACATTCAAAATATATGTCTATACATCAGGAGGCAGGCTCAGATGGTGTTAGGCCCAGTATGGATTGCACGTGATTGCACAAAGGTTAGAAAGGGTACCGTTTCCCCGGATAACATGTATGGATAGCGTACACATTCAAAATATATGTCTCAGGAGGCAGGCTCAGACGGTGTTAGGCCCAGTATGGATTGCACGTGATTGCACAAAGGTTAGAAAGGGTACCGTATCACCGGATAACATGTATGGATAGCGTACACATTCAAAATATATGTCTCAGGAGGCAGGCTCAGACGGTGTTAGGCCCAGTATGGATTGCACGTGATTGCACAAAGGTTAGAAAGGGTACCGTATCCCCGGATAACATGTATGGATAGCGTACACTTTCAAAATATATGTCTCAGGAGGCAGGCTCAGACGGTGTTAGGCCCAGTATGGATTGCACGTGATTGCACAAAGGTTAGAAAGGGTACCGTTTCCCCGGATAACATGTATGGATAGCGTACACATTCAAAATATATGTCTATACATCAGGAGGTAGGCTCAGACGGTGTCAGGCACAGTATGGATTTGACGGCCCAGACTACACAGCGGAGGAGCAGAGAGAGGTAAAGATTGCAAATGCTGGGGCCCTGCCCTTGCAAGGGGGGCCCACTCGTGGGCGTCGGTACTGGCACTGGGCCCCTCATATTACGGCTGTGTGTCTGACGGCGGGTGTGCACCACCACCGTCAGAGACACTTGATTGCACTATGAAGGACCCTGTACCAGTGCCCGCGCCCAAGAGTCGGCCTACCCACCTGTCCAGGGCAACGGCACTCGCACGGTGTCGTGCGCTAGGTGGTGACCCCGGCCATGGGGGGGGAGGCAGCACAGTTAGGGAGTTTTAGAAAGTGGCATATGTTGATGTTGGACATCCAGCTGATGCAAAAGGTGAAATAGGTCAAGTCCCAGGAAGAGGTGGACCAAAGCAAGCCATTTTTCTGTCACCCTATGTGTCATCAGGGGAAGGTGGGACAAAATCCTTGGAAACCCATGCGTGGTTCATTTTAATGAAGGTTAGATCATCCACATTTTGGGTTGACAGACGGGTCCTTTTTTCTGTCAGGATTGATCCAGCTGCACTGAAGACTCTTTCCGATAGCACACTTGCAGCTGGGCAAGCGAGCTCCTGTAAGGCATGTTGGGCCAATTCAGGCCAGGTGTCCAGTTTAGCGGCCCAATAGTCAAAGGGGAATGACCTGTGTGGGAGAACATCGATATGGGAGGAAAAGTAGTTTGTAACCATAGTTGACAACTGCTGTCTCCTGTCACTTTCCATCGATGCAGTATTACCAGTTGTGTGAGCGGTACTTGAAAAATCAGTCCACAACATTGTCATGAAACCCCTGTCTCCAACGCCACTTCTGCTGTGTGCACCACGAACACCTCTGCCAAGCTGCCCCCGGCCCGTACGGCTCGTGTGAGAACCATCACCGCTGCTGTGTGCTGGGAATGCCTCAAGCAACCGATTTACCAGAGTTGCTTGTTTATTAGCCAATATTAGGTCAAGGTTCTCCTGTGGCATGATGTTTTGTAATTTGCCTTTATAGCGTGGATCCAGGATGCTGGCCAACCAGTAGTCGTCATCGTTCATCATTTTGGCAATGCGTGGGTCCCTTTTTAGGATCTGCAAGGCATAATCTGACATGTGGGCCAATGTTCCCGGTGTCAATGATGCACTGCGAGTGCTGGTTGGAGGAGCACTTTCTGGCAAATCCACATCCCTCCAGTCACGCACAAAGCCTGTACCAGACCTTGCCACGCCAACATTTTCACTTGCCCCACGAGATGCATCCTCCTCCCCTAAGTAATCATCCCCATCATCCTCCTCCTCCTCCTATTCTTCCTCCACCTCGTCCAGGAGAGGTCCCTGAGCAGACAATGGCTGAATGTCATCAAGGATTCCCTCCTCTTCCTCCTCATCAACATTGGCTGCAGACGCCTGCTCCTTAAGGTGCGTCAAAGTTTGCATGAGCAGACGCATAAGTGGGATGCTCATGCTTAAGATGGCATCGTCTGCACTTACCAGCCATGTGCATTTCTCAAAACACTGAAGGACTTTACAGAGGTCTTTCAGCTTCGACCACTGCACACCTGTCAACTCCATGTCTGCTCTCAAAGTGCCTGGCCGTGTATCCTCCCACAAATGCATTATGGCCTGCCTCTGCTCGCACAGCCGCTCCACCATGTGCAGGGTGGAGTTCCACCTTGTTGCAATGACGATAATGAGGCGGTGGTTGGGAAGGTGGAGCAATCGCTGCAGCTTCTGCATACGAACGGAGTGTACAGGCGACCGGCGGATGTGCGCGCACAGTCTTCGCACCTTCTGGAGCAGGGCTGTTAACTCCGGATAATTTTTGAGGAAGCACTGCACCACCAGGTTCAAGGTGTGAGCCAAGCAAGGTATATGGCTGAGTTTTGAAAGGGCTATGGCTGACACAAAATTACGGCCGTTATCACTAACTACCTTGCCTGCCTCAAGATGTACACTGCCCAGCCATGACTCAGTTTGTCGCTTCAAGTACTCGGCCAGCACCTCGGCGGTGTGTCTGTTGCCCAAACACATCATCTGCAACACAGCCTGCTGACACTTTCCACTAGCTGCTCGATAGGGGGACACATCATGTGCAACAGTGGCAGTGCTCGTACGACTGCGCTCTGTGGACGAACTTTCGCTTCTGGAGGAGGAGGAGGAGGGTCGAACGCCTACAGCCAACTGTTTCCTATACCGTGGGCTAGGCAGCACTGTCCCACCACCGCTGTCCCCTGTGGACCCTGCATCCACCACATTAACCCAGTGCGCAGTGATGGACATGTAACGGCCCTGGCCATGCCGACTGGACCATGCATCAGTTGTGAGGTGCACCTTTCCGCTCACTGACTGCTTGAGTGCATGGACAATGCGGTCTTTCACATGATGGTGGAGGGCTGGGATGGCTTTGCGAGAGAAGAAGTGGCGACTGGGTAGGTCATAGCGTGGTACTGCATAGGCCATGAGTTCGCGGAAAGCTGTGCTTTCCACCAACCGAAAGGGCATCATCTCAAACGAGATTAGTTTGGCAATGTGGGCGTTCAAACCCAGTGTACGCGGATGAGAGACTGAGTACTTTCTTGACCTACTCATAGTGTCTGGGAGGGTGAGCTGGACTTGAGAGCTGCATATGGTGGAAGTAGCGGTGGACAGGGTGGACTGAGAGAGGGTTGATGATGGTGATGGAGTTGGTGTTCTTTCTGATGGCCTAGAATCAGTCTTTCGTTGATATAACAGTGGGATTCCCTGACTGCTGTGGCCTTGCAACGACACCTCAACATTTGCTGCTGTGCTAACCGGTGGGCTTACAGTGGGGGAAAAAATGTAGCGTTGCTGACTACCTTCGTTGTGATCAGTTGCACATGTGGCACTTGAGGTTTGGTGTTGTGTCCACGCTTGCAAGTGCATGCTGGTTAAATGTCTAAGCATGCAACTGGTATTCAAATTTTTCAGATTTTTCCCTCGGCTAAAGGTCTTTGCGCACTTCTTACAGATAACCTTGGCCTGATCATGAGGATTTTGTTCAAAAAAGTGCCACACTGCACTCTTCCTACTTTGGCAGACATTTTGCGGCCTAGCACACTGTGATCTTTTGACCCTCTGGACAAGCTGTCCAGCAACTCTTTTGATGTTTGGAACCTGTCTTTGGAGTGGTCCGGGCCTGCCAGATAACAGCTGTTGCGATGTCGATGTCTGCTGTGGATGCTCCTCATCTGAGCTATTGGAAGCAGCACCCTCTTCCCCCAATGGATGCCAATCTGGGTCAACAACTGGGTCATCCATCACCTCCTCTTCTATGTCATGTGCACCTTCCTCTGTGTCACCGTGTATGGTGGTATAGTGTGCGGGAAGGGGCACCTGAGTCTCATCAGGGTCAGAATCTGGCTATGTACACTGCGAGGACAATGTAGTGCTCTGAGTGAATGTACCAGCAGAATCATCCATCAGCGGCTGTGCATCAGTGCACTCCATGTCAGATTCATCTTGGCCTGGGTAATTCACCATTTCACTTGATAATCCAGGCATGGTATGTGAAAACAGCTCCATGGAGTAATCAGTAGTATGGCCTGCGTCATCCTTCAATCTTGGTTGGGGTGAAGGACACAAGGAAAGGTGTGGTTCATGAACATGAGCCTCCAATGACGACTCAGTGCTTTTACTTTTTACAACTGAAAAAGAGGAGGCGATAGAGCTGGTGGCTGAGTCAGCAATGTAAGACAAAACTTTTTCCTGATGCTCTGGCTTTAAAAGCGGTTTGCCAACTCCTAGAAAACTAAGCGTTCGAGGCCTTATGTAGCCAGACGATGACGCAGGCTCAACACCTCCTGCATTCGGTCCTATTTTGCTCTTGCCACTACCATCAGATCCACCACCAACACCATCATTACCAGCTGCCAACCCCCGCCCAATTCCACGGCCTCTTCCACCAGCCTTCCTCATTTTTGGTAGAAATGTAGACAAAATCCAACAAACTATATAGTAATGTAAAACAAGGTACAAGGTGTCTATAGGACAGGGGAGATTTTGAATTTCTGCAGACACTTGTGGACACTGGACACTTTTGGATTGTGTGAGGCCCACTGATATCTGAGCGCTATGTGACAGGCTCGATGGCACAGCTGTGACCAAAGTGACTAGAGGATAAGGGAGATTTTGAATCTCTGCACACACTTTTGGACACTGGACACTTTTGGATTGTGTGAGGCCCAATGAATATCTGAGCGCTATGTGACAGGCTCGATGGCACAGCTGTGACCAAAGTGACTAGAGGATAAGGGAGATTTTGAATCTCTGCACACACTTTTGGACACTGGACACTTTTGGATTGTGTGAGGCCCAATGAATATCTGAGCGCTATGTGACAGGCTCGATGGCACAGCTGTGACCAAAGTGACTAGAGGATAAGGGAGATTTTGAATCTCTGCACACACTTTTGGACACTGGACACTTTTGGATTGTGTGAGGCCCAATGAATATCTGAGCGCTATGTGACAGGCTCGATGGCACAGCTGTGACCAAAGTGACTAGAGGATAAGGGAGATTGGATTGCTTTTAAAAAAGCAGTTTGCAGAGCAGTGGGTAAACAGCAATGCCAGCCTGTCAGGAAGCCTTAAAACGCAGCCCAACAACCAACACCACTGATACACCACAATATAGCCTCCCCTTGCACTGCACACACAGTGACTGGTGTGTTGTGCAGGCCAAATTGTTAGCAGCAGAAGCAGTTTTTTTTTCTTCTCAGCAGGACAAAAAAAAAAATTGGGATTGCTTTTAAAAAAGCAGTTTGCAGAGCAGTGGGTAAACAGCAATGCAGGAATGTCAGGAAGCCTTAGAAGGCAGCCCAACAACCAACACCACTGATACACCACTATATAGCCTCCCCTTGCACTGCACACACAGTGACTGGTGTGTTGTGCAGGCCAAATCGCTAGCAGCAGAAGCCGTTTTTTTGTCTTCTTCCCTGCCTAACGCTCTCCCTACAGAATCAGCAGCAACCTCTCCCTATACTGAGATCGGCAGAAGTAAGATGGCGGTCGGCGTGCACGCCCTTTTATACCCCCTGTGACGCCCACCAAAGCAAGCCAATCATTTGCATGCCCTTCTGAAAGATGGTGGTGACCCCTGCCTATGTCATCACGTTGCCCACAGTGTCCGTGGATCCTGATTGGCTGAAAAAGAGCGCAAAACAAACTTTTGAAACGCGACTTTGGCGCGTAAGTCGCCGACCTCGTGGCCGACCTCATCCTAGGGTCGGGTTTCGTTTCATGAAACCCGACTTTGCCAAAAGTCGGCGACTTTTGAAATTTTTCGACCCGTTTCGCTCAACTCCACTTATCACTAATATATATATATATGTATATATATATATATATATTTTTTTTTATATATATTACATATCATATATAATACTATATCTGGTGTTCATTGAAAACCAGAGAAAGAAGAGAGCAAGCGATGATTTTCAAAAATATCAATCATTTTTATTATAAAATAGCATACAAAAAAAGTGCACAAAGTCATATGAAGTGTCAATATAATGCAGATGAATACATACCCAAACAACCCCTCTCCATCCAATATGGAAACACTGTCCTCATATATAAATATTACAAATATATTGCTAAAAAGTGGAAGCGCCAATTGTAATATCACCCTGCAAGGAGTTAATGGCCATGTGGCTCAGACTATCCCACAGCCATTCTGAGTAAAGCTCAGAGTCATTGGGAGAAGTAAGTACTGTCCTTTATGATGCAGGGAGTCAAGATGCTGTTGGCAGATGGGTGTCTTTATGCTGCACACGGACATTTTGGCTGCTTTGACCGGCGTCCGGTGTCCAGCATGATGCCTGTGCTGTACAGCAGGTCCTGCCGACCTCAGAGCGCATGCGCCGATGATGCCGCGCTGATTGGATGATTCCGATCATGTGACTGAGGTCACAGGGTATTTGAAGGTCCTGTGGAGAGTTATTCACCATCTCCTTGATAAAGCGGCCCTTTAGCACCGCGAAACGTGCATCGGGGGTCACTGCCAGACGTTCCCCCTCTTCTCCCCATCCTCCGGTAAGATCCTTAAATGACAATTATTTTTGTTCATTAGTGGTGTTTGCCTCTATTTGCATCTTGACTCCCTGCATCATAAAGGACAGTACTTACTTCTCCCAATGACTCTGAGCTTTACTCAGAATGGCTGTGGGATAGTCTGAGCCACATAGCCGTTAACTCCTTGCAGGGTGATATTACAATTGGCGCTTCCACTTTTTAAGCAATATATTTGTAATATATATATGAGGACAGTGTTTCCATCTTGGATGGAGAGGGGTTGTTTGGGTGTGTATTCATCTGCATTATATTGACACTTCATATGACTTTGTGCACTTTTTTTGTATGCTATTTTATAATAAAAATTATTGATATTTTTGCAAATCATCGCTTGCTCCCTTCTTTCTCTGGTTTTCAATGGATTATAGGAGCTGATGTTGCTTATACCGTGGGTGACCAAATTGTTTTGATATCACCCATTGGTAATTGAGCAATCTATATGGGAACTCTGTTAATTATATCTGGTGTTCGTGCATTTTTTACATAATACTCCAGCATTGCAATGTATTATACCCTATGCTGAAAGCTGCTGAGACCGTGCTGTAAACTTTCAGTAATAAAGCCATTAGAACTAATTGCCTTGCAAAATCCTTTTTTTGGGGGGGGGGTGTTCTTCTTTAATGCCATCATGGGGTTCCCTAGTAACTTTCAAAATGTAGATGCAGTGTTTCCACAGCTCTAAATGTGGATGATACATTCAGCGACTGATTATGTCAGGTAGAGGATTGGCTGTCTGTGTGGTAATCAGATGCAGGCAGCAATGCATGCATAGTAGGAGTGAGTGGTGCCATACATAAATCAGCCAGCTTTTGGGATAAGGACCGTGCCATTATACTGTCATTTAATGTGAAGTAGGTGGGAAGGAGTTAGTAAAGTACACCTTATATTACTGCAAGCAGGTAACTTGAAAACGATAAAGATTTTATACACAAGGTACATTTGAAAGTTATATTATTTTCATTAGACCAATAAATAGGTTGATTTGCTGAAACCAGAATATCTTTTAAAATGTTTTCTATACACTTTGTAATAAAATAAAATGGGGAAAACCACAATGCAATCTTGGAAGCCCAGAAAAAAAAATATATATATTTGTAATAATATCCATTATTAGTTTTCTCCATTGAGCTGGCGCTGTAAAATAAGTTGCTATTTAATATTTTTTCACACAGTGCAGGTGCTCTGATAGAATTCACACTGTTTTGTGCTTTGTAAAACTGTATGTCTGCTGAAGCATAGCTTTCATTTTTCTGCATAATTGCACATGAAAATTAGCCATGAAATACACAGCAATAATAGGGCACAATGACTATTACATATGCATTATACCGACCCAGATACAAGTGAAATATTACATCAGAAGGCACAATTTCTCGTTTGTCATTACAGTTTTTCTTCAATGCTGAACAAGGAGATAGACGTAACAGTTAAAACGTCTTTTACTAAGTGACATTAAAGATAATTTTCAAAAATGAATAGCCTGTGAATGCAAAAATGTTTCAAATTCACATTATTGAAGCTTTGCATACTTACAGACACCCACTGGAAATCTGGTTTTGAAAACAGTCCCTGCATCATACTGGGAAAAAAATAGAAAATATAAAAATTTAGGTTTGGTTTGCTTGGCTATTGAGGCTACTTGTGTTGAGGGATTGTAATGTAAATTGTACAATGTTATACCTCACAGATTTCTCCTTTAACTTCTCAGGAGGAAAGAATCCAATTGACCTATTAGCATAGGCAAAAAAATGAAAAATTCACTTTAGATTATAAAAAAAATATTGAAAAAACAAGATGTGTTTCATCTGCACCCAGCCTTCCTCAGTCGTCTATGAAGCAATCAATACAGTACAATGAACTTATATATGTGCACTGATCTCCATAAATGAGTGGACAGAGGTACTATTACCATAAAATAGATTCAATTATGTTTACATATATATAAAACTACTTGCAGACATCATGTTTCTAGCAAATATTAATAAAAATATATATTTATGTAAAGAAAATCTAGATAGACTTATAATATTATTCATTTAGCTTTGTGACCAAAATGACAGAAGCCATTAGGGTTAAATTTAGTAAAGAAAGCATTGAGGAAGGCTAAGCTGCGGTCATGATATACATCGTCTGGAGGTACATAGGCTGACTGCACACTTTACCAGCTGGAGATACCAAAAGCTGTGGGCCAACCAAAAGTTGGGCGACAGTGGGTAATGCCTGGTACAGGGCCAGTGGAACTACCGATCTCAGATTGGGAACTTGTGGACTGAGGACATTGTATGCTGGCCATCTACATGGATTTGTTGCACATATACTGTATACAGTTGTGGCAAAAAGTATTGACACCCCTGCAATTTTGTCATATAAAACTCAGTTTCTTCCTGAAAATGATTGCAAACAATTCTTTGGTATTATTATCTTCATTTAATTTGTCTTAAATAAAAAAAACTCAAAAGAGAATGAAGCAAAAAGCAAAACATTGATCATTTCACACAAAACTCCAAAAATGGGCCAGACAAAAGTATTGGCACCCTCAGCCTAATACTTGGTTGCACAACCTTTAGCCAAAATAACTGTGACCAACTGCTTCCGGTAACCATCAATGAGTTTCTTACAATGCTCTGCTAGAATTTTAGACCCTTCTTCTTTGGCAAACTGCTCCAGGTCCCTGATATTTGAAGGGTGCCTTCTCCAAACTGCCATTTTTAGATCTGTCCACAGGTGTTCTATGGGAATCAGGTCTGGACTCATTGCTGGCCACCTTAGAAGTCTCCAGTGCTTTCTCACAAACCATTTTCTAGTGCTTTTTGAAGTGTGTTTTGGGTGATTGTCCTGCTGGAAGACCCATGACCTCTGAGGGAGACCCAGCTTTCTCACACTGGGCCCTACATTATGCTGCAAAACTTGTTGGTTGTCTTCAGACTTGATAATGCCATGCACACGGTCAAGCAGTCCAGTGCCAGAGGCAGCAAAGCAACCCCAAAACATCAGGGAACCTCCACCATGTTTGACTGTAGGGACCATGTTTTTTTCTTTGAATGCCTCTTTTTTTCTCCTGTAAACTCTATGTTGATGCCGTTGCCCAAAAAGCTCTACTTTTGTCTCATCTGACCAGAAAACATTCTTCCAAAACGTTTTAGGCTTTTTCAGGTAAGTTTTGGCAAACTCCAGCCTGGCTTTTTTATGTCTCGGGGTAAGAAGTGGGATCTTCCTGGGTCTCCTACCATACAGTCCCTTTTCATTCAGACGCCGATGGATAGTACGGGTTGACACTGTTGTACCCTCAGACTGCAGGGTAGCTTGAACTTGTTTGGATGTTAGTTGAGGTTCTTTATCCAACATCCGCACAACCTTGTGTTGAAATCTCTTGTCAATTTTTCTTTTCCGTCCACATCTAGGGAGGTTAGCCACAGTGCCATGGGCTTTAAACTTCTTGATGACACTGCGCATGGTAGACACAGGAACATTCAGGTCTTTGGAGATGGACTTGTAGCCTTGAGATTGCTCATGCTTCCTCACAATTAGGTTTCTCAAGTCCTCAGACAGTTCTTTGGTCTTCTTTCTTTTCTCCATGCTCAATGTGGTACACACAAGGACACAGGACAGAGGTTGAGTCAACTTTAATCCATATCAACTGGCTGCAAGTGTGATTTAGTTATTGCCAACACCTGTTAGGTGCCACAGGTAAGTTACAGATGCTGTTAATTACATAAATTAGAGAAGCATCACATGATTTTTCGAACAGTGCCAATACTTTTGTCCACCCTCTTTTTTATGCTTGTTGTGGAATTATATCCAATTTGGCTTTAGGACAATTCTTTTTGTGTTTTTTCATTTAAGACAAATTAAATGAAGATAATAATACCAAAGAATTTGTGTTTGCAATCATTTTCAGGAAGAAACTGAGTATTATCTGACAAAATTGCAGGGATGTCAATACTTTTGGCCACAACTGTATATGGTTTTGTATATTCATATATCTAGAATAGGTAGAGATATAGATTTTAGTGACAAATATAATTAGTATAGTGTGTGCAAAATTCTGGACATGTATTTAATGAGTAAAATATTCTTTTACGGATAAAAATGGCATGGGGTCCCCCTATAATTACTAGCCAGCAATGGCTATGCAGACAGCTGAGGGCTGATGTTAATAGCCTAGAAATGGGCCATAGATCCTGGCCCCCCTGGTTAAAGACATCAGCTCTCAGCTGCCCCACAAAAGGCGCAACTCTAAGATGCGCCAATTCTGGCACATAGCCTTACTTTTCCCACTGCCCTGCAGCGGTGGCATATGGAGTAAAAGTTGGGGGGTTGATGTCACCTTTCAGGTGACATCAAGCCCTGAGGTTATTAATGGAGAGGCATCAATAAGATGCCCCTATTACTAACCCCTTAGTCAAATTGTAAAGAAAGCACAGACACCCAGTAAAAAATTATTTAATTGAAATAAAGACACAGACTCCTTTATTATTCTTAATTAAACCATACTTACAACCACACCTAATCCATGTGAAGTCCTCTTTCTCCTGTAATAAAAATAAAATAAAAAAGCAACAATATACCATACATGTACGTCGTTGTGTCCCACACCGTAATCTATATTTGGGGTATATACATTTTGCAACTTGAATGATGCTAAGATGCAACCTTCCTGGCTGATAAACCACTGGTGAATGAAGAGATGCTGCCAGTGCAGCCTCAGTGACTAGCGCTGACGTCACTGAGTCTGCGCTCCCTCACAGCCTGACCCGCGTTGAACTCTGGAGCGTGGGAAAATGCCTGGTCATTTTCCCACACTCCAGACTTCAGTGCGGGTTAGGCTGTGAGGGAGCGCAGCATCAGAAACATCACCGCTGTTCTCGCAGCTGGGCTGAACTGCTGTGACCTCAGGACATGGGAAAATGCCAGTGATGATTTCACGGCAGTTCATGCTCAGTGTCTTCATAGCAGATCACCTTGTATACTTAGCTTTCACTGGCTATGAAAATGGGGGACTACACAAAAAAATGACTTAGGGTCCCACTATAATTAATAACCAGCAAAGTCTATGCAGACAGCTTCGGCTGATATTAATAGCCTAGGCCTTTTTAAGTTGGAGAATGTGCACAATTGGTGGCTGGCTAAATACTTTTTCACCACTGTATCTATCATTCTACAATAGGTACTGAAAGTACTCAGACTTCTTTAAATTTTTCACTCTTTGTTTCATTGCAGCCATTAGGTAAATTCAAAAAAGTTCATTTTTTTCTCATTAATGTACACTCTGCACCCCATCTTGACTGAAAAATTAACAGAAATGTAAACATTTTTGCAAATTTATTAGAAAAGAAAAACTAAAATATCACATGGTCATAAGTATTCAGACCCTTTGCTCAGACTCTCATATTTAAGTCACATGATGCCCATTTCCTTGTGATCCTCCTTGAGATGGTTCTACTCTTTCATTGGAGTCCAGCTGTGTTTAATTAAACTGATAGGACTTGATTTTTAAAGGCACACGCTTGTCTATATAAGACCTCACAGCTCACCGTGCATGTCAGACCAAATGAGAATCATGAGGTCAAAAGAACAAGCCAAGGAGCTCAGATAAAGAATTGTGACAAGGCACACATCTGGCCAAGGTTACAAAAAGATTTCTGCTGTACTCAAGGTTCACAGTGGTCTCCATAATCCTTAAATGGAAGAATCTATCTATCTATCTACATATATATATGTGTGTGTGTGTCACTGACATCTACTGTATATATCTATTCTATGTGTATATATCTATACTATCTATTCTATTGCAAGGTATCACACTGTGATTTTACTGTATGCGACATATGAATTGCTGGCTTTTCCAAGGAGATGTATGTGTAAAAATTGGTCTGCACTCGCATGGTCCGATTTTTGTCTTTCACCCATTGACTTCGATTGTGGGATGAGAACACATTTTTGATTACAATAGCAGCATGCTGCGAGCATTTCCCAGTCTAATTGCGATCCGATCCAAGCTGGAAAAAAAAGCACAGATGAACACACAATGACAGATTAACATTGGTCCGAATGCAATCTGATTTTTAATCGTATTGCATTTGTCCGATTTCATCACAAGTGGGAATGAGCCCTTAGATGATACTCAGGCATGCAGGTTGTTAGGGGGCTGGCAGAATGCACCAAATAATAAAGATGGTATTTAGGTGCGTTCGCAGCCCGGGTTTCACCGTGCAGAGGTGTTAACTGCTGCTCGATAATGGCGGACGGTATATAGCGGTATAATAGTGGAACACATAGGGTTAAGTTCACCCAGTGTGTACAGAGGCAGACTCTGTTACCCCACAGAGCCGCACAACCGCCAAACACAAATGTTTTAGCCTGTTTATGCTCACAGAGCTCGGCAATGTGAGCGCTAGTGTATAGTCTCAGGACTCTGCCCCAAAGGCACAGGGTTAGAGTCCCTCTAGACCACTAGCGCTCGGCGCCGCAGCTGAGGTGCCAGAGAGAGCAACTGAAATATAAGCACACTAGGTGCGCATTGCACCGCTCTGGCAGACGCCACTAACCTCACTGATTAGGGCAAGGAAAGCACACAACTTGTGCACGGCACCACTACTGCAGTTGCAGCTACTTTAGGTGGTACAAGGTGCCTTGTGCTGGATGACACAATATGGCGCTCAGTAAGGTGCTGTGAGTAGGAAGCACTGTGGCGCAAAGGCAATGCCACAGATAGGTGCTGACTCTAACTACAGTTCCCTGTCACATGCATGTCCAAGGGAGGGGAGTCATAATAAGTCAGTCACTAGTTCCATGCATCCATCATCACTCACACACACATAACAACAAGAGTCTATACTAGCGCATGGCCGAGCGGCCATGTGACTTTTTTATAGCAGCGTCCTTCCGGGACCTTCCCAGTGGTCCAATCATAGCAGGAACAGGACCTGCACATGTGACCTCCGACCTCCAATGAGAGGTCGTTCCATGGGCATGCTCAGTAGGCAAAAGACAGGACAGTCCCAGGAGCATCTGCTCACTACTGACTCAAGCATGGTGTTATAGCAGAGCCTGAAGGAGCAACCAGACACCTAGCATTAGCCTGAGCAAAATGCTGTGACTGATGTCCCTGCTGGGCCGGAATCTCTGCGGCCGCAGGAGAATTGGAGACCGCAGAGGACATGGCTTGAGATTCCCCCTGTGCAGTGGGGGAAACTCAATGCCTAACACAGGTCATCTGAGTGCAGTCCAATATCTATGTTCTATCAGAATGAAATAGATCGTGAATTTTGTTTCCACAACTTCTACTCATGCAAGAGAATCTGAGCACATTGTGAATATACTCTGATCAAACTCTGACCAAAATGTAATTTCCATAATCGGCCTGATTCTCTTGGTTGAGAGAATAAACGATAGTCTGAACAAGCATTTTATCTGATCCGTTATATTCCTGGCAAGTGGGCATGGCCTCGCTTTGATAAGAAGAATTGATGTTCCAGCTCCATAAAAACAATTTTCTTTATTGAAAAAAATATTAAAATATCATAGATTGGCAGAAAAATCCTCCAATATAGTGAGTGTACACACAACTACTGGTACAAAGGCAACTCGTTTCGATCACAGGTGGATCTTTTTCATAGCTAGCCTTAGTTTAGCAGCATCAAACATATATAGGCTAAAGTAGCCAATAGGAATGGTCTGTTGTATCAGGTGATTAATTTTATTGAGGTCCTAAATAGGAATATATAGCCTGAAATATAGTATCCATCAATGCTACTATAACAGAGGAAAAAAAACTAATTAAAAACATTATAGTACTATTACACACATTTAGGTCAACATATAAATTAATATTAGTAATGAAACATTATATCATTTCTTCTTTTTAAACCATCAGGATGTCTCATGCCTAGATTATATATCCAGAACACCTCTCTAGTGAGTAGACATCTGCGCATGTCACCTCTCCTCCTAGTGTTTTTGATTTGCTCTATCGCTGTAATAGAGAATCTGTTTTTCCGTTATGTTTGACAACAGTGTTTTGCAACCATGGATGTATTGCGTGCAACATTATTGTTATTTATATCGCTAATATGTTCTGCAAAGCGGGTTTCAGTTTCCTTGTAGTGTACCCAGTATAAATTAAATGATATGCCTCACAAAAAATTATGTATGCTACATATTTTGAATTACGATTAATAAATTGTTTGATATTGTAACTTCGTGTTTTATCATGGTTAAAAAATGTTTTCGTGACATTTGCATAGGCCGGTTTCACATTCGCGCTTTTGAGCGCAGCGACGGCCTGCGCACGGCCGCCGCTAAAGCCCCGCCCCTGCCCCGCCTCCACCAGTATCTCCGCCTCCGGGCGCATGACGTTGCATGCGTCATGCGTCCCTTATCTTCATCACAGAGGGCGCAGGCCGTGCGCAGTCTGCGCACAGTCTGCATTTGGCGGCGCATGCGTCCTTTTGACGGTGCGCCGAGCAGCGCCAAACGCAACCTGTTGCATTTTGGTTGTGCTCGGCGCACCGTCAAAAGGACGCATGCGCCGCCAAACGCAGACTGTGCGCAGACTGCGCACGGCCTGCGCCCTCTGTGATGAAGATAGGGGACGCATGACGCATGCAACGTCATGCGCTCGGAGGCGGAGATACTGGTGGAGGCGGGGCAGGGGCGGGGCTTAGCGGCGGCCGTGCGCAGGCCGTCGCTGCGCTCAAAAGCGCGAATGTGAAACCGGCCATATTTGCATGTTTTGCACTTGTTCACACCACATTTGTAAAACCCATTGCACTTTAGCCAGTTTCGCATAGGGGGTTTAGATGAGAAAAATCCCGGTGAAAGCGTGTTTCCTATAGTGGGCGCTCATCTAGCAACAATTTTTATTCCTGACTCTAGGATTTTAGCTCATACATTATCCTCATACAAAATAGGCAGGCATTTATTTATGATATTTTTTATCTCGTCAAATTGAGGGCTAAAATGTAGACAGACATATGGTTTATTATTATTATTTTGTTTAGTTGTATTAATTTTTGGCTCTAACAGGTCTTTTCTATTTTTCTTTTCTGCTATTAAAAAAGCTCTTTTTAGAGACCAATCTGGGTATTCCCAGTTTTTCAATTTGTTATGAAGTAATTTTCCTCAGATTTTAGAGAATTGTCATCAGAGCAGTTTCTCTTTAGTCTAATATGTTCCCCCACTGGGATTGATTTCATGACATGTTTTGGGTGACTACTCCATGCATGCTGGACCGTATTACCTCTCACTGGTTTATGATGCATTTTACTGGCTATGTATTGCTCTTCAACACCAGATAATTTCAAATCCAAAATAGCTATAGAGTTTTCCTGCTGTTTAAAAGTGAAATGTATGTTATAGTCATTGGTATTGATATAATCAATAAAGCCTGGTAAGGCAGACACATCGCTCCCCCATATAATGAGGGTATCATCGATGTATCTGCCATACCAGACCAAGTGATCAAAAAAAGCATTATCAACAGAATAAATATAGTAGTATTCCCAATAAGCCATGGTTAAGTTTGCCAATAATGGTGAGTATTTGGCTCCCATTGGGATGCCTGCTTTCTGCAAATAAATTACGTCATTAAAAGAAAAGATATTATTTTTGAGCAAATAAAAAACTGCTCTCAGTAAAAAATCAATAAGCTCTTCTGAATAATGACTGTAGTTAATGAGAAAAAATTCCAATGCTATCATGGCCAATTTGTGAGGGATACACGTATAGAATGATATAACATCAACACAAAGCTATGAATAATTTTCTTTCCACATTGTAGAGGAGAGCGCTGCCAGCACGTCTCTAGAGTCCTTTAGATGAACTCGTAATTTGCAGATCAGGGGCTGTAAAAGAGATTCAGCCCATTCGCATAAGTGTTCGTTCTTAGAGTTAATTCCTGAGACTATAGGTCTCATTGGTCTTATGTATTTTTGGCAGTCCATAAATGATAGGCATAACAGGATCAGAGATACATAAAAAGTCAGCTTGTTTTTTACTGAGTACACCTTCTTTTAAACCATCAGCAATGATTTGATTAATTTCTTCACAAAAATTGAGAGTAGGATTATGCATTAATCTTTCATAAGTTTCCTCATCTGGCAATAATTCCAACATTTTTCTCTCATAATCTACAGAATCAAGTACTACTACCATTCTGTTTTTTTTTAAATTCATACAATGCTTTTTTTTTCCTTTGCAGGAAGATTACTGCGTCTTCTAATATCTTCCATGTCTTTATTTTTCTTTTCTAGATTTTTCAGTTCTCTCTCTACAATTTCTTGGAATTTATCCATACATGTAGCTCTTGTTTGGATAGGATAAAAATATGGGTTTTTTATAATTCAGATATTGTGACTGATTAATGGTTTTCTCATTTTTCTCTCTCAAATTATCCAGACTTTGTAGGTTAAGGAGCGCCATTTGCTCTTTAAAATTTAGTTTGTGAAATTCATTAACTTTTTCTTCAGACACTTGAAGTTGTAAATTAGTTTAGTCATCAAAAAAAGTGCTTTTTGACTGTTAAATTGCAGATGAATTTGTTAATGTCCAGTATTGTTGAAAAAAAATCAAATTTCATATCTGGAGTAAAGTTCAATCTCAATGACAAAACTTTGAGTTGATCTTGACTCAAATTCTGTGAAGATAAATTTAAAACATTTATTTCATATATCTCTTGGTTTTGTTTTTCTTGAACCAAGTAATAAGGATGTGTGCACACTTTTTTTAATTTTCACGTTGTTTTCTAATGCACAATTTTGCCATGAAAACGCAAAACAAAAAGCTTCCCAAGCAATCCTATGGCATTCAGCACATGCTGTGCTAATGCTGTGTTTTTTTCCGTGGCAGAATCGCATCACGGAAAAAGATGCAGCATGCTCATTCTTTTTGCAGAATCGCGGGAATTCCTCACACATAGGAAAGCATTGTTCCGCTTATTGTCTGCATGTGGCTATTGCCACCATGCGCAAAGTAAGCGGAAAATGTGCGAATGGCACCCACGGTCTGGAGGAGAGGAGACTCTCCTCCATGCTCTGGGTACCATATCCCTGTAAAAAAGAATTAAAATAAAAAATGGTGATATTCTCACCTTCTGGCGTCCCGCACAGCTTCCCCAGGCTTCAGCGATGCTCCCGGTATCTTCAGGTCCCAGAGATGCCTTGCGAAAAAGACCTTTGATGATGTCGCGGTCTTGCGATACCGTCTTATTCACACTGCCAGTATTAACAAAGGTATCTGAAGCACTGCAATTTGTGTCTGAGGATTCTGGATCTGAGGAGTTAAATGCTACATGTGGCTTATTAGTTCCATATGTGTGAGTCTGGCTTTGCTTTAAAATAGACCTGGGAGTTCTGCCCCCACTCATATATTTTACCAGTTGCATAATCATTTAAATCTTGAGCAAACTTCCTTTTCTTACAGCTCATTATTTCTTCTTCAAGTGCCGTTTGATTATATTTCATTTTTTTCAGAGACACATCATATTGAGGCAATATTTTAAATTCCTCTAGCAGTTTATTTGTGTCTTCCATTTGCTTCTGAATATCCACCAACTTTGTCTCTTCATATTTAATGATTACTTTCATCAAACTTGTAGAGCAATTGGTAAGAATTTGATTCCATTATTCTTGGAAATCTTGATTGTGTATAGTAGTTGGCACTTTTTTAATCTTAACCCTCTAGGGACCATTTCCTTGCTCACATAGTTGTGCAATGTGGTGAAGTCCCACCAGATTTTTGTTTCTTGCAGAGTTAATTTTTCCATTTGTGCCATTTGCAGAGTAAGATTTAACAGATCCCCAGTTTTAATGGGTTCATTGCCAAAAACCTGTGCAGCTTTTAGATTTCTATCCTCAGACTCAGGCCTCTTTAACACGTCAGTGGCTCCAGTATGTGTAGTGACAGTTTTCTCACGTACCGGAGACACTGACACACGTTGACCTTATTCAAATGAATGGCTCTATGCATATGTCAGTGTGCTTTCACGGACCGTGTGTCCGTGTGCAAAACACAGAGACATGTCCATTTTAACACGGACACGTGGCCCGTAACACATGCTCCACACGTGCACACGGAGAACAGTTCACACTGTCCTCCATGTCGTCCTGCTCTGCCAGCAGGAGAGCAGAATGAATGAAAACCCGACGTGGGGTCCCCTCTGTTTATGAACCATCCAGACAAACTTACAGCTGGGGGATGCAGCCTTCAGCTGTCAGCTTCATCAAGGTTGGTTCTCAAGAATAGAGGGGTCCTCAAGCTGTTTTTTTATTATTTAAATAAATAATTAAAAAACAACATGGGGACCCCTCTATTCTTGAGAACCACCCTTGATGAAGCTGACAACTGAGGTCTGCAGCCCCCATATGTAAGTTTCATCTGGTTGGTTCATATACTGAGGGGGACCCCACGTCGTGTTTTCATTCATTCTGCTCTCCTGCTCGCTGATGCCGCAAGAGCAGGAGAGCAGAATGACAGCCGCAGTCAGCACCAGCCACAGGGGAACAGCGCTTACTGTAGTGCTACTTCCTGGCAGCCATCCATGTGGTCCTGATGCAGCTCATGTGTGGCACACGGCTGCCACACGTGTGCCACACGGAGGTACCATGTGTCCACACGGACACACAGACACGGATAGCTTCGGTACCATGTTTACCGGTACCGGAATTATATCTGGATGTGTGAAACTGGCCTCAGACACTTTGATACACTTGTACTAGTGAGACCACGCCCACTAGAGACGCTTTGATACACTTGCAAGTAATGAGAACACACCCACTAGATGGGTGCTGGCCAGGAGTATGTATAATTGTATAATGCATATTCATACCCTCCTGTCCCAGGTGAGAAACCAGAAAATACCCGGAGCACACCATGCATGCACTGGAGGGATTAATAAGTCTGCAGCCACACAGATTGACTGCAGACTTATTGATTTGGACCAGACAATCCTTTTAAAGACAAAGCAAACTGCTGGTGAAATAAAACTGTTGCTTATGTCATTTAATTTAGATCTGAGAGAAAAAGTTTAAAAGCACAATTTAGTCTAGATTGTCATGCACCGATGGCGACAAAGGAAACTTTAAGCTAACTATTAATTTTCCTGTATTTTCACAAAAAGTAAGCTGAGAAAAAAAGATTTTTCTTTTCGGAAAGGTTTTGATTCTTTAAATTGCTAAGATCTACTACAGTGGGGCAAAAAAGTATTTAGTCAGTCAGCAATAGTGCAAGTTCCACCACTTAAAAAGATGAGAGGCGTCTGTAATTTACATCATAGGTAGACCTCAACTATGGGAGACAAACTGAGAAAAAAAAATCCAGAAAATCACATTGTCTGTTTTTTTTCATTTTATTTGCATATTATGGTGGAAAATAAGTATTTGGTCAGAAACAAAATTTCATCTCAATACTTTGTGATATATCCTTTGTTGGCAATGACAGAGGTCAAACGTTTTCTGTAAGTCTTCACAAGGTTGCCACACACTGTTGTTGGTATGTTGGCCCATTCCTCCATGCAGATCTCCTCTAGAGCAGTGATTTTTTGGCTTTTCGCTTGGCAACACGGACTTTCAACTCCCTCCAAAGGTTTTCTATAGGGTTGAGATCTGGAGACTGGCTAGGCCACTCCAGGACCTTGAAATGCTTCTTACGAAGCCACTCCTTCATTGCCCTGGTGGTGTGCTTTGGATCATTGTCATGTTGAAACACCCAGCCACGTTTCATCTTCAATGCCCTTGCTGATGGAAGGAGGTTTGCCCTCAAAATCTCACGATACATGGCCCCATTCATTCATTCATGTACCCGGATCAGTCGTCCTGGCCCCTTTGCAGAGAAACAGCCCCAAAGCATGATGTTTCCACCACCATGCTTTACAGTAGGTATGGTGTTTGATGGATGCAACTCAGTATTCTTTTTCCTCCTAACACGACAAGTTGTGTTTCTACCAAACAGTTCCAGTTTGGTTTCATCAGACCATAGGACATTCTCCCAAAACTCCTCTGGATCATCCAAATGCTCTCTAGCAAACTTCAGACAGGCCCGGACATGTACAGGCTTAAGCAGTGGGACACGTCTGGCACTGCAGGATCTGAGTCCATGGTGGCGTAGTGTGTTACTTATGGTAGGCCTTGTTACATTGGTCCCAACTCTCTGCAGTTCATTCACTAGGTCCCCCCGCGTGGTTCTGGGATTTTTGCTCACCGTTCTTGTGATCATTCTGACCCCACGGGGTGGGATTTTGCGTGGAGCACCAGATCGAGGGAGATTATCAGTGGTCTTGTATGTCTTCCATTTTCTAATTATTGCTCCCACAGTTGATTTCTTCACTCCAAGCTGGTTGGCTATTGCAGATTCAGTCTTCCCAGCCTGGTGCAGGGCAACAATTTTGTTTCTGGTGTCCTTTGACAGCTCTTTGGTCTTCACCATAGTGGAGTTTGGAGTCAGACTGTTTGACGGTGTGCACAGGTGTCTTTTTATACTGATAACAAGTTTAAACAGGTGCCATTACTACAGGTAATGAGTGGAGGAAAGAGGAGACTCTTAAAGAAGAAGTTACAGGTCTGTGAGAGCCAGAAATCTTGATTGCTTGTTTCTGACCAAATACTTATTTTCCACCATAATATGCAAATAAAATGAAAAAAAAACAGACAATGTGATTTTCTGGATTTTTTTTTCTCAGTTTGTCTCCCATAGTTGAGATCTACCTATGATGTAAATTACAGACGCCTCTCATCTTTTTAAGTGGTGGAACTTGCACTATTGCTGACTGACTAAATACTTTTTTGCCCCACTGTATATCACATTTATTTAAATAAAAGTTTGTTTGTGTGGGGAGTTAAGATGTTGAATGCACTTGTTATTATGTACCTTCGTTAAAAAAGTGCCATGTCTACAATTGTAACCTTTGAAATATAATGTAATGCATTTTAATGATAAATAATATAAAGTATTTAACTATTTTGTGACTGGATTATTTATTTCCAATTCTAACCATGCATGTTTTGTTTTTTTTCATACATCTGGTTTAAAGCGCTGCAAAAAAATTTCTTGCTGGGACATTCAAATCATTTTGCATCTTTTTTTCATCTGCTTGGAGTGCAAATTTTCAATTGTTTTCACAGTCTGTTTTTTATTTTTTGTTGCTAACTGGTTATATCGGTACAAAAATAAAGTAAATATTTATCTGTTTTAATATTTTATTAATTTTTTTGTGTCCACAAATAACTACTAAAATACATATTAAAGTTTGTTCCCATTTCTGTTTCAATTATTTTTATGTCAGACATGTTTTTTTCGATGGGGTGTGGCACATAATAACCATTTGGATTGCCATTGGTTTTTTTATTTAAACTTTTACCTACATGTTATATATTTATTACTAGCTGAAGAGCCCGGTGCTGCCCGGGCATAGTAACTAACTGTGGTTAGTTATAACAAATTATAATTATCCTCCATCCCATAGTCCCGTGCCCATATACCCATCATACATATCCACGATCCCATAGGCCCGTGCCCATATACCCATCATACATATCCTCCATCCCATAGTCCAGTGCCCATATACCCATCACACATCCTCCATCCCATAATCCCATGCCCATATTCCCATCACACATCCTCCATCCCATAGTCCCATCATACATATTCGCTATCCCATAGTCGAGTGCCCATATACCCATCACACATCCTTCATCTCATAGTCCCATGCCCATATACCCATCACACATCCTCCATCCCATAGTCCCATGCCCATATACCCATCATACATATCCACCATCCCATAGTCCCATGCCCATATGCCCGTCATACATATTCTCCATCCCATAGTCCAGTGCCCATATAGCCATCACACATCCTCCATCCCGTATTGTATTATGTAGCATCATTTTACAACATTACTGCATAGGAGTACTGAAAAAAAATTGTAATAATATGAACAATTAACTAGTCCAATTATAAATATCATGCCAGTAGAATGAAACTTCAAATTGATACCAATATTATCTCATTTCGTGCATTAAGCGAGGGTCATATATTGTTAATTTATCAATTTTGCTCCTTTCCGATAATTTCATTAACCCCTTCACCCCCAAGGGTGGTTTGCACGTTCATGACCCGGCCAATTTTTACAATTCTGACCACTGTACTTTTATGAGGTCATAACTCTGGAACGCTTCCATGGATCCTGGTGATTCTGACACTGTTTTCTCGTGACATATTGTACTTCATGTTAGTGGTAAAATTTCATTCAAATAACTTGCGTTTATTTGTGAAAAAAATGGAAATTTGGCAAAAATTTTGAAAATTTCGCAATTTTCCAACTTTGAATTTTTATGCCCTTAAATCACAGAGATACGGCACACAAAAAACTTGATAAGTAACATTTCCCACATGTTTACTTTACATCAGCACAATTTTGGAACCAAAATTTTTTTTTGTTAGGAAGTTATAAGGGTTAAAAGTTGACCAGCGATTTCTCATTTTTACAACATCATTTTATTTTTAGGACCACATCACATTTGAAGCCACTTTGAGGGGTCTATATGATAGAAAATACCCAAAAGTCACACCATTCTAAAAACTGAACCCCTTAAGGTGCTCAAAACCACATTCAAGAAGTTTATTAACCCATTAGGTGCGTCACAGGAATTTTTTTGAATATTTAAAAAGAAATGAACATCTAACTTTTTTTCACAAAAAAAATACTTCAGGTTCAATTTTTTTATTTTACCAAGGGTAACAGGAGAAATTGGACTGCAAAAGTTATTGTGCAATTTGTCCTGAGTACGCTGATACCTGATTTGTTGGGGGGAATGACTGTTTCGGCGCATGGCAGAGCTCAGAATGGAAGGAGCGCCGTTTGACTTTTTCAATGCAAAATTGGCTGGAATTCAGATCGGACGCCATGTCACGTTTGGAGAGTCCCTGATGTACCTAAACAGTGGAAACCCCCTACAAGTGACCCCATTTTGGAAACTAGACCCCCCAAGGAACTTACCTAGATATGTGGTGAGAACTTTGAACCCACAAGGGCTTTACAGAAGTTTATAACGTACAGCGGTGCAATTAAAAAATCATATTTTTTCCACAAAAATGATCTTTTCACCCCAATTTTTATTTTCCCAAGGGTAACAGGACCCTAAAAGTTATTGTGCAATTTGTCCTGAGTACACTGATACCCCACATGTGGGGGTAAACCACTATTTGGGCGCATGGCAGAGCTCGGAAGGGAAGCAGTGCCATTTGACGTTTTTGGCTGGAATTGAGATCGGACACCATGTCGCGTTTGGAAAACCCCTGATGTACCAAAACAGTGGAAACCCCCCACAAATGACACCATTTTGGAAACTAGACCCCCTAAGGAACTTATCTAGATGTGTGGTGAGAACTTTGAACCCCCATGGGCTTCACAGAAGTTTATAACATAAAGCCATACAATTAAAAAATCATATTTTTTCCACAAAAATGATCTTTTCACCCTCAATTCTTATTTTTCCAAGGGTAACAGGACCCTAAAAGTTATTGTGCAATTTGTCCTGAGTACGCTGATACCCCACATGTGGGGGTAAACCACTATTTGGGCGCATGGCAGAGCTCGGAAGGGAAGCAGCGCCATTTGACGTTTTTGGCTGGAATTGAGATCGGACACCATGTCGCGTTTGGAAAACCCCTGATGTACCAAAACAGTGGAAATACCCCACAAATGACACCATTTTGGAAACTAGACCCCCTAAGGAACTTATCTAGATGTGTGGTGAGAACTTTGAACCCCCATGGGCTTCACAGAAGTTTATAACATAAAGCCATACAATTAAAAAATCATATTTTTTCCACAAAAAAGATCTTTTCACCCTCAATTCTTATTTTTCCAAGGGTAACAGGACCATAAAAGTTATTGTGCAATTTGTTCTGAGTACGCTGATACCCCACATGTGGGGGTAAACCACTATTTGGGCGCATGGCAGAGCTCAGAAGGGAAGCAGCGCCATTTGACGTTTTTGGCTGGAATTGAGATCGGACACCATGTCGCGTTTGGAAAACTCCTGATGTACCAAAACAGTGGAAACCCCCCACAAATGACACCATTTTGGAAACTAGACCCCCTAAGGAGCTTATCTAGATGTGTGGTGAGCACTTTGACCCCCCCAGTGCTTCACAGAAGTTTATAATGCCCGGGCGTGAAAATAAATAATTCGTATTTTTTCCACAAACATGATCTTTTAGTCACCATTTTTTTATTTTCCCAAGGGTACCAGGAGAAATTGGACCCCAAAAGTTGTTGTCCAATTTGTCCTGAGTATGCTGATACCCCATATGTGGGAGAAAACTACTGTATGGGCACACGTCGGGGCTCGGAAGGGAAGTAGTGACGTTTTGGAATGCAGACTTTGATGGAATGGTCTGCGGGTGTCATGTTGCCTTTGGAGAGCCCCTAATGTACCTAAACTATTGAAACTCCCCACAAGTGACCCCATTTTGGACACTAGACCCCCCACGGAACTTATCTAGATGTGTGGTGAGCACTTTGAACCCCCAAGTGCTTCACAGAAGTTTATAACACTCGGACGTGAAAATAAAAAAATAATTTCTTTCCACAAAAATGATATTTTTGCCCCCAATTTTTTATTTTCCTAAGGGTAACAGAAGAAATTGGACCCCAAAAATTGTTTTGCAATTTGTCCTGAGTAGGCTGATACCCTACATGTGGGGGTAAAACACTGTTTGGGCGCATGGCAGAGCTTGGAAGGGAAGGAGCACCATTTGACTTTTTCAACTCAGAATTGGCTGGAATTGAGATCAGACGCCATGTTGCATTTGGAGAGCCCCTGATGTGCCCAAACAGTGGAAACCCCCAATGATAACTCCAACCCTAACCCCAACACACCCCTAACCCTAATCTGAGCCCTAACCCTAGCCCTAACCCTAGCCCTAACCCTAGCCCTAACCCTAACCCTAGCCCTAACCCTAGCCCTAGCCCTAACCCTAGCCCTAACCCTAAGGCTGTGTGCACACGCTGCGGATTTTGCTGCGGTTCCGCAGCAGTTTTGGCTGCTGCGGACCCGCAGCAGTTTCTGCTGCGGTGTACAGTACCATGATTCCCTATGGGAATCAAAAACCGCAGTGCAGACGGTGCGGAATTTTCCGCGCGGATTATCTGCGGTTTTCAATCTGCAGAAAGAATTGACATGTCAATTCTTTCTGCGGATTCTCCTGCGGTTTGCCATCTCCTCTATTGAGGAGATGAAAAACCGCAGGACAAAACCGCAGAGCAATCCGCAGGTAAAACCGCAGGTCTTTTGACCTGCGGTTTCACCTGCGGATTTTACAAAATCCGCGCGGATGAATCCGCACCTAATCCGCAGAGTGTGCACACAGCCTTACCCTAATGGGAAAATGGAGATAAATACTTTTTTTTTAGTTTTATTATTTTTCCCTAACTAAGGGGGTGATAACGGGGGGTTTGACTTACTATTTATGGCGGTTTTTATGTTTGGCAGCTGTCACATGCTAAAAGACGCTTTTTATTGTAAAATAGTTTTTGCATCACCACATTTTGAGAGCTATAATTTTTCCGTATTTTGACCCACTGAGTCATGTGAGGTCTTATTTTTTGCGGGACGAGTTGACATTTTTATTGGTACCATTTTCGGGCACGTGACATTTTTTGATCGCTTTTTATTCCTATTTTTGGGACGCAGAATGAACAAAAACCAGCGTTTCATGAATTTCTTTTGGGGGGGTGCGTTTACACCGTTCCGCGTGCGGTAAAATTGATAAAGCGGTTTTATTCTTCGGGTCAGTACGGTTACAGCGATACCTCATTTAGGTCTTTTTTTATGTTTTTGTCGGTTTTATGCAATGAAAACTATTTTATATAAAAAATAATTATTTTTGCATCGCTTTATTCTGTGAGCTATAACTTTTTTATTTTTTCGCTGATGATGCTGTGTGGTGGCTCGTTTTTTGCGGGACAAGATGACGTTTTCAGCGGTACCATGGATATTTATATGCGTCTTTTTGATCGCGCGTTATTACACTTTTTGTTTGGCGGTATGATAATAAATCATTATTTTTTGCTTCGTTTTTTATTTTTATTTTTTAAGGGGTTCGCTAAAAGGGTTAACTAATGGGACAGTTTTATAGGGCGGGTCATTACGGATGCGGCGATACCTAATATGTGTACTTTTATTGTTTGTTTTTTTATTATTTCCAAAAAATGGATTTATTGAGGGAATATTTTTTTTTTTTCTAATTTATTTGGCGATTTTTTTTAATTTATTTTTACATTTTTTTTTTATTTTTTTTTTACTTTATTACATAGTCCCAGGTGGGACATAACTGTCCTGTGACAGATCGCTGATCTGTCACATCACAGATCACTGTGACAGATCAGCGATCTGACACAGGCATTGAAGAAGACTTCCTCTTGCCTGCGCTTTGCAGGCACTGAGGAAGCCAGCTTCCTCAGGTCCCCGAAGGCCCCCGTCGCCATCTTGGATTCGGGGGCCTGGAGGATAGGAGCCCCCCGCAGCAGCGCTGCACATTGCGCTGCCGTGGGGGGCTCAGGGAAGTACGGAGGGAGCCCCCTCCCTGCCGATGCTTCCCTTTAACTCCCGGTACACCGCGATCATGTTTGATCGCGGTGTGCAAGGGGTTAACGTGTCGGGGGCGGTCCGTGACCGCCCCTGACACATAGTGCCGGGTGTCAGCTGTGATAATCAGCTGACACCCGGCCGCGATCAGCGGCGCTCACCACGTGGGCGACGCTGATTGCGGTAGACGTACTATCCCGTCCACGGTCATACGGGCCCGGGTACCGTGGACGGGATAGTACGTCATATGTCAGGAAGGGGTTAATAATACATCCCTGTGCCCTGGTACTTATTAACTCGAGACGGATTATTACGTCCTCGCGATCGTGCATGCACACAGGCTGTGCACGCATGATCGGCGCTGGGTGTCAGCTGATTTTGCACTGCTCCCGGCACTATATACCTCTAAATGCTGCAATCAAACGTGATCACAGCATTGCGGGAGCAGGCAGAAGGAAGACAGAATCGTCCATGATGACCCAATGTCTTCATGATGACATCCACATCACCAGAGCTAATAAAGGTGCTAGATCATGCTCAGAGCATGATCCGCAACTTTATCTGTGCAGAGCTGACAGTTTGCATATTGCAGGAATGCTACTATATCCCCATGCTATACAAGCGATCAGCCTGCAAAAAATAATTGTCCCATAGTGGGACAAAGTTAAAAAGTAAAAAAAAAAGTATAGCTCTCAGAATAAAGGGTTGCAAAATATATATTTTTACTATAAAATAGTTTTTATGGTGTAAGAGTGCCAAAACATAAAAAAAATATAAATAAGATATCGCTGTAATAGTGCTTACCCAAAGAATAAAACTTCCTTATCAATTTTACCATGAGCAGAATGATATAACCCCCCCAAAAAATCCTGAATTGCTGATTTTTTTCATTCATGCCCCCAAAAATTGGAAAAGAAAGAAATAAAAAAATATGGTACCAATAAAACGTCAACTGTTTTGCAAAAAACAAGCCCTCACATGACTCTGTGGGCCAAATATGGAGAATTATAGCTCTCAAAATATAGTGATGCAAAAAAATAGTTATTGCAATAAAACACATCTTTTAGTGTGTTAGGGTCCCGTTTCACATAGCAACACTGGAGTTTCCATATAAATTTCTGAAATATGTGTTTTAGATGGAACTCTCAATGAAAGATTTGTTATAATGAGGCAGATGGAGGCACTGTAGATGCCATAAGACCTGTGATCTGGCAGTGTCAGTCTTTTTATGATTGTATAAAAATGCAATTGGCCACAGTTTTGTGCACTTTTGAAAAGAAGGAAACAACTGAACAGAGGGCAGACGGAGTCCAGAGTAACACTGCTGCCTCATTATAGTGAATGGATCCCTCGCCTGTTTCTTCTAAATCATGTCACTCAGAAATTTAGATGGAAACTCCAAATTAAGGGGTCACTTCGGGATTCTGCTCTTCTAGCATTTAGGGGCTCTGTATATGAGGTACGCAAACTGTTATAGGAAAATCAGTGCTATAAAATTCTGTGACAAACCCTTGTTGTCAATATGATCACTACATCCCTAGATTAATTCATTGAGAGGTATAGTTTTTTAAATGGGGTCACTTGTGAGGGGCTCTGCTAGTTTGACACTTCATGAGCTCTTCTAGTCAGTCATGGCACCCGCAAACCATAACAGCAAAATCTGGTGCTCCTTGCCTTCTGAGCTTTGCATTGTACCTGAAAAATATTTCCAAATTACATGTTGGGTATTGGAGCACTTAAGAAAAAGTGGACCTCAGCTTGTTGTAAAAAAAAATTCCTATTAGCCCTTAGAAAAATTTAAAATTTGGTGCTAAACAACATTTTAGTGGTAACCATGTAATTTATTCTTTCTTCACTGCTCAGTGGTATAACACTCTGTGAGGCACATGTGGTGTCAATATGATCACTGATCCCCTAGATGAATTCACTGGGGAGTGTAGTTTGTAAAATGAGTTCACATATAGGGGTTTTCTGTTGTTCTGGCACCTCAGGAGCTCTGCCAATGTGACATGGCACCCACAAACCATTCCAGCAAAATCTGAACTCCATTATGGCACCTCTTCCCTTCTGAGCTTTGCACTGTGCTTCAAAAGTAGCATTCCCATACATATGGGGTATTGGCATACTCAGGAGAAATTGCACAGCAAATTGCATTATGTAATTTCTCCTGTTACCCTTAAAAATGCAACATTTGGGGCCAAAATAACATTTTTCGGACGAAACTCTGACTTTTTTTGCCCTAGTCGGACCAGTTTCATCTGAAACAAATTTTGTTTCATGAAACCCGATCCTACCAAAGTCGCTCAACTTTGCCTTTGTCAATGGGAAAACTTCAGCAAGGGATCAAATAATTATTTCCTTCACTGTATCTATCTATTCTATGTGTATATACTGCTTGTAATCTGTCTATTCTATCCTGTCGGATCTCTCTGTGATTTTACAGTAGGTGGCTGCTGAATTGCTGGCTATTATTCTATCTATCTATCTATGTAATATATATACATATACATATTTATGTGTTGCTGACATCTATAACTCTATCTACTCTATGTGTATATACTGTATGTAATCTGTCTGTTCTATTCTGTCAGGTCCCAATGTGATTTTACTGTTTGTGACTGCTGAATTGCTGGCTTTTCTTTTTATCTTTCTATCTATCTATTTATCTATCTATTTTATAATACTTTAGTGGCAATGGAATTATTTGGAATTATTTTCCTGCACATTTAAATCATTTTACTGACTTTTTCTTATTTTGAGAAAAATGCTCTTATTTCCGATCGCAAATCCGAATGTGCCATATTTGTGCAGAATTTATGTTTGGCAATCATTTTCCGGACATATTCACTCATCTTTAGCAGGGACATGGTTTGATAATACCACAGCTCATGAGCAGGGTAGGTAACAAATGAGAGTATACAGATAGCTCACCATTGGTTCACAACTGATTTTTTTTGTGAAGCATTTCCCTGAATATTTTTAACAATATTTTACCTCAAATAAATAATTATAAGTGATCCTGTGCTGGAATGTCTGAATACTTTTTTACTTCCTCCCCTACATAAATGGAAGACACATAATAGTGTCAGCAACAGAAATGAAAATCCTCTACCATAGTGCAGCAGGCACTCCTACAGTGGGGAAAAATAGTATTTAGTCAGCCATCAATTGTGCATGTTCTCCCACTTAAAAAGATAAGAGAGGCCTGTAAATGACATCATAGGTAAACCACTACGAGACTATGAGAGTCAAAAGGAGAAAACAAATCCAGAAAGTCACCATGTCTGATTTGGCAAGATTTATTTTGCAAATTATGGTGGAAAATGAGTATTTAGTCACCTAAAAACATGCAAGATTTCTGGCTCTCACAGACCTGTATCTTCTTCTTTAAGAGGCTCATCTGTCCTCCACTCATTACCTGTAGTAATGGCACCTGTTTGAAATTGTTATCAGTATAAAAGACACCTGTCCACAACCTCAAACAGTCATAAACCAAACTCCACTATTTTGAAGACCAAAGAGCTGTTGAAGGACACCAGAACCAAAATTTTAGCCCTGCACCAGGCTGGAAAGAATGAATCTACAATAGTCTAGCAGCTTGGTGTGATGAAATCTACTGTGGGAGCAATAATAAGAAAATGAAAGAAATACCATACAAATGACAATCTCCCTCGATCTGGGGCTCCATGCAAGATCTCACCTCATGGGGTCAAAATGATCACAAGAACGGTGAGCAAAAATCCCAGTACCACATGGGGGAACCTAGTGAATGACCTGCAAAGATCTGGGACCACCTTAACAAAAGCTACCATCAGTAACACTATGCCAAAAGGGACTAAGATCCTGCAGTGCCTGACGTGTCCCCCTGCTTAAGCCAGTACATTTCTGGGGCCCCTCTGAAGTTTGCTAGAGAGCATTTGGATTATCCTGAAGAGTATTGGGAGGATGTCATATGGTCTGATGAAACCAAAGTAGAACTGTTTGGTAGAAACAAAACTCACCATGTTTGTAGGAGACAAAATGCCGAGTTGCATCCAAAGAACACCATACCTACTGTGAAGCATGGGGGTGGCAACATCATGCTTTGGGGCTTTTTCTCTGCAAAGGGACCAGTATGACTGATCCGTGTACAAGAAACAATGACTAGGGCCATGTATCGTGAGATTTTGAGTGCAAACCTTCTTCCATCAACAAGGGCATTGAAGATGAAACAAGGATGGGTCTTTCAGTATGCACATCACCAGGGCAATGAATGAGTGGCTTCGTAATAAGCATATGAAGGTCCTGGAGTGGTCTAGTCAGTCTCCAGATCTCAACCCCATAGAAAACCTTTGGAGGAATTTGAAAGTTCATGTTGCCCAGCGACAGGCCCAAAACATCACTGTGTCAGGACTCTGAACATTTTTACCTTTTTGCATTACTGCCCTTTTCCAAGATGGTGTCCTTGGTCTCATGTGCATTGTGTCGTCCTGCTATAAAACTCCACCCCAGCCTTCAGTCTGTGCTTGAGTATTCTGCCTTGCATCCAGCTCCTGACCTCTGATTGCTCCCTGGCTATATATCGTCTCCTGTGAACCTGTGTGGTGATCCTGCTGCTCTGCTCTGAGTTCCTGCTGCATACTCCAGTTTCCAGAACTCTTCTTCCTCTGCTGCTCGTGTTTCACTTCCATCTGCATTTGCTGGACATGTAAGCTGTACCTGCTCTGCAAGAGCCTGAGACTATTTTCCAGGCCTCCCTGGTCAAGCTAAGATAAGATTTGAACTGCCTTTTAAGCTTACCTATCTGTGTCTGGACTAAGACAAGGATTTATTCATGCCAAGTATCCTCAAGAATAACTGTGCTTCATAGACTTTTTTGCTTGATTGCATTTTCCTCTGAAGTTCCTATAGACTGCTAAGCTGCTTCTTATATTTGCTCCAAGTGTTGTGGACTTGAGTTTCTTTCTGCATCTGTTGTATCACCGTGTGTTAATATAGGCTTTACCACTTATAAAGCTGTGTCCTGTAGTCATGTTGTTCCACGCACAGAGTCTCCTGAGTTATCCCCTATAATTATTACAGGATACTCAAGCCTTATAAAAAGGAGACTGCTGGAACAATAACTGCAGAAAGCACACTAGAGCAGGTGTTTTCCATAATTAGATCACTGCAGAAAGATGTGGAAGGTCTACAAAAGAAGTTTGGAAGCTTTGAACAACAAGTGTTTGGACAGACTTTGCAGGACTTAAGCAACCGCATGGCAGCCCAGGAAAACAAACTTGCTGGCATAGAGTCCCAGTATGGACGGGCTTTTCAGGACATAAGCACGCAAATAGCTGCACAAGTAACTTTACCCGCTGGGCAACCGCCACCAGCTAGCCCACCCAAGTTGCCCCCATTCAGATTTAATGGTGATCGCGAAAAATTTCGTGGCTTTGTGAATCAATGTATGCTATATTTTGATGTGCATGCCGACCGTTTTCCTACTGATCGATCCAAGGTATTGTGTGTAATAATGCTACTGACCTCACGAGCGCTCGCCTGGGCGAATCCAATGATTGAGTCTCGTGACCCACGGTTAAATAACTTGGATGATTTCTTGGCCGCTATGGCATTAATGTTTGATGACCCTAATCGCCGTGCAACCGCCGAATCTGCTTTGTTGTCTTTACGCCAGGCTAAACGTTCTGTTATTGAGTATGCCACTGAATTCAGGAGATTAACGGTAGATACCAATTGGGACAGTTATGCACAATTGCCTATTTTTAAGAGGGGTCTGTCTAGTGTTGTAAAGGATGAAGTAGCTCGCTCTGAGTCACCACAAGAGCTAGAGACATTTATACAGCATTGTGTGCACATAGACATTCGCCTTAATGAGCGTAGGCAGGAGAAATTTGCTGCATATAACCGTATTTCTAACTTTTCCCTTCCTTCCAAAGAGCCTGCAGGTAAAACCTCTCAGGAGGGGGAGGAGGTGCCCATGCAAATTGATTCCGTTCAGAGGCGCGAGAGTAATGAGCGCCGGGAGCATCGCCTTCGTGAGAGTCTATGTTTCTACTGCGGTCAGTCTGACCACTTTTTAATCAACTGTCCCAAGTGTCCCAAGCGGCCTAATAAGGTGCTAGCAGCAGTAGGAGAATATGACAACTGTGATGATGAATCTGACATCTCTGAATGTAGCCTGCCTTTAAACGCTGTATTCCATTCACTTTCTATGACTTCACCCCCCAAGGAGCTGAAGGAGAAGAACCCTCACTGTTCTCTCCCTATTAAGATCCTGTGTTCAGGACAGTGGATTTCCAGTGCAGCTATGATTGACTCTTGTGCAGGTGGCAATTTCATGGATATCGCATTTGCCAAGGAACATGGTATTAAGATTCAGCAAAGAGCCTCTCCACTTACCATGAAAACAGTGGATGGGTCACCTTTAATCTCTGGGCCTGTGGATCAGGAGACCGTACCCCTTGAAATTTTGTTGGAGCCTAGTCATCAGGAGCAACTTTCTTTCTTGCTAATTTCTTCTCCTCATTTTCCTGTGATTTTAGGCATTCCTTGGTTGCGTTTTCAGAACCAAAGTATCAACTGGGAAACCAAGGAGATCATCTTTCCAACACGGAGCAACGCAGCATTAACAGAAGCTGTCCCTGAGTCAACGGCCATAGAACCACATGTACAGGTATTTACTTTACCTTCAGCATATAAAGAGTTCTCTGACATCTGTGACAAGAAGAATGCAGATCAGCTTCCTCCACACAGGCATTATGACTGTCCCATTGAGCTGCTTCCTGGGGCAGCTATTCCTTTTGGTAACGTATACCCTTTGGCGGCACCTGAGCTTCAAGCCTTAAAGGAGTATATTGATGAAAATCTGGCCAAAGGCTTCATACGTCCTTCTTCCTCACCAGCAGGGGCACCTATATTTTTTGTAAAGAAGAAGGATGGGACCCTGAGACCCTGTGTTGACTATCGGGAACTTAATAAGGTAACCATACGAAATCGTTACCCTTTGCCTCTGATTCCCGAATTACTGGAAAGAGTCCGCCATGCGCAGGCTGGTTTCACATTCGTGCTTTTTAAGCGCACGCACGGCCGGGGGTAGCTCCGCCCCCGATCCGGCTCTCTGCCCGGCGTGCCCGCCCCTTCCTTGTAGCGCCGCCTCCTAGCGCACAGCGGCGCCTGCGATCGGCGCACCCTATCTTTAGCATAGGGTGCGCAGATCGTGCGCAGGCCGTGCGCTAGTTGCGCTTTGACCTGCGCTGCACACTTTTGACGGTGCGCCGTGCGCGCCAAAATCCGAAAAGTTTGATTTTGGCGCGCACGGCGCACCGTCAAAAGTGCGCAGCGCAGGTCAAAGCGCAACTAGCGCACGGCCTGCGCACGATCTGCGCACCCTATGCTAAAGATAGGGTGCGCCGATCGCAGGCGCCGCTGTGCGCTAGGAGGCGGCGCTACAAGGAAGGGGCGGGCACGCCGGGCAGAGAGCCGGATCGGGGGCGGAGCTACCCCCGGCCGTGCGTGCGCTTAAAAAGCGCGAATGTGAAACCAGCCTAAAGTGTTCTCTAAACTGGATCTTCGTGGGGCTTATAATTTGGTGCGTATTCGTCCAGGGGATGAGTGGAAGACAGCATTCAGTTGCAGGTATGGACACTTTGAATATCTTGTGATGCCCTTCGGCCTTTGTAACACCCCTGCAACGGTTCAACACCTTGCTAATGACATTTTCAGAGATTTGTTGGACCAGTTTGTGGTGATCTATTTGGACGATATACTAATCTTTTCTGACTCTCTACAGGAACATGAAATACATGTCAAGACTGTTTTAAGACGTCTGAAAGAGAACCATCTGTATATTAAGCCAGAGAAATGCGAGTTCCATCATTCTGAGATACAGTTCTTAGGGTATATCATCTCTCCCCAGGGGCTGAACATGGAATCCGGTAAGATTCAGGCTATCCTTGACTGGCCGGTACCCAAGAACGTTAAGGAGGTCCAACGTTTTATTGGTTTTGCATATTTCTACAGACGCTTCATTCGAAATTTTTCTGATATTGTCCGTCCCATTACTTCCTTGACAAAGAAGGAAACGCCCTTTAAGTGGTCATCACAGGCTCAAGAAGCTTTCGATCGGCTTAAGATCTGTTTCACCTCAGCACCACTGTTGATACACCCAGATCCAACACTTTCTTTCATTGTGGAGGTGGACGCTTCCGATAATGCTTTGAGGGCGATTCTCTCCCAAAGAACTGGAGAGAAGGGTCTGCTACATCCTTGTGCTTTCTTTTCCCGTAGACTAACCTCAGCAGAGAAGAATTACGACGTGGGAGACAAGGAATTGCTGGCCATTATTGCGGCTTTCAAAGAACAGAGACATCATCTGCAAGGAGCTGCACAACAGATCATAGTGCTAACTGACCATCGCAATTTAGAGTTCCTTAGATCCGCTAGATGTCTTTCTCCTCGTCAGGCTCGTTGGAACTTATTTTTAAACCAATTTAACTTTGTTATCTCGTACCGTACAGGTTCTCGTTATGGGAAGGCTGATGCTTTATCCTGAATCCATGCTGCGGATTCCGTACCTGGAGCCCCGCCCAAGACCATTCTATCGGATGCCAATTTCATCGGAGTTATCCACGACCAGGACTTGTGGAAGGAGTGCAGGGAGGCTTATGATGGTGATGTATTTCTGGCCAACCCACCAGTGGATATTAATCTTGTCTTTAAGGGTGGCATGTGGTTCAGAGATCGACGTATCTATGTCCCTGAGGTCGTCCGTCTGCAGATCCTCAAGTTGGTACATGACTCCAAGTTGGCTGGTCACAGGGGGGTACAGAAGACACAAGAGTTCCGGAGCCGATTCTTCTGGTGGCCAACTTGCCTGAAGGATACCAAGGACTATGTGCTCTCTTGCGAGGTATGTGCTCGTTACGAGACTCCTCATGTGGCACCTACGGGTCTTCTACAACCATTACCTGTTCCGTCTCGCCCTTGGGGGTCTATATCAATGGACTTTATCGTGGAGCTGCCCACATCGGGGGGCATGAATACAATCATGGTGGTAGTTGATCGCCTGACCAAAGCGGCCCATTTTGTTCCGTGCACCGGCCTCCCCTCAGCTAAAGAAACAGTGAACTTGGTTATACAGAATGTCTTTCGGTTACATGGGGTCCCGGATGAGATCATCTCTGACCGGGGAGTACAGTTCACTTCAAGATTCTGGAAGGGGTTTTGCTCTGCACTCAATATTAAGGTCTGTCTCTCTTCCACTTACCATCCCCAGACTAATGGTCAGACTGAACGGACCAACCAGACGCTGGAACAATGTCTAAGATGCTATGTCAGCCATCTCCAGGATGATTGGTTGGAGTTGCTGCCATTAGCCGAATTTTCATATAACAATTCTCAGAGCGCCTCCACTAAATTTACACCTTTCTTTGCCAATCTGGGTTATCATCCGTGTATCTTACCTAGGTCGCCAATTAGTTCTCCGGTTCCGGCAGTGGAGGAAAGACTGACTGCGATGAGGCAAAATCTGGAAGTTCTGAAGGAATCCCTGACCACAGCTCAAGAACGTTATAAGAAATCGGCTGATAGATTCCGTAAACCTGCACCCATGTTCAAGGTAGGAGATTCCGTGTGGTTAGCAACTAAGAATCTGAAGTTAAACGTTCCTTCACAGAAACTTGGACAGAAATTCATTGGCCCTTTCAAGATCAACGGTATTGTGAGCTCTGTGGCCTGCCGGCTTAAGCTGCCTAGGACTATGAAGGTACACCCAGTTTTTCATGTATCTTTACTAAAGCCTGTATCGCCTAATACCTTCCAGGGACGTGTTGTGCCACCTCCGCAGCCTGTGGTGATTGATGAGCAAGAACAATTTGTGGTGGAGGAAATTATTGATTCCAGGATTCGCAGGAATCGGCTCCAATATCTGATAAGATGGCAGGGATATTCCCCTGAGGAAGACTCTTGGGAACCTGTGGAAAACATCAATGCCCAACAGAAGATTTCTCGTTTTCATCGGAGATTCCCTGAGAAACCAGATCCAGGATCGTCCTGAGGCCGCTTCCAAGGAGGGAGTAATGTCAGGACTCTGAACATTTTTACCTTTTTGCATTACTGCCCTTTTCCAAGATGGTGTCCTTCGTCTCATGTGCATTGTGTCGTCCTGCTATAAAACTCCACCTCAGCCTTCAGTCTGTGCTTGAGTATTCTGCCTTGCATCCAGCTCCTGACCTCTGATTGCTCCCTGGCTATATACCGTCTCCTGTGAACCTGTGTGGTGATCCTGCTGCTCTGCTCTGAGTTCCTGCTGCATACTCCAGTTTCCAGAACTCTTCTTCCTCTGCTGCTCGTGTTTCACTTCCATCTGCATTTGCTGGACATGTAAGCTGTACCTGCTCTGCAAGAGCCTGAGACTATTTTCCAGGCCTCCCTGGTCAAGCTAAGATAAGATTTGAACTGCCTTTTAAGCTTACCTATCTGTGTCTGGACTAAGACAAGGATTTATTCATGCCAAGTATCCTCAAGAATAACTGTGCTTCATAGACTTTTTGCTTGATTGCATTTTCCTCTGAAGTTCCTAGAGACTGCTAAGCTGCTTCTTATATTTTCTCCAAGTGTTGTGGACTTGAGTTTCTTTCTGCATCTGTTGTATCACCGTGTGTTAATATAGGCTTTACCACTTATAAAGCTGTGTCCTGTAGTCATATTGTTCCATGCACAGAGTCTCCTGAGTTATCCCCTATAATTATTACACACTGCTTTAGAGGATATCTGCATGCAGGAATAGGCCAACATGCCACAAACAGTGTGTGCCAACCATATGAAGACTTATTTTCCACCATAATTTGCAAAATAAGTTTTGCCAAATCAGACAAGGTGATTTTCTGGATTTGTTTTCTCATTTTGACTCTCACAGTTGTGGTCTACCTATGATGTCAATTACAGGCCTCTCTCATCTTTTTAAGTGGGAGAACCTGCACAATTAGTTTTGCAACCACTGTATATTCCAGTGGTTTGAAAAACATTGTGGGGCGTAGGTGCCCAACGCATGTCGCCACATAATGCGGCTTCATCAGGGGTCTGTGTATCAACTGTATGCTACAGATTATAAATAAGCAAAAAAATCATTAAAGATAAGAGTCAGCTGTTAGACTTACTGAAGGCAACTATTACTGTACACATTTCTTGTTCAGCACTTTTTATACAGTGATCGGGAAGGCAAAGACAGTATCAAAATGTCCTGCCTTTTCTATGGGGAGCTCGACTGTTTCTGACAGCCGGCTTCTGCTCCCTCAGATGCACGATTGCATGCAGCTATTCTATTATGTAGTGTCATTTTACAAAATCACTGCATGGTAGAACTGAAAAATATATTGTAATAATGTGAACATTTAGCTAGCTCAATTAAAAATATGTGAATCTATATAATCACGCCAGTAGAAAGGTACTCCAAATTAATAACAATATTATTTTGATTCATAAATTAAGCAAGGATCATTTATTGATAATATTTAATTTTAAACCACTACTAAATTATTCATAAATAGAATGGAGTACCAATGCAATACCTATCAGTTTTTCCTATTTTCCTTTCTTTTTGAAGTTTTGAGAGTTTTTTTATATAGAGATAAGTAAAGGTAAAAAGGACCTTTTACCATGTGTAGAATTGGTTATATGAAACATAACATAAGATACATTGCACATTTATATCCCATGGGTGTTCATAAAAAAAACAAATCTGGAAGTGAACAGGAATATACAGGTTGAACACATTTAACGATAAGTCACAGAATGTGACATCCAAAAGTCAAATGAAAATGGCATCTAGGAGGATAAGGCAGCTCAAAGAACCCATCAGCAGTCTATCTCCATGACAGTTCAAGTGATAACTGCAAAACTGCCAACACAACAAGTGCTGGAAAGTCTGCCAAGGAGCTATAACTGTACAGAAATAAATATCTTGGACATCATGACATTTGTGATTGCTGTTTACAGATAAGGATGATGAATGGAACTATGAGCTAGTTTATCAGGCATGCAACCTTTTAGTTTATATTAAATCACAATCTTACTTTTAATATAATGGATATCACTTATTTTTCTGTAATTATGAAATGTGCTTCTTAAATCAGAGTTGGTTGCTACATAGCAATGACTTGTCAGCTTGCTTATATCTGGAAATTTATTTATAGCATTTGAACTATATTTTTTGAATTAATGTATCATTGTTGTGGAAACTACATGCACATGAACCAAAAGTAAACCTCAACAGTATGAACCAAAAGTAATCCTCTACAGTTTCATCTATAATCATAATCCTAATTATAATGACCAGAGAATATAGATGATTCACATAAACATTTTTATTCTGGATTTGAAAAAAATACATTTCAACATTTACAGACATGAAGTGGTATTTATAATGTGGTAGAAAAATATATTATGAATTATTAATTCATAGCGCAACAGAAAATATTGAGCACACTAAAAATTCTAAATTGCGAAGTATAAAGCAAAAAACATATTCAGAGCTAGATCAATGTTAATGAGTGTTAGGGTTGCAGATCACACTAAATATAAAATATGAGAAAGTGTGATCGCAACCCGGGGTCCACCGTGCAGAGATGTAACCTGCTGCTAGGTAATGGTGGATAGTAGCACGCTCGGGTTACCTCACCCAGAGTGTACGATGCGAACCCTGTTACTTCACAGAGTCGCACTAATATGATATGAGCGCAAGAGATGTGGTCACAGAACTCTGCCCAGAGGCTAGGAGTAAGAATCCTTTGTGGTGTAATGACCACTTTTGTCCACTAGGGGGCGCTGTGTGGATGTCCCAAGAGAGAGGATGAGTGGTAGAATGCGGAAGGACCGTTATGTATCTCTAGATGGCTGGCCTTGAGATGGAGACTGACGTGTGTGTTGAACAGCAGTGATACTGCTGCGGTGCTGTTTCAGTGTGTCAGGGAGAAGTCTCCAGGTAACTGGGGAGATGGGCAGGCCCATTTACCTACAAACCCACCCAGGGGGTGTGTTTAACACTTGTAGTAAAAGACAGTGAGTGTGTGAAGGACCTGTGATGAGGTCATAGCCATGTGACCCGGTGGGCGTGGCTACGGACCATATATGGTGGCCAGGGTAGGTTACTTGTGGTGAATGTAGGGACCTGGTTGGTCCAGTGTGGAAGGTCCCGCTGAGAGATGGGGCTGTCTGCCTGACAGCAAAGAAGTGGCTGTGTGGAATGGCTGCCAGTGTCTGAGAATTCCCAGAGGAGGGAAGGAACGTCTGCAGTGAGTTGTAGCAGCCATGAGGTAAACCCTGATCGGGCGAGAAATCTGTGAGGCTGAAGAGCCTGAGTACTGGACATTGAGACCCTGTGTGACCACAGGCTTAACAGAGGGAAGCTCTGTAATGGACGCTATGCTGGTGATGTGAACTGTATGCTATTGGTCACGGTTTATGCCGCATAATAAACTGCAGGGACTGATATGGTTTTATGGAAAACCTGTGCTGGATGTGATTATTGGGCTGCCAAGCAAGAATCCCCTACCCGAATGACAGCGCTACCTCACAATTGGTGGAGAATGCTGGCAGGGCTGGCAACGCTGAGCCAGGAGGGCTGACGGTTGTGAAAGCCATGTGGTGTGCTGCTGACTGGAGTCAGAGAAAGAGATTGGTGATTGCTAGGGTGCCTCTGTGGATAAGAGGTACCTGAGGACCTGTGTGGCTGACACAGGTAACAGACAGGTGTTCATGTGGTACTGACCTGGGTCAGTGAGTAAGAAGGTGTACCTGGTGGGTCCAGTGAGCAAGGGGGTCAGTGTTGGAAGATTCTAAGAGAAAGAATGGGATCCCCGGAGCATATTGCGTGACCTTGGACCTGGTGAGGCGCGAGTGTTGGGCAGTCTCAGGCGGAGACAGATGTTCTGAAGAGCACCCGCCGAGCCCCTGGACCTGGTGAGGCCGGTGTGTGTGGAGACCCTGGGAGGAGGGTCAGTCCCTGAATCGCACCCTGTGCACCCTGTGTGTTGGATGGTCTCAGGCGGAGACGGAGCGTCCTGAATAGCACACAGTCAGGACACGTGAGTTTTGTGTGGTGTGTTTTTATTCTTCTTTTCTCAACTCAGCCTGCGGTGGCTCAGTGGGAGTCAAGAAGGTGACAAGTGGCTTGCTGTAACTCGGCAGGGTTACGAAGGGGACAAGCGGCTTGCTGTAACTCGGCGGGGTTACGAAGGGGACAAGCGGCTTTCTGTAACTCGGCAGGGTTACGAAGAGGACACCAGCAGCTGTGTGTGGATGGCAGCCAGTGGTGTTGGTGTTCGGTGACAGCAGGAGCTGTGGTGGTGTCAACAAGGACTTGTGTGGTATCGTAACAGACATAAACTGTGTGGTGTGGTCTGAGAAGACAGGTATAATGGACATGGGGAAGTCCCGGAAGGGGGCGGTGACCCAAATCGGAGTGGTAGCCCAAAAGGGAGTGGAGTCCCAGAGGGAGGCGGTGACCAAAATTGGGGTGGTGGTCCAGAAAGGGGCCGAGTTTGAAGAAATGGCAGCACTGGTTGGCTCCGTGGGTATGTCTGGGAAACCACAGTGTTCGTGTATGTCATTTCCAGAATGTGTGATATTCTTTCCGGGTGATGTCAGGCCTCAAGTGTGTACTGTGATGCTACACCGGAAAGGAATCTCGGGACGGTTGAACTCGAAGAGTCAGGTGACTCTGGTAGGAACTCCTCTCACTTTCTCTCTGACCGAGAAAATGGTCCAGGTTCGCTGTAAACATGGGGTCACGGTGAACTATGCGGTTTACAGAGTAATGTTTGAGGGGCTCGGAGGCAGTGAGTGCCAAGGTGGCAGTATACCATCAGACTTAGTGTATGCCTCGGAGTGGGGCCGGGACTTTGTCAGGTTTGATGACATATGCCAGGAGGGTGGAGATGTTGCTACTGTTGGGCTAACCAATACTAAGATGGTGTCGGCTCCTGACGTGGAGAGGTCAGAGATAGAAATGACCGGGAAAAGGGGTACATCGGCCCAAAGGACAGACCTGACATCTCGTGACAAGACTGATATTGACCTGGTGGATAAAACGGCTGGAGTGTTGGCACGGTTAATGGGTAACTGGAGGGATTGCTCGGCAGGTCGGTGTGACTCAGATTCTGGTGGTGACTGTGGCTCTGAGAGAGACAGGGAGCACAGACTAGAGGAGCTAGAGAAAGAATTCTCTGAGCTCAAAGGTCACATGGTAATGTGGCAAGGACTGAAGAAGACAGTCACCAGGTTGGGTCAACTGTAGTGAGGGAAGTATCCGTGGTAAAGCTAGAGCCTTCGGTTCAGGAAGAGAGCAAGACCACGACCTTCAAAGCTGTGATTGAGGTACAAAAAGACATGCAAGAAGCCTGTGCTGAGCATGGTGTGCATGAGGCTTTCAAAGAGGCGGTCAAAGTGTGTAAGGTGCACTGGGCACCTGAGACTCGGCAGTTGGTGATAATATCAGCCAGGGAAGAGACATCAAACTGAGTAGCTGTCCTGAAAGAAATGCATCTACAATGTCTTCACGCCAAACAGCTGGTTAGGCAGAGTAATATGAAAGCTGCTCGACGTCTAGAGTTAGCAAGGGAGGCTATGGATCGGCTGGGTTTGCAGGAAGATGTAGTTCCGGTACCCAAAGATCTGATTGGGAGAATCATCGAAGACTTGGGAAGGTAATGCAAGACCTTGTGAATATCTCCGGTGTGGTGAGGGTGAGGATCCCTCCTGATGATGAAGACCAGGTATCCCGTGAAGTGGGTAGGATTCCCATCATGGTGGTTGGCTCCGTGGAAAGCCTGGGAAACTTTAGGATGCTCTTGGTGTATCGAGTGGGGTACCTGAAAGAAATTGAGCAGTTGAGGCTGGACCATCAGCGAATTAGTAAAGCGGTACGGAATGCCATGTGGTGGCCACCTTCAACCCAAGATGTAAGGACCCGAAGGGTTCCTCCAAGTAGTGACATGGCAGGTGGCCGAAAAATGTCAGCAAGTGGCAGTTCGATGGGCCGTGCGAGGCTGAGAGACAATAGTTCCTGTGAGATGCTGAATGGGTCAGACTCAGGCCAGACAGTAGGCCCAATTAAGTCTGATGACCGTACCAACTGGGAGAGCCGGTCAGTTGGAGAAAGGTCAGGTGATGAAGCGCATTGTAGGAGGGTGCTGACTAAACAGTGTCTGATGATGCAGACAGACTGTGACTGGTGGGCCAAGGATCAAGACCAATATGCTGACCGCTGGGGGTGGGGGAGGCCTAATGCAGAGATGAGGCCGTATGACAGATGGAGACGGTTCTCTCGACCTGGGGGCAAGGTGTAGTGAATGCCCGGTCTCGAGATCCTGGGGTGATGTGGTGAACAGAAGGGGGAGGTATGTGGTGTAATGACCACTGTGTCTGCCAAGGGGCGCTGTGTGGATGTCCCAAGAGAGAGGATGAGTGGCAGAATGTGGAAGGACCGTTATGTATCTCAAGGTGGGTGGCCTTGAGATGGAGACTGACGTGTGTGTTGAACAGCAGTGATACTGCTGAGGTGCTGTTTCAGTGTGTCAGGGAGAAGTCTCCAGGTAACTGGGGAGATGGGCAGGCCAGTTACCTACAATGGTAGGTGGCCAGGTTAGGTCACATGTGGTGAATGTAGGGACCTGGTTGGTCCAGTGTGGAAGGTCCCGCTGAGAGATGGAGCTGTCTGCCTGACAGCAATGACGTGGCTGTGTGGAATGACTGCCAGCGTCTGAGAGCTCCCAGAGGAGGGAAGGAACGTCTGCAGCGAGCTGTAGCAGCCATGAGGTAAACCCTGACGGGGCGCGAAATCTGTGAGGCTGAAGAGCCTGAGTACTGGACATTGAGACCCTGTGTGACCACAGGCTTAACAAAGGGAAGCTCTGTAATGGACGCTATGCTGGTGATATGAACTGTATGTTATTGGTCACGGTTTATGCCGCATAATAAACCGCAGGGACTGATATGGTTTTATGGAAAACCTGTGCCGGATGTGATTATTGGGCTGCCAAGTGAGAATCCCCTACCCGAATGACAGCGCTACCTCACACCTTCTAGACCCACTTGCGCACAGAGCCGCTGAAGCAGCGCTAGTGAGTGAAGCTAGGAAAATCCTGTGCCCTATTAGCTGTCACAGGGTGCAGCGGAAAGACTTGTACCGCCCAGAGGTACGGGAGATATGGCAGCACTATGGTGCTAACCTTTGTGCTTAGACTGGAGCACTGTGACACATGCTTTGCCACCCTGGGGCGCTGACTCAAGCTAAACTAACCCTAACACATATGTATCAAAGGGAGGGGTTATTTAATGAGTCTGTCACCAGTTCCATGCATTCATCATCACTCACACAAATCTCAACAAAAGTCTATAGTAGTGCATGGCCAAGCGGCCATGCAAACCTTTTATAGCAGCGTCCTTCCAGGACCTTCCTGATGGTCCAATCCGAGCTGGAGAAGGACCTGCACATGTGACCTTCAATCTCCAATGAGAGATCATCCCATGGGCATGCTCAGTAGACCGAAAGGAGGACTAAGTCCCTGGAGTAGCTTGCTGCTGACCAGCATGCGTTGCTATAGCTGGACCAGAGGTGGCAGCAGCAACCAAACCCACAGTGCTAGTCTGAGCCAGAGAGGAATGGGAGACCGCCAAAGACAAGGCTCAGGACTCCTGGTGTGCAGCGACGGGAACCCGCTGCCTAACAATGAGGACCTCCAGAAATCTTTAGATCTTGATCTGTAAGTTTCTATATTTTTGGGGAGAAGCAAAATAAAAAATTATTTGCAGGCTATGGCCAAAAACAATGACTGGCTCTCAAAAGCAATCACAAAAAGTTGATTTTGTTAGGAATAAATTGTCATCAGTTGCTCCCCTCCCAAGTGTCATATGTCCGGATTCTTTTCATGGACTTTAGCTCAGTGTTCAATACCATTGATCCGAATTTACTTCATAAGAAAATGGTAGCTCTTGGAGTCCTTCTCAACTTATGCTTGTGGATTTATAACTTCCTGACAGCCAGGATACAAAGTGTAAAAGTTGGACCATTCACTTCGGACACCTTGGTCACAAACATCGGGGCACCTCAGGGGTGTGTTTTGTCCCCGTTACTGTTTTCTCTATATACGAATGATTGCATCTCTTCAGCAGACTCAGTAAAAATCTTGAAATTTGCCGATGATATGACACTGATTGGTCTCATCAGGGGAAATGCTGAAGACTTGTATCGGAGTGAGGTGGAAAGAATATGTGACTGGTGTAAAGCCAATAATCTTGTATTCAACACTAAAAAAACTGCTGAGATGGTTGTGGATTTTAGGAAAGATCAACGTGAGATACTTCCAATCTACATCCATGACGAAGTGGTTCTTAGGGTCACAGAGACCAAATTCCTTCGTGTTATCATCTCTCATGATCTTAAATGGGGGGAAAAACGTGGATGCTGTTATAAGAAAAGCACAACAGAGGATGTTCTTCCTGCGTCAGCTGAAAAGATGTGGTTTGTCTAAGAATCTTCTGATCTTATTCTTTAATGCTGTCATCAGATCTGTGATTTGTTCCTCTCTGATAGTCTGGTATGGGGGAGCCACTGCGCATGACAAACTCCGCTTACAAAGGACTTTCAGAACAGCAGAGAGAATTATAGGTTCCCCCCTGCCTAAAATCCAGGATCTTTATGATAAGAGTATTCGATCCCACGCATTGAAAATTTCATCCGATCCCTTTCACCCGGGACACTCCTCATTCCAACTACTCCCTTCAGGACGTCGCTTCAGAGTCCCCAAATGCAGCACCAACCGCCATATGAACAGCTTCTATCCACTCTCTGTTCAACAATTAAATTCATGTGTAGACTATATACTGTATCTGTCTTGTTAGATGTTACTTGTTGTATCTGTTGTTATATATTATGTTGCCTCTTTGCCACAAAGAATTCCTTGTATATATGTAATAAGTACTTGGCGATGATAAATTTGATTTGATTGATTTGATTGATTTGAAGTGATGGCAGTATTTTATAGCATAATATCCATTCCATGAATATGACAAATGCTTGATAAAACAAGAGAAGTACAGCAATTCAATTAGTAATTTTTTTCTGCTCTATGGCAAGGCAGAAAAAAACATACAATGGAGATACAGTGGGGAAAAAAGTATTTAGTCAACCACCAATTGTGCAAGTTCTCCCACTTAAAAACATAAGAGAGGCCTGTAGTTGACATCATAGGTAGACAACTATGACAGTCAAAATGAGAAAACAAATCCAGAAATCACCTTGTCTGATTTGGCAAGATTTATTTAGCAAATTATGGTGGAAAATAAGTATTTGGTCATTAACAAAAGTTCATCTCAATATTTTGCTGCGCTACCGTGCGGTCGGCGGGTGCATCAAAACAACGCATCCGCATACCTCTGCATGTCCTGCGTACCCAATGTTAAAGATAGGTATGCAGGACACATGCAGAGGAAGGTGGACCTAAACAGAAGAAGTGCAGAAGTGGGCGGAGCTTCAGGGAGGAAGTACACAGTCCTCCGCAGAGCCCTGGTACGCTAATGTGAACCTAGCCTAATAGGAGAAAAATTCACACCAGCCCAGCTGATCAAAAAATAAAAAAAACACTGACGATGCCAGATGAAAGTCGGTACTCATTCTACTTTCTAGTGGCCACAAACGAATGTTGTAACTGATAAAATGAGTCGCATTTGAACCTAGGTGATAACACAAAGCATTATGATTTAAGGCCTCGTCACACACAGCGATCTTGCTAGCGAGAGCACTGATTTTGTGACGCCACAGCGATCTCGCCAGTGAGATCGCTGTGTGTGACGGGGATCAGCGACCACCCCCCCGCCGGGTATCACTGATTGTGCACAATCGTCATGGGCCATTTTTTTATCGCTGCTCTCCCACTGGCCAGCGCACATCGCTGCGTGTGGCAGTGGGAGCCAGCAATCAGCGAGGCTCCCAACGCTCTAAGCAGGCGCTGGGAGCTGGTATCTAAGGTAAATATCGGGTTTCTAAGCGGCACACGTCACTTAGTTTCCCGATATGTACCTTAGAAACCTGTGTGCTTGCAGCTCCCAGCACGAGTGGAGGGAAGGTGGACTGACGTACGGATCTGTCTGCAGAAAAAAGGCAGAGGTGTAGTGTAGTGTAGGTGGACTGTTACAGTAAAAGGTGGGAAACAGCTGGAGATGAAGAGGAAGAGTGTAATATTAGAGTTTGAACATTAGAGGGCAGTGGAGAGTTGTGAGGATAGGACTAACAGAAGCCATTAGCTAAAGAAACTGTCAAGTCATGGGGGGCGGGGTTACCTGAACATGAAGGATATAAAAGAGGGAGAGAAGGTTCTGAAAAGGTCAGTCAGCGAGAGGAGCACAGGAGACAGGAAGAACTGCTGAGGAGAGAGGACAGAAAAGAAGCTTCAGAGGGGACTGACAGCTGAGACAGGTCACGGGGTGGCCCTGACAGGAGGGGCCGCAGACAGAGACAGCCTGGGGTACCACAAGGCGAACGAAATCAGACTGGTGAAACGCTGTGGTGGTAGGCCTAGGGCAGCCACAGTGAAAGAGCTGCGAGGGATGTCAATTAGCCAAAGGAAGGAAGTGAATGTACCCGGGCCTGTGTGCAGAGTCGAGCAGCTGCTGTGTGGGGCTGCGGAGTTTGTCGCGCAGCTGCTGTGTGGTGCTGCGGGTCGTGGAAAGTACGATCAATAATGAAGACCTGTTGGACACGATCCTGTCTCTGTCTCGAGTCTGTCTGTGGCCAGTAATGGTCCACCCCCCTGTCGGTTACCCATTATCTACATTTGGCGAAGATAATTGCCGCAAAAACATCATCTTCTGGGTAAACCTGCTCTGAAGAACCAAAGGACCCCAAGCTGTACAGGTTGAAATTTTTTTCCCTGTGGATTACAAACCGGGACTGTTTTCAGGATTGCTGGCTGTCATCAGGTGGATCCGGAACGGAAAAGTGCTTTGTCAAAATGGCTGTGGCATTTCAGCGCCAAAAAGAAGCACAGGAGTTTGCAGCCACATTGGACAATCTGGGACTATGTTGCACCCACCCCTGGGGGGAGCGGCCTACATCAGGAGACAGCCGCCCTCCCGTGCTGGACCCTGGAAGATGGGTGGAGTGGCCCAGGTCGAGAGACTGGGTGTGGCTGCTTGGCGCCATTGAGCTTCTGGAACTCGGACGAGATGCGACGCTGCAGCTGCCGTGGCCTCGAACGCCTGGAATGGAAATGGTGTCAGGATATCAAATCCCATCGGGAGACCTGCCCCTGGGAGCCATTCTTGGTACCCTGGACCCTGCTGGAACAGCCGCTGGAGGAATCTGTACGAATTCTCCCCATGGAACCATCGGGCCTGGAGGCCGGCCCTGCCGGACGGCGGGGTGAAGATCAACGGCTGCCGAAGGAGCTGCGGGAAAGCCTGCCGGGAGCAATGGCATCGGGGAAGGTGAGCGTCCCTCCTGCCCAGCCGGCGGCACTGCAGGCAGATCCCGCTGTCACGCCCCGTGCAAAAGACAGGCCCCAGGGCCCTGACACCGGCCCTCGGCCTCCCCACCCGACCTCCCTCTCTCCAGCGACCCTGGCTCCAGATGACTTTGTGGCTCCTGACACTGACCCCGAGCCGCTCCCTTCTCGACTGCGGTCTATTTGCCGGTACCCATGGCAGCCTCAGTTCCAGCTGCGACCGCTCGCGGCTGCCACTCCAACATCCCCAGCCTTGGTTGCGGCCGACCTGGCGGTGACCGCAGCCGCCTCTGCCCCGTCTGCGGCTTTGGTTGCGGCCTGTCTTTCAATGTCTGCAGCCGCCTCCCCTCTGATCCAGGCCCCGGTCGTGGCCTATCCATCTGGACCTGTGGCTGCCCCTGCTCTCTGCCCAGCCCCAGCTGAGGCTGGTCTGCCAGCACCTCCGGCTGCCGTGGTCCCGCTCCTGACCCCGACCGTGGCCCACTCGATCGGCTCTTCTGCCTACACCGGACCCTCCACCTGGGTTGCGGAGGTCATTGATCAGAAGAAGGCCAGAGAGCGGGAGGTGTGGGCACTGTTGCATGAGAAGGAGGCCACTATGTCTACCCCTCGGTCGTACGGGCGGCTGGTGCATACGAACACCGCCAAGGGCTAAGCTTCATCCGGGACCTCGCCACCGGCTACAAAATCTATCTGAATGTGTCATCCATCAAGCATGGCTGGGCTCTGCGGGAGGGGGACTTGGTCTCTTACTACAAGGAGTACTGCCCCTGTGGCTACTATGCGGTGGCAGTTATCGCTTACCCTGAGGGGTATGAGCCCCCGTAAAAAAGACAAAGGACTCCTGGGTCCCAGGCACCAGGGACACTCGGGGCCCAGAGACACTGCAAGCATCGCAGAGACTCCACAGCTGTGGAGTCCACTGTTGTTGGTGATGAGTTTGTGATTTGATCTTTATCTCTCAACGGGAGATCGATATGCTGGAAGGTTGCCAGATTATGGTCTGAGGCCTACTCGAGTAGCGGAGAACAAACACACACAGAGACAGGGTATGTATCTGCAGGATGTTCTCCCTTTCCTGATTTAATTAGGTAGCTTATATGCTCATTCGAGTAGGCGGTAACATTACATCATCACATTTCATTGGACAATTGATCATTCGACAGTAAGCATAAATGGTTCCAACCAATCATATTCATATTCGTTAACCAATCAGATTGTACTCGGCTGTTAATTATTAGTATTTGTGTAGACGTGCTGAAAGCCTTAATGGGTCTTGGGTAAATTACACAAGATCCCAATATCATTCTCATTTATCTATCCTCATGACTGTTTATAGCTCAATTAGCCTCATTAACCTGTCTTAGTAAGCATTTATGGCCCCAGTATCTACCTAATATGTGGACGTGTAGTTTCGATGTCCAACTGGGCGCAGTAAACAGTTTATCCATTACGTACAAGTTGTTATGAAGAATAAGGTTATAGGTAATCATTATCATGAGACAGCATTTTCATATACAGAGTATGCATGTAAGACCCCAGAAATACATTGATATTAAAAGGACATACAGAATTCCCTGTCAGTCCCCCCTTTTGAGAACAGATATGACTCTACCATTCACATATAGGTACATTCAAAGGCCTAATGCCAGTGTCGGACTTCCTAACCCTTCTTCTGCCGAATTCCCCATAGGGAAAGGGAGATCATATCTAATTCTCAACCTCAAACCATTTGCTCATAATCATTATTGTAAGGTTTCATCGCAATATACATAGTTTTAGTAATAGACGCATCAATCAGTCTTTGAAGTAGTCCTCTGATACATGGTATGCAGCAGCATCCACAGGTCACAAGTACTGCTGCTACTACTGCCACAGAGATGAGGAGGCTGGACACAAGATGACTCCATCTACCGAACCAGGATTCCAACCAGTCCATGAAGGGATTGTTGATACCCGAATTTTCTGCCAATTCTTCGGACAGGGATGTAAGACCCTCCAACGCCTTGGTGATACTCCCATCTGGACTTGTATTATTGGGAATGAAGGTACAGCAAAACGTTCCAAACATCTTGCACACGCCCCCTTTTTCCGCTAGCAACATATCCAAAGCCATCCTATTCTGATGTGTCATTAAAGAAGTTGGGCCTAATTGTTCAGCTATCCCTTTTACTGCATCCCTCGTGTAATTTATAAACCTTTGCTGATTATAATAAATATAATTTATCCAATCCACATTTTTATTAATTGTCACCCACCAAAAGAAAATTGATTCAAAACCTGCTGCTATCTGGTTCCTGGCCTTGTACTCATCCGGTACCCCTCTGGGTACCCCTATATTGTCTATATAAACTCTAGGATCAAAGGACCCAGCAGGTACTGACCTCCTATTTCTGTGTAGGGTTTCAACATTCATTCCACCTCCTTACCTTTGGGGTTTGTCCTTCTCTTGTTCCTTGTCCTGTGCAGGAACAGCTTTTAACCAAAATGTTCCCTGCTGAACCTGTCTACCTGGGGTATACAGTCCCAATACATAGAGACCTTCATCTCCAAGAGAGGGTTCATCCAGTGTTATAAGGAGAGGATTGCAAGAGAATCTCCAGTCCAAAACCTCTGGATCACAACCCCATTTTGGAATGGGTACAGCAATATTCATCCTCTTGAGGAGAGGCTTTCCTGATGAACTAACACGAGTCATGGCTTCCTCTGGCTTATACCCCCATGACGTTCCCGTGTTCCAAGCTGCATCTGACCAAGAATTACAGTTCTCATTTCCAGGTCTAGTTACACAGATATATACCACCGCCCCTTCAACTCCTGTTAGATATTTATAATTGGGGTTGCTACTCTTCCTCCCAAATTTAAGATTCCATTGACACTTCACTATCTGACACAAGTCCATCCTAAATGTAGCTGTTGCTGCCTTGGTGTCAAACCACAAGGTTACTGATGTGCTGTTCTGAAGTGTCTCGTCCATTTGTCCTTCTTGCAGTAGAGCTGCCAACATCATCAGGGACAGGACCCATATTCTTCCACTCCAGGACCTCATAGTAGCTTGTGTAGACCGGTCTTCCGTTTAACTCTACGGATGTGGCTTAGCGGGGACCATCAACCAGTGGCTCCAGTGGTCTTCGTGTCTTTTGGTCAGCAACCAATGTCTGGATTAACTAAAATAGAATCAAAAACTTATTTATACACAAATGGGAGTCCCTTTTGGGCTCCGGACCTGCTGCAGGGGTTGTCAAATAGTCACAACATCTATGTGGACAAAAGAGTACCTCAGTTGTGGTAGCTTCTGACATCAGGAAGGCCTCCAGTCCCCTGAAAAGAGATCAACACACACGAGCACATACTTCATACATCTTACCTTGGGCAGCCTGTATGAAGTCAATCTGCAGTCATTGAAACGGATAGGAGGGCCCAGGCGCACGTGTATGTCTATGGCATCTTTCTAGTCTATCTGTGTTGTGCGCATCTAATCTATGTTAATGTAAAGCTAAACAGGTGGACCCAGCATCTTTCTTCAGAGCACATAGTTTTTTGTCTTCACTCACGTGCGTTGAGTCATGAGCCATCACATGGTGCAAGGATTTTGGCAAACATACCCACTGTCCCACCATCCACGGTTCTGAGCTCCAGCTTCCGACCAGACTTCAGTCTCTTCCCCGGTTGGTGACCGAGTCAGAGCCTGTAAGATACTTAAGTCTAACTGGTTATCTTTAATGCTCACCATGACCAGTGGAGGCGCCTCAGGGGTCTCCCAGTACCTTGGTCTTCTGGCTGATTCCCAGCCACTTTGTTTGCTTCGTGCTCCACAGGTTCCTTCTCATATGTACCCTCACTTCCACTATGGCAACCTCTTCCAGGGCCTGTTGATGTAAGAAAAGACCTTTCCTCCCCATATGGGGCTGCAGTTGTGGGTTCACCTGAAAACAATGACTTGTATATGTGGTGTCTTGCTTACCTTAAAGCCCCCTAAACGCCTCAATGAGTGCCGTCAACTCCACCTCCCCTGTAGAGTTATGAGGGAGGAGTGGTTCTGCTTTCTACTATCTCATGCTGTGTGATCGTCATGTAACCAGGTTCTTGGACCTTCCGGAAAGAAAAACTCAAAATCCAGATTAATGAGAGATACCTTTATGGATTAAAAATATTTAAAAATAGCTGACTCTCCTCTCTTCTCCCCCCCCCTTTGGAAATCACCATATTAATACCGAATAGGGGGCAGAGTGGTGGATTTCCATTACACATATAACGGGATTTCCTCTCTTTTTTTTTTTTTTTTTTTTTCTTCCTATCACATACTAAAAGCATTCCTTATCTTTACTACCTGACAATTGCCTTCCATGGATATCTAACACTGCTTCAAGTCAAAGGCAACTTTGTACCTTGAACCATCTGCCTCTCCTTTTTTTTTTCTTATCAACATGCATTCTAAAAAAAAAAACTTGACATTATGAAAAACTAGCTGTACACCTTCTACAAATACGTATTACGCTATAATGTGAATCCAGTGAGCAGAGCAGCAAGCTGCGCTTCAACCAGGTACGTCTCCGGTTGGCCATTATTTAATGGACATCTGACAAGATTGTAATTTTCTATGTCACTTAATGAAATTCCGTCGACCCAGGGAATTGCAGGAATACCATGCACATTGAGCCTAAACACTTTATAGTCTGGAAATCTGGCTGACAGAAATCCAAAACCAGTGAGCTGTTGGATATACCCTCCTGGTATAATTTTGACAATTCTCCAACCTTCAGGAGATATAAGCAACATTAATCCAAATGTGCAATTAGGGCACGACATTTTCTCATGGAATATCTGGCACACACACACACACGCGGCAAGCAATACAACAGAATTTCACACATGAGATCATGCACTTCCACTTATCAGCAGAGAGTCTCAAAGGTCATTCACATTCCTTCACACAGATTCAGTAAACGGTGAACTGCTTAAGCTTATCACCTCCTGGTGCTTCTGCCAAAAATCCTATCTATGTTTTCTGGTTGATACTTGACTGTATTGGGGCGAAAAATTCTCCTGGCTTGTCCTAAAGTGTAAAATGCCTATGGCTTGCAGACCCGTACTGACTGCACTTCGCTAACTCAATGTACAGGCCGCACCTAGACCGTATCTCTCTATCTGCCTCTTTCTCTGGTTGCTATTCACTTATTCTCTTAATATACGCTATTCCTGTGTGCCCACATCTCAACAAGTCTACTTCTTCTGTATCACTTAGCAAATATCTATGCCAACATAGACTGCATCTCGTTGTTATATGAGGTTCCCGCTCAATGTTTGAACTTGCGTGTCCTAAACTGAAACTGGTCAGTTGATAGGTATCAAACCCATGGGAACCTTGATAAGAAGGTTAACTATTTAGTGGTCTGGCCATGACCCTCCTGGTCATCTAACACTAAATCTCTACGTACTCAGTATGAGATGGCACTTCTCTACAATTAGTCCTAGCGTATTCAGCAATTCTATATATCAACCAGAGAGCAAATCCAATTAACTATAGGCAGACTAATGTGCCCCAAATTCTCTTATTAGCCCAGTAAAAATCTTTTTCCCTCAACTAAACCTGCTGAGCCTTGTATACTCAGAGATCTTATTTATCAACCAGAAGACTAAAGCTATCATTAGTATGCAGGCTAATGTAATCCCTACTACCTCAAAGTTCTTTAGCACCATTAGAGGGCAATTCGTGCGTATCAGACAGAATAGAAGGTGGATAGACCTATCCTGTCTGTAACGGCGTTTTAACACCGTAATAGTACCTCTAGCACTCTCCGAGAGGACGTACGCAGCCTTCTTTATGCGTATGCCGCCAGAGACGTGTCCTCACATGAATCCTGGCAAGCCAGTTACCATGGAGAGACGCTCCCAAGGGGCAAAAACACAGTAAAGAATTCCTAGTACCCTCAAGGTTGGTTCAATCATTCATGCGCAATCATACGTAGCAGCTTTTAGGTTTCTCCCTCCAGCATACGTATTATGTATCACAAGGATATTCTACGGTTCTTAGCGCTGGTATGTAAGAAGACAGACTATACTGTACCCCAAAAGCCGGTTCAGAGCATTTAGCAGAGGGGAGACACAGAATTTGTAAGAATCAATGGCTCTTACCTTCACCGGTGATTTTGATCTGTGTGTCCTCTAGGCCGTCAGTCTGCGGGTGCCGGATTTCAGGATACTGGGGTCTTCTGTTGTAACCAGCCCACCCAGGGACGCCACTGATGAGTTTGTGATTTGATCTTTATCTCTCAACGGGAGATCGATATGCTGGAAGGTTGCCAGATTATGGTCTGAGGCCTACTCGAGTAGCGGAGAACAAACACACACAGAGACAGGGTATGTATCTGCAGGATGTTCTCCCTTTCCTGATTTAATTAGGTAGCTTATATGCTCATTCGAGTAGGCGGTAACATTACATCATCACATTTCATTGGACAATTGATCATTCGACAGTAAGCATAAATGGTTCCAACCAATCATATTCATATTCGTTAACCAATCAGATTGTACTCGGCTGTTAATTATTAGTATTTGTGTAGACGTGCTGAAAGCCTTAATGGGTCTTGGGTAAATTACACAAGATCCCAATATCATTCTCATTTATCTATCCTCATGACTGTTTATAGCTCAATTAGCCTCATTAACCTGTCTTAGTAAGCATTTATGGCCCCAGTATCTACCTAATATGTGGACGTGTAGTTTCGATGTCCAACTGGGCGCAGTAAACAGTTTATCCATTACGTACAAGTTGTTATGAAGAATAAGGTTATAGGTAATCATTATCATGAGACAGCATTTTCATATACAGAGTATGCATGTAAGACCCCAGAAATACATTGATATTAAAAGGACATACAGAATTCCCTGTCATTGGCGAAGCATCGGCCACCAGGAGGTGGCCCGGTGTATCCTTGAAAATGGACTGCCAGGACGCTGTGCGCTGTTGCATGGCCTGGGGGACAGTTCTAAGTCCTCGATTGAGTAACAAGTTTCCACTCCTGATGTAACGGGGATGCATATGGGGAGGGGTGTTCTCTTCAAAGGAAGGGAGAGCACCAATGCTTACAATGTTTATGTTTTGTTTAAAAAGGGAAAAAAGAAATGTTATGCTTTACTTTAAAAAAAATGCTAAAAGGAAAAAAAAGAGAGTTTAAAAGTAGTAGCATTAAACAGAGTATAGTTGAAAACTGTGTTTAGTATATATAGTCAAGTTGGGAATGTTATCTGTATGCAAAATGAAAATGTTCAACAGGTCCCGGGTACTGAGAGTGAAAAGGAAAACGCCGACCATGACTATTTAAAATTGACGGGAAAGAGAGACAGAAGAAATTGAACCAGACAGTGGTCCCTAAGTCAGGTTCCTTGTACCACGTACACCCCAGAAGGATAGGAGGACGCTGACGATGACCTGGTAGGTTAGGGCTTCGGTCATGGCATTCTCAATAGAAGAGGATAACAGAAGGGGAGAGCAGTGGGAGGTACACACCCATAGAGTAGTCCAGACGTACCTAACCCAACCTGAAGGAATGGTCATGGTGGCGTACGCGCTGTCGAGTAAGCCGTGAGCTACTTGGAGCAGGATTGCTCCCAGTTTGGTTCAGCCCCCGCGTATTGCGGGCCTGGCTCAACAACCGGTCCGACAAAAGAAAGGTGGGGAAGCTTCAGAATAGAAAAGAGGGAGACAAAGTTGTCAAGGATGACAATGGATAAAGGAAGGAGGAGTGTAGGGAAGGTGGACTGACGTACAGACCTGTCTGCAGAAAAAAGGCAGAGGTGTAGCGTAGTGTAGATGGACTGTTATAGTAAAAGGTGGGAAACAGCTGGAGATGAAGAGGAAGAGTGTAATATTAGAGTTTGACCATTAGAGGGCAGTGGAGAGTTGTGAGGATAGGACTAACAGCAGCCATTGGCTAAGGAAACTGTCAAGTCATGGGGGGCGGGGTTACCACAATGTGAAGGATATAAAAGAGGGAGAGAAGGTTCTGGAAAGGTCAGTCAGCGAGAGGAGCACAGGAGACAGGAAGAACTGCTGAGGAGAGAGGGCAGAAAAGAAGCTCCGGAGGGGACTGACAGCTGAGACAGGTCACGGGGGTAGCCCTGACAGGAGGGGCCGCAGACAGAGACAGACTGGGTTACCACAAGATGAATGGACTCAGACTGGTGAAATGTTGTGGTGGCAGGCCTAGGGCAGCCACAGTGAAAGAGCCGCGAGGGACGTCAATTAGCCAAAGGAAGGAAGTGAATGTACCCGGGCCTGTGTATGGAGTCAAGCACCTGCTGTGTGGGGCTGCGGAGTTTGTCGCGCAGCTGCTGTGTGGTGCTGCAGGTCGTGCAAAGTACGATCAATAACGAAGACCTGTTGGACACGATCCTGTCTCTGTCTCGAGTCTGTCTGTGGCCAGTAATGGACCACCCCCCTGTCGGTTACCCCTTACCTACATGAGAACGCAGGTTTCTAAGGTACACATCGGGTAACTAATTGACGCGCGCCGCTTAGTAACCCGATATTTACCTTAGCTACCAGCGTCCTCGCTGGTGCTGATCGCTGGTGAAGCTGCCTGTTTCGCAGCTCACCAGCGATCATGCAGCGATGCACCAGCGATCCTGACAAGGTCGTATCGTTGTCAGGATCGCTGGTGCATCTTTAAGTGTAACGGTACCCTTAGGGATAAATAAAGTCAGAACTACCAGACTATTGTTTCTCTCCTCCTTTGTCTTGTTTCATTTGTTTTATCACAGCTGTTTAGTAATCTTCTTCTGATGTAATAAACAATGAATGATCACTTTTACATACTAAAGAATATTACTTAAATCTAAGAGGATTCTAAAATTAACAAAAGCAGGAAAATTGACTTATTCTTTGAAATAAACTTGAAGAAAGTAAGATAAATGAAAGCTTTCAGCTGAATATGCCTTTTCCCAGGTGATCAATTGCACTTGTCATGTGTTATTTTGGAAAATGTGCAACATTTAATAGATGAGGTATATCAAACTAACTACATTAGGAACATGCCAGCTGTCAATATGGCCTCCTCCCAACAACATCTTGTGGGAAAGAAAAGATGTGAAATGTGGACAGAACACTATTAATCTGCTAGAATGACTATAAGTCTTACCATCTGTTGCATATTTCACAAATAATTTATTTTTGATCAACTGACTTTTTTATTACATTTTTTATAGCGAGTAATCTTAAAAATGTGAGGTGATAAAACTGCAAAGTTAGTAATCCCTGAATTGTAGGTAAAATGTTATGAGTTCACATTAAAATGACCCTGCTCATTGGTTCAATTAAAAGATTATCATTAAGAAAATATAGAAGTTGGACAACAGAGAACATTTTTAACCTCTTTTTAGAAGACTGTGTGATTACAATGATAAGGTATTATTAAGGCGAACTGCTGGGGGCGAAACTTCCTAAAACCTATTAAGGCATAGACAAATGTGATGTTTTGCAAATCTTTTTGCCCAATCATTTTACTGAATTTTTTAAAAGTCAGAAAAATATTTTTCTAAAATTTGTACTTAAAAATCCAAACTCTGTAACAGAAAATTACATTTCTAATTATACAAAGATAAGGATTGTTCTTTGTATATGTTAATTTTAGCTACATTATGATGAAGGTGAGGCAGATGGACAACTTTGTATACCCCAAATGACACTTGCTCATTGTGAATAAATACTAAGTTACAAAGATTTTTAAATATTTTACTCAGCTAATATTCAATTTGATTCTTTGTTTGGCGTATTACTTGATGAAATAAATATGGTAGGGAATATAGAGTTAAAGATTTCTGTAAATGAAATATGTTTTGCTTTTATTTTTCTATTACAAATAAATTAAACGATCTAAAACTTCAAAATCAAACTTTTAATAGAGATCTGAACCAGATTGATTGTAACTTCTTAAAACACCCCGGAATTCATGGCATGGACAATTTATTTTTTTTCTCTTTTGCTTTTTACTACCCTTCTTGCAATACAATTTTTTTTTCTGTTGATATATCCAAAAGAGATCATTTGTAGTTGTGTATGACACCATTCATGACTAAAAGAAAAAGGGATAAAACATAAAAGGGGTAAAATTGTAAAAAAGTGCAATTCTGACATTTTTTGTTCTGCTTTCACAGCATTAAAAATTAAAAGTGCAAATTACAAATACAGTGCATCTGTAAATAATTATATATTTTCAAGGATCGTAATTTTATGGATTTAAAAATATGAAATGTGCTTTTTTATTTTTGGAATGGTAACAGAAAGTTAATTTGGACTTTTATTTGTTTTTTTACATTTTTTTTACATTTGTTAAACTCTTCACAGACCTTTTTAGTCTCTAAAAGATATGATCCTGTGATTTTTTTTAATTGCTTAAACAATATTTGCATAGATCAGGGTTTATAGGTATGCAAACATGGAGACAGCTAGGGCCTTTAGTAGATCCAACTGCGCAAAGGACTTCAACTGTTCTCTGGAAGAGTTTTCCATAATTACGAATAAGGATATATTTTTTTATAGAAATAGTACAACACTTCTTTTACCTTAAGCTAGGCAACATGCGATTTCACATGAAATTTTTCTCGAAAATGCAGAATCTTTGAATAGTATTGTTCTGTCTCCAACATAATTCACAACCTTTAACTGTTGATAGCATACAATGATTTGCTGTATGTATAGAATGTACAGGTTTCTATATAGTTTACTGTTTTCTGTATCTTTGGCTCCATCTACTGACCAAAGTCATAACTGCATGATTATTATGCATTCTACTTCCTGGATTTTATTTCCCTCTCTTCACAATGCATTTTGGGAAGGCTTGCAAAGCACCCTGGTAAGTTGCAAAGCATCATGGTTAAGTCCAGCCCCCATTTTTCCCTCCAGTTCTTCCATTTCCTCTCAAGCCTGCATTTTGTGAATGTCTCATTTCTCTACTCCCCTTGCGTCAGCATCGCTGGTATGTAACATGCTCCCTGTATATAATTCCTATCTGATATTAGCCAGCTTAGTTAGCTCCCTTGGTCAGCTAGTAGTACAGATATGTATGTTATGTTTATAGGTATTCCTATGAACCCAGTACTGATTATATTCATATGTTTCTGTTTGTAGTTTCATCATATAATAATAATAATCTTTATTTTTATATAGCGCTAACATATTCCGCAGCGCTTTACAGTTTGCACACATTTTCATCACTGTCACTGGCTCACAATCTATATTCCCTATCAGTATGTCTTTGGAGGGTGGGAGGAAACCGGAGTGCCCGGAGGAAACCCACACAAACACGGGGAGAACATACAAACTCCTTGCAGATGTTGTCCTTGGTGAGACCCAGGACTCCAGCGCTGCAGCCTTGCAGCTAACCACTGAGCCACCGTGCTGCCCATCACACATCAATATACCCTATTTCAATAAAACACAAATTCAACAACAGTCTCCCTTATTGGACCCCGGTATAGCGGCTTAGCTGATTGTTAAGCTACACGAATCCCGGTTCATTTAGTGAGGACATGACAGTGAAACAACGGCTCTCCAGCTAGTGAGAATACAGAGAGAAGAGCCTTCCATCTTGCAGGACCGCAGTGAACAACAGCTGTCCAGCTAGTGAAAACTCAGAGATAGAAGAGTCTTCCATCCTGCAGAGGCCAGTTACACAGCGCCATCCAGCTAGTTCAATTCAGGGAGAAGACAGTCCTTCATCCAGCTTGCAGGAACTAGTAAACCACAGAAATCCATCTAGTGAGATTCAAGCCACTGGCTACACAGAGACTAATACAGCTACAACAATATCTGTACAGCCAAGCATCCCTCCAAGACACCATGTCCCACAAATCACACAGGACAAAATCCACTACATCTGTCTCCTCAAAGACTGTATCCATCAGCAGCACGGTCGCCATTGCCCGCGCAAATGCTGAAGCCGCCAAAATGAGAGCAAGCTATGTTGAAGAGGAGATGCAACTTAAATTAGAGAAAGCACGTCTAGAAGATCAAGAGAGAAGGTCATGCATACAGTTACGCTTAGAAATAGATGAGCAAGAGAGAAAGATGCAGTTAGAGTAGGCACGTGTAGATGCCGCCTTAGAGAGCCTAGCAGTAAAAAGAGAAGCTGCTGCAGCACTAGCCGAGGAAGAATCACTAGAAGCCACACACAACCCTGAACTGAATAGCCGTAGCAGTGCGTCAAGTCTGAAGTTGCCACTGCAAGATTCACCACAACGCCCATGTCAGTATGTAAATGAACTTCCTGATCCAAACTATAATCAAGATCACGACACATCCAGTGAAACGAGTGAGAGTCATCATGAGGCTCAGCTCCGGGAAAACGAGGAGCAAATGTCTACCTTGCACCTCGCCAGGTAACCAACATGAATCACCTTGCTGACACACCACACGTCAGATTGAAGCAATATGACACCGGCTGGCGCCACCCTGAGGATACTAACAGGTATGAATGCACCTCACATCACTATCAGGGTGACCCATCACCAGTATACTCTGCTGACAACCGGTTCACATCAGAATTTGTGAAGCTCATATCACAATGTGATCTGGTTGCCAAGGGACTCATGAAATTCACTGACCATGCTGAAAGCTACAGAGCTTCGAAAGCTTCCTTCCAAAATCTCACTACTTTAGAGACTTGAAGCTACAACACAGGGAAGAGATAGACCTCCTAGTCAAATAACTGGGAGAAGAGTCAGTCAAACACGCAGTAAGGATCAGAGACATTAAAATAAACCACCCTCAAATCGGCCTTAAAGAGATCTGGAAGAGGCTAGATGAGTGTTACGGCTCTGCAGAGGTAATAGAGAGAGCCTTGTTCAAAAGAATCAATGACTTTCCTAAAATTTCTAACAAAGGTCTCCCAAAGCTTAGAGAGCTAGTTGACCTGCTAAAAGAGGTCCTAGTTGCCAAATGTCAAGGTGACCTACCAGGACTTGCATACCTTGACACAGAAAAAGGTGTTAACCCTATAGTCCAAAAGTTGCCCTACAATCTACAGGAGAGGTGGCTCACATGTGGTTCCACGTACAAATACAAACACAGTGTTTCATTTTCTCCCTTCTCCATTTTTGTAGATTTTATACATGAACAAGTAACAATCAGAAATGATCCCAGCTTTGACTTTGCAATGTCATATGCCACACCGTCACTGGCTGCAAATCCACGCAGAAAATCTGTGGCAGTGCACAAGACCTATGTTTCTTCTCCAAGTTCCAAATACAGGTCTGCTGGCTGCTTTCAATCAGCGACAAAGGTACAAGAACCTGACAGGCAGTGCCCGCTCCATCAGAAGCCTCATCCTCTCCAGAAATGCAGAGCCTTCAGAGGAAAATCTAAGCCGGATCGCAGAAGCTTCCTGAAAGAGAATGGTATCTGCTACAAGTGCTGCTCATCCACCACTCATCTTGCCAAGGATTGTAAGGTCAGTGTAAAATGCACAGAATGTGGCACCACAGATCATAACACTGCCCTACACCCTGGCCCAGCTCCATGGAGTGCACAAAAAACGCCAGCTGACAGTGAGCATGGCGGTGAGGAAAAGAGCACTGATGCAGCTATGCCAGAGATCACTTCACAATGTACTGAAGTCTGTAAAGGGAAAATAGACAGTAGGTCTTGTTCTAAAATGTGCCTCATCTGAGTGCATCCAAAGGGCCATAGAGACAAAGCTGTAAGACTGTATGCTATCTTGGATGATCAAAGTAATCGATCCCTGGCTAGATCAACATTCTTTGACCTATTCAACATCAAAGGACCAAGCACGCCTTACTCATTAAGGACATGTGCAGGTACTGTGACAACAGCAGGCAGGAAAGCTACTTCTTACAATCATCAAGTGTAATCAGATCCCAGACAGCAGATCTGAAATCCCTACAGTAGATGTGTAAGGGGTAAGGTTTCTCCTTGTGGAGAGTGACATACCAGCTCTGGCTTGTCAAAGTAAGGAGGCTTATTCGCCGTGCAATGCTCCTCTGGGAAATTTAATATGCAAATTGCCTCTTCAGAGAGAAAGAGGACTTTTATTCTAATAAGTGGCGCTGTAGAGTAAAAGTCCTCTTTCTCTCTGAAGAGGCAATTTCCATATTAAATACCCCAGATGTGGCAATCCATCACGCTCACTTAAAACGCATAGCACACCTTATACCAGAACTCAACCATCAGGCACAGATAATACTGCTGTTGGGAAGAGATATCCTACAGGTTCATAAAGTGAGAAGTCATATCAGTGGACTCCACAATGCTCCCTATGCCCAAAAACTAGACCTAGGATGGGTAATAATAGGAAACGTATGCTTGGGACACATGCACGCCCCATCTTCTGTGGCAAGTATGCTAATAAATACATTGGAGAAAGGACGCCCATCTCTTTTCCAACCTTGCAACAACGATTTCCATGTCAAGGAACCACCACACAACATCCAACTACCCTATCATTTAATAGACTTTACTCATGACAGCAGTGAGGTGACAGGAAGCTATGAGGATCAGTTAGGCTGCACAGTCTTCCAGAGAACTAAGCAAGACAACCAAGTAGCAATGTTGGTAAAGGATAAGCTGTTCTTAGAGGCTATGGACACGGGGCTCGTAAAAGATGAGACCAACAGCTGTGTCGCAGTTCTTCCCTTCAGAACCCACAGACCACGTCTACCAAACAACAGAAACCAGGCATTAAAACATTTCTCCTCTGTTAAACATAATCTGCAGAAGAAACCAGAGATGAAAGATCACTTTTTATCCTTCATGTCAAAGATATTTGAGAACTGCCATGCAGAACTAACTCCCACTCTCAAAGACTCTGAAGAATGCTGGTTCCTATCCATGTTTGGAGTATACCACCCTAAGAAACCGGGCCAGATTAGAGTGGTGTTTGACTCTAGTGCTAAGTTTGATGTCTCCCTGAATGATGTTCTACTGACAGGACCAGACCTCAATAACAAACTGCTGGGAGTACTTATGCGCTTCCGCAAGTATTCCATTGCTTTCATTGCTGACATCCAGCAAATGTTCCATTGTTTCCTTGTGAGAGAGACAGGAACTTCCTAAGATTATTCTGGTACAGAGACAATGATCCTACTAAAGAGGTCACAGAGTACCACATGAGAGTGCACATCTTCGGCAATAGTCCTTCTCCTGCAGTCTCCATTTATGGACTCAAAATGTTAGCCCAAGAAGGAGAAACAGAATATGGATCATATGTCAGACAATTCATAGAAAAAGACTTTTCTGTTGATGACTGTCTTCAAATGAGACTGCCATCAGTCGTCTCAAGAGAGCCCAAGAGATGCTTGCTTGCTCTAACCTCAGGCTTCACAAAATAGCCTCAAACAGCCAAGAACTCATGAAAGCATTCCCTTCACAAGACTTGTGTAATGGTCTCAGAGACCTGGACCTGGGGTCAGACCCCACACCAATGCTATGCAGCCTCAGGCTTCTCTGGAATCTACAGTCAGACACTTTCACCTTTCAGATCAGTCTGGAAGAAAAGCCATTCACAGGCAGAGGTGTCCTGTCTACCATCAACAGTCTGTATGATCCCCTGGGGTTTGCAGCTCCTGTTACTATACAAGGCAAAGCCATACTAAGAGACTTAACTAAGGAGACTTCTGACTGGGATGCACATCTGCCACCTGATAAGAGAATCCAGTGGGAAGTATGGAAGAGCTCTTTATCAGCCCTCTCCAACCTGAATGTACCAAGGCCATACACCCCTGTGTTGTCTACATAGCCAAAGACTGTATGTATTTGCAGATGCTGGTCAAAGCAATTGCTGCTGTTGCCTATCTCAAAACTGTGGACTCCAAATGTCAGAGCCACATTGGATTCGTTATGGGGAAGGCCAAAGTTGCTCCACAACCAGAGCACACCATACCAAGGTTAGAACTTTGTGCTACAGTCTTAGCCGTAGAGTTAGCAGAGTTCATCGCATCCGAGATGGATATCAACCTCACACAAGCCAAGTTCTACTCAGACAGCAAAGTAGTGCTGGGATACATCCACAATGAAACCAGGCGATTCTATGTTTATATCAACAACAGAGTGCTACGGATTAGGAGATCAGTTCATCCAAAACAGTGGCATTACATCCCCACGGACCAAAACCCTGCAGATCATGCAACTAGAGCAGATGACACAAGTCGACTAGAGAGCACAACATGACTCTCAGGACCAAAACTATTGTACACTGAGGAACTTTGCCCAGACACCTTCGAACTTGTGAGCGAGGACTCAGGTGCTGAAATCCGCCCTCAGGTGTCTACACTTCAATCAAAGACTCCAGCTACTTTCCTCAACCAGAAAACTGGACAATCCAGTGCTCCTCCAGGAGGATGCGACGCTAAGGACCTCTACAAGCACCAATGGAGACAGGTAAAAAGTCTTGCCAATACATTCTGGTACAGGTGGTGGAAACAGTATTTGTCTACTCTGCAGCCACAGACGAAGTGGCAATGTACCAGGCCTAATTTGAGGATTGGTGACCTCATCCTTGTGAAAGACTGTCAGGCCCATCGGAACCAGTGGCCACTTGCACTAGTGACTGCAACATTCCCGAGTAAAGATGGCAACGTCCCCAAAGTCAAACTTAGGATGGCCAAAGGGGATGAACTTGAGACATTCTCCAGACCAGTAACTGAGCTGGTCTTATTGCTGTCTGCGGAGAATAAGAATGGAGACATCCGTTTGATGCCAGACGGGGAGTGTTCTGTCTCCGACATAATTCACAACTTTTAACTGTCAATTTTGATAGCATACAATGATTTGCTGTATGTATAGAATGTACAGATTTCTATATAGTTCACTGTTTTCTGCATCTTTGGCTCCATCTATTTGACCAAAGTCATTACTGCATGATTATTATGCATTGTACTTCCTGGATTTTATTTCCCTCTCTTCACAATGCATTTTGGAAAGGTTTACAAAGCACCCTGGTAAGTTGCAAAGTATCATGGCTAAGTCCAGCCCCCATTTTTCCCTCCAGTTCTTCCATTTCTTCTCAAGCCTGCATTTTGTGAACATCTCATTTCTCTACTCCCCTTGCGTCAGCATCACTGGTAAGTAACATGCTCCCTGTATATAATCCCTATCTCATATTAGCCAGCTTAGTTAGCTCCCTTGGTCAGCTAGTAGTACAGATATGTATGTTATGTATATATGTATTCCTATAAACCCTGTACTGATTGTAATTTTATGTTTCTGTTTGTAGTTTCACCACATCAATATACCCTACTTTCAATAAAGCACAGATTCAACTACAGTCTCCCTTATTGGACCCCGGTATAGCGGTTTAGCTGCTTGTTAAGCTACATGAATCCCGGTTCATTTAGTGAGGACATGACACGTATTGCTTTGGGTTCTGGTGGAATGTTGTATGTAAGCCAAAAAAAATATTAAACACCTTTAAAACAGCATGTCTTTTTTATTACATTTTCTCTCATTTTAACCCCTTCACCCTGAAGCCTGTTTTCAACTTCCTGACCAGACCAATTTTTTCCATTCTAACAAACATCACTTTATGATGTAATAACTATGGAATGCTTTACCATACCCCAGTAATTCTAGGAATATTTTTGGTGACATGTTGTACTTCATATTAAATGATAAATTGAGGTCGATATGATTTTGTGTTTATCAAAAACCTGAGAAACAAATTTAAAATTCAGCAATTTTCAAACTGAAAATTTATGGCTATACCACACAAACTTGTTAATAAATAACATATACTATATGTCCACTTTAAATCAGCATCATTTCTGAAACATAATTGTTTTGTTGTTACGAAGTCAGAAGGGTTAAAAGTTTATCAGCAATTTCTCATTTTACCAACAAAATTTGCAAAGCCAATTTTTTAAGGGACCACATCACATATAACCCCTTTCTGACATCAGACGTACTATCCCGTCCATGGGACCCGGGCCCATATGCCCATGGACGGGATAGTACGTCTAGCGCGATCAGCGGCGCCCACGTGGTGAGCGCCGCTGATCGCGGCCGGGTGTCAGCTGATTATCACAGCTGACACCCAGCACAATGTGTCAGGGGCGGTCAAGGACAGCCCCCGACACATTAACCCCTTGCACACCACGATCAAACATGATCACGGTGTACCGGGGGTTAAAGGGAAGCATCGGCTGGGAGGGGGCTCCCTCTGTGCTTCCCTGAGCCCCCCACAGCAGCGCAATGTGCAGCGCTGCTGCTGGGGGCTCTTTCCCTGCAGGCCCCCGAATCCAAGATGGCGACGGGGCCTTCGGGGGCCTGCAGGGAGCTGGCTTCCTCAGTGCCTGCAAAGCGCAGGCACGAGGAAGCCAAGTGCAGTGCCTGTGACTGATCGCCGATCTGTCACAGTGATCTGTGATGTGACAGATCAGTGATCTGTCACAGGAGAGTGATGTCCCACCTGGGACTATGTAATAAAGTTAAAAAAAATAAAAAAAGTGTTAAAATAATTTAAAAAAAAAGCCAAATAAATTAGAAAAAAAAAATATTCCCCGAATAAATACATTTTTTGGTAATAAAAAAAAAAAAACAATAAAAGTACACATATTAGGTATCGCCGCATCGGTAACGACCCGCTCTATAAAACTGTCCCATTAGTTAACCCCTTTAGCAAACCCCTTAAAAAATAAAAATAAAAAACGAAGCAAAAAATAATGATTTATTATCATACCGCCAAAAAAAAAGTGCAATAACGCGCGATCAAAAAGACGCATATAAATATCCATGGTAACGCTGAAAACGTCATCTTGTCCCGCAAAAAACAAGCCACCATACAGCATCATCAGCGAAAAAATAAAAAAGTTATAGCTCGCAGAATAAAGCGATGCAAAATAATTATTTTTTATATAAAATAGTTTTCATTATATAAAACCGACAAAACATAAAAAAACGACCTAAATGAGGTATCGCTGTAACCGTACTGACCCGAAGAATAAAACCGCTTTATCAATTTTACCGCACGCGGAACGGTGTAAACGCACCTCCCAAAAGAAATTCATGAAACGCTGGTTTTTGTTCATTCTGGGTCTCAAAAATCGGAATAAAAAGCGATCAAAAAATGTCACTTGCCCGAAAATGGTACCAATAAAAACGTCAACTCGTCCCACAAAAAATAAGACCTCACATGACCCTGTGGGTCAAAATATGGAAAAATTATAACTCTCAATATGTGGTGATGCAAAAACTATTTTTACAATAAAAAGCGTCTTTTAGCGTGTGACAGCTGTCAAATATAAAAACCGTCATAAATAGTAAATCAAACACCCCGTTATCACCCCCTTAGTTAGGGAAAAATAATAAAACTAAAAGAAAATGTATTTATTTCCATTTTCCCATTAGGGCTAGGGCTAGGGTTAGGGTTAGGGTTAGGGCTAGGGCTAGGGTTAGGGCTAGAGTTAGGGTTAGGGCTAGGGTTAGGGCTAGGGTTAGGGCTGAGATTAGGGTTAGGGATGTGCTGGGGTTCGGGTTGAAGTTAGATTTGGGGGTTTCCACTGTTTGGGCACATCAGGTGCTCTCCAAATGCAACATAGCGTCTGATCTCAATTCCAGCCAATTCTGAGTTGAAAAAGTCAAATGGTGCTCCTTCCCTTCCAAGCTCTGCCATGCGCCAAAACACTGTTTTACCCCCACATGTAGGGTATCAGCCTACTTAGGACAAATTGCAAAACAACTTTTGGGGTCCAATTTCTCCTGTGACCCTTAGGAAAATAAAAAATTGGGGGCAAAAATATCATTTTTGTGGAAAAAAATTATTTTTTTATTTTCACGTCCGTGCGTTATAAACTTCTGTGAAGCACTTGGGGGTTCAAAGTGCTCACCACACATCTAGATAAGTTCCTTAGGCGGTCTAGTTTCCAAAATGGGGTCATCTGTGGGGGGTTTCCACTGTTTAGGTACATTAGGGGCTCTCCAAAGGCAACATGACACCCGCAGACCATTCCATCAAAGTCTGCATTCCAAAACGTCACTACTTCCCTTCCGAGCCCCGACGTGTGTCCATACAATAGTTTTCTCCCACATATGGGGTGTCAGCGTACTCAGGACAAATTGGACAACAACTTTTGGGGTTCAATTTCTCCTGTTACCCTTGGGAAAATAAAAAAATTGGGGACTAATTGATAATGTTTGTGGAAAAAATACAATTTTTTTATTTTCATGCCAAGGCATTATAAACTTCTGTGAAGCCCTTGGGGCTTCAAAGTGCTCACCACACATCTAGATAAGTTCCTTAGGGGTCTAGTTTCCAAAATGGGGTCATTTGTGGGGGGTTTCCACTGTTTAGGTACATTAGGGGCTCTCCAAAGGCAACATGACACACGCAGACCATTCCCTCAAAGTCTGCATTCCAAAACATCACTACTTCCCTTCCGAGCCCCGACATGTGTCCATACAGTAGTTTTCTCCCACATATGGGGTGTCAGCGTACTCAGGACAAATTGGACAACAACTTTTGGGGTTCAATTTCTCCTGTTAACCTTGGGAAAATAAAAAATTGGGGACTAATTGATCATGTTTGTGGAAAAAATACGATTTTTTTATTTTCACGCCCGGGCATTATAAACTTCTGTGAAGCCCTTGGGGGTTCAAAGTGCTCACCACATATCTAGATAAGTTCCTTAGGGGGTCTAGTTTCCAAAATGGGGTCATTTGTGGGGGGTTTCCACTATTTAGGTACATTAGGGGCTCTCCAAAGGCAACATGACACCCGCAGACCATTCCATCAAAGTCTGCATTCCAAAACGTCACTACTTCCCTTCCGAGCCCCGACGTGTGTCCATACAATAGTTTTCTCCCACATATGGGGTGTCAGCGTACTCAGAATAAATTGGACAACAACTTTTGGGGTTCAATTTCTCCTGTTACCCTTGGGAAAATAAAAAAATTGGGGACTAATTGATAATGTTTGTGGAAAAAATACAATTTTTTTATTTTCATGCCCGGGCATTATAAACTTCTGTGAAGCCCTTGGGGGTTCAAAGTGCTCACCACACATCTAGATAAGTTCCTTAGGGGTCTAGTTTCCAAAATGGGGTCACTTGTGGGGAGTTTCAATAGTTTAGGCACATCAGAGGCTCTCCAAACGCACATGACACCCACAGACCATTCCATCAAAGTCTGCATTCCAAAATGTCACTACTTCCCTTCCGAGCTCCGACGTGTGCCCATACAGTAGTTTTCTCCCACATATGGGGTATCACCATACTCAGGACAAATTGGACAACAAAATTTGGGGTCCAATTTCTCCTGGTACCCTTGGGAAAATAAAAAAAATGGTGACTAAAAGATCATGTTTGTGGAAAAAATACGAATTTTTTATTTTCACGCCCGGGCGTTAAAAACTTCTGTGAAGCACTGGGGGGTTCAAAGTGCTCACCACACACCTAGATAAGTTCCTTGGGGGGTCTAGTTTCCAAAATGGGGTCATTTGTGGGGGGTTTCCACTGTTTAGGTACATTAGGGGCTCTCCAAAGGCAACATGACACCTGCAGACATTCCATCAAAGTCTGCATTCCAAAACATCACTACTTCCCTTCCGAGCCCCGACGTGTGTCCATACAATAGTTTTCTCCCACATATGGGGTGTTAGCGTACTCAGGACAAATTGGACAACAACTTTTGGGGTTCAATTGCTCCTGTTACCCTTGGGAAAATAAAAAAATTGGGACTAATTGATAATGTTTGTGAAAAAAATACAATTTTTTTATTTTCATGCCCGGGCATTATAAACTTCTGTGAAGCCCTTGGGGGTTCAAAGTGCTCACCACACATCTAGATAAGTTCCTTAGGGGTCTAGTTTCCAAAATGGGGTCACTCGTGGGGAGTTTCAATAGTTTAGGCACATCAGAGGCTCTCCAAACGCACATGACACCCGCAGACCATTCCATCAAAGTCTGCATTCCAAAATGTCACTACTTCCCTTCCGAGCCCCGATGTGTGCCCATACAGTAGTTTTCTCCCACATATGGGGTATCAGCGTACTCAGGACAAATTGGACAACAACATTTGGGGTCCAATTTCTCCTTGTACCCTTGGGAAAATAAAAAAAATGGTGACTAAAAGATCATGTTTGTGGAAAAAATACAAATTTTTTATTTTCACGCCCGGGCGTTAAAAACTTCTGTGAAGCACTGGGGGGTTCAAAGTGCTCACCACACACCTAGATAAGTTCCTTGGGGGGTCTAGTTTCCAAAATGGTGTCATTTGTGGGGAGTTTCCACTGTTTTGGTACATCAGGGGTTTTCCAATCGCGACATGGTGTCCGATCTCAATTCCAGCCAAAAACGTCAAATGGCGCTGCATCCTTTCCGAGCTCTGCCATGCGCCCAAATAGTGGTTTACCCCCACATGTGGGGTATCAGCATACTCAGGACAAATTGCACAATAAATTTTAGGGTCCTGTTACCCTTGGGAAAATAAAAATTGGGGTGAAAAGATAATTTTTGTGGAAAAAATATGATTTTTTAATTGTACGGCTGGATGTTATAAACTTCTGTGAAGCCCTTGGGGGTTCAAAGTTCTCACCACACATCTAGATAAGTTCCTTGGGGGGTCTAGTTTCCAAAATGGTGTCATTTGTGGGGGGTTTCCACTGTTTTGGTTCATCAGGGGTTTTCCAATCGCGACATGGTGTCCGATCTCAATTCCAGCCAAAAACGTGAAATGGCGCTGCTTCCCTTTCAAGCTCTGCCATGCACCCAAATAGTGGTTTACCCCCACATGTGGGGTATCAGCGTACTCAGGACAAATTGCACAATAAATTTTAGGGTCCTGTTACCCTTGGGAAAATAAAAATTGGGGTGAAAAGATCATTTTTGTGGAAAAAATATGATTTTTTAATTGTACCGCTGTACGTTATAAACTTCTGTGATGCCCTTGTTGGTTCAAAGTTCTCACCACATATCTAGATAAGTTCCTTAGGGGGTTTAGTTTCCAAAATGGTGTCATTTGTGGGGGGTTTCCACTGTTTTGATACATCAGGGGTTTTCCAATCGCGACATGGTGTCCGATCTCAATTCCAGCCCAAAACGTCAAATGGCGCTGCTTCCCTTCCGAGCTCTGCCATGCGCCCAAATAGTGGTTTACCCCCATATGTGGGGTATCAGCGTACTCAGGACAAATTGCACAATAACTTTTAGGGTCCTGTTACCCTTGGAAAATAAGAGTTGAGGGTGAAAAGATCATTTTTGTGGAAAAAATATGGTTTTTTAATTGTACCGCTGTACGTTATAAACGTCTGTGAAGCCCTTGTGGGTTCAAAGTTCTCACCACATATCTAGATAAGCTCCTTGGGGGGTCTAGTTTTCAAAATGGGCTCACTTGTGGGGGGTTTCCACTGTTTAGGTACATCAGGGGCTCTCCAAACGTGACATGGAGTCCGATCTGAATTCCAGCCAATTTTGCATTGAAAAAGTCAAACGGCGTTCCTTCCATTCTGAGCTCTGCCATGCGCCGAAACAGTAATTCCCCCCACATATCAGGTATCAGCGTACTCAGGACAAATTGCACAATGACTTTTGCAGTCCAATTTCTCCTGTTACCCTTGGTAAAATAAAAAAAAATGAACCTGAAGTATTTTTTTGTGAAAAAAAGTTAGATGTTCATTTTTTTTAAATATTCAAAAAAATTCCTGTGACGCACCTAAAGGGTTAATAAACTTCTTGAATATGGTTTTGAGCACCTTAAGGGGTGCAGTTTTTAGAATGGTGTCACTTTTGGGTATTTTCTATCATATAGCCCCCTCAAAGTGGCTTCCAATGTGATGTGGTCTGCAAAAATAAAATGATGTTGCAAAAATGAGAAATCACTGGTCAATTTTTAACCCTTATAACTTCCTAACAAAAAAAAATTTTGGTTCCAAAATTGTGCTGATGTAAAGTAAACATGTGGGAAATGTTAGTTATCAAGTTTTTTTGTGTGCTGTATCTCTGTGATTTAAGGGCATAAAAATTCAAAGTTGGAAAATTGCGAAATTTTCAAAATTTTCGCCAAATTTCCATTTTTTTCACAAATAAACGCAAGTTATTTGAATGAAATTTTACCACTATCATGAAGTACAATATGTCATGAGAAAACATTGTCAGAATCACCGGGATCCATGGAAGCGTTCCAGAGTTATGACCTCATAAAGGGACAGTTGTCAGAATTGTAAAAATTGGCCCGGTCATGAACGTGCAAACCACCCTTGGGGGTGAAGGGGTTAAAGTGACTTTGAGGAGCCTATGTGACATAAAATGCCCAAAATTGACACAATTTTAAAAATAGCTTAACGCAAAGTGCTCATAACTAGATATGAGCGAGCCCGAACTGGAAGTTCATTTCACAGTTCAGGAGTTTGGGAAGGAGAGAGAGTGAGAAAGAGATTTTCCAGCTCCAAACCTCAGGTTCCCATTGATTTCTATGGGTTTCGGATAAAGTTCTGGTACCCAAACTGAACTTTGGACTAAAGTTTGGTTAAACCCGATAAACCTAAACTTCCACAGGTTGACTAATCTCTACTCAAAACCACATTCAAGAAGTTTATTAATTCTTTAAGTGCTTCACAGGAATTAAATCAATGTTGAAAGAAAAAATGAAAATTAAGATTTTTTCCCACAAAAAAATTTGCTTTAGCCATAATTTTTCATTTCAGAAGAATAACCAGAGAAAATGGACCATGCAGTTTGTTGTGTAACTTCTCCTGATTATGCTGACATCCCATATATGGTGGAGAACTATTGTTTGGGTTCTGAAAGGAAGAATCACCTTTTGACAGCTGGAGAGCAGATTTGGCTGGAATAGATAGCAGATGCCATGTCGATGCCCTGATGTGCCTAAACAGTGGAAAGCTCCCATAAATGACCTCACTTTGGAAGCTACAGTCCTCAAGGAATTTAAGATTTCCAAAAAATGCTGGTTTTGCACCAAATTTTTAATTTTAACAAAGGTATCAAGAGAAAATTGATCACCCTCTTTGTTTTGTGATTTCTGCTTAGTAATCTGATGTTGTGAAAAACTATTGCTTGGGCACACAGCAGGGCTCTGAAGGGAAGAAACACTATTTGACTTTTGGAGAGCAAAATTTGCTGGAAAATATAGCAGACATCAGGCCTCTGATGTGCCTAAACAGTGTAAACCTTCCACCAGTAACCCCAGTTTGTAAACTACACCCCGCAAGGCTTTTATCTAAAGGTGTTGTAGGGATTCAACTCACTCAGGAGCAATGGGAGACAATCAGGAGGCATGTTCCTTTAAAAGTTCATAGGGTTTATTGCTCCATAACCCATAAACCAGCACATAACATAAGGAATAGCCTTTAGCTCAGGCGAAAGTAAGTATAAGTGTCCATTGTTTCAGGCTCAGTCCTGGAGCCTCAGCAAACACAGGAGGCTTATCCCTCCTCACATACAGCCAATACACATAGGCCTCACGGGGTCAGCAGCCCCAGCACGTGGTCTTCAGGAAGGTAGCACACCTTTCTCCACTTAGGCCAACCGGGACCTTCGACATGGCCCAATCAGATCCATGCGCTCTCTTTCATGTGACCAGACCTCAGGTACCTTATATGGTCCATAACCACACCCACAGGTGATCACATGGCTGTGACCTCACTAAAGGTCCTTTTACACACAGCCACACGTATACTTTATTATGACACTCTAAAACACAACCCTGGGTGGGTTTGTAGGTAACCAGGTCCGCCCATCTCTCTAGTTACCTGAAGACTTCTCCCTTACACATTGAAGCAAGACCTCAGCAATATCATTGCTGAACAACACATAAGTCTCCATCCCAAAGCCACCCACTTTGGGATACATAACGGCCATTCCGTATTCTGCCATTCTTCCTTTCTCCTGGGACATCCACACAGCGCCCCTAGCGGACTCAGTGCTTACTACACCACAGTGTGCCGAGCATTTTGAACCCACAGGTGCTTCACAGAATTTCATAATGTTAAACAATGAAAATGAAAGTTAAGATTTTTTCCCCAAAAATGCTGCTTTAATTCCAAATTTTTCAATTTCATAAAGGTAACAGGGAAAAACGGATCACCCAATTTGTTTTCCAATTTCTTATGAGAACAGTGATACCAAATTTGTGGTGGAAAACTACTGCTTCAGCACACAGCAGAGCTTGGAAGGAAGAAGACAACATTTAACTTGCATTTGCTCAGCCTCTGATGTACCTAAACAGTGGAAATCCCCAACAAATGACCTCTTTTTGGAAGCTACACCCCTAACGGAATGCATCTAAAAGTGTGGTGAGTAGGGATGAGCAAACCAGAACTGTAAAGCTTGGGGTCTATACTGGACACCTGGGGTCTGGTACCGAACCCGAACACTGACTTTTATTGCGAACCTGTCAGCAAGATTTTGCTCAGTAAACTACTGACACTGTCAGATTGGCACCATTATCCTGATTAAAATGTGACTATTGTTTAATATTTATTTATAGTTTTCAGTTAATGAGATTCTCATGCTCTTTGGCAGGCCTGTAGACAGGTCTTTATGTGGTGCTCTGCTTACATATTCATCTGTATGGGCTTATGACAGGTAACTGATTCTTCAGTGACTTGCCTCCTATTTTACATACTGCATATCATATTGTGTGGTTACAAAAAAAAAGTCCAGGTGCCGGTGGTGCCTGGACTGTAGCTTGAAACAATAGCTAATATGCATATGTATTTACGATTTAGCCACGTAGTATTGTGGGGAGAAAAAAAATTTTCATCAAAAGGGTGGCGGTGGCAGCGCCTGTGCTGTAGCATCATACAATGGCTAATATGCATATATGCATTTATGATTTAGTCATATAGTATTGTAGGGACACTAAATTATCTTCATCAAAATGGCACTGATGGCAGCGCCTGCTCAGTAACATAAATTTCATTCTGATGGATGCTCCTGAGCAAGTGGCGCTGCCTGTGACCTTTTGCTCAAAAGAGAAATTTGGATCCATCAAGATGGTGCCAGTGGCACCTGTGCAGTAGCATCTATCAAGGAAAGATGCTACTGCACAAGTGGTGCTGCTATTTTGATGGAGCCATTTTTTTTCTCTAGCAAAATGGCACCATTACCAACTCCGGCACTGTAGTATCTATCGTGTTCTGATAGATGCCATTGCACAGGTGCCACCGGTCCCATCTTCATGGAGCCAATTTTTTTCTCCAGCAAAATGGCGTCAACGCCATTTTGATAAAGATATATTTTTTTCTCCCCACAATACTATATGACTAAATCATTAATACATATGCATATTACCCAAAGTATCATGCTACAGTGCAGGCGCCACCGGCACCACAGAACCATTGGGCAGCACGGTGGCTCAGTGGTTAGCGCTGCAGCCTTGCAGCGCTGGGGTCCTGGGTTCCAATCCCACCAAGGACAACATCTGCAAGGAGTTTGTATGTTCTCCCCGTGTTTGCGTGGGTTTCCTCCAGGCACTCCGGTTTCCTCCCACACTCCAAAGACATACTGATAGGGAATTTAGATTGTGAGCCCCATCGGGGACAGTGATGAAAATGTGTGCAAACTGTAAAGCGCTGCGGAATATGTTAGCGCTATATAAAGATTATTATTATTTCGATGACTGTTAATTTTTTTTGTAAGCACTTAATATGATATGCAGTATATAAAATAGGGGGCAGGTCACTGAGTGATCAGTGCAAAACAGAAGCCGCGGAGACACCATCACATGTTTCTCAACGTAAGCAATGACCAGCCAGGTCTTTGTCCGGGAAGGAACAACCACGGGAAGGGCAGTCTCCAATGAAGGAAACCACCTATGCCAAAACATGGTATCCATCCACATACAGCTGTTTCGGGGTATTGCCCCTCATCAGTGTGGAGTAGGAAACTGGCTGGTAGGAGCAATGCCTAATAAAAAGACTATGAAAAGGAGGATGAATGAACTCATGGAGATCAACATCCGACACTGCGGAGACACCATCACGTGTTTCTCAACGCAGTGATTCTAGAGCACTGCCCCCATCCCTTATGGGAAATATGTAAAACATGCAAAACAGAAGCCGCGGAGACACCATTACATGTTTCTCAACGCAAGCAATGGATGGGGGCAGTGCTCTAGAATCACTGCGTTGAGAAACACGTGATGGTGTCTCCGCAGTGTCGGATGTTGATCTCCATGAGTTCATTCATCCTCCTTTTCATAGTCTTTTTACTAGGCATTGCTCCTACCTGACCCACCTCTATGTATCACAGGATGCTGAAACTGCACATGAGTAATGATACAAGGCTCTACAAGCTATGTGTCAATTTTCAACTCAGAACTGATAACGGTCTTGAATTTACAGGTGATGAAGTGGTGTTAGGTATGATAATGAACCCAGTGGAATACAGAGCTCTCATCAAGTTACTTTACTTGAAAGGCCACACATCAAAGGAGACGTTCGATGAGATGAAAAAGGTTTATGGTGATAATTCCCCATCATATGATGTAGTCAAGAACTGGCATTGTTAATACAAATGTGGTCATACTTCAATGCAAACAGCTCCAATTCCAGGGCAACCCCTCTCTGCTATAGATTAAAACACCATCCAGCAAGTGGAGGTCACCATTTTGGAAAATCACCACATAACCATTTGCTACCTAGCCCTAAATGTCAAGATTAGTATTTGGTCCATGGAAAAAAACCATCCAAGACCTTCTTCACATGTATAAGTTATCCGCTTGCTGGGTTCCACAGGTGCTCACACTTTTCCAGAAGCAGGAATGAGTCAAATGCTCTCAGGCTCTATTGAGATGTGCCATGGAAACCAGGAGGACTTTTTCAACAGACTGAGCACACAGGATGAAAGCTGGGTCCATCACTATGATCCTGAGACTAAATTCCAGTCAATGCAATGGAAGCATCATAACTCACTACCTCCAAGGGAAACAAATCCCCAACACTCAGCGGGCAACGTCATGCTCACAGTATTTTGGGGCCAGTACTGAGTAGTACTGATGGATTTCCTAGCAAAGGGTACCATGATCCCTAGGGCATACTATGCTTTACTGCTGCGGAAATTGCAAGAGACCATCAAAGCCAAGAGATGTGGCATGCTCACCAAAGGTGTCTGCCTTCTGTAAGACAATGCACCAGTTCACAACTCACATGTTGCCCAAATGGAAGCATGCTCTTGTGGCTTTAAAATTCTACCCCATCCCCCTTATTCACCCAATCTCGCACCATCGGACTTCCACCTCTTTCCAGAAAAGTTATTTTTGAAGGGCAAGCATTTTCCAAACAATGAGACTCTGATTTCCAAAGCCACAACATGGCTTTTGGAGCACCCTTTCGACTTCTACAAGTGAGGTGTTTACAGTTTCTTAAATAGACGGGAGAAGTGTGTGTCAATAGGTGACACCTATGTATAGAAGGACTAATAACTGTGCCAAGTTTCATTGCTCTCAGTCCACAGGAAATGAGTCAGGGGAAATCTTTAATGAACTCCCCTTGTAGGTGGGGGCAGCCCATGACCTGGCCTGTATAAATGCTGGATCACTATTGCCATCACCATTCTGCTCTAATTAGTGTAGGGACAGGACACAGCTGGAGTGAGGGACAGTGTTAGGTTGCAAAGTCAGTAAAAAATCCGCTGTGTGTACTCTACAGACATATCCGTGGGAGTACTATGTCAAAAATCCACTGTGTGTACCCTGCATCCAAATCTGTGGGAGTACTGTGCCAAAAATCCTCTGTGTGTACTCTGCACCCATGCCTGTGAGAGTACTGTACATTTAAGCCTCTGTGTGTACTCTGCACTTTTCATGTTGGAGTACTGTGCCTTTCAACCTCAGTGTGTACTCTGCTACCCCGCTTGTGGGAGTACTCTTCCAAAAAGCCTCTGTGTTCTTTGCATCTGTGTCTGTACAAGTAGTGTGCCTTCATTTTTTTTACTCTGCAGCTGTCTATTTGTGAGTAGTGTGTCTTAAAAAATTCTAGTAATTATTTTCTTTTATCATTAAGTCTATACGACTAGTGTTTCCAAAAAAAATGTTTCTACTCTGCAGTCATCTTTTTCTGAGCCAAATGTGCCAAAATAGACTTTGAGAGTATTGTGCCAAAAAGCCTGTTTCTACATTACTAAAAAACCTCTGCGAGTACTATGCCAAAAAGTCTTTGTTTGTACTGTAGCAAAAAGTCTCTGGGAGTACTTTGCCAAAATGTCTCTGTTTGCACTGTAACAAAAAGCCTCTGGGAATTCTGTGCCAGAAAGCCTTTGTTTCTACTTTGCCAAAAAGCCCCTGGGAATACTGTGCCAAAAAACCTTTGTGTGTACTGTGAAAAATGCCTTTGTTTGTACTTTACTAAAATGCCTCTGTGTGTACTGTGACAAAAGACTTTGTTTCTATTTTTAGCAACAAGCCTCTGTGAGCACTGTGCCCAAACGCCTCTATTTGTACTGTACAAAAAGCCTCTGGAAATACTGTGCCAAGATGCTTCTGTTTGTACTGTACTAAAAACCTCTGGGAGTACTGTGCCAATAAGCCTCTGTGTGTACTGTCAAAAATCTCTGCTTCTACTTTACCACGAATTGTGTTGCTCAAAAAGAGTTATACTCTGCAGACTTGTCTGGGGGAGTACTGTGCATGAAAACACATTTTTCTAATCTGCAACCATGTCTGCTGGAATACTGTGCCAAGAAACATATGTGTATACTCTCCAATGTCTCTGTGGGAGTACTCTGAAAGAAACCTGTGTTTGGGTACTCTGCAAAGCAGCCTGTCAGCATTCTCTGTTGACAAGTGAAAGCGACTGTCTGTTATTACCCACTCCTGGCTGCACTAAACACCCACTCAGACAAGATGCTAGTGGTAGGGAAGCACAACACCTCCAAGGCATAGAGAGACAGCTTATTCAAGGTGTCCAGCATTGAGACCCAATAGTTGAAGGTTGCAGAGGAAAAAGGGAGTATGCTGCTTTGGTCAGCCAGATATTGCATGACCATCTTTTATAAACTTTTCCCTCCTTGTCAAAAATACCTAGTCATCAGGCCCTGGAATCTTGGATGGTGTCATAAGCCAGTCCTTTGCCAGTGTACCTCTGGTTCTGTTGTGTGTCTCTTCACCTCCCATCCTTGGTTGCTAGCTTTTTCTGATTGAATTTTTTCCAACATATTTTCCACAATGGCTTTCTGGTATAGCAACATTTTAGAATACATCTCCACTTCGGTAAGAAGAGATGCAAAGTTCTACTTGCAGAGTGGGTCTAGAAGGATGAACAACCTGTTAGGATTGCGGATGGCACTAAATATAAAATATGAGAATGTGCGATCACCACCCACGGTCCACCGTGCAGAGATGATAAACTGCTGCTCGGTAATGGTGGTGTACTAACTGAACACCGGCGGGTTAACCACTGACTCGGTGTGTACAGGAGCGAACTCTGTTACTTCACAGAGCCGCTGGAACAGATGCTGGAGTCTGTTAACTTCACAGAACTCGGCGGGTGGAGCGCTACTAAACGGTCACAGGACTCTGCCCCAGAGGCAAGAGATAGAGTCCCCCTAGACCACCAGCGCTCAGCGCCGCAGCTGCGGTGCCAGCAAGAAAGCAATATAAAAGTAGCGCGCAAAAGTGCATGTCACCACTCAGGCATATGCCACTAATTCCCCAGGGTTGGGCTAACCAGCGCACAACTTGCACACGGCGCTGCACTGGTGGGTGCTGTGAATTGGCGTGCTACGGTGGTGCCATGTACAGGATGACACCACCGTGCGCTAGTGTGTGCTGACACTTAGGAGCACGGTGGCGAGAGCATAGCCACCCGTTGGCGCTGACTCCAACTCTAAACCCTATAACAAGCACAGCCAGAGGGAGGGAGTCATAAAGAGTCAGTCACCTGTCTCATGCATCCATCATCACACATTCACTGACACTATGAGTCTATATTAGAGCATGGCCGAGCGGTCATGCAAGTCTTTTATAGTGGCAACCTTCCGGGACCTTCCCCGTGGTCCAATCGGAACAGGCACGGGGCCTGAGCATGTGACCCCTGAACAAAAATGAGAGGTTGAGCCACAGACATGCTCAGTGGAGCGAAAGAGGGACTTAGTCCCAGGAGCTGCTCACCGCTGGCTAGTGCAAGCTGCTATAGCTGAATCAGGGATGGCAGCAGCAACCAACCCGACAGCACTAGCCTGAGCAAGGTGCCAGGATTGACGCCTTTGCTGAGCAGTCTCCTCTGCAGCTGGGATTGAATGGGAGACTGCAGAAGGCAAGGCTCGGGATTCCTCCTGTGCAGAGGGGGAAACTCAATGACTATCACAACCAACACTCTTTTGGCCAAGAAAAATATAAGACAGGAAAGGCCATGGTACATAAAGTCTGCCAAATGTACCAAGCTCCCTGCAGCCAACATTTCCCTGTCTCCACCATGATGACTTTCCATCTCCTCCTCTTCCTCCTCACTCCTCTACTCAGCCCAATCACGTAGGATAGACGGGATGAAGGTTGTGTGGGTGCTAGCTTCAGTTGCGCTAGCCTACAGCTCCTGCTCCTCCTCTTTTTCAGCTTCCACCTCCACATTGCTACCCAATCCACACTGAGTAGATGAGATGAGGCAGAGATGGGTAGTATCTCCCTGTCTCATGTGTTCCTCCATCTCTATCTGGCCCACATGCATATCTTCATATTTAATTCTGAGCAGTGACTATTAAAGTATGCACAGAAGCGGGATATTTGCACTGAAGATGGCATCATCGCCTGTCACCTGTCATGATCTCAATGCGGGTTTGACTCTCACACGGTCAGTTATAAAGTCAGGAACACCGCACTGTACTTGCTCACTGAGCCAGTGCTCGTGTCCTGAGTGTCAGGATCCTGTCAGCACCGGCGTGCAGCCTCCGCTGAGCAGGGACTCACCCGCACTGTAGGGGTACCGGGGTCAGGTACAGCCAGAAAGTATCGATGCACAGGACCTGTGGATGCTGAAGTTTAGCAAGCAGACACGGGACCTACGGTCATGTGACTGCAAGGGGGCGGTGCTTAGCGTCCTGCTTAGTGACATGGAAAGACACTATACAGAATTACTCAGAATCAGGCAAAACGGGGTTCATACACAGAGATAGCCGTAACGTACCAAGGATGAGACAGAGCGGATAGTCAGGGCCAAGCAGCAGTCAAAACCAAACAGACATAGAAGGTACCAAGCAGAATCCAAAGCAATATCCAGAGAACAGACCGAGTCATACACAGATTATCAAGCAACCAGAACACAGCAAAAACACACTCAGGGGTCACCACACTATGCCAAGGGCAAGAGTATAACTGACAGGGATGGGAGCGTCCTGAGGCTATAAGAAGCCTCTCCCAGAACCAGGGAGAGGCCACAATCATAGCCCCAGGTGTGCAGGTAAGCCTGCACCGGGATCACAACCTTTAACCCCAGAAATGCCAGTCATCAGCACTGGTTCCAGACATTAACCCCACGTGTGCGAGTCAAACCCGCACTGAGATCATGACATCACCATCTTTGTGGAGTCCTCAAAGTTTTTGAAAACTGCACAAATGTCAGATATCCATGCTTACTCTTCAGTTATTATGTGCATAGGCTGATCAGAATACTGATGGTTATGTTGCAGTTGGTACTTAACAAGTGGCCTCTCCTGTTCACAAAGCCTTGCCAGCATGTTCAGTGTGGCGTTCCAGTGTGAGGGTATGTCGCACACCAGTCGGTGCGCTAACACTTGCATGTGCTGTTTCAGCAGCTCAAGAGCCGTGGAAGCTGTATCTCACTTTCAGAAATGGACTTTGATGCAGCATACCTTGACCAGAATCTCTGGCAAATCTGAGTAGGTTTTAAGAAACTGCTGAACTACCAAGTTGATAAAGTGTGCAAAGTGTGTATGTGTGTGAGCTTGTCAAGCTTCACAGCCACCACCAAGTTAGAATCCGTTACCACACACAGTCATACTTGGTTGAAGGTTCAGCAACAAAAAACCCAGATCTGTCTGGTCTGTTATACTTTTAAGTAATTCTACCGTGATGTGCAGTTTGTCTCCTAGACAAATCAGCTTCAGCAGAGAATGTTGTCGCTTCACTGTGGCAGTGCTGCAGAGCTTCCAGCTTTCCGATGATATGAATGATGTGCTCTGAGACAACACAATGGAAATGGAGGATGAGGACAAGAAGGAGGGGGTGCAGGAACTGAAGTATGAGGTGGAGGGAACCCTGATAGAAGTAGTGCAATCCTCGACCTTGGGAGCACATGTGCCGTGCAAGGGTAGGACTCGGCCCAGGCCCCCAAAAATGTTCACCCACTGTGCCATCTGTAAAATGTAGCCAAGTTTCCATGACAACATGATATCAGGCTGGCTGCTGTAATAAAGAATCCATAGGACGAAGAGGAGTCAAATGTTTCTTATTTGCACAAAGAATTTCATCGCTGGACTAGTGTTTTTAATCAAGTGGAAAAAACAATTGCAAATTACATATTCAAAAGCAGGGCGTTTAAAAAGGCTGGATGTGTGACTGAAACTTATGAAAACATCCACAAGAAAAATCTTTACCCAAAAGGAAGAATAGGAGGAGTGAGGGTAGTGGGAGAAGAGGACATTGAGAATTTGTGAAATGTAGCGTTCTTTGCCCTAAGTACTTGTCCACGTGACTGTCATTAAGTTCACAATCTCATTAGCCGCATTGATTATGGCAAAGGTAATGTTCCTGCACAAATACTGGTACAAGGCCTGGACTCCACACCAGGAGAAAAAGTGGCAGCTGGGGAACAAGTACCAAGGTACGGCTGCCGCCATGAGTTGGTGAATATCCTCTGTGTCAATAAACTGAAAATCATATATTTCAACAGCAAGCAGCACCTGGTAATGTATCTGTTTAGCCTTTGGGCTTGTGGGTTGAAGGCTGAAAACGTTCTCTTTCGTTCCAAGGTCTGGGGTAGGGACAGCCGCACTCTGTGCTGGGACAAGGATTTGGAAGTGCTTGATGATGAAAAGTCAGAATGTGCAAAGATAGGTGTAGGGTGGGAGGCATCTGTGCCACTGTTATGCCAGTGTTATGAAGAGGAAGTGGTGTCATTCGATGGCACCAATTGTGGACCGAGGCATTCAAACCACTGAGTCGGGTGCTTACATGACATGTGCCTGATCATGCTGTTTGTGGTTAGGTTCTTATTGGTCAGCTCCTGCTGATCTTGGCATGGCACAAGTTGCAAATGACCATTGTTTTTGTCTCAGAACTCTCTTTAAAAAAGTCCCAGACTGGTGAACACCTAACTCTTTGATGTAGAAATTCAGGAATGTCTATGCTCTGCAAAACAGTTGCACACCTTGTCCCTCTGGTCACACCAGTGCCTCTTCCTGCCTTTGTTTGTGTTGCTGATCCCTTCTTCTCATCACTGCTGGCCTCTCTCTGTATGCCACATTCTCAGGTTTGGTCAGTGACTTCGTAGTCCACCACCATGTCTTCCACTGCTGCACCTTACTCCTCCTGACTTGGTGACTTAACAACAGTCTGACTTATTGGCAACTCTGTCTCATCATCATCTTCTTCCTTAGACAAAATTTGCAGTTCCCCACTATTATCTTCTTGTGGCCATGGATGCTCTAAGTTTTGTGCATCGCTAAATAACATCTCCTGTCCCTCTTTGAATATGTAGGGTGACAGGCCACAATCAAGAAATGATTATTGAAAGAGCTCCTTGGAGTTTCCTAGTGTGGGATCACTAGTCTCCTAGGACTTAACATGGTTGGAGGAAGCAGGATCAAGGTGAGAATGAAATGATCCAGACTGTTGAATTTTGAGACTAGACCGCGTGGAAGATTTGGTGGTGCTTCCAAGCAATCTAGAAGCTTTATCTGATTATCCAACCAACCATCTGTTTGCACTGCTCTGCTTCAGAAGTGGTGTACTGTGCCTCTCAGTAAAGTGGGACGTGAACCTATGTGTCATTGATGGGCATGTTTCTTCTGCTCCAGTCCCACGTTCTTGGCATCTGTGCGCACCATCATCACCACTTCCACTTCCCCATCCCTTACCACATGCATTATGCATTTTGTAATTAGTAGGTCTTTGGAAACCAAGTATATTTTACAACTGTGTAGCTGTACTTAAATCACGAAGCAATCCCTCAGGGAGACCAGTCAAAGAAAACACTGTGGCAGCCGGCAAAGGCGCTCAATCAGTGAAATCCTAGGTACAATGCTCCCTGGGAAATACGAATATGCTAATAAAGTCTGTGGAGCCTCATTTAAGAGTCTCAAACATGGGACTTGCCAGATCTTTTTCCAGGGAAGGACCCAGCCAATGGGGTGGCTCCTTTCGGAAATCACCATTACCACCATATTAAGTGGCCCTTTAAGTCAATATCCAGCTCTTTATGAGTTTACAGATATGACAAGGGAAATACCAAGGCCAGATATCCATCCACAGACAGCTGTTTCGGGGGTGTTGCCCCTCATCAGTGTGGAGTAGGATTCTGGCTAGGTGGGAGCAATGCCTAGTAGACTAACATCACGAAACAATCACTGACCTCAGGGAGACCAGTCAAAGAAAACAATGCGGCAGCCGGCAAAGGCGCTCAATCAGTGAAATCCTAGGTACAATGCTCCCTGGGAAATACGAATATGCAAATAAAGTCTGTGAAGCCTCATTTAAGAGTCTCAAACATGGGACTAGCCAGATCTTCCTCCAGGGAAAGACCTAGCCAAGGGGTGGCTCCTTTCGGAAACCACCATTACCACTATATTAAGTGGCCCTTTAAGTCACTGTGTAGCTGTACTTAAAGACAGATACTGGCAAACAACTGCTTCATGAAGCATTTGCCCTATAATAATGGCCAGATCATACATGACAAGCTAGTTCTACCTATTGTGTTCCCCCTCCATATCCTTATAAATTGTAAGCTTGCGAGCAGTGCCCTCACTGTAACTGTTGAACTATGTGTAACTCTGTAATGCACTGTTTGTACATGTACCTGATTAATTGTAAAGTACTGCCCAAAATGTTAGTGCTATACAGGGGATGAAATGATGGCAGATGCACATTCATTTGCTCTCTGCATTGCAATTTATGCAGCCGGCCAATCAGACTCTGACAGCTGACACTGATGTGCAAGTCACGAGTGGCGCATGGCAAAGACATCATGCTCTGCTCTTGATCGCACACTGAATTCAGCTGCCAGCTACAGAAGAGGACTCCACACATTGTAGGAACAGAGGAAGATAAGAAAAATTGTTTATTTTTTTACACTTTAGAAAACAGATCAGACATTATAGCAAAGTGAGGTCCAGCATGGGGGTCTTTATACCAAAATTGGGTCCAGGATGGGGGTCAGTATACAAGTAAGGGGTGCAGGATGAGGGATTTTATACCAAAATAAGGCACAGGATGGGGGTTATTGTACTAAAATGATATGCAGGAAGGGGACCATGATGGGGATCAGTATACTAGGGAGAGGCCCAGGATTGGCGTCATTATACTAGAATGGGGTGCAGGATGGGGGTTATACCAGGAAGCAGGCCAGGTTGGTGGACAGTGTTATATGATGGGGAACATTAAACCAGGAAGGGGCCCATGATGGGGGACATTATACCAGAATAGAGGACATTGTTACAGGAATGGGACAAAATTGGGGACATTATTGCACAAAGTGGCCCAGGAAAGGGAACATTATACCAGAATGTGGGAATGTGGGAAATTATTACTGGAAAAGGATCACAATGGTGGACATTATATCAGGAAGGAGTCCATGAAAGCAGACATTATATTAGGAAGGAGGACATTGTACCAGAATGGGGTCCAAAATGGGGAACATTAACAGGAAGAGGCCCAGTACAAGGGATATTACAACAGGAAGGGACCTAGGATGAGAGATATTACTGCAGGAGGTGGGCCAGGTGGACTTTATTACACAAAGGGGTCAGGATGGGGGACTTTATTACAGAAAGGGGCAAGGAAGAGGGACATTCTTACTGGAAAGTGCCATGATGGCAACACTATCAGATAGGTCTTTAAAGGATCTAAACACAGAAAATGACAGCTTTCCCCACCCGCAAAACTTTCATCTTGGACAGCCTAAGCAGGCAAAGTTGTTTATCACCAGAATTGGCACTCCTTTCTCCTTGGTTAAATACTTTAATGGAAAGCCATGTGAACAAATTACATATAGTGACGTCTTCAATTCATCTCACGCATTTCGAAATATCATTCCTTATTCATAAATGTCTTACTAATACAGATATCTATGATTAATGAATGATATTCTGGAAACAAGTAAGATGTATTGAAGACGACAATACAGTATATGTCATTTGTGCACATGAATTTCCAATAAATGATTGAACCAAGAAAACCGAGTGCTAATGTCTTCTTCTGATATACATTTTATGGGATCTGGAAAAGCCTTTACATATGACCAACATGGAAGTGAGGGGACAAGTCCCAAATTTTGCATTGGGACCCATGGGACTATAATTATGAACCTGGTGCTGTCTAAATAAAATGATTATTATTTATTATATTAATGTACTACAGTTATGTTTGAAATTGCTTGCAATATCAAAATAAATTTTATTCAGTTTTAGACACATTTGACATTATGTCTTTTAAATTTAGTTTTACTAAAACTGTAGCATCATTTTTATTTTAATGCAGAATGTTTTTATTCAAAATTATACATTTTTAAAATTGTACTCTCAATAGTTTTTTCTTGTTCTTACTTTGGACAAGTTCAAATAGTTTTTCTTGTCAAAAGTCTTGAAAATTTCCTAAATTCTTCTAAATGGCTTTCTTTACCAATGAAGACCCTGCATCATTGAATATTTCCTAATGATTCCCTCTACAGCTGAACCAGAAACCAAACCTTCTTTAATATTCTATCCTTATTATTCTCATTTTCGGTAATTTAACAACTTCTCATATTATTCTTAATGGAAAAGTCATGCAATATTGAGCAGTAACTGCTGTTAATTTCCTGCTGTATATCATTTGCATTTTCTCATTGCTTGTGGAGACTAATTAACATGTTCTAATTATCATACTGATTGTCTACTTTAGCTTATGAGAATATAGGCATCTCAACCCTCGTTGATCTTACAATAGAAGAATTTATTGTTTTCAATAAAAGCATTTGGATAAAATCACGATTAGATTTTTTGCACTGTAAATGTATGCTATCTATCAGTGCTGGAACTGTTAAGTGATTTAATTCAAAAAAGTAATGAATGTTGCTGCAAATCTAATATAGACCAGCTAATTCCTTTAGTGGTAAGAGGATATTCGCCTTAGTAAGCAGAAATTATATGGCATTACACTGTCATAAAAAAAAGGTTTGGTTTCTATTATTCACTTCAGTATGAAGGCATGCCTGGAAAATAGATTTAGTGGTGTCAAAATGTAAGAAAATTGCCAGCAGTTATAGAGTCAAGTGCGAAATTGAACCCAGGATTAAATGATATTATTTTTTTTTAGGAGAACAGTTCATCATTTTCAAACCTAGTTTCTACATGGAAGCAGCACAATGTGCTAAGCTGCTCTCTGCATGATACTGCACCACGCCACGTTTAGCCAAGTGTGCCAACGTTGTGTGCTGAGTAAACCTGGACCTAAGACTTTGATTATACAAATCTCCCTCCTAGCAGCCTGGAAGCTCTGAGCACCAAACAAAATCTCTGTTGAAGAAACTTCAACTCTCAGGTACAATTGATTTGCCATGCTTCACTGGGTTTCTATGTTCCTGCCGCATCTAACCAATTTCCTCTTTCCCAATAATTATAATAATTGCTTAACAATCTTATGTACTGTGGATCTGCTTGATTGCTTCCACGGTCAGACCAAAAGGCATAGTGTGGCCAAAGTAAATGAGCTGTCTATGAAAACAATATAGACTTGTTGTGATATCAGTAAAGAGAATGAGTATTCCCTTTTAAGCTTTTCTAAGTCTGTACATTTTTACTTCAATGCAATGAACAAAACAAGATTTTTATCTATCAGTCAATCTCTTGCCTTAGATGGGTACAATACTGCTATGATTTCTGGCTGCACCTATCACAAGGCAGAGGGTGACATTTTTTCGAACAATTTTGTCTAATTCTCTGTAATTAATGCAAGGTCTCAAGGAACCATCTTTCTTTTTGACAAAAAATATAGGCGCACCTGTTGGTGTTGGATGAATAAACCCGTTCACTAAATTTTCATCTACAGTATGTATTCTTTGAGGGCTTTTAATTCCTGCTCTGCCAATGGGTAAATACTTCCAATTGAAAATTGCATAGCTGCACAAGGCAATAGATCAATTGGACAATCATACAGCTGATGAGGAGGAAGTTTGTCTGCATTTTTCTTGTCACAAATTCTATATTGCTCAGGCTTAGTGATGGGTGAGCACTAAAATGCTAAGGTGCTCATTGCTTGGGTTGAGCAAATTGGAATGCTCAGGTGCTTGACCCGAGCAATGAGCCCAATGCAAGTCTATGGGAAACACAAGCATTTTTCCAGCACCCACCCTGGCGGTCTGTAGAGGGACTAGAAATTGCAGAAATCAATGGGAACAGTGCTCAATTGACATGGGAACAGCTGGAGAAGACTCCTGGAAGCATTTCTGACTCCCAGGTCACTGCTGTGAACAATGTTTTCAGAGTCTTACGCCACTTTTTCAGACTCACAATAAAACATACAAAAATAAAACCAAAATAGATTCTCCTGAGAAAAATGTTAAGGAACATCCTTTCCAGGGTATTGATTTGTATATAAGGCAAAATAAATAATTAAAAGCAAAAGTGCTCCTCCTGCACTTGGGTTATGTTCACACGTAGCGTTTTTGATGCATTTTTGAACTTTACCATTGCTTTCAACCAAGACAAATGCATTCACTGGGAAATATCATTTTAACATTTTTCAACCTTTTCTGGCCATGCGGTGTGTGGCACATCATCAGACAAATCCTGTTTCATTTATGAAGGAGGGACTCTGAAAGTCACAAAGCCTATTTTTATAGGGCCATCAGGCAGCTTTTTCAGTACTATTCTTAAAGGGCCAGCAGTCAGCCCTCACTATTCTTAGAGAGCAGTCTATGCTTTGTAGTTCCCATTATTAAACAGTGGGTTTCCTATACTGTTATTGCATATGCAGTGAGTGGCAGAGCTGCCCAAAATTTGGACGCTCCCAAAATACCTTTGAAGACATGTACAGGAGGTCCTCCTGAAAACAATGATCCCATTATTGGGAAGTGGGTCTTCCATAGTGTTTTCCTATGCAGTGAAAGAAAGGGCTGCCAAAAATTTGGAGGCAGTCCAATGCCACTTGGAGAGATGGTTAGGAGGGCCTCATAACTAATGGACCTATTAGAAAGGAGTGGGTCTCCTATACTTGTATATAATGTGAAGTGGATTTTCCTGTGCTCATTCAGTACCTGGGTTCAAAGGCTTATTGGGGTGCATATGACTTGATAGCAGGCCAGGCCTGCAGTCAATGCATAAGAAAAGAGTATGGGAGTGCAAAATGAATAATGTGAAGTGGATTTTCCCGTGCCCATCCAGCACCTGGTTTCAAAAGCTTATTGCGGTGCATATGACTTGATAGCAGGCCAGACCTTGCAGTCAATGCATAAGAAAAGAGTATGGGAGTACAACATGAATAATTTGAAGTGGATTTTCCTGTGCCCATCCAGTACATGGCTTCAAAAGCTTATTGAGGTGAATGTAACTTTGGGGCAAGCCAGGCCTTGCAGTCAGTACAACATTTTTTATGGAGGCACTCCAGTCCCTCTCGTGGAAGGGATAATGGGGTGCGTAGTAATTCTTGGCAGTCCAACCACTCACTGCATAGGTAATAACAGCATAGGAGACCCACTGTGTAATAATGGCCCTTTAAGAAGATTGATGCTACATGATGCCCCTGTAAAAATAGGCTCCTTCTTAAATGAAACAAGATGTGTCTGCTTATGTGTCACACACCACATGGTCAGGTAGGGTTGTTAAATGCTACAATGATATTTCCCAGTGAATGCATTTGTATTGGTTGAAAGCAATGCTAAAGTTGCAAAACTCCTCAAAAATGTTTTGTTTTGGGTTAATTATTTTGGCTTAGATAAAAGTCGTTAACCTGGAAAGAATGTTCCTTAACATATTTCCCAGCAAAATCCATTTTGGTTTAGTTTTTGTAGGCTTTTTGGTGCACCTATAAAAAGGGTGTGAAACTCTGACAACATTGTTTAGAGCTGTGACCTAGGAGTGAGAAATGCTTCCAGAGACAGTTGCCATGATGTTCCCGCATCATTTGAGCAGTGTTTCCATATTTTATGACGTTTTTAGACCTTGAAAGGACCTCTGGCGGGGATCACGGTAAAAATGCTCGGGTCTCCCATAGACTTACATTGGGCTCGTTGTTCTGTCCGAGTACCCGAGTATTCCAATTTGCTCGACCCGAGCAATGAGCACTCAAACATTTTAGTGCTCACTCATCACTAGTAATTGCAATAACTATCCCTTTCGGTAATTTTACAGAATTCTCTCCACCCCTAGGAAAGCAACGAGATATGACATCTACCTTAATGTTTTTATTCCCTGGACTATACATCACAAAAAATTGAATCTGATGAAGAACAATGACCATCTTGCCTTTCTAGGTGTCAGACACTTTACAGATTTCAAATAAAAAAGATTTTTTTGATTGGTGATTATCATGACCGGATGTACTGCCCCCTCCAAAAAGTAACATAGTTTTGAACATAACATAGTTTTGAAGGCTGAAGGAAGACCTTATGTCCATCTAGTTCAGCCTATTTTTAGTGCAGCTGTTCTGCATTGTTGATCCTGGGGAAGGCAAAAAACCCACAGAGTAGAAGCCAATTTTCTCCATAGTGAAAAAAAAATTCCTTCCCCTAAGCTGGGTCAACCATCTACCTATAATATTGTGTTATTCGTAACCTTCTATACTGTTACAAGAAAAGCATCCATTCCTTTCTTAAATTCATTCAGTGAGTTGGCCATCACCACTTCCTCAGGAAGAGAATTCCAGAGCCTCACTGCTCTTACCGTGAAGAACCCTCTTCTATGCTGGTGCAGAAATTGTCTTTCCTTGTCACAGTCCTTGGTACAAACAGTTCATTGGAGAGATCTCTGTATTGCCCTCTGATATACTTGTACATATATATTAGGTCTCCCCTAAGTCTTCTCTTTTCTAGAGTAAATAGACCTAATTTTGATAACCTTTCTGGGTATTGTAGTGAACCAACTCCATTTATCATTTTAGTAGCCCGCCTTTGAACCCTTTCAAGTTCAGTAATGTCTTTCTTGAGCACCGGCGTCCAAAATTGCACACAATAATCCAAGTGTGGTCTGACGAGTGATTTGTCCAGAGGGAGAATTATGTTTTCATCTCGTGTCCCCAGACCTCTTCTAATGCATCCCATGACCCTATTTGCTTTGGTGGCAGCTGCCTGACACTGGGCACTCCAATTTAGCTTCTTATTGACTAAGATGCCTAAGTCTTTCTCCATGTCTGATTTCCCCAGCAGTTTCCCATTTAGTAAGTAATTGTAGCATCTGTTTCTCCTTCCCATGTGCATAACCTTACACTTATCTGTGTTAAACTTCATTTGCCATTTTTCAGCCCAATTCTCCAATTTACTCAAATCTGTCTGTAGTTGCAAACTGTCCTCCTTCGTGTTAACTACCTTACATAGTTTTGTATCATCTGCAATTACTGATATTTTACTGTGTAAGCCATCCACTAGATCATTAATAAATATATTAAATAGTAGGGGGCCCAATACAGAACCCTGTGGTACCCCACTAGTAACCCTGGCCCAATCTGAGTATACACCATTAATAACCACTGTTTTCTATCACTAAGCCAGCTACCTACCCATCTACACACATTTTCCCCTAGCCCAAGCTTTCTCATCTTACTTACCAATCTTTTATGTGGGACAGTTTCAAATGCTTTAGAGAAGTCTAGATAAATGACATCCAATGATTCTCCTTCGTCCATTTGAGAGCTTATATCCTCATAGAAGCTGATCAGGTTAGTTTGACAGGAGCGATCCTTCATAAATCCATGTTGAAATGGAGTTAAACATTTATTAACATTGAGATATTCCATAATGGTATCCCTTAGAAACCCTTCAAAAATTTTACCCACAACAGATGTTAAGCTTACCGGCCTATAGTTTCCAGGTTCCCTTTTACACCCCTTTTTGAATATTGGTACCACATTTGCTTGCCGCCAATCAAAAGGAACAGACCCTGTTTCTATAGAGTCTTTAAATATAAGGAACAGAGGCCTGTCTATCACATTACTTAACTCCCTTAATACCCGAGGGTGAATGCCATCAGGGCCTGGTGATTTGTCAATTTTAATCTTACTAAGGCGGTTCTGCACTTCTTCCTGGGTTAGGCAGGTAATACTTAATAGGGAGTTTACATTATCACTCTGCATTTCCCCTGGCCAATCCTTTTCCTGTGTGAACACTGTTGAGAAAAAAGTATTTAAAACGTTTGCTTTTCCCACATCGCTCTCTATGATTTCACCCTCATTGTTCTTTAAAGGGCCGACACCATCAATTTTAATCCTTTACTGTTTATATAATAAATGAATAGTTTGGGGTTTGTTTTACTTTCCTTAGCAATGAGTCTCTCAGTTTCAACTTTTGCTAAATGTAGTTGTTTTTTACACATTTTATTTTTTCTCTATAACTTTTTAATGCTTCTTCATTGCCTTCTTGTTTTAGCTTCTTAAATGCCTTGTTCTTGTTATTTATTGCCTTTTTACATCCTTATTTAGCCACATTGGTGTTCTCCTGTTCCTAGCCCTTTTATTTCTATACGGTATGGCTAGCTCGCAGTGGGTGTGTAAAACTGATTTAAATATTTCCCATTTATTTTCTGTGCTCCTATTTTTGAGGACATTGTCCCAATCAAATCGGCGAAGGTCCTCTATAAGCTGATCAAACTTTGCTTTCCTGAAATTCAGCGTTTTTGTAACTCCCTTCCAGGACACCTTACTGAAGGACAAGTGGAATTGTATTATAGTGTGGTCACTGTTCCCTAGCTGCCCATCGACTCGTACTTCTGTTATTCTTTCTGGCCTGTTGCTTAAAATTAAGTCCAGAAGGGCTGTCCCTCTAGTTGGGCCCTGCACAAGTTGTGACAGATAATTATCCTTGGTCACTGACAGAAATTCGTTTCCTTTCTGAGATACGCAGGTTTCGGTTTCCCTGTATTTGTCGGGGTAGTTGAAGTCCCCCATAATAATCACCTCATTGTGATTTGCTGCTTTGTCTATTTGTTTCAATAATACATTTTCAGTGGTTTCTGTTATATTTGGTGGCTTATAACAAACCCCTATGAGGATTTTATTACTTTTCCCTCCTTGTATCTCCACCCATAGAGACTCCACCTCTTCATTTCCCTCTTGTATATCTTCTCTTAATGTGGGCTTTAAAGTGGACTTTATATATAGACAGACTCCACCCCCTTTCCCTTTTTTACGATCCCTCCTCCTAAACAAATCATATCCTTGCAAGTTAGCCGCCCAGTCATAGCTGTCATCTAACCATCTCTCAATTATTCCTACTATGTCATATTTTTCTCATATATTACCAACTCCAGATCTTCTATCTTATTGGTCAGGCTTCTTGCGTTGGTCAGCATGCAGGAAAGAAGTTTTGCTTCCTTTTTCTTAGCTTCTTTCTGAGTACTCTGTCTTGGGTCCTCTTTACCACATCTAGTATCCTTGATTAGTTTGTCCTTCTGCTGCATGTTCTTGTCTGCTGTTTTTCCTCCCATCCCCTATTCTTCTAGTTTAAAGCCCTCCTGATGAGTGTAGCAAGTCTTCTGGCGAATGTGTGTTTCCCAGGTTTTGTGAGGTGTATCCGATCTCCTGCAAGAGAACTACCCACAGTGTTTCAACTCTTCAAAAGGCCAGCTTATTGCCAAGAGTTACTTATTAACAATGTAATAGCTTCTATCAGTGGATGATAGTTTTTTTTTTTTTTAAATATGGACCCAAACGCCATTTACTTGGAGAGTTGCCCTGCAGAAATACAGCCCACAACCTCACTTCAGATGGGTCAATGAATGTCTGAGTAGTGTCAGGCTGTAAAAGAATCGTAGAAAAAGCGAAACTTTTTTTAAGGTATCAAATGCCTCACTGGCCGGACTGGACCATTTGTAAATGTCCATCATTTAGCTGGTCATATCCAGCAGAGGTTTGGCCATTACCAAATTGTTTTTGATGACCTTACAGTAGTAGATGGTGAAACCTAAGCACCCTTGTAAAGCCTTTAAGTCCTCAGAACAATCCCAATCCAGTACCACCTGGAATTTCACCGTATCCATTTGAAAATCAATGAAAGATGAGAAATAACCCAGAAAAGGGATCTCCTGAACCGAGAACATACATTTATCTGGTTTGACAAATAATTTATTGTCTCTGAGTATCTGAAAGACCTGCCCGACATGTATCTGATGTTACTCGAGGTCAGGCGAATAAATTAATATGTCATCAAGATAGACCACTACAAATCTACCTGCCAGAAGACTAAATAGGTCATTTACAAAGTGTTGAAAGATGGCGGGAGCATGTCAACCCAAATGGCATCATGAGATTTTCACAGTATCCCTCAGGTGTAATAAAGGCTGTCTTCCACTCATCCCCTTCCTTAATTTGAATGAGATTATATCCCCCCTGAGGTCCAGATTAGAAAATCATTTTGCCTCAACAATCTGGTAAGAAGTTTGGGATGAGAGGATTTGGATCCTGAGCCATGATCTGATTAAGTTTGTGGAAATCTGGACAGGATGTAACCCCATCTTTTTCTTAACAAAGAAAAAATCCCACTGCAACGGGAGATGATGAAGGTCCTTTGCCAGACTTTCTGTGATATATTCTTTCATGGCCTGTCTCTCCGAGCCAGAAATATTATATAACCTGCTCTTAGGAGGCTTGGCCCCAGCAATAAGATTAATGAAGTAATCATAAGAACGAGGAGGAAGAAATTTTTCACACTCCTGTTCTGAAAGCACATCCCCGAAATCAGATAGGTATTCTGGCGAGACTGAGTATCCACCCTGGCTAGCCTGGTGCCTAAGCAGTGTTCACAACAGTACTCACTCCATCTTACCACCTCCCATGTCTGCCAGTCCACTATGGGATTGTGCAGTTTAAGCCAAGGTAGTCTAAGAACCACGGGAGAGGACAAGCCCTCTAGCACATAACAATCAATTTATTCTGAGTGCATGGCCCCTACCTGCAGTTGTATCCCACAGACGACATGGGCAACATACCGATGGCTCAAAGATGCAGAGTCAATGGTGATTAGGGGTATGGGTCTAGTTTATTTAGCTTGAGAACCTGGTCTTGGAAGAATTGGGCGTCAATCAGATTAAGCCCCTGGTCGACTGTCCAGAAAGACTGAAATAACCAACTTACTTTTGCCAAGATGGATCTCGACCAGCAAGAAAAATTGAGAGCTACCCACAGAGGAACTGTGTATACCCAGGATGCTAAATTTCCGGCAAATAAAGCTCCTTAGTTTTCCAGTGGCTGTTTTTGATTAAGTAGGGAAGAAAAGGTACCCACAAAATACCACAGAAAATCACATTTCCCCTTTACCCAAGCTATAAGAGGATAAATAAAAAGTGTCATCTTTCCCAACTGCATGGATTCCTCGGCTGACTCAGCTCTAGGTTCCATTGACCCCAGGCCCCACAAAAATTGAGGTATTTCTCTATGGTTCTGTGAAACAAATCCAAAAGGCAGAAAGAGGACGGGTTTGATAAACCGCACTGACCAGAGAAGCGCACCTTCCGCAGCAGATGTAATAAAAACTTCTTTAATGAGCCTACGCATTTCGTGGCTTAAACCAGCCACTTTATTAGGGCATTATGCCCTGATGAAGTGGCTGGTTTAAGCCACGAAACGCGTAGGCTCATTAAAGAAGTTTTTATTACATCTGCTGCGGAAGGTGCGTTTCTCTGGTCAGCGCGGTTTATCAAACCGTCCTCTTTCTGCCCTTTGGATTTGTTTCATCTATTACCAGCGGGAAACCAGCAATGACTGGATACATATGTGAGTGATTCCCAGTTTGTTGTGACTCACACAACCATAGCAGGTGACATAGAAAAAAGTGGCCGACAGCAACTCCTTGATCCAAGAGAGGCACGTTCAAAGTCCAAAGACCCAGTTGGACACAGAATCCAAAAGATGAAGAAGAACAGCATCTCATCCGGGTGAAAGATATATAAACATTTATTGTGCCATGACAAAATGCGACGTTTCGACCATCACATGGTCTTTTTCAAGCATAGCATACAACAGGATATGGCGGTCTTAAATAGGCCAATATGGCCAATCAATAACAAGTAACCGCCCACTTTATATGAAATAGCATAAAAAATACAAATAAAACATATAGATTACATTATACATACATAGTAATATGGTGCAAATACAATCATATAACATTTAACAGAAATTGTACAGCCTTGCTAGCACATGGTGATAATAAACAAACAAACGGCAGCCAAATGGATGTTTGCATTCCTATATCGCCTAGCAACTCCCCACCAATAAACAACATTCATACAAAAGGTGTCAACAACCAACCACCTCAGCCAATGATTATATTTCTTTATCAGGCGCCAAAAATCAATAACCTATCGGATTTATCAGCACAAACCTGAGTGCTGAACTTCCCTTCACTGGCGTTCCATACCATCCCCCTCAGAGTAATCAGATGATGTCACCCGCTGTCGCACAGGAGATGATACAACTCACTCTCGCGATATCGCAACAGGGGATCGCACATGCGCACTGGAGCTCCATACTAACAGATGGTCTACACTCCAGGGCGCCCACGATCCACTGCAAACGGTCACGTGACAAATCACCTGATCACATCTCCACCAACCACATCACGGAGCGGTCTCCTGGAGAGATCACATGACCGCAATCCCCGAATCTCAAACATATGCATCCACATATCAAAAAAGGAATTATATCCAACGGGTTCATAGCGATTCGAACGGGCATTCAACATACTCACTGAATAACTGATGAGGGAACCACTATATATATGACCCAAAACGATTTAAATATATAGTCAGTCACGTTACTATAATACTGGCAGCAACATAGTTATAAAAAAGAGGGACTGATATCCCCCATATTCTAATGCTGTCAATCAATATTCCACAAAACCAGCAGGATCCAAGATTCACTCATATAGTTACATGACCGTAACCCCATACACACACTGGTCAATATTTCCCGCATGAGGAGATCTTGTAGAGGCCAATATGATGGTGTCCACAAAAAAACGCTCAGCTACCATAATCAAATGGTCCAAATCCTAAATCTACCATATATTCATACTCTCAAAAAATAATAGATTATCAAGGACCTATAAAGAAAAATATAAACAAAACGACAGAAAAAGAAAAATAACTTTATTATAACACCAAAGTGTACAGACAAGAGGGCACGGGGAATGAACCAAAAAACGTATATGACGATTCAATCACAATCCACAAGATTTCAGGACAATTCAGTCCCCATTTCCCCCGGTCACATCAACGCACCAACCTAAAAAAGCAAAACAAAAAAATATCAAAATCAAAACCGCTATCCAAAAACCAGAAGAATGATGCTGTTGAGACTACTATGGACTAGTTAATGCAAATTTGCAAGTTATACTCAAGATTCAAGCCCTTTGGCTGCAGTGTATCAAGAGTTGAAATCCACTTCAACTCCTTTCTTTTCAACAATAACGTCCTATCTCCACCTCGTCTCAACATAGGAACCCCATCAATCACCCTAAATCGCAACTCATTCACAGAATGTCTAAATTCTACAAAATGCTTCGGTATCGGTAAATCAAGAAGTTGTGTTCTGATTGTACTCTTATGTTTACTGATACGAGCTTTAACCTCCATAGTTGTCTCGCCCACATACAGCAATCCACATGGACAAGTGATCACATAAATAACAAAACTAGAGGTACAAGTGTAATATTCCTTTATCAAGAATCTCTTACCAGTATGTGGGTGATTAAAACTATCGCCCTTAATCATATTGCCACAGCATGCACAGCCAAGGCACGGAAAACTACCACACCTCATAGGGCCTAATGTCAGCTGTCGTAAAATCTTACTCGGTCCCACATCCGCTCTCACCATAAACCTATGGCACATTTCATCAAGTCTGTTGACCAGTTTGTTCTCATCCTTGACTAGGTTTATTAATAGGGGCTATCCTGTGGGAAAAGTTACACAGTTCAAAGAGAAGGCTATTAATTTAACCGGTGGGGATCTTTACCGTAAACGTGACAAAACTGCTATTAAACGGGTTCCGTTTGTATCAACTTTCTGTCCTATTAGTAATAAAATTAGTGGTATTTTGAATAAGCACTGGGGTCTATTGCGGAAGGGGTTACCAGAGGTCCCTGAATTTATCAATAGACCTATTTTATCCTATAGACGTGGAGCTAACTTGAAGAACAAATTGGTGAGAGCGGATGTGGGACCGAGTAAGATTTTACGACAGCTGACATTAGGCCCTATGAGGTGTGGTAGTTTTCCGTGCCTTGGCTGTGCATGCTGTGGCAATATGATTAAGGGCGATAGTTTTAATCACCCACATACTGGTAAGAGATTCTTGATAAAGGAATATTACACTTGTACCTCTAGTTTTGTTATTTATGTGATCACTTGTCCATGTGGATTGCTGTATGTGGGCGAGACAACTATGGAGGTTAAAGCTCGTATCAGTAAACATAAGAGTACAATCAGAACACAACTTCTTGATTTACCGATACCGAAGCATTTTGTAGAATTTAGACATTCTGTGAATGAGTTGCGATTTAGGGTGATTGATGGGGTTCCTATGTTGAGACGAGGTGGAGATAGGACGTTATTGTTGAAAAGAAAGGAGTTGAAGTGGATTTCAACTCTTGATACACTGCAGCCGAAGGGCTTGAATCTTGAGTATAACTTGCAAATTTGCATTAACTAGTCCATAGTAGTCTCAACAGCATCATTCTTCTGGTTTTTGGATAGCGGTTTTGATTTTGATATTTTTTTGTTTTGCTTTTTTAGGTTGGTGCGTTGATGTGACCGGGGGACATGGGGACTGAATTGTCCTGAAATCTTGTGGATTGTGATTGAATCGTCATATACGTTTTTTGGTTCATTCCCCATGCCCTCTTGTCTGTACACTTTGGTGTTATAATAAAGTTATTTTTCTTTTTCTGTCGTTTTGTTTATATTTTTCTTTATAGGTCCTTGATAATCTATTATTTTTTGAGAGTATGAATATATGGTAGATTTAGGATTTGGACCATTTGATTATGGTAGCTGAGCTTTTTTTGTGGACACCATCATATTGGCCTCTACAAGATCTCCTCATGCGGGAAATATTGACCAGTGTGTGTATGGGGTTACGGTCATGTTACTATATGAGTGAATCTTGGATCCTGCTGGTTTTGTGGAATATTGATTGACAGCATTAGAATATGGGGGATATCAGTCCCTCTTTTTTATAACTATGTTGCTGCCAGTATTGTAGTAACGTGACTGACTATATATTTAAATCGTTTTGGGTCATATATATAGTGGTTCCCTCATCAGTTATTCAGTGAGTATGTTGAATGCCCGTTCGAATCGCTATGAACCCGTTGGATATAATTCCTTTTTTGATATGTGGATGCATATGTTTGAGATTCGGGGATTGCGGTCATGTGATCTCTCCAGGAGACCGCTCCGTGATGTGGTTGGTGGAGATGTGATCAGGTGATTTGTCACGTGACCGTTTGCAGTGGATCGCGGGCGCCCTGGAGTGTAGACCATCTGTTAGTATGGAGCTCCAGTGCGCATGTGCGATCCCCTGTTGCGATATCGCGAGAGTGAGTTGTATCATCTCCTGTGCGACAGCGGGTGACGTCATCTGATTACTCTGAGGGGGATGGTATGGAACGCCAGTGAAGGGAAGTTCAGCACTCAGGTTTGTGCTGATAAATCCGATAGGTTATTGATTTTTGGCGCCTGATAAAGAAATATAATCATTGGCTGAGGTGGTTGGTTGTTGACACCTTTTGTATGAATGTTGTTTATTGGTGGGGAGTTGCTAGGCGATATAGGAATGCAAACATCCATTTGGCTGCCGTTTGTTTGTTTATTATCACCATGTGCTAGCAAGGCTGTACAATTTCTGTTAAATGTTATATGATTGTATTTGCACCATATTACTATGTATGTATAATGTAATCTATATGTTTTATTTGTATTTTTTATGCTATTTCATATAAAGTGGGCGGTTACTTGTTATTGATTGGCCATATTGGCCTATTTAAGACCGCCATAACCTGTTGTATGTTATGCTTGAAAAAAACCATGTGATGGTCGAAACGTCGCATTTTGTCATGGCACAATAAATGTTTATATATCTTTCACCCGGATGAGATGCTGTTCTTCTTCATCTTTTGAACCATAGCAGGTGAGTCTAACAGATTGGGTGTGCCGTTGTGTTTTTAATAGATGATACACCCTATGTGCGCTTTCCTTTTTTGTTTTTTCTATGTTTCTGTAAAAGACGGTGATAAACAAGGATAGCCAGAGACATGGTCGCCTCCTGAGTTACCAGGGTCTCTACAGGGCAAAGGCATCCTTTACCCTCACTGAAAGCCCCTTACATAACAGGCTACGGAGCGTGAGTTCTTTCTACTTAATATCTGTAGACCACATATGGAACTCAGAACAATATTCCTCCACTGGCCGATCTCCCTGCCAAAGCTGATATGATGTAGATTCGGCCAGAGAGACGTGGTAGTGGTCATATATATGACCCAGAGCCAGAAAAAAATTCCTAAACCCGTTGACGAGATAGGGTCAGATGGAAGAGAAAAAGTCCAGGCTTGGGGTCAACCTGGTGGAGAGAAATTATGATCGTCACCCATTGCTCCTTGTTATCTGAAGAGTGAGGACATAATTTAAAATAGAGTTTAAAGGCCTTCCTAAAAACAGAAAACTTAATCCGACCCCCAGAAAACCTTTCCAGTAGAGCAATCAGGGTTGCACGAGAACTGCAGGCCCTAAACCTGAGGTGTTTGGGTGCTGCAAAACAACGGTGCCTAAGTCTGTCACCTCAAAGTTGAGGTGCTGAAATGGATCAAAAATGTATGAGCCAGTGTTAATGTCTTGCAGATGTTGGGACCTTGGACCCTTGCCTGGTCTCTAGAACTAGAAGCACCCTGGTCTATCCCTATCCACTGAATTACTTCTCAAGATGGAGATGCCGAGTTTTCATGCCTTGCTATGCTCGTATATCTACCCTGATCTGTCCCCTTCACTACCCAGTGTAGTAGGAAGCTAAAATGTATAGGAACACACTAACCAGACAAACAAGGGAATATGGACAGGGAAAAATGAAAATACGAACCATACAAAATACACTCACCAAGCAACAGAGAGGGATATAGGGGAGTTAAACGAAGGAGACACCAAATAGGAGAGGATGAGGATGTGCACACAGCCAAAACTACATGCAACAATCTCCTGAACAATCTCCAAGCACGACTTCCAACCAAAAACAAAACCAGTCAATAATTGCAGAGTTTTTGGAAAGATCAGCACAACATAGGGTTTTATCCGAGGCATATAGCAGGCTATAAAATCAAAATTACTCTCACCTTTTATGATTATCTTTAAACCATGTAATAAAGCACATCAGCTGCAGCAGATCCACGAGTCAGTAAATGTCCAAATGATATTCAGGAAAGAAAGGAGAGGTTTGTGGATGATTTCCACGCTTGCTGATAAATAATGAGACGTATATCTCAGATTGTCAAATGGATAGTCGTTAATTCTAGTGGACTTTCCTGATGAAGAAGTCTTTTGTACTTTGAAATATGTAGAATAAACCAGTATCCTTTTGACAATATGGGATATACGTCTCATCATTGATCAGCAAGCGCGGAAATCATCCACAAACCTCTCCTTTCTTTCCAGGAAACCAGTCAGTAAGAACTAACACTGGCAATCCCTAAGTGCCAGAGGCAAGCATATGTAGCAGAGGGGAGTAGCCAAAACTGAACAGCTGAGACAATCCAAGTAGGAAAGCTCCAGGAGCTTCAACTGAACAGATTAACCCTTGCGCTGCAAGCAAGGAAATGCCTGCATTGTTTAATATGACGGTGAAGTAATTCTAACCAGTGCAGGAGGGCATGACACCAAACACCGCATTCTTCTGGCTCCTCTAATTTGCGGTATCCCCATGACAATTATGCAGATACAACGTCTCTCTATCTCACTTGAATCTTTGGATTATTAAACACAGACTGACTTCCACTCCCATTTTCAATGTGCTTGAACATTAATGCAGTAGTATAACACAATTCAATTTTGGACTTTTTCCGTCCTTATGTGGAAAGAGCAGTGTGCTTTGACTTTCTATCCATATGCTGTACTAAACATAAAATGGCTGAGCTTGGCCACCCCTCATCTTTTATACTAGCTTCAAATGTCCCACCTAGTTGGCTTCACTAGACCACTTGATGTGATAGATGCAGGGCATTGTGGGGAAGCCCAGCTGGTTGCAACTGAAGTACTCAGCATGCACTCTGACTCTTCAGTAGTGTTTGAAATGGTTTTGGGCATTTTTTTGGTTAATCTATGCAAATTTAATAAAAAAGTTGTTCAAATTCATGGGGACCTGCTAATTTCAGGAAAAATGACTCTATGTGGATCATTCCTAACATTTATAACATTGAATATTCCCACAGATGCAGATGGTTCACAACTCAAAGTTTAAGAAACACTAGTTACATTTCCTGAGCATGGCAGAAAGAAGAAGTTAATATCAGCTGACACCAGGCTCCTGAAGAAGGACGTGATCAAAAACCCTCAAGTGAGTGCAAAAAACATACAGCAAACAATTAGAAATCAGTTTGTACAGTATGGTACATATTAATGGCTGAAGGACTCCTTGCCTGAACTCCAAGGCTCATCAACTCCGTCTCCAATCAAAACTGCATAAATAAGTCTCAGATGTTTTAGCAATCTGTTTTGTGGAGACATGACACAAGCAGAGCCTTTTTGGGCCTATATTAGAAGAGAAAGAATGAAGCATCATCGGAAAATAAAAAACTCACATAGACTAAAGCATGTTGATGGCTTCCTGATGCTCTGGGGTGCTTTGCTTCACTTGACACTGGAAATGTGCAGTATGTGGAGAATAAGATGGATTCGATCAAGTTTCTGAAAATCCTAAATTACAACATCTTGTCTTCTGTGAGCAAGGTGAATTTTGGTTAGTACTGGAACTTCAAACCAGACCAGGACCCCAAGCATACCTCACAGTTTAGTACAGTTTACTTTTAAAACAAGTCGCGTGACTCAAACCCTAAATAAAATCCTTTGTGGGATTTGAAAAAAACAGTTGCAGCACTCAAATGGAAGAATATTAGTGTTACTTGGACAGTTCATTATAACGGAGAAGTTTTCTCCTCGGTCCTTAAAAAAATGATATTTATATGATTATTCTGAAGCTTTAGAAACCTGTAAAGATTATTATGATGGCAACTTTTATTATTTGACAGTTTATATTGAATGCTGCCAATGTGCATTTATCAGGTAAGAGGCGGTTCGCAAGGATCCCATCCATTGGTAACAGATTACTTATGTGGCTGCTTGACCAGGTCTTGTGAATTGATTTCCCCCATCTTTACTTGTTAAATTAGTAGTGTTGAGCTACTCAAAAGGATTCTGTCAGCAGATTTTTGCTATGAAATCTGAAGCAGCATGATTTAGGGCACATAATATTACTCCAGCGATGTACAACTTACCAGGCTGCTTGGTGTAACTTTTATAAAATCCCTGTTTCTCTGCTTCAAACCTGCAAGTTCTTTGAATGCAAAACTCTGAATTACCCTGCCCACACCCCTATGTACATTGTACATTCCTAGCAAGCTACCAATCAGTGGTGGGGGGTAGTTGTATACATCAGCCTGAATGCAGTGATAAACTTCTGCTAATTAAACACTGATTATATTGAAAATACAGCACACAGCCTAATAAGTGACACATCTCTGGAATCAAGATCTCTGCCCCTACATCATTCTGTACTCAGAATAAAAGCAAAAACCTGCTTACCTTTAAATTGTTCTTGTTTGCTTGGTTTATTGCAAAATGCAATAATGGAAATAGAAGAATTTTGATTAAAACTGCATAAATGTTACTGTTCACAGACTTCCCAAACAGCAAATGGGTATATTAACTGCTCACATTTCCTACTGACATACCAAATAGTAATCATTTCGGAAACCGCTGGCATGGCATGCGCAACCTTTGTCAATAGAAAGAGATGCGCTAATTAATATAATAATTTGGTTCACAAACTTTAACAGCAGCAAGTAAAAATACAAATGTTTGCAAGTAGCAACTTTTCATTTTTGCATTGTTCATGTTTTATTGATGATGATGGATTTAGCTGTACTGTACACAATAAGTGCTCCTGGTAATCGCATTTTTCCTGAAATATGTTTATTACGAGTTGTTTTCGCTTCGCACACAATTCCGTAATTGTAGATGAATGTAGTTGCCCAGCTGCGCTGTTATTTATAGAAGATTCTGAGCACATGGGGTCTTTACTTTCATGCCTTATTGGACCCAAGTGACCCATAAGCAATATAAAGACTAACTGCTTTCGTTAGCTAGTCAATCACAGCACATGTTTAATTTTTAGACAATGCAGAACAGGCATAAAGGAATCATAAAGGAATCATTAACTGATAAAGAACAGTAATAAATGTCATAGGAGGCGGATATAAAATTTATCTTTCTCTCAAGACATTTCAAGGTCACACGTTTCCTTTAACTCATGGAAAAAACAGGATCAAGGTTTTCTCACATACTTTGGCGGTTCTTAGAGAGTGGAGGACATCTGTAGTAAGTTAGTTAATATATTTTCTATTAGGCAAATGTGTCCTTGATGATAAAGTGCTGCTGCATGTCGGATCATCTCTGATGACTCATCTCATAGAGCTAAGCGGGGAGCAGGTTTACAATGATCAATGGTCTTCTCATTGATCGCAACGGATCATTGTCAGTTTCGAATGACTGATACCTATATTTCAGCATTCACTATTGATAACCCATTAGTCAGAATAGGCTCAAAATGGCATCCTGAATGTAGCTCCCGTATTGTAGGATTACAAATGAATCACTCGCTGTGCTTATTGCCTCTTCTAGTCTTTGTCACTTTGCCATAAATTATACTGTAACTCTTTACTAGTCTCCAACTTTAATAGCTGAATACAAATGGGCTGTATTTGCAATGTGCTCTTTCGGAGATAAATCTCGCCGGCAAGACATTCTAAACTAGCGAACAATTTCTAAATGCGCAAAAATGAATAGATTCACAGTAAAAATCCCAGGGAGCATTGATTAGACGCAGACTAAACATACCTGTAATATATTTATACAGCTGCTCTATGACATTTTTTTAAATTCAAAAAGATTAATACAGATTTATAATTGTTATTATAAGAAAAAAAGACAAAATAAATGTATGGTAAATATACCATTCAGAAGAGTATCAGATTGTCTGTATAGATAATTATGTTTTATGTTTCAGAATTAATATGCAATTTTATATTGTGTGATTACAAGGCACGACTTAGTTATTGTATTTTCTAATCTCATGCAACCATTTACACAGCTAAATCTTAAAGAAAGTAGCAAAAAAAGTTCATAAAAGGTAAATTAGTGAGTGCAAAAAGCCACATTCCTCACAACTCTTCTATCAATAGTGATGCCATCAGGGTGGGATTATCTGTATGTCAGCTCAATCAAATGCCAGCTAGGGTACTATCAGGGGTGGACACTAATAGCTTGGGGCCCTTGTGCAAGAAATGTGTCTGGGCCCCAATCCCTGCCCAGTATCCTGCTTATGATGAGGGCAATCTGGCAATGAGACCCCTGGAGCCTCGGGCTCCGAGAAACAAGGCAGATCGCCCTCATTATTACTGCTCTGCATAGCAATCACAAGGCCCCATAGCAAAAGATACGAGGGGCGCCTGAAAACTTCGAGGCCCACCCATGAAATCTTTTTTGCATGGTCTTGTTTTGCAATGCAATATGTTATTTAGTTAGTTGAATGGTCTCATGAGCAATCTGGATTTATTTTGATTTTTTTGGGGTTTTTTGTTTTAAACTTGGGTCGCAAGGCTGAAATATGGAAATGGAGAAGTTGGCAAAGTTCACACATCGGCTGTTGCAATGGCTGCAATTCCACCTTCCACCAAGGTGCTTTTTCATCTGTGGGAATAGGTGATAGTCCGAGGGAGCCAAATCAGGGGAATAGGGTGGGTGCTGAAGCAGTTGGAAACCACCGGAGTGAATTGCTGCAGCCGATGTGTGAACTTTGCCAACTTCTCCATTTCCATATTTCACACTTGCGAACCAACTTTAAAATGCTGTAATGGAAACAAAAAAAAAGCAAAATAAATCCAGATTGCTCATGAGACCATTCAACTAACTAAATAACATATTGCATTGCAATACAAGACCATGCAAAAAAGATTTCATGGGTGGGCCTCGAAGTTTTCAGGCGCCCCTCGTATATTTGGGCCTCCCCACATCTCTAATATATATATATATATATATATACTAGCTGAAGAGCCTGGCGCTGCCCGGGCATAGTAACTAACTGTGGTTAGTTATAGCAAATTATAATTATCCTCCATCCCATAGTCCCGTGTCCATCTCTCCATCATACATATCCTCCATCCCATAGTCGAGTGCCCATATACCCATCACACATCCTCCATCCCATAGTCCCAAGCCCATATACCCATCACACATCCTTCATCTCATAGTCCCATGCCCAAATACCCATCATACATATCCTCCATCCCATAGTCCCGTGCCCATATACCCATCATACATATCCGCCATCCCATAGTCCCATGCCCATATACCCATCATACATATCCTCCATCCCATAGTCCAGTGCCCATATACCCATCACACATCCTCCATCCCATAGTCAACCATTATGACATCATAATGAGCGGCAGGGCTTGCAACCTTTGATGACATCAGCGTCACCATGGCAACCATTATGACATCATAATGAGGGGCGGGGCTTGATACACACACACTTTTTCCCCATTATGTAGAGAGGGGCAAAATTGTTTGGTGAATTGGAATGCGCGGGGTTAACATTTCACCTCACAACATAGCCTAGGACATTCCCGGGGTCCAGACGTGTGACTGTGCCAAATTTTGTGGCTGTAGCTGCGGCGGTGCGGATGCCAATCCCGGACATACACACATACACACATACATACATACATACACACAATTGAGCTTTATATATTAGATATTGTGAGAATCATGTGGGAATAGTGGATGAGGGCAGGTATATCTCGCCCAGATTCCTTTCCTATGTGGCCTAGTCTGGTCAGTATCGCACCTGCTTACTAATGGATAATGGGAGGTGGATATAAAAGGATGCAAGGTGGTTGTGTGAGTGTCTCAGCCTGGGAACACAGAGAGCCTGTCTGTGTGAGAGACACACGTGAGTGAAAGCAGTGCCCACTGCAACTGTGGTTTGGCTGGACGGGAGAAGCCCGCCAGTTGGTAGTTAGGTTGTCCATTGTTTAGTTAGTGCCGGACAGGCAAGGATTTGTTTTATGTTTTATTTCCTTTTGCATTGCTTTCACCATTAATAAACCTGACCCAGGGTCAGTTACACCCGAATCCCAGCTCTGCGCCTGAGTTTCATGCTGAACGCACGTGACCTTTGACCCCAGCAAAGGCGATCCCGGAGTGTTTTATCACATTGTGGTGGAGAACGCGGGCATCACGTTGCAAGCATGAGCATGGAGGACGTGGTGAAAGCGCTGGTACAGTGCTCCGCCGTCCAGCAAGAAGCTAATCGGGTGATGATGGCCCAGCTGAAGGAGTTGGTGGACATGACAGTAACCGATCGTTCGCTTCTCCAGCAGGTGGCGCAGCGCTTGGCAAGCTTACCTGAGCTTAACCTGGAAGCCGAGTCGAGAGTGATTCACGTGAGTCGGTACTGGCAGAAAATGACGACCGAAGATGACGTCGAGGCATACCTGACCACGTTTGAACGGACGGCGGTGCGAGAAAAATGGCCGAAGGCACGATGGGCCGGCCTGATTGCCCTGTTTCTTTCCGGTGAGGCCCAAAAGGCTTATTATGACTTAGAGCCTGAAGCCGCGCAGGACTTTGACAAATTGAAATCCGAGATCTTGGCCCGACTGGGAGTGACGACCGCTGTCCGTACACAGAGAGTGCATCAATGGACTTATCAGCCGGATAAACCACCGCGGTCACAGATGTTCGACCTGATCCACGTGACGAAGAAGTGGCTACAACCCGAGGTGTTGACAGCGCCAGAGATAATTCAGAGAGTCGTCATGGACAAGTACCTGAGAGCTCTACTGCCAGCCCTGAGGAAGTGGGTAAGCCATGGAAATCCTACGACAGCAGATCAACTGGTGGATCTGGTTGAATGTTACTCCGTGGCGGAAGGACTCTGAGACGACGCTACCCCACCTCGTTCTTCATCATCTCCACGGGGAACCGGTAAGACTGTTCCAGGGAGTAGGGGAGATGGAAAAATCCCTAAGACAGTGGGGGAGGAAAACGGGACTGCCCGCACTGCGAGGCCGAGAGTAACGAACTATGGTCTAAGCAAGGGGCCCGTTAGGTGTTTCCGCTGCCAAGAGATGGGACATATTGCTGCGAACTGTCCGGTCACTACTGAACCCATGCAGTGCGATGTCACAGACTCTAAAAACCGCATGTCTATGGTGGCACGGGTAGTGAGTGTGAATGCCGGTCAAAAAGATGTGGAAATACATTTGTGTGATTTAACTGTTGATGGCAAAAATGTGGTGGCATTGTTAGACTCGGGAAGTGTGGTGACTCTGGTGAAGGCCAGTCTGGTGTCAGCCCCGACTGGACCATCAGACAAATTTTCTGTAACGTGTGTGCATGGAGACACCTGTTCGTACCTCACCGCGGTCATATGCATTACTACTTCCTATGGGTTGGTGCAACATAAAGTGGGACTCGTCCCGGCGTTATTGCATGATGTCTTCCTGGGCCGGGATTTTCCCCACTTCTGGCAATTGTGGGAGAATCAGTTGATGCCCTCGGGTAATAGTGTACATGATTCTTCCCCCAGGGCGCGTGTGGGTCCCGAACCCCTGGAAGAGGTCTCCCCGGAAGACTCGGGGGAAGAGTCTGCTGGAAATGACCTACAGTTCCCGTTTTCAGTCATGGCGGGTGATACGGAGGAGACCGGGGAAGAGGAGGAGGCCGACAGCCATCCACCTCCCCATTTGCCGGATTTGGAAGTTCAGAAAGATGACTTCCAAAGCGAGCAAATAAAGGATCCTACCCTTTCTCAGGCTAGGACAAATGTAAAAGTGATAAATGGGGTACCCGTTGAACCTGGCTCTAGGCTGGCATATCCTTACATGGTTCTGGAGAATGATTTACTCTATCAGATAGAGAAAAAGGGGGAAGATACGGTGCAACTATTAGTCGTGCCAAAACCCTACCGGCGGCAGGTGCTGGACCTGGCCCATGGACATGTGATGGGAGGTCACCTGGGAGTCCAGAAAACCACCGAAAGGATATTACACTGTTTTGTTTGGCCAGGCATGCATCACGATATTCGAGTATATTGTGAGTCTTGTCCTGACTGCCAAGCCTCTGCACCTAAGCCCCGGTTCTGTAGCCCTTTGGTACCCCTACCTATTATTGAAGTCCCGTTTGAGAGGATTGGGATGGATTTAGTTGGGTCCCTTCCACGGTCTGCACGTGGACACCAACATATCCTGGTCATCTTGGATTATGCCACTCGTTACCCGGAGGCCATCCCTTTGCGTAACACGGCCACCAAGACGATTGCCAAGGAACTGGTGCATGTGTTTAGTCGGGTCGGTATACCAAAACAGATACTCACCGACCAGGGGACCCCCTTTATGTCCAGGGTAATGAAGGAGCTCTGCCGATTGTTACAAATTGAACCGTTACGCACATCCGTGTATCACCCTCAAATAGATGGGTTGTCGAACGGTTCAATAAAACTCTGAAGCAGATGCTGAGAAAGGTGATAGACAAGGATGGGAAGAACTGGGACTATTTACTTCCGTATTTGCTTTTTGCCATCAGGGAAGTACCCCAGTCTTCCACGGGATTCTCGCCTTTCGAGTTATTGTACGCCCGACGTCCTCGCAGACTGTTAGACGTTGCAAAAGAAACCTGGGAGGGTCAGGTCACTCCGTTTAAAAAAGTGATAGATCACGTCACACAAATGCAGGACCGTATTGTGGCTGTTATGCCTATCGTCAAAGAACACATGATACAGGCTCAAGGAGCCCAAAAAAGAATCTATGATAGGGGCGCCAAGATCCGTACGTTTGCACCCGGAGATAGGGTGTTGATCCTGGTCCCCACGGTGGACAGTAAGTTCCTGGCAAAGTGGCAGGGCCCCTTTGAGATCAAGGAAAGAGTTGGTGAAGTAAACTACAAAGTATACCAGGCAGGTAAACGGAAACCTGAACAGATTTATCATGTAAATCTGATAAAGCCCTGGAAGGATCGGTCTGCCTTGTCAGCGGAGCTGGCCCGTCCTGTCTGCTCGCATACTGTACCGGAGGTACGGGTTGCAGAGACTCTCTCGGAGCGGCAAAAGACTGAGGTCAGGCAGTTTCTACTTCACAACCAAAAGTTTTTCTCAGAAAAACCCGGGCAGACTATGCTAATGAAACATGACATCGTAACGGAACCTGGTGTCACAGTTCACGTAAAGCCCTACCGAATCCCGGAAGCACGCCGTGAAGCCGTTTCCCGAGAAGTGAAAGCAATGTTAGAGTTAGGAGTCATTGAGGAATCGCACAGTGCGTGGTCCAGCCCGATTGTGCTAATTCCTAAACCGGACGGCACCATCCGGTTCTGCAATGACTTCAGGAAACTGAATGCGGTCTCAAAATCTGATGCCTACCCCATGCTCCGGGTCGACGAGTTAATAGATCGGTTAGGAAAAGCCCGGTATATTACGACCCTAGACCTAACAAAGGGGTATTGGCAGATCCCTCTGGTGGAGGCTGCCAGAGAAAAGACAGCATTTGCTACGCCGGAAGGTTTATTTCAGTATGTGTATATGCCGTTTGGACTGCACGGGGCACCGGCGACCTTCCAGAGACTGATGGATCGAGTCTTGAGGCCACATAGGCGGTATGCTTCGGCCTATTTGGATGACATTGTCATTTACAGCTTGGACTGGGAGACTCATCTCCAGAAAGTACAAGCTGTGATTGACGACCTGTGGGAGGCAGGTGTAACCGCGAACCCCAAGAAATGTCACATCGGGCTAGAAGAAGCCCGGTATTTGGGGTATGTAATTGGGAGGGGTGTTGTTAAACCCCAGGTTGATAAGATTCAGGCGGTTCAGGACTGGCCACAACCTGTCAACAAGAAGCAGGTGCAAGCCTTCCTGGGGATCGCCGGTTATTATCGCCGGTTCATACCCAATTTTCCAGCCATCGCTACCCCCCTGACGGATCTTACAAAAGGGAAAGACTCTGTCATGATTAAATGGAGTTTAGCGGCTGAAGAAGCCTTCCATAGCACTTTGCTCTCAGCCCGTACTGGTGACTCCGGACTTCCGCAGTGAGTTTGTGGTACAAACGGATGCCTCTGATACCGGTATCGGGGCCGTACTGTCACAAGTGAGGGACGGAGTGGAACACCCAGTCCTCTATCTCAGCAGGAAGCTGAATAAACACGAGCAAACGTATGCAGTCGTAGAAAAAGAGTGCCTCGCCATTAAGTGGGCTCTAGAGGCCCTCAAATATTACCTGGTAGGCCGAAAGTTCAGGCTGATCACTGACCATGCCCCTCTCAAGTGGATGCACTTGAACAAGGAACGGAATAGCCAGGTGACCCGGTGGTTCCTTGCCCTGCAGGCCTACACTTTTACGGTGGAGCACCGCCCAGGGGTACAGATGGGAAATGCAGATGCCCTGTCCCGAGTGCACTGTTTGGCGGGTGTCATTGCTCGACCGGAGTGGTCTGAGCAGAAGGGGGGGATATGTGAGAATCATGTGGGAATAGTGGATGAGGGCAGGTATATCTCGCCCAGATTCCTTTCCTATGTGGCCTAGTCTGGTCAGTATCGCACCTGCTTACTAATGGATAATGGGAGGTGGATATAAAAGGATGCAAGGTGGTTGTGTGAGTGTCTCAGCCTGGGAACACAGAGAGCCTGTCTGTGTGAGAGACACACGTGAGTGAAAGCAGTGCCCACTGCAACTGTGGTTTGGCTGGACGGGAGAAGCCCGCCAGTTGGTAGTTAGGTTGTCCATTGTTTAGTTAGTGCCGGACAGGCAAGGATTTGTTTTATGTTTTATTTCCTTTTGCATTGCTTTCACCATTAATAAACCTGACCCAGGGTCAGTTACACCCGAATCCCAGCTCTGCGCCTGAGTTTCATGCTGAACGCACGTGACCTTTGACCCCAGCAAAGGCGATCCCAGAGTGTTTTATCACAATATATATATTTTTTTTTTTCACTAAGATAGAGATATACTGTATATACTGTATGTGTATGTAATATGTAGGTATATTTATATATATATATATACAGGGTGGGCCATTTATATGGATACACCTAAATAAAATGGGAATGGTTGGTGATATCAACTTCCTGTTTGGGGCACATTAGTATATGGAAGGGGGAAAAGTTTTCAAGATGGGTGGTGAGCATGGCGACCATTTTGAAGTGGGCAATTTTGGATGCAACTTCAATTATTCCAATGGGAAGAAGGTCATGTGACATATCAAACTTATTAGGAATTTCACAAGAAAAACAATGGTGTGCTTGGTTTTAGCGTAACTTTATTCTTTCATGAGTTATTTACAAGTTTATGACCACTTATAAAATATGTTCAAAGAGCTGCCCATTGTGTTGGATTGTCAATGCAACCCTCTTCTCCCACTCTTGACACACTGATAGCAACAATATTTTACATTATATCTCTGGTATCTGTATCATCTGGTATCTGCTCTATAGAACTGATGGAAATAGCTGAGTGCAGTGATCAGCAGCTCTATAAATAATGGAGAGAGCAAAGGTCGACCATGTATATATTATATTACATTATATGTCTGGTATCTGTATTATTTGGTGTCTGCTCTATTCATTGTCTATAGAACTGATGGAAATAGCTGAGCGCAGTGCTCAGCATCTTTATAGATAACTAGCTGAAGAGCCCGGTGCTGCCCGGGCATAGTAACTAACTGTGGTTAGTTATAACAAATTATAATTATCCTCCATCACATAGTCCCATGCCCATATACCCATCATACATATCCTCCATCCCATAGTCTAGTGCCAATATACCCATCACACATCCTCCATCACATAGTCCCATGCCCATATACCCATCATGCATATTCTCCATCCCATAGTCCCATGCCCATATACCCATCATACATATTCTCCATCCCATAGTCCCATGCCCATATACCCATCACACATATTCGCCATCCCATAGTCGAGTGCTCATATACCCATCACACATCCTTCATCTCATAGTCCCATGCCCATATACCCATCATACATATCCTCCATCCCATAGTACCGTGCCCATATACCCATCATACATATCCGCCATCTCATAGTCCCGTGCCCATGTACCCGTCATACATATCCTCCATCCTATAGTCCAGTGCCCATATACCCATCACACATCCTCCATCCCATAGTCCCGTGCCCATATACATATCCGCCATCCCATAGTCCAGTGCCCATATACCCATCACACATCCTCCATCCCATAGTCTCGTGCCCATATACATATCCGCCATCCCATAGTCCCGTGCCCATATACCCATCATACATATCCTCCATCCCATAGTCCAGTGCCCATATACCCATCACACATCTTTCATTCCATAGTCCCATTCCCATATACCCATCATACATAGCCTCCATCCCATAGTCCGCTGCCCATATACTCATCACACATCCTCCATTCCATAGTTAACCATTATGACATCATAATGAGCGGGGGCAGGGCTTGCAACCCTTGATGACATCAGTGTCGCCATGGCAACCATTGTGACATCATAATGAGGGGCGGGGCTTGATACGCACACACTGCTTCCCCAGTATGCAAATAGGGGCATTATGACATCACAATGAGGGGTGGGGATTGACACGCACACACTTTTTCCCCCAGTATGTAGATAGGGGCAAAATTGTTTGGTGAATTGGAACGAGCGGGGTTAAAATTTCGCCTCACAACATAGCTTAGGACGCTCTCGGGGTCCAGGCGTGTGACTGTGCCAAATTTTGTGGCTGTAGCTGCGACGTTGCGGATGCCTATCCCGGACATACATACATACATACATACATACACACACACATACACACATACATACACACTTTGAGCTTTATATATTAGATGAATAGAGCAGAGGCTGAGCATGCACAACAATGCTCAATACAGAGCGAGACTGCAGACTCCTGTTCTCAGATTCTCTGGGGGCCCAGTGGACAAATCCCTAGTGATCACATATAGTTGTGGCCAAAAGTATTGACACCCCTGCAATTTTGTCAGATAATACTCAGTTTCTTCCTGAAAATGATTGCAAAGACAAATTCTTTGGTATTATTATCTTCATTTAATTGGTCTTAAATGAAAAAACACAAAAGAGAATGAAGCAAAAGCAAAACATTGATCATTTCACACAAAACTCCAAGAATGGGCCAGACAAAAGTATTGGCACCCTCAGCCTAATACTTGGTTGCACAACCTTTAGCCAAAATAACTGCGACCAACTGCTTCCGGTAACCATCAATGAGTTTCTTACAATGCTCTGCTGGAATTTTAGCCCATTCTTCTTTGGCAAACTACTCCAGGTCCCTGATATTAGAAAGGTGCCTTCTCCAAATTGCCATTTTTAGATCTCTCCACAGAGAGATTGTTCTATGGGATTCAGGTCTGGACTCATTGCTGGCCACCTTAGAAGTCTCCAGTGCTTTCTCTCAAACCATTTTCTAGTGTTTATTGAAGTGTGTTTTGGGTCATTGTCCTGCTGGAAGACCCATGACCTCTGAGGGAGACCCAGCTTTCTCACACGGGCCCTAAATTAAGCTGCAAAATTTGTTGGTAGTCTTCAGACTTCATAATGCCATGCACACGGTCAAGCAGTCCAGTGCCAGAGGCAGCAAAGCAACCCCAAAACATCAGGTAACCTCCGCCATGTTCGACTGTAGGGACCGTGTTTTTTTCTTTGAATGCCTCTTTTTTTCTCCTGTAAACTCTATGTTGATGCCTTTGCCCAAAAAGCTCTACTTTTGTCTCATCTGACCAGAGAACATTCTTCCAAAACGTTTTAGGCTTTTTCAGGTAAGTTTTGGCAAACTCCAGCCTGGCTTTTTTATGTCTCGGGGTAAGAAGTGGAGTCTTCCTGGGTCTCCTACCATACAGTCCCTTTTCATTCAGATGCCGACAGATAGTACGGGTTGACACTGTTGTACTCTCGGACTGCAGGACAGCTTGAACTTGTTTGGATGTTAGTCGAGGTTCTTTATCCAACATCCGCAAAATCTTGAGTTGAAATCTCTTGTCAATTTTTCTTTTCTGTCCACATCTAGGGAGGTTAGCCACAGTGCCATGGGCTTTAAACTTCTTGATGACACTGTGCACGGTAGACACAGGAACATTCAGGTCTTTGGAGATGGACTTGTAGCCTTGAGATTGCTCATGCTTCCTCACAATTTGGTTTCTCAAGTCCTCAGACAGTTCTTTGGTCTTCTTTCTTTTCTCCATGCTCAATGTGGTACACCCAAGGACACAGGACAGAGGTTGAGTCAACTTTAATCCATGTCAACTGGCTGCAAGTGTGATTTAGTTGTTGCCAACACCTGTTAGGTGCCACAGGTAAGTTACAGGTGCTGTTAATTACACAAATTAGAGAAGCATCACATGATTTTTCGAACAGTGCCAATACTTTTGTTCACCCTCTTTTTTTATGTTTGGTGTGGAATTATATCCAATTTGGCTTTAGGACAATTCTTTTTGTGTTTTTTCATTTAAGACAAATTAAATGAAGATAATAATACCAAAGAATTTGTGTTTGCATTCATTTTCAGGAAGAAACTGAGTATTATCTGACAAAATTGCAGGGGTGTCATTACTTTTGGCCACAACTGTATACACCGTACATAATATATTGTACACACATACACACAGATACACATACTTATACCATACATACATACACACATATACCGTACATACACACAGATACACATACATACACGGTACATACATACACATATAACATGTATACATACACAGATACACATACTGTACATACATACATATACTGTACATACACACACATATATGTACATACATACACACACATATATCATACATACACACACATACCATACATACACACATACACTGTACATACACACAGATACACATACACATGCAGTACATGCATACACATGTAAGAAGATGCACCGGACAGGAGGTACCTCTCTTGCGCTGGTTCCGGAGCTATCAGAACTGTCACCATTGTTGTCCAAGGGAAAGATTTCCAAACCGGACTGACCTTTGCACTGGACAGCAGGAGGTGTGTCTAGATTAAAAAAGCTGAGGTGTGGGAAAAGGAAGGGAGACTTGGCAGGAAGACAGCGCGCACAGCAGGGGAACTTTGATTCTCTATCCTCTGAGCAACGTGACAGTGCAGGCCCACGCTAGAGATCCCCTACTGGCAAGTACAGTGACTGTGAGCAGATACCCGCTGAGTGCCCTTTGGCTCCAGCAGCCTAAAGTGCCAGATGTTCTGGGCCGGTTTTTGCTGTGTGCATGCTGCCTGAGACAGACCAGGTGACCTGCATAGAACTATATCCTTCCTCACCCTCTGTTTACTGCCAAGCTGACTGGCGCTTGGGCAGTGTCATCGACCACTCTTCACTATGCATAATGAATCCAGATCCTGGATTCCGCACAAGGCAGCAAAGACTCGCCGCCACCGTCAGGTACTGGATCTTCAACTTCTTCAGGACGACCCTGGAATCATCACGCGCTTCTTGCAAAGGCGTCACCATTGAAATTTAGGACTCTGCAGAAGCCATTGGACTGATAAGTTTAACCCCTCATGAACAGTTGCTTTATTTATTGCCATTGTTATTCTATCCCACCATTATACCATGCCTTTCCCTTTAGCCATACCCCTGCTTTACCTATCACCTCCCTGTGTGGAGTAACCTTCTGTTAATAAATCTGTTAACTCTTATTCTGCCTCCTATCCGTCACTGCATCACGCAACCTGCTCACACTTGGGGCAGACAGCAGGATGCAATCCAACAGCACTGAGGTGGCAGATCAAGCAGTTGGGGTGAGCCCTAGGTCCAGAATATCCCTGGGGCGATGTTGAAAAACCTCCCAAAGTTTACTGGGAGCAATACCATGCTATGAAGCTGGACAGAGCGGATCATAGGGATGATAACGCACCCCATGAACCCTGCATTAGTAGCGGTGGTTGCTATGCTGGCTTTAGATGGAGAGGCAAGAGACTTTGTTATGTTAAGACCCCCAAAGAATGAGACACTTTTAGTAAAGTGTTACAGATACTGGAGGAGATGCATGGGGACCCCACAGACGTAGGGGAGTATGCGGTTATTTCGCCGTGTTCAAAGGGAGGGGGAGACGCTGACCCAGTACATCAATGTGCTACAGGAGCTCCATACTGCCATCACTAGAAAAGACGTCGTAGGCAAAGGGTCTACTGACATAGTGCTGCGGGATCAGTTGGTGACAGGCTTACAAGACGTGCTGCTAAAACATGACCTTTTCTGAAATAGGGAGAGAAGCGCGCACACGCAAGCAGGAACAAGGGGTGACAGTCCCAGCGGGGAGCATCCGGAGTGAAGAAGTATCTGTGACAATGGCCTCTGAACCGAGATGGGTGGAAGAGTTGCGAAAAGAAATTCAGGATATACGGGAAGAGTTAGTGGATTCAAAAAAGAAATCAGCAGCATCATCACACCCACCTGGGCTCAGAACTGGTCCTGAGCCTCATTGTGAAACAAGAATGCCCCGACGAGAAGAACCAATTACATGCTACAACTGTGGTGAAACTGGATATTTGGCCTGGGGGTGTGCATGACGAAGTAGGCCTCTCCAACACCGTCCATTAAACTAGGAGGCTCTGAGGTGGGGGATGCCGTCCAGAGCCTGAAAAGTCAAGAAGGTGTATCAGAAGTCCAACAAATTTAGTTTTCTAAATTCGTCTGGGCCGAAATGGATGGTTGGTCAGCTGGTGGATATCGGCTCGCAGCTGACCATGATGCCTGAAACATACTTCCAGCGACATTTCCCCTAGGCAATGCAGCCTGAGTGGGGCCCAGTGATAAAGTTGACGGCTGCTAATCATTTGTCCATCTCGGTCACAGGGGTGGTATGGATGCAAATTACCGTCTGTGGTAAAGACCTGAGTAGAAAAGGAGTGGTGCTAGCTGCCGGTTGTGTGGATAATGGACATGCTGTTACTCTAGGGATGAATGTGCTGAAGGACTTTAGAACTCTTCTCATCGAGTCCCCAGATGTGATTCTGAAGCAGTGGAGCCCTTGCACCCCCCAAAGGCAAGTGTTTCAACAGCTAATCCATGTGTCCCAAGCCCAGGAGACCTCTAGTGACGGGAAGATGTTGGGAAGAGTGATCATTCCATCTACAGCCAATCTTGTTCTGCCACTGGGTCAAACCATGATGACTCAGCCCCTCCGGACTTGTACCCCTCTGGAAGTAGTTGAGATGCAGTAACAGCCAGCAATGGAACAGCTAGCTCCAGGGCTCCTGGTTGCGCAGATGTTAGCTACTGTGCATGACTGGATGGTCCCAGTGCGATGTGTCAATCTTGGAGAAAGTAATATCACGCTTTCACCTAGGACTGAAGTAGCACAAGTTAAGGGCATGACAGAAGAATTGACACCACCACAGGCAGTACAATTGACGGTGAAACAGAGAGGTACAAGAGCCTCAACACCTGCGGAAGTGACACCTTATACTGGAACAAATGAGGACTTTACTGTCGGAACTTACAGCACAACAGGTACAGTAGGTAGTAGCGCTATTAGGGTGATATTGGGATGTTTCTGCACTCCATGATGACAATTTCTGGTGCACTATTGCAATCACACACAAGATTCCAACTGGAAATGCCACACCTATAAGAGAAGGATACCGGCAAATTCCACTGCAAATGTACCAAGAGGTAAATGGGATGCTGTCACAGATGCTACATAATGGTGTTATTTGAGACAGCCAAAGCCGGTGGACTGATCCCATTGTGCTGGTTTGAAAATAAGATGGAACTCTGCGATTTTGTGTGGACTATCGCAAACTGAATGCCTGCATGCTGTGAGATTCATATCCGCTACCAAGGATTGAAGAATCTTTGTCTGCCCTAAGGAGCGCAAAACACTTCTCATTGTTGGACCTAGTCAGTGGCTATTCGCAAGTGCCGATGTCCAAGCATGACCGAGCAAAGATGGCTTTTTTACTCCAGAAGGGACTATACAAATTCAAAAATTCAATAAGATGCCGTTTGGCCTGGCCAACGCCCATGGTACTTTACAGCGACTGATGGTGAGGTGTTTGGGCGACTTTAATTTTGAGGCCACTCTCATCTTTCTGGACAATATAATCATGTACGCCCCCTCATTCGAGGAACATCTCCAGAGACTTAGTCGTTTGCAAAGACATGGTTTGAAAGTGAAACCTCAGAAATGTTATCTGTTTCATAATGAGATCGAGTTCTTTGGACATGTTGTCTCTGCTGAGAGAGTCAGACCGTCCTGGGAGAAAATTGCTGCGGTACAGGATTGGCCTACCCCGAAGACCATGAAAGACGTCCGAGCCTTCTTGGGACTCACCGGGTATTATCAGTGGTTCGTACAAAACTTTACTCGCATAGTCAACCCACTGTTAGAAATTTTAAAAGGAGTACCGTCCGGTGCGACAAACAGAACTATTTTGTGGAGGGAATGTCTGGAGAAAGCATTCAAGAAGGTGGCTTTGACAGAGGTGCCAATGCTAGCTTTTTCTGACTTCTCTCAACCATTCATTCTCCACACTGATGGGAGCCTGCATGGACTCGGAGCTGTGTTGTCACAGATTCAAAGAGGAAAAGAATGAGTAATTGCTTATGCGAGTCGGTCTCTACATGACTCAGAAAGGAATCCGGACAACTACAGTTCATTGAAGCTGGAGCTGTTGGCACTAGTGTGGGCCCACTCTGAGGGACAACGTGCATCCAGGAGCTCAAGGTGTATAGCACACTGGCTCACAAATCCCCTACATGACTTGCTATCACCAGAAAACTTATCTGGCAGCGGGAGGTGGGATAAGGTCTGTCAAGGGGTGGCAGTGGACAAACTAGCTGTAGCCATGCTAGCAGCCTGAACAGCTACTGTGGTAACATCCAAGGCTGAAGTTATACGCTTGAGAGCTGACAACCTGCCCTCCAGCTGCTGGATGTACCGGTGTAGTCACTGTTCGTCCACCATTACTAGCCAGACCCTGGCGCTAGTATAATTTTAGGGCTGGCGGTACGCACCCAATAATATAGAGATGGTAATAAGGTGCGTTCCCAGCTCAGGGTCCACCGTGCAGAGATGTTAACTGCTGTTTGGTAATGGCTGATACTAAATGGCGGTATCGCAATGGACACACGTGGTTTAAATGCCACCCAGTATGTAGTAGCGACAGGCTCTGTTGCTTCACAGAGCCAAGGAGTCAGTGCTAGTGTACAGTCACAAGACTCTGCCCCAAGGACGCGAGGTAAGAACTTCTGTAGACCCACTAAGTGCATGGCATCACACCTGAGAATGCCACTAATAGACTCTGGCTACTGTGAAGTGAAAAGTGCACAGTGGCATACAGGCAAGCCACTATTAGGTGCTAAAGCTAGGCCCTGACTCTGCCTCCTACCTGCACTATCAGCCTAGGCACTAACTGGCAAGGCTGATCAACACATGCATACCAAGTCTAGGGGTTTCATAATGAGTCATTCACCAGAGACATTCATACGTGCATACAACACTTACTCCACATGGTCTATACTAGCGCACGCCCGTGCAATCCTTTTATAACCACAGCCTTCCAGGACATAGCTGATGGCCCAATCCGAACTGCTTGAGGACCTGAGCATGTGACCTCCGACCACCAATGAGCGGTCGTCTCACAGGCATGCTCAGATGGAGAAAAGCAGGAATTAGTCCCAGGAGCATCTGCTCACCACTGACTAATGCTGAATGCTATAGCTGAACCTGGGGTGGCAGCACCATCCAGACACATAGCATAAGCCTGAACAACACGCTGGGACCGACATCTCTGCTGAGCAGGATCCTCTGCGGCTGAAGAAGAATGGGAGACTGCAGAGGGCATGGTTTGCGATTCCCCCTGTGCAGTGGTGGGAACTCTATGCCTAACACACACCATCAGTATTTTTATTAGTTAGAAAACTAGATTTAACTGACATGAGAATTACTGTATGTAAAAGCTGATGTAAAAAACACATTGAATACCGATTGCATATGGATGTCATACAGATGGTAGGTGAGAGAAATCATATTGTACTTGCATGACACTACTTTTCAGGAGCAACATCAGAATGATTTTATTTATGATTTGTGCGAGCCCTAATAGTCATTCCTTTGAATGATGTACCGTATATACTGTACTCCTGTATAAGCCGAGATTTTCAGCACATTTTTTCTGCTGAAAACGCCCCCCTCGGCTTATACACGAGTCATTATCCAGTATTTGGTGTCTGGTTTCTGCATCTGCTCTGCAGGAATCCAGAGCCTCACATTCTGCGGTCTCCTGCTGTCTATCTACTGCAGAGAAGATTACTTTGCAGCAGAACGCTCCAGAGACTAAGTTCCTCTGTGCTCCTACTGGGCATGCTCATGAGGCGATCACCCATTGGAGATCGTGAGTCATGTGCCCAGGTCCTGCTCCAGATCTCATTGGTCCATCTCTGAGATCTGGAAGGTCCCGCATGACTATAAAAAGCGCGCATGACCATTCGGCCATGCGCTTGTATAGACATTTCAAGCTAAATGTGTGAATGGTGATGGATGTATGACTCTGGTGACTGACTCATTTGAAACCCCTTCCCTCTGATATTACGCATGTGGATAGGGAATTAGTGCATCAGTCAGCGCCAGTCAGTGGCAAGCTTTAGGCCACTGTGCACTCCCCACCTCTACTCTAGCATCCAACATTGCGCCTGCCTCCTAGCTTTGTCGACTAGCGGCCGTGCCCTACGCCGCGCTGCAGTTGCAGCCCTCCTTTGGGTCCGCAGTAGCGATGCCGCACACACAGTAGGTCTAGACGGACGCAGCTCCTCTGCCTTGGGTCCTGCTCCTGTGACTAGATACCGTCTGTGCATTTCCCTGTGGTCTTTGACACTAACAGGCTCAGCATTTTCGTATGTTTATGTTGCGGTGCCTCTGTGTGTGAACAGAGCCCGTTTTGCGCACTTCAGGTGAAGTCTAACCCGTGCGCATTATACCGCCATATTGCTCGTCTGTCATTACCTAGCAGCTGTGTAACATCTACTGCACGGTGGACCCCGAGCAGCGAATGCACTTTATTATTTATTTTTATTTAGTGCGTTCCGTCGTTCCTAACAGTCCAGAAAGTCGGTGAGGGTGGAGGAGCAGCGGCAGGAGCCAGCGGCTGGGGCACAGTGACAGCTGCAGACTTCAGTTTTCAGAAGGCATCATACTCACCCTCCTCGCTCAGTCGCTGCATCTCTGTACCTGCATCTCCGGTGCTGGTAGCTCTTCCTCTGCTGAGTGGTCATGTGGTACCATTCATTAAGGTAATGAGTATGCACGCGTCGGCACTCCCATAGACGTGGAGTGCATATTCATTACCTTAATGAGCTGTACAATGTGACCGCTCAGCACAGGAGAGCTGCTGCACCTGGACAATGGATATGCAGCGATGGCGCGAGGAGGGTGAGCCATGCATACAACAATGGGACGGGGGTGAGCCATGTATACAACAATGGGACGGGGGGTGAGCCATGCATACAACGATGGACCAGGGGAGCCATGCATACAACAGGGGGAGCCACACATACCAGGACAGGACGGGGGGAGCCACGCATAGCAGGACAGGGATGAGGGGACAATGCATACGTGGCTTATACTCAATAAGCTTATCCAGTTTTCCATGGCAAAATTATTTTCCTCGGCTTATACTCAGGTTGGCTTATACTCGAGTATATACAGTAATTATATGCCTGTTATTTTCACCATATCATGCTCACATTCAGAGGAGCATGAGCAGGGGAATATATAATTCACTGTATTCCTAAAATCTGGTTTTGAAAAGTTGTATAATTTGTCACAAGTAGTATTTTGCGCAAAATGTTGCAGCTTTTTTGTCTTTTTGTGCAGTCATGTTACTTTTTAAAATAATGATCAAGGCTTACATAAAAGGATCTTGGCTTATTGATGTGCAACAAATTTACTAATATGTTTGCCAGGAAACTGGTTCACAGTACTTTGCAGCTGAAATCTCCTAGAGCTCACGGCTGGGAAACATTTCATCATCTGGATCATTGATAGAACTTGCTAATAAATTTGGGACACCTTACTTAGAGTATATTTAGGTTCAAGTATGTCATACAAGACACCAGCTTCTACTAGAAAAAAAGTGCACAAACATGCTATGCAGTAGAAGCTATATTATCTACATGATCCAAATTCTAAGGGGGAATATTGGCAGTTATACTGTATGGTGAAATCATTCACGCCTTTTGTGCCAATATTCTAGAGTTTAAACTTACACTTTTATTTATTGCTTGACCCTGTGTTAGGGCTGGTGGAACGCACCAAATAATAAAGATGGTAATAATGTGCGTTCGCAGCCCGGGGTCCACCATGCAGGGGTGGTAACCTGCTGCTCAGTAATGGCGGATGCTATATGGCGGTATACTATAAGAACACACGCGGGTTAACGTCACCCGGTGTGTACAGGGGCGGACTCTGTTGCTTCACAGAGCCGCACTACCACTGAACATAAATGCCGGAGCCTGTTTGTGCTCACAGAGCTCGGCTAAGAGCGCACAGTGTACGGCCACAGAACTCTACCCCAAGGACACGGGGTTAGAGTCCTTCTAGGCCCAATGAACAAACGGCGTCGCTGCCGCGAGCGCCACTATAGACGCTGGCTATGGAGCACGTGCACTGAGGCGTGCCGAGTCCCTGGTGAGGCCTGATGCCTGACTCAACCTCAGACCTACCTACGCCTAAGCCTGGGCGCTAGTAGGCTAGGCTGCACAACACATGCGCACCAAGGGTAGGGGTTTCTTAATGAGTCATTCACCAGAGACATTCATACGTGCATACATCACTCACTCCACATACTCTGTAAATACAGTCTATCCTAGCGCATGGGCAAGCAGCCATGCAAACCTTTTTTGTAGCCACGGGCGTCCGGGACATTCCTGGCTTCTCGGATGGACCAATCCGAACATGAGCAGGACCTGAGCATGTGACCCTCGATCTCCAATGGGAGATCACTCCACGGGCATGCTCAGTGGCCTGACATGAGGACTTAGTCCCTGGAGAATCTCGCTGCTGAGCAGCATGCATTGTCATAGCTGTGCCAGAGGTGGCAGCAGCAAGCAAACCCATGGAATTGGCCTGGGCAGAGCGCTGGGACTGATGAATCTGCTGAGCTGGCTCCACTGCGGCCGAAGAAGAATGGGAGACCGCTGGGTGCAAGGCTCTGGATACCTGCTGTGCAGTAGCAGGAACCTAACACCCTGCAATCATAAGTGGGACTCTTTACTATTACATATTTAATAAGTACTTTTTCTATTGTAATTTTTTGGCTCAGCTTTCCCACTTATTTTTTAATGTTAGCTAAAAAAAAATAAGGAAAACAATTTCAGAAAAAAAGAATATGAATATTTATCTTGTTCTTAAAACTTACCTTACAAGTGACCTGACTTCCATGTAAATGTTATATTTTTTTTTATGGAAATCTAGCATGCAATAATACAATAATATGCAAGAAGGAAAGCATAACTTATAGTTGTGCTTTATGGAAACACAAAAGGCAACCAAATTAATTTTATTTTTTCAATGCAAATAAAATTACAAAAACAGCAATAATTCAGAGAGTTGATTAAAATGTAACTTTCCTTTTGTGCTTAAGGCAAATCTAAACAAAAATTACATTTATCTGTTTCAAAGTTCTTGCAAAAATATCAAATGCTTATTTGTACAAAACAATGTACCTAATACAGTATATGAAAGATAGATTACAAAATTAGACTACCCACAGGGCTTATTTGTAGTCTGTAAACATATAAACATGGGACGGTGCATAAGAGCTATGTACCTAAAATGATTTTACATTTTAATCTAGAATATTTAAAAAATATCCTAATTTTTCAGTACTCATACATTGGGGTTGATTCATTATTGCATTTATGTTTAAATTCAATTTTTTCTAGTCTATTTTACATGTGTTTGTCTTTTTGCCTTATGCTCACCTTTATGGACTGAGTGTAGGTTTTCTGAACATGATAGACTGATTCATAAATTTAGACTTTTTGAAATTTAGCTAAATTTTTCGCGAATGTTCTGCAGCACTTTCTGTAGTGATTTTACGTACGTCTTTTATTTTGATGCAATTTTTTCAGCATTTTGCAAACTGTGCAACTTTTTGCACTAGAAAGGTGTTAGAAATATTAAAGGCAAAAATAAAGAACAATTTTTAGGCTTTCACAAAATTTATAAAGCATGTGTCCCTGTTTGATGAATTTGGCACAAAAAAAATGTCAACAAATACCAAAAGACAAAAAATGAAACGAGACTTAAAAAGGAAAGCTCTAATGATTAATCTGGCTCATTATGGCTAAAAAATTTGGCTGTGTAGAGTTGTATAGTTTTTAAAGTCTAATATTACATGCTTCTGTTGTGTATTATAGTAGTGTCATATCTTTCTAATGTTACAATATTTGTCCAGTTTCAGAAACAAGGATTAAAATATTGAATGCCTCTGAATATTTATTTTTGTAATTTATAGTTAAATGTAAAAGTGATTCATATGTGTTGTGATATAGATCATCACTAATCCTTTTTAGTTCTTCATATTGAGTATTTGACTATTTAAATAGTTGAGTTATTGGAAATTGAAATATACCCAGATGGAATCACTTAAAATTAGGAAGAAAATTAAATTGGACCTTACAAGAGCTAGAAATATTATTTAGTACAGGAATAGTTCAGCTGGGTAATCAGAAAGAATATAATAGACCAGGAATAGGAGTAAGAGGAAATTAAATACAAAATCATGCTGGTGACATGCATTTATAGAAATACAATGGGAAGGGTGTATCTGGATGGATACCTGAAACCATAAAATTGACAAGAGACTTTCTCAATTATGCCAAGCTGTGCACAAAATATATAAAAGATAATACCTATATCCTATCATGATCATAGAGCAACATTTTAAGTGTGATTTTGTTTATATTTTTATACTTTGTTTTGCTTTTATTTAACATTTTTGCTTTGACAAAAACTAATGCTGACCACATCAGGTTCAATTTTCTGAAACTTGCTAATGATTTTCTGATATAAAACGTTATCTGACACTTTTTTTAATTTTAGTCAATTCATACTACTATGTAGACAAAAGCGTGTTAATCAGCGGAGGTTCTACTTCAACTTGAATTTCCAGAAATTCAAAGGTCTCAATGAAGTCGAACACTCTGCAATTCAATTTGCAGGGATTGGCAAAAAAATGTGAGTTGTCATTCAACATAGTGCTGAACACTCAGGTGCATCAGGCATGATCTCAAAGGACTTCCTGTTGTGAATTTGCTTTCTGGCCTCCCTCTGGTTATTACTGAAGGTAGTGGAGCTGGTCAGATTGACAGATGGGTTGCGAGTTCTCTTTCTGGGCTCCCTCTGGTGGTTACTGGAGGTAATGGAGCTGATCTGATTAACAGAGGCTTGCCACCTGATAATGAGGACGACGACTTATTATTATTATCTTTATGCATTATTTGCAGTTTATTTTTTACTTTTTAGTTCAGGATATTTGTGTTTTTTGCTTTTTGCTTTCTCTGGTTAATGGCCATGTGTTAACATGCACTTACATTGTGCATACACATTAATCTACTTTTTCAGTTCAGATTAGTTTTTTATTCATTTCATTGTGCATTCAGTGCATATATGGGTGTGACCGCCCTCTTTCTGAGCTGGGAAAACCATCCTGTCTGGCCTAAGCTTTTACAAAATGGTTCAGCTGCTTGATCCATGTTCACATTCACGTCACTTGGCAAGTGAAAAGATTTTAAATACTAGAGTAGGGACTGTCCCACAAGGTTTGCCGTGACGTGGCGGGATGGCTTGTACATTATTTTGATCAAAATTATGTTTACTAAATACCCTTATTATTATTATTACCTTTATGCATTATTTGAAGTTTATTTTTATATTGTGCATACACATTAACTTACTTTTTCAGTTCAGATACATTTTTTAATTCATACTACTATGTAGACATAAGCGTGTTAATCAGCTGAGGTTCTACTTCGACTTGAATTTCCAGAAATTCAAAGGTGTCAATGAAGTCGAACACTCTGCAATTCAATTTGAAAGGATTGGCAAAAAAATGTGAGTTGTCATTCAACATAATGCTGAACACTCAGGTGCATCAGGTGTGATCTCAAAGGACTTCCTGTTGTGAATTTGCTTTCTGGCCTCCCTCTGGTTATTACTGAAGGTAGTGGAGCTGGTCAGATTGACAGAGGGGTTGCGAGTTCTCTTTCTGGGCTCCCTCTGGCGGTTACTGGAGGTAATGGAGCTGATCTGATTAACAGTGGCTTGCCACCTGATAATGAGGATGACGATTGGAGATCTGGGGTTTCAGATTGGGATTTAAGACAGCCAACTCCTTCTATCCCTTCTGGTGATTTTCTTCTTGCCTCCTGAGGTCTGATGTTTCCAGCTCAGGCCCTGCATGTTCAGCTAAGTGTTCATTTGCTATTCTGTTTGCATGAGATCTGGTTTTGTCTATCTCAGTTTTGTGTGGGTCAGCCAGCTCCAGCTGGGGCTGTGCTGAATCACCGTCCATATGTTACTACTTGTGCCAGTTTGTTTTTGTCCCTTATTAGATTGGCACCTTTTTGCTCTGCTTTCAGAATATACCAGAGTACTAATATAGTGGGCAAAGTCGTGCAACTTCAGTGTTTTTTGCATCAGACGTGTTGGACTTTTTGCAGGGTTTTTTGCGTGATTGCAGACAGCGTCTTTCCTTTCCTGTCCTGTCTAGTCAGTGTGGGACCCATCATTTGCTCAGTCTATTTTCCTGCCTGCTTTTTTGTTTTCATCTTTTCTCACTGACAATATATGTTTGGCGACTATCTATTCCTTTGGGGTCTGCTCTGGGGCAGTTTAGATTTCCCCTTTCTTGCTTTAGGCTTAGTTAGCTCTCCGGCAGGGCCGAGGCATCTAGGATCATCATAGGTACGCTCCACGGCTACTGCTAGTTGCGTGGACAGGATCAGGGGTCTGCAATCCACTTAGTTACCAACATCTCTGTTTTTTGTGGCTTAGCTTGGGCTTGCTCTCCTTCTCGGTGACCCAATCATAACAGAATCACCAGCTTAACTGTAGACTCTAGGGTACTCTAAAGTAGGTAAGAATTTAAAAAAATTCTGACACTTTTTTTTTATTCTTGTATATTTTTTCCTCTTTTTATCTGGGGCTGCAGGAGATATTTTTTTCTTTTTCTAAATGGAGACTAAGCAATTGTCTGATCGTGTTGAACAGCTCGCTGCTGAAGTGCGGGGAATTTCTGCCTATCTCGCTCAATCATCTGCTGTTGAAAATTGTCATCTCCCTGCTGCACGGCGATCCCCAGGATTGCGCCTTTTCTTTGACACCCGGGGATCCTATTTTGGCTAATGTGGATGCATTTTTTCAAGCCTTGGGGTTGTTGTATTATGAACCTAATGCTATTGATCAAGCTGAGAAAAGCTTATTGGCATTGAACCAGGGTCAGGATTCTGCAGAGTTATATTGTCAAAAATTCCAAAAGTGGGCGGTCCTTACTAAATGGAATGACGATGTCCTAGCAGCTCTCTTTCGGAAGGGTTTGGCAGAAACCGTAAAGATGTTATGGTGGTATTTCCTGTTCCCTCTGGTCTAGACGACTCTATGTCATTGGCCATTCAAGTTGATAGGCGTTTACATGAACATAAAACTACACGAGAGGCATTTCTGCCTTTCGAACGAACGTCTGAACCCATGCAATGTGATAGGGTTTTGTCTAGGGTGCAACTTCAGGAGTTTAGAAGGCGTAATAAGCTGTGTTTTTTCTGTGGGGACGCCTCTCATACTATTTCTGTCTCCCCTAAATGAGAAAAGCGTTTTGCTCACACATTTGCTGTGGGCAGTGTACAGCCTAAGTTCATTTAGGCAATTACCCTGATCTGCTCCTTGTCTACATTTTCCGCTAAGGCTTTTGTAGATTCAGGAGCAGCTTTGAATCTGATAAATTTAGACTTTGCTAAACGTTGTGGCTACAGTTGAGCGACTTTTGTCGGATCGGGTTTCATGAAACAAAATTTGTTTCAGATGAAACTGGTCCGACTAGGGCAAAAAAAGTCGGATTTTCGTCCGAAAGCCGACCCCAATGCAAGTAAATGGGGAATAAAAGTCGATATTGAGCGGATGACATTCATCCACTCAATGCCGACTTTTAATCCCCATTGACTTGCATTGGGGTCGGGTTTCGGACTAAACACCAACTTTTTTTGCCCTAGTCGGACCAGTTTCATCTGAAACAAATTTTGTTTCATGAAACCCGATCCGACTAAAGTCACTCAACTCTAGCTGTGGTTTTTCTATGATACCCCTGCAGACTTCTATCCCTTTGAGGGGTGTTGATGCTACTCCTTTGGTGGAGAATAAACCCCAGTTTTGGACCCAGGTGATAATGCGGGTCGCCCCTGACCACTAAGAAAATTGTACATTTTTGGTGTTGCACAATTGGGATGATACTATTGCTCTGGGTTTTCCTTGGTTGCAGACTCATAGTCCTGTTTTGGATTGGAAATCTGTGTCTGTGGTGAGTTGGGGTTGTCAATGTGTTCTTAGTGACACTCCTGTTTTCTCCACCTCTCCCCAGTCTCATGATATTCCTGACTATTTGGCTGATTTTTCTGATGTATTTAGTGAGAGGAAGTCTGCGTCTTTGCCTCCTCATAGGAGTTATGACTGTGCAATTGAGTTAATGCCTGGGTGTAAATTTCCCAAGGGTCAGCTTTTCAACTTATCGGTACCCGAACATGATACTGTGCGATCTTATATCAAGGAGTCATTGGAGAAGGGTCATATTAGACCATCCTCTTCACCTTTAGGTGCTGTTTTTTTTGTGGCCAAGAAAGATGGTTCATTAAGGCCATGTATTGACTATCGGTCCCTTAACAAAATCACTGTTCAATATCAGTATCCATTACCCCTCATTTCTGATTTATTTTCCAGAGTTAAAAGTGCCTGTTGGTTTACCAAGCTTGACCTCAGGGGGTGTATAATCTTATTCGCATCAAGCACGGGGATGAATGGAAGATGGCGTTTAATACGCTGGAGGGACATTTTGAGTACCTGGTGGTGCCTTTTGGGCTCACTAATGCCCCTTCTGTCTTTCAATCTTTTATGAATGATATTTTCCGGGACTTTGTGGATAAGTTTTTGATCATTTATCTGGATCATATTTTGATCTTTTCCAGTGATTGGGATTCTCATGTGGAACATGTCTGGACTGTGTTCCGGATTTTGAGGGAAAATTCTCTGTATGTTAAGGGATCGAAGTGCCTCTTTGGTGTACAGAGGATTTCATTTTTGGGATTCATTTTGTCCCCGTCTGCTATTGAAATGGACCCGGCCAAGATACAGGCCATATATGATTGGGTTCAGCCCACTTATTTGAAGGCTCTCCAGAAGTTTCTGGGTTTTGCTAATTTCTACCGTAAATTTATAAGTCATTTTTCTGGTATTGTTAAACCACTGACTGATCTGACCAAAAAAGGGCGCTGATGTGGTGAATTGGTCTCCAGAGGCAGTCTCAGCATTTCAGGAGCTTAAGCGGAGATTCACTTCTGCTCCAGTTCTATGGCAAACTGATGTCTCACTCCCATTTCAGGTGCAGGTAGATGCTTCTGAGATTGGTGCAGTAGCTGTTTTGTCCCAAAAAGATCCAGTGACTTCTAAGATAAATCCCTGTGCCTGCTTTTCTCAAAAATTCTCCTCATCTGAACGTAGCTGTTGCGGCTGTTGCTAGTACGAAGGAGGACAGGAAAGATACCCGAGAGTGGACCATCTGGGTCACGGCTCCAGAGCCCCCGAAGGCGAGTAACCAGGTGAAGACCACCCCCTATACAGGGAGCGTTAGGGACAGACCCCCAGGGGATAGAACCGCGACAGCCGGAATCAAAGGGGCAACTGGGCGAAACAGATGGGTAAGGAGGCACAGAGGTATCTGTAGGGTTAGACACCGAAACACACAGGGACTTGGCAAGGCAAAGGACTGGAGAGCCAGAGGTAACAGGGCCTGGATGCTGCAATTAGAGAAGAGACATAATGAGGTATCAGGAGATGGAACGAACAACAGGAAGGTGCAGAGCAGAACAAGATGGAGGCAGGCAATGTACAGGGGAGTACAACAGAGTACGGGAGGCAAGGAACCCAGAGGACAGAGGGCAGAGGCAGGGGCTGCGCAGACAGAGCGCAAAAGAAGGTACAAGGAGGAGAAACACAGCGTAGACAGAAACGCAGGAGAGGGGCCTGAGGACACAGCGAGCGCCGCACGGAGCAGGGTCACCGTATTAGATAATCAGGCGTCTTACCAGTCCCGATGTCAGGCATATGTAGCGGTGGGCACCGCCATGTTGGGGGCGGGGCTAGCGCATCACACTACCCAGGAGGTAGTGCGCCGGAAGCAAGGCTGAGAGAAAGTGCCCGACACCGCGGGAGCCCAGAGGCCGGGCGTGGGGACGCGCTGCAGGACAGGAGCGTGCTGGATAGAGCGAGCCGAGAGGTGAGGGGCCGTGACAGTACCCCCTCCTTTACGCCCTCTCCTCCTGACATTGGAGAGGAACCGTCTCATAATGCGCAGAGCATTAATATTCTCTTGGGGTTCCCATGACCTCTCCTCGGGACCAAAACCCTTCCAATCAATAAAAAACAGATTCTTTCCTTTAACAGTCTTCATAGCCAAAATATCCCGAATCTTAAAGGTGTTATCAGAGCTACTTGGTTGGGAGATTTGGGAGGGTGCAGGGTGGAAGTGGTTAAACACTGTTGGTTTGAGGAGAGATACATGGAAGGTGTTGGGAATCTTCAATGAGGTGGGTAATTTCAACTTGTAGGCCACGTCGTTAATGCGACTTAAGACCTCAAAGTGACCAATGTAACGTGGACCTAACTTGTAGGAGGGGATTTTCAACCTAATATGCCGGGAAGCTAACCAAACCTTACCCCAGGACGATACGGAGGAGCATCCAGCCGTTTCTTGTCGGCATACCGCTTCATTCTAAGGCTGGCCCTCTCAAGAGCTACTTTGGTCTCCCTCCAAATCTGAGAGAAGTCCACAGACAAGGAATCCACTGCCGGCACACCCGAGGTAGGGGATACGGGAAGAGGAATGCTGGGGTGTTGACCAAAAACCACAAAAAAGGGAGACTTGGTAGAGGCTTCACTTGGATGATTGTTGTAGGCGAATTCCGCCCAAGGGAGAAGAGAGACTCAGTCGTCTTGGTGAGCATTGCAAAAATGCCGAAGATAAGATGTTAGCGCTTGGTTGACTCTCTCGACTTGGCCATTCGACTGGGGGTGATAGGCTGAGGAGAAGTCCAAGGTTTTCTTTAGCAATCCGCAGAGAGCTTGCCAAAAACGGGAGGTAAATTGAACCCCTCGATCCGAGACAATATGCTGAGGGAACCCATGGAGGCGAAAAATGTGAAGCAGAAAGATCTTCGCCAACTCGAGAGCGGTAGGCAAACCTGGCAGAGCGATGAAGTGGGCAATTTTGGAAAATCGATCCACGACCACCAGTATCACTGTACATCTAGAACAGGGCGGCAAGTCAGTGACGAAATCCATGGCAATATGAGTCCATGGGTTGGCAGGTACTGGTAACGGATGCTGTAGTCCCGAGGGAGGATGTCGAGGAACCTTGTTCCAGGCGCAAGAAGGACAGGAGAGATGAATTCTTGGATGTCCCTGCGAAGTGAAGGCCACCAGTAATGGCGGGAGACAAGCGAGAGAGTCTTTCTAATTCCAGCATGTCCGGAAAATTTTGATGAGTGACTCCAGCAGAGAACCTTTGATCTATCTCCACTCCGAACAAAGGTCCTACCAGATGGTGAGGAGATCAGGCTTAATGGGGCCACGGTAAGGATCTTGGCAGGGTCGATAAGATGGACTGGGCACTCCTCCTTGTCGACAGACAGGAATGACCGTGAAAGGGCATCCGCCTTGATGTTCCTCTCCCCTGGTCGGAAGTGGAGTTCAAAGTCAAACCTTTCAAAAAAGAGTGACCATCTGGCCTGCCGTGGGTTGAGCCTTTGGGCGGACCGAAGGTAGGCCAAATTTTTGTGATCCGTAAAAATGATGAACGGATGGAGGGTACCCTCGAGAAGATGGCGCCATTGTTCAAGAGCCATTTTTATGGCCAAGAGCTCTCTATTTCCCACGGCATAATTGCGTTCGGGCGCAGAAAAAGCTTTAGAAAAGAATCAGCAGGTGAGAGAGCGACTCGAGGAGGACTTTTGCAGCAGAACTGCTCCTGCTCCTACTGCAGACGCGTCGACTTCGAGGATGAATGGCCTGCTGGCGTCCGGGCGATGGAGTACCGGAGACTTAGCGAATTCCTGCTTCAGGACCTCAAAGGTCGATTCTGCATCAGGAGGCTAATGATTGGGATCGGCCCCTTTGCGGACAAGAGCGGAGATAGGTTAAGTCAAGGAAGAAAAATGAGGGATAAATTGCCTGTAATAATTGGCAAAACCCAAAAACCGTTGAATTGCCTTAACTCCAAGAGGACGAGGCCAATTGAGAACTGCCAAGACTATTTCAGGATCCATCTCTAATCCCGAGTTCGAGACGATGTAGCCAAGAAAAGGCCGTGATGTCTGCTCGGAGAGGTGGTTCTCTCTGTAACGTTGGAGGACTTGGCGAACGTCTCGACGATATGAAGTCAGATCGGAGGAGAAGACCAAGATGTCGTCTAGGTAGACTACGACAAAGGAGTAGAGGAGGTCTCGAAAAACATCATTAACGAGTTCTTGAAATACTGCAGGTGCGTTGCAGAGCCGAAAGGGCATAACCAAATACTCATAGTGTCCATCTCGCGTGTTAAACGCAGTCTTCCACTCGTCCCTGGAGCGTATGCGAACCAGATTGTAGGCCCCTCATAAATCAAGTTTAGTAAACACACGTGCCCCCTTCAAGCGATCAACAAACTCAGAGATGAGTGGCAGTGGGTACTTATTCTTCACCGTGATCTGATTCAAGCCACGATAATCGATGCACGGACGCAGGAATCCATCTTTCTTCTTTACGAAAAAGAAGCCTGCTCCTGCACAGGACGAGGACTTCCGAATGAAGCCTCTGGCTAAGTTGTCTTGGGTCTCTGCCGAGGAGAGAGGATAAATTCTTCCCTGAGGCGGAGTGGAACCAGGGACGAGCTCAATGGGGCAGTCGTAGGGGCGGTGCGGAGGAAGAGTCCCAGCTTTTTTCTTATCAAAAACATCCAAAAAATCATGGTACACCGACGGCAATCCATGGGGAACAAGGGGAAGACAAGGGGTACCTACAGAGTGCACCGGCAGCAGACACCGAGTCAGAAACGACTCCCCCCAGTGCAAGACATTTCCACTATGCCAATCTAAAGTGGGCTTGTGCAGCCGCAACCAGGGAAGACCAAGCAGGATAGGATGGGAAATACCTGCTAAAACATAAAACGTAATTTTCTCCTTGTGCAGAACCCCTACTTGCAACTCCACCTCATGAGTAACTAGGGTGACTGTCTCTAGCAAGGATCGACCATCTACGGAGGCGAGAACTTGAGGTTTTTGCAAGGACCTCATGGGAACAGAAAGTCTATTAACCTCCTCTAACCTAATAAAATTGCCAGCGGCACCCAAATCCATGTAGGCCACTAGAGAAGCCCGCTTACCACCAACATGCAGAAGGACAGACAAAGTGAGAGGGAGAGAGGGAGAGAGGTATCACATACACCTAGGGAGGCCTCTCTTACCTGGCCTAGGCGGAGGAGTTTTCCGGACATTCTGGACAAGTTCGGATGAGATGGGCACTGCTACCACAGTAGAAACACTGAACGTGGAGGCTCCTCTCCTTGCGACGCTGGTCAGAGAGCTTCAGGCGGTCCACCTGCATAGGTTCAGGAGCCGGAGATGAGGGAAGACTTCTAGGTCGAGGACTAAGTGGTCTGCGGACAGAAGAAAATGGACGAGAAACCCTTCTCTCCCTAGCCCGCTCCTGAAACCGGAGATCAATCCGAGTGGCTAACGAGATCAGATCCTCTAGGGCTGTTGGAGTGTCGTGACCAGCGAGCTCATCCTTTATGCGACTCGAGAGGCCTCACCAAAATTCGCCCACAAAAGCCTCGCTATTCCAACCTAAGTCGGAGGAGAGGGTCCTAAACTGGATAGCATACTGACCCACTGTTAGAGAACCTTGGCACAAGTTAAACAAGGCCTCAGTGGTAGAGGCTAAACGGCCCAGTTCGTCAAAAACCCAACAGAAGGTATCGAGAAAAACGGAAAGCTGGGTAACAGCCGGGTCATCACGCTCCCAGAGAGGATTGACCCAAGCCAAAGCATCCCCCTCCAGGTGAGAAATGATGAAGGCCACTTTGGCTCGGTCTGTAGGGTACTGCTGGGGTAGCAATTCAAAATGGAGATGGCACTGATTAATAAAACCCGACACAATTTGGCGTCCCCGCTATACTGGGGAGGTTTGGCCAACTGCGGAGGAGGATGGGAACCCGCAGCAGGAGGAGCAGATGCGGCCGAGTGCAGAGCGAGCAACCGACCATCCACCGAAGACATGTAGCTGAGGATATGTGACTGGGTGTCTCGCTGCTGAGCCAACTCCTGTTGCAAGCAAGCCAACTGGGCAGCGTTACCAGGGTCAGAGGACTGGAGGGAGGAAAGACGCAAGTCCATAGTTTTCATAAAGGACATCATGCGCGTCTGTTTCTCCCGAAGGAAAACTAACTATTTTTGGGCTGCCGTGGCTCCAGCGGGGTCCATGGCCTGATTATGCTGTTGCGGCTGTTGCTAGTACGAAGAAGGACAGGAAAGATACCCGACAGTGGACCCTCTGGGTCATGGCTCCAGAGCCCCTGAGGGCGAGTAACCAGTTAAAGACCACCCCCTATACAGGGAGCGTTAGGGACAGACACCCAGGGGATAGAACCGCGACAGCTGGAACCAAAGGGGCGACTGGGCGAAACAGACGGGTAAGGAGGCACAGAGGAATCCATGAGGTTAGACACCGAAACACACAGGGACTTGGCAAGGCAAAGGACTGGAGAGCCAGAGGTAACAGGACCTGGATGCTGCAATTAGAGAAGAGGCACAATGAGGTATCAGGAGAGGGAACGAACAACAGGAAGGTGCAGAGCGGAACAAGATGGAGGCAGGCAATGTACAGGGGAGTACAACAGAGTGCGGGAGGCAAGGAACCCAGAGGACAGAGGGCAGAGGCAGAGGCTGCGCAGACAGAGCGCAGAAGAAGGTACAAGGAGGAGAAACACAGCGTAGACAGAAACGCAGGAGAGGGGCCTGAGGACACAGCGAGCGCCGCATGGAGCAGGGTCACCGTATTAGATAATCAGGCGTCTTACCAGTCCCGACGCCAGGCATATGTAGCGGTGGGAGCCTCCATGTTGGGGGCGGGGCTAGCGCGTCACACTACCCAGGAGGTAGTGCGCTGGAAGCAAGGCTGAGAGAAAGTGCCCGACGCTGTGGGAGCCGGAGGCCGGGCGTGGGGACGCGCTGCAGGACAAGAGCGCGCTGGGTAGAGCGCGCCGAGAGGTGAGGGGCAGTGACAGTAACCATGAAGTGAGGAATCGGGAATTGTTGGCCATGAAATGGGCATTTGTAAAGTGGAGACATTGGTTGGAGGGAGCTAGACATCAAGTTGTGGTCCTCACCGACCACAAGAATTTGATTTATCTTGAATCAGCCAAACGCCTGAATCCTAGACAGGCTAGGTGGGCCTTGTTTTTCCTGCGTTTTAATTTTGTGGTCTCTTTTCTTCCAGGCACTAAGAATGTTAAGGCGGACGCCCTTTCTAGGAATTTCTTTGCGGATTCTTTTAACATGACCGAGCCTACTACCATTCTAAATGAGGGTATAGTTCTTTCCGCCATCTCACCCGATTTGAGATGTGCCCAGGAGATATTTCAGGAGGACAAACCTGAACGTTGTCCTATGGGAAAATTGTATGTCCCTGACCAGTGGAGGAAGAGAGTAATGTCTGAAATTCATTGCTCCACGTTGGCTGGTCATCCAGGTATTTTTGGTACCAGAGATTTGGTGAGTAGGTCTTTTTGGTGGCCTGCCTCAACTCGTGATGTCAGGAATTTTGTGCAGTCCTGTGGGACTTGTTCTCGGTCCAAGCCCTGTTCTCATTCTAGTTGGTTGTTATGCCCCTGCCGATGCCCAGGAGGCCATGGACCCATATCTCAATGGATTTTATTTCCACTCTTCCTGTCTCTCAGAGAATGACTGTTATCTGGGTGATTTGTAATAGATTTTCTAAGATGATCCATCTTGTACCACTCCCAAAGTTGCCATCTTCTTCTGAGTTGATGCCGTTGTTTTTACAACAGGTGGTTCGGTTGCACGGGATTCCTGAGAACATTGTGTCGGACAGAGTAGTTCAGTTTGTTTCCAGATTTTGGAGAGCTTTTTGTTCCAAACTGGGAATTCAGTTATCTTTCTCCTCTGCATTTCATCCTCAGACTAATGGGCAGACTGAGAGAACAAACCAGACTTTGGAGTCCTATTTTAGATGTTTCATATCTGCTGATCAGGATGACTGGGTCTCATTTTTGCCCTTGGCCGAATTCGCACTAAACAATAGAGCTAGTTCTGCCACTTTGATGTTGCCCTTTTTCTGTAACTTTGGGTTTCATCCTGGATTTTCTTCAGGGCAGGTGGAATCTTCGACCTGCCCAAGTGTTGACCCTGTGGGAGAGAGAATGCAGCAGATTTGGGACCAAGTGGTGGATAAGTTGTCTCACTCTCAGGAAAAAGCCCAACGGTTTTCCAACTGGCTTAGGACCATTGGTCCCCGGTTTAAAGTGGGTGATATGGTTTGGTTGTCTTCAAAGAATATTCCTATGAAGGTCGCATCTCCAAAATTCAAGCCAAGATTCATTGGACCTTATAAGATTTTGGAGATCCTTAATCCCGTTTCTTTCCGATTGGCTCTTCCTGTTATGTTTAAGATCCATAATGTGTTTCATAAATCTTTGTTGAAGAGGTTTGTGGAGCCAGTAGTTCCTATGGCGGTGCCTCCTGACCCTGTATTGGTTAAAGGCAATTTGGAATATGAGGTAGAGAAAATATTGGATTCTCGTTTAGCTAGACGGAGACTCCAATACTTGGTCAAATGGAAGGGTTATGGCCAGGAGGATAATTCTGGGGTCTCTGCTTCTGACATTCATGCCGAAAGATTGGTTCATGCTTTTCATCGGGCCCATCCGGATTGGCCTGGTGGCATGGATGAGGGTTCGGTGACCCCTCCTCAAGGGGGGGTACTGTTGTGAATTCGCTTTCTGGCCTCCCTCTGGTTATTACTGAAGGTAGTGGAGCTGGTCATATTGACAGATGGGTTGCGAGTTCTCTTTCTGATCTCCCTCTAGTGGTTACTGGAGGTAATGGAGCTGATCTGATTAACAGAGGCTTGCCACCTGATAATGAGGATGACGATTGGAGATCTGGGGTTTCAGATTGGGATTTAAAAGTGTCAAAACTAAAGGAACACAAAGAGCGCAATAGGGTCTTATCCGGGTTAATGCTGGAAAAGTAATTTAGATTATACTCACCCTTTTTAGGAGAGGTTCAAGCATGTCGGATCAGTAATCTGCTTGCTGCACGTCCAAAGGTCAGCTCTGTGACCGCTTACACATCAGATTTTGGAATAAATTCTCGGACTTTTGTGCGCTGCCAGATAAATTCACCAATCCAATATTTAGGAGAAAGATTAATCCATTTATTTCCCAACGCGTTTCGAAATGTATACCATTTCTTCATCAGGGGATGACAATATCTATCCCTTCTGGTGATTTTCTTCTTGCCTCCTGAGGTCTGATGTTTCCAGCTCAGTCCCTGCATGTTCAGCTAAGTGTTCATTTGCTATTCTATTTGCATTTGATCTGGTTTTGTCTATCTCAGTTTTGTGTGGGTCAGCCAGCTCCAGCTGGGGCTGTGCTGAATCACCGTCCATATGTTACTGCTTGTGCCAGTTTGTTTTTGTCCCTTACTAGATTGGCCTCTTTTTGCTCTGCTTTCAGAATATACCAGAGTGCTGATATAGTGGGCGAAGTTGTGTGACTTCAGTGCTTTTTGCATCAGATGTGTTAGACTTTTTGCAGGGTTCATTGCGTGATTGCAGACAGCGTCTTTCCTTTCCTGTCCTGTCTAGTCAGTGTGGGCCCCATCATTTGCTCAGTCTATTTTCCTGCCTGCGTTTGTGTTTTCATCTTGTCTCACCGACAATATATGTTTGGCGGCTATCTATTCCTTTAGGGTCTGCTCTGGGGCAGTTTAGATTTCCCCTTTCTTGCTTAGGCTTAGTTAGCTCTCCGGCTGTGCGGAGGCGTCTAGGATCATCGTAGGCACGCTCCACGGCTACGGCTAGTTGTATGGATAGGATCAGGGGTCTGCAATCCACTTAGTTACCAACCTCTCTGGTTTTCTGTGGCTTAGCTTGGGCTTGCTCTCCTCCTCGGTGACCCAATCATAACAACTTCCCCTTAATATTCAACAGCTATCTTATCGCATTTGAACTACTACTCCAAAAATTCAAGCAAAATATAGGAAAATACATTAAATATATAGTAACTCAGTGTGACTGAATTGTTTGATTTGAGATAAACTGCAGTAACAGCCAATCTTTGATTCTTCAAACACTGAAAAAAGAGAGGGCAGTGTTACATCCCTCAATGCTAAAACAAAATCATGAATCCAAGGCTGTGTCACAGAAAGTGTGCAACTTTTATTTTCAGACAATCAAGTATTTTTTTTACATCCTAAGGAAAATCTTTTTATTCCAGAATTTTATAGACAACTACTTACATCATAAAGTGAGTGCAATGTAACAAAAAGCACAATTTTTTTGCACAGTTTGTTGTAATAGTCCAATATCAGATCCATATACTAGCCAACCTGAATGATGCGGCCTGAATGAAGATGCTTTCTTTTGGGATGTGATTTGAATCTTCCTAGCCTTTCTTGCCTTGTTAATTTTATAAAAGCAAATTGCCATAGGATTTTAAAAAAAAATCTTTCGAAGAATGTTCACATTTTAGTTTTTGAATGCCTGTTTAAATTGTCCAAATTATTAACAGTACAAAACACACTTCACGACCATACTGCAAGCTTGCATGTTCTTTTCCTGTTGTGAACCTAGGTGCAGGTACTTTCCAAAGTAACATGTTAGAGTTACATGCATTTTTGCTCAAATGGAGAATAGTAAAAAATGAAAAAAAATATATATATATTTAGGGAGTTGTTATGAGCTATGTAATGGAGGTTGGTATTTGGCACATGGTGAGTGTGTGTCTGGAAGTTACAGGAACTTGGCTGGACTTAGTCTGAACTTGCATACAGGATCGCCGTGCTGCAGGACTATAGCAGCAAGACTCTCAACAACCCTGGGAATGGCACCTGGTGGATGCCGCAGGACCTGGCAGTTGCTTAGTTAAGCCCGTCCCGTGCAAGGGGTGAATCTGGGACTAGTGGTTCTCCAAGCTGGAGTACATTTATGTTTTTTTCCCTCATTTTCTGTTAACCTGCTGTTTGCTAAGTGCCATTAAACCACTGAAATTAGACTTTAAGCCTGTGTGTTGCCTCGTTACTGCAGCCCTGCCATTACCTACCAGAGTTAATCCCTTCAATTAGTGGACTGAATGCGGGCAAACGCAGTGAGGCCAGCCAGGCTGTTTTTGCTTATTTTTGATCTGTACCCCAGCCTATGTCCTGGGTGAAACAAGTGGCACAGACCCAGGCGGGGAACTTTCCAGAAATGGAGGCCACGGTCAAAACGCTCATAGAGGCCATGCGACAGCCACGGCCGGCGTCAGCACCAGGTGCACCCGGGCAAGTGCCGGGGCCCTGGAGATACGGGGGGGCCCACTCACGCTGTCTGGGATACCCGCCGATGCTGCCACACCCCCCATGTACCAACCCCATCCTGCGCCCTCCCCGAGGGACCCACGCAGCCCCTTACAGCCAGCAATGATCATCGCTTCGGCTGTAATCTTGTGTGCAGCACAGGACCTGTGATGAGGTCACAGGAGGGGAGGAGTCAGGGGTCACATGATCAGGGTGGCTTCAGGACTCTGCTGTGCTGGTCGTGTCATTATGGTGCTGCCGTGCTGGTCTGGATGAGGTAAAGTTTCTGTGTGGGGTCAGGAGGGGTTTACAAGGTGGATGTAGCAGAGCTGTGTGTGTACTTATGTGTGGGGTCAGGAGGGGTTTACATGGTGGATGTAGCAGAGCCATGTGTGTACGAGGTGTATGGAGCGTAGCCGTGTGTGTATGAAGTGTACCAGAGCAGACCTGTGTGCACGAGTTGTACGGAGCGGAGCCGTGTGTGCACGAGGTTTATGGAGCGGAGCCATGTGTACGAGGTGTAAGGAGTGGAGCCACGTGTGTACGAGGTGTAAGTAGCAGAGCCGCGTGTGTACGAGGTGTACCGGAGCAGAGACTTGTGTGTACGAGGTGTACGGTGCGAAACCATGTGTGTATGAGGTGTGCGGAGCCGCATGTGTACGTGGTGTACAGAGCGGAGCCGTGTGTGTACGAGGTGTACGGAATGTAGCCCTGTGTGTACGGAGCTGAGCTGTGTGTTTATGGAGCGGAGCAGAGCCGGGGGTTACAAGGTGTACGGAGTGGAGACGTGTGTGTACGAGGCATACAAAGCGGAGCCGTGCATGTACGAGGTGTATGGTGGGGAGCATTTATACCTCCGGAGTCCCAACCGTCCCGGGTCCAGCGAGACAGTCCCGATTTGGAGAGAGAGACTGCCCCAGCCAGGAGCTTACTTTATCCGCGGACATAGGAGTACACAGCGGAGCCCCAAGGAGCACTTTAAAACTCGCACGTAACGTTCTACTGGAAGTGACGTGCTGGAATCTGACCAGAAGTTAGGTAATTTCGGGAGGATATTGTGACGGAAACATGGAGGCACTTCAGGGAATGCTTTATATCCATCACCATGTCCTCCTCTGACAGAGCGGACAGCGGGATCGCCTTGGAATCGGGGATGTCGGCCATGTGAGTGGATCATGATATGTCCTCACCAGGAGGCTCAAGTGGGCACTACAATGGGAGTCGGGCTGCTATGGTATCTTTACAGAATATTCTTTTCTTTGTTTCTTTCTCTCTCTCTGTTCTTTCCCTCTAATCTTTTTTTTCTCTCTCTGTTCTTTCTTCTCTCTCTCTGTTCTTTTTTTTCCCCTCTTTCTTTCTTTCTGTCTCTGTCTGTTCTCTTTCCTCTTTCTTTCTCTTTCTCTGTTCTTTCTTTCTCTTTCTTTCCCCTCTTTCTTTCTTTCTCCTTTCTTTCTTTCCCCTCTTTCATTCTCTCTGTTCCTTCCCCTCTTTCTTCTTCTCTCTACCTCTCTGTTCTTTCTTTCTTTCCCCACCTTCTTTTTCTCTCTCTCTCCCTGTTCTTTTTTTCTGTCCACTCTTTTTCTCTCTCTGTTCTTTCTTTCTCCATTCTTTCTTTCCCCTCTTTCTTTCTCTCTCCCTCTATGTTCTTTTTTCCCTTTTTCTTTCTTTCTTTCTTTCTTTCTCTCTCTATGTTCTTTTTTTCTGTCCACTCTTTTCCTCTCTCTGTTCTTTCTTTCTCCGTTCTTTCTTTCCCCTCTTTCTTTCTCTCTCCCTCTATGTTCTTTTTTCCCTCTTTCTTTCTCTCTCTTTTTTCTGTCCACTCTTTCTTTCTCTCTGTTCTTTTTCTTTCTTTTTTCTTTCTCTCTGTTCTTTCTTTCCCCTCTTTCTTTCTCTCTTTGTTCTTTCTTTCTTTACCCTCTTTCTTTCTCTTTCTCTCTCTGTTCTTTTCTGTCTCTTTCTCTCTCTGTTCTTCCTTTCTTTCTCTCTGTTCTTTCTTTCTCTGTTCTTTATTTCCCCTCTTTCTTTCTTTCTCTCTTTCTGTTCTCTCTCTATTCTTTCTTTCTTTCTTTCTTTCTTTCTTTCTTTCTTTCTTTCTCTCTTTCTTTCTTTCTTTCTTTCTCTCTTCTTTCTTTCATGCGTACACTACTAATCAATAGCCTCCTTCACATGAATGTGTTTTGCCACAGAGCGAGTGTCCATGTGGATCACATGCGTGTCCGTGTGATCCACATGGAGACAAGTCCGTTTTTGGCTGGCACCACAGATGTCACACGGCATGAATCGTGGTATGTGTTAAAGGGGGGGGCCCACTGAGACTTTCGCCTGGGGCCCTCAAAAACCTGGTGACAGCAGCAGCAGGCTATGCAGCAGCAGCATCAGGACGCCATGCGACAGCAGGCTATGCAGCAGCAGGAAACAAATCAGCTGTTGATACAGCATATCGCGACAGAGCAGTCAAAAGGGACTAACCGGGGAATCCATGATGTCCGGAAAGCGGTTCATTCAGCGGTTCCCAAAATGGAGAAGTCGGACAATGTGGAGGCGTACCTGGAGATGTTCAAAGGAGTCGCTGAGAGAGAGAAGCTACCCTGGGACCAGTGGACAGAAATCATCGCTCTGTTTCTGGCCCCAGGAAGTTTGAAAGCATATCAGGATCTACCCGCCAGCAAAGAGCGGACTACACGGTCGTCAAGGGTGAGATACTGGCACGTATTGGGGTAAATGTGTTAGTTCGGGCCCAGTGGGTACACCAGTGGGAGTTTACCCCCTCCAAGCCGGCTGGGTCCCAGTATTACGACCTGTTGCACCAGTTACAAAAGTGGTTACAGCCTGAGGTGTTGTCCCCCACGGCCATGCTGGACCACATAGTGACTGATAAGTTTTGGAGGGCTTTGCTCCACTCCCTCCAGACATGGGTCAGACAGGCATCCCCTACTAATGCCATGCAAATGATAGACCTCATAGAAAGGTATGGGGCTACCAAAGAGCTACAGGGAGGGACTCCCTGGAAGGTAACAGGAAGGTTCCCTAAGTCTCCACCCCTGGTTCGGCGAGCAGAGCCCCGGAAGGTCGCTCAGGCCTTATCTGTGGAAGTAAGGAGCCCCATAATCTGCTGGTGGTGCCAGGAATCAGGGCATATGAGAGCTGATTGCCCTCACCTGGCTGAGCTCATGGACACCAACTTTGGGTACCACCAGTCTCACTATGCTGAACCGATGTGTGCAATGGGCACCCCGAAAGGTCTCAATATGGAACAATTGTGTCAGGTTGAAGTGGAGGGCACCCTGGCTGTGGCCCTATTGGACTCAGGGAGTCCTGTAACCCTGGTACGAGCCAGCTGGATACAAACCAGCGAGTAGACAGGGCGGAAAATTGGGGTGTTGTGTATACATGGGGGACTTAAAAGGCTATCCCACCACACTTGTGGTGATCAGCATGCCAGTGGGGAGGCGGTGCCATGAGGTGGGGGTTGTGACTAATTTGCATTATGAGGTGATAATTGGAAGAGACTTTCCTTTATTTTCTATGCTATGGCCATCTGTTGTCTCACCCACGGAGCAACTGCCGGCACCAGAGGCAATCAGGTTACGTTCTCCAGAAGTAGGGCATGAACCTGGTGTCCCATAGGAAGAAGTGCTGGCGGTAGGGGTAACCTTCCCTTCAGTGGACAAGGGCAAGTGTTCTCACATAGAAGTATTGGCTGGAGAGGTGGAAAACTTGCCGTCGGGACCCGAGTTGTCAGACTTGAATGTGTCAGGTGACAATTTTGGTACGGCGCAACTTTGAGACCCTACTTTGGCCTGGGCCAGAGAAAATGTACTGTTTGTCAATGGGGAACCCCAACAACCTGGGGCAGCTACAGTGATGCCACGCTTTGAGCTACACCAAGATTTGTTGTACAGAGTGGAGAAAATACGTGGGGAACTGGTAGAACAGTTACTCGTACCTTAGACACATTCTAGACTGGTAATGGACTTAGCGCATGCGCATGTACTTGGTGGGCATTTGGGCCAAAAGAAAACCCTAGACCGAATTCTGCAGTGGTTCTACTGGCTAGGGGTCCATGAAGAAATTAAACGGTACTGTAGTTCCTGTCCAGTGTGCCAGGTAACCAGTCCCCAACCTCACTTTCGGAGTCCTTTGGTACCTTTGCCAATTATAGAGGTACCCTTCGAGAGAGTGGCAAAGGATCTGGTGGGGCCTCTCAATAAGTCAGCAAGGGGACACCAACACATCCTGGTAGTTCTAGATTATGCTACCCGATATCCTGAGGTCATTCTTCTGTGCTACACATCAACTAAGCTTATAGCAAAGGAACTCATGGGTATGTTTTCGCTGGTGGGAATTCCTCAAAAGATTTTAACAGACCAGGTAACCCCCTTTATGTAAAAAATTATGAAGGAACTCTGCCATTTACTAAATGTTAAGCAGTTGCGCACATCGGTCTATCATTCCGAAACAGACAGTCTGGTAGAAAGGTTCAATAAGACACTGAAAAGCATGTTAAAAAAGGCAGTTTCCAAAGATGGGAAGGACTGGGATCTCTTATTGCCATATTTGTTGTTTTCAGTGCGGGAGGTGCCTCAGGCATCTACGGGATTCTCACCCTTTGAACTATTGTACGGCAGACATCCACGGGGCTTACCTGATATAGCCAAAGAGGCCTGGGAGAACCAACCTACTCCCCACAAAAGTGTGATAGAACATGTTGCAAAAATGCAAGAAAGAATGGAGACAGTACTACCCTTAGTCCGGGAACAAATGGAGGCAGCACAACAGTCACAGAGTCGGGTCTATAACCAGGAGGCTCGGGTAAGAACCTTTAGCCCTGGGGATCGGGTGTTGGTACTTGTGCCTACCGTAGATATCAAATTCCTTGCAAGGTGGCAGGGACCCTACGAGATCATGGAAAAGGTGGGGCCAGTAGACTACAAGGTACACCAGCCAGGACGGAGAAAGCCAGAACAGGTTTACCATGTTAATTTAAACCATGGAAGGATAGAGAAAACCTTGGTGGGGATAGTCTGTTGCCTGTGTTCCAGATGGAGAAGGCTCCATTACCTCGGGGCGAGGCAGGAGAAGCCCAACCTGCAGTCAAAATTGCAGATACTTTGTCTCCTAGACAGGTTCAGGAGATCCGGGAGTTCTTTAGCCGAAATACAGATGTTTTTTCGAAGCTCCCCAGACGCACCTCCCTAATCCAACATGACATTGTCACGGAGCTACAGGTCAAAGTCAGACTAAAGCCATATCAGGTGCCTGAGGCCCGGCAACAAGCCATCTTGGAAGAGGTGAAAACCATGCTAAAGTTAGGGGTCATAGAAGAGTCCCAAAGTGAGTGGGGAAGCTGCTGACTGTAGTACTTCTCTCAGCCCTACTACAAAAATCACATTCTGCCTTTTCAAATTTGTCAAACTAGAGAGTTGTTAAAGAAATGGTTAATCTTAGTTCTCTTAAAAATCCAGAAAATAGCTGAAAAACAACTTATAACCCATGACACTATTTAATTGTTATCATCTGTCTACGTGGTTAGATAATTCTGCCAAGTGGTCAGTTCCAAATTCCCCTCTTATTCTCAGAATGTCAAGGCCAAATAGTTATCTGGCCAAACGGAAATGGTTCCATGAATTTTTAAACTGACATAAGGGAAATGCCATAAAACCCACGTACTCCAATTAAATACAGTGGGGCAAAAAAGTATTTAGTCAGTCAGCAATAGTGCAAGTTCCACCACTTAAAAAGATGAGAGGCGTCTGTAATTTACATCATAGGTAGACCTCAACTATGGGAGACAAACTGAGAAAAAAAAATCCAGAAAATCACATTGTCTGTTTTTTTTTCATTTTATTTGCATATTATGGTGGAAAATAAGTATTTGGTCAGAAACAAAATTTCATCTCAATACTTTGTGATATATCCTTTGTTGGCAATGACAGAGGTCAAACGTTTTCTGTAAGTCTTCACAAGGTTGCCACACACTGTTGTTGGTATGTTGGCCCATTCTTCCATGCAGATCTCCTCTAGAGCAGTGATGTTTTTGGCTTTTCGCTTGGCAACACAGACTTTCAACTCCCTCCAAAGGTTTTCTATAGGGTTGAGATCTGGAGACTGGCTAGGCCACTCCAGGACCTTGAAATGCTTCTTACGAAGCCACTCCTTCGTTGCCCTGGCGGTGTGCTTTGGATCATTGTCATGTTGAAAGACCCAGCCACGTTTCATCTTCAATGCCCTTGCTGATGGAAGGAGGTTTGCACTCAAAATCTCACGATACATGGCCCCATTCATTCTTTCATGTACCCGGATCAGTCGTCCTGGCCCCTAGCAGAGAAACAGCCCCAAAGCATGATGTTTCCACCACCATGCTTTACAGTAGGTATGGTGTTTGATGGATGCAACTCAGTATTCTTTTTCCTCCAAACACGACAAGTTGTGTTTTTACCAAACAGTTCCAGTTTGGTTTCATCAGACCATAGGACATTCTCCCAAAACTCCTCTGGATCATCCAAATGCTCTCTAGCAAACTTCAGACGGGCCCCGAACATGTACAGGCTTAAGCAGTGGGACACGTCTGGCACTGCAGGATCTGAGTCCATGGTGGCGTAGTGTGTTACTTATGGTAGGCCTTGTTACATTGGTCCCAGCTCTCTGCAGTTCATTCACTAGGTCCCCCCGCGTGGTTCTGGGATTTTTGCTCACCGTTCTTGTGATCATTCTGACCCCACGGGGTGGGATTTTGCGTGGAGCACCAGATAGAGGGAGATTATCAGTGGTCTTGCATGTCTTCCATTTTCTAATTATTGATCCCACAGTTGATTTCTTCACTCCAAGCTGGTTGGCTATTGCAGATTCAGTCTTCCCAGCCTGGTGCAGGGCTACAATTTTGTTTCTGGTGTCCTTTGACAGGTCTTTGGTCTTCACCATAGTGAAGTTTGGAGTCAGACTGTTTGAGGGTGTGCACAGGTGTCTTTTTATACTGATAACAAGTTTAAACAGGTGCCATTACTACAGGTAATGAGTGGAGGAAAGAGGAGACTCTTAAAGAAGAAGTTACAGGTCTGTGAGAGCCAGAAATCTTGATTGCTTGTTTCTGACCAAATACTTATTTTCCACCATAATATGCAAATAAAATGAAAAAAAAACAGACAATGTAATTTTCTGGATTTTTTTTTCTCTGTTTGTCTCCCATAGTTGAAGTCTACCTATGATGTAAATTACAGACGCCTCTCATCTTTTTAAGTGGTGAAACTTGCACTATTGCTGACTGACTAAATACTTTTTTGCCCCACTGTATATCTTCTAACACATAATATACTTTGACATTTCTGTTATATAACTATTGTTTTTGCCAAGTTATCCACCATTTTGAATTGTTACACAACATTACGGAAGTATCCATATTTGTTCATTTTCCTCTTCTGTAATCCTAATAAAGATGCACCCATCTTAATAAAGGATGAGATTAACTTGAAAGACAAGCCACCTGTGTCTCTCTTTTTATTTCTCCACACCTAGGATCCTAGGTAAGAGAAGCTCTAAGTGAGCTTTACCCGAGGTTGGTGACTATAAGAAAAAATCCCGACGCTGACAGTCCTAATACCCAAGCCTGATGGGTCTCTAAGATTCTGTAATGGTTTTAGAAAGCTTAATGACATTTCAAAGTTTGACGCCTACCCCATGCCCTGGGTTGACAAGTTGAGCGATTTGGTCAGGCACAGTATTTTACAACTCTGGACCTCACAAAAGGTTATTGGCAGGTACCCCTAACAAAGGTGGCGAAGAAAAAAGCGGCTTTTGTAGCACCCGAGGGGCTGCTCCAGCATAAGGTGTTACCCTTTGGGTTGCATGGCGCACCAGCAACGTTCCAGCGATTAATGGATATTGCTCTCAGTCCCCATCGCCGCTATGCCTTAGCCTATCTAGACGATATTATTGTGTACAGCACCGACTGGGAAAGTCACTTAGCAAAAGTACAGGCAGTGATAGACTCTCTGCGACAAGCAGGGCTAACTGCCAACCCAAAGAAGTGTTCCATAGGGTTGGCGGAAGCTCGGTACTCGGGTTACGTCATTGGGAGAGGAGTTCTCAAGCCTCAAGTAAACAAAGTGGAGGCAATTCAGAGCTGGCCCCATCCTCTCACAACAAAACAGTTAAAAGCCTTTTTAGGTTTGCTGGGATATTACAGGCGGTTCATTCCCAACTTTGCAACCATGTTCACGCCTTTATCAGAGTGCTTTAAAGGAAGGAAATCTGTGATGGTCCACTGGAATGATCAGTTAGAGGGGGCCTTTACAAAGTTAATGAGGTACTGTGTGGTACACCAGTCCTGATCACTCCAAATTTCAAAAGAGAGTTCATTGTGCAGACTGATGCCTCTGAGATAGGGCTCGGTGCCGTGCTGTCTCAGGAGGTTAACGGGGAAGAGCATCCCGTTAGTTTCCTAAGCCGGAAGCTTATCCCAGCTGAAACCAGGTACAGTATTGTGGAGAGAGAGTGCCTGGCCATCAAGTGGGCACTGGAGTCATTGCGCTACTATTTGCTGGGGAGAACATTTTGGTTGGTGACAGATTATTCCCCTCTTATGTGGATGAGTCAAGCTAACGAGAGTAATGCACCAGGTGGTTCCCGTCCCTTTAAAATTTAACATTTTCAGTAGAACATCGGGCAGGCAGACGACAGAGGAATGCAGATGCCCTGTCCAGAGTTCACTGTATGTCATGTGTCCACCCCTCTAGGGTTGAACATAGGAGGGAGGTATGTGGTACAGTAAAGGGTGTTTTACTGGATGGGAGATACATTTCTCCCAACAGATTAATGTTTGGCCAGGTTTTTCCCTAAAGACAGGACCTGCGATGATGTCATGGTCACGTGATCAGCCCAGGTGATGTCTACCTTACCGGTGGGAGGGGTTATGGGCTATGTAATGGAGGTTGATATTTGGCACATGGTGAGTGTGTGTCTGGAAGTTACAGGAACTTGGCTGGACTTAGCCTGTACTTGTATACAGGATCCCCGTGCTGCAGGACTATAGCAGCAAGACTCTCAACAACCCTGGGACTGGCACCTGGCGGATGCCGCAGGACCTGGCAGCTGCTTAGTTAAGCCTGTCCCATGCAAGGGGTGAGTCTGGGACCAGTGGTTCTCCAACCTGGAGTACATTTATGTTTTTCCCTTATTTTCTGTTAACCTGCTGTTTGCTAAGTGACATCAAACCACTGAAATTAGACTTTAAGCCTGTGTGTTACCTCGTTACTGCAGCCCTGCCATTACCTACCAGAGTGAATCCCTACAATATATATGAAAAAGTTAAGGTTTTACAAGTATTTTACTAGTGATAATTAAAAATCACAGGTGCCAGAAAATACTGCTGGCTGCTGCTACATATTACTTTCTGTGTATGCCTATGTAACAACCTAGCTTTCTAGGATTACGCAATTTTTGCTCATGAGTAAGAAATTGAAACAAAATTATCTATCCTCAAAAAAAGTGAAAAAGTTTAAATAGATACACACATTTTATTTTTTGCATGAGTTTTTATAATATTCCAGTTTGTCAAATAATTATCCTGTGGTCTGTTGCAGGTTTAGGCTGTTTCCTACCTCTTGGCATTTGTATGTGGTCACTTTTTGGCCAGGGAAATTATTGTGTTTTAATTAGTGATGAGCAGGCTCATGGAAGTTTGGGTTCGTAGGGTTCTGTTGAATGTTAGTCCAAAGTTCAGTTCAGGTACCAGAACTTGACCCAAACTTGACCACGAACCTGAACTCCATATGGGTCAATGGGGACCCGAACTTTGGTTCTTCAAAATGGCTATAAAAATGTTGTAGTAGAGGCTAGGAGGCTGGAAAAAGGAAGCAAAATGGGGGCTAGAGCAGGACAATTGTCCTGCAAACAAATTTGGATAGGGAAATGAATTAAAATAACGTAAAATAAAAAATAATCTTAAAGCCGGAGGCAGAGATCCCATTAGAGAAGTCGAACAGGGTCTTGTATGTGTACAGTACAGTACTTGTTAATAAATAAATAAATAAATTGTCATGAATTGTCATGATCCAGACTGGTTTTGAGTCCTGTCTTTCCATGATCCCGGTCTGGTCATTTCAGGGGTTAACTTTTTTCAGCCTCAGTCTGGTCTCATGTTTGCTATTTAGCTCTGCTGCATCCTGCTGGCAGTGTCAGCTATAGCTCTGCCTTTGGCATGTGTATCTGACTCTGGTATATCCTGATTTGTCCTGCTGTGATCCCTGACTTGCCATGTGTCTGTTTATTCCCTCTGTCTGTCCTGACTCTGCCCTGATTGTTTCCCTGTAAGTTTCTTGACTCCCTGCTTTTGACTTGGCTTGCATTCGGACCTGTTTCTGTCTATTATTTTTGTCTTATCCTTTTCTGACCGTTGCTGATCCCCTGGCTTGTTTCTGATCACGTGTACTGCTGTGACATCTGGTACTTTTGCTCCTGACTGTTTCTGACTCGGCTTGTCTGACCACTCTTTTGCCACCTGATGGTACTTGTGCTGCTGCTTAGTGTTGCTATGCTGTGTGTGCAACCTTTCTTCCCTCACCAGTACCCCCTGGTGGAGGTTACACCATACTGCACTGCAGTAGCATGACATAAATAAATAAACAAAAAAAATGATGTTAGGTTCCCCCTATTTTTAATAACTGGCCAAGGGAAAGTAGAAAACTATGGGCTGGTTTTATTATGCTGGGAAGGGGCCAATATGCATGGAACGTCACAGCATATTATTCTCAGGTCCCAGCTACATACACTGGGGGGACCCTAAATAAATTGACAAGGATCCCCCATAATTTAAATAACCAGCAAAGACTTAACGGACAGCTGTGGACTGATATTTATAGGCTGGAAATGGGCAATGTATATTGGTTCCTTCCCAACCTAATAAGACCAGCCCTCAGCTGCCCAAAAATGATGCACCCATTAGATGTGCCATTTCTGGAACTTAGCCTTGGTTATCCCCAATTGACCTGGTGCAGTGGGAATCAGGGTAATGGTTTTGGGGTTGATATCAGTTTTGTAAGCTCAGGAGTTGGTAATGGAGAATTGTCCATCAGACACCCCCATTGCAACTCATTAAGTTAAAAGAAAAAAATACACACACATGAATAAAAAGTTTATTTGATTAAAGACTCCCTTACACATTCCCTGGTTTATCTAGTTATTATTAATAAAACAAACCTGGCAGTTCCAGCGTAATCCTCAGTGTTTCCATGACATCCAGCAATTCTCTAGACTCTCTTGAGAACGAGGCTGCTTAGGTCACTTGAGGTCATGTCTCACCATCGATGTTGTTACCCTATGTTTTGTGGGGTCCATCAATTTTTAAAAACCAGCAAAGGCAAGGAAGATAGCTGGGGCTGATATTAATAGGCTGGGAAGATCCATGGATATTGGCCCTTTCCCAGCATAACAATACCAACTCACAGCTGTCTGCTTTCACTGGGCTGGTTAATAAAAAAAAGTGAGGACAATATTTTAGGGCCCTTACATTTTTAATAACTAGAAAACAAAAGAGCTGTGAGCTAATATTAATAGGCTGGGAAGCTCCAGGGTTATTGCACACATACCTGAATAATAAGGGTATGTGCACACGTTGCGGATTCTGCTGTGGATCCATAGCGGATTTGGCCCTGCGGATCCGCAGCAGATTCTCCTGCAGTGTACAGTACCATTATACTCTATGTAAAGTAAAAAACGCTGTGCACATGCTGCGGATTTTTCCCTGCAGATTTGCTGCAGTTTTGAGTCTGCAGCATGTCAATTCTTTGTGTGGATTCCGCTGCGTTTTCACACTTCTTCCATTATAGAAATCTTCAGGTGTAAAACCCCAGGCGAAATCCACACAAAATCTGCAGAAAATCTGCAGGAAATCTGCACTAAATCCACAGGTAAAACGCAGGTCATTTTACCTAAGGATTTAGCAAAATTCACGTGGAGAAATCTGCAGAGGAATCCGTAAAGTGTGCACACACCGTAAGACTGGTTCACAGGCAATAAAAGCCAATGGGGGCATGAACTTTTATGCTCTAAAATGGGGGTAGAAAGTTCTAGGGGGTTGTAAAAGGAAGCTACATGGGGAATAGCAGAACAATTTCCCTGCAAACAAATGTGGATATTGAAATTATTTAAAATAGCAGAGAATCAAAAAAAATCTAATATTAATAATCTTGAACCAGGTAGTGGAGGTCCAAGTGGAGGTGGAAATGGACCAGGCAGTGTAAGTGGAAGATTCAGGAAGAAGTTATTCCAAACTGTTTGGAGAAATAGATAGATATTTTTTTGTCTTCATAATAGTTCAGGAATCCTTTTCAATAAGATTCTCGTTCTAGTTGCAGTTTAGGTACTGTTCTCGTACCCCAAAAACAGGTACCACGGAACTGGTGTGATTGCCGTTTGTGGAGTCGGGAAGGAATTTTTTTCCCCAATGTGAAGCTTACTGTTTGCCACATGGTTTTTTTTTTGCCTTCCTCTGGATCAACATGATAGGGCATGTTAGGTTAGGATATGGGTTGAACTAGATGGACTTAAAGTCTTCTTTCAACCTTAATAACTATGTTATTATTTTACTATGTTACCAATACCCAAACTTCCACTGGTCCATCCATCCCTAGTCCTGTGAGATCCTTGCCTGGTAATCTAATATATAAAGCTGAAGTGTGTATATGTATGTGTGTATGTCCGGGATTGGCATCCGCACCGTCGCAGCTACAGCCACAAAATTTGACACAGTCACATGTCTGGACCCCGAGAGTGTCCTAGGCTATGCTGTGAGGCGAAATTTTAACCCCGCGCGTTCCAATTCACCAAACAATTTTGCCCCTATCTACATAATGGGGAAAAAGTGTGTGTGTATCAAGCCCCGCCCCTCATTATGATGTCATAATGGTTGACTATGGGATGGAGGATGTGTGATGGGTATATAGGTACTGGACTATGGGATGGAGGATATGTATGATGGGTATATGGGCACGGGACTATGGGATGACGGATATGTATGATGGGTATATGGGCAGGGGACTATGGGATGGAGGATATGTATGATGGGTATATGGGCATGGGACTATGAGATGAAGGATGTGTGATGGGTATATGGGCACTCGACTATGGGATGGCAAATATGTATGATGGGTATATGGGCACGGGACTATGGGATGGCGGATATGTATGATGGATATATGGGCACTCGACTATGGGATGACGAATATGTATGATGGGACTATGTGATGGAGGATGTGTGATGGGTATATGGGAATGGGACTATGGGATGGAGGATGTGTGATGGGTATATGGGCACTCGACTATGGGATAGAGGATATGTATGATGGGTATATGGGCACGGGCCTATGAGATCGTGGATATGTATGATGGGTATATGGGCATGGAACTATGGGATGGAGGATAATTATAATTTGCTATAACTAACCACAGTTAGTTACTATGCCCGGGCAGCGCCGGGCTCTTCAGCTAGTTTTTAATAAATGTTAGGTTCCCCATGTTGAAAAAATGGAAAACAGTCTTAGGAGCGCAGGAAAGAGACTCACACAAGAGATGGGTTTAAACCACAATGCGTTTCGACGGAGGATCCATCTTCATCAGGTGGAAGTTTACTAATGACATAGGGGATGGGGTATTTAAATGGGATGCAGCCAATCACAACAGTCAAAACAGTCACATGTTATGATAGTCACATGTTACGACAAGATTAAGTCATATATTATAAAAAAAAGAGATAAAAACAACCTATATAAAACAGCATGAGTTAAACAAGTTTTAAATGTATAAAATGTGCAAAAAGGAGCAATAAAATAATATAGATAAAAATGAATAAAATTATTAACAGGTTAGTAGACCAGTAAAAAGACCAATAAAAAAGCGAGGACCTATATTAATAATAAAAGAATGTAAACAATAGCATCTAAGTAAAACACACTGATGATAAAAAGGCAAATAAAGTTATCTGGTCACTTTATCAATAGTTAAATTCAGACCTTCAGGGGCAAGTGTGCCAAGCTTGAATATCCAAAAGCTTTCTCTATTGATTAAACTGTTGAAGCGATCAGCCACGGTATCAGGTATGTGGTCAATAATCGTTAGTTTCAAAGTTTTGGGATTTTTTTGATGCACAGTTAAAAAAGGTTTAGAAAGGCTGTGCAGGAGAAAGCCATTTCGGATATTCTGTCGATGCTTGTTCAATCTAGCATGCATCGATTGTATGGTTCGACCTACGTACTGTAGGCCGCAACCACATTCAATCAAGTGTACCAGAAGAATAGATTGACAGTTAACATGAAAATTAATTTTATATGAGGTACCTGTAGTGTTGGATTTAAATTCATGTACCCTATTTAAAATGCAGGTGCAGCAAAGACATTTGGGCGCTCTACATGCATAGTAACCAGGGTTCAGAGAAATTGAGAGAGAGGAAAGGGAGCCTGAACTCAAGGTGATGTTCCTTGGTGCAACAAGGTTCCGTAACGTGCGATTTCTGCTGAATACCGTTTTAGGTCGGGGGGAATATGCTTGGTCAAAACTGGGTCCCCTTCCAGGATGAACCAGAACTTGCTAAGGAGCTTCTTAATCAACCCATAGGATTGGTTGACAGTGGTAACGAAACTCCATCTACCAAGAGCCATACCAGAAGAACAAGCGATTTTATTACTCATAATCTTGCTTATACAGTCTTTCTGTGTGAAAGTTTTGGCTCTCAGGTATGCATCTTGGACCAATTTTTAGGGTACCCTTTCTGCTGAAACCGCTGTTACAAAACTTTTGCCTCCTCAACAAAGTCAGTATCCTCTGTGCAATTTTTTTGTATATGCCAATATTGCCCGTATGGAATGTTCTGAATCCACTTGGGTAGATGACCACTGCTGAAACTAAGGTAGCTGTTCACATCTACTTCTTTCAAATGTGTGGTGGTGAAAAACCATCCCAATTTGTCAACATGTACCAACAGGTCCAGGAATTGGATGGACGCAGTGGAGGTATTAGCTGTGAAGCGGAGGCCCCAGGCATTCAAATTTAGATTGCGGATGAATTCAAGAGCTTCCTGGAACCCTTCCTGGATATAGGATCCCCTATTCATTATAACCACCCCGCCCCTTTATCAGCATTTTTTATGATAATATTGCTGTTCTCACGAAGTGAATTGATGGCTGCCTTTTCACCAGTGCTCAGGTTAGTAATTAACTTCTTGCCAGGGGATAGCAAGCAAACTTCCTTAAAGATGAGCTCTTGAAATGTTTCTATATGTGACCCTAAAATGTTAAAAGCATGTAGTTAGTCCTCTAGGGATTCCTCATGTGTCAGTCACCGACCGGTTAATCCAGGAATGCAGCCCACTGAAGCAATCCAGAGAGGTGGGAGCGTGGGTTCTGTCTAATTGCGATAGTGGTCACATGACGGAAGGTCCTGTGAGTCACGTCACCAGGAAGGTCCTGTTAGTGGATAGTGAGCGCTCCCAATGCAGCTCCAACCACCGTGCCTCATCCAGTGTGGAATCCCCCCAGGCAGGTGACTCTGATTCCTTTCATCCTTTTTATGTAATAAGCAGCAGAAAATATTTTACAAACAACACAAGGATAGGTTAGAAGATAGTGTCAAAACTAATATGGTGGGGTCTTCTATCTCCACCGATTCAGGAAACATCACCATTCCCCCTCTGAAATTAAGTCCAACATTACAGGTACCTCATATAAAATTAATTTTCATGTTAACTGTCAATCCTTTTTTGTGGTATACTTGATTGAATGTGGTTGCGGCCTACAGTACGTAGGTCGAACCATACAAGCGATGCATGCTAAATTGAACAAGCATCAACAGAATATCTGAAATGGCTTTCTCCTGCACAGCCTTTCTAAACCTTTTTTAACTGTGCATCAAAAAAATCCCAAAACTTTGAAACTAACGATTATTGACCACATACCTGATACCGTGGCTGATCGCTTCAACAGTTTAATCAATAGAGAAAGCTTTTGGATATTCAAGCTTGGCACACTTGCCCCTGAAGGTCTGAATTTAACTATTGATAAAGTGACCAGATAACTTTATTTGCCTTTTTATCATCAGTGTGTTTTACTTAGATGCTATTGTTTACATGCTTTTATTATTAACTAGCTGAAGAGCCCGGTGCTGCCCGGGCATAGTAACTAACTGTGGTTAGTTATAGCAAATTATAATTATCCTCCATCCTCCATATACCCATCATACATATCCACGATCCCGTAGGCCCGTGCCCATATACCCATCATACATATCCTCCATCTCATAGTCGACTGCCCATACACCCATCACACATCCTCCATCCCATAGTCACATGCCCATATACCCATCACACATCCTCCATCCCATAGTCCCATGCCCATATACCCATCATACATATCCTCCATCCCATAGTCCCGTGCCCATATACCCATCACACATCCTTCATTCCATAGTCCCATGCCCATATACCCATCATACATATCCTCCATCCCATAGTCCCGTGCTCATATACCCATCATACATATCCGCCATCCCATAGTCCTGTGCCCATATACCCATCATACATATCCTCCATCCCATAGTCCCGTGCCCATATACCCATCATACATATCTTCCATCCCATAGTCCAGTGCCCATATACCCATCACACATCCTCCATCCCATAGTCAACCATTATGACATCATAATGAGCGGCGGGGCTTGCAACCTATGATGTCATCAGCGTCGCCATGGCAACCATTATGACATCATAATGAGGGGCGTGGCTTGATACACACACACTTTTTCCCCATTATCTAGATAGGGGCAAAATTGCTTGGTGAATTGGAACGCGCGGGGTTAAAATTTCACCTCACAACATAGCCAGGACTCTCTTGGGGCCCAGACATGTGACTGTGCCAAATTTTGTGGCTGTAGCTGCGAAGGTGCGGATGCCAATCCCGGACATACACATATACATATACACACTTGAGCTTTATATATTAGATATGGGTCCTCACTTTTTATTTGGTCTTTTTACTGGTCTTCTAACCTGCTAATAATTTTATTCATTTTTTCTATATTATTTTATTGCTCCTTTTTGCACATTTTATACATTTAAAACTTGTTTAACTCATGCTGTTTTATCTCACGTTTTATATAGGTTGTTTTATCTTTTTTTTTATAATATATGATTTAATCTTGTCGTAACATGTGACTATCATAGCATGTGGCTGTTTTGACTGTTGTGATTGGCTACTTCCCATTTAAATATCACATCCCCATGTCATTAATAAACTTCCACCTGATGAAGACGGATCCTCCGTCAAAACGCGTTGTGGTTTAAACCCATCTCTTGTCTGAGTCTCTTTCCTGCGCTCCAAAGACCGTTTTCCATTTTCTCATTGCTCCTATCCTCCATTGGAGGTTTTCGGTTGGAGCTGCGGTGGAGACCTGACATCCTTGTCTGCCCCTGGGTTGCTTCCTAAGTGCTCCTTTATGACTCCTTATCACTGACTCTTAGGTTTCCCATGTTGGCTGTGGACAGGCATATGCCCTTGAGCTACTTTGAATGCCACTCTGCTTTGAACACAATTCCTCTTCCTCCTCCTCATCCAGCAAAGCCGTCCTATGGTTGGACAGTTGTGCATCTGGCTGCTGTTGGTATAGAAACCCACCCTCCAAGCCATGTGTGAACAACAGGTTTTATAACAGTGTGAATAGTTCCTGTTCCTCCTGCTCCTTTTCTTCCTGTGCCACTATCTCATCCATCATTGCCTAAAGTGTTTTTTTCCAGCAGCCATAGTAGTGGTATAGTATTGCTCATGACAGCGTAATCAGCACTGGCCATGTTGAATTAGTATTCATAGTAGCGCAACATTGCACACATGTCACGCATGGAGGCCCACTAAATTGGTAATGAAGTGGTGTTATTACACAGAGCGACTCACCCGTGCATGCTGCAACTAAAGCTCCACTACTGCATGCTGCGGGTCCAGCATATGCAAAGTGGAAATGCACCTTGTTGGTACGTCGCACATGAGGTGATGAGCAGGAAGGCAGAAGTGATGCCTTCTACAGATGAGCTGCAGCAGGGTGAGAATGCCCGCACGTTCAGCAGCAGATGATACATATCTGGGTAATTTTTAAGAAGCTCTGCACCACCAAATTCAGCACATGTGGGTCGCCCTCCCAGGGCTGTGGGGTACTCGGTACCGGGCTGGTGTCAGCGGGATGTGTCACAGCAGCGGTGACCCGGTCCATGGCCCTGGGCACCCAAGTAATGGGGGAATGTAAAGGTGGAATGTAGCTAGATGAATAGTTTGTGACGCCACCTGTGGTGCTCGGCAAGGGAGGTGTTAAGCCGACGCTGCATGCAGATCCGCTGGGACTGATAGTAGGGCGCAGCAGAGATGTAAAAGCTCCCCACAGGTGAAGCTGTAGTCCCAGGGCAGTGTTGATGTGGTTGGCACGGGGATGTAGCAGTGCCGAAAGGGTAGGAAGCAGACAAGACACAGCGGGTTGCAATTTCTGTACCTTTACTTGATAAATGCAGTCCAGGGTCCTGATTACAGATGGTAACGGAGCAGGCTAGCCTGGAAGCAGCTCAGGATTCTCTCTCAGCAGAAGGGCTGTGCAGTCTCCTTCCTAGCACTTGTTTGAATGAAGTACTCCTAGTACTGAGTTACACTGAAGTTCCTCTCAATTCTCTTCTACTCTCACTCCTCGTATAGCAGACAGCTGTAGCCGCTATTCCTCTCCTGGCTCACTGCGTGCTGTTGTGCCTCCGAGTCTTAGATGGGGGTAGGGCATTTACAGCCTCCTACTCCTCTAGTATCTGCTGTAGGACCATCAGTGTCCATACAGCCGTGGAGACCAGGCTCCGGATCATGCGCTGTCACAGTGAGGGAGCTCTCTTTCCTCAGCTCAACCTCCAGCTTCTCTCTACACGTCTGCACACTTCACCCTCCGCAGACCAACTAACCACTCCTTCCTCTTGGCCCTCAGGGAACACTCCTCCCCTTAATTTCGGTTCAGAGTTCCCCCTGCTGGTATGGAGTGGAACAGTGTTGTATGCATAGGTTGACTGCGAGAGAGACCCTTCACTGCCTCCAAGCCTGGCATTACCCTCCCCTGGAGGAAGGCAAAGCCAGTGTGGCGACCATACTCCTGGGGACGCCACATTCCCCCCTAGTGGAGGTCAGCACTCCTGGGCTGAACAAAACATGAAAAACATATATAAACAGTTAAACAATAATAATTGTACAAGATTAAAAATGAAAAAGTTACAAAAACCAAGTGCTTCAAAAATGGTCCTATGATGGCAAGTCCAAGCATCAATGTCCATGGTGCATTCCTGGGCAAATGGTGAAATATTTACAAAGAAAGTTTTTGACCACACAAGTCCTGTGGTACAATGTCCATAAACAAGGGAAAAACTGGAAAATTTAAAGGAAAGTCTTACAGGTTACCTGTAGGTACAAAAGCTTGAGAACAGTTACATATATACATTTCAACAGTCATATTACTCTATATGCGGAATCTAACTGGTAGTATGCCTTGGGTGATACGATAAAATGAGTAGGGAGAAGACATAATAATGTGGAGGCCGGAAAGTGTATGACTAAACGGCCATAGATTATGATCAATAATATATATTGTATATCATGATCCACATATTAGGACTATCCAATATAAAGGACACTGCACATTCAATAGAAACTACCCAAGAAGAAAAAGCAGTCGAAAATCCATAAAACCAAATTTTATTAAATAATGTAAAATATTATATAAGGACATACGGTGTATGGTAGGGAAAACAGGAATAAACAGCATAATGGTCAACAAGGGGGACCAGCCACACTGCAAGCATCGCACCAGGAGTAAACGTATTAAAGTAAACAAAATAACAATAATCGGACAGGGAAAGAATGGCACATATTGTTATGGCAAGGAGTGTACTAAATCATCACCACATAGCCAAAGGATAGTATCCTATTACATGGCACACTACCCTGCCCGTGAAGGACACATAACATCCATAACTGATGCTATGTAAAGCATCAGGAACAAAAGCAAAAGGTAATAGAGTTATACCTGGAAGCAGTGGTGGCAGTGGGGTCGGTTATGGATGTTATGTGTCCTTCACGGGCAGGGTAGTGTGCCATGTAATAGGATACTATCCTTTGGCTATGTGGTGATGCTTTAGTACACTCCTTGCCATAACAATATGTGCCATTCTTTCCCTGTCCGATTATTGTTATTTTGTTTACTTTAATACGTTTACTCCTGGTGCGATGCTTGCAGTGTGGCTGGTCCCCCTTGTTGACCATTATGCTGTTTATTCCTGTTTTCCCTACCATACACCGTATGTCCTTATATAATATTTTACATTATTTAATAAAATTTGGTTTTATGGATTTTCGACTGCTTTTTCTTCTTGGGTAGTTTCTTGGGTGATACGAGTAGATCTGCGTAACACTGGTGTGGTAGTGGCCCTTACTGACTGTCTGGTTCTAACTACCGGTGTAGTGAGTAATGCTCTGGATACACTACTGGTGGTTCTACGTAACACAGGGATACTAGATCGTCTAGGAACTCTTGGACTCACCAGGGGCACAACAGGTTCACCACTGGCAGGGCGAGGGTTCTCTGGCTCCACTGCTGGTGTGGCATCTGCTGCCTGATTTTCCTGATCCTCAGGATTTTCTTGAGTCACGTTTTCCTGTGCTACCACTTGGGGAAATATCAACACTGGTACCACTATAGCATCATTCACTTTAGTCCAATTCGCATGGAATTCTCCAAGTATTGTGCCGACCTTCTCTTCTTTCTCTATGGGTTGGATGTCATTTGGTTCTTCTTTTCTTTCTTTTAACTGGTCAGGACATAACTTCAAATGATCCCTCGATACCGCTGCTGAGGTCTCTCCTATCAAAATTTGAGGGCAGAATGGTATAAGGTTCAGCTTCCCATTGATCATCCAATTTGTGCAATCTTCTCTTCCTCTTGAGAACTTGCTCTCCCGGCGACAAAGGAGCGGCAGGTGCATTTTGGTTAAAAAGCTTCTCCTGCTTTTGTCTTGCCCGGGCTAGACTCTTCTCCACACACTCCTGTACTCTTCTGTACTGCTGTTGTCTTTCTGTATCCCAGTCAGCATCTGGGGACGTAACTTCAGGTGTAAGGACTCCCATGTCCAAATCAACAGGCAGTTTACCAGGTCTTGCTCTCATTAGGTAGGCTGGGGTACAATTGGTGGAGTTCACTGGAATATGGTTGTAGAGGTCTACCAGATCTGGCAGCTTCTCTGGCCACAGATTTCTCTCCTCCAAGGGCAAAGTCTTCAGGAGGTCAATCACTACCTGGTTCATCTTCTCACACATGCCATTGGTCTGTGGGTGATGCGGCGTTGTCCAGATCTTCTTACAACCATACAAGTTACAGAATTCTTGGACCACTTCTGCCTCGAAAGCTGGACCTTGGTCTGTAAGCACTCTTTCAGGGTATCCATGTGGTCTACAGAAGTGCTGTTGGAATGTTCTGGCTGCGGTCCTGGCTGTCTGATCTTTGACAGGCACAACTACCAGGAATCTTGAGCAGTGGTCCACAATGGTAAGAGCGTAGATGTAGCCCGACCGGCTTGGAACCTGCTTCACATGGTCCAGAGCTACCAACTCAAGTGGCTGTTTGGTGATGATTGGCTGCAGAGGAGCCCTCTGGCTGTCTCGCCAATGTGCAGGTTACATTGTCCACACTCCCGGCACCACTTCTCAATGGCTTTCCTCATACCAGCCCAGTAGAACCTCTCCCGGAGCAATGCTTCCAACTTCTTCCATCCGAAGTGTCCAGCTCCATTGTGGTATGCTTCCAGGACCATTGATGCCTCTCTCTTTGGGACTATCACCTGCCAGACCAGCTCATGAGTGCGGGCATTGATACTCCTCCGACACAGCTTTCCTTCATAGATGAACAGTCAGCCTCTCTCCTTCCACAACTGCTGGGTTTCTTCAGGAGCATCCGGGTCTTCTCCTGCATATGGCAGATTAGGCATCCTGGACAGCATGTCAGCATTGGCATTCTTGTGCCCTGCTCGGTACTTGATAGTAAACTCATAGTTAGACAGCCGAGCCATCCATCGCTGCTCCAGTGCGCCTAGTTTTGCAGTGTCCAAGTGAGTCAACGGATTATTGTCCGTGAAGATAGTAAACTTGGCGGAGGCTAGGTAATGTTTGAACCTTTCGGTGACAGCCCAGACTATGGCAAGGAACTCCTGCTTGAAAGAACTGTAGTTGTCAGGGTTCCTTTCAGTGGGACGCAGCTTCCTGCTGGCGTAGGAGATCACTCTTTCTTTTCCATTCTGTACCTGCGACAGTACTGCTCCTAGCCCCACATTGCTAGCATCAGTGTACAGTACAAAGGGTTTGTCATAATCTGGGTAGGCCAGAACTTCGTCACCTGTGAGAGCCATCTTCAACCGAATGAAAGATCTCTCCAACTCTTCAGTCCATTCAAAGGTGGAACTTTTCTGATTGGTCTTTTTGGACTGCCCCACCAGGAGATTTTGCATAGGGGTGGCTATTTCAGTAAAGCCTTTGATGAATCTTCGGTAGTAGCTCACCAGTCCAAGGAATTGGCGTACTTCATGGAGGTTGCTGGGCTTCGGCCAGTCCCGGATGACTGTGACCTTGTCAGGATATGGTGCCACACCTTCCGCACTGAGCACATGACCGAGGTACTGTACCTTGGGCTTCAGGAGGTGGCATTTGGAAGGCTTCACCTTCAGGCCAAAATTGGACAAAGCTTCAAACACCTCAGCCAGGTGCTCCAGATGATCTTCATAGGTTTTGGAGAAAACAATGACATCATCCAGGTACAACAAGACCGTCTCAAAATTCATGTGCCCCAGGCAGCACTCTATCAGCCGTTGAAATGTTTCTGGAGCGGTGCAGAGCCCGAATGGCATATAGTTGAACTCACAGAGACCCATTGGAGTGGTAAATGCTGTTTTCTCCTTGTCTGCCTCTGCCACGGGAACCTGCCAATACCCACTGGTGAGACTCAAGGTGGAAAAGTAATTAGCAGTTTTAAGTGCAGCTAATGATTCCTCATTCTAGGTAATGGGTAGGTGTCTTTATGTGTAATGCTGTTAATTTTCCTGTAATCAACACACATTCTCATGGTACCATCCTTTTTCTTTACAAAAACTATGGGAGCTGCTCATGGGCTACAACTGTCTCTGATAACTCCAGCTTCCTTCATCTCTTTCAACATACTCTTAGCACATTGGTATTGCGTTGGGGGAATAGGTCTGTACCTCTCCTTTATGGGTGGATGGTCTCCAGTGGGGATATGATGTTGAACCCCTTTTGCCTGCTCAAAATCTAGTGGGTGTTTGCTGAATACCCGCTCATACTCTTGTGTCACTCTGTAAACCCCATTTCTCTGGTATGAAGGTGTAGAGTCAGTTCCCACCTGCAGTTGCTGGCACCACTCTTCTGGCTGGTTCACAGAGCCATTGTCCTCCACCTGAATGGATGAGACCAAGGGCTCTGCTGCCTGCAAAGAGTTGTTATTAACAGTGAGCAGCTTAGCAACTGTGGCGTACCGAGGTATTGTAGCCTCTTCCTCCCCACAATTCAAAAGGTGTACAGGTACTCTCCCTTTACGTACATCAACCACCCCTCTGGCTGTCAGGACAGTGGGCCTGCTATTGGAGTATACTGGTTCTACCAATGCCTGGTAATCCTTCCCTCTGAGACCTATACCTGCCCGACTCCAAACCAACATTTCACATCTGGGGGGTATTGCAATGGGGAAAGCATCACTCACTCTGACGCTGCCAATCTCTCCGCCAGAGATTTCTACCTGTTGTCTTTGCATCAGGGCTCTGATCTCCTTCTGCAGGACTCATTGTTCACTGGAGCCAGCAGTCTCAGCCACCTGTTGCAACAAGACAATAACCTCAGAAAGACAGTTTTCAATTACATTTGTATTAAGAGTCATCATGGGATTACATTCACGTCGATCAATATCAACAACTATCAGACCTTGAGATTTTAGCTCTACCCGACCCACTTTAACAGTAATCTCTTTACATCCAATCTGCAGCAAAGACTGACCATTACTACCAACTACTGTCAGTTCATCAGTTGGGCCACGGGTAAGCTCAGAATCAGCCCAATACCTCTTGTAAAGAATGTACGGCATAGTGGTCACCTGGGAGCCAGTGTCCAGCAAAGCATTCATGGGATACCATAAATCACCACAGGAAGGATTGGTCTCCCTCCAACATACTTGGCTCTCCAGTTCTTTGGACCTGGGGATCCTATTCCTGGGGGTTGGCCCTCTGCCCCAGGGGTTGCTCGTTTAAAGGACAGTATCTTGCAAGATGACCTGCCTTGTAGCAGCGATGACAGATGAGACATCCGTCCTGGTCATAGCGATCATTGTTCCTTCCTCGAAGTGGCGGGGCTCTCCTCCTCTGGAGCCACGGGACATCCTCTGGACTGGAAGCAAGCTGGATCTTTCCTTTGGAGGACACCTGCAGGGACTGCACGGTTTTAGTAAGTGCAGCCATTCCTTTGGTCAACTCCTGGACCTGAAGACGCAGCTCCTCAGTTGGATCTTTATCCAGAGTATGTGCATCAGCCTCCACAGGGATGGAAGGGAAAGACGTTGCTTCCTGGTGGTAGGTGATCGCTGAGCGCCTCAGGGGCGCTGAATGGCTGTCAGCGGGTTCCTGCAGTACCCGTATAGCCCTGTCCTTAAAATCAGCAATGTCCAGATCAGGGTCTTGCAGGCTTAGGATGCGCAACTGCCCTCTGTGGGTACTGGATAGGAGTCCTTCAATGAACTGCTCCTTTAACAGTTTATCCTCCTCCTTCACACTGTCAGGATCAACTTGCTTAACTGCTCGCAGCGCCTCCTGCAGGTTGAGAGCATAGTCCCTTTTACTGTCCTGCGCCTTCTGTTTACAGCCAAAGAACCTCATCTTGATTTCTGCTGCAGTATGGGTGTCAAAGGTGCTTTTCAGCTTGGCCAGGATCTTTGCAACAGTCTCTTTATCAGTGTCCTGCCAGGCTTTCACCTCTCTCTGTGCTGCACCCGTTAGCTGTCCAATCAGGATATTCACTTTCTGGCTTTCAGACAGAGGGTATACTTTAAACAAACTGCACAGTCTATCTTTAAATTCACTCAGGGTATGTGACTCACCCGAGTACTGCGGTAGCCAGGCCGCTCCCGGTATGTAGGGCATGGACAGCAGCATTATGGAGACCGCTGCGGCGGGCGTTTCCCCTTGCGGTGCTGCGGGGTTGGCAATGGCGTCCGCCGCTGCATTGCCATGTGGTGCGGACATACTCTTCCCCCCAGGTAACGTTAGTCAGGGCCGGGGGTTGTGTGAGCTCACCGGCGGCCGCTTAGCAGGGCCGACGCTCTGGGCTGTAGGCCTCAGCTCCTCCCCTTCTCACGCGCTGTCCTCTCTTCCCGCGCGGCACTTCACTTCCTCGCGCTCTGTGGCAGGCTCCGCCCACGAAGGCCCACCCCTCTTTTTTCCCGCGCGCGCCAAGCAGCGCGGCAATGGCGGCAATTGGCGCCAATTTCACACACAGTCTTTTTTACAAACACAGTCTATGGCACACAGGACCCAGGGGGTTCCGGGCTCCGTAATCCTGTTCGTGACACCAAATTGGGTCACCCTCCCAGGGCTGTGGGGTACTCGGTACCGGGTCGATGTAATCGGGATTTGTCACAGCAGCGGTGACCCGGTCCGTGGCCCTGGGCGCCCAAGTAATGGGGGAATGTAATGGTGGAATGTAGTTAGATGAATAGTTCGTGACGCCACCTGTGGTGCTTGGCAAGGGAGGTGTTAAGCCGACGCTGGATGCAGATCCACTGGGACTGATGGTAGGGCGCAGCAGAGAAGTAAAAGCTCCCCACAGGTGAAGCTGTAGTCCCAGGGCAGTGTTGATGTGGTTGGCACAGGGATGTAGCAGTGCCGAAAGGGTAGGAAGCAGACAAGACACAGTGGGTTGCAATTTCTGTACCTTTACTTGATAAATGCAGTCCAGGATCCTGATTACAGATGGTAATGGAGCAGGCTAGCCTGGAAGCAGCACAGTATTCTCTCTCAGCAGAAGGGCTGTGCAGTCTCCTTCCTAGCGCTTGCTTGAATGAAGTACTCCTAGTACTGAGTTACACTGAAGTTCCTCTCAATTCTCTTCTACTATCACTCCTCGTATGGCAGACAGCTGTAGCCGCTATTCCTCTCTTGGCTCACTGCGTGCTGTTGTGCCTCTGAGTCTTAGATGGGGGTAGGGCATTTACAGCCTCCTACTCCTCTGGTATCTCCTGTAGGACCATCAGGGTCCATACAGCCATGGAGACCAGGCTCCAGATCATGCGCTCTCACTGTGAGGGGGCTCTCTTTCCTCAGCTCAACCTCCAGCTTCTCTCTACACGTCTGCACACTTCACCCTCCGGAGGCCAACTAACCACTTTTTCCTCTTGGCCTTCAGGGAGCACTCCTCTCCTTAATTTCAGTTCAGAGTTCCCCCTGCTGGCCTGGAGTGGAACTGTGTTGTATGCATAGGTTGACTGCGAGAGAGACCCTTCACTGCCTCCAAGTCTGGCATTACCCTCCCCTGGAGGAAGGCAAAGCTAGTGTGGCGACCATACTCCTGGGGGCGCCAAGCATGCACCAGGCTATGAGATTTTACCTGTTATAGCACACCATCAGGCTATGCTTGAGGTTCACCTTCACCAACAACTCATCTGTCTGCCTTTTGATCCCTGTCCACAGATCCTGTGTGTTGTGGGATCTGTCCCCCAAAAGTTGACTTTCAGAACAGCCTGCTGTCATTTCTCACTAGTTGTGCTGATGTTGGTGATTTAGGTCTTACTGTCACCAGATGAGGTGGACGAATGGAAGTAGGAGGAGGCGGCAACCTGGATTGAGAAACATCCAGCAATCCTTGGTGGTGGTAGGACATATGTTAGACTGCCTTCCACCTCAGACCCAAACATTATAAAATTTACCCAGTGGGCGGTTAAGGAGATGTAAAGTCCCTCGCTGTGCTTACTGTTCTACGTATTGGTAGTTATGTGGACCTTGCAACTGATAGTGTTGTGCAGTGCAAGCCTGATTTTGTCTGCCATACTTGTGTGCAGGGCATGATTGGCCCACCTGGAAACGTAGTGGCGATTGGGAAAAATGTACTTTGGGATAGCCATAGCCATCAGTTTTTTTTAAAACTTTATGACTCCACCAGCCAAAATGGCTGTATTTCAGATTCCAGGAATTTTGAAATGCTGTCATACATGTCCTTGACTCATGGCTTGGTAGGGGCTATTTCCTCTTTCTCTCAAAAGTTTGGGGGATGGAAATGCTCGGTGACACTGCTGGTGATGGTGGAGGTACTGTCACATCCTCCCTTTGCGGGGAGGCAGGTGGCCCTGTTGAACGTGCATGGGTGGAAGAGGCTGAGACTGCAGCAGAACAGGGAGCAGGAGTAGGCTCAGAACTGACATGCTTTTTAATGTGTGTACTCCACTGCACCTCGTGCTTGGAATTCAGATGTATCATTATGCAGCTGGTGCTCAGCCTCATAAGATTTATGCCTCTCTTCAGGCCCTGACAGCACATCATGCAAACCAACTATCTTTTTGGCAGCACATTGCCTAAAGAAATGCCACACCAGGGAACTCCTTTGAGCTGACTTTGGTTTGCTTATGTACTGGCTAGAGGCTGCCTGCTGGCATTTGAACCACGCTCTGAGCTCATGAGCTGCTGGCTGCACAATTCCTCTCTGAGCAGACTAAGGTGGGATTTATTATTTCCCTCTTGTCGGGCAGGGCTTTGGAGTCGGCCACACCGCTGTTGGAGCGTGGTGATCATGTGGTACAGAGTGCCTTACAGTTCTTGGGCACTCTGAAGCAGGTCTTCCTGGGACCGCGAGTCACCCATGACACCGCGCTCTGGCTGCTGGCATTGTCACAGTGCTCGTCCATGGTCAGCCACTTCGCCATCCAGTTCCGGATGCTGGCCTCTGAGTTGGACTGGCCAGATTAGGTCCTCATTCTGGCATTCTGGAGAGGTTTGACTGACCATGTGAAGGATGCCATGGCCACCAGGGAGATTCCCACCACACTGGAGGAGCTTATCACTGTCTCCATATAGATCTTCACTTTGCCAAGTGAAGGTTGGAGCGGTCCCAGTGTAGGCAGAGGTTTAGGTTGGCACATAGTTTTGCTAAACCCATAGTTTTGCTAAACCTCTGGAATCTCCCGATCGGGTGTCCGAGCGTCAAGGGGCCTCCCGTGCGGGATCCAGGCCCCGGTCCGCTCAAGCTCTTGTGATCTGTCATGTTTGCCGGCAGTCTGGTCACCTTGCCAACTGGTGCCCACAGCGGCCGGGAAAACACTCACGTCTAATGGCTGTAAGAGGCGGCTCACTAGAATCAACGGCAGTTTCCTCCAAGCTGTCCCTTAAGGGGACACTTGAGTTTGGTTCTTCCACTCTGGCAGTGGAGGTTTGCGTGAATTCCGGAGCAGAGGGAAATTTTATGTCGTCTGCCTTCGCTCAACGGCACACGATACTCCTGGTTATTGTCATGTTGCCGTTGGACTCAGTGGCTGGTGCTCCGGCCTCGGCTGCTGGGAGGCGCCGTTGGACTCGGTGGCTGGTGCTCCGGCCTCGGCCGCTGGGAGTTGCCGGACTTTTTTGACTGGTGGTGCTGGTGATAGGAGGGCTATATCCTTATATGGTCCCTCTCTTTTGACGCAAGCCTCTGTCATTGGGCATCGCCGTGTTTCTCCTGTGGGTGACGGTGGTGACAGAGAAGGGGTCCCTGTGCAGACGTCTGGTGGGCACAGGCTTCGTTCTTCTGTCAGAGGTGAAGTGGTTGGTGCCAGTCGTGCATCGCCATCTGGCCTGGTTCTGGGGGCGGTCCAGATTCGGTCATCAGGCTGTGAGCCTATGAGAGGTAGCCGTGTCCTTCAAATACTTTGGAGCCTGTCCTGCAGGCCACCAGATATAGTCTTGGTTTCCCCAGAGATCTAGTGTGAATTGCTATTTTGACTCTGACCTTACCTTGGATTTTTCGACCCTTCTACAGCCTGCCAATTTTGTACCTCTGCTGCTTGCCAGGTTTTGACTCTGACCTTAGCTTAGATTTTTCGACCCTTCTACAGCCTGCCGATTTTGAACCTCTGCTGGTCACCCTGTTTTGATTTTAACTCCTGACTATGCTTTCGGTCCCATTTATTAGTCCCTTCCTAGCGACCGTCCTGCTCCGATCCGCTGCTCTCTTAGGCAGCTACCCCTTGGGCTATGCTGTAATTCCAGATCCCTGTATGGGGTAAAGGGTCTGAGGGTTTCTCAGGGTGCTGTCTTACTTGCAGCTCAGACTCGCAACAGACGGATGTTACAGTTATGATATCTAAGTAAGTCACAGTCAGAGTGGTGAACGGCGCAACTCTGCCCTCACAGATTACCCACCAGACTGCTCCATTGCTACTCTCAGTGTCTCCATCTCATCAGGAGACGATATCTCTCCTTGTCATGCCCGAGGGGATCGACCAGGTCCTTCTAGGGGTCCCTTGGTTGCGGTATCATTCCCCCCATATAGAGTGGTCATCGGGGAAAATTCTTGGTTGGAGTAAATCATGTGAGGGTAGATGTCTGAGGGAGTGCATCCAGGTTGCCTCCACCGAGGTCCCGGCAGATCTTTCCTCACTCCCCAAACACTATCGACAGTACGCATGTTACAGCTGGCGGAAGGCACCAAATATTAAAAGATGGTAATAAGGTGCGTTCGCAGCCCGGGGTCCTCCGTGCAGGGGTGATAAATGGCTGCTCAGCAATGGCAGACGCTATATGGTGGTATAATAGAAAAACACACGTGGGTTAGCGCCACCCGGTGTGTACAGGGGTGGACTCTGTTGCTTCACAGAGCCGCACTACCACAGAACATAAATGCCGGAGCCTGTTTAAAGCTCACAGAGCTCAGCAAGTGAGCGCACAGAATGCGGTCACAGAACTCTGCCCCAAGGACACGGGGTCAGAGCCCCTCTAGACCTTCTGGGCGCATGGCATCCCACCTTCAGACGCCACTATAGACGCTGACTATGGTGGCGTGTCGAGCACGTGCACCGTGGCGTGCAGAGCCAGCGGTGGACACTGATGCCAGTCTCAGACTCTGCCTCTACCTAAATCTAAACCTGGGTGCTTAACAGGCTAGGCTGCATGCGTACCAAGGGTAGGGGTTTCTTAATGAGTCATTCACCAGAGACATTCATACATGCATACAACACTCACTCCTCATAGTCTGGTAATGCAGTCTATACTAGCGCATGGCCGAGCGACATGCAACCCTTTTATAGCAGCGTCCATCCGGGACCTTCCTGATGGTCCAATCCAAGCTGGAGAAGGACCTGAGCACGTGACCTCCGATCTCCAATGGGAGATCGTCCCACGGGCATGCTCAGTGGACCGAATGGAGGATTTAGTCCCTGGAGTAGTTCACTGCTGACCAGCATGCGTTGCTATAGCTGGACCAGGGGTGGTAGCAGCAACCAAACCCACAGAGCTAGTCTGGGCAGAGCGCCGGGACCGACGAGTCTGCTGAGCAGCCTCCTCTGCGGCTGGAGAAGAATGGGAGACCGCAAGAAGCAAGGCTCGGGATTCCCGCTGTGCAGTGACAGGAACCCGATGCCTAACAACGCAGACGTGTTCTGCAAAAAGACTGTGGAAACCCTTCCACCTTATCGCCCCTATGACTGTCCTATTGATCTCTTGCTGGGTGCTGATCCTTCCCGGGGTTGAGTCTACCCCTTATCTCTCCCAGAGACAGAGGCCATGTCTCAATACATCAGGGAGAATCTGGCAAGAGGATTCATTAGGAAGTCAGTGTCACCAGCGGGGGGTGGGATTCTTCTTCATCCAGAAGAAGAATGGAGACCTGCATCCCTGCATTGATTACTGGGGTCTTAACACCATCACCTTTAAGAAGAAGTATCCTCTACGCCAAATTGAAGAAGTGCCTGTTTGAGCAGGAGTCCTTGCCTTTCCTGGGCTATATCATCTCTGCCCAGGGTTTGGCTATGGATCCTGCCAAATTGCAGATGGTAATGGACTGGCAAGAACTCCATTCCCTTAAAGTGGTGCAGTGCTTTTTGGGGTTCATAAATTACTATCGCCAGTTCATTCCCCACTTCTCCACATTGGTGGCTCTCTTGGTCGCCCTCACCTCCATGGACTTCTCCTCCATCAAAACTCATTTTGCCAGTGCTTCCTTTCTACATCATCCCGATGTGGACAAACCCTTTATCTTGGAGGTGGATGCCTCTTCCGTCGGTGCTGGAGCGGTCATCTTCCAGAAGGACGCTCAAGGTCGGAAGCAACGCTTCTCCTTTTTCTCCAAGACCATTTCGCCGGCGGAGAGGAACTATTCCATCGGGGACAGGGAGTTGCTGGCAATGAAGTTGGCCTTCTCAGAGTGGAGACATCTCCTGGAGGGGGCCCGTTTCCCCTTCCAGGTATATACTGACCACAAAAACCTGGTATACCTGCAGACTGCCCAGCGGCTAAATTCGCGCAAGGTCATATGGTCGCTTTTCTTATCCCGGTTCCACTTCACCCTTCGTTTTCTGTCCGATGAGAAGAACGTCGGGCCGATGCTCTCTCTCGCTCTGTAGTGTCATCGGAGGAGGAGGAGACAGAGCCTCGGCTGATCGTCCCATCAGAGAGCCTGAGGACCATGGTTCCGGTCGCCCTAGAGTCGATGCCCACGAGCAAGACTTTTGTCTCTGCCCATCTGCGACCGGAGATTCTCTCTTGAGCTCACACATCCAGGGTGGGTTGACACTTTGGGATGAAGTGGACAACTGGTGGCTGCATATGGCCCGGGACGTCGGAGACAACATTCGGGCGTGTGCCTCCTGCACCCAGAACAGGTCTTCTCACAATGCCCCACTGGGCTGCTTTACCCTCTGCCGGTAGCGGACAGGCCCTGGGATATGGTCAGCATGGACTTCATGGTGGGTCTGCCCAAGTCCAGTGGCAGCACGGTTATTTGGGTTGTCACCGACCATTTCTCTAAAATGGTGCATCTGGTGCCCCTCTCGTGGCTACCTTCTGCACAGGGCCTTGCAGTGCTGTTCATTAAGCATATCTTTCACCTACATGGCATGCCAGACAAACTAGTCAGTGACTGGGGTCCTCAGTTTGTGTCTCGTTTATGGAGAGAGCTCTGTAGTCTGCTCAGCATTGAGCTAAATCTCTCCTTAGCCTATCATCCTGAGACGACCGGGTTGGTAGAGAGGGCCAACCTGACCTTGGTAACATATCTTCAACATTTTGTCTTGGCAAGGCATCATGACCGGGCATCCTTGCTACCATGGGCGGAGTTTGCTTTGAACAATGCTGTGGCCGATTCCACCGGCCAGACCCCATTCCTCCTTAATTACAGCCAGCATTCGAGCATCCCTGTGCCCATGCCCATGCCTGTGCCTCATCCACCGACTCTAGGGTGGCAGACTGGGCGGTGGAGGAACGTGATATTTTGGATCTTACCCAGGATGCCATCCGTGCCTTCAAGGAGAGAATGAGGGTCTCTGCGGATGCACCGGTGCCCTTCTCCAACCTTCACCCCTGGCGACTCCGCTCGTAACATCAGGCTGTGGGTCGAGTCCACTAAGTTCGCGTCTCGCTACATAGGTCCTTTCAAGGTCCTCAAACAGGTTAGCCCTGTGGTCTACTGGCTGGCCCTTCCTCCATGCCTGGATATCACCGATATCATGATTGAGTGCAATCATTTTCCTATTTTGATATAATTCATACAAATCACATGGCGGATCCGCCAGGTGCGGTATGACGAGGAGTTCTGCAGACGGTTGGCTCTGCAGCCCAATATAGGTTGGGGAGTTAAAGCAACAGCTGTGTGGTTACGACTCATGCTGTCACAGAAGCAGTCCACCTTTTCATCAATGACCACTAACTACTCCGCAGCCGCAGATCAACAATCAGTGGTTGCACAAAAACCCGGGACCTGCAGGCTATTTAGTGAGGGAAACTGCAATTTCCATGCATCATGCAGATATAGGCATGACTGCTCAGCGTGCAAGGTGTACTCGTCAGGCAAACAGAGCGCCTACGAGGCAAAATCCCAGTGAGTGTAACCGTGATGAGCCCCTGGCTAAACCTTAACCCCAATAAAGAAACAGCACAGCAATTATACTTCGGTTTTAAAGACTTTTTTTATCCCTTTCAAATTCAGAACACCAACCATAGCCGATAACCTAAAATCCCCTTAATCTTGCACCAAAAAATTGAAAAGGATGTTGAACTAGATTGAAAGGGGCCCGCCATTCTATCACTGCCTTTTCAAAATATCAGAATATTGTCTTTAGGCATTATTCCTAAAAAGGAACCCGGTAATATTGTCTGATCCCTCATCTGTCACTTCCAAAAGGCGAATCGGTTAGAGATGCTATCTCCCCAGAGGAAGCTTCCATGACATACGCGTCTTTTGACAAGGTGGTAGAATTAGTCCACGCAGCTGGACCAGGTGCCCTGCTAGCAAAATGAGACATAGAGTTGGCATTCCGCCTATTATTCGTGCATCCTGAATGCTTCCACTTGTTAGGCAGAAAGGTGAACCAGCAATATTATTTTGATATGCTTGCCGATGGGATGCTCCACTTCGCATCACTATTTTGAGCTACTCAGTACTTTCCTGGACTGGGTAGTCCATTATGAAACAGGCAGCAATTCTCTAATTCACTACCTCGACAGTTTTTTGTTCGTCGGACCCAAAAATTCTAAACTCTGTTTCTACCTTCTCGAAAAATTTAAATTTATATCACGGCATTTCGGCGTACAGCTATCACACAAAAAACAGTTGGACCATGTAATGTATTGCTTTTCCTTGGAATCAAAATAGACACCAATTCAATGGTTTTTTGCTTACCAGCTGAAAAAATACAGAAAACACTGCAGATGTTGCAGGGGGCGCCATTTGCATCACAAGAGTGTGTCAACCTACGCTGTTAGGTAGGGGGCAGTAGAGGGCCTATTAAGGATATATAGACTATCCATCCCCCTATCCTGGACTTCTTTTCTCCAATACGTTGATTATGGTTGGAGTTTTGATCAGTATTACGTTGCTTGGTTTTTTTCTTCGGATGTTCTATGGTTTTATAACGATTAATAAAGTATATACATTTTAAAAATTAGTTTTTTGTTTAACAGCCGTCACATAGCTAATTTACTTTGGACTTGTTTTTGTTTGCTGACATTCGCAAGCCGGGTAATGCCAGTCAACAGAGCCTTCGCTCGACAAATATCGTTAGCAAGAAAGGGCATTTCCCAGTCTGGCCATAGAATTAGGCTCATTCGCTCGTTGAAAGCAGACTTACTAGTCTGGAAAATATTCCTACAATCCTACCACAGCCATACCTGCATCATGACAAAAGAGATGTCAAGCAAAGACCTAGGGCACATGGTAGGAGGGCATAACAAAGAGTGTTTTGCAGCAATCAACAAATCAACAAAAACCAATGGTGCAAAGGCAGCTGGCTGGAGCGATCGACTATGTCAGGCTGGGGGTGCGATCCAGCCCTATTAGAAATTGTCACAATAGCAGCACCAGTGGAGCTATGGGGTACTCAGTTGAGAAACGCGAACATTCTATTTCAAACGAAAAATCCAAGAACTGCAAGGAGCTTAAACCACATGTCTTCTGCATCTGTGCCCTTACTCACTCTCTTATGACGGCTAGCACTGCTATGCTTGAAATACAACAGCTGGTGCAGAACCACATTAGTGGCAGATTTAGACGATAATCTCTCTAATTCACTCTTATCTTCCGCCTGGCAGGCTTTCAAAGACCTCCTACCCAATGCACAACCATTGGATATCAAGTGTCCTCCATCCCTATGGGACACAGTGGCCAATCACTGATGCCATTAATACGTGCCTCGGTTACACCGGCTACCTGGAAGGTCTATGGCATAGCGTGGGAGGAGTGGTGCTCTCTTATTCAGGGTAGGCCTGTTGATAAGTGCGACCGAGCGAGAGGTGAAGTGACAACAGAATTTTTGATTCAGCTCAAAGAAAGAGGGGCATCGGGTACATCGGTACAATGTCCCCTCCACCAGGCCTATCCATCAATGTCAATGGCTGCTTGCTTTCCCCAGTCCCGCACACTCGGTGCCTTGGGGTGATCCTCGACTCTGCCCTCTCTTTCAAACCACATATCCAAGCCCTTGCCTCCTCCTGCTGCCTCAAACTCAGAAATATTTCCTGGATCCATGCATTCCTCAACCATGAAACCACAAAAACACTAGTGCACGCCCTTATCATCTCCTGCCTCGACTACTGCACCTCCTACTCTCTGGCCTCCTCTCCAGCACTCTGGCACCACTCCAGTCCATCCTACACTCTGCTGCCCAACTAATCCACCTGTCTCCTGGCTATTCCCCAGCCTCCCCCTTATGCCAGGCCCTTCACTGGCTTCCTATAGTCCAGAGGCTCCAGTTCAAAGCCATAACAATGACATACAAAGCCATCCACAACCTGTCTCCTCCATACATCTGTGACATGGTCTCCAAGTACCTACCCACACGCAACCTTCAATCCTCTCAAGATCTCCTTCTCTACTCCCCCTCATCTCTTCTTCCCACAACCGCAGACAAGACTTCTCCCGTGCTTCCCTCATACTCTGGAATTCTCTGCCGCAACACATTAGACTCTCACCAACAACGGAAACCTTCAAGAAGAACCTGAAGACCCACCTGTTCCGACAAGCCTACAGCCTGCAATGATCCTCAGTCTACTGAACCACCGCACAACCAGCTCTACCCTCTCCTAGTGTATCCTCACCCATCCCTGTAGACTGTGAGCCTTCATGGGCAGGGTCCTCTCTCCTTCTGTACTTGTGTGTCCCTTGTCTTGTACATGTTTATTGTACTTGTTTATATTTCCCCTTTTCTCATGTAAAGCACCATGGAATAAATGGCGCTATATAAAAGTATAATAATAGTAATAATAATAATAATAATGTCAATTATCGGGAATAGCCTTTTTCTTTCAACTAATGGAGTGGGTTGATGTAACAAAGTTTTTTTGTCAAACAAGCCATTAAAGCCTGGAAACATCTTCAACCGAGTCAGGAATGTCGTCGCCCCATTTCACTGAGATTATTGCATGACATTATTTCAATATTCCAATCAGTATGCAAGCTGTAATACGTGACGATCCTCATATCAGCAGCATTCGCTATCGGTTATTTTGGTGCACTGCTGATTGTTGCCATGGTCAAAAACAGAGACGGAAGGCAGTTTAAAGTCATATGCAATGATGCTCTGCGCATTCGCGTGCGAAAATCCAAGTGCGATGCCACTGGTAGGGGTAAGTGGGTCCTGATTAACTCATCAGTTGGCCCAGTATGCCCACTAAAAATAGTCAAATGCTACGTAGTAATAAGACATGCAAGCAGATTTTTTTCTCTCACATACAGACGGGTCTCCTCTTACCAAGTATGAATTTGAATCAATTTTCAAGCAGTGCTTAGAAAAAAGCGGCACTAATCCGAAGGAATACGGGACACATTCTTTCCACCAAAGCAGCTAGGGCAGGAGTAAAAGAGGCTGAAGTGCAGAGAATGGGTTGTTGGAAATCCGCATGCTTCACCAGGTATATAAGACCTGATTTGAAGAAGTAACACATTTTGTCTCTTACAGACTTCTGTAAACCTGCAGTTTGGGTATTGGGTCATTCATATGTCTACATGGCGGCAAAAAGGGCCGAGCTCCAGCCTGGAGGAAAAAATCTAGGCTTCCCTTGACTAGAGGTCAACTGGAGAGGTATCAGAGGGCTCCAATGGCAACAGGTGTTCCTGGAGAAAGTCGACATCTCCAGGAGGGCTAAAGGGCCAGTGATATTGGTGTTATACGCTGGTGGCAATTATTTAGGCAAACGCAAAATCGCTGAACTATACACAGTGATGACAACAGACATAGAATGTTTTACTTGTTTCCTCCCGGATATGATATTGGTAGGGTCAGAGATATTACCACGAGCCATCTGGTGCAGCGCAAGGGATGCAAAAGACATAGAGCGCTCAAAGAAAAATATTAACATGCGTATGGTGAAATTCATGAGGGGTACAATTGGTATTGTGGTTCATCACCACCAGCTGGAAGGCAATAACTTGACACTATTGAGATCAGATGGAGTACACCTTACGGACATTGGTCTCGACATATTTTTGACTGGCTTGAAAGACGGAGTCGAACAGGCCCTAATGCTGATGGGGGGTCGGAGTTCTGTGTAAATCATACACATGATCCTGAATGGCGAAAGATGTGGAGAAAGGCAAGGGTTTGTAACAGCTCATAGGTCTGCTCGCCTGTGTGTCCCAGACAGGGCCCGTGGCAATAAGCCATTACGAAATGTAAGTGCCTTTCTCTGCTTATGTAAATAATAAACTGTGACCGACCTGTTTCAACCCATCTAGGCCTGTCTGTGTTTTTATTACGGTACTGGTGGGAAAGGGGGAAGGCAATGTTTGTGACACATGGGTCCCCACAGTCTAGAATATATGTAGAATTATAGTCTTTAATGTATTAACACAGAAGTATATGGAAGTTTATCAATGTTTATTTCAACTGCTCATGGAATGAATCTAAAAATGCATATCAAATTCCAGACTAGTACATTTTTGTAGCTTCAGAAGATATAAAACAATGAGATGACAAGTCTTTGCTTTTATCATACTGTAAGAAGAGCAGATTAATATCAGAAAGAATCAAGCATCAAAGAAAAGGCAGCCTTAGATGTACTGTGAGCCTACTGCCACCTGTTTTCTTTAGATTATGGAAGACTAAAATAAGTTAATCCATCAAATCACACAATATGAATATTAAGTTACAACTATTTAAATATTTCCACTGAGAATATATTTATATTTATGAGCTTTTATAGATTTGTATTTTATAAAATGACAATTGTATATGGAATTATTCTCCTGAAAGATGTGATCTTGACTGCCTTTAATGTTTGTTGTTATAGCTAGAGAAATGTATTATTCTTCATCAAAGCTGACAACGTCTAACTCAAAGAACTCGGAGAGGAAAAAAATATAAAAAAGGTATATCAAGGTCCACTATAAATTATGTATCTAAACCCTTCAAAAAAAGATGCAGTCTATTAGTACAATTGCTATTCTAAAAATAATAAATTAATATTTCATATTTATATAATATAGCGAGCTTACAGTAAAAAAAAAGAAAATATATATATACATACTTCAAAGTGTTCTTAGATCACCTTATGGAATACAATTATTTTTTCTCTTAAAGTTCAGTGATTTGTGCTGCAGACCACTGTTGTGACGCTAGTCACTTCTCACGGCTAAGCCGTGAGTCGGAGTGGTCAAGGACTCCAAAGTCAGAAGCCAGGAGCGTACATCATAAACAGAAAGAAGAGACAAAAGCGTAATCAAGTAACGTTCCGAGGTCAGAGTACCGGGAGGTTAGCGGATCAGAACTGAAGGGGTTATAAAGGTGGATGGTCAGAACGAAGTCCAAAGTCAGGAAACAGATCAAGCAAACAGAACACAAGGAACAGGAGAGCACAGAGCACAACCTCAGAACTGGCAGTGGTCTCGGAGAAGCTGCTCAGTTAAGTAGGCTTTGCAATTAGCCGGGATAGTGAACAACTGAGACAGCCAACGCCTTTGAGTCACAGATTGGCTAGACAAGCTGTAAATCAACACACTGACAGCTCAGCACACCCCTGTACTAGATTGGATGGCAATGCTGTCCATTAAAGTACTGACAGCTTGAGCACGCCCCTGTACCGGATTGTACGGCCGAGCTGTCAGTAATTGCATCCCAGACACTCTGATGGGTGGAACCGTGACAGTATCCCCTCTTCTAGGTGGTCCACTGGACCCCAAGGCTACCCAGGAAATTTTAGATGGAAGGCCCTGACTAAGCGATTGGCCTTCACATCTCGAGCAGGGACCCTGGATTTCTCCTCTGGTCCGTATCTCCTCCAGTGGATGAGGTACTGGAGGGAATTACAGACCATCCAAGAATCCACAACCCTCTAAACCTCATACTTCAGGCTACTGAAAGCGGAGGAGGCGGAGATGAAGGAGACAATGCAGAAGGGATATACTCTTTTAATAGGGATTTATTGAATACGTTTGGGATGCAACGGGATGGAGAAAGCATTAATCTAAATGCCACAGGATTTACCACCTCTAGGATCTCATATGGACCAATAAACTTTGGACCCAACTTCACTGATGGCTATTTAAGTTTAATATTCCTAGACGACAACCAAACCTTATCCTCAATTTAAAAACAGGACCCACCAAACGTCTTATATCGGCCTTTCGTTTTTTGTGAATCTGAGCAGTCCCAATATTCTTCTGAACCTCCCTCCAGACATCTCCAAGTTTCTGTATGGCAACATCCACCCCAGGGCATTCAGAACTGATCCTAGAAAATTTACCAAAATGGCGATGAAAACCATAATTACAGAAGAATGGTGAGGTTCCGGTAGATTGATTTACTCGACTGTTAAAAGCAAACTCAGCTAGAGGTAAAAACAAAGACCAGTCCTTCTGTCATGCTGCCATGAAGCACCTTAAAATTTATTCCAAAGATTGATTTGTCCTCTCAGTCTGACCTTTGGTTTCAGTGTGATAAGCAGATGAAAATGACAAGTCAATCCCTAGTTTACTGCAAAAAGCTCACCAAAATTTAAAGACAAATTGTACTCCCCTTCAGACACAATATTCTGAGGGATCCCATGTAGCCTTACAATATGAGAAATAAACAACCTGGAGAGTGACTCTCTATTGGGTAATCCTGACAAAAGAGCAAAATGAACTTGTTTGCTGAATCGATGAACTACCACCCAAATAGCAGTTTTTCTGTTGTGAACTCATTTTCTGGTTTACCTCTGGCTTCTGGTGAGGGTGCTGGAGCTGGATGTATTGACAAAGGAGTCATGAGTTCTTCATCCGGGCTCCCTCTAGTGGTGACAGTAGGTAATGAAGCTGATCTAAATGGCAGAGACCTGCCACCTGAGGAGGACTGTGAGTGGACATCAGGAGTCTCAGACTGTATTTAAGACAGCCGACTCCCTAATTTTGTGCTGGTGATTCTGTTATGAATGAGGAGGAAAAACAAAAACAAGCTAAGCCACAGAAAACCAGAGAGGTTGGAAACTAAGCAGATTGCAGACCCCTGATCCTATCCACACAACTAGCAGTAGCCATGGAGCGTACCACGATACAGTCCCTTTTCATTCAGACGCCAACGGATAGTACAGGTTGACACAGTTGTACCCTCGGACTGCAGGGCAGATTGAACTTGTTTGGATGTTAGTCGAGGTTCTTTATCCAACATCCACACAATCTTGCGTTGAAATCTCTTGTCAATTTTTCTTTTCCGTCCACATCTAGGGAGGTTAGCCACAGTGCCATGGGCTTTAAACTTCTTGATGACACTGCGCACGGTAGACACAGGAACATTCAGGTCTTTGGAGATGGACTTGCAGCCTTGAGATTGCTCATGCTTCCTCACAATTTGGTTTCTCAAGTCCTCAGACAGTTCTTTGGTCTTTCTTTTCTCCATGCTCAATGTGGTACACACAAGGACACAGGACAGAGGTTGAGTCAACTTTAATCCATGTCATCTGGCTGCAAGTGTGATTTAGTCATTGCCAACACCTGTTAGGTGCCACAGGTAAGTTACAGGTGCTGTTAATTGCACAAATTAGACAAGCATCACATGTTTTTTCGAACAGTGCCAATACTTTTGTCCACCCTCTTTTTATGTTTGGTGTGGAATTATATCCAATTTGGCTTTAGGACAATTCTTTTTGTGTTTTTTCATTTAAGACAAATTAAATGAAGATAATAATACCAAAGAATTTGTGTTTGCAATCATTTTCAGGAAGAAACTGAGTATTATCTGAAAAAATTCCAGGGGTGTCAATACTTTTGGCCACAACTGTAAATTCCTTTTGGCAATTACTCTGATCTCCTCCATGTCCACATTTTCCGCTAAGGCTTTTGTAGATTCAGGAGCAGCATTGAATCTGATGGATTTGGACTTTGCTAAACGTTGTGGTTTTCCCATAATACCTCTGCAGATGCCTATTCCTTTGAGGGGTATTGATGCTACTCCTTTGGCGGAGAATAAACCTCAGTTTTGGACCCAGGTCGCAATGCGTGTCGCCCCAGACCACCAAGAAAATTGTAAATTTTTGGTGCTGCACAATTTGCATGATACTATTGTTCTGGGTTTTCCCTGGTTGCAAACTCATAATCCAGTTTTGGATTGGAAATCTGTGCCTGTGGTGAGTTGGGATCGTCAGTGTGTTCTTAGTGACACTCCTGTTTTCTCCACCTCTCCTCAGTCTCATGATATTCCTGATTATTTGGCTGATTTTTCTGATGTATCTATTGAGAGTAAGTCTGTGTCTTTGCCTCTTCATAGGAGTTATGACTGTGCAATTGAGTTGATGCCCGGGTGTAAATTTCCCAAGGGTCGGCTTTTCAACTTATCAGTACCCAAACATGATGCTATGCGATCTCATATCAAGAAGTCGTTGGAGAAGGGTCATATTCGACCATCCTCTTCACCCTTAGGTGCTGGGTTTTTTTTTGTGACCAAGAAAGATGGTTCATTAAGGCCTTGTATTGACTATCGTTCCCTAAACAAAATTACGGTTAAATATCAGTACCCGTTACCCCTGATTTCTGATTTATTTTCCAGAGTTAAAAGTGCCTGCTCGTTTACCAAGCTTGACCTCGGAGGGGCATATAATCTTAGTCGCATCAAGCACGGGGATGAATGGAAGACGGCGTTTAATACTCCAGAGGGACATTTTGAGTACCTGGTGATGCCTTTTGGGCTAACTAATGCCCCTTCTGTCTTTCAATCCTTTATGAGTGATATTTTCCGGGACTTTGTGGATAAGTTTTTGATCATCTATCTATATGATATTTTGATCTTTTCCAGTGATTGGGATTCTTATGTGGAACATGTCCGGACTGTGTTCCGGATTTTGAGGGCAAATTCCCTGTATGTTAAGGGATCGAAATGCCTCTTTGGTGTACAGAGGATTTCATTTTTGGGATTTGTTTTGTCTCTGTCGGCTATTGAAATGGACACGGCCAAGGTACAGGCCATTTACGATTGGGTTCAGCCCACTTCTTTGAACGCTTTCCAGAAGTTTTTGGGTTTTGCTAATTTTTATCGTAAATTTATAGGTAATTTTTCTGGTATTGTCAAACCACTGACTGATCTGACCAAGAAGGGCACTGATGTGCTGAATTGGTCTCCAGAGGCTGTCTCGGCATTTCAGGAACTTAAGCGGAGATTCACTTCTGCTCCGGTTCTACAGCAACCTGATGTCTCCCTTCCATTTCAGGTGGAGGTAGATGTATTGTGAGTTCATTTTCCCCTTCACCATTGAGGTCTGATGAACTCCCTCTTCTGGTGAAGGAAGGTAGTGAGGCTGATTACCAAGCACCTGAGCTGGGAGAGGATGACTGGGCGATGGGGATCTCTGACTGGATATAAGGCAGCCGATGTCCTTCTGCCTCGCTGGTGATTTCTCTGTGGAATTCTAGGAGACCAGTCTGATTCCTGCTCCTCAAAAGCTAAGTTTTCTGCTTTGCCTTTTTGCATTTGTGTTTTGGTTTTAGTTTGCCTTGCTTTTCTGGATTCTGCCATTCCCTGCTGGGGTGAGCTGAATTCCTTTTTTGACGGTTTGCTCTGTCTTCAGAAAATACCTGAGTGCTGACATAGTCTTTTTGAAGCCTAGCATCTTCAGGGCCTTTTTCCCTGCCAGTCTGTTGGCTCTTATTTTGATAGAGTTTTTCGCGGATTGCAGACAGCAGCTTTCCTATCCTGTCCTATCTAGTTACCTTGGGCCCCATCATTTGCTCAGTCTATCTTTCTATCTGTGTTAGTGTTTTTTTCTTCTTGCTTCACCGTCATTATATGTTGGGGGCTGCCTATTGCTTTGGGGTCTGCTTTAGATTTCTCTTTCTGTCTTTAGGCTAGGCAGTTCTCAGGCTGTGATCAAGGGGTCTAGGGCATCGTAGGAACCCCCCACGGCTACTGCTAGTTGTTGTTTATAGGTTCAGGGGTCTGCAATCCGATAGCTGCCAACTTCTCTGGTTTTCTGGACTTAGCTAGCATTTCTGTTTTTGCCTCCTACGGTGACTCATTCATAACATAAATGCTTCTGAGATTGTTGCAGGAGGTGTTTTGTCCCAAAAAGATACGGTGACTTCTAAAATGAATCCCTGTGCCTTCGTTTCTCGTAAATTCTCCCCATCTGAACGTAACTATGACGTGGGGAATCGTGAATTGTTGGCCATGAAATGGGCATTTGAAGAGTGGAGACACAGGTTGGAGGGAGCTAGACATCAAGTTGTGGTCCTCACCGACCACAAGAATTTGATTTATCTTGAATCCGCCAAACGCTTGAATCCTAGACAGGCTAGGTGGGCCTTGTTTTTCATGCATTTTAATTTTGTGGTCTCTTTTCTTCCGGGCACTAAGAATGTTAAGGCAGACGCCCTTTCTAGGAGTTTCATTGCTGATTCTCTTATTGTGACCGAGCCTACTACCATCCTAGGTGAGGGGGTAGTTCTTTCTGCCATGTCGCCCGATTTGAGACGCACCCTGGAGGAATTTCAGAAAGACAAACCTGAGCATTGTCCTATGGGAAAATTGTATGTTCCTGAGCAGTGGAGGAAGAGAGTGATGTCTGATGTTCATTGCTCAGCATTGGCTGGTCATCCAGGTATTTTTGGTACCAGAGATTTGGTGAGTCGGTCTTTTTGGTGGCCTGCCTTATCTTGTGATGTCAGGAATTTTGTGCAGTCCTGTGGGACTTGTTCTCGGTCTAAACCCTGTTCTCGTTCTAGTGGGTTGTTGATGCCCCTGCCTGTGCCCAAGAGGCTATGGACCCATATTTCAATGGATTTTATTTCTGATCTTCCTGTCTCTCAGAGAATGACTGTTATGTGGGTGATTTGTGACAGATTTTCTAAGATGGTCCATCTTGTACCACTCCTAAAGTTGCCATCTTCTTTAGAGTTGGTGCCCTTGTTTTTACAACAGGTGGTTCGGTTGCATGGGATTCCTGAGAACATTGTGTCGGACAGAGGAGTCCATTTTGTTTCCAGATTCTGGAAAGCTTTTTGTTCCAATCTGGGAATTCAGTTATCTTTCTCCTCTGCGTTTCATCCTCAGACCAATGGGCAGACTGAGAGAACAAACCTTACTTTGGAGTCCTATTTGAGATGTTTTATATCTGCTGATCAGGATGACTGGGTCTTGTTTTTGCCCTTGGCCGAATTCGTGCTAAACAATAGAGCTAGTTCTGCCACTTTGATGTTGCCCTTTTTCTGTAACTTTGGGTTTCATCCTCGATTTTCTTCAGGGCAGGTGGAATCTTCGACCTGCCCAATTGTTGACCCTGAGGTAGAGAGAATGCAGCAGATTTGGGACCAAGTGGTGGATAAGTTGTCCCTCTCTCAGGAATAGGCCCAGCGGTTTTCCAACCGGCATGGGACCATTGGTCCCCGGTTTAAAGTGGGTGATTTGGTTTGGTTGTCGTCAAAGAATATTTCTATGAAGGTTACGTCTCCAAAGTTCAAGCCAAGATTTATTATTTATTGAAAATTTTGGAGATTCTTAATCCTGTTTCTTTTCGATTGGCTCTTCCAGTTACATTTAAGATTCATAACGTGTTTCATAAATCTCTGTTGAAGAGGTTTGCTGAGCCAGTAGTTCCTATGGCGACACCTCCTGATCCTGTATTGGTTAAAGGCAAAGTGGAATATGAGGCAGAGAAAATATTGGATTCTCATTTGGCTAGACGGAGACTCCAGTACTTCGTCAAATGGAAGGGTTATGGCCAGGAGGATAATTCTTGGGTCTCTGCTTCTGACATTCATGCCGATAGATTGGTTCGTGCTTTTCACCGGGCCCATCCTGATCAGCCTGGTGACGTGGATGAGGGTTTGGTGACCCCTCCTCAAGGGGGGATACTGTTGTGAATTCACTTTCTGGTCTACCTCAGGTTGCTGGTGAGGGTGGTGGAGCTGGTTGCATTGACAGAGAAGTCGTGAGTTCTCTTTCCGGGCTCCCTCTGGTGGTTGCAGGAGGTAATGAAGCTGATCTAATTAACAGAGACCTGCCACCTGACAATGAGTATGACGATTGGACATCTGGAGTCTCTGACTGGATTTAAGACAGCCGACTCCCTCTATCCCTGCTGGTGATTTTTCCTGCCTCCTGAGGTCTTAGTTTCCAGTTCAGTCCCTGCATTCTCAAGCTAAGTGTTCTTTGCTATTGTTCACATTTGATTTGTTTTTTTCTATTCAGTTTTGTGTGCTCAACCAGCACCGGCTGGGGCTGTACTGAATTTCCATCCTTGTGTTACTCTTTGTGCCAGTTTGCTTTTTGTCCCATGTTAGATTGGACTCTTTTTGCTCTGTTTTCAGAATATGCCAGAGTGCTGATATAGTGGGTGAAGTATAGTGTCTTCAGGGTTTTTTTTGCTATCAGAAGTGTTGGACATTTTTGCAGGGTTTTTTGGCGTGATTGCAGACAGTATCTTTCCTTTCCTGTCCTTTCTAGTTTGTGTGGCCCCATCGTTTGCTCAGCCTATTTTCCTACCTGTGTTTGTGTTTTCATCTTGTCTCACCGACAATATATGTTTGGGGGCTATCTATTCCTTTAGGGTCTGCTCCGGGGCAGTTTAGATTTCCCCTTTTCTTGCTTTAGGCTTATTTAGTCCTCCGGCTGTGTCGAGGCACCTGGAATCATCGTAGGTACACTCCACAGCTACTGCTAGTTGTGTGGATAGGATCAGGGGTCTGCAATCCGCTTAGTTACCAACCTCTCTGGTTTTCTGTGGCTTAGCTTGGTCTTGTTTATCTCCTCGGTTACCCAATCATAACAAAAAGCACATGGATGCCGGTTAGTCAGCAGTGCCTGGTTTTCTCCACACATACCGCTTAAAATTATCACCAAAAAGTTCTATCTTCGTCTCATCACACCAAAAAATCTTATTTCTCATAGTCTGGGAGTCCTTCATGTGTTTTTTAGCAAACTCTATGCAGGCTTTCATATGTCTGGCACTGAGGAGAGGCTTCCGTCAGGCCACTCTCCTATAAAAGCCCGACTGGTGGAGGGCAGCAGTGATAGTTGGCTTTGTGGAACTTTCTCCCATCTCCCTACTGCATATGTGGAGCTCGGCCATGTATCTGCATGTGATTTTCAGAATGTGTTACTGGCTGTGTGCGACTACTCTTGTTGCTGACTTTCCTATTACCAAATATCTACCTACAATTTCCTGGACGTCTCCATCCTACTTGCCAGTGGTATTTTGCACTCTGCCTGTGTGCCAAATCCTGTATTTCATCTGCCTGCTTTCACTATCCTGACGTCCTCTACCTGCCTACGGTTTCCTGCACTCCATCTGCCTATCTGCGGTTACTGCACTTCACCACTTACCTATAGTTTCCAGTCCCTCTACTAACTTATCTGCTGCACCAATCTAAACACCAATCTTCTGCCCACTACATGCAGTAGAGCTTCAAATCTGTCAAATTGCAAGTCCATCTCCTGTATATAGCCCTCTTCAAATCAGCACACAGAATTTCAAATGGATGCATTAATCCAAAATTGCCTGATACTTGAAACTGTTCATACTTCCTTCTATTTTGACTAAAGCAGCAGTTCCAGCTGCTGAAAAGCAACCTCAAAGCATAAGGCTGTCTCCACCATGCTTCACTGTGGGTATGGTGTTCTTTGGTGATTTGCTGTTTTGGATTTGTACCTAACATATCTTTTAGAATAAGACCAAAAATTTCAACCTTGATCTCATCAGACCATCAAACATTTTCCCACATGTTCTTGACAGACATGATGTAGGTTTTGGCAAAACATGGTCAGGCTTGGGTGTTTTTCTTTGTAAGAAAGGATTTCTATCTTGCCACCCTAACCCACAGGCCGGACATAAGAAGAATACAGGAGATTGTTTTCACATGCAGTATAAAACTAGAGATGAGAGAACCCGTGGATGTTCGGATTAGGTGGATTAGGCCGAACTTTAGTCCAAACTTCATAGGGGTCCTGAACTTTACCCAAACATTGGTGCTGGAAATTGGATGTAAAATGGTCATAGTAAGGACTAGGAGGTTGCAAAAGTTAGTAAAATCAGGGTAAGAGCAGGACAATTGCCCTACAAACAGATGTGGATAGGGAAATTACTTAAAATAACAAAGAATTTAAAAAATATAAAAATTATAATGTTGAACTAAGAGGCTTAGGTCCAAATGGAGGAGTGAAAAAGTGCCTTGCATATGCAGTTCACTGCACTTGTTAATTAAGAAAACAACATAGGGTTATTTTAATAACCAGCCAAGGTAAAGCAGAGAGCTGTGAGCTGGTCTTATTATGCTGGGAAGGGGAAAATATCCATTTATCTTTCCAACTAATTAATATTAGCCACCAGCTGTCTGCATTGCCTTAGTTGGTTATTAAAAATGAGGGACCCTAAAAAATGTTTAGTTTACTGCACTTGGTAATAAAGAAAATTAATTAAAAAAATGATGTGTGGCCCCCATTTATAATAACCTACTAAGGCAAAGAAGACAGCTGGGGATGATTTTAATAGACTGGGAAGGGCTATGGATATTGGCACCCTCCCAGGCCCATAAGATCAGCCCTCAGTTGCTCCAGAAATGGCGTTTCCATTAGATGCGTAAATTCTGGCTCTTAGCCTTGGCTCTTGCTGATTGTCCTGGTACATTGACAGTCGGGGTAAAAGGATTGGGGTTAATGTCATCTGTGCATTATCTGCGGAGATTAAGCCCCGAGTTTAGAAATGGAGAGGCATCTGTCAGACAAGCCCATTGTTAACCCCATAGTCAAAAGAAAAAAAGACATGCATAAAGAAAAATCCTTTATTTGTAAAAAAGCACTCTCAGACCAATTCCCTCTATCCCCCATTTATTAAAAAAATAAATAAACAATCTAAAGGTGTAATCCGGTGCAATACAAATGGAAGTCCGATCACGATCCCCATCTACTTCCTCCAGTCTATGGAGACTCTTTCAGAGAACAATGATCAATAGACTGGAGCTTATTTTTTACAAATTCACTTAAGTGGTAGTATATTATGTAGGACTTACAAAAAAAACCTTTAAAAGCTATAAGTTTTATTGACATAAGTTAAAAAGTAATTCCCAAAATTGTTCAAACACACATGTGAAATATATAATAAATGAATTTACCCTACAATACATTTGTCTTTGGACTAGTATAACCATGTGATGAAAAAATGGGGTGGGGAAGAATATGTATATCCCAATCTAAATGTTATCTGTAATGACCAGGGGTTAACTATTAATCCATACACAGAAACAGAAGATAGTGAAGGTAGCTGAGATAAAAGTTATATTCTATGATGCAAAAATATGACATGGGTGTGATGAGGCCAGAAGTCCCTACAGCCTTAAGACTTGTTTATTGTTACTGCTGCAAACTTTCAGCAAGCTTTAATAGGCTGTCGAACCCGAACTGTAACATTTACATACAGTAATAAGTCCTGAACCCTCCTGGACCAGCTCCTGCTTCCCATTAGGTAATAGCTTTATTTATGATAATTTATGATGGTATACTGGGTGCAGTGGCTTTACAACTGCTGGATTAGGCCATTTGGGGGATGTGCAATACTTTTTGATCATGTGTTTCCTCTGTGAACTTGCATTTATTCCCATGACCATTGTATTACTACTGTACTGGCCCTTTTGAGTGTCCTTTTTTCACATGTGCCCGTAGGTGGAACTCCTCCTCTCCTGGTATCTATTTACCCTAATAAATATATGCTTTACATAGTTACATAATCCTTTGGAATTTTTTTGATCGCCTTTTTCTTCTGTGTGTTGCAGCTTTATGAAATTATTCCTAAATTGTCCACTGATGGTGAATCATACTATAATATTATCATTGGACTTTAGATTCAGAGTGGTGTGATGTTCTTCATAAGACATTTATATCATGTACTTAAATAGACTGTCAGCTTCTACAGCTTGTTCTTGCCTCCACCCTCTGAGCGCCACCCCAAAAGCTATTTGCCACCCGTGGGGGTAGTCACACCTGGAAGTTCTGAAGTCACAGCTCCTCTTGTAATTTGCACCATCGTTTGTTTTTGCTGGGAACAATCTATATGTTATTGTCTGTTGGTGGTTCAATAAAGTATTTGCACACTGTTTTACTCTTACCCTGTATTGTCTGAGTACAATTCTGCTCACGAGGAAGGAGAGCAGGTGTTCTGTGGGATGTGACCTGGTCCATGTGGTCTTTCTAATGACAGCCAGCAAGCAGATGACAGAACCCACTGACCCTTCTTGGTGACAGCAGTGGGACACTACTCAGCCTGGTGGATCTGGGGGTGCTGCAGGGGACTGGTGTTTGTAGATATTGTCCAAGGAATCCACAACCAGATTCACATAGACAGCTCTAGTAGAACATAGGTACAGCACACATAGTAGGTTTCAGACATTACTATGTCCAACCCCATCAGCTCAGCTTGGAAAAGAGGACTGGAGTGATGTATAGCCTCAACAGGGAACAGCAACTAAAGCAGTTCTGCAAGCTATGACAGATTAAATACGGGGCCACAGACACTCAGTTGAATTTGATGCAAGATTTGGTCCTTTGGAATACCTGAAATGTCATGGAGGATGATGAGTTTGACTAAGAGAAATTGAACTGCTGTCACGGGTGTGTTAGATGTTGCAGACCGTTGCACTGTATCTGGCTGCACAAGGTCTCAGCATTTTGGTTTGCAGACTTCTTTCTGGTCCTTCTGACTCTATTACCTAGTTGCAACCTTCCCCCAGCTCTAATGGACAGACCTGGACCTGGGTGTCCAGTTGCAAGTGATATTTCCATTTCAAATTTCCATTTCCATTTTAGGCTTGGAGCTATAGCAGTTGGCTATCTTCCTCTTTGGAGTTTGAAGGATGTCTGTTTTTCTCTCTGAGTCTACTCAAGCTAATTCTTACAAAGGTACAATCACTGCATAAATTAGTTAAATTGCAGGTCTAAGTCCAACTGCTCATTTAGACTTGATGGTACACGTGTGTTTAGCTTGAAAATTCATAAGGACTCGCTATTCAGGATTTTCCTTTTAAGGCTATGGCCACACTATCAGTATTTGTTCAGTATTTTTTCTCAGCATTTGTAAGCCAAAACCAGGTGAGGAACAATCAGAGAATAAGGTATAATAGAAACAAGTGCACCAATTTTGCATGTTTTAGGCTAGTTCCACACTAGCGTTTCACTGACCTGGGTCGGTCTGCTCACGGCCGCTGCTAAGCTCCGCCCCTGGCCACTCCACCTATGGGCGCATGACGCTGCATGCGACCTGCGTACCCTATCTTTTGATGGTGCACCGAGCACACCAAAATGCAACACGGTGCATTTGGCGCAGGTCGGCGCACCGTCAAAAGGACACATGCGCCGGCAAACGCATACCTGCGCACGGCCTGCGTACTCAATGCTAAAGATAGGGTACGCGGGTCACATGCAGCACTATGCGCCCATAGGTGGAGCAGCCGGGAGGAGGCAGAACCGACACAGGTCAGTGAAACGCTAGTGTGAAACTAGCCTTACCCAATCCCAGTTTTGACTTACAAATACTGATGTGAAATGCTGACTAAGTACTGATAGTGTGGCCATAGCCTAACTCTTTTGCAGGCATACATAGTAATAGAACCATTAAGCTGGCGTCACACTAGAGAGAAATACAGACGAGTGAGAGGCGTTAAAAACACGCATTGCACACTGACCAATGATTCTCTATGGGGTAGCTCCTATCAGCCGTATATTTCTCTCGTATATTTTACGGGCCATGCCAATCACAGCATGCTATGATTGTCAGCATACTACGCCCATAGTACACTACTTCAAGTCTATAGGTGCGCAAAAAAATGCATTACACACGGACCACATGTGTGACTTGCGAGATATACGCAAGACTTCTCCTTGTGTCAGGACATGGACCAATCCATTATAAGGAAGCTTAGACATGCTAATTAGCTCAAAAAGCACTCCAGACATCCAGGAAGTACCCCTCCATGGAGTCCAGCAGCATGTCTACCCACATTAATGTGGAGCTGTTAATTGTTTTGGTCTAGGAAAGGCCCGAAATTTGGGACCAACGGGATGCCCATTATTCCGACCGGGCCAGAAAAGAGGCGACATGGAGGTGCATCTGTGGGCAGATGTTTCCAGATTTTGGTCAACAGCCACCTGAGGAGCAGCAACAAATGAGTAAGTAATCGCCTTCTTTTTTACCAATCATCTTAAAGGCCAAAACTAAGCATTTTTCAAACTAGCCCCTAAAATCCTATACTGTGTATGTAGTTATCCTTGTTTGTAATAGAAAATTTAGGAAATAAAGCACACCCTACTAGGCCACATGACTATGTAAAATGTTAGGAAAGTTGCTTGGCACATTTCCCAAAGGTAAAATTACATTTTGCCTTCACATTGCAGTTGAGGATGTGATGAGACGCTGGTGCAGCATCCGCAACCAGTACCGGCAGGAAAGGCAGCAGAGGGCCAGGAGTGGGGCAGCAGCACTGACCAAGCGCAAATATATTTACTTTGACCGCTTGTCTTTTTTGGCACCAATTATGGATCTCAGACCGTAAGTACAGACATCACACCACATGACACATATGTTGTTTAGGGTCAGAGCTACATTTTTTTATTACATTTCCTAACAGAACTCAGTCCAACCTCACAGAGAGGGAGACAGGGTCGAATTCTGAGGCCATTTTCGACCCGTTCGGGGGAGGTGAAGAGGTGGCTGGTCCATATTCTGAGCCTTGCATTTGCAACTCCCAAGCTCCACCAGCACCAGGACCAGCATCTGTTTCTGTACCTGGTCCAGAACCAGCAGAGCCACCAGCACCCGGCATCGTTGAAGAACCCGGCAACAGCAGCAACCCTACTGTGTGTCTTGAGGGCTCCCCTCAGCCTGCAGCCATAGGCCGCCGTGGGAGATGTAGAAGAGATATCACTGCCTCTGATACCCGGAGGCATGTAGACACAGATGTCCTGTCCAGGGCTGCCCAGGATGAGGGTGAAGAGGCATATTCCCAAAGCCTGGCCCGGTATCTCCATCCCCTACCCTGTGAGGTGAGGCTACATGTGCGAGGATCCATTCAGATCCTAATTGATGCATGCACACACCCCAATATCCCATATAAGGTGTTGGAGTTTCTTGAGAGATGGCAGCTCTCACCCCCTAACCGTCTCCACCTTACCCCATACCCAGATGTGCATGCTCAATTAGGATCTGAAGTTCCTCCTGCACGTGCGCCTACACCTCAACCCATTCCCCCCAAAACCAACCTTGGCCACAACAGGGCCAAATGGTGGCCTATAACCAACCTGCCCAATATGGCCACTTGTACAGACCCAGTGTTGGAGGCTGGCCCCAACCTTGGTTTGGATGACATGGTCATATTGGGGGGTATGATGGACGTGGCTACAATCATCCACAGGAGTATAATCTCCATTTCCCTTATGGCCACTTCGGCGCTCAGCTACATGACCCTGGCCACATATTACCACAGGGCCAAAATAATCCACCCCAACAGGGTGATGGTCAAGCTGGGAACCACAACCCCCAACAAAGAGATGAAGGCCTCCTGCCCTCACCTCCACCAACATACCAGCAACTATAAAAAAAATAAGTTATGTATTTATTTGCGTTAGCAAATGATTGTTTTTGGTTATCTATTTGGTTATCCAAATAGATACAGAAATGCCCAAATTTTAAGGGCAATATATGCCATATGAAAAAAATATGGTACCCACTATCACAAGTTACCTTTTGCATTTATAAAAATCAAGAAAATGCAACATTTTGACTCGTCTTTCATTACTTTAAGAAATCTAATAATTTACACATCTTTAAGCCAAATTAACAGAACACACAAACCATATTAAAGGCAAAAATAATATTTATATATACACACATAAGAACATCACAACATAGATACAGCCTGATCTTGCCAGGTAGCAGCACCCTGAGGTGAAACAAAATACTGTGTGAACACATCACGGACTTTGAGTCCTGAGAGAGGATGATGTAAATGGAGCACATGTGGCCTAGGCCTAGACTCATTGTCCACCACACCTTCAGCACCATCAGATGAGGAGCAATCATGCAGTCTAGTGAGGTTATGGAGGACCACACAAGTTTTGATGACCTCATTGACGTTGGCTTCACTCAGCTGAATGGCAGACTGGAGGACACGCCATTTGACACAAAGAATGCCGAATGCGCACTCCACCAGTCTTCGGACACGTGATAGCCGCAAGTTAAAAATCCTTCGCCGGTGTTCAAGGTTTCTGCGCGGGTATGGCCTCATTACATGCCTGGTCAATTGAAAGGCTTCATCCCCCACCAGGACATAAGGCACCGCTTCTTGATTTGAGCCTGGCAGCTGACTTGGTGGTGGTAGGTCCAACTGGTTATTGCGCAGCCGCCGACCCATAATGGAAGAATTGAAGACTCTAGAGTCTCCAGTTCTTCCATAAGCCCCAATTTCTACAATTATAAACCTGTTGTTACTGTCAACCAGAGCCAACAAAACTACAGAAAAAAATTGTTTATAATTATAGAATTGGGACCCTGAGTTTGGTGGCTTACGCACACGGATGTGCTTCCCATCCAGGGCTCCAATACAATTGGGGAATTGGCAGTGCACTTCAAATCCTCTGGCAATCCTTAACTAGTCTCCCATCTTGGGCTCAGGCATGACCAGTTGATGAAGTCTGGTCCAGATTTGCGAACATGTAGCCCGGACTATGCCAGATATTGTCGATTGCCCAATCAAAAACTCCAAATGGAGTGTGGCATAAGAAAGCCCAGTTGTGAGGAAACTACAATTAAACAAATGGAGAAAATATATACATTAGTACATGCTAAAGGATGAACAAATTACATATAGATCACCAGAACAGTGGATAACTAAGAAGCTAGGCTTACAATAAATATACACACGTAACACGGCTATGTAATGTGCAATAAAACATCATAGTATTCTTACTTAGACCATAGATTTGGGAAACATTAAGAATGTCACTCAGCAAAAAAGGGGTCACTGAGTAAGATAATTATCTTGAAAATGAATCATCTACATACAATCTGTAGCTGAGGAATACATACCGTAAGGTAAGGAGAAGGCGCTGCTCAGCAGAGATACATTTGCGCATCCTGGTGTCCTGGAAGGTGATCCCTAGGCGCACTGTCTCGAACAAAACATCAAAGGTAGAAATGGTCATCCGACAATAGAGGAAAAACTTGTCGGGATGTGTCCTCAGAGATGCATAAGGCCTGTGAAAATGGCCTTTATTGAGGGGTTGTCTCAAATGCAGATGCACCCACATTCGTCTCCTCCTCCTTGGATCCACAATCACAGGGTATGGCTGGCCAAAGTGGCGGGACAAAACCCAGTTGTACAGAACATGTTGGGATGAACTGAAGTGTGTCTGACATGTTTGCAAACAACCACCAAGACACCAACACAAGCAGAGCACCAAAATGGGCAGATTGGAGGCTGGCACCTGGTGTAGAGGCAATAAATAGGGTTGCTGATAATGATTCAAATCATGTGCAGGCCTCAAAACTGTTGAATGTCCATTTTGCAAGGTTGCGAGAAAAAAACGCTATACGGATCACATACGGAATACTTATGGATGCTTACATGTTCAAAATACGCTGCCACACCCTGGCAACGGATGAAATACGGATCACTATTTAGGGACCATTTCTGCATATTACAGCTGTTAAATACGGACCATATTTTTCATACGTTGTGTGTGACTACAGCCTTATACAGAGTAATGCGGTCAAAAAAACACAATATAAAAAACGCCATCACCATAGTATGTAACATACTAATAATAATGAGTTTCCTAGTAAAATAAATGAATAAAAATAATAAACAATGCTAGTATCTGCAAGGTTGATACAATGATTATACCACTGAACACACTGACGTGCAAAAAAAAAATAATAATACAAAAACACAAGTATTGCAAATAAAGTCCGTGTAGCCTCATTTAAGAGTCTCAAACACGGGACTAGGCAGATCTTCCTCCAGGGAAGGACCCAGCCAAGGGGTGGCTCCTTTCGGAAACCACCATTACCACCATATTAAGTGGCCCTTTATGTCAATATCCAGCTCTTTACGAGCTTACAGATATGACAATGGAAATACCAAGGCCAGGTATCCATCCACAGACAGCTGTTTTGGGGTGTTGCCCTTCATCAGTGTAGAGTAGGATTCTGGCTAGGTGGGAGCAATGCCTAATAGACCAACATCACGAAACAATCACTGACCTCAGGGAGACCAGTCAAAGAAAACACTGCGGCAGCCGGCAAAGGCGCTCAATCACAGTGAAATCCTAGGTGCATTGCTCCCTGGGAAATACGAATATGCAAATAAAGTCCGTGGAGCCTCATTTAAGAGTCTCAAACACGGGACTAGCCAGGTCTTCCTCCAGGGAAGGACCCAGCCAAGGGGTGGCTCCTTTCGGAAACCACCATTACCACCATATTAAGTGACCCTTTAAGTCAATATCCAGCTCTTTACGAGTTTACAGATATGACAATGGAAATACCAAGGCCAGGTATCCATCCACAGACAGCTGTTTCGGGGTGTTGCCCCTCATCAGTGTGGAGTAGGATTCTGTAATGTATTACAATGTATTGTAATGAATAACATGATGACTGTGGTAAATTTTCCTGTATGATAATCCATGAGGAAATCTGGAATAAAATAATACTAATGAAAAAAAAATTATAAGGAACTAAGTCTTACAAAGATACAAACACAGCATAAATTGGTTTAATTGCAGGACTAAGTCTAACCGCTTATTCAGACCTAATGGTACACATGTACCTAGTTTGAAAATCCAAAATGACTCTTTATTCAGGATTTTCCTTCTGAAATCCCCTCCCCTAGAAGGTTTAAAAACTTTCTCAATTGCAGTAACTTTGAGAGTATTTGTATTGCCTGCATGCAGGCTCCAGGCTTTTGAGGGCCCCGGGCAAAAGTCTCAGTGGGCCCCCCCTTTAACACATACCTTGATTCATGCCGTGTGACATCTGTGGTGCCAGCCAAAAATGGACTTGTCTCCGTGTGGATCACACGGACACGCATGTCATTCACACGTACACTCGCTCTGTGGCAAAACACGTTCATGTGAAGGAGGCTATAGATTAGTAGTGTACGCATGAAAGAAAGAAGAGAGAGAGAAAGAAAGAAGAGAGAGAGCAGAAAGAGAGAAAGAAAGAACAGAGAGAAAGAAAGAAAGAAAGAAAGAAAGAAAAAGAAAGAAAGAAAGAAAGAAAGAGGGGAAATAAAGAACAGAGAAAGAAAGAACAGAGAGAAAGAAAGGAAGAACAGAGAGAGAAAGAAACAGAGAGAGAAAGAAAGAACAAAGAGAAAGAAAGAACGGAGAGAAAGAAAGAAAGAGGGGAAATAAAGAACAGAGAAAAAGAAAGGAAGAACAGGGAGAGAAAGAAGCAGAGAGAGAAAGAGAAAGAAAAGAACAGAGAGAAAGAGAAAGAAAGAGGGTAAAGAAAGAAAGAACAAAGAGAGAAAGAAAAAAGAAAGAAAGAAAAAGAACAGAGAGAAAGAAAGAGTGGACAGAAAAAAAACAGAGAGAGAAAGAAAGAAAGAGAGGAAAAAAGAACAGAGAGGGAGAGAGAAAGAAAGAGGGGAAAGAAAGAATGGAGAAAGAAAGAACAGAGAGAGGAAAAGAGTGGACAGAAAAAAGAACGGGGAGAGAGAGAGAAAAAGAAGGCATGGAAAGAAAGAACAGAGAGGTAGAGAGAAAAAGAAAGAGGGGAAAGAACAGAGAGAATGAAAGAGGGGAAAGAAAGGAGAAAGAAAGAAAGAAAGAAAGAAAGAGGGGAAATAAAGAGAAGGAAAGAACAGAGAGAGAGAAAGAAAGAGAGGAAAGAGAGAACAAACAGAGAGAGAGAAAGAAACAAAGAAATGAATATTCTATAAAGATACTATAGCAGCCCATCTTCCATTGTAGTGCCCACCTGAGCCTCCTGGTGCAGGACATATCATGATCTGCTCACATGGCCGACATCCCCGATTCCAAGGCAATCCCGCTGTCCGCTCGGTGATGGATACAAAGCATTCCCTGAAGTGCCTCCATGGTTCTGTCACAATATCCTCCCGAAATTGTCTCATTTCTGGTCATATTCCAGCACGTCACTTCCTGTAGAACATTACGTGTGAGTTTTAAAGTGCTCCTTGGGACTCCGCTGTGTACTCCTATGTCCGCAGAAAAAGTAAGCTCCCGGCTGGGGCAGTCTCTCTCTCTCAAAATTGGGACTGTCTCGCTGGACCCGGGATGGTTGGGACTCGGGAGGTATAAATGCTCCCCACCCTACACCTCGCACACGCATGGCTCCACTTTGTATGCCTCGTACACACACGTCTCCGCTCCGTACACCTTGTACATCCCCGGCTCTGCTCTGCTCCATAAACACACGGCTCAGCTCCGTACACACAGGGCTCCGTTCCGTACACCTCGTACACACACGGCTCTGCTCCGGTACACCTCGTACACACATGGCTCTGCTCCGTACACCTCGTACACACATGGCTCTGCTCCGGTACACCTCGTACACACAAGTCTCTGCTCCGGTACACCTCGTACACACGCGGCTCTGACTCTTATACCTCGTACACAAGCGGCTCCGCTCCTTACACCTCGTACACATGGCTCCGCTCCGTAAACCTCGTGCACACACGGCTCCACTCCGTACACCTCATGCACACACGGCTCTGCTCCGATACACCTCATACACACACGGCTCAGCTCCGTACACCTCGTACACACATGGCTCTGGTGCATCCACCTTGTAAACCCCTCCTGACCCCACACATAAGTACACACACAGCTCTGCTACATCCACCTCGTAAACCCCTCCTGACCCCACACAGAATCTTTATCTTATCCAGACCAGCACGGCAGCACCATAATGACGCGACCAGCACAGCACAAGTCTCTGCTCCGGTACACCTCGTACACACGCGGCTCTGCTACTTATACCTCGTACACAAGCGGCTCCGCTCCTTACACCTCGTACACATGGCTCCGCTCCGTAAACCTCGTGCACACACGGCTCCACTCCGTACACCTCGTGCACACACGGCTCTGCTCCGATACACCTCATACACACACGGCTCAGCTCCGTACACCTCGTACACACATGGCTCTGGTGCATCCACCTTGTAAACCCCTCCTGACCCCACACATAAGTACACACAGCTCTGCTACATCCACCTCGTAAACCCCTCCTGACCCCACACAGAATCTTTACCTTATCCAGACCAGCACGGCAGCACCATAATGACGTGACCAGCACAGCAGAGTCCTGCAGCCACCCTGATCATGTGACCCCTGACTCATCCCCTCCTGTGACCTCATCACAGGTCCTGTGCCGCACACAAAATTACAGCCAAAGCGATGATCATTGCTGGCTGTAAGGGGCTGCGTGGGTCCCTCAGGGAGGGCACAGGATGGGGTTGGTACATGGGGGGCGTGGTGGCGCCGGTGGGTTTCCCAGACAGCGTGAGTGGGCCCCCCGTATCGCCAGGGCCACGGCACTTGCCCGGGTGCTGACGCCGGCCCTGCCTGCATGGTTAAGTTTGCAGTGATGCGACACTGCTGAAATATTATGACTAGTCGCACTAGAGGCTTCCAATGAATGTTTTCTAATTCTCTTTTTCAGGGGAAAAGTAGTGCAACCCACATATTGTAGTTTGCAAGAAACGCATTTAACCAAATAAATAACCACTTCTGAATAATAATTCATATACTGTAGGTCTTGATAGGATAAGAAATGCTTGTGACTCTAGAAACAAACCTATCAGTTTTATGAACAAAATTACACACCTTGCAGGGATGATGTCCACATTAAAAAAAAAACCCTTGTATTTCAACCAGCTTCTATTATTCGCAGAACATTGCTGCAAAAAAGACTGCGTGACAAAATATGGGCAGAGACACAATGGCAAATTTTTTGTCCGAGAATCGCATTGTAGAACTCACACTTGCTGTCTGCTCTCCTGACCTGAGCTTGACAGCTGCGTAGTAATCCATCACACTGTCATGCTCAGGTCAGGAGAGGTGCCGGCCAGTCCGGGCTATGTGATGCAATTATCACATGAGAAATTCGGAAGTGTGACTCCAGACATCCCCATTGCAACTCATTAAGTTAAAGAAGGAGGTTTTCGAGCTAACTAACAAATATGAGAATTGTTTAAAATTTGTGCAAGTTTAGCGTCGTTATAAAGAAAAGGAACATATTTTTTCACAATATTACCAATCTTATTGTACTGTGGGCTATATTCAGTAGAGAAATTAACCAAAAAATGAACATTATTTCTATTCTGTGGTTTTCTTTTTTTTATAGTTATTTCTGAGAACTGCAATTTCTCTTTAGGCCGCATTCACATGATCAGTATTTGATCAGTATTTTACATCAGTATTTTTAAGAAAAAATCAGGAGTGGAACAATCAGAGGAAAAATATAATAGAAACACATCACCACTTCTGGATCTATCACCCACTCCTGGTTCTAGCTTAAAAATATTAAGCTAAAATACTGACCAAATACTGAACGTGTGAACGTGGCCTTAGTCTGATTAACTCCCCCAATGGAATATTATTAATGACATGCTTGGGATGGCACGAATGCGCTTCTAGAATGGTGTTACTATCCGTGGGCTTTCTTTAAGGGGAAATAAATATTTTATTCATAACAGTATTCATGGACAAGATGATGTCAAGATAATTGACTGATATCTTATAAAAAGTAGATGTGAAGGATAAATTAAAGTCATTATTATTGAGATATTCGACAAAATCAATAATCTTCAAAGTATCATTCTTTCAAATGAAGATCAGGTCGTCTATATAACGGCCAAAAAAATGAATAGTGTGTAGAAAAGGATTACTATCAGTAAATACTGTATATATTTCTCTTCCCATACTGCCACCATTATATTTTCCAGAGAGGGGGACACTTGCCTCCCATACTAACTCATGTTTCTGCACAAAAAAGACATTATCAAAAGAAAAATAATTATGAGTAAGAAGAAACAAAACAGATTCCATGATGAAAAATTGGATCTCTTCCTTATATGTACTGTATTTGTCTAAAAAATATGACAAACTGGAAAGAATAACAGAATGAGGTATAGAAGGGTAGAGACCAATAACATCACATAATATCTAGCTATATTGTGGGGACCATTGAAAGCCATCTAATGCAAAGAAAATCATTTTAGTGTCTCTAATAGAGTTGAGCGAATTTAGTCGGATCGGGTTTCATGAAACAAAATTTGTTTCAGATGAAACTGGGCCGACTAGGGCAAAAAAAGTCAGAGTTTCGTCCGAAACCCAACCCCAATGCAAGTCAATGGGGAATAAAAGTCGGCATTGAGTGGATGAATGTCATCCGCTCAATGCCAACTTTTATTTCCCATTGACTTGCATTGGGGTCGGGTTTCAGACGAAACTCCGACTTTTTTTGCCCTAGTCGGACCAGTTTCATCTGAAACAAATTTTGTTTCATGAAACCCGATCCAACTAAAGTCGCTCAACTCTAAGTCTCTAATATAACCTGGTAGGTTGATCACTAAGGTTTGTAAATAGTGATCAACCCACTCACCCAGTTTCTCTGTGAAGGAGCCAATCCCAGGAATGATTGCTCTGAAGGGGAGAGGAAATATATTTTTATGGATTTTTGGTAACGCGTGATAAATGGGAATCACAGGATGTTTAACATAAATGTAATAAAAAATCCTTTGTGTGAGAGCACCTTTTACTACACCATCTTTTAACAATTTGTACAATATACCCTGGAAAGCCACAGTAGAATCACTGGAAATACGGGCATATGTGACAAAATAATTAAGAGTACGTAAGTTCTCTGAATGATGCATTGAGGACAACAACTCCACCCCCCTTATCGGCTTGTCTCACTAAAATATCTTTGTTGTTATGTAGATCTTTCATTGCCAATCTCTCCTGTGCAGTTAGATTATCATAAGAATTTTCCAAATTACTATCTAGATTAACTAGATCTATTTCTATCAGCTCCTGAAAGGTATCCAAAACTGACGGTTTAGACTGAACTGGATAGAAAAGCGAATTAGACATATTAAAACTATCATTCAACATACTATCCTAAAAGAAATCTTAAAGATGCTATAGGATTTTTACCAGATCAAAAAGATGACATGGTAAGAAAGGATGTTGAGAAGGCCGAAATTTTACATTCCTATTTTGCATCTGTTTTCTCTCAGAAAAGAAATGTAACATCAATCGATCTTCACTGTCCTATTAAAGGAATAGAAGAATCCAGGCTATCTATAAACAGAAAGATAATGATTGAATACTTAGCTAACATAAATGAATTCAAGTCTCCAGGTCCAGATGAATTACACCCCAGAGAATTGAAGGAGATAGAAGAAGAAATTTTTGAACCATTCTCCATAATCTTCGAAGATTCTTGGAGAACAGGAGAAGTTTCAGAGGCTGGAAAAGAGTAGATTTTGTTAATGTCTTCAAAAAGAGGAAGAAGGTCCCAGGGAACTATAGGCCGGTGAGTCTGACTTCTATACCAGAAAAGATCTTTGAACAAATTACACTGTGTTACTAAGGTTTTGTCCCTCGGACAATTTTGAGTGTTCCTGATAGATTTTTTCATGCTGATTTCAGAAATGACTTCAGATTTTTCCTATCACGTAAAGTTTTTGAGAAATGATAAGAAACATTGTAATATTCTGTTAGAATTCTAAAAACTCAAATATGAACTTTTTCGGAAACAGTATATTCAACTTCCTTGGCAACAGCAGGGCATCAAACTTTGAACAACTCGTGGACAACATGCTCACAGCATATCATTTGATGAAATGCAATATGTCACTAAAAATGCATTTTCTACATTCTTACTTGAAAGATTTCACCAAGACATTGCACTGATGGAGAAAAAGTACCAGGGAAAGTGGAGTATGTCAATGCTGGAATCTTATTCAAGAAGCATCTGACACGGATTATAAATGAAAGACATCTGCAAAACACATTTGAACAATTGCTTTTGCTACTGAAATCGATGCACATGTATATAGTGTCTCGGACATCATAATGTAGACTATAAACTGTTGTTTCTTAACCCCTTACTGTCAGCCGGCGGAATAGTATGTCAGCTGGCAATATTCCCCGCTTTGAGGTGGGCTCCAGCGGTGAGCCCACCTCAAAGACACAACATGTTTTTAATAGCTGACATGTGCCCACAATAGGCACAAGTGGAGTGGAGATCAGCACGCGCCTATTAAGTAGTTAAATGCTGCTGTCAAACTCTGACAGCGGGCACTTAAATGCACTTCCGGACGCCGATCCAGAAATACGCGCAGCGACGACACCGTCACATGATCGGGGGTCATCGCTGCATTGCCATCACAACCAGAGATCTTCTTGAGACCTCTATGGTTGTTGATGGCCGATTAGTATTAGCGCCACCCTGTGTTCGGCGATCATAGCAAGCCTGTAATTCTGCTGTATAGAGGTGATCTGAGCATCACCTCTATGTAGCAGAGGCGATCCCGCGATGGCACCTTCTAGCCTCCTGTGGAGGCTATTGAAGCATGCCAAAAGTAAAAAAAAGTGTTTAAAAATATAAAAAAAAACATAAAAGTTCAAATCACCCCCCTTTTGCCCCAATCAAAATAAAACAATTAAAAAAAACAAACCTACACATTCTGTATTTGGTATCGCCGCATTCAGAATCGCCCGATCTATCAATAAAAAAAAAATTAACCTGATCGCTAAACGGTTTAGCGATAAAAAAATCAAAACCCCAGAATTATATATTTTTTGGTCGCCGCAACATTGCATTAAAATGCAATAACGGGCAATCAAAAGAACATACCTGCACAAAAGTGGTATAAATAAAAACATCTTCTTGGCATGCAAAAAAAGAAGCCTGCACCCAACCCAAGATCATGAAAAATGGAGACGATGCGGGTCTCAGAAATAGGAAATTGCACTTTTTTTTTTGACAAACTTTGGAATTTTTTTTCACCACTTAGATAACAGAGAACCTAGACATGTTTGGTGTTAATGAATTCAAAATGACCTGAAGAATCAAAATGGCAGGTCAGTTTTAGCATTTAGTGAACCCAACAAAAAAGCCAAACAGAACACAAGTATGGGATTGCACTTTTTTTGCAATTTCACCGCTCTTGGAATTTTTTTCCCGTTTTTGAGTAGACAACATTGTAAAACCTATGGTGTTGTTCAAAACTACAACTCATCTTGCAGAAAATAAGCCCTCACATGGCCATATTGACAGAAAAATAAATAAGTTATGGCTCTGGAAAGAAGGGGAGCGAAAAGCGAAAACGAAAAATAGAAAACAGCTCCGGTCATGAAGGGGTTAAAACCTTATGTGATACAGACTTTTGGAGCACATATTCATGTTCAGCATATCAAAATCTATAAGATACAATAAAATTTTCTTAGGGGACAAGAACTTCCCTGAAATTTGTTGCTCAGTGTTATTAAACAACATGTATGTAAGTACCTGGATAAGAATGAAGTGATTATCCAGAGTCAGCATGGGTTTGTAACTAATAAGTCAAGTCAGACTAACTTAATTTCCTTCTATAACAGAATCACTGACTGGGTTGATCAGGAAAATGCAGTAGACATAGTATATCTTGACTTCAGAAAAGCATTTTGACAAAGTATCTCTCACCATCCTTATTGAAAAAAATGACCAAGTATGGAATGGACAAGGCTGCTGTTAGGTGGACTCGTAACTGGCTTAGTGAACAGACCCAAAGAGTGGTCATAAATGGCTGCATATCCAATTGGAAGAATGTGTCGAGTGTGGTACCAAAGGGCTCTGTCCTGGGCCCTGTATTTTTCAACATCTTTATCAATTATTTATATGGAGGAATTGAGGGTACACTGATAAAATTTGCTGGTGACACAAAGCTAGGAGGGATAGCTAATACTAGAGAAGAGAGAGAGAGGACTAGATATACATAAGCTGGAGCCGTGGGCAGCAACTAACAGAATGTTTTTTAACAGGTTAAAATGCAAAGTGCTACAACTGGGCAATAAAAATGAAAAAAACATATACAGAATAGGAGGAATAGGGCTAAGCAACAGCTCATGTGAAAAAGACTTGGGTATACTAATAGATCATAAACTGAACATGAGTCAACAGTGTGATGCAGCAGCAAAAAAGCAAATACAATTCTGGGATGTATTAACAGAAGCATACAGTCTAGATCAGTGAAGTCATTATTGCAATTCCACTCCTCTTTGGTCAGTCCTCATCTGAAGTGCTGTGTCCAGTTTAGGGCACCACATTTTAAAGATGACATCAACAAACTGGAACAAGTTCAGAGAAGAGTGACCAGATTGGTGACCAGTCTGCAAACCATGTCCAATGAGGAATGGTTTTAGGATTTGGGAATATTTAGCTTGCAAAAAAAGAAAAAACTGAAAGGTGACTTAATAGATGTCTAGAAATATCTCAAGGGCTATCACATTGTAAATGGAAATAGCAAAGCCTTTAAAGAAGACTCAAAGTCTCCAAAAATTCATTTTTAAACAGCAGACAAAAAGGCAGCAACACTTACCTGCCCAGATCTTGGAACAAATGCACTAAAGCAGAGGTCTCAAACTGTATTCCTCAAGGGCCGCAAACAGGTCATGTTTTCAGGATTTCCTAGCATTGCACATGGTGCTGGAATCATTATCTGTGCAGGTGACTAAATTATCACCTGTGCAATGCAAGGAAATCCTGAAAACATGACCTGTTTGCGGCCCTCGAGAAACACAGTTTGAGACCTCTGCACTTACAGGGTGCAGCCAGCCCATAAAGCGAGATGTCAGCAACACAGGTGCAAAATACCAGATCAAAAGTCACTCTCCACCTACCCATTCCTGGAGGGGGTGACTGCCCGGTATACAATTGCACAATAAAGGCCCGCATAGGGCATTGTCCACACAAAGGTACTGCACAGTGTCTGGTTCACAGCCTGTAAATCACGCACCTACTATTCGATTAGGCGGGCTGGCCAGCAAACTCTCAATGCGTAGCTATGTAAACACCCCTTATGCGAGACCAGACATGTCTGAGCTTGGCTGCACACCGATAAATATAGTGCAAAAAAATACAAAAATAGTGAGGTATTAGCTGATATTTTGGCCAAAATACGTGATCACATAACCTGCGCCAAAGGTCCCCATGCTTACGGGTCCCTACACTAAACTGAATTGCAAAGCCATTAAAGAAGATTCAAAATCTCCAAAAATTCATTTTTAAACAGCAGACAAAAAGTCAGCAACACTTGCCTGTCCAGATCTTGGAACAAATGCACTAAAGGGTGCAGCCAGCCCATAAAGTAAGATGTCAGCAACACAGGTGCAAAATACCAGATCAACAGCCACTCTCCACCTACCCATTCCTGAGGTCTAAGGGGTAAGCTTTCTCCTTGTGGAGAGTGACATACCAGCTGTGGCTTGTCAAAGTAAGGAGGCTTATTCGCTGTGCAATGCTCCTCTGGGAAATTTAAATTGCCTCTTACCCCTTAGACCTCAGTCCAGAGCCTCTCACCTAGCCAAATCAGTTCTCATACTTTGCACTGAAGAGAGCCAATAGCCCGAAACACTGTCTGCAAATTGAGATTCTGATTTGGCTTTTATCCTAAGTCAGATTGCAAGACTCGTTAAAGGGTCAATTGTGACTTGTAGGATCGCTGCTACCAACAGGTGGCGCTATAGAGTTCAAGTCCTCTTTCTCTCTCTGAAGAGGAAATTTGCTTTTTTGTAGCATCTAGTGTGTTATAAAGGCCTGATCCATAGGCCACAAAAAAGTCTTCTGTTATTAACGTCATACAGTAAGGGACCTAACTTTAAAAATAGTTTGCAGCATCTAGTGTGTTATAGAGGCCTGTTTCCTAGGCCACAAAAATTCTTCTGTTATTAATGTCATACACTAGGGGATCTGACTTTAAAATAGTTTGTAGCATCTGGTGAGATACAGAGGCTTGATCCTTTGGCCACAAAAAAGTCTTCTGTTATTAATGTCATACAGTAAGGGACCTGATTTTAAAAATAGTTTGTAGCAGCAGCTAGTGTGTTATACAGCCCTGATCCATAGACCACAAAAAAATATTCTGCTATTAATGTCATACAGTAAGGGACCTAACTTAAAAAATAGTTTGTAGCATCTAGTGTGTAATTGAGGCTTGATTCCTAGACCTCAAAAAAAGTCTTGTGTTATTAACGTCATACAGTAAGGGATCTGACTTTAAAATAGTTTGTAGCATCTTGTGTGTTATAAAGGCCTGATCATTAGGGCACAAAAAAATATTTTGTTATTAATGTCATGCAGTAAGGGACCTAACTTTAAAAATAGTTTGTAGCATCTAGTGTGTTATAAATACCTGATCCATAGGCCACAAAACGTCTTCTCTAATTAACTTCATACAGTAAGGGACCTGACTTTAAAAATAGTTTGTAGCATCTAGTGTGTTATACAGCCCTGATCAATTGGCCACAAAAAATCATTCCGTTATTAACGTCATACAATACAGGCCGTGGTGGAAGGGGAATTAGGCTTGGTGTTCAAGGTGTAAATGGGGTAGATGGTAATGTTTGTGAATGCACTAGTGAAGCAACTTCACGCCCTATGCAAAGCCAACTGAAAACTTATGTTACTGGACAGGCTACACCACTACCTTTCTTTGGTAGATGCACAGTGATAAGCCTTGTCGATGATGCCCAGAAAAAGCATGTACTCGAGTGGATGGCAAGTGCTCCTTCAAGTGACCTATCCTCCTCTTCCTCCACCTCAACATCACACCCAGGACAGTCCACAGAGGTGGCACCCAAATTCCTCTTGCTTCCCCCCACATCCCAACTGTCCAACCATTCAACTGATTGTATGGAACCACTGATAGGTGAGTCTGAAGAGCTGTTCACATGTTCTATGCCATGTTTATCAGAAGTGTACCCAAAAGCTTCGCAGAGTCAAGAGGAGGAAATCTGCATCGATCCCCAAAACTTTTTTAGCTTGGATCCGGGGCAGGACAAATTACGGTCCTAACAGCATCCTGACCCTCATCATCAGACGTTAACCCCTCGGGGGAGGTGATCCTGATGAGACTCAGATATCTGAGGCACATGCGGATTGTACAGTACTGTGCTGTCAGGGCAAGAAGAGGAGGAGGGTAACTCCAAGGGCAAGGAATGTGATAACACAGAGGATGATGACAATGAGGTGTTAGATTTCAGTTGGCGTGAACATAGAGGAACACAGCTGAGTTGATCCTCTGATGAGGAAGACAAGGAGGTTACGCTGCACCATCTGTCGCAGACACATAATGCTGTAGCCATGACAAGCGATGTATCCTCAGCCACAACTGTGCCTCTGACCAGCAGCATCCTTGGGTCTGCAGCTTGCAGGGGTGGAAAGAGTTGCCTAGCTTGGGCCTTTCTTGACATTGCAAAAAATGAGCCAACTCAAGTAATCTGCCAACTTTGCAAAAAAAAAGCTGCGTCGAGTTAAAAAGTGCAATAATTTGACTACTATATGTATGAGCCTTCACAATCAACATACTTTACTGTGGGAATCTCACTGAGCAAAATTGCAGACCAGCGGTCCTCAACAACTATAAGCCGCCCCATCAATTGCATCTGCTGCTTCTTCTTCCTCCTCCTCTGTTACCATTCCAACTATTGAGACGCAGGTCTTCAACCGCAGAACCTCGGGTTCTTTACCTGCTCCAGTCACGCTGACTGAGAGGCCACCTTCAGCTGTAACGGAAGCTGACATGAGTGCTGTTTTTGACCGATCTCAGAGAACGAGCACACCACAAGTTTCTTAATCCACATTAACATCTCTGCCTGCACCTCTCATAGTCCAGCAGTTTGTCCGGTTCGCCGTACTCTGCCCTCTCTCAGCACTGAAGCCAGCAGGCAGTTCCACAGTTGCGGTCACTTAAAAGATTATTTCCTCCTATGCATGACAAAGCTATGAGGTTGAACTGCTCCATCTCCAATTTATTGGCCACAGAAATGCTACCATTCCACTTGGTAGATACAGATGGTTTCATAAAGCTGATGGAGGTTGCAGTCCCCCAGTACCATTTACCCAGTCGCCATTACTTTTCTAAGAAAGCTGTTCCTTCCCTACGCCAACGTGTCACAGACAACATCACCCGTTCCTTGACAAAATCTCTGTCTGCCAGGCATTTCACCACAGACACTTGGACAAGTACGCATGGCCAAGGGCGTTACATCTTGCTGACTGGACACTGGTGACTCTGGTGGCTATGGAAATAGGCACTGCTCCACAAGTCTTTGAATCCCCAAGGTTTGCAGGACAAACCTCTACATTTAACAATTCCTCCACTACTTGTGCCTCATCTATCTCCTCTAGGGCCTCCACCAGCACCCTCAACTTCTGCCTTAGCAAGACAAGCGTTCCAGCAGTGCAGAGCGAACCCCCACCAACTCCATACTGCAAAGCCAGGGCTCACCACAATCACGCAGTCTTAAAATTGATATGCCTCGGAAATCGCAGTCATACAGCTGAAGAGTTGTGGACAGCTCTCCAGGCTGAGTTTGATCAATGACTGTCTCCGCTGAACCTGCATCCAGGGAAGGCCTTGTCCGATAATGGTGCAAACCTGGTTGCAGCCCTATGGCGAAGCAAGCTCACACATGTGCCTTGCATGGCTCACGTCCTCAACCTGGTGGCACAGCATTTTCTCAGCCACTATCCTAGCCTGGGTGAGCTGCTCCATAAAGCACATACGCTGTGTGGTCATTTCCACTGTTTGTACCCCTCTGCTCATCGACTTGCATCAATACAGAGGTCTTTGTTTATACCAGTTAACAGGTTGGCCCAGTTAACAGGTTGATATGCAATGCCTCAAAATGGTGGAATTCCACTCTGCACATGCTGCAGCACATCTGGCAGCAGCAATGAGCCCTGACACAGTATGTCATGTCGTATAGCCAGGACCAATGCAGTACAGATGTGGCGCATATAAAGTTTACAGAGTGGGATCAGATTAAGGACCTCTGCACCCTTCTGCACAGTTTCTATATGGCTACTAAGATGGTTAATGCTTGCGATGCCGTCATCAGCATCACTAATCCAGTGATCTATATGCTGGAGCAGACTTTGAATAGCCTGCAGGAGGAGATGGTGGTCCCACAAGAAGAGGAGGAAGCAGAGGAGAAAGCAGAAGGGATAACATTATCTCGAAGTTCAAGACTGTCATCACACAGATGGGTGCCAAGGGAGGGTGGATTACTGCGATTGATGGGGGCTGGTGATAACAGATAACCTGTTATCAAAGGTGCAAGATCCATGGAACAAATGGAGGAGGAAGAGGTGATGGGTGAGCAGCTGTCAGATGAAGAGGATAATCCTCCCCTCTCTGTTGTTTGTGGTTGGCGAGAGGGGACAGAGGAAACAAGCCTCATTATTACCAAGCCACAAACACAGCATGGGCCTTGGACCACATGGTAGAGCATGACATACAAGTGCCTTCTTGCTGCATTATTTGCAACATGATCCTCAAAAAGTTATGAATCCTTGAAAAGTTATGATTAGGAATACTACTAACTACTTAGTGTTAGGTGTCGGGTTCTGGGCACTGCACAGCGGGAATCCCGAGCCTTGCCATCTGCAGTCTCCCATTCCCCTCTGACCGCAGTGGAGCCTGCTCAGCAGACTCCACGATCCCGGTGTTCTGCCCACACCAGCATCGTGGGTTTGGTTGCTGCTGCCACCTCTGGTCCAGTTATGGCAAGGCAGCCTGTCCAGCAGCAAAAGACTCCAGAGTCTAAGTTCTCACTTCACTCCACTGATCATGCTCAGGAGATGATCTCCCATTGGTGATCGGGAGTCACATGCTCAGGTCCTTCTCCAGTTCCGATTGGTCCATCTGGAGGATCAGGAAGGTTCCGGAAGGACACGGCTATAAAAGGTGCGCATGGCCACCCCGCCATGCGCTATGATAGACTCTGAGGCTAATGCATTTAGTGTATGTGTGATTATGGATGAATGAGCCTGGTGACTGACGCATCATAATTCCCCCCTCCTTGGATATTACGTATGTGTTAGGGTGAGGGATTAGAGTCAGTATGTTAGCTCTTCACTGCATAGCGCCGCAGTGTTGCTCTACATCCACCGCTAGCGCCTAGGGCGTCGGCCAGTATAGGCCTCCTTGGCCACTGCTATCGTAGCCTCTGCTAGTTATGCCGTGCACTTTAATAGTGATTTCCAGCCCGGTTATTAGGCTGGTTAGTGGCGTCCGTCAGTGCATATACTGCACACATTGCAGCAGTGTTTCACACCCTGTGACCTGTGACGTTAACGGGTTGCGGTTGTTCGCCGGCAGGCACGTGCTACGTGAAGTAAAGGTGCACGTGTCTGTTAGCACCGGCTCAGTGGTTACGCACCGGTGTCTGACTTTACTCCTACATGCCTTTCCCTTATTGTTTAGCAGCAGTTGGTCACCTCTGCTCGGTGGGCCCTGGGCTGCGAACGCACTTTACATATTATTTCATCTTTATTATTTGGTGCGTTCCGCCAGCCCCATAACACTTAGTTGCCACTCTGTTAGATCCATATTATAAAACCAAATTTTGCCAGATGCTTCCGCCCTGGAAAGGGACCCGCAAATGAGTTTTATTTTTTTTTAAATTCTGTGGAAGCATGGCTGAAAAGCAGTGTCTGACTTTCATTTGCTCATTTTCATAGATTTTTTTTCCGTTCAGCCAGTCACAAAAGATTTACAACAGGATTTGTCCACGCTCAGTTTTGCCTGCAGCAGCAGGCATTTTCCAGGGGCACCACGAGGAGTAATGGACTCACCCCATACACTGCTTAGTCTTCTGCTTATAATTTAGATAATATGTTTTGCTCTGATTTTTAGTCTTATGATTAATGTTCTTCTGCATTTTGTTCTGCAGCTTCTTGTTTTTCTGTTTCTTGGTCTTCTGTCTCTTGTTCTTTTGTATTTTGGTGGTTGTCTTCTTGTTCTTTGTCCTCTTGGTCATCTTCTTCAGGGTCATCTTCTTGGTCTTCTTCGGGGTGGTCTTCAGGGTCGTCGTCTTCGGTGTCGTCATCTTCTTCGAGGTGGTCATCAGAGTCGTCGTCTCCAGGGTTGTCGTCTTCTTCGGGGTGGTCTTCAGGGTCGTCGTCTTTAGGGTCGTCGTCAGGGAGATCCAGAGTGATTACCAAAAACCATTTCAAAAAGCATGTACTTGGAAATGTAGCAGAAGGTACAAGAAGGCTGAGGAACTGCTGAGAACCAGCTGACGGTACTGGAACCTGGATGGGTAGCCGAAGGTACAAGAGCCAATGGAACTACCGAGGACCAGCTGATGGTACTGGAACCCGGTTACTATGCAGGAGGTACCTGTGCCAGAAAGCACTACCAAGGACCAGCAGACGTTGGTGGAACTCGGATACCGAGAAGGAGGCACCTAAGCCAAAGGCTCTGCCTGGAACCAACTGACGTTACTGGAACCCAGGGGGACATATTCAAGATTGACTTCCAAAGAACCAGCTAATGGTACTGGAACTCAGATAGGAAGCAGAAGGTACACATGGAAAAAAAGTTGCAAGGCCGTGAGCCAGCCAGAGTTACCGAAACCCACAGTCCTAAAGGGGGAGCTTGTCCTATTGGCACTACGGAAGTAGCCTTCATTGCCAGACCCGCAGCCCACATAGGAAGCACCTAAACTGCAGGCTCCATAGAGTCGGCTAACCCAATCACAACACGACAGGACAACGTATTGGAGGCAAAGTGACGTTGACACTACCCGGAAACAGCTGGCATGCTGGAAACAGGCTGGGCAGGAGGGAGTACCCGTGCCAAAGACACTTCTGAGCAGCAACTGTTGGAGCCCAGGGATTACAGTAGAAACAGTGTAGCCAGAGGCCTAATTGGAGCAAGTTTAATATCTGTAGTAGTGTGAATGTGAACAGAGCAGGCGAAATTGCCGGACACACAGCAGGGGATCAGGTGACATTACTAAACCTCAATAACACAGGAGCAAGTGTTGACTGTGCAGACGGCACTTCTGAGCAGCAACTGGCGGTGTTGGAGCCCAGGGATTACAGTTCAGGTGGTAGAAACATGAACACAACATGAGACCTGGATACTGTTGCCAACCAATTTAATCTGGAAGAGGACTGGCAAATTCCTTTGAGATCCAGGCCTTGTTCATTTTCAGAAAAGTATGCCGGTCAACGTTATCGGAGGATAGTCGCATGCGACGGTCTGTTAGTACACCACCTGCCGCACTAAAGACGCGTTCCGATAATACACTAGCAGCAGGGCAAGCCAGCACCTCCAATGCATACTGGCTAAGCTCCGGCCATGTATCCAGCTTAGAGACCCAAAACTTGAAGGGGGAAGAGCCGTGTGGGAGAACACTGAGAGGGCAAGACATGTAGTCTGTCACCATCTGACGGAAACGTTGCCTCCTGCTGACTGGAGCCGTCTGTGATGGTGTAGACATTTGTGGCTGGGACACAAAACTTTGCCACATTTGGGCCATACTGGTCTTGCCTTGTGCTGAGGCACTGCTTTTGCTCCCTCTTTGTGCAGAGCTTCCTCCACTGCCTCGACACACTGAGCTGCTTTGTAAAGCACTAGCAGCACTGCTCTCAGGTGAAATGGAGAACATGATGGAATGCACCAGTGTCTCTTGGTACTCCCGCATTTTATGCTCCCGGTTCAACGGTGTTATGAGGCTTTGTAAGTTGTCCTGGTAGTGAGGAACTAGGAGGGTGTACACCCAATAATCAGCCGTGTTGAGAATGTGGGCGATGCGGCGGTCGTTTCTCAGGCACTGCAGCATGAAATCAACCATGTGCTGCAGACTGCCAACTGGCCAAGAAACGCTGTCCCCTGCTTGAGGCGTCATCTCTGCCTGCTCTGCATCTCTCCACCCTAGCTCTACATGCTGACTACTAGAGCATTGTGTACCTCCCTCCTCTGAACAGATGTCTTCCTCCTCCATTGACTCCTCCTCATCCTCCTCACAAAGTGTCCCCTGCCTAGGCCTTTGTGAGGAACCACGTTGCACAGACTGTCCAGAAGCAGATGGCATTTGTGACTCCTCATCCTCTACCTCTTTCACAACCTCCTCCCTTAGTGCTTGCAGTGTTTATTCAAGCAGGCAGAAAAGGGGGATAGTCATGCTGACTAGTGCATCATCTGCACTTGCCATCCGCGTGGAATCATCGAAGGCACGCATAACGTGGCAGATGTCCTTCATAGAGGCCCACTCAGTGGTGGTGAAGTGTGAACGGCGCGCAGTGCGACTTGTTTGCGCCTGATGCAGCTGCAACTCCATTACTACTGCCTGCTGCTCACACAACCTTTCCAACATATGTAACGTTGAATTCCACCTGGTGGGTAGGTCACATATGATGCGATGTTCCAGAAGGCGGAATCGGCGCTGCAGAGCTGCAATGCGCGATCTTGCCATGCTGGAACGCCGCAAGTGAGCGTGCTCTATGCGGACCTTGTGCAGCAGTGCATCAAGATCTGGATAGTCCCTCAAAAAATTCTGCACGACCAAGTTGAGCACATGTGCCAGACATGGGATGTGAGTGAGGTTGCCTAGGCCCAGAGCTGCCACCAGATTTCGGCCATTGTCACACACTACCATGCCTGGCTGGAGATTCGCTGGCACAAACCACACGTCGCTCTCCTGCTTGATGGCATTCGAGAGCTCCTGCGCTGTGTGGCTTCGATTCCCCAAAGAAATTAATTTCAATACGGCCTGTTGACGTTTGGCCATGGCTGTGCTCATATTGGCCGTAACAGGTAAGCGTTCACGGGTCCATGTGGAGGTAGACTGTGACGGCTCCTGCCGCACTGATTCAGAGGAACTGGAGTATGAGGAGGAGTCAATGTGTACAGACTGGATTCCTGCAATCCTTGGAGTTGGCAGAACACGTACAGTGCCACTCTCAAGATCTGTACCCAGCTCCACAACATATACCCAATGGGCAGTGAGGGAAAGATATCGTCCCTGTCCATGTTTACTGGTCCACGCATCGGTGGTCAGGTGGACCTTGCTACTGACGGCGTTTAGTAGCGCATGTTTAATTTTTCCCTCCACATTCTTTTGCAGGTCAGGGACGGCTTGCCTGCTGAAATAAAAGTGGCTGGGCACATTTTATTGTGAGACTGCCAATGCCATGAAGTTACGGAAGGTGTCAGTCTACACCAGCCTGAATGAGAGCATTTCAAGGGACAGTAGTTTTGCAATGCCAGCATTCAGAGCCTGTGCTCGGGGGTGGTTTGCCGAGTATGGGCGCCTTTTCTCCCATGCCTGTGCTACCGATGGCTGTAGACTGGTCTGGGAGTGTGAGGATGACAGGGAACGTGATGCTGTGGGTGGAATGACACTCTCTGTACAACAGTGCCAGAGGTTCTTCCATGGCGATCCTGTGAGGAAGCCGAACCAGCTGTGTGTGAGCTGGAGGAAGAGGCTAAAACACGAGCTGAAGAGGTGGTAGGTGGCGCTGTAGGTTGGCCTAGGTCTTCAGTGTGTCTTTTAACTCCATCACGTGCTTGGTCCGCACGTTTCCACATATTTGTGGTATTGAGGTTGCTGACACTTTTCCCTCTTTTCACTTTCTGATTACACAGCTTGCATTTGACAAAGCAAATGTCATCTGCAACTGTGTCAAAAAAGGACCAGGCACTGCAAGTCTTGGGTTTTGGAAGAGGCATGCTCCTAATGGGTGCCGAAGTGGAGGCTACAGGCAACCGAGTCTGCCCCCTCCCTCTCCCGCCTTTTTTGGCCGTTTGGGTAATCTTTTCCTCAGAGCTGCTCCCACCACCTTCCTATACCTCACGACATCATGGGTCAAGCACCTCATCATCTACACAACCCTTTTCAAACGCCTGCTTCTCCTGGGTAGTATCGACAGCACAGTACGCACCAGAAAGTGGCACCTGTGTCTCATCATCAGATGCGTACTGAGGTGTGCTGACCATAGGCACTGGCCCACCCGCCTCTTCAGATTCAGAGAGACAAAGCTGTTGCGCATCACTGCATACTACCTCTTGTTCAAATTCTCGAATGCTGCTTGGCTGGCCCCCTCTTTCCAAGCCAACAGATTCAGAGAACAGAAGTAGAGATGGCTCCTGTCCAGGGCTCTCTGACTGCCTGGGCAATTTGGCAGGTGGTGAAGAGACAGATGCGTGCTCTTCAGTGCTCTGGACCTGAGAGGATCTGGAACTAATTGAAGTCGATGCATTAGCTGCCATCCATCCGACAACGGCTTCAATTTATTCATCCCGCAGCAGTGGGGTACGGTGAGCTCCTACAAAGCTGCACATAAAGGAATGTTCCCTGGGAAAACTGGGGGATGCTGAGTCACTGGTGCCCGCAGCAGACACAGAATCCCCACGTCCTCTACCTGCAGAAACTCCACACCAACGACCACGTGCCTTACTCCCTGCCTTCTTCATCTTGGTAGACTGATAAAGATAGGCAGAAAAGTACTAAGGAATAATAAGGAACTAAGGTACTAAGGAAGTAATAAGTGTGCTTATTCCTGAACAGCTGCTAACATGTATAAGAAACACTAATTTTATAAAGTGTGGACTAGACTTTAATATGAGCTAATGTGGCCTACACAACTGTAAAGTGGAGTGTTTGGTGAACTTTATTAACTTATTTTTTTCACAAAAACACACTGGATGTGTTCCAAGATGTAAAACCAATAGTATCACAAACTTTTTGTAGCTATTACAATGCAGGAAGATAACCTACAATGCAATAGATGAGGCTCCAAAAAATAGGCTAATACTAATCTGGCTGGGGTGCAGGGCACAAGCCAGCAGAAAGGCTCCTCTATCTACTCCTATATAGTGTTTGCAAATATTCTAGCTGGATACGGATGGAACCACACTAATAGGAGAAATCTGGAAAAATGAGCAGCACTAATGCAAAAAAGGACAATGTATGAGGCAGTGACGCATGCTGAGCGGACTACAACCGGAGGTGGCTGCAGAACACACTACAGCGTGAGCTGCACTCACACACAGGGACCTCGCAGACAGCCATGAACAGCACTGCAAGGCAAAAGAAAAGCTCCTCTATCTACTCCTATATAGTGTTTTCAAGCAATCTAGCTGGATACGGATGGAACCACACTAATAGGAGAAATCTGGAAAAATGAGCAGCACTAATGCAAAAAAGGACAATGTATGAGGCAGTGACGCACGCTGAGCAGACTACAACCGGAGGTGGCTACAGAACACACTACAGCGTGAGCTGCACTCACACACAGAGACCTCGCAGACAGCCGTGAACAGCACTGCAAGGCAAAAGAAAGCTTCTCACACAGTGGTTGCTAAAGTAGCCTGGGTAAAGCACAATAAAGCAAATCGCTAGCTCAAACTGTCCCTCAGAGTCAGAACAACAGCGTCCTATCCCTAAGTAAATTCACAGCAGAGTGAACCCAAAATGGCGGCGGCTTTTATAGTGCATCATGACATCATTTCAGCAGCCAATCACTGCCATGCCGTTAGTTAACATGCCTAACATGCATAACAGGATGTGCCCACACTTCTTAGGATTCCTCATTGGCTGAATAAAATCAAACTGGCTCATTGCATTATGGGAACTTCCGATTCCGGTATTTGATATTCTAAAAGTATCGGAACTCAGTATCGGAACTCCGATACCACGAATATGTGCCGATACCCGATATTGCAGTATCGGATTGCTCAACACTAATGGCTAACTAGAAAGGTAGTAATAAATAGCAAGCATTTGAGACCACTCAGGTCTATTCATCAGGCATAGTATAAAACAAATTCTGAAAAGCTACGTATTTATTCACAACAAGACACAGGGATAATGCAGTAAATAAGACAAGTGACATGAAGCAAAAATATCAATATAGGAAGGGGATAAACTGTTGTGGCAGTAAATATTGAAGGAGTTTATAGGGTGTGAAAGTTTTGTTGTCCCCTGATTGAGGTCTGGTCCATGGATGTGATGGCCGCTCAAGGTCTTAGGGGCACATTCCTTAATTGATGTAAAAAGACATAAATTCATGCGAAACATTCATTCCAGCTCTGAATGTGTCCAAGAACATGTCCAAAAAAATGAAAATTTCTCACTCCTTGGTTGTGAAGACATAACTTCTTTGAATTTGAAACAGAACAACTGTTTTTCTTTCATGAAAAAAGGGATACTTTTTTTGAAGGCTTCATAAAATGTCAATGTAATTCATAAAGAGATTGGGGGGACAGTTCAAGCGCAATACGGGTTATCCAATAAACTGCTAAGAATAAAAGCGTTAGCTGCTCACCTTGTGAGGCTGTCTAAAATACAACACTAGAAACGCTTTGGAAAAAGCTTCTGCATCACCATCAGGTTGTAGAATCCAATGTGGTATTCAAATAATGGAGAATGTGGGTAATCTGCTCTACTGGTTTTGTATCCACAATAAATTTCGCTTTTCAAAGTTGACAAATTTAATCAGGAGAATCACAATTTTTTAGCTTCGAAACGCATTGATGAGGACTGACTTCAGTGAGTGGAATGCTCCCTTGAGGATTCCACTGGACCATAACCGACTTCTTACCTTCCAACAGGACAGTTAGGCGTGCCGATCTTCCAGCAAAATTGGGTATAAACCAGCGGTAGTACTCAATGATGCAGAGAAACACCCTCATCTGTTTGGTACTTAACTGCTTGGGCCAGTTTTGGGCCAAACACATATCCTAAGTACTGGGCTTCTGTGAGTCCCAGTGCACATTTTCTGTTAACCTCATGATTCTGAGATAATCCAGCACTGCTTGTACCCTGTCAGTGGGTATTCCATTTGGTACTAAAGATAAAAATGTCATCTAAATATGTCGATGCATACTTCTGATGAGGTTCTAATACAATGTTCATCAGCCTCTGGAATGTGGCCCTAGCCCCTTGTAATCTGAAAGGCAAGACAACATAGTGATAGAGACCCTATGGTGTTCTAAAAGCATTTTTTTCTTTTGCCGATTCTATCAGTGGGACCTGCCAGTAACCTTTGGTGAGATTGAGCATGGTGAAGTACTGGGTCTCCCCAGTATCTCAATCAGGTCATCCACTCAGGGCATTGGATAGAGGTCAAACTTGGACACCTCATTTAATTTTTTGAAGTCATTACAAAAACGTAATGACCTGTCTGGCTTTGGAATTAGGACAATGAGGCTAGCACACTCCCTCCAGGATTCCTTGATGCCTCCCAACTGAAGTATTTGCTTCACTTTGGCCACGATGGCTTGCCTCCGGGCTTCTGGCACTTGGTATGGTTTCATCTGTACCCTTTTCTGGGGCTCGGTGACAATGTCATGCTGGATCACCAAGGTCCGCCCCAGGAGCTCTGAGAATACGTCCGTATTCTGTTGCACCAGAAGCCGAGCCTCTTATTGCAGCTTTTTTCTGAGAGAAACATTTGTTTTAATTTGACTCCCGGTCGCGTCATTCACCAGTGACATAGGGTGCCTCGTTGGTATGACCGGATTCGCCACTGTGACCAAACATTCCCAATCCTTCCAGGCTTTTAGCAGGTTTACATGCTACAGTTGTTTGGGCTTCCTCTTTCCGGGCTGGTACACTCTATAATTTTCTTCTCCCACCTTCCCCCATATCTCATATGGCCCTTGCCACTTGGCTATGAGTTTACTCTCTGTGATGGGCACTAGCACCAACACCAGGGCCCCTTCTTTGAAGGTCCTGACCGTAGCTCTTTTATTATACATGCAGCTCTGCACAACCTGGACTTCCATCAGATGCTCCATTACTATGAGTCTGACTGCTGCGATCCGGTCCTGTATGCTTACCACGTGCTCAATCATAATCCAATGCGAAGTTGGCTTCTGTTTCCATGTCTCCTTAGCTATGTCAAGCAATCCCCTCGGATGCCTGCCATACAATAGCTCAAACGGTGAGAAACCTGTGGACACCTGTGGTACCTCACAGTTAGTGAACATTAGAAAGGGCAATAACATGTCCCTGTCTCTCCCATCCTTGGAGACTACCTCTTAATGCATGCACTTAAGGGTCTTTTTTAACCTCTCTACTAACCCGTCGGTTTGTTGATGGTGCACCAAGAAGTAGAGCTGTTTGATCCGGAGGAGCTTACATAGCTCCTTGGTCATCTTGGACATAAAAGGAGGAGTCTTCTGATCTGTGAGGATCTCCATTGCTAGCCCAAGGTGACAAAACATGGCATACAGTATGCGGTCTATTAGCTTTGCCGAGGTGTTGCAGAGAGGTATCGACTCTTGGTACTGTGTGGCATAGTCCACTATGACCAAAATCTGTTGATGGCCATGGGCGGATTTCACTATAGGCCTCACCAGATCCAATGCTATCTGCTCAAATGGTACCTCTATAATGGGTTGAGGCACCAATGGACTCCGGAAATGCGCAGTGGGTGTGGAGAGTTGGCACTCGGGACAGGACTTACAATACCTCTGGACCTCAGCATAAATCCCAGGACAAAAAACCACTCCAGTAAGTGCTCCTGCACCTTTTTAGCCCTCAAGTGCCCTTCCAGCATGTGGGTGTGAGCCATTTCGAGCACCGCTCGACAGTAGAATTGGGGCACTACCAGTTGTTCCACCACTTATCCACCCTGTATAACAAATCCCGATGGATAGCCATGCAGAGGAAAACTGCCTCAGCACCCAGTTGCTGAGCCACTCCATTTAATGCAATCACCCTTTCTCATGCCCGGACCAGAGTGGGATCATGGAATTGGGCTGTCCCAATCTTACCACTGGACACTTCCAGCTTAGGGATCAGTGGGGTCTCCTCAACATCTCCAGCCAATACCTCTAGGTGAAACTTATCAGGGTTGCACTCTGTCCCAAGGTTGGTGACCCCTATGGCAGGTATCCCCGACTCGGGTTCTACAGGTTCCATGCCTGGATTAACATTTACCCTGGGAGGATTAACCTTGATCTCCCACAGGGACCAGAATAGGGGCAAGTCTCTTCCCAACTCAGTCCCATATGGAAGGGTCTTCACCACACCCTCCACATGTTTTATTTCAAGTTTTGCACAGGCGCCCACCAGAGGATTCTCCTGTACTCATGTGGGCCAGTTATTCCACAAAGTATTGATTTCAGAACTCTTCCTGAGTTAGTATTGCATTAGTATTGCTGTTTCTAAATGATTATGAACTTCTTTTCCTTGCATTATTTGAGGTCTGAAAGCACTGGTTTTTTTTTTTTTTACATTTTGACCATTTTTCTTTGTCAGAAAAAGAAATACAATTTTTTTTGCCTGGAAATTCGGAGACATGTCAGAAGTTTATAGACTAATAGAACAATTTACATTTTACTCATAAATATACCTATAAAGTGAAAAATCAGACAAACTGAACATTTAAAAGTGGTCTCCTAATTTTTGCCAGAGCTGTAGTGGTCCATTTTTCCCAGTCCCTCTTCTGCTTATGACTTTCAAAACTTTCACATGTTCCATGAGTCATTGTATTTTTTTCCAGAGTAAAATTTTAATTATACTCCACTTTAAATGTGCAATTCCTCACTGCTTTAAATTATTCAAGTACCATTTGTCCTTATTTAAAATGAATAACAAGGTCTACAAATAATGGTTCATGGATACAGTTATTTTCAACTATTCTTTTATCTCCTCCCAAAGATTTCACTGTCAATCTTGTGGAGGTATGACACTCTCTTCAAAATACAACATTTTAGGAATGTAGTCTAATGTCCCTTGACATTCATTATAATGAAGACTACTGGGATGTAAAATGCATGAATATTTATATATTGGAAGATAGCAAACAATGCAAGCATATCAAAGGTATGCTTTACACTGCTTTTTTCTGGAATTTTAAAGAGGACCTGTCATTACCCCTGACATGTCCTTTTAGCAAATACTTATATTTTCATGAAAAAAAATTTTGGAGCTACTTTTCTTGCAACTCTGTTATTGCTCCTAGAAATTCATGAATAAATTGAAAACTGGGTGTTACCAGTTGGCGTCCCCATGCTGTCTCTACTGTATAGATAATACTGCCAACCTAAGACTTCGCAGAAACACAAGTCTTTGACAAGTTGAATAGTAGCATCTATTTGACAGCCTTTACTGGCTGTTAAAATGGGGGACTCTAAAAAATGATGCAGGGTCACCCTATAATTAATAACCAGCAAAGGCTATGCAGACAGCTGCAGTCTGATATTATTAGCCTGTGAAGGGGCCATGGATACTAGCCCCCTCAGGTTAAAAACATCAGCTCTCAGCCTCCCAGAAAAGGCGCATCTCTAAGATGTGCCAAGTCTAGCACTTAGCCTCACTCTTCCCACTTGCCATATTGCGGTGGCAAGTGGGGTGGTAATTGGGGGGATGATGTCACATTTGTATTGTCAGGTGACATCAAATCCTGAGGTTAGTAATGTATGTGGAGTCTGAACTGAAGGCCGACGGCCTTGTTGATGCTGGTAGTCAACAACTGCCCCCTTCTGCTCACAAATCCTTTCCAACAAATGCAGTGTAGAGCTACAATGCATGAGGATATCACATACCAGTTGTTGAGTTGGAAGCTGCAAACGCTGGTGAAGCATGGCTAGGGCGGTTGAAGCTGTAGCTGACTTTCTAAAATGGGCACACACTCGGTATACTTTGACAAGCATATATGGCACCTCTGGGTAGGTTTTGAGAAACCGGTGAACCACGAGGTCAAGCAATAAAACTCACCACTAAAAGGTATACTCCAACTAACATATACAACCAAAAGAAAAAGGAGTACAAATACCCGTATAAAATATTGATAATATTAATTAATATCAATAAAAGATTTTTTTTTCAAAAAATGAAAAATAAAGATATTTATTACATAAATAATTAACACAGTGAAGGACACATGACCATGAATCTAACACATTTACATAGTTTTATGGACTTGGGATTAAGAGATTATGAAGCATTTATAGCAATATGTATACCAATTACAACACTATCATAGTGCTGGGCACTCTTGAACAGCAACCATGGGTATTATCAACTCTAATATAATTATATCACCATAAATATGGCCCCATACAGATCCTAACAATGCCAAGATAAAAATTCCAGCACAAAATAAAGTCTCACCCAAACTGGTGCCACCCCTTCCTTGTGGGCCATGCACATATAAAGCCGTCTTAGGCTAGTTTCACATTAGCGTTTACGGCCGCAGCGTCGGGCTGCGAACGGCTGCCGCTAAGCCCAGCCCCCTGTCGCGCCTCCGCCAGAAGCTCCGCCTACGCACGCATGACTCTGCATGCATCCTGCGTCCCCTATCTTTAGCACTGGGGACGCAGGCCGTGCGCAGGTATGCATTTGGCGGTGCATGCGTCCCTTTGACGCTGCGCCGAGCGCACCAAATTGCAACCTGTTGCGTTTGGCGCTGGTCGGCGCAGCGTCAAAAGGACACATGTGCCGCCAAACGCATACCTGCACATGGCCTGCATCCCCAGTGCTAAAGATAGGGGACGCAGGACGCATGCAGCGTCATGCGTCCGTAGGCGGAGCTACCGGTGAGGCGCGGCAGAGGGTGGTGCTTAGCGGCGGCCGTGCGCAGCCCGACGCTGCGGCCGTAAACGCTAATGTGAAACTAGCCTTACACAGCGTGTCCACATCAGACATTATCTTTCTGAATCCTTCTCATATAGGTACCATTCACATGGTCAGGTTTTAAATACATCGGTTAGGGACTGCTCCGATATGGGTATACCTTGACATTTGGTAGACCAGCTTAGTATACATTTTTTGCAAAAAATGTATCAACTAAGTACCCTGTTTTGCTATCATCTTTTTACTAGCACTTGCTCTTTATTGTTTTTATATATATTTTTTTACAACAGAGTATTTTTATACGTTTGTTATACTGTGTTTCTTTGTGTTTCAGTCTTTTAGAGTGAGCACTACTGATTAACTTGCCTCCTTTGTGACAAGTGTCCTTGACACATTGGTTACAGCCTTTGTGTGCAATAAAGGTGGCGAAGTCTCATGCTGAGAAGACATGGGAGCTGTGTATGAACCATTCTGCAACAATTTCGTAAGAGGTAAGGTTTGGCAAAGAGAAAATGAATTTAAAGACATTCACAGGCTTTTTTGCACATTGTGGGCAGCTGTGATCTTCATCTTCTTGGTGGGAATTTTGGAAAGTTTCAAGTCATCATCAAAACCATCATTGTCCATATCTTTTAAAGAGGAAATCTGTTATTTCACAGGTTCGAGGTTAACTACATTTATTGGTATTCCTTTAACAGTGTTCGTTAAACCAGAACAAATCATTTTTGGATGTGAAATTTGGATGTTCTTGGTAATATATATGGATGAAAATGAAGAACCTTGTGCCACAGGTGTGTTGATAGTTACTGGTGGTGCACTCCTCTTTAAACTTTGTTTTGCATGAGCATCCATCAGTTTGTTTGGTTTACCTCCAACAGTGATCTGCCGCTTTCTAGATTTAAGCATCTCACCAGCATCTTGCACGTTACCATTTAAACGGACATGTGCGATTTTGGCAGCCTACTTTTCATGGGCATCTTTTACGCCGAGATGCGCATCTGTTACACCTATCTTCTGTTGTGCAACAAATGCATTCTGGTAATTGGTTGTGGGTAAACGACTAATCATTGTAGGCTGGATCCTGCATCTCATACCTCCCATAGCCCCCCTGTAATTAAAACTGTACATTCCCATTCCTGCCATCACCATGCCCCTTTTCCTGATCACTTCATCCAACGACTTGTCCGCCATATTTCTGCTAAAAACCTGCACCTTCCCACCAGCAACTGTGTAAGAAACAACGTTATTGTTTGCAAAGGTGTTTATGATGGCCGTAAAAAATATTTTTTTACACAGTATGTTGATGTGTACCCCCAGGAGGAAAGGTTTGTCAGCCCATAAACTTAGTGTATTGGCATTACAAATATAGGAGACTGGCTCCTTTAAACTGGGAAAACATTTTTTGAGGCCATCCTACACATTTCTTCCTTGGGGGATTGGAGTGTGTGCAAAATTAGGGCAGGTCTTGTATTCACTCCATGGGCAAACTTTAGGTGACAGTAAAAAGTCATAATAATGAGAACTTTGGTTGCATGTGGCCATCCAGTATGTGGATTCAAAGACTTTTTGGGATGCGTGTAACTTTGATGCAAGGCAGGCCTTGAATTCAGTGCATAAGCAAACAGTATAGGAGTACGAACTGAATAATGTGAACTTAGTTTTCATGTGGCCAACCAGTATGTGGCTTCAAAGAATTATTGGTGTGCGTGCAACTTTGGTGCATGGCAGGCCTTGAATTCAATGCATAAGCACCAGTATGGGAGTACCAACTGAATAATGTGAACTTGGTTTTCATGTGGCCATCGAGTACGTGTGTTCAAAGACTTATTAGGGCATGAGTAACTTTGGTGCAGGGCAGGCCTTACCTTCAATGCCTAAACAAACAGTATGGGAGTACCAAATGAATACTGGGAACTATGGCTGCATGTGGCCATCCAATACATGGCTTCAAATGCTTATTGGGGTGCATGTAACTTTGGTTCAGGGCAGGCCTTGCATTCAATGCATAGGCAAATAGTATGGGAGTACCAAATGAATAATGTGAAGTGGGTTTTCCTGTGGCTGTCCAGTACATGGCTTCAAAGGCTTATTGGGGTGTATGTAACATTGCTGCAATGCATAAGCAACCAGTATGACGTCTGATGACGTCTGTTCAATGGGTTGTTGGGGTGCTTCCAAATTTTGGGTAGCCCCGTCCGTCACTGCATACGCAATAACAGTATAAGAGACCCAATATTTAATAATAGAAATAACAAAACATAGCTGGCTGATGGCTCTCTAAGAATAATGAGGGCCGTCTGCTGGCTCTCGAAAAATAGACTTTGTGACTTTCAGAGTCCCTCCTTCATAAATGAAACATGATGTGTCTGATGATGTGTTACACACCACATGGCCAAAGAAGGTTGAAAACTCTTAAAATGACATTTCCCAGTGAATGAATTTGTCTTGTTTGAAAGCAATGCTAAAGTTGAAAAATGCAACAAAATCGCTACGTGTGAACATAACATAGATGGTGGAGGAACATTTTTGTTTTGAATTAATAATTTTGCCTTATATAACAGTCATTACTCTGGAAAGGATGTTCCTTTACATATTTCCCAGGAATATCCATTTTGGTTTTGTTTTTGAATGTTTTTTGGTGAGAGAGTAAACATTGCGTAAGACTCTGACAACATTGTTCACAGCTGTGATGTTCCCATGGCATTTTAGCATTATTTCCATCATTTGCAGACATTTTTAGACCCTAAAAGGGCCCGCCCGGGGGGGGGGGTTGTGGTAAAAAGACTCTGTTTTACCATAGACTTACATTGGGCTCATTGCTCAGGTCGAGTACCTGAGTATTCCAATTTGCTTGACCCGAGCAATGAGCGCTGGAACATTTTAGTGCTCACTCATCACCAGGGCCATATTTAGAGTTTATGCTGCCCTAGGCACTTTTAGTGCTGCCTCCCCCATTGGTAAGTCTGACTAATGGAGACACTTTGGCAAAAATTGCTGATGTGAAAGTAACCTTTCTCTCCAGTGCATCCATCTCCCCAGTGCAGCCATCTCCCCAGTGCAGCCATCTCCTCAGTGCAGCCATCTCCCCAGTGCAGCCATCTCCCAAGTGCAGCCATCTCCCCAGTGCAGCCATCTCCCCAGTGCAGCCACCCCCTCAGTGCAGCCATTTCCCCAGTGCAGCCATCTCCCCAGTGCACCCATCTCCCCAAGTGCACCCATCTCCCCAGTGCACCCATCTCCCCAGTGCAGCCATCTCCCCAGTGCAGCCATCTCCCCAGTGCAGCCGTCTCCTCATTGCACCCGTCTCCTCAGTGCACCCGTCTCCTCAGTGCACCCATCCACTCAATGCAGCCATCTCCCCAGTGCACCCATCTCTCCTGTGCACCCATCTCCTCAGTGCACCCATCTCCTCAGTGTAGCCATCTCCCCCCAGTGCAGCCATCTCCCCAGTGCACCCATCTCCTCAGTGCAGCCATCTCTCCAGTGCAGCCATCTCCCCAGTGCAGCCGTCTCCTCAGTGCAGCCATCTCCCAAGTGCAGCCATCTCCCCAGTGCAGCCATCTCCCCAGTGCAGCCATCCCCTCAGTGCAGCCATTTCCCCAGTGCAGCCATCTCCCCAGTGCACCCATCTCCCCAAGTGCACCCATCTCCCCAGTGCACCCATCTCCTCAGTGCAGCCATCTCCCCAGTGCAGCCATCTCCCCAGTGCAGCCGTCTCCTCATTGCACCCGTCTCCTCAGTGCACCCGTCTCCTCAGTGCACCCATCCACTCAATGCAGCCATCTCCCCAGTGCACCCATCTCTCCTGTGCACCCATCTCCTCAGTGCACCCATCTCCTCAGTGTAGCCATCTCCCCCCAGTGCAGCCATCTCCCCAGTGCACCCATCTCCTCAGTGCAGCCATCTCTCCAGTGCAGCCATCTCTCCAGTGCAGCCATCTCCCCAGTGCAGCCGTCTCCTCAGTGCAGCCATCTCCCTAGTGCAGCCATCTCCCTAGTGCAGCCATCTCCCCAGGGCAGCCATCTCCCTAGTGCAGCCATCTCCCCAGGGCAGCCATCTCCTCAGTGCACCCATCTCCCCAAGTGCACCCATCTCCCCAGTGCACCCATCTCCCCAGTGCAGCTATCTCCCCAGTGCAGCCATCTCCCCAGTGCAGCCATCTCCCCAGTGCAGCCATCTCCCCAGTGCAACCATCTCCTCAGTGCACCCGTCTCCTCAGTGCACCCGTCTCCTCAGTGCACCTGTCTCCTCAGTGCACCCATCTCCCTAGTGCAGCCATCTCCCCAGTGCACTGAGTGCAGCCTCTGCTCATTCTCCACCCAGCTCACTCTCCACCCCCTGCTCACTGTTCCCCCTTGCTCACTCTTCCCCCCACACACTCTTCCCCCCGCTGCTCACTCTCCCCCCCACACCACTCACACTCCCCCCCACGCCACTCACTCTCCCCCCCACGCCGCTCACGCTCCCCCCCACACCGCTCATTCCCCCCCACGCCACTCACGCTCCATCCGGCTCACGTGCTGCTGCATGTCTCGTCTAGCCAGGCGCCGGTATCTGTTCTTCCTGTTTGTGTATGAATATGGGTGCCACGCCTATGAGAGTGGAGTGGCGTCCATATTCATGATCTTAATGAGCGGTACCATGTGACCGCACGCTGACACAGGAAGAGCAGACATCGGCGCAGCTCAGGACCATCGGAGCAGCAGCACAGGCACCGTTGGAGGAGGTGGGTATGATGGGGGAGCGAGGGGGAGGGACGACCCTGGACTAAAAAAGAAGCAAAAAAACCTTGCTCAGGTGCCTCCCTCCCGCAGAGTCCCGCCCTAGGCACATGCCCACAAGTGCCTAATGACAAATTCAGCCCTGCTCATCACTAGTCACAATTAATAAATCAGGCCAGAAATGTTTCTTTCTGATGCTGCAAAATCTTAGCACTTTGGGTCTAGATATTTAATTTTGCCTAGGGGACCATACTTTGTCTAAAATTTGAGTAAAGAGAGTAAATATGGATTATCAATTCTTTCTTTTTTACTCAAAATTCGTGACTCAATGGATAAAAACTGAGAGGATCACATTTATGTATATAAAACCGTTGGCACAACTCTAGTGAATGGTGGTGCACAAGTAGGATCCAATCCATATACTTTTGTAACTTGGCACACACAAATTGTATCTAATGAAAGTGATATTTAATAAAGTACAGTACATACAGACGTTTCGGTCTCAGTGACCTTCATCAATGTACTGGAAACAAAAATAAATATAAATAAATCAACAAAGGTATGAACAAAAAAATTGTGTATCTGGGTACAAATATATGCCGAAAGTACATTATGCCAAAAAGCTTCAGTGACATTATAGCTAATGATTGGAACCAGTAATACACAGGTATTCTAACAGCACTGAAAAACAAAAGGAAAGCAGGCACATACCCATATGATGTACTAGAGCTCTTAATGTTAGGGAAGCGTGTCTTAAGAGGAAAAAAAAAAAATAATAAAAATATATATATATATATATATATAGTGTATTATGATTGCACCTGTATTATCAATAAGACCTGCTGCGGAGTGAAGGTGGTGCATACCATTAGACCATTAGAAATCCTAACGGTCCATTTATCTGTGGAGTGAGGAAGAGCCTGCTATTAGTAAAGTCCTTAAGGCACTATGATTGAGCTGCCATCAGAAAAGACCTTAAGATTAAAAGTGAACTGTCTTACCGGTCCCGTATGAGGAGAGTGAATAGCAGCAATGACACAGTATCCACCGCTTGTCCTGTGCGCTACATAGTGCTAACTGGCTGACGTTTATATCTAAGAAGACATGGCCGCTAACAGGAAGTCCATGACCGGAAGTGGCTCAGCGTGCGCTCTAGCAGCGCCATGTTTTGCATTCCACCGACCGGAAGGACGTGGGGAAAAGGGGTGTGTGCGTTTCAGACATGTCATATTGCGTTTCAATATGTCTATAGTAATCTGTGGAGAGCGCTCCAGTGATCTAATGGTGTTTCAATGGAAAACTAGAAATATACAGGTAATTGACCCGCTGCTGTGTCTCATAAGAAGGGAGTGATCAGTGATGCTCCGTGCTCAGAGAGTGAAGTTTCACAGAATTCAGCTTTGGAGATTCTGAGACAGAGATATATGATAGAGTTGAGCGAAACGGGTCGAAAAATTTCAAAAGTCGCCGACTTTTGGCAAAGTCGGGTTTCATGAAACGAAACCCGACCCTAGGATGAGGTCGGCCACGAGGTCGGCGACTTACGCGCCAAAGTCGCGTTTCAAAAGTTTGTTTTGCGCTCTTTTTCAGCCAATCAGGATCCACGGACACTGTGGGCAACGTGATGACATAGGCACGGGTCACCACCATCTTTCAGAAGGGCATGCAAGTGATTGGCTTGCTTTGGTGGGCGTCACAGGGGGTATAAAAGGGCGTGCATGCCGACCGCCATCTTACTTCTGCCGATCTCAGTATAGGGAGAGGTTGCTGCTGATTCTGTAGGGAGAGCGTTAGGCAGGGAAGAAGACAAAAAAACTGCTTCTGCTGCTAGCGATTTGGCCTGCACAACACACCAGTCACTGTGTGTGCAGTGCAAGGGGAGGCTATATAGTGGTGTATCAGTGGTGTTGGTTGTTGGGCTGCCTTCTAAGGCTTCCTGACATTCCTGCATTGCTGTTTACCCACTGCTCCGCAAACTGCTTTTTTAAAAGCAATCCCAATTTTTTTTTTTTGTCCTGCTGAGAAGAAAAAAAAACTGCTTCTGCTGCTAGCGATTTGGCCTGTACAACACACCAGTCACTGTGTGTGCAGTGCAAGGGGAGGCTATATAGTGGTGTATCAGTGGTGTTGGTTGTTGGGCTGCCTTCTAAGGCTTCCTGACATTCCTGCATTGCTGTTTACCCACTGCTCCGCAAACTGCTTTTTTAAAAGCAATCCCAATTTTTTTTTTTTGTCCTGCTGAGAAGAAAAAAAAACTGCTTCTGCTGCTAGCGATTTGGCCTGCACAACACACCAGTCACTGTGTGTGCAGTGCAAGGGGAGGCTATATTGTGGTGTATCAGTGGTGTTGGTTGTTGGGCTGCCTTTTAAGGCTTCCTGACAGGCTGGCATTGCTGTTTACCCACTGCTCTGCAAACTGCTTTTTTAAAAGCAATCCAATCTCCCTTATCCTCTAGTCACTTTTGTCACAGCTGTGCCATCGAGCCTGTGACATAGCGCTCAGATATCAGTGGGCCTCAAACAATCCAAAAGTATCCAGTGTCCACAAGTGTCTGCAGAAATTCAAAATCTCCCTTATCCTCTCGTCACTTTTGTCACAGCTGTGCCATCGAGCCTGTGACATAGCGCTCAGATATCAGTGGCCCTCACACAATCCAAAAGTGTCCAGTGTCCACAAGTGTCTGCAGAAATTCAAAATCTCCCTTATCCTCTAGTCTCTTTGGTCACAGCTGTGCCATCGAGCCTGTCACATAGCGCTCAGATATTCATTGGGCCTCACACAATCCAAAAGTGTCCAGTGTCCACAAGTGTGTGCAGAAATTCAAAATCTCCCTTATCCTCTAGTCACTTTGGTCACAGCTGTGCCATCGAGCCTGTCACATAGCGCTCAGATATTCATTGGGCCTCACACAATCCAAAAGTGTCCAGTCTCCACAAGTGTGTGCAGAAATTCAAAATCTCCCTTATCCTCTAGTCACTTTGGTCACAGCTGTGCCATCGAGCCTGTCACATAGCGCTCAGATATTCATTGGGCCTCACACAATCCAAAAGTGTCCAGTGTACACAAGTGTGTGCAGAAATTCAAAATCTCCCTTATCCTCTAGTCACTTTGGTCACAGCTGTGCCATCGAGCCTGTCACATAGCGCTCAGATATTCATTGGGCCTCACACAATCCAAAAGTGTCCAGTGTCCACAAGTGTGTGCAGAAATTCAAAATCTCCCTTATCCTCTAGTCACTTTGGTCACAGCTGTGCCATCGAGCCTGTCACATAGCGCTCAGATATTCATTGGGTCTCACACAATCCAAAAGTGTCCAGTGTCCACAAGTGTGTGCAGAAATTCAAAATCTCCCTTATCCTCTCGTCACTTTTGTCACAGCTGTGCCATCGAGCCTGTGACATAGCGCTCAGATATCAGTGGGCCTCACACAATCCAAAAGTGTCCAGTGTCCACAAGTGTCTGCAGAAATTCAAAATCTCCCCTGTCCTATAGACACCTTGTACCTTGTTTTACATTACTATATAGTTTGTTGGATTTTGTCTACATTTCTGCCAAAAATGAGGAAGGCTGGTGGAAGAGGCCGTGGAATTGGGCGGGGGTTGGCAGCTGGTAATGATGGTGTTGGTGGTGGATCTGATGGTAGTGGCAAGAGCAAAATAGGACCGAATGCAGGAGGTGTTGAGCCTGCGTCATCGTCTGGCTACATAAGGCCTCGAACGCTTAGTTTTCTAGGAGTTGGCAAACTGCTTTTAAAGCCAGAGCATCAGGAAAAAGTTTTGTCTTACATTGCTGACTCAGCCTCCAGCTCTATCGCCTCCTCTTCTTCAGTTGTAAAAAGTAAAAGCACTGAGTCGTCATTGGAGGCTCATGTTCATGAACCACACCTTTCCTTGTGTCCTTCACCCCAACCAAGATTGAAGGATGACGCAGGCCATACTACTGATTACTCCATGGAGCTGTTTTCACATACCATGCCTGGATTATCAAGTCAAATGGTGAATTACCCAGGCCAAGATGAATCTGACATGGAGTGCACTGATGCATAGCCGCTGATGGATGATTCTGCTGGTACATTCACTCAGAGCACTACATTGTCCTCGCAGTGTACAGAGCCAGATTCTGACCCTGATGAGACTCAGGTGCCCCTTCCCGCACACTATACCACCATACACGGTGACACAGAGGAAGGTGCACATGACATAGAAGAGGAGGTGATGGATGACCCAGTTGTTGACCCAGATTGGCATCCATTGGGGGAAGAGGGTGCTGCTTCCAATAGCTCAGATGAGGAGCATCCACAGCAGACATCGACATCGCAACAGCTGTTATCTGGCAGGCCCGGAGCACTCCAAAGACAGGTTCCAAACATCAAAAGAGTTGCTGGACAGCTTGTCCAGAGGGTCAAAAGATCACAGCGTGCTAGGCCGCAAAATGTCTGCCAAAGTAGGAAGAGTGCAGTGTGGCACTTTTTTGAACAAAATCCTCATGATCAGGCCAAGGTTATCTGTAAGAAGTGCGAAAAGACCTTTAGCCGAGGGAACAATCTGAAAAATTTGAATACCAGTTGCATGCTTAGACATTTAACCAGCATGCACTTGCAAGTGTGGACACAACACCAAACCTCAAGTGCCACATGTGCAACTGATCACAACGAAGGTAGTCAGCAACGCTACATTGTTTCCCCCACTGTAAGCCCACCGGTTAGCACAGCAGCAAATGTTGAGGTGTCGTTGCAAGGCCACAGCAGTCAGGGAATCCCACTGTTATATCAACGAAAGACTGATTCTAGGCCATCAGAAAGAACACCAACTCCATCACCATCATCAACCCTCTCTCAGTCCGCCCTGTCCACCGCTACTTCCACCATATGCAGCTTTCAAGTCCAGCTCACCCTCCCAGACACTATGAGTAGGTCAAGAAAGTACTCAGTCTCTCATCCGCGTACACTGGGTTTGAACGCCCACATTGCCAAACTAATCTCGTTTGAGATGATGCCCTTTCGGTTGGTGGAAAGCACAGCTTTCCGCGAACTCATGGCCTATGCAGTACCACGCTATGAGCTACCCAGTCGCCACTTCTTCTCTCGCAAAGCCATCCCAGCCCTCCACCATCATGTGAAAGACCGCATTGTCCATGCACTCAAGCAGTCAGTTAGCGGAAAGGTGCACCTCACAACTGATGCATGGTCCAGTCGGCATGGCCAGGGCCGTTACGTGTCCATCACTGCGCACTGGGTTAATGTGGTGGATGCAGGGTCCACAGGGGACAGCGGTGGTGGGACAGTGCTGCCTAGCCCACGGTATAGGAAACAGTTGGCTGTAGGCGTTCGACCCTCCTCCTCCTCCTCCAGAAGCGAAAGCTCGTCCACAGAGCGCAGTCGTACGAGCACTCCATCTGCAGCTGCCACTGTTGCACACGAGGTGTCCCCCTATCGAGCAGCTAGTGGAAAGCGTCAGCAGGCTGTGTTGCAGATGATGTGTTTGGGCAACAGACACACCGCCGAGGTGCTGGCCGAGTACTTGAAGCGACAAACTAAGTCATGGCTGGGCAGTGTACATCTTGAGGCAGGCAAGGTAGTTAGTGATAACGGCCGTAATTTTGTGGCAGCCATAGCCCTTTCAAAACTCAGCCATATACGTTGCTTGGCTCACACCTTGAACCTGGTGGTGCAGTGCTTCCTCAAAAATTATCCGGAGTTAACAGCCCTGCTCCAGAAGGTGCAAAGACTGTGCGCGCACATCCGCCGGTCGCCTGTACACTCCGTTCGTATGCAGAAGCTGCAGCGATTGCTCCACCTTCCCAACCACCGCCTCATTATCGACATTGCAACAAGGTGGAACTCCACCCTGCACATGGTGGAGCGGCTGTGCGAGCAGAGGCAGGCCATAATGCATTTGTGGGAGGGTACACGGCCAGGCACTTTGAGAGCAGACATGGAGTTGACAGGTGTGCAGTGGTCGAAGCTGAAAGACCTCTGTAAAGTCCTTCAGTGTTTTGAGGAATGCACACGGCTGGTAAGCGCAGACGACGCCATCCTAAGCATGAGCATCCCACTTTTGCGTCTGCTCATGCAAACTTTGACGCACCTTAAGGAGCAGGCGTCTGCAGTCAATGTTGATGAGGAGGAAGAGGAGGAGGGAATCCTTGATGACATTCAGCCATTGTCTGCTCAGGGACCTCTCCTGGACGAGGTGGAGGAAGAAGAGGAGGAGGAGGAGGATGATGGGGATGATTACTTAGGGGAGGAGGATGCATCTCGTGGGGCAAGTGAAAATGTTGGCGTGGCAAGGTCTGGTACAGGGTTTGTGCATGACTGGAGGGATGTGGATTTGCCAGAAAGTGCTCCTCCAACCAGCACTCGCAGTGCATCATTGACACCGGGAACATTGGCACACATGTCAGATTATGCCTTGCAGATCCTAAAAAGGGACCCACGCATTGCCAAAATGATGAACGATGACGACTACTGGTTGGCCAGCATCCTGGACGCACGCTATAAAGGCAAATTACAAAACATCATGCCACAGGAGAACCTTGACCTAATATTGGCTAATAAACAAGCAACTCTGGTAAATCGGTTGCTTGAGGCATTCCCAGCACACAGCAGCGGTGATGGTTCTCACACGAGCCGTACGGGCCGGGGGCAGCTTGGCAGAGGTGTTCGTGGTGCACACAGCAGAAGTGGCGTTGGAGACAGGGGTTTCATGACAATGTTGTGGACTGATTTTTCAAGCACCGCTCACACAACTGGTAATACTGCATCGATGGAAAGTGACAGGAGACAGCAGTTGTCAACTATGGTTACAAACTACTTTTCCTCCCATATCGATGTTCTCCCACACAGGTCATTCCCCTGTGACTATTGGGCCGCTAAACTGGACACCTGGCCTGAATTGGCCCAATATGCCTTACAGGAGCTCGCTTGCCCAGCTGCAAGTGTGCTATGGGAAAGAGTCTTCAGTGCAGCTGGATCAATCCTGACAGAAAAAAGGACCCGTCTGTCAACCCAAAATGTGGATGATCTAACCTTCATTAAAATGAACCACGCATGGGTTTCCAAGGATTTTGTCCCACCTTCCCCTGGTGACACATAGGGTGACAGAAAAATGGCTTTCTTTGGTCCACCTCTTCCTGGGACTTGACCTATTTCACCTTTTGCATCAGCTGAATGTCCAACATCAACATATGCCACTTTCTAAAACTCCCTAACTGTGCTGCGTCCCCCCCATGGCCGGGGTCACCATCTAGCGCACGACAGCGTGCGAGTGCCGTTGCCCTGGACAGGTGGGTAGGCCGACTCTTGGGCGCGGGCACTGGCACAGGGTCCTTCATAGTGCAATCAAGTGTCTCTGACGGTGGTGGTGCACACCCGCCGTCAGACACACCGCCGTACTATGAGGGGCCCAGTGCCAGTACCAAAGCCCACGAGTGGGCCCCCCTTGCTTGGGCAGGGCCCCAGCATTTGCAATCTTTACCTCTCCCTGCTCCTCCGCTGTGTAGTCTGGGCCGTCATATCCATACTGTGCCTGACACCGTCTGAGCCTGCCTCCTGATGCATAGACATATATTTTGAATGTGTACGCTATCCATACATGTTATCTGGGGATACGGTACCCTTTCTAAACTTTGTGCAATCACGTGCAATCCATACTGGGCCTAACACCGTCTGAGCCTGCCTCCTGATGTATAGACATATATTTTGAATGTGTACGCTATCCATACATGTTATCTGGGGATACGGTACCCTTTCTAACCTTTGTGCAATCACGTGCAATCCATACTGGGCCTAACACCGTCTGAGCCTGCCTCCTGATGTATAGACATATATTTTGAATGTGTACGCTATCCATACATGTTATCCGGGGAAACGGTACCCTTTCTAACCTTTGTGCAATCACGTGCAATCCATACTGGGCCTAACACCATCTGAGCCTGCCTCCTGATGTATAGACATATATTTTGAATGTGTACGCTATCCATACATGTTATCTGGGGATACGGTACCCTTTCTAACCTTTGTGCAATCACGTGTAATCCATACTTGGCCTAACACCGTCTGAGCCTGCCTCCTGATGTATAGACATATATTTTGAATGTGTACGCTATCCATACATGTTATCCGGGGAAACGGTACCCTTTCTAACCTTTGTGCAATCACGTGCAATCCATACTGGGCTTAACACCGTCTGAGCCTGCCTCCTGATGTATAGACATATATTTTGAATGTGTACGCTATCCATACATGTTATCTGGGGATACGGTACCCTTTCTAACCTTTGTGCAATCACGTGCAATCCATACTGGGCCTAACACCGTCTGAGCCTGCCTCCTGATGTATAGACATATATTTTGAATGTGTACGCTATCCATACATGTTATCCGGGGAAACGGTACCCTCTCTAACCTTTGTGCAATCACGTGCAATCCATACTGGGCCTAACACGTCTGAGCCTGCCTCCTGATGTGTAGACATATATTTTGAATGTGTACGCTATCCATACATGTTATCCGGGGAAACGGTACCCTTTCTAACCTTTGTGCAATCACGTGCAATCCATACTGGGCCTAACACCGTCTGAGCCTGCCTCCTGATGTATAGACATATATTTTGAATGTGTACGCTATCCATACATGTTATCTGGGGATACGGTACCCTTTCTAACCTTTGTGCAATCACGTGCAATCCATACTGGGCCTAACACCGTCTGAGCCTGCCTCCTGATGTATAGACATATATTTTGAATGTGTACGCTATCCATACATGTTATCCGGGGAAACGGTACCGTTTCTAACCTTTGTGCAATCACGTGCAATCCATACTGGGCCTAACACGTCTGAGCCTGCCTCCTGATGTGTAGACATATATTTTGAATGTGTACGCTATCCATACATGTTATCCGGGGAAACGGTACCCTTTCTAACCTTTGTGCAATCACGTGCAATCCATACTGGGCCTAACACCGTCTGAGCCTGCCTCCTGATGTATAGACATATATTTTGAATGTGTACGCTATCCATACATGTTATCTGGGGATACGGTACCCTTTCTAACCTTTGTGCAATCACGTGCAATCCATACTGGGCCTAACACCGTCTGAGCCTGCCTCCTGATGTATAGACATATATTTTGAATGTGTACGCTATCCATACATGTTATCTGGGGATACGGTACCCTTTCTAACCTTTGTGCAATCACGTGCAATCCATACTGGGCCTAACACCGTCTGAGCCTGCCTCCTGATCTATAGACATATATTTTCAATGTGTTCGCTATCCATACATGTTATCCGGGGAAACGGTACCCTTTCTAACCTTTGTGCAATCACGTGCAATCCATACTGGGCCTAATACCGTCTGAGCCTGCTTCCTGATGTATAGACATATATTTTGAATGTGTACGCTATCCATACATGTTATCCGGGGAAACGGTACCCTTTCTAACCTTTGTGCAATCACGTGCAATCCATACTGGGCGTGAGAACTGCTGGCGAGCTGTTAAGCAAGCTACAGCACCTGTGGTTTGCACACGTAAGTTTTTTATTTTTTCAGGAATGACGGTTAGGCCTAATTCCGGAACTGCGGTTGACCTGCACTTACTGGGAAATCATTGTTCACGGGTAATAATTGTAATCAGTGATCCCCATCACTAACGTTGTTCAGCGGGTTATCTGCACCTGTAAGCGACAAACGCTGGCCTTTTCAGTGTAGCGCACATGCAGCCACGGACATGTAAGGGCATGACACACCAGTTATTGGCCAATCTCATGTGCCAGAGCCTCACGTGTCCCTCTAGTAAGCCGGACTCGGACCGCGGGGCATGACGGAGTCTCGTTCGTTAACGGAATTAAGTTTGCAATGTGTGCATCTGTTCTGTAGCTGGCATGGTTGAGGTTTCCCAGGTGGAGTCGAATTTAACCGTAGGCTCCACTCCTGGTGGTGCCCTTCTGGACATTCCTTTAAGGTTCAGCTTTGCAACCATACTGCCCACGTAAAACAAACACTTTGCCTTCATGAACGCTGTTTGGAGGGTCATGACTCGTGGGAATAACGCCGCCCAATCAGTTAACCTGCTGGAGAGATCGTTCGTTGCTCTCAAGCATGACATCACACTCCCTAGGAAGAAGGTAATGCCACTGTGGCGACCGTACTCCTGGGGGCGACACAAGTGCACTGATGCCCAGCCACTGCTCGATGAATCTGCTGGTACATTGACCCAGACCACTACATTCCCCTCGCACGCTACACGACCTGAATCTGACCCTGATGAAACTCAGGTTACCCTTCCCATATACAGTTCCATCTTACACGGTGACAAAGAGGAAGCTGCAGATGAAAGTGCAGGTTCGGCCCACCCGCCATCAGACACACCACCGTACTATCAGGGGCCCTGTGCCAGTGCCGTCGCCAACTAGTGGGCCCCCCCTGCTTGCTCAGGATCACAGCACTTGCAAAGTTGAAATATTGTGCAGTGAGATGGAAGATGGGGAGTCCAGACAAGTACAGGGATTCCCTAGCGAGGAGACTTATTTGATTGTTTTCAATGTTGGGACAGCAATTTTTGGGGAGCACTATACTCTGGAGAATGATAGATGGGGCCCACCATACACTGGAACATTCCAAAGGTGGACATCAGACACTGGAGCAGCATTTACAGGGCCCATTATACACTAGAGCATTAGAAATGGGGCCCATTATGTTTGGAGCATTATTTGGGCCCATAAGACAGTGGAGCTTCATCCATGGGGACCAACATATACTGTAGCATTATGTGGAGCTCATCATATACTGTTTCAAACATTATATGGGACCAATGATTCTGTATGGAGAAATAGATGGGCCTCGTCATGAGATGTAAAAAGTGAGGTATTTTTCATTGTACTATACCGCTATTTCTCTGCTGTATCGGAGCATGATGAGTTGTGGTATGTGTTAAAGGGGCGCTCTTTCGCCCAGGGCACATGAAAACCTGCAGCCAGCCCTCCCCCCCCCACAACTTTAGCCAAATAACCCCCATTTTTCAGTGCGTAACTTGTATTATGAAGTTAATTAAGGTTGACAAGCTTAAGTAAGAAGAATTGATGCTTTTGGCATTCAAATGGGCACTGTAGGTGTGTTTCCTGTCCTCCTCTCACTGCCGACTTTTATTCCCCATTGACTTACATTGGGTTTCGTGTTTCGGGACGACCCCGACTTTTCCCTATAATCGGACGATCTTGCTCGACCCGACTTTTGGAAAAGTCGGGTTTCACGAAACGAAACGCGACCCTAAAAAACCAAAAGTCGCTCAACTCTAATATATGGTATTAGTAATGACTGAGACATAATCTAGTAATTCAACAGTATAAACATAAAACTTATGTAGGAGAAATACATTTATGACATTAAAAATGAATGAACGTCATATTCTTTATTTAACCCCTTCGGTGCCAATGTATTGAGCTCATGAATCCAATATGCCTCTCTTCTTTTTAGTAAATTAATGCGGTTACCTCCCCTGCGTGGTGATAAAACTTGCTCAATTACTTGAAATTTTAATTGGGCGATGGTGTGGCCGGCAGTGATGAAATGAAAAGGAATTGGAAGGAGTAAATTCTTGCATCTAATAGTGGATTAGAGTCTGGATAATCCTCCTGGAAGACCCATTGTGGCTTCCACAGAGTCCATCTTTTCCCCAATCTCAAAATACCTAGACAAGATCTTAACACCTCTCATAAGACGTACTACCTCTTTCATATGTGAACCAGATCCTATCCCACAAAAATTATACCACCAAGAAAACACTGCTGTTATGTAAATATATATATATATATATATATATATATATATATATATATATATATATATATAGGATAGATGACAAACAATGATATCAAGGAATAAACACGTGAAGCTATGTAATAATTGGAAAACCAGTGTGCTGAAATCCTAATTAGGAGGCAGCATAAAGTGTATAGCAAAACACAGACAATGCCTCACTAATCTGAACACTGTGCAATAAAGCACTGGTGGATTAACTCCGAAACACCCATCCTCCCTATTATAAAAGCAATCCTAAAAATGTGATACTAAATAGAATGGAAAGAAGGAAATATCTAGAATTAGACAAAATCTATATAATCAAAACAAATTCATAAGCATGGAATATACAACCATGCCACATGAGAAGCCGCAAATTAGTATAAGGATCGCTGCCAGATGGAACATCCGGGTCCTAGGAGGAAAATAAACTCCAATGAAGGTGACCCATGAAGGGAAGGAACAGGTGGTAAGGAGAGGGGAAGGATGTGGGGAAAAAGCCCCATGCGTATCGCTGCGATGCAGCTTTGTCAGGGGAATGATGGGGGTGTGGAAAGTCTAGGTTTTAAGTAACAACATAAATTAATACAAATAGAAGCCCGGTGTGCTTGAGCCGACCTCTGGGAGCCATGGATACGAGAGACGCATCATGAAGACACTGCTGTGCAACACCAGGGTCACATGATAATGAGCCACTGGTATAATAGCTTGACGAGGCATAAGAAATGTCATGGTGATGGCGGTGAATGCGCAAATCAAAGGCTGACAAACTGAAACATGCGCTGTATTGAACCCACCAGTCTTTCGTGGTATCGATATTAAGAGGCAGAGCATTGTGTTGTGGAATTAAAGTAGCCTATGGTGGTCAAAAAAAAAAGAGAGAAGACTGAACGCCTCAGGGGGAATGGGCATAAGGAGAAAACAAATAAAGATGAACATTATAAAAATGCTGTATATATTTTTTCAAAATGAAACCAGATGTTTCGCCCCCCAGCAGTTCGCCCCCAGATTTTTCGCCCCCGGCAGTTCGCCCCGGATGTTTCCTCCCAGCAGTTCGCCCCCGGATGTTTCGCCCCCTGCAGGTCGCCCCCAGATGTTTCACCCCCTGCAGTTCGACCCCAGCAGTTCGCCCCCGGATGTTTCGCCCCCAGCAGTTCACCCCCGGATGTTTTGCCCCCAGCAGTTCGCCCCCAGATGTTTTGCCCCCAGCAGTTCGCCCCCGCATTTTTCACCCCCAGCAGTTCGCCCCCGGTTGATTCCCCCCAGCAGTTCGCCCCCGGATGTTTCGTCCCCAGTAGTTTGCCCCCGACAGTTCGCCCCTGGATGTTTTGCCCCCATCGGTTTTCCTCTGGATGTTTTGCCCCCGGCAGTTTGCCCCAGGTAGTTTGCCCCCCGGATGTTTGTACCCTGTTTTGCCCCAGAATTTTGTGTTTGGATGTTTTGCCAGTTTGTCCTTGTGGTTCATGAATTCCCGTCCGTCTTCAATCCTCATGTCACAAAAGTACTGTACAGAGTGCTGCACTTTTGTGACATTTTAAATCGACTGTTTCCATCTGTAAACCTCACAACTGATTGCATTATAGTGTCAGAGCATTTTGACCTCAATTTTAACAAGACATTTTCCAAAACATTTCTAAAACGTTTTTGTGTTACAAAAACATAACACTAAAAGAATAAACGGAATCAAAAAATATAGTGTGAATGAGGCCTGATTAGGTGGGGAATGTAAACCACTCTAAAATCAAAACATTTTGTGAACTTTTACCTGACCCAGCACTGAGCTGCTTTTTTGCACGTTTTGTTGCAGATGTAACAATTTTCGTTTCAGGTGACCTGCAAATTACATTAGACTAGCTCTTATTTCATCTTTACATCAGAATATAGCAGTGTCTAAAATCTCTACAAAGAGAGAGGTGTACTTGCACAAAAATTCAGCTTCCACAGCAATTCACTTTCTACAAGTATGAATTCAGTTCTATCCAAAAGTGGGAAGAAGAAGTTGGTCTTCGAGAATCACTGAGATAGCAATGATCTACCAGCCAAATTGATATAGAAGAGCAGCGGGCTAGTGTCAAATAATGTTAGAAAATAAAACTAATCTACTTTATTGTAAATTCTTTAAAGAGGAATTATATCCTGGTAAAAGTGCACATAACAAAGGACAAACAAACACAAACAGACTATCGAAATACACTTTCCAGATAGTCAAATATGAACCCCAAAGGACTTATACTCGCATAACATTAGTGGTGTGAGAGAGTCTAAAAAATCTGAGGGAATACCATAAAATCGTCCCTTTTTTATATACTGTTACACTTCAGCGAGCCATTGGAGCCATATACAGTGGGGCAAAAAAGTATTTAGTCAGTCAGCAATAGTGCAAGTTCCACCACTTAAAAAGATGAGAGGTGTCTGTAATTTACATCATAGGTAGACCTCAACTATGGGAGACAAACTGAGAAAAAAAAATCCAGAAAATCACATTGTCTGTTTTTTTTTCATTTTATTTGCATATTATGGTGGAAAATAAGTATTTGGTCAGAAACAAAATTTCATCTCAATACTTTGTGATATATCCTTTGTTGGCAATGACAGAGGTCAAACGTTTTCTGTAAGTCTTCACAAGGTTGCCACACACTGTTGTTGGTATGTTGGCCCATTCCTCCATGCAGATCTCCTCTAGAGCAGTGATGTTTTTGGCTTTTCGCTTGGCAACACGGACTTTCAACTCCCTCCAAAGGTTTTCTATAGGGTTGAGATCTGGAGACTGGCTAGGCCACTCCAGGACCTTGAAATGCTTCTTACGAAGCCACTCCTTTGTTGCCCTGGCGGTGTGCTTTCGATCATTGTCATGTTGAAAGACCCAGCCACGTTTCATATTCAATGCCCTTGCTGATGGAAGGAGGTTTGCACTCAAAATCTCACGATACATGGCCCCATTCATTCTTTCATGTACCCGGATCAGTCGTCCTGGCCCCTTTGCAGAGAAACAGCCCCAAAGCATGATGTTTCCACCACCATGCTTTACAGTAGGTATGGTGTTTGATGGATGCAACTCAGTATTCTTTTTCCTCCAAACACGACAAGTTGTGTTTCTACCAAACAGTTCCAGTTTGGTTTCATCAGACCATAGGACATTCTCCCAAAACTCCTCTGGATCATCCAAATGCTCTCTAGCAAACTTCAGACGGGCCCGGACATGTACAGGCTTAAGCAGTGGGACACGTCTGGTACTGCAGGATCTGAGTCCATGGTGGCGTAGTGTGTTACTTATGGTAGGCCTTGTTACATTGGTCCCAGCTCTCTGCAGTTCATTCACTAGGTCCCCCCGCGTGGTTCTGGGATTTTTGCTCACCGTTCTTGTGATCATTCTGACCCCACGGGGTGGGATTTTGCGTGGAGCACCAGATCGAGGGAGATTATCAGTGGTCTTGTATATCTTCCATTTTCTAATTATTGCTCCCACAGTTGATTTCTTCACTCCAAGCTGGTTGGCTATTGCAGATTCAGTCTTCCCAGCCTGGTGCAGGGCTACAATTTTGTTTCTGGTGATCTTTGACAGCTCTTTGGTCTTCACCATAGTGGAGTTTGGAGTCAGACTGTTTGAGGGTGTGCACAGGTGTCTTTTTATACTGATAACAAGTTTAAACAGGTGCCATTACTACAGGTAATGAGTGGAGGAAAGAGGAGACTCTTAAAGAAGAAGTTACAGGTCTGTGAGAGCCAGAAATCTTGATTGCTTGTTTCTGACCAAATACTTATTTTCCACCATAATATGCAAATAAAATGAAAAAAAAACAGACAATGTGATTTTCTGGATTTTTTTTTCTCAGTTTGTCTCCCATAGTTGAGGTCTACCTATGATGTAAATTACAGACGCCTCTCATCTTTTTAAGTGGTGGAACTTGCACTATTGCTGACTGACTAAATACTTTTTTGCCCCACTGTATATCCACCTTAGTAATCAAAGAAGTGAATATTTCAGCATCTATGGTATAGCACAAGCTCAATCAGAGCACCAAAAATCATGCAATTCCTTAACCACAAAGGACACAGTATTCCATAGACATTCTAGCAGCAATAAATAAGTGGCATATCTAGCACACTAGAGTACATTTCATCCATCCATATCACCTTCTCATTAAGGGATCTTATGGGATGAATTAATATATTCTCATACATAGAGATTTGCATTCATAGCGTTGGAAAAGGGAGGATCTCGCCCATGTTATACAATGCTGGGTTCCTCCATATAGTACATCTCCCGTCTCCCGATGTGTTTCACTGTTAGCCAGATCATCAGGGGAGTTGATATGATGTGAATGAATGCTTTCTTATCAATGAACTGCCATCATAGGAGCTGCCTCTCCAATAGGTCTTTATATTACATGCCACTTTTTTGTACTTCCTGTCTACTGCAGGTGAATAAATGATTGCCACATATGAACTGCATTGTATTTTATATGGTATGTATTGCTGAATTTCCACCACTTTCCCATGCTCCCGAATGCCACATATGAACTGCATTGTATTTTATATGGTATGCATAGTTTACCCATCTTGTAGTATCCATAATTGCAGCCCATCTTGTTATCTTTACCACACATCTAAGTGGTCTGAATAACCCCTTCCCCCTTTTATGACCTCTGCTTAACTCTGTGCATTTGGCCTGGGCAGTCACACCCCACTTTCACTCACACCTGATTGTGTTTAGCTGCACATATATTCAGCACTATGGGTCTGCTCCAGACGTAGTCGGCTCCATCAATTTCAAAATCCTATTTCAAAGTACTATTTCTAAGTACTGTTGAATTAGACTAGAATTGGACTGGAATTGACTGCAAGGTAAAGGACTATAACACCACAGCAATGTTTCACCTTCTTTTTACTATCACCCCCATACTACTCTATTTCTCCCTAACTCCTGCAATCCCCCCTCCTAGTAAGGAACTATTCATCTCCCCCTACATTCTCCCCAGCCACCTAACCTTCTCCTCACAACTGTTCTTCCCCATACAATCCTTTTTCTCCAGACATGCACGGCCACATCATGTCCTATCCTCCTCCCACCTTCTAATGCTCTGTCTACTACTCCTCATTGCTGGCGACATATCCCCAAATCCTGGCCCCCCTCAACACATTCCTACACTCACTTCTACCACCCTGCCATGATCCTCTACACGTCTTCACAACCATGACAACCTCATACCTATTCATCCAGCCCCCACTCCCCCAGCTCCCTTATCTGGAGCCCTATGGAACGCACGCTCTGTCTGCAACAAGCTGTCATTTATCCATGACCTCTTTATCACCAACAAACTCTCCTTCCTCGCCATCACTGAAACCTGGCTCACTCCCTCTGACACAGCCTCTCCAGCTGCGCTCTCCTATGGCGGACTCCATCTCTCCCACACCCCTCGCCCCAGCAATAAATGTGGTGGAGGAGTTGGCTTGCTCCTGTCTGATACTTGCTCCTTTACCCCAATTCCTCTGCCACCCTCCGCTACTCTTCCCTCGTTCGAGGTGCACTCCGTCCGCATCCATTCCCCCTCCAACCTCCAACTGGCTGTCATCTACCTCCCCCCAGAACTAGCCATCTCCACCTTTCTCGACCACTTCACCACCTGGCTACTCCATTTCCTTTCTGCTGACATCCCCACCATCATCATGGGCAACTTCAACATCCCTATTGACACTTCCACCCCAACTGCCTCTAAACTTCTATCGCTCACGGCTTCCCTCGGCCTCACTCAATGGTCCTCTGCGGCCACTCACAAAGATGGTCACACGCTAGACCTTATCTTCACCCGTCTCTGTTCCCTCACTAATCTCAATAACTCACCCCTCCCCCTGTCTGACCACAACCTACTGACAGTCTCTTCCCTCTCCTCTCCTACTGCGCAACCCCCGCTCCATAATCTCGCTCACCCTCGCAGGAATCTCAAACACCTCAATTTACAATCAGTCTCTGAATCCGTTCTCCCTCTTACAGACATAGCTTCCCTTCATGACACAGATGCTTTTGCAACTTTTTATAACACCACAATAACAGCAACACTTGATTCGCCCCCCCCTCACGCAGAGCAAAACTCGAGCAATCAACAGGCAGCCCTGGCTGACCAGCCTGACCAAAGAACTGCGACGGGTTTCCAGAGCCGCTGAGCGGAGATGGAAGAGAACCCATTCTATTGAGCACTTCAATGCATACAAGCAGTCACTTGCCAGCTTTAAGTCCATGCTCTCTGCCGCAAACCAAACTTACTTCACATCTCTCATATCCTCCCTGTCTCATAACCCTAAACAGCTCTTCAACACTTTCAATTCTCTACTCCATCCCACAGCACCTCCTCACCCCTCCTCTCATCTCTGCTGAAGACTTTGCCTCCTTCTTTAAGCAGAAGATAGACACGATCAGACAAAACTTTGGCCCGCAGCCCCCAATGCCCCTCTTAACCACTCAGTCCTGTTCTGCAAAAGCCAGCTTCTCCACCATGACAGAAGATCAGCTCTCCACCCTTCTGTCAAGATCACACCTCACCACTTGTGCCCTCGACCAACTCCCGTCCCACCTCATCCCTAACTTGGCCACAGTCCTCATCCCATCTCTAACACACCTTTTCAACCTTTCACTTACAAATGGTGTCTTTCCCTCACCCTTCAAACATGCCTCAATCACACCAATCCTCAGAAAGCCCTCCCTTGACCCATCCTCTGTGTCTATCGGCCAATATCTCTTCTCCCTTATGCCTCAAAACTACTGGAACAGCATGTATATCTTGAACTGTCCTCCCACCTCTCCTCCTGTTCCCTCTTTGGCCGGTTACAATCTGGCTTCCGACCACATCACTCAACTGAAACTGCCCTAACTAAAGTCACTAACGACTTACTAACCGCCAAGAGCAAGCGACACTACTCTGTCCTTCTTCTCCTGGACCTGTCTTCTGCCTTTGACACCATGGACCATTCCCTCCTGCTACAGATTCTCTCATCTCTTGGCATCACAGACTTGGCCCTATCCTGGATCTCATCATACCTAACGGACCGAACATTCACTGTCTCCCTCTCACACACCACCGCCTCACCTCGCCCCCTGTCTGTCGGTGTTCCCCAAGGCTCTGTCCTAGGACCCCTACTATTCTCCATCTATACCTTCGGCTTGGGACAGCTCATAGAATCCCACGGCTTGCAGAATCACCTCTACGTCGATGACACGCAGATCTACCTATCTGGACCCGACCTCGCCTCCTTACTGACTGAAATCCCACAATGTCTGTCTGCTATCTCAGCCTTCTTCTCTGCTCGCTTTCTCAAATTGAACATGGACAAAACAGAATTTATCATATTTCCCCCATCTCACTCTACCCCTCCACCAGACCTATCCATCAATGTCAATGGCTGCTCTATTTCCCCAGTCCCACACGCTCGGTGCCTTGGGATGATCCTCGACTCTGCGCTCTCTTTCAAACCACATATCCAAGCCCTCACCTCCTCCTGCGGCCTCAAACTCAAAAATATTTCCCAGATCCGCTCATTCCTCCACCACAAAATGACAAAAACACTAGTGCACGCTCTTATCTCCCGCCTCGACTACTGCAACCTCCTACTCTCTGGCCTCTCCTCTAGCACTCTGGCACCGCTCCAGTCCATCCTACACTCTGCTGCCTGACTAATCCACCTGTCTCCCCGCTACTCCCCAGCCTCCCCCCTATGCCAGGCCCTTCACTGACTTCCTATCGCCCAGAGGATCCAATTCAAAACCCTAACCATGACATACAAAGCCATCCACAACCTGTCTCCTCCATACATCTGTGACATGGTCTCTAGGTACCTACCCGCATGCAACCTTCGATCATCTCAAGATCTCCTTCTCTACTTCCCCCTTATCTCTTCTTCCCACAACCGCATACAAGACTTCTCCCGTGCTTCCCCCATACTCTGGAACTCCCTGCCGCAACACATCAGACTCTCACCATCAACGGAAACCTTCAAGAAGAACCTGAAGACCCACCTGTTCCGACAAGCCTACAGCCTGCATTGATCCTCAGTCTACTGAACCACCGCACGACCTGCTCTACCCCTACTACTGTATCCTCACCCATCCCTGTAGACTGTGAGCCCTCGCGGGCAGGGTCCCCTCTCCTTATGTGCTTGTGCGTCCCTTGTCTTACACTTGTTTATTATTCTTGTATATATTACACTTGTCTATAATTCCCCTTTTGACATGTAAAGTGCCATGGAATAAATGGCGCTATATAAATGCATAATAATAAACAATAATAATTAGTGCTGACAACTTCCTGCACCAGTGAGCCTCCTGGTCCACCCATAACACCAGCGTAGACCAAGCCAGCATAACCTCCATCTTGGTACCCCCACTGCGCAAGCGCAGGTCATAGCAGTATTGCCATAGTTACATAGACATACCTCATATAAGCCTGGGTGTATCAACTGTGCAAGCGCCGCATATGGCGACAAAGTACCTCTCCATATAGTACTGCCCTCTATCACACAGGCAAAGGCATCACATACCGCCAGGCACACTCACCACAGAGGCTCCGGATATATCGGCGCGATCATAGCCTCAGAGCCACGTCTGGATCCAGCAGCTGCCACGCACACGGTCTCAGCTCCCACGGTCTCTTGATCTGCGCATGTGCAGTGGGAGCTGAGACCATGTGCGCGGCAGCTGCTGGATCCAGACGTGGCTCTGAGGCTATGATCGCGCCGCTATATCCGGCGCCTCTGTGGTGAGTGTGCCTGGCGGTATGTGATGCCTTTGCCTGTGTGATAGAGGGCAGTACTATATGGAGAGGTACTTTGTCGCCATATGCGGCGCTTGCACGGTTGATACACCCAGGCTTATATGAGGTACGTCTATGTAACTATGGTAACACTGCTATGACCTGCGCTTGCGCAGTGGGGGTACCAAGATGGAGGTTATGCTGGCTTGGTCTACGCTGATGTTATGGGTGGACCAGGAGGCTCACTGGTGCAGGAAGTTGTCAGCACTAATTATTTACTTCACCTGCAGTAGACAGGAAGTACAAAAAACTGGCATGTAATATAAAGACAATTGGAGAGGCAGCTCCTATGATGGCAGTTCATTGATAAGAAAGCATTCATTCACATCATATCAACTCCCCTGACGATCTGGCTAACAGAGAAACGCATCGGGAGACGGGAGATGTACTTTATGGAGGAACCCAGCATTGTATAACATGGGCGAGATCCTCCCTTTTCAAATGCTATGAATGCAAATCTCTATGTATGAGAAGATATTGATTCATCCCATAAGATCCCTTAATGAGAAGGTGATATGGATGGATGAAATGTACTCTAGTGTGCTAGATATGCCACTTATTAATTGCTGCTAGAATGTCTATGGAATACTGTGTCCTTTGTGGTTAAGGAATTGCATGACTTTTGGTGCTCTGATTGAGCTTGTGCTATACCATAGATGCTGAAATATTCACTTCTTTGATTACTAAGGTGGATATATATGGCTCCAATGGCTCGCTGAAGTGTAACAGTATATAAAAAAGGGATGATTTTATGGTATTCCCTCAGATTTTTTAGACACTCTCACACCACTAATGTTATGCGAGTATAAGTCCTTTGGGGTTCATATTTGACTATCTGGAAAGTGTATTTCGATAGTCTGTTTGTGTTTGTTTGTCCTTTGTTATGTGCACTTTTACCAGGATATAATTCCATTTTAAAGAATTTACAATAAAGTAGATTAGTTTTATTTTCCAACATTATTTGACACTAGCCCGCTGCTCTTCTGCGAGAATCACATTTGCGTATTTTCCAAACGAACAGCTGACAATGTCCATTCCATCTGGGTGTGTGAAAAACGGCCGACTTGCAAGGGATGTGTTTGGATCTATGAAGCATCTGGTGAAGTGGTGAAAGTAATCAATCCCCACAACCACGCAGCACAAGCAGCAAGACCTGAAGCAATCCAACTTGTCAATGAGGCGCTCACCAGGGCAAGGACAACACAGGAGACACCACAATAGATTCTCACAGAAGTCATTTCAGGAGCCCATTCTAATGTTGTAGCACTTCTCCCAAGGAATGCATCACTGAAGAGAACAATACAATTATCAAGGCAACTTGGCAATATTCCAAAGTTGCCCCAAACCCTTGATCAGCTTGTTATTCCCCTGGAGTTCCACGGGATCAGTATTGATGGTATCCAGCAGCAGTTCCTTCTGCATGACTCTGGTAAGCATTTAACATTTCCATTATGCAGAATTATTGCAAAGTTTATGTTGCACAAATGTGAAAAATTATATACTACAAATTGCTGATATAGAATACTATGTGACTATTTTGCCTTAAAGGGAAACTTTGAGAATAGTGTAATGTAGGGTGAGGCCTACTGATTCCAAATATGCCTCACTTGTTTAGTTGCAGTCTGATTCTCTGCTCAGCTTCAAAGTAGAAGTCCTGCCTTTAAGATACAGTGGTCTGCCATGTTCATAAGCAGAGTGGTAACCTTGTCCACCTGTAGGGTCGGTAGGCCGGGCTTGGGGGGGTGGTCCCTCTGTATACCACACAGTGACGCACAGACAAAAGATGGAGGCAGATTTTGAGTGCAACAGGTCCAAGTTTATTTCTCGCCGTCCGACTGACGGCCCTCATGATACACTGCAAATTCTCTTCACGGCCCTCCGTGTCTAGGCCCCGTTACACACACACCGTACTTATCAACCAGGGACGTAAATACACGTACCGTCCCTTTTCGCTTAACGACGTTCCTGTCAGCTCGGTCACTGTGGACGCCTTAGGCCCGTACACCAACAGTAATTTTTCTGGTCAGGTATCGTCTTCAACTCGGTATGTGTTTTCCCGGGGCCTCGTCTGTATTGCGGTACTTCATGTCAGGACCACCCCCCTGACTTCCTTTCTCCTCAGTCCCCTGGTTAGGTTTTTCCTCACAGTGCAGCAAATGTCACAGTCTCCTCGTCACTTGAGCTCCCCCTGGGGACTGGAATCTTCTGGAACCCTCCTGTCAAATTTATAGCTTTCCCGGTTCCCTGTAACTCCGCCCCCATGACCAACGGTTTCTTAGCCCTAAGCTGATGTCAAGTCCTATGCTCACACTCCTCCCTGCCCTCTAATGTCAATTCCAGGTACTGCACGTCACCTACACTTTCCTAGCTGTTTTCCCTTCTGTCATACTGACATCCTGCCTGACAAGTGCAAACCCCTTTGAAACCTGACCAGTCAGTCTGTCCGTCAGGTCTCCTTCCCTACACTCCCCCTTCCTTTGTCTATTGTCATCCCCAACAATCTTCTTCCCCTACCAGGTCATTGGGGTGTCCGTGGTGTCGGGGACCTGACCTGGGACTACGGTCTGCTTCACATCTTCCATCTCTCTGCCTCTCTCTCTCTTGGTTACCAGTCATGGTCGGCGCCCCGGTCTCCCAGACCTTCTCAACTCATAGACCCCTTCAGTCTCACGTTTCCTTCGGTCACACAGACCTTCCCTTACCCAGACCTGTTGCATTTTCTCATGCCTAGTATACTTCAAAACAACTTTATACCAGCATGAGTACCTCTTTTTGATATTTTTTTCCTTTCCTATTGCTTTAAAACCATTACACAACAAAAACAATAAAACATAACAGATTTTTCTCCCCCTTCCTTTTACATGGACACTTCCTTTCTCATTACATTCCCGCTTTGCCAGGCTTAATGCAACAAAAACTTCAACTTTTATATTAAACTTTTTTCATTAACTTGGACACAAACTGTCCTTGTAATCTGCACAACGGTGCAACGAAGTCTCAAAAGTTCAAGCCACTTCCTGGTGGCCGGCAACGAGGGGCCCCACAGCTGTGGAGCTCCCAGGATGTAAGGAGTGTCCTATGAGTCTTTGCTACGGGGGCTCGCGGTCCTCTGGTTCGGTGAGCACGGCTACCGCATAATAGCCGCGGGGGCAGTACTCCTTATAGCAGGACACCAAGTCCCCCTCGTGTAGAGCCCGGCCGTGGCGAATAGATGCCACGTTGATATAAACTTTCTGGTAGGTAGTCAGATCATGTATGAACCTATATCCTTTTGGTATATTGGTGTAAACGAGCCGTCCCAATAATCGTGTAGCCGCCATGCCAGCCTCCCCCTTTGCATGGAGCAGGTTCCATACTTCCTGCTCCCTGGCCTTCTTCTTCTTCACAACTTCTGCGACCCAAACCGAGGGTCCAGTGTAAGCCCGGGAGTCCAGTGGGCAGGATTTAGCTGGGGGTGAAAACAGGGCGGAAGCAGCCGCTGGGGCCAGGTGGCGGATAGGGGCAGTCAGGTTTTCCAACGGTTGGGCCACAGGGCCTGACAAATAGGCCGCAGCCAGTTCCAACGCCGGCATGGCCGCGGCCGCAGGGTGAACTGCATCCGGAGCTTCAGCAGGAGCCGGCATAACCGGAGTAACGGCCGGTTTCGGGGAGAATGTCGCCACTTGCAGGGGGACCGCAACAGCGTCTTCTGGAGACAGACTCTGCATCGGCGACACCGGGAGTGGCGTCACCTGGCGGGGTGGCTCAGGGCTAGGAGTGGAGACCCCACTCAGCTCCGCATAGACAGTGGGGGTTTCCTTGGCCAGACTTTCGGGATCACAGGAGGCCGCATGCTGCGGCTGAGTGGTGGGGGCCGCTTGTGAAGCCGCTGGTAGGGCCGGGGGAACTCTCACCTTCCCCGGCGCCACGGTCTCTGTCACATCTTTCCGCGGCTGCTCCTGCAGTCTCCGCTCTTCTCCACTGTCTGGTGGGGCTGGCCTCCAGGCTCAGAGGTTCCGCGGAGAGACTCTCTGCTGGTATCTTTGGCGGCCGCTCCCGTGGGATCCGCCATGGCTCCGCTCCTCCACCTGAGATCAGACTGGCTGCTCGTGACTCCGTGGTCTAGATCTTCTGGCGAAGCTCAACCTCCCGCCGCCATCACCACTCCAGGCGGCCTCGACAACCGCAGCCAATCTTTTCCTCGTTGCCACTCCCTCTGCTGTTTGGGGCGATGGCAGGCCTTTCCACCCACCTGCCAGGGTCCAGTATGTGGGAGCGTCGGCCTCCTGGTACATATCGCTGTCCCCAGGGGTATGTAGGAGGGGGTCCCAGTCCATTCAGAACGACTGCAAACACCCGGACCTCTCCTCTGCGCTGAAGCAGCACCGCCATCTTGCTCCAAACCTGGTACCACCCTGGATCCTCTGCTGGCAATGCAGATACCCCACAGCACTCCCAATTTGTAATCCACAGGTTGGTAATTTGTAATCCACAGGTGTTTATAATCCAAACAGTGCATTCCAAGTCCGTTTCCATTCCTCAGAGGCAGGCCTGCCGCAGAAGATATTGTATTAACGGCGTTGATCCTGCCGACTATGCCAAATGTAGGATCGTTAGGCCGGGCTGGGGGCGTGGTCCCTCTGTATACCACGCAGTGATGCACAGACAAAAGATGGAGGCAGATTTCGAGTGCAACAGGTCCAAGTTTATTTCTCGCCGTCCGACTGACGGCCCTCACGATACACCGCAAATTCTCTTCATGGCCCTCCATGTCGAGGCCCCTTTACACACAGACCGTACTTATCACCAGGGACGTAAATACACGTACCGTCCCTTTTCGCTTAACGACGTTCCTGTCAGCTCGGTCACAGTGGACGCCTTAGGCCCATACACCAACAGTAATTTTTCTGGTCAGGTATCGTCTTCAACTCGGTATGTGTTTTCCCGGGGCCTCGTCTGTACTGCGGTACTTCATGTCAGGACCACCCCCCTGACTTAATTTCTCCTCAGTCCCCTGGTTAGGTTTTTCCTCACAGTGCAGCAACTTTCACAGTCTCCTCGTCACTTGAGCTCCCCCTGGGGACTGGAATCTTCTGGAACCCTCCTGTCAAATTTATAGCTTTCCCGGTTTCCTGTAACTCTGCCCTCCATGACCAACGGTTTCTTAGCCCTAAGCTGATGTCAAGTCCTATACTCACACTCCTCCCTGCCCTGTAATGTCAATTCCAGGTACTGCACGTCACCTACACTTTCCTAGCTGTTTTCCCTTGTGTCATAACTGACATCCTGCCAGACAAGTGCAAACCCCTTTGAAACCTGACCAGTCAGTCCGTCCGTCAGGTCACCTTCCCTACACACCAACCATGATTTGCAGGTATCCAGCCATTGTCAATCACAGCCAGAGGACAAGGTTGTTGCATCAAACCCGCATCACTAGATGTCAATTTTAGTGTAGAATTTTCAGCTATAAATTAGCTGCAGATCTTCTGCTGCAACTACTTAGCGCATGTGAATGGACCTTAAGGATTCATAAACATGTCTCCTAACTTCTGTGGATAGTCCACAACTGTACAAGATAGCTGTAAGATCTGTAGCTGTAAGCTACAGCTACAGTATAGCTGTAAGCTACAGTATAGCTGTAAGATCTACAGCTATTCTAGTGTAGATAATTCTACACCAAAATCTCTATTTAGCTCTATGGATTTAGGTGCAGGTTTTAGTACAGAATTTCTGAATGGCTGGAATCTTTTTTGCATAATGGCAGCATACATTCACATGCAGGGACATAAGTAGCTTGGCCCTGGCCCCATAGCAAAGTTTTGAAGGGGCTTGGGCCCCCCTTCCTCCGCGATGGCCTGCCCCTTTAGCCACTCCCCCTGCCAACAGCCTGAAATGAAGTTCCAATGCTGACTTAGTGCTGGGAAGAGGGTACACCATGCTCCGGTAGGTGCCACCTACCAGAGCACGGCAGGGGGTTAATTAATATTCACCACCTGCTGCCACATGCTGCGTTCCTCTGCTTTGATACAGGACCTGCGATGATGTATGCAATCATGTGATCACTCACGTCTCAGGATCTGCATCAAAGCAGAGTGAGGAACACAATGCAGCAGCAGGCAGTATTAATTTATCCTTGCCATGCTTCAGTAGGTGACAGGCACCTACCAAAGCATGATAAATCCAGGGGGCCCGCTGTTCATGGGCGCATTACACCCCTTGTTGGCGCCCCCTGCCTACATGTTAGGTACGCCACTGCTGGACTGCATGTCATTTTTTTTAACTGTGCATTTTTTCATCAGCATGTGGATGGGATTTAGACATTTACGCTAGAGTTGAGCGAAACGGGTCGAAAAATTTCAAAAGTCGCCGACTTTTGGCAAAGTCGGGTTTCATGAAACGAAACCCGACCCTAGGATGAGGTCGGCCACGAGGTCGGCGACTTACGCGCCAAAGTCGAGCTTCAAAAGTTTGTTTTGCGCTCTTTTTCAGCCAATCAGGATCCACGGACACTGTGGGCAACGTGATGACATAGGCAGGGGTCACCACCATCTTTCAGAAGGGCATGCAAGTGATTGGCTTGCTTTGGTGGGCGTCACAGGGGGGTATAAAAGGGCGTGCACGCCGACCGCCATCTTACTTCTGCCGATCTCAGTATAGGGAGAGGTTGCTGCTGATTCTGTAGGGAGAGCGTTAGGCAGGGAAGAAGACAAAAAAACTGCTTCTGCTGCTAGCGATTTGGCCTGCACAACACACCAGTCACTGTGTGTGCAGTGCAAGGGAAGGCTATATAGTGGTGTATCAGTGGTGTTGGTTGTTGGGCTGCCTTCTAAAGCTTCCTGACATTCCTGCATTGCTGTTTACCCACTGCTCCGCAAACTGCTTTTTTAAAAGCAATCCCAATTTTTTTTTTTGACCTGAGAAGAAAAAAAAACTGCTTCTGCTGCTAGCAATTTGGCCTGCACAACACACCAGTCACTGTGTGTGCAGTGCAAGGGGAGGCTATATTGTGGTGTATCAGTGGTGTTGGTTGTTGGGCTGCCTTTTAAGGCTTCCTGTCAGGCTGGCATTGCTGTTTACCCACTGCTCCGCAAACTGCTTTTTTAAAAGCAATCCAATCTCCCTTATCCTCTAGACCCTTTTGTCACAGCTGTGCCATCGAGCCTGTGACATAGCGCTCAGATATCAGTGGGCCTCACACAATCCAAAACTGTCCACAAGTGTCTGCAGAAATTCAAAATCTCCCTTATCCTCTCATCACTTTTGTCACAGCTGTGCCATCGAGCCTGTGACATAGCGCTCAGATATCAGTGGGCCTCACACAATCCAAAACTGTCCACAAGTGTCTGCAGAAATTCAAAATCTCCCTTATCCTCTCGTCACTTTTGTCACAGCTGTGCCATCGAGCCTGTGACATAGCGCTCAGATATCAGTGGGCCTCACACAATACAAAACTGTCCACAAGTGTCTGCAGAAATTCAAAATCTCCCTTATCCTCTCGTCACTTTTGTCACAGCTGTGCCATCGAGCCTGTGACATAGCGCTCAGATATCAGTGGGCCTCACACAATCCAAAACTGTCCACAAGTGTCTGCAGAAATTCAAAATCTCCCTTATCCTCTCGTCACTTTTGTCACAGCTGTGCCATCGAGCCTGTGACATAGCGCTCAGATATCAGTGGGCCTCACACAATCCAAAACTGTCCACAAGTGTCTGCAGAAATTCAAAATCTCCCTTATCCTCTTGTCACTTTTGTCACAGCTGTGGCATCGAGCCTGTCACATAGCGCTCAGATATCAGTGGGCCTCACACAATCCAAAACTGTCCACAAGTGTCTGCAGAAATTCAAAATCTCCCTTATCCTCTCGTCACTTTTGTCACAGCTGTGCCATCGAGCCTGTGACATAGCGCTCAGATATCAGTGGGCCTCACACAATACAAAACTGTCCACAAGTGTCTGCAGAAATTCAAAATCTCCCTTATCCTCTCGTCACTTTTGTCACAGCTGTGCCATCGAGCCTGTGACATAGCGCTCAGATATCAGTGGGCCTCACACAATCCAAAACTGTCCACAAGTGTCTGCAGAAATTCAAAATCTCCCCTGTCCTATAGACACCTTGTACCTTGGTTTACATTACTATATAGTTTGTTGGATTTTGTCTACATTTCTACCAAAAATGAGGAAGACTGGTGGAAGAGGCCGTGGAATTGGGCGGGGGTTGGCAGCTGGTAATGATGGTGTTGGTGGTGGATCTGATGGTAGTGACAAGAGCAAAATAGGACCGAATGCAGGAGGTGTTGAGCCTGCGTCATCGTCTGGCTACATAAGGCCTCGAACGCTTAGTTTTCTAGGAGTTGGCAAACCGCTTTTAAAGCCAGAGCATCAGGAAAAAGTTTTGTCTTACATTGCTGACTCAGCCTCCAGCTCTATCGCCTCCTCTTCTTCAGTTGTAAAAAGTAAAAGCACTGAGTCGTCATTGGAGGCTCATGTTCATGAACCACACCTTTCCTTGTGTCCTTCACCCCAACCAAGATTGAAGGATGACGCAGGCCATACTACTGATTACTCCATGGAGCTGTTTTCACATACCATGCCTGGATTATCAAGTGAAATAGTGAATTACCCAGGCCAAGATGAATCTGACATGGAGTGCACTGATGCACAGCCGCTGATGGATGATTCTGCTGGTACATTCACTCAGAGCACTACATTGTCCTCGCAGTGTACAGAGCCAGATTCTGACCCTGATGAGACTCAGGTGCCCCTTCCCGCACACTATACCACCATACACGGTGACACAGAGGAAGGTGCACATGACATAGAAGAGGAGGTGATGGATGACCCAGTTGTTGACCCAGATTGGCATCCATTGGGGGAAGAGGGTGCTGCTTCCAATAGCTCAGATGAGGAGCATCCACAGCAGACATCGACATCGCAACAGCTGTTATCTGGCAGGCCCGGAGCACTCCAAAGACAGGTTCCAAACATCAAAAGAGTTGCTGGACAGCTTGTCCAGAGGGTCAAAAAATCACAGCGTGCTAGGCCTCAAAATGTCTGCCAAAGTAGGAAGAGTGCAGTGTGGCACTTTTTTGAACAAAATCCTCATGATCAGGCCAAGGTTATCTGTAAGAAGTGCGCAAAGACCTTTAGCCGAGGGAAAAATCTGAAAAATTTGAATACCAGTTGCATGCTTAGACATTTAACCAGCATGCACTTGCAAGCGTGGACACAACACCAAACCTCAAGTGCCACATGTGCAACTGATCACAACGAAGGTAGTCAGCAACGCTACATTGTTTCCCCCACTGTAAGCCCACCGGTTAGCACAGCAGCAAATGTTGAGGTGTCGCTGCAAGGCCACAGCAGTCAGGGAATCCCACTGTTATATCAACGAAAGACTGATTCTAGGCCATCAGAAAGAACACCAACTCCATCACCATCATCAACCCTCTCTCAGTCCGCCCTGTCCACCGCTACTTCCACCATATGCAGCTCTCAAGTCCAGCTCACCCTCCCAGACACTATGAGTAGGTCAAGAAAGTACTCAGTCTCTCATCCGCGTACACTGGGTTTGAACGCCCACATTGCCAAACTAATCTCGTTTGAGATGATGCCCTTTCGGTTGGTGGAAAGCACAGCTTTCCGCAAACTCATGGCCTATGCAGTACCACGCTATGACCTACCCAGTCGCCACTTCCTCTCTCGCAAAGCCATCCCAGCCCTCCACCATCATGTGAAAGACCGCATTGTCCATGCACTCAAGCAGTCAGTGAGCTGAAAGGTGCACCTCACAACTGATGCATGGTCCAGTCGGCATGGCCAGGGCCGTTACGTGTCCATCACTGCGCACTGGGTTAATGTGGTGGATGCAGGGTCCACAGGGGACAGCGGTGGTGGGACAGTGCTGCCTAGCCCACGGTATAGGAAACAGTTGGCTGTAGGCGTTCGACCCTCCTCCTCCTCCTCCTCCTCCTCCAGAAGCGAAAGCTCGTCCACAGAGCGCAGTCATACGAGCACTCCATCTGCAGCTGCCACTGTTGCACACGAGGTCTCCCCCTATCGAGCAGCTAGTGGAAAGCGTCAGCAGGCTGTGTTGCAGATGATGTGTTTGGGCGACAGACACACCGCCGAGGTGCTGGCCGAGTACTTGAAGCGACAAACTGAGTCATGGCTGGGCAGTGTACATCTTGAGGCAGGCAAGGTAGTTAGTGATAACGGCCGTAATTTTGTGGCAGCCATAGCCCTTTCAAAACTCAGCCACATACCTTGCTTGGCTCACACCTTGAACCTGGTGGTGCAGTGCTTCCTCAAAAATTATCCGGAGTTAACAGCCCTCCTCCAGAAGGTGCGAAGACTGTGCGCGCACATCCGCCGGTCGCCAGAAACCTCCGTTCGTATGCAGAAGCTGCAGCGATTGCTCCACCTTCCCAACCACTGCCTCATTATCGACATTGCAACAAGGTGGAACTCCACCCTGCACAAGGTGGAGCGGCTGTGCGAGCAGAGGCAGGCCATAATGCAGGCACTTTGAGAGCAGACATGGAGTTGACAGGTGTGCAGTGGTCGAAGCTGAAAGACCTCTGTAAAGTCCTTCAGTGTTTTGAGGAATGCACATGGCTGGTAAGCGCAGACGACGCCATCCTAAGCATGAGCATCCCACTTATGCGTCTGCTCATGCAAACTTTGACGCACCTTAAGGAGCAGGCGTCTGCAGCCAATGTTGATGAGGAGGAAGAGGAGGAGGGAATCCTTGATGACATTCAGCCATTGTCTGCTCAGGGACCTCTCCTGGACGAGGTGGAGGAAGAAGAGGAGGATGATGATGGGGATGATTACTTAGGGGAGGAGGATGCATCTCGTGGGGCAAGTGAAAATGTTGGCGTGGCAAGGTCTGGTACAGGGTTTGTGCGTGACTGGAGGGATGTGGATTTGCCAGAAAGTGCTCCTCCACCCAGCACTCGCAGTGCATCATTGACACCGGGAACATTGGCCCACATGTCAGATTATGCCTTGCGGATCCTAAAAAGGGACCCCCGCATTGCCAAAATGATGAACGATGACGACTACTGGTTGGCCAGCATCCTGGATCCACGCTATAAAGGCAAATTACAAAACATCATGCCAAAGGAGAACCTTGACCTAATATTGGCTAATAAACAAGCAACTCTGGTAAATCGGTTGCTTGAGGCATTCCCAGCACACAGCAGCGGTGATGGTTCTCACACGAGCCGTACGGGCTGGGGGCAGCTTGGCAGAGGTGTTCGTGGTGCACACAGCAGAAGTGGCGTTGGAGACAGGGGTTTCATGACAATGTTGTGGACTGATTTTTCAAATACCGCTCACACAACTGGTAATACTGCATCGATGGAAAGTGACAGGAGACAGCAGTTGTCAACTATGGTTGCAAACTACTTTTCCTCCCATATCGATGTTCTCCCACACAGGTCATTCCCCTTTGACTATTGGGCCGCTAAACTGGACACCTGGCCTGAATTGGCCCAATATGCCTTACAGGAGCTCGCTTGCCCAGCTGCAAGTGTGCTATCGGAAAGAGTCTTCAGTGCAGCTGGATCAATCCTGACAGAAAAAAGGACCCGTCTGTCAACCCAAAATGTGGATGATCTAACCTTCATTAAAATGAACCACGCATGGGTTTCCAAGGATTTTGTCCCACCTTCCCCTGATGACACATAGGGTGACAGAAAAATGGCTTGCTTAGGTCCACCTCTTCCTGGGACTTCACCTATTTCGCCTTTTGCATCAGCTGAATGTCCTACATCAACATATGCCACTTTCTAAAACTCCCTAACTGTGCTGCCTCCCCCCCCATGGCCGGGGTCACCACCTAGCGCACGACACCGTGCGAGTGCCGTTGCCCTGGACAGGTGGGTAGGCCGACTCTTGGGCGCGGGCACTGGCACAGGGTCCCTCATAGTGCAATCAAGTGCCTCTGACGGTGGTGGTGCACACCCGCCGTCAGACACACCGCTGTACTATGAGGGGCCCAGTGCCAGTACCGACGCCCACGAGTGGGCCCCCCTTGCTTGGGCAGGGCCCCAGCATTTGCAATCTTTACCTCTCCCTGCTCCTCCGCTGTGTAATCTGGGCCGTCAAATCCATACTGTGCCTGACACCGTCTGAGCCTGCATCCTGAGACATATATTTTGAATGTGTACGCTATCCATACATGTTATCTGGGGATACGGTACCCTTTCTAACCTTTGTGCAATCACGTGCAATCCATACTGGGCCTAACACCATCTGAGCCTGCCTCCTGAGACATATATTTTGAATGTGTACGCTATCCATACATGTTATCTGGGGAAACGGTACCCTTTCTAACCTTTGTGCAATCACGTGCAATCCATACTGGGCCTGACACCGTCTGAGCCTGCCTCCTGAGACATATATTTTGAATGTGTACGCTATACATACATGTTATCCGGGGAAACGGTACCCTTTCTAACCTTTGTGCAATCACGTGCAATCCATACTGGGCCTAACACCGTCTGAGCCTGCCTCCTGAGACATATATTTTGAATGTGTACGCTATACATACATGTTATCTGGGGATACGGTACCCTTTCTAACCTTTGTGCAATCACGTGCAATCCATACTGGGCCTAACACCGTCTGAGCCTGCCTCCTGAGACATATATTTTGAATGTGTACGCTATCCATACATGTTATCCGGGGATACGGTACCCTTTCTAACCTTTGTGCAATCACGTGCAATCCATACTGGGCCTAACACCGTCTGAGCCTGCCTCCTGAGACATATATTTTGAATGTGTACGCTATCCATACATGTTATCTGGGGATACGGTACCCTTTCTAACCTTTGTGCAATCACGTGCAATCCATACTGGGCCTAACACCGTCTGAGAATGATAGATGGGGCCCACCATACACTGGAACATTCCAAAGGTGGACATCAGACACTGGAGCAGCATTTATAGGGCCCATTATACACTAGACATTATACCTTTCAGAATTCCTAGCTAGGGATTCCCTTGGTCAAGAAGACTCTCCACACAGGTCGGCACCTCAGCAAAGGGGAGAGAAGCGATTTTTATTTTCTGATGAGCAAGCTCCGAACATTGCCTGTTTGGGGTCAGTGTGGTTGAACCCGAGTAGAAAATGTTCGATACGAACCCTGAACTTTCCAGATCAGGTTTGCTCATCACTAGATACAGTATGATATATAATAGATGACAAAAAGAAGCCATTAAGTGTAACACCACAAGTACATGACAGTAAAATAATGGTCACTTGTCTTAGCTCAGGGGTGTCAAACTCATATTCACCAAGGGCCACGCCAAGTTAATGGTTGTCCCCAAAGGGCCGTTTGTTACTGAAAGACCGGATGCACACAACCGAGTCCCGTCCAGAACATGCATTTCTCTGCACAGAGCAGTGCATGCCACTGTATAAGGCATGTCACGGTGGATCAGCTCTTTACCAGGCGCTGTCACATCTTCCCTGGATCTCACTGAAATCATGGAGAACTCTGGCTGCAGCTTCCAGTCACTTGTCCTTGTCGTTGGTGCTGAAAGCTGCTGATAAACAGCTGGTTCAATGCAGAATACAACTGGACCCTATTCTTGGCCTAATCTGAGGAATGGGCATTAATAAAAAAGGGATCCTGAAGTGAGATTACCACTTTTATCTGCTGCTCCATTCTTTGGTATACTGGCAGAGTGTTCTGTGAGGGCTAATCCCAAAACCCCCCTTCTGAAGACCTGATAAAGAGGTTCTGTAGAAGCTGGTTAACCACCACCTTAGTTCAGCAAAGCCAATATCTCAGTTCTGCAGAGATGATTGGTGGGATTAACTCTGTAGTCTGTCAACAGTCCCCCTGCTTCCATACATAGCCTGCATTAAATGGGTATTCTCATGCCAAACAGCATAATAAGTCAGCATGCTTTCAGCAATCATGTTGCGGTAAGCATGATGTCGATCTTCCCCTCCTGGTACTTACCTAGAGGTCTTCTGCTCATATTTGCCTGATCTTCTCCTGACTGTGTGGGCTGGCGATCGCCATGCTGGATCCAGAGGCCACCACGAGCCCTCTCCTTCTCAGCGTCCTCTTCTCTGCCCGATCTCATCGCGACACTGCGCATGTGCAGCAGTGTTTTGGTGACAGGAGAGGCATTCTGCCCCCTGGATTGACTGATGAATGGGTCAGGAGTGATGTCATGTCAGTGAGCGGCCAGGAGACATTCGGCCTCACTGCCGCGGCATTCATCATGCTTCATGGATCAGTGATCCAGGCAAGATGAAAAGACAGCCAGAAGCAGAAGAAGATGTCACGGGGAACCGCTAGACTGGACTCCGGGACCCAAGGAGCTGCAGCTGCCACAGGTAAGTATGTGAGTTTTTTGTGATCTAGGGTGATAATACTCTTTTAAGGCCAGCCAGTAGAGCTGCTGAAAAGACAGCCACAAGAATCCCCAGCAATTGGGGTCCTTTATATTTTATCCCCAGGTATATTCAGCCCTAGATGTTTAGTTCCCTGCATGTTGACCGCAAAAGCTGAGGGTGAAACATCTGGGGTCAAAATGCTAGGGGCAAAACATCAGATGGTGACACATCCAGGGACGAAATGCTGTAGGTGAAACATCCGGGGGCAAACTGCTGGGGGTGAAATATCCGGGCGCGAAACATCTGGGGGCGAACTGCTGGGGGCGAAAATCCGGGGGCAAAACATCCAGGGGCGAACTGCTGGGGGCGAAACATCCGGGGGTGAAGTGCTGGGGGTGAAACATCTGAGGGCGAACTGCCGGGGTGAACTGCCGGGGCAAAACATTCGGGCGCGAACTGCTGGGGGTGAAACATCCAGGGGCGAACTGCTAGGTGATTGCTGGGGGCGATATGTGCAGGGGTGAAATGTGCAGGTGCGAAACAGCCTGGGGGCCAAATGCTGGGGACGAAATGTGCAGGGGCGAAATGTACCCGGGGGCGAACTGCTGGGGGTGAAACATCCAAATCCCTAGAGGGAAAGAGAATCTCGCAAAAATATGGACTTCAACAGTGTAACTCGCTCCCAGGTAATAACCCCCTTGTAATTAATTTATCATCTAAAAGCTTGGGAATAGCAGAACATCATGTATTACAGAAAGGTCTTTCTTTTTGCCCAAGCTATAGGTTTAATACATTCAATTTAGATATGGACTTACAGAGATTCTACAGGTCACTTAGGCTCAAATTACATTTTTCCAATAACAAGGATACTACTAATACAGTTACTATACTACATGACTCACCCATGTCCTCTGATAGTCTGGGTCTGACATTTATCTCTTTCATTGATGGCACATTCCAAAACCTAAGGGAAGATATTATGAAAGGGAGGGTACACTTTCCCTCCAATCTGACATCACTTGATCAACAGGCCATTAAAAATCCTCAAGACGATAAAGATATCATAATAAAACCAGCGGATAAGGGTGGAGAAATTGTGATCCTTGATAAATCCATGTATCTTGGTGAGATATACCACCAGCTAGGCGAAACATCCATATACCAACCTCATCAGGGTGATCCCACCCAAGAGATAAGAAATTTGATTCAGGAAACACTCATGAAATACACTACTAGAGGGGTACTACATAAAAAAAAGTGTGAGTACCTTACAAAATGATTCCCTATTACTCCTGTCTTTTACATTCTCCCAAAAGTACACAAGAGTCTGGATAATCCCCCTGGAAGACCCATTGTGGCTACCACAGAGTCCATCTTTTTCCCAATTTCAAAATACCTAGAAAAGATCTTAACACCTCTCATAAGACATACTACAGTACCTCATGCATATTGGATACTGGTGCCTCCCTTGATCTTATACATAACTTGGTTCAAATTCCAAAAAAGCCATTCTGGTCACATTCGATGTAAAAGATCTATATACATAAATACTTCACACAGAAGGTATCAGATCGGTACCCAGGCTGCTGGAATTATCAAACTTCAGCCCAGAACAAGTCAATTTATGCTGTGACCTGCTTTCCATTGTTTTTACAAAAAAAACTATTTTTGTATGAAGATACATTCTACTGGCAAATTAGGGGCACAGCTATAGGCTTTAACCGGCTCGAACACTGCACCTCCGTATGCAAATTGTTATGTGGCCCATTATGAAGAGTAGAGTTGTGCGACTTTTGGTTTTTTAGGGTCGCGTTTCATTTCGTGAAACCCGACTTTTCCAAAAGTCGGGTCGAGCAAAATCGTCCAATTATAGGGAAAAGTTGGGGTCGTCCCGAAACACAAAACCCAATGTAAGTCAATGGGGAATAAAAGTCGGCAGTGAGAGGAGGACAGGAAACACACCAACAGTGCCCATTTGAATGCCAAAAGCATCAATTCTTCTTACTTAAGCTTGTCAACCTTAATTAACTTCATAATACAAGTTACGCACTGAAAAATGGGGGTTATTTGGCTACAGACTGTGGGGGGGAGGGCTGGCTCCAGGTTTTCATGTGCTCTTGGCGAAAGAGCGCCCCTTTAACACATACCACAACTCATCATGCTCCGATACGGCAGAGAAATAGCGGTATAGTACAATGAAAAATACTTCACTTTTTACATCTCATGTCGAGGCCCATCTATTTCTCCATACAGAATCATTGGTCCCATATAATGTTTGAAACAGTATATGATGAGCTCCACATAATGCTACAGTATATGTTGGTCCCCATGGATGAAGCTCCACTGTCTTATGGGCCCAAATAATGCTCCAAACATAATGGGCCCCATTTCTAATGCTCTAGTGCATAATGGGCCCTGTAAATGCTGCTCCAGTGTCTGATGTCCACCTTTGGAATGTTCCAGTGTATGGTGGGCCCCATCTATCATTCTCCAGAGTATAGTGCTCCCCAAAAATTGCTGTCCCAACATTGAAAACAATCAAATAAGTCTCCTCGCTAGGGAATCCCTGTACTTGTCTGGACTCCTCGTCGTCCCCATCTTCCATCTCACTGCACAGTATATCAACTTTGCAAGTGCTGTGATCCTGAGCAAGCAGGGGGGCCCACTCGTTGGTGACGGCACTGGCACAGGGCCCCTGATAGTACGGTGGTGTGTCTGATGGCGGGTGGGCCGAACCTGCACTTTCATCTGCATCTTCCTCTTTGTCACCGTGTAAGATGGAACTGTATATGAGAAGGGTAACCTGAGTTTCATCAGGGTCAGATTCAGGCCGTGTGGCGTGCGAGGGGAATGTAGTGGTCTGGGTCAATGTACCAGCAGATTCATCGAGCAGTGGCTGGGCATCAGTGCACTTGTGTCGCCCCCAGGAGTACAGTCGCCACAGTGGCATTACCTTCTTCCTAGGGAGTGTGATGTCATGCTTGGGAGCAACGAACGATCTCTCTAGCAGGTTAACTGATTGGGCGGCGTTATTCCCACGAGTCATGACCCTCCAAACAGCGTTCATGAAGGTAAAGTGTTTGTTTTACGTGGGCAGTATGCTTGCAAAGCTGAACATTAAAGGAATGTCCAGAAGGGCACCACCAGGAGTGGAGCCTACGGTTAAATTCGACTCCACCTGGGAAACCTCAACCATGCCAGCTACAGAACAGATGCACACATTGCAAGCTTAATTCCGTTAACGAATGAGACTCCGTCATGCCCCGCGGTCCGAGTCCGGATTACTAGAGGGACACGTGAGGCTCTGGCACATGAGATTGGCCAATAACTGGTGTGTCATGCCCTTACATGTCCGTGGCTGCATGTGCGCTACACTGAAAAGGCCAGCGTTTGTCGCTTACAGGTGCAGATAACCCGCTGAACAACGTTAGTGATGGGGATCACTGATTACAATTATTACCCGCGAACAATGATTTCCCAGTAAGTGCAGGTGAACCGCAGTTCCGGAATTAGGCCTAACCGTCATTCCTGAAAAAATGAAAAACTTACGTGTGCAAACCACAGGTGCTGTAGCTTGCTTAACAGCTCGCCAGCCGTTCTCACGCCCAGTATGGATTACACGTGATTGCACAAAGGTGAGAAAGGGTACCGTATCCCCAGATAACATGTATGGATAGCGTACACATTCAAAATATATGTCTATACATCAGGAGGCAGGCTCAGACGGTGTTAGGCCCAGTATGGATTGCACGTGATTGCACAAAGGTTAGAAAGGGTTCCGTATCCCCAGATAACATGTATGGATAGCGTACACATTCAAAATATATGTCTATACATCAGGAGGCAGGCTCAGACGGTGTTAGGCCCAGTATGGATTGCACGTGATTGCACAAAGGTTAGAAAGGGTACCGTATCCCCAGATAACATGTATGGATAGCGTACACATTCAAAATATATGTCTATACATCAGGAGGCAGGCTCAGACGGTGTTAGGCCCAGTATGGATTGCACGTGATTGCACAAAGGTGAGAAAGGGTACCGTATCCCCAGATAACATGTATGGATAGCGTACACATTCAAAATATATGTCTATACATCAGGAGGCAGGCTCAGACGGTGTTAGGCCCAGTATGGATTGCACGTGATTGCACAAAGGTTAGAAAGGGTACCGTATCCCAAGATAACATGTATGGATAGCGTACACATTCAAAATATATGTCTATACATCAGGAGGTAGGCTCAGACAGTGTTAGGCCCAGTATGGATTGCAAGTGATTGCACAAAGGTGAGAAAGGGTACCGTATCCCCAGATAACATGTATGGATAGCATACACATTCAAAATATATGTCTATACATCAGGAGGCAGGCTCAGACGGTGTTAGGCCCAGTATGGATTGCACGTGATTGCACAAAGGTTAGAAAGGGTACCGTATCCCCAGATAACATGTATGGATAGCGTACACATTCAAAATATATGTCTATACATCAGGAGGCAGGCTCAGACGGTGTTAGGCCCAGTATGGATTGCACGTGATTGCACAAAGGTTAGAAAGGGTACTGTATCCCCAGATAACATGTATGGATAGCGTACACATTCAAAATATATGTCTATACATCAGGAGGCAGGCTCAGATGGTGTTAGGCCCAGTATGGATTGCACGTGATTGCACAAAGGTTAGAAAGGGTACCGTATCCCTAGATAACATGTATGGATAGCGTACACATTCAAAATATATGTCTATACATCAGGAGGCAGGCTCAGACGGTGTTAGGCCCAGTATGGATTGCACGTGATTACACAAAGGTGAGAAAGGGTACCGTATCCCCAGATAACATGTATGGATAGCGTACACATTCAAAATATATGTCTATACATCAGGAGGCAGGCTCAGACGGTGTTAGGCCCAGTATGGATTGCACGTGATTGCACAAAGGTTAGAAAGGGAACCGTATCCCCAGATAACATGTATGGATAGCGTACACATTCAAAATATATGTCTATACATCAGGAGGCAGGCTCAGACGGTGTTAGGCCCAGTATGGATTGCACGTGATTGCACAAAGGTTAGAAAGGGTACCGTATCCCCGGATAACATGTATAGATAGCGTACACATTCAAAATATATGTCTATACATCAGGAGGCAGGCTCAGACGGTGTTAGGCCCAGTATGGATTGCACGTGATTGCACAAAGGTTAGAAAGGGTACCGTATCCCCGGATAACATGTTTGGATAGCGTACACATTCAAAATGTATGTCTATACATCAGGAGGCAGGTTCAGACGGTGTTAGGCCCAGTATGGATTGCACGTGATTGCACAAAGGTTAGAAAGGGTACCGTATCCCCAGATAACATGTATGGATAGCGTACACATTCAAAATATATGTCTATACATCAGGAGGCAGGCTCAAACGGTGTCAGGCACAGTATGGATTTGACGGCCCAGACTACACAGCGGAGGAGCAGGGAGAGGTAAAGATTGCAAATGCTGGGGCCCTGCCCAAGCAAGGGGGGCCCACTCGTGGGCGTCGGTACTGGCAATGGGCCCCTCATAGTACGGCGGTGTGTCTGACGGCAGGTGTGCACCACCACCGTCAGAGACACTTGATTGCACTATGAGGGACCCTGTGCCAGTGCCCGCGCCCAAGAGTCGGCCTATCCACCTGTCCAGGGCAACGGCACTCGCACGGTGTCGTGCGCTAGGTGGTGACCCCGGCCATGGGGGGGGCAGCACAGTTAGGGAGTTTTAGAAAGTGGCATATGTTGATGTTGGACATTCAGCTGATGCAAAAGGTGAAATAGGTCAAGTCCCAGGAAGAGGTGGACCAAAGCAAGCCATTTTTCTTTCACCCTATGTGTCATCAGGGGAAGGTGGGACAAAATCCTTGGAAACCCATGCGTGGTTCATTTTAATGAAGGTTAGATCATCCACATTTTGGGTTGACAGACGGGTCCTTTCTTCTGTCAGGATTGATCCAGCTGCACTGAAGACTCTTTCCGATAGCACACTTGCAGCTGAGTAAGCGAGCTCCTGTAAGGAATATTGTGCCAATTCAGGCCAGGTGTCCAGTTTAGCGGCCCAATAGTCAAAGGGGAATGACCTGTGTGGGAGAACATCGATATGGGAGGAAAAGTAGTTTGTAACCATAGTTGACAACTGCTGTCTCCTGTCACTTTCCATCGATGCAGTATTACCAGTTGTGTGAGCGGTACTTGAAAAATCAGTCCACAACATTGTCATGAAACCCCTGTCTCCAACGCCATTTCTGCTGTGTGCACCACAAACACCTCTGCCAAGCTGACCCAGGCCTGTACGGCTCGTGTGAGAACCATCACCGCTGCTGTGTGCTGGGAATGCCTCAAGCAACCGATTTACCAGTTGCTTGTTTATTAGCCGATATTAGGTCAAGGTTCTCCTGTGGCATGATGTTTTGTAATTTGCCTTTATAGCGTGGATCCAGGATGCTGGCCAACCAGTAGTCGTCATCGTTCATCATTTTGGCAATGCGGGGGTCCCTTTTTAGGATCTGCAAGGCATAATCTGACATGTGAGCCAATGTTCCCGGTGTCAATGATGCACTGCGAGTGCTGGTTGGAGGAGCACTTTCTGGCATATCCACATCCCTCCAGTCATGCACAAACCCTGTACCAGACCTTGCCACGCCAACATTTTCACTTGCCCCACGAGATGCATCCTCCTCCCCTAAGAAATCATCCCCATCATCCTCCTCCTCCTCTTCCTCCACCTCGTCCAGGAGAGGTCCCTGAGCAGACAGTGGCTGAATGTCATCAAGGATTCCCTCCTCCTCTTCCTCCTCATCAACATTGGCTGCAGAAGCCTGCTCCTTAAGGTGCGTCAAAGTTTGCATGAGCAGACGCATAAGTGGGGTGCTCATGCTTAGGATGGCGTCGTCTGCGCTTACCAGCCGTGTGCATTCCTCAAAACACTGAAGGACTTTACAGAGGTCGTTCAGCTTCGACCACTGCACACCTGTCAACTCCATGTCTGCTCTCAAAGTGCCTGGCCGTGTATCCTCCCACAAATGCATTATGGCCTGCCTCTGCTCGCACAGCCGCTCCACCATGTGCAGGGTGGAGTTCCACCTTGTTGCAATGTCGATAATGAGGCGGTGGTTGGGAAGGTGGAGCAATCGCTGCAGCTTCTGCATACGAACGGAGTGTACAGGCGACCAGTGGATGTGCGCGCACAGTCTTCGCACCTTCTGGAGCAGGGCTGTTAACTCCGGATAATTTTTGAGGAAGCACTGCACCACCAGGTTCAAGGTGTGAGCCAAGCAAGGTATGTGGCTGAGTTTTGAAAGGGCTATGGCTGCCACAAAATTACGGCCGTTATCACTAACTACCTTGCCTGCCTCAAGATGTACACTGTCCAGCCATGACTCAGTTTGTCGCTTCAAGTACTCGGCCAGCACCTCGGCGGTGTGTCTGTCGCCCAAACACATCATCTGCAACACAGCATGCTGACGCTTTCCACTAGCTGCTCGATAGGGGGACACCTCGTGTGCAACAGTGGCAGCTGCAGATGGAGTGCTCGTACGACTGCGCTCTGTGGACGAGCTTTCGCTTCTGGAGGAGGAGGAGGGTCGAACGCCTACAGCCAACTGTTTCCTATACCGTGGGCTAGGCAGCACTGTCCCACCACCGCTGTCCCCTGTGGACCCTGCATCCACCACATTAACCCAGTGCGCAGTGATGGACACGTAACGGCCCTGGCCATGCCGACTGGACCATGCATCAGTTGTGAGGTGCACCTTTCCGCTCACTGACTGCTTGAGTGCATGGACAATGCGGTCTTTCACATGATGGTGGAGGGCTGGGATGGCTTTGCGAGAGAAGAAGTGGCGACTGGGTAGGTCATAGCGTGGTACTGCATAGGCCATGAGTTTGCGGAAAGCTGCGCTTTCCACCAGCCGAAAGGGCATCATCTCAAACGAGATTAGTTTGGCAATGTGGGCGTTCAAACCCAGTGTACGCGGATGAGAGACTGAGTACTTTCTTGAACTACTCATAGTGTCTGGGAGGGTGAGCTGGACTTGAGAGCTGCACATGGTGGAAGTAGCGGTGGACAGGGCGGACTGAGAGAGGGTTGATGATGGTGATGGAGTTGGTGTTCTTTCTGATGGCCTAGAATCAGTCTTTCGTTGATATAACAGTGGGATTCCCTGACTGCTGTGGCCTTGCAACGACACCTCAACATTTGCTGCTGTGCTAACCGGTGGGCTTACAGTGGGGGAAACAATGTAGCGTTGCTGACTACCTTCGTTGTGATCAGTTGCACATGTGGCACTTGAGGTTTGGTGTTGTGTCCACGCTTGCAAGTGCATGCTGGTTAAATGTCTAAGCATGCAACTGGTATTCAAATTTTTCAGATTTTTCCCTCGGCTAAAGGTCTTTGCGCACTTCTTACAGATAACCTTGGCCTGATCATGAGGATTTTGTTCAAAAAAGTGCCACACTGCACTCTTCCTACTTTGGCAGACATTTTGCAGCCTAGCACACTGTGATCTTTTGACCCTCTGGACAAGCTGTCCAGCAACTCTTTTGATGTTTGGAACCTGTCTTTGGAGTGCTCCGGGCCTGCCAGATAACAGCTGTTGCGATGTCGATGTCTGCTGTGGATGCTCCTCATCTGAGCTATTGGAAGCAGCACCCTCTTCCCCCAATGGATGCCAATCTGGGTCAACAACTGGGTCATCCATCACCTCCTCTTCAATGTCATGTGCACCTTCCTCTGTGTCACCGTGTATGGTGGTATAGTGTGCGGGAAGGGGCACCTGAGTCTCATCAGGGTCAGAATCTGGCTCTGTACACTGCAAGGACAATGTAGTGCTCTGAGTGAATGTACCAGCAGAATCATCCATCAGCGGCTGTGCATCTGTGCACTCCAAGTCATATTCATCTTGGCCTGGGTAATTCACCATTTGACTTGATAATCCAGGCATGGTATGTGAAAACAGCTCCATGGAGTAATCAGTAGTATGGCCTGCGTCATCCTTCAATCTTGGTTGGGGTGAAGGACACAAGGAAAGGTGTGGTTCATGAACATGAGCCTCCAATGATGACTCAGTGCTTTTACTTTTTACAATTGAAGAAGAGGAGGCGATAGAGCTGGAGGCTGAGTCAGCAATGTAAGACAAAACTTTTTCCTGATGCTCTGGCTTTAAAAGCGGTTTGCCAACTCCTAGAAAACTAAGCCTTCGAAGCCTTATGGAGCCAGACGATGACGCAGGCTCAACACCTCCTGCATTCGGTCCTATTTTGCTCTTGCCACTACCATCAGATCCACCACCAACACCATCATTACCAGCTGCCAACCCCCGCCCAATTCCACGGCCTCTTCCACCAGCCTTCCTCATTTTTGGTAGAAATGTAGACAAAATCCAACAAACTATATAGTAATGTAAAACAAGGTACAAGGTGTCTATAGGACAGGGGAGATTTTGAATTTCTGCTCACACTAGTGGATACTGGACACTTTTGGATTGTGTGAGGCCCACTGAATATCTGAGCGCTATGTCACAGGCTCGATGGCACAGCTGTGACCAAAGTGACTAGAGGATAAGGGAGATTTTGAATTTCTGCAGACACTTGTGGACACTGGACACTTTTGGATTGTGTGAGGCCCACTGAATATCTGAGCGCTATGTCACAGGCTCGATGGCACAGCTGTGACCAAAGTGACTAGAGGATAAGTGAGATTTTGAATTTCTGCTCACACTAGTGGACACTGGACACTTTTGGATTGTGTGAGGCCCACTGAATATCTGAGCGCTATGTCACAGGCTCGATAGCACAGCTGTGACCAAAGTGACTAGAGGATAAGGGAGATTTTGAATTTCTGCTCACACTAGTGGACACTGGACACTTTTGGATTGTGTGAGGCCCACTGAATATCTGAGCGCTATGTCACAGGCTCGATGGCACAGCTGTGACCAAAGTGACTAGAGGATAAGTGAGATTTTGAATTTCTGCTCACACTAGTGGACACTGGACACTTTTGGATTGTGTGAGGCCCACTGAATATCTGAGCGCTATGTCACAGGCTCGATGGCACAGCTGTGACCAAAGTGACTAGAGGATAAGTGAGATTTTGAATTTCTGCTCACACTAGTGGACACTGGACACTTTTGGATTGTGTGAGGCCCACTGAATATCTGAGCGCTTTGTCACAGGCTCGATGGCACAGCTGTGACCAAAGTGACTAGAGGATAAGTGAGATTTTGAATTTCTGCAGACACTTGTGGACACTGGACACTTTTGGACTGTGTGAAGCCCACTGAATATCTGAGCGCTATGTCACTGGCTCGATGGCACAGCTGTGACCAAAGTGACTAGAGGATAAGGGAGATTTTGAATTTCTGCAGACACTTGTGGACACTGGACACTTTTGGATTGTGTGAGGCCCACTGAATATCTGAGCGCTACGTCACAGGCTCGATGGCACAGCTGTGACCAAAGTGACTAGAGGATAAGTGAGATTTTGAATTTCTGCTCACACTAGTGGACACTGGACACTTTTGGATTGTGTGAGGCCCACTGAATATCTGAGCGCTATGTCACAGGCTCGATGGCACAGCTGTGACCAAAGTGACTAGAGGATAAGGGAGATTTTGAATTTCTGCAGACACTTGTGGACACTGTACACTTTTGGATTGTGTGAGGCCCACTGAATATCTGAGCGCTATGTCACAGGCTCGATGGCACAGTTGTGACCAAAGTGACTAGAGGATAAGGGAGATTTTGAATTTCTGCAGACACTTGTGGACACTGGACACTTTTGGATTGTGTGAGGCCCACTGAATATCTGAGCACTATGTCACAGGCTCGATGGCACAGCTGTGACCAAAGTGACTAGAGGATAAGTGAGATTTTGAATTTCTGCTCACACTAGTGGACACTGGACACTTTTGGATTGTGTGAGGCCCACTGAATATCTGAGCGCTATGTCACAGGCTCGATGGCACAGCTGTGACCAAAGTGACTAGAGGATAAGGGAGATTTTGAATTTCTGCAGACACTTGTGGACACTGGACACTTTTGGATTGTGTGAGGCCCACTGAATATCTGAGCGCTATGTCACAGGCTCGATGGCACAGCTGTGACCAAAGTGACTAGAGGATAAGTGAGATTTTGAATTTCTGCTCACACTAGTGGACACTGGACACTTTTGGATTGTGTGAGGCCCACTGAATATCTGAGCGCTATGTCACAGGCTCGATGGCACAGCTGTGACCAAAGTGACTAGAGGATAAGTGAGATTTTGAATTTCTGCTCATACTAGTGGACACTGGACACTTTTGGATTGTGTGAGGCCCACTGAATATCTGAGCGCTATGTCACAGGCTCGATGGAACAGCTGTGACCAAAGTGACTAGAGGATAAGTGAGATTTTGAATTTCTGCAGACACTTGTGGACACTGGACACTTTTGGATTGTGTGAGGCCCACTGAATATCTGAGCGCTATGTCACAGGCTCGATGGCACAGCTGTGACCAAAGTGACTAGAGGATAAGTGAGATTTTGAATTTCTGCTCACACTAGTGGACACTGGACACTTTTGGATTGTGTGAGGCCCACTGAATATCTGAGCGCTATGTCACAGGCTCGATGGCACAGCTGTGACCAAAGTGACTAGAGGATAAGGGAGATTTTGAATTTCTGCAGACACTTGTGGACACTGGACACTTTTGGATTGTGTGAGGCCCACTGAATATCTGAGCGCTATGTCACAGGCTCGATGGCACAGCTGTGACCAAAGTGACTAGAGGATAAGTGAGATTTTGAATTTCTGCTCACACTAGTGGACACTGGACACTTTTGGATTGTGTGAGGCCCACTGAATATCTGAGCGCTGTGTCACAGGCTCGATGGCACAGCTGTGACCAAAGTGACTAGAGGATAAGGGAGATTTTGAATTTCTGCAGACACTTGTGGACACTGGACACTTTTGGATTGTGTGAGGCCCACTGAATATCTGAGCGCTATGTCACAGGCTCGATGGCACAGCTGTGACCAAAGTGACTAGAGGATAAGTGAGATTTTGAATTTCTGCAGACACTGGACACTTTTGGATTGTGTGAGGCCCACTGAATATCTGAGCGCTATGTCACAGGCTCGATGGCACAGCTGTGACCAAAGTGACTAGAGGATAAGGGAGATTTTGAATTTCTGCAGACACTTGTGGACACTGGACACTTTTAGATTGTGCGAGGCCCACTGAATATCACAGCGCTATGTCACAGGCAGAAATTGGCTAGTGTATCACAAACTACAAGGTGTATGTAGAATTGGGCAGAGTAGGAATCTCCCTAGAGTGCAGGTCTGTAAGAACGTAACATGTCCTCGACTTATTCTCACAGAGTGACACAGATAGCTTCACTGTGGCTGTGATAACATCCGTTACACGGTACTGTGTGAGGAGCGTACACCGCTGTATGGTGTGAAAAAATGCACGCTCAGTACCTCAGCAGGACAAAAAAAAAATTGGGATTGCTTTTAAAAAAGCAGTTTGCAGCTCAGTACCTCAGCAGGACAAAAAAAAAATTGGGATTGCTTTTAAAAAAGCAGTTTGCAGAGCAGTGGGTAAACAGCAATGCAGCTGTCAGGAAGCCTTAGAAGGCAGCCCAACAACCAACACCACTGATACACCACAATATAGCCTCCCCTTGCACTGCACACACAGTGACTGGTGTGTTGTACAGGCACAATCGCTAGCAGCAGAAGCAGTTTTTTTTTCTTCTTCCCTGCCTAACGCTCTCCCTACAGAATCAGCAGCAACCTCTCCCTATGCTAAGATCGGCAGAAGTAAGATGGCGGTCGGCGTGCACGCCCTTTAATACCCCCTGTGACGCCCACCAAAGCAAGCCAATCACTTGCATGCCCTTCTGAAAGATGGTGGTGACCCGTGCCTATGTCATCACGTTGCCCACAGTGTCCGTGGATCCTGATTGGCTGAAAAAGAGCGCAAAACAAACTTTTGAAACGCGACTTTGGCGCATAAGTCGCCGACCTCGTGGCCGACCTCATCCTAGGGTCGGGTTTCGTTTCATGAAACCCGACTTTGCCAAAAGTCGGCGACTTTTGAAATTTTTTGACCAGTTTCGCTCAACTCTAATGAAGAGAGCATTATCAACCTGGATGACCTCTTCCGCATATATGCGAGGGTGTGGAAGAGGTACAGCGATGATGTATTCTGTATTTGGGGGGGTTCCCTGGATACGTTAAATTCTTTCTTTTCCTGCTTACGTTCCTTCTGGCCCGGGCTAGACTTTACAATGTCACATAGTAATCAGCAGATTAACTTCCTGGATACATTAGTCATTAACCCCTTTCCTACATTAGACATGCTATTCCGTCCTTGTGACCTGGGACCTAAGTACCAAGGACGGAATAGTACCTCTAGCGCGATCAGCGGCGCTCACTGGGGGAGCACCGCTGATCGCGGCCGGGTGTCAGCTGATTATCACAGCTGACACCAAGCACTATGTGTCAGGGGCGGTCACGGACCACCCCCGACACATTATCCCCCGAACATGATCGCAGTGTACCGGAGGCATAAGAGAGAAGCACGCAGGGAGGGGGCTCCCTCTGTGCTTCCCTCAGACCCCCGGAGCAGCGCTATGTGCTGCGCTGCTCCGGGGGCCTCCTTCCCTGCAGGTCCCCGATCTAATATGGTGGCAGCGACCTTCGGGGGCCTGCAGGGAGCTGGCTTCCTCATACCTGCAAAGCACCGGCATGAGGAAGCCTCCAGCACTGCCTGTGACAGATCGCTGATCTGTCACAGTGATCTGTGATGTGACAGACAGTGATGTCCCCCCTGGGACATTGTAATAAATTTTTTTTTAAAAAAAGTGTAAAAATAATTTATAAAAAATCACTAAATAAATTAAAAAAAAAATTCCCTAATAAATTCATTTTTTGAAAACAAAAAACAAAAAACAATAAAAGTACACATATTTGGTATCGCTGTGTCTCACTAGTTAACCCCTTTATTGAACCCTTTAAAAAATAAAAAGAAAAAACAAAGCAAAAAATTATGCTTTATCATCATACCACTGAACAAAAAATGCAATAAAGCGCGATCAAAAAGACAGATATAAATAGCCATGGTACCGCTGAAAACATCATCTTGTCCCGCAAAAAACGAGCCACACACAGCATCATCAGCGAAAAAATAAAAAAGTTATAGCTCGCAGAATAAAGCAATGCAAAAATAATTATTTTTTATGTAAAATAATTTTCATTGCATTAAAGCGCCAAAGCATAAAAAACGACATAAATTAGGTATCGCTGTAACCTTACTGACCCGAAGAATAAAACCACTTTATCAATTTTACCGCACGCGGAATGGTGTAAACTCACCACCCAAAAGAAATTTATGAAATGCTGCTTTTTATACATTCTGCGTCCCAAAAATCGGAATAAAAAGCGATCAAAAAATGTCACATGCCCGAAAATAGTACCAATAAAAATGTCAACTCGTTCTGCAAAAAATAAAACCTCACATGGCTCGGTGGGTCAAAGTATGGAAAAATTATAGCTCTCAAAATGTGGTGATGCATAAACTATTGTACAATAAAAATCGTCTTTTAGTGTGCAACAGCTGCCAAATATAAAAACCCGCTATAAAGATTAAATCAAACCCCCCTTTATCACACCGTTAGTTAAGGAAAAATAATAAAATAAAAAAATGTATTTATTTCCATTTTCCCATTAGGGCTAGGGTTAGGGCTAGGGCTAGGGTTAGGGGTGTGTTGGGGTTAGGGTTGGAGTTAGAATTGTGGGGTTTCCACTGTTTTCCCACATCAGGGGCTTTCCAAACGTGACATGGTGTCCAATCTCAATTCCAGCCAAAAAAGTCAAATGGCGCTGCTTCCTTTCCGAGCTCTGCCATGCTCCTAAATAGTGGATTACCCCCACACATGGGGTATCAGCGTACTCAGGACAAATTGCAAAATAACTTTTGGGGTCCTGTTACTCTTGGGAAAATAAAAATTGGGGGTGAAAAGATCATTTTTGTGGAAAAATATGATTTTTTAATTGTACGGCTGTATGTTATAAACTTCTGTGAAGCCCTTTGGGGTTCAAAGTGCTCACCACATATCTAGATAAGTTCCTTGGGGGGGTCTAGTTTCCAAAATGGGGTCACTTGTGGGGGGTTTCCACTGTTTAGGCACATCAGGAGCTCTCCAAACTTGACATGGCATCCGATCTGAATTCCAGCCAATTTTGCAGTGAAAAAGTCAAACAGCGCTCCTTCCCTTCCAAGCTCTGCCATGCACCGAAACAGTGGTTCCCCCCACATATCAGGTATCGGCGTACTCAGGACAAATTGCACAATAACTTTTGCAGTCCAATTTCTCCTGATACCCTTGGTAATATAAAAAAATTGAACCTGAAGTAATTTTTTTTGTGAAAAAAGTTAAATGTTCATTTTTTAAACATTCAAAAAATTCCTGTGAAGCACCTGAAGGGTTAATAAACTTCTTGAATCTGGTTTTGAGCACCTAGAGGTGTGCAGATTTTAGAATGGTGTCACTTTTGGGTATCTTCTATCATATAGACCCCACAAAGTGACTTCAAATGTGATGTGGTCTCTAAAAATTAAATGGTGTTGTAAAAATGAGAAATCGCTGGACAATAGGGAAGAGTTTTCCAATACTGAAATATTGGAAATCGGCCCAATATTTGCAATATCGGAATTCCGATTCCCAATTCCGATATTTTTTTCTCATCAGAAATCGGAAATCCCATAATCCTTCTGCCTCTGAGCGCTCCGTGGAGCCATGTCAGTCAAAGGGCATATTGACACCACCACCGGCAATTTTAATTTAATAATGTAAAATCACTAACCCTAACTATCCCTAACCCTTAACCCTTACCACTAACCCTAACCCTAACTAACCCTAACCACTAACCCTAAACCCTAACCCTTACCCTAACCCTACTAACCCTAAACCTAAACCCTAACCCCTAACCATAACCCTACTAATCCTAACCCCTAACCCTAACCCTACTAACCCTAACCCCTAACCCTAATAACCCTAACCTTACTAACCATAACCCGAACCCTAACTAACCCTAACCCCTAACCCTTACCCTAACCCTACTAACCCTAACCATAACCCTAACTAACCCTAACCCTATTGGACATTACTGAACTTGAAAGGGTTCAAAGGCGGGCTACTAAAATGATAAATGGAGTTGATTCACTACAATACCCAGAAAGGTTATCAAAATTAGGTCTATTTACTCTAGAAAAGAGAAGACTTAGGGGAGACCTAATATATATGTACAAGTATATCAGAGGGCAATACAGAGATCTCTCCATTGAACTGTTTGTACCAAGGACTGTGATAAGAGCAAGGGGGCATTCTCTTCGTTTGGAGGAAAGACAATTTTTGCACCAGCATAGAAGAGGGTTCTTCATGGTAAGAGCAGTGAGGCTCTGGAACTCTCTTCCTGAGGAAGTGGTGATGGCCAACTCACTGAATGAATTTAAGAAAGGAATGGATGCTTTTCTTGTGAGTAACAGTATAGAAGGTTACGAATAACATAATATTATAGGTAGATGATTGACCCAGCTTAGGGGAAGGAATATTTTTCCCTGTGGAGAAAATTGGCTTCTGTGGGTTTTTTGCCTTCCCCAGGATCAACAATGCAGAACAGCTGCACTAAAAATAGGCTGAACTAGATGGACATAGGGTCTTCCTTCAGCCTTCAAAACTATGTTACTATGTTACTATGTTACTAACCCTTACCCTTACCCTACTAACCACAAACCCTTAAACCCTAATCCTACCCCAACTAATCCTAACCCAAAGAAAAAAACACAGCTGTTAAGAAGATGGCGACCAGTTTTCCTGCTACAGCTTTCGCTCTGTGCATTTTTCTAGCGATTTTTTTGCTCCTCTGCCTCTGCAAACTCCTTCCCCATTATCCTGAGGTGTTTCCCCTCCATTTTATCCATTATAGAGCACTGTAGTGGCCATTTTGTAATTCCGATTTTTTTCTCCCATTGACTTGCATTGATATCGGAAAATGGAAATTCCGATATCCGATATTTTCCAAAATCGGAAATCGGAATTCTGATACGATATTGGGCAATATCGTTCATCCCTACTGGTCAACTTTTAACGCTTATAACTTCCTAACAAAAAAAAAAATTTTGTTCCCAAATTGTGCTGATGTAAAGTAAACATGTGGGAAATGTTACTTCAAAGTTGGAAAATTGCGAAATTTTCAAAATTTTCACCAAATTACCGTTTTTTTCACAAATAAACGCAAGTTATATGAATGAAATTTTACCACTAACATGAAGTACAATATGTCACTAGAAAACAATGTCAGAATCACTGGGATCCATGGAAGCATTCCAGAGTTATTACCTCATAAAGGGACAGTGGTCAGAATTGTAAAAGTTGGCCCGGGCATTAACATGCAAACCACCCTTGGGAGTAAAGGGGTTAACGATGACAATGGAATATTCTCAACAGACATATACTATAAGCCAATGGATCGCAATAGTTTGCTCCATTTTGAGAGTTTTCACCCTACCAAAATGAAAAATGCAATAACTAAGTCTCAAATGAAAAGGTTCCAGAGAATAGTATCAAATCAGGAGGTTCAAAAACAACGTATGGAGGAGATGCGCTCAAAATTTTCGGAAAGGGGCTATCCCCGGAATAAATTAGTTTCGTCCGTATCCCAACACTCCTCCCAAACCCAAAACAGAGAACAGTATCCCTTTTGTTCATGACTATCATCCTTTGGCATATCGTCTTCACGCCAGCATATGCCCAAATTGGCACAACCTTGGTAGAGCCCATCCCAATATAAATAAATTTAAAGAACCATTCCTCCCTAGCTTCAGGCATCCACGAAATATATGCAACCTTTTGGTCAGGGCACATGTGGGCTCTTCTCGGCCACCAAAACAATGCTTTCTCATGAATCCCAAATTTGGCACCTTTCCCTGCTTACAATGTATGCAGTGTAATAATGTACTTAAGGGCAACTATTTCCATCATCCCCACACAGGCAAAAGGTATTATTATTATTATTTATTTATATAGCACCATTGATTCAATGGTACTGTACATGAGAAGGGGTTACATACAAATTACAGATATCACTTACAGTAAACAAACTTACAATGACAGACTGATACAGAGGGGAGAGATTCAGATTTGTCCACATTGAGCTTGAGGAAGCGAGAGGAGAAGAAGGAGGATATGGCTGATAGACACTCCGGGATTTTTGACAGCAGAGAGATGACGTCTGGGTCAGAGAGGTAGATCTGAATGTTATCAGCATAAAGGTGGTACAGAAATCCATGGGACTTTATTGGTTGACCGAGGCTAATTGTATAAATTGAGACGAGTAGGGGTTCTAGAACAGAGCCTTGGTGGACTCCAACAGAGAGAGGGGGGGATGAGGAGGTAGTGTGGGAATGGGCGATGCTGAATGTGTGGTTGCAAAGGTATGAGGAGATCCAGATTAGGGTGAGGTCTTTGATGCCAAAGGAGGAGAGGATCTGTAGTAGGAGGCAGTGGTCAACTGTGTCAAATGCAGAGGACAGGTCTAGAAGCAGGAGTATAGAGTATTGTCTGTTTGATTTGGCTGTAAGTATGTTGTTAGTAATTTTGGTCAGGGCTGTCTCAGTGGAGTGATGGGGCGGAAAACAGATTGTAGATTGTCAAACAGCAAGTTAGGTGAAAGGTGGGAGGAAAGTTCAGCGTGGACATGCAGCTCCAGGAGTTTGGAAGCAAATGGGAGCAGTGATAATGGGTGATAGCTGGACATAGCGGTTGGGTCGAGGGTTGGCTTTTTAAGGATAGGCATGATTGTGGCATGTTTGAAAGCAGAAGGAAAGGTACTGAACGTTAGTGATAGGTTGAAGAGGTGGGTTAGGGATGGGATAAGTGTGGTGGTGAGGTTGGGGAAGAGGTGGGATGGGATGGGGTCAAGTGCACAGGTTGTGAGGTGCGATTTGGAGAAGAGACAATTAAGCTCCCTTTCAGTGATGTTGGAGAGAGAGATTATGGTGTTTGGGCATTAGTCTGGTATACAAAGGGGTTGTGGTGGTTGAACAATGAAGATTTGCCTTCTTTGGTCGATCTTACTTTTGAAGTGTGTGGCAAAGTCCTCTGCAGAGATGAGAGAGGTTGGAAGGGGCAGTGGTAGGCAGAGGAGGGAGTTAAAACTTTTAAATAACTATTTTGGGTTGTAAGATAGGGAAGATACGAGGGTTGTGAAGTAGGCCTGTTTATAACATTATATATAACATATATAACATTATATGAATAACATTATAGTTATAACATTAAAGAATACTAGACCTGCAATACATCCTTCATAATATACCTAGTGAAATGTCCCTGTGGGCTCCTTTATGTGGGAGAAACAACGCAGCCTAAAAGGGACCGGATTTCAAAACACAAATCCACGATTAGATCAAGAATTTACTCCTTCCAATCCCTTTTCTTTTCATCACTGCCGGCCACACCATCGCCCAATTAAAATTTCAAGTAATTGAGCAAGTTTTATCACCATGCAGGGGAGGTAACCACATTAATTTACTAATAAGAAGAGAGGCATATTGGATTTGTGAGCTCAATACATTGGCACCTAAGGAATTAAATAAAGAATATGACGTTCAATCACTTTTAAAGTCATAAATGTATTTCTCCTGCATACATTTTATGCTTATACTGTTGAAATACTAGATTATGTCTCTTTACTAATACCATATATCTCTGTTTCAGAATCTCCAAAGCTGAATTCTGTGAAACTTCACTCTATGAGCACGGAGCATCACTGATCACTCTCTTCTTATGAGACACAGCACCGGGTCAATCACCTGTATATTTCTAGTTTTCCATTGAAACACCATTAGATCACTGGAGCGCTCTCCTCAGAGTACTATAGACATAGTGGAACGCAATATGACGTGTCTGAAATGCACACGCCACTTTTCCCCATGTCTTTCCTGTCAGTGGAATTCAAAACATAGCGCTGCTGGAACGCACGCCGAGTCACTTCCGGTCATGGACTTTCAGTTAGAGGCCATGTCTTCTTAGATACAAATGCCAGCCGGATAGCACTATGCAGCGCACAGGACAAGCAGTGGATACCGTGTCATTGCTGATATTCACTCTCCTCACACCGGACCGGTAAGACAGAGCACTTTTAATCTTAAGGTCTTTTCTGATGGCAGCTCAATAATAATGCCTTAAGCACTTTACTAATAGCAGGCTCTTTCTCACTCCACAGATAAATGGAACCTTAGGATTTCTATACAGTCTAATGGTATGTACCACCTTCACCCCGCAGCAGGTCTTATTGATAATACGGGTGCAATCATAATACACCATATGTATATATATATATACTGTATATTTTTTCCTCTTAGGACACACTGCCCTAACATTAAGACCTCTTGTACATCATATGGGTATGTGCCTGTTTTCCTTTTTCTTTTCTTTTGTTCTTCAGTGCTGTTAGAATACCTGTGTATTACTGGTTCCACTCATTAGCTATAATGTTACTGATGTTTTTGGGCATAATGTACTTTCTACATATATTTGTACCCAGATACACTATTTTGTACATACCTTTGTTGATTTATTTATCAATTTGTGTGTGCCAAGTTAGATCACATTTATGATCACTGTCCCATAACATAATTTTGGTGCTTTAACTTTTGAATGATAATGTCACATAGATGGCACGTTTATTGACCTTTAGATTCTAACATTTATGAAAAAGGCTTTCTTTGGAAAATATTCAGAAATAACACGATTCAGATAAAATGTGATTAACATTGTACTAATTAAATATTTTTTGTTGCAATAGTAAAAGTTGTTCTTTTCTGGATAAATCTAAAGGTCACTTGTAATTCACATTGCGGTACTTGATTTTCTTCTACTAATGAAAAAATTTTAAGAAAAGACATAAAATATAATAACGGCAATTTAGCACTGACTGGTATATGACAGCAAAGTATTGTACAAAACAGTGACCGCTAGTTTGCGAAATGTCTTTGTCTTTGTATTTTATGAAAGATGTTTGAGGTGATGTTTGCATAAATTTTTTTTAACCCTTTCCTAATTGGTGATTATCTATTTTTCCACTTTTTTTTTACTTCTTCTAAGAACCATATTTTTTAATTTTTCCATGGAAATAGCCCCAAGAAAGCTTGTTTTTTGTCGGACAAATTAGAGTTTTCAGTTACATAGTTTATGTAGATTTTTATATTTAAAATTGATTTATTGAAGTAACAAAATAAGTGTACAAATAAATAGTCAGACATGTACAAAACAAATTGCCTTATCAATCTTTCATAACAATCAGACACTATAAAGACTAGAAAGAATTAACACTACTCTAAAATCAGTAAAGGTAGCTATTTTTTTAGAAGACAAAAAAATCAGAAAAAATGGGAAACATATTGATACATCTTACTTTCGTACAATCTCTGCAAAACAGAAAATAGTCTTTGAATTTACGCCAGTACTTGAGAGTGTCTAAAACCTTGTCAACAGCTGGCTTTATGATCTGTAAGGAAGTGGGAATGCTTCCCACACTCCTCCGTGAAGCTACAATGTGGGCATATAATGCATTGCACCATTTTAAAAATGATTTTGTTTGTTTAGCACTTTTCTGACATCTGAAGTACTCTCCCATTCAGGTGGCCCGGGCCAGTATGACCATGGATGGGATAGTATGTCATATGCGATCAGCAGGCAGAGGCGCTGTCCGGGAGCAGGCAGAGGAGCTGTCACCTCTAGCAGCCCATCTGCATTTGGATCAGAGACCCCGCAGCATGACACAGGGTTCTGATCGTTGCCATGGAGACCCGATGTTGTCATGGCTACATCCAGGTCTCCAAAGCTGATAGATTCCTGTCATGCACAGTGCATGTCAGGAAGTCTCTCAGGTTAGTGTATAAATAATGCAGCGCTGACAGCTTCTATAGCATGCAGACCAGCATGCTATAGAAGCGATCAGCCTGCAGAAAATGAGTGTCCCATAGTGGAACAAGGTGAAAAAGTAAGAATTAAATGAAAAAATAATTTTTCAAATAATTGTAAAAATATTTTAAAAAATAATAAAAAATAATAATACAAAATCAATATTTATTCCACCAATAAATATTTAAATAAAAAAATCTAAACAATAAAATGCACATATTTAGTATCGCCGCATCCATAATGTCGTGACGTTTAAAACTGTCCCACTAGTTAACCCCTTTAGTGAACACCATAAAAAAACAAGGCAAAAAAACAATGCTTTATCATCATACTGCCGAACAAAAAGTGGAATAGCACGATCAAAAAGATGGATATAAATAAACGTGGTACCACTGAAAACGTCATCTTGTTCCGCAAAAACAAATTGCCATATAGCTCCATCACCGGAAAAATATAAAAAATTATAGCTCTCAGGATAAAGAGATGCAAAAATAATTATTTTTTATGTAAAATAGTTTTCATTGTATAAAAGCGCCAAAATATAAAAAATTATAAATGAGGTATCGCTGTCATCATACTGACCCAAAGAATAAAATTTATTTAACAATTTTACCACAAGCAGAATGGTATAAATGCCCCCGAAAAGAAATTCATGAATTGTTGGTTTTTGTTCATTCTGCCTCCCAAAAATTGGAATAAAAAGCGATCAAAAAATGTCATGTGCCCAAAAAGGTACCATTACAAATGTCGACTCGTCCCCCAAAAAAGCAAGACCTCACATGACTCTGTGGGCCAAAGTATGGAAAAATTATAGCTCTCAAAATATGGTGATGCAAAAACTATTTTTTGCAATAAAAAGCATCTTTTAGGATGTGACAGCTGCCTAACATAAAAACCTCCTATAAAAACCCACTCTAAATAGTAAATCAAACCCCCTTTATCACCCCCTTTGTTGGGGGAAAATAATAAAATAAAAAAAGTATTTATTTCCATTTTTTTACTAGGGTTAGGGTTAGGGTTGGGGTTGGGGTTAGGGTTGCGGCTAAAGTTAGGGTTAGGTTTGGGGTTAAAGTTAGGTTTAGGGTTGGGGCTAAAGTTAGGGTTAGGTTTGGGATTAGTGTTAGGGTTGGGAATAGGGTTAGGGGTGTATTGGGGTTAGGTTTGTGGTTAGGGTTGGGATTAGGGTTAGGTGTGTGTTGGGGTTATTGTTGGAGTTAGAATTTGGGGTTCCCACGGTTTAGGCACATCAGGGGCTCTTCAACCATGACATGGCATCTGATCTCAATTCCAGCCAATTTTGCATTGAAAAGTCAAATGGCACTACTTCCCTTCCGAGCTCTGCCATGCGCCCAAACAGTGGTTTACCACCACATATAGGGTATTAGCATACTCAGGACAAATTGCACAACAACTTTTGGGATCCAATTTCTCCTGTTACCCTTGGGAAAATAAAAAATTTGGCGGCGATAAGATCATTTTTGTGAAAAAATATGATTTTTTATTTTTACGGCTCCACATTATAAACTTCTGTGAAGCACTTGGGGGTTCAAAGTGCTCACCACACATCTAGATAAGTTCCACTGGGGTCTACTTTCCAAAATGGTGTCATTTGTTGTAGTTTCCACTGTTTAGGCACATCAAGGGCTCTCCAAACGCGACATGGCATTCGATCTCAATTCCAGCCAATTTTGCATTGAAAAGTCAAAGGGCGCTCCTTCCCTTCTGAGCTCTGCCACACGTTAAACCAGTGGTTTACCTGCATATATGGGGTATCAGCGTACTCAGGACAAATTGTGCAACTTTTGTGGTCAATTTCTCCTGTTACCCTTGGTAAAGTAAAACAAATTGGATCTGAAGTTAAATGTTAAAAAGTTAGATGTTCATTTTTTTAAACATTCCAAAAATTCCTGTGAAGCACCTGAAGGGTTAATTAACTTCTTGAATGTGGTTTTTAGCACCTTGAATGTTGTCACTTTTGGGTATTTTATGCCATATAGACATCTCAAAGTGACTACACATGTGATGTGGTCCCTAAAAAATGGTTTTGTAAATTTTGTTGTAAAAATGAGAAATCCCTGGTCAACTTTTAACCCTTTTAATTTCCTAACAAAAAATTTTTTGCTCCAAAATTGTGCTGATGTAAAGTAGACATGTGGGAAATGTTACTTATTAAGTATTTTGCGTGACATATCTCTGTGATTTAAGGGCATGAAAATTCAAAGTTTGAAAATTGCGAAATTATCAAAATTTTCTCCAAATTTCCATTTTTTTCACAAATAAATGCAAGTCATATCAAAGAAATTTTACCACTATCATAAATTACAATATATCGTGAGAAAACATTCTCAGAATCACCAGGATTCTTTGAAGCATTTCTGAGTTATGACCTCATAAATTGACAGTGGTCAGAATTGTAAAAATCGGCATGGTCATTAAGGTGAAAACAGGCTTCGTTTCAAAGGGGTTAATCGTGTACATGTACTATAATCATGGGACCATCTCATAGTAACTGGGGATACCGACCATAAATGGGGCATATTTAGGGATATGCTACTAGAATCCTGTAGAAACTTATACCCTCTGTTAAAAACATGTCCAAAAATAATAAGAAAGCTTTATGGATAAATAAGAGACAACAAAGTTTAAATTGACTAAAACAAAGGGCATTCAAAATCCTGAACGCTGAGAATACAGAAATAGCATTTCAGGAATATAAAGCTATAAGTAAGAAATGCAAAAAAGAAATCAAGCTAGCAAAGTTATCTACACAGAAAAAAATTGCCAGTGACATTAAAATAAATCCCCAAAAATTTTATAAATACATGAATGACAAAAAGAAAAAAAAAGATGGTATAAGCCCCTTAAAAGTATTGAATAACAAGATAATAAAAGAGGACAAAGAATAGGCTGATATGTTAAACAGGCACTTTTCATCTGTCTTCACCAATGAACTAACTGTTCCAGGGATTATTCAACAAGGCAAAAATCAAAGTTCACCACCTGATATAATTAATTTAACACAAGAAGAAGTACGCCTACATCTGAGCAAATTAAACATTGAAAAATCCCCGAACCAGATGGCATTTATCCATGGATACTGAGGAAATTGAGCTCAGTAATTGACAGACCACTTCATCTTATATTCTTAGACTCTCTTGTGACATGGCTTGTGCCACAGGATTGGAGGATGGCTGATATGGTAACCAAATATTTAAGAAAGGTAAGAGGGTAGAGCCAGGCAACTACTGTCTAGTGAGCCTGAAATCAGTAGTGTGCAAAATTTTTGAGGGTGTTATAAGAGATGACCTGCATAGAATAATATAATAACTGACAGCCAGCATGGATTCATGAAAGATAGGTCGTGTCTAACTAAAATATTGGGTTTCTATGAGGAGGTAAGTGCAAGTATGGATGTTGTTAGTGTGGCTTATGTGATTTTTCTGGAATTTGTTACAACACCAGGTAACAGCCTGATACTGAAGTTCCATACACAGGGACTGGGGGAAACTATATGCCGATGGGTAAGGAATTGACTAAATGACAGGAAACAAAGAGTTGTCATAAATGGTACATTCTCTAAATGGGATATAGTCAGCAGTGGAGTACCATAGGGATCTGTGCTAGGACTAATTATTCTTAACCTCTTTATTAATGAACTTTTGGATGGTATTGAGAGTAAAGTGTCAGTCTTTGCTGATGACGCAAAACTATGTAGGATACTAAAATCTGACCTTGACATTACAATTTTGCAAAATGATCTGGATAAGATGTCAGAATGGGCAAACACTTGGCAAATGAGGTTTAATGACGGAGCATTCCTATTGTTGCATATACGTTAAGTGGGACCATACTTGGGACTACAGAACAGGTGAATGACTTGTGTATTTTGGTTACAAGTAAGCTGGGAGTAGTACTCAATGTCAAGCAAACAAGATTTTAAGGTGTATAGAAATAGAGATAAAATCAGCCATCCCAATGTATTGTTTCCCCTTTATAAATCACTTGTGAGGACACATGTAGAATATAGGATTCAGTTTTGGGCCCCACATTTAAAAAAAGGACAATCAGAAATTAGAGTCAGTTCAAAGGCGGTCAACTAGATTATTAGAAGGGATGTAAGGCCTCTCATATGATGAGAGATTGAAAAAGTTAAGCTTGTTTAGCTTAGAAAAAAGATACCTCTGAGGGGATCTCATTTATATGTATAAACATGTGTGGTCAGTACAAAGGACTAGTGTATGACTTATTCCTTCCAAGGACCATACTAAGGACCAGAGGTCACTCATTACTGGTGGAAGAAAGACAATTCTGAAAGCTAAATAGGAAAGGGTTCTTTACAGCTAGAACTATCACAATGTGGAATGCCCTACCACATGAGGTAGTAATGGCAGTATAACAGCTTTTAAATAAGGGATAGATGATTTCCTCAATACACTTAACATTGTGAGTTGTAGTTAATTTAGTGATAAAAAAACAATTGGTGGAGAAAGGTTGAATTTCATGAACCTAGGTCTTTTTTTCAAAATGTGCAACTTTGTAATGATGATAAACAGCAAAAACTGGAGTTCTATACATCACGGCAAAAAATTATCAAAAAGTTTTCATTAGCTACATAATACAAAAAAATGTAACTCAAACAATCAAAGAAGAAAGGACATACAGTATGACCCTAGTAAAAGCACATGGGTCCAAAGCATCAATTCTACATAGTAAATAACAGCATGGTAGTTAAACAAAGACACTCTAAAAAAGGGTATAGCAAAACGCGAAATGCGCATCAGAAGGGGTGTGCTTGGTTCCTTGGCATCTTCCTACTCCCACTATGGGTAAGCATGAAAGCAATTAAGGGCTTTATTTTGCTTTTACATGTATTGCCAATATGATGGCCTTATGGGGTTTTCTCATGAGAGGTTCTCTGACTTATTCAACCCTTGTGTGCTAGGTGCACTTGTGTCAGTGCAATTATCTAACTGCACCATGCTTTAAACAACTTTTTTGGAAATTTTTGTGGCTGATAATATGCACTGATATCTTAATGACTTAGAGTGCTTTTGTTTTACTACCATGATGTTATTTACTTTGTGCAAATAATGCTTTGGACCCATGTGCTTTTACTAGGGTCATATGTCCATTCTTTAATCTTTTTGAGCTACATTTTTTGTATTATGTAGGTAGCTAATAAAAAACTTTTTGATAATTTTTTATCGTGGTGTATAGAACTTATTTTTTTTTTTGTTTAACATATGATTTAGGAGTACACATTTACAATCCGTTCAATCTCATGAGGGAATTTAGACACTTGTTCAGGCTAGTATGCTTTCAACTATATGGTACCCATGTTATTTCTGGAAGTTTGATTATATGTAATGATGTAGCCCAAGTATTTTGCCTCCTCTTTTCCCATAGTACACTTCTTTGGGTTTAAGGTAAAACCCACTTTCCGCAGCACATCCAGAATTGCCTGGAAATTCTGTAGATGACTTCCCCAATCCGGCTTAATATTATTATTATTATTTATTGTTATAGCGCCATTTATTCCATGGCGCTTTACATGTGAGGGGGGTATACATAAAAACAAGTACAATAATCTTAAACAATACAAGTCATAACTGGTACAGGAGGAGAGAGGACCCTGCCCGCGAGGGCTCACAATCTTCAAGGGATGGGTGATAATACAGTAGGCGAGGGTAGAGCTGGTCGTGCAGCGGTTTGGTCGATCGGTGGTTACTGCAGGTTATAGGCTTGTCGGAAGAGGTGGGTCTTCAGGCTCTTTTTGAAGGTTTCGATGGTAGGTGAGAGTCTGATATGTTGTGGTAGAGAGTTCCAGAGTAGGGGTGATGCACGAGAGAAATCTTGTATGCGATTGTGGGAAGAGGAGATAAGAGGGGAGTAGAGAAGGAGATCTTGTGAGGATCGGAGGTTGCGTGCAGGAAAGTACCGGGAGACGAGGTCACAGATGTATGGAGGAGACAAGTTGTGGATGGCTTTGTATGTCATGGTTAGGGTTTTGTAATGGAGTCTCTGGGCAATTGGGAGCCAGTGAAGGGATTGACAGAGGGGAGAAGCTGGGGAATAGCGGGGGGACAGGTGGATTAGCCGGGCAGCAGAGTTTAGAATAGATTGGAGGGGTGCGAGAGTGTTTGAGGGGAGGCCGCAGAGCATGAGGTTGCAGTAGTCAAGGCGAGAGATGATGAGGGCATGGACTAGGGTTTTTGCAGATTCTTGGGTGAGGAATGAACGGATGCGTGAAATATTTTTGAGTTGAAGTCGGCAGGAAGTGGAAAGGGTTTGGATATGTGGTTTGAAGGAGAGATCAGCATCAAGGATTACTCCGAGGCAGCGAGCTTGTGGGACTGGGGAGAGTGGGCAGTCATTTACTGTAATTGATAGGTTCGTAGGGGGGGTCACGTGAGATGGGGGAAAGATGATGAATTCTGTTTTGTCCATGTTGAGTTTCAGATATCTAGTGGAGAAAAAGGATGAAATAGTGGACAGACATTGAGGGATTCTGGTTAGTAGGGATGTGATATCTGGTCCAGAGATGTAGATCTGTGTGTCATCAGCATAAAGATGATACTGAAAGCCATGAGATTCTATGAGCTGTCCCAGGCCAAAGGTGTAAATAGAGAACAGCAGGGGCCCTAGGACTGAACCTTGTGGGACTCCGACAGATAGGGGGCGAGGTGAGGAGGTGGTGTGTGAGTGGGAGACGCTGAATGTCCGGTCTGTTAGGTATGATGAGATCCAGGAGAGGGCCAAGTCTGTGATGCCGAGGGATGAGAGGGTCTGTAATAATAGGGAATGGTCCACTGTGTCAAAGGCAGCCGACAGGTCCAGGAGGAGGAGGACAGAGTAGTGTCGCTTGCTCTTGGCAGTTAAGAGGTCATTGGTGACCTTAGTAAGGGCAGTTTCAGTGGAGTGGTGTGACCGGAAGCCAGATTGTAAGCGGTCGAAGAGGGAGCAAGAAGAGAGATGGGAGGACAGTTCAAGGTAGACGTGTTGTTCCAGTAGCTTGGAGGCGTATGGGAGAAGTGATATAGGGCGATAGCTAGATGCAGAGGATGGGTCAAGAGAGGGCTTTTTGAGGATAGGTGTGATGGAGGCATGTTTAAAGCTTGAGGGGAAAACACCAGTTGTTAGTGATAGGTTGAAGAGATGGGTTAGGGTTGGGATGAAGACTGTGGTGAGGTTTGGGATGAAGTGGGATGGGATCGGGTCGAGTGCACAGGTGGTGAGATGTGATCTTGAGAATAGAGTGGAGAGTCGATCTTCTGTAATGGTGGAGAAGTTGGTTTTGAAGGTGGAGGGCTGGGAAGTCGGGAGGAAGGGCTCTGGGGGTTGTTGACCAAAACTGTCCCTGATGTTATCAATTTTCTGCTTGAAAAATGAGGCAAAGTCTTCAGCTGAGATGAGTGGGGAGGGAGGAGGTGCTGGGGGGCGGAGGAGAGAATTGAAGGTGTTGAATAACTGTTTAGGGTTGTGAGACAGGGAGGATATGAGAGATGAGAAGTAGGTTTGTTTAGCTGTGGCGAGTGTGGTCTTGAAAGTAGTGAGGGACTGTTTGAATGCGATGAAATGCTCGTTGGAGTGGGATCTTTTCCATCTGCGCTCAGCAGCCCTGGAAGCTCGCCTCAGCTCTTTGGTCAGGCTGGTGTGCCAGGGCTGTCTGTTGATTTTGCGAGTTTTGGTATGTGTAAGTGGGGCAGCGGATTCCAAAGCTACAGCTATTGTGGTGTTATATAGAGCGGCAGCGTCATCCGCATTGTGTAAGGAACTTATATCTGTAAGAGGGAGGAGGGATTCGGAGAATGAGTGTAGGTCAAGGTGTTTAAGATTCCTGCGAGGGTGTGAAAGTTTGTGGGGTGGGGATTGTAGACATGGAGTGAAGAGGGAAGAGAATGTGAGCAGGTTGTGGTCAGAGAGAGGAAGAGGTGAGTTAGAGAGGTTAGATAGGGAGCAGAGGCGGGTGAAGATGAGGTCCAGTGTGTGGCCATCTTTGTGGGTGGCTGTAGAAGACCATTGAGTGAGGCCGAAGGAGGAAGTGAGAGATAGAAGTTTAGTGGCAGCTGAGAGGGAAGTGTCAATGGGGATGTTGAAGTCGCCCATGATGATAGTAGGGATGTCCGCGGAAAGGAAATGAAGTAACCAGGTGGTGAAGTGGTCAAAGAAGGTGGTGGCTGGCCCTGGGGGGCGGTAGATGACAGCCAGTTGGAGGTTGGAGGGGGAGTAGATGCGCACAGAGTGCACCTCAAAGGAAGGGAGGGTAGCAGAGGGTGGCAGTGGGATTGGGGTGAAGGAGCAGGTATCTGACAGGAGAAAACCAACTCCTCCACCATGTTTGCTGCTGGGGCGGGGGGTGTGAGAAAGGTGGAAGCCGCCATACGAAAGTGCAGCAGGAGAGGCTGTGTCAGAAGGGGTGAGCCAGGTTTCGGTGATGGCGAGGAAGGAGAGTTTGGTAGTAACAAAAAGATCATGGATGTAGGAAAGCTTGTTGCAGACAGAGCGAGCGTTCCACAGAGCTCCTGTTAGTGGGACTGGGGAAGCGGGGGCTGGGTGAATGGGTATAAGGTTGGAGAGGTTACGGAAGGTTGTGATAGAGCGTGGATGGGAGGTAGAAATGACTGTGGGAATGTGGTGAGGAGGACCAGGATTTGGAGAGATATCACCAGCAGTGAGAAGGAGCAGAGAAAGTGTTAGCAGGTGGGAGCAGGAGAGGGCATGAGGGGGCTGTCTGTGTTTGGAGACAGAGGATTGTATGTTAAGGAACAGTTTTGAGGCGGAGGTGAGGTGGATGGGGAGGATTGAAGAAGAGATGAACAGTTCCTTACTAGGAGTAGGGATTAGGGGAATTAGCAGAAAGTGAAGGATTATTGGGGTGAAAGTGAAAACAAACAGAAACATTGTTTACAGTGACTGTGTCCAATTACCTTCAGTTCCCTTCTGGTTCAATTCTGGTTTTAATTCTTAAATTAATCTTCACACTTCTAGCACACACTTATAGCAATCACAATGCAGACTGAAGTCTATGCAGACTTGTACTCTGCAATATATGTACAACTAAGTGCAGTCAGGTGTGAAGCAGAGAGGAGTGGTCTCTGCTCATCTTGGCCAGACAATTAAGAGTGGACCAGATGTATATGATCAAGCCAGAGTAAACAAGGTCATAAATAACACTGGGGTAAGCTGGGGTTAGCTGAAAGGCATACCATGTGAATGCTAGGTGCAGAGGCAAGTCTATGTGCAAAGCTGGGTGACGCACTGTGTGTCCTTCATAGACAGCAGGAGAGCAGGAGAGCTGGGTGGATGGACATACCTGTCGGAAGAATAGAGATGCTTGTTAGAGTGCGATGGTGGCAGGTAGCAGGGCACAGTCTGTATTCATCCTTCTGGTTTTAATTCTTAAATTAATCTTCACACTTCTAGCACACACTTATAGCAATCACAATGCAGACTGAAGTCTATGCAGACTTGTACTCTGCAATATATGTACAACTAAGTGCAGTCAGGTGTGAAGCAGAGAGGAGTGGTCTCTGCTCATCTTGGCCAGACAATTAAGAGTGGACCAGATGTATATGATCAAGCCAGAGTAAACAAGGTCATAAATAACACTGGGGTAAGCTGGGGTTAGCTGAAAGGCATACCATGTGAATGCTAGGTGCAGAGGCAAGTCTATGTGCAAAGCTGGGTGACGCACTGTGTGTCCTTCATAGACAGCAGGAGAGCAGGAGAGCTGGGTGGATGGACATACCTGTCGGAAGAATAGAGATGCTTGTTAGAGTGCGATGGTGGCAGGTAGCAGGGCACAGTCTGTATTCATCCTTCTGGTTTTAATTCTTAAATTAATCTTCACACTTCTAGCACACACTTATAGCAATCACAATGCAGACTGAAGTCTATGCAGACTTGTACTCTGCAATATATGTACAACTAAGTGCAGTCAGGTGTGAAGCAGAGAGGAGTGGTCTCTGCTCATCTTGGCCAGACAATTAAGAGTGGACCAGATGTATATGATCAAGCCAGAGTAAACAAGGTCATAAATAACACTGGGGTAAGCTGGGGTTAGCTGAAAGGCATACCATGTGAATGCTAGGTGCAGAGGCAAGTCTATGTGCAAAGCTGGGTGACGCACTGTGTGTCCTTCATAGACAGACAGCAGGAGAGCAGGAGAGCTGGGTGGATGGACATACCATGTGAATGCTAGGTGCAGAGGCAAGTCTATGTGCAAAGCTGGGTGACGCACTGTGTGTCCTTCATAGACAGACAGCAGGAGAGCAGGAGAGCTGGGTGGATGGACATACCATGTGAATGCTAGGTGCAGAGGCAAGTCTATGTGCAAAGCTGGGTGACGCACTGTGTGTCCTTCATAGACAGACAGCAGGAGAGCAGGAGAGCTGGGTGGATGGACATACCTGTCGGAAGAATAGAGATGCTTGTTAGAGTGCGATGGTGGCAGGTAGCAGGGCACAGTCTGTATTCATCCTTCTGGTTTTAATTCTTAAATTAATCTCAATATCATCAAGGTAAGCTGCAGTGTACATTTTATGAGAGGCTTGGATCCAGTCCATGGCCCTCTAGAAGGTAGCTGGAGCTCCTTGGAACCGAAAAGGCAATCTGATATACTGGAAGCCCCTATTGAATAGTCTGTCTTCTCTTTAGAACTTTGAGTGAGGAGGATTTCCAGTAACCTCGCATCAGTTGCAGGATGGTGGTTAGAGATGAATGAGCACTAAAATGCTTGGATGCTCTTTACTTGAACCAAGCAATTCCTAATGCTTGAGTGCTCATTTTGAGTAACGAGCATAATGGGAGTCAATGGGAAAGACGTGCATTTTTCTGACAGACCCTATAAAGAAGTCTAGGGGGCAGTGAAAATGATAAAATGAATGGAAAAAGTGCTGAATGGAAGGAGAACAGCATACGGAAGATTGCTGTGGAGAACAATCAAAATCAAAGAGAACTTGTTGACAGATAAAAAATGTGAAGAAATGTTTCCTTTATTATGACTTATTATTATAATTCAATATTTTAAAACAATTTTTTTAAATAATAAGTTAAGTAATTCAAAATTGATATTTTTTAGCAAAAAATTGGAAATTTCCATGTATTTTATAAAGGAAGCAAGAACTGTCAAAAATGTGATGTAAGAGTGATTCAAATGTACCCTGTATGAGACATAAAGAAGAGCCTTATACACATTCTGTTCAATTTGTCATTTAATGGTATTCCTAGACTCATAAGGACTATGCACTAAGTGCAAAGCCTTCCAAAAATTACAAGATGGGTCATCCATACACCCTTGAAGGCACCAACTGTAGTGCCTTGTTCAAATATTGTGAGCAAAGTACAGTAGTGGTACTCCACTTAAAAAATGTTCTGCACAGTGCAGAGCCTGTCAAAAATTACAAGCGGGGCCATCCATAATACCTGGAAGGCACCAACTGTAGTACTTCATTCAAATATTGTGAGCAAAGTATAGTTGTGATACTCCTCCACTCATAATAGCTCTGCACAGTGCAAAGCCTGCCAAAAATTACAAGCAGAATCATCTATACAGTAGTGATGATCAAATAGTGAAATATTCAGATTCGGGAAAATCGGCACTAATCACCTACCGAATAACGAATCCAATGCAAGTCAATGGGAAAGTCGAATATTTTTCAGCTACACCCAACAACAGGTCTGGGGGCATGGAAAAAAAGCTGAAATTGATGGGAAAGAGTTAAAACTAAATGGGAACAGCATGCCTTTCTGACTCACATATGGTATCTGAGAATAGTGTTGTCAGACTATTGCGCTGGTTTTACAGATTTTTAAAAAGACCTACCAAACCAAAACTGCTTTTTTAAAGGTAAAAGGGCTAAGAAACATTATTTCCGTCATAATTACATGTATATAACGCAAAATAAAAAAAAATGCCTCCCCTCACACGGAGCATTTTGGCGTTATTTTTTATTGTAACATCTGCACGGGCTCTCACTACTACATTTGGGAAGACCCTACCTCATGCCAAATAGACAGCCAGATAGTGGAATACATATTCCCCATCACTTTACAATGCCAGCTAAAACATGCCCATTTGAATTTTGAGCTTTGCCCTCCACCACCACCATGTCCACCGCCATATCATTATTTGGCCCTTGCTGACAATAAGCAGAGTGCCACTATGTGCTGCGAAACATGCATTTTGTAAGGTCCACAGTAAATTTTTGCTACTGGATCCCAATGGAACCACTGTCATAGCGGGTGAAGCCGCTGTATGGTGAATATAATACTGGAGTTGGGGTAGCTGTATGATCAATATCAGTAAATTGGATTCTATTAGACAGCAAAAGCATTACAATTAAATTCGGAATATAGTGTATGCAAGCGAGGGATTGTATTGTGGTCAGTCTGTCAGGCCTGAAACTCATGTCAGGAACATGTACAAGCCTAATTTTACTTAGAAGCAACCTCTTCAAGGGTAAAGCCCCCATTACACACTGCAATATCGCTAGCAATATCACTGTAAAGTCACCGATTTTGTGACGTTACAGCGATATTACTAGCGATATCGCTGCATGTGATACTTACCTCCGACCGGCTCCCCCGCTGGTTATCGCTGATCGCGCGAGAAGCTCCTGGACCATTCCTCGTTGTCCACTTCCTGCGGCGCTTCCTGCTGTGACGACGAGCGATGCATGGACGTGGCCGGGAGGATGTCAGGATCGCCGCGTCTGACAGGTAAGTAGCGATCCCCGTCCCCTGCAATGTCGCTGGTGAGATCTGCCTGTGTGGCAGCTCACTAGCGACCACCCAGCGATTCACCAGCGATCCTGACCGCGTCATATCGCTGGTCAGGATCGCTGGTGAGTCGCTAGGTGTAACGGTACCCTAAGAGACAGGCGTGTCATTGACCAATCTGCACAAGCCTACGCACTTTTTCTGGAAACTACCCAACAAGGCAGAATGTATCTTTTCCATGGTTTTGAGGAACAATGGAGTAATTAGAGTATATGTCCCAGAGAGTGTCGAGGTCTGTGGAGTGTATAACTCAGGTAACAGGCAGTGCTACAGAGCTTAGGTAAAGGCCTTAGCGTGGCATTGACCATGTTCGCATATTGGTAAGGCTGCAGTCTGAATAGGTCTGTTTAGCGTATTAACCCAGTCTCTGAGATGTGCTTAAAATGTACAAAAACTGGCCAATACCTCACCACCATTTTTTTGTAAGCACCCAAATATAGAAAATGTAAGGGAAGCGTCAGTTTAATAATGGGATAAAAGTCTAATTTAGGAGCCAGGAAAAGTCAGCAGTGGTCTTTGTTCAGCACTGGACAATGTAAATTGCTAATGAATATGTATACCCTATCTACCTAAAAATTTGTGAACAGCCATATATGCTGACAAGTGACAAATGAACACTGGGTTGGGACAAAGAACTAGACGTGGTTGCTGACTGTTGTGTCTGTGCAACTGCAGATTGAGGACAGGAGGCCTCAGTGCCTCCTTCATGTACAGCAGAATGGGAATGACATAACACTGGGGAAGTGCCAGTGGTTTCACAGTCAGGCACAGATTTTGTACTCAGGCATTCTGCCCACCTTCTGGGGTGCTGCATATATGAGCAGGATATGGCATATGCTAACAGTGGTACTATTTTAAATTTCCCTTTATAAAGGGATGTGTGGATAAGATTTTTGAACTAGCAGCATACACAGTATATAGAGCATGTTTCATTACTCATAATATTATTCTGAGTATGGCTGAAACATGAAGATTTTTGTGGAGCATATTAATGCATTTATGTTCCAAAATGTCCAAGTTCAATCCCAAAAAACAACATCAGGCTACCAGATAGACAATGAAAGAGAGAACATGAGAAGGGCAACACAATAATAAATCTATAATAATAGAATATATAGAAATTGAGAGTAGAAATTTGACCATTGCACAACGTACAAAGGTTTCCAAAAATTACCCCAATGGGTCTGCATCATACACTCTGAAAGACGCCATCATGTGGACCTCATAATACACTTTGCAGTAATTACAAGAGGTAGAGATAGAGAGTACAAGCTTTTTCATTGCACTATGTGCAAAGGTTTCCAAAAATTACCCAAGGGGTCTATATCATACACGCTGAAAGACATCATCATAGGGACATCACAATACACTCTGCAGATAATACAAGAGGTAGATGGATCGCCCGACCAGGGCCGGCGGGGTACTCGGTACCTGGCCCGTTGATCTCAATGGGAGTTGTCACGGAAGCTGTGACCAGGTCCGTGGCCCTGGGGCTCCTTGGCAAAAAGGGGTGAATAGAGTTTATGAATAGTTCGTGACGCCACCTGTGGTGTTCGGCAAGTGAGATGTTAGGCCGACGCTGCATGCAGATCCTCTGGGACTGGTGGTGTGTTGCAGCCAAGATGGTGAAGCTCCCCACAGGTGAAGCTGTAGTCCCAGGGCAGTGTAGATGTAGGGGTAGCTGGGAGGCGCAGGCAGTGTAGAAGCTGGTACCCAGATGTAGTGGTATCAGGGGTGTTGGCGCAGGAATGAATGGAGGACACAAAGGCTTGTAGCTCCAAAGCTTTACTCACAGTCTGTAGTACACACAGGTGCCTGCCTCCGTGCTGTGTCCTCCGGGCCAGGGACCCAGTCGACCTCCAGGCAAGACAGGACGCTCCCTTCCAACACTCCGCCAACATGTGCCTTTCTGAACGTCTCCTCTATAGCGCCTTTAAGTGTGAAGATCTCCTAGTACTGAGTTACACTGGAGTTCCTCCTTTAAGTTGTTCCCAAGAACTCTACTTGTACGGCAGACAGCTGTAGCCTGCTTCGGGGACTCCTTACTCCTGAGTCCCGGCTCACTATCAATGTTGCTGTTGTGCCCCCAAGTCTTAGATGGGAGTAGTGCATTTATGGCCCACTACTCCACCGGTGTCTGCTGCAGACGTGGACGTTAAGACAACTTCCAAAAAAATACATTTGGCCTGCATTTACATAATGTTACTATCATCTGTAGGGCTTAAAAAGTTTGAGGAAATCCAGCCCTTGTTCAATTTTAGAAGAGTCAGCTAGTCTGCATTTTCCGTTGACAGATGTGTGCACCTATCCATTATGATTGCACCTGCCAAACTAAAAACCCGCTCTGACAACACACTCACGGTAGAGCATGGCAGCACCTCCGAGGCATACAAGGAGAGGTCGGGACAAGTGTGCAGCTTGGACAACCAATAGTTAAAAGGCACTAAAAAATCAGGAAGGACACTGGTACAGTCACTTAAGTAGTCCTTCACCATCTTGGTCAACTTCTACCTCCTTGTCATAGCTACACCCACAGATAGCCCTCGCTGATGGGACAGTCTCATGAAAATGGCCCATTTGGTGAACATCTCCCCTCTGAGTTGCACCTGGTGTTTGTGGCCCTCCCCTGTAATCATTGTGGGTGAAAAGAGCCGGTACCTCTGCCATCAGCATTGTCTGAGGGTAATCTTTTGAGCAAGTCTTCCACTACGGCCCTCTGTCATGCATGCACTGAAAATGGCACGTCTGCCTCAGAAATTAGAGAAGCAAATTTCTTCTTGTGCCATGGGTCGCTAAAGGTGTAGAGCCAGTGTTTCATCGTGAACAAAATGTCTTTGATGCGACTGTCTTGGGAAAGGCATCTGAACATAAACTCTGCCATGGCAGACTACAAAGAGTCAAACATTCAGTGTCCTCACCAGGAACAACACTAACCATACTTTCCTCCTCAGGACGCATAGCCTCATCCACCTCCTCCTACTTTTCAGGCCATCCATGCTGGACAGGCATGAAGCTGGAATTGGGAGTCCCCTTTATAGTGCAGAGAAAAAACTTTTTTTTCTCCTCATCCTCCTCCTCCTGTTCCTCGTGATCACCCAATGTGGCCTGAGAAAACTGTGTGAGGCTAGGCTGTGTGATATCAGCCACTGTACAATCGTGCTCCATAACCACCTGCTTTGCATTCAAAGATTCCTCTTTCAGATTCTGCAGTGAACAATTTATTAGAAAGAGCAGTGGGATGGTTACGCTCATAAAAGCGTCATCAGCACTCACTATCTTGGTGCAGTACTCAAAGTTTTGAAGAACCTCACATAGGTCAGTGATCCACACCCATTCAGCAGTTGTTATGTGTGGGGGCTCAGTGTTACTATGACGGGCAGTGAGAAGCTGGAATTAAGACACAGCCCTGACTAAGCCTTGCTAACATTTAGAAGGTCGAATTCCAGCATATAGGCAAGTCACAAATCAGTTGGCGACGAGGCAATATAAAACACTGCTGCACCGAAGCTAGACCGGCGAAAGCCTGAGATGATTATTGGAAATGTGCATTGACATGGCATACCTTGGCAAGTAGGTCTGGCAAGTCAGGGTATGTTTTTTTAATACTGCTGTACAAACAAGCTCAGCATGTGGGCCACGAATGGAATGTGTAACAGCTTGCTGAGCTTTAAAGCTGCCACCAAGTAATGCTCTTTATCACACACAACCAGACTTAGTTGGAGGTTCAGAATGGAGAGCCACTGATCACTTTGCTCTCAAAAGAAAAAATGCAGGGAAAAACGGAATCCCTCACTGTGTCAATGTGCCTGGTAGCCTTGAAATTGCCAACAGTGATCCAAAAAATTCCATCTGATCGTCGGATCACAATGAGAGGAAGAAAAAAGTTGTCGGATCACACAGCTGAATAATCAAAAGCAATTCTTCTTTATTTCACACCATCATAAAAACGTGTAGATATATCCACAAATAGATACAAACAGAGTCACATTCTTACGCGTTTCTGGCTATCAGCATTCTATGACTAAGGGCTGATAGCCAGAAATACGTAAAAATGTGACTGTTTTATTTATTTGTGGATATATCTACACATTTTTATGATGGTGTGAAATAAAGAGGAATTGTTTTTGATTATTCAGCTGTGTGATCTGACTTTTTTCTTCCTCCGATCAGTTTGCTCTGTTTTCCTTTTCAACAGCTCTGCTGCATAATGAGCTTTATCACCTAAACAGATGAGCTTCAGCAGAGCGTGCTGCCGTGTCGGCAAGGCAGTGCTGCTGGTTTCTCAGGTGATGAGTGATGGGGAGGCTAGTTCCTGTGAGGTTGAGGAGGAGGAGAGACAGGAACTGGAATATGAGAAGACTGAATACCTGATGAAAGTTGGGTCCATTATTCTTGGTGTGGGTAAGATGTGTGATTTCACCACCTCTGACTTTGTCCTAGACTCCAGCAGGTTAACCCAGTGTGCCATCAGGAAAATGTATCGTCCCTGTCCACAAGAATTTGTCCACATGTCTGTGGTTAGGTGGACTTTCCCGGTGACTGTGTTGGCCAGAGCATGGCTGATATTGTGTAACACGTGCTTATGTAACTCGGAGAAAGGAAAACAAAAAAATAGTGTCAGCTGGGAATCGAGTACCGTGGGGCTGCCACCGCCAAGAGGTCGTGGAAAAACTCAGTTCCCACATGTCAAAACGGCAACATTTCCAGGGCTAGCAATCTGTCAATGTGGGTGTTTAGTGTTTGGGCCTGTGGATGGGTAGTTGGATATTTTTGCTTTCTAGTAAACGTCTGGGGCAGGGACAACTGAATGCTGCACTGGGACAACAAAGTGGACGTGGCTGCTGACTGTTGTGTGTGTGCAACCACTGGTTGTAGGCAGGAGGCATCAGTGCCTGCTTCATGGTTCAGCAGATTGGGAAGGCCATAACACAGAGGAAGAGGCAGTGGTTTAACCCTCAGACACAGATTTGGTACCCAGGCGTTCCGCCCACCTACTGGGGTGCTTGGCTGCCATGTGCTTTGGCATGCTGGTGTTGCTAAGGATGGCAGTGTTCTTGCCTCTTCTTAGCTTGGTTGGCAGAGGCTGAAAATTACTGTTGTTTTATCTAAGGACCTTCAGAAAAAACTGCCATATAGGGGAACAACGCACCCTTGGCCTGTTATGCAGCCGAGTGGGGGGCTCTGTGGAACAGTTGACAGAGTTCTCCCTCTGGACAAACCACTACCTCTTCTTGCCTGTTTTCTTGTTATGAATCCATCCCTCTCTGCACTGCTGTGCTTGCTAGGCATGCCACCATTCCAGGTTGGATCAGTGGCCTCAACATCGACTACGTTGGCTTCCAATTCCTCAATCTGATCATCCTTCTCCTCCTTCTAAGCTGCGATTTGAGGCTGACCTGATGGCATCTCTGCCTCATGATTATCCTCCACCTCTTGAGACATCAATTGACCTTCCCCAACGTGGCTTTCTCTTGGCCGTGGGTGCTCAAATGTTTGGGCGTCACTGCACTTCACCTCCTCATGACCCTCTCTAATGGTGAATGTTGAGTGGCCTGGCAAATTAAAATGAAAGTTAAACAGTTCCTCAGCATTGGGGTCATGTCTCCTGAGACTCTTGATGGTGGGAAGAAGAATGACCAGGTTGAGGTTTCAGACCCAACCTCTTGGCTACTGAGACTGGACCATGTGTCTTGACTTCGTTGTGCTGCTTGTCAACACAATGGAGCCTTTGTCTGCCATCCAACCCACAACATCCTCGCACTTGTCTGGGTTTATTAGTGGTGTAGCATACTGATCAAATTTTGAAAGGAGCCTAGAATTTGATACAGTAACCTCCAGATCTGTCACACGGCCTGGGAAGGCACCACCACATACACATCTCTGAGCATCACCCTTTCACACCTTGAATGCGTTATGCTTATGAAACCAAAAAATACTGACTTTATTTTTCACAAGTACCCTTACAATGGTCTTATGTATACATTCACTGTATCTGGCGATGTGTGGCTATTTTTATTTCAATCGGCTTGCTATAACACTGCAAATGGGGAGTAATGAATAATATTGCCCCTGCCAAATTGTCACGTGTGATTATCTCTAGACGTATTGCTCCAGTCACAGAACTGTTAGACAAATATTAGGTATTCTAAGTGGAAAATATCAGAGAGCTGCAGCATGCAATTGCAATGATCAGAACACCCATGTGCCTGCCTTTCACCCACCCTCCCTCCCTGCTATTAAAAAAGTAATTTTGACAGTGTTTAGCTCTAAAAAGAGCTATTTGGAATGAAAAAACGCTCAATATAAAGGCCTATCACTCTCACTGCACTAATTTCACTTTCCCTATGCTAAAACTGTGCTCTCCCTATGCTACAGGTAACTATGACAAAGTGGAAATAACAGAGACATGGTTAGATGAAAGCTATGACTGGACAGTTAACTTACAGGGTTACAGTCTGTTTAGAAAGGATCATAAAAATCGGAGTGGAGGAGGGGTTTGTCTTTATGTAAAGTCTTGTCTAAAGTCCACTTTAAGGGAAGATACTAGCGAAGGGAATGAGGATGTCGAGTCCATATGGGTCGAAATACATGGAGGGAAAAATAGTAACAAAATTCTCTTTGGGGGTCTGTTACAAACCCCCAAATATAACAGAACTCATGGAAAGTTTACTAATAAGGCAGATAGATGAAGCTGCAACCCATAATGAGGTCCTTGTTATGGGGGACTTTAACTACCCGGATATTAACTGGGAAACAGAGACCTGCGAAACCCATAAAGGCAACAGGTTTCTGCTAATAACCAAGAATAATTATCTTTCACAATTGGTGCAGAATCCAACCAGAGGAGCAGCACTTTTAGACCTAATACTATCTAACAGACCTGACAGAATAACAAATCTGCAGGTTGTTGGGCATCTAGGAAATAGCGACCACAATATTGTACAGTTTCACTTGTCTTTCGCTAGGGGGACGTGTCAGAGAGTCACAAAAACACTGAACTTTAGGAAGGCAAAGTTTGACCAGCTTAGAGATGCCCTTAATCTGGTTGACTGGGACAATGTCCTCAGAAATAAGAATGCAGAAAATAAATGGGAAATGTTTAAGAACATCCTTAATAGGCACTGTAAGCAGTTTATACCTTGTGGGAATAAAAGGACAAGAAATAGGAAAAACCCAATGTGGCTAAACAAAAAAGTAAGAGGGGCAATTAACAGTAAAAAGAAAGCATTTAAACTACTAAAGCAGGATGGCACCGTTGAAGCTCTAAAAAACAATAAGGAGAAAAATTCTTTATCTAAAAAAATAATTAAAGCTGCCAAAAAGGAAACAGAGAAGCACATTGCTAAGGAGAGTAAAACTAATCCCAAGCTGTTCTTCAACTATATCAATAGTAAAAGAATCAAAAGTGAAAGTGTAGGCCCATTAAAAAATTGTGAGGAAAGTATGGTTGTAGATGATGAGGAAAAAGCTAATATATTAAACACCTTCTGCTCCACGGGATTCACGGTGGAAAATGAAATGCTAGGTGAAATGCCGAGAGACAAAGAAAACCCTATATTAAGGTCACCAATCTAACCCAAGAAGAGGTGCAAAACCGGCTAAATAAGATTAAAATAGATAAATCTCCGGGTCCGGATGGCATACACCAACGAGTACTAAGAGAACTAAGTAATGTAATAGACAAACCATTATTTGTTATCTTTAGAGACTCTATAGCGACGGGGTCTGTTCCACAGGACTGGCACATAGCAAATGTGGTACCAATATTCAAAAAGGGCTCTTAAAGTGAACCTGGAAATTATAGGCCAGTAAGTTTAACTTCTATTGTTGGTAAAATATTTGAAGTGTTTCTGAGGGATGTTATTCTGGATTATCTCAATGAGAATAACTGTTTAATGCCATATCAGCATGGGTTTATGAGGAATCGCTCCTGTCAAACCAATCTAATCAGTTTTTATGAAGAGGTAAGCAATAGACTGGACCAAGGTGAGTCATTGGATGTGGTATATCTTGATTTTTCCAAAGCGTTTGATACCGTGCCACACAAGAGGTTGGTACACAAAATGAGAATGCTGGGTCTGGGGGAAAATGTGTGTAAATGGGTAAGTAACTGGCTTAGTGATAGAAAGCAGAGGGTGGTTATAAATGGTATATTCTCTAACTGGGTTGCTGTGACCAGTGGGGTACCGCAGGGGTCGGTGTTGGGACCTATTCTCTTCAACATATTTATTAACGTTCTGGTAGAAGGTTTGCACAGTAAAAAATTGATATTTGCAGATGATACAAAACTATGTAAAGCATTCAATACAAGAGAAGATAGTATTCTGCTACAGATGGATCTGGATAAGTTGGGAACTTGGGTCGAAAGGTGGCAGATGCAGTTTAACAATGATAAATGTAAGGTTATACACATGGGAAGAAGGAATCAATATCACCATTACACACTGAAAGGTAAACCACTGGGTAAATCTGACATGGAGAAGGACTTGGGGATCCTAGTTAATGATAAACTTACCTGGAGCAGCCAGTGCCAGGCAGCGGCTGCCAAGGCAAAAAGGATCATGGGGTGCATTAAAAGAGGTCTGGATACACATGATGAGAGCATTATACTGCCTCTGTACAAATCTCTGGTTAGACCGCACATGGAGTACTGTGTACAGTTTTGGGCACCGGTGCTCAAAAAGGATATAATGGAACTAGAGCAGGTGCAAAGGAGGGCAGCAAAATTAATAAAGGGGATGGGGGAACTACAATACCCAGAGAGATTAGCAAAATTAGGATTATTTAGTCTAGAAAAAAGATGACTGAGGGGCGATCTAATAACCATGTATAAGTATATAAGGGGACAAATATCTCTCTGAGGATCTGTTTATACCAAGGAAGGTGACGGTCACAAGGGTGCATTCTCTGCATCTGGAGGAGAAAAGGTTTTTCCACCAACATAGAAGAGGATTCTTTACTGTTAGGGCAGTGAGAATCTGGGATTCCCTGCCTGAGGAGGTGGTGATGGCGAACTCAGTCGAAGGGTTCAAGAGAGGCCTGGATGTCTTCCTAGAGCGTAGCAATATTGTATCTTACAGTTATTGTTAGGTTCTTTAGAAGGACGTAGATCTGGGGATTTATTCTGACAGAATTTTATAGGCTGAACTGGATGGACTAATGTCTTTTTTCGGCCTTAATAACTATGTTACTATGTTACTATGTTACTTCTGGCTGCAATGTGCGCAAGATTGCGCCGGCAGTCTTAAAATAGTCCATACGATGCTGGAAGGCCAGCCAATCATAGTAATTCCACACCAAAGACGGCGTCGGCATTACCGTGATTGGCAAGCAAGCCCAGCATGTTCATTAGCTGCAAATAAAGTGCCAGACATGCAGAGCTGGTCACTGGAATATACCGAGTTGAAAACCAAATTAATTGCAGAGTAATGAATCACCTGAATACCGTACTATTCGTGTAAGAGTTACAGTGGATGAATCATTGAATTCATAAACATTTTTCCAAGTTTTTTTACTTTTATATAACAGCGAGATGTAACAGAAAGCACATATAGTGAAGGAAATAATTATTTGGTCCCTTGCTGATTTTGTAAGTTTTACCACCAAGTATTAAGTCTTTGCCAGTGGGATCAAAGACTTCTTTCTCATTGCAAAATGCAAATAAATTTATATAATTTATACAATGTGATTTTTTGGATTTTATTTTTAATATTCTATCTCTCATTGTTAAAATTAACCTACCCTTAAAATTATAGACTGTTCATGTCTTTGTCAGTGGGAAACCTTACAAAATCAGCTAGGGATCAAATAATTGTTTCCTTCACTGTAATACTTTATGTATTAGTAATTTAATTAATAAAAAATAATAAACATTTAAATGTAACAGAAGGCATGTAAAACTGTTACGGGTTGGCGGAACGCACCAAATAATAAAGAAGGGGTTTAGGTGCGTTCGCAGCCCGGGGTCCACCGTGCAGAGATAGTAATTGCTGCTTGGTAATGTCGGACCTTATATGGCAGTACAATAGAGGAACACACAGGGTTAACTCCACCCTGTGTGTACCGAGGCGAACTCTGTTACCTCATAGAGCCGCACAGCCGCCAAATATAAATACCGTGGCCTGATTATGCTCTCAGAGGACGGCAGTGTGAACACTAGTGTATAGTCACAGGACTCTACCCCTGAGATACTGGGTCAAAGTCCCTCTAGACACACTAGTGCTCGGCACCGGAGCTGCGGTGCCAGGAGAGAGAAAGTAAATAGATAAAGCGCACTATGTGCACACAGCACCACTCTGGGGAACGCCACTAACCACCCGGACTAGGGAGGAAAGCTCTAACCTTGCGCACGGCGCCGCACAAGTGGTGGATATAACTGGACGAGGTACGATAGTGCCCTGTAGTGGGCGACACCATCAGACGCTAGTGTGTGCAGTGTAGCCGGAGCACAGTGGCGTGAGGACAGCCACCCAGTGGCGCTGACTCTAACTCTGTATCTCTATAACCACAGACACAACCAAGGGTAGGGGTTTCAAATGAGTTATTCACCAGAAACATGCATCCATCATCATACCCACATGAGCATTAGAGTCTATACTAGCGCATGGCCGTGCAGCCATGCGACTCTTTTATAGCAGCGTCCTTCCGGGATCTTCCTGACCTTTCTGATGGTCCAATCCGAGCTGGAGAAGGACCTGAGCATGTGACCTCTGATCTCCAATGAGAGATCGTCCCACAGACATGCTCAGTGGACCGAAAGGAGGACTTATTCCCTGGAGTAGCTCGCTGACCAGCCTGCATTGCTATAGCTGCACCAGAGGTGGCAGCAGCAACCAAACCTACAGAGCTGGTCTGAGCAGAGTGCCTGGATCGATGAGTCTGCTGAGCAGCCTCCTCTGTGGCTGGAGAGGAATGGGAGACTGCTGAATGCAAGGCCCGGGATTCCTGCTCTGCAGCGACAGGAACCCAATGCATAACAAAAACTTTATGGATGAGTACTTGAATACAGACAAATTTCTCACTGCTTTTTTGTAGTGTTATATATATCACCGAAATGTACCCAAGAACCAGTAAGGATGAGCAACAAAATACGGGAAAAAAATGACAACTTGTTTTGAGGGTTTTATACCACTACAATGTACCCAAAAAAAATAATACTCTTTGGATGAGCAAAATAATATAAAAAAAAATTAAAATTTTTTGGAGGGTTATATACCACTGAAATGTACCCAAGAAGACATAGCATGCTATGGCTGAGAAATATAATACCAATACATTCCTTAGCAATTTTTAGGGGGTTAGGGGTAGATACAACAAAAATGCAGCCAAGAAGACTTAACACTCTATGGATAAGCAACATATAACCAATACATTTCTTTACGATTTTTGGGAGGGTTAGGTACAACCAAAATATATCCAAGAAAACATAATGCTTTATGGATGAGCAACATAATAGCAAAAAAATTTAGATAAATTTTCTGGTGGGGTAGATATCAACGAAATGTACCTCAAAACACGTAATACTCTATGGATGAGTAATTGAATACAGATACATTTTTTAATGTTTTTTTTGTAGGGTTAGATACTACAGAAACTTACCCTAGACCATGGAATAGTGTATGGGTGAAAAATTTATTCCAGCCAAATTTCTTAACGTTTTTGGGGAGTTCTACATACCACTTGTCACGTTTCCACCTTTTAGTGCGTCTAAGCACAGTGAATTACTGTCTGTCGGTCAATCTAGAGCAGCGATGTGCTGAGTTGTCAGGGCCTTGAATGACAGTTTAGTCATCCAATCAGAGTTGAGCATTGCCTGAGCTTCTTCCAGGTGTCTAATGTTTGGTTTATTACCTGGCTATTCAGCCAGAACTCTGCCTCAGATTGGTGCAAATTGTAGCTTCTTGCTCTCTGGTGTATGCTTGCCTTTTTTCACTGTGCTCAGTGCTCTGATCTACTGCTGCCTGACCTAGGACCATGCTCTGACCATCCATTTGCCTCAATACTTTGCTTCATCTGCCATCTTCTCAACATGGCTGCGGCATTACAGTGCGTGGCACACAATCCCTGCATGTTGATTGGCGCTTTAAAGAGCAACAAACATGCAGGGCATGGACCCAAACTCTCACCGAACAATCCTGGAAATGCTCTGTTCTCGCCAAGCACTGGAGGTACAGCGATGCTCAGGCGAGTACCGAGCATTACCGAGTATGCTCCCGGATCACTAGACATGACTATTCATGTGTATCACCCCTTTTTCTATGACATATCATCCTGGATTTGACCTCTGATTTTTTTGATTACCCAGCCATGCAGCCTGTCCATGAGTAGTGATTAGCATCACACCTCCGTAATGTACCAATAACCACGTTAAAATATATGGATGACTAATTGAATCAAGAATACATTAGGAAAATAAATATTCTGAAAGTGTAGTTTATGTACTTCAACATTCATAAAGACTTTGCAGAAAGTGTAAAGCCAGGAAAAAATTATAACAATGGTTATCCATAGACCCCTGAAAGGCAACAACCATGGCTGCCCTCACAGTGAAAAATTTGAAGGCTGGCTGGGCTGTAATTGACTCATCTTCTGGTAGTGTTGGAGCCCCCAACACAGAAATTGGTAACAGCTCCATATCATCTGCACCATCGGCTGCTTCCGTATAGGACTTGGGGTATCACAAAGACAGTATGCTCTCTTGTGGGTGATTAGTAGCTTTCTCTTGAGCAGCCTCAAGGAGCCTCTCACAGGCCCTTTCATTCCTCAAGAAGGGTTCACCCTGATCCCTTCCTTCTCGGATCATACCATTGCATACCAGTGATGTTGACTAGAGATGAGCGAACTTTCTCAGGAAATGTTTGCCAATCTTAAATTCAGCATGAACGTAGCATATTTGGATTCTTGTTCAGTTTCGCAAGCATTGTAAATCAACGTCAGCAAAATTTGGTCACAATTCGGTAAATCATCGTGTTTCCAATAATGCTTTTGCTAATACTTTGTATAAGATAGTGGTGCTGTATGATGAATGGGGGGATGTGTTTCATGAGAGGAAAGGGTGTGTCTAGGACAAAGGAGATGAGAAGTGTAATTTTTTTTCATTTTTGTTTTCTTTAATAATTTAATGTGTGAACATTCCAACAGTCAATCAGGGCGCAAAAACAATCCAAAATGTCATGACACATGGTCTTCTTTGATTGGCTGCTGAAGTCACATGTTCCTTGCTATATACATAGAGGACATCTTGTTTTGCTGGTGCCATTTTCTCAGTGTCACAGTGTAGAGAATCTGCTCCTGATAGTGCTGCTAGTGAAATTGTCAGGTAGCTAGATTCTATTTTGTGTAAAATCGATCTTCCAGCATTTAACAAGATTGTGCAAAAACTGTGCTGCAGTCTCAGGAGTCCCAATTTGCTAATCCAAATAATTTGTGATTAAACTGTGTTTCAGTGAGAATTTCCACTTTAAAATCATTAAACCTTATATTGGGGTGCAGCCAGGAGGTCCAATTTGCTAATCCAAATTGTTTGTAATAAAGCTGTGTTTCAGAGACAAATCATAAGGTCAGATTTCCCTTAAAAATCATTAGACCTAATATTGGGGTGCAGGCACAAGGTCCATTTAGCTAATCCAAATAGCTTTTAATAAAACTGTGCTTCAGAGACAAATTATTATAAGGCCAGATTTCCACTTAAAAATCATTAGGCCTATCATTGAGGTGCAGGTACAAGGCCTAATTAGCTAATCTAAATTGTTTGTAATAAAACTGCAATTCAGGTAAAAATCAGAAAGTCATATCTCCACTTAAAAATCATTAGACTGAATGTTGATGTGCAGTCATGAGGCCCAATTAACTAATCAAAATTGTTTGGAATAAAACTGTCTTTTAGTGACAAATCAAAAGTAGTGATAGGCGAGTAGCATCGTTGCTCGGATAATCTCCAAGTATTTTTGCGTGCTCGAAGATTTAGTTTTCGTTGTCTCAGCTGCATGATTTGCGACTTGTAGACAGGCTGAATACATGTGGGAATTCCCTAACAAACAGGCATTCAAGCTGTCTAGCAGTCGCAAATCATGCATCTGAGGCAATGAAAACTAAATCTCCAAGCAAGGATGTGTTGAAGGATGCAGATCCAGCTGAAGTAGGGGCTGGTGTCTCCAGGTTCCTCACCGGCCGGCCGCAGACCACTGATGGGATGGAACGGTGATGGCGTGCTTGCCCACAGGAAGAGCTATGTGTGCCCCCTCTGTCATTCCTTCCATATGTTCATCACCCCTGGACTATACTAGGGACCAGGGGACACTCATTGCGGGTGGAAAAAATGAAATTCCAGCAGCTAAATAGGTAAGGGTTCTTTACAGCTAGAGCTTGGCATGCCCTACCACAAGAGGCAGTAATGGCAGACACTATAACAGCTTTAAAAAAGGCTGGATGATTTTCTCAATGCATATAGCATTGTGGGTTATAGATAAGTTAATGAAAAATAGTTCAGTTGTTGGAGAAAGGTTGAACTTGATGGACATGGGTCTTTTTTCAACCTATGTAACTATGTGAAAAAGCTTTTATTTGTACTGTGCCAAAAGCCTCTGGGGATACTCTGCCAAAAAGCCTTTGTTTCTACTTTACCTAATGGTCTCTGGGAACACTGTGCCTAAAAACTTCTATGTATACTGTGCTAAAAGCATTTGTGTCTTACTTTTCCAAAAGCCTCTGTTTGTATTGTGCCAAAAATCATTTGTTTCTACATTACTAAAAGCCTCTGGAAACACTGAGCCATAAAGCCTCTGTACGCTACCAAAAACATCTGTTTGTACTGTTCCAAAAAGCCTCTGGGAGTACAGTTCCAAAAAGCTTCTGTTTGCACTTTACCAAAACACATCTGTTTGTACTGTACCAAAATAAGAACTTTATCACATGGTGGTGCTGGATTTTGTAACATGCTGAGTAAGATTTTCCACATTTCTGCCATGCTAACTGTGAGATATGGGAAAATGATATCATTTTGATTTATGATGGAATTCCCCATCAAGATAAAGTTTGGCCCAAAACTACATGCTTCAGACCACTCAGCCTCCCTCCATTGTCATGCATTCCCCAAGGCCATAAAAAGCAATGCAATGTTTTTCTTTAATTAAAAACTCCAGGAACAAGCTCTTTGAAGGCTGGTGACAACCAATTAGCAGAAGGGTGTGCGTTCTAGTGCAGGCACAGCCAAGCTAAATTCCTTTTGTGTAACTCAGGCACCTATAATAACAAAATGCAACACTTCTGATACTAGCCGAACACATAATTGGAAGCATCATTCCTTCCCCAACATGTTCATGCCCACCTGTAGCACTTTGCATTATTAAGTTATAAAGCATAGCTACCAGGAATTACATACGGTAGGCATATTTAGTCTCTATGCGCAGATAAAATCCAGCAGAATCCAGCAGCACCGCTGCCATTCCATTCAGAGCTTCATGCAGAAAGTTATGAGCCTCTACGGTTCTGGACAGAAAATCATACTCTCAGAGATGGGAGGAGAGAGGTTGTACAAGCTCAGGGGTGGGTAAAAAGTGTGGGAGTGAACAACCTAGGAGATAAAAGACAGCTGCTCATTTTGAGCTTACTTTTTCTACTGGCAGGAGGATCTGTTAGCTGACACAGTCAGTAAAACCACGTAACTAAGATTTGAGCCTGTGACCCATCAGCACATTCTGTGGTCGCATGATACATAACAAGGTAATTGCAACCTATCTATACCCTATACTTGCACTACACTCTTGACTGAATACCTGTATATTGTTCTTGTAAATATATACCTGCATGTTTCTAGTGCGCTTTTTTGGTGATTAAATATAAAATTAATCTTGGGCTGCTCTTTTATCTTGATACACAAATCCCCACATCCGCACACTACGTTGGTTACACAAAACACTACCCGGGTTGGTTTCTGACCTGATATAAGCCTGATATTGGACAGGGTTTATGTCGATTGAGGAACTGGTGGCAACATACCGTATTGTTAGTGAGGAACTCTGGCAGTGACAGCCGGGAGGTTTATATATATACATATATCCCTAGCCTGGCCTGGTGATGTATATCGCCCCTCACTGGGAGCACCTCAATAACTCATACCTATAAGGGAAGCCTCTCTGGCTATTTGCCTTCGGTGAAGTTCCCTGACTGACCTGGGGCAAGTGGTGGTGCCAGAGAGCCGATCCCTGCTGGGTCCTTCTCTCCCCTCCCCTGAGGTGAGCGAAGTTGACAACCCCTTCCCCTGTGTGATTGGTCACACTAACCATCCCTTCCGAGGTGATGCCAGTGTAACAGCTGCATTGGCAAATTCATTGTCCTCTGCCTTGTGCTTCCACTGAGCTCACTCTGTCAGGTGAGGAGGCTGTCAGTAGTGCGTCTACCAGCATGCTTGTGTATTCCTGCATTTTCTGGTCTTGCTCTAATGATGTAACGATGGCATGTTGTGCTTGTACTGAGGATGCAGCAGAGTGGTACCCCAGTAAACAATACTTCTAACAATCCGGGCAATTTGGCGGTTGTTACGCAAGCACATCAGCATGTATTGCCTTATGTGTTCCAGGTTGCTGAGAGGCAATAACAAGCTGTCCTTGGTGAGAGGTATATCACCGGGTCCTCTGTATTACCTGCATCCCTCCAGCCATGCTCCCGTGATGCCCATGAGCTGTTTTGAGTGTCACCCTACTGTAATCATGGTTGTTCCTTATCTTCCTCTACAGTCTCCAAAACTGTCCCTTATCTGGTCTTTTGTTTACCTGTCCCCTGTTGGATCAGGAACACATCTGCCAACACATGTGGAATGCTTGGCCTGATAATAGTGTGACTGTTACCTGTTCCTCCCACTCTTTCTCCTGTGCCACCAGCTCATCCATCATTGCTTGAAGCATTTTTTTCTAGGAGTCATAAAAGTAGGATAATAATGCTGATGATGGTGTCATCAGCGCTGGGCATGTTTGTGGAGTGCTCAAAACAGTGCATTGCACAACACATGTCATGCATGGAGGCGCACTTGTTAGCCGTGAAGTGGTGTTCCTCCGCAGAGCAACTCATTCGTGCATGCTGCAGCTCAAACTCCAGTATCGCTTGCTGAAAATGGCAAAAGCATGCATAGACGATCGGCACTTTCTGACCAGATGAGGAGACTGTGGATGAAGCAGTATAGGAGGAGAATATATGGATATACAAATGGCTAGGGGCCGGCTGCGGTGCACAGTAGCAGCCAACTTTTTGGCTAGGGGCTAGCTTTGGCGCTCTTGCACTTTGCTCCCTTGTTTGCTATGCAGCTGGAGTAGCGTGACCACCACCTCTTCCTCTGAACTGCCCAAGTCACTCAGATGGCCTTCGCAAAGATGCTTCTAAGATTAGGGGTCTTTCTAACACACAGAATAGAGTAATCTAGAAACATGGTTCTTAATCCATCATCTTTTTTCAATCATGGTTATAGTTTCCATGGAGCTTCCCTCATCACCTTAAAATTTGGATTGTAAGTGACTGCTAGATGTACTGTATGAGTTTATTGTTTAGATTTGTACAGTAGGAGATGTTTTCCTGGTATTTTCATGGTTCTAGCAATTTGGTTTCCAATAGTTCTTGGATGAATCAAGGACATCAAAATATTAGAATTGAAATATATTTTTAATTTCACAGATAATGAAGAATCTAAGGGTGCAAGCACATGGCAACCACTGAGTAACTCAGAACAGAATTGTATGGATTTTTCTTGTTCTAAATTTGGTTTGTCTGTAAGATTTCATGGGGGGCATCACAATTATGGACCAGACTTCAATCAGAGGACAAACAAATTTTCAGACTCCTCTATTAACTGCTCCAATATTTTCTGTTACGACTGTAATCTTGCACTCCGATATTGATAGTTCTTCTTCACATCATTTGCCTTTTTTACTGCACTATTCCTATGCACTGCTGTGTTCAAATATGTAACTTTTCATATATCCTGCGAAAGTATGCTTGATCAAATGACCTAACTATTCTTGAAAGCTTCCTATTTATCATCACCTTTTCAATTAGCCATTAAAAGTATGAATGACTGACAACTCTTAATATTTTTAATATAATTTTTTCTATCTACTTTCCAACATGGTGCACATATATATTTTTGGTCTTCCTAGCGAAGCTTTGATGCCATAATAAATTTGATCAAATATATCAGATAAACTCTTTACATGTGTATATTGATTAAATAAACTTGCAAAGTATGAAGGATGAAGGAGAGTTGTCTCAATGTGATTGATTTCCACAAAGACCTTGGAGAGGAAGGGTTGCCCCAGGTTACAGACATAAAGCCACATATGACTGTCATTCATCAAAATGACAACAAAACCTTAAATAAATGTTGCTTTTTATATTTTTTTATAACATTTTGAGCAGCATTTTATGTTTTTTTTTTGCCTTAATCAAAATATAAAAGACTTTAAGACGAAGTTGACCTTTAAACTTAAACATGTCATTTACTATTGCTTGGCATGTTCTTTTACAAATAGTTTTGTATTTAACTTTTATTATTTTATTCTACTGCTTGGCTTATAGCGTTTTCTTGCTGTACTCTACAGTGCAGGCCTCATGATGTTCTTCTGCCCTCATTCCATCACACAAATTCTCTGAAGAATCTGTTTGTAACCATTCACCACACTTTCCTGAAGATAATCTAAAATAAGCTTAAATTTAAAAACATAAATAAATAGATTTAAATATATAAAATAGAATTGGATTTCATATTGGGTTCAGCAGGGACCAAAATGTGGCCACTGAAAGAGATCGCCTTATGGAATGAACACAGAACAAAACTGGGAAGGCAACACCGTAACTCATTCATCATGTAAAACAACTTGTATTAACTCTTTATAGTGAAGCACAGAAAAAAAAAACATTTCTGCCATTACTTTTTTACATATAAAATGTTTTGTTGTTCTTCATGTTGCACAAAGTAAGTGGTACCTTTATTCTGTAGGTGTTTGCAGTACTAAATTTATATTGTTTTATTTTTCTCATATTACTTTTGTACATTAAATCAACTCTTTGAAAAACTCACAAACTTTCCTGAAAATAATTAATTTAGGCCTAAATAAAGTAAATAAATAAATAAATGGATACATTAAAATAAATAAAACAGAATTGGATTTCAGATTAGCTTCAGGAGGGTCCCTGAGAGAACTTCCCTTATGGAATGAAGGCAAAACCCAAATGGGCACCCAACAACGCAGCATATTACTTGCTAGCTCTTCAAGCCAAACTGTAGACATTTTTTAATAAAAACAATTGTAAATCTATTTTACTTGCAAAAGCATATGCAATGAAATAATAAAAATTGTCTCAAGGGTACACATAGGCTCACTATTATTGGTAATTTTAAAGTTGATACAGAAAAAAATGCAAAGTAAAAGAACATCTGCAAATTCTGTAGTGACTGTGCTAATTATCCTGTGATTACAGGAAACATGAAAATTGTGGTAGAAAAACAGGGTGGGGGAGTTGGCTAGCGCGTCTAATCAATAAACACATATCATTAATATGTTCATAGTACTGAATAGAACTCAAAAGAACAGCAATTCTGTCATTCCATTTTACAATGTACTATAGCAGGTTGCACTAAACACAGCTGTTAAAAAAATCAGAAAACGGCAGCAGTAAAGTGATTAATTAAATTGAAGCATATCTATCAGAAACCTTAGTATGTTCTGTTCCTTTTTGTTTAAAAGTTTTAAAATGATGTAACAAAATTGCAAAAATGTAAAAGTTTTTTGTCTTTGTAACTTATTGATCATATAAGCCAAGAATCCAGACTTAGATGTTATTTTTACATTTACAGCCAAAAATATTGCATCTGCTTTATAACAGACATATTTTGGGCCTTAAAGGGAATCTGTCACCCCTTTTTTGAGATATCATATAATGACATCATTCAATTGTGTGTCACATAAGGATTCTCTTAGTACTTTTGCTTCCCCCTGACCCCGCACCTTTCATGCATAAATACCTTTTTTATATCGGTTCAGATGTATGTAAACTGCGGCTGTCTGGTCTCCTGGGCGGGGCTTATTCACTTGCTCCCCCCTCCCTGCTTTGCTCTACGTATTTCCTCTTGTGTAGAGCAAGACAGGGAGGGGGGAAGCAGTTGAATAAGCCCCACCCATCGGACCGGACCGTGGCAGTTTACATACATCTGAACCGATATAAACAAAGGTATTTATGCATGAAAGGTGCGGGGTCAGGGGGAAGCAAAAGTACTAAGAGAATCCTTATGTGACACACAATTGAATGATATTATATGATATCTCAAAAAAGGGGTGACAGGTTCCCTTTAATGACAAAGCATTTTTTTATTATTAAACTGTAGATATCAAAGAGCCATAACATTTATATTTTTTTTCAAGTAACCATATGAGGGCTTGATTTTTGCGGAATAAGTTCTATCTATTAATGTTACCATTAAGTGGTACGTATAACTTTATAAACAACTTGAATTAACTCTTTATGGATAGGCTAAAAAAACAAACAAACACAGTTTTGTCATTAGTTTTTTACATTTAACATGTTAAGGTGTTCACCGTGTTGCACAAATTTAGTGGTACCTTTATTCTGTGGTAGCCATTACGATTTTATTAATTCAAAATTTATATACCATTTAATTTTTCTTTTATTACTTTTCTACATTAAATCCAATGCTTGAAAAAAAATCACTTGTGTTGCCATAAATGCAACACTTTTCGGTCAACAGAGCTATGTGAGGGCTTCTTTTTCATGACAAGAAGTAGCTTTTATTGCTATCATAGTGCGGTATATACACAGTATACCGTGGCATGTAAAAGTTTGGGCACCTCTGGTCAAAATTACTGTTATTGTGAACAGATAAGCAAGTTGAAAATTAAATGTTCTCTAAAATGGCTAAAGTTAAAGATGAAACATTTGCTTTCTATTTTAGGTATAAAAATATTGTTTTTTTACATTTTAAAAATTACAAAAAAGGAAAATGTGTTGAAAATTGGGCACCCTTGCAAATTTGTGTGCTCAAATAACTTTGATCAAGGTTTCAGACCACAATTAGCTGGCTAGTGTTATGGCTTGTTCACTGAGCAGTAGCCATGGGTTATTTTAAACAGCTGCGTAGAACTCTAAAAATGAAAATGTTGGAGGCCCATAAAGCTGGAGGTCATAAGAAAATTGCAACGCGTTTTCAATTTGCCCTTTCCTTAGTTTGAAATGCATTTGCATTTGGGATACAAGTCTTGTGGACTGATGAGGTTAACAGCATGATCAAAGCAATTGATGCAAAAGGAGCCCCAACCAAGTATTGAGGGCATTTACTGAACATACATTTCAGCAGGCCAACATTTCAGATTTTAAAATCATTTTTCAAGCTGGTGCTATGAAGTATTCTAATTTACTGAGATAATGACTTTTGGATTTTCATTGGCTGTAAGCCATAATCATCAACATTAACAGAAATAAACACTTACAATAGATCACTCTGTTTGTATTGAAGAACTGAAATAAATAAACTTTTTGATGATAGTCTAATTTAGTGAGAAGCACTTGTATGTCCATTTTTGAGGATTTTTTTTCCCCAAAACAAAGTTTTATATTTTTTAAAATACTTTTTCACTTTGGTCAAAGCTTTTAATATTTTAATACTCATTGATCAAACATGTAAACTTGAACTTGCTGACTTTCAATTGCTTAGATGAAAAGCTGCACTATTTATGAGGTGCTGTAATCCTGGCTTTGTCAGTGTGAAACTGACAGGTAGTCTATGAGACCCTGCCTCTGGTAGGATATAATCAGCTGAGGTGTTTGGCAGATACTAAGGTCATTGGTAGGACACCAGTTCGAGTCTCAGTAAGTTAATGTATATGCACAATGTAAGTGCATATTAACACATGACCATTACACAAACAAAAAAACACAAATATTATAAAATAAAAAATTAAAAAATAAACTGCAAATAATGCATAAAGGTAATAATAATAATAATAATAATAATAAGGGTATTTAGTAAACATAATTTTGATCAAAAGAATGTACAAGCCATCCTGCCACATCAAGGCAAGCTGTTATGAATGGGTCACAGAGGAGGATGGCAGGAACAGGCTAAGCCACCAGGGCACCAGACAGGTTGGAAACTAAGCAGATTGCAGACCCCTGATCCTATCAGCACAACTAGCAGTAGCCGTGGAGCATTCCTACAATGCCCTAGACGCCTCAGCACAGCCGGAGAACTAACTAAGCCAAAAGCCAGAAAGGTGAAATCTAAACTGCCCTGGAGCAGATCCCCAAAGGAATAGACAGCCACCAAGCATATATTGTCGGTGAGACAAGATGAAGCACAAACACAAGCAGAAAATAGACTGATACAAAAAGCTCCACCAACAAACACACATGATAAATCTCCGTATCATTAATAATAATGGATGAGGTGTGAAACCGCAGCGTTTTTGCACAAAAGAATTGACATGCTGCAGATTGTAAACCGCAGCAAAACCGCGCGGAAAAATCTGCAGCATGTGCACAGCGTTTTCCAGTTTACCATTGAAAACAATGGTACTGTACAACGCTCCTAAATCTGCTGCGGACCCGCAGCTGCAGAAACGCTGCGGATCCGCAGCAGAATCCGCACTGTGTGCACATAACCATATAATTTAGGATCATGGAAATACTTTTTAAAAAGCAATGAGCGTGCAAAGAGGTGAAGATGTTTAATAGCGGTAAACGTGTCAAATGCAGCGGCTGGCGAGAAAGACAAACCATGCTCCAGTAGAGAGAGATCAGTCTGTGACAAAATGTATCCACTCAGGTTGATTACCTTATTATTATATCTACTTGGTTCAAATTCCCGTCTGCATGGATGAAAATTCAAATCCCTGGATCTCTTAGATATTGCTCCTGATCTGGTGGTCATGTCGGAGCTGAATGCTTCATAGATGTCACTGAACGAGGACGCTGATGAGATTGATTCCGATATTTGATTTTGATCTTTAGAGGACTGTTTATTCCTCCACAAATACACCTTATTGGACTGGTAGTCACGCGTGTCACTATTAAATTTAGTTGTTTGTGTTGTTTGAATCTTTTTAACAGTAGTATCAATTGCCTTCTCCAGTTGACTGTTAAAAGTTTGAATTTTTTCCGTAGAGCCTATGGCTTTAAGTTCATTTTTGATTATATTAATTTCTGCTTCGATTTTTGCAGTATTATCAGCGTTAAGGTTATTCAGAAGCTTAATCAAAGTAATCGAGCAATTGTTACAGGCGTCTTCCCATTGTTTGATAAAATTGGCATCGTCTATAGGAAAAGTGGGAATTACTCGTACCCCTCGTGGGATTAGTTTGCTGGCCAAGTACTTTTCAAGAAAAGCCTGGTTCCACCACAAGTTGGCTCTTTTTATAACCAGGCTCTGTAGCATCAATGTTTTTCCTTCCCACTCATGATCAGCTGTCTGTGTAGTAGTTTTGCCCCCCTAATTACCAAAAACCTGGTCAATCTGGGTTAGCCAAACTTTGTCTTTGGCCTTGTTATCCATGTTGAGGCAAGGATCTGTGCAGAACACAGTAAAGATTAGATACAAAAAGCTCCACCAACAAACACACATGATAAATCTCCGTATCATTAACAGTGTGTAGGATTGTAGTGCAGGACACACCAAAACATTTCCAACGAAACACAGTTGCCAACGGCAACAAGGATGTACTAGTCCATAAGAGTGATTATATTAAATATGAAAAAACTTTATTAATTAAAATTTATACAAGACAAAATAGATAAGCAGATTTGCCTGCTTATGCAAATCTCTTCCTGGGGCTGTGGGAGAGGGACCTCTTCCTGTCGGATCGGCTGTCATCAATGTGCTTCATCCTTTCTTGGACTCTGTACATTGACGACATCTTCTTGATCTGGCAGGGGTCAAAAGAACTTTTGGATACATTTTTTTCTGAATTGAATAAAAATAAATGTATTGTCCGTCTCATGTACAAGTGCAGCGCTGACGAGATTGACTTTCTGGATGTATTTTTAAGGAGAGATGATAAAGATGAAATCCAAACAAGTATTTTTCGTAAGGCAACTGCTACTAACGCCTTATTGCATGCGTCTTCTTCCCATCCACGCCACATAGTAAATGACATCCCCAAGGGACAATTTCTGAGGCTACGGAGGCTATGTTCCAATGAACAAGATTTTTTGAACCAGGCGACTGATCTTAGACAATGCCTGAGAGAACGTGGGTATAGCGGTAGAACTATTAAAAAAGCCTTTAATAGGGCTAAACATTCAGCTAGACATGACCTTCTCTACAAACCCCAAAATAAGGTTAACAGTGAGATGGTTCGCTTTGTAATGACCCATCACTCTTAATTTGATTATTTGAGAGAAATTCTGGATAAGTCAAGGCCCATCCTCAGGGCATATCCGGCGCTGTCAAAATATCTGTCTGAAAAAGCATCTATAACAGCACGAAGATCACGTAACCTAAGGGACATTTTGGTTCATAGCCATTATGTGAGTAATACACCGACAACTTTTTTACAGGATATGGCTTCAGAAGGTGGATGTGCCCCCTGCGGTCACTGTTTAACTTGCCCAAATATTGACCGCTGTAATACATTCTCCAATACCAGTGGTACCAGACAATACAAAATCAAGAAACGTATTACATGCACAAGTACAAATGTCATATACTATGCTACCTGCCCATGTGCAAAGATCTATGTGGGTCTAAGCACACGTCAACTAAAGGTACGGAGCAGGGAACATATTTTGGGCATAGCGGCATGACAGGAAGATCCATCCACCTTAAAAGCTATTCCGCGCCACTTTAGACTCCATCACAGTTGTGATGGTAGTCTATTGCGGATCAGAGGTATTGACCAGATTACACCTAATATTCATGGCGGGGGCATTTCGAAAAAACTTGCACAAATGGACTCCAGATGGATTTGGAGGCTAAATACCCTCCGTCCATTAGGTCTAAATGAAAATCTCAGCTTCGTCCCTTTTTGTAGTTTTTTCAGCTGCTCGGTATTCTTTGTAGTTTTTGTGCTAAGAATGATAATGTCTGTATTTTTAAAATTTTTTAGTATTCTTTTTACTGTTTTTCTAACATCCATTACTCTTCTTTGTAACTAGATGTGCAATTGTGGTCTTTTGATTATGCATGCGGGTTCCAGCTTTTTTCACGTTTCCGTTGTTTCAACCATATGGACAAGTATCAATCAGCTACCTTGTATGAACTGTTTGAAAATCCATATTAAGTGAACACATTCCTATCTACCATGAGGTTCCCACCAAGTGGCGTCTTCGTGGCAACTTTTAGATGCATATGTCTGATTAATTTGTGAATTGCTAAATTTAGGTGATCCCTCCATAATAGTGGACTGCAATGTATTGGTATCTCTCTATTTGTTGCCCTTTAAATTGATGTGGAAATTGGGATAATCTATGCGCATATATATAATTTGTGGAGTTTTTTTATAAAAATTTCCTTGACTATTTCCCAGTGTGACATAATATATATATGCTGTTTCTAAACACCTAATTGATTTGTTGCAGTTATATATGTGTGAGCCATTATGAATTGTTTATTTATATCTATATCCATATACAGCATATACTTTTTAAAGTGTTATTATGATTTTCGTATTACACATGCAACAAATCATTTTTGGCTGCTTCGACTGTGAACATTATTGCCCCTGATTATTATGCCTTTTTAAATGTATGTAAAGTTCAAATATATTTCCCTTCCCTCTTCTTATATATTGCCAGCCTGTGGTCATGTTCATATAATACTTTGCAGTTGATCCCTATAAAACATCTGAGTTATTTTACATGCCCATAGCTTGCCAGTAAGGAACATGGCCCCCTTTTGACCACCACATACTGTGCGCACGCTCTGTGCTCCTCCTCTGCCCATCGCTGCATGACGCGGTGGTGCACTGATGTCCGAATCACGTGGGGCCCCACGTGTTTCCGGTGTTCGGCCGTCCTGTACTGTGTGGCATGATGGGCACAGCAGGAGTCATGGTGATGTGACGTCAGTCTTGCTTCCGGGACGCCGCCGATAAAAAAAACTGTGTGCCGGCTCTGTATTGCACTCCCCTTGAAAAAGGCACCACCGAAACGCGCATCGGGGTCGGACAGCACACCCCCCCGGACCCTTCTTTTTGGAAGCCTAGACCAGCTGTTTCCATTAAGGTCTAGGCTTTGGCTAGGAAGTAATAAGTATGTGTTCACTTTCCTTTTGGGACGCTTATCTTTATTATGTATACCTGGTGCATTGGTTTCACAAAATAACTCCATTATTAAGATAATTCTGTTAGCACTTGCTAAATAGCTCCTCTATTTGGTCCTAGGGAGATGTGCGGCCACTTTTTGTTTATACAGAAGCATACTTGGCACAATTGTTCCATAGGTTCACCACACCAACCCGTGGTTTGATCTATTTTGTCTTGTATAAATTTTAATTAATAAAGTTTTTTCATATTTAATATAATCACTTTTGTGGACTAGTACATCCTTGTTGCTGTTGGCAACAGTGTTTCATTAGAAATTAGACTGAGCAAATGGTGGGTCCCAAGCTGTCTAGATAGGACAGGACAGGAAAGATACTTTCTGCAGTCACGGAAAAACCCTAAAAAATCCAACACATCTGATATACAAAAAACCTGAGGCCACACGACCTCACCCCCACTAGATCAGCACTCTGGTATGAACTGGAAGCAAAGCAAAAGACACTAATATAAAATGGAACTGAACAAACTGACACAAGCTGTAACATATGGAGCAGGGCCCAGCGCTGCCCCCAGCAGGGAGTACTGTTGTGAATTCACTTTCTGGCCTACCTCTGGTTGCTGGTGAAGGTAGTGGAGATGGTTGTATTGACAGAGGGGTCACGAGTTCTCTTTCCAGGCTCCCTCTGGTGGTTACAGGAGGTAATGGAGCTGATCTAATTAACAGAGGCCTGCCACCTGATAATGAGGAGGACGATTGGACATTGGGAGTTTCTGACTGGATTTAAGACAGCCGACTCCCTCTATCCCTGCTGGTGATTTTTTCCTGCCTCATGAGGTCTTAGTATTCAGCTCAGTCCCTGCATGCTCAAGCCTAGTGTTCTTTTGCTATTGTTCACATTTGATTTGGTTTTGTCTATTTCAGTTTTGTGTGGTCAGCCAGCCCCAGCTGGGGCTGTGCTGAATCTCCATCCTTATGTTATTGTTTGTGCCAGTTTGTTTTTGTCCCTTATTTGATTGGCCTCTCTTTGCTCTGTTTTCAGAATATAACAGAGTGCTGATATAGTGGGCGAAGTCTAGTGACTTCAGTATTTTTTCTATCAGACTTGTTGGGCATTTTTTGCAGGGTTTTTTGCGTGATTGCAGACAGTGTCTTTCCTTTCCTGTCCTGTCTAGTTAGTTTGGGCCCCATCGTTTGCTCAGCCTATTTTCCTACCTGCATTTGTGTTTTCATCTTGTCTCACTGACAATATATGTTTGGGGGCTATCTATTCCTTTGGGGTCTGCTCTGGGACAGTTTAGATTTCCCCTTTCGTGCTTTAGGCTTATTTAGTTCTCCGGCTGTGTCAAGGCATTTAGAATCATCGTAGGTACGCTCCACCTCTATTTCTAGTTGTGTGGATAGGATCAGGGGTCTGCAATCTGCTTAGTTACCAATCTCTCTGGTTTTCTGTGGCTTAGCTTGGTTTTGCTTTCCTCCTCGGTGACCCAATCATAACAGAATCACAAGACTAAACTGCAGATTCTAGGGTACTCAAAAGCAGGAGAGAATTGTAAAAAAAAGTGTCAGAATTTTTTTTTTTTATATATATTTTTTCCTCTTTTTCTCTGGGGCCGTAGGAGGATTTTTTCTTTAATGGAGATTAAGCAATTGTCTGATCGTGTTGAGCAGCTCACTGCTGAAGTGCGGGGAATTTCCGCCTATCTCGCTCAATCACCTGCTGTTGAACCAAAAATCCCTACTCCTGATGTGTTTTTTTGGGATCGGTCTAAATTTTTCAATTTTAAGAATAATTGTAACCTATTTCTTGCTTGGAAGCCTAACTCATCGGGGAGCTCTGTGCAGCAGTTTAAAATTGTCATCTCCTTGCTACGAGGCGATCCCCAGGATTGGGCTTTTTCTCTGACACCTGGAAATCCTATTCTGACTAATGTGGATGTATTTTTTCAAGCCTTTGGGTTGTTGTATGATGAACCATTGATCAAGCTGAGAAAACCCTATTATCATTGAACCAGGGTCAGGACTCTGCAGAGTTATACTGTCAAAAATTCCAAAAGTGGGCGGTCCTTACTACACGGAATGACGTTGCCTTAGCAGCTCTCTTTTGGAAGGGTTTGTCAGAAACCGTACAAGATGTTATGGTGGGATTTTCTGTTCTCTCTGGTCTTGATGATTCTATGTCATTAGCCATTCAAGTTGATCGGTGTCTACGTGAAAGTAAAACTACACGAGAGGCGTTGCCGCCTTTTGAACAAACGTCTGAACCCATGCAATGTGATAGGGTTTTGTCTAGGGCGCAATGTCAGGAGTTTAGAAGGCATAATAAGCTGTGTTTTTTCTGTGGAGACGCTTCTCATACTATTTCTGTCTGCCCTAAATGAGAAAAACGTTTTGCGCACACATTTGCTGTGGGCAGTGTACAACCTAAGTTCCTTTTGGCAATTACTCTGATCTGCTCCTTATCTACATTTTCCGCTAAGGCTTTTGTGGATTCAGGAGCACCTTTGAATCTGATGGATTTGGACTTTGCTAAACATTGTGGTTTTCCCATGATACCCCTGTGGACTCCTATCCCTTTGAGGGGTATTGATGCTACTCCTTTGGCAGAGAATAAACCCCAGTTTTGGACCCAGGTGATAATGCGGGTCGCCCCGGACCACCAAGAAAGTTGTAAATTTTTGGTGCTGCACAATTTTCATGATACCATTGTTCTGGGTTTTCCCTGGTGGTTGCAAACTCCTAATCCTGTTTTGGATTGGAAATCTGTGTCTGTGGTGATTTGGGGTTGTCAGTGTGTTCTTAGTGACACTCCTGTTTTCTCCACCTCTCCCCAGTCTCATGATATTCCTGATTATTTGGCTGATTTTTCTGATGTATTCAGTGAGATTAAGTCTGCATCTTTGACTCCTGATAGGAGTTATGACTGTGCAATTGAGTTGATACCCGGGTGTAAATTTCCCAAGGGTCGGCTTTTCAACTTATCAGTACCCGAACATGATGCTATGCGATCTTATATCAAGGAGTCGTTGGAGAAGGGTCATATTAGACCATCCTCTTCACCCTTAGGTGCTTTTTTTGTGACCAAGAAAGATGGTTCATTAAGGCCTTGTATTGACTATCGTTCCCTTAACAAAATCACTGTTAAATATCAGTATGCGTTACCCCTGATTTCTGATTTATTTTCCAGAGTTAAAAGTGCCTGCTGGTTTACCAAGCTTGACCTCAGGGGGCGTATAATCATATTCGCATCAAGCACGGGGATGAATGGAAGACGGCGTTTAATACTCCAGAGGGACATTTTGAGAACCTGGAGACGCCTTTTGGACTCACTAATACCCCTTCTGTCTTCCAATCTTTTATGAACGATATTTTCCGGGACTTTGTGGATAAGTTTTTGATCATTTATCTGGATGATATTTTTATCTTTTCCAGTGATAGGGATTCTCATGTGGAACATGTCCGGACTGTGTTCTGGATTTTGAGGGAAAATTCCCTGTATGTTAAGGGATCGAAATGCCTCTTTGGTGTACAGAGGACTACATTTTTGGGATTTATTTTGTGTCCGTCAGCTATTGAAATGGACCCGGCCAAGGTACAGGCCATTTATGATTGGGTTCAGCCCACTTCTTTGAAGGCTCTCCAGAAGTTTTTGGGTTTTGCTAATTTCTATCGCAAATTTATAGATAATTTTTCTGGTATTGCCAAACCACTGACTGATCTGACCAAAAAGGCGCTGATGTGGTGAATTGGTCTCCAGAGGCAGTCTCGGCATTTTAGGAGCTTAAGCGGAAATTCACTTCTGCTCCGGTTCTACGGCAACCTGATGTCTCACTTCCATTTCAGGTGGAGGTGTCATGATCCATGCGGGATCATGTCCGATAAGAGCACTGGTAACCTTTTTTTTTCCTCGCTCTAAACTTTGTGCTTAGAGATAGTTTTGCCCCGGTGGCCAGTATGGTCATTGCACTGTGTGCTTAGAGATAGTTTTGCCCCGGTGGCCAGTATGGTCATTGCACTGGTGTCTTTAGAGATAGTCTTCCCCCCCGGTCGTGGTTAGTGTAATTGCATGGGAATCACTAACAGGTGTGTTTACTCAATAAAGGTGTGTCAGTTGTGCTCACTGACATTGGTGATATTGTTGGTCTTTTCCAACCATGCTGGGTGAAGGAAGGAGCTGAGGAGAGTCCAGGACAGCTCACTCAGAGTCCTGGAGTGGCAGCTATGGTGTCAGTGAGGAGTTCGTGTTAAGCATGGTGTAGTGGCAGCTATGGTGTCAGTGAAGAATTCTTGCAAAGCTTGGTGGAGTGGCAGCTATGGTGTAGAGCTGCACTCAGTTGCTGGACTCTTTTGCTGGAAGCTGCACTCAGGTGCTGGACTCCGCTGCAGGAGAGCTGCACTCAGTTGCTGGACTCTTTTGCTGGAAGCTGCACTCAGGTGCTGGACTCCATTGCTGGACAGCTGCACTCAGGTGCTGGACTCCGTTGCTGGACAGTGCACCCAGGTATTGGACACGGTGGGAGGAAGATGCACTCAGGTGTTGGACTCTGTTTCCTTGAGCAAGTGCATCAGAGCAAAGCTGTGTTTCCCTGTTTGTCACTTTTTCTCATGTTGGTGTTAGTACAGCAATGGGGCCAGTGCATGCACCACCCAGCTCCCTAGTAAGGAATAGGTGTAGGGTGTGCTAGGGCGACAGGTTCGTGATCGGCGCCCAGTGCGGAACCGGCATAGGGAACATTAGGAGCGTTAGAGACACTGACTCAGGGGTGTGCAGGAGGTCTCCGCGTCCCCTTTACCTATTGCAGGGCCCACCATTGTAAATGTTTACCTATCCCCTGTGTCTTGTTGTATTAGTTACCGGCCTGCGGGACGCGTCACACTGGACAATTACACGTGCCGTGTCCTCTTGTATTAGTTACCGGCCCGCTGGCCGTGTTACACAGGACAGGGCACGTGACAGGGGGTAGATGCTTCTGAGATTGGTGCAGGAACTTCTTTGTCCCAAAAAGATCCGGTGATTTCTAAAATGAATCCCTGTGCCTTCTTTTCTCGAAAATTCTCCCCATCTGAACATAATTATGACGTGGGGAATCGGGAATTGGTGGCCATGAAATGGGCATTTGAAGAGTGGAGACATTGGTTGGAGGGAGCTAGACATCAAGTTGTGGTCCTCACCGACCACAAGAATTTGATTTATCTTGAATCAGCCAAACGCTTGAATCCTAGGCAGGCTAGGTGGGCCTTGTTTTTCACGCGCTTTAATTTTGTGGTCTCTTTTCTTCCGGGCACTAAGAATGTTAAGCGGACGCCCTTTCTAGGAGTTTCTTTGCGGATTCTCTTATTGTGACTGAGCCAACTGCCACTCTAGGTGAGGGGGTAGTTCTTTCCACCATCTCGCCCAATTTGAGATGTGCCCTGGAGGAATTTCAGGAGGACAAACCTGAGCGTTGCCCTATGGGAAAATTGTATGTTCCTGACCAGTGGAGGAAGAGAGTAATGTCTGAAATTTATTGCTCCGTGTTGGCTGGTCATCCAGGTATTTTTGGTACCAGAGATTTGGTGAGTCGGTCTTTTTAGTGGCCTGCCTTATCTCGTGATGTCAGGAATTTTGTGCAGTCCTGTGGGACTTGTTCTCGGTCTAAACCCTGTTCTCGTTCTAGTGGGTTGTTGATGCCCCTGCCGGTGCCCAAGAAGCCATGGACCCATATCTCAATGGATTTTATTTCCAATCTTCCTGTCGCTCAGAGAATGACTGTTATCTGGGTGATTTGTGATAGATTTTCTAAGATGATCCATCTTGTACCACTCCCAAAGTTGCCATCTTCTTCAGAGTTGGTGCCCTTGTTTTTACAACAGGTGGTTCGGTTGCATGGGATTCCTGGGAACATTGTGTCGGACAGAGGAGCCCAGTTTGTTTCCAGATTTTGGAGAACTTTTTGTTCCAATCTGGGAATTCAGTTATCTTTCTCCTCTGCGTTTCATCCTCAGACCAATGGGCAGACTGAGAGAACAAACCAGACTTTGGAGTTCTATTCGAAATGTTTTATATCTGCTGATCAGGATGACTGGGTCTCATTTTTGCCCTTGGCCGAATTCGCACTAAAAAATAGAGCTAGTTCTGCCACTTTGATGTCGCCCTTTTTCTGGAACTTTGGGTTTCATCCTCGATTTTCTTCAGGGCAAGTGGAATCTTCGACCTGCCCAAGTGTGGACATTGTGGTAGAGAGAATGCAGCAGATTTGAGACCAAGTGGTGGATAAGTTGTCCCTCTCTCAGGAAAAAGCCCAAAGGTTTTCCAACCGGCATAGGACCATTGGTCCCCGGTTTAATGTGGGTGACATGGTTTGGTTGTCATCAAAGAATATTCCCATTAAGGTGGCGTTTCCAAAGTTCAAGCCAAGATTCATTGGACCTTTTAAGATTTTGGAGATTCTTAATCCTGTTTCTTTTCGATTGGCTCTTCCAGTTCCGTTTAAGATCCATAACGTGTTTCATAAATCTCGTTGAAGAGGTTTGTGGAGCCAGTAGTTCCTATGGCGGCACCTCCTGACTCTGTATTGGTTAAAGACAATGTGGAATATGAGGTAGAGAAAATATTGGATTCTCGCTTGGCTAGACGTAGACTCCAGTACTTGGTCAAATGGAAGGGTTATGGCCAGGAGGATAATTCTTGGGTCTCTGCTTCTGACATTCATGCTGATAGATTGGTTCATGCTTTTTACACGGCCCATCCTGATCGGCCTGGTGGCATGGATGAGGTTTCGGTGACCCCTCCTCAAGGGGGGGTACAGTTGTGAATTCACTTTCTGGCCTACCTCTGGTTGCTGGTGAAGGTAGTGGAGATGGTTGTATTGATAGAGAGGTCACAAGTTCTCTTTCCAGGCTCCCTCTGGTGGTTACAGGAGGTAATGGAGCTGATCTAATTAACAGAGGCCTTCCACCTGATAATGAGGAGGACAATTGGACATTGGGAGTTTCTGACAGGATTTAAGACAGCCGACTCCCTCTATCCCTGCTGGTGATTTTTTCCTGCCTCATGAGGTCTTAGTATCCAGCTATGTCCCTGCATGCTCAAGCTAAGTGTTCTTTTGCTATTGTTCACATTTGATTTGGTTTTGTCTATTTCAGTTTTGTGTGGTCAGCCAGCCCCAGCTGGGGATGTGCTGAATTTCCATCCTTATGTTATTGTTTGTGCCAGTTTGTTTTTGTCCCTTATTTGATTGGCCTCTCTTTGCTCTGTTTTCAGAATATGACAGAGTGCTGATATAGAGGGCGAAGTCTAGTGACTTCAGTATTTTTTCTATCAGACATGTTGGGCATTTTTTGCAGGGTTTTTTGCATGATTGCAGACAGTGTCTTTCCTTTCCTGTCCTGTCTAGTTAGTTTGGGCCCCATCGTTTGCTCGGCCTATTTTCCTACCTGCGTTTGTGTTTTCATCTTGTCTCACCGACAATATATGTTTGGGGGCTATCTATTCCTTTGGGGTCTGCTCTGGGGCAGTTTAGATTTCCCCTTTCTTGCTTTAGGCTTATTTAGTTCTCTGGCTGTGTCGAGGCATCTAGAATCATTGTAGGTATGCTCCACGGCTACTGCTAGTTGTGTGGATAGGATCAGGGGTCTGCAATCCGCTTAGTTACCAACCTCTCTGGTTTTCTGTGACTTAGCTTGGTCTTGCTTTCCTCCTCGGTGACCCAATCATAACAGAGTACGCTGAACCCTTGCAACAAAGCAGAAAGCAAAAAAAAGGCAAAACCAGATTAGATGCAAAGGATTAGCAAAAGAATCACTTAACTGAACCATGCAGATCAGGCAGGACACAAAAGAACTCCAAATGCACAAGTAGGAATTCACCAGCAACCACTAAGGGAAGCCAGCTCACTTATATGCTCCCAGCCAGTAATCACATATTCCCAATCATCATCGTCAGGTGGCAAGCTTCCATCAACCTGGCCAGCTCCACTACTCCCAGTAACCACCAGAGGGAGCTCCAGCTCAGAAGTCCGAGCAAGGGAATTCACAACAGCAACCCTTGTGGGACAGTCCTAACTGTAGTATTTAAAACCTTTCCACACGCCAAGTGACGTGAATGTGAACAAGGATCGAGGGACTGAACCACTAGTAAAAGCATAGGCCAGACAAGATGGTTTTCCCAGCTCAGAAAGAGGGCGGTCACACCCATATATGCACAGAATGCACAATAAAATGAATAAAAAAACTGGAGTCTGAACTGAGAAAGTAAGTTAATGTATATGCACAATGTAGGTGCATATTAACACATGACCATTACACAAAGAAAACAAAAAACACAAATATCCTAAAATAAAAAAATAAAAAATAAACTGCAAATAATGCATAAAGGTAATAATAATAATAAGGGTATTTAGTAAACATAATTTTGATCAAAAGAATGTACAAGCCATCTCTCCACTCAGCAGCCATTGCTTAGAGTGTGTGTAACTTTTTAGTCCACTCAGCAGCACAGCACAGTTGTCCCTGCTGGAAAGTTCTGGAACAACACTTACCTCACAGATGTCTGATTACATGCACCAATCACAGCCTTCCCTTTTTTTTTTTAAACAAGCCCTAACCCTCCCCCAGACAGACAACACAGGTAATTCCCCAACAATAGCAGTTAACAGTTATCACTAGAGTTGAGCGAAACGGGTCGAAAATATTCAAAAGTCGCCGACTTTTGGCAAAGTCGGGTTTCATGAAACGAAACCCGACCCTAGGATGAGGTCGGCCACGAGGTTGGCGACTTGCGCGCCAAAGTCGCGTTTCAAAAGTTTGTTTTGCGCTCTTTTTCAGCCAATCAGGATCCACGGACACTGTGGGCAACGTGATGACCTAGGCACGGGTCACCACCATCTTTCAGAAGGGCATGCAAGTGATTGGCTTGCTTTGGTGGGCGTCACAGGGGGTATAAAAGGGCGTGCACGCCGACCGCCATCTTACTTCTGCCGATCTTAGTATAGGGAGAGGTTGCTGCTGATTCTGTAGGGAGAGCGTTAGGCAGGGAAGAAGACAAAAAAACTGCTTCTGCTGCTAGCGATTTGGCCTGCACAACACACAAGTCACTGTGTGTGCAGTGCAAGGGGAGGCTATATAGTGGTGTATCAGTGGTGTTGGTTGTTGGGCTGCCTTTTAAGGCTTCCTGACACGCTGGCATTGCTGTTTACCCACTGCTCCGCAAACTGCTTTTTTAAAAGCAATCCAATCTCCCTTATCCTCTAGTCACTTTTGTCACAGCTGTGCCATCGAGCCTGTCACATAGCGCTCAGATATCAGTGGGCCTCACACAATCCACAAGTGTCCAGTGTCCAAAAGTGTGCGCAGAGATTCAAAATCTCCATTATCCTCTCGTCACTTTTGTCACAGGCAGCTGTGCCATCGAGCCTGTCACATAGCGCTCAGATATCAGTGGGCCTCACACAATCCACAAGTGTCCAGTGTCCAAAAGTGTGCGCAGAGATTCAAAATCTCCATTATCCTCTCGTCACTTTTGTCACAGGCAGCTGTGCCATCGAGCCTGTCACATAGTCTCAGATATCAGTGGGCCTCACACAATCCACAAGTGTCCAGTGTCCAAAAGTGTGCGCAGAGATTCAAAATCTCCATTATCCTCTCGTCACTTTTGTCACAGGCAGCTGTGCCATCGAGCCTGTCACATAGCGCTCAGATATCAGTGGGCCTCACACAATCCACAAGTGTCCAGTGTCCAAAAGTGTGCGCAGAGATTCAAAATCTCCATTATCCTCTAGTCACTTTTGTCACAGGCAGCTGTGCCATCGAGCCTGTCACATAGCGCTCAGATATCAGTGGGCCTCACACAATCCACAAGTGTCCAGTGTCCAAAAGTGTGCGCAGAGATTCAAAATCTCCCTTATCCTCTCGTCACTTTGGTCACAGCTGTGCCATCGAGCCTGTCACATAGCGCTCAGATATCAGTGGGCCTCACACAATCCACAAGTGTCCAGTGTCCAAAAGTGTGCGCAGAGATTCAAAATCTCCATTATCCTCTCGTCACTTTTGTCACAGGCAGCTGTGCCATCGAGCCTGTCACATAGCGCTCAGATATCAGTGGGCCTCACACAATCCACAAGTGTCCAGTGTCCAAAAGTGTGCGCAGAGATTCAAAATCTCCATTATCCTCTCGTCACTTTTGTCACAGGCAGCTGTGCCATCGAGCCTGTCACATAGCGCTCAGATATCAGTGGGCCTCACACAATCCACAAGTGTCCAGTGTCCAAAAGTGTGCGCAGAGATTCAAAATCTCCATTATCCTCTCGTCACTTTTGTCACAGGCAGCTGTGCCATCGAGCCTGTCACATAGTCTCAGATATCAGTGGGCCTCACACAATCCACAAGTGTCCAGTGTCCAAAAGTGTGCGCAGAGATTCAAAATCTCCATTATCCTCTCGTCACTTTTGTCACAGGCAGCTGTGCCATCGAGCCTGTCACATAGCGCTCAGATATCAGTGGGCCTCACACAATCCACAAGTGTCCAGTGTCCAAAAGTGTGCGCAGAGATTCAAAATCTCCATTATCCTCTCGTCACTTTTGTCACAGGCAGCTGTGCCATCGAGCCTGTCACATAGCGCTCAGATATCAGTGGGCCTCACACAATCCACAAGTGTCCAGTGTCCAAAAGTGTGCGCAGAGATTCAAAATCTCCCTTATCCTCTCGTCACTTTGGTCACAGCTGTGCCATCAAGCCTGTCACTTAGCGCTCAGATATCAGTGGGCCTCACACAATCCAAACGTGTCCACTGTCCACAAGTGTGTGCAGAAATTCTAAATCTCCCCTGTCCTATAGACACCTTGTACCTTGTTTTACATTACTATATAGTTTGTTGGATTTTGTCTACATTTCAACCAAAAATGAGGAAGGCTGGTGGAAGAGGCCGTGGAATTGGGCGGGGGTTGGCAGCTGGTAATGATGGTGTTGGTGGTGGATCTGATGGTAGTGGCAAGAGCAAAATAGGACCGAATGCAGGAGGTGCTGACCCTGCGTCATCGTCTGCCTACATAAGGCCTCAAACGCTTAGTTTTCTAGGAGTTGGCAAACAGCTTTTAAAGCCAGAGCATCAGGAAAAAGTTTTGTCTTACATTGCTGACTCAGCCTCCAGCTCTATCGCCTCCTCTTCTTCAGTTGTAAAAAGTAAAAGCACTGAGTCGTCATTGGAGGCTCATGTTCATGAACCACACCTTTCCTTGTGTCCTTCACCCCAACCAAGATTGAAGGATGACGCAGGCCATACTACTGATTACTCAATGGAGCTGTTTTCACATACCATGCCTGGATTATCAAGTGAAATGGTGAATTACCCAGGCCAAGATGAATCTGACATGGAGTGCACTGAGGCACAGCCGCTGATGGATGATTCTGCTGGTACATTCACTCAGAGCACTACATTGTCCTCGCAGTGTACAGAGCCAGATTCTGACCCTGATGAGACTCAGGTGCCCCTTCCCGCACACTATACCACCATACACGGTGACACAGAGGAAGGTGCACATGACATAGAAAAGGAGGTGATGGATGACCCAGTTGTTGACCCAGATTGGCATCCATTGGGGGAAGAGGGTGCTGCTTCCAATAGCTCAGATGAGGAGCATCCACAGCAGACATCGACATCGCAACAGCTGTTATCTGGCAGGCCCGGAGCACTACAAAGACAGGTTCCAAACATCAAAAGAGTTGCTGGACAGCTTGTCCAGAGGGTCAAAAGATCACAGCGTGCTAGGCCGCAAAATGTCTGCCAAAGTAGGAAGAGTGCAGTGTGGCATTTTTTTGAACAAAATCCTCATGATCAGGCCAAGGTTATCTGTAAGAAGTGCGCAAAGACCTTTAGCCGAGGGAAAAATCTGAAAAATTTGAATACCAGTTGCATGCTTAGACATTTAACCAGCATGCACTTGCAAGCGTGGACACAACACCAAACCTCAAGTGCCACATGTGCAACTGATCACAACGAAGGTAGTCAGCAACGCTACATTGTTTCCCCCACTGTAAGCCCACCGGTTAGCACAGCAGCAAATGTTGAGGTGTCGTTGCAAGACCACAGCAGTCAGGGAATCCCACTGTTATATCAACGAAAGACTGATTCTAGGCCATCAGAAAGAACACCAACTCCATCACCATCATCAACCCTCTCTCAGTCCACCCTGTCCACCGCTACTTCCACCATATGCAGCTCTCAAGTCCAGCTCACCCTCCCAGACACTATGAGTAGGTCAAGAAAGTTCTCAGTCTCTCATCCGCGTACACTGGGTTTGAACGCCCACATTGCCAAACTAATCTCTTTTGAGATGATGCCCTTTCGGTTGGTGGAAAGCACAGCTTTCCGCGAACTCATGGCCTATGCAGTACCACGCTATGACCTACCCAGTCGCCACTTCTTCTCTCGCAAAGCCACCCCAGCCCTCCACCATCATGTGAAAGACCGCATTGTCCATGCACTCAAGCAGTCAGTGAGCGGAAAGGTGCACCTCACAACTGATGCATGGTCCAGTCGGCATGGCCAGGGCCGTTACGTGTCCATCACTGCGCACTGGGTTAATGTGGTGGATGCAGGGTCCACAGGGGACAACGGTGGTGGGACAGTGCTGCCTAGCCCACGGTATAGGAAACAGTTGTCTGTAGGCGTTCGACCCTTCTCCTCCTCCTCCTCCTCCTCCAGAAGCGAAAGCTCGTCCACAGAGCGCAGTCGTACGAGCACTCCATCTGCAGCTGCCACTGTTGCACACGATGTGTCCCCCTATCGAGCAGCTAGTGGAAAGCGTCAGCAGGCTGTGTTGCAGATGATGTGTTTGGGCGACAGACACACCGCAGAGGTGCTGGCCGAGTACTTGAAGCGACAAACTGAGTCATGGCTGGGCAGTGTACATCTTGAGGCAGGCAAGGTAGTTAGTGATAACGGCCGTAATTTTGTGGCAGCCATAGCCCTTTCAAAACTCAGCCACATACCTTGCTTGGCTCACACCTTGAACCTGGTGGTGCAGTGATTCCTCAAAAATTATCCGGAGTTAACAGCCCTGCTCCAGAAGGTGCGAAGACTGTGCGCGCACATCCGCCGGTCGCCTGTACACTCCATTCGTATGCAGAAGCTGCAGCGATTGCTCCACCCTCCCAACCACCGCCTCATTATCGACATTGCAACAAGGTGGAACTCCACCCTGCACATGGTGGAGCGGCTGTGCGAGCAGAGGCAGGCCATAATGCATTTGTGGGAGGATACACGGCCAGGCACTTTGAGAGCAGACATGGAGTTGACAGGCGTGCAGTGGTCGAAGCTGAAAGACCTTTGTAAAGTCCTTCAGTGTTTTGAGGAATGCACACGGCTGGTAAGCGCAGACGACGCCATCCTAAGCATGAGCATCCCACTTATGCGTCTGCTCATGCAAACTTTGACGCACCTTAAGGAGCAGGCGTCTGCAGCCAATGTTGATGAGGAGGAAGAGGAGGAGGGAATCCTTGATGACATTCAGCCATTGTCTGCTCAGGGACCTCTCCTGGACGAGGTGGAGGAAGAAGAGGAGGAGGAGGAGGATGATGGGGATGATTACTTAGGGGAGGAGGATGCATCTCGTGGGGCAAGTGAAAATGTTGGCGTGGCAAGGTCTGGTACAGGGTTTGTGCGTGACTGGAGGGATGTGGATTTGCCAGAAAGTGCTCCTCCACCCAGCACTCGCAGTGCATCATTGACACCGGGAACATTGGCCCACATGTCAGATTATGCCTTACGGATCCTAAAAAGGGACCCCCGCATTGCCAAAATGATGAACGATGACGACTACTGGTTGGCCAGCATCCTGGATCCACGCTATAAAGGCAAATTACAAAACATCATGCCACAGGAGAACCTTGACCTAATATTGGCTAATAAACAAGCAACTCTGGTAAATCGGTTGCTTGAGGCATTCCCAGCACACAGCAGCGGTGATGGTTCTCACACGAGCCGTACGGGCCGGGGGCAGCTTGGCAGGGGGGGTTCGTGGTGCACACAGCAGAAGTGGCGTTGGAGACAGGGGTTTCATGACAATGTTGTGGACTGATTTTTCAAATACCGCTCACACAACTGGTAATACTGCATCGATGGAAAGTGACAGGAGACAGCAGTTGTCAACTATGGTTACAAACTACTTTTCCTCCCATATCGATGTTCTCCCACACAGGTCATTCCCCTTTGACTATTGGGCCTCTAAACTGGACACCTGGCCTGAATTGGCCCAATATGCCTTACAGGAGCTTGCTTGCCCAGCTGCAAGTGTGCTATCGGAAAGAGTCTTCAGTGCAGCTGGATCAATCCTGACAGAAAAAAGGACCCGTCTGTCAACCCAAAATGTGGATGATCTAACCTTCATTAAAATGAACCACGCATGGGTTTCCAAGGATTTTGTCCCACCTTCCCCTGATGACACATAGGGTGACAGAAAAATGGCTTGCTTTGGTCCACCTCTTCCTGGTACTTCACTTATTTCGCTTTTTGCATCAGCTGAATGTCCAACATCAACATATGCCACTTTCTAAAACTCCCTAACTGTGCTGCCTCCCCCCCCATGGCCGGGGTCAACACCTAGCGCACGACACCGTGCGAGTGCCGTTGCCCTGGACAGGTGGGTAGGCCGACTCTTGGGCGCGGGCACTGGCACAGGGTCCCTCATAGTGCAATCAAGTGTCTCTGACGGTGGTGGTGCACACCCGCCGTCAGACACACCGCTGTACTATGAGGGGCCCAGTGCCAGTACCGACGCCTACGAGTGGGCCCCCCTTGCTTGGGCAGGGCCCCAGCATTTGCAATCTTTACCTCTCCCTGCTCCTCCGCTGTGTAATCTGGGCCGTCAAATCCATACTGGGCCTAACACCGTCTGAGCCTGCCTCCTGAGACATATATTTTGAATGTGTACGCTATCCATACATGTTATCCAGGGATACGGTACCCTTTCTAACCTTTGTGCAATCACGTGCAATCCATACTGGGCCTAACACCGTCTGAGCCTGCCTCATGCTGTATAGACATATATTTTGAATGTGTACACTATCCATACATGTTATCCAGGGATACGGTACCCTTTCTAACCTTTGTGCAATCATGTGCAATCCATACTGGGCCTAACACCGTCTGAGCCTGCCTCATGCTGTATAGACATATATTTTGAATGTGTACGCTATCCATACATGTTATCCAGGGATACGGTACCCTTTCTAACCTTTGTGCAATCACGTGCAATCCATACTGGGCCTAACACCGTCTGAGCCTGCCTCCTGAGACATATATTTTGAATGTGTACGCTATCCATACATGTTATCCAGGGATACGGTACCCTTTCTAACCTTTGTGCAATCACGTGCAATCCATACTGGGCCTAACACCGTCTGAGCCTGCCTCATGCTGTATAGACATATATTTTGAATGTGTACGCTATCCATACATGTTATCCAGGGATACGGTACCCTTTCTAACCTTTGTGCAATCACGTGCAATCCATACTGGGCCTAACACCGTCTGAGCCTGCCTCATGCTGTATAGACATATATTTTGAATGTGTACGCTATCCATACATGTTATCCAGGGATACGGTACCCTTTCTAACCTTTGTGCAATCACGTGCAATCCATACTGGGCCTAACACCGTCTGAGCCTGCCTCCTGAGACATATATTTTGAATGTGTACGCTATCCATACATGTTATCCAGGGATACGGTACCCTTTCTAACCTTTGTGCAATCACGTGCAATCCATACTGGGCCTTACACCGTCTGAGCCTGCCTCCTGAGACATATATTTTGAATGTGTACGCTATCCATACATGTTATCCAGGGATACGGTACCCTTTCTAACCTTTGTGCAATCACGTGCAATCCATACTGGGCCTAACACCGTCTGAGCCTGCCTCCTGAGACATATATTTTGAATGTGTACGCTATCCATACATGTTATCTGGGGATACGGCACCCTTTCTAACCTTTGTGCAATCACGTGCAATCCATACTGGGCCTAACACCGTCTGAGCCTGCCTCCTGAGACATATATTTTGAATGTGTATGCTATCCATACATGTTATCCAGGGATACGGTACCCTTTTTAACCTTTGTGCAATCACGTGCAATCCATACTGGGCCTAACACCGTCTGAGCCTGCCTCATGCTGTATAGACATATGTTTTGAATGTGTACGCTATCCATACATGTTATCCAGGGATACGGTACCCTTTCTAACCTTTGTGCAATCACGTGCAATCCATACTGGGCCTAACACCGTCTGAGCCTGCCTCATGCTGTATAGACATATATTTTGAATGTGTATGCTATCCATACATGTTATCCAGGGATACGGTACCCTTTCTAACCTTTGTGCAATCACGTGCAATCCATACTGGGCCTAACACCATCTGAGCCTGCCTCCTGAGACATATATTTTGAATGTGTACGCTATCCATACATGTTATCCAGGGATACGGTACCCTTTCTAACCTTTGTGCAATCACGTGCAATCCATACTGGGCCTAACACCGTCTGAGCCTGCCTCATGCTGTATAGACATATATTTTGAATGTGTACGCTATCCATACATGTTATCCAGGGATACGGTACCCTTTCTAACCTTTGCGCAATCACGTGCAATCCATACTGGGCCTAACACCGTCTGAGCCTGCCTCCTGAGACATATATTTTGAATGTGTACGCTATCCATACATGTTATCCAGGGATACGGTACCCTTTCTAACCTTTGTGCAATCACGTGCAATACATACTGGGCCTAACACCGTCTGAGCCTGCCTCATGCTGTATAGACATATATTTTGAATGTGTACGCTATCCATACATGTTATCCAGGGATACGGTACCCTTTCTAACCTTTGTGCAATCACGTGCAATCCATACTGTGCCTAACACTGTCTGAGCCTGCCTCCTGAGACATATATTTTGAATGTGTACGCTATCCATACATGTTATCCAGGGATACGGTACCCTTTCTAACCTTTGTGCAATCACGTGCAATCCATACTGGGCCTAACACCGTCTGAGCCTGCCTCATGCTGTATAGACATATATTTTGAATGTGTACGCTATCCATACATGTTATCCAGGGATACGGTACCCTTTCTAACCTTTGTGCAATCACGTGCAATCCATACTGGGCCTAACACCGTCTGAGCCTGCCTCATGCTGTATAGACATATATTTTGAATGTGTACGCTATCCATACATGTTATCCAGGGATACGGTACCCTTTCTAACCTTTGTGCAATCACGTGCAATCCATACTGGGCCTAATACCGTCTGAGCCTGCCTCCTGAGACATATATTTTGAATGTGTACGATATCCATACATGTTATCCAGGGATACGGTACCCTTTCTAACCTTTGTGCAATCACGTGCAATCCATACTGGGCGTGAGAACGGCTGGCGAGCTGTTAAGCAAGCTACAGCACCTGTCCAGACAAGTACAGGGATTCCCTAGCGAGGAGACTTATTTGATTGTTTTCAATGTTGGGACAGCAATTTTTGGGGAGCACTATACTCTGGAGAATGATAGATGGGGCCCACCATACACTGGAACATTCCAAAGGTGGACATCAGACACTGGAGCAGCATTTACAGGGCCCATTATACACTAGAGCATTAGAAATGGGGCCCATTATGTTTGGAGCATTATTTGGGCCCATAAGACAGTGGAGCTTCATCCATGGGGACCAACATATACTGTAGCATTATGTGGAGCTCATCATATACTGTTTCAAACATTATATGGGACCAATGATTCTGTATGGAGAAATAGATGGGCCTCGTCATGAGATGTAAAAAGTGAGGTATTTTTCATTGTACTATACCGCTATTTATCTGCCATATCGGAGCATGATGAGTTGTGGTATGTGTTAAAGGGGCGCTCTTTCGCCCAGGGCACATGAAAACCTGCAGCCAGCCCTCCCCCCCCCACAACTTTAGCCAAATAACCCCCATTTTTCAGTGCGTAACTTGTATTATGAAGTTAATTAAGGTTGACAAGCTTAAGTAAGAAGAATTGATGCTTTTGGCATTCAAATGGGCACTGTAGGTGTGTTTCCTGTCCTCCTCTCACTGCCGACTTTTATTCCCCATTGACTTACATTGGGTTTCGTGTTTCGGGACGACCCCGACTTTTCCCTATAATCGGACGATCTTGCTCGACCCGACTTTTGGAAAAGTCGGGTTTCACGAAACGAAACGCGACCCTAAAAGACCAAAAGTCGCTCAACTCTAGTTATCACAACTATGAAATTGCATTTAACTATGGACTTATCTGCAACCTGGGACTTAACAGCCCTCACTCCGATCAGCAGCCCTCGCTTAGAGTATCTGGAACTAATTATTATTTTTTCTCTCACATCCCTTTGTCTTTGACATCAGAGTACATTGATTTGATACGTTCAATTAATCACATCATAGATTGCTCTTGTTCCTGATAAACAGTAAACAATGATACAATTATTCAGTTTCTTTGTGATTTAGAATCATAGAATCATAGAATCGTAGAGTTGGAAGGGACCTCCTGGGCCATCTGGTCCAACCCCCTGCTCAAAGCAGGATTCGCTAAATCATCCCAGTCAGATGTCTGTCCAGCCTCTGTTTGAAGACTTCCATTGAAGGAGAACTCACCACTTCTCGTGGCAGCCTGTTCCACTCATTGATCACTCTAACTGTCAAAAAGTTTTTTCTAATATCTAATCTGTGTCTCCTCCCATTCAGTTTCATCCCATTGCTTCTAGTCTTTCCTTGTGCAACTGAGAATAAAGTTGATCCTTCTACAATGTGACAGCCCTTTAGATATTTGTAGACAGCTATTAAGTCTCCTCTCAGTCTTCTCTTTTGCAAACTAAACATTCCCAAATCCTGCAACCTTTCCTCATAAGACAGGGTTTGCAGACCGGTCACCATTCTGGTCGCTCTTTTCTGAACTTGCTCCAGTTTGTTGATGTCTTTTTTAAAATGTGGTGCCCAAAACTGGACACAATATTCCAGATGAGGTCTGACCAAAGAGGAGTAGAGGGAAATAATGACTTCACGTGATCTAGACTGTATGCTTCTGTTAATACATCCTAGAATTGCATTTGCCTTTTTTGCTGCTGCATCACACTGTTGACTCATATTCAGTCTGTGATCTATTAGTATACCCAAGTCTTTTTCACATGTGCTGTCACTTAGCCCTATTCCTCCCATTCTATATATGCTTTTTTCATTTTTATTGCCCAGATGTAGTACTTTGCATTTCTCCCTGTTAAAAACCATTCTGTTAGTTGCTGCCCACTTCTCCAGTTTATTTAAATCTTTTTGAATCCTCTCTCTCTCTTCTCTAGTATTAGCTATCCCTCCTAGCTTTGTGTCATCAGCAAATTCAATCAGTTTACCCTCAATTCCTTCATCTAAATCGTTGATAAAGATGTTGAACAATACAGGGCCCAGGACAGAGCCCTGTGGTACCCCACTTGAGACATTCTTCCAACTGGATGTGCAGCCATTTACGACCACTCTTTGGGTCCGATCACTAAGCCAGTTATGAATCCACCTTACAGTTGCCTTGTCCATTCCATACTTAGTCATTTTTTCAATAAGGATTGTATGAGAGACTTTGTCAAATGCTTTGCTGAAGTCAAGATATACTATATCTACAGCATTTCCTTGATCCACCCAATCAGTGATACCGTCATAGAAGGAAATTAAGTTAGTCTGACATGACTTATTAGTTACAAACCCATGCTGACTCTGTTTAATCACTTCATTCTTATCCAGGTATTGACATACATGTTGTTTAATAATTTGTTCAAAGATCTTTCCTGGTATAGAAGTCAGACTCACCGGCCTATAGTTGCCTGGGTCCACCTTCTTCCCCTTTTTGAAGATAGGAACAACATTTGCTCTTCTCCAGTCTTCTGGCACTTCTCCTGTTCTCCAAGAATTTTCAAAGATTATGGAGAGGGGTTCAAAAATTTCTTCTGCTATCTCCTTCAGTACTCTGGGGTGTAATTCATCTGGACCTGGAGACTTGAATTCATTTAGGTTAGCTAAGTGTTTCCTCACTATCTTTCTGTTTATAGATATCCTGGATTCTTCTATTCCCTTAATAGGACAGTGAATAACAGTTGATGTTGCATTTCCTTTCTGAGAGAAAACAGATGCAAAATAGGAATTTAAAAGTTCAGCCTTCTCAACATCCTGTCTTACCATTTCATCATTTTCATCCTGTAAAAATCCTATAGCATCTTTGACTTTTCTTTTACTTTTGACATATCCCCAAAATCCTTTATTATTGCTTTTGACATCTCTTGCAAGCCTCAGTTCATTTTCAGCTTTAGCTAATCTGATTTGTGCCCTGCAGGTTCTGCAGACAGCGTTATATTCTTCTTTAGATATGCCTCCCTCTTTCCATTTTATAAACATTTTTTTCTTCCTTTTTAGCATGTGCTTAAGTTCTGTGTTCATCCATCCTGGTTTCCTTAAATGCTTCCTATTCTTCCCTCTTTTCGGAATTGTTAACAACTGTGCTTTGAGAATTTCATTTTTCAAGATTTCCCATCCTTCCTGGACATTTTTGTCTTTAAGGATATCCAGCCATTGGATCCCTCCAATTCTCTTTCTGAATCCCTTAAAATCTGCCTTTCTGAAATCTAACCTTGACGTCTGAGTCTTCACAGGTCTTCCGCCTCTAGTTATCCAAAATTCTAAAATAGCATGGTCGCTACCTCCTAGGGTCCTAGCCACTTTTACCTCCTCAATCATTTCCTCCCTGTTTATAAGGATTAGATCCAAGGTAGCAGTTCCCCTTGTTTTCTCCCTTACCTTTTGGAAGATAAAGTTGTCAGCAAGAGAGGATAAGAATTTCCTTGACCTGTTAGTTTTGCCTGAGAGAGATTCCCAACAAATGTCTGGATAGTTGAAATCTCCCATGACAACTATGTCATATTTTTTGGAGAACTTGGCCATCTGATGCATAAAGAGTTCATCCATATCTTCGGCTTGCACAGGCGGCCTGTAGTAAATGCCTACAATGGTGTCCTTTCCATTGTTCTGTCCTTGTATTCTTACCCAAACAGTTTCCACAGAACTCCCAGTCTCTGAAGCTTCAATCTCTGTGCAGATATACGCGTTTCTAACATACAATGCGACACCCCCTCCTCGTTTATCAAGTCTGTTTCTTGCAAATAAGTTGTATCCTTCTAGTCTTGTACTCCAATCATGTGTATTGTCCCACCAAGTTTCAGTGATTCCAATGACATCATATTTCTTTTCCTGTGTTAGTAGTTCCAATTCTCCTTGTTTGTTGCCCATGCTTTGTGCATTAGTATAGAAACATTTTAGTTTGTGATTGGTTTCTCTTTCTCCAATATTTTTATTAATTAGATTCTTTCGTCTTTGTTCTTCCTTTCCACTTCTAATAGCAGAGTTCTCAATAGCATTTGTCAGGTGTATGGCTTTTTCTGGTCTTTTGCTTCCCTTCCCATGTTGTTCTAGTTTAAAGCTCTCCTTACAAGTGTAGCAAGGCGACTTCCAAATACTTGCTTTCCAGTCTTCGTAAGGTGCACCCCATCTCTAGCAAGTAGTCCATCGTATAAGTAGTTCACTCCGTGATCCAGAAATCCAAATCGTTGCTGACGGCACCATCGACGTAGCCAGTTGTTCACCTGCAGAATCTTATTCCACCTCCTTGTTCCATGGCCATCCACTGGGAGGATGGAAGAGAATACCACCTGCGCTCCCAGTTCTTTCACTTTCTTGCCTAAGTCTTCAAAGTCTCTGCAGATGGTTTCCAGGTCGTTTCTTGCGGTGTCATTTGTCCCCACATGTAGTAGCAGGAATGGGTAGTCATCTGTAGGTCTGAAGAGTCCTGATATCCTGTCAGACACATCTTTAATTTTTGCACCTGGAAGACAGCACATTTCTCTTGAAGTTATATCCGGTCTGCAGATAGCGGCCTCTGTTCCTCTCAGCAGGGAATCCCCCATGACCACCACTCTCCGTTTCTTCTTCACAACATTTTTCTTTCTCCATCCAGGAGGACTCTGAGGGCGTACAAGGTTGCTGTTTGTTGGCAAAGTCTTATCATGATGTATTTCTTCATCGTTTTCCTGCGTGAGAGCCTGGTACTGGTTTCTGAGCAGTATGGGTGCTGACTGCCTCCTGATCCTCCTGCTTCTCTGGGTCACATGTCTCCATTCCTCTGTTTCTTCAGGTGCACTTCGAATTTCTTCTCTTTCTGTAACATGAAGAGATAATTCTGCTCTGTCCAAGAACTCTTCACCTTCCTTAATGATCTTCAACGTAGCTAACCTCTCTTCGAGATTTTGCAACTTTTCCTCCAACAGGGACACAAGCTTGCATTTGTGGCATGTGAAGTTTGGCTTTTCCACTGGTAAATCTGTGAACATGTAGCAAGAAATGCAGCTCACCAAATGGCTCCTGGACTCTTCCAACTTGAGATTTCTTAAAAACGATGAAAGATGAGCCGGCGCGTGGTTTTTTCATCCTGTAAAAATCCTATAGCATCTTTGACTTTTCTTTTACTTTTGACATATCCCCAAAATCCTTTATTATTGCTTTTGACATCTCTTGCAAGCCTCAGTTCATTTTCAGCTTTAGCTAATCTGATTTGTGCCCTGCAGGTTCTGCAGACAGCGTTATATTCTTCTTTAGATATGCCTCCCTCTTTCCATTTTTTTCTTCCTTTTTAGCATGTGCTTAAGTTCTGTGTTCATCCATCCTGGTTTCCTTAAATGCTTCCTATTCTTCCCTCTTTTCGGAATTGTTAACAACTGTGCTTTGAGAATTTCATTTTTCAAGATGAAATCATTTCAAGATGAAATCATTTTTCAAGATTTCCCATCCTTCCTGGACATTTTTGTCTTTAAGGATATCCAGATGTATCATATGAGATATTCATAGATGTATTATTCCTGCAACATGTGAATGGGATTTGCTGAAATCTCATTCACTTTATGTTAGGGTTGCGGATAGCACTAAATCTAAAATACAATAAAGTGCGATCGCAATCCAGAGTCCACCGTGCAGAGATGGCAAACTGCTGCTCGGTAACGGCGGACGCTAACTGAACACTGCTGACCCAGTGTGCACAGGAGTGAACTCTGTTACAGCACAGAGCCGCAGAAAGAGACACCGAAGCCTGTTACCTCACCGACTATGGCTTAGGGAACCGCTATCGTGGTGCCAGGGATTAACCCTAGAGAAATGCTGTACCCTGTTAGTCACAGGGTGCAGCCAACAGTTGTGTTACCACACTGCGTGCATACAGCGCCACCCTGGCGGATGCCACTAGCCAGCCTAAGCATAGTGCTGGAAAGTGCAGTAACTGCGCACAGCACCATTGAGATGGACTCTGCGGCATATGCAGTACAGAGGTGACTCGTGCAGGTGACACTTTCTGGCATAAGGTGTGAGACTGGAAGCACTGCAGCGCTATGCAGTGCCACCGCTTTGTGCTGACTCAGAACCCTACCAACATGCATATCAAAGGGAAGGGGTTTCATAATGAGTCATTCAGTGGTTCACAAGCATCCATCATCACACACATCACTACTGTCTATACTAGCGCATGGCCGAGCGGCCATGTGAACCTTTTATAGCAGCATCCTTCCGGGACCTTCCTGATGGTCCAATCCGAGCTGGAGATGGACCTGAGCATGTGACCTCCGATCTCCAATGAGAGATCCTCCCACGGGCATGCTCAGTAGACTGAAAGGAGGACATAGTCCCTGGACTAGCTCGCTGCTGACCAGCATTCGTTGCTATAGCTGGACCAGAGGTGGTAGCAGCAACCAAACCCACAGTGCTAGTCTGAGCAGAGTGCCGGGATTGATGAGTCTGCTGAGCAGCCTCCTCTGTGGCCAGAGAGGAATGGGAGACCGCTGAAGGAAAGGCTTGGGATTCCTGCTGTGCAGTGACAGGAACACGCCTAACATTTTATCACTGTAATACGCTGAAGCTATCCCCTCAAAAATTCTGCTGCATATTTGACATATGTGAACATACAGTTCAGTTACTTTCACCTGAATGTAAGTCTCAGTGTATCATGGCTGCTAGTCTCAACTAGAACACATGTCCAACACCCAAACTAATTGGATCAGGAATGAATGATGGTGTTTCCGATAACACAGATTTGGAGCCATGATATGGATCCAAAAATGTGTTTCCGATACATTTAGTTCCTCAGAATTATCTTCCCATATATATGAAAGCATGTACAGTTAGAACATTTGGAAAAAAATCAAAATCTCAAAGTTTACATTTTTGCTGAAGTTAAAACACAGTAAGCTTATTGTAAACTGTTTTGAATTATGTGGTGACAAGCCAAAATTCATGAAATGCACCACCGTACTCTTGAGTTTAAATTTATAGTTACTGATTTAAAGTGGGGAAGATTCCCATTAGATGTACACTACACTTTATATCTGATGTGTACTATCATTATTTTAACTCTGAGTACAGAGGAAATCCACATTGACTTTCTGCCTTAAACTCAAAGCTTTTAATTTGCTTTCTTAGGGCTCAATGAACTGTGTGAGATTATTGGAGTTCTTCACGTTCTTTAACAGACAAAATGAAGCAATACAATGTCCGCCGTTTACTGTGTTCAGTTATTTGCACATATTATTTTTGTTTTGTAATCTAAAGTAATGAAAACCACTATTTTCTCACACTATACTTAACCCCTTCACCCCCAAGGGTGGTTTGCATGTTCATGACCGGGCCAATTTTTTACAATTCTGACCACTGTACATTTATGAGGTCATAACTCTGGAACGCTTCCATGGATCCCGGTGATTCTGACATTGTTTTCTCGTGACATATTGTACTTCATGTTAGTGGTAAAATTTCATTCAAATAACTTGCGTTTATTTGTGAGAAAAACGGAAATTTGGCGAAAATTTTGAAAATTTCGCAATTTTCCAACTTTGAATTTTTATGCCCTTAAATCACAGAGATACGGCACACAAAAAACTTGATAACTAACATTTCCCACATGTTTACTTTAGATCAGCACAATTTTGGAACCAAAATTTTTTTTTGTTAGGAAGTTATAAGGGTTAAAAGTTGACCAGCGATTTCTCATTTTTACAATACCATTTTATTTTTAGGACCACATCACATTTGAAGCCACTTTGAGGGGTCTATATGATAGAAAATACCCAAAAGTGACACCATTCTAAAAACTGCACCCCTTAAGGTGCTCAAAACCACATTCAAGAAGTTTATTAACCCTTTAGGTGCGTCACAGGAATTTTTTTGAATATTTAAAAAAAAATGAACATCTAACTTTTTTTCATAAAAAAAATACTTCAGGTTCAATTTTTTTTATTTTACCAAGGGTAACAGGAGAAATTGGACTGCAAAAGTTATTGTGCAATTTGTCCTGAGTACGCAGATACCTGATATGTGGGGGGGAACCACTGTTTTGGCGCATGGCAGAGCTCAGAATGGAAGGAGCGCCGTTTGACTTTTTCAATGCAAAATTGGCTGGAATTCAGATTGGACGCCATGTCACGTTTGGAGAGTCCCTGATGTACCTAAACAGTGGAAACCCCCTACAAGTGACCCCATTTTGGAAACTAGACCCCCCAAGGAACTTATCTAGATATGTGGTGAGAACTTTGAACCCACAACGGCTTTACAGAAGTTTATAACGTACAGCGGTACAATTAAAAAATCATATTTTTTCCACAAAAATGATCTTTTCACCCCAATTTTTATTTTCCCAAGGGTAACAGGACCCTAAAAGTTATTGTGCAATTTGTCCTGAGTACGCTGATACCCCACATGTGGGGGTAAACCACTATTTGGGCGCATGGCAGAGCTCGGAAGGGAAGCAGCACCATTTGACGTTTTTGGCTGGAATTGAGATCGGACACCATGTCGCGTTTGGAAAACCCCTGATGTACCAAAACAGTGGAAACCCCCCACAAATGACACCATTTTGGAAACTAGACCCCCTAAGGAACTTGTCTAGATGTGTGGTGAGAACTTTGAACCCCCATGGGCTTCACAGAAGTTTATAACATAAAGCCATACAAGTAAAAAATCATATTTTTTCCACAGAAATGATCTTTTCACCCTCAATTCTTATTTTTCCAAGGGTAACAGGACCCTAAAAGTTATTGTGCAATTTGTCCTGAGTACGCTGATACCCCACATGTGGGGGTAAACCACTATTTGGGCGCATGGCAGAGCTCGGAAGGGAAGCAGCGCCATTTGACGTTTTTGGCTGGAATTAAGATCGGACACCATGTCGCGTTTGGAAAACTCCTGATGTACCAAAACAGTGGAAACCCCCACAAATGACACCATTTTGGAAACTAGACCCCCTAAGGAACTTATCTAGATGTGTGGTTAACACTTTGACCCCCCAGTGCTTCACAGAAGTTTATAACGCCCGGGCGTGAAATTAAAAAATTTGCATTTTTTCCACAAAAATGATCTTTTAGTCACCATTTTTTTATTTTCCCAAGGGTACCAGAAGAAATTGAACCACAAAAGTTGTTGTCCAATTTGTCCTGAGTATGCTGATACCCCATATGTGGGAGAAAACTACTGTATGGGCACACGTCGGGGCTCGGAAGGGAAGTAGTGACGTTTTGAAATGCAGACTTTGATGGAATGGTCTGCAGGTGTCATGTTGCCTTTGAAGAGCCCCTAATGTACCTAAACAGTGAAAACCCCCCACAAATAACACCATGTTGTAAACTAGACCCCCCAAGGAACTTATCTAGATGTGTGGTGAGCACTTTGAACCCCCCAGTGCTTCACAGAAGTTTATAACGCCCGGACGTAAAAATAAAAAATTTGTATTTTTTCCACAAACATGATCTTTTAGTCACCATTTTTTTTATTTTCCCAAGGGTACCAGGAGAAATTGGACCCCAAAAGTTGTTGTCCAATTTGTCCTGAGTATGCTGATACCCCATATGTGGGAGAACACTACTGTATGGGCACACGTCGGGGCTCGGAAGGGAAGTAGTGACGTTTTGGAATGCAGACTTTGATGGAATGGTCTGCGGGTGTCATGTTGCCTTTGGAGAGCCCCTAATGTACCTAAACAGTGGAAACCCCCAACAAATGACCCCATTTTGGAAACGAGACCCACTAAGGAACTTATCTAGATGTGAGGTGAGCACTTTGAACCCCCAAGGGCTTCACAGAAGTTTATAATGCCAGGGCATGAAAATAAAAAAATCTTATTTTTTCCACAAACATGATCAATTAGTCCCCAATTTTTTTATTTTCCCAAGGGTAACAGGAGAAATTGGACCCCCAAAAGTTGTTGTCCAATTTGGCCTGAGTACGCTGACACCCCATATGTGGGAGAAAACTACTGTATGGACACACGTTGGGGCTCGGAAGGGAAGCAGTGACGTTTTGGAATGCAGACTTTGATGGAATGGTCTGCGGGTGTCATGTGCGTTTGGAGAGCCCCTGATGTACCTAAACAATTGAAACTACCCATAAGTGACCCCATTTTGGACACTAGACCCTCCACAGAACTTATCTAGATGTGTGGTGAGCACTTTGAACCCCCAAGTGCTTCACAGAAGTTTATCACCCTGATGTGCCCAAACAGTGGAAACCCCCCAATTATAACTCCAACCCTAACCCCAACACACCCCTAACCCTAATCTGAGCCCTAACCCTAGCCCTAACCCTAGCCCTAACCCTAGCCCTAACCCTAGCCCTAGCCCTAACCCTAACCCTAGCCCTAACCCTAACCCTAACCCTAACCCTAATGGGAAAATGGAAATAAATACTTTTTTTTTTTAACCCCAACACACCCCTAACCCTAATCTTAGCCCTAACCCTAGCCCTAACCCTAGCCCTAACCCTAGCCCTAACCCTAGCCCTAGCCCTAGCCCTAACCCTAACCCTAGCCCTAGCCCTAGCCCTAATGGGAAAATGGAAATAAATACTTTTTTTTTAATTTTATTATTTTTCCCTAACTAAGGGGGTGATAACGGGGGGTTTGATTTACTATTTATGGTGGTTTTTATGTTTGGCGTCTGTCAGACGCTAAAAGACGCTTTTTATTGTAAAAATAGTTTTTGCATCACCACATATTGAGAGCTATAATTTTTCCGTATTTTGACCCACCGAGTCATGTGAGGTCTTATTTTTTGCGAGACGAGTTGACGTTTTTATTGGTACCATTTTCGGGCACGTGACATTTTTTGATCGCTTTTTATTCCTATTTTTGGGACGCAGAATGAACAAAAACCAGCGTTTCATGAATTTCTTTTGGGGGAGTGCGTTTACACCATTCCGCGTGCGGTAAAATTGATAAAGCGGTTTTATTCTTCGGGTCAGTACGGTTACAGCGATACCTCATTTAGGTCGTTTTTTTATGTTTTTGTCGGTTTTATGCAATGAAAACTATTTTATATAAAAAATAATTATTTTTGCATCGCTTTATTCTGCGAGCTATAACTTTTTTATTTTTTCACTGATGATGCTGTTTGGTGGCTCGTTTTTTGCGGGACAAGATGACGTTTTCAGCGGTACCATGGATATTTATATGCGTCTTTTTGATCACGCGTTATTACACTTTTTGTTTGGCGGTATGATAATAAATCATTATTTTTTGCTTCGTTTTTTATTTTTATTTTTTAAGGGGTTCACTAAAGGGGTAAACTAATGGGACATTTTTATAGGGCGGGTCGTTACGGACGCGGCGATACCTAATATGTGTACTTTTATTGTTTTTTTTTTATTATTTCCAAAAAATGGATTTATTGGGGGAATATTTTTTTTTTTTCTAATTTATTTGGCGATTTTTTTTTATTTATTTTAACACTTTTTTTTATTTTTTTTTTACTTTATTAAATAGTCCCAGGTGGGACATCACTGTCCTGTGACAGATCACTGATCTGTCACATCACAGATCACTGTGACAGATCAGCGATCTGACACAGGCACTGCAGAAGGCTTCCTCATGCCTGCGCTTTGCAGGCACTGAGGAAGCCAGCTTCCTGCAGGCCCCCGAAGGCCCCCGTCGCCATCTTGGATTCGGGGGCCTGGAGGAAAGGAGCCCCCCGCAGCAGCGCTGCACATTGCGCTGCCGTGGGGGGCTCAGGGAAGCACGGATGGAGCCCCCTTCCTGCCGATGCTTCCCTTTAACCCCCGGTACACCGCGATCATGTTTGATCGCGGTGTGCAAGGAGTTAACGTGTCGGGGGCGGTCCGTGACCGCCCCTGACACATTGTGCCGGGTGTCAGCTGTGATAATCAGTTGACACCCGGCCGCGATCAGCGGCGCTCACCACGTGGGCGCCGCTGATCGCGCCGACGTACTATCCCGTCCATGGGCATAGGGGCCCAGGTCCCATGGACGGGATAGTACGTCGGAAGGCAGAAAGGGGTTAAAGTTACAAAGAAAAGTGTGATAAAATTCAGCATCAATAATTGGTTATTAGGAACAAGCAAAATTTTAAAATCTAGATTTCTTAGCATTTTGGTTTGCAATGAAAAGTTGAGCAATGAGATTCAAGTAATATATCAAGATTCTGGATCATTTCATTTTTATAGTATACATGGTGATGATTAACCCCTTAGTGACCGAGCCAATTTTGCCCTTAATGACCAAGCACAATTTTACATATCTGACGACTGTCAATTTATGAGGTTACAACTTTGGAACCCTTCAACAAATCCCACTGATTCTCATACTGTTTTTTCAAGACATATTGTAGTTCATGATATTTTAAAATTTCTTCGATATGACTTGTGTTTATTTGTGATGGAAATATATATATTTCATATAGATTTCACTTGCATATATACTCATATATACTCCCAGCTAATATATACAGTATAATCACATCTGCTTAAAATGGCTGCCACAAAACAGACAAAGGTTTGGGACTTTCCAGACATAAAGAGGAACTGACCACTACATGTCCTGAATTAATGTCCTGAAATTTTAGCTTAATTGCAGAAAAAACCTACAGTCATACTTTAGGCGCTTAATCAGCATCTTGCCATGCATTAATCATGATATTCCATATATTTAGATAGCCAAATAACAAAGTAGATTGCCCACATGGTAATTAAAGGGAACCTGTCACCCCCCAGGGCGTTTTTAACTAAAAGAGCCACCTTCAGCAGCACTAAGGCTGCATTCTGTGAAGGTGGCTTTTCTTTTTCTGACCCCCAATGCCAGGCAGGATCTGGGGACTCAGAAACATGCAGGCGTGATATCCTAATGTCAGTTCCAGGGCAGCGCTCACTGTGCATGCCCGAGAACTGTTGCCGGCATGTTGCCGGCATGTAACGGCAACAATACAGGAGTAGGCGGTGCCGGGACTCTACAGGGTGGTTGATGGACAGCTGGGAGGTGGCTTAAATAGAGGGACAACACCATACCTCTGTGACAGAATCCAGGTATGAGGACCTATTTATAAAAGTCAATTTTTCGGCGTTTAGGTGTTTCAAGAGTCACTCTTATCTCATCAGTCCATAAAACCTTTGAACAATCTGTCTTCAGATTTTTCTTGGCCCAAGTCTTGATATTTCAGCTCAGATGTCTTGTTCAGTGGTAGTTGAGATTCAGCCTCCTTTACTCTGTCCATGTCTCTGAGCACTGAATATCTTGTAATACTGGACAATTCAGGGAGCTTGCAGTTCTTCTATATGATAGCACTGGAGGATAATGGGTTCCTAATCATATCATGTTTAATTTTTCTCAAATCTTTGGCAGCTAATGTGCATCTTTTTATCAACACTTTTTTGTGACCCTGTTCACTATTTGCAACAAAACGTTTGATGGTTCTGTGACCCCATATCATACCCATTTCAACCATCTTACAGAGCCCACTGTTAAGGCCCCGTTACACATAACGATGTCCCAGCGATCCCACCAACAATCCGACATGGAAGGATTTGCTGGGACATGTTAGGCTGATCGCTGGTGAGCTGTCACATAGACAGCCCCTCCAGCAATCAGGACCAGCGAGCAAGCTGGTATCCAACGTAAACATAGGGTTTCTAAGAGCCGCATGGCTCTTATAAACCTGATGTTCACGTTGGATACCAGCGTGCATCGTCGCTGATCGCTGGCTCCCGCTGCCACACGCAGTGATGCATGATGGCCAGCAGGAGACCGGTGATGAAAAAATGGCCCAGGATGATCCAGCATGATCAGCGATACCCGGCGGGGGGGGCGGTCGCTGCTGGATGTCACACACAGTGATATCGCTGAAGAGATCGCTGATGTGACACAAAATCAGCGATCTTGCCAGCGATATTGCTGTGTGTAACGGGGCCTTAGGACTTATAACAATTTTTGCCTGAGCAAAACAAGAAGCCTTGTGATTATGCACACTTTTATAAAGGGCAATGACATCCTTAGACCACACCTTCCATTATTTCATAAATACACATCACCTGATATACTTCAAACCTATAATAATTCAAGTTTTTACAGCTTGGAGTTTGAAAATATGCATAAAAATTATGATATGGTCAAACTACATAGTAACATAGTTATTAAGGTTGAAGGAAGACTTTAAGTCGATCTATTTCAACCCATATCCTATCCTAACCTGCCCTAACATATTGATCCAGAGGAAGACAAAAAAACCCATGTGGCACACAGTAAGCTTCACATTGGGGAAAAAAATTCCATTCTGACTCCACATACGGCAATCAGACTAGCTCCCTGGATCAACGCAATATCAAGGAAACTAGTGTATGTACCCTGTAATATTATACTTTTCAAGAAAGGCATCCAGGCCCTTCTTAAATTTTAGTAGGTCATCACTCACTACAACATCATATGGCAGAGAGTTCCATAGTCTTACAGTAAAGAATCTGCGTCTGTAATTATGCTTAAACCTTCTTTCCTCCAGACATAGAGGATGCCCCCTTGTCCCTGATACAGGTCTAAGAGTAAAAAGATCATTAGAAAGGTCTTTGTACTGTTCCCGCATATATTTATACATTGTAATAAGATCACCCCTAAGCCTTAGTTTTTCCAAACTAAATAGCCCCAAGTGTAATAACCTGTCTTGGTATTGCAGACACCCCATTTCAATAATAACCTTGGTCACTCTTCTCTGCACCCGCTCCAGTTCAGCTATGTCTTTCTTATACACCGAAGACCAGAACTGTACACAGTATTCTAAGTGTGGTCGCACTAGTGACTTATATAGAGGTAAAATTATGTTCTCCTCATGAGGATCTATACCTCTTTTAATGCATCCCATTATTTTATTTGCCTTTGCAGCAGCTGCCTGACACTAGCCACTAAATGTGAGTTTGTCATCCACTCATACACCCAGGTCTTTTTCAGTGTCAGTTTTGCCCAGTGTTTTACAATTAAGCACATACTGTAGTCCTACATCTTGTTTGTTCTACCCAAGTGCATGACCTTACACTTATCCCCAATAAAGCTCATTTGCCATTTATCAGCCCAAGCTTCTAGTTTACATAAATCCTCCTGTAATATAAAATTGTCTTCCTCTATATTGATTACCCTGCATAGTTTAGTGTCATGTGCAAATATTGAAATTCTACTCTCTATGCCACTTACAAGGTCATTAATAGAAATGTTAAAAAGAAGAGGGCCCAATACTGACCCCTGTGGTATCCCACTGCTAACCATGACCCAGTCAGAGTGTGCTCCATTAATAACCACCCTTTGTTTCCTATCCCTGAGCCAGCTCTTAACCCCCTTATGCATATTTTCCCCTATCCCTATTGTTCTCATTTTATGTATCAACCTTTTGTGTGGCACCGTATCAAAAACTTTAGAAAAATCCATGTACACCACATTCACTGCATTTCCTTGGTCCAGTCTGGAACATACATCTTCATAAAAGGTTATCAGATTAGTCTGACAGTAACGGTCCCTTGTAAACCCATGTTGATATGAGTTATGGGGTTATTCTTCTTCAGATACTCCAGTATAGTATCTCTTAGAAAACCCTCCAGGATTTTAACCACAGTTGAGGTTAAGCTCACTGGCCTATAATTTCCAAGTTCAGTTTTTGACCCCTTTGTGAATATTGGCACTACATTTGCTATACGCCAGTCCTGTGTTACAGACCCTGCTATTATGGAATCTTTAAAGATTAAAATTAATGGTCTGTGACTGTGCTTAATTCCTACAGTACTCGGGGGTGTATCCAATCCGGGCCAGGGGATTTGTCAATTTTAGTGATTTTTAGACACCACCATACTTCCTGCTGGGTTAAGCAGGTGACATTTAATGGAGAATTTTTTTTTCACTGATCATGTTATCCATCATGCAATTTTCCTGTGTAAATACTGTTAAACAAAAGTCATTTAGCATATTGGCATTTTCCTCATCCTCATCCACCATTTCACCCAGAGTATTTTTAAGGGGGCCAACACTATCATTTTTTAGTTTCTTACTATTTATGTAGTTAAAGAATATTTTGGGATTATTTTTACTTTCTCTGGCAATGAGTCTCTCTGTCTCAATCTTTGCTTTTTACAGAATTTATTTAATCTTCTGTATTTATTTAATGCCTCATCACTACCTACTTGCTTTAATTCTGTAAATGCTTTATTTTTGTCACTTATTGCACCCTTTACAGCTCTATTTAACCATAGTGGTTTCCTCCTATTTCTAACATGTTTATTCCCATACGGTATATATTGTGCACCGGTCTTATTCAGGATGCTAATAAACGTCTCCCATTTTCTTTGTGTATTTTTATGTCTCAGGATATCGTCCCAGTTAATTGCACCAAGATCATCTCTCATCCATTGGAAATTTGCCTTCCTGAAGTTTAGTGTCCTTGTAACCCCTCTACTACACATCTTATTAAAGGATACATGAAAACTTCTTATTTTGTGATCACTATTACCCAAATGACCCTCAACCCTTATTTTTGATTTGCGGTCTGGCCTGTTGGTTAATATTAGGTCTAGCAGTGCCCCCCTCTTTTTGGGTCCTGAACCAGTTGTGAAATGTAGCTGTCTCTCATAGTTGTCAAAAACCTATTTCCTTTGCTGGAACTGTAGGTTTCGGTTCCCCAATGTATTTCAGGGTAGTTGAAGTCCACCATAATAATGACTTCTCCTTGAGTCGCAGCTTCATCTATTTGCTTTATGAGGATATTCTCTGTTGCTTCCATTATTTTTGGAGACTTATAACAAACCCCTATCAGTAATTTATTATTTTTCCCCCCTCCCCTTATCTCCACCCACAGGGACTCTACATTTTCATTAGATTCACATATATTATCACGCAGGATGGGTTTTAAGGATGATTTTACATATAAACACACGCCTCCCCCTCACTTATTTGTACGGTCATTTCTGAACAGACTATAGCCCTGTAAATTAACCGCCCAGTCATGGCCTCGTCCAGCCTTGTTTCAGATATCCCCACCATGTCATAATTATGTTCCAACAAAATTACTTCTAATTCCTCTATTTTGTTGCTTTTAAATTATTCATACATTGTGTACCTGGGAACCAGACAGAAGTACCAAGTAGTTGATGTCATCAGAGAATCAGAGTGTTTGTGTCAATAATATACTGCGCACACAATGTGTGGCTAAAAAATCCTCTAGGGTCAAATCTGCTTTTTCTGCATTCAGCTCTAAAGCCATTGATGATGTCATGACTGTTGTTGGTATAGAAGGTTCAAAAGTGCATCAGAAGTGTGATTGTAGCAATGTTAATGACAATTACTTTGTAAGACCAATCAACTGTGGGGTGCAATCATTGCTGTTAAAAATAAGCCGGGTACTTTCTGGTATACATGGACTAGAAATTAGGTCACTACATTATAATATGAAACAGCATCATCTGTTCATTTGGGAAATGCAAACTAACTGGTAAGATCAACAAGGTTCAAGCTTTCTGCCTTTTTCTGCTCTCAATCGTCTTTCTGGTAACCAGTTTGTACTCACAGGTAGTGTCTTATCATTTTCATCAACTTATCATCATCCACATCAGCAGCCTTCTGTACACTACCTTCATTACTTCCATTGCATTATCAGTTCTCTTTTTGAGTATCCAAGCAATGACCAATTATGAATGTTTACACATTACATTTCAATTTGCCGTTTCCTTCAAAAAAAGGCCTTGCAGGTACCATTTCTCACTCTGCTGAAACATCAGAGCACAGGTGAAAGTTTTTTTACGTGGCCATGTGAACCTCACCATATTGCTCTACAGCCATGACATCTCAGACATGACATCTAGCTGATCATAACTTGCACAGTGTTGGTCAGTACCTGGGCCATCACAGATCAGAGATTCACAGTGAAGCACAGATTGTACGGTAGAGTCTTATTTAATCTCTGGAATCACTGGGTAAGTCTCTCTTTTTTCTAGTATGCAAGCTCTTGTGGTCATTAGAATCATCTCTATCTTTCTTGTAGAGTGTAAGCTCTCATGATCAGCAGAGGTCCTCTTCTATCCTCCACATGTGTTTTCTGAGCAATTACAAACTTTAACCCTTTCACCATGAAGCCTGTTTTCACATTCCTAACCAGGACAATTTTTCCAATTCTGACCACTGTCACTTTATGAGGTCACAGGATTTAAAGGAATGTGGACAAAAAAATTAACATTTACTTTTCTTTCACAAACAATTTCCTTTAGACATATTTCTTTTTTTACTTTTGCAAGGGTAACAGGAGAAAATGGACTATACAGTTTGTTGTGCAATATCTCCTGAAATGCTGATACTCCATATATGGGGAAAACCACTGTTTGGTCACATAGCAGCGCTCAGAAGCAGAAGGGTAGGAGCGACATTTGAGTTTTTGAATGTAAAATTTGCTGGAATAATTAGTGGATGCCATGTCGTGTTTAGAGAGCCCCTGATGTGCTTAAACAGTGGAAATCCCCAACAAGCCAACAAGTAACACCATTTTTGAAAGTAGACCATTTAAGAAACTTATATAGATGTGTATTGAGCACCTTGAACCACCAGGTGCTTCACAGAAGTTTATAACCTTAAGCTATGAAAATAAAAAATCACATTTTTCCCATAAAATGTGTAATAGAAGAAAATGGACCCTAAAATTTTTTGGGCAATCTCTCTTGAGTTCACTGATACCCCATGTGGTTGAAAACTACCTTTGAGGCACAGTGTAAAGCTCAGAAGGGAAGAGATGCCATACTACAGTGCAAATTTTGCTGCATTTGTTTGAGGGTGACATGTTACATTGGTAGAGCCCTTGAGGTGCCAGAAAGGCAGAACCCCCAAAAGTGACCACATTTTACAAACTAAACCTCCCAGTGAATTCATCTAGGGGTGCTGTGATTATATTGACACTACAGTTGTGTCACAGACTTTAATACCATTGGGCATTGACGAAAAGATAATTCACATTTTTACCCCCTTATTTGTGTGTTAGCCCCAAGTTTTACATTTTCTTACTGGGAAATGGCACCAAAATCTGTCACCCAATTTTTGCTGAATGTAGAAGTATCCCATATGTGGCTATACAGTGCTGCTTAGCCATACGGAGAGACTCGAGAGGGACCGTGCGCTATTTGCCTCCTGGAGCGCAGATTTTCCTTGAACAGTATGAGTATTGATATAAAGAGCCCCTAAATGCTACAAAAGCAGAATCCCCCTCAAATGACCCCATTTTGGAAAATATAACCGTTTGGAAATTTATCTACAGGTGTATTGACGATTTTGACTCCATGGGTGTTTTCCAGAAACAAGCAGCAGTAGATATTGCGAAGTGACAATTGCAAATTGTTTTTATAGTGACCAGTATGCTGTAGTGACCAGCACATTATGACCAGCTCATGCTTATGGAGACATGCACCTGTAAATTAGGTGGGCTCTCATCACAACAGAAATGCCCAACATGTGGGCGCTAAATGTGGTTTAGGCACACTGAGGATGTCCTGAATTTCTTTTGGGGGTGAGGAGCCATTTCGCTTTTCCAGAGTCTTTTGCTACCAGTAGCATGAAAGCCCCCTATATTTCCATTAACAGATGATGGATCTGATTGAGGGCTTGCATTTTTTGTTGATTAAGTTGAAGCTTTTATTGGGAACATTTTACATAACATTTATGATCACATTTATCCAGTGCTCTATGCTGAGCACCTACATCGGGGTTTCCATCTAAATCTCCAAGTGAACACATTTGAAAGGTAGACTCACCAAACCTTGACTAATGCACTAGCAGTACGCAGCAGACCTCCATTGATAAAGGCTGGGGCAGCACAGGTGCAAACTACTGATGAAAACAGCCAGTAACCCAAGAGGGTCTGGCTGCCTAGTGGAAAAAATGCACACAAATAAGGTTTGCATAGGACATCATTCACACAGATAAGTGTGGTGCAAATTGTCTGAACAGCCTATTAATGACGCCCATAGAATTAGCAGGCGGCCTGCTCAGCACTATATGTATGCATCCCACAGAAAAAACCAAGCCAACATAAAGAGGCCTTGCTGCATCCTGCAAAAATATGGGGTATTAGTTACTATTTTGGCCAAAGCAGATTAGCTTGCAACCCAACGTCAAGGGTCCCCAAATTTTGCGAGTCCCTAACGCTAAATATGAACAGTGGACATAGGAAAAATTTCCCAAAAATTCAATTCAATTTTTTGTCCTATGCAAGCCTTAATTGTGTGCATTTTTTCCACTAGGCAGCCAGACCCTCTTGGGTTACTGGCTGTTTTCATCAGTGGTTTGCACCTGTGCTGCCCCAGCCATTATCAATGGAGGTCTGCTGCATCCTGCTAGTGCATTAGTCAGGGTTTGGTGAGACTACCTTTAAAATGTGTTTTTTTGAATTTTTGGGAATTGTTTCCTATGTGCGCTGTCTAAATCTCCAAGTGACATGACAAATGAAACCCCCAATGGATCCATTCACTATAATGAGGCAGCAGAGTTACTGTGGACTCCATCTGGCCTCTAGTAAGTGTTGTCCTTTTCAAAACTGCACAAAAATGTGGCCAATAGCGCTTTTATACAATCCTAAAAAGATGGATACCGCCTGATCACAGGTCCTATTGAGATCACAGTGCCTCCATTTGCCTCACTATAGCGAATCTTCCACCGGGGGTTGTCTGAATCACTTATTTCAGAGATTTACATGGAAATCCCAATGTAAGCGCTTAGCGTAGAGCGCAAAATAAATGTGCACTGAGCCTTACAGCGATCTTTGGGAGGCAGAATGAAAAAATCAGCATAATTTGAATAATTGGTTTTATTTATTTTTTACGCTGTTCCTCATGTGGTATAAGTGATTAGGCGACTTTATTCTTCAGGTTAGTGTGATTACAGTGATACCAAATTTATATGGGGTTTTTATTGTGAAAACTAGTTTTTGCATCATAATATTTAGAAATCTATAATTTTTCCAGATTTTGGCCAATTTTTGGGAGACAGAATGAACAAAAAACATCAATTAAGCAATTGCTTTTTGAGGTTTTTTTATACCTTCCACTTGTAGTAAAATTTATAAGGCAGCTTTATTCTTTGGGTCAGTTCGATCACAGCAATACGCAATTTATATAGTTTTTTTATGCTTTGGCGCTTTTACACAATAAAAACTGTTTTATATAGAAAAAAATATTTATTTTTGCATCACTTTATTCTGAGAACTATAACTATTTTATTTTTCTACTGATGGAGCTGTATCAAGGCTTGTTTTTTATGGGACAAGATGTTGTTTTCAGTGATAATATTTTTATTTATATTAATGTAACACCCCTTTAGGGCTACCACGGTACACTGGGTGTTATGGGGTTCTCACCTCTCTAGGGCGCTGTGCCTCCACCTGAATCTTGATTGGAGCTCACTCTCTGGGGCTGCAGAAGGACAGTTATCTTCTGCCAGGGGCTAATTCGGCAGAACAGGGAACAGGAGTAAAACCGTTTAACAGATTTATTGCTATGCAGCAGAATTGAGGTGGGTTTAAAGGAATAACATACAATACAATTAACGGTGCTCTATAAAAGTCATATACACATCACAGTCTACTTCTACTCCGACCCTGCAAATATAACGTAGTAGGTTCCCCCTCTTTTGTATTAACTCAGTCCAAATGTTGGGGCCCAGTTGCCGCGGATGTTGGCGCGCAAAGTAGAACCGTGGGTGCACTTAGATGAATATTGCTGTCAATAGTCTGGGTTGTAGTGTACCCACTGTAAATAGCGCTGGTAGAACCACAAGTCTCAGAAGGGCACTCACTGTGTGTTTCAAACGGTCGGAGGTTTCTCTGGACACCAGCAGGGGGAGACAGAATTTAGGCCTTTATGCAGTGGGAGTGTCGGCAGAACTCTCCGGATCTTTGCTCTCTCCAGCAGCGCGGGTCTCCCAGAGGGGGCCGCCACACTCTGCAGCGTAGAGGAATGCAGATCCCCACTGCTCTGTTTCTCACAGCAAGCTGCCACACTTCTCCTTCTCTCCACATTTACTTTCACTTTCTCCACAGCTCCCTCCCCCAAGTCCCTCCTCCTCCAATCCTCTCTCTCTCTCCTTCTATCATCTGACTGAAACAAAGATCCCTGGGAATTGGAGTCCACTGCCACTCAGGGGAAAAGCGATTAATGTCTGTAGGTCCCTGTTTAACAGCTGCTGCAAAACTCTTCTTAGTGTCTGTAAGCTCCAGTATGCCGGTAGATGCTCTGACAGTTCCCTGTGCAGGTGTTACATTAATCTTTCTGATCACATTTTATTGCACATTTTGTTTGGCGGTATAAGGAAAAAGCATTGTTTTTTGCCTCGTTTTTTTAAATTGAAGGGTTAACTAGTGGGACAGTTTTATAGAGCGGGTCGGTACGGATGTGGTGATACCAAATATGTATACTTTTATTATTTAATTTTTATTTACATAAATAAATGTATTTATTGGAAAATTATTTGTTTGCTCTTTATTTATGGAGTTTTTAATTTTTTTTACACTTTCTAATGTTTTTTTTGCATTTTTACATTGTCTCTGGATGAGATATTACTGTATAGCATCAGATCACTGATCTGATGTTTTGCAATTCTACTGCACTGAATCACATGAACGTCTGACAGGCAGGGCAGGAGACATCTTACGTTCTGCTCTCTGCAGGGACTGCAAAGCCACCTTCCCTGAAGGACCCAGTGGCCATCTCGCATTGTCCTGCTGGAAGCACGCAGGGAGCACATTCCCTGCGTGATGCTCCTCTATGCCGTTGTCACTACTGACAATGGCATTAGAGGGGTTAAATGCCCACGATCAGTGCTAGCACTGATCATGGGCATTGCTGCAGGTGTCAGCTCTCACACAGAGCTGACACCTGCGCTAGATCACCACTGTGCTTAGCGTGATTCCGCGCGATCATGACACCGTACATGTACTGCTGTTTGCGAGAACGCAGCTTCGGCAAAGATGTATATGTACGGCGCATGTCTGGAAGATTTTAAATTATTGATATTCCCACAAGTTTATTCACAGCAAACGAAATTTTGGGGGAAAATTTAGTTACGTTAGCAAATTTGAATTTTAAAAAAGGCACTCATCTCATCTATCCACCAATAGTTATTGTTTTGAAAAAACATCCTTGCTAGGTTTGGGCACAAAAGGTTTATCTGGCATTGCACCAACCCGATGCACATCGGCACATACATTCATACCTTCTGAAGAGACAGATTCAGTCATACTGGCACTATATCCTTTCTCCAGCAGATACCCTGAGTTCCTTTGTTATGGACTTCTGACTTGCTATGGCTGTACTGTCATATTCAGCCTCCACTATTCAGTACAGCTGGTGGCTTACCACCAATTTACTGTCATACAGGAGATTCAACATGGATGTTTGCTTTCTCAAACCCAAGTAAACCAGGTTATCCTTTACCAGCATGGAATACCTTGCATTTGTCACAATGAATCAGGATTGGATCAGTGCTGACTTTCATCCATTTATGACTAATGTCAATAATGAAATCGGCCATATGATCTCCTTGCCTGACTGTCCATTGTCTGTCTTCTATACTCCTCTGCTACCACAAGTGCTGAAGGCCCATTCTCTCTGTGTCAACCATGTCATCGATAATGTAGTACTGTTGCTGCTTGAGCTGACATTGCTGGCTGTACACTGCCAGACATTTCTTGATGGCTCTCTACCAATTCTCCACTCTGGAGCTTCCATGGCTGTCACTGCACAGCCTTGCCAGACATACATATCCTGGCTACGCAATGTGGTTTTTAGTGAAAGCTTGTATTCCTGTGCTCTCTTAAGGGTACACAAATTTTAAACAGCTCACAAAATAGGGCTAATTATTTGAACTTTTTTGTTGTCAACAAGCTATTGCTTCTTCCCTTTATTAATACCTAGCCTGATCCCTTTTCCTTAAAAAGGGATCATTTTTGGAAGGATTGAAAAAAGCTTTTGTGATTATCTACTTGCTTTGATAGTAGCAAACCTGAACCCAACAAAAGGGATAAGTTTTTTGTTTCTAATTGAAAATCCATTACTTCTTTACTTTCAAAGTACTGAGCACACATGCTTTTGCTCCCTAAATAAAGAGATGATTTTGGTATGATATATGAAAACACTGTACCAACCCATGTAAAAATTGCTTATTCCATTTGTTCCACCTTTTTTATGAGCACTATCAAGTTATTCATCTGCCCCTCCACTTAAAGGGATAATTTTTGGACTGCTTCTACCATTTTAGTAGCCTAACAAGTCGGATACTGCACTGTGTAATTAAATATCGTGTTTTTTAAAACAATGGTTGCCATCAATGTTCACCTTGACCGATAGGCTGCAGTCACTTGGACATGAATAAGGCTGTGTTTACATCAATGAGCTCAAAAAAGGTTCAATACAAGCCTAGAAGGCCTGTGAATATTATATACTTATTTTAAAGACAATCAAAGCTTTGCAGTATCTGATTCCAGAAAAATTTATTTGCAACACATAAATGTTTGGGGAAAAATACGGTGAACCTGACAAATTTGAATTTCAAATGATTCAAACAAATTTAATAGTAAATAGATCACAAACTGGGAGCTGGAATGACAATAGAACACATTACTTATAAAGTTTGTGGCAATGCAAGTTGTATTGCAGTATATACTGTATATCATATGCTGTATGGTTGTTTTGCTCTTTTCCACAGTGATGCTGCTGTAACTCAATTTTAATCTAATTTTGGTAAATACTTTATTTCATATTTTTACTTTATGATGATAGTGATGAGCTAACGTACTCGGATAAGGCTTTATCCGAGCATGTTCGTGTGCTACCCAGGTGTCTTAGGCGTGCTTTAAAAATATGTTTGAGTCCCTGCAGCTGCATGTCTAGTGGCTGTTAGATAGCAGCAATGCATACATGGATTACGTGTTTGTTAGGCCACGGGGACTCAAACATATTTTTCAAGCATGCCAAAAACAGTCGATTAGCATACGAGTATGCTCGGATAGCACCTATCCGAGTACGTTCGCTCATCACTAGTAATAATTAGAGTTGAGCGAAACGGGTTGAAAAAATTCAAAAGTCGCCGACTTTTGGCAAAGTCGGGTTTCATAAAACGAAACCCGACCCTAGGATGAGGTCGGCCACGAGGTCGGCGACTTACGCGCCAAAGTCGCATTTCAAAAGTTTGTTTTGCGCTCTTTTTCAGCCAATCAGGATCCACGGACACTGTGGGCAAGGTGATGACATAGGCACGGGTCACCACCATCTTTCAGAAGGGCATGCAAGTGATTGGCTTGCTTTGGTGGGCGTCAAAGGGGGTATAAAAGGGCGTGCACGCCGACCGCCATCTTACTTCTGCCGATCTTAGTATAGGGAGAGGTTGCTGCTGATTCTGTAGGGAGAGCGTTAGGCAGGGAAGAAGACAAAAAAACTGCTTCTGCTGCTAGCGATTTGGCCTGCACAACACACAAGTCACTGTGTGTGCAGTGCAAGGGGAGGCTATATTGTGGTGTATCAGTGGTGTTGGTTGTTAGGCTGCCTTTTAAGGCTTCCTGACACGCTGGCATTGCTGTTTACCCACTGCTCCGCAAACTGCTTTTTTAAAAGCAATCCAATCTCCCTTATCCTCTCGTCACTTTGGTCACAGGCAGCTGTGCCATCGAGCGTGTCACATAGCGCTCAGATATCAGTGGGCCGCACACAATCCACAAGTGTCCACTGTCCACAAGTGTACGCAGAGATTCAAAATCTCCATTATCCTCTCGTCACTTTGGTCACAGGCAGCTGTGCCATCGAGCGTGTCACATAGCGCTCAGATATCAGTGGGCCGCACACAATCCACAAGTGTCCAGTGTCCAAAAGTGTACGCAGAGATTCAAAATCTCCATTATCCTCTCGTCACTTTGGTCACAGGCAGCTGTGCCATCGAGCGTGTCACATAGCGCTCAGATATCAGTGGGCCGCACACAATCCACAAGTGTCCAGTGTCCAAAAGTGTATGCAGAGATTCAAAATCTCCATTATCCTCTCGTCACTTTGGTCACAGGCAGCTGTGCCATCGAGCGTATCACATAGCGCTCAGATATCAGTGGGCCGCACACAATCCACAAGTGTCCACTGACCACAAGTGTACGCAGAGATTCAAAATCTCCATTATCCTCTCGTCACTTTGGTCACAGGCAGCTGTGCCATCGAGCGTGTCACATAGCGCTCAGATATCAGTGGGCCGCACACAATCCACAAGTGTCCAGTGTCCAAAAGTGTACGCAGAGATTCAAAATCTCCATTATCCTCTCGTCACTTTGGTCACAGGCAGCTGTGCCATCGAGCGTGTCACATAGCGCTCAGATATCAGTGGGCCGCACACAATCCACAAGTGTCCAGTGTCCAAAAGTGTACGCAGAGATTCAAAATCTCCATTATCCTCTCGTCACTTTGGTCACAGGCAGCTGTGCCATCGAGCGTGTCACATAGCGCTCAGATATCAGTGGGCCGCACACAATCCACAAGTGTCCACTGTCCAAAAGTGTACGCAGAGATTCAAAATCTCCATTATCCTCTCGTCACTTTGGTCACAGGCAGCTGTGCCATCGAGCGTGTCACATAGCGCTCAGATATCAGTGGGCCGCACACAATCCACAAGTGTCCAGTGTCCAAAAGTGTATGCAGAGATTCAAAATCTCCATTATCCTCTCGTCACTTTGGTCACAGGCAGCTGTGCCATCGAGCGTGTCACATAGCGCTCAGATATCAGTGGGCCGCACACAATCCACAAGTGTCCAGTGTCCAAAAGTGTACGCAGAGATTCAAAATCTCCATTATCCTCTCGTCACTTTGGTCACAGGCAGCTGTGCCATCGAGCATGTCACATAGCGCTCAGATATCAGTGGGCCGCACACAATCCACAAGTGTCCACTGTCCAAAAGTGTACGCAGAGATTCAAAATCTCCATTATCCTCTCGTCACTTTGGTCACAGGCAGCTGTGCCATCGAGCGTGTCACATAGCGCTCAGATATCAGTGGGCCGCACACAATCCACAAGTGTCCACTGTCCACAAGTGTACGCAGAGATTCAAAATCTCCATTATCCTCTCGTCACTTTGGTCACAGGCAGCTGTGCCATCGAGCGTGTCACATAGCGCTCAGATATCAGTGGGCCGCACACAATCCACAGGTGTCCAGTGTCCAAAAGTGTACGCAGAGATTCAAAATCTCCATTATCCTCTCGTCACTTTGGTCACAGGCAGCTGTGCCATCGAGCGTGTCACATAGCGCTCAGATATCAGTGGGCCGCACACAATCCACAAGTGTCCAGTGTCCAAAAGTGTACGCAGAGATTCAAAATCTCCATTATCCTCTCGTCACTTTGGTCACAGGCAGCTGTGCCATCGAGCGTGTCACATAGCGCTCAGATATCAGTGGGCCGCACACAATCCACAAGTGTCCAGTGTCCAAAAGTGTACGCAGAGATTCAAAATCTCCATTATCCTCTCGTCACTTTGGTCACAGGCAGCTGTGCCATCGAGCGTGTCACATAGCGCTCAGATATCAGTGGGCCGCACACAATCCACAAGTGTCCACTGTCCAAAAGTGTACGCAGAGATTCAAAATCTCCATTATCCTCTCGTCACTTTGGTCACAGGCAGCTGTGCCATCGAGCGTGTCACAAAGCGCTCAGATATCAGTGGGCCGCACACAATCCACAAGTGTCCAGTGTCCAAAAGTGTACGCAGAGATTCAAAATCTCCATTATCCTCTCGTCACTTTGGTCACAGGCAGCTGTGCCATCGAGCGTGTCACATAGCGCTCAGATATCAGTGTGCCGCACACAATCCACAAGTGTCCAGTGTCCAAAAGTGTACGCAGAGATTCAAAATCTCCATTATCCTCTCGTCACTTTGGTCACAGGCAGCTGTGCCATCGAGCGTGTCACATAGCGCTCAGATATCAGTGGGCCGCACACAATCCACAAGTGTCCAGTGTCCAAAAGTGTATGCAGAGATTCAAAATCTCCATTATCCTCTCGTCACTTTGGTCACAGGCAGCTGTGCCATCGAGCGTGTCACATAGCGCTCAGATATCAGTGGGCCGCACACAATCCACAAGTGTCCAGTGTCCAAAAGTGTACGCAGAGATTCAAAATCTCCATTATCCTCTCGTCACTTTGGTCACAGGCAGCTGTGCCATCGAGCGTGTCACATAGCGCTCAGATATCAGTGGGCCGCACACAATCCACAAGTGTCCACTGTCCAAAAGTGTACGCAGAGATTCAAAATCTCCATTATCCTCTCGTCACTTTGGTCACAGGCAGCTGTGCCATCGAGCGTATCACATAGCGCTCAGATATCAGTGGGCCGCACACAATCCACAAGTGTCCACTGTCCACAAGTGTACGCAGAGATTCAAAATCTCCATTATCCTCTCGTCACTTTGGTCACAGGCAGCTGTGCCATCGAGCGTGTCACATAGCGCTCAGATATCAGTGGGCCGCACACAATCCACAAGTGTCCAGTGTCCAAAAGTGTACGCAGAGATTCAAAATCTCCATTATCCTCTCGTCACTTTGGTCACAGGCAGCTGTGCCATCGAGCGTGTCACATAGCGCTCAGATATCAGTGGGCCGCACACAATCCACAAGTGTCCAGTGTCCAAAAGTGTACGCAGAGATTCAAAATCTCCATTATCCTCTCGTCACTTTGGTCACAGGCAGCTGTGCCATCGAGCGTGTCACATAGCGCTCAGATATCAGTGGGCCGCACACAATCCACAAGTGTCCAGTGTCCAAAAGTGTACGCAGAGATTCAAAATCTCCATTATCCTCTCGTCACTTTGGTCACAGGCAGCTGTGCCATCGAGCGTGTCACATAGCGCTCAGATATCAGTGGGCCGCACACAATCCACAAGTGTCCACTGTCCACAAGTGTACGCAGAGATTCAAAATCTCCATTATCCTCTCGTCACTTTGGTCACAGGCAGCTGTGCCATCGAGCGTGTCACATAGCGCTCAGATATCAGTGGGCCGCACACAATCCACAAGTGTCCAGTGTCCAAAAGTGTACGCAGAGATTCAAAATCTCCATTATCCTCTCGTCACTTTGGTCACAGGCAGCTGTGCCATCGAGCGTGTCACATAGCGCTCAGATATCAGTGGGCCGCACACAATCCACAAGTGTCCAGTGTCCAAAAGTGTACGCAGAGATTCAAAATCTCCATTATCCTCTCGTCACTTTGGTCACAGGCAGCTGTGCCATCGAGCGTGTCACATAGCGCTCAGATATCAGTGGGCCGCACACAATCCACAAGTGTCCAGTGTCCAAAAGTGTACGCAGAGATTCAAAATCTCCATTATCCTCTCGTCACTTTGGTCACAGGCAGCTGTGCCATCGAGCGTGTCACATAGCGCTCAGATATCAGTGGGCCGCACACAATCCACAAGTGTCCAGTGTCCAAAAGTGTACGCAGAGATTCAAAATCTCCATTATCCTCTCGTCACTTTGGTCACAGGCAGCTGTGCCATCGAGCGTGTCACATAGCGCTCAGATATCAGTGGGCCGCACACAATCCACAAGTGTCCACTGTCCAAAAGTCTACGCAGAGATTCAAAATCTCCATTATCCTCTCGTCACTTTGGTCACAGGCAGCTGTGCCATCGAGCGTGTCACATAGCGCTCAGATATCAGTGGGCCGCACACAATCCACAAGTGTCCACTGTCCAAAAGTGTACGCAGAGATTCAAAATCTCCATTATCCTCTCGTCACTTTGGTCACAGGCAGCTGTGCCATCGAGCGTGTCACATAGCGCTCAGATATCAGTGGGCCGCACACAATCCACAAGTGTCCAGTGTCCAAAAGTGTACGCAGAGATTCAAAATCTCCATTATCCTCTCGTCACTTTGGTCACAGGCAGCTGTGCCATCGAGCGTGTCACATAGCGCTCAGATATCAGTGGGCCGCACACAATCCACAAGTGTCCACTGTCCACAAGTGTACACAGAGATTCAAAATCTCCATTATCCTCTCGTCACTTTGGTCACAGGCAGCTTTGCCATCGAGCGTGTCACATAGCGCTCAGATATCAGTGGGCCGCACACAATCCACAAGTGTCCAGTGTCCAAAAGTGTACGCAGAGATTCAAAATCTCCATTATCCTCTCGTCACTTTGGTCACAGGCAGCTGTGCCATCGAGCGTGTCACATAGTGCTCAGATATCAGTGGGCCGCACACAATCCACAAGTGTCCACTGTCCAAAAGTGTACGCAGAGATTCAAAATCTCCATTATCCTCTCGTCACTTTGGTCACAGGCAGCTGTGCCATCGAGCGTGTCACATAGCGCTCAGATATCAGTGGGCCGCACACAATCCACAAGTGTCCACTGTCCAAAAGTGTACGCAGAGATTCAAAATCTCCATTATCCTCTCGTCACTTTGGTCACAGGCAGCTGTGCCATCGAGCGTGTCACATAGCGCTCAGATATCAGTGGGCCGCACACAATCCACAAGTGTCCACTGTCCAAAAGTGTACGCAGAGATTCAAAATCTCCATTATCCTCTCGTCACTTTGGTCACAGGCAGCTGTGCCATCGAGCGTGTCACATAGCACTCAGATATTAGTGGGCCGCACACAATCCACAAGTGTCCAGTGTCCAAAAGTGTACGCAGAGATTCAAAATCTCCATTATCCTCTCGTCACTTTGGTCACAGGCAGCTGTGCCATCGAGCGTGTCACATAGCGCTCAGATATCAGTGGGCCGCACACAATCCACACGTGTCCACTGTCCACAAGTGTACGCAGAGATTCAAAATCTCCATTATCCTCTCGTCACTTTGGTCACAGGCAGCTGTGCCATCGAGCGTGTCACATAGCGCTCAGATATCAGTGGGCCGCACACAATCCACAAGTGTCCACTGTCCCCAAGTGTACGCAGAGATTCAAAATCTCCATTATCCTCTCGTCACTTTGGTCACAGGCAGCTGTGCCATCGAGCGTGTCACATAGTGCTCAGATATCAGTGGGCCGCACACAATCCACAAGTGTCCACTGTCCACAAGTGTGTGCAGAAATTCTAAAACTCCCCTGTCCTATAGACACCTTGTACCTTGTTTTACATTACTATATAGTTTGTTGGATTTTGTCTACATTTCAACCAAAAATGAGGAAGGCTGGTGGAAGAGGCCGTGGAATTGGGCGGGGGTTGGCAGCTGGTAATGATGGTGTTGGTGGTGGATCTGATGGTAGTGGCAAGAGCAAAATAGGACCGAATGCAGGAGGTGCTGACCCTGCGTCATCGTCTGGCTACATAAGGCCTCGAACGCTTAGTTTTCTAGGAGTTGGCAAACCGCTTTTAAAGGCAGAGCATCAGGAAAAAGTTTTGTCTTACATTGCTGACTCAGCCTCCAGCTCTATCGCCTCCTCTTCTTCAGTTGTAAAAAGTAAAAGCACTGAGTCGTCATTGGAGGCTCATGTTCATGAACCACACCTTTCCTTGTGTCCTTCACCCCAACCAAGATTGAAGGATGACGCAGGCCATACTACTGATTACTCCATGGAGCTGTTTTCACATACCATGCCTGGATTATCAAGTGAAATGGTGAATTACCCAGGCCAAGATGAATCTGACATGGAGTGCACTGATGCACAGCCGCTGATGGATGATTCTGCTGGTACATTCACTCAGAGCACTACATTGTCCTCGCAGTACAGAGCCAGATTTTGACCCTGATGAGACTCAGGTGCCCCTTCCCGCACACTATACCACCATACACGGTGACACAGAGAAAGGTGCACATGACATAGAAGAGGAGGTGATGGATGACCCAGTTGTTGACCCAGATTGGCATCCATTGGGGGAAGAGGGTGCTGCTTCCAATAGCTCAGATGAGGAGCATCCACAGCAGACATCGACATCGCAACAGCTGTTATCTGGCAGGCCCGGAGCACTCCAAAGACAGGTTCCAAACATCAAAAGAGTTGCTGGACAGCTTGTTCAGAGGGTCAAAAGATCACAGCGTGCTAGGCCGCAAAATGTCTGCCAAAGTAGGAAGAGTGCAGTGTGGCACTTTTTTGAACAAAATCCTCATGATCAGGCCAAGGTTATCTGTAAGAAGTGCGCAAAGACCTTTAGCCGAGGGAAAAATCTGAAAAATTTGAATACCAGTTGCATGCTTAGACATTTAACCAGCATGCACTTGCAAGCGTGGACACAACACCAAACCTCAAGTGCCACATGTGCAACTGATCACAACGAAGGTAGTCAGCAACGCTACATTGTTTCCCCCACTGTAAGCCCACCGGTTAGCACAGCAGCAAATGTTGAGGTGTCGTTGCAAGGCCACAGCAGTCAGGGAATCCCACTGTTATATCAACGAAAGACTGATTCTAGGCCATCAGAAAGAACACCAACTCCATCACCATCATCAACCCTCTCTCAGTCCGCCCTGTCCACCGCTACTTCCACCATATGCAGCTCTCAAGTCCAGCTCACCCTCCCAGACACTATGAGTAGGTCAAGAAAGTACTCAGTCTCTCATCCGCGTACACTGGGTTTGAACACCCACATTGCCAAACTAATCTCGTTTGAGATGATGCCCTTTCGGTTGGTGGAAAGCACAGCTTTCCGCGAACTCATGGCCTATGCAGTACCACGCTATGACCTACCCAGTCGCCACTTCTTCTCTCGCAAAGCCATCCCAGCCCTCCACCATCATGTGAAAGACCGCATTGTCCATGCACTCAAGCAGTCAGTGAGCGGAAAGGTGCACCTCACAACTGATGCATGGTCCAGTCGGCATGGCCAGGGCCGTTACGTGTCCATCACTGCGCACTGGGTTAATGTGGTGGATGCAGGGTCCACAGGGGACAGCGGTGGTGGGACAGTGCTGCCTAGCCTACGGTATAGGAAACAGTTGGCTGTAGGCGTTCGACCCTCCTCCTCCTCCTCCTCCTCCAGAAGCGAAAGCTCGTCCACAGAGCGCAGTCGTCCGAGCACTCCATCTGCAGCTGCCACTGTTGCACACGATGTGTCCCCCTATCGAGCAGCTAGTGGAAAGCGTCAGCAGGCTGTGTTACAGATGATGTGTTTGGGCGACAGACACACCGCCGAGGTGCTGGCCGAGTACTTGAGGCGACAAACTGAGTCATGGCTGGGCAGTGTACATCTTGAGGCAGGCAAGGTAGTTAGTGATAACGGCCGTAATTTTGTGGCAGCCATAGCCCTTTCAAAACTCAGCCACATACCTTGCTTGGCTCACACCTTGAACCTGGTGGTGCACTGCTTCCTCAAAAATTATCCGGAGTTAACAGCCCTGCTCCAGAAGGTGCGAAGACTGTGCGCGCACATCCGCCGGTCGCCTGTACACTCCGTTCGTATGCAGAAGCTGCAGCGATTGCTCCACCTTCCCAACCACCGCCTCATTATCGACATTGCAACAAGGTGGAACTCCACCCTGCACATGGTGGAGCGGCTGTGCGAGCAGAGGCAGGCCATAATGCATTTGTGGGAGGATACACGGCCAGGCACTTTGAGAGCAGACATGGAGTTGACAGGCGTGCAGTGGTCGAAGCTGAAAGACCTTTGTAAAGTCCTTCAGTGTTTTGAGGAATGCACACGGCTGGTAAGCGCAGACGACGCCATCCTAAGCATGAGCATCCCACTTATGCGTCTGCTCATGCAAACTTTGACGCACCTTAAGGAGCAGGCGTCTGCAGCCAATGTTGATGAGGAGGAAGAGGAGGAGGGAATCCTTGATGACATTCAGCCATTGTCTGCTCAGGGACCTCTCATGGACGAGGTGGAGGAAGAAGAGGAGGAGGAGGATGATGATGGGGATGATTACTTAGGGGAGGAGGATGCATCTCGTGGGGCAAGTGAAAATGTTGGCGTGGCAAGGTCTGGTACAGGGTTTGTGCGTGACTGGAGGGATGTGGATTTGCCAGAAAGTGCTCCTACACCCAGCACTCGCAGTGTATCATTGACACCGGGAACATTGGCCCACATGTCAGATTATGCCTTACGGATCCTAAAAAGGGACCCCCGCATTGCCAAAATGATGAACGATGACAACTACTGGTTGGCCAGCATCCTGGATCCACGCTATAAAGGCAAATTACAAAACATCATGCCACAGGAGAACATTGACCTAATATTGGCTAATAAACAAGCAACTCTGGTAAATCGGTTGCTTGAGGCATTCCCAGCACACAGCAGCGGTGATGGTTCTCACACGAGCCGTACGGGCCGGGGGCAGCTTGGCAGAGGTGTTCGTGGTGCACACAGCAGAAGTGGCGTTGCAGACAGGGGTTTCATGACAATGTTGTGGACTGATTTTTCAAATACCGCTCACACAACTGGTAATACTGCATCGATGGAAAGTGACAGGAGACAGCAGTTGTCAACTATGGTTACAAACTACTTTTCCTCCCATATCGATGTTCTCCCACACAGGTCATTACCCTTTGACTATTGGGCCGCGAAACTGGACACCTGGCCTGAATTGGCCCAATATGCCTTACAGGAGCTCGCTTGCCCAGCTGCAAGTGTGCTATCGGAAAGAGTCTTCAGTGCAGCTGGATCAATCCTGACAGAAAAAAGGACCCGTCTGTCAACCCAAAATGTGGATGATCTAACCTTCATTAAAATGAACCACGCATGGGTTTCCAAGGATTTTGTCCCACCTTCCCCTGATGACACATAGGGTGACAGAAAAATGGCTTGCTTTGGTCCACCTCTTCCTGGTACTTCACCTATTTCGCCTTTTGCATCAGTTGAATGTCCAACATCAACATATGCCACTTTCTAAAACTCCCTAACTGTGCTGCCTCCCCCCCCATGGCCGGGGTCACCACCTAGCGCACGACACCGTGCGAGTGCCGTTGCCCTGGACAGGTGGGTAGGCCGACTCTTGGGCGTGGGCACTGGCACAGGGTCCCTCATAGTGCAATCAAGTGTCTCTGACGGCGGTGGTGCACACCCGCCGTCAGACACACCGCTGTGCTATGAGGGGCCCAGTGCCAGTACCGACGCCCACGAGTGGGCCCCCCTTGCTTGGCCAGGGCCCCAGCATTTGCAATCTTTACCTCTCCCTGCTCCTCCGCTGTGTAATCTGGGCCGTCAAATCCATACTGTGCCTGACACCGTCTGAGCCTGCCTCCTGAGACATATATTTTGAATGTGTACGCTATCCATACATGTTATCCGGGGATACGGTACCCCTTCTAACCTTTGTGCAATGACGTGCAATCCATACTGGGCCTAACACCGTCTGAGCCTGCCTCATGCTGTATAGACATATATTTTGAATGTGTACGATATCCATACATGTTATCCGGGGATACGGTACCCTTTCTAACCTTTGTGCAATGATGTGCAATCCATACTGGGCCTAACACCGTCTGAGCCTGCCTCATGCTGTATAGACATATATTTTGAATGTGTACGCTATCCATACATGTTATCCGGGGATACGGTACCCCTTCTAACCTTTGTGCAATGACGTGCAATCCATACTGGGCCTAACACCGTCTGAGCCTGCCTCATGCTGTATAGACATATATTTTGAATGTGTACGATATCCATACATGTTATCCAGGGATACGGTACCCTTTCTAACCTTTGTGCAATGACGTGCAATCCATACTGGGCCTAACACCGTCTGAGCCTGCCTCATGCTGTATAGACATATATTTTGAATGTGTACACTATCCATACATGTTATCCGGGGATACGGTACCCCTTCTAACCTTTGTGCAATGACGTGCAATCCATACTGGGCCTAACACCGTCTGAGCCTGCCTCATGCTGTATAGACATATATTTTGAATGTGTACACTATCCATACATGTTATCCGGGGATACGGTACCCCTTCTAACCTTTGTGCAATGACGTGCAATCCATACTGGGCCTAACACCGTCTGAGCCTGCCTCATGCTGTATAGACATATATTTTGAATGTGTACGCTATCCATACATGTTATCCGGGGATACGGTACCCCTTCTAACCTTTGTGCAATGACGTGCAATCCATACTGGGCCTAACACCGTCTGAGCCTGCCTCATGCTGTATAGACATATATTTTGAATGTATGTCTATCCATACATGTTTTCCAGGGATACGGTACCCTTTCTAACCTTTGTGCAATGACGTGCAATCCATACTGGGCCTAACACCGTCTGAGCCTGCCTCATGCTGTATAGACATATATTTTGAATGTGTACGCTATCCATACATGTTATCCGGGGATACGGTACCCCTTCTAACCTTTGTGCAATGACGTGCAATCCATACTGGGCCTAACACCGTCTGAGCCTGCCTCATGCTGTATAGACATATATTTTGAATGTGTACGCTATCCATACATGTTATTCAGGGATACGGTACCCTTTCTAACCTTTGTGCAATCACGTGCAATCCATACTGGGCGTGAGAACGGCTGGCGAGCTGTTAAGCAAGCTACAGCACCTGTCCAGACAAGTACAGGGATTCCCTAGCGAGGAGACTTATTTGATTGTTTTCTATGTTGGGACAGCAATTTTTGGGGAGCACTATACTCTGGAGAATGATAGATGGGGCCCACCATACACTGGAACATTCCAAAGGTGGACATCAGACACTGGAGCAGCATTTACAGGGCCCATTATACACTAGAGCAGTAGAAATGGGGCCCATTATGTTTGGAGCATTATTTGGGCCCATAAGACAGTGGAGCTTCATCCATGGGGACCAACATATACTGTAGCATTATGTGGAGCTCATCATATACTGTTTCAAACATTATATGGGACCAATGATTTTGTATGGAGAAATAGATGGGCCTCGTCATGAGATGTAAAAAGTGAGGTATTTTTCATTGTACTATACCGCTATTTCTCTGCCGTATCGGAGCATGATGAGTTGTGGTATGTGTTAAAGGGGCGCTCTTTCGCCCAGGGCACATGAAAACCTGGAACTAGCCCTCCCCCCCCACAACTTTAGCCAAATAACCCCCATTTTTCAGTGCGTAACTTGTATTATGAAGTTAATTAAGGTTGACAAGCTTAAGTAAGAAGAATTGATGCTTTTGGCATTCAAATGGGCACTGTAGGTGTGTTTCCTGTCCTCCTCTCACTGCCGACTTTTATTCCCCATTGACTTACATTGGGTTTCGTGTTTCGGGACGACCCCGACTTTTCCCTATAATCGGACGATCTTGCTCGACCCGACTTTTGGAAAAGTCGGGTTTCACGAAACGAAACGCGACCCTAAAAAAGCAAAAGTCGCTCAACTCTAGTAATAATGCTTCAAAGTATTTTGTAAAATTCTTTAAACAATAGATAGAAAAAAATTAAGCAATATAAAAGCATTCTTTTTTTAATTCCCAAGCAGATTTTGGTTTTTTATTCAGATTCTCATACATTAAACGTTTTACAAATACTTGATGCAGAGATCCTTTTGTCCAAAGACAACGTTTAAATGATGTACAATATGGCTCATTTAATGTCCCTTGTGAATGCCCTCAGCATTCCTGTAAGCAATTTAAATAGTAATGATCCATTAAGCCACCTGCACGGAGGTTGCAGAACAATTCCAGGCAGTAATACGTCCTGTAAGAACATTATGGTGCTCCAAAATGATGTAGCTTCACAAAATGTCACAGAGTCCTGCACAGGTAATCAACAGACCACGGATACAGTGTACAATAACTGCATACACCTGTGTTTCTAGTCTGATTTAGTAAAATTCATTTTCATCTGAATTTTACAATAAATATTGTTTACATTTCAGTTACTTTTAACATTTAACTGTGCTCAATTATTTTATTCACTCAGGGAGTTATCTTTTAAACAGATTTCTATTTTTGTGTACTGCCTTACAAGATAAATTAGTACGGCTCATGGGAAAATTGAAATACATACTGTTATACCACATGCTGTATGTAGTTTTCCTCACAAGCTCTAATACGAGAGTTCAATGAAACACAAAACAGAAATTCCCAAAGTATTTCATTTAATTTTCCTCTGGTCTATTTAGCTGACCTTGCTGAAACATAAGGACAAAGAAGTTCTACTTGACTTTCAGTGTCTTATTTCTAAAATCACACTTTTATCTGAGGATATTTAATCGTAAAGTGAAAGCATTAACAAAAAGAGTTAGATCTACTGTATTTAAAAACTGTATAAAAAATAAAGGTTACTCTACCTGACTTAATTTCAGTCAACGCATATGCAAAGGGTTAGCAGATCACTGATGATCTGCTGGTACTGTATATCCTATTAGCCCCTAAAAACCCTCAAACGCAAAAAAAATTACCCTGTCAGCCCGCAGAGTTTGGCAATCTAATGATTGGTGTCCCTGCTCATTGTCGGCTCTCCCTTTTTTATGTCTTATTAGGCCGTGTTCTATAAGGGAGAAAGAAAAATGAAAAAAGGGGATAATTTAAGTAAAGGAACCAAAATATTTCTGTCTAAAGTGATATACTGTAAGGATCAGAGGCAGGAACCCGATGCCTAACATTATCCCCCCTCCTAGGGCCCCCTCCTCTCTGAGCCTTGCTACACTCAAAGGCCGCAATGAGCAGAGGAGCACGGACGTTCTCCTCAGGTTCCCAGGTCCTATCCTCTGGGCCATGACCCTTCCAATCCACTACATAAAATCTTTTTGCCACATACCACCTTACACCCCACGATGGCGCTCACCTCATACTCGTCCGAGGATAAGCCTTAGGTCCCGGTAGATGACTCAGAAAACCGGAACAATTGAACAGGTTTAAGGAGGGACACGTGGAAGGTGTCCATGATACCCAGGTGTGGAGGAAGGGCCAGACAGTAGACCACAGGGTTAACCTGCTCAAGGACCTTAAAGGGACCTATAAAGTAAGGCCCGAGGACTCAACCTGCAGCCTGATGTTACGAGCAGAGAGCCACACCAAGTCGCCAGGAGCAAAGGTGGGAGCGGTGCGCTAGTGTGCATCAGCGGAGGACCTCATTCTCTCCTTGTAGGCCCGGATTGCAACCTGAGTGCAGTCCCAAATGTCACGTGCCTCCACCGCCCAGTCTGCCACCCTAGAGTCAGTGGATGACATGGACATGGGCACAGGAACGCGCAGATGCTGGCCGTAATTAAGCAGGAAAGGGGTCGGACTGGTGGAGTCGGCCACAGCGTTGTTCAAAGTGAACTCGGCCCACGGCAGCAAGGATGCCCAGCCATTCTGCCTGGCCGAGACAAAATGTCGTAGATATGTGACCAAGGTCTGGTTGGCTTTCTCTACCAACCCGTTCGTCTCGGGATGATAGGCCGAGGAGAGATTTAGCTCAATGCTGAGCAGGCTACAGAGCTTTCTCCAGAACCGAGACGCAAACTGGGGACCCCAGTGGCTGACAATCTTGTCCGGCATGCCGTGCAGATGGAAAACATGCTTAATGAACAACGCTGCCAGGCCCTGTGCAGAAGGTAACCGGGAGAGAGGTACACGGTGCACCATCTTGAAGAAATGGTCGGTGACATCCCAAATGACCGTGCTGCCACTGGACTTGGGCAGTTCCATCACGAAGTCCATACTGACCATCTCCCAGGGCCTCTCCGCTACCGGCAGGGGGTAAAGTAGCCCAGCGGGCCGCTGCTGAGGGGACCTATTCTGGGCCCGAAATAGTCCCTGATTTCATGGGCCATATGTGGCCACCAGTACGTCCTCGCCAGAAGCTCAGAGGTCCGTTTTGTCCCAAAATGTCCACCCACCCTGGACGAGTGAGCCCAAGAGAGAACCTACAATCGCAGACGGGCAGGGACAAATGTCTTGCCCGGAGGTACTGACTCAAGGACGACCGAAGCCACGGTCCTTAGGCTCTTGGATGGGATGATCAGCTGAGGCTCCTCCTCCGATGACACTATGGAGCTGGAGAGAGCATCGGCCTGGACGTTCTTCTGTCCAGAGAGAAAATGGAGGGTGAAGTGGAACCGAGAGAAGAACAAGGACCATCTGGCCTGGCGAGAATTTAGCCGCTGGGCTGTCTGCAAATACACCAAGTTCTTGTGGTCGGTGAACACCTGGAAAGGTTGGCGAGCCCCCTCCAGGAGGTGTCTCCACTCCGAGAAGGCCAACCTCATTGCTAGCAACTCCCTGTCCCCAATGGAATAATGGACCGGTGTGAAGGTCTGGGAGAAAAAGAAGCATGGGTGCTTCTGACCTTATGTGTCCTTCTGGAACAGGACTGCTCCAGCACCGACGGAAGAGGCATCCACCTCCAGAATGAAGGGTTTATCTACATCGGGGCGATGTAGAATGGGACCACTAGCGAAATGCGACTTAATGGAGGAGAACACCTTGGAGATAGGTTCCAACCACAACTTGGGATTTGCACCCTTCTTGGTGAGGGCCACCAAGGGGGCTACCAAAGTCGAGAAGTGGAAAATGAATTGACGATAGTAATTTATGAATCCAATAAAGCGCTGCACTGCTTTGAGAGAATGGGGCTCCTGCCAATCCATCACCACCTGTAGCTTGGCAGGATCCATGGCCAATCCCTGGGTGGAGATGATATAGCCCAGGAAAGACAAGGACTCCTGCTCAAACACACACTTCTCCAACTTGGCATAGAGGGAGTTTGCCCATAGGAGGTTGAAAACTTTGCAAACATCTCTTTGGTGGGAGTCAATATCTGGAGAGTAGATGAGAATATCATCCAGATACACTACTACCGAGGTTGTAAGCATATCTCAGAAAATATAGTTCACAGTGTCTTGGAAGACAGCCGGGGCATTACAGAGCCCGAAGGGCATCATCAGATATTCATAGTGTCCATCCCTGGTGTTAAAAGCCGTCTTCCATTCGTCCCCCTCACAGATGCGAATCAGGTTGTAAGCTCCCCCGCAGATCGATTTAGGTAAACACTCTCACTCCCTGTATCCTATTAAACAGCTCCGAAATCAGGGGCAGAGGGTTCTTATTCTTAACGGTGATGGCGTTAAGACCCCTGTAATCGATGCAGTGACGAAGTTCTCCGTTCTTCTTCTGGACGAAGAAGAATCCCGCCCCTGCTGGTGACCCCGACTTCCTAATGAATCCTCTTGCCAAATTCTCCCTGATGTATTGAGACATGGCCTCTGTCTCTGGGAGAGAAAGGGGGTAGACTCGACCACGAGGAGGCTCAGCACCAGGCAAGAGGTCAATAGGACATTCGTAGGGGTGATGGAGCGGAAGAGTCTCCGCCGCCTTCTTGGAGAAAATGTCTGCATACTGTTGATAGTGTTTGGGGAGAGAGGAAAGATCTGCGGGGACTTCGGTGGAAGCAACTTGAATGCACTCCCTCTGACATCTACCCTCACAGGCTTTAGCCCAACCGAGAATCCTCCCTGAGGACCACTCTATATGGGAAGAGTGGAAATGTAACCAGGGAACCCCTAAAAGGACCTGATCGATACCCTCAGGCATGACGAGGAGGGATGTTGTCTCCTGATGAGACGGAGACACCGAGAGTATCAATGGAGCGGTCTGGTGGGTAATCTGTGAAGGTAGAGTCACTCCATTCACCACTCTGATGGTGACTGGCTGAGGTAGTAAAACTAGAGGAATTGTGTGCCGTTGGGCAAAGACAGACGACATGACATTGACCTCCGCCCCGGAGTCCACGCAAATCTCCACCGCCAGAGTGGAGGAGCCAAACTCAAGCATCCCCTCACAGGACAGCTTGGAGAAAAACATTGCAATATCTAGTAGGCCTCCTCCAACAGCCACTAGACGCAAGCGTTTTCTTGGCTGCTGTGGGCACCTGTTAGCAGGGTGACCAGACTGCCAGCAAATGTGACAGACCACGGGTGCTCTCGCGGACCAGGACCTGGATCCCATGCAAGAATCCCTCGTGGCCTTTTGGAGCTCAGACGCCTGATTGGTAGGTTCCGGAGGTTTAACAAAACTGGGTGCCAACCGAAACCTCTGCCTACACTGGGACCGCTCCAACCTTCGCTCCGAAAAATGAAGGTCTATGCGGATGGAGATGGTGGTAAGCTTCTCCAGGGTGTCCTTTACATGATCAGCCAGACCTCTCCAGAACACCGCAGTGAAGGTCTTATCTGACCACTCCAGTTCTGAAGCCAGCTTCAGGAACTGGATGGCATAATGGCTGGTCAGAGACAAGCCCTGCGATAATGCCAGCAGCTGGAGCGCATTATCATGCGTGACTCGTGGTCCCAAGAAGACCTGCTTCAGAGTGCCCAAGAACGGCGAGGCACTCTGCACCACATGATCACCACGGTCACACAGCGGTGTGGCCCACTCCAGAGCCCTGGCGGAAAAGAGGGAAATAACAAATCTCACTTTAGCCCACTCGAGGGTAATCATACAGCCAGCAGCTCCAGCTGTATGGTACACTGGCTCACGAAACCCCCTACAAGAAGAACTATCGCCCGAGAATTTCTTGGGCAATGGGAAGCGGGACAAAGTCGGGGCAGGGATGGCAGGGGACACACGGGAGACAGCCTCTGTGGCTGCCTGAACAGCGACCGCAGCAACATCCACAGCTGAGACTGAGCGCTTGAGAGCCACCAACCTGCCCTCCAGCTGATGGATTTACCTCTGCAGTCGCTGTTCATCCGCCATTACTAGCCAGACCCTCGTGCTAGTATAATGTTAGGGTTGCGGATCACACTAAATATAAAATATAAGAAAGTGCGATCGCAACTCAGGGTCCACCGTGCAGAAATGGTAACCTTCTGCTTTGTAATGGTGGAGTACTAACTGAACACCGGTGGGTTAACCACTGCCCTGGTGTATACAGGAGCGAACTCTGTTACCTCACAGAGCCACTTGAACAAATGCTAGAACCTGTTTATCTTTACAGGACTTGGCAGGGGAGCGCTAGTGTAGAGACACGGGACTCTGCCCCAAGGACACAGGGTTAGAGTCCCTCTAGCTCCACTAGCGGTCAGCACCGCAACTGCGATGCCTGGACAGATGCTTATAGAATGTGCCCTGTTAACAGTCACAGGGCGCAGCTGATAGCTGCTTACCACTCTAAGTGCGTGCGGATGTCACTAACCAGCCTAAGCTTAGGATTGGAAAGCACGTAAGATGCGCATGGCGGTGCTCTAAGGGATGCTGCTGTACATGCGGTAGCATAGTGCCTTAGGTAGAGTGGCACACTCTTGGGCTAGCATGTGTGAGGAGCTGGAAGCACTGCGGCGCTAGGCAGTGCCACAACTCGACGCTGACTCTGACTCTAAAAACCCTATCTCATGCACAACCAAGGGAGGGAGTCATAATGAGTCAGTCACCTGTCACAAGCATCCATCATCACACACACACTTAGCCATATTATTCTATACTAGCGCATGGCCGAGAGGCCATGCAAGTCTTTTATAGCAGCATCCTTCCTGATGATCCAATCCGAGCTGCTTGAGGACCTGAGCATGTGACCTCCAACCTCCAATGAGAGGTCGTCCCACTGGCATGTTCAGTAGGTTGCAAAAAGGACTTAGCCTCAGGAGCTACTCGTTGCTGACTAGTGCGGATTGCTAAAGCTGAACCAGAGGTGGCAGCAACAACCAACCTGGCAGCACTAGCTTGAGTAAGACGTCGGGATCGATGCCTTTGCTGAGCAGCCTCCTCTGCGGTCGGGACTGAATGGAAGACAGCAGAAGGCAAGAGGAACCACTTTGTCTCCTCCCTTCGATGATGGTTAGATTACTTCTATGACACTGAAATCAAAGCAATCAAGGCTCACCCTGTCTACCTCCCTAATGGACATTGATATTGGCATATCTCTTGAGTTCCTTCTATCTCCCAAGAGGTCGCTAATTCTGTTCCTAAGCTCAATTTTGGTCTTGCCAATATTCTTGAGGGAACATGCACACTTACAGTGGGTGCGTAAAGTATTAAGACCCCTTTAAATTCTTCAATATGTGTTTCATTGCAGCCATTTGGTAAATTCAAAAAAGTTATTTTTTTTCTCATTAATGTACACTCTGCACCCCATCTTGACTGAAAAAAACAGAAATGTAGAAATTTTTGCAAATTTATTAAAAACGAAAAACTGAAATATCACATGGTCATAATTATTCAGACCCTTTGCTCAGTATTGAGTAGAAGCAACCTTTTGAGCTAGTACAGCAATGGTGGACAGCCATTTTCAGGTCTCTCTAGAGATGCTCAATTGGGTTTAGGTCAGGGCTCTGGCTGGGCCAGTCAAGAATGGTCACACAGTTGTTCTGAAGCCACTCCATTGTAATTTTATCTGTGTGCTTAGGGTCATTGTCTTGTTGGAAGGTGAACCTTCGGCCAAGTCTAAGGTCCAGGGCACTCTGGAAGAGGTTTTCATCTAGGATATCTCTTTACTTGGCAACATTCATGTTTCATTCAATGGCAACCAGTCATCCTGTCCCTGCAGCTGAAAAACACCCCCATAGCACTATGTTGTCACCACCATGTATCACTGTTGGGATTGTATTGGGCAGATGATGAGCAGTACCTGCTTTTCTCCACACATACCACTTAGAATTATCACCACAAAGGTCTATCTTCCTCTCATCAGACCAGAGAAACATTTCTCATAGTCTGGGAGTCCTTCATGTGATTTTTTAGCAAGCTCTATGTGGTATTTCATGTCTTGCACCAAAGAGAGGCTTCCTCCCGACTGTTGGAGGGCTGCAGTGATAGTTGACTTTGTGAAACGTTCTCCGATCTACCTACTGCATGTCTGGAGCTCAGCCACATTGATCCGGGGGTTCTTTCTTTACCTCTCTCACCAAGGCTCTTCCACAATTGCTCAGTTTGGCTGGATGGCCAGGTTTAGGAAGACTTCTAGTAGTCCCAAACTTCTTCCATTTAAGGATTTTGGAGGCCACTGTGCTCTTAGGAACCTTGAGTACTGCAGAAATTCTTTTGTAACCTTTGCCAGATCTGTGCCTTGCCACAATTCTGTCTCTGAGCTCCTTGGCCAGTTCCTTTGACCTCATGATTCTCATCTGGTCTGACATGCACTGTGAGCTATGAGGTCTTATATAGACAGGTGTGTGCCTTTCCAAATAAAGTCCAATCAGTTTAATTAAACACAGCTGGACTCCAATCAAGGAGTAGAACCATCTCAAGGAGGATCAAAAGGAAATGGACAGCATATGACTTAAATATGAGTGTCTGGGCAAAGGGTCTGAATACTTATGACCATGTGATATTTGGATTTTTCTTTTTTAATAAATTTGCAAAAATTTCTACATTTCTGTTTTTTTAGTCAAGATGGGGTGCAGAGTGTACATTAATGAGAAAAAAAATAAACTTTTTTGAATTTGCAAAATGGCTGCAATGAAACAAAGAGTGAAGAATTTAAAGGGGTCTGAATGCTTTCTGCACCCTCTGTAAAAAGATAAACAATTAAAATGGTCCTGCAATTTAAAAAGTGTAGACATTTGAATGTTCTCCCTGTGACCACACTTTGAAATGTATTGACTACTGATGAATTTTCAGAATTTATATCTGCAACATCTGAATGTGCCCAATTGTCTCTAGAGTTGAGCAAATATCTTCCACTCCCCGCTTATATGGCAAGCTATAGCACTTGGCGAATAAGCTACAGTGGGAACCCTGCTTCCTGGATTGTGTCGACTGAACAACTAATCACCGCCGCTGCTGCATGTGTCACGGCTGTTTGTTGGGCTCTCCATGCATGTGCTGTGATATTCGCTCAACTCTAGTTGTCTCTAATCTAGCCATCATCCTGATTGTTTAATGGTGGTATAGAAACTATCCATTAATTGATATAGATCTCCCTCTTTTACATGTGATGACCGGGTAGGTTGGAATAATTTCTCTTAAATATGGATGTGCTCGAAGAATGTCCCAATGTTTTTGTAAGATATTTTGTATTCCTCTTTAATGGCTGTCCATGCAAAGAGAAAAGGTCGCACTCATCGAGATCGAAGTTTCACTGATTTATTGACATATCAAGAACATGTCAAGTCGGGGGAGTGACATAAGGAGTGCAAGAAAGGCTGACAACGGCCGTTTCGCGCTGCTTGAGCGCTTCAACGGGTCAAACAGTGGAGGGAAGTGCCGGGTTCATATGGAAATCACATCACTCCGTACCTCCTCCCTCCACAGCTGCTGTCTAAGTGACATTAGTGAATTAAAAACATGCTGAGATGCATTACAACATACAAAAGCATAAATACAACTTGCTGCACAAGCAGAAAAATGGTTACATCGAGAGATAAATTACAATGCATATTCATATATCAAAGACTACTGTTATTTTCATATGTCAAAAACTACTATTTTTTTCTTCTTTCTTTTTCTTATGGAAAACATCTACAATCATATGCATCCAGAGACCAAACTGTCTCACTATTATTGAACTATTAATATACTCACAGGAAGAGAAAAAAAAAAAAATTAAAAAATTTTTTTCAAAAAAATTCCCTCAAAAAAAACAAAAATCCCTTTTCAAAATTTTTTTTTTTTTTCTCTTTTCTTTTTTTCCTTTTCTCTTTCTTTTTTTCCCCTTCCTTTTTTTATCCTAAAATGAATTGTGTGCAACTTAGTAGCTGTTTTTTTAGGATTCTCATGAACTACTATATACCTGCATAGCTGTATCTTATTATGAATAAACACAAAAATGGACTATCAATGACAAATCTCAATCATAGCGGACAAAAACCGCTGCACCGAAAACGCACAATGTATATGTGCACGTATACTATGCAAACAAAAAACAAGTCACTAAACGATTCAAATGCTACGGGAGAGAAAACCCACCAAATTCAAAAAGATGTCTTTGCCTCAAATATGTGGAAGTTCATCAAAGCTGCAATAAAAGACTCCAGGAAAAAGTGCCAACCAGAAAAGCCACAGATTTGATCACATGCAAGACAGACCATGTAGTCTATGTGATTTTTTGCACATGTCGGTTTTTCTACATAGGTAAAACCATACGTCCGCTATACATTCGTTTCCGTGAGCATTTTAAGTCCATTAGAATGGGAAAAGGAGTCCCACGTTTAATTAACCATGTAAGAGATGCACATGGAAATGACCCTAATGTTCTCTCCTTTGCAGGAATCGAGAAGGTGGTTTTACCGCCGCAGGGAGGGCATTTAAATAAAATCTTATTACAACGAGAATCCAGGTGGATTATGAATACACAGGCGACAGGTCCGCTGGGTTTTAATGATAGAATAGACATGGCTATTTTTTTATGAAGGAGTTTATATTTTGCCTCATTTCCCTTGAAGTTGATAGGAGAACTATGTCACATATGTACACATGTGGCTTTTCTGGTTGGCACTTTTTCCTGGAGTCTTTTATTGCAGCTTTGATGAACTTCCACATATTTGAGGCAAAGACATCTTTTTGAATTTGGTGGGTTTTCTCTCCCGTAGCATTTGAATCGTTTAGTGACTTGTTTTTTGTTTGTATAGTATACGTGCACATATACATTGTGCGTTTTCGGTGCAGCGGTTTTTGTCCGCTATGATTGAGATTTGTCATTGATAGTCCATTTTTGTGTTTATTCATAATAAGATACAGCTATGCAGGTATATAGTAGTTCATGAGAATCCTAAAAAAACAGCTACTAAGTTGCACACAATTCATTTTAGGATAAAAAAAGGAAGGGGAAAAAAAGAAAGAGAAAAGGGGGAAAAAAAGAAAAGAGAAAAAAAAAAATTTTTTTGAAAAGAGATTTTTTTTTTTTTTTTTTGAGGGAATTTTTTTTTTTTTTCTCTTCCTGTGAGTATATTAATAGTTCAATAATAGTGAGACAGTTTGGTCTCTGGATGCATATGATTGTAGATGTTTTCCATAAGAAAAAGAAAGAAGAAAAAAATAGTAGTTTTCGACATATGAAAATAACAGTAGTCTTTGATATATGAATATGCATTGTAATTTATCTCTCGATGTAACCATTTTTCTGCTTGTGCAGTAAGTTGTATTTATGCTTTTGTATGTTGTAATGCATCTCAGCATGTTTTTAATTCACTAATGTCACTTAGACAGCAGCTGTGGAGGGAGGAGGTACGGAGTGATGTGATTTCCATATGAACCCGGCACTTCCCCCCACTGTTTGACCCGTTGAAGCGCTCGAGCAGCGCGAAACGGCCGTTGTCAGCCTTTCTTGCACTCCTTATGTCACTCCCCCGACTTGACATGTTCATGATATGTCAATAAATCTGTGAAACTTCGATCTTGATGAGTGCGACCTTTTCTCTTTGCATGGATTCCCAGGATTGACTGTTTCCAGGTCTGGCACCCGAGATTCCCAGCTGCTGGGCTTCTGTATGCCGCACATCATTTGAAGTCACACGGTAACAGCGGTGCCGTCCGCTTTTTATCTTGAGTTTTGTCTTTAATGGCTGTATTCAAGGTGCTAAATGGGTATCCTCTTTCGAGAAATCTTTATTTATAGATATTATGCTTGCTTATATAAGGCTGTATCAAATGTGCAATTTTTCAGAATGCAACAATATTGCTCTTTGTTGGGGTGGGTGATGACTGCATTGCAAAAGACTGTTAGTGGATGCTGGTTTCCTACTTGTCTTAAGGGCCTGTCACAGTAAGCGATATCGCTAGCAATATCGCTATAATGTCACTGGCTTTTGTGACATTATAGCGATATTGCTAGCGATATCGCTATGTCTGATACTTACCTCCGACCGCTCCCCCGCTGGTTATCGCTGATCGCGCGAGAATGTCCAGGACTGTTTCTCGTCGTCAGCTTCCTGCTGTGACGACGAGCGACGCATGGACGCGGGCGGGAGGACGTCTGGATCGCCTCGTCTGACAGGTAAGTAGCGACCCCCGACCCCTGCGATGTCGCTGGTGAGATCTGCCTGTGTGGCAGCTCACTAGCGACCACTTAGCGATGTACCAGCGATCCTGACCGCGTCATATCGCTGGTCAGGATCGCTGGTACATCGCTAAGTGTGACAGTACCTTTAGTTGATAGATTCCCTGCTTCATGCCTACTAATTGCAATGTCGATGTTATCATGGTTGATCTCTAATGTGAATTTAAGTTTCATTACATTAATGTAACAAATAGATTAAATGAGGTTGTGTCTCCCGACCACAAAAAAAGTATATCATCTGTAAAGAAAATGATCTTGTTACCCCACAAGGAAAACTCATTATTACCATACACAATAGTATCCTCCCACCAAACTAGGAGCAAGTTAGCATATATGGGGGCACATGGGCTCTCCATCGCTGTGCCCCTGAGCACAGCGATGGGTGTCAATAGTTGGGTGTCAAATACAATGCCAATAGCTACTTCATAAACAGGTTATGGGCAGTAAACTGTACTACTGTGTCTCAAATAATATTCAACTGCTGTAAGTCCAATTTCGTGTGGGATGCTACTATACAATTCCTCTACATCAATAGAGGCTAACTATACAGCTTCATTAATAACAGTCCCCTCCAGTTTTGGAATCAAATATTTAGTGTAACGTAGGTAAGAAGGTAAAGATGTAACAATCTTCGTCCAGCACAAAACTATGGGACGACCCATCAATGGTTGTTATCCTATGTATCTTGGGTAAAGAGAATAATATTGGTGTTATGGGATTTTTTGGGTATATAAACTCAAATTCATTTTTGGAGATCAAACCAGATTCACTCACAGTTGTAAATATACACTCTAGATCTAATCAAAAAGTATGTACAGGGTTTTGCCGCAAGATGGCATAGGTAGTATTATCCTATAGTATATCCAGACACATTTTCCCATATGTGGGGTGATCTATAATAACTACATTTCCACCCTTGTTAGAGCTAGACAGTATGGGGAGGGGGGTCGGGGTGAAGACCCACTTGTTTGAGGATAATCATTTTGGTCATGGTTCCTCCTTTCTTGTTTTTCCCATCTTGTTCTAAACATACTTCTGGATGTGCTAGAGGTGACGCTTGTGTTCCACAGGTGAATGAATGGACGTCACTTCCTGCCACCGGACTGAAATGTAACTTCTTACCGCTGGATTAAATTCTGTCCTTAATCTTTATTCAGGACAGATTCTCATCGTGACATGTCATGCCCAAAAAGATTTCCCCTAATAGAAAGGGGATGAAACAGCACTGAACCACCAATGTACTACTCTATTTCAACATGTGCTTATCAATAACTTTATCTTTCTATCTTTCTTTTTTATTGTCATTTTTGGATGACAAAAATACCATTGGGTTATATACTCCTGTTGAATCTTTGAGACAATCAATGAGGAAGCGCTTCGAGTTTCTTAATTAGCTTTAATCAACCAAATTGAAATTTCATACATAGCATGACTTATCTTGACCTATATACATTGGAATTTCTAAGGAGCAAGGCAGGATCTACATGTTATCTGATACCACGCTCTATTTAATCTCATTTGTGTCCCTTTATCTTAATTCATTGTATTAATGTGTGTTGCACCTATAGCCATGAAATTAGTAATTTATATTTAACATGGCAGTTAGACAGGGCAAGAGACAGGTAAGACAAATTAATAAATCTATTCCTTGTACATTTGGATTACCACAAATATATACCATTTGCATTTGTATAATTTATATCCTGGCTGCTGCATTCACTCACATCCACCACCCTTGCTTTAACTCTTTACTCTCCATCCATATCGGCCGCTCTGTCCTTTCCTCTCCTATGTATAGCACTCACGCTCTTTTCACATTGCTAAGCAGCACAGATCCATTCAGTCGCACCATCCAAAACACAAGACGCTCTCAGAAATCACTTAACCATTGGCTCACTCTTTCTATCCTCCTCCTAGTCGCAGGAGACATCTCTCCCAACCCTGGCCCCTCATGTTATAGTAAATCGAACCCCTCAACTGCTACACTCAGAAACCCCCCTAATCTTATTAATATTCCATGCATTCCTTCTATCTCTTTTAGTTGTGCCCTTTGGAATTGTCGCTCAGTGTGTAATAAACTCTCCTTCATCCATGACTTCTCATTTCCAATTCTCTTAACCTTCTGGCTCTTACTGAAACCTGGATCCAGCAGTCAGACACCACCGCTGCTGCTGCTCTTTCATATGGTGTGTTACACTTCTCTCATACCCCAAGTTCGGACAACAGAGCAGGTGGACGATTTAGTCTGCTCCTATCACCCAAATGTACCTTTCAGGTTATCCCTCAAGTATCCTCACTTGTCTTCCCTTCTTTCGAGGTCCATGCTGTCAGACTCTATGTCCCCTTGTCCATGCAAGTGGCGGTGGTGTATCGTCCTCCGGGCCCCCCCATTAGTTTCTGGATCACTTTTCCACCTGGCTTCCACACTATCACTCCTGTGACATCCCCACCCTCATCATGGGACACTTCAACATCCTCATTGCTCTTCCCCTCTCACCATCTGCTTCTCACCTTTTATCTCTAACCTCCTCTTTCAGGCCTCTCACAGCATACTAACTCCCCCACGCATGAAGATGGAAACTCCCTCGACTTGGTCTTCTCCTGGCTTTGCTCAGTGGATGATTTCACAAACTCCCCTCTCCCACTCTCTGACCACAACCTTCTATCATTCTCTATCAAGAACTGCCATCCTGCCCAGGTCACCCTCACTTTCCACACTTATAGAAACATACAGGCCATTAACACCCAAAAACTTATGAAGAACTTGCAGTCATCGTTAGAACCTATCATTTCCTGATTCTGCACTGAAGCATTACAATGGAACACTTCAAAGTGCCCTGGATGAAACTGCACCTACTATACATAGAACAACTAGGCACAGACGGCGACAACCCTGGCACACGCTGCAAACACGCTTCCTACAGTGCTCCTAGTGCGCCAAACGTCTGTGGAGAAAATTCAATCTACCCGAAGATTTCATCCATTATAAGTTTATGCTTAAAACATACAACACTGCCCTTCGCCTCTCAAAACAAACCTATTTCAACACCCTGATTACCTCACTATCCAATAACCCAAAACGTCTCTTTGACACTTTTCATTACCTACTCAACCCAAGAGTGCAGGCCCCAACCATGGTTCTCCAAGCTGACAATCTGGCTAATTATTTCAAAGAAAAAATTGACCATATCCAACAGGAAATTATCTCCCAATCCCCTCATACCATGCACTGTCCTCCCTCCCCCACTGCATCTAGCTCACTCTCTGATTTTGAACCAGTAACAGAAGAAGAAATAATCAGTCTCCTTGCATCTTCTCACCCTACCACTTGCACCAGTGACCCCGTTCCATCACATCTCCTCCAGTCCCTTTCCCCTGCTGTCACCACTCACCTAACTAAAATATTTAACCTCTCTCTTCTAGTATCTTTCCTTCATCATTTAAGCACGCCATCATACAGCCATTACTTAAAAAACCATCCCTTGGCCAAAACTGTGCCGCTAACTATAGACCTGTCTCTAGTCTTCCCTTCATCTCTAAACTCCTGGAATTGCCTGGTTCATGCCCGACTTATCTACTGTCTCTCAGATAACTCTCTCCTTGACCCTCTACAATCGGGTTTCCGCTCTCCACTCTACTGAAACTGCCTTCACTAAAGTCTCTAATGATCTTCTAACAGCTTAATCTAATGGTCTCTACTCCATGCTAATTCTCTTGGATCTTTCTGCAGCATTCAATACTGTGGCTTATCAGCTCCTCCTCACTATACTCCGTTCCATCGGCATCAAGGACACTGTTCTCTCCTGGTTCTCCTCCTATCTCTCTGACCACTCCTTTATTGTATCTTTTGCTGGCTCCTTCCCTTCTCATCTTCCCCTTACTGTTGGGGTTCCTCAAGGATCGGTTCTAGGCCCCCTCTCTTCTCTTTGTATACTGCCCCTATTGGTCAAGCAATCAGTAGATTTGGGTTCCAGTACCATCTCTATGCTGCTGACACCCAATTATGCACTTCTACTCCTGACATCATACCAGCCTTTCTAGAAAACACCGGCCTGCCTTTTTGGAAAACACCAGTAATTGTCTTACCGCTGTCTCTAACATTATGTCGTTACTCTATCTGAAGATGAACCTGTCAAAAACTGATCTCCTTGTGTTTCCTCCCTCTACTAACCTACCTATTCCTTACATTTCCATTTCCGTGTGTGGTTCCACCATTACTCCCCAGCCACATGACCAATGTCTTGGGATCATTCTTAATTCCGAACTTTCATTCACCCACTACATCCGATAACTGGCTTGCTCTTGTTATCTGCACTCAAAAACAATTCTAGAATTCGACCGTTTCTTACTTTCGACTCTGCAAAAACTCTTACTGTTTCTCTTATTCATTCTCGTCTGGACTATTGTAACTCTCTACTAATCGGTCTCCTTCTTACCAAACTCTCCCCTCTCCAATCTGTCTTGAATGCTGCAGCTAGGATCATGTTTCTCACCAATCGTTATACCGATGCCTCTACCTTGTGCCAGTCCTTACACTGGTTACCCATCCACTCCAGAATTCATTATAAACTTATTACCCTCACCCACAAAGCACTTCATGGCTCAGCATCACCCTACATCTCCTCCCATGACTCAGCCTACTACCCTACCCGTGCCCTCTGCTCTGCTAATGACCTGAGGTTAACATCCTCAATAATCAGAATCTTCCACTCCCGTGTCCAAGACTTCTCATGTGTTGCACCAATTCTATGGAATGCACTACCCAGGTTAATACAATTAATCCCCAATACCCACTGCTTTAAGCGTGCCCTAAAAATGCATTTGTTCAGACTGGCCTATTGCCTCAACGCATAAACCTAAATATCCCTGTGTGGCTCATTCAAAATTTTTTACCATAACCAGGTTCATCGCATCATGTTCTCACATGCTTTATGCATTTATTGGCCCTTTGTGTCTGTACTGTTACATATTTAGACTGTTAACTGGTTCATGCAGCAACAGGAACACCTGATTCTTACACTATATATATATATATATATATATATAATATGTGTATATATATATTACATATATTTTATACATGATATGTATGTATATTATATACTGTATATGATTATATTTTATATATCTATATATATATAATTATATTTTATTATAATTATTTATTTATTTGGCACAGAAAGGAAGAACAAAAGTCGGTAATTCATTTGCCAGCTTCTGTCAAATCATTTCAGAACCTGACAGGATATGAGACATGGTTTACATATAGTAAACCATTGCATATCCCTATTTTTTTATATGTCCCTGACTAAAAATTTTAGTAGTGTATGTGTTTAAAATTTGTGAGCTGTAGCTCTTAAATTCAAGGGCAAATTCCTGGAAAAAAATGCGTGGGCTCCCGCGGTAAAATCGTAACCAGAGAGGGCAAGCAGGTGATTCAGGGCATATTTTATCAGCCTAGAGGGACCATTGTTTTAGGCCCCCCCCTGGCTAAAAAAATCTGCCCCCAGCCACCCCACAAAAGGCGCCTCTATAAGATAAGCCTTATCTGGCACTTATCCTCTCTATTCCCATTGTCCTGTAGCTGTGGAGAATGGGTTAATATTATTGGTTTAAAGTCACCTTACAATTGGAAGGTGACATTAAGCCGATTAATAAAGGAGAGGTGTCAGTTAGACACTTATCCATTATTAACCCTAGACTATTAAATGGTTAAAAAACACACAGACATTAATTAAAAATTATTTTAATGAAATAAAGACACCTAGTTTTTGAACATATTTTATTGCTCTGCTAATCGATAAATAAAGCCATGATCTGCAAAAAAATAACATAAAAAATCAACAATATCCTTACCTCTCCGCCATTCAGTCAGGTCCCATGCTGTAATCCTTCACAAGGGGTTAAATAGCTTAAAATGAGGACCGGTGCTAATGCGACCAGCCCCACTGTAAACTACTACAGAATGAATTAATTCAGCTCTGCGCACCCTCCCTGGCTGCCTGGAGATGAAATAATTAGTGTGGGAAAGTTTCTGACTTTTTTCCCACGCTCATCAGTTCACCTTAGGTCAACCAGGGGACTCCCGCTGATGTCACTGAGGCTGCAGGGATTCCCCTGGTTGACCTAAGGTGAACTGATGAGCGTGGGAAAAAATGGGAATAGAGAGGATAAGTGCCAGATGCGCCTTTTCTGGGGTGTCTGGGGGCAGATTTTTGTAATGGTAGAAACAACAAGGCACTCAAATGTATAGTCTCTTGTAGGTGCACAAGTAGGGTATCCAGCCCGTTCCAAAAACGATAATGAACTTGGCACTCAATATTTGATGAAAATAAATTTCGTTTTTATTTTGCATCCACGTGAAGTTTAAATTCTAAACGTTTTCGGTCCAGCATAGGACCTTCATCAGAGAATCTCTTAAAGATTACTGTATGGAATAGACATAAGCAAAATCACAATTAGAAATATTGTAAACAGACTAGTGAACAAAACAATAATAATTACTCTCCACTGATGCCCAAGGATCAAGGAAAGGGGAGGGATAAGACAAAAATCATCATGTCAATCAAAGTCTCCAATTGAAAAAACAGACATAAGTGATCGTTCCACGAAGGAGTGGCCCATAGAAGTGTCTCATAGAGGTGTCCATTTCAAACATTCAGAGATCATGTCAGGAAAAAATAAGAAAAAAATAAGAACTATCGGTTCCATATTACATTCCAAATTGTGGCGTGGTAAGAGACCGTTCAAGGCTGTGAGAAGGTATAGGTGCTCCAGGTAATTTGAGTATAATAGATGGTACTATCAGAGAGAATCAGAGCGGTGCCTATGCTATATGTAGATTGATTACTTTGGTCCTCCTGGGAGGAGAGAGAAAGAGAGTTAAAATTACACCATTATAACACATATTATGTCAGGCCAAATCCGCAGCGGATCCGCAGCAAAAACCGCAGCGTGTGCACATAGCCTTATTGTCACTCGTTAATGTTGAGTAAAAGTGTGACACCATTATTCTCAGCAGCGATCTGAGAATCAAAGATGCTTCCAGACGTCTTCCCTATGCTGTTCTCCATTCAGCATTTTTCACATGCATTTGAACATTTTCACTGCCTCTTGGTAGGGTATGCCGGAAAAAAGCTCGGCTTTCCCATTGACTCCCATTACACTTGTTATTCAAAAGAAGCATGCGAGTATCAAGATTTGCTCAGTTTGAGCAATGAGCACCTGAAAATTTTAGAGCTCACTCATCCCTAATTATGAACTATTGTACTTGGTTTGCATATACCACTTATTACTATGATTTGGTTGCAGTTTTTATTTGAACAATAGTCATGATCCTTATATCACCTTAAAAAGCAATATTTTAGTTCATTTAAACTCCTCCCTATTTTCTTTTCTCCATTTTAGAATAGGGCATAAGAAAGGGAGAATCGATGCAATGATGATAGTTCTGAGAATATATTCCTCTACTGATGATGAATTTTCTGTGTTGCTGTAATCTTATACATATTTACCTTGTAATGTCTTCACATCCTGTTCTGTCCAGATGCGTTCGGATCCCAGAATTCCAAGCTGTGGAAGTTCACCGACCGCCATATTGGGACATCCAACACACACTGTATATGCCATATGCAGCCTCTTGCGTGGTACTACCAGTGTAATATTGTTGCGAACATGCCAACGCCGAGATCAGCCGAATGATTCCCTGACCGCCGCCATCTTTGTACAGGAGTAGTGCATGCGCAGATTTAATGTGACCACTGCTAATCTGTCTGCACAAAGATGGTGACGGTCTGATTTTCTGCGCCTGCGCAAATTCCATGCAGGCACAGTGAATCATTCAGCTGATTCCGGTGGCAGATGCGCAACGTGCCTACAGGTAGAGGAAGCCGATTAGATTAAAGGGTTTTTGAGGAGAAGACAGCAGACGGGAGAGTGAGAAAGTGCACAGGGGTGAGAGAGACAGAGCACAGGGGGAAGAGAGCTCAAAATGGACAACGCATGAGGGGAGAACACAGCACAGGAAGGAGAGAGACAGCAGACAAGGGAGATAGCACATGGGGTAGACAGGTCAAAGAAGAGAGCACAGACCGGAGAAGTCAGCACATGGGGAAAGAGAGAGTGGTGGGAGAGCACATGGTGGGGAGAGATTCTCAATGCTGCAAAACCTGTCCCCATCGTGATATTACCACCCCCAATGTGATAGCATTCGGGCCTCCATCTAGTGACAATCTAATTATAATAAGCACTTTGAAATTAAGTGGACACATATACAGACAATAAATTCAATACAAGGTAAGATATTTTAAACAGTTAGATTGAAGGCCCTGCTTGCAAGCTTAAAATCTACAAAAGAAATGGGGACAAACACAATAGGCGAAAAGTGCTTGTGGTTTCTGGTCCAGCAATTATAATAAATAGTTTTTTTTTTATAAAAAGCTAAATGATCTGATCATCAGCCAGTATGTTTAAGTGCAATTATCAAGTGCAGTTATCATGTGCATGGAGAATGTGGGAACAGATGAATAGGAGGGAGCAGCTTCTGAATAATATTTAGAAGGAAAGAACAGGGGAGAGTTAGGTTAGTGAGTTGAGGAGATTGGCTTGTTAAAAGAGATGTGTTTTTAAAGCGTGCTTAAAAACGTAGGGGCTCGTTATCAGTCTGTGGTAATGCACTTCAGAAAACTGGAACAGCATGAGAGGAGTGTTGGTAACGGTGGTGCGAAGTTCAGTTTATGATTGGTGATTGGGTGGTATATTTGTGGTTTTATTGCTGTACTGATGGTGGTTATGATGCTGATGCTTTCATGTACTGATGTTTTTTTTTCTGGTGCTCTATTGATGTGATGATGCTGGCTTTTGGTGATTTATTAATGTACTATTGTCAGTCCTTGTGATGTACTCTTGTACTGATGATTGTTTTGGTGATGTATTAATGAACTCATATTACAAAGAGAAAAAAAAACTAAAGCCAGAATTTGGGGGTTTTGTCATCTTACCACCTTAAAAAATGCAATAAAAAGCAATCAAAATATCATATGTACCCCAAATTGGTATCTATAAAAACAACTGGCCACCATGCAAAAAACAAGCCAATATGCAGCTCTATTTATGCCAAAAATCATTACAGGTCTCAAAAAAACATTTTTTTTTTAAATCTGTGAAAGTTTGGTAATGCCATAAATGTACTGATCTGAAAAATTATGTTCACAGCCTATTTTTGCGCTATAAAAAGAACACCATAAAATCTAAATCCAAGAAACAATGGCAGAATTGCATTTATACATTGCAGATTTATATTGCATTGTGTGGAGAGGCACCATTTCAATGTTTGCCCCAAGCAGCAATCTGCCCTACCTATTACTACAAAACTACTTTATTTTCTACTTGCTGAAGAGCCCGGAGCTGCCCGGGCATAGTAACTAACTATGGTTAGTTAAAACAAATTATAATGATTATATCTATATATGTAAAGCTGAGTGTAGAGCCCCGCCCACTCCGCATAGCCACATTCACTATAATACCCCACATCATCCCGTCAGCCAGAGCTACCGGACTACTACACCTAATATCACACATCATCCCGTCAGCCAGAGCCACCGGACAACTAGCACTAATATCCCACATCATCCCATCTCAGCCGCCGGGCTACTACCCCTAATATCCCACATCATCCCGTCAGCCAGAGCCACTGGACTACTACCCCTAATATCCCACATCATCCCATCAGCCAGAGCCACCGGACTACTACCACGAATATCCCACATCATCCCATCAGCCAGAGGCACCAGACTACTACCCCTAATATCCCACATCATCCCGTCAGCCAGAGCCACTGGACTACTCCCCCTAATATCCCACGTCATCCCGTCAGCCAGAGCCACCGGACTACTACCCCTAATATCCCACATCGTCCCATCAGCCTGGGGTCAGAACCAGAGCGCTGAGTGGAAAGGTCCTAACTTCCATACCGGGGATCCCTTTAAGAGAGGCCTGGTGACAGAACAGGAGCGCTGAGTGGATTTGCCCTGACTTCCATACTAATGATCCCTTTAATAGAAGCCTGGGGTGAGAATTAAAGCGCTGAGGGATTTACCCCAACTTCCATACCAGAGATCCCTTTAAGAGATGCCTGGGGTCAGTACCAAAGCGCAGAGTGGATTTGCCCTAACTTCCATACCGGACATCCCTTTAAGAGAGTCCTGGGGTCTGTACCAAAGTGCAGAGTGGATTTGCCCTCACTTCCATGCCAATGATCCCTTTAAGAGGGGCCTTGGGTCAGAACCAGAGCGCTGAGTGGATTTGCCCTGACTTGCATACCAATGATCCCTTTAATAGAACCCTGAGGTCAAAATCAAAGTGCTGAGGGATTTTCCCTAACTTCCACGCAGGAGATCCCTTTAAGAGAGCCTGGGGTCAGTACCAAAGCGCAGAGTGGATTTGCTCTAACTTCCATACCAATTATCCCTTTAATAGACTCTAGAGTCAGAACCACAGAGCTGAGTGGAATGGTCCTAACTTCCATAGTGGGGATCCCTTTAAGAGAGGCCTGGGGTCAAAATGAAAGCGTTGGATGGATTTGTTCTGACTTCCATACCAATGATCACTTTAAGAGGGAAGATGTGCCTATAGGATGGGGGATGTGTGATGTGTATATGGGCATGGGAGGGGGGATTCATTTCTGTCATGTGCTCTCTGCTCCTTTTTGAGGGCAGACAATGGCTTGGAGCTTATGTTCCCAGGGATGCTAAATTTCTCCCACCATGTCAGTGTCTGCTGAGGTGTTGTCAAGTGGGAAAACTTGCTCATAGCAACCAATCACAGCTCAGCTTCTTTTGAACAGCTCTGGTGAAATGAAAGATGCTTCGTGATTGGTTGGTGATAAACATGTAGGGAGGTTGACCTGATGGACAGATCTGCCTTTAGTGAGAGGCAGAGGGGTAGCGCAGTGTAGGTACAAAAGCGCTGAGATAAAGAGAAAGGGGTGCCATGCTGTAGTTTGACCATTAGAGGGCAGTGGGGAGTGTAGGAGTGTGACTGTGTAACTGCCATTGGTCAAAGAAACTGTCAGGTGATAGTGGGCAGAGCTACCAGGGCTGGAAGTATAAAGACTGAGGGAAGGTTCTGGAAGTTCCAGTCAGCCAGGGGAGCGCACTAGTAAGGAGGTTCTGCTGTAGAGAGAGAGACAGTAGAAGGGCTCCGAGGAGAACTGACAGTTGAGGAGGTCACGGGGGGAGGCCCAGAGGAAAGTAGCCGCAGACATAGACTCTCTGGGGGTACCAAGCGGACGGAGTACTTGGAATGGTGAAACGCTGTGGTGGATGGGCCTAGGGCAGCCACAGTGAGGAGAGGCACAATGGACGCCACGACGATAAAAATAAGAAGTGAAGGTAACTGGGTCTTTGCATAAAGAAATGTGAGATTCCTGTGATGAATTTCGGTGGTCGTCAGAGAGGCGGCCAATTAAAATGGACCTGTTGAATACAATCTCTGTCTCAGTCTCGTGTCTGTCTGCAGCAAGAAGCGATTCACCCCCCATCCCTGTTGGTCTCTCCTCCGCCACTATCCTACACATACATACAGTTTTATATATATATATAGATTCTCCTTAATCACATTATTAACTTGTATTTGATCTTTTTACATCTGTACAGATAGTGGCTGGCTAAAAATTTAACTGTTTGCCCCATGTACAATTTTATATTTACTATGTTAGATCATAGTACAAATCAAGTAATGTTGAAATATTATTTGGGTCTCTATTAGTTTTAGTAACTGTGGTATGGGTATGGACAATGTGCATTATTTTCATACCATAGAACCATCATTTAAATGGGATTTCCACTAGGAGGATTTTTAAGGCAAATTCCCTTGATAGACCCTACCAATCTGATTCTGGTTAACTAACACCCAATATCTCCACTGATTTGCCGAATAGGAGCCAATCTGCATTATACAGGAGTGGATACTAAAAAGTGTGAAGCAGCAGTGATGTTTTATTAATTGCAAGGCTTGCACCCAGCTGCTGCTGCAGCTGAAATCATCTTATCTGTGTCAATCCACACATTGATCTGATATTGATAACCTATCTTTAGGAGTGGTCAACAAGAGCACACTCGTGGAAAATCTCTTTAAATGAACAAATTATTACATTAGAGTTAAGTTCTGCATTTCTCATCATACCTTATGACTTGTAATCAGACAAGACAATTACAGACAAATACTGTATGAAAACATGTGAATTTATCTAATATAAAGCTTGATTAAGAACATGTCTATTGATTTAACTGTGTTCTCATGGACTTGTCTAGACTTTTCATAAATGTAAGTATTTTTCTGGTAAATCATTCTGAATCTGTGAATAGCAATCACTACAATCTGAAAGGTGTTCCTGGAAGTTAGGAAGCAAGACATCTTTATTCAATTCTGAAATGCATTTAACAGATCCTCGTCCACTTTTGTATGCACACCATGTCTTAAATATTTAAATGATAACAGTACATGAAGTTTAGCATTAGATATTTATTATGTATAAATGGCAGTATATCACTTTTGTTTTTCAATGTAATGTAACAGATGAACTGTAAACACAATTATTGACAATATTACTTTCCAAACATTATTATATTATAGATTTGGGTTCATTTGATTCCATTTACATTTTTTAAAAATGACATTCACCATTATTTTCATGCTAAACTGTACAAATAAAGATAATGTGGCTCAAAATCTGAATAAAATGTATTTTTACTCCATTGCACTGATATAAGCATACAAAGTTTGTATGCTAATTTGCACTACAAACAAGGGGGTAGTAGCAGAGATTTTAATGTTTGAACAATCATTAGTTGGCCTCATAATGCAAAGAAAAATATAAAAATGCCTCCAAAATTGGTCAGAGCAGGCCTTTTCTGTGTGATATGGTAAGACCAATGTGTCTAACTGTATCACACAAAGATCTCACCGCTGGTACCTACTGTGATTACAAGCGCTAAGAGGAGAGCGCCACTCTGTACCTATCCCAGACACACAGCTCTGCTCCGCACTTGCAATGAAGAGTTGTGCATGTAATGCCCCTTTGTTTATAGAGTAAATTAACATAAACTTTACAAGCTAATATCTCTGCAACAAAGGTGGGAAATCACTTTATCATGATGTGAAACTTTATCATAATGTGCCTAGTTTAGCATTTAATAAATTATTCTACATAAGTCTAATTGCTGAAAAATAGCACAAGGAAATGAAGACTTTTTTTTTTACATTGGACAACTCATTTTCATGCTGCTAACACTTCAGATACAAGCATACCTTATACAGTGGGATGTAAAAGATTGGGCTTCACTGGTCAAAGTAACTGTGAAAAGTTAAGCAATTTGAAGGTAAAATGATCATTAAAAAGCCTAAAATTACAGATGGCACATATCCTTTGTATTTTAGGCAATTAAAAATATATTGTAATTTTTTATATATTAAAAGTTACAAAAAAGAAAATGTGACAATACAAAAGTTTGGGCACCATTGGAGATTTGTGTGCTCAGATTACTTTGACCAAGGTTTCAGAGCTTAATTAGCCTGTTAGGGTTATGACTTGTTTGTTATCATCCTTTTGAAAGGCCAGGTGATGCAAATTTACCAGTTTAATAAAAACCCAGCTTCCTCTAACCTTTTGCCAAAAACAGCAGCTATGGATCCTTCTAATCAGTTGCCTAGCATTCTGAAAATGAAAATGGTGGAGGCCCACATAACAGGATAAGGCAATAAGAAGATAGCAAGGCATTTTCAAGCTGCCCTTTCCTCAGTTTGAAATGTAATTAGGAAATGGCAGTTAACAGGAACAGTGGAGATCAAGATAAGGTCTTGGAGACCAATCAAAATTTCAGTGAGAGCTGCTCGTAGGATTGCTAGGGATGCAAATCAGAACCTTAACTGCAAAATACCTTCAGAGAGATTTAGCAGACTCTGGAGTTGTAGTACATTGTTGTGCTGTTCAGAAACCACTGCACAGATATGGCCTTCATGGGACAGTCATCAGAAGAAAACCTCTCCTTCATCCTCAACATAAAATTTAGCATCAATAGTGTGCATAAGAACATCTAAACAAGTCTGATGCATTTTGGGAACAAGTCTTCTGGACCAATGAGGTTAAATAGAACTCTTAGGCCACAATGATCAAAGGTGAATCAATCATGCTTTAGGGTTGTGTTGCAGCCAATGCTACAGGGAACATTTCACAGGTAGAGGGAAGAAGGGATTCAATAAAATTTCAACAAATTCTTGATGCAATCATAATAGCATATGTAAAGAATCTAAAGTTGAAAAGAGGATGGCTTCTGCAAATTGATAACGATCCTAAACACACAACAAAATCCACAGTAAATTACCTCAAAAGACACAAGCGTATGTCTTTCAATACCCCTCACAGTTCCCTGATCTGAACATCATTTAAAATACGTGGTTAGACCTCAAAATAGAAGTACATGCAAGATGACCCAAGGAAGAATGGATGAAAATTCCTCTAACAAGAATTGAAAGACTCTTGGCTGGCTTACAAAAAGTGTTTACAAGTTGTGATACTTTCAAAAGGGTGTGCTACTAGCTAATAGCTATGCAGGGTGCACACATATTTGCATTGATCCATTTTCTTTTTTGTAATTTTTAAAATGTAAAAGATGAGAATATATATTATTTTTGCTTAAAATACAAAGGAAATGTGTCATCTTTAATGTTATGCCTTTTCAAAATTATTTCATCTTTAACTTGCTTAATTGTTCACAAAAAGAATAATTTTGAGCAGGGGTGCCCAAACTTTTACATGCCACTGTATTTCTAGTCATAGGTAGAGTTGCTAGTAACTGATTAATGATAGTGACAAGTGTTTGTCCCACCAATCTGATATTGATAACTAGTGATGAGTGAGTATACTCATTGCTCGGGTGTCCATTATTTTTTTATACGCTCTATTTACGTCTTTTCTCATAAGTTCACGTTATTTTGACATTAAATGGTCCTTAGTTTATTGCTAGTCTAACTAGACTAGGTGATTTAAGGCACAGCCATTTTGATTAACTGGCATGTTTTTTTTAAATACACACATTAGTATATGTATTAGTCAAACTAGTGGGCAGATCACTGAGGGATAAGTGCTCTGTCAGCAGTCTGCATTATGTATATCTAATCAGAGCACCACATACATCAGCCCTGCCTTAGAGCACTAGAATCTCAATTAAAAACTAAAAATAAGGATTAGTGATGAGCGAGCAGACTTGGTAATGCTAGTTACTCACCCGAATAACGCTGTACTCGTGGTACTGGGCGAACGCCGAGCATTTCCAGTCTCGGGTTTCCGCCCTGCAAGTTTGGTGCTGTTTAGAGTGCCAATCAACATGCAGGGATTGTCTGCCACTTGCTGTAATACCACAGCCATCTTTGCTGTAGTATTGCTGTGATGATGCTGTGTGGCCAGCTCATCAAAGTCAAGTCTGGAATCAGACAGTGTAGGGAGAGCTGCTGCTGAGATAGGGTCTGATATGGGATTTATAAGTAAGTGTGGGTATGCCATCATAGAATACACAAATCCAGCCAAACCAACAGTCCTTCTAAGGACTAATTATGTGGTATATAGATTGCAGTGCTAGGTAGGCAGGGGAGTGTATGTGGCTAAATACACATCAGTGCAAGGCATGCAGGCACTGTATGTGGGTATAAAGATATCACTGCATACATCAAGAGGGTTCATTCCATTATTGTATGCTGCTGTTGCCGATCAGATATATTGACCATATATACCTAGTCCCAGGTATCAGAGTAGGAATCATTTTTTTTTTGCATATTAATTATGATTATTTTATTCCAAAGAAATCCAGAATCTCTTTTTTTCTCCATTTGCTTGTTGACAATGCAGACTATAACCAGATCCTTTTGATAGTACAGCGTGAAAATCTAGCAATTTTAAACGGGTTAGCCCGTCCCAGGCTTCACATCTGAATGTGCAGAAAAATGTGCCATTTTTGAGGTACAGTAGAATTTTTTGTAGTGTTATGCAATGTTTTACACAATTTTGCTGCCAAAAAAATATTTAGCTACAAGGCAGATATTTTACACTTGGATTTGTCCGCCACACGGATCTCTTAAAATTGCACTCAAAATTTTGCCATTTCAGGCATCTATAGCATTTTTTGTTGTGTCATAGCCTACGTATTGACACAATTTTGCTTGCAAAAAAAAAAAATACAGTTCAGATATTTGAAAGTGGGCTATCTCCATCAGATGCGTCATCTATCTGTAGCTACAAATTGTGGCATTTCAGGCCTACATTCACCTTTTTTTTGCTGTGTCTTAGCCTAGTTCTATAGACTATTTTGGGGTAAAAAAAATAAAAAAAATACAGGCCACATATTGAACAGTGTGGTATCTCCGTCTGACTCTTCGTCTGACTCCTTATATATCTCCGGGCTACAAATTGTAGCATTTGAGACCTCCATTCAACTGTTTTGGCTGTCTGTAACCCTAGTTCTTGAAACTATATTCCTGTAAAAAAATAAAAATACAGGCCACATATTGAACAGTGTGGTATCTCCGTCAGAAGCCTGATCTATCTGTGGGATTCAAATTGTTGCATTTCAGGGCTACATTCACCTTTTTGCTGTGTCTTGCACTAGGTCTATAGACTATTTGGGGGTAAAAATAAAAAAAATACAGGCCACATATTGAATAATGCCTTTGTCCGATGCCTGATCTATCTGTGGGCTTCAAATTATGGCGTTTCAAGCCTCCATTCCACTGTATTTGCTGTGTCTTACCCTAGTTATTGACACCAGTTTGATAACAAACATTTTTTTTACCTACATTCCATATATTTTAACCCCTTTCCTAAAATGGACGGAATATTACGTCTAGAGCGATCAGCTGCGCTCACGGGGAAGCGCAGCTGATCGCGGCCGGGTGTTAGCTGATTATCACAGCTGACACCCGGCACAATGTGTCAGGGGCGGTCACGGACCGCCCCCAACACGTTAACCCCTTGCACGCCGCGATCAAACACGATTGCGGTGTACCGGGGGTTAAAGGGAAGCATCGGCAGGGAGGGGGCTCCCTCCATGCTTCCCTGAGCCCCCCACAGCAGCGCAATGTGCAGCGCTGCGGGGGTCTCCTTCCCTGCAGGTCCCCGGATCCAAGATGGAAACGGACTTTCGGGGGTTGGCTTACTCAGTGCCAGCAAAGCGCAGGCTGATCTGTCACAGTGATCTGTGATGTGACAGATCAGAGACCTGTCACAGGACAGTGATTTTCCCCCTGGGACAACCTAGTAAAGTTAAAAAAAAAATAGTGTAAAAATAATTTAAAAAAAAATCGCTAAATAAATAATAAAAAAAAATATTCCCTAATAAACTCATTTTTTTGGAAATAAAAAGAAAACAAAACAATAAAAGTACACATATTTGGTATCGCCACGTCCATAACGACCTGCCCTATAAAACTGTCCCATTAGTTAACCCCTTTAGCCAACCCCTTAAAAAATAAATAACGAAGCAAAAAATAGTGCTTTATCATCATACCGCAGAGCAAAAAGTGCAATAACGCGCGATCAAAAAGACGCATATAAATATCCATGGTACCGCTGAAAACGTGATCTTGTCATCATATCCCGCAAAAAACGAACCACCACACAGCATCATCAGAGAAAAAAAAAAAAAGTTATAGCTCGCAGAATAAAGCGGTGCAAAAATAATTTTTTATATAAAATTGTTTTTATTGCATAAAAGCACCAAAACATAAAAAAGACATAAATGAGGTATCGCTGTAACCATACTGACCCGAACAATAAAACCGCTTTATCAATTTTACTACACACGGAACGGTGTAAACACACCACCCAAAAGAAATTCAAGAAACGCTGGTTTTTGTTCATTTTGCGTCACAAAAATCGGAATAAAAAGCGATCAAAAAATGTCACATGCCCGAACATGATACCAATAAAAACGTCAACTCGTTCCGCAAAATATAAGACCTCACATGACTCAGTGGGTCAAAATATGGACAAATAATAGCTCTCAATATGTGGTGATGAAAAAACTATTTTTACAATAAAAAGCGTCTTTTAGCGTGTAATAGCTGCAATATATAAAAACCGCCATAAATAGTAAATCAAACCCCCCGTTATCATCCCCTTAGTTAGGGAAAAATAATAAAATTAAAAAAAGTATTTATTTCCATTTTTCCATTAGGGCTAGGGTTAGGGCTAGGGTTGAGATTAGGGGTATGTTGAGGTTAGGGTAGGAGTTAGAATTGGGGGTTTCCACTGTTTGGGCACATCAGGTGCTCTTCAAACACAACATGGCGTCTGATCTCAATTCCAGACAATTCTGCGCTGAAAAAGTCAAAATGGTGCTCCTTCCCTTCCAAGCTCTGCCATGCGCCCAGACAGTGTTTTACCCCCACCTATGGGATATCAGTCTACTCAGGACAAATTGCAAAACAACTTTTGGGGTCCTATTTCTCCTGTTGCCCTTAGGAAATTAAAAAATTGGGGGCAAAAATATCATTTTTGTGGAAAAAAATATGATTTTTTTATTTTCACGCCTGGGCGTTATAAACTTCTGTGAAGCACTTGGGGGTTCAAAGTGCTCACCACACATCTAGGTAAGTTCCATGGGGGGTCTAGTTTCCAAAATGGGGTTACTTGTGGGGAGTTTCAATAGTTTAGGCACATCAGAGGCACATGACACCCGCAGACCATTCCATCAAAGTCTGCATTCCAAAACGTCACTACTTCCCTTCCGAGCCCCGACGTGTGCCCATACAGTAGTTTTCTCCCACATATGAGGTTTCAGCATACTCAGGACAAATTGGACAACAACTTTTGGGGTCCAGTTTCTCCTTGGGAAAATAAAAAAATTGGGGACTAAATGATCATGTTTGTGGAAAACTACGATTTTTTTATTTTCACTCCCGGGCATTATAAACTTGTGTGAAGCCCTTGGGGGTTCAAAGTGCTCACCACACATCTAGATAAGTTCCTTAGGGGGTCTAGTTTCCAAAATGGTGTCATTTGTGCGGGGTTTCCACTGTTTAGGTAAATCAGGGACTCTCCAAAGGCAACATGACACCCGCAGACCATTCCATCAAAGTCTGCATTCCAAAACGTCACTACTTCCCTTCCGAGCCCCGACATGTGCCCATACAGTAGTTTTCTCCCACATATGGGGCATCAGTGTACTCAGGACAAATTGGACAACAACTTTTGGGGTCAATTTTCTCCTGGTACCCTTGGGAAAATAAAAAAAATTGGGGACTAAATGAACATGTTTGTGGAAAAAATATGATTTTTTTGTGCTCACCACGCATCTAGATAAGTTCCTTTGGGGGTCTAGTTTCCAAAATTGGGTCACTTGTGGGGGGATTCCACTGTTTAGGTACATCAGAGGCTTTCCAAACGCGACATGGTGTCCGATCTCAATTCCAGCCAAAAACGTCAAATGGCGCTGCTTCCCTTCCGAGCTCTGCCATGCGCCCAAATAGTCGTTTACACCCACATATGGGGTATCAGTGTACTAAGGACAAATTGCACAATAACTTTTAGGGTCCTGTTACCCTTGGGAAAATAAAAATTGGGGTGAAAAGATAATTTTTGTGGAAAAAATATGATTTTTAATTGTACCGCAGTACGTTATAAACTTCTGTGAAACCCTTATGGGTTCAAAGTTCTCACCACATATCTAAATAAGTTCCTTGGGGGGTCTAGTTTCCAAAATGGGGTCACTTGTGGGGGGTTTCCACTGTTTAGGCACATCAGGGGCTCTCCAAACGTGACATGGCGTCCGATCTGAATTTCAGCCAATTTTGCATTGAAAAAGTCAAACGGCGCTCCTTCCCTTCTGAGCTCTGTCATGCGCCGAAACAGTGGTTCCCCCACATATCAGGTATCAGCGTACTCAGGACAAATTGCAAAATAACTTTTCCAGTCCAATTTCTCCTGTTACCCTGGGAAAAATAAAAAAATTGAACCTGAAGTATTTTTTTGCGAAAGAAAGTTAAATGCTCATTTTTTTTTAAATATTCAAAAAATTCCTGTGAAGCACCTGAAGGGTTAATAAACTTTTTGAATGTGGTTTTGAGCACCTTAAGGGGTGCAGTTTTTAGAATGGTGTCACTTTTGGGTATTTTCTATCATATAGACCCCTCAAAGTGGCTTCAAATGTGATGTGGTCCGTAAAAATAAAATGGTGTTGCAAAAATGAGAAATCGCTGGTCAACTTTTAACCCTTATAACTTCCTAACAAAAAAAAAATTTGGTTCCAAAATTGTGCTGATGTAAAGTAAACATGTGGGAAATGTTACTTTAAGTTTTTTGCGTGCCATATCTCTGTGATTTAAGGGCATAAAAATTCAAAGTTGGAAAATTGCAAAATTTTCAAAATTTTTGCCAAATTTCTATTTTTTTCACAAATAAACACAAGTTATATGAATGAAATTTTACCACTAGCATGAAGTACAATATGTCACAAGAAAATAGTGTCAGAATCACCAGGATCCATGGAAGTGTTCCAGAGTTATTACCTCATAAAGGGTCAGTGGTCAGAATTGTAAGAATTGGCCTGGGAGTTAACGTGCAAACCACCCTTGGTGGTAAAGGAGTTAAAATATGGTTTTCCTGCATATGGATCACATAGAAGTTCGCTCTCAATTCAGCCATTTGTAGTGAACGTGGAAAATATTGTACTCCTTTTCAAATGGGAAAGGTGCGTGCCAAGGAACAGCGAAGTGGACGTGATGGTGATGGTGCATGCAGAGGCTGAGGCCAATTCGGCAGGCAAGCTGAAACTGTGCCACAACAAACACCCACATCTTCAAGCATGACCTTCCTATCCAAATTCGTAGGGGACTGCAGAACAGCACTACTGAAACCAGAGCAGTGTCAAAAGGTTTTTAATTGGATAGCGGATAATGTTTCCACTCACTTTTCCACCACCACCAGCACCCTGTCTTCCACACGGTCAAGTCTGAGCAGCCGTGAGTCTGGACCAGATATTCCTCACCCTGATCCTCCTTCCTTCCACCATGCAGAGTGCCTGGAGACAACTGATCCCACACTTGGACACTGCGAAGAGCTGTTCACTTTTCCATTTATAGATTCGGGCCTTACGCCCAGTTCACTTGAAGCGGGCAAGATGAGACCCGAATGTAGCGATGCCCAAACTTTTGAGCAGCCACAATCACATGAAGGCACTGGTGGGAACATGTCACAACAGGTGGACGACGATGAGACATATTTGCCAGAAAGTCAAGAGGAGGACAAAGGTGAGGAAGTGGAAGCCGAGGTGGTAGATGATATAGTAACTGACACAACCTGGCAGGAGTGATAAATCCAAAGGGAATTCGTAGTTATATTCCGCGCTGCCACTAAGACAAATTCCAGGAGAATGCTGTATGATTGCAGTGGTTTTATTCTGCGCGTTTCAGGGGTCTCATGCCCCCTTCATCAGGAAATACCACACAGTACATACAGGTATCACAGACATAAATAGTTTAGAGAGGACGCTGGATTTCAAAAAAATGAGCGCCAAACAATTCAGATGATGCAGTGTCAAAGTTCAATGACATCACATAGTTAACAATTCAAATGAGATATATTACAAAAATGTGAGTAGTATAAAAGATTGTTGATTAAACTTACATTTCCAGAAAAGTCAGGTTTATGATTACATGTTTTTCTTTTACACTATCCCATCAAGTATTAGGGCTGTCGGAACGCACCAAATAATAAAAAGATAGTAAGGTGCGTTCGCAGCCCGGGGTCCACCGTGCAGAGGTGGTAAACTGCTGCTTAGTAATGGCAGATGTATATAGCGGTATACAAAAGGTCACACGCGGGTTAACGTCACCCGGTGTGTACAGGAGCTGACTGTTACGTCACAGAGCCGCAGTACTGTGGAACTTAAATGCCGGAGCCTGTTAATACACAAGAGAGTGCTCAGTATATGGTCTCAGAACTCAACCCCAAGGACACGAGGTCTGAGTCCCCCTAGACCTACTGAGCATGCGGCGTCGCACCTGCAGACACCTCTAATGAACGCTGACCATTGAGGAGTGCAGACTAAGTGCACCGTGGCGTACAGACACCGGTGGATGCTGATTTCAGTCTCTGACTCTGCCTCTACCTGAACCTCAGCCTGGGCGCTAGCAGGCTAGGCTATACAACACATGCATACCAAGGGTAGGGGTTTCTAAATGAGTCATTCACCAGAGACATTCATACATAACTCACTCCACATGGTCTAATCTTTTTCTATATTAGCGCTTGGCCGGGCGGCCATGCTAAGCTTTTATAGTTGCAGGGTTCCGGGACCTTCCAGATGGCCCAATCCGAGCTGCAATAGGACCTGAGCATGTGACCTCTGACCTCCAATGAGAGGTCATCCCACGGGCATGCTCCATAGGAGAAAAGCAGGACTTAGTCCCAGGAGTGTCTGCTCGCCGCTGACTCATGCATGGTACAATAGCTGAGCTTGGATTAGCAATCAGATGCTGAGCAGGAACCTCTGCGGCTATAGAGGAATGGGAGACTGCAGAGGATATGGCTTGAGATTCCCCCTGTGCAGTGAGAGAACCTTGGCGCCTAACATCTGGGATTTGGATATTTTGCCCCTGGATGTTTCGCAAAATGTGCGGGGGCGAATCTTCCTGGGGTGAAATGCTGGGGGCAAAACTTCCTATAACCATCTCATCCATTCATTACCTTTTCCACATTTTATTTTATTGCACATTATGTACAACACCAAAATTAATTTTTGACAATCTTTTCATTGCCAATTATTAATTGATTGTCAAAATAAACAGGATAAAAAGATAGCTAGGAAGATACAAGTGCAGGAAGCAAAATGTGGCAGCAGGTCACAGTATAGGTGTGCAGAGTATGGTAGCCAAATTGGACTAGTAAGACAAGTGTCCAAAAACATTGCCATTAGTGTGAGAGTTGAACAGACTGTAGATAATGTAGGGGATGTCATCCAAGCCAATCTAGGCAGGAGGGCTGATGATTCAGAGATAGAGAAGGCACTGAAAAAGACCACCAACACCAATCAGACCAGACAATGCTGATTTGCATATGTTGTAGGAGATATTTGGGGAGGACTAGGCACTTACACACAGGTTGCTGGAGGGTTGTTCATTATAACATGAAGGTGGTGTATATAGATAATATTGGTATAACTGGCGACCTTTCCCTTTAAATTTAGCATAGCCATTATCATATTGACCTGCATAATAAAATATTTTGTCTAAAAAAAACCTGTGATCAGGATCTCGGGTCCTTTGTGTAGGAATATGATGAGGATAAGAAGTCAAAAACTTGTAAAACATTTTTTTTTTGCATGGAAACTGCAATACACTATAAGACAATCAGTATAACAACTGCTGAGATGATTTTTTTTCATAGCATTTTTTTAGTAGCATAATTGCTTCATTTATTGGAACATATGCTCTTTTGGTCAAGGTTCACTGGTATTTTTTAATAGGATATTTGCATTTGTGATTGTAAGTAATAGGTTTTCAAATCACTAATGTATGGTATAAAGGCAGCAATTATTTTGGTCTATTCTTTTGAAATAAATAATGCAATATAATGCAATTAATAACACATATTTCCATTTTCTAGCAATTGTTAGTCATTTTAAAGCAAAGCATTGCATGTTTTCTTGGAAACACTTCTTTACAATAGCAATTGATCACATTGAAAACAATCAAGTATGATTAGCGGCAATTTATTTTGTCTAATTGCTGTGTACTTCAGTTATAACCATTAGCCATATGCATTTCTACACTCCGTAACATTAAAACTGCAACACCGAGAAGGAAAACTTGTGTAATTATGGGAATCACAGGATCAAAAGACATTTTAATGACCTTCAAATAATGAACAAATGGAAATAACATTTTTAAAACATCTCAATTTATTCAGTATTGAGTATAAACACCACACACAGAAATACATGCACTTACATGCCTTGGCATTTTCTCTGTGAGATTACGAATGATTGCCTGAGGAATGTTCTTCCATACTGTAGGCAAATCATCAAGATCTGCTGCTATCAGCTTCCTTTGCTATTGCCAATCAACGACATTTAAGATGTGTGGAATGGGAGATGAATTCCAGAGATGATGCAGGCCATAGTGCAGGCTGCTCACAGTAACATGATCAACATGCATCCTGGTAAAGTCATGTTGAAAATGGCTCCTGGGACTCTTTAGAGAAATGGCGGTACCACTGGTTCCACCATCAAATCAATGAAGCACCAAGCTACTGGTGTACCTGGAATGAAGTCTAGAGAAGTTTTTCTGCAATACGCTATGCCAACTCACACTGTATTCTTGGGAGTAGGACCATGTAGCTATCAGGACAATCTTCAGCTATCAATGCAGCCAAGAAAAAAGTGGAAATAATCACTGAAGAGTAAAGAACTCCCTTCCAGCCTTTTTTGCTGCCTTACTTTGTACCATTAAAGCCTTTAAGAGCGATAGCATGAGGTCAATGAAGAGGCCACTCACAGAAGAATGTCAAACCGGTCATACTCTTGGCATTATGGTTAGGGTTGGCATTACGTATGTTAGCCGGACCCCTCTAGTCTTCATTCTAGGTACACTGACAGGTTTGATTTACATTAATAGTTGGTGGATCCAGTGGTTGCGCTGGTTCTCTAAAGTGATACTGGAGATAATTTCCAACACAACAGCAGCAGGCTGCACATGTGCTACTGTGAAAAGCCAGTGTGACCTAAAGTGCTACCATAGTCTGCATAATCTACAGACTTTTCTACCATCAATCATATCCGGGATGTCGTTATTTGGCAACTGAAAAGGGAGCTGACAAAAGCGGAGCTTGATGATTTGCATGCCATACTGCATTAAGCATGGAAGAACATACAGTGAAGGAAATAATTATTTGATCCCTTGCTGATTTGTAAGTTTGCCCACTGACAAAGACATGAACAGTCTATAATTTTAAGGGTAGGTTAATTTTAACTTTGAGAAATAGAATATCAAAAATAAAATCCAGAAAATTACATTGTATAAATTATATAAATGTATTTGCATTATGCAGCAAGAAATAAGTATTTGATCCCCTACCAACCATTAAGAGTTCTGACTTCTACAGACCAGTTAGATGCTCCTAATCAACTCGTTAACTGCATTAAAGACAACTTTCTTACATAGTCACCTTTATAAAAGACTCCTGTCCACAGATTCAACTAATTATCAGACTCAGGGCCGTATTTTCCACAAGGCACTCGAGGGCACGTGCTTAGGGTGGGACTCTACGGGGGGGCGGCACCTGAGCAATTTTTTTTTTTGTTAAGTCCAGGTCGGTCCACCCCCCCTCCTCTCTCGATAAAATCATACTCACTTCCTCCAGCGGTGCCTGCAGCTCTGATGATTTCTGGCGCCGGTATCCTCTTCCTGTGTGTGGTCACAGGGTACCGCTCATTACAGTAATGTATATGGACGCGATGCCACTCCCATAGGCATGGTGACCATATTCATGACCTTAATGAGCGGTACCCCGTGACCGCACACAGGAAGAGCATACAGGCGCTGTCTGGAGGTAAACAACATACACGTGCAGGGACCGCCCAACTCGGAGGACTCAGGTGAGCCCCACGGGGGGAGGATGAGCCCAGAGCCATGCACACAAGGGGGGAGAGAGGGGAGAATGAGCCCAGCCATGCATACAAGGGGAGGAGAGAGGGGAGAATGAGCCCAGAGCCATGCATACAAGGGGGGAGAGAGGGGAGAAAGAGCCCAGAGCCATGCATACAAGGGAGAGGGGAGAATGAGCCCAGAGCCATGCATAAAAGGGGGAGAGACGGGAGAATGAGCACAGAGCCATGCATACAAGGGGGGGAGAGAGGGGAGAATGAGCCCAGAGCCATGCATACAAAGGGGGGAGAGAGGGGAGAATGAGCTCAGAGCCATGCATACAGGGGGAGAGAGGGGAGAATGAGCCAAGAGCCCTACATACAAGGGGGGAGAGGGGGGAGAATGAGCCCAGAGCCATGTATACAAGGGGGGGAGAAAGAGGCGTATGAGCCTAGAGCCATGCATAAAAGGGGGGGAGAGAGGAGAGAATGAGCCCAGAGCCATACATACAAGGGGGGAGAGGGGGAGAATGAGCCCAGAGCCATGCATTCAAGGGGGGAGAATGAGCCCAGAGCCATGCATACAAGGGGGTTAGAGAGGGGAGAATGAGTCCAGAGCTATGCATACAAGGAGGGGAGAGTGGGGGAGAATGAGCCCAGAGCCATGCATACAAGGTGGGGAGAGAGGGGGAGAATGAGCCCAGAGCCATGCATACAAGGTGGGGAAGAGAATGAGCCCAGAGCCATGCATACAAGGGGGATGAGAATGATCACAGAGCCATGCATACAAGGGGGATGAGATTGAACGGAGAGACATGCATACAAGGGAGGGGGTAAGATGAGAATGAGTCCAGAGCCATGCATACAAGGGGATGAGAATGAACCCAGCGCCATGCATACAGGGGGAGGATGAGAATGAGTCCAGAGCCATGCATACAAGGGGGGGAGGATGAGAATGAGTCCAGAGCCATGTATCCAAGGGGGGGATGAGAATAAGTCCAGAGCCATGCCTATAGGGGATGAGAATGAACCCAGAGATATGCATACAGGGGGAGGATGAGAATGAGCCCAGAGCCATGCAAACAGGGGGGAGTATGAGAATGAGCCCAGAGCCATGCATACAGGGGGGGAGGATGAGAATGAGCCCAGAGCCATGCATTCAAGGGGCGGAGGGAGGATGTGTCCAGAGCCTTGCATACAAGGGGGGGGGATGAGTCCAAAGTCATGCATACAAGGGGGAGGATGAGCCTAAAGGCATACATACAAGGGGGAGAGAGAGGGGGAGAATGAGCCCAGAGCCATGCATACAAGGGGGAGAGAGGGGAGAATGAGCCCAGCCATGCAAACAGGGGGGAGAGAGGGGAGAATGAACCCAGGAGCCATGCATACGGGGGGGATGAGAATGAACCCAGAGCCATGCATACAGGGGGAGGATGAGAATGAACCCAGAGCCATGCATACAGGGGGATGATGAGAATGAACCCAGAGCCATGCATACAGGGGGATGAGATTGAGTCCAGAGCCATGCATACAAGGGAGGAGGAATGAGAATGAGTCCAGAACCAGGCAAACAAGGGGGGATGAGAATGAGTCCAGATCCGTGCATACAAGGGGAATGAGAATGAGTCCAGAGCCATGCATACAAGGGGAGAGGATGAGAATGAGTCCAGAGCCATGCATACAAGGGGGGGATGAGAATGAGTCAAGGACAGAGCCATGCATACAATGGGGGGAAGAGAATGAGTCCAGAGCCAAGCATACAGGGGGGGATTAGAAATAATAATAATAATAATAATAATAATAATAATAATAATAATATAATAATACATTTTATTTCTATAGCGCCAACACATTCTGCAGCGCTTTACATTTCAGAGGGGATTTGTACAGACAATAGACATTACAGCATAATAATAATCACATAGATTATAACAAACACCCAGAGGAATGAGGGCCCTGCTCGCAAGCTTACAGTCTATGAGGAAAGAGGTAGATATGAAAGGTGGGTGGTAACAGTTGCCCTAATTGTATGGACCAGTCATAATGTTAAGTGTGTAACAGTACAGACACAGAGGGCTAATGGATGCATAAAGCATGTAAGATCATGATGCGGGGAACCTGGTTATGGTAAAACTTTTGGCTGTGCCACACAGGGATAGATTAGGTTAATGTGTTGAGGCGATAGACCAGTCTGAATAAATGCGTTTTCAGGGCACGCTTAAAATTGTGGGGATTGGGGACTAATCGTATTGACCTGGGAAGTGCATTCCAAAGAATTGGTGTAGCATGTGTAAAGTCTTGGATACGGGAGTGGGAGGTTCTGATTATTGAGGATGCTAACCTCAGGTCATCAGCAGAACGGAGGGCGCGGGTACGGTGGTATACTGAAACAAGGGAGGAGATGTAGGGTGGTGCTGAGCCATGGAGGGCTTTGTGGGTGAGGGTAATAAGTTTATACTGAATTCTGGAGTGGATGGTTGCCAGTGTAATGACTGGCACAAGGTAGAGGCATCGGTGTAACGACTGGTGAGGAATATGATCCTGGCTGCAGCATTCAAGTCAGATTGGAGAGGGGAGAGTTTGGTAAGAGGGAGACCGATTAGAAGAGAGTTTCAATAGTTGAGACGAGAATGAATAAGAGAAACAGTAAGAATTTTTGCAGAGCTAAAAGTAAGAAAAGGTCGAATTCTAGAAATGTTTTTGAGGTGCAGATGACAAGAGCGAGCCAGTGATTGAATGTGGTGGGCAAAGGAAAGATCGGAATCAAGTATGACCCCAAGACAGCGGGCATGTTGCTGGGGAGTAATAGTGGAACCACACACAGAAATGGCAATGTCGGGTATAGGTACATTAGTAGAGGGAGAAAACACAAGAAGTTCAGTCTTTGACAGGTTCAGTTTCAGATATAGTGAGGACATGATGTTAGACACAGCATTTAGACAATCGCCGGTGTTTTCTAGAAAGGCTGACATGATGTCAGGAGAAGAAGCATATAATTGGGTGTCATCAGCATAGAGATGGTACTGGAAACCAAATCTACTGATTGTTTGACCAATAGGGGCAGTGTACAAGGAGAAGAGGAGGGGGCCTAGAACCGATCCTTGACAACAGTAAGGGGAAGGTAACAGGAGGAGGAACCGGAAAAAGATACAGTAAAGGAGCAGTCAGAGAGATAGGAGGAGAACCAGGTGAGAACGGTGTCCTTGAGGCCAATGGAACGGAGCATAGTGAGGAGGAGCTGATGATCCACAGTGTCGAATGCTGCAGAGAGATCCAAGAGAATTAGCATGGAGTGATGACCATTTGATTTAGCTGTTAGTAGATTATTAGAGACTTTAGTGAGGGCAGTTTCAGTAGAGTGTAAAGAGCGGAAACCGGATTAGAGAGGGTCGAGAAGAGAGTTATCAGAGAGATAGCGGATAAGATGGGAGTGGACTAGGCATTCCAGGAGTTTAGAGATGAAGGGAAGATTAGAGACAGGTCTATAGTTAGCGGCACAGTTTTGGTCGAGGGATGGTTTTTTAAATGAGGAGGGAAAGATACCAGAAGAGAGAGAGGTTAAATATTTTTGTTAGGTGAGGGGTAACAGCAGGGGAAAGGGACTGGAGGAGATGTGACGGAAATGGGTCACTGATGCAAGTGGTTGGGTGAGAAGATACAAGGAGCCTGCTTACTTCTTCTTCTGTGACTGGTTCAAAATCAGAGAGTGAGCTAGATGCAGTGGGGGAGGGAGGACAGTGCATGGTATGAGGCGATTGGGAGATAATTTCCTGTCGGATCTGGTCAATTTTTTCTTTGAAGTAATTGGCCAGATCGTCAGCTAGGAGCTCCGTGGTTGGGGCCTGTACTCTTGGGTTGAGTAGAAAATGAAAAGTGTCAAAGAGACGTTTCGGGTTATTGGACAGTGAGGTGATGACGGTGTTGAAATAGGTTTGTTTGGAGAGGTGAAGGGCAGTGTTGTATGTTCTAAGCATAAACTTATAATGGATGAAATCTTCGTGTAGATTGGATTTTCTCCACAGACGTTCGGCGCACCTGGAGCACCGCTGCAGGAATCATGTTTGCAGGGGGTGCTAAGGTTGTCGCCGTCTGTGTTGTGGTGTTCTATTTATAGGGGGTGCAAATTCATCCAGGGCACTTTGAAGTGTTTCATTGTAATGCTTCAGTGCAGAATCAGGACATGAGAGGGAGGAGATAGGGGCCAATGAAGACTGCAAGCTCTTCATAAGTTTCTGGGTGTTAATGGCCTGTATGTTTCTATAAGTATGGACAGTGGGGGTGACCTGAGCAGCCTGGCAGTTCTTGATAGAGAATGAAAGAAGATTGTGATCAGAGAGCGGGAGAAGGGAGATTGCAAAATCATCCACTGCACAAAGCCGAGAGAAGACCAAGTCGAGGGAATTTCCGTCTTCATGCGTTGGAGAATTAGTAAGCTGCGAAAGGCCAAACAAGGAGGTTAGAGAAACAAGGTGAGTAGCAGATGGGGAGAGGGGAAGAGCAATGGGGATGTCAAAATCTCCCATGATGAGGGTAGGGATGTCACAGGAGAGAAAATGTGGAAGCCAAGTGGCAAAATGATCCAGGAACTGATGGGAGGGGCCGGGAGGACGATACACCACCGCCACTCGCATGGAGAAGGGGGTGTAGAGTCTGACGGCATGGACCTCAAAAGAAGGGAAGACTAGTGAGGATAGTTGAGGGATAACCTGAAAGGTACATTTTGGTGATAGGAGCAGACCAACGCCTCCACCTGCTCTATTGTCTGATCTTGGGGTATGAGAGAAGTGTAGTCCCCCGTATGAAAGAGCAGCAGCAGCAGTAGTGTCTGACTGCTGGATCCAGGTTGCAGTAAGAGCCAGGAGGTTAAGAGAATTAGAAAGGAAAAAGTCATGAGTGAAGGAGAGTTTGTTACACACTGAGCGAGAATTCCAAAGTGCGCAATTAAGAGAGACAGATGGCATGCAGGGAATATTAATAAGATTAAAGGGGTTTCTGAGTGTAGCAGTTGGGGGTTTGACTTTCTATAACATGGGGGACCAGGGTTGGGAGCAATGTCTCCAGCGACTAGGAGAATGAACCCAGAGCCATGCATACAAGGGGGAGGATGAGAATGAGTCCAGAGCTATGCATACAAGGGGGGAAGATGAGCCCAGAGCCATGCATACAGAGCGGAGGATGAGAATGAGTCCAGAGCCATGCATACAGGGAGGAGGATAAGAATTAGTCCAAAGCCATGCATAGAAGGGGGGGAGGATGAGAATGAGTCCAGAGCCATGCATACAAGGGGGGAGGATGAGCCCAGAGCCATGCCTACAAGGGGGGTATGAGCCCAGCCATGCATACAAGGGAGGGATGAGCCCAGTCATGCCTACAAGGGGGTAATGAGCCCAGCCATACATGCAAGGAGGTGATGAGCACAGCCATGCATACAAGGGGGTGATGAGCCCAGCCATGCATATAAGGGGGGGACCGGAGCGTGTGGCTGCATGTATTTCTACGTAGCTGAATGCTCCGGTCCCGAGTGCCGGCGGCAGTGCTGGGTTTTGAGGTGCGAGACTTGTGCGAGTTTGTTGCTAGTGTGACCCCGGCCTAATGCAGATTTTATTTGTGTGTGTGTCTTTATTTAGCTCTCTACAGTGGAAACAGAAAGTATTCAGACCCCTTTAATTTTGTCACTCTTTGCTTCATTGCAGCCATTAGTAAATTCAAAAAAGTTCTTTTTTTTTCTCATTAATGTACACTCTGCACCCCATCTTGACTGAAAAAAAACAGAAATGTAGACATTTTTTAAAATTTCTACAAAAAGAAAAACTGAAATATCATATGGTCTTAAGTATTCAGACCCTTTGCTCAGTATTGAGTAGAAGCACCCTATTGAGCTAGTACAGCCATGAATCCTCTTAGGAATGATGCAACAAGTTTTTCACATCTAGATTTAGGGATTCTCTGCCATTCTTCCTTGCAGATCCTTTCCAGCTCTGTCAGGTTGGATGGTAAACGTTGGTAGACAGCCATTTTCAGGTCTCTCCAGAGATGCTCAATTGGGTTTAGGTCAGGGCTCTGGCTGGGCCAGTCAAGAATGGTCACAGAGTTGTTCTGAAGCCACTCCTTTGTTATTTTAGTTGTGTGCCTAGGGTCATTGTCTTGTTGGAAGGTGAACCTTCGGCCAAGTCTGAGATCCAGAGCACTCTGGAAGAGGTTTTCATCCAGGATATCTCTGTACTTGGCCGCATTCATGGTTCCTTCAATTGCAACCAGTCGTCATGCTCCTGCAGCTGAAAAACACTCCCATAGCATGATGCTGCCACCACGTTTCACTGTTGGGATTGTATTGGGCAGGTAATGAGCACTGCCTGGTTTTGTCCACACATACCTCTTAGAATTATCACCAAAAAGTTCTATCTTCATCTCATCAGACCAGAGAATCTTATTTCTCATAGTCTGGGAGTACTTCATGTGTTTTTTAGAAAACTCTATGCGGGCTTTCATATGTCTGGCACTGAGGAGAGGTTTCCGTTAGGCCACTCTGCCATAAAGGCCCGACTGGTGGATGGCTGCAGTGATTGTTGACTTTGTGGAACTTTCTTCCATCTCCCTACTGCATATCTGGAGCTCAGTTACAGTGATCTTGGAGTTCTTCTTTACCTCTCTCACCAAGGCTCTTCTCCCACGATTGCTCAGTTTGGCTGGACGGCCAGGTCTAGCAAGACTTCTGGTGGTCCCAAACTTTTTCCATTTAAGGATTATGGAGGATACTGTGCTCTTAGGAACCTTGAGAACTGCAGAAATTCTTTTGTAACGTTGGCCAGATGTGTGCCTTGCCACACTTCTGTCTCTGAGCTCCTTGGCCAGTTCCTTTGACCTCATGATTCTCATTTGGTCTGACATGCACTGTGAGCTGTGAAGTCTTATATAGACAGGTGTGTGGCTTTTCAAATCAAGTCCTATCAGTTTAATTAAACACAGCTGGACTCCAATGAAGGAGTAGAACCATCTCAAGGAGGATCGCAAGGAAATGGACAGCATGTGATGTAAATATGAGTGTCTGAGCAAAGGGTCTGAATACTTATGTCCATGTGATATTTCAGTTTTTCATTTTTAATAAATTTGTGAACATTTCTAAATTTCAGCTTTTATTTGAGTCAAGATGGGGTGCAGAGTGTACATTAATGCGGAAAAAACATGACCTTTTTTGAATTTACCAAATAGCTGCAATGAAACAAATAGTGAAACATTTAAAGGGGTCTGAATACTTTCCGTACCCACTGTATGTACCATTTTATTATAAATATTACCAAACATCGGGATTGGTATTATCTTGGTATTAGAAATCTATAGCTAGATAGATATATAGATAGATGATAGATCTATCATATATCTATTATCTATCATCTATCTATTATCTATCTATCTGTGTGTGTAAACATTATTCTTCAATGAATGTATGTAAATGAAGAGGTTGAACAAGAAATGACATCACAATTCTTTTTTTTTTATTTGGTAAATAATAGATCTTTATTTAGCCTACAAAAATGCATACAAATCCGCATGAAAAAACTCTTGAAAATCTGCATCAAAAGCGCATGAATGTTTACCTGCATTTTCTGCTAAGAGATGCATATTCTGAGCAGAAAATTCTACGAACAAATCTGCAACATGTCCACATACCCTAAGGGTGAGTGCACACAGTGCGGAATCATCTGCAGATTTTTCCGCTCAGTAAAGTGACCTGCGGTTTACCGGCGGATTTGCCTGCGGTTTTCCCCTGCGGTTTGACACCTGGACAATGGAACAGGTGTTAAACTGCTGCGGAATCCGCAGAAACAACTGACATGCTGAGGGTTTAAATCCGCGCGGAAAAATCCGCAGCATGTGCACTGCGGGTTTTAAATCCCATTGATTTGCATTGTATTGTACAATGCCTGCGGATCCGCAGCAGAATCTGCAACGTGTGCACATACCCTAAGGCTATGTTTCCACGTTCAGGAAACACTGCAGAGAGGGCACAGCTCCGTCCAAAGCTTTGCCGGCTTTTGTACACGCGGTGACTCTGCATGTGTTCATTGAACCGTGTGGAATCACTGCATCCTATTCATAGAACTGTGTTATTTATCTTGCGTAGACTGAGCGTCTCCATCTATAAAGATGCCCCACATGTGCGTATACACGGGTCTGCCACCTGCGTGTTTGAACACATAGTGGAGATGGGATTTCATAAAATCCCCTCCACTATGCTGTAACATCTGGACACTACAGCTGTATGCAGCGTCCAACCCCCAGCATTTACTGACCGTGGAAACTTACCCTAAATATATCTCTGCCTCTGGACATTATATAGTATAGATTTGCCTGGACTATACATTATATATTATAAATCTACTACCTGAGCAATTTGTATTATACATCATCCTGGACATTATACATGTCACTGGACATTATATATGATTGTACATAATATATTACAGTCGGATAATTCTCGACATTTTATACTATAGGTCTCCTTGTACATTATATGCTATAGATAGATCTATAATATATAATGTCAAAGTAGATCTATAATAAATAATACATATATACAGGGAGATCTATATTATAAAATGTCCAGATTTATCTACAATACTGTATATAATGTATATGGATATCTATAATATACATTAATATATTTAACATTGCAAAATATAGGATAATTTTTGACATTTATTTATATATCCATCCTTGAAAAACACATTGTAAAATCTGACACACTGACCATACACCAATGACACTGATACCATTTTTTCAAGTATCTGTTTAAACCCAGACATATGAATAAAGCGTTAGTCAGAGACTGGGCAGTAATAGAATAATAAAATCTTTCTAGTAATCCTCCAATGTCTGCTGGACATGGTATGGGGAGAGTTTATAGTTCAGGGAGAAATTGTTAATGATCTCAAGGCAGCTGGGACAACAGTCACCAGAAAAACAATTGGTAATACATTACACCGTAAAGGTTTTAAATCCTGCAGTGCCCGCAAGGTCCACCTGCTCAAGAAGGCTCATGTGCAGGCTCATCTGAAGTTTGCCAGTGAACACCTGGATGATTCTGTGAGGGATTGGGAGAAGGTGCTGTGGTCAGATGAGACAAAAATTGAGCTCTTTGGGATTAACTCAACTCGCCATGTTTGGAGGAATACAGTAGAAATGCTGTCTCTGACCAAAAGTACACCATCGCCACTGTCAAGCATGGAGGTGGAAACATTTTATTTTAGGAGTGTTTCTCTGCTAATGGCACAGGACTACTTCACCGTATCAATAAGAGAATGGATGGAGCCATGTACCTTAAAATCCTGAATGACAACCTCCTTCTCTCCATCAGGACATTAAAAATGGGTCGTGGCTGGGTCTTCCAGCAAGACAAAGACCCAAAACAGAAGACCCAAAAAGAAGCACATTAAGTTCATGGAGTGGCCTAGCCAGTTTCCAGACCTTAATCCCGTAGAAAACTTATGGAGGAAGTTGAAGCTCCGAGTTGCCAAGTGACAGCCTCAAAATCTTAATGATTTAGAGATGATCTGCATAGAGGAGTGGACCAAAATTCCTCCTGACAAGAGAGAAAAACTCATCATCAACTACAAAAAAGTCTGACTGCTATGCTTGCCAACAAGGATTTTGCCACCAAGATTTAAGTCTTGTTTGCCAAAGGGATCAAATACTTATTTCTCACTGCAAAATGCAAATAACTTTATAATGTATAATTTATTCAATGTGATTTTCTGGATTTTATTTTTGACTAGCTGAAGAGCCAGGCGCTGCCCGGGCATAGTAACTATCTAAGGTTAGTTATAACAAATAATAATGATTATATCTCTATATTTAAAGCTGAATGTAGAGCCCCGCCCACTCCACATAGCCACATTCACTATAATATCCCACATCATCCTGTCAGCCAGAGTCACCGCAATACTACCCCTAATATCCCACATCATTCCGTCAGCCAGAGCTACTGGACTACTACCCCTAATATCCCACATCATCCCATCAGCCAGAGCCATCGGACTACTACCCCTAATATCCCACATCATCCTGTCAGCCTGGGGTCAGAACCAGAGCGCTCAGTGGAAAGGTCCTAACTGCCATACCGGGGATCCCTTTAACCCCTTTCTGCCATCCGACGTACTATCCCGTCCATGTGCCCTGGGCCCCTATGCCCATGGACGGGATAGTACGTCGGCGCGATCAGCGGCGCCCACGTGGTGAGCGCCGCTAATCGCGGCCGGGTGTCAGCTGATTATCACAGCTGACACCCGGCACAATGTGTCAGGGGCGGTCACGGACCGCCCCCGACACGTTAACCCCTTGCACACCGCGATCAAACACGATCGCGGTGTACCGGGGGTTAAAGGGAAGCATCGGCAGGGAGAGGGCTCCCTCCGTGCTTCCCTGAGCCCCCCACAGCAGCGCAATGTGCAGCGCTGCTGCGGGGGGCTCCTTTCCTCCAGGCCCCCGAATCCATGATGGCGACGGGGGCCTTCGGGGGCCTGAGGAAGCTGGCTTCCTCAGTGCCTGCAAAGCGCAGGCATGAGGAAGCCTTCTGCAGTGCCTGTGTCAGATCGCTGATCTGTCACAGTGATCTGTGATGTGACAAATCAGCGATCTGTCACAGGACAGTGATGTCCCACCTGGGACTATTTAATAAAGTAAAAAAAAAATAAAAAAAAGTGTTAAAATAATTTAAAAAAAATCGCCAAATAAATTAGAAAAAAAAAAAAAAATATTCCCCCAATAAATCCATTTTTTGGAAATAATAAAAAAAAAACAATAAAAGTACACATATTAGGTATCGCCGCGTCCGTAATGACCCGCCCTATAAAACTGTCCCATTAGTTAACCCCTTTAGCGAACCCCTTAAAAAATAAAAATAAAAATAAAAAACGAAGCAAAAAATAATGATTTATTATCATACCGCCAAACAAAAAGTGTAATAACGCGCGATCAAAAAGATGCATATAAATATCCATGGTACCGCTGAAAACCTCATCTTGTCCCGCAAAAAACGAGCTGCCACACAGCATCATCAGCGAAAAAATAAAAAAAGTTATAGCTCGCAGAATAAAGCGATGCAAAAATAATTATTTTTTATATAAAATAGTTTTCATTGCATAAAACCGACAAAAACATAAAAAAAGACCTAAATGAGGTATCGCTGTAACCATACTGACCCGAAGAATAAAACCGCTTTATCAATTTTACCGCACGCGGAACGGTGTAAACGAACCCCCCCAAAAGAAATTCATGAAACGCTGGTTTTTGTTCATTCTGCGTCCCAAAAATAGGAATAAAAAGCGATCAAAAAATGTCACGTGCCCGAAAATGGTACCAATAAAAACGTCAACTCGTCCCGCAAAAAATAAGACCTCACATGACTCGTTGTGTCAAAATACGGAAAAATTATAGCTCTCAATATGTGGTGATGCAAAAACTATTTTTACAATAAAAAGCGTCTTTTAGCGTGCGACAGCCGCCAAACATAAAAACCGCCATAAATAGTAAATCAAACCCCCCGATATCAAGGGAAAAATAATAAAATTAAAAAAAAAGTATTTATCTCCATTTTCCCGTTAGGGCTAGGGTTAGGGCTAGGGTTAGGGCTAGGGTTAGGGCTCGGGGTGTGTTGGGGTTAGGGTTGGAGTTATAATTGGGGGGTTTCCACTGTTTGGGCACATCAGGGGCTCTCCAAATGCAACATGGCGTCTGATCTCAATTCCAGCCAATTCTGAGTTGAAAAAGTCAAATGGTGCTCCTTCCCTTCCAAGCTCTGCCATGCGCCCAAACAGTGTTTTACCCCCACATGTAGGGTATCAGCCTACTCAGGACAAATTGCAAAACAATTTTTGGGGTCCAATTTCTCCTGTTACCCTTAGGAAAATAAAAAATTGGGGGCAAAAATATCATTTTTGTGGAAAAAAATGATTTTTTTATTTTCACGTCCGAGTGTTATAAACTTCTGTGAAGCACTTGGGGGTTCAAAGTGCTCACCACACATCTAGATAAGTTCCGTGGGGGGTCTAGTGTCCAAAATGGGGTCACTTGTGGGGAGTTTCAATAGTTTAGGTACATCAGGGGCTCTCCAAATGCACATGACACCCGCAGACCATTCCATCAAAGTCTGCATTCCAAAACGTCACTGCTTCCCTTCCGAGCCCCGACGTGTGTCCATACAGTAGTTTTCTCCCACATATGGAGTGTCAGCATACTCAGGACAAATTGGACAACAACGTTTGGGGTCCAATTTCTCCTGGTACCCTTGGGAAAATAAAAAATGGTGACTAAAAGATCATGTTTGTGGAAAAAATACGAATTTTTTATTTTCACGCCCGGGCGTTATAAACTTCTGTGAAGCACTGGGGGGTTCAAAGTGCTCACCACACATCTAGATAAGTTCCTTGGGGGGTCTAGTTTACAAAATGGTGTCATTTGTGGGGGGTTTCCACTGTTTAGGTACATTAGGGGCTCTCCAAAGGCAACATGACACCCGCAGACCATTCCATCAAAGTCTGTATTCCAAAACGTCACTACTTCCCTTCCGAGCCCCGACGTGTGCCCATACAGTAGTTTTCTCCCACATATGGGGTATCAGCATACTCAGGACAAATTGGACAACAACTTTTGGGGTCCAATTTCTCCTGGTACCCTTGGGAAAATAAAAAAATGGTGACTAAAAGATCATGTTTGTGGAAAAAATGCGAATTTTTTTATTTTCACGCCCGGGCATTATAAACTTCTGTGAAGCACTTGGGGGTCAAAGTGCTCACCACACATCTAGATAAGTTCCTTAGGGGGTCTAGTTTCCAAAATGGTGTCATTTGTTTGGGGTTTCCACTGTTTTGGTACATCAGGAGTTTTCCAAACGCGACATGGTGTCCGATCTCAATTCCAGCCAAAAACGTCAAATGGCGCTGCTTCCCTTCCGAGCTCTGCCATGCGCCCAAATAGTGGTTTACCACCACATGTGGGGTATCAGCGTACTCAGGACAAATTGCACAATAACTTTTATGGTCCTGTTACCCTTGGAAAAATAAGAATTGAGGGTGAAAAGATCATTTTTGTGGAAAAAATATGATTTTTAATTGTATGGCTTTATGTTATAAACTTCTGTGAAGCCCATGGGTGTTCAAAGTTCTCACCACACATCTAGATAAGTTCCTTAGGGGGTCTAGTTTCCAAAATGGTGTCATATGTGGGGGGTTTCCACTGTTTTGGTACATCAGGGGTTTTCCAAACGCGACATGGTGTCCAATCTCAATTCCAGCCAAAAACGTCAAATGGCGCTGCTTCCCTTCCGAGCTCTGCCATGCGCCCAAATAGTGGTTTACCCCCACATGTGGGGTATCAGCGTACTCAGGACAAATTGCACAATAACTTTTAGGGTCCTGTTACCCTTGAGAAAATAAAAATTGGGGTGAAAAGATCATTTTTGTGGAAAAAATATGATTTTTCAATTGTACCGCTGTACGTTATAAACTTCTGTAAAGCCCTTGTGGGTTCAAAGTTCTCACCACATATCTAGATAAGTTCCTTGGGGGGTCTAGTTTCCAAAATGGGGTCACTTGTAGGGGGTTTCCACTGTTTAGGTACATCAGGGACTCTCCAAACGTGACATGGCGTCCGATCTGAATTCCAGCCAATTTTGCATTGAAAAAGTCAAACGGCGCTCCTTCCATTCTGAGCTCTGCCATGCACCGAAACAGTGGTTCCCCCCCACATATCAGGTATCTGCGTACTCAGGACAAATTGCACAATAACTTTTGCAGTCCAATTTCTCCTGTTACCCTTGGTAAAATAAAAAAAATTGAACCTGAAGTATTTTTTTTATGAAAAAAAGTTAGATGTTCATTTTTTTTTTAAATATTCAAAAAAATTCCTGTGATGCATCTAAAGGGTTAATAAACTTCTTGAATGTTGTTTTGAGCACTTTAAGGGGTGCAATTTTTAGAATGGTGTCACTTTTGGGTATTTTCTATCATATAGACCCCTCAAAGTGGCTTCAAATGTGATGTGGTCCTAAAAATAAAATGGTGTTGTAAAAATGAGAAATCGCTGGTCAACTTTTAACCCTTATAACTTCCTAACAAAAAAAAATTTTGGTTTCAAAATTGTGCTGATGTAAAGTAAACATGTGGGAAATGTTAGTTATCAAGTTTTTTCTGTGCCGTATCTCTGTGATTTAAGGGCATAAAAATTCAAAGTTGGAAAATTGCGAAATTTTCAAAATTTTCGCCAAATTTCCGTTTTTCTCACAAATAAACGCAAGTTATTTGAATGAAATTTTACCACTAACATGAAGTACAATATGTCACGAGAAAACAATGTCAGAATCACCGGGATCCATGGAAGCGTTCCAGAGTTATGACCTCATAAAGGTACAGTGGTCAGAATTGTAAAAATTGGCCCGGTCATGAACGTGCAAACCACCCTTGGGGGTGAAGGGGTTAAGAGATGCCTGGGGTCAGAACCACAGCGCTGAGTGGATTTGTCCTCACTTCCATACCAATGATACCTTTTAATAGAAGCCTGGGGTGAGAATCAGAGAGCTGAGGGATTTACCTTAACTTCCATACCGGAGATCCCTTTAAGAGAGGCCTGGGGTCAGTACCAAAGGGCAGAGTGGATTTGACCTCACTTCCATACCTGGGATCCCTTTAAGACAGACTGGGATCAGAACCAGAGCTCTGAGTGGATTTGAAACCGGAAGGGAACTGAAGGTAACTGGACACAGTCACTGTAAACAATGTTTCTGTTTGTTTTCACTTTCACCCCAATAATCCTTCACTTTCTGCTAATTCCCCTAATCCCTACTCCTAGTAAGGAACTGTTCATCTCTTCTTCAATCCTCCCCATCCACCTCACCTCCGCCTCAAAACTGTTCCTTAACATACAATCTTCTGTCTCCAAACACAGACAGCCCCCTCATGCCCTCTCCTGCTCCCACCTGCTAACACTTTCTCTGCTCCTTCTCACTGCTGGCGATATCTCCCCAAATCCTGGTCCTCCTCACCACATTCCCACAGTCATTTCTACCTCCCATCCACACTCTATCACAACCTTCCGTAACCTCTCCAACCTTATACCCATTCACCCAGCCCCTGCTTCCCCAGTCCCACTAACAGGAGCTCTGTGGAACGCTCGCTCTGTCTGCAACAAGCTTTCCTACATCCATGATCTTTTTGTTACTACCAAACTCTCCTTCCTTGCCATCACCGAAACCTGGCTCACCCCTTCTGACACAGCCTCTCCTGCTGCACTTTCGTATGGCGGCTTCCACCTTTCTCACACCCCCCGCCCCAGCAGCAAACATGGTGGAGGAGTTGGTTTTCTCCTGTCAGATACCTGCTCCTTCACCCCAATCCCACTGCCACCCTCTGTTACCCTCCCTTCCTTTGAGGTGCACTCTGTGCGCATCTACTCCCCCTCCAACCTCCAACTGGCTGTCATCTACCGCCCCCCAGGGCCAGCCACCACCTTCTTTGACCACTTCACCACCTGGTTACTTCATTTCCTTTCCGCGGACATCCCTACTATCATCATGGGCGACTTCAACATCCCCATCGACACTTCCCTCTCAGCTGCCACTAAACTTCTATCTCTCACTTCCTCCTTCGGCCTCACTCAATGGTCTTCTACAGCCACCCACAAAGATGGCCACACACTGGACCTCATCTTCACCCGCCTCTGCTCCCTATCTAACCTCTCTAACTCACCTCTTCCTCTCTCTGACCACAACCTGCTCACATTCTCTTCCCTCTTCACTCCATGTCTACAATCCCCACCCCACAAACTTTCACACCCTCGCAGGAATCTTAAACACCTTGACCTACACTCATTCTCTGAATCCCTCCTCCCTCTTACAGATATAAGTTCCTTACACAATGCGGATGACGCTGCCGCTCTATATAACACCACAATAGCTGTAGCTTTGGAATCCGCTGCCCCACTTACACATACCAAAACTCGCAAAATCAACAGACAGCCCTGGCACACCAGCCTGACCAAAGAGCTGAGGCGAGCTTCCAGGGCTGCTGAGCGCAGATGGAAAAGATCCCACTCCAACAAGCACTTCATCGCATTCAAACAGTCCCTCACTACTTTCAAGACCACACTCGCCACAGCTAAACAAACCTACTTCTCATCTCTCATATCCTCCCTGTCTCACAACCCTAAACAGTTATTCTACACCTTCAATTCTCTCCTCCGCCCCCCAGCACCTCCTCCCTCCCCACTCATCTCAGCTGAAGACTTTGCCTCATTTTTCAAGCAGAAAATTGATAACATCAGGGACAGTTTTGGTCAACAACCCCCAGAGCCCTTCCTCCCGACTTCCCAGCCCTCCACCTTCAAAACCAACTTCTCCACCATTACAGAAGATCGACTCTCCACTCTACTCTCAAGATCACATCTCACCACCTGTGCACTCGACCCGATCCCATCCCACTTCATCCCAAACCTCACCACAGTCTTCATCCCAACCCTAACCCATCTCTTCAACCTGTCACTAACAACTGGTGTTTTCCCCTCAAGCTTTAAACATGCCTCCATCACACCTATCCTCAAAAAGCCCTCTCTTGACCCATCCTCTGTATCTAGCTATCGCCCTATATCACTTCTCCCATACGCCTCCAAGCTACTGGAACAACACGTCTACCTTGAACTGTCCTCCCATCTCTCTTCTTGCTCCCTCTTCGACCGCTTACAATCTGGCTTCCGGTCACACCACTCCACTGAAACTGCCCTTACTAAGGTCACCAATGACCTCTTAACTGCCAAGAGCAAGCGACACTACTCTGTCCTCCTCCTCCTGGACCTGTCGGCTGCCTTTGACACAGTGGACCATTCCCTATTATTACAGACCCTCTCATCCCTCGGCATCACAGACTTGGCCCTCTCCTGGATCTCATCATACCTAACAGACCGGACATTCAGCGTCTCCCACTCACACACCACCTCCTCACCTCGCCCCCTATCTGTCGGAGTCCCACAAGGTTCAGTCCTTGGGCCCCTGCTGTTCTCTATTTACACCTTTGGCCTGGGACAGCTCATAGAATCTCATGGCTTTCAGTATCATCTTTATGCTGATGACACACAGATCTACATCTCTGGACCAGATATCACCTCCCTACTAACCAGAATCCCTCAATGTCTGTCCACTATTTCATCCTTCTTCTCCACTAGATATCTGAAACTCAACATGGACAAAACAGAATTCATCATCTTTCCCCCATCTCACGTGACCCCCCCTACGAACCTATCAATTACAGTAAATGACTGCCCACTCTCCCCAGTCCCACAAGCTCGCTGCCTCGGAGTAATCCTTGACGCTGATCTCTCCTTCAAACCACATATCCAAACCCTCTCCACTTCCTGCCGACTTCAACTCAAAAATATTTCACGCATCCGTTCATTCCTCACCCAAGAATCTGCAAAAACCCTAGTCCATGCCCTCATCATCTCTCGCCTTGACTACTGCAACCTCATGCTCTGTGGCCTCCCCCCAAACACTCTCGCACCCCTCCAATCTATTCTAAACTCTGCTGCCCGACTAATCCACCTGTCCCCCCGCTATTCCCCAGCTTCTCTCCTCTGTCAATCCCTTCACTGGCTCCCAATTGCCCAGAGACTCCATTACAAAACCCTAACCATGACATACAAAGCAATCCACAACCTGTCTCCTCCATACATCTGTGACCTCGTCTCCCGGTACTTTCCTGCACGCAACCTCCGATCCTCACAAGATCTCCTTCTTTACTCCCCTCTTATCTCCTCTTCCCACAATCGCATACAAGATTTCTCTCGCGCATCACCCCTACTCTGGAACTCTCTACCACAACATATCAGACTCTCACCTACCATCGAAACCTTCAAAAAGAGCCTGAAGACCCACCTCTTCCGACAAGCCTATAACCTGCAGTAACCACCGATCGACCAAACCGCTGCACGACCAGCTCTACCCTCGCCTACTGTATTATCACCCATCCCTTGAAGATTGTGAGCCCTCGCGGGCAGGGTCCTCTCTCCTCCTGTACCAGTTATGACTTGTATTGTTTAAGATTATTGTACTTGTTTTTATGTATACCCCTCCTCACATGTAAAGCGCCATGGAATAAATGGCGCTATAACAATAAATAATAATAATAATAATTTGCCGTGACTTGCATACCAATGATCCCTTTAATAGAACCCTGGGGTCATAATCAGAGCATTGAGGGATTTGCCCTAACTTCCATACAGGAGATCCCTTTAAGAGAGCCTGGGGTCAGAACCAAAGTGCTGGATGGATTTGCCCTGACTTCCATACCGGAGATCATTTTAAGAAAGGCCTGGGGTCAGTACCAAAGCGCAGAGTGGATTTGCCCTAACTTCCATACCAATGATCCCTTTAAGAGACCCTGGGGTCAGAACCACAGAGCTGAGTGGAATGGTCCTAACTTCCATACCAGGGATTCCTTTAAAAGAGGCCTGGGGTCAAAACCAAAGCCTTGGATGGATTTGCTCTGACTTCCATACCAATGATCCCTTTAAGAGGGAAGATGTGCCTATGGTTGGAGGATGTGTGATGGGGATATGGGCAGGGAGGGGGGAATTCATTTCTCTCATGTGCTCTCTGCTCCTTTCAGGGGCTCAGACAATGGCTGGGAGTTTATGTTCCCGGGGATGCTAGATTTCTCCCTTCATGTCAGTGTCTGCTGAGGTGTTGTCAAGTGGGAAAACTTGCTCATAGCAACCAATCACAGCTCAGCTACTTTTAACCAGCTCTGGTGAAATGAGAGATGCTTAGTGATTGGTTGCAAGGAAAACTGTTGCTCATAGCAACCAATCACAGCACAGCTTCTTTTGAACAGCTCTGGTAAAATGAAAGATGCTTTGTGATTGGTTGGTGATACACACACATGCATACATACATTCACTTTTATATATAGAGATATTCTATCTCTCAATGTTAAAATTAACCTACCCTTAAAATTATAGGCTGTTCATGTCTTTGTCAGTGGGCAAACTTACAAAATCAACATCGGATCAAATAATTATTTCCTTCACTGTACATTCAACAACCATCATTAACCTCATTGATAGTATACCAAGACATGTAAGTGCATTTATTTCTGCGTTTGGTGCCATACTCAATACTCATTAAATCGAGATGTTTTGAAAATTTTGTTTCAATAATTGCATATTGAAGAAGAAAATAGGGGGGGAAGCCAGCACTGCTTGAGGTTAGAACGCATAAATTAGAGTGCATATGCACATAATGTCTAGCTGTATTCAAAAATGAGATATTTAGCAAAAAATTGATCAATTCAATTGAACCACCCTGCCGCGCCAAGGCAATCTCATATGGGGGTCAAATTCTATATATTTTTAATAAATGTTGTGCCATTACGGCCTCCTAAATACATTTAGAGCATGACCACATCAAGTGCAATCTGTACCTGAACATTACTGGATCGCTCCCATGAAGCCAGATGGAGCAAGTGCAGATGAAGGCCAACCAGGTCTGAACATAGACATATCAGGAATGGCCTCCACACATTGCCTGACCAGCAAACATAGATGAAGGGCGATGTTGGCCCAGACACAGGTGCACAATTAAATAAAGCTTGGGGCAGGGCGGGGCTGCCATGTGTGTGCACAGCAGCCTAATCCATCACAATGAACACAGAAAAATTATGGCGGACATAACCAAGCGTGCACGGTAGCAGTGGTGGTGAGCCACAAACCAACAACAAGAAAATAGGGGGGAAGCCAGCACTGCTTGAGGTTAGAACGCATAAATTGGAGTGCATATGCACATAATGTCTAGCTGTATTCAAAAATGAGATATTTAGCAAAAAAATTGATCAATTCAATTGAGCCACCCCGCCGCGCCAAGGCAATCTCATATGGGGGGTCCTACTCTATATATTTTTAATAAATGCTGTGCCATTACGGCCTCCTAAATACATTTAGAGCATGACCACATCAAGTGCAATCTGTACCTGAACATTACTGGATCGCTCCCATGAAGCCAGATGGAGCAAGTGCAGATGAAGGCCAACCAGGTCTGAACATAGACATATCAGGAATGGCCTCCACACATTGCCTGACCAGCAAACATAGATGAAGGGCGATGTTGGCCCAGACACAGGTGCACAATTAAATAAAGCTTGGGGCAGGGCGGGGCTGCCGTGTGTGTGCACAGCAGCCTAATCCATCACAATGAACACAGAAAAATTATGGCGGACATAACCAAGCGTGCACAGCAGCAGTGGTGGTGAGCCACAAACCAACAACAAGAAAATAGGGGAGGAAGCCAGCACTAGTAATTTGTATGTTCTCCCAATGCTTGCATGAGTTTTCTCCTATACTCCAAAGACATACTGATAGGCAATTTAGATTGTGAGCCCCATTGGGGACAGCAATGCTGATGTCTGTAAAGCACTGTGGAATTAATGGCACTTTATAAACAAGTAAAATACGGTAACTAAATAAATATAGAATACTATAAAAAAAAATTAAATAATTTTAATTTTAACAATATCTTCAATGATATGCCAAAAGATTTATGGTCACAGTGTGTATTTTTTTTCCGGAATTAACCAAAAGTTGCATTACTATTTTTTTTCTGCTCTGCAGTTACATATGCTGCATAGTTTTCTGCAGAGTACAGTCACACAGCAAGAAAATACAACAATCTTGATTTACAAGAAAGTGAGAATATTATTTGTGGTATAGAGCAAAAAAACATTTTACCTAATTAGCACAAATTTAGACTTATCTAGGGTATCTTTTATGTAGATCTTGTATCAAAAAACCATTGATAAATCTATTGAGATTCAATTTCTGCAGATGAAAAAACATGTGAACGTGTAATAGGAATGTCTTGTGCTACAAATTTATTGTTTATCACAGTGTATACAGTGCATCTTCTTAGAAACTCATCATCAAGAGGCGCAATCATGATAATATAATAATATACCAAGAGATAAATACATTTGCATATTATTCTAATGAATTTCAAATGAATTGCTTTTAAGTAACTAAGGGCCCCGTCACACATAGCGATGCACCAGCGATCCTGACAACCATATGACCTTGTCAGGATCGCTGGTGTGTCGCTACATGATGGCTGGTGAGCTGCCAAACAGGCAGATTCACAAGCGATCAGCACCAGCGACACGCGGGTAACAAACGATGCACATTGCTTAGTTACCCACTGTGTACCTTAGTTACCAGCGCGCTGGTGCAGGGAGCTGATAACCAAGGTACACATCGGGTTTCTAAGTGGCACGCGGCACTTAGAAACCCGATGTGTACCTTGGTTACCAGCTCTCTGCACCAGCGCGCTGGTAACTAAGGTACACATCGGGTTTCTAAGCGCTGTGCGCCGCTTAGAAGCCCGATGTGTACCTTAGTTACCAGCGCCAGCTTGCTGATCGCTGGTCTCCCGCCTGCCACACGCAGTGATCAAAAGAATGTCCTGGCCATTCCAGGACGATCAGTGATACCCGGCAGGGGGGGCGGTCGCTGGTAAGTGTCACACACAGTGATCTCGCTGGTGAGTCACAAAACTTGTGACTCAGCAGTGATCTCACTAGCGAGATCGCTGTGTGTGACAGGGGCTTAAGGCTAGAGTTGAGCGAAACGGGTCAGTCAAATTAAAAAATCACCGACTTTTCGCCAAAGTCGGGTTTCATGAAACGAAACCCGACCATAGCGTGAGGTCGGCCATGAGGTCGCCGATCCGTGCGCCAAAGTCGAGTTTCAAATGAGGCGTCCAGCGCCTTTTTCAGCCAATGATGGAGGAAGCACACTGTGGGCAACGCGATGACATGTGCAGCGGCCACCACTAACTTAGAGAAGGGCATTGAAGTGATTGGCTGGCTTTGTGTGGCGTCACAGGGGCTATAAAAGGCAGTGACCGCCGACCGCCATCTTACTTCTGACGATCTTAGAACAGGGAGAGGTGCTGCTGCTGATGCTGAATAGGGAGAGTGTTAGTGTGCAGTGAAAGTGGAGGATTTTAGTTGTGTGCAGCAGCGCTGGTGGTGATTAGGCTGCCTTTTAAGGCTACCTGGTAGCTGCATTGGTGTGTCCACACTGATGTTCAAACTGCTTTTTTCAAAGCACTCCAACTTTTATTATTTTGTTCTGCTCATTTACCGAGCATTCATTTTTTCCCACACCGCATAGCGGTGTACGCTCCTCACACAGTCCCGTGTACCGGCTGGGATCATGGACGAATACAAGCTATCTGGGTGTGACTCTGGAAAAAGAAGCCGAGGCGATTTGCCAGTTTTCTAGACCTACACCGTATAGAGCTGTTGGCTTTACAAACAGTTTAGTATATGTGCTGTTTGATTACGGTCCAAACTATACAGAGACAGCGTGTGTCACTCCGTATAAACATAGCCTAAAATTTACAATCTTCCATACAGACACTGGATAGCGGTGTATGCTCCTCACACAGTACCGTGTACCAGCTGGGATCACGGACGAATACAAGCTATCTGTGTGTGACTCTAGAAAACCAAGCCGAGGCGATTTGCCAGTTTTCCAGACCTACACCATATAGAGCTGTCGGCTTGCAAACAGTTTAGTATATGTGCTGTTTGATTACGGTCGAAACTATACAGAGACAGCGGGTGTGTGTGACACTCTTTAAATACATACTGTATACGGGAGATTGTTAGTTACACAAAAAACTTATCCAGCTGTACACTTCTGATACAGTACCGTATATCTGCTTGTTGTGTTAAGGTCAAATACATACTGGGAGAGCATCTGTGACTAACAAAAATTATACGTAAATTTAATTTATTTTAATACACCTTACACAGTTGGACGCTCCTCATACAGTACCATCTCTCTGCTGGTATTTTGGGCACATTTTCCCAAACATGAGGAAGTATGGTGGAAGAGGCCGCGGACGTGGGCAGGGGGGGCACGGCTAGTACTGATAGTGGTGGTGCATCGGCTGGTTCTGGCAAAAGCACAATAGCAGCTAAGGCAGGAGGAGTTGAGCCTGCATCATCGTCTGGCCCAAGAAGGCCTGTAAGGTTCCCTTTTCTTGGAGTAGGAAAACCGCTTTTAAAGCCGGAGCATCAGGAACAGGTTTTGGCATACATTGCCGAAACAGCCACCAGCTCTATTGCCTCCTCTTCTGAACGTTCCAAACCTGCAAGCACTGAGTCGTCAGTGCAGGGTTCTGGTCAGGAAAAGCACCTTTCCTTGTGTCCTTCACTCCCACCAAAAGTGAAGAATTACTCTATGGAGCTCTTTTCACATACCATGCCTGGGTTATCCAGTCAAATCCTGAATTCCCCAGTCCAAGATGAATCTGACATGGCGTGCACTGATGCACAGCCACTGCTAGATGATTCTGTTGGTATATTGACCCAGAGCACTACATTGCCCTTGCACTCTACTGAGCCAGAATCTGACCCTGACGAAACTCAGGTGCCCCTTCCCGCATACTATACCACCTTACACGGTGACACAGAGGAAGGTAAAGAGGAAGGTGCAGATGACTTTGAAGAGGAGGTGATGGATGACCCAGTTCTTGACCCGGATTGGCATCCATTGGGGGAGGAGGGTGGTGCTGGCAATAGTTCAGATAAGGAGAAGGATCCGCAGCAGGCATTGACATCGCAGCAGTGGTTATCTGGCAGGCCCGTAGCTATCCAAAAACGTGGACCAAAAAATAAAAGAGTTACAGGACAGCTTGGCCAGATGGTCAAGTTAGCAGAGCGTGCAAGGCCAGAAAATGTCTACCATAGTAGGAAGAGTGCAGTATGGCACTTCTTTGCCCAAAATCCTACTTATGAGGCAAAGGTTAACTGTAAGAAGTGCGGAAGGATCTTTAGCCGAGGTAAACAACTCAGAAATTTCAATACCAGTTGCATGCTTAGATATTTACCAACATGCACTTGCAAGCGTGGACGGACTACAAAACATCAGGTAGCACATGTGCACCTGCTCCGACTAAAGGTAGCCAGCAATGCTCCATCACTTCCCCCTCTGTAACACCACTGCGACCATTAAGCACACCACCAGCACAAAATGTTGATGTGTCGTCACAAGGCCAAAGCACTCAGGGAATCACAATGGTTTTGCAACACAACACTGAATCTAGGCCATCAACACCAATAACATCACCAACTCCCTCTCACTCTGTCCGGTCCACCGCTAGTTCCCCCATATGCAGCTCTCCAGTACAGCTCACCCGACCAGACACTCTGAGTATGACAAGAAAGTACTCATCCTCCCATCCGCGTACACTGTGTTTGAACGCCTACATTGCCAAACTAATCTCGTTAGAGATGATGCCCTACCATTTGGTTGAAAGTGAAGCTTTCCACGAGCTCATGGCCTACGCTGTCCCATCCCAGCCCTCCACCTGCATGTGAAAGACCGCATTGTTCATGCCCTCAAGCAATCAGTGAGTGGAAAGGTGCACCTCACAACAGATGCATGGTCCAGTAGGCATGGCCAGGGCCGCTACATGTCCATCACTGCGCACTGGGTTAATGTGGTGGATGCAGGCTCCACAGGGCACAGCAGCGGTGGAACAGTGCTGCCTAGCCCACGGTATAGAAAACAATTGACTGTAGGCTTTCGAGCCTCCTCCTCCTCTATAAGCAAAAGCTCATCCACAGAGCGCAGTCGCACGAGCACTCCATCCACAGCTGGCAGTGTTGCACATGAGGTGTCCCACTATCGAACAGCTAGAGGTAAGTGTCAGCAGGCTGTGTTAAGGATGATGTGTTTGGGCAACAACAGACACACCGAGGACATACTGGCCGACTATTTGCAGCAACAAACTGAGTCATGGCTGGGCAGTCTACATCTTGAGCCAGGCAAAATAGTCAGTGATAATGGCTGTAATTTTGTGGCAGCCATAGGCCTTGCAAAACTCACACACATACCTTGCCTGGCTCACACTTTGAACCTGGTGGTGCAGTGCTTACTTAATAATTATCCGGAGTTAACAGCCCTGCTCCATAAGGTGCGACGACTGTGCTCGCTCATCCGTCGCTCGCCCGTACACTCCAGTCGTATGCAGAAGCAGCAGCGATTGCTCCACCTCCCCAAGCACCGCCTATTTATAGATGTTGCAACAAGGTGGAACTCCACCCTGCACATGGTTGAGAGGCTGTGCGAACAGAGGCAGGCTGTTATGCATTTGTGGGAAGATACATGGGCAGGCAGTTTGAGGGCAGACATGGAATTGTCGGGTGTGCAGTGGTCAAAGCTGAAAGACCTCTGTAAAGTCCTTCAGTGTTTTGAGAAATGCACATGGCTGGTAAGCGCTGATGATGCCATCATTAGCATGAGCATCCCACTTATGTGTCTGCTCATGCAAAGTTTGACGCACATTAAGGAACAGGCCTCTGCAGCTGAGGAGAAACAGGAGGAGGAGGAGGGAAGCCTTGCTGACAGTCAGCCATTATCTGGTCAGGGAACTGTCCGGGACGAGGTGGCGGAAGAAGAGGAGGAGGAGGAGGATGAGGGGGATGATTATTTTGGTCAGGAGGATGCTTCTCATGGGGCAAGAGAAAATGTTGGCATTCCAAGGTCAGGTACAGGGTTTGTGAATGACTGTAGGGATGTGGATTTTCCAGAAAGTGCTCCTCCACTGGACACCTGGCCTGAATTAGCACAATATGCCTTACAGGAGCTCGCTTGCCCTGCTGCTAGTGTGTTATCTGAAAGAGTCTTCAGTGCTACTGGATCAATCCTGACAGAAAAAAGAACCCATCTGTCGACCCAAAATGTTGATGATCTAACCTTCATTAAAATGAACCATGCATGGGTTTCCAAGGATTTTGTCCCACCTTCCCCTGATGACACCTAGGTTGCCAGAAAACTGCCTCGCTTTTGTTCTCCTCTTCCTCTGACTTGCCCAATTCTGCCATTTACAGCTGCTGAATGTCCAGCCTACACATCAACATATGTCATTTTTTAAACCTCCCTAACTGGGCTGCAAGGGCTGGGGTCAACACCTGGTGCACCAGGGCAAGTGACGTTGCTCTGAACAGGTGGATGGGCCCACTGATGGCCGACTGCACTGGCACAGGGCCCCTCATAGTGCAACACAGTGTCTCTGACGGTGGGGGGGCCCACTCGCCGTCAGACACACCAGAGTACTATGAGGGGCCCTGTGCCAGTACCATCACCCATGAGTGTGCCCCCCCTGCTTGGTCATGGCCACAGCACTTGCAAGTTGCAATGCTTACCTCTCTGTGCTCCACGCTGTGTAGTCTGGGCAGTTAAATCCTTCACAGGGACGGCCAATAGAATTTTGATGTATTGATGTCACGCGGGGCTTAGAACAACTAAGGCAGAAATACCCGGGGCCCCTGTGGTGTCCCTTTCACTAGGGGAAACCCTGTCTGACCCTCAACCCAGGGTTTTTGCTGAAGGTGCAAATGCCTGAGCCTCCACCCTTTCCTTATCTCCTGCTCAGCCCTGCACTTAACCCTCCACCCTCCACCCAGTGAGGAGACACACCACCAAAGCTCCCACACAAATAAGACAGACAGGGAGAACTTAAACTGCACTGCGCCGCACACACAGAGGAATATACAGTAATGTGAACAGGGCACAACTAAACACAAATATGGGAAGGAGAAAGGATAACGACGGATCATACGACACCAGATACGAATCTCTCTCTCTGCAACACCTCCACTCCAGACCGGAACCACTTGGTATGAAAACACAAGCTATAATCGGCGACGCCCATATGCCAGTATGACTATTTAAAGACCGTGGGCGTGACTAACCTTCCAACCTGGTCTCCAGCAGGATTAACCCCCGAGAGCCTGAAGATCAAGCCGGCGCCACTGAGGCTATAGTGGCTGGAGGTGGAACTACCTCTGCCTGCCGGACGCTGTGGTGTGAACAGCGTCCGACATGACAGTACCCCGTCTTCTACGAGGGACCCCAGGGCCCTCAAGACTCATAGGACCCGGCTTGTCCGGATGACGACGGTGAAAAGAACTGACCAGCCGATCCGCATGTATGTCTGAGGCTGGAACCCAAGACCTCTCCTCCGGACCATACCCCCGCCAGTGCACCAAATACTGAAGAGTACGGCGTACTACTCGAGAGTCCACTACCTTGGCGACCTCGAACTCTAAATCGCCATCCACCATGACTGGAGGTGGCATCGGCGTCGTGTCCACCAAGCCTACCACCTTTTTCAATAAAGCCCTGTGAAAAACGTTATGTATTTTGTACACCGCAGGAAGTTCCAACCGATAAGCCACTGGGTTAATGATGGCAGAAATCATAAAAGGCCCAATAAACCTTGGACCCAGTTTTAAAGATGGAATTTTGAGTTTTATGTTCTTCGTAGCTAACCACACCCATTCACCCACACACAGGTCCGGACCTGGCACGCGTCTACTGTCAGCCACCCGTTTGTACCTGGCACTCATGCTCAACAAACGCTGTTTCACCCGCCTCCAGACTGATGACAATTGGGCTCCTAGCTGATCCTCCTCCGGGACACCCCCGGAGTCACCCTGACGTAAGGTACAAAACTGAGGATGTTGACCGTACACACAAAAGAATGGAGACTCTCCTGATGACTCTTGGCGGTGATTATTTAACGCGAATTCGGCCAGAGGAAGGAAAGTAGACCACTCCTCCTGGTTGTCGGACACAAAACATCGTAAATACTGTTCTAGATTTTGGTTCATGCGCTCAGTTTGTCCATTAGACTGTGGATGAAACGCCGATGAATGTGACAACTTGATCCCCAACCTTGAGCAAAAAGCTTTCCAAAACCTCGCCACAAATTGCATACCCCTATCAGATACTATGTCAGATGGTACTCCGTGGAGTCTGACCACCTCCTTCACAAATACCTGAGCCAACGTCTTAGCATTGGGCAAAGAAGACAACGCCACAAAATGCGCCATCTTTGAAAAACGGTCAACCACCACCAGGATGACCGTGTTCCCTGCCGAGGCTGGCAAGTCAGTGATAAAATCCATGGAGATTTCTGTCCATGGCCTATTGGGTACCCCCAGAGGCTGTAGCGTGCCAGCAGGACGGGTTCGGGGTGACTTAGCCCTAGCGCACGTGATGCAAGCTGCCACGTACGAGACCACGTCCTGCCGGATCTTGGGCCACCAGAAACGACGCGATACCAGCTCTAAGGTGCCCTTCACCCCTGGATGACCAGCCAGTACCGAATCGTGGTGTTCCTTCAACACCTTAAGCCGAAGATGCAGGGGTACAAATGATTTGTTGGCGGGAAGTCCTGGTGGTACCTCCTCTTGGGCCTCGGCAATCTCCGCCTCTACCTCAGTCGTGAGAGCCGAGACCACTACCCCTTTCTGGAGGATGGGTACCGGCTCTTCCCGAGGTTCTCCCCCCGGAAAACACCTAGACAAAGCATCCGCCTTGGTGTTTTTAGCCCCGGGACGGTACGTCACAAGAAAATTGAAACGAGTAAAAAACAATGCCCAGCGAGCCTGCCTAGGAGAGAGACGCTTGGCCGACTCCAGATAGAGCAGATTCTTATGGTCGGTGATAACTGTGACCTGGTGAGCCGCCCCCTCCAAGAAGTGTCGCCATTCCTCAAAAGCCAGTTTGATGGCCAACAACTCCCTGTTGCCGATATCATAATTCCGTTCGGCCGGCGACAGCTTCTTGGAGAAGTAGGCGCATGGATGCATCTCGCTCAAGGACGAGCCTTGAGACAGTACTGCCCCCACTCCCACCTCCGACGCATCAACCTCTACCACAAAAGGTTTAGACACGTCTGGTTGCACCAGAATGGGGGCTGAAGCAAAACTATTCTTCAGACGCTCAAATGCACGTATAGCCACCTCAGGCCAGTTCGCCAGATCGGCACCATTTTTTGTCATGTCCGTGAGCGGTTTGGCGACAGTCGAAAAGTGTTTTATAAATTTCCTATAATAATTCGCAAACCCAAGGAACCGCTGGAGTGCTTTCAGACTCTCCGGCCTCTCCCATTGCAGCACCGCTTGCACCTTAGCGGTGTCCATTTTAAAACCGGCTGCGGACACAATATATCCCATAAAGGGCAACTCCTGGACAAAAAATAAACATTTTTCCAGCTTAGCATAGAGCTGGTTCTCCCGGAGCAACTGTAACACCTGCCTAACATGCTCCAAATGAGTGTCCCGATCGCTAGAATAAATGAGGATATCATCCAGGTATACAATCACAAATCTCCCCAGGACATGAGCAAATACATCATTAATAAAATGTTGGAAAACGGCAGGCGCGGTGGTCAACCCAAACGGCATAACCAGACTCTCAAAATGACCCTCAGGAGTGTTAAACGCCGTCTTCCACTCATCCCCCTGACGGACCCTTATGAGGTTATACGCCCCCCTGAGGTCCAGCTTGGAAAACCATTTCGCCCCTGCTACCTGGTTGAACAAATCCGGGATCAACGGCATTGGGTAGGGATCACGGATAGTAATCTGGTTTAACTCTCGGAAATCCAGACACGGGCGTAACCCCCCATCTTTCTTCTTAATGAAGAAAAACCCCGCGGCTACAGGCGAGGACGAAGGCCGGATGTGTCCTTTGCTCAGACTCTCCGCGATGTAGTCTTTCAGAGCTTGCCTCTCAGGACCAGAAATATTAAACATCCTGGCCTTAGGTAATTTGGCCCCGGGTTTTAACCTAATCGCACAGTCATAGGCTCTATGTGGAGGCAGTTCTGAGCAACCCTTCTCAGAGAAAACATCCGCGAAATCCTGCAAAGCCTCCGGCAGGCTGGGCGTCACGGCGGACACACATGTGGACAAGCAATTGTCTTGGCAGAAACCACTCCATTGCACTATGTCCTGAGTTTTCCAATCAATTACCGGGTTGTGCCTGGACAGCCATGGAAAACCCAGGACCATTTGAGCTGGGAGATTACGGAGGACCCTACATGTAACCGACTCAGAATGTAGGACCCCAATGTGGAGTTTCACCTCTGCCACAAACTCAGTAATCTCCCCTTGAGGGAGGGGAACAGCATTAATGGTCACCACCTGTATGGGGTGAGGAAGTTTTTCGATCTTAAACCCGGCGGTGTGTGCAAACTCCTCATCTATGAGATTGGTAGCGGAACCGCTATCCACAAACACTGATATAGGTAGCTCTCTGCCGGCGATAATAACCTTGGCAGGGAGCATAAATTGAGATACCATCATTGAGGATATGCATACGCTCAGTTGGGTCTCCTCCATACCCTCTGAGCTTAACAGTTTTCCGCCGATGTGACCCTCTTAGGTAGTACCGGGCAAACGTTAACATAATGACCTCTTTTACCACAGTAGAAACATGCTCCGGGCTTCCGGAATCCCGGAGCGCGAGGCTGAACCTGTGCCACGCCAGCAATCTGCATAGGTTCAGGGGACTCATCTACTTCAACCACACCTGCACCTCTGCTTTCCCCCAGAGGTAGCGTCTCCTGTGCCCCCTGATGAAAACGGCGATCAATACGTATCACCAAACTCATGGCAGACTCCAATGATGCCGGAGTCTCATACATCAGGAGGGCTTGTTTCACCCTCCCTGATACCCCATGAATAAACTGGCTCCGCAGTGCTGGGTCATTCCACTGTGTGTTGACAGCCCAGCGGCGAAATTCCGAACATTAGTCCTCTGCCAAGCGCTCCCCCTGGCGGAGGGCGCGGATTTTAGATTCCGCTAGAGCCAGTCGGTCAGGGTCATCGTAAATGAGCCCGAGGGCAGAAAAAACATTATTGACCGAATGAAATGTAGCAGAGTCAGCTGGTAAGGAAAATGCCCATGCTTGGGGGTCACCACTCAGTAATGACAACACCAGCCCTACTCGCTGGGCCTCATTACCTGAGGAGATTGGCCGCATGCGGAAGTATAATTTGCAGGCCTCCCGAAATACAACAAATTTGCTGCGATCGCCTGAAAATCGTTCTGGCAGCGGAAACTTCGGCTCTGCACCGATACCTGCAGATGCCGTTTGCACCTTTGCTACTACCAGGCCCTGCTGCTGAACTGCCCCTTTCAACTCGGAGACCTGTAAGGACAGCGCCGCCAACTGGCGGGTTATGAAATCCATGGGATCCATGGACTCCTGAAAAAATGTGGGCCGATTATAATGTCACGCGGGGCTTAGGACAACTAAGGCAGAAATACCCGGGGCCCCTGTGGTGTCCCTTTCACTAGGGGAAACCCTGTCTGACCCTCAACCCAGGGTTTTTGCTGAATGTGCAAATGCCTGAGCCTCCACCCTTTCCTTATCTCCTGCTCAGCCCTGCACTTAACCCTCCACCCTCCACCCAGTGAGGAGAAACACCACCAAAGCTCCCACACAAATAAGACAGACAGGGAGAACTTAAACTGCACTGCGCCGCACACACACAGGAATATACAGTAATGTGAACAGGGCACAACTAAACACAAATATGGGAAGGAGAAAGGATAACGACGGATCATACGACACCAGATACGAATCTCTCTCTCTGCAACACCTCCACTCCAGACCGGAACCACTTGGTATGAAAACACAAGCTATAATCGGCGACGCCCATATGCCAGTATGACTATTTAAAGACCGTGGGCGTGACTAACCTTCCAACCTGGTCTCCAGCAGGATTAACCCCCGAGAGCCTGAAGATCAAGCCGGCGCCACTGAGGCTATAGTGGCTGGAGGCGGAACTACCTCTGCCTGCCGGACGCTGTGGTGTGAACAGCGTCCGACATGACAATTGATCAATGATGGTTAAGATGTAACTATGGCCTGTCCTGCTACCATTTGTAATGGACGTCAACTCACAATCGGCTGCAGTGGTGCTTTATGATCAGCTTTCACAGTTTTCCTAGTCACAGACGTGTGACATTCCTGCCACCATTTTCCAATGTCTCCTCTCATGCCAATCTAGTAGAATCGCCTACGGCCTGTTGTTTCTGTCTTTTGCCCTCCAAAATGCCCAGACACATCATGATAGGCAGTGAGGACCATGTGTACATCTCTCCCTGTGATCACAATTTGATGGAGACGAGTAATGGTGATGTGATCCATGCTACTACGATAAAGCTATCCTTTCTTCACAAAGAAGCGTTTTCACTGTCTCCACAGACACAGTAATTTAGGGTCTGCATTGCGTCTGCAACATCTACCGTGAGGTTTTCCCACAAAGAGTAATTCCCAAATTTCTGCAAACAATCGACTTTCCGTCTGTACTTCTATCCATGTAGTTTGCAGTAGCGGACAGTCTGTACTGGCTTACTGAAATTGAAAAATATACAAAGATTTAAAAGTACCACAACACTGTATACTAGTGTACGCCTCGAATACCTTTCCCTTTTTCTAATTTTTAACTTATGGTGTAATACATACTGAGCCTGTGAGTGTCTGTGTCTGACTCCGGAAGTGTAGACTTAAATTTACAATTACCCCTAGACTGGATACACCTGGTATGTGCTGATACAGTACCTTTGTTCAAAATGTTTTAGTAAGGTATCCTCCATAGTGAGTGAGCGTGGGTGGTTTCCGCCTTCTAAATAGATGGTAAATCGGAGATAACAATTTTTACTCTATACTCGATACAGCTTGTTTCTTGTTATACAGTATCTTTGGTCAACATTTAGTGTTACAGTCACATCTATACTGAGTAAGCGTCTGAGGGTGACTACGGGACTATATATATGGAAATTTTAATTGTACCCTATATTATATATACTTGCTATCTTGTTATCCAGTACCTTTTTAACAACATTTTTTATTATGGTCAAACCCTGACTGAGTGAGCATGTGAGGGTGACTCCGGAAAAACACTGATTACAGCAGTACGCATCTGATACAGTAACCTTTTTAGCTATTTGGTTTCAGGTGTAATCCATAATGAGCCTGTGAACATCTGTCTGTTACTCCGAAAATATATTTGGAGATTTAAGATTACCCCGACACTGTATACAGCTGTACGCTTGTGTTACATTACCCATTTACAGCTTTACATATTCTTGTGTAATCCATACTGGGCCTGAGAGCTGTCATGCCATTCTGTTTGTATTTGATTGTCGGCATGACAATGCATGTTTTCTGCTTTAACCCCTTACTCCTTTTCCCCTAATGGAGCTGGGATACTGCTGGCTGTTACCTGTATGGAGACTGCTCAGTTCCCTGCTCTGCTGCGTAGCTGCACATGTGGTGTTAGGTCATTGCTCTGCTGCTTGACCATTCACATGTGCGGTCCCTGTTTGCCGCTGTGGAAGCTGTCCACGGGTTGTGAGGTCATTTGCAGCTGGTGCATGACTTTCCACGTGTGTCTAGGCTTGCAGACGATGCCAAGTGCTCTAAGCTGCAGTTCCTGCACTGATTGTGCTGCAATGGTTTCTGTGTGTGCTTAGGGTGTGCGCGGCCACACCTCCCCTGCTTTTATCAGGGTTAGTGTGTGTATTTGAAATGCTGTCCCCAGCCAATTGCTGAGGGGCAGCCCCTTTATAAACTTACCCAACCCTGCTCTGGCGGGGCCAGAGCTACTCACAAAGCTCCTAGACTTTGCCATGTGTGTCTAGTGTCTGTGGACCTCGTCTGTCTCGGTTATGGTACCAAAGTCCCTGCCTTGATTCCTGCTTTGTCCTGTTCCCTCGCCCTGCCCCGGAGGCGGTATATCCAGGCCTGAATCCATGCTCCTGTACCTGTCCTGTACCTGACCCTGTCTAAATTTGCCCTGGCCTAGAGGCGGTGTATCCAGGCTTGAATCCCTGATCCTGTACCTGTCCTGTACCTGACCATGTCTGAATTATCTGCTGTGTTGTGCTCCTGGAATCCCTTTTTGTTTGGAGCCCCGCATCCAGTGACTCTCAGACTCTTGTAACCGGTGTTCCTGCTGAGCATCTACTATGCTGTACTCTGACTACCATGCGGTGCTAGCTCCATGCAGACCCAGCAATCCTGCGGTGTTAGCACCATCACGCTTAAGTTCCTTCCTAGGTCCGATGCCCGAAGCCTGACGACCGCAGTCTGGAACCTGAGGACCGCTGCCTGGAGCTGGATGACTGCAGTGGTGCCTGTAGGTCGTGTTGGAGGTCTGGAACCAAACGACTCCCGTCTGTTGTCTGCCAGTGACTCTGATGTCCTGTGGGTGACCCTGATGTCCTGCCTGTGTCTGGATGACCTCGTGTATCCTGATGACCTCATGTGTCCTGATGTCCTGATGACCTCATGTGTCCTGATGACCTTGTGTGAAAAATGAGGATGAATGACCTCATGGAGATCAACATCCAACACTGCAGAGACATCATCACATGTTTCTCAACGCAGTGATGCTAGAGCAATGCCCCCATCCCTTATAGTAAATATACAAAAACATGTAAATCAAAAGCAGCGGAGACACCATCACATGTTTCTCAACGCAAGCAATGACTAGCCAGGTCTTTCACCGGGAAGGAGCAACTACGGGAAGGGCAGTCTCCAATGAAGGAAACCACCTATGCTAAAACATGGTATCCATCCACAGACAGCTGTTTCGGGGTATTGCCCCTCAACAATGTGGAGTAGGAAACTGGCTAGTAGGAGCAATGCCTAGTAAAAAACTGTGAAAAATGAGGATGAATGACCTCATGGAGATCAACATCCAACACTGTGGAGACACCATCACTTGTTTCTCAACGCAGTGATGCTAGAGCAATGCCCCCATCCCTTATGGGAAATATGCAAAAACATGTAAATCAAAAGCCGCGGAGACACCATCACATGTTTCTCAATGCAAGCAATGACTAGCCAGGTCTCTCACTGGGAAGGAACAACCACAGGAAGGGCAGTCTCCAATGAAGGAAGCCACCTATGCCAAAACATGGTATCCATCCACAGACAGCTGTTTCGGGGTATTGCCCCTCATCAGTGTGGAGTAGGAAACTGGCTAGTAGGAGCAATGCCTAGTAAAAGACTGTGAAAAATGAGGATGAATGACCTCATGGAGATCAACATCCAACACTGCGGAGACACCATCACATGTTTCTCAATGCAGTGATGCTAGAGCATTTGATTGTCGGCATGACAATGCATGTTTTCTGCTTTAACCCCTTACTCCTTTCCCCCTAATTGAGCTGAGATACTGCTGGCTGTTACCTGTATGGAGCCTGCTCAGTTCCCTGCTCTGCTGCGTCGCTGCACATGTGGTGTTAGGTCTTTGCTCTGCTGCTTGACCATTCACATGTGCGGTCCCTGGTCGCCACTTTGGAAGCTGTCTGTGGGTTGTGAGGTCATTTGCAGCTGGTGCATGACTTTCCACATGTGTCTAGGCTTGCAGACAATGCCAGGTGCTCTAAGCTGCAGTTCCTGCACTGATTGTGCTGCATTGGTTTCTGTGTGTGCTTAGGGTGTGCGCGGCCACACCTCCCCTGCTTTTATCAGGGTTAGTGTGTGTACTTGAAATGCTGTCCCCAGCCAATTGCTGAGGGGCAGCCCCTTTATAAACTTACCCTGCCCTATGGGTGGGGCCAGAGCTGCTCACAAAGCTCCTAGACTTTGCCATGTGTGTCTCGTGTCTGTGGACCTTGTCTGTCTCGGTTAGGGTACCAAAGTCCCTGCCTTGATTCCTGCTTTGTCCTGTTCCCTCGCCCTGCCCCGGAGGCGGTATATCCGGGCCTGAATCCATGCTCCTGTACCTGTCCTGTACCTGACCCTGTCTAAATTCGCCCTGGCCTAGAGGCGGTGTATCCAGGCTTGAATCCCTAATTGTCCTGTACCTGACTATGTCTGAATTGTCTGTTGTGTTGTGTTCCTGGAATCCCTCTGTGTTTGGAGCCCCGCACCCAGTGACTCTCAGACTCTTGTAACCGGTGTTCCTGCTGAGCACCTACTATGCTGTGCTCTGACTACCATGCGGTGCTAGCTCCATGCAGGCCCAGCAATCCTGCGGTGTTAGCATCATCACGCTTGAGTTCCTTCCAAGGTCCGATGCCCGGAGCCTGATGACCACAGTCTGGAACCTGATGACCGCTGCCTGCTGCCTGTAGGTCATTTTGGATGTCCGGAACCAAGCGACTCCTGTCTGTTGTCTGCCGGTGACTCTGATGTCCTGTGGGTGACCCTGATGTCCTGCCTGCGTCTGGATGACCTCGTGTATCCTGATGTCTTGATGACCTCATGTGTCCTGATGTCCTGATGACCTTGTGTGTCCTGACGACCTCGGGAGTCCTGATAGCCTGATGACCTCGTGTGTCCTGGTTTTGTCTATGTACTGTGACTTTATTTTAAGTAAACTTTACTTTATTTATACCTGAAGTTGTGCGGTGTCATCAAGTCCTACGTGTCCTTGTCCACATGCTCAGCTGCCACAGAATCCCGGTCGCTGCCCTTCCCTAATTTGGGTAGGCCCAGGTCCCCCTCTGTAGTATAGAGGGTCCATATTGCGTCGCCGGGGGACGCCATCGGCGTGGAGGCGCCTGCTGGGCCGCGTCTGCGGCCGCAGTCATGACAAGAGCGTTTGCGTCTGCCTCCTAAAATATATACGGAGATTCAGAATGTTTACACTATGCTATATATACCTTGTATCTGGTGATACTGAACTCTTTTTCAACATATTATTTTATTGGGTAATCCATACTGAGCCTGTGAGCGTCTGTGTATGACTCATGAAATATATACGGAGATTTACTGTTATCCCTAGACTGTATAGAGCTGTACGCTTCTGATACAGTACCATATATCTGCTGGTATTTTGGGTCCATTTTCCAAAACATGAGGAACTATGGTCGAAGAGGACATGGACGTGGGTGTGGGGGGCCACCTGTTAGTGATGGTGGTGGTGATGCATCTGCTGGTAGTGCCAAAAGCACAATAGCAGCTAGGGCAGGAGGTGTTGAACCTGGATCATGGTGTAGCTCCAGAAGGCCTGTAGGGCTCCCTTTTCTGGGAGTAGGTAGACTGCTTTTAAAGCAGGAGCATCAGGAACTGGTGTTGCCTTACCTTGGTGAAACAGACTCCAGCTCTATCGCCTACTGTTCTGAAGTTTAAAAAAAAAGCAAGCATTGAGTCATCAGTGCAGGCTTCTGGTCAGGAGCAACCCCTTTCCTTGTGTCCTTCACCCACATCAAAAGTGAAGGTTGCAGCAGCACACCCTTAAGATAACTTCAAGGAGCTCTTTTCACATACCATGCCTCGGTTCATTAAAAATGGGGCCCGTTATATACTGAAGCATTCCAAATGGGGGACATCAAACACTGGATCAGCATTTACTGGGCCCATTATACACTGGAGAATTAGAAATGGAGCACATTATATATGGAGCATTAGTAGGGCCCATCATACACTGGAGCATCATCCATGAGGCCCATCATATACTGGAGCATTCCAAATGGGGGACATCAGACACTGGAGCAGCATTTACAGGGCCTATTATACACTGGAGAATTATAAATGGAGCCCATTATATATGGAGCATTATAAGGGCCCATCATACACTGGAGCATAATCCATGAGGCCCATCATACACTGGAGCTTTCCAAATGGGGGACATCAGACACTGGAGCAGCATTTACAGGGCCCATTATACACTGGAGCATTACAAATGGAGCCCACTATATATGGAGCATTATTAGGGCCCATCATACACTGGAGCATCGTCCATAGGGACCATCATATACTGTGGCATTATGTGGAGGTCATCATATACTGTATGGAACATTATATGTAACCAATTATTCTGTATGGAGAAGTATATGGGGCTCATTATTCTGTATGGCGCACAATGTGGTGGCCATAATACTGTATGGAGTAATATACTGTCCTTTTTTTGAGCTATTGTAGAATTTAAAATAGATCTGTCATGTCATGTCATGTAAGCAGTGAAGTATTTGTCATTGTACTATACCTATATTTCTGTGCCGTATTGAAGCATCATGAGTTGTGGTATGTGTTAAAGGGGTGCACTGACACTCTTTGGCCCAGCGCACACGAAAACCTGGAGCCAGACCTACCCCCCCCACATCTTTAGCCAAATAACCCCCAGTTTTCAATGCGTAACTATTATTATGAAGTAAATTAAGGTTGACAAGCTTCAGTAATAAGAATTGATGTTTTTGGCATTGAAATGGGCACTGTAGGTGTGTTTACTGTCCTCCACTCCCTGCCGACTTTGCTTCCCCATTGACTTGCATTGGGTTTCGTGTTTCAGTCGGACCTCCGAGTTTTCCCTATAGTCGGCCGATTTAGTTCGACCCAAATGAAACCCGACTCAACCCTAAAAAAGGCAAAGTTGCTCATCTCTACTTAAGGCCCTTAAAATATTTTGAGTACCCTTTTAAAGAAAGTGACCATTCATTGTCTGAGGGACGATACAGTTATTGCTCCCAGTCATGTTTCTATATAAATCATTCATAATCCAATATTTTTTAATTTCTGGTAGCATTTTTTAAATAATGATGTTAACATGCAACTTTAATCAATGCACGTATAGTACATTACCCCTCTCTCCTTGAATGTCGAAGACCTTTGTATAACACTGTTTTGTGACATGTTCAAAAAGTTGTTTGTGAAATTTTAATCGTACAATTACATTTCACAGTATGTGACATGGGTGCAATTAGAGAAGTTTATCTACATGCCTAGGTAAAGATATTGCAACACCAAGAAGGAAAAGTTGAAGTGCAATAGAAATTACAGGATCAATAGTTATATTATCAAAATGCAATTGATGATGAAGTTCATTCAACATGAAAGAGCATTATGAATACAGCCATTATTACCTTCAATGATAGCATGACAACATGTGTATGTTCATGTATTTCTGCGCACGTGAAGCGCCCACCAGGGCTGTGGGGTCCTCGGTACCGGGCAGGTTCTTAAGGGGTTGTGTCACGGCAGCAGTGACCCGGGCCGTGGCCCTGGGCATCCAATAAACATGATGGAAAGGGGAAATAATAATTTATAAGGGATAATTTGTGATGCCACCTGTGGTATTCAGCAAATAAGATGTTAGCTGACGCTGCAGATTCAGTCCATTGTTGATGCAGAAGAGTTGGTTCAGCTCTCCACATGCAGAGCTGGGCCCCAGGGCTGTTGTAGTGAAATCATTTAAGATAGTGGTAGTGGTGGTAGTGCAGTGCAGGGTGGATGACCCTGTAAATGATTCTGAAGACACAGCAGAGTGCAGTCTTCACACTTTTCCTCACAGTTCAGTTGTTACAGTCCCCAGCCGTGGTGTTGTGTTATCTAGGCTTGTGGTCCAGACAGCTCTCAGGTAGCTTGAGGTGTATGTTGCCAGGGCTCCCTTTGATGTTCCTTTCCTGGCCTACGCTGGATACCACCTCTCCTGCCCTGCAACTTCACACACAGTGTCCAGAGCCAGCAGACTCTGATCTTGTCGGGCGACGTTGGTCAGAACCCTGGATCCTATATGTCTACCTTTTTGGTGAATGAGTGTGGGGTCGGCTGTAGCACTTAAAGATACTGCCACCTCCGGTTTGCTAGCTGAGTCCTTAGTTTCTCCACTAGTTTTAGGGCCGGTCCCCTAACTGCAACTTGGTCCCTCCACCGACCACGCCGGTGGATGCGGGCCCCATGGATGGATTGCTCACTATCCATAACCCTAATACCTCTTCTTTCTCTCCTCTGGAGCTTTCCTTCCTTTATTCTCTATTTTCACTCCGTCTCTCTCACTCTCTTTAGTCTGGAGACAAGATGCACTCAGCTTCAATCTCCATAAGTGACTCCTCTCTCCATCCTGACTCACTTCTGTCCTCTTACACCACTCTCTGACTGACTTACTGACTCTTTCCTGAACAATCTCTTTACCTCAGCACTAACTCCTCCCACCAACTGTCACTCCCTTAAGCTCTGCATCTTCTCTACTTTCTCCACCCACACCCTCTACTTACTTGTTGGATGCTGGTGTGTGACTCCTGGCAGTGCTCCTTCCTTACCAGAGAGCAGAGTACCACACCTCTGGATGAAGTGCAGTACCCTGTGGGGACTGAGACCGCAGTGGCGCCACACATGGCTCTCATACTCAATCAAGTCTTCATGTTTTTAAAATGTTGCTTCAAATTTTCCATCATTGTATATCATTAGTATGTCTATGAAGTTTTCCTTCTTGGTGTTGCAATTTTAAGCTGAGGAGTGTATTTATTTTGGTGCTATCAAACAGCACTTTAACTTTAATTAGTTTTTATTTAGTATGTACCAAATTACCAATGAAAAGCTTACCTGTCAGGAGTGTTAGAGAGTAAATAAACTTTTATTTTAATATAACTTTTTATACTTATGAAACTGTAATCACTTTATTAGGAGATTTGTCTTATTCCTGTAAAAACTCCATGTACGTGGCTTCTTTTCCTCAATCTATTTGCTTGCCTTTAGCTACAGCATATTAACAACAGAATGTACTGCACTCACTTGAGTGTTGCACTTATCAAAATAATCACCTGCAAATCAACTTTGATAAAGCATGAGTTTAAAAGCCACTGACATACCTCTTTGTAAAATTTCATAACTGATTAAAAAATTTATGTTAAATAAAAATTAATGATAATAATTTTATTTTTTATAGCACCAACATATTCCACACTTTACAGTTTTAGAAGGGACTTGTAAAGACAAGAGAGACATTACAAAATAAGCATAACTCAGATATCAAAAGGAGTGAGGGCCCTACTCACAAGCTTACAATCTTTGAGGAAATAGGGGAGACATGAAAGATAAATGGTAAAATGTGCCTATATTGTATAATACTGTCATAATATATTAAATAGGATATGCACGTAATGTTACTGTACATGAACTGGTCGCCAGATAGTATGTGTACAGTACAGAGGGAGAGGGCTATTAAGTGCATGGAGAGTGTGAACAGATGCTATAGGGGTAATAATTTTGAAGAAAATTTTGTATGGGCTAAACAAGGATAGTTAGATGGGAGGTGAAGTTATATGCCAGTCTAAAGAAATGTGTTTTTACGCTATGATTAAAACTGTAGGCATTTGGAATTAATCAAATTGCCCTTGGTAGTACATTCCAAAGAATCAGGAAGTTTGGATTATTGAGGATTTTAGTTTTAAGTCATAAGCAGAATGGAGAGCAAGGGTAGGGTGATAGATGAGGGAAGAGATGTAGGGGAGTGCTGAACCGTGAAGCTCTTTGTTGGTGAGAGTGATAAGTTTACATTGAACTCTGTATCAGATGGACAACCAGTGCAATGACTAACACAGAGTATAGGCATTGGTGTAGTGGTTGAAAAGGAATATGATCCTGGCTGCTGCATTCAGGACCGATTGGAAAGGGGAAAGTTTAGTAAGAGGGAGACTGATTAGTAAATAGTTGCAATAGTCCAGACGAGAAATAATAAGAGCTACAGTAAGTGTTATTGCCAAGTCAAAGGTAAGAAAATGTCTAATGCTAGAGAAGTTTTTGAGGTGTAGGTGACATGAGCGAGTGAGTGAAGGAAAGATCTGAATCAAAGTAGACACCATGACAGTGGGCATGTTGCAAGGGAGCAATGGTGGAGACACACACGGAAATGTCAATATCAGGCAAAACTAAATTAGTGGATGGAGGAAACACAAGGAGTTCAGTTTTTGAGAGATTCATTTTTAGATAGAGGGAGGAAATAATGCTAGAGAAAGCAGAAAAACAATCACTGGTATTTTGTAGTTATACAGGGTTAACTTCAGGAGATGAAGTATACAGTATAATTGAGTGTCATCAGTAAAGAGATGGTACTGAAAACTGAATCTCCTAATTGTTTGTCCAATAGGGACAGGGTACAAGGAGTAAAGGAGGGAGATTAGGACTAAACCTTGGGGAACCCGACAGTAGGGATAAGAGGAGAGGAATAGAAGCCAGCAAAACATCCAGTGAAGGAGCAATCAGAGAGGTAGGAACAGAACTAGGAGAGAACCGTATCATTAGGCCCGATAGAGAGGAGCACAGTAAGGAGGAGCTGGTGATCCACAGTGTTGAATGCTGCAGAGAGATCCAGTAGAATCAGCATGGAGTAGTGACCATTACATTTATCTGTTAGTAGTTCATTAGAGTCTTTAGTGAGGGCAGTTTCAGTAGACTCTAAAGAGCAGAAACCATATTGTAAAGGGTTAAGAAGAGAGTTTTCTGAGGGATAGCTTATCTGATGGGAGTGGACCAAGTATTCCAGGAGTTTAGAAAAGATGGGACGAATGGAAACAGGTCTGTAGATAGCAGCATAGTTCTGATCAAGTGATGTTTTTTAAGCAATAGATGTATGCTGCCATATTTAAATGAGAAGGGAAAAATACCAGATGAGAGAGAGAGATTAAATATTTTAGTTAGGTAAGTGGTGACAGCTGAGGAAAGGGACTGAAGGAGATGTGATGGTCACTGTGGCAGGTAGTAGGAGCCTGGTCACTTCTTCTTACTTGACTGGTTCAAAGACAGAAAGTGAGCAATATGCAGTGCAGAAGGGAGGAAAATGCATAACATTAGGGAATTGGGAGAAAATTTCCTTTTGGATATGGTCATTTTTTTCTTTTAAATAAATGGCCAGATCATCAGTATTGAGGTCAGTATTGGGGGCCTGTATTGTTTGATTTAAGAGAGAGTGAAAACTATCAAAGAGTCATATAGGATTATGGGATAGTGAAATGATTGTTTAAGTGTCTGTTTGGAGGTGAAGGACGGAGTTGTATGTTTTAAGCATTATTATGTTATAATGGATAAAATCTTCAGCCAGACTGAATTTTCTCCACAGACATTTGGCGCACCTGGAGCCCCACTTGGGAAAGCATCTTTGTAGCATGTGCCAGGGTTGATGCCATCTGTGCCAAATTGTGCTTAATGTAGAAGGTTCAGCTTCATCCAGGGTACATTGCAGTGTTCCATTATACTGTTTCAGTGCAGAATCAGGAAATGAGAGGGAGGAGATTGGGGCCATAGATGACTGCAAATTCTTCCTAAGTTTCAGGGTGTTAAGGGCACATAGAGTATATTTCTATATGTGTGGAAAGTGGGGGTGTCCTGAGTGGGATGACAATTCTTGAGAGAGAATTAAAGAAGGTTGTGGTCAGGGAGCAGAAGAGGGTAGTTAGTGAAGTCATACACTGAGCAAAGATGGGAGAAGACCAGGTTCAGCGTATTAACATCTTTATACGTAGGAGAGTTAGTGAGCTGTGAAAGGCAGAAGGAGTAAGTGAGCAATAAAAGGTGGGAGGAAGGATTAAACACAGTAGATGAATGAAAAGTATATACCAATGAAAGTTTGGTTACTCTTTAAATATCTTCTCATGTTCACTTGATTATTAGTATTAGTATTTGTTTTTTTCAGCCAATCAATCAATTAAATTAATTAAATGACTATCATATGAAGCATTATCATTTTCATTTTTATTATTGACATGATTTTTAAAGGCTATGTAGCCAAGTACATGGCTTTCTCCCATGGCTTCCTCCCATGACAACAATAGAGTTTCTATCCTGAGCCTGACTTCTCTGGAGAATATGTTCCTAGGAGAAGCTATTGTGTCTTCGATTAATGCCATGGAATTCTATTTGTTTGTGTTCTTTCCCCTGCTTTGTCTTGTGTTAGTAGAAAGACCAGTGTCTTGCTGCCAATCTCACTAGTTAGCGCAAAGCTCAGAGTAAGCAAGGTAATAGGAATGTGATGGCATAAGGGAGGGAAGGACCCGTCTAAGGTGATAGGAAGTGCAGGCTTCAGCATTAAGCAAATGTTGAGGGGTTACCATCTCCCCCTCTCCCTATCATCAGGGCCTTCCTTTTCCTGTTTCCCCCTCTCCCTTTGAGCCACTTGCCAAGCATCCCCCTGCCCTAGGCATGACAGGAATTCACAAGCTGGTAATGCACCAACTGCACCACTAAGAAACAACAAGAGGAAATCAGTGCATAGATGTCCAAAGTATGATAAAATCACAAATCTTTATTAGATAACACAGGTAGAAAAGCACAAACAATGACAAATAAAGGGTGACACAAGCAGAAGCAGAGCAAAGGGGTATACAGTGTCAAAAACCTCACTCTGACCCTTATCATAAGTAAACACCTGGTGGTAAAGATTCAAGTATACACACCCGATATATAACAGGCAGACCAGTGAAAAGCAATAAGGGGTAAAATCCCCAGCTGGACAGCCATATAATCAGGGGTGAAATTACAAAGACACAAAAGTAAGGTAAACATACCAGGAGGGGAGAGGGGAGAGGGGAGAGACACTGGATCCCAAGCTCAGCTGACCCCGACGTACGTTACGGAAATGATCTTCCTTCCTCTGAGGAAGGAAGATCATTTCCTCTGAGGAAGGAAGATCATTTCCGTAACGTACGTCGGGGTCAGCTGAGCTTGGGATCCAGTGTCTCTCCCCTCTCTCCTCTCCCCTCCTGGTATGTTTACCTTACTTTTGTGTCTTTGTAATTTCACCCCTGATTATATGGCTGTCCAGCTGGGGATTTTACCCCTTATTGCTTTTCACTGGTCTGCCTGTTATATATCAGGTGTGTATACTTGAATCTTTACCACCAGGTGTTTACTTATGATAAGGGTCAGAGTGAGGTTTTTGACACTGTATACCCCTTTGCTCTGCTTCTGCTTGTGTCACCCTTTATTTGTCATTGTTTGTGCTTTTCTACCTGTGTTATCTAATAAAGATTTGTGATTTTATCATACTTTGGACATCTATGCACTGATTTCCTCTTGTTGTTTCTTATTGATTACAGTGTGTCCTACACTGATTTTCCATGGGCTGATTGTGTTGGTTTCATCTGCACCCACATGCAATATATGATGTTATACTGTTTCAGCCTTGTGGTCTGTCATTTTTATTTACAACTGCACCACTAGTAACTTGACAAGGTGAGAGACAGGATGGCAAAATGGTAGATGTCTGTAACACTTGTTTCCTTGATGTACAATTGGGATTGTCATTGCAACAGAAAAGGTGTTAGGCATCGGGTTCCTACCTCTGCACAGGAGGGAACTCGAGCCTTGCCTTCTGTGGTCTCTCATTCCTCTCCAGGAGAAGAGAAGGCTGCTCAGCAGTGACGTCGGTCCCAGCGTCTGGCCCGGCTAATGCTAGGCATCTGGTTGCTCCTCCTGGGTCTGCTATTGCATCATGCATGAGTCAACAGAAAGCAGACGCTCCTGGGACTAAGTCCTGCTTTTCCCCTATTGAGCATGCCCATGGAATGACCTCTCATTGGAGGTCAGAGATCACATGTGCAGGTCCCGTTCCTGCTCGTATTGGTCCACTGGGAAAGTCCCATAAGGATGCCGCTATAAAAGAGTTGCATGGCTGCTCGGCCATGCGCTAGTATAGACAGTTATTATACAGGGAAAAACGGAATGACTCAGCATGTCAATGTGCCCGGTAGCCTTGAATTTGCCAGCAGCGATCAATAAAATTCCGTCTGATCATCGGATCACAGTGAGAGGAAGAAAAAAGTTGTTGGATCACACAGCTGAATAATCAAAAGCAATTCTTCTTTTTTTCACACCATCATAAAAACGTGTAGATATATCCACAAGTGGGTAAAAACAGAGTCACATTCTTACGCGTTTCTGGCTATCAGCCCTTACTCATAGAATGCTAGAGTTGGAAGGGACAGCAAGGGTCATCATGTCCAACCCCATTCTCAATGCAGGACTCACTAAACCATCTCAGACAGATGTGTGTCCAGCTTCTATTTAAAGACTTCAATTGAAGGAGAACTAACCACCTCTTGTGGTAGCCCATTCCACTCATTGATCACCCTCAATGTCAATTTTTTTTTTCTAATATCTAATCTGTATCTTCTCCCTTTCAGTTTCATTCCATTTTTTCTCATGTTTTCATGTGCAAATAAGAATAATGATGATCCAATTATTAGGTACTTTTTATGCCTGATGATTAATTGTAATATTGAACAACTACATTGCTAAGTCAATCCAAAAGTTTGATAGCACTGGAGGATAATGGGTTCCTGGTTGTTTCACGTTTGATTCTTCTCAAATCTTTGTTAGTTAATTTGTGATTTTTTTTTCTCAATACATTTTTGTGTCCCTTTTGACTTTTGGCAACAAAACTTTTGATGGTTCTGTGATCACGCCGCAACTTCTAAGCAATTTCAAGAGTGCCACATCTCTCTGCAAGACTTTTAGCAATTTTTGACTTAGTTATTTCTATTGCTCTATTGTCAATTGCTCATGTGATGTCTTGGTTCAGCATACATTTTGGACATAAGGAGAACATTTAATTTTTTTTAAACGACGTTTAATCAACCCCATAAACTTCATCACATTAACGAGATATTAAGCCCTTACAAGGTTCAACAGACAGAAAGTGAAATTCAACAACAGTCGTCCCATATTATTCAAGTGGCTTATATAGTCTGTGTCTCCAATTTGATAATTTAAAAAGGTATTGCAAAATAGGCCAGCACAGCTAAATGTCTCAATTTACTTAAACAATTTATTTACAAATTTGGGGTTAAAGCACATGATTTGCCCCTGCTTCAAAGGGAAAAACTAATACTAGAAGCTAGAAATCTAGCCTAAAAATGCTGCAACAGACAACAGTATAGTTATGTGTTGTACTGTTGTCAAAATTGTATATTGAAATATGTAAACAAAAAGTAAAACATATTTCACAATGTTTTTTATTGACTCATATTTTTGGATTAACATTTTGTCATCTTTCACAAAAATTGTTAAACTCTAAATAAAGAGGTTGCTACATAGGTGCATTCATAGAGTGTAATTTGCGGTAACAGTCATCAGTATTGTGGTGCCTTTGGTTGTTTAATGCGGCTAGTCAAACAGTTACAAAACCTTAACCTTCAATTTTTATGGCCATGTGAGTGCTTGTTTTTTGTGGGACGAGTTGTACTTTTGAAAGACACCATTATAAAATGCCACTACTCTGCAGGCCCACATCTTTTATATTGTCTGTGATAGCCCAAGTAATTGGCTTGGCCATATCATGTTGAGCATTAATTAGAAACCAGCGTGGCCACATCTAACATCATTAGCATGCTCACCCAGTCCTTAGCAGTGCATGAAATGGCACAAACCATTATTTTTGCCGATCTTAGTGAGTCAAATTGCAGACTATTCAAATTTACATGGAACTGTGAATTTCAGGAAATTTGACTCAAACTTGATCCTGAGATTAAACAGGATTCTACAGGGCAACAATTGGCTACATCAATGGTGCCATGAGCAACGTCTTGGGTTTCTTGACCATGATGTGAATTACCTGTATGATGGACTACTTGCTAGAGATGAGTTGCATGTTACGAAAACAGGAAAGTACATATTTGGTAGACGCCTTTCTGCACTCATCAGGACAGCATTAAACTAGAGCAATATTGGATGGGAAATACACAGCCAGGAAAAAATATGCAGCTAATGAATGCTTTTGAGCACCTTGCTATTAGAAGTGGAAATATAGAACAAAAACAGCAAACTCTGAATGAAAATAAAGGTGCAGGAGAAACTGACTACAAACTATAATGTATTTATACAAATGCACAGAGCATGGGAAACAAACAAGGCGAATTAGAGCTGCTAACACAGGAAGAGCGATATCTTGTCATAGGCATGACTGAAAATTGGTGGAATGATACGCATGGTTGCAATACAAACCTTGAAGGCTACAACTTATTTATTAGAGATAAGATTAGCAAGAGGGGAGGAGGTGTTGAATTGTATGTTATGTAGAGGATTGTACTCACTCAGCTGCAATTTTTGAGATAGGCACAGGAAGCGGTTTCATAAGAAAATGTCCGGTCAGGTTTATTAGCGTCATAATCCTGTTTAAGCAGACAAACAAAGATAGCCTTCTCTGCCACAAAGTGAAAACAAACTGAAAATAAATAGTCCATAAAGAACTGTGGGTCCGCCCGCTCAGGTCAGGATAGTGTCTTTAGCAACACACACTGGAGGTCTTCACACCTCCAGCCACAGACACTGAATGAGACATTCGGCCTCCATTTTATTTGCCAAACCAGGCCTTTAGGTTGGGATATATGAGCAGTCATTTCCACCCATCTCTTATGACTGCTTGTAAAACCCGGCCCTGGAATGGCCCAAATAATTCTCTCAGCACTATATGTGCTGGAGCATGCTTACGTGCTGACATCACTGCAGCTAATAGCCACCATGACACATATCTCTCCACAAGGACTTGTCCGGTGGCCATCTTACATACCCTCCTCCTCTGCCCAAAGCCAGGGAGCTTGGCACCTTCTGCCAACAAGCAGTGGATCCTTGACAGATCGTCAGCATTGCCATGCAGTTTCCCTGGCCTATGTCCACATGAAAGTTAAAATACTGAAGTGCTAGGAACCACCTGGTCACTCGGGCATTGTTCCCTTTCTTCTCCCTCATCTACTTGAGTGGGGCATGGTATGACACTAGCCTGAACCTTCTGCCAAAGAGATAGTTCCTTAGAGAGTCCAATGCCCACTTCATGGCTAAACATTCCTTCTCCACTATGGAATAATTTTTCTCACAGGATGACAACTTCTGGCTAATGTACATAATGGGGTGCTCTTCCTCATTCACCTCTTGAGATAAGACCATGCACAGCCCAACATCCAATGTGTCCGTCAGGACCACAAACTCCTTGGAAAAATTGGGTGCTACCAGCACCTGCTGCTTACACAGGGCCAACATTAGTTCCTGGAAGGCTGTCACAGCTTCTAGAGACCACTTAGTCATAGCCAACTTCATCCCTATAAGGACATCTGTCAGAGAGGCAGTTACCATGAAAAAGTTTGAGAAAAACTGGCTGTAATAGCCCACAATGCCCAGGAATGCCCTGACCTGCTTCTTTGAGAGGGGTTGTGGCCAGCCCTGGATCGCCTCAACTTTATTTATCTGGGGTTTATTTCACCCCTGCCTACAACATAGCCCAAGTATCTCGCTTCCTCCATTCCCAAGTCACACTTCTTCGGGTTTATGGAAAACCTCACCTTCTGTAGAGCATCAAATATTGCCTGGACCTTGCTCAGATGGCTTCCCAAATCCTGACTGAAGATCACGATATTGTCCAGTTAGACCGCTGCATACCACTTGTGGGGAGCTAGGATTTGGTCCATGGCTCTATAGAATCTTGCTGGAGCTCCTTGTAACCCAAATGGCTTCATTGTGTATTGGAAGTATCTGGACCATCTGGTGTTGAAAAGTCAGTCTTCTCTTTGGCATCTTGGGACATGGAGATTTGCCAATACCCTTTTGTGAGGTCAAGGGTAGTAATGTATTAAGCCGGCGCTAGCCTCTCAATTAATTTATCGACACGGGGCATCGTGTAAGCGTCAAACTCAGACACCTTGCTCAGCTTCTGATAGTCATTGCAAAACCACCATTCTCCATCTGGTTTCGGCACTAAGACTATTGGAATGGACCAGCCACGCTTGGATTTCTTGATGACTCCCAGGCTCAGCATCTGCTTCGCCTCCTATGAGATCACCTCTCGGCGGGCTTCAGGATTCCGATAAGGCTTCAAGTTGACCCGGACATGTGGCTCCGTTAGGACCTCATGCTCAATGACCTTCGTACAACATGGCAGTTCCGATCAGAAGTCACTGTTCCGTTGTAGCAATTGTCAGCAGTATTGCTTTTGGTCACGTGACAGCGTCTCTGCAACCTTAACTTCCTCCACGTCCGCTCCAGGTTTGACCACTAAATATGGATATTTATAGTTGACATCTCCAACTTTTTAAACTATTTATTAGAAGCCCTGCCGTGTGGCCAGGAATTTGCTATCCACCGTAGGCACCAGCACAAGCACTCGATCCCCAGAGTCAAAGTGTCTCACCCTCGCTGACCTATTGTACACACTCGACTGCGCCTCTTGTACTTTGAGGAGGTGTTTTCTCACGAGGGGCATCACCTGGGTAATCCTCTATTGCATCTTGGCCACATGCTCAATCACACTCTGATAGGGTGTACACTCTGCCTCCCTTGTCTCTTTTGCTACATCGAGTAGTCCATAGGGGTGTCGGACAAACAATAGTTCAAAAGGGGAGAACCCAGTAGAGGCCTGCAGGACTTCTTCTTCAACATGGCCTTTAAGGTTTTATTAAACTTCTCTACCAAGCCATCCGTCTGTGGATGGTAGACTGATATCCGGAGTTGTGTGATTTTCAGGGTTTTGCACAACTCCTTCATCGCCTTTGACATAAACAGGGTCCCTTGGTCCATCAGGATCTCTTTAGGCAACCCCATTCTAGAGAAGTCATTGACCAACTCTCAGGTGATATGCTTTGTGGAGGAGTTACGTAGTGGAATGGCCTCGGGGTATTGCGTAGCATAGTCCAGTACCACTAAGATGTACTGATGTCCACTGGCGGACTTGAACAGTGGTCCCACTAGATCCATGGATATGTGATCAAATGGCACCTCAATAATGGGCAATGGTACTAAGGGGCTACAAAAGTGGGCCACTGGGTAGGACAGTTGGCAGGTGGGACAGAACCTACAGAAATTCATAATATCACGGTGACAACCAGGCCAGTAGAACCTCTTGAGTCAAATCCCTGAGTTGGGTGATTCCAAAGTTTCCCCTGGATACCTCCAGCTCTGGGGTGTTGGCCTCAGTGGATGCTGCCTCATCCTCATATTCAACTAGCACACAAAAGGGAAACTTGTCATCTGCTGCCCGCGATGTGGTTTCTTTGGGAGAAACCTGGCTGTTGTCCGGACAACCAGACGTTCCCCCTTTCCCCTGCACGTCCCAAAATAATGCAAAGTCCCTCTCTATTATAATAGGGTGAAAAAGGTCTTTGACCATGCCGACCTCATGGGACTCGGTGCCACAGTTTGTGATTATGACTACTTGGGCCACAGGGTAGCCTTAGCGTTGCAATGGATACAGCGGATGCCCACCCTCTTCTCAGGCATCAGCCAGTGGGGAATTGTGGCACTCACTAGGGTTACCAAACTCCCCGAGTCCAGCAGACCAGTCACTTGCATCCCTCTTACTGACATGGGGCATGCTTGCTGTCCCTCGCCTGGTTGAGGGACAGCACTGCAGAAGGGATATGCGAAATATGAGCAGATCCATCCTATGCTGCAGTCCATTGTCTCGGTGATCATGGGGCAAATCCCTTGGAAGCGACCTGTGGTACGACACCTCCAATAAATTATACTATTGGACGGGTCCTTTGACTCAGACATCTCCTGGGCTCATGGATATCCCACCCATCCGACAGATTGAGAATGTGGTGAGGAAGTGGTGTGTGAGTGGGAGATGCTGAATGTCTGGTGTGTTAGGTATGATGAGATCCAAGATAAGGCCAAGTCTGTGATGCCAAGAGATGACATGGTCTGTAGTAATAGGAATGGTCCACTATGTCAAAGGCAGAGGACAGGTCCAAGAGGAGGAGGACAGAAGAATGTCACTTGGCTTTGGCTGTTAGTAGGTCATTGGTGACTTTAGTCAGGGCAGTTTCAGTGGCGTGATGCGGTCGGAAGCCAGATTTTAAGCGGTCGAAGAGGGAGCATGAGGGAAAACACCAGTTTTTAGTGATAGGTTGAAGAGATTGGTTAGAGTTGGGATGAAGACTGTGGTGAGATTTGGGATGACGTGGGATGTGATTGGGTCAAGTGCACAGGTGGTGAGATGTGATCTTGAGAATATATATATTCCACTGGTGCTAGATACAAGTTCTTTGGCGGTTCTAGCTGCCTGTTTGGGTGCACCCAGCTTTCCCAACTTTGATCGTTATCTATTTTCTCTTTACAACCTACGCATCATCGGCAGCATGGTCAGATTGCTACCACCATCCCCAGCTTTCCACATCAGTCATTATGGTATGTTCTCCTAAGAGCCAATGCACCCAGCTTTGCCAACATTGGCTTGCTATCCATCTTCTTTCTACAACAAACACACGTGCCAGGAACAACTTACTTTGACTAAGGTAAATCTTTGATTGCAACCAATTGCATGGTATAAAATATTGCTTTTAGTAGTGGCACTTAAGGTACTGGATCATTGGTAAAATTCACTGGTGTGACCTAGGGACCTTATATATATTTTATTTGAGTCATTATAAACAATTTTTCGTGTTCACTTTGTACTCCTGGAATATCACCGGCTCTTGGTGATATTACTGGCACACCGCTGCCTTAATTTACGTATACTCTTATCGTGTGGACCTAGTTGTTTCCACATCTTCCACCTTCTGGTGATATTAAATACAGAGTGGTTCCAAGAGTGGTATTTTCTTGTATACTGGCCATTGGAAAACTTCTTTGTGAAGACATACGTTCTTTTTTCTTGCGGACTAGCTTTACCTCTAGTGACATAGCAACAGGCTTCTGAGCACCATTTTGGACTTTTTACTGATCTTGTGAATAGAGTGGAAAGTTGATCTTCTGTAATGGTGGATAAGTTGGTTTTGGAGGAAGAGGACTGAGTAGTTTTGAGGAGGGGTTGTGGGGGTTGTAAGCCAAAGCTTTCTCTGATGTTATAAATCTTCTGTTTGAAGAATGAGGCAAAGTTTTCAGTTGAGATGAGTGCAGAGAGAGAAGGTGCTGGGGGACGGAGGAGAGAAATTAAAGTGTTGAATAGCTGTTTATGGTTGTGAGACAGGGAGGATATGAGAGATGAGAAGTAATTTTTTTTTGCTGTGGTGAGTGTGGCCTTGAAAGTAGTGAAGGACTGTTTGAATGCAATGAAGTGCTTGTTGGAGTGGAATCTTTTCCATCTCCGCTCAGCAACCCTGGAAGTCCGTCTTACTTCTTTGGTCATGCTGGTGTGCCAGGGTTGTCTGTCGTTTTAATGGATACTGACTAAAGAATTTTTTACTTTTACTCACTTTGGATGTGCTGTCTCTTCCGTCTTCCCCCTGGTTTGTCATTGCTGCGCTGCACCAACCTGAGACATGGCACCCTTTGGTCTGATCCTCCTGTCTGCATTTGAACTAGCATGATCAAGCTTCTTCACCCTTTTTTCTTACACCCCCCATTATTCATTAAGAGTGATCATATACTATTCTCTATCCCCCTTCCCACATTCACTATAAGCGATAGCATCATCTTTCATCCCACAATTCATTATAAGTGTCTGTATAGTGTTATTTCCCACTCCCCAATTCGTTAAGTCACTGATAATGTCCTCCAACACCCCTCAGTTCATCATAAGTCCCTGATAGCATTTTCTCCCACCCCAATTCATTATAAGTTCCAGATAATGTACTCCCCCAACCCCCAATTCATTATAAGGCTACGTGCACACGCTGCGGAATGGGGTGCGGATTTGGCCGCGCGGATTTTGTAAAAAAGACCTGCAGTTTATCTGCGGATTATCCTGCGGTTTGGCCCTGCAGTTTCACCATCTCCACAATGGTGGAGATTGGAAACCGCTGCAGAATCCGCAGAAAAAATTGACATGTCAATTATTTCTGCGGTTTCAAAACCGCAGGAAAACCGCGTGGAAAAATCCGCACTATCTGCACTGTGGTTTTTTATTCCCATAGGGAATAATGGTACTGTACACCGCAGCAAAAACTGCTGCGGATTTGGCCGCTGCGGATCCGCAGCAGTTTTTGCTGCGGTGTACAGCCGCAGCAGAATCCGCAGCATGTGCACACACCCGGAGTCTCTGTTTACCATTCTCTTCCACACCCCAATTCATTAGTCCAAGTTTAGCATCCCCCACTTTCAAATTCATAATTCTTAATAGTGCTGTTCCACATTCACAATTCATTTTAAGTCTGTGATAGTGCCCTCCTTCACCATTAATTCATTGCAAAGCATCCTATCCTCTTCTTTCTCAATTTTGCCATACCAAATATATATATAAAAGAAGAAAACAGAATCATTCAAATCTCCAGAAGGTCCCCTGCACCACCGCTTCCTTACTGTTCTAGCTTGATTCTTTCTAAATGATGCAGCCTGCATGCCAACATCATCATGCCCCTGAGTCATAGAGAATGCGCCAGGAAAAAATCAAGGATGACTTCCTGCAGCTCTGCTGCCATTTTCAACTGTAGGTAGTGGAGTTGAAGGAATGCTCCCTGCCTGACGTGCCACTAAAGATGAGGGCAATATGACCATGAACACCCAGAACCTCAGGCCATAATCCAGCAGGCTATATTTCTCTCATTATAATTAGCTTCTGCATGGGCTTCATGCACCTTTGGGCACCAATGCAACTGCAACGGCTGTAGTGGCTGAAGATGGGGAGCTTTTTAAGTACATTATAAAAGCCATATAAATTTCATTTTTGCTGTGTAACCTATTGGATTGGAGTTCTTTACATATTTAAAATCAATATAGCAGAATCATGTTCACATAGCCTCTTTACAGTAAAGTAACATATAAATTTAGCTTATCAAACCATCTAAAGATAATTTTGACCAAATTTAGTTGGAGAAAGTTTTTCAGTGTACCACTGTATAGTATTTGTGCATGGTTTTAAATAAATTAGAAAGTACAAGTAAAAGACCAGATGTTTTCAGAAGAACACAGATGTGTGACAAACATCTAGGAAAAATATTACCATTATCAAACAGATAAAAATGACAGCAGCTTGAGGAGCATTAATATAAACGTATGCTCACGAATTGGCATTGAGAAGAATATAAAGCAGAGTGAAAAAATTATATCAATTCCTAATTTGTATTCTAAGTCCAATAATTGTACGCACACTCCAAAGAAACATAAAGATTTATGGAGCTGTTTTCAGTGAATTAACATTGAACCATCTGTAGTTTGTTTCATTATAATTTTAGTTCAAGTGTCCTCTGGGAGAAGAAGAACATCCCTGTACTTTTAATCAGTTATGAATGAATAACTTGAGGTTTTTGATGAGTAAGCATTGTGACTGGCAAATAAGAGATACACATGTAAGTGGATTGGAACTCCTCTCAGCTTTGCACTCCATATATTGCATGGGCAGAACAAAGGATTTCAGAAACTATAAACAGTTGTGCCTAAGCAAAGAGTGACTGATTCCTTCACTTACTCCGGCAGGCCGTGGGGTTCTTTTCTGTCTGCTGCCTCCTGGAGGCTTTTGCCATGCAGGAGTCATCATCAGACGGATGATGTCCTGAATTGCGCCACCAGATATATGTGAGGGCGAAAAAAACAACAATCAATAGTCTCAAGTAATAATCAAAAAGCAAAACTTTTATTAAAGAGAAATACCAGATGGAGGGAACAGGTGGTATGCACACATGTGAGGAGATAAGCAGGGGCTTACAAGATAGGAGCATAGACATATATATATATATATATGTATATATATGTGTGTGTATATATATAGATATACAGTATATACACACATATATATGGATATATCTATATATCTGTATCTATATTGTGGTGTAGTGACCACTGTTTCCGCTAGGGGGCGCTGTGTGGGTGTCCCAGGATGGGCCTACAGGCATATCCATTGTGGTAATGGGTATAGTATGCTGAAGGATCGTTATGTATCTCAAAGTGGGTGGCCTTGAGATGGAGACTTATGTGTTGATCAGCAATGATATTGCTGATGTGTTGTTTCAATGTGTCAGGGAGAAGTCTCCAAGTATATAGAGAGATGGGCAAGCCTGGTTACCTACAAACCCACCCAGGGGTGTGTTTAAGAGTGTCATAATAAAGTATATGTGTGGCTGTGTGTAATAGGACCTTTAGTGAGGTCATAGCCATGTGATCACCTGTGGTTATGGACCATATAAGGTACCTGAGATCTGGTCACATGAGAGAGAGTGCATGGATCTGATTGAGCCATGTGGAAGGTCCCGGCAGGCCTAGGTGGAAGAAGGTGTGCTGCCTTCCTGAAGACCACGTGCTGAGGCTGCTGACCCAGGGAGGCCTATGTATATTGGCTGTATGTGAGGAGGGATAAGCCTCCTGTGTTTTGCTGAAGCTCCAGGACTGAGCCTGAAATCATGGACACTTATACTTGCTTTTGCCTGAGCTAAAGGCTATTCCTTATGTGTTGTGCTGGTTTATGGGTTACGGAGCAATAAACCCTATGAACATTTAAAGAAATGTGCCTCCTGGTTGTCTCCCATCGCACCTAAGTGAGTTGAATCCCTACAATATATATATATATATATAATATATAAAGCTCAAGTGTGTGTATGTATGTATGTATGTGTGTGTGTATGTCCGGGATTGGCATCCGCACCTTCGCAGCTACAGCCACAAAATTTGGCACAGTCACATGTCTGGACCCTGAGAGCGTCATAGGCTATGTTGTGAGGAAATTTTTACCCCACGCGTTCCAATTCACCAAACAATTTTGCCCCTATCTACATAATGGGGAAAAAGTGTGTGTGTATCAAGCCCCGCCCCTCATTATGATGTCATAATGGTTGCCATGGCGACGCTGATGTCATCATAGTTTGCAAGCCCCGCCGCTCATTATGATGTCATAATGGTTGACTATGGGATGGAGGATGTGTGATGGGTAGATGGGCACTGGACTATGGGATGGAGGATATGTATGATGGGTATATAGGCACGGGACTATGGGATGGAGGATGTGTGATGGGTATATGGGCTCGGGACTATGGGATGGAGGATATGTATGATGGGTATATGGGCATGCGACTATGAGATGAAGGATGTGTGATGGGTGTATGGGCACTCGACTATGGGATGGTGAATATGTATGATGGATATATGGGCATGGGACTATGGGATGGAGGATGTGTGATGGGTATATGGGCACTCGACTATGGGATGGAGGATATGTATGATGGGTATATGGGCACGGGCCTATGGGATCGCGGATATGTATGATGGGTATATGGGCACGGGACTATGGGATGGAGGATAATTATAATTTGGTATAACTAACCACAGTTAGTTACTATGCCCAGGCAGCGCCGGGCTCTTCAGCTAGTATATATATATATATATATATATATATATATATATGCACATGGTCAAAATTGTTGGTACCCCTTATTTAATGACAGAAAATCCCACAATGGTCACAGAAATAACTTGAATCTGACAAAAGTAACAATAAATCAAAAATTTATGAAAATGATCAAATGAAAGTCAGACATTTTTTTTTAACCATCCTTCCACGGAATTTAAAAAAAAATTAAATTCATGAAATAGACCTGGACAGAAATGATGGTACCTCTGAAAATAATGTGACAAAAGGGACATGTTAAATCAAGGTGTGTCCACTAATTAGCATCACAGGTGCCTACAATCTTGGAATCAGTGAGTGGGCCTGTATAGAGGGCTACAGATACTCACTGTGCTTCTTGATGACATGGTGTGTATCACACTCAACATGGACCAGAGGAAGCAAAGAAAAGAGTTATCTCAGGAGATTAGTATTAATGTTATAGACAAACATGTTAAAGGTAAAAGTTATAAGACCATCTCCAAGCACCTTGATGTTCTTGTGACTACATTTGCACATATTATTCAGAAATTTAAGCTCCATGAGACTGTAGCCAACCTCTCTGGACATGGCCGCAGGAGGAAAATTGATGACAAATCAAAGAGACGGATAATAGGAATGGTAACAAAAGAGCACATAAAAACTTCTAAACAGATTAAAGGTGAACTTCAAGCTGAAGGAACATCAGTGTCAGATCGCACCATCTGTCATTGTATGAGCCAAAGTGGACTTCTGTCGTTGTATGAGCCAAAGTGGACTTCATGGGAGACAACCTCGGAGGACACCATCGTTGAAAAAAATCATAAAAATGCCAGACTGGAATTTGCCAAACTACATGTTGAGAAGCCACAAAGCTTCTGGGAGAATGTCCTATGGACAGATGAGACAAAAAAGGAACTTTTTGGCAAGGCACATCAGCATTATGTTCACAGATGGAAAATGAAGCATATCAAAAAAAGAATACTGTCTTTACTGTGAAACATGGAGGAAGGTTTGTTATGTTCTGGGGCTGCTTTGCTGCATCTGGCACAGGGTGTCTAGAGTCAGTGCAGGGTACAATGTAATCTCAAGATTATCAAGAGATTCTAGAGAGAAATGTGCTGCCCAAGTGTCAGAAAGCCTGGTCTCAGTCACATGTTATGGATCTTACAGCAGGATAATGACCTAAAACACACAGCTAAGCACACCCAAGAATGGCTAAGAGGAAAACATTGGACTATTGCGAAGTGTCCCTCTATGAGCCCTGACATAAATTCTATTGAGCTCTGCAAAGAGCTGAAACATGCCGTCTGAAAAAGGCAACCTTCAAACACGAGAAAACTGGAGTAGTTTGCTCTTGAGTAGGGATGAGCAAGTATACTCGTGAGGATTCAGTACTCGGCGAGTAATGCGGTACTCGCGGTACTCGAATCCTCATGAGTATTTCACTACTCGCCTCGCAATATTTGCAACAGCCTGCACAGTCCCTGCACAGTCCCGCACAGCACGGCACAGTCCCCGCACAGCCCACCACAGTCCCACACAGCCCAGCACAGTCCCGCACAGCACGGCACAGTCTTCGCACAGGCAAGCACAGTCCCGCACAGCCCGGCCCAGCCCCCACACAGGCCAGCACAGTCCGGCATAGCCTGGCACAGTCCCCGCACAGGCCAGCACAGTCTCGCATAGCCTGGCACAGTCCTCGCACAGGCCGGCACAGTCCCCGCACAGGCCAGCACAGTCCCGCATAGCCTTGCACAGTCTTCGCACAGTCCCCGCCCAGTCCATCACAGTCCCCACCCATTAATCACATTTCCCATAGACTTACATTGGTCTCAGTACTCGTTACGAGTACCTGAGTATTAGGAGGTACTCGTAACGAGTACAGCGAGTCCAAATACTACATTACTCGCTCATCCCTACTCTTGAGGAGTGGGCCAAAATACCTGTCGGGAGGTGCAGAAGTCTCATTGACAGTTACAGGAATCATTTGATTGCAGTGATCACCTCAAAAGGTTGTGCAACAAAATATTAAGTTACAGGTAACATCATTTCTGTCCAGGCCTATTTCATGAGTTTGTTATTTTTTTAAAAATTCTGTGGAAGCATGGTTGAAAAGCAACGTCTGACTTTCATTTTTTCATTTTCATAGATCTTTTATTTATGATTACTTTTGTCAGATTCAAGTTATTTATGTCACCATCGTGGGTTTTTCTGTCAATGTCCCCCTCTCGGCTTATACGCGAGTCATATATGGGGGTCGGCAGGGGAGGGAGATTGGGGGGTGTCAGAGACTATACTCACCCCCTCCTGGCACGGTCTCTTCAACCTCTGCTTCCCCCATGATCTTAGTGTCCCAGCTGTTCCTGCATCACGTGGTACCGCTCATTAAACTCATGAATATGCGCATATTTAATGAGCAGCACCACGTGACCGCTGAATGCAGGATCAGCTGGGATGCTGAGATCAGGCGGGAAGCAGGGGCTGAAGAGACCATGTGCCAGGAGGGGGGTGAGTATGACGGGGGAGGATGGGGAGCAGAGCAATATTTACCAGTCCCCGTTCTATCGCTGTCTCCCGGATCCTCTGGCTGTGACATTCAGCGGAGGGCGCGATGACGTAGCCAGTGCGCACCCTTTGCTAATGTCACTGCACAGGACCTGGGAGACAGTGATGGAGCGGGGAACGGTAAATATAGCCTGTGCCGGGGGCCTGAGCCAGCAACGGAGAGGTTAGTATGTCTTTTTTTATATAGCAGCAGCGGCAGCAGCATATGGGGGGTATTTTATGTATGGAGCTTCTACTTGGGCCACCATTAACTGTTATGAGCTCATTTTCTCCTTCACCTTTGATGTCCAATGAACTCTCTCTGCTGGTGAAAGGAGGTAGTGAAATTGATTTAGATGGGAAAAACCTGTCATCTGAACAGGTGGAGTGTGATTGGACATCCAGAATCTCAGAGTGGATATAAGGCCGTCGACGCCCTGCTGGGTTGCTGGTGATCCTCTCTGCTCTGAGCTCTGGCCTCCAGTTTAGTCCTGTCTACTAAAGCTTAAGTTTTTGCTCTGCTATTTTTCCATGAGATTTTGTCTGGTTTACTTAGTGTTTGTGTTCAGCCAGCCCTGGTTGGGACTGGCTGAACTCCATTTTTGTCTCTGATCAGTTGATCTCTTTGCTCTGTTTTCAGAATATACCTGAGTGCTGATATAGTGATTTTGAAGTCTAGTGACTTCAGGGCTTTTTCTATCAGACGTGTTGGACATTATTTTTTGGCAGGGTTTTTGCGTGATTGCAGACAGTTGCTTTTCTTTCCTGTCCTATCTAGTTAGTGAGGGCCCCATCGTTTGCTCAGCCTGTCTTTCTGTCTGTGTTTGTGTTTTCATCTGTTTTCACCGTCAATACATGTTGGGGGCTGTCTATTGCTTTGGGGTCTGCTCTGGGGCAGTTTAGATTTCCCCTTTCTTTCTTTTGGTTTATTTAGTTCTCCGGCTGTGAACGAGGTGTCTAGGACCACCATAGGAACACCCCACGGCTACTGTTAGTTGTTGTGAATAGGATCAGGGGTCTGCAATCTGATAGCTACCAACCTCTCTGGTTTTCTGGACTTAGTTTGTATTTTTGTTTTTACCTCCTCCGATGACTCATTCATAACAATTAACCCTTGTGCAGCATATGAGGGGTATTTATGTATGGAGCATCTACTTGGGCCACCATTAACCCTTGTGCAGCAATATATGGGGGGTATTTATGTATGGAGCATCTACTTGGGACGCCATTAACCCTTGTGCACAATATATGGGGGTTTTATCTATGGAGCATCTTCTTGGCCATCATTAACCCTTGTGCAGCATTTTATGGGGTATTTATCTATGAAGCATCTTTTTGTACCACCATTAACCCTTGTGCAGCACACCCTCGGAATATACATGAGTCAATAAGTTTTCCCAGTTTTTTGTGGCAAAATTAGGGGGGTCAGCTTATACGCGGGTCAGCTTATACACGAGTATATACGGTACACATAATTGGTATCAACATGACTGGAATGACCCGCTCTTTAAAACTGGCCAGTTATTTATTCGGTTTGGTGAAAGCCTTAAAAAAAAAACCTAAGCATGCCAAAAAAGCCACTATTTCATAGTACTGATTCACAAAAAAAGTGATCAAAAAGTCATATGTAAAAAAATAGTACAAAGGAAAATGACAAACAATCCCACAAAAAGCAATACCTAATATAGCTAATTTGGCAAAAAAATTAAAGTTACAGCTCTCAGTATATGACGATATAAAAATAAATTTCTATTTTGTAAAATATTGTTTTTAGCGTGTAAAAATAGCAAAGCTTAAAAAATATTAATCTGGTATTGCTGTAATTGCAACATCCCAATGAACAAATCCGTCTTATCACTTTTACCACTTGGTGAATGGCGCAAAAATTAAAAATAAAAGCAATAACTGAATTGCTGTTTTTTGCTCATTCTGTGTCTGAAAGCTGTCCTGTGTGACACAGCCTGCTGGCCAGTAACTTTAAACAACAAAACAAGGGGGAAGGAACACAGTTACAACAGTGGGCCGTGCGATAGGGAAAGGGGGCATGGAGACCTCTTGCACTCCCCTGAGTCAGTGTCCCTGATGCTCCTAACGTTCCCTATGCCGGTTCCGCACTGGGCGGCGCTCAGGATACCTGTCGCCCTAGCACACCCTTGCTAGGGAGCTGGGTGGCGCAGGCACTCACCCCACTGCTGTACTAATACACACGAAGGAAGAACACAAACAGGGGAACACCACTTAGCTTTACTCTGTGCACTTGCTCCTGGCAAGAATGCTGCTCTCCTCCTGAAATGCTGCCAGCAAGCTCTGTCAGAGCTGCAAGGAAATCCCCTCTGACTCCTTCCACACTAGGGCTCTGACCGTGCTGCAAGTAGCTCTCTCCAGCTCCTTCCTCCACCAGGGATGGTTGGAAATGAATACTATCACCAATGCTGATTGCAACACCTGTGACTCTTTTATAGCAGAGCCAGCCATCACACCTGCAATCTAATCATGTGCACTTAACTAAAGAAACAGAGTGCAATGACACTCACCACCATTGGGGGGCAAATTTAGAACAAAAGACACCACAGTGCAATAATCCCAATGGCCACTGGGGGCAAAAACCAAACCTAAGCACAGAAAAAAGAGGTTACCTGTGCTTTATATCAGTCCTGATCCAGCATGGATCATGACACTAGGCACAATGTATAGGGGCACTACAGTATATGGGGGCTCTACAATGTATGTGAACACAATGTATGAGTACTAGACTGGCAGATTTGCAATTCCTCAGAAAAAAAGCATGGCTTGGATGTTGCAAAGATGGCTCATCTTTAATCGTTTTTAAGAAATCTCAATATGGAAGAGGCCAGGAGCCATTTGGTGAGCTGCATTTCTTGCTACATGTTCACAGACTTACCAGTGGAAAAGCCAAACTTCACATGCCACAAATGCAAGCTTGTGTCCCTGTTGGAGGAAAAGTTGCAAAATCTCAAAGAGAGGTTAGCTACGTTGAAGATCATTAAGGAAGGTGAAGAGTTCTTAGACAGAGCAGAATTATCTCTTCATGTTACAGAAAGAGAAGAAATTCGAAGTGCACCTGAAGAAACAGAGGAATGGAAACATGTGACCCAGAGAAGCAGGAGGATCAGGAGGCAGTCAGCACCCATACTTCTCAGGAACCAGTACCAGGCTCTCACACAGGAAAACGATGAAGAAATACATCAGGATAAGACTTTGCCCACAAACAGCATCCTTGTACGCCTTCAGAGTCCTCCTGGATGGAGAAAGAAAAATGTTGTGAAGAAGAAACGGAGAGTGGTGGTCATGGGGGATTCCCTGTTGAGAGGAACAGAGGTCGCTATCTGCAGACCAGATATAACTTCAAGAGAAATGTGCTGTCTTCCAGATGCAAAAATTAAAGATGTGTCTGACAGGATATCAGGACTCTTCAGACCTACAGATGACTACCCATTCCTGCTACTACATGTGGGGACAAATGACACCGCAAGAAACGACCTGGAAACCATCTGCAGAGACTTTGAAAACCTAGGCAAGAAAGTGAAAGAACTGGGAGCGCAGGTGGTCTTCTCTTCCATCCTCTCAGTGGATGGCCATGGAACAAGGAGGTGGAATAAGATTCTGCAGGTGAACAACTGGCTACGTCGATGGTGCCGTCAGCAACGATTTGGATTTCTGGATCACGGAGTGAACTACCTATACGATGGACTACTTGCTAGAGATGGGGTGCACCTTACGAAGACTGGAAAACATGTATTTGGAAGTCGTCTTGCTACACTTGTAAGGAGAGCTTTAAACTAGAACAACATGGGAAGGGAAGCAAAAGGCCAGAAAAAGTCACACACCTGACAAATGCTATTGAGAACTCTGCTATTAGAAGTGGAAAGCAAGAACAAAGACAAAAGAATCGAATTAATACAAATATTGGAGAAAGAGAAACCAATCACAAACTAAAATGTTTCTATACTAATGCACAAAGCATGGGCAACAAACAAGGAGAATTGGAATTACTAACACAGGAAAATAAATATGATGTCATTGGAATCACTGAAACTTGGTGGGACAATACATGATTGGAATACAAGACTAGAAGGATACAACTTATTTGCAAGAAACAGACTTGATAAAAGAGGAGGTGTCGCATTGTATGTTAGAAACGCGTATATCTGCACAGAGATGGAAGCTTCAGAGACTGGGAGTTCTGTGGAAACTGTTTGGGTAAGAATACAAGGACAGAACAATGGAAAGGACACCATTGTAGGCATTTACTACAGGCCGCCTGTGCAAGCTGAAGATATGGATGAACTCTTTATGCATCAAATGGTCAAGTTCTCAAAAAAATATGACATAGTTGTCATGGGAGATTTCAACTATCCAGACATTTGTTGGGAATCTCTCTCAGGCAAAACTAACAGCTCAAGAAAATTCTTATCCTCTCTTGCTGACAACTTTATCTTCCAAAAGGTAGGGGAGAAAACAAGGGGAACTGCTACCTTGGATCTAATCCTTATAAACAGGGAGGAAATAGTTGAGGAGGTAAAAGTGTCTGGGACCCTAGGAGGTAGCGACCATGCTATTTTAGAATTTTGGATAACTGGAGGAGGAAGACCTGTTAAGACTCAGACGTCAAGGTTAGATTTCAGAAAGGCAGATTTTAAGGGATTCAGAAAGAGAATTGGAGGGATCCAATGGCTGGATATCCTTAAAGACAAAAATGTCCAGGAAGGATGGGAAATCTTGAAAAATGAAATTCTCAAAGCACAATTGTTAACAATTCCGAAAAGAGGGAAGAATAGGAAGCATTTAAGGAAACCAGGATGGATGAGCACAGAACTTAAGCACATGCTAAAAAGGAAGAAAAAAATGTTTATAAAATGGAAAGAGGGAGGCATATCTAAAGAAGAATATAATGCTGTCTGCAGAACCTGCAGGGCACAAATCAGATTACTAAAGCTGACAATGAATTGAGGCTTGCAAGAGATGTCAAAAGCAATAATAAATGATTTTGGGGATATGTCAAAAGTAAAAGAAAAGTCAAAGATGCTATAGGATTTTTACAGGATGAAAATGATGAAATGGTAAGACAGGATGTTGAGAAGGCCGAACTTTTAAATTCCTATTTTGCATCTGTTTTCGCTCAGAAAGGAAATGTAGCATCAACTGTTCTTCACTGTCCTATTAAGGGAATAGAAGAATCCAGGATATCTATAAACAGAAAGATAGTGAGGAAACACTTAGCTAACCTAAATGAATTCAAGTCTCCAGGTCCAGATGAATTACACCCCAGAGTACTGAAGGAGATAGCAGAAGAAATTTTTGAACCCCTCTCCATAATCTTTGAAAATTCTTGGAGAACAGGAAAAGTCCCAGAAGAGTGGAGAAGAGCAAATGTTGTTCATATCTTCAAAAAGGGGAAGAAGATGGACCCAGGCAACTATAGGCCGGTGAGTCTGACTTCTATACCAGGAAAGATCTTTGAACAAATTATTAAACAACATGTATGTCAGTACCTGGATAAGAATGAAGTGATTAAACAGAGCCAGCATTAATAAGTCATGTCAGACTAACTTAATTTCCTTCTATGACGGAATCACTGATTGGGTGGATCAAGGAAATGCTGTAGATATAGTATATCTTGACTTCAGCAAAGCATTTGACAAAGTATCTCATACAATCCTTATTGAAAAAATGACTAAGTATGGAATGGACAAGGCAACTGTAAGGTGGATTCATAACTGGCTTAGTGATCGGACCCAAAGAGTGGTCGTAAATGGCTGCACATCCAGTTGGAAGAATGTCTCAAGTGGGGTACCACAGGGCTCTGTCCTGGGCCCTGTATTGCTCAACATCTTTATCAACGATTTAGATGAAGGAATTTAGGGTAAACTGATTAAATTTGCTGATGACACAAAGCTAGGAGGGATAGCTAATACTAGAGAAGAGAGAGAGAGGATTCAAAAAGATATAACTAAATTGGAGCAGTGGGCAGCTACTAACAGAATGGTTTTTAACAGGGAAAAATGCAAAGTACTACATCTGGGCAATAAAAATGAAAAAAGCATATACAGAATGGGAGGAATAGGGCTAAGCAACAGCACATGTGAAAAAGACTTGGTATACTAATAGATCACAGACTGAATATGAGTCAACAGTGTGATGTAGCAGCAAAAAAGGCAAATGCAATTCTAGGATGTATTTACAGAAGCATACAGTCTAGATCACGTGAAGTCATTATTTCCCTCTACTCCTCTTTGGTCAGACCTCATCTGGAATATTGTGTCCAGTTTTGGGCACCACATTTTAAAAAAGACATCAACAAACTGGAGCAAGTTCAGAAAAGAGCGACCAGAATGGTGACTGGTCTGCAAACCCTGTCTTATGAGGAACGGTTGCAGGATTTGGGAATGTTTAGTTTGCAAAAGAGAAGACTGAGAGGAGACTTAATAGCTGTCTACAAATATCTAAAGGGCTGTCACATTGTAGAAGGATCATCTTTATTCTCATTTGCACAAGGAAAGACTAGAAGCAATGGGATGAAACTGAATGGGAGGAGACACAGATTAGATATTAGAAAAAACTTTTTGACAGTTAGAGTGATCAATGAGTGGAACAGGCTGCCATGAGAAGTGGTGAGTTCTCCTTCAATGGAAGTCTTCAAACAGAGGCTGGACAGACATCTGACTGGGATGATTTAGAGCAGGGGGTTGGACCAGATGGCCCAGGAGGTCCGTTCCAACTCTACGATTCTATGATTCTGTGATTCTATGAAATAGTCACTGCCATAGATGAATTCATTGAGATGTGCAGTTTCTACAATGGGGTAAGCTTTTTCTGCTGTTCTAACACCTTAGAGGCTCTGCAAATGCCGCCTGCAAACTATTCTAGCAAATCTGTGCTCCAAAAGCCAAATTGCACTCCATCCTTCTCAGCCCTGTTGAGTGGCCTAAGGCTTGGATCACACAATGTAAGAAACTCACGCGAGTCTCTCGCCTCAATACCCGGCACCGCCGCCAGCACTCTGGACCGGAGTGTGCAGCTGCATGTCTTTCTATGCATCTGCACCCTCCGGTTCGAACTGCCGGCATCAGTGCTGGGTATTGAGGTGAGAGACTCACGTGACTTTCTCACATTGCACTCACAAGTGTGACCCCAGCCTAACAGTAATTTCTGACAACATATGGGGCAGCACTGCATTAGAGAGAAATTCCACAAAAAAATTGGGGGTCTAGTTTCACCTATTAACCCCTGTGTACCTGACAAATTTGCAGCGAATACAAAAATTACATTTTTAACACTAAAATGTTAAATTTCCACATCTCAATGTTATAAAATGCTTTGAGGCAATTATGAGTTCAAAATACTCACTGCATCCCTAGATGAATTAGTTGAGGGTCCAGTTTTCAAAATCGGGTCACTTGGGGGAAGTTCTGCTATTTTCACATGTCAAAGGCTCTTCAAATGTGACATGACATTCAAAATCTTTCCCAGGAAAATAGCATTGTTTCCTTTCCTATCCCTGCCATATGCTCAAGCAGAAATTTTGGACCACATATGGGATATCATCGCATTCAAGACAGATTGCAAAACAAATTATGAGGTCTGTTTTCTCCTGTTATCCATTGTCAGAATTACAAATTTGGGACTGAAACAGCATTCTCTTGAAAAAAAATAACTTTTTCAATATGTGGATTAAAAATGTTCACTATAGCCCTGGATACAATCCTTGAGGGGTGTAGTTTCCAAAATGGGGTAACTTGTGGGGACTTTGCACTGTATAGGCAAATCAGGAGCTCTCTAAATGTGATTTGATGCCCGCAGACCATGCCATCAAAATCTGCATTCCAATACGTCACTCCTTCATTTCCAATCATTGCCGTGCACCCAAAAAGTAGTTTTCCTTCAGCATTCTCAGGAGCAATTGCACAACAAATTTTGGGGTCCATTTTGTCCTGTTACCCTTGTGAAAATAAAAAAATTGGATCTGAATTACATTTTTTGTGAAAAAAAGTTAAATGTTCATTTTTTTTAAACATCCAAAAATTCCTGTGAAGCACCTAAAGGGTTAATAAACTTCTTGAATGTGGTTTTGAGCACCTTGAGGGGTGCAGTTTTTAGAATGGTGTCACTTTTGGGTATTTTCTATCATATAGACCCCCTCAAAGTGACTTCAAATGTGGTCCCTGAAAAAATGGTGTTGTAAAAATGAGAATTCACTGTTTAACTTTTAATCCTTATAACTTCTTAGCAAAAAAAAATTGTTTCCAAAATTATGCTGATGTAAAGTAAACATGTGGGAAATATTACTTATTAAGTATGTATTTTATGTGACACATCTCTGTGGTTTAAGGGCATGAAAATTCAAAGTTGGTAAATTGCAAAAATTTCAAAATTTTCACCAAATCTCCATTTTTTTCACAAATAAACGCACGTCATATCACTAAAAATTTTTACCACTATCATGAAGTACAATATGTTGTGAGAAAACACTGCCAAAATCAACGGGATCCATGGAAGCGTTCCAGAGTTATTACCTCATAGTGGGTCAAAATTGTAAAAATTGGCCTGGTCATGAACATGCCAACCACCCGTGGGGGTAAAGGGGTTAATTGATCACAATAACAGTGATTTTAGCCAGGGGTGACCAAACTTTTAAAATTTGCTGTAAAAGTGTATGGAGTAGGACATCACCTCTCCATCCCATTGTTAACTGGTCACTTTTGCATATTGCAAATCAGCTACTATTCAGCTTTTATTCTCAACTGGAGTTCTTTCCAATCACCATGAATGACTGGAGAAATTAGATACAAACAAAAGAATACAGCAGTACCTTATATGCACTAAGATGTAGGACTTTATACAGAATATACTTATAAATATTAAGTAGTTCCCACTCTCTGTCTCAGAGCGCCTGGCGTAATCACTACTTGAATATATGAATATAAATGTTTATTCCTTTATAGAAAATGTATTTATGTGTGTGATTTACAGGTGGTACTGTTGATTTTTTATAAACATTAAGGTACTTAGCGCATAAATTGGCCAATTCAAGAAAGCCCATCAGACACAACAAGGAGACCTTTCTTTAATTTAACCTTTACCTAATATTTTTCAAACATGCCTCTCCCATGCTATGACTACAAATTTTAAAAGCATGTAAGATTCAGTATTAATTAAAAACAGCTTTAGGACGATGGAAGGAGTGCTCAGCCAAATATGTACGCAGTCACCAACTACAATATTCTACTACAGAAAAAAAATGACCAGCACCTCTGAACCGGATAAAGCAAGTGAAAAAGCTGAAAGCTCCTGTAACTGCATGATATAGAAATGTTTTTTTTGCCCAGGAGAGCCATGTTTGATAAATATTAGGCTGGGGTCCCATGAAACAAAAGTGTGCTTTGTCAAAGTTGTTGGGCTCTCATGAATAGGCCAATAAATGCGCTAAGTAACTTTATTTTTATTTGTATATTCGATGTAGATGTAATGCAGTCCAAATTTTATATAGTCAATGCTTGCATATATCTTGGTTCTTACATCTTGCTGCTGTATCTTTTTTTGTTTATTGTGCAGTCATAGCAGTTTGCCCCTGTTCACACTTGCTTTGTTTTGTTCAGAGGTGCTAGTCAGTTTTTTTGTTTTTTTTAGAGAAATAAGATGCCAGATTCATGCCATCTTTTATTTAATTATTTACTGATAAATTTTTGTGGACTAAATTCCTTGACATTATACATATGAAAACTGAATAGAGTTTATAATATAGATTAAGATGTAGTAGTTCTTAAACTACCATACAAGCAAACTCTAAGAATGCAGAAAGTCAACACTTAGGCCGGAGTCACACTACAGCAAGATACGGCTGAGTCTCGCACGATAAAACCAAGCTCTGGCACCGGCACTCCGGAGCGGAGCGTGCAGCTGCACAGCAATACATGGAACTGCACGCTCCACTCCGGAGTGCCGGCGCCAGAGCTTGGTTTTATCCTGCGAGACTCGGCCGTATCTCGCTGTGTGTGATCCCAGCCTTAAAGGGGTTTTCCATGCAAGGGCAATCTTTTGGCAAGCAGTGTTATTGTGCAGTGTTCACATTGTTAGGATTAGAGAAAAAAGAAAATTTGGAGTTCACCAATCCAGTCACGATTATAGGACAGAATTATTGAAGGAAGGGTGCACAGTATGTAACAAAAAAGAAAAGTCTAAGGAAAAATTCCAGCAAGTCCATTCATAAATTCAAAAAGCATAATTTAGATATCCATTTAAAAAGAGTGGAACCACATTGTCGTTCTATAAGACAAATGTGGTAAAACTAAATAGTAACTGAAACTCCAGAAAATCAATAATCCTTAGCCAGTGAAAAATGTGTACATTTTTTTCTAATCTTTTCGATCAACAAGTATATGAAATTTGGTATCAGATTTGTTGTATTATATCACCTTATGTTCTATTATGACTTATTACTATATGACATTACTTCATTATTACAATGGAATTAAAATAGAAATCTTTGAAACTTTTCACAGTAAAGGTCCAGATAAAGCGTAGAAAGTGTTAATAACCTCTCATTAATGGGATGACTCATCTACTACTGGTCGTTTAACTTTCCACTTATTTTATTTTCCTCATTGTATTATTTTTCAATGTGAAAAAAATGACAGAAGAAGAATTTATCTCGTATTTACTGGAAATTCTTATAAAATTTGACTTCTTCAAATATAAAGGAAACATAATTAACTTTTACTTTTCAGATCTATGAGAAACATTGGTATCTTTACAGTTGCAACCAAGGATTTACTGGAAAAACCGTGAGCAAATAATTCACTTGTGCGCGCTGCTCACTATCAACTGTCTAAATGAAAGATTGTTGCTCAAAATAATTGGAAAATTTGGTGTACATAATCTAATGTATGATAAACTAATTCAGTGACTTTAAATGTAAAAGCCACAGCCATCCTGAGTCTGAACTTTATTCCTAAATGAAATAGTAAAAGCAAAAAAAGACTCATGTTTATTGAAATACACATGAATATTCTTTATTTTTTTGTATAAAATAAAATAAGTAAGAGCCAAGATACAAAAGATGGAAATGTTAATTAATATGGTTCTTAAACCTACATATGTATAATAAGCAAGGGTAAAAAAAAAAAAACAATACACACATATGAATAGAAGAAAAACCTACAAACATTAGGGCAAATAAATTAATACAGTTATATAGGGGTAAGGTTTCTCCTTGTGGAGAGTGACATACCAGCTCTGGCTTGTCAAGGTAAGGAGGCTTATTCACCGTGCAATGCTCCTCTGGGAAAATAATATGCAAATTGCCTCTTCAGAGGAGAAGAGGACTTGAGCTCTATAGCGCCACCTGTTGGTAGTAGCGATCCTACAAGTCACAATCAACCCTTTAACGAGTCTTGTAATATGACTTAGGATAAAAGCCAAATCAGAATCTCAATTCTGCCAACTGAGATTCTGTTTTGGCTTTTATCCTAAGTCATATTGCAAGACTCGTTAAGGGTTGATTGTGACTTGTAGGATCGCTACTACCAACAGGTGGCGCTGTAGAGTTCAAGTCCTCTTCTTCTCTGAAGAGGCAATTTGCATACAGTTATATAGGCACAGAGATAGATACAGTACTGTACTATCCCAGTACTGCAGGCAGATACCAGTGTATAGGTAGGTTAATAAAAGTAAAGTATCATGAAGTGAGAAAGATATAAATACCATAGGTAAAAAAATTAAAAATGCACAGTGGTATAGAGGAAGTCTCATCCGCCAATGAAAGAGCTGCTCCCTAAGTGCGTTTCACACCTAGCTTGGTCACTTTGTGATATTTTACCTTCATTAACCTACATATACACTGGTATCCACCTGCAATACTGGGATTACATTTTGGCTACTACACTACTGTATCTATCTCTGTCCCTATAAAATTGTATTTATTTATTTGCCTTCATGTTTGCATCACGTTGCTTCTACTGCTTATATACTCGCCAGTTTTGATTATTTTGTGCCTTATCCCTTTTAACTACCGTAAGTGTTCAATAAAAATTACATTTTTATTTGTATATTCATGTGTTTTGCATTCATTCTTTGCAGTTTTTTCTTAATATGGATTTGAAAAGAATGGTACATTTTTTATACATTTGATTTGTTTTTGTAAAATGATCTCATCATTCTTATCGCATTGTTAAGAAATGTATCCAAAACGTTTTTAATTTATTTGATAAGACACCATTTAGTTTAGAGCCCTAAATTGCATTTTCATACATTATGATTTTTTATAAAATATGCAGACATTTTGGTGATCTGATTTTATACTAGGACACACTGAGCTAGAAAATTAATTACCTATGGGTCTTTAGCATCGTCATGCAGGTCCATCTTCAGAAAGAGGACTCTACTGGTAGCAGAAAGTAACCAAAATTGTATTATCTAACTCTCTGCCTGAAATGGAGAATGAAAGGTATGTGTGACACAATTAATTTTACATTTAAAACAAATTTAATTTAAATTAAATAAGAAAGATTTAAACTGGCAGATGCTCTTTACACAACTAGAAATCTAAACCTCTACTGCACAGCAGATAAAAAAAATATTTTTCTTTATTTTCGACATATTTTAAGCTATTTACACTTTAAAGAATTCTTCAAAATGCATAATTCAATATATAATGTTGATATCTAGAGCCAATTCTTATGTACTTAACCTACTTTGGTGACAGCTAAGTATCTTTTGCATAGTTTCTATTTCAGAGCTCAATAAGCTTTTCACATGTCTAAAATAATTCATGATTTTGTTATTTAAGTTGTGCAAATATTAAAATGGATAGTTTTCTTAAAACCAATTCAACTTAAATAAGAGAGCGCTGAATACGTTAAACTATGTGCTGCATGCCTGGGGTAATCTGCAAATTCCAAATTTTATTTTATTTTACCATCAACAAAATCTTTTATGGATTTCATTATAAAACACTTTCAAAGTAAATCATGCAGCTCATGTAGGTGTTTACTGTAATATGCTTCTAAAAGAAAAATAATAAAATGTAATGAATCATAAAAGCTGAGAATAAATAATCAGCAACTTTAAATATGGAAAGAAATTGCGTTGTAGAATAGTTAAGCAGTGTAATAAAATGTTTTTTTGTTTGCTTTTTTCTACTTTTTGACAAATTTTCTTAAAACATTAGTTTTTTGGCATTTTAATTATAAATTTTGGAGCCTTATGAAATATTGAAACAAGATCATGGTAGACCGTTTCAGCATTTTGGGAGACAAATTAAAATGAGTGCCTCACTTTTGCACATGCACATAAAAATAACAGTCATTTAAAAGGGTTGTCCGGTCTTATCGTCAGGGCCGGACTGAGACCAAAAAGTAGCCCTGGCACATAAAAAATTCACCAGCCCACATACAATGAATGTCCTCGCCCAAATCGTAGAACACTGGCAGGTTGTGCCAACTTTTGCTTTACTTGTTACACCAATCAACTTGAAACATGTAAACCTGCAGTGGCTATAGCGTGAATAGACAACAATTCAATAGAGACGGCCAGCTGACTTTTTTTCACACTGCAGACTATACTAAAAATACAGCAATATTCAGACAAAGCGCTTTGTATCCACATTATAGGGATTATTCACTAGAAGACAATCCCTTTTGAATGCTCCTAGTCTGATGACTCCTCCTCTCCAAGTCAATCTCAGTAAGGTGTTCTCTGGACTTAGTGTCAGGAACACCGCACTGCACTTGCTCACTGAGACAGTGCGCGTGTCCTGAGTAAAACAAACTGTGTCCAAAGATAAATGTGGAGCAGGGCAGCAGCAGTGAAGATGCGTGCTTCAGACAAACAGGACCTGAAGCACCTGACTGCTGGGGACATGGCCTAAGCTCTAGAGAGCTAGGAGCTGAAGGAAAACTCGTAGAAGGGTAACTATGGGACAAAGTTACCAAGGGACATAGGCAGGGACATAAACCAGATCAGGCCGGGGTCAAAGCATGAGAAAGCACAACAGTAGCAAAGGATTAGACAGAATGGATAGTCAGGACGTAGCCAAGGGGCCATACACAGAGAGGGCAGCACGGTACAAAAGGGGCAGGCAAAACTTGTAACAGGGACACAGCCAAATCAGTACCAGACAGATGTAATGTAGCACAGGCACAAAGATCAGGCACAAGTACAATAGGGTCAAACAAACTCGCCAAGGGTCAGAGTATAAACGACAGGGAATGGCTCCACAATGAGGCTATAAAAAGCCTCCCAGAATTCCAGAGTGAGGCCTATCCAGGTTAAACCTAAAACCTCCTTATCCCAGACACTCAGCAGACCATGACACTTAGACTCCAGAGTGTCAGGCTGCACCTGTATATCACTGATTATTAAGGATTTGGCTGGGAATCCTGCAGTAATCAACTGTGTAACATGAGCTTGAGCAAGATGCTGGACTGACATCTATGCTGAGCAGCACCCACAGAGGCCAAGCCCGAATGGGAGAAGGCAGAAGCCGATAAGGCTTGGGACCCATCCCATGCAGTGGGAGAATCCTAACACATACAGTATTCCATGGTGTGGGGTAAATTTATGTGATATCTAGCAGCATGTGCACAGCGTTTTTGGTTTTACCATTGGAAACAATGGTACTATACAACGCAGCATAAACTGCTGCAGACCCGCAGGGCCAGAAATGCTGCGGACCTGCAGCAGAATCTGCACCGTGTACACATAGCCTAACTGTGATATCTATCACTTCAAAAAACTAAACAACATTTACTGAGTTACATTTCACAGCCATATAGTATTCTTTTGTCTGAGGCATATTACTGTGACATCTATCACTACAACAAAGCGTAATTTCTCAACCATACAGTATTCCATGCTCTGGGGTACATTTTTTGGGATATATAACACTTCAAAAAATTAGTTTAAAATTTTTTGTTGGGTTAAACATGTCAGCCATACAGAATACCATGGTCTGGGATACGTTTTTTGTGATATATAGCACTCCAGAATAAGCTTTTAAAAATTGTATTGGGTTAAATCTCTCACCCGTACAGTATTCCATGTTGTGAGGTACATTTCTGTGATATCTAAAGCATGCAAAAATCTTTTTAAAAAATTCTGGATTCAATTACTCATCCATACAGTATTATGCTGTCTGTGGTACATTTTGTTGGTATAAAACACTCAAAAAAGCAATGTGAAATTTTTCTTGATTATATTACTCATCCATACAGTATTAAATGTTCTGTGGTACATAACAGTAGTATTAAACTCCAAAAAAACTCTGACTGCAGCCAGTGACCAAATTTTTTATATAAAAAAAAAAAGCTTGGTTTCAAGGAGCATAAAAATTAGAAAATGCGTAAGGCACGTAGTAAGGGACAGGGAAGTGGAAGTGTTCATGATGGTGCATGCAGATGTCGAGTACGTGGGACAGGTGTGATTATGCCTGTTGCTGGAGCCCAACAAACATGCCCAACCATGAAACATAGTTTCCTGTCCCATTTTGTAGGGAGGCATGGCACACCACTTCTGAAGTCAGAGTAGTGTGAACAGGTTGTCAGTTGGAAAACTCATAATGCTTCCAGCATACTTGGCAGTACCACAATGTCTTCCACATGGTCCAATCTCACCAGCCAACAGTCTAGATCACTTCATCCTCACCCTGATCCTTTTTCCTCCCACCATGTTGAGTCCCAGGAGACTATTGACTAAACACTAGGACACTCCGATGAGCTCTTTATAACATTTTCCTCACCATGCATGTTCTAAAAGGGACAGAATGACATGCTGCGAAGTGATACACAAAATATAGAGCATCCACAGCCACAAGAAGATGATGGTGGTGAATGGCAAATTTTGTCTAAGGAGGAGATGAGGATGAGACACAGTTGCCGATATGTCAGCTTGTTCTTGTCAAGTCATCAAATCAGGAGGACTTGGATACAGTGGTGTAAGACGAAGTGGTGCGTGACAAAGTAACCAACCCAATCTGGGAATCTGGCATACAGAGCGAAGCCAGCAGCACTGAAGGAGAGGGATCAGAAGCACCATGCAGGAATGGACACTAGTGTGGCATGGTGGCTCAGTGGTTAGTGCTGCAGCCTTGCTAGTGCTGGGGTCCTGGGTTGAAATCCCACCAAGGACAACATCTGCAAGGAGTTTGTATCTTCTCCCCATGTTTGTGTGGATTTCCTCTGGGTACTCTGGTTTCCTTCCTCATTCTAAAGACAGACTAATAGGGAATTTAGATTGTGAGCCCCATCAGGGGTAGGGATGATAATGTGTGTAAAGTGCTGAGGGATATGTTAGTGCTATATAAAAATAAAGATTATTATATTAAAAAATAAAGATAATTAGTGTGACCAGAGGAACAAGGTGGGCAGTTGTTCCGCAGAACACCAAGACTCTTGAATCTGTTCATTAAAGAGTTAGGTGTTTCCCAGTTTGGTACATTTTTAAAGAGAGTGCATAGACAAAAAAATGGTCTTTTGCAACCTATGCCATGCCAAGATCAACAGGTTACTGACCATTAAGAATGTAGCCACCACTAGGATCAGGCACATGTTACATAAGCACCCGACTTGGTGGTCCAAATGCCTGGGTCTACGATTAATGCCATCAGGTGACATCATTGCCTCTTCCCTTGTGCTAGGTGCTTCCCAATCCCCTGTCCATAACACAAGCACACGTGACTCCCGCTATGCACCTATCCTTGCACATTCTGACTTGCCATCTTCAGGCACTTCAAATCCTTGCCTCAGCACAGCTTTCAGCTAACCTTACCCCTGGCTGCTTGATATAATAATAATAAATAATCTTTATTTTTATATAGCGCTAACATATTCCGCAGCGCTTTACAGTTTGCACACATCATCACCGTCCCCGATGGGGCTCACAATCTAGATTCCCTATCAGTATGTCTTTGGAGTGTGGGAGGAAACCGGAGTCCCCAGAGGAAACCCACGCAAACACGGGGAGAACATACAAACTCCTTGCAGATGTTGTCCTTGGTGGGATTCGAACCCAGGACTACAGCGCTGCAGTGCTAACCACTGAGCCACCGTGCTGCCCATATGGAAATGTTGATGTCTGCTACTGCGCAGTGACACGCCAGTGCCAGCGCAGAAGATTGATGAAGACTCTGCCCATAGAAGGGTGGTTAAATCTTAATTAATGGAGCAAGAGGACAACGCATGCATGTCATAAGTCAGTGTGATGTGCATGGAAGGGGGTGCCAATATAATAAATAGAGGAGGCAGGGATTTCTTCGAGGCACTGCACACCCCAGAGCCTGGAAGAAATCATTAACAGATAACATTAAAACTGATTTTCTAAACATTTACAACACAGCTATGAGACATACAGGTAAGACTGGTTTCACCATTCTATTACCTTTATGCCCATAGTTATAGTGTGAATTCTTCCAGGGGTAACAGATTCTCTGTAAAGGATTAACAGACCAGAAAGATCTGTGGCTTTTGCTGATGAACCTCAAACCAGGCATGATCGTATGTTATAATGGCCATAACCTGGAAACCTTCAAGAAGAACCTGAAGACCCACCTGTTCCGACAAGCCTACAGCCTGCAATGATCCTCGGTCTACTGAACCACCACACAACCTGCTCTCCCCTCTCTTACTGTATCCTCAACCATCCCTGTAGACTGTGAGCCCTTGCGGGCAGGGTCCCCTCTCCTTATGTACTTGTGTGTCCCTTGTCTTACACATGTTTATTATACTGGTCTATATTTCCCCTTTTCACATGTAAAGCGCCATGGAATAAATGGTGCTATATAAATGCATAATACTAATAATAATTACCTGGTGACAGTTGTGAAGCTTTGCAAGCATGCACACGTACCATACATAGCACAAGTGCTCAATTTGGTAGTTCAATGGTTTCTTAAAACCTTCCCAGATTTTTCAGAGCTCCTGGTCAAGGTACACGATGTCAGCGCCCATTTCCGAATGTCAGGTTGAGGAGGAGGAAGAGGAAAAGAAGAATAGTCCCCAAACAACCCTAATCCCATCTCTGCTAAGTGAATGGGTTGAGGAGGAGAATGAGGATGTAGAGGAGGAGGAGATAGAAAGTCATCATCATGGTGGAGACAGAGAAATGTTGGCTGTAGGTAGCTAGGCACATATGGCTGACCTTATGTACCGATGCCTTTCCTGTGACCCTTGCATCATATTTTTCTTTGCCAAAAAAGGGTACTGGTTGTTCACCCTGTTAGACCCATGCTACAAGGAGAACTTTGCATCTTTCCTTCCTGATGTGGAGAGGTCTTCTAAAATGTTGCTATACCAGAAGGCCATTGTTGGAAATATGTTATAAAAATTCCCATCAGACAATGATAGCAGCAGAGGGGGAGCTTCATTGCCCAACTAATGAGGACAGGAGAGGGAGACACACAGCAGAGGCAGGGGTACACTCTTAAAAGCCTAGGCCAATTTTAGACACCATGCCGGAGTCCAGGGCCTGATGACTGGGTATTTTTGACAAGGTGGGAAAAGTTTCTAAAGATGGTCAAGCAATGCCTAGCTGACCATACCAGTGTACTTCCTAATTCCTATGTGACCTGCAACTATGGTGTCTCAGAACTGGACACCTGGCATGAGCTCTCCCTATATACCACTAACGTTGTCTGAGTAAATTTTTAGTTCTGCTGAGGGGGTCATAACAGATGGGTGCTTTTGCTTGTCAATAGAGAATGCTGACAAGCTCACTCTGATAAAAATGAACACAGCCTGGATTAGCCCCCACTTTTCAGCATCTGCAAATGACAGCAAGACATAAAGTGTTTTTTCAGTGTACAATATTTGAATGAGGTCCTCCAGTTGCTGCCTTCATTGGTGTATGGATGACCCTCCTTATAATGTTTTCCTGGCTTTGCATTTTGTGAGTGTAGGAGTACATCAGCTACTGTAAATTGTGAATGCTATTTATGAGGCACTACACTTGGTGTCTTCAAGGTTGTATGAATGACTCTCCCTATAATTTTTTTCTTTATGAGTGTATGAGCACAGCAACTACATTTTAAAAATATTTGAATGAGGCATGCCAGTTGTTGTCTTTCAGAGGTCAATGGATGACCCTCCTAATAATTTTTCCTTTCCTTGCATTTTCTGCTAAGACTTTATGAGTGTAGAAGTACATCAACTATTGTTCTGTCCTCACTGAATGAGACAGACGTCATTGCAACTTATACAGGCAGCTAAACTGATATGCCAGGGTCCAATAAGGAGACTGCAGGTTGAATCTGTGCTTTATTGAATGTGATGGTATATTGGCGCAGTGAAACTACAAACAAAACATATATGCATACAATCAATACTGGGTTCATCAGGGATTCATATATACATAATACATCCTCTGCACCAATAGCTAACAAGGAGAGAACTAACTAAGCAGGTTAGTATGAGACAGGAATTGGATACAGGAAACATAAATACATACCAGCGATGCTATCAAAAGGGGAGAAGAGAATGAGATGCTTCCTGAATGCAGGCTGACAGAAAATGGTGGACTGGAGGGAAATGCCATAATCATTTGCAAAAGGCTACCAGGATGCATTGAAACCTTACCAGAAAGCACTGCAAAAGCTTACCAGAGTGCACAGCAACAGAGGGAAAAAATACAAGCAAAGTGAAAGTAAAATAACTGCGGTTATGACTCTGGTCACCAGATGGAGCCAGTAACACTGAAAACATTAACTAGCAGAATAATCAGGATTATGAATTAGATATTGGAGACAGAACACTCCCTGTCTTGCATCAAATGGATGTCACTATTCTTTTTCTCCGAAGACAACAATAGGACCAGCTCAGTTACTTATCTGGAGAATATCTTAAGTTCATTTTTGCGGACGTTGCCATCCTTACTCAGGAATGTTGCAGTCACTAGACCAAGTGGCCACTGGTTTCGGTGGACTTTGCAGTCTTTCACAATGACGAGGGCACCAATCCTCAGACTAGACCTGGTATATTGCCACTTTGTCCGTGGCTGCAGGGTAGACAAATATTGTTTGCTCCACCTGTCCAGAATGTGTTTGCAAGACTTTGTACCTGTCTCCATTGGTGGTTGTAGAGGTCGGCATCGAATCCTTCTGGAAGGGCACTGGATAGTCCTGTTTTCTGGGTAAGGAGAGTAGCTCGAGTCATTGTATGAAGTGTAGACACCTGAGGGCAGATTCCAGCATCTGAGTCCTCTCTCACTAGTTCAAAGGTGCCTGGAAAACATTCCTCACTGTACAATAATTTTGGTCCTGAGAGCCATACTGTGCTCCCTAGTCGACTTGCATCAACTGCTCTAGCTGCATGGTCTGCAGGATTCTGGTCCGTGGGAATGTAATTCCACTGTTTTGGATGAACTGGTCTCCTAATTCGTAGCACTCTGTTGTTGACATAAACATAGAATCATCTAGTTTCATTGTGGATGTATCCAAGGACTATTTTGCTGTCTGAGTAGAACTTGGCTTGTGTCAGGTCAATATCCATCTCGGATGCGATGAACTCTGCTAATTCAACTGCTATGACAGCAGCACAAAGCTCTAACCTTGGTATAGTGTGCTCTGGCTGTGGAGCAAGCTTGGCCTTCCCCATAACGAATCCGTTGTGGCTCTGACATTTGGAGTCCACAGTTTTGAGATAGGCAACAGCAGCAATTGCTTTGACAGAAGCATCTGCAAATACGTACAGTCTTTGGCTTTGTATTTCTGTAGACGGCACAGGGGTGTATGGTCTTGACACATTCAGGTTGGAGAAGGCTGCTAAAGAGTTCTTCCATACTTCCCACTGGATTCTCTTATCAGGTGGGAGAGGTGCATCCCAGTCAGATGTTTCCTTAGTTAAGTCTCTTAGTAAGGCTTTCCTTTGTATAGTAACAGGAGCTGCAAAACCCAAGGGATCGTACAGGCTGTTGATGGTAGACCGGACACCTCTGCGTGTGAAAGGCTTTTCTTCCTGGCTGACCTGGAAGGTGAAAGTGTCTGACTGTAGATTCCAGAGAAGCCTGAGGCTGAGTTGCATTGGTGTGGGGTCTGACCCCAGGTCCAGGTCTCTGAGACTGTTACCCTAGTCTCGTGACGGGAATGCTTTCATGAGTTGTCAGCTGCTTGAGGCTATTTTTTGAAGCCTGAGGTTAGAGCAAGCAAGCATCTCTTGGGCTCTCCTGAGAAGACTGATGGCAGTCTCATTTGAAGGCATGGCTTTCAGACACAGTCATCAACATAAAAGTCTTTTTCTATGAATTGTCTGACATCTGATCCGTATTCTGTTTCTCCTTCTTGAGCCGACCTTTTGAGTCCATAAATGGTGACTGCAGTTGAAGGACTATTGCCAAAGATGTGCACTCTCATGCGAAATGCTGGGACCTCTTTAGAAGGATCATTGTCTCTGTAACAGAAGAATCTTAAGAAGTTCCTGTCTCTCTCTCACAAGGAAACAATCGAACATTTGCTGGATGTCAGCGATGAAGGCAATGGAATCCTTACGGAAGCACATAAGTACTCCCAGCAGTTTGTTATTGAGGTCTGGTCCTGTCAGTAGAACATCATTCAGGGATACAGTGTCCATTTTAGGACATGGTCATATATCATAATCAAACATCAAAAATACTCTGTCTGATACCTGATTCTAATACCTGATACCTGATACCTGATAACTGATACCTGATAACAGATACCTGATACCTGATAACTGATACCTGATAACTGATACCTGACACCTGATAACTGATACCTGATAACTGATACCTGATAATTGATACCTGATAACTGATACCTGATAACTGATAATTGATACCTGATAACTGATACCTGATACCTGATATCTGATATCTGATAACTGATACCTGATAACTGATACCTGATAACTGATACCTGATAACTGATAATTGATAACTGATAATTGATACCTGATAACTGATAATTGATAACTGATAACTGATACCTGATAACTGATACCTGATATCTGATAACTGATACCTGATAACTGATAACTGATACCTGATAACTGATACCTGATACCTGATATCTGATAACTGATACCTGATAACTGATAACTGATACCTGATACCTGAAAACTGATAATTGATACCTGATAACTGATACCTGATAACTGATAATTGATACCTGATAACTGATACCTGATAACTGATAATTGATACCTGATAACTGATACCTGATATCTGATAACTGATACCTGATACCTGACTGGTTAAGCAACTGGTTTATGGAATAGGAAATTGTGGGTTCCAAGCCCCTATCAAATTATTATTTTTTTTTAACTAGCAATTACCACACAAAATCCTATCGTGCTTCACTTTTAATATCTGACATTCTTACTATCTTCCTCTCTTGTAATAAAATAATCTCTAGTCTAAGGGTGAACCATCTGCATTCCACTTTTAATATCTGACATTCTTATTATCCTCCTGATTTCTAGTTAAATAATCTTCTATAGCCTAAGGGTGAAGTATCTGCATGAAACATAGTTTTGGTTTAAAATAATAAGAAAAATTATAAAAATAAAAAATTAAGTTATCAGATATCAGTTATCAGGTATCAGTTATCAGGTATCAATTATCATGTATCAGTTATCAGGTATCAGTTATCAGGTATCAGGTATTAGAATCAGGTATCAGACAGAGTATTTTTGATGTTTGATTATGATATATGACCATGTCCTAAAATGGACACTGTACTACAAGACTGTGCTCCCCAACTGATCCTCATAGCTTCCTGACACCATACTGCTGTGTGGTAGTTCCTTGACATAGAACTCATTGTTGCAAGGTTGAAACAGAAATGGGCATCCTTTCTCCAATGTATTTGTTAACATGCTTGTCACAGAAGATGGGGCGTGCATGTGTCCCAAGCATACATTTCCTTTTATGACCCATCCTAGGTCTAGCTTTTGGGCATAGGGAGCATTGTGGATTCCATTGATATGACTTCTCACTTTATGAACCTGTAGGATATCTCTTCCCAACAGCAGTATTATCTGGGCCTGGTGGTCGAGTTCCAGTATAAAGTGTGCTATGCATTTCAAGTGAGCGTGATGGATTGCCACATCTGGCTTAGGTATTTCAGATCTGTTGTCTGGGAACTGATTAAACTCGATGATTGAAGGTAGTGGTAGGCAAAATTGTTCATCTAAGGACTCAATTTGGTAGTCAATAGCTTTCCTGCCTGCTGTTGTCACAGTACCTGCACATGTCTTTAATGAATAGGGGGTGCTTGGCCCTTTGATGTTGAATAGGTCAAAGACTGTTGATCAAGCCAAGGATCGATTACTTTGATCATCTAAGATAGCATACAATAATACAAAAAACCTTCTTATTGAATAAAATTGAAAGATAAGGTCCAGAGTTATTTTTAGATGTCAGTCATTCATTTTATTAAATACACAAACATACATATATAGCCAGAGTAACACTAAACAAGCAGGTAAGAAGTAAAAAATGTGCAGCCACAATATAATATAGCAAACCGTCTGAATCTACATATAACAGGGTTTATCCAAATATTAAGCCCAAGTCCAAAATTAGATCACATAAAGTGCAAATGCAATAGCAAAAATATCAATAATACATAAATACAAAAAGTAAATCTAATATATAAAGCTCAAAGTGTGTATGTATGTGTGTATGTGTGTGTATGACCGGGATAGGCATCTGCACAGTCGCAGCTACAGCCACAAAATTTGGCACAGTCACACGTCTGGACCCCGAGAGCGTCCTAAGCTATGTTGTGAGGCGAAATTTCAACCCCGCGCGTTCCAATTCACCAAACAATTTTGCCCCTGTCTACGTAATGGGGAAAAAGGTTTGTGTACGTCAAGCCCCGCCCCTCATTATGATGTCATAATGCCCCTATCTACATAATGGTGAAACAGTGTGTGCGTATCAAGCCCTGCCCCTCATTATGTCACAATGGTTACCATGGCGACGCTGATGTCATCAAGCCCCGCTGCTCATTATGATGTCATAATGGTTGACTATGGGATGGAGGATGTGTGATGGGTATATGGGCACTGGACTGTGGGATGGAGGATATGTATGATGGGTATATGGGCATGGGACTATGGGATGGAGAATATGTATGATGGCTATATGGGCACGGGACTATGGGATGGAGGATGTGTGATGGGTATATGGGCACTGGACTATGGGATGGAGGATATGTATGACAGGTATATGGGCACGGAACTATGGGATGGCGGATATGTATGATGGGTATATGGGCACGGGACTATGGGATGGAGGATATGTATGATGGGTATATGAGCATGGGACTATGAGATGAAGGATGTGTGATGGGTATATGGGCACTCGACTATGGGATGGCGAATATGTATGATGATATATGGGCATGGGACTATGGGATGGAGAATATGTATGATGGGTATATGGGCATGGGACTATGGGATGGAGGATATGTATGATGGGTATATGGGCATGGGCATATGGGATGGTAGATATGTATGATCGGTATATGGGCACGGGACTATGGGATGGAGGATAATTATAATTTGTTATAACTAACCACAGTTAGTTACTATGTCCGGGCAGTCACACGTCTGGACCCCGAGAGCATCCTAAGCTATGTTGTGAGGTGAAATTTTAACTCCGCGCGTTCCAATTCACCAAACAATTTTGCCCCTATCTACATACTGGGAAAGAAGTGTGTGCGCATCAAGCCCCGCCCCTCATTATGATGTCATAATGCCCCTATCTACATAATGGGGAAACAGTGTGTGCGTATCAAGCCCCGCCCCTCATTATGATGTCACAATGGTTGCCATGGCGACGCTGATGTCATCATAGGTTGCAAGCCCCGCCGCTCATTATGATGTCATAATGGTTGACTATGAGATGGAGGATGTATGATGGGTATATGGGCACGGGACTATGGGATGGAGGATATGTATGATGGGTATTTGGGTACGGGACTATGGGATGGAGGATATGTATGATGGGTATATGGGCATTGGACTATGAGATGAAGGATGTGTGATGGGTATATGGGCACTCGACTATGGGATGGCGAATATATATGATGGGTATATGGGCATGGGACTATGGGATGGAGTATATGTATGATGGGTATATAGGCATGGGACTATGGGATGGAGGATGTGTGATGGGTATATGGGCACTCAACTATGGGATGGAGGATATGTATGATGGGTATATGGGCATGGGCCTATGGGATCGTGGATATGTATGATGGGTATATGGGCACGGGACTATGGGATGGAGGATAATTATAATTTGTTATAACTAACCACAGTTAGTTACTATGCCCGGGCAGCGCCGGGCTCTTCAGCTGGTATATTTATATAATTGTAAAGTGTCAGTGGAAAAATTTCATTAGAATATAAATAAATACAGATAATAAATATATTTATATAATTATAAGGTGCCAGTCCACAGAGAAAACGCTATACCAATAAACAGATAATTATACCTAGTGTGTATCAGTTGGACCCAGCTACACCCTATTTAATCAAGTATTTAATTCAGTAAAGTGACAGTGCCTGAATAATAAGTAGATTCAAAGAGCTAAGAAACCTATCAACATGTCCATAATCCTAATCGGGTAGTACCGAATAAAGTGCAAATATTAAAGCATGAAGATCTTACATGTGGGAGACACTCTGACCTTCACCCACAGCCTCAACGTGCATTTTGCCTTTATTCATCAGGAGAGCTTGGCCCTTTGATATTGAATAGGTCAAAGAATGTTGATCTAGCCAAGGATCGATTACTTTGATCATCCAAGAGAGCATACAGTCTTACAGCTTTGTCTCTGTGACCCTTTTGGTACACTCTGATGAGGCATATTTTTGAACAGGACCTACTGTCTATTGTCCCTTTACAGACTTCAGTATATTGTGAAGTGATCTCTGGCATAGCTGCATCAGTGCTCCATTGCTCCCCGCCTAGCTCACTGTCAGCTGGCATGTTTTGTGCATTCCATGGAGCTGGGCCAGGGTGTAAAGCAGTGTTATGATCTGTGGTGCCACACTGTGAGCATTTTACACTGACCTTACCCTTACAATCCTTGGTGAGATGAGTTGTGGATGAGCAGCACTTGTAGTAGATACTGTTCTCTTTCAGGAAGCATCTGCGATCTGACATAGATTTTCCTCTGAAGGCTCTGCATTTCAGGAGAGGATGAGGCTTCTGATGGAGCGGGCCCTGCTTGCCAGGATTATGAATCAGATGTTGGAGACAGAACAACTATACTTTCAAAATATTTTTGGTCAATAAATTTTTCTGTATTTGATTAGTGATTCATACAGATGAACACAATTATTGTTACATTACTGTAGTGTGTAAACCTAGAAATAAATATTGAAAATATTTCTGGATTCAATTATCCATAGAGTATTACATGCTCTAGGGTAAATTTTGGTGGTATCTAACCCTCAAAAAAATTGTTCAAAAATTTAGAGGCATTGTATTGCTCACCCATAAATGTATTCCTTCTTGTTGGGTGCATTTCAGTCGCATCTAACTCTCCGAAAAATTGTTACAAAATGTATTGGTATTATATTGCTCATCCATAGAGCATTATGTTTTCTTAGGTACATTTTGGTGGTATATACCCCTCAAAAAGTAATTCAAAATGTTTTCGGTATTATATTGGTCATCCAAAGATATTGCATGTTCTTGGGTACATTTCATTGATATATAACCCTGAAAACAAGTTGTGAGTTTTTTTGGTATTATATTGCTCACACATACAGTATTTTGTGTTGTAACGTACATTTTGGTGGTATATTTAACGTTTCAAAAAAGTAGTGAGAAATTTGTCAGGATTCATCCATACAGTTTTACATGCTATCTGTTACATTTCAATGTTATATAAAACTCAAAAAAAATTGAAAACATTTTTATTGATTCAATTACTGAACCATACAGTAATACTTGCTTTCTGTTACATTTTGATGTTAAATAAATGAAAAAAAAACTTGAAAAACTGTTTATGGTTTCAATGATTCATGCATACACATGCATACACTATAACATGGTTTCTTTTTACATTTTGCTGGTTTATTAAATGCTAAAAAACTTCCAAAACTTTTTATGAATTCAAGGATTCATTCATACACTGTAACCTGGTTCTTGCTACATTTTGCAAGTATATTCAACTCACAAAAAAACTTCCAAAACTTTTTAGGGACTCAGTCAGTCATCCATACACTGTAATGCGATTCTTGTTGCATTTCACTGGTAATAAAAGCTTCCAAAAATTTTTATGAATTCATTGATTCATGCATACATTTTAACATACTGTGTGTAAAGCTATGGTTGATATAAAATGTTAAAAATCTCTTGGCCTGATACAGTTCACAAAATATTTTTGGTCAAAAAATTTACTATTGTCATATATACTGTAAAACCTGCTTTGCGTCTTTGTGTGAAATTTTGCTAGTTTGAAATAAAAAACAAACTTAGCTTGCTACAGGTGTACACCTTTTTTATATTTTCATGAGGCCGTCGTTTTGTTGCCTTCAAGGGTGTATGGATGACCTTGCTTGTAATTTTGGGCAAACATTGCACTGCCCAGAACTTTTGTGGGTGTAGGAGTACCACAACTATGCTGTTCACAATATTTGAATTAGGTACTACAGTTGGTGCCATTAAGGGTTTATGGATGACCATGCTTGTATTTTTGGAAGGCTTTGTACTTAGTGCATAACCTTAATGAATGTAGAAGTACTACTACATGTCAATTTGAACTGAATGTGTGTGATGCCGTCCTTTATGTGTAATACTGGGTGTATCTGAGTCCCTTTTACATCACATTTTGGCAGTTATTGCTTCCTTCATAAATTTCACTGAAATTTCCATTTTTTTACAAAAAATTTCAACTTTGATTTACTTAATTTAAAAAAAAAAATCCTTCTCAAATTGTGCGGTATATAAGTCATTATACAGGAAAGATTGTTTTATAACTTTCTTGTTCCTGTAAACTCCAATTTTTTATTGATTTTGAATGTTTTTTATGATTCCTTGAAGTGGAGTAAAATTGTGATATTATTGTTCTCAGCAGTGATCTGGGAGTCAGAGATGCTTCCAGGGGTCTTCCCCATCCTGTGCAACTTTCTTTCAGCACTTTTTCCATCCATTTCACATTTTATCTGTCCTCCAGACCTTTTTGTAGGGTCTGTTGGAAAAATGCTCGGATTTCCCATTAAGGCTGTGTGCCCACGATGCATTTTGTTAAGCGTTTCCGCAGCGTTTGAGCCGGATCAGACGCTGCAGAAATGCTTAAAAGATGCATCAAATTAATTAGCGTGTGTTTTTGGCTTTTTGTGCCAATGCATGCGTTTTTAACCGCTCAGGAATCACTAATAGCGGATAAAAACGCAGCATGCACATTAATTCCCGCATTGCTCAGCGTTTTTAGCCATCCCCAATGTTCCCAAAAATCGCGTGGCAAAAAATGCGTCAAAAACGAGTAAAAAACGTGCAAGAAACACGTGGAAAAAGACGCGCGTTTTCTGGGAAAGGGGATCCTTTTCCTGAGCGTTTAAAAACACTAGCGTGGGCACATAGCCTTACTCACATTATACTTGTTATTTGAAACAAACATTCGAGTGTTAGGAATTGCTCAGTTCGAGTAAAGAGCATCTGAGTATTTTAGTGCTCTCTCATCTACTATATAATTGTCTAATTCTGTCTGTCTGTAATGGAAATCCCGCCTCGCTGATTGGTCATGGCCTGACTGCCGCGACCAATCAGTGACAGTTGCTTAATCGTCGCGACAACACGGCCGCATCACTTATTGTACAGGCACATTACAGCTGTTAAAGGCATCACTGCTGCATCGCTCATTACACAGGCACAGTCCTTTACATATTCTGGAGTACAATACATTAAGTAACAGCAGAACAGTGACTGCAGTTCTGGGTATAACTTGCGTACAATACATTAGATAACAGCAGAAAAGTGACTGCAGCTCTGGGTGTAACTGGAGTACAATACATTAGGTAAGATCTGAACAGTGACTGCAGCTCTGGCTGTAACAGGAGTATAATGCATTAGGTAAGAGCAGAACGGTGACTGCAGCTCTGGGTGTAACTGGAGTACAATACATTAGGTAACAACAGAACAGTGACTGCAGCTCTGGGTGTAACTTGCGTACAATACATTAGGTAACAGCAGAACAGTGACTGCAGCTCTGGGTGTAACTGGAGTACAATACATTAGGTAAGATCTGAACACTGACTGCAGCTCTGGCTGTAACAGGAGTATAGTACATTAGGTAAGAGCAGAACGGTGACTGCAGCTCTGGGTGTAACTGGACTACAATGCATTAGGTAAAAGCAGAACAGTGGCTGCAGCTCTGGGAGTACCTGGAGTACAATTCATTATATAACAGCAGAACAGTGAAAGCAGCTCTGGGTGTAACTGGAGTACAATACATTAGGTAACAGCAGAACAGTGACTGCAGCTCTGGGTGTAACTGGACTACAATACATTAGGTAAAAGCAGAATAGTGACTGCAGCTCTGGGTGTAACAGGAGTACATTAGTTAACAGCAGAACAGTGACTGCAGCTCTGGGTGTAACTTGCTTACAATACATTAGGTAAGAGCAGAACACTGACTGCAGCTCTGGGTGTAACTTGAGTACAATACATTTGGTAAGATCTGAACAGTGACTGCAGCTCTGGCTGTAACAGGAGTATAATACATTAGGTAAGAGCAGAACAGTGACTGCAGCTCTGGGTGTAACTGGACTACAATACATTAGGTAAAAGCAGAACAGTGACGGCAGCTCTGGGAGTAGCTAGAGTATAATACATTACATAACAGCAGAACAGTGACAGCAGCTCCGGGTGTAACAGGAGTATAATACACTAGATGGTGGCCCGATTCTATCGCATCAGGTAATCTAGAGTCTCTGTTAAAATAAAAAATAGTTAGGACCACCGTAGGCATGCTCCACGGCTACTGCTAGTTGTTGTGGAGAGGATCAGGGGTCTGCAATCCGCTAGTTACCAACCTCTCCGGTTTTCTGGGCTTAGCTTGCTTTTTGTTTTTTCCTCCTCGGTGACTCATTCATAACAAGCAGCTCTGGGTGTAACTGGAGTACAATACATTAGGTAACAGCAGAACAGTGACTGCAGTTCTGCCTGTAACTGGACTACAATACTTTAGGTAAAAGCAGAACAGTGACAGCAGCTCTGGGTGTAACAGGAGTATAATACACTAGATGGTGGCCTGATTCTATCGCATCGGGTAATCTAGAGTCTATGTTAAAATAAAAAATAGTTATAAAAATAGTTATATACTCACCTTCCGACGGCCCCTGGACTCTGTCCCACCTCTCACCACGCTCTTCCGGTCCCAGTAATGCTTAGCGAGAAGGGCTGGAGATGACGTCACTCTCGCAAGAGCACGACGCCATCAGCGGTGTTTCGCGCAAAGCATTACAGGGATCGGAAGATGCCGGGAGCATGGTGAGAGGAGAGAAAGAGTCCAGGGGCTGTCGGGAGGTGAGTAGAGTTGAGCGATACCGTCCGATACTTCAAAGTATCGGATCGGAATGGATCGGCCGATCTTAAAAAAAAGTATCGGTATCGCCGATTCCGATACCGGAAGTCCCATTCAAGTCTATGGGACTTCCGGTATCGGAATAAGAAAAACCCTGAATTTCCCACGCAGCAATGGCATAAAGTGAGACTAGGGACTTTTTTTTTTAAGTGGCGGAGGAATACAGTGCGGAAGGATACCTACCTTCCGTCATTGGATTCCTGCAGCCTGTAGAGAACGGCATCATCAGCTGATGCTGCAGTTCTCTACCCAAGATCGTCGTGGGACACACTCGTGGACTGCTTCGGATCGTGGGTGAGTATTTTTGTGGTTTGTTATGTTAATATTTATTCCTTAAAAGACAATGGCTTCGGGGAACAATGTGACAAGTATTGGTAAGTATGTTACTCTATGTTATATGTACTGTATGTCTATGTATGTATTGTATGTAGCATGCATGTAGTATGTATGTAGTATATATGTGGTATGTATGTAGCATGTAGTATGTATGTAGCATGCATGTAGTATGTATGTAGTATATATGTGGTATGTATGTAGCATGTAGTATATATGTAGCATGCAGTATGTATGTAGCATGCATGTAGTATATATGTAGTATGTATGTAGCATGTAGTATGTATGTAGCATGCATGTAGTATATATGTAGTATGTATGTAGCATGTAGTATGTATGTAGCATGCATGTAGTATATATGTGGTATGTATGCAGCATGTAGTATGTATGTAGCATGCATGTAGTATGTATGTAGTATGTATGTAGTATTTTTTTTTTTTTTTTTAACATTTAACACATTAGCTGGATGATGGGACTACTACTGTCCCATCATTGGCTAATGTGTCAATCACTGTCATGGTAGCAGGCATCGCCAGATGGGACTTGTAGTCCCATCGGACGATGCTTGCACAGACCCCCGGACATCAGCACAGCCCCCCGGCAGGCCGGTACAGACCCCCACAGGGTGCACAGACCACCGGCAGGCCGGCACAGCCCCCCGGCAGGCCGGTACAGACCCCGGGCAGTCCACACAGCCCCCCGGCAGGCCGGCACAGCCCCCCGGCAGGCCGGCAGAGACCCCCGGAAGGCCCGAAATGACGGCGCATCATGATGCGCACACACCGCGCATCATGATGACGTCATTTCGGCTGTCAATCAACTTTGAACTTCCGATTCCGATGCCGACTTCCGATATTGAAAAAATATCGGAAGTCGGTATCGGAATTCCGATACCGCAAGTATCGGCCGATACCCGATACTTGCGGTATCGGAATGCTCAACACTAGAGGTGAGTATATCACTATTTTTTATTTTAACAGAGACTCTAGAATACCCGATGCGATAGAATCTGGCCACTATCTAGTCTCTAATATTTACCCATCTTACATTTTTGCATTGGTGCAGGATTACTTTTCTATTTTCTTGCTACTTACTTGAGGATCCAGACATTTAAAGCTTCTGACCATCAAGACTAAAGCAAAAGATCGCACTTCTCTCTCTCTGTATATATATATGTATATATATATATGTGTGATTTTCACAGATAGGTTCACTTTATATATATATATATATATATATATATATATATATATGTGTGTGTGAAAAAAGGGAAAAAGCAGCACAAAAAATGAACAGACAATGCGGGTGCAAGCCTTCCAGGCACATACCAAACCTCAAAAATAGTCCTCAAGATGAAAGCAGCACACCAAAAGAAATCCAGCCAAAGTGCTATTTATTAGCCCATCTGGCTAGTTGCCCATACAGCGACGTTTCGGTCCTGGGAGTTTTGGCCCTTTCTCAAGCACTGCTCAAAAAAATAAGGGGAGCACTTAAACAACAGAATATAACTCCAAGTAAATCAAACTTCTGTGAAATCAAACTATCCACTTAGAAGGCAACACTGTTTGACAATCAGTTTCACATACTGTTGTGCAAATGGAATAGACAACAGATGGAAATTATAGGCAATTATAAAGACACCCTCAATAAAGGGGTGGTACTTCAGGTGGGGACCACAGACCACATCTCAGCACCTATGCTTTCTGGCTGATATTTTGGTCACTTTTTAATGTTGGTTGTGCTTTCACACTCGTGGTAGCATGAGTCGGACTCTACACAAACGGTTAGAAACTGACTCCATGCGGATGGTCTGAGTGCCCAATGTCCACAGATGGGGTTGTGCTCACAGCCCAACACCGTGCAGGACACTTGGCATTTGCCACAGAACACCAGTATTGGCAAATTTGCCACTGGCGCCCTGTGATTTTCACAGATAGGTTCACACTGAGCACATGTGACATGTGACAGAGTTTGGAAACGCCGTGGAGAGCGATCTGCTGCCTGAAACATCCTTCAGCATGACCGGTTTGGCTGTGGGTCAGTAATGGTGTGGGGTGGCATTTCTTTGGAGGGTCGCACAGCCTCCATGTGCTCACCAGAGGTAGCATGACTGCCATTAGGTACTGAGAGGAGATCCTCAGACCCCTTGTGAGACCATATGCTGGTGCCATTGGCCCTGGGTTCCTCCTAATACAGGACAATGCCAGACCTCGTGTGTCAGCAGTTCCTGCAAGATGAAGGCATTGAAGCTATGGACTGGCCCGCCTGTTCACCAGACCTGAATCCGATTGAGCACATCTGGGACATATGTCTCGCTCCATCCACCAACGTCACGTTACACCACAGACTGTCCAGGTCTGGGAGGAGATCCCTCAGGAGACCATCCGCCGCCTCATCAGGAGCATGCCTAGGCATTGTAGGAAGGTCATACAGGCACATGAAGGCCACACACACTACTGAGCATCATTTCCTTGTCTTGAGGCATTTTCACTGAAGTTGGATCAGCCTGTAATTTGATTTTCCACTTTGATTTTGAGTATCGCTCCAAATCCAGACCTCCACGGGATATTAATTTTGATTTACATTGATCATTTTTATGTTTTCCTGTTCCTCAACGCATGCCACAATGTAATGAATAAAGATTTGCAGCTGCGATATTTCATTCAATAATATCTACAATATGGTATCTTAGTGTTCACTTTATGTTTTTGAGCAGTATATGTATATATATATATATATATACAGCTCTGGAAAAAATTAAGAGACCACTTCCAAATGTTCAGTTTTACTGATTTTTCTCTTTGTAGATATATTTTTTAGTAAAATCTAAAAAATTTTCTTTTAGTTTACAAACTTCTGACATGTCTTCAAATTTCCAAGCACTAAATTTTGTTTTTTTTTCTGAAAAGGAGAAATTTTCAAAATTAAAAAAAAACAGTGCTTTCAGACTTCAAATGATGCAAAGGAATCAAGTTCATAATCATTTAGAAACAGCAATACTAATGTTTTAACTCAGGAAGAGTTCAGAAATCAATATTTTGTGCAATAGCCAAGATTTTTAAAAACAGCTTTCATGCATCTTGGCATGCTTGCCACCAGTCTTTCACACCGCTTCTGGCTCAAAAGTTTAAGCACTTCGTCTTTGTTTGATGTCTTGTGACTATCCATCATCCTCTTGATTACATTACAGAGGTTTTCAATGAGGTTCAAGTCTGGAGAATAGTCTCTTAATTTTTGCCGTCCATCCCCCTCCTCATCTTATCTTTTTCTCACCCTTTTCCCTTCTCCCCCTTTTTTATCTTTTAAATTTTGTGTTCTATGTATTTTATTTGAATTAATAAAGAAATACATATTGTACAATCTTATCTCTTGCCTAGTTTTTTGGATACAGTTTTTTAGGTTTATATTCTGGTATGTCTATAGGATTTCACAAATTTGAAATTGTTGTTATTTCCTTCTTATGTAGGATTGTGTTCAGAGTCAGACATACCTGTTGAGGTAACATAACCAGTGCCTGATACACGCTGTCCATGGATTAGGCAGCATATATCTGTAGGGGGTGTGCAGACGGCTGGTTTGTACCCAGCATTCTTGTGCATGCCTGCTTGATAAAATTGGGTACAATGTGAATATGTGGTTACTGTTTATACTGTGTAAAGTATATGTTTGTGAGTGGTAATATGTCACTAAATATAAATGACTTTCATATTATGCTGTGCTAGGAATGAGAATAGGGACAGTGAATGACTCAGGTTTAGCATGTAGCATTGGTAAGTGTTATGAAAGTGTAGTTTTGGGTTAGTGCTAAGGGGGGCACTATAGAGGCAGAAATGGTGATTAGATTTAGATAAGATAGTGTTAAGGGCCCGTTACACATAGCGATATCGCTAGCAATATCGCTGTAACGTCACTAGTTTTGTGACGTAGCAGCAATATTGCTAGCGAAATCCCTACATGTGATACTTACCTCCGACCAGCTGCCCCACTGATTATCGCTGATCGCGCGAGAACGTCCTGGACCATTTCTCGTTGGGCGCTTCCTGCTGGGCTTCCTGTGGTGCCGACGAGCGACGCGTGGACGCGGGCGGGAGGACGTCAGGATCGCCGCGTCTGACAGGTAAGTAGTCACCCGACTGCTGCTATGTCGATAGTGAGATCTACCTGTTTGGCAGCTCACTAGCAACCACTTAGCGATGCACCAGCGATCCATATCATTGTCGGGATCGCTGATACATCACTAAGTGTAACGGTACCCTTGGGTCAATAGGAAGATAGTATGGGAGGAGTTAGCTAAAGGTTAGGGGAAGTTTTGTGAGAGGTAGTTAGTTGTTAAGAGTGAGAGAGAAAGAGACTAGAAGAACAGGAAAGGAGAGTTCTGAAGAATGAAAGATTGCGAGGCACAAGTGGATCTAGGCAGCCTGAAAGGATCAGTGGATTGGCTGTGGGGTAACTTCCATGATGTTCGGGACTTACGGTCCAACCAGGATTTGCAGTGGCATCCTGAATTTTCGCCCAAGATGGGGAAAGTGGGTGGGGAGCACCTTGAGTCAGCTAGCTTGATCACCCAGGGAACTGTGGGACTGGATACCATGTTGCCAGAGGTAATGCTTCCAGGAAAGATCAGGGAGAACTCAGGAGGAGAAGTTCTTATGTCTGTTGAAGATTGTTGGACTAAATCCATTATGAAGATGCACGAATTGTGTAAAGTTTTATTGAAAATGCACTTGGAGTCTGGAAATGTGTGTTTTTCTGAAGGAAGTGGAAACTCTGCAGACTGAGGAGAGTGTCTGCAGAGGTGGGTGAGACATCTTGCAAACACAGCACACAGCAAAATGGACATTTTAATTACGTAGCTGAGCATCAGGGTGTGATGGAGCAGCAGCAGCCCCTTGCCATGACTACCGTCCTGGCCCCGTTACATATCTGCAGACAGAGTTCACTATAAAGTGAAAGAAAAATTATGTGGCCCCTTCCTCACATGACCTTAAATGTATTGAGAACTTGTGGGCCCTTCTTAAATGGGAGATTTATGTGAAGGAAAACTGTACAGCTCTCTTGACAGTGTCTGGGAAGCTGTGGTTGGAGCTGTACAAAAAGTTGAAAGGCTTATGACTGTTATTGAAAAGGAGGATGGCTATATTGGTCACTGTATGATTTTCGTTAGATGGTAAAAAGTTATTTTTTTACATTTTGAGATATTTGGTTATTCTCAATTTAACAGATTAATATAAACAGTTGATGTTGGAACATTTATGTTTTTCAATTGGTTGCATAATAATTCTAGACACTAATAGTTGCCCATAAATTATGCACATATAGATACACTCATTAGAAAGACAAAACCTCACTTTCACTCACTTAAATATATACATGTTTCAGGTTTATTACCTTTTGGATTGACAGCAAGAATCGTAGTTGTTTAATAATAAACGTAATAATCAAAAATACAAATTGCTTAGCAATTATGCATACAGTGTTAACAAAGTAATTATTTGGGCGTCAAATATACATATATCGTACAAAACAAAAACTAAACTATTGTTATATTGTTATATGTATTTCCAGGTTTTCTCCTCAGAATTTCATTATCATATATGCAAAATACATCAATGGAATTGTTAATGCATGAAACCAAATATAACATAATTCCAAGGAACAAAACAACATATTGAAAAAATTAAATTTAGTGAATTCTTTATTACATAATTGCGTTTCATAATTAGTCATGAACTAGACCTTATATTCAGTAAGTAAGTATTGCATTTGGGTATTATCTTGCAGATTAAAATTTAGAACGTCTATTCAAACAAGGTGCATTTGTGATAAAATGACATTTACACACATTATGAGAAGTAGCCTTAGTCTATTTTAATGTTGACCTTAAAATTATAATTGTTACATTAAATTTACCCTTTAGTAAGAAATGGCTTTTAGTGTAATCCCTAAGTATTACCGAAATAGTGTCTAGAACTTAACCAATTACAAAGATTTGACATTTGTCGAAAACTGTATTTTTATCTTTATTTGCATATCAATCAAATGAAGGTATGGATATAATTTTCATTTTTTACTAGTACAATAAAAATTTGTAAACTATACAATGCCACACAGTATGAAAAGTGGATGCTTGCTGGCCTTTTTATTTTTTTTTATTATTAAAGATATTATGTCAACACTAAATATGTGTCGAAGCTTAGAATCTTTGAAGGGACATAGCTCTAGTAAAAATGGTATCTCTGTGCTGCTTTGCTGGGACCAAGGTGTGGACATTCCCATTTAAATGTATCCCCACCCTCTTCTTCCTTGAGTGACATTGTGAAGTGTACATGCATATCAAGTAGGTGAGAAGGTGGAGTGAACTGCTTGGCCACACAATGGTGCACTAAGCACCTCATTAACATATTGGAATTCAATATGTATTCTTATGATATTAAAGAAGCTAAAGTTTTTATCCTCTTAATATATTGCAGTCATCATATTATACTGCACTGTGTACTTACAATTGTTCATTTTGCCTTTCTACCCAGCTAATTCTTCTCTTTTCTCTGCTCTATGTAGTAACATAAAGTCTCTTATTCCTGTATAACTCATTCCCCTCTTCAGCTTCTGACCCAGCTGCTTTGCTCCTCCTCTCTACTATAGACTTTTTTAGTGACTCATGACTTGTGCAAAGCAAATTGACCTCATGTTTCTACACAGACCTTAGAAAATTACAGCTCATCGGTTTACAATCACGTGATGTCATAGATCTAATGGAAAACAGAAGAATTAACTAGGTAGAAGGGCAAAATGAGCAATTGTAAGTACACTGCTATATAATATTATGATTGAAATTTATTAAGAGGATAAAAATTTTGATAGGCGTGCTCCTTTAATTGCCTTAGTTACTTAGCTTGATAAAAAGGAAGTTTGCTGTTGACTTGCCTTTTCTGTCTGACATAATTTTCTCTTGCCATGATAGCATTGTTTTACATAGTGTGCAACATGCTTCTATGGAGCTCGGCCACTAGTGCATAAGCAAGTTTGTGCAGCCTTCAGTGAACTCTTAGTGTCAGCTCTGTGCTTCCTCATTCTAGGTTTTAGATGTGAGATCAGTCACTGAGAGAAATCTGCTGTGCTGCTTCATGCTGTGCTGGACCTTGTGGTGCTAAAAACTTTTTAAAGCCTGTGCCACTACTGCTGGTGCTGCTGCTGGTAAAGAAAGAACTCCTGATCTGTCATTGATCCATTCCTGATCTTTCCTAATCCACCCCAATCTCCCTCTCCCCACTTTCTCCCCACTTTTTCCCCCTTTCTCTCCTCAATCTCCCTTCTGCTACTGAGCGCTGATCAGTAATTGATCTCTCATCAATACTTGATCCCTTGTTTTTTGGCAGGTTTTTTGTGTGTCCTGCAGCCGCTTAGCGCTGTTCAGTGATACAAATCACTGAGCTGCACTCGTGCTCGCTGTTGTACCCACTTTTTTCCCCCTATTTCTTTCCCCCCTTTGCATCCCTCCATGTGTGCGTCCTGCAGCCACCAAACATTGACCAGTGACAAAAATCACTTCGCACTCATGCTGGCTGTTTTTCAATACTTTTTTTTGCCTTTTTTTGGTCCCTGTCTATTTACTCTCTACTCTGCACCTCAGCTGTTGAGCAGTTGATCAGATGCACATGAATGATTGGTACCAGCCCTTGCTTTTGGCAAGGACTTTTATCCCCTATTTTTTCTCCCCTTTTGGCACCACATCTGTATGTGTGTCCTTCAGCCATTGAGAGCTGATCAGTGGCTAATATCATGGTGACTAACAATTTAGTGTAAAAAAAAGAATCAAGTAAAAAAAAATCATTTAGATTAGTTGATAGGACTAGATTTGGGACAGTAAAAATATTCTGTATTAATCATAGTCTACTACGATATTTTTTAATGAAATTGCGACACCCGCTAGGGCCATGGGGACTCGGTCTGGGCCAGTCAGTTCTTCAGGGAATGTTACGGCAGCAGTGACCCGGTCCGTGGCCCTGGGCATCCAATGAAATAGAGATGAGTTTAGGGAATAAAGATGGGAAAAGTTATAGGGGAAATTTTGTGACGCCACCTGTGGTGTTCAGCAATAAGAAGATGGCCGACGCTGCGATTCAGATTCACTGGGGTGGTTGGTGACGCAGCAAAGATATTACAGCTCTCCATGGGTAGAGCTAAGCCCCAGGGCAGACAAAAGATAGTAAAATATGGTAATGATTGTAGTGCAGGGCAGATGATGCAGTAAATAAATCTGATGACACAGCAGGGTGCAGGTTTCACACTTTTACTCTTGGTCTTTCCAGTTATAATCCCCAGTCGGGGTGCTGTGTCCTCCAGGTCGGTGGTCCAGCAAGATCTCAGGTAATTTGGGGTACACTGGATTCCTCACTTCCTGTGCCCCTAGGACCCCTTCTTCACTCCACTTTTCTCTCCAGTCCTGGGACGAGCTCCTCACTCCTTCTAGTCCCTTCCACAAACTGTCTTCTCCTCCCTGACTCCTCCTCCAACTGAGTCCTGTTATCATGACAACTCTCCACTCCCAACTGTAAGCTTTCTCTCCAGCTGTCCTATGCTAATCTAATTCCTCCACCAACACCCACACCCTCTACCTAGTTCCACCCTGGCCTAAAGAGGTCTAGACATTTTCACAGGGCCTGATTCTACATGAAGTTAGTGAAGAATCCTGAGCTTTGGCTGTTCTGAATTGCCATGTCATGTAAACGTTTTGAGGTCATCCACAAATGCTTGCATTACAGTGATAATGCATGGTGTCCACCCCGAGATGACCCAAACTTTGACTGTCTTTTCAAAGTTCAGCCAGTCATTGAGTACTTCAACAACAAGTTTGCTGTTGCTGAGGTCTACCTGCTTCAAAAGGACATTTGCGTGAATGAGTCCCTAATCCATTTCAAGGTGAGGCTCAAATTCCATCGGTACCTGCCCAGTAAGAGGACTAGGTATGGAATTAAGCTCTACAAACTGTGACAGTCTCTCAGGATACACCCATGAGTTTAGCGTTTATGAAGGGAAGGACTTGCGGATTGAACCCCTTGAATGCCCTCCTGTCCTGGGAGTAAGTGAGAAATTGTTTGGGATTTGGTGCACCCACTGCTGGATCAAGATTAAGGTTATCACCTCTATGTAGATAACTTTATACCAACGTCTCACTGTTCAAGTCCCTTTCTGCATGAGCTCTCGCAGCCTGTGGTACTGTCCACAAAAATAAGAGATGCTTCCCTAGAATGCTAATTTGGCAGCTGCTCAGAAAAGGTGAGAGCAGAGCCCAATGTAGCTGCAATGTATCAGCAACAATCTGGTTGTCAAGTACGAGGACAAGAGCCATGTCCTTTTCTTGACCACCATACATGGTGATGGCTGCACCCCTAGCACTGTACGAGGTACGTACCTCTAAATAGGTCCACAAACCAAATTGTGTACTGGGGTACAAGTACATGGGGGGAGTTGATCTCTTTGATCAAGTCCTTCTGCCATACAGTGAGATAATAAAAGCCAAGGTGTGGTACAAGAAGTTGGCTGTGCACATCATACAGATGGAAATGTACAACACTTTCGTGCTATCAGGATGTGCAGGCCAGGCCGGTACAAAGTACTTTCAGTTCCAGGAGGTAGTAATCAAGGCCCTAATCTTTGGAGTCCAGGAAGGAGCAGTACCTTTGGAACTGAAGGTACTCTTATCATACCAGGCCAACATTTCCCCAGGGAGGTCCTTCAAACTACAAAAAAAGTAAGGTGGAAATGAATTGTCGAGTGTGTTCCACAAGGGGGATATGTAAATATACCACTTATCAATGCAACACCTGACCCAACAAACCATGCATGTGTATAAAAGAATGCTTTAGACTGTACTGTACTAGACTGTGTGATCCATGGCCTAGTAAATTAATTTCTGATGTACACAACTGACTTATGCCAAACTGACGTACACTACATAGCTCATATATGCCAACCTGATGCATTCTAGATAATTTACCTATGCCACTACATTATAGAGTTCACACACCAGAACACACTAGATAAATATAGGGCCACTTATGGGGGATTTCCACTGTTTAGGCACACCAGGGTCTCTCCAAATGCTATATGATGCCCGCAGACAATTACATGAATGTCTTCATTCCAAAACATCACTTGTTCCCTTTAAAGCCTTACAGTGCACGCAAACAGCAGTTTTCTTCCACATATGAGGTATTGTAGGCATTTATTACAGGCCGCCTGTGCAAGCTGAAGATATGGATGAACTCTTTATGCATCAAATGGCCAAGTTCTCCAAAAAATATGACATAGTTGTCATGGGAGATTTCAACTATCCAGACATTTGTTGGGAATCTCTCTCAGGCAAAACTAACAGGTCAAGGAAATTCTTATCCTCTCTTGCTGACAACTTTATCTTCCAAAAGGTAGGGGAGAAAACAAGGGGAACTGCTACCTTGGATCTAATCCTTATAAACAGGGAGGAAATGGTTGAGGAGGTAAAAGTGGCTGGGACCCTAGGAGGTAGCGACCAAGCTATTTTAGAATTTTGGATAACTAGAGGAGGAAGACCTGTGAAGACTCAGACTTCAAAGTTAGATTTCAGAAAGGCAGATTTTAAGGGATTCAGAAAGAGAATTGGAGGGATCCAATGGCTGGATATCCTTAAAGACAAAAATGTCCAGGAAGGATGGGAAATCTTGAAAAATGAAATTCTCAAAGAACAATTGTTAACAATTCCGAAAAGAGGGAAGAATAGGAAGCATTTAAGGAAACCAGGATGGATGAACACAGAACTTAAGCACATGCTAAAAAGGAAGAAAGAAATGTTTATAAAATGGAAAGAGGGAGGCATTTCTAAAGAAGAATATAATGATGTCTGCAGAACCTGCAGGGCACAAAATAGATTATCTAAAGCTGACAATGAATTGAGGCTTGCAAGAGATGTCAAAAGCAATAATAAAGGATTTGGGGGATATGTCCAAAGTAAAAGAAAAGTCAAAGATGCTATAGGATTTTTACAGGATGAAAATGATGAAATGGTAAGACAGGATGTTGAGAAGGCCTAACTTTTAAATTCCTATTTTGCATCTGTTTTCTCTCAGAAAGGAAATGTAACATCAACTATTCTTCACTGTCCTATTAAGGGAATAGAAGAATCCAGAATATCTATAAACAGAAAGATAGCGAGGAAACACTTAGCTAACCTAAATGAATTCAAGTCTCCAGGTCCAGATGAATTACACCCCAGAGTACTGAAGGAGATAGCAGAAGAAATTTTTGAACCCCTCTCCATAATCTTTGAAAATTCTTGGAGAACAGGAGAAGTCCCAGAAGACTGGAGAAGAGCAAATGTTGATCCTATCTTCAAAAAGGGGAAGAAGGTGGACCCAGGCAACTATAGGCTGGTGAGTCTGACTTCTATACCAGGAAAGATCTTTGAACAAATTATTAAACAACATGTATGTCAGTACCTGGATAAGAATGAAGTGATTAAACAGAGTCAGCATGGGTTTGTAACTAATAAGTCATGTCAAACTAACTTTATTTCCTTCAATGATGGAATCACTGATTGGGTGGATCAAGGAAATGCTGTAGATATAGTATATCTTTACTTCAGCAAAGCATTTGACAAAGTATCTCATACAATCCTTATTGAAAAATTGACTAAGTATGGAATGGACAAGGCAACTGTTAGGTGGATTCATAACTGGCTTAGTGATCGGACCCAAAGAGTGGTCGTAAATAGAGTTGAGCGACTTTTGCTTTTTTAGGGTCGCGTTTCGTTTCGTGAAACCCGACTTTTCCAAAAGTCGGGTCGAGCAAGATCGTCCGATTATAGGGAAAAGTCGGGGTCGTCCCGAAACACGAAACCCAATGTAAGTCAATGGGGAATAAAAGTCGGCAGTGAGAGGAGGACAGGAAACACACCTACAGTGCCCATTTGAATGCCAAAAGCATCAATTCTTCTTACTTAAGCTTGTCAACCTTAATTAACTTCATAATACAAGTTACGCACTGAAAAATTGGGGTTATTTGGCTAAATTTGTGGGGGGGAGGGCTGGCTGCAGGTTTTCATGTGCCCTGGGCGAAAGAGCGCCCCTTTAACACATACCACAACTCATCATGATCCGATACGGCAGAGAAATAGCGGTATAGTACAATGAAAAATACCTCACTTTTTACATCTCATGACGAGGCCCATCTATTTCTCCATACAAAATCATTGGTCCCATATAATGTTTGAAACAGTATATGATGAGCTCCACATAATGCTACAGTATATGTTGGTCCCCATGGATGAAGCTCCACTGTCTTATGGGCCCAAATAATGCTCCAAACATAATGGGCCCCATTTCTACTGCTCTAGTGTATAATGGGCCCTGTAAATGCTGCTCCAGTGTCTGATGTCCACCTTTGGAATGTTCCAGTGTATGGTGGGCCCCATCTATCATTCTCCAGAGTATAGTGCTCCCCAAAAATTGCTGTCCCAACATAGAAAACAATCAAATAAGTCTCCTCGCTAGGGAATCCCTGTACTTGTCTGGACAGGTGCTGTAGCTTGCTTAACAGCTCGCCAGCCGTTCTCACGCCCAGTATGGATTGCACGTCATTGCACAAAGGTTAGAAAGGGTACCGTATCCCTGGATAACATGTATGGATAGCGTACACATTCAAAATATATGTCTATACAGCATGAGGCAGGCTCAGACGGTGTTAGGCCCAGTATGGATTGCACGTCATTGCACAAAGGTTAGAAGGGGTACCGTATCCCCGGATAACATGTATGGATAGCGTACACATTCAAAATATATGTCTATACAGCATGAGGCAGGCTCAGACGGTGTTAGGCCCAGTATGGATTGCACGTCATTGCACAAAGGTTAGAAGGGGTACCGTATCCCCGGATAACATGTATGGATAGCGTACACATTCAAAATATATGTCTATACAGCATGAGGCAGGCTCAGACGGTGGTAGGCCCAGTATGGATTGCACGTCATTGCACAAAGGTTAGAAGGGGTACCGTATCCCCGGATAACATGTATGGATAGCGTACACATTCAAAATATATGTCTATACAGCATGAGGCAGGCTCAGACGGTGTTAGGCCCAGTATGGATTGCACGTCATTGCACAAAGGTTAGAAGGGGTACCGTATCCCCGGATAACATGTATGGATAGCGTACACATTCAAAATATATGTCTATACAGCATGAGGCAGGCTCAGACGGTGTTAGGCCCAGTATGGATTGCACGTCATTGCACAAAGGTTAGAAGGGGTACCGTTTCCCCGGATAACATGTATGGATAGCGTACACATTCAAAATATATGTCTATACAGCATGAGGCAGGCTCAGACGGTGTTAGGCCCAGTATGGATTGCACGTCATTGCACAAAGGTTAGAAAGGGTACCGTATCCCCGGATAACATGTATGGATAGCGTACACATTCAAAATATATGTCTCAGGAGGCAGGCTCAGACGGTGTCAGGCACAGTATGGATTTGACGGCCCAGATTACACAGCGGAGGAGCAGGGAGAGGTAAAGATTGCAAATGCTGGGGCCCTGGCCAAGCAAGGGGGGCCCACTCGTGGGCGTCGGTACTGGCACTGGGCCCCTCATAGTACAGCGGTGTGTCTGACGGCGGGTGTGCACCACCACCGTCAGAGACACTTGATTGCACTATGAGGGACCCTGTGCCAGTGCCCGCGCCCAAGAGTCGGCTTACCCACCTGTCCAGGGCAACGGCACTCGCACGGTGTCGTGCGCTAGGTGGTAACCCCGGCCATGGGGGGGGAGGCAGCACAGTTAGGGAGTTTTAGAAAGTGGCATATGTTGATGTTGGACATTCAACTGATGCAAAAGGCGAAATAGGTGAAGTACCAGGAAGAGGTGGACCAAAGCAAGCCATTTTTCTGTCACCCTATGTGTCATCAGGGGAAGGTGGGACAAAATCCTTGGAAACCCATGCGTGGTTCATTTTAATGAAGGTTAGATCATCCACATTTTGGGTTGACAGACGGGTCCTTTTTTCTGTCAGGATTGATCCAGCTGCACTGAAGACTCTTTCCGATAGCACACTTGCAGCTGGGCAAGCGAGCTCCTGTAAGGCATATTGTGCCAATTCAGGCCAGGTGTCCAGTTTAGCGGCCCAATAGTCAAAGGGGAATGACCTGTGTGGGAGAACATCGATATGGGAGGAAAAGTAGTTTGTAACCATAGTTGACAACTGCTGTCTCCTGTCACTTTCCATCGATGCAGTATTACCAGTTGTGTGAGCGGTATTTGAAAAATCAGTCCACAAGATTGTCATGAAACCCCTGTCTCCAACGCCACTTCTGCTGTGTGCACCACGAACACCTCTGCCAAGCTGCCCCCGGCCCGTACGGCTCGTGTGAGAACCATCACCGCTGCTGTGTGCTGGGAATGCCTCAAGCAACCGATTTACCAGAGTTGCTTGTTTATTAGCCAATATTAGGTCAAGGTTCTCCTGTGGCATGATGTTTTGTAATTTGCCTTTATAGCGTGGATCCAGGATGCTGGCCAACCAGTAGTCGTCATCGTTCATCATTATGGCAATGCGGGGGTCCCTTTTTAGGATCCGCAAAGCATAATCTGACATGTGGGCCAATGTTCCCGGTGTCAATGATGCACTGCGAGTGCTGGGTGGAGGAGCACATTCTGGCAAATCCACATCCCTCCAGTCACGCACAAACCCTGTACCAGACCTTGCCACGCCAACATTTTCACTTGCCCCACGAGATGCATCCTCCTCCCCTAAGTAATCATCCCCATCATCCTCCTCCTCCTCCTCTTCTTCCTCCACCTCGTCCAGGAGAGGTCCCTGAGCAGACAATGGCTGAATGTCATCAAGGATTCCCTCCTCCTCTTCCTCCTCATCAACATTGGCTGCAGACGCCTGCTCCTTAAGGTGCGTCAAAGTTTGCATGAGCAGACACATAAGTGGGATGCTCATGCTTAGGATGGCGTCATCTGCGCTTACCAGCCGTGTGCTTTCCTCAGAACACTGAAGGACTTTACAAAGGTCTTTCAGCTTCGACCACTGCACGCCTGTCAACTCCATGTCTGCTCTCAAAGTGCCTGGCCGTGTATCCTCCCACAAATGCATTATGGCCTGCCTCTGCTTGCACAGCCGCTCCACCATGTGCAGGGTGGAGTTCCACCTTGTTGCAATGTCGATAATGAGGCGGTGGTTGGGAAGGTGGAGCAATCGCTGCAGCTTCTGCATACGAACGGAGTGTACAGGTGACCGGCGGATGTGCGCGCACAGTCTTCGCACCTTCTGGAGCAGGGCTGTTAACTCCGGATAATTTTTGAGGAAGCACTGCACCACCAGGTTCAAGGTGTGAGCCAAGCAAGGTATGTGGCTGAGTTTTGAAAGGGCTTTGGCTGCCACAAAATTACGGCCGTTATCACTAACTACCTTGCCTGCCTCAAGATGTACACTGCCCAGCCATGACTCAGTTTTTCGCTTCAAGTACTCGGCCAGCACCTCGGCGGTGTGTCTGTCGCCCAAACACATCATCTGCAACACAGTCTGCTGACGCTTTCCACTAGCTGCTCGATAGGGGGACACATCGTGTGCAACAGTGGCAGCTGCAGATGGAGTGCTCGTACGACTGCGCTCTGTGGACGAGCTGTCGCTTCTGGAGGAGGAGGAGGAGGAGGGTCGAACGCCTACAGCCAACTGTTTCCTATACCGTGGGCTAGGCAGCACTGTCCCACCACCGCTGTCCCCTGTGGACCCTGCATCCACCACATTAACCCAGTGCGCAGTGATGGACACGTAACGGCCCTGGCCATGCCGACTGGACCATGCATCAGTTGTGAGGTGCACCTTTCCGCTCACTGACTGCTTGAGTGCATGGACAATGTGGTCTTTCACATGATGGTGGAGGGCTGGGATGGCTTTGCGAGAGAAGAAGTGGCGACTGGGTAGGTCATAGCGTGGTACTGCATAGGCCATGAGTTCGCGGAAAGCTGTGCTTTCCACCAACCGAAAGGGCATCATCTCAAGTTTGGCAATGTGGGCGTTCAAACCCAGTGTACGCGGATGAGAGACTGAGTACTTTCTTGACCTACTCATAGTGTCTGGGAGGGTGAGCTGGACTTGAGAGCTGCATATGGTGGAAGTAGCGGTGGACAGGGCGGACTGAGAGAGGGTTGATGATGGTGATGGAGTTGGTGTTCTTTCTGATGGCCTAGAATCAGTCTTTCGTTGATATAACAGTGGGATTCCCTGACTGCTGTGGCCTTGCAACGACACCTCAACATTTGCTGCTGTGCTAACCGGTGGGCTTACAGTGGGGGAAACAATGTAGCGTTGCTGACTACCTTCGTTGTGATCAGTTGCACATGTGGCACTTGAGGTTTGGCGTTGTGTCCACGCTTGCAAGTGCATGCTGGTTAAATGTCTAAGCATGCAACTGGTATTCAAATTTTTCAGATTTTTCCCTCGGCTAAAGGTCTTTGCGCACTTCTTACAGATAACCTTGGCCTGATCATGAGGATTTTGTTCAAAAAAGTGCCACACTGCACTCTTCCTACTTTGGCAGACATTTTGCGGCCTAGCACGCTGTGATCTTTTGACCCTCTGGACAAGCTGTCCAGCAACTCTTTTGATGTTTGGAACCTGTCTTTGGAGTGCTCCGGGCCTGCCAGATAACAGCTGTTGCGATGTCGATGTCTGCTGTGGATGCTCCTCATCTGAGCTATTGGAAGCAGCACCCTCTTCCCCCAATGGATGCCAATCTGGGTCAACAACTGGGTCATCCATCACCTCCTCTTCTATGTCATGTGCACCTTTCTCTGTGTCACCGTGTATGGTGGTATAGTGTGCGGGAAGAGGCACATGAGTCTCATCAGGGTCAAAATCTGGCTCTGTACACTGCGAGGACAATGTAGTGCTCTGAGTGAATGTACCAGCAGAATCATCCATCAGCGGCTGTGCATCAGTGCACTCCATGTCAGATTCATCTTGGCCTGGGTAATTCACCATTTGACTTGATAATCCAGGCATGGTATGTGAAACAGCTCCATGGAGTAATCAGTAGTATGGCCTGCGTCATCCTTCAATCTTGGTTGGGGTGAAGGACACAAGGAAAGGTGTGGTTCATGAACATGAGCCTCCAATGACGACTCAGTGCTTTTACTTTTTACAACTGAAGAAGAGGAGGCGATAGAGCTGGAGGCTGAGTCAGCAATGTAAGACAAAACTTTTTCCTGATGCTCTGCCTTTAAAAGTGGTTTGCCAACTCCTAGAAAACTAAGCGTTCGAGTCCTTATGTAGCCAGACGATGACGCAGGGTCAGCACCTCCTGCATTCGGTCCTATTTTGCTCTTGCCACTACCATCAGATCCAACACCAACACCATCATTACCAGCTGCCAACCCCCGCCCAATTCCACGGCCTCTTCCACCAGCCTTCCTCATTTTTGGTAGAAATGTAGACAAAATCCAACAAACTATATAGTAATGTAAAACAAGGTACAAGGTGTCTATAGGACAGGGGAGTTTTAGAATTTCTGCACACACTTGTGGACAGTGGACACTTGTGGATTGTGTGCGGCCCACTGATATCTGAGCGCTATGTGACACGCTCGATGGCACAGCTGCCTGTGACCAAAGTGACGAGAGGATAATGGAGATTTTGAATCTCTGCGTACACTTGTGGACAGTGGACACTTGTGGATTGTGTGCGGCCCACTGATATCTGAGCGCTATGTGACACGCTCGATGGCACAGCTGCCTGTGACCAAAGTGACGAGAGGATAATGGAGATTTTGAATCTCTGCGTACACTTTTGGACACTGGACACTTGTGGATTGTGTGCGGCCCACTGATATCTGAGCGCTATGTGACACGCTCGATGGCACAGCTGCCTGTGACCAAAGTGACGAGAGGATAATGGAGATTTTGAATCTCTGCGTACACTTTTGGACACTGGACACTTGTGGATTGTGTGCGGCCCACTGATATCTGAGCGCTATGTGACACGCTCGATGGCACAGCTGCCTGTGACCAAAGTGACGAGAGGATAATGGAGATTTTGAATCTCTGCGTACACTTGTGGACAGTGGACACTTGTGGATTGTGTGCGGCCCACTGATATCTGAGCGCTATGTGACACGCTCGATGGCACAGCTGCCTGTGACCAAAGTGACGAGAGGATAATGGAGATTTTGAATCTCTGCGTACACTTTTGGACACTGGACACTTGTGGATTGTGTGCGGCCCACTGATATCTGAGCGCTATGTGACACGCTCGATGGCACAGCTGCCTGTGACCAAAGTGACGAGAGGATAATGGAGATTTTGAATCTCTGCGTACACTTTTGGACACTGGACACTTGTGGATTGTGTGCGGCCCACTGATATCTGAGCGCTATGTGACACGCTCGATGGCACAGCTGCCTGTGACCAAAGTGACGAGAGGATAATGGAGATTTTGAATCTCTGCGTACACTTGTGGACAGTGGACACTTGTGGATTGTGTGCGGCCCACTGATATCTGAGCGCTATGTGACACGCTCGATGGCACAGCTGCCTGTGACCAAAGTGACGAGAGGATAATGGAGATTTTGAATCTCTGCGTACACTTTTGGACACTGGACACTTGTGGATTGTGTGCGGCCCACTGATATCTGAGCGCTATGTGACACGCTCGATGGCACAGCTGCCTGTGACCAAAGTGACGAGAGGATAATGGAGATTTTGAATCTCTGCGTACACTTTTGGACACTGGACACTTGTGGATTGTGTGCGGCCCACTGATATCTGAGCGCTATGTGACACGCTCGATGGCACAGCTGCCTGTGACCAAAGTGACGAGAGGATAATGGAGATTTTGAATCTCTGCGTACACTTTTGGACACTGGACACTTGTGGATTGTGTGCGGCCCACTGATATCTGAGCGCTATGTGACACGCTCGATGGCACAGCTGCCTGTGACCAAAGTGACGAGAGGATAATGGAGATTTTGAATCTCTGCGTACACTTGTGGACAGTGGACACTTGTGGATTGTGTGCGGCCCACTGATATCTGAGCGCTATGTGACACGCTCGATGGCACAGCTGCCTGTGACCAAAGTGACGAGAGGATAATGGAGATTTTGAATCTCTGCGTACACTTTTGGACACTGGACAGTTGTGGATTGTGTGCGGCCCACTGATATCTGAGCGCTATGTGACACGCTCGATGGCACAGCTGCCTGTGACCAAAGTGACGAGAGGATAATGGAGATTTTGAATCTCTGCGTACACTTTTGGACACTGGACACTTGTGGATTGTGTGCGGCCCACTGATATCTGAGCTCTATATGACACGCTCGATGGCACAGCTGCCTGTGACCAAAGTGACGAGAGGATAATGGAGATTTTGAATCTCTGCGTACACTTGTGGACAGTGGACACTTGTGGATTGTGTGCGGCCCACTGATATCTGAGCGCTATGTGACACGCTCGATGGCACAGCTGCCTGTGACCAAAGTGACGAGAGGATAATGGAGATTTTGAATCTCTGCGTACACTTGTGGACAGTGGACACTTGTGGATTGTGTGCGGCCCACTGATATCTGAGCGCTATGTGACACGCTCGATGGCAATGCTGCCTGTGACCAAAGTGACGAGAGGATAATGGAGATTTTGAATCTCTGCGTACACTTTTGGACACTGGACACTTGTGGATTGTGTGCGGCCCACTGATATCTGAGCGCTATGTGACACGTTCGATGGCACAGCTGCCTGTAACCAAAGTGACGAGAGGATAATGGAGATTTTGAATCTCTGCGTACACTTTTGGACACTGGACACTTGTGGATTGTGTGCGGCCCACTGATATCTGAGCGCTATGTGACACGCTCGATGGCACAGCTGCCTGTGACCAAAGTGACGAGAGGATAATGGAGATTTTGAATCTCTGCGTACACTTTTGGACACTGGACACTTGTGGATTGTGTGCGGCCCACTGATATCTGAGCGCTATGTGACACGCTCGATGGCACAGCTGCCTGTGACCAAAGTGACGAGAGGATAATGGAGATTTTGAATCTCTGCGTACACTTGTGGACAGTGGACACTTGTGGATTGTGTGCGGCCCACTGATATCTGAGCGCTATGTGACACGCTCGATGGCACAGCTGCCTGTGACCAAAGTGACGAGAGGATAATGGAGATTTTGAATCTCTGCGTACACTTTTGGACACTGGACACTTGTGGATTGTGTGCGGCCCACTGATATCTGAGCGCTATGTGACACGCTCGATGGCACAGCTGCCTGTGACCAAAGTGACGAGAGGATAATGGAGATTTTGAATCTCTGCGTACACTTGTGGACAGTGGACACTTGTGGATTGTGTGCGGCCCACTGATATCTGAGCGCTATGTGACACGCTCGATGGCACAGCTGCCTGTGACCAAAGTGACGAGAGGATAATGGAGATTTTGAATCTCTGCGTACACTTTTGGACACTGGACACTTGTGGATTGTCTGCGGCCCACTGATATCTGAGCGCTATGTGACACGCTCGATGGCACAGCTGCCTGTGACCAAAGTGACGAGAGGATAATGGAGATTTTGAATCTCTGCGTACACTTGTGGACAGTGGACACTTGTGGATTGTGTGCGGCCCACTGATATCTGAGTGCTATGTGACACGCTCGATGGCACAGCTGCCTGTGACCAAAGTGACGAGAGGATGATGGAGATTTTGAATCTCTGCGTACACTTTTGGACACTGGACACTTGTGGATTGTGTGCGGCCCACTGATATCTGAGCGCTATGTGACACGCTCGATGGCACAGCTGCCTGTGACCAAAGTGACGAGAGGATAATGGAGATTTTGAATCTCTGCGTACACTTGTGGACAGTGGACACTTGTGGATTGTGTGCGGCCCACTGATATCTGAGCGCTATGTGACACGCTCGATGGCACAGCTGCCTGTGACCAAAGTGACGAGAGGATAATGGAGATTTTGAATCTCTGCGTACACTTGTGGACACTGGACACTTGTGGATTGTGTGCGGCCCACTGATATCTGAGCGCTATGTGACACGCTCGATGGCACAGCTGCCTGTGACCAAAGTGACGAGAGGATAAGGGAGATTGGATTGCTTTTAAAAAAGCAGTTTGCGGAGCAGTGGGTAAACAGCAATGCCAGCGTGTCAGGAAGCCTTAAAAGGCAGCCCAACAACCAACACCACTGATACACCACAATATAGCCTCCCCTTGCACTGCACACACAGTGACTTGTGTGTTGTGCAGGCCAAATCGCTAGCAGCAGAAGCAGTTTTTTTGTCTTCTTCCCTGCCTAACGCTCTCCCTACAGAATCAGCAGCAACCTCTCCCTATACTAAGATCGGCAGAAGTAAGATGGCGGTCGGCGTGCACGCCCTTTTATACCCCCTGTGACGCCCACCAAAGCAAGCCAATCACTTGCATGCCCTTCTGAAAGATGGTGGTGACCCGTGCCTATGTCATCACGTTGCCCACAGTGTCCGTGGATCCTGATTGGCTGAAAAAGAGCACAAAACAAACTTTTGAAACGCGACTTTGGCGCGTAAGTCACCGACCTCGTGGCCGACCTCATCCTAGGGTCGGGTTTCGTTTCATGAAACCCGACTTTGCCAAAAGTCGGCGACTTTTGAATTTTTTCGACCCGTTTCGCTCAACTCTAGTCGTAAATGGCTGCACATCCAGTTGGAAGAATGTCTCAAGTGGGGTACCACAGGGCTCTGTCCTGGGCCCTGTATTGTTCAACATCTTTATCAACGATTTAGATGAAGGAATTGAGGGTAAACTGATTAAATTTGCTGATGACACAAAGCTAGAAGGGATAGCTAATACTAGAGAAGAGAGAGAGATGATTCAAAAATATATAACTAAACTGGAGCAGTGGGCAGCTACTAACAGAATGGTTTTTAACAGGGAAAAATGCAAAGTACTACATCTGGGCAATAAAAATGAAAAAAGCATATACAGAATGGGAGGAATAGGGCTAAGCAACAGCACATGTGAAAAAGACTTGGGTATACTAATAGATCACAGACTGAATATGAGTCAACAGTGTGATGCAGCAGCAAAAAAGGAAAATGCAGTTCTAGGATGTATTAACAGAAGCATACAGTCTAGATCACATTAAGTCATTATTGCCCTCTACTCCTCTTTGGTCAGACCTCATCTGGAATATTGTGTCCAGTTTTGGGCACCACATTTTAAAAAAGACATCAACAAACTGGAGCAAGTTCAGAAAAGAGCGACCAGAATGATGACCGGTCAGCAAACCCTGTCTTATGAGGAAAGGTTGCAGGATTTGGGAATGTTTAGTTCGCAAAAGAGAAGACTGAGAGGAGAATTAATAGCTGTCTACAAATATCTAAAGGGCTGTCACATTGTAGAAGGATCATCTTTATTCTCATTTGCACGAGGAAAGACTAGAAGCAATGGGATGAAACTGAATGGGAGGAGACACAGATTAGATATTAGAAAAAACTTTTTGACAGTTAGAGTGGTCAATGAGTGGAACAGGCTGCCACGAGAAGTGGTGAGTTCTCCTTCAATGGAAGTCTTCAAACAGAGGCTGGACAGACATCTGACTGGGATGATTTAGCGAATCCTGCTTTGAGCAGGGGGTTGGACCAGATGGCCCAGGAGGTCCCTTCCAACTCTATGATTCTATGATTCTATGTGCATACTTAGACGAAATCGCACAACAAATTGTAGGGTCCATTTGCTCCTGTTTTCCTTGTGAAAATAAAAAAATTGAGGGCTAAAAGATTATCGGTATGTTTGTTGAAAAAATTAGATTTTTTTATTTTCATGACTACATTATAAACATCTGTGAAGCACTTGGGGGTTCAAGGTGCACACCTCAGTTCTAGAAAAGTTCCTTGAGAGGTTTAGTTTCTAAAATGGGGTCATTTGAGTTGGATGTCCACTGTTTAGGCACATCAGAGGCATTCCAAATGCGATATGGTGAACGCTCTTAAATCCACACAATTCTGTGTTCAAAAAGTCAAACAGTGCTCCTTCCTTTCCAAGCCCTGCCGTGCACCCAAACAGTGGTTTTCCCCAACATTTTGGGAATCAGCGTACTCAGGAGAAATTGCATTACATTTTGTGTGGTTCAATTTCTCCAGTTACCCTTGCAAAAATAAAAAATTGGGGAATAAAATATAATTTTTGTAGAAAAAATTGTATTTTTTATTTTCACGACTCTACGTTATAACTTCTGTGAAGCACCTGTGGGTTCAAGGTGCTCACCACACTTCTAAATAAGTTCCTTTAGGGGTTTAGTTTCCAAAATAGGGTCACTTGTTGGAGGTTTTCACTGTTTAGGCATATCAGGGTCTCTCCAAATGCAACATGGTGTCAGCTCTCCAGTCAATTCTGCGTTCAAAAAGTTAAACTGTGCTTTCCAAGCCCTGCAGTGCATCCAAATAGTGGTTTTCCTCCACATGTGGGGTATGGGCATGTTAAGGAGAAATTTCACAACAGATTTGGAGGTCCATTTTTTTCCTTTACTCTTGTAAAAATAAGAAAATATGGGTCTAAATAACATATTTGTGAAAAAAGTTAAATGTTCATTTTTTTCATTTCACATTGCTTCAGTTACTGTGAAGCACCTGAAGGGTTAACAAACTTATTGAATGCGGTTTTGAGCACAATGAGGGGTGCAGTTTTAAAAATGGTGTCATTTTTGGGTATTTTCTTCTGTCATATAGACCCCTTAAAGTCTCTTCAAATGTGAGGTGGTCCCTAAAAAAATGGTTTTGTAGATTTTCTTGGAAAAATGAGAAATCGCTGGTCAACTTTTAACCATCATACCTTCTTAACAAAAAAAATGAAAAAAAATTATGCTGATGATTGTGCTGATGTAAAGTAGACATGTGGGAAATGTTATTTATTAACTATTTTTGAGACTTATCTCTCTGATTTAAAGGTAAAATAATTCAAAGTTTGAAAATTGCTACATTTTCACAATTTTTGCCAAATTTCCATTTTTTTCACAATAAAACACGAGTCATCTCGAAAAAATTTTAACACTATCATGAAGTCCAAAATGTTATGAAAAACAAAATCTTAAAATCAGTGGAATCTGTTGAAATGTTTTACAGTTTTCACCAGGGCGTCAGAATTATAAAAATTAGCATGGCCATGAAGGTGTAAACAGCCTTGGAGGGTGAAGGGGTTAATACTTGGAGAAGACCAAGCTGTGTTGGATAGATTATGAAATTTAAATGTACAAGTTAAAATGAACCTTCAAACAGACTTTGTTTAAATATATGTGAAAAAGTTGGATTAGTTCCATTTAACAATAAAGCATCAGTGAAATCAGTTAATTCTACTTAATTAATTTTTCCAGCTCTCACTTTTTATTTAAACTTTTTATTGGCATCTATAAATCGGAAATGGCATTAAAAATCACTTATCCTTTAGATATTCCACTAATGTAAATGATAGGAAGCTCAGTTTAAATTAGGCAAAGGAAGACTAGCAAATCCTTTAAGTATGAAAATGTTTTTTGTTGGTACTGATATGACACACAGAATGACTCTTTTTATCATTTTAATTTACTGAGTAGCAAGGGAGTAAAGATTGTGGTTGCATAACCTGGAACGATGACAAGGCCTGTTTGGGAGGGGGATTCACTGACGCCAGGGCTTATTTCAGCTATATGTGCTTACAAGGACACACATTCAGCTGAAATGCAACAATGCAGAGACCCACCGACTCCCTGCACTGCTGAATAATGTATAACAGAGAGGGGCTTAGGATGAGGGATATTACTTCTGGAAGGGGGACAGGATGGGAGATTGTCATGAACTCATTTTCTGCTCCACCATTTGAGAGTTCCCCTTCCGTTCTCCCTCTGGTGGTGACAGGAGGTAGTGCTGTTGGTTTAAGTGGTAGTGATCTGCCACCTGATGAGGAAGATAACGAATGGATCTCCGGAATATTAGACTGGATATAAGACAGCCGATGCCCTATCCGGGTGCTGGTGATTCAGTCTGCTTCTCAGGTCCAGGACTTCAGCTCTCTTCCAGTCTTCTCAAGTTAAGTTTGTTTTTTGCTAATGTTCACACTTGCGCTTGTTGGTCAGTTCAGTTTTTTGTGTAATCAGCTTGCCCCTGCTGGGGCTATGCTAAATTTCCACTCCGATTAATCAGTTTTTGCTAATCTGCTTTTTGTTCTTTATTAGATTGGCCTCTTTTTTGCTCTGTCTCAGAATATTTCAGAGTGCTGATATAGGTTTAGAAGTCTAGTGACTTCAGGGTTAATTTTGCTATCAGAAGTGTTGGAGAATATTTTTGTAGGTTTTTTTTGACAGATTGCAGACAGTGTCTTTCCTTTCCTGTCCTTATTAGTTAGCCGGGCCCCATCGTTTGCTCAGCCTATTTTCCTGCCTATTTTTGTTTGTAATTTCATCTTGTTTCACCGTCAATATACAGTATGTGGGGGGCTGTCTTTCCTTTGGGGTCTGCTCTGGGGCAGTTAGTTTTCCTCTTTTCCTGCTTTAGGCTTATGTAGTTCTCTGGTTGTGATGAGGTGTCTAGGACCAACGTAGGAACGCTCCACGACTGCTGCTAGTTGTTGCGGTTGAGTTCAAGGATCTGCAATCTGCATAGTTACCAACTTCTCTGGTTTTCTGAGACTTAGCTTGTTGTTTATTTTTTCCTCCTCTGTGACCCATTCATAACAGAATCACCAGCCATACCGCAGATTCTAGGGTACTCAAAAGCAGGAAAGAATTGTTAGAGAAAGAAAAAAAAAAGTGTCAGAATTTTTTTTTTTTATTATGTATTTTTTCCTCTTTTTCTCTGGGGCCATAGGAGGATTTTTTCCTAATGGAGATTAAGCAACTGTCTGATTGTGTGGAGCAGCTTTCTGCTGAAGTACAGGGAATTTCCACCTACCTTATTCAGTCACATGCTGCTGAACCCAAGATTCCTACTCCTGATGTGTTTTCTGGGGATCCGTCTAAATTTCTGAATTTTAAGAATAATTGTAAATTATTTCTTGCTTTGAAGCCTAACTCATCGGGGAGCTCTGTGCAGCAGGTTAAAATTGTCATCTCCTTGCTGCGCGGCGATCCCCAAGATTGGGCTTTTTCTCTGACACCTGAAAATCCTATTCTGACTAATGTGGATGCATTTTTTCAGGCCTTGGGGTTGTTGTATGATGAACCTAATGCTGTTGATCAAGCTTAGAGAACCCTGTTGGCATTAAACCAGGGTGGGGATCCTGCAGAGTTGTACTGTCAAAAATTCCGAAAGTGGGCGGTCCTTACTACATGGAATGATAGTGCATTGGCAGCTCTCTCTCGGAAAGGTTTGTCAGAGATCGTAAAAGATGTTATGGTGGGATTTCCTGTTCCCTCTGGTCTTGACGATTCTATGTCATAGCCATTAAAGTTGATCGGCGTTTACGTGAGCGTGAAACTACACGAGAGGTGTTGCCACCTTTTCAACAAATGTCTGAACCTATGCAATGTGATAGAGTTTTGTCTAGGGTGCAACGTCGGGAGTATAGAAGGCGTAATAAGCTGTGTTTTTTCTGTGGAGACGCCTCTCATACTATTTCTGTCTGCCCTAAATGAGAGAAACGTTTTGCACACACTTTTGCTGTGGGCAGTATACAACCTAAGTTCCTTTTGGCAATTACTCTGATCTGCTCCTTGTCCACATTTTCCACTAAGGCTTTTGTTGATTCAGGAGCAGCTCTGAATCTGATGGATTTGGACTTTGCTAAACGCTGTGGTCTGTCCATGACGCCTCTGCAGATGCCTATTCCTTTGAGGGGTAGAGGGGTATTGATGCCACTCCTTTGGTGGAGAATAAACCTCAGTTTTGGACCCAGGTGATAATGCGAGTTGCCCCAGACCACCAAGAAAAGTGTAAATTTTTGGTGCTGCATAATTTGCATAATACTATTGTTCTGGGGTTTCCCTGGTTGCAAACTCATAACCCAGTTTTGGATTGGAAATCTGTGTCTGTGGTGAGTTGGGGTTGTCAGTGTGGTCTTAGGGACGCTCCTGTTTTCTCCACCTCTCCTCAGTCTCATGATATTCCTGATTATCTGGCTGATTTCTCTGATGTTTTTAGTGAGAGTAAGTCTGCGTCTTTGCCTCCTCATAGGAGTTATGACTGTGCAATTGAGTTGATGCCTGGGTGTAAATTTCCCAAGGGTCGGCTTTTCAACTTATCGGTACCCGAACATGATGTTATGCGATCCTATATTAAGGAGTCGTTGGAGAAGGGTCATATTAGACCATCCTCGTCACCTTTAGGTGCTGGGGTTTTTTTTGTTGCCAAGAAAGACGGTTCATTAAGAGCGTGTATTGATTATCGTTCCCTTAACAAGATGACGTTTAAATATCAGTACCCGTTACCTCTGATGTCTGATTTATTCTCCAGAGTTAAGAGTGCCTGCTGGTTTACTAAGCTTGACCTCAGGGGGGCGTATAATCTTATTCGCATCAAGCACGGGGATGAATGGAAGACGGCGTTTAATACTCCGGAGGGACATTTTGAGTACCTGGTGATGCCTTTTGGGCTCTCTAATGCCCCTTCTGTCTTCCAGTCCTTTATGAATGATATTTTCCGAGACTTTGTGGATAAGTTTTTGATCATCTATCTGGATGATATTTTGGTCTTTTCTAGTGATTGAGATTCCCATGTGGCACATGTCCGGACTGTGTTCCGGATTTTGAGGGAGAATTCCCTGTTTGTTAAGGGATCGAAGTGCCTCTTTGGTGTACAGAGGATTTCATTTTTGGGATTTATCTTGTCTCCATCGACTATTGAAATGGACCCGGCCAAGCTACAAGGCATTTATGATTGGGTTCAGCCTACTTCTTTGAAGGCTCTCCAGAAGTTTTTGGGTTATTCTAATTTCTATCGTAAATTTATAGGTAATTTTTCTAGTATTGTCAAACCACTGACTGCTCTGACCAAGAAGGGAGCTGATGTGCTGAATTGGTCTCCTGAGGCTGTCTTAGCATTTCAGGAGCTTAAGCAGAGGTTTACTTCAGCTCCAGTTTTACGGCAACCTGATGTCTCACTTCCATTTCAAGTGGAGGTGGACGCTTCTGAGATTGGTGCAGGAGCTGTGTTGTCCCAAAAAGACCCTGTGACTTCTAAGATGAATACCTGTGCCTTCTTTTCTCGAAAGTTTTCCCCATCTGAACGCAACTATGACGTGGGGAATCGGGAATTGTTGGCCATGAAATGGGCATTTGAGGAGTGGAGACATTGGCTGGAGGGAGCTAGACATCAATTTGTGGTCCTCACCTAACACAAGAATCTGATTTATCTGGAGTCGGCCAAACGCTTGAATCCTAGACAGGCTAGATGGGCCTTGTTTTTCACGCGTTTTAATTTTGTGGTCTCTTTTCTTCCAGGCACTAAGAATGTTAAGGCAGACGCCCTTTCTCGGAGTTTCTTTGCTGATTCTCTTAATGTGACCGAGCCTACTACTATCCTAGGTGAGGGGGTAGTTCTTACTGCCATTTCGCCCGATTTGAGACGCGCCCTGGAGGAATTTCAGGAAGATAAACCTTAGCGTTGCCTTATGGGAAGATTGTATGTTCCTGACCAGTGGAGAAAGAGAGTGATGTCTGAAGTCCATTGCTCCGCATTGGCTGGTCATCCGGGTATTTTTGGTACGAGATTTGGTGAGTCGGTCGTTTTGGTGGCCTGCCTTATCTCGTGATGTCAGGAATTTTGTACAGTCGTGTGGGACTTGTTCTCGGTCTAAACCCTGTTCTCGTTCTAGTGGGTTGCTGATGCCCCTGCCGGTGCCCAAGAGGCCATGGACCCATATCTCAATGGATTTTATTTCTGATCTTCCTGTCTCTCAGAGAATAACTGTTATCTGGGTGATTTGTGATAGATTTTCGAAGATGATCCATCTTGTACCACTCCCAAAGTTGCCATCTTCCGCTGAGTTGGTGCCCTTGTTTTTACAACAGGTGGTTTGGTTACACGGAATTCCTGAGAACATTGTGTCCGATAGAGAGGTCCAGTTTGTTTCCAGATTCTGGAAAGCCTTTTGTTCCAATCTGGGAATTCAGTTATCCTTCTCCTCCGCGTTTCATCCCCAGGCCAATGGGCAGACTGATAGAACAAACCAGACCCTGGAGTCTTATTTAAGATGTTTTATATCTGCTGATCAAGATGATTGAGTCTCATTTTTGCCCTTGGCCGAATTTGCGCTGAACAATAGAGCTAGTTCTGCCACTCTGATGTCACCCTTTTTCTGTAATTTTGGGTTTCATCCTCGATTCTCTTCAGGGCAAGTGGAATCTTCGTCCTGCCCAGGTGTGGACACTGTGGTTGTGAGAATGCAGCAGATATGGGACCAAGTGGTGGATAAGTTGTCACTCTCTCAGGAAAAGGCTCAGCGTTTTTCCAACCGGCGTAGGACCATTGGTCCCCGGTTTAAAGTGGGTGATATGGTTTGGTTGTCATCTAAGAATATTCCTATGAAGGTTGCATCTCCAAAATTTAAGCCAAGATTTATTGGACCTTATAAGATTTTGGAGATTCTTAATCCTGTTTCTTTTCGATTGGCTCTTCCAGTTACGTTCAAAATCCATAACGTATTTCACAAGTCACTGTTGAAGAGGTTTGTTGAGCCAGTAGTTCCTGTGGCTGCACCTCCTGATCCTGTATTGGTTAAAGGCAATGTGGAATATGAGGTAGAGAAAATATTGTATTCTCGTTTGGTTAGACAGAGACTCCAGTATTTGGTCAAATGGAAGGGTTATGGCCAGGAGGATAATTCCTGGGTCTCTGCCTATGATATTCATGCCAATAAATTGGTTCGGGCTTTTCATCGGGCCCATCCTGATCGGCCTGGTGGCATGGATGAGGGTTCGGTGACCCCCTCCTCAAGGGGGGGTACTGTCATGAACTCATTTTCTGCTCCATCAGTTGAGAATTCCCCTTCCGTTCTCCCTCTGGTGGTGACAGGAGGTAGTGCTGTTGGTTTAAGTGGTAGTGATCTGCCACTTGATGACGAAGATAACGATTGGATCTCTGGAGTATCAGACTGGATATAAGACAGTTGACGCCCTATCCGGGTGCTGGTGATTCAGTCTGCTTCTCAGGTCCAGGACTTCAGCTCTCTTCCAGTCTTCTCAAGTTAAGTTTGTTTTTTGCTAATGTTCACACTTGCGCTTGTTGGTCAATTCAGTTTTTTGTGTAATCAGCTTGCCCCTGCTGGGGCTATGCTGAATTTCCACTCCTATTAATCAGTATTTGCCAATCTGCTTTTTGTTTCTTATTAGATTGGCCTCTTTTTTGCTCTGTCTCAGAATATTTCAGAGTGCTGATATAGGTTTAGAAGTCTAGTGACTTCAGGGTTAATTTTGCTATCAGAAGTGTTGGACAATATTTTTGTAGGTTTTTTTGGCAGATTGCAGACAGTGTCTTTCCTTTCCTGTCCTTTTTAGTTAGCCGGGCCCCATCATTTGCTCAGCCTATTTTCCTGCCTTTGTTTGTAATTTCATCTTGTTTCACCGTCAATACATGTGGGGGGCTGTCTTTCCTTTGGGGACTGCTCTGGGGCAGTTAGTTTTCCTCTTTTCCTGCTTTAGGCTTATGTAGTTCTCTGGTTGTGACGAGGCATCTAGGACCAACGTAGGAACGCTCCACGACTGCTGCTAGTTGTTGCGGTTAAGTTCAGGGATCTGCAGTCTGCATAGTTACCAACTTCTATGGTTTTGTGAGACTTAGCTTGTTGTTTATTTTTTCCTCCTCGGTGACCCATTCATAACAGGAGATATTACAGCAAGGAGCCCAGGATGATGGACATGATATCAGGAAAGGACGTAATATTATGACATTATTACAGGAAAGGGCTGAGGATCGTTGATTTATGCCAGGAAATGGCCCAGGATGGGGGACATTATTAACCCCTTAACCCCCAAGGGTGGTTTGCACGTTCATGACCGGGCCAATTTTTTACAATTCTGACCATTGTCCTTTTATGAGGTAATAACTCTGGAACGGTTCCATGGATCCTGGTGATTCTGACATTGTTTTCTCGTGACATATTGTACTTCATGCTAGTGGTAAAATTTCATTCATATAACTTGCGTTTATTTGTGAAAAAAATGGAAATTTGGCGAAAGTTTTGAAAATTTCGCAATTTTCCAACTTTTAATTTTTATGCCCTTAAATCACAGAGATACAGCACACAAAAAACTTAATAAGTAACACTTCCCACATGTTTACTTTACATCAGCACAATTTTGGAACCCCAATTTTTTTTTCTTAGGAAGTTATAAGGGTTAAATTTGACCAGCGATTTCTCATTTTTGCAACACCATTTTATTTTTACGGACCACATCACATTTAAAGCCACTTTGAGGGATCTATATGATAGAAAGTACCCAAAAGTGACACCATTCTAATAACTGCACCCCTTAAGGTGCTCAAAACCACATTCAAGAAGTTTATTAACCCTTCAGGTGCTTCACAGGAATTTTTTGAATATTTAAAAAAAATGAACATTTAACTTTTTTTCACAAAAAAAATACTTCAGGTTAAATTTTTTTTATTTTACCAAGGGTACCAGGAGAAGTTGGACTGCAAAAGTTATTGTGCAGTTAGTCCTCAGTACGCTGATACCTGATATGTGGGGGGAACCACTGTTTCGCCGCATGGCAGAGCTCAGAAGGGAAGGAGCGCCGTTTGACTTTTTCAATGCAAAATTGGCTAGAATTCAGATCTGACGCCTTGTCACGTTTGGAGAGTCCCTGATGTACCTAAACAGTGGAAGCCCCCCACAAGTGACCCCATTTTGGAAACTAAAGGAACTTATCTAGTTATGTGATGAGAATTTTGATCCAGCAAGGGCTTCACAGAAGTTTATAACGTACAGCGGTACAATTAAAAAATCATATTTTTCTTCAAAAATGATCTTTTCACCCCAAATTTTTATTTTCCCAAGGATAACAGGACCCTAAAAGTTATTGGGCAATTTGTCCTGAGTACGCTGATACCCCATATATGGGTGTAAACAACTATTTGGGTGCATGGCAGAACTCAGAAGGGAAACAGTGCCATTTGACTTTTTTGGCTGGAATTGAGATCGGACACCATGTCGCGATTGGAAAACCCCTGATGTACCAAAACAGTGGAAACCCCCCACAAATGACACCATTTTGGAAAATAGACCCCCCCAAGGAACTTATCTAGATGTGTGGTGAGAACTTTGAACCCCCAAGGGCTTCCCAGAAGTTTATAATGTACAGTCGTACAATTAAAAAATCATATTTTTTCCACAAAAATGATCTTTTCACCCTCAATTCTTATTTTTCCAAGGGTAACAGGACCCTAATAGTTATTGTGCAATTTGTCCTGAGTACGCTGATACCCCACATGTGGGGGTAAACCACTATTTGGGTGCATGGCAGAGCTCGGAAGGGAAAGCAGCGCCATTTGACGTTTTTATCTGGAATTGAGATCGGACACCATGTCGCGTTTGGAAAGCTCCTGATGTACCAAAACAGTGAAAACTCCCCACAAATTACACCATTTTGGAAGCTAGACCCCCCCAAGGAACTTATCTAGATGTGTGGTGAGCACTTTGAACCCCCCAGTGCTTCACAGAAGTTTATAACGACCGGACGTGAAAATAAAAAAATTGTATTTTTCCCACAAAAATGATCTTTTAGTCACCAATTTTTTTATTTTCCCAAGGGTACCAGTAGAAATTGGACCCCAAAAGTTGTTGTCCAATTTGACCTGAGTACGCTGATAAACCAAATGTGGGAGAAAACTACTGTGTTTGCACACGTCGGGGCTCGGAAGGGAAGTAGTGACGTTTTGGAATGCAGACTTTGATGGAATGCTCTGCGGGTGTCATGTTGCCTTTGGAGAGCCCCGAATGTACCTAAACAGTGGAACCCCCCATAAGTGACACCATTTTGGAAACTAAACCCCCCACGGAACTTACCTAGATGTGTGGTGAGCACTTTGAACCCCCAAGTGCTTCACAGAAGTTTATAACGCCCAGGCGTGAAAATAAAAAAATTATTTTTTCCCCAAAAATGATATTTTTGCCCCCAATTTTTTATTTTCCCAAGGATAACAGGAGAAATTGGACCCCAAAAGTTGTTGTCCAATTTGTCCTGAGTACGCTGATACCCTATATGTAGGGGTAAAACACTGTTTGGGCGCATGGCAGAGCTTGGAAGGGAAGGAGCACCATTTGACTTTTTCAACGCAGAATTGGCTGGAATTGAGATCAGACGCCATGTTGCATTTGGAGAGCACCAGATGTGCCCAAACAGTGGAACCCCCCAAATTCAAACTCCAACCTTAACCCCAACACACCCCTAACCCTAATCTCAGCCCTAACCCTTGCCCTAACCCTAGCCCTAGCCCTAGCTCTAGCCCTAACCCTAACCCTAATGGGAAAATGGAAATAAATACATTTTTTTTTATTTTATTATTTTTCCCTAACTAATGGGATGATAACGGGGGGTTTGATTTACTATTTATGGCGGTTTTTATATTTGGCAGCTGTCACACGCTAAAAGACGCTTTTTATTGTAAAAATATTTTTTGCATCACCACATATTGAGAGCTATAATTTTTCCATATTTTGACCCACTGAGTCATGTGAGGTCTTATTTTTTGTGGGACGAGTTGACACTTTTATTGGTATTTTGTTTGGGCACATGACATCTTTTGGTCGCTTTTTATTCCGATTTTTGGGACACAGAATGAACAAAAAACAGCGTTTCATGAATTTCTTTTGGGGGGTGCATTTACACCGTTCCACGTGTGGTAAAATTGATAAAGCCCTTTTATTCTTCGGGTCAGTACGGTTACAGTGATACCTCATTTAGGTCTTTTTTTATGTTTTGGCGCTTTTCTGCAATGAAAACAATTTTATATAAAAAATAATTATTTTTGCATCGCTTTATTCTGTGAGCTATAACTTTTTTATTTTTTCACTGATGATGCTGTATCATGGCTCACTTTTTGCGGGACAAGATGACGTTTTCAGTGGTGCCATGCATATTTATATGCGTCTTTTTGATCGCACGTTATTGCACTTTTTGTTCAGCGGTATGATAATAAATCATTATTTTTTGCTTCGTTTTTTATTTTTATTTTTTAAGGGGTTCACTAAAGGGGTTAACTAATGGGACAGTTTAATAGGGTGGGTCGTTACGGACGCGGCGATACCAAATATGTGTACTTTTATAGTTTTTTTATTTATTTCCAAAAAATGAATTTGTTAGGGAATATTTTTTTTTTATTTATTTAGCGATTTTTAAAAAAATATTTTTACACTTTTTTCTTTTTTAACTTTATTACATTGTCCCAGGTGGGACATCACTGTCCTGTAACAGATCGCTGATCTGTCACATCACAGATCACTGTGACAGATCAGCGATCTGTCACAGGCACTGCACAAGGCTTCCTCCTTGCCTGCGTTTTGCTGGCATGAGGAAGCCAGCTCCCTGCAGGCTCCTGAAGGTCCCCGTCACCATCTTGGATTCGGGGACCTGCAGGGATGCAGCCCCCCACAGCAGCGCTGCATATTGCACTGCTGTGGAGTGCTCAGGGAAGCACGGAGAGAGCCCCCTGCCTGCCGATGCTTCCCTTTAACCCCGGTACACCGCGATCGTGTTTGATCGTGGTGTGTAAGGGGTTAATGTTTCGGGGCGGTCCATGACCACCCCTGACACATTGTGCCGGGTGTCAGCTGTGATAATCAGCTGACACCCGGTCGCGATCTGCGGCGCTCACCACGTGGGCGCCACTGATCGCTGTGACGTACTATCCTGTCCCTGGGAATTAAGTCCCAGGGCACATGGACGGGATAGTACGTCACATGACAGAAAGGGGTTAAGGGAAGGGGCCAGGATGGGGACATTATTACAAGATGGAGCCGGGATGGCAACATTATTACAGGATAGGGGCCATTATTACATGAGAGGGCCAAAAGGTATGTCTTTATAGGACCTTAAGCGTTGCAAGGGCCCATACAGTGGAAGAAATAAGTATTTGATCCCTTTCTGATATTGTAACTTTACCCACTGACAAAGACATGAACAGACTATAATTTTAAGGGTAGGTAAATTGTAACATTGAGACATAGTATATCAAAAATAAAATGCAGAAAATCACATTATATAAATTATATAAATTTATTTATTTGCATTTTGCAGTGAGGAATGAGTATTTGATCCCTCTGGCAAAGAAGGCGTAATACTTGGTGTCAAAACCCTTGTCGGCAAGCACAGCAATCAGAAGTTTTTGTAGTTGATGATGAGGTTTGGGCACACTACAAGAGCAGTTTTGGTCCACTCCTCTCTGCAGATCATCTCTAAATCATGAAGATTTTGAGGCTGTCACTTGGCAACTCAAAGCTTCAACTCCCTCCATAATTTTTCTTTGGAATTAAGGTCTGCAGACTGGCTAGGCCACTCCATGACCTTAATGTGCTTCTTTTTGAGCGACTCTTTTTTGCCTTGGCTGTATGTTTTGGGTCACTGTCTTGCTGAAAAACCCAGCCACGATCCAGTTTTTAAATAAGTGTACTTTGTATTAAATTTTATAAAATTTTACAATAAGAAATGAGACAAAACAATCACAATTTGGCTTACAAATTAGAGAAAGAATGGAGTACAATTAGAATAAATTCTTGCAATACGTTTCCCCCAGTGCATATTGTGCAATAGAACAGAAAAAGACAGAAAGTCCAACAATAGTTCTAAATGATGCCAACATAAGATGACTTCATCCACATACTCATATTATAATTTTTAAATTTATATAAAACCTCAATACTAAATAATATGATACATACACATAGGGAAGGGAAGAAGAAACCAACATGCTCCTAACAGTTGTTCTGGGCCCTAAAATAGTCCCAGGGAGCCCAGACGGTCTGAAATCTATCCAAACTCACATTCAATAAGGCTGTCATGTGCTCCATCCTGCTGATGTCAGCTATGCTATCCAAAACCTTATAATAAGAGGGGGGAGTAATCAAACAATGAGCTGCTGCCAACAGATTTCCCTCTAGTGGAAACATTTAGTAGTGTGATGCAGTGACCCTTGTGACAGCTAGGGGGCGCTGTATGTGTCATGTACACAGGCATATCCATTGCGGTAATGGAGCTAGATGACCATTATGTATCCCAGGGTGGGTGGCCCTGGGATGGAAGCTGAAATATGTGGTAATCAGCAGAGGTAATGCTGAGTGTTTGTTACTATGTATCAGGGAAGGCTTTCAGGTGGCTTGGTGAGAGGGGCAGGACCAGTCACCTACAAACCCACCCAGGGGCATGTGTCTGAATGCCCAAAGTATATGTGTGTATGGTTGGGTGTCTAGGACCTGCAATGAGGTCATAGCCATGTGATACAGTGGGCATAGCTACGGACCATATAAGGTGACCAGGGTAGCTCACATGAGGGAGAGTGCCTGGATCTGTTTGGTCCGCGTGGAAGGTCCCAGAAGGCCACGTGTGAGAGCAAAGTCTGTGACAGACTGCGTTTTGGGAGCCACTATCCGGCTGTGGTTCTGGAACCGTGAGGTGGCCTAGTGAATAAGGCACTGTCCAGAATGGTGAGCCCAGTGCGGCCACTTCCCTGAGAGAAAGGACTAACCGAGAGTCGACATCTGGAACATGAGCTCCTGCGAGGTAACCCCGGACATGGGGATATCACTGTTGGTGCCTGTGAAATTCTATAGACATTAATGAAGTGTACTGCGTGCGGCCACCCATGGTAACTGGACAAAGAGGTCAAGCGTGTTTAGTGACAGCGTTTCCAAGCCGTGTACTCTGCAATGTTATGGACTATGTATGAGCCTGTGAAGTATAATATGGCTTAAGGTGCGGTTTATGATGGCACAATAAACTGCATTGGACTGTTTAAAGTGAAAGTATTCCTGTGTGTATCAATACCGCAGCCAAGTGAGTGTCCCCCAATACACTCAGTGAGTGCTACCTTACAGTAGGTATATAGCAGGGTCCAGCTCAATTTCCACATATAGAACCTTTTGTTTCAAGTTTTTCACCTTTTTCCCAAAATTCAGCCAGCCCAGTGCAAGACCAGAAAATATGGAACTGAGAACCGGTGTTTAGCAACAACACCAGCAAATATTTGGGAGCTGGTGGTTCAGTCTATGAAGGAGCTCTGGAGTTTGACACCAAAACATCTAAATTTTATATTGGTTTTCCTTATAAAGGGTACAGATAGAGGATTTGAATGCCTTTTCCCATATATTCTGCCAGCATTTGGGAGACAACATCCTTCCCAGAAGAGACTCCCATGTAACCATATATGGATGTTTCAATGGGGGGGTCAATCCGAGGAGAACCCAATATCCTGTAAATATATTATATTAACCCTTTAGTTGACGTACCTTTCTTACAAAGCATCTCACATTTTGTTGGTTGAGAAATCTTCAATGAGCCATACGGTGAGGACGCCAGGTTCTTAATCTGAATGAACTTGAAGAACTCTATTAGTTATAGGAAATTTAGATGTTATGTCATCAAACAATAGAAATTCCAATGTGTTTCCATCCACCAAATCTGCAAATCGAAATAATCCCGCCGAAATCCATGGGTGGACCATTGTTGGTTCCAAACTGTTTGGATCAGAGGCTGACATATAAAAGATATAATTGAGAAATTGGGAGAGACCAAACCAAAACACCTTTACATATGAGAGCCACAAACCCCTCGTAAACTGCATAGGGCCCAACAAAGTAAATGGCATCTTAATAGACTTAGTCGACCATAAAAGGGAGTTCTGGTGGATTGGAGCCAACCATATCTTTTCTATTACAGTACAAGTATTAGAAAGCCCATAATGACACCCACGAGAGAATCCTCCTCAGGTGTGCTCCACAATAGTAGTTAATGATATCCGGAACAGATAAGCCCACTTGTGATCTATGAGATGTGAGAAAACTTTTGGATATTCTATGGCGTCTTCATTCCATATAAACTTCATCATGCCAGCTTGTAGAAACCCAAGTTTCCCAAGGGGAGCCTTAACGGGGAGAGACTCAAAATAATAAAGTAGCTTAGGCCGGAGAGTCATCTGAACTGAAGGTGTCTGGCCAATCAGTGAGAGCTAAAGTGGCATCCACTTAATCAAAAGCCTCCTCAACTCTCCAAAAAGAGAGCGATAGCTACAATTATATAAATTGTTATAGGAAGAGGACAGATTAACCCACAAGTATTTATTAGCCTCAGTTTTCCCTAAATTACAAATTTGTCTTTAAATAGTCAAGGATATTAGGTGGAACATTTTAGGGTAAGGCCTCTGTTTTAGAGGTATTTAATTTATATCCTGACATTTGTCCATACTCCTTCAAAGTGATTATGAGGTTGGGGAGTATTATATGAAATTTAGTGAGGGTTAGTAAAATGTCATCAACAAATAATGAAATTTTAAATACCTTATTCTTGACTTCCACTCCTGACTATTATGATTTTGACATATTATTGCCACTAGAAGAACATTACATATAACAGGGGGGAAAGAGGGAATCCCTGCCTCACGCCATTAGAGATGAGAAAAGAGGTGGAGACACAAAAGGGAAATTTAATCGAAGCTACAATTTAATGCTGTAAAAAAAAATTCCCGAGATACCAAATGGTTTCACCGTTTCAAACAAGACAGACCAATTAAGTCGGTCAAATGCCTTCTCTGCATCTAAACTTAAAACAAGCGTTTGTGTTTTATTTTTGTTGGACACATCGATCAAATCTATTGCACTTCTGGTGTTGTCCCCTCCCTGGAAAAAAAGAGCAAAGGCTGCCTGATCCTTACTAATAAGCCGGAGTAGCCATTGATTAAGGCTATTAGCCAACATATGGGTAAATATTTTCAAGTCCTAGTTTAATAGGGCTATCGGATGATAATTAGAACTATATGTGTATTTCCTGAAGGAAGTACAGATAGTGGTTTGAAATGGTGCCCGGGCTGCCCCTTTAACAGAGACTTGCCTGCTGCCCCGGCAAGACTTTCAACTCAGGATCCATTTTAACTGTGAGTGCCTCTCAGGGGCCACTTTGGCCTCAGGGTCTGATTTGGTGGGTGGGGCCCCTCAGGATCTGATTCCTTGGCCTGGGCTCCTCAGGGCTTGAATTGTTGGTGGGGATCCCTCAGGCTCCGATTTTGTGGGTGTGGCCCCTCAGGGTCTGATTTTGTGGGTGTGGCCCCTCAGGGTCCGATTTTGTGGGTGTGGCCCCTCAGGGTCCGATTTTGTGAGTGGGCCCCTCAGGGTCCGATTTTGTGGCCGGGGCCCCTCAGGGTCTGATTTTGTGGCCGGGGCCCCTAAGGGTCCGATTTTGTGGGTGGGGCCCCTCAGGGTTTGATTTTGTGGCCGGGGCCCCTCAAGGTCCAATTTTGTGGGTGGGGCACCTCAGGGTCCGATTTTGTGGGTGGGGCCACTCTGGGTCCGATTTGGTGGGTGGGGCCACTCTGGGTCCGTTTTGTTGGGCGGGGCTACTCAGGGTCCGATTTGGTGGGAGGGTCCCCTCAGGGTCCGATTTGGTGGGCGGGTCCCCTCAGGGTCCAATTTGGTGGGCGGGGCCCCTTAGGGTCTGATTTGGTGGGCGGGGCCCCTCAGGGTCCAATTTTCTGGCCGGGGCCCCTCAGGGTCCGATTTTGTGGGTTGGGCCCCTCAGGGTCCAATTTTGTGACCGGGGCCCCTCAGGGTCTGATTTTGTGTCAGGGGCCCCTCAAGGTCCGATTTTGCGGTTGGGACCCCTTAGGGTATAATTTTGTGGTTGGGGCCCCTCAGGGTTCGATTTTGTGGCCGGGGCCCATCAGGTTCCGATTTTCTGACTGGGGCCCATCAGGGTCCAATTTTGTGGCCGAGGCCCCTCAGGGTCCAATTTTGTTGGGGCCCCTCAGGGTCTGATTTTGTGGCAGGGGCCCCTCAGGGTCTGATTTTGTGGGTGGGGCCCCTTAGGGTCTGATTTTGAGGGCAGAGCCCCTCTCGGTCCAATTTGGTGGGCGCGACCACTCTGGGTCCAATTTGGTGGGCGGGGCCACTCTGGGTCCGATTTACTGGGCGGGGCCCAACAGGGTCAGATTTGGTGGGCGAGGCCCTTCAGGGTCCGGTTTGGTGGGCAGGGCCTCTCTGGGGCCGATTTGGTGGGTGGGGCCACTCTGGGTAAGATTTGGAGACTGGGGTCGCTCAGCCTCTGATTTGGAGGCCCTGGTGGCTCAGCCTCTGATTTGAAGGCCGGGGTGGCTCAGCCTCCGATTTGGAGGATGGGGTGGCTCAGCCTCCGACTTGGAGGCCGGGGTGGCTCAGCCTTCGATTTGGAGGCCGGGGTGGCTCAGCCTCTGATTTTGAGGCCGGGGTGGCTCAGCCTCTGATTTTGAGGCCGGGGTGGCTCAGCCTCTGATTTTGAGGCCGGGGTGGCTCAGCCTCCGATTTGGAGGCTGGGGTTGCTCAGCCTCCAATTTGGAGGCCGGGGTGGCTCAGCCTCTGATTTGGAGGCCGGGGTGGCTCAGCCTCTGATTTGGAGGTCGGGGTGGCTCAGCCTCCAATTTGAAGGCCGGGGTGGCTCAGTGTCCGATTTGGAGGCTGGGGTGGCTCAGCCTCTGATTTGGAGGCCAGGGTGGCTCAGCCTCTGATTTGGAGGCCAGGGTGGCTCAGCCTCTGATTTGGAGGCCAGAGTGGCTCAGCCTCCGATTTGGAGGCTGGGGTGGCTCATCCTCCGATTTGGAGGCCGGGATGGCTCAGCCTCCGATTTGGAGGCTGGGGTGGCTCAGCCTCCGATTTGGAGGCCGGGGTTGCTTAGCCTCCGATTTGGAGGCCGAGGTGGCTCAGCCTCCGATTTGGAGGGCGGGGTCGATCAGCCTTCGATTTGGAGGCCGGGGTCGATCAGCCTCCGATTTGGAGGCCGGGGTCGATCAGCCTTCGATTTGGAGGCCGAGGTCGATCAGCCTCCGATTTGGAGGCCGGGGTCGATCAGCCTCCCCTTTGGAGGCCGGGGTCGATCAGCCTCCCCTTTGGAGGCCGGGGTCGATCAGCCTCCCCTTTGGAGGCCAGGGTCGATCAGTCTCCCATTTGGAGGCCGGAGTGGCTCAGGCTCCGATTTGGAGGCCGGGGTGGCTCAGCCTCTGATTTGGAGGCCGGTGTAGATCAGCCTCCGGTTTGGAGACCGGGGTGGCTCAGCCTCCGATTTGGAGGCCGGGGTGGCTCAGCCTCCGATATGGAGGCCGGGGTCGATCAGCCTCCGATTTGGAGGCCGGTGTAGATCAGCCTCCGATTTGGAGGCTGGGGTGGCTCAGCCTTCGATTTGGAGCCTGGGGTCACTGAGCTTTTGATTTGGCGTGTCGGCCCTTTAAGACTCATTTCGGTGCGCCGGCCCTTTAACAATCACTTTGGCGCATCGGCCCTTTAAGAGCTAGTTTGGCTCACTGGGCTTCTTCTAAATTAACTTTGGCGCACATTCTCTCTCAGGGGCATGTGTCATGTGATGAAGCTAGATTTGCATTTGTGCTCTGGGTTTCGCTTTAAGAGCTGATATTATGTGGCAGAAGCTCTGTCCTGGGGGCGTCATGTGACGTTCGTAGGCGTTGGCATAGTAACTGGGTGTGCCTGCGCATATCAATGAGCTTAACTGCTATTTCAATCGCCTCAGGGCACGTTTTGCCATTTCCCATTGAAAAGCATTGAGACACTGCATTCCAATGAAGGGAAAAAAAATTTTCAAATGCAAATTGCGCAAAAACTACAAATCCGATCGACACGAAAAAAACGTAGCACACCTCTCATGGACGCTGGCTTCGAAACGACACCTCAACGGAGTCTGTGCGTGTAGCGGTTCGGGCCGTATTAATTGCGGAAATCAACTGAATAATAATAAGACTAGATGTGTATTTCCTGAAGGAAGTACAGATAGTGGTTTGAAATGGTGCCTGGGCTGCCCCTTTAAGAGAGACTTGGCTGCTGCCCCTGCAAGACTTTCAACTCAGGATCCGTTTTAAATGTGGGTGCCTCTCAGGGGCCACTTTGGCCTCAAGGTCTGATTTGGTGGGTGGGGCCCCTCAGGATCCGATTCGGTGGCCTTGGCTCCTCAGGATTTGAATTAGTGTCCGGGATTCCTCAGGGTCCAATTTTGTGGGTGGGGCCCCTCAGGGTCTGATTTTGTGGGTGTGGCCTCTCAGGGTCCGATTTTGTGGGTGTGGCCCCTCAGGGTCCGATTTTGTGGGTGGGTCCCCTCAGGGTCTGATTTTATGGGTGGGGCCCCTCAGGGTCCGATTTTGCGGGTGGGGCCCCTCATGGTCTGATTTTGTGGGTGGGGCCCCTCAGGGTACGATTTTGTGGCCGGGGCCCCTCAGGGTCTGATTTTATGGCCGGGGCCCCTCAGGGTCTGATTTTGTGGGTGGGGCCCCTCAGGGCCTGATTTTGTGGCCAGGACCCCTCAGGGTCCGATTTTGTGGCCGGGGCCCCTCAGGGTCCGAATTTGTGGCCGGGGCCCCTTATGGTCCGATTTTGTGGCCAGGGCCCCTCAGGGCCCGATTTTGTGGCTGGGGCCCCTCAGGGTCCGATTTTGTTGGTTCGGCCCCTCAGGGTCCGATTTTGTGGGTGGGGCCCCTCAGAGTCCGATTTGGTTGGCGGGGCCCCTCAGGGTCTGATTTTGAGGGCGGGGCCCCTCAGGGTCCGATTTTGTGGGCGGGGACCCTCAGGGTCCGATTTGGTGGGCGGGACCCCTCAGGGTCCGATTTTGTGGTTGGGGCCCCTCAGGGTCTGATTTTGTGGCCGGGTCTACTCAGGGTCCGATTTTGAGGGAGGGGTCCCTCAGGGTCCGATTTTGTGGGCGGGGCCCCTCAGGGTCCGATTTGGTGGGCGGGGCCCCCAGGGTCCAATTTTGTGGGTGGGGCACCTCTGTGTTTGATTTTGTGGCCGGGGTCTCTCAGGGTCCGGTTTTGTGGCCGGGGTCCCTCAGGGTCCGATTTTGTGGTTGGGCCCCTCAGGATCCGATTTTGTGGTTGGGGCCCCTCAGGGTCCGATTTTGTGGCCGGGGCCCGTGAGGGTCCGATGTTGTGGCCGGGGCCCCTCGGTCTGATTTTGTGGCCGCATCCCCTCAGGGTCCGATTTTGTGGGTGGGGCCCCTCAGGGTCCGATTTTGTGGCTGGGGCCCCTCAGGGTCCGATTTTGTGGGTGGGGCCCCTCAGGGTCCGATTTTGTGGGTGGGGCCCCTCAGGGTCCGATTTTGTGGGTGGCGCCACTCTGAGTCTGATTTGGTGGGTGGGGCCACTCTGAGTCTGATTTGGTGGGCGGGGCCACTCTGGGTCCGATTTGGTGGGCGGGGCCACTCTGGGTCTGATTTGGATGCCAGGGTGGCTCAGCCTCCTTTTTGTAGGCCAGGGTCTATCAGCCTCCGATTTGGAGCCTTGGGTCACTCAGCTTTCGATTTGGCGCGCCGGCCCTTTAAGACTCATTTTGGTGCGTCGGCCCTTTAAGAGCCAGGGTAGCTCACTGGGCTTCTAAATCCACTTTGGTGCACATTCTCTCTCAGGGGCATGCGTCATGTGATGAAGCTAGATTTGCATTTGTGCTGTGGGTTTTGCTTTAAGAGCTGATATTACGTGGCAGAAGCTCTGTCTTGGAGAGGTCATGTGACGTTCGTAGGCGTTGGCATAGTAACTGGGTCTGCCTGCGCATATCAATGAGCTTAACTGCCATTTCAATCGCCTCAGGGCATGTTTTGTCTATAGCAAAATTTCCCCATTCAAATGCATTGAGACAGTGCATTCCAATGACGGGAAAAAAAATTTTCAAACGCAAATTGCGCAAAAGCTACAAATCTGATCGACACGAAAAATACTTAGCACACCTCTCATGGACGCTGGCTTCGAAACGACACCTCAATGGCGTCTGTGCGTGTAGCGGTTCGGGCTGTATTAATTGCGGAAATCAACTTAATAATAATAAGAAGAAGAATAAGTTAGCAGCGTTCGGATTACAATATAGTGGTTTTTTCAAACCACTATAACAATCCAGAGGGCCTTTTCCCACCTTAGAAATAAGTATTAAGTATGAATGTGACAGGATATCTGGTATGGGAGTGACCTCCATGATTATGTTCAACATTTTAGTCATGTGGAGGATCAGCTCCTCTGCAAAAGTTTTATAACAAAGATGTTGGCCCGTCTGGGCCAGGAGACTTTCCCAAAGGCAAGTCTTTCAAGATTTCAGCTATTTCCTTTTGGGTAACCGGAATATTAAGAGTTTATCGCTTCTGGGGCCAAGACTGATAAATTTAAATTGGATAAATAATTTTTCAATAGTTATTCCCTTCTATTCTCAACTGACGGAGCATATCCTGGAGATTATATAATTTACTATAGAAATTATAAAATAGATTAGGAACCTCATATGGATTATTGTGAATAGGGCCATCTTCACTTCTTATCGCTTGGGGATCTGAGAACAAAGCTCTCTCCTTCAATTGCCTCACCAACAGTGTTTGTGCTTTATTGTCCTTTTCATAATATTTTGCTTTGTGTATAAAAGTAATTTATCTACTTTTTGCATAGATAGGTCTTTCAACTTATTTCTAATCTGTACCACCCTCCTCAAAACCTGCAGAGAATGAGATGCAGTTAGTTTATGTTCTCTTTTGAGTAGCAAAGAAAGACTAGATGTGTATTTCCTGAAGGAAGTACAGATAGTGGTTTGAAATAGTGCCTGGGCTGCCCCTTTAAGAGAGACTTGCCTGCTGCCTCTGCAAGACTTTCAACTCAGGATCTGTTTTAACTGTGAGTGCCTCTCAGGGGCCACTTTGGCCTCAGGGTCTGATTTGGTGGGTGGGGCGCGTCAGGATCTGATTCCTTGGCCTGGGCTCCTCAGGGCTTGAATTGTTGGCGGGGATCCCTCAGGCTCCGATTTTGTGGGTGTGGACCTCAGGGTCCGATTTTGTGGGTGTGGCCCCTCAGGGTCCGATTTTGTGGGTGTGGCCCCTCAGGGTCCGATTTTGTGAGTGGGGCCCCTCAGGGTCCGATTTTGTGGGTGGGGCCCCTCAGGGTCCGTTTTTGTGGGTTGGGCTCCTCAGGGTCCGATTTTGTGGGTTGGGCCCCTCAGGGTCCGATTTTGTGGTTGGGACCTCTCAGGGTCCGATTTTGTGGGTGGGGCGCCTCAGGGTCCGATTTTGTGGTTGGGCCCCTCAGGGTCCGATTTTGTGGGTGGGGCCACTCAGGGTCCGAATTGGATGCCAGGGTGGCTCAGCCTCCTTTTTGTAGGCCAGGGTCTATCAGCCTCCGATTTGGAGCCTTGGGTCACTCAGCTTTCGATTTGGCGCGCCGGCCCTTTAAGACTCATTTTGGTGCGTCGGCCCTTTAAGAGCCAGGGTAGCTCACTGGGCTTCTAAATCCACTTTGGCGCACATTCTCTCTCAGGGGCATGCGTCATGTGATGAAGCTAGATTTGCATTTGTGCTGTGGGTTTTGCTTTAAGAGCTGATATTACGTGGCAGAAGCTCTGTCTTGGAGAGGTCATGTGACGTTCGTAGGCGTTGGCATAGTAACTGGGTCTGCCTGCGCATATCAATGAGCTTAACTGCCATTTCAATCGCCTCAGGGCATGTTTTGTCTATAGCAAAATTTCCCCATTCAAATGCATTGAGACAGTGCATTCCAATGCCGGGAAAAAAAATTTTCAAACGCAAATTGCGCAAAAGCTACAAATCTGATCGACACGAAAAATACTTAGCACACCTCTCATGGACGCTGGCTTCGAAACGACACCTCAATGGCGTCTGTGCGTGTAGCGGTTCGGGCTGTATTAATTGCGGAAATCAACTTAATAATAAGAAGAAAAAGAATAAGTTAGCAGCGTTCGAATTACAATATAGTGGTTTTTTCAAACCACTATAACAATCCAGAGGGCCTTTTCCCACCTTAGAAATAAGTATTAAGTATGAATGTGACAGGATATCTGGTATGGGAGTGACCTCCATGATTAAGTTCAACATTTTAGTCATGTGGAGGATCAGCTCCTCTGCAAAAGTTTTATAACAAAGATGTTGGCCCGTCTGGGCCAGGAGACTTTCCCAAAGGCAAGTCTTTCAAGATTTCAGCTATTTCCTTTTGGGTAACCGGAATATTAAGAGTTTATCGCTTCTGGGGCCAAGACTGATAAATTTAAATTGGATAAATAATTTTTCAATAGTTATTCCCTTCTATTCTCAACTGACGGAGCATATCCTGGAGATTATATAATTTACTATAGAAATTATAAAATAGATTAGGAACCTCATATGGATTATTGTGAATAGGGCCATCTTCACTTCTTATCGCTTGGGGATCTGAGAACAAAGCTCTCTCCTTCAATTGCCTCACCAACAGTGTTTGTGCTTTATTGTCCTTTTCATAATATTTTGCTTTGTGTATAAAAGTAATTTATCTACTTTTTGCATAGATAGGTCTTTCAACTTATTTCTAATCTGTACCACCCTCCTCAAAACCTGCAGAGAATGAGATGCAGTTAGTTTATGTTCTCTTTTGAGTAGCAAAGAAAGACTAGATGTGTATTTCCTGAAGGAAGTACAGATAGTGGTTTGAAATAGTGCCTGGGCTGCCCCTTTAAGAGAGACTTGCCTGCTGCCTCTGCAAGACTTTCAACTCAGGATCTGTTTTAACTGTGAGTGCCTCTCAGGGGCCACTTTGGCCTCAGGGTCTGATTTGGTGGGTGGGGCGCGTCAGGATCTGATTCCTTGGCCTGGGCTCCTCAGGGCTTGAATTGTTGGCGGGGATCCCTCAGGCTCCGATTTTGTGGGTGTGGACCTCAGGGTCCGATTTTGTGGGTGTGGCCCCTCAGGGTCCGATTTTGTGGGTGTGGCCCCTCAGGGTCCGATTTTGTGAGTGGGGCCCCTCAGGGTCCGATTTTGTGGGTGGGGCCCCTCAGGGTCCGTTTTTGTGGGTTGGGCTCCTCAGGGTCCGATTTTGTGGGTTGGGCCCCTCAGGGTCCGATTTTGTGGTTGGGACCTCTCAGGGTCCGATTTTGTGGGTGGGGCGCCTCAGGGTCCGATTTTGTGGTTGGGCCCCTCAGGGTCCGATTTTGTGGGTGGGGCCACTCAGGGTCCGATTTGGATGCCAGGGTGGCTCAGCCTCCTTTTTGTAGGCCAGGGTCTATCAGCCTCCGATTTGGAGCCTTGGGTCACTCAGCTTTCGATTTGGCGCGCCGGCCCTTTAAGACTCATTTTGGTGCGTCGGCCCTTTAAGAGCCAGGGTAGCTCATTGGGCTTCTAAATCCACTTTGGCGCACATTCTCTCTCAGGGGCATGCGTCATGTGATGAAGCTAGATTTGCATTTGTGCTGTGGGTTTTGCTTTAAGAGCTGATATTACGTGGCAGAAGCTCTGTCTTGGAGAGGTCATGTGACGTTCGTAGGCGTTGGCATAGTAACTGGGTCTGCCTGCGCATATCAATGAGCTTAACTGCCATTTCAATCGCCTCAGGGCATGTTTTGTCTATAGCAAAATTTCCCCCATTCAAATGCATTGAGACAGTGCATTCCAATGACGGGAAAAAAAAATTTCAAACGCAAATTGCGCAAAAGCTACAAATCTGATCGACACGAAAAATACTTAGCACACCTCTCATGGACGCTGGCTTCGAAACGACACCTCAATGGCATCTGTGTGTGTAGCGGTTCGGGCTGTATTAATTGCGGAAATCAACTTAATAATAAGAAGAAAAAGAATAAGTTAGCAGCGTTCGGATTACAATATAGTGGTTTTTTCAAACCACTATAACAATCCAGAGGGCCTTTTCCCACCTTAGAAATAAGTATTAAGTATGAATGTGACAGGATATCTGGTATGGGAGTGACCTCCATGATTAAGTTCAACATTTTAGTCATGTGGAGGATCAGCTCCTCTGCAAAAGTTTTATAACAAAGATGTTGGCCCGTCTGGGCCAGGAGACTTTCCCAAAGGCAAGTCTTTCAAGATTTCAGCTATTTCCTTTTGGGTAACCGGAATATTAAGAGTTTATTGCTTCTGGGGCCAAGACTGATAAATTTAAATTGGATAAATAATTTTTCAATAGTTATTCCCTTCTATTCTCAACTGACGGAGCATATCCTGGAGATTATATAATTTACTATAGAAATTATAAAATAGATTAGGAACCTCATATGGATTATTGTGAATAGGGCCATCTTCACTTCTTATCGCTTGGGGATCTGAGAACAAAGCTCTCTCCTTCAATTGCCTCACCAACAGTGTTTGTGCTTTATTGTCCTTTTCATAATATTTTGCTTTGTGTATAAAAGTAATTTATCTACTTTTTGCATAGATAGGTCTTTCAACTTATTTCTAATCTGTACCACCCTCCTCAAAACCTGCAGAGAATGAGATGCAGTTAGTTTATGTTCTCTTTTGAGTAGCAAAGAAAGACTAGATGTGTATTTCCTGAAGGAAGTACAGATAGTGGTTTGAAATAGTGCCTGGGCTGCCCCTTTAAGAGAGACTTGCCTGCTGCCTCTGCAAGACTTTCAACTCAGGATCTGTTTTAACTGTGAGTGCCTCTCAGGGGCCACTTTGGCCTCAGGGTCTGATTTGGTGGGTGGGGCGCCTCAGGATCTGATTCCTTGGCCTGGGCTCCTCAGGGCTTGAATTGTTGGCGGGGATCCCTCAGGCTCCGATTTTGTGGGTGTGGACCTCAGGGTCCGATTTTGTGGGTGTGGCCCCTCAGGGTCCGATTTTGTGGGTGTGGCCCCTCAGGGTCCGATTTTGTGAGTGGGGCCCCTCAGGGTCCGATTTTGTGGGTGGGGCCCCTCAGGGTCCGTTTTTTTGGGTTGGGCTCCTCAGGGTCCGATTTTGTGGGTTGGGCCCCTCAGGGTCCGATTTTGTGGTTGGGACCTCTCAGGGTCCGATTTTGTGGGTGGGGCGCCTCAGGGTCCGATTTTGTGGTTGGGCCCCTCAGGGTCCGCTTTTGTGGGTGGGGCCACTCAGGGTCCGATTTGGCGGGCGGGTCCCCTCAGGGTCCGATTTTGTTGGGGCCCCTCAGGGTCTGATTTTGTGGCAGGGGTCAATCAGCCTCCGATCTGGAGGTCGGGGTCGATCAGCCTCCGATTTGGAGGCCGGGGTCGCTCAGGCTCCGATTTGGAGGCCGGGGTGGCTCAGCCTTTGATATGGAGGCCGGGGTGGCTCAGCCTCCAATATGGAGCCTGGGGTCACTCAGCTTTCGATTTGGCGTGTCGGCCCTTTAAGACTCATTTCGGTGCGCCGGCCCTTTAACAATCACTTTGGCGCGTCGGACCTTTAAGAGCTAGTTTGGCTCACTGGGCTTCTTCTAAATCAACTTTGGCGGACATTCTCTCTCAGGGGCATGTGTCATGTGATGAAGCTAGATTTGCATTTGTGCTGTGGGTTTCGCTTTAAGAGCTGATATTATGTGGCAGAAGCTCTGTCTTGGGGGCGCCATGTGACGTTCGTAGGCGTTGGCATAGTAACTGGGTCTGCCTGCGCGTATCAATGAGCTTAACTGCTATTTCAATCACCTGAGGGCATGTTTTGCCATTTCCCATTGAAAAGCATTGGAGACAGTGCTTTCCAATGACGGGAAAAAAAAATTTCAAACGCAAATTGCGCAAAAACTACAAATCTGATCGACACTAAAAATACTTAGCACACCTCTCATGGACGCTGGCTTCGAAAGCACACCTCAACGGAGTCTGTGCGTGTAGCGGTTCTGGCTGTATTAATTGCGGAAATCAACTTAATAATAATAACTAGATGTGTATTTCCTGAAGGAAGTACAGATAGTGGTTTGAAATGGTGCCCAGGCTGCCCCTTTAAGAGAGACTTGCCTGATGCCCCTGCAAGTCTTTCAACTCAGGATCCGTTTTAACTGTGGGTGCCTCTCAGGGGCCACTTTGGCCCCAGGGTCCGATTTTGTGGGTGGGGCCCCTCAAGGCCCGATTTTGTGGGTGGGGTCACTCAGGGTCTGATTTTGTGGTCGGGGCCCCTCAGGGTCCGATTTGGTGGGTGGGGCCCCTCAGGGTCCGATTTGGTGGCCGGGGCCCCTCAGGGTCCGATTTGGTGGGTGGGGCCCCTCAGGGTCCGATTTTGTGGCTGGGGCCCCTCAGGGTCCGATTTGGTGGGTGGGGCCCCTCAGGGTCTGATTTTGTGGCCGGGGCCCCTCAGGGTCCGATTTTGTGGCCGGAACCCCTCAGAGTCTGATTTTGTGGGTGAGCCCCTCAGGGTCCAATTTTGTGGCCAGGCCCCCTCAGGGTCCGATTTGGTGGGCGGGGCCCCTCAGGGTCCGATTTTGTGGCTGGGGCCCCTCAGGGTCTGATTTTGTGGCCGTGGCCCCTCAGGGTCTGATTTGGTGGGTGGGGCATCTTAGGATCCGATGTGGTGGGTGGGGCCCCTCAGGGTCCAATTTTGTGGCCGGGGCCCCTCAGGGTCCAATTTTGTGGTCGGGGCCCCTCAGGGTCCGATTTTGTGGCCGGAACCACTCAGGGTCCGATTTGGTGGGTGGGGCCCCTCAGGGTCCGATTTGGTGGGTGGAGCTCCTCAGCGTCCGATTTGGTGGGCGGGGCCACTCTTAGTCCGATTTAGTGGGTGGGGCCCCTCAGGGTCCGATTTTGTGACTGGGGCCCCTTTGGGTTCAATTTTGTGGCCGGGGTCTCTCAGGGTCCGATTTTGTGGCCGGGGCCCCTCAGGGTCCGATTTTGTGGTTGGGGCCCCTCAGGGTCCGATTTTGTGGTTGGGCCCCTCAGGGTCCGGTTTTGTGGTTGGGGGCCCTCAGGGTCCGATTTTGTGGCCGGGGCCCTTGAGGGTCTGATTTTGTGGTTGGGGCCCCTCAGGGTCTGATTTTGTGGCCGGCGCCCCTCTGGGTTCAATTTTGTGGCCGGGGTCTCTCAGGGTCCAATTTTGTGGTTGGAGCCCCTCAGGGTCCGATTTTGTGGCCGGGGCCCCTCAGGGTCTGGTTTGGTGGGCGGGGCCCTTCAGGGTCTGATTTTGTGGGCGGGGCCCCTCAGAGTCTGATTTTGTGGGCGAGGCCCCTCAGGGTCCGATTTCGTGGGTGGGGCCCCTCAGGGTCGGATTTCGTGGGCGGAGCCCCTCATGGTTCGATTTTGTGGCCGGCGCCCCTCAGGGTCCGATTTTGTGGGTGGAGCCCCTCAGGGTCCGATTTTGTGGGTTGGGGCTCAGGGTCCGACTTTGTGACTGGGGTCCCTCTGGGTTTGATTTTGTGGCCGGAGTCTCTCAGGGTCCGATTTTGTGGTCGGGGCCCCTCAGGGTCCGTTAGTGTTTGGGGCCCCTCAGGGTCCGATTTTGTGGTTGGGGCCCCTCAGGGTCCGATTTTGTGGCAGGGGCCCCTCAGGGTCTGATTTAGTGGTTGGGGCCCCTCAGGGTCTGATTTGGTGGGCGGGGCCCCACATGATCCGATTTGGTGGGCTGGGCCCCTCAGGGTCCGATTTCTTGGGGCGGGGCCCCTCAGGGTCCGATTTTGTGGGTGGGGCCCCTCAGGGTCTGATTTGGTGAGTACAGCCCCTCAGAGGTCGATTTGGTGGGCGGGGCCCCTCAGAGGTCGATTTGGTGGGCGGGGCCCCTCAGAAACCGATTTACTGGATGGGGCCCCTCAGAACCCGATTTGGTGAGCGGGGCCCCTCAGAGTTCAATTTGGTGAGCGGGGCCCCTCAGGGTCCGATTTGGTGAGCGGGGCCCCTCAGGATCCGATTTGGTGGGTGGGGCTCCTCAGAGTCCGATTTTGTGGCTGGGGCCCCTCAGAGTCTCATTTTGTGGGTGGGGACCCTCAGGGTCCGATTTTGTGTCTGGGGCCCCTCAGGGTCCGATTTTGTGGTTGAGGCGCTTCAGAATCCGATTTGGTGGGCGGGGCCCCTCAGCATCCGATTAGGTGAGCGGGGCCCCTCTGAGTTCGATTTTGTGAGCACGGCCCCTCAGGGTCCGATTTGGTGGGCTGGGCCCCTCAGGGTCCGATTTGGTGGGCGGGGCCCCTCATGGTTTGATTTGGTGGGCGGGGGCCACTCTGGGTATGATTTGGTGAGCGGGGCCCCTCAGAGTCCGATTTGGTGAGCGGGGCCCCTCTGAGTTCGATTTTGTGAGCACGGCCCCTCAGGGTCCGATTTGGTGGGCGGGGCCCCTCATGGTTTGATTTGGTGGGCGGGGGCCACTCCGGGTCCGATTTGGTGGGCTGGGCCCCTTAGGGTCCGATTTGGTGGGCGGGGCCCCTCATGGTTTGATTTGGTGGGCGGGGGCCACTCTGGGTCTGATATGGTGAGCGGGGCCCCTCAGGGTCCAATTTTGTGGTTGGGGTCCCTCAGGGTCTGATCTTGTGGGTCGGGACCCTCAGGGTCCGATTTTGTTGTTGGGGCCCCCTCAGAATCCGATTTGGTGGGCGGGGCCCCTCAGGGTCCGATTTGGTGAGCGGAGTCCCTCAGAGTTCGATTTGGTGAGCGGGGCCTCTCAGGGTCCAATTTGGTGGGTGGAGCCCCTCAGGGTCCGATTTGGTGGGCGGGGCCCCTCAGGGTCCGATTTTGTGGGTGGGGGCCCTCAGGGTCCGATTTTGTGGTTGGGGGCCCTCAGGGTCCGATTTTGTGGGTGGGGCCGCTCAGAGTCCGATTTGGTTGGCGGGGCCCCTCAGGGTCCGATTTGGTGGGCGGGCCTCTCAGGGTCCGATTTTGAGGGCGGCGCCCCTCAGGGTCTGATTTTGTGGGCGGGGCCCCTCAGGGTCCAATTTTGTGGGTTGGGCCCCTCTGGGTTCGATTTTGTGGCCGGGGTCTATCAGGGTCCGATTTTGTGGCCGGGGCCCCTCAGGGTCCGATTTTGTGGTTGGGGCCCCTCAGGGTCCGATTTTGTGGTTGGGGCCCCTCAGGGTCCGGTTTTGTGGTTGGGGCCCCTCAGGTTCCCATTTTGTGGCCGGCGCCCCTCAGCGTCCGATTTCGTGACCGGGGCCCCTCAGGGTCCAATTTTGTGGCTGGGGCCCCTCAGGGTCCGATTTTGTGGCCGGGGCCCCTCAGGGTCCGATTTTGTGGTTGGGCCGCTCAGGGTCCGATTTTGTGGCCGGGGCCCCTCATGGTCCGATTTTGTGGGTGGGGCCCCTCAGGGTCCAATTTTGTGGCTGGGGCCCCTCAGGGTCCGATTTTGTTGGTTGGGCCCCTCAGGATCCGATTTTGAGTGTGTGGCCCCTCAGGGTCCGATTTTGTGGCCGGGGCTCCTCAGGGTCCGATTTTGTAGTTGGGGCCCCTCAGGGTCTGATTTTGTGGCCGGGGCCCCTCAGGGTCCGATTTTGTAGTTGGGGCCCCTCAGGGTGCGATTTTATGGGTGGGGCCCCTCAGGGTCCGATTTTGTGGCCGGGGCCCGTCAGGGTCCGATTTTGTGGGTGGGGCCCCTCAGGGTCCAATTTGGTGGGTGGGGCCACTCTGGGTCTGATTTGGTGGGCGGGGTCACTCAGGGTCTGATTTGATGGGCGGGGCCACTCTGGGTCCAATTTGGATGCCAGGGTTGCTCAGCCTCCTTTTTTTAGGCCAGGGTCTATCAGCCTCCGATTTGGAGCCTTGGGTCACTCAGCTTTCGATTTGGCGCGCCGGCCCTTCAAGACTCATTTTGGTGCGCCGGCTCTTTAAGAATCACTTTGGCACGTCGGCCCTTTAAGAGCCAGGGTGGCTCACTGGGCTTCTAAATACACTTTGGCGCACATTCTCTCTCAGGGGCATGTGTCATGTGATGAAGCTAGATTTGCATTTGTGCTGTGGGTTTTGCTTTAAGAGCTGATATTATGTGGCAGAAGCTCTGTCTTGGAGAGGTCATGTGTAGTGTTGAGCATTCCGATACCGCAAGTATCGGGTATCGGCCGATATCAGCGGTATCGGAATTCCGATACTTAATTCCGATACTTTTTTCATATCGGATTCCGGGATCGGAATCGGAATAGGAAGTTCCCATCATGCTATGAGCCTGCTTGCTTTGATTAAGCCAATGGGAATCCTCCGAAGTGTGGGCACATCCTGTTAGGCATGTAGGCATGTTAACTATTGGCATGGCTGTGATTGGCTGCCGAAATGATGTCATGATGCACTATAAAAGCCACCGCAGCCGCCATTTCTGGTCACTCTGCTGTGAATTCAGTTAGGGACAGGCTGCTGTAGAAGACTGTGAGGGACAGTTAGAAATAGCGATTCTAAAAACAATATTGTGCTTTATCCAGGCTACATAAACCACCACTGTAGCTTGCTTTTCCCTAGCAGCGCTGTTTTCACAGCTGTCTGCAAGGGCTGTGTGAGTGCAGCTCACGCTGTGGAGTGGGTCCTGCAGCCACGTCAGGCTGTAGGCCACCCAGTGTGATCACTGCTGCCTCATACATCTTTTATTTTTTGAGCTGCATTTTTTAAATAATTTCAATCTAGTGTGCTTCCATCCGTATCCATATACGTTGGTTGCAAACACTAGTAGTAGACAGCGGAGCCTTTCTGCAGCCTTTCAGTGCTAGTGTCCACTTTGCTGCACTGTTCACGGCTGTCTGAGAGGTCTCTGACTGTGTGTGAGTGCAGCTCACGCTGAGTAGTGTGTCCTGCAGCTACGTCTGGCTGTAGGACGCTCAGCGTGCGTCACTGCCTCACACATATTTTTATTTGAGTGCAGCTCATTTTTTCTTCTATTAGTGTGCATCCATCCGTCTCCATCTACGGTGGTTGCAAACACTATATAGGAGTACACAGCGGAGCCTTTCTGCAGCCTGTCAGTGCCAGTGCCCACTTAGCTGCACTGTTGACGGCTGTCTGAGAGGTCTCTGACTGTGTGTGAGTGCAGCTCACGCTGAGTAGAGTGTCCTGCAGCTACGTCTGGTTGTAGGACGCTCAACGTGCGTCACTGCCTCACACATATTTGTCTCTGAGTGCAGCTCATTTTTTCTTCTCCTATTAGTGTGCATCCATCCGTATCCATCAACATTGGTTGGTTGCAAACACTATATAGGAGTAGATAGAGGAGCCTTTTTTTCTGGCTTGTGCCCTGCCGGCGCAGCCAGATTAGTATTACCCAATTTTTTTGGAGCCTCATCTTTTGCATTGTAGGTTACCTGCCTGCATTGTAATAGCTCCAAAAAGTTGGTGATACTATCAGTTTCAATTCTTTGTTCTCATACTTTGAGTTTGTTTCAAACAAAGAAACCACATAAAAAGTTCACCAAACACTACATTTTGAACTTGTGTAGGCCACATCAGCTCCTATTAAAGTCTAGTCCACACACACACACTTCATAAAATTAGTGTTTCTTGTACCTGTAACCAGCTGTTCAGGAATAAGCACACTAAGGCCCCCCTTTGTCCTTTTTTGCCTATCTTAAGCAGTCTTGCAAGATGAAGAAGGCAGGGAGTAAGGCGCGGGGGCGTGGGCGTGGGCGTGGAGTTTCAGCAGGGAGAGGACGTGGGGATTCTGCAGGGAGAGGACGTGGGGATTCTACAGGTAGAGGACGTGGGGATTCTGGGCCTGCTGCGGGCACCAGTGGATCAGCATCCCCCAGTTTTAGCAGGCAACAGTCCTTTATGCGCAGCTTTGTAGGACCTCAACGTACCCCACTGCTGCGGGAGGAACAAATTGAAGCCGTTGTCGGATGGATGGCAGCTAACGCATCGACTTCAATTACTTCCGCATCCTCTCAGGGTCAGAGCACCGAAGAGCAACCATCTGTCTCTTCACCACCTGCCAAAGTGCCCAGGCAGTCAGAGAGACATGGACAGGAGCCATCACAATCTCTACTTCTGTTCTCGGAATCTGTTGGCTTGGAAAGAGGGGGCCAGCCAAGCAGCATTCCTGAATGTGAAGAAGAGGGAGTATGCAGTGATGCGCAACTTCTTTGTCCCTCTGAATCTGAAGAGGCGAGTGGGCCAGTGCCTATGGTCAGCACACCTCAGTACGCATCAGATGATGACGAGACTCAGTTGCCACTTTCTGGTGCGTACGGTGCTGGCGAGACAACCCCGGAGAAGCAGCTGTTTGAAGAGGGGAGGGAAGATGATGAGGTCCTTGACCCATCATGGCGTGAGCAACAGGAAGGTGGTGGGAGCAGCTCGGAGGAAGAGATTCCCCTACCGGCCAAAACAGGAGGCAGAGGGAGGGGGAAGACTTGGTTGCCTGTACCCTCCACTTCGGCACCCGTTAGGAGCATTCCTCCTTCCAAAGGCAAACCGGGCGCTCACAAGAGTTGCAGTGCGTGGTCCTTTTTTGACACAGTTGCAGATGACATTTGCTTTGTCAAATGCAAGCTGTGTCATCAGAGAGTCAAAAGAGGGAGAAATGTCAGCAACCTCAATACCACAAATATGTGGAAACATGTGCGCACCAAGCACGAGTTGGAGTTGCAGAGACACCCTCAAGACGTAGGCCAACGTACAGCACCACCTACCACCTCTTCAGTTCGTGTTGGGCCCTCTTCCTCCAGCTCACACACTGCTGGTTCGGCTTCCTCACAGGATCGCCAAGGAAGAACCTCTGCCACTGTTGTCCGGAGACCCTGTCAGATTCCACCCATAACAGCACGTTCCCATCCATCACAGCCATCGGTAGCACAGGCATGGGATAAAAGGCGCCCTTACTCGGCAAACCATCCCCGAGCACAGTCTCTGAATGCTGGCATTGCCAAACTTCTGGCAGTTGAAATGCTGTCATTCAGGCTGGTGGACACTGACACCTTCCGGGACTTAATGGCATTGGCAGTCCCCCAATACAACGTGCCCAGCCGCTTTTATTTCAGCAGGCGAGCCGTCCCTGCCCTGCAGAAACATGTTGAGGGCAAAATAAAACATGCGCTACTAAACGCCGTTAGTAGCAAGGTCCACCTGACCACCGATGCGTGGACCAGTAACCATGGACAGGGACGATACCTTTCCCTCACTGCCCACTGGGTCAATGTTGTGGAGCCGGGTACGGATCTGGAGAGTGGCGCTGTACGTGTTCTTCCAACGCCACGGATTGCAGGACTCCAGTCTGTACACATAGACTCCTCCTCCTACTCAAGTTCCTCAGAAACAGCAGAGCAGGAGCCTGTTACGACCGATATGAGCACAGCCGTGGCCAAACGTCAACAGGCTGTACTCAAATTAATTTCTTTGGGGAATCGAAGCCACACAGCGCAGGAGCTCTGGAATGCTATCAAGCTGGAGAGCGATGTGTGGTTTGGGCCAGCGAATCTCCAGCCGGGCTTGGTAGTGTGTGACAATGGCCGAAATCTGGTGGCAGCTCTTGGCCTAGGCAACCTCACACACATCCCATGTCTGGCACATGTTCTTAACTTGGTCGTGCAGAGCTTTCTGAGGGACTATCCGGATCTTGATGCACTGTTGCACAAGGTCCGCATAGAGTGCGCTCACTTGCGACGTTCCAGCACGGCAAGATCGCGCCTCGCTGCTCTGCAGCGACGATTTGGCCTTCCAGAACATCGCATCATATGTGACCTACCCACCCGGTGGAATTCAACGTTACATATGTTGGAGCGGTTGTGTGAGCAGCAGGCAGCAGTCATGGAGTACCAGCTGCATCAGGCGCAAACAAGTCGCACTGTGCGCCGTTCACACTTCAGCACCATTGAGTGGGCCTCTATGAAGGACATCTGCCTCGTTTTGCGTGCCTTCGATGAATCCACGCGGATGGCGAGTGCAGATGATGCACTAGTCAGCATGACTGTCCCCCTTATCTGCCTGCTTCAACAAACACTGCAAGCACTAAGGGATGAGGTTTCAGAAGAGGTGGAGGATGAGGAGTCCCAAATGCCATCTGCTTCTGGACAGTCTGCGCTACGTGTTTCCTCACAAAGGCCTAGGCAGGGGACACTTTGTGAGGAGGATGAGGAGGAGTCGATGGAGGAGGAAGACATCTCTCCAGAGGAGGGAGGTACACAAACCTCTACTCAGTATGTACAGCGAGGGTGGGGTGATGCAGAGCAGGTCGAGGTCACGCCTCAAACAGGGGACAGCGGTTCTTTGGCAGTTGGGAGTCTGCAGCACATGGTTGATTTCATGCTGCAGTGCCTGAGAAACGACCGCCGCATCGCCCACATTCTCGTCTCGGCTGATTATTGGGTGTACACCCTCCTAGATCCTCGCTACCGGGACAGCGTACAAAGGCTCATACCAACGTTGAACCGGGAGCGTAAAATGCGGGAGTACGAAGAGTCACTGGTGCAGTCCATAATGTTTTCCATTCCACCCGACAGCATTGTTGCAAGTGCTTTACAAAGCAGCTCTGTGCGTCGAGGCAGTGGAGGAAACTCTGCACAAAGAGGGAGCAGAGGCAGTGCCGCAGCACAAGGCAAGACCACTATGGCCCAAATGTGGCAAAGTTTTGTGTGTCCACCACAATTGTCTACACCATCAGCGACGCCTCGAGTCAGCAGGAGGCAACGCTTCCGTCAGATGGTGTCAGACTACATGTCTTGCCCTGTCGCTGTACTCCCAGATGGCTCTTCCCCCTTCAAGTTTTGGGTCTCTAAGCTGGATACATGGCCCGAGCTTAGCCAGTATGCATTGGAGGTGCTGGCTTGCCCTGCTGCCAGTGTATTATCGGAACGTGTCTTTAGTGCCGCAGGTGGTGTACTAACAGACCGTCGCACGCGACTATCTTCCGATAATGTTGACCGGCTGACTTTTCTGAAAATGAACAAGGCCTGGATCTCCAAAGACTTTGCCATTCCTCTTACAGACTAAATTAGTGGTTGGCAACTGTATCCAGGTCTGCTGGTGTGTTCATTTTTCTACCACCTGAACTATAATCCCTGTGCTTCAACACAGCCAGTTGTCGCTCAGATGTGTCGTCTGCACAGAGAAACACACTAGCTCCTGTGTTACTGGGGTTCAGTAATGCCAGCTGATCCCCTGCTGTGTGGACGGCAGAGTCACCAGCTCCATCAACATTCAAACCACTACTGATTTTTAACCGTGCCCAACTTAGGTCTCTGGCTCCACTGTCTCTACTATTTCCCCTGACCTCCAACCCCGCCATCTACATCTCTGAAGTGGCGTCAGCACAATCTACACTTGTTCCTGTGTTCCTGTGGCTCAGTCCCATCAGTTTATCCCCTGATGTGTGTCCGGCAAGGTCTCCTGCTCTGTCCACATTCCCATAACCAGTAGTGGGAATGAGGACAGAGCTGGCGAACTTGCCGGACAAACATCAGGGGATCAACTGATGGGACTGGGCACCAGTAACACAGGAACAAGTGTAGATTGTGCTGACGCCACTTCAGAGATGTAGCTGGCGGGGTTGGAGGCCAGGGTAAATAGTAGAGACAGTGGAGCCAGAGGCCTAAGTGGAGCATGGTTAGAATCAGTAGTAGTCCACAACCTCCATAAAAACCGCTGCCCATTGGCCTCTGCATGCGGCATGCGTAATCCTGGGCACCAACAGCGTCAGTTGGTGTTCAGAAGTGTCGTCTCCACAGAGCCAAACACATTCGTTCAAGTGTTAGTGGGGTTCAGCACTGCCAGCTGTTCCCCTGCTGTGGAGATGGCAAGTCTCCTGCTGCCTTCACCTGCCCAAATCCAGTAGGCCCCAGCCTGCTCCTCGCCTAATCCTGGGCTCCAACAGCATCAGTTGGTGTTCAGAAGTGTCGTCTCCACAGAGCCAAACACATTCGTTCAAGTGTTAGTGGGGTTCAGCACTGCCAGCTGTTCCCCTGCTGTGGAGATGGCAAGTCTCCTGCTGCCTTCACCTGCCAAAATCCAGTAGGCCCCAGCCTGCTCCTCGCCTAATCCTGGGCTCCAACAGCGTCAGTTGGTGTTCAGAAGTGTCGTCTCCACAGAGCCAAACACGTTCGTTCAAGTGTTAGTGGGGTTCAGCACTGCCAGCTGTTCCCCTGCTGTGGAGATGGCAAGTCTCCTGCTGCATTCACCTGCCAAAATCCAGTAGGCCCCAGCCTGCTCCTCGCCTAATCCTGGGCTCCAACAGCGTCAGTTGGTGTTCAGAAGTGTCGTCTCCACAGAACCAAACACATTCGTTCAAGTGTTAGTGGGGTTCAGCACTGCCAGCTGTTCCCCTGCTGTGGAGATGGCAAGTCTCCTGCTGCCTTCACCTGCCAAAATCCAGTAGGCCCCAGCCTGCTCCTCGCCTAATCCTGGGCTCCAACAGCGTCAGTTGGTGTTCAGAAGTGTCGTCTCCACAGAACCAAACACGTTCGTTCAAGTGTTAGTGGGGTTCAGCACTGCCAGCTGTTCCCCTGCTGTGGAGATGGCAAGTCTCCTGCTGCCTTCACCTGCCAAAATCCAGTAGGCCCCAGCCTGCTCCTCGCCTAATCCTGGGCTCCAACAGCGTCAGTTGGTGTTCAGAAGTGTCGTCTCCACAGAACCAAACACATTCGTTCAAGTGTTAGTGGGGTTCAGCACTGCCAGCTGTTCCCCTGCTGTGGAGATGGCAAGTCTCCTGCTGCCTTCACCTGCCAAAATCCAGTAGGCCCCAGCCTGCTCCTCGCCTAATCCTGGGCTCCAACAGCGTCAGTTGGTGTTCAGAAGTGTCGTCTCCACAGAGCCAAACACATTCGTTCAAGTGTTAGTGGGGTTCAGCACTGCCAGCTGTTCCCCTGCTGTGGAGATGGCAAGTCTCCTGCTGCCTTCACCTGCCAAAATCCAGTAGGCCCCAGCCTGCTCCTCGCCTAATCCTGGGCTCCAACAGCGTCAGTTGGTGTTCAGAAGTGTCGTCTCCACAGAGCCAAACACATTCGTTCAAGTGTTAGTGGGGTTCAGCACTGCCAGCTGTTCCCCTGCTGTGGAGATGGCAAGTCTCCTGCTGCCTTCACCTGCCAAAATCCAGTAGGCCCCAGCCTGCTCCTCGCCTAATCCTGGGCTCCAACAGCGTCAGTTGGTGTTCAGAAGTGTCGTCTCCACAGAGCCAAACACATTCGTTCAAGTGTTAGTGGGGTTCAGCACTGCCAGCTGTTCCCCTGCTGTGGAGATGGCAAGTCTCCTGCTGCCTTCACCTGCCAAAATCCAGTAGGCCCCAGCCTGCTCCTCGCCTAATCCTGGGCTCCAACAGCGTCAGTTGGTGTTCAGAAGTGTCGTCTCCACAGAGCCAAACACGTTCGTTCAAGTGTTAGTGGGGTTCAGCACTGCCAGCTGTTCCCCTGCTGTGGAGATGGCAAGTCTCCTGCTGCATTCACCTGCCAAAATCCAGTAGGCCCCAGCCTGCTCCTCGCCTAATCCTGGGCTCCAACAGCGTCAGTTGGTGTTCAGAAGTGTCGTCTCCACAGAACCAAACACATTCGTTCAAGTGTTAGTGGGGTTCAGCACTGCCAGCTGTTCCCCTGCTGTGGAGATGGCAAGTCTCCTGCTGCCTTCACCTGCCAAAATCCAGTAGGCCCCAGCCTGCTCCTCGCCTAATCCTGGGCTCCAACAGCGTCAGTTGGTGTTCAGAAGTGTCGTCTCCACAGAGCCAAACACATTCGTTCAAGTGTTAGTGGGGTTCAGCACTGCCAGCTGTTCCCCTGCTGTGGAGATGGCAGTCTCTCCTGCTGTCTCCGCATTACAAAGACAGTAGGCCTCTGCCTACACCCTCCTATTTCCTGGGCTTCAACACAGCCAGTTGTAGTTCGGAAGTGCCGTCCACACGGAAAGAGATACTTGCTCCCGTGTCTCAGTGGGGTTCAGTAACGTCAGCTGATCCCCTGCTGTGTGGATGGCAGTCTCTCCTGCTGTCACCTCATTCAAAATTCAGTAGGCCTCTGCCTACACCCTCCTATTTCCTGGGCTTCAACACAGCCAGTTGTAGTTCGGAAGTGCCGTCCACACGGAAAGAGATACTTGCTCCCGTGTCTCAGTGGGGTTCAGTAACGTCAGCTGATCCCCTGCTGTGTGGATGGCAGTCTCTCCTGCTGTCACCTCATTCAAAATTCAGTAGGCCTCTGCCTACACCCTCCTATTTCCTGGGCTTCAACACAGCCAGTTGTAGTTCGGAAGTGCCGTCCACACGGAAAGAGATACTTGCTCCCGTGTCTCAGTGGGGTTCAGTAACGTCAGCTGATCCCCTGCTGTGTGGATGGCAGTCTCTCCTGCTGTCACCTCATTCAAAATTCAGTAGGCCTCTGCCTACACCCTCCTATTTCCTGGGCTTCAACACAGCCAGTTGTAGTTCGGAAGTGCCGTCCACACGGAAAGAGATACTTGCTCCCGTGTCTCAGTGGGGTTCAGTAACGTCAGCTGATCCCCTGCTGTGTGGATGGCAGTCTCTCCTGCTGTCACCTCATTCAAAATTCAGTAGGCCTCTGCCTACACCCTCCTATTTCCTGGGCTTCAACACAGCCAGTTGTAGTTCGGAAGTGCCGTCCACACGGAAAGAGATACTTGCTCCCGTGTCTCAGTGGGGTTCAGTAACGTCAGCTGATCCCCTGCTGTGTGGATGGCAGTCTCTCCTGCTGTAAACTCATTCAAAATACAGTAGGCCTCTGCCTACACCCTCCTATTTCCTGGGCTTCAACACAGCCAGTTGTAGTTCGGAAGTGCCGTCCACACGGAAAGAGATACTTGCTCCCGTGTCTCAGTGGGGTTCAGTAACGTCAGCTGATCCCCTGCTGTGTGGATGGCAGTCTCTCCTGCTGTAAACTCATTCAAAATACAGTAGGCCTCTGCCTACACCCTCCTATTTCCTGGGCTTCAACACAGCCAGTTGTAGTTCGGAAGTGCCGTCCACACGGAAAGAGATACTTGCTCCCGTGTCTCAGTGGGGTTCAGTAACGTCAGCTGATCCCCTGCTTTGTGGATGGCAGTCTCTCCTGCTGTAAACTCATTCAAAATACAGTAGGCCTCTGCCTACACCCTCCTATTTCCTGGGCTTCAACACAGCCAGTTGTAGTTCGGAAGTGCCGTCCACACGGAAAGAGATACTTGCTCCCGTGTCTCAGTGGGGTTCAGTAATGTCAGCTGATCCCCTGCTGTGTGGATGGCAAAGTCTCCTGCTGCCTACACAGTCGTACCACTACTGATTTTTAACCGTGCTCCAATTAGGCCTGTGGCTCCACTGTCTCTCGTATTTCCCCTGTCCTCCAACCCTGCCAGTTACAGCTCCGAAGTGGCGTCTGCACAATCCACACTTGTTCCTGTGTTACAGGTGTTCAGTCCGATCAGTTAATCCCCTGATGTGTGTCCGGCAATGTCGCCTGCTCTGTCCACATTCCCATTATCGGAATGTGGACAGAGCAGGCGACATTGCCGGACACACATCAGGGGATTAACTGACCGGACTGAACACCTGTAACACAGGAACAAGTGTGGATTGTGCAGACGCCACTTCGGAGCTGTAACTGGCGGGGTTGGAGGACAGGGGAAATACGAAAATCAGTGAATCCACAGGCCTAAGTGGAGCTTGGTTCAAATTAGTAGTCTACAACCGATCTTAAAATTTCTTCAATGCAGCCTAAGCCTGCTCCGTGCTTGTCCCTGGGCTTCAACACAGCCAGTTGTTGCTCGGAAGTGCCGTCTTCACAGAGTAAAACACTAGCTCCTGTGTTTGTGGGGTTCAGTAACGTCAGCTGTTCCCCTGCTGTTTTGATGGCAATCTGTCCTGCTGCCTCCCAATTGACAGCACATCAGGCCTCAGCCTGCTAAGTGCTTGTCCTGGGCTCCAACATCGCCAGTTGCTGCTCATAACTGACTTTGGCACGGGTACTCCCTCCTGCCCAGCTTGGTTCCAGCCCTGCCTGCTGTTTCCGGGAAGTGTCAATGTCAGTTTGCCACCCCAAGTTGCCATGTCGTGTTGCGGTTGGGTTAGCCGAGGCTAGGGTGCCAGCAGTTTAGGTGCTTCCTATGTGGACTGCGGGTTCTGGTAAGAAAGGTTTGTTCCATAGTGCCAGTAGGACAAGCACCCCCTGTAGGACTGTGTGATTCGGTAACTGCAGCCAGCTTGCGGCATGCCAACTTTGCTTTTCAGGGGTAACTTCTGATACCCCTCCGGGTTCCAGCACCGTCAGCTGGTTCTCATCAGAGCCTTTGGCCTAGGTGCCTCCATCTCGGTATCCGAGTTCCAGCAACGTCTGCTGGTCCTTGGTAGTGCTTTGTAGCACAGGTACCTCCTGCTTAGTAACCGGGTTCCAGCACCGTCAGCTGGTCCTCGGTTGTGCCATTGGCTCTTATTCCTTCTGCTGCCCCTCCGGGTGCCAGCACTGTCAGCTGGTCCTCGCTATTTCCATTTGCTCTTGCAGCTTATGCTACCCCTCCGGGTTCCAGCACCGTCAGCTGGTTCTCGTCAGAGCCTTTGGCCTAGGTGCCTCCATCTCGGTATCCGAGTTCCGGCAACGTCTGCTGGTCCTTGGTAGTGCTTTGTAGCACAGGTACCTCCTGCTTAGTAACCGGGTTCCAGCACCGTCAGCTGGTCCTCGGTTGTGCCATTGGCTCTTATTCCTTCTGCTGCCCCTCCGGGTGCCAGCACTGTCAGCTGGTCCTCGCTATTTCCATTTGCTCTTGCAGCTTATGCTACCCCTCCGGGTTCCAGCACCGTCAGCTGGTTCTCGTCAGAGCGTTTGGCCTAGGTGCCTCCATCTCGGTATCCGAGTTCCGGCAACGTCTGCTGGTCCTTGGTAGTGCTTTGTAGCACAGGTACCTCCTGCTTAGTAACCGGGTTCCAGCACCGTCAGCTGGTCCTCGGTAGTGCCATTGGCTCTTGTTCCTTCTGCTGCCCCTCCGGGTGCCAGTACCGTCAGCTGGTTCAAGAGGACAAAGAACAGGAAGACAACCACCAAGATGCAGAACAACAAGAGAGAGAAGACAAAGAAGCATAAAAAAAACAAAGCAGAAGAACATTAAGCATAAGACTAATACTCTGAGCAAATGATATTATCTTATTTATAAGCAGAAGAAGACTAAGCAGTGTATGGGGGTGAGTCCGTTCCTCCTCGTGGTGCCCCTGGAAAAGGCCTGCTTCTGCAGGCCAAACTGAACGCGGACAAATCCTGTTGTAAATCTTTTGTGACAGGCAGAACGGAAGGTGTAAACTTCTAACTTTTCTAGATAACAACTACAGGAATGCCTGACACAAACAAGAATATGATGAAGAAGAATAGGAAGAAGATGAAGAAGCTGAATATGTAGAATAATAATTGTTGAATAAGAAGAATATGAAGAATGTAAGAAAAGGAAGAAGAAGAAGAAGAAGAAGAAGAAGAAGAAGAAGAAGAAGAAGAAGAAGAAGAAGAAGAAGAAGAAGAATGTAAAAAAAGGAAGTAGAAGAAGAAGAAGAAGAATGTAAAAAAAGGAATAAGAAGAAGAATGTAAAAAAAGGAAGTAGAAGAAGAAGAAGAAGAATGTAAAAAAAGGAAGTAGAAGAAGAAGAAGAAGAATGTAAAAAAAGGAAGTAGAAGAAGAAGACATACATGTCTGGCAAAATATAAATGAGGCTAACATAGTCAATATCTTTGTAACTCCTAACATCTTTAAAAAAAAAAGTTTAATTCCTGCTATTCCATTTGATTGGGCTAAACCTCTATGGCTTTAATGTCTCCTCCACCTCCCACAATACATTCTACATTATTCTTAGTTGTTTTTCTTCATGTAGAATTAACCTACAAGGAAAGAAAGGTTTTTTTTTAATTCCGATATTTTGGCCCCATTGACTTGCATTGGTTCCCGGTATCGGAATCGGCGATACCGATACTTTTTTTTAAGATCGGCCGATCCATTCCGATCCGATATTTTCAAGTATCGGCTGGTATCGCTCAACTCTAGTCATGTGACGTTCGCAGGCGTTGGCATAGAAACTGGGTCTTCCTGCGCATATCAATGAGCTTAACTGCCTTTTCAATCGCCTCAGGGCATGTTTTGTCTATAGCAAAATTTCCCCATTCAAATGCATTGAGACAGTGCATTCCAATGACGGGAAAAAAATTTTTCAAACGCAAATTGCGCAAAAACTACAAATCCGATCGACACGAAGAATACTTAGCACACCTCTCATGGACGCTGGCTTCGAAACGACACCTCAACGGAGTCTGTGCGTGTAGCGGTTCGGGCCGCATTAATTGCGGAAATCAACTGGAAAATAATAATAAGAAGAAGAACTAGATGTGTATTTCCTGAAGGAAGTACAGATAGTGGTTTGAAATGGTGCCCGGGCTGCCCCTTTAAGAGAGACTTGCCTGCTGCCCCTGCAAGACTTTCAACTCAGGATACGATTTAACTGTGGGTGCCTCTCAGGAGCCACTTTGGCCTCAGGGTCTGATTTTGTGGGTGGGGCCCCTCAGGGTCTGATTTTGTGGGTGGGGCCCCTCAGGGTCCGATTTTGTGGGTGGGGCCCCTCAGGGTCCGATTTTGTGGCCGGGGCTACTCAGGGTCTGATTTGGTGGCCGGGGCCCCTCAGGGTCTGATTTGGTGAATGGGGCCCCTCAAGGTCCGATTTTGTGGCTGGGGCCCCTCAGGGTCCGATTTTGTGGCCGGGACCACTCAGGATCCGATTTTTGTGGCCGGAACCCCTCAGGGTCCAATTTTGTGGGTGGGGCCCGTCAGGGTCCGATTTTGTGGCCGGGGCCCGTCAGGGTCCGATTTTGTGGGTGGGGCCTCTCAGGGTCCGATTTGGTGGGCGGGGCCCCTCAGGGTCCAATTTGGTGAGCAGGGCTCCTCAGGGTCCGATTTTGTGGGTTGGGCCCTTCAGGGTCCGATTTTGTGTCAGGGGCCCCTCAGGGTCCGTTTTGTGGTTGGGTACCCTCAGGGTCTGATTTTGTGGTTGGGGCCCCTCAGGGTCCGATTTTGGGGCCGCGGCCCCTCAGGGTCTGATTTTGTGGCCGCGGTCCCTCAGGGTCCGATTTTGTGGCAGGGGCCCCTCTGGGTCCGATTTTGTGGGTGGGGCCCCTCGGGGTCCAATTTGGTGGGCGGGACCACTCTGGGTCCAATTTGGTGGGCGGGGCCTCTCAGGGTCTGATTTTGTGGTTGGGTCCCCTCAGGGTCCGATTTTGTGGTTGGGGCCCCACAGGGTCCGATTTTGTAGCCGGGGCCTATCAGGGTCCAATTTTGTGACTGGGGCCCATCAGGGTCCGATTTTGTGGCCGCGGCCCCTCAGGGTCTGATTTTGTGGCAGGGGCCCCTCTGGGTCTGATTTTGTGGGCGGAGCCCCACTGGGTCTAGTTTGGTGGGTGGGACCACTCTGGGTCCAATTTGGTGGGCGGGACCACTCAGGGTCCAATTTGGTGGGCGGGGCCTCTCAGGGTCCGATTTGGTGGGCGGGGCCCCACAGGGTCCGATTTGGTGGGCGGGGCCCCTCAGGGTCCGATTTGGTGGGCGGGGCCTCTCTGGGTCTAATTTGGTGGGTGGGTCCACTCTGGGTAAGATTTGGAGGCTGGGGTCGCTCAGCCTCCAATTTGGAGGCCGAGGTCGTTGAGCTTCCGATTTGGAGGCAGGAGTCGATGAGCTTCCGATTTGGAGGCCGGGGTCGATGAGCCTCCGATTTGGAGGCCGGGGTCGATCAGCCTCCGATTTGGAGGCCGGGGTGGCTCAGCCTCCGATTTGGAGGCCGGGGTAGATCAGCCTCCGATTTGGAGGCCGGGGTGGATCAGCCTCCGATTTGGAGGCCGGGGTGGATCAGCCTCCGATTTGGAGGCCGGGGTGGCTCAGCCTCCGATTTGGAGGCCGGGGTGGCTCAGCCTCCGATTTGGAGGCCGGGGTGGCTCAGCCTCCGATTTGGAGGCCGGGGTCGATCAGCCTCCGATTTGGAGGCCGGGGTGGCTCAGCCTCCGATTTGGAGGCCGGGGTGGCTCAGCCTCCGATTTGGAGGCCGGGGTGGCTCAGCCTCCGATTTGGAGGCCGGGGTGGCTCAGCCTCCGATTTGGAGGCCGGGGTGGCTCATCCTCCGATTTGGAGGCCGGGGTGGCTCAGTCTCCGATTTGGTGTGTCGGTCCTTTAAGACTCATTTGGGTGCGCTGGCCCTTTAACAATCACTTTGGCGCGTTGGCCCTTTAAGAGCTAGTTTGGCTCACTGGGCTTCTTTTAAATCCACTTTGGCGCACACATTCTCTCTCAGGGGCATGTGTCATGTGATGAAGCTAGATTTGCATTTGTGCTGTGAGTTTCGCTTTAAGAGCTGATATTATGTGGCAGAGGCTCTGTGCTGGGGTTCAAGTGAAGTTCGTAGGCGTTGGCATAGTAACTGGGTCTGCCTGCGCATATCAAAGAGCTCAACTGTCATTTCAATCGCCTCAGGGCACGTTTTGCCATTTCCTATTGAAAAGCATTGGAGACAGTGCATTCCAATGACGGGAAAAAAAATTTTCAAACGCAAATTGCGCAAAAACTACAAATCCGATCGACATGAAAAATACTTAGCACACCTCTCATGGACGCTGGCTTCGAAACGACACCTCAACGGAGTCTGTGCGTGTAGCGGTTCGGGCCGCATTAATTGCGGAAATCAACTGGAAAATAATAATAATAATAAGAAGAACTAGATGTGTATTTCCTGAAGGAAGTACAGATAGTGGTTTGAAATGGTGCCCGGGCTGCCCCTTTAAGAGAGACTTGCCTGCTGCCCCTGCAAGACTTTCAACTCAGGATCCGTTTTAAGTGTGGGTGCCTCTCAGGGACCACTTTGGCCTCAGGGTCTGATTTGGTGGGTGGGGCCCCTCAGGATCCTATTCGGTGGCCTGGGCTCCTCAGGGTTTTTATTGGTGGCCAGGATGCCTCAGGGTCCAGTTTTGTGGGTGGGGCCCCTCATGGTCTGATTTTGTGGGTGGGGCCCCTTATGGTCCGATTTTGTGGGTGGGGCCTCTCAGGGTCTGATTTTGTGGCCGGGGCCCCTCAGGATCCGATTTTGTGGCCGGTGCCCCTCAGGGTCCGATTTTGTGGCTGGGGCCCCTCAAGGTCCGATTTTGTGGCCGGGGCCCCTCAGGGTCCGATATTGCGGGTGGGGCCCCTCAGGGTTCGATTTTGCGGGTGGGGCCCCTCAGGGTCCGATTTTGTGGCTGGGGCCCCTCAAGGTCGGATTTTGTGGCCGGGGCCCCTCAGGGTCCGATTTTGCGGGTGGGGCCCCTCAGGGTCCGATTTTGTGGCCGGGGTCTCTCAGGGTCCGATTTTGTGGCCGGGGCCCCTCAGGGTCTGGATTTGTCTGTGGGTCCCCTCAGGGTCCGATTTTGTGGGTGGGGCGCCTCAGGGTCCGATTTTGTGGCTGGGGTCACCCAGGGTCCGATTTTGTGACCGGGGCACCTCAGGGTCTGATTTTGTGGCTGGGGCCCCTCAGGGTCTGATTTTGTGGGTGGGGCCCCTCAGGGTCCGATTTTGTGGCTGGTGCCCCTCAGGGTCTGATTTTGTGGGTGGGGCCCCTCAGGGTCCGATTTTGTGACCGGGGACCCTCAGGGTCTGATTTTGTGGTTGGGGCCTCTCAAGGTCCGATTTTGTGGCCGGGGTCTCTCAGGGTCCGATTTTGTGGCCAGGGCCCCTCAGGGTCTGGATTTGTGGGTGGGTCCCCTCAGGGTCCGATTTTGTGGGTGGGGCCCCTCAGGGTCTGATTTTGTGGCTGGGGTCCCTCGGTGTCTGATTTTGTGGGTGGGGTCCCTCAGAGTCCGATTTTGTGACCGGGGCCCCTTAGGGTCTGATTTTGTGACTGGGGCCCCTCTGGGTTCGATTTTGTGGCCGGGGTCTCTCAGGGTCTGATTTTGTGGGTGGGGCCCCTCAGGGTCTGATTTTGTGGCTGGGGCCCCTCAGGGTCTGATTTTGTGGGTGGGGCCCCTCAGGGTCTGATTTTGTGGGTGAGGCCCCTCAGGGTCTGATTTTGTGACCGGGGCACCTCAGGGTCCGATTTTGTGGTTGGGGCCCCTCAGGGTCCTATTTTGTGACTGGGGCCCCTCTAGGTTCAATTTCATGGCCGGGGCCCCTCAGGGTCTGATTTTGTGGGTGGGGCCCCTCAGGGTCTGATTTTGTGGGTGGGGCCCCTTAGGGTCTGATTTTGTGGGTGGGGCCACTCAGGGTCTGATTTTGTGGATGAGGCCCCTCAGGGTCCAATTTTGTGACCGGGGCACCTCAGGGTCTAATTTTGTGGTTGGGGCCCCTCAGGGTCCTATTTTGTGACTGGGGCCCCTCTAGGTGCGATTTTGTGGCCGGGGTCTCTCAGGGTCCGATTTTGTGGTAGGGGACCCTCAGGGTCTGATTTTGTGGCCGGGCCCACTCAGGGTCCGATTTTGTGGGTGGGGCCCCTCAGGGTCTGATTTTGTGGGTGGGGCCCCTCAGGGTCTGATTTTGTGGGTGGGGCCACTCAGGGTCTGATTTTGTGGATGAGGCCCCTCAGGGTCCAATTTTGTGACCGGGGCACCTCAGGGTCTAATTTTGTGGTTGGGGCCCCTCAGGGTCCTATTTTGTGACTGGGGCCCCTCTAGGTGCGATTTTGTGGCCGGGGTCTCTCAGGGTCCGATTTTGTGGTAGGGGACCCTCAGGGTCTGATTTTGTGGCCGGGCCCACTCAGGGTCCGATTTTGTGGGTGGGGCCCCTTAGGGTCTAATTATGTGGGTGGAGCCCCCTGGGTCCATTTTGGTGGGCGGGGCCAATCTGGGTCCGATTTGGTGGGCGGTTCCCCTCATGGTCCGATTTGGTGGGCGGGGCCCCTCTGAGTCCGATTTGGTGGGTGGGGCCCCTCAGGGTCCGATTTGGTGGGCGGGGCCCCTCAGGGTCCGATTTTGTAGTTGGGGCCCCTCAGGGTGCGATTTTATGGGTGGGGCCCCTCAGGGTCCGATTTTGTGGCCGGGGCCCCTCAGGGTCCGATTTTGTGGTTGGGCCGCTCAGGGTCCGATTTTGTGGCCGGGGCCCCTCATGGTCCGATTTTGTGGGTGGGGCCCCTCAGGGTCCAATTTTGTGGCTGGGGCCCCTCAGGGTCCGATTTTGTTGGTTGGGCCCCTCAGGATCCGATTTTGAGTGTGTGGCCCCTCAGGGTCCGATTTTGTGGCCGGGGCTCCTCAGGGTCCGATTTTGTAGTTGGGGCCCCTCAGGGTCTGATTTTGTGGCCGGGGCCCCTCAGGGTCCGATTTTGTAGTTGGGGCCCCTCAGGGTGCGATTTTATGGGTGGGGCCCCTCAGGGTCCGATTTTGTGGCCGGGGCCCGTCAGGGTCCGATTTTGTGGGTGGGGCCCCTCAGGGTCCAATTTGGTGGGTGGGGCCACTCTGGGTCTGATTTGGTGGGCGGGGTCACTCAGGGTCTGATTTGATGGGCGGGGCCACTCTGGGTCCAATTTGGATGCCAGGGTTGCTCAGCCTCCTTTTTTTAGGCCAGGGTCTATCAGCCTCCGATTTGGAGCCTTGGGTCACTCAGCTTTCGATTTGGTGCGCCGGCCCTTCAAGACTCATTTTGGTGCGCCGGCTCTTTAAGAATCACTTTGGCACGTCGGCCCTTTAAGAGCCAGGGTGGCTCACTGGGCTTCTAAATACACTTTGGCGCACATTCTCTCTCAGGGGCATGTGTCATGTGATGAACCTAGATTTGCATTTGTGCTGTGGGTTTTGCTTTAAGAGCTGATATTATGTGGCAGAAGCTCTGTCTTGGAGAGGTCATGTGACGTTCGCAGGCGTTGGCATAGAAACTGGGTCTTCCTGCGCATATCAATGAGCTTAACTGCCTTTTCAATCGCCTCAGGGCATGTTTTGTCTATAGCAAAATTTCCCCATTCAAATGCATTGAGACAGTGCATTCCAATGACGGGAAAAAAAATTTTCAAACGCAAATTGCGCAAAAACTACAAATCCGATCGACACGAAGAATACTTAGCACACCTCTCATGGACGCTGGCTTCGAAACGACACCTCAACGGAGTCTGTGCGTGTAGCGGTTCGGGCCGCATTAATTGCGGAAATCAACTGGAAAATAATAATAAGAAGAACTAGATGTGTATTTCCTGAAGGAAGTACAGATAGTGGTTTGAAATGGTGCCCGGGCTGCCCCTTTAAGAGAGACTTGCCTGCTGCCCCTGCAAGACTTTCAACTCAGGATACGATTTAACTGTGGGTGCCTCTCAGGAGCCACTTTGGCCTCAGGGTCTGATTTTGTGGGTGGGGCCCCTCAGGGTCTGATTTTGTGGGTGGGGCCCCTCAGGGTCCGATTTTGTGGGTGGGGCCCCTCAGGGTCCGATTTTGTGGCCGGGGCTACTCAGGGTCTGATTTGGTGGCCGGGGCCCCTCAGGGTCTGATTTGGTGAATGGGGCCCCTCAAGGTCCGATTTTGTGGCTGGGGCCCCTCAGGGTCCGATTTTGTGGCCGGGACCACTCAGGATCCGATTTTTGTGGCCGGAACCCCTCAGGGTCCAATTTTGTGGGTGGGGCCCCTCAGGGTCCGATTTTGTGGCCGGGGCCCGTCAGGGTCCGATTTTGTGGGTGGGGCCTCTCAGGGTCCGATTTGGTGGGCGGGGCCCCTCAGGGTCCAATTTGGTGAGCAGGGCTCCTCAGGGTCCGATTTTGTGGGTTGGGCCCTTCAGGGTCCGATTTTGTGTCAGGGGCCCCTCAGGGTCCGTTTTGTGGTTGGGTACCCTCAGGGTCCGATTTTGTGGTTGGGGCCCCTCAGGGTCCGATTTTGGGGCCGCGGCCCCTCAGGGTCTGATTTTGTGGCCGCGGCCCCTCAGGGTCCGATTTTGTGGCAGGGGCCCCTCTGGGTCCGATTTTGTGGGTGGGGCCCCTCGGGGTCCAATTTGGTGGGCGGGACCACTCTGGGTCCAATTTGGTGGGCGGGGCCTCTCAGGGTCTGATTTTGTGGTTGGGTCCCCTCAGGGTCCGATTTTGTGGTTGGGGCCCCACAGGGTCCGATTTTGTAGCCGGGGCCTATCAGGGTCCAATTTTGTGACTGGGGCCCATCAGGGTCCGATTTTGTGGCCGCGGCCCCTCAGGGTCTGATTTTGTGGCAGGGGCCCCTCTGGGTCTGATTTTGTGGGCGGAGCCCCACTGGGTCTAGTTTGGTGGGTGGGACCACTCTGGGTCCAATTTGGTGGGCGGGACCACTCAGGGTCCAATTTGGTGGGCGGGGCCTCTCAGGGTCCGATTTGGTGGGCGGGGCCCCACAGGGTCCGATTTGGTGGGCGGGGCCCCTCAGGGTCCGATTTGGTGGGCGGGGCCTCTCTGGGTCTAATTTGGTGGGTGGGTCCACTCTGGGTAAGATTTGGAGGCTGGGGTCGCTCAGCCTCCAATTTGGAGGCCGGGGTCGTTGAGCTTCCGATTTGGAGGCAGGAGTCGATGAGCTTCCGATTTGGAGGCCGGGGTCGATGAGCCTCCGATTTGGAGGCCGGGGTCGATCAGCCTCCGATTTGGAGGCCGGGGTGGCTCAGCCTCCGATTTGGAGGCCGGGGTGGATCAGCCTCCGATTTGGAGGCCGGGGTGGATCAGCCTCCGATTTGGAGGCCGGGGTGGCTCAGCCTCCGATTTGGAGGCCGGGGTGGCTCAGCCTCCGATTTGGAGGCCGGGGTGGCTCAGCCTCCGATTTGGAGGCCGGGGTCGATCAGCCTCCGATTTGGAGGCCGGGGTGGCTCAGCCTCCGATTTGGAGGCCGGGGTGGCTCAGCCTCCGATTTGGAGGCCGGGGTGGCTCAGCCTCCGATTTGGAGGCCGGGGTGGCTCATCCTCCGATTTGGAGGCCGGGGTGGCTCAGTCTCCGATTTGGTGTGTCGGTCCTTTAAGACTCATTTGGGTGCGCTGGCCCTTTAACAATCACTTTGGCGCGTTGGCCCTTTAAGAGCTAGTTTGGCTCACTGGGCTTCTTTTAAATCCACTTTGGCGCACACATTCTCTCTCAGGGGCATGTGTCATGTGATGAAGCTAGATTTGCATTTGTGCTGTGAGTTTCGCTTTAAGAGCTGATATTATGTGGCAGAGGCTCTGTGCTGGGGTTCAAGTGAAGTTCGTAGGCGTTGGCATAGTAACTGGGTCTGCCTGCGCATATCAATGAGCTCAACTGTCATTTCAATCGCCTCAGGGCACGTTTTGCCATTTCCTATTGAAAAGCATTGGAGACAGTGCATTCCAATGACGGGAAAAAAAATTTTCAAACGCAAATTGCGCAAAAACTACAAATCCGATCGACATGAAAAATACTTAGCACACCTCTCATGGACGCTGGCTTCGAAACGACACCTCAACGGAGTCTGTGCGTGTAGCGGTTCGGGCCGCATTAATTGCGGAAATCAACTGGAAAATAATAATAATAAGAAGAAGAACTAGATGTGTATTTCCTGAAGGAAGTACAGATAGTGGTTTGAAATGGTGCCCGGGCTGCCCCTTTAAGAGAGACTTGCCTGCTGCCCCTGCAAGACTTTCAACTCAGGATCCGTTTTAAGTGTGGGTGCCTCTCAGGGACCACTTTGGCCTCAGGGTCTGATTTGGTGGGTGGGGCCCCTCAGGATCCGATTCGGTGGCCTGGGCTCCTCAGGGTTTTTATTGGTGGCCGGGATGCCTCAGGGTCCAGTTTTGTGGGTGGGGCCCCTCATGGTCTGATTTTGTGGGTGGGGCCCCTTATGGTCCGATTTTGTGGGTGGGGCCTCTCAGGGTCTGATTTTGTGGCCGGGGCCCCTCAGGATCCGATTTTGTGGCCGGTGCCCCTCAGGGTCCGATTTTGTGGCTGGGGCCCCTCAAGGTCCGATTTTGTGGCCGGGGCCCCTCAGGGTCCGATTTTGCGGGTGGGGCCCCTCAGGGTTCGATTTTGCGGGTGGGGCCCCTCAGGGTCCGATTTTGTGGCTGGGGCCCCTCAAGGTCGGATTTTGTGGCCGGGACCCCTCAGGGTCCGATTTTGCGGGTGGGGCCCCTCAGGGTCCGATTTTGTGGCCGGGGTCTCTCAGGGTCCGATTTTGTGGCCGGGTCCCCTCAGGGTCTGGATTTGTGGGTGGGTCCCCTCAGGGTCCGATTTTGTGGGTGGGGCGCCTCAGGGTCCGATTTTGTGGCTGGGGTCACCCAGGGTCCGATTTTGTGACCGGGGCACCTCAGGGTCTGATTTTGTGGCTGGGGCCCCTCAGGGTCTGATTTTGTGGGTGGGGCCCCTCAGGGTCCGATTTTGTGGCTGGTGCCCCTCAGGGTCTGATTTTGTGGGTGGGGCCCCTCAGGGTCCGATTTTGTGACCGGGGACCCTCAGGGTCTGATTTTGTGGTTGGGGCCTCTCAAGGTCCGATTTTGTGGCCGGGGTCTCTCAGGGTCCGATTTTGTGGCCAGGGCCCCTCAGGGTCTGGATTTGTGGGTGGGTCCCCTCAGGGTCCGATTTTGTGGGTGGGGCCCCTCAGGGTCTGATTTTGTGGCTGGGGTCCCTCGGGGTCTGATTTTGTGGGTGGGGTCCCTCAGAGTCCGATTTTGTGACCGGGGCCCCTTAGGGTCTGATTTTGTGACTGGGGCCCCTCTGGGTTCGATTTTGTGGCCGGGGTCTCTCAGGGTCTGATTTTGTGGGTGGGGCCCCTCAGGGTCTGATTTTGTGGCTGGGGCCCCTCAGGGTCTGATTTTGTGGGTGGGGCCCCTCAGGGTCTGATTTTGTGGGTGAGGCCCCTCAGGGTCCGATTTTGTGACCGGGGCACCTCAGGGTCCGATTTTGTGGTTGGGGCCCCTCAGGGTCCTATTTTGTGACTGGGGCCCCTCTAGGTTCAATTTCATGGCCGGGGCCCCTCAGGGTCTGATTTTGTGGGTGGGGCCCCTTAGGGTCTGATTTTGTGGGTGGGGCCCCTCAGGGTCTGATTTTGTGGGTGGGGCCACTCAGGGTCTGATTTTGTGGATGAGGCCCCTCAGGGTCCAATTTTGTGGTTGGGGCCCCTAAGGGTCCTATTTTGTGACTGGGGCCCCTCTAGGTGCGATTTTGTGGCCGGGGTCTCTCAGGGTCCGATTTTGTGGTAGGGGACCCTCAGGGTCTGATTTTGTGGCCGGGCCCACTCAGGGTCCGATTTTGTGGGTGGGGCCCCTCAGGGTCTGATTTTGTGGGTGGGGCCCCTCAGGGTCTGATTTTGTGGGTGGGGCCACTCAGGGTCTGATTTTGTGGATGAGGCCCCTCAGGGTCCAATTTTGTGACCGGGGCACCTCAGGGTCTAATTTTGTGGTTGGGGCCCCTCAGGGTCCTATTTTGTGACTGGGGCCCCTCTAGGTGCGATTTTGTGGCCGGGGTCTCTCAGGGTCCGATTTTGTGGTAGGGGACCCTCAGGGTCTGATTTTGTGGCCGGGCCCACTCAGGGTCCGATTTTGTGGGTGGGGCCCCTTAGGGTCTAATTTTGTGGGTGGAGCCCCCTGGGTCCATTTTGGTGGGCGGGGCCAATCTGGGTCCGATTTGGTGGGCGGTTCCCCTCATGGTCCGATTTGGTGGGCGGGGCCCCTCTGAGTCCGATTTGGTGGGTGGGGCCCTCAGGGTCCGATTTGGTGGGCGGGGCCCCTCAGGGTCCGATTTGGTGGGCGGGGCTCCTCAGGGTCCGATTTGGTGGACGGGGCCATTCAGGGTCCGATTTGGTGGGCGGGGCCACTCGGAGTCTGATTTGGTGGGCGGGGCCCCTCAGGATCCGATTTGGTGGGCTGTACCACTCTGGGTCTGATTTTCTGAGCGGGGCCACACTGGGTCCGATTTGGAGGCCAGCGTGGTTCAGCCTCCGATTTGGAGGCCGGGGTGGCTCAGCCTCCGATTTGGAGGTCGGGGTCACTCAGCTTTCGATTTGGCGCGCCGGCCCTTTAAGACTCATTTCGGTGCGCCGGCCCTTTAAGAATCACTTTGGCACGTCGGCCCTTTAAGAGCCAGGGTGGCTCACTGGGCTTCTAAATCCACTTTGGCGCACATTCTCTCTCAGGGGCATGCGTCATGTGATGAAGCTATATTTGCATTTGTGCTGTGGGTTTCGCTTTAAGAGCTGATATTATGTGGCAGAAGCTCTGTCCTTGGGGCATCATGTGACGTTCGTAGGCGTTGGCATAGTAACTGGGTCTGCCTGCGCATATCAATGAGCTTAACTGCTATTTAAATCGCCTCAGGGCACGTTTTGCCATTTCCCATTGAAAAGCATTGACACAGTGCATTCCAATGACGGGAAAAAAAAATTTCAAACGCAAATTGCGCAAAAACTACAAATCCGATCGACACGAAAAATACTTAGCACACCTCTCGTGGACGCTGGCTTCGAAACGACACCTCAACGGCGGCTGTGCGTGTAGCGGTTCGGGCCGCATTAATTGCGGAAATCAACTGGAAAATAATAAGAAGAATAAGTTAGCAGCGTTCGGATTACAATATAGTGGTTTTTTCAAACCACTATAATAAGTTAGCAGCGTTCGGATTACAATATAGTGGTTTTTTCAAACCACTATAACTAGATGTGTATTTCCTGAAGGAAGTACAGATAGTGGTTTGAATTGCTGCCCAGGCTGCCCCTTTAAGAGAGACTTGCCTGCTGCACCTGTAAGACTTTCAACTCAGGATCCGTTTTAACTGTTGGTACCTCTCAGGGGCCACTTTGGCCTCAGTGTCCGATTTTGTGGGTGGGGCCCTAAGGGCCCGATTTTGTGGGTGGGGCACCTCAGGGTCCGATTTGGTGGGTGGGGCCCCTCAAGGTCCGATTTGGTGGCCGGGTCCCCTCAGGGGCTGATTTGGTGGTTGGGGCCCCTCAGGGTCCAATCTTGTGGCCGGGGCCCCTCAGGGTCTGATTTTGTGGGTGCGGCCCCTCAGGGTCCGATTTTGTGGCCGGGGCCCCTCAGGGTCCGATTTGGTGGGTGGGGCCCATCAGGGTCCGATTTGGTGAGCGGGGCCCCTCAGGGTCCGATTTGGTGAGCGCGGCCCCTCCGTGTCTGATTTGGTGGGCGGGATCTATCAGAGTCCGATTTGGTGGGTGGGGCCCCTCAGGTTCCAATTTGGTGGGCGGGGACCCTCTGGGTCTGATTTGGTGGGCGGGATCCCTCGGGGTCCGATTTGGTGGGCGGGGACCCTCGCAGTCCGATTTGGTGGGTGGGGCCCCTCGGGGTCCGATTTGGTGAGCGGGGCCACTCTAGGTGTGATTTGGTAGGCGGGCCACTCTGGGTCCGATTTGGTGGGCGAGGCCCCTCAGAGTTCAATTTAGTCAGCGGGGCCCCTCAGGGTCCAATTTTGTGGTTGGGGCCTTTCAGAATCCGATTTAGTGGGCGGGGCCCCTCAGGGTCCGATTTGGTGGGCGGGGCCCCTCAGGGTCCGATTTTGTGGCCGGGTCCCCTCAGGGTCCGATTTTGTGTGTGGGGCCCCTCAGAGTCCGATTTTGTGGCTGGGGCCCCTCAGGGTCTGATTTTGTGGCTGGGGCCCCTCAGGGTCTGATTCTGTGGGTTGGGCCCCTCAGGGTCCGATTTTGTGACCGGGGCCCCTCAGGGTCCGATTTTGTGTCCGGGGCCCCTCAGGGTCCGATTTTGTGGCCGGTGCCTCTCAGGGTACGATTTTGTGGTTGGGGCCCCTCAGGGTCCGATTTTGTGGCCGGAGCCTCTCAGGGTCCGATTTTGTGGTTGGGGCCCCTCAGGATCTGATTTTGTGGCCGGGGTCCCTCAGGGTCCGATTTTGTGGGTGGGGCCCCTCAGGGTCCAATTTTGTGGGTGGGGCCCCTCAGGGTCCAATTTTGTGGGTGGGGCCCCTCAGGATCCGATTTTGTGGTTGGGGCCCCTCAGGGTTCAATTTTGTTGGTGGGGTCCCTCAGGGTCCGATTTTGTGGCCGGGGCCCCTCAGGGTCCGATTTTGTGGCCGGGGCCCGTCAGGATCCGATTTTGTGGCCGGGGCTCGTCAGGGTCCGATTTTGTGGTTGGGGCCCCTCAGGGTTCGATTTTGTGGTTGGAGCCCCTCAGGGTCCGATTTTGTGAGTGGGCCACTCAGGGTCCGATGTTGTGGCCGGATCCCCTAAGGGTCCGATTTTGTGGGTGGGGCCCCTCAGGGTCCAATTTTGTGGCCGGGGCCCCTCAGGGTATAATTTTGTGGGTGGGGCCCCTTAGGGTCCGATTTTGTGGGTGGGGCCCCTCAGGGTACAATTTGGTGGGCAGGGCCACTCTGGGTCTGATTTGGTGGGCGGGGCCACTCTGGGTCTGATTTGGTGGGCGGGGCCACTCTGGGTCCGATTTGGTGGGCGGGGCCCCTCAGGGTCTGATTTGGTGGGCGGGATCTATCAGAGTCCGATTTGGTGGGTGGGGTCTCTCAGGTTCCAATTTGGTGGGCGGGGACCCTCGGGGTCCGATTTGGTGGGCGGGATCCCTCGGGGTCCGATTTTGTGGCCGGGTCCCCTCAGGGTCCGATTTTGTGGGTGGGGCCCCATAGAGTCCGATTTTGTGGCTGGGGCCCCTCAGGGTCTGATTTTGTGGCTGGGGCCCCTCAGGGTCTGATTTTGTGGCCGGGGCCCCTCAGGGTCCGATTTTGTGTCCGGGGCCCCTCAGGGTCCGATTTTGTGGCCGGTGCCTCTCAGGGTCCGATTTTGTGGTTGGGACCCTCAGGGTCCGATTTTGCGGCCGGAGCCTCTCAGGGTCCGATTTTGTGGTTGGGGCCCCTCAGGATCTGATTTTGTGGCCGGGGCCCCTCAGGGTCCAATTCTGTGGGTTGGGCCCCTCAGGGTCCGATTTTGTGGTCGGGGCCCCTCAAGGTCCGATTTTGTGTCCGGGGCCCCTCAGGGTCCGATTTTGTGGCCGGTGCCTCTCAGAGTCCGATTTTGTGGTTGGGGCCCCTCAGGGTCCGATTTTGCGGCCGGAGCCTCTCAGGGTCCGATTTTGTGGTTGGGGCCCCTCAGGATCTGATTTTGTGGCCGGGGTCCCTCAGGGTCCGATTTTGTGGCCGGGGCCCCTCAGAGTCCAATTTTGTGGGTGGGGCCCCTCAGGGTCCGATTTTGTGGGTGGGGCCCCTCAGGATCCGATTTTGTGGTTGGGGCCCCTCAGGGTCCGATTTTGTGGTTGGAGCCCCTCAGGGTCCGATTTTGTGAGTGGGCCACTCAGGGTCCGATGTTGTGGCCGGATCCCCTAAGGGTCTGATTTTGTGGGTGGGGCCCCTCAGGGTCCAATTTTTTGGCCGGGGCCCCTCAGGCTACAATTTTGTGGGTGGGGCCCCTTAGGGTCCGATTTTGTGGGTGGGGCCCCTCAGGGTACAATTTGGTGGGCAGGGCCACTCTGGGTCTGATTTGGTGGGCGGGGCCACTCTGGGTCCGATTTGGTGGGCGGGGCCACTCTGGGTCCGATTTGGTGAGCTGGGAAACTCAGGGTCTGATTTGGTGGGCGGGATCTATCAGAGTCCGATTTGGTGGGCGGGGCCCCTTAGGGTCCAATTTGGTTGGCGAGGACCCTCGGGGTCCGATTTGGTGGGCGGGGCCCCTCTGGGTCCGATTTGGTGGGCGGGGCCCCTCGGGGTCCGATTTGGTGGGCGGGGCCCCTCGGGGTCCGATTTGGTGAGCGGGGCCACTCTAGGTCTGATTTGGTGGGTGGGCCACTCTGGGTACGATTTGGTGGGCGGGGCCCCTCAGGATCCAATTTGGTGGGTGGGGCCCCTCAGGGTCCCATTTGGTGCGCGGAGCCCCTCAGGGTCCGATTTGGTGGGTGGGGCCCCTCAGGGTCCGATTTTGTGGTTGGGGCCTTTCAGAATCCGATTTAGTTGGCGGGGCCCCTCAGGGTCCGATTTGGTGGGCGGGGCCACTCTGGGTCTGATTTGGTGGGCGGGGCCACTTTGTGTCCGATTTGGTGGACGGGGCCCTTCAGGGTCCAATTTGGTGGGCGGGGACACAGAGTCTGATTTTGTGGGTTGGGCCCCTCAGGGTCCGATTTTGTGGCCGGGGCCCCTCAGGGTCCGATTTTGTAGCCGGTGCCTCTCAGGGTCCGATTTTGTGGTTGGGGCCCCTCAGGGTCCGACTTTTGGGGCCGGGGCCCCTCAGGGTCCGATTTTGTGGGTGGAGCCCCTCAGGGTCCGATTTTGTGGCCGGGGCCCCTTAGGGTTCGATTTTGTGGGTGGGGTCCCTCAGGGTCCGATTTTGTGGCCGGGGCCCCTCAGGGTCCGATTTTGTGGCCAGGGCCCCTCAGGGTCCGATTTTGTGGCCGGGGCCCCTCAGGGACCGATTTTGAGGGTGGGGCCCCTCAGGGTCTAATTTGGTGGGCGGGGCCCCTCAGGGTCCGATTTTGTGGGTGGGGCCCCTCAGGGTCTGATTTTGTGGCTGGGGTCCCTCAGGGTCTGATTTTGTGGCTGGGGACCCTCAGGGTCCGATTTTGTGACCGGGGCCCCTCAGGGTCTGATTTTGTGGTTGGGGCCCCTCAGGGTCCGATTTTGTGGCCGGGGTCTCTCAGGGTCCGATTTTGTGGCTGGGGCCCCTCAGGGTCTGGATTTGTGGGTGGGGCCCATCAGGGTCCGATTTTGTAGGTGGGGCCCCTCAGGGTCCGATTTTGTGGCTGGGGCCCCTCATGGTCTGATTTTGAGGGTGGGGCCCCTCAGGGTCTAATTTCATGGGCGGGGCTCCTCAGGGTCTGATTTTGTGGGTGGGGCCCCTCAGGGTCTGATTTTGTGGGTGGGGCCCCTCAGGTTCTGATTTTGTGGTTGGGGCCCCTCAGGTTCTGATTTTGTGGCCGGGCCCACTCAGGGTCCGATTTTGCGGGTGGGGCGTCTTAGCGTCTGATTTTGAGGGTGGAGCCCCCTGGGTCCATTTTGGTGGGCGGGGCCACTCTGGGTCCGATTTAGTGGGCGGTGCCCCTCATGGTCCGATTTGGTGGGCGGGGCCCTTCAGGGTCCGATTTGGTGGGCGGGGCCCTTCAGGGTCAGATTTGGTGGGCGGGGTCAATCAGGGTCCAATTTGGTGGGCGGGGCTCCTCGGGGTCCGATTTGGTGGGCAGGGTCAATCTGGGTCCGAATTGGTGGGCGGGGCTCCTCAGGTTCCGATTTGGTGGGCGGTGCCCCTCAGGGTCCAATTTGGTGGGCGGGGCCCCTCATGATCCAATTTGGTGGGCGGGGCCCCTCAGGACCCAATTTGGTAGGTGGGGCCCCTCAGGGTCCCATTTGGTGGACGGGGCCCCTCAGGGTCCGATTTGGTGGGTGGGGCCACTCTGGGTCTGATTTGGTGGGCGGGGCCACTTTGTGTCCGATTTGGTGGACGGGGCCCTTCAGGGTCCAATTTGGTGGGCGGGGACACTGAGTCTGATTTTGTGGGTTGGGCCCCTCAGGGTCCGATTTTGTGGCCGGGGACCCTCAGGGTCTGATTTTGTAGCCGGGGCCCCTCAGGGTCCGATTTTGTGGCCGGTCCTCAGGGACCGATTTTGAGGGTGGGGCCCCTCAGGGTCTAATTTGGTGGGCGGGGCCCCTCAGGGTCCGATTTTGTGGGTTGGGCCCCTCCGGGTCCGATTTTGTGACCGGGGCCCCTCAGGGTCTGATTTTGTGGTTGGGGCCCCTCAGGGTCCGATTTTGTGACCGGGGCTCCTCAGGGTCTGATTTTGTGGTTGGGGCCCCTCAGGGTCCGATTTTGTGGCCGGGGTCTCTCAGGGTCCAATTTTGTGGCTGGGGCCCCTCAATGTCTGGATTTGTGGGTGGGGCCCATCAGGGTCCGATTTTGTGGGTGGGGCCCCTCAGGGTCCGATTTTGTGGCTGGGGCCCCTCATCGTCTGATTTTGTGGCTGTGGCCCCTCAGGGTCTGATTTTGAGGGTGGGGCCCCTCAGGGTCCGATTTTGTGGCCGGGGCCCCTCAGGGTCCGATTTTGTGGCCGGGGCCCCTCAGAGACCGATTTTGAGGGTGGGGCCCCTCAGGGTCTAATTTGGTGGGCGGGGCCCCTCAGGGTCTGATTTTGTGGGTGGGGCCCCTCAGGGTCTGATTTTGTGGCTGGGGTCCCTCAGGGTCTGATTTTGTGGCTGGGGCCCCTCAGGGTCCGATTTTGTGATCGGGGCCCCTCAGGGTCTGATTTTGTGGTTGGGGCCCCTCAGGGTCCGATTTTGTGGCCGGGGTCTCTCAGGGTCCGATTTTGTGGCTGAGGCCCCTCAGGGTCTGGATTTGTGGGTGGGGCCCATCAGGGTCCGATTTTGTAGGTGGGGCCCCTCAGGGTCCGATTTTGTGGCTGGGGCCCCTCATGGTCTGATTTTGAGGGTGGGTCCCCTCAGGGTCTAATTTCATGGGCGGGGCTCCTCAGGGTCTGATTTTGTGGGTGGGGCCCCTCAGGGTCTGATTTTGTGGGTGGGGCCCCTCAGGTTCTGATTTTGTGGTTGGGGCCCCTCAGGTTCTGATTTTGTGGCCGGGCCCACTCAGGGTCCGATTTTGCGGGTGGGGCCTCTTAGCGTCTGATTTTGAGGGTGGAGCCCCCTGGGTCCATTTTGGTGGGCGGGGCCACTCTGGGTCCGATTTAGTGGGCGGTGCCCCTCATGGTCCGATTTGGTGGGCGGGGCCCTTCAGGGTCCGATTTGGTGGGCGGGGCCCTTCAGGGTCAGATTTGGTGGGCGGGGTCAATCAGGGTCCAATTTGGTGGGCGGGGCTCCTCGGGGTCCGATTTGGTGGGCAGGGTCAATCTGGGTCCGATTTGGTGGGCGGGGCTCCTCAGGTTCCGATTTGGTGGGCGGTGCCCCTCAGGGTCCAATTTGGTGGGCGGGGCCCCTCAGGATCCAATTTGGTGGGCGGGGCCCCTCAGGATCCAATTTGGTAGGTGGGGCCCCTCAGGGTCCCATTTGGTGGACGGGGCCCCTCAGGGTCCGATTTGGTGGGTGGGGCCACTCTGGGTCTGATTTGGTGGGCGGGGCCATTTTGTGTCCGATTTGGTGGACGGGGCCCTTCAGGGTCCAATTTGGTGGGCGGGAACACTGAGTCTGATTTTGTGGGTTGGGCCCCTCAGGGTCCGATTTTGTGGCCGGGGACCCTCAGGGTCTGATTTTGTAGCCGGGGCCCCTCAGGGTCCGATTTTGTGGCCGGTCCTCAGGGACCGATTTTGAGGGTGGGGCCCCTCAGGGTCTAATTTGGTGGGCGGGGCCCCTCAGGGTCCGATTTTGTGGGTTGGGCCCCTCAGGGTCCGATTTTGTGACCTGGGCCCCTCAGGGTCTGATTTTGTGGTTGGGGCCCCTCAGGGTCCGATTTTGTGACCGGGGCCCCTCAGGGTCTGATTTTGTGGTTGGGGCCCCTCAGGGTCCGATTTTGTGGCCGGGGTCTCTCAGGGTCCAATTTTGTGGCTGGGGCCCCTCAATGTCTGGATTTGTGGGTGGGGCCCATCAGGGTCCGATTTTGTGGGTGGGGCCCCTCAGGGTCCGATTTTGTGGCTGGGGCCCCTCATGGTCTGATTTTGTGGCTGTGGCCCCTCAGGGTCTGATTTTGAGGGTGGGGCCCCTCAGGGTCCGATTTTGTGGCCGGGGCCCCTCAGGGTCCCATTTTGTGGCCGGGGCCCCTCAGGGACCGATTTTGAGGGTGGGGCCCCTCAGGGTCTAATTTGGTGGGCGGGGCCCCTCAGGGTCCGATTTTGTGGGTGGGGCCCCTCAGGGTCTGATTTTGTGGCTGGGGTCCCTCAGGGTCTGATTTTGTGGCTGGGGCCCCTCAGGGTCCGATTTTGTGACCGGGGGCCCCTCAGGGTCTGATTTTGTGGTTGGGGCCCCTCAGGGTCCGATTTTGTGGCCGGGGTCTCTCAGGGTCCGATTTTGTGGCTGAGGCCCCTCAGGGTCTGGATTTGTGGGTGGGGCCCATCAGGGTCCGATTTTGTAGGTGGGGCCCCTCAGGGTCCGATTTTGTGGCTGGGGCCCCTCATGGTCTGATTTTGAGGGTGGGGCCCCTCAGGGTCTAATTTCATGGGCGGGGCTCCTCAGGGTCTGATTTTGTGGGTGGGGCCCCTCAGGGTCTGATTTTGTGGGTGGGGCCCCTCAGGTTCTGATTTTGTGGTTGGGGCCCCTCAGGTTCTGATTTTGTGGCCGGGCCCACTCAGGGTCCGATTTTGTGGGTGGGGCCTCTTAGCGTCTGATTTTGAGGGTGGAGCCCCTTGGGTCCATTTTGGTGGGCGGGGCCACTCTGGGTCCGATTTAGTGGGCGGTGCCCCTCATGGTCCGATTTGGTGGGCGGGGCCCTTCAGGGTCCGATTTGGTGGGCGGGGCACCTCTGGGTCCGATTTGGTGGGCGGGGCCCTTCAGGGTCAGATTTGGTGGGCGGGGTCAATCAGGGTCCGATTTGGTGGGCGGGGCTCCTCAGGGTCCGATTTGGTGGGCAGGGTCATTCTGGGTCCGATTTGGTGGACGGGGCTCCTCAGGTTCCGATTTGGTGGGCGGGGCCCCTCAGGGTCCAATTTGGTGGGCGGGGCCCCTCAGGATCCAATTTGGTGGGCGGGGCCCCTTAGGATCCAATTTGGTAGGTGGGGCCCCTCAGGGTCCCATTTGGTGGACGGGGCCCCTCAGGGTCCGATTTGGTGGGTGGGGCCACTCTGGGTCTGATTTGGTGGGCGGGGCCACTTTGTGTCCGATTTGGTGGACGGGGCCCTTCAGGGTCCAATTTGGTGGGCGGGGACACTGAGTCTGATTTTGTGAGTTGGGCCCCTCAGGGTCCGATTTTGTGGCCGGGGACCCTCAGGGTCCGATTTTGTAGCCGGGGCCCCTCAGGGTCCGATTTTGTGGGTTGGGCCCCTCAGGGTCCGATTTTGTGACCGGGGCCCCTCAGGGTCTGATTTTGTGGTTGGGGCCCCTCAGGGTCCGATTTTGTGACCGGGGCCCCTCAGGGTCTGATTTTGTGGTTGCGGCCCCTCAGGGTCCGATTTTGTGGCCGGGGTCTCTCAGGGTCCAATTTTGTGGCTTGGGCCCCTCAGGGTCTGGATTTGTGGGTGGGGCCCATCAGGGTCCGATTTTATGGGTGGGGCCCCTCAGGGTCCGATTTTGTGGCTGGGGCCCCTCATGGTCTGATTTTGTGGCTGTGGCCCCTCAGGGTCTGATTTTGAGGGTGGTGCCCCTCAGGGTCTAATTTCGTGGGCGGGGCCCCTCAGGGTCCGATTTTGTGGGTGGGGCCCCTCAGGGTCTGATTTTGTGGTTGGGGCCCCTCAGGTTCTGATTTTGTGGCCGGGCCCACTCAGGGTCCGATTTTGTTTGTGGGGCCCCTTAAGGTCTGATTTTGTGGGTGAAGCCCCCTGGGTCCATTTTGGTGGGCGGGGCCACTCTGGGTCCGATTTAGTGGGCGGTGCCCCTCATGGTCCGATTTGGTGGGCGGGGCCCCCTGGGTCTGATTTGGTGGGCGGGGCTCCTCATGGTCCGATTTGGTGGGCGGGGCCCTTCAGGGTCCGATTTGGTGGGCGGGGCACCTCTGGGTCCGATTTGGTGGGCGGGGCCCTTCAGGGTCCGATTTGGTGGGCAGGGTCAATCTGGGTCCGATTTGGTGGGCGGGGCTCCTCGGGGTCCGATTTGGTGGGCAGGTCAATCTGGGTCCGATTTGGTGGGCGGGGCTCCTCAGGTTCCGATTTGGTGGGTGGGGCCACTTTGGGTCCGATTTGATGGGCGGGGCCCTTCAGGGTCCGATTTGGTGGGCGGGGTCACTCTGGGTCCGATTTGGTGGCACGTGGGCCCTTTAAGAGCCAGGGTGGCTCACTGGGCTTCTAAATCCACTTTGTCGCACATTCTATCTCAGGGGCATGTGTCATGTGATGAAGCTAGATTTGCATTTGTGCTGTGGGTTTCACTTTAAGAGCTGATATTATGTGGCAGAAGCTCTGTCCTTGGGATGTCATGTGACGTTCGTAGGCGTTGGCATAGTAACTGGGTCTGCCTGCGCATATCAATGAGCTCAACTGCCATTTCAATCGCCTCAGGGCACGTTTTGCCATTACCCATTGAAAAGCATTGGAGACAGTGCATTCCAATGACGGGAAAAAAAAATTTCAAACGCAAATTGCGCAAAAACTACAAATCCGATCGACACGAAAAATACTTAGCACACCTCTCGTGGATGCTGGCTTCGAAACAACACCTCAACGGCATCTGTGCGTGTAGCGGTTCGGGCTGTATTAATTGCGGAAATCAACTTAATAATAATAATGACTAGATGTGTATTTCCTGAAGGAAGTACAGATAGTGGTTTGAAATGGTGCCCGGGCTGTCCCTTTGAGAGAGACTTGCCTGCTGCCCCTACAAGACTTTCATCTCAGGATCCGTTTTAACTGTGAGTGCCTCTCAGAGGCCACTTTGGCCTCAGGGTCTGATTTGGTGGGTGGGGCCCCTCAGGATCCGATTCCTTGGCCTGGGCGCCTCAGGGCTTGAATTGTTGGCGGGGATCTCTCAGGTTCCGATTTTGTGAGTGGGGCCCCTCAGGGTCCGATTTTGTGGCCGGGGCCCCTCAGGGTCTGATTTTGTGGCCGGATACCCTCAGGGTCCGATTTTCTGGCCGTGGCCACTCAGGGTCCGATTATGTGGGTTGGGCCCCTCAGGGTCCGATTTTGTGGCCGGGGCCCCTCAGGGTCCGATTTTGTGGCTGGGGCCCCTCAGGGTCCGATTTTGTGGCCGGGGCCCCTCAGGGTCCGATTTTGTGGTTGGGAAATCAGGGTCCAATTTTGTGATTGGGGCCCCTCAGGGTCAGATTTTGTGGGTTGGGCCCCTAAGGGTCTGATTTTGTGGGCGGAGACCCTCTGGGTCCAATTTGGTGGGCGGGACCACTCTGGGTCCAATTTGGTGGGCAAGGCCTCTCATGGTCCGATTTGGTGGGCGGGTCCACTCTGGGTCCGATTTGGTTGGCGGGAGCACTCTGGGTCCGATTTATTGGGCGGGGCCCCACAGGGTCCGATTTGGTGGGCGGGGCCCCTCAGGGTCCGATTTGGTGGGCAGGGCCTCTCTGGGTCCGATTTGGTGGGCGGGGCCACTCTGGGTAAGATTTGGTGGGCGGGACACTCTGGGTAAGATTTGGTGGGCGGGGCCGCTCAGCCTCCGAATTGGAGGCCGGGGTCGATGAGCTTCTGATTTGGAGGCCGAGGTCAAAGAGCCTCCGATTTGGAGGCCGGGGTCGCTCAGCCTCCGATTTGGAGGCCGGGGTGGCTCAGCCTCTGATTTGGAGGCCGGGGTGGCTCAGCCTCCGATTTGGAGGCCGGCGTGGCTCAGCCTCCGATTTAGAGGCCGAGGTCAAAGAGCCTCTGATTTGGAGGCCGAGGTCAAAGAGCCTCCGATTTGGAGGTCGGGGTGGCTCAGTCTCCGATTCGGAGGTCGGGGTGGCTCAGCCTCCGATTCGGAGGTCGGGGTGGCTCAGCCTCCGATTCGGAGGCCGGGGTGGCTCAGCCTCCGATTCGGAGGCCGGGGTGGCTCAGCCTCCGATTCGGAGGCCGGGGTGGCTCAGCCTCCGATTCGGAGGCCGGGGTCGATTAGCCTCTGATTTGCAGGCCGGGGTCGATAAGCCTCCGATTTGGAGGCCGGGGTCGATCAGCCTTCGATTTGGAGGCTGGGGTCGATCAGCCTCCGATTTGGAGACCGGGGTCGATCAGCATCCGATTTGGAGGCCGGGGTGGCTCAGCCTCCGATTTGGAGGCCGGGGTGGCTCAGCCTCCGATTTGAAGGCCGGGGTGGCTCAGCCACCGATTTGGAGGCCGGGGTGGCTCAGCCTCCGATCTGGAGGCCGGGGTGGCTCAGCCTCCGATCTGGAGGCCGGGGTGGCTCAGCCTCCGATCTGGAGGTCGGGGTGGATCAGCCTCCGATTTGGAGGCCGGGGTGGATCAGCCTCCGATTTGGAGGCCGGGGTGGCTCAGCCTCCGATTTGGAGGCCGGGGTGGATCAGCCTCCGATTTGGAGGCCGGGGTGGCTCAACCTCCGATTTGGAGGCCGGGGTGGCTCAGCCTCCGATTTGGAGGCCGGGGTGGCTCAACCTCCGATTTGGAGGCCGGGGTGGCTCAGCCTCCGATTTGGAGGCCGGGGGGTCGATCAGCCTCCCATTTGGAGCCTGTGGTCACTCAGCTTTCGATTTGGCGTGTCGGCCCTTTAAGACTCATTTCGGTGCGCCGGCCCTTTAACAATCACTTTGGCGCGTCGGCCCTTTAAGAGCTATTTTGGCTCACTGGGCTTCTTCTAAATCCACTTTGGCAGACATTCTCTCTCAGGGGCATGCGTCGTGTGATGAAGCTAGATTTGCATTAGTGCTGTGGGTTTCACTTTAAGAGCTGATATTATGTGGCAGAAGCTCTGTCCTCGGGGCGTCATGTGACGTTCGTAGGCGTTGGCATAGTAACTGGGTGTGCCTGCGCATATCAATGAGCTTAACTGCCATTTGAATCGCCTCAGGGCACGTTTTGCCATTTCCCATTGAAATGCATTGGAGACAGTGCATTCCAATGACGGGAAAAAAAAATTTCAAACGCAAATTGTGCAAAAACTACAAATCCGATCGACACGAAAAATACTTAGCACACCTCTCATGGACGCTGGCTTCGAAACTACACCTCAACGGAGTCTGTGCGTGTAGCGGTTCGGGCCGCATTAATTGCGGAAAACAACTTAATAATAATAAGAAGAACTTGATGTGTATTTACTGATGGAAGTACAGATAGTGGTTTGAAATGGTGCCCGGGCTGCCCCATTAAGAGAGACTTGCCTGCTGCCCCTGCAAGACTTTCAACTCAGGATCCGTTTTAAGTGTGAGTGCCTCTCAGGGGCCACTTTGGCCTCAGGGTCTGATTTGGTGGGTGGGGCCCCTCAGGATCCGATTCGGTGGCCTGGGCTCCTCAGGGCTTGTATTGGTAGCCGGGATGCCTCAGGGTCCAGTTTTGTGGGTGGGGCCCCTCATGGTCTGATTTTGTAGGTGGGGCCCCTCAGGGTCCGATTTTGTGGGTGAGGCCCCTCAGGGTCCGATTTTGTGGCCGGGGCCCCTCAGGGTCCGATTTTGTGGCTGGGGCCCCTCAGGGTCCAATTTTGCGGATGGGGCCCCTCAGGGTCCGATTTTACGGGTGGGGCCCCTCAGGGTCCGATTTTGCGGGTGGGGCCCCTCAGGGTCCGATTTTGTGGCCGGAGACCCTCAGGGTCCAATTTTGTGGCCGGGGCCCCTTAGGGTCCGATTTTGTGGGCGGGGCCCCTCAGGGTCCGATTTTGTGGCCGGGGCCCCTCAGGGTCCGATTTTGTGGCCAGGGCCCTTCAGGGACCGATTTTGAGGGTGGGGCCCCTCAGGGTCTAATTTGGTGGGCAGGGCCCCTCAGGGTCCGATTTTGTGGGTGGAGCCCCTCAGGGTCCAATTTTGTGGGTGGGGCCCCTCAGGGTCCGATTTTGTGGCTGGGGCCCCTCAGGGTCTGATTTTGTGGCTGGGGCCCCTCAGGGTCTGATTCTGTGGGTGGGGCCCCTCAGGGTCCGATTTTGTGACCGGGGACCCTCAGGGTCTGATTTTGTGGTTGGGGCCCCTCAGGGTCCGATTTTGTGGCCGGGGCCCCTCAGGGTCCGATTTTGTGGCCGGGGCCCCTCAGGGTCTGGATTTGTGGGTGGGTCCCCTCAGGGTCCGATTTTGTGGGTGGGGCCCCTCAGGGTCCGATTTTGTGGCTGGGGTCCCTCAGGGTCTGATTTTGTGGGTGGGGCCCCTCAGGGTCCGATTTTGTGACCGGGGCCCCTTAGGGTCTGATTTTGTGACTGGGGCCCCTCTGGGTTCGATTTTGTGGCCGAGGTCTCTCAGGGTCTGATTTTGTGGGTGGGGCCCCTCAGGGACCGATTTTGAGGGTGGGACCCCTCAGGGTCTAATTTGGTGGGTGGGGCCCCTCAGGGTCCGATTTTGTGGGTGGGGCCCCTCAGGGTCCAATTTTGTGGGTGGGGCCCCTCAGGGTCCGATTTTGTGGCTGGGGCCCCTCAGGGTCCGATTTTGTGGCTGGGGCCCCTCAGGGTCGAATTTTGAGGGTGGGGCCCCTCAGGGTCTAATTTAGTGGGCGGGGCCCCTCAGGGTCCGATTTTGTGGGTGGGGCCCCTCAGGGTCCGATTTTGTGGATGGGGCCCCTCAGGGTCCGATTTTGTATCTGGGGCCCCTCAGGGTCTGATTTTGTGGCTGGGGCCCCTCAGGGTCTGATTCTGTGGATGGGGCCCCTCAGGGTCCGATTTTGTGACCGGGGACCCTCAGGGTCTGATTTTGTGGTTGGGGCCCCTCAGGGTCCGATTTTGTGGCCGGGGTCTCTCAGGGTCCGATTTTGTGGCCGGTGCCCCTCAGGGTCTGGATTTGTGGTTGGGTCCCCTCAGGGTCCGATTTTGTGGGTGGGGCCCCTCAGGGTCCGATTTTGTGGCTGGGGTCCCTCAGGGTCTGATTTTGTGGGTGGGGCCCCTCAGGGTCCGATTTTGTGACCGGGGCCCCTTAGGGTCTGATTTTGTGACTGGGGCCTCTCTGGGTTCGATTTCGTGGCCGGGGTCTCTCAGGGTCCGATTTTGTGGGTGGGGCCCCTCAGGGTCTGATTTTGTGGCTGGGGCCCCTCAGGGTCTGGTTTTGTTGGTTGGGCCCCTCAGGGTCTGATTTTGTGGGTGGGGCCCCTCAGGGTCAGATTTTGTGACCGGGGCACCTCAGGGTCTGATTTTGTGGTTGGGGCCCCTCAGGGTCCTATTTTATGATTGGGGCCCCTCTAGGTTCGATTTTGTGGCCGGGGTCTCTCAGGGTCCGATTTTGTGGTTGGGGCCCCTCAGGGTCTGATTTTGTGGCCGGGCGCACTCAGGGTCCGATTTTGTGGGTGGGGCCCCTTAGGGTTCGATTTGGTGGGAGGATCCCTTCAGGGTCCGATTTGATCGGCAGGGTCACTCTGGGTCCGATTTGGTGGGCGGGGCTCCTCAGGGTCCGATTTGGTGGGCAGGGCTCCTCAGGTTCCGATTTGGTGGACGGGGCCCTTCAGGGTCCGATTTGGTGGGCGGGGCCACTCGGAGTCTGATTTGGTGGGCGGGGCCCCTCAGGATCCGATTTGGTGGGCTGTGCCACTCTGGGTCTGATTTTTTGAGCGGGGCCACACTGGGTCCGATTTAGAGGCCAGGGTGGCTCAGCCTCCGATTTGCAGGCCGGGGTGGTTCAGCCTCCGATTTGGAGGCCGGGGTGACTCAGCCTCCGATTTGGAGGCCGGAGTCACTCAGCTTTCGATTTGGTGTGCAGGCCCTTTAAGACTCATTTCGGTGCGCCGGCCCTTTAAGAATCACTTTGGCACGTCTGCCCTTTAAGAGCCAGGGTGGCTCACTGGGCTTCTAAATCCACTTTGGCGCACATTCTCTCTCAGAGGCATGTGTCATGTGATGAAGCTAGATTTGCATTTGTGCTGTGGGTTTCGCTTTAAGAGCTGATATTATGTGGCAGAAGTTCTGTCTTGGGGACGTCATGTGATGTTCGTAGGCGTTGACATAGTAACTGGGTGTGCCTGCGCATATCAATGAGCTTAACTGCTATTTCAATCGCCTCAGGGCACGTTTTGCCATTTCCCATTGAAATGCATTGGAGACAGTGCATTCCAATGACGGGAAAAAAAAATTTCAAACGCAAATTGCGCAAAAACTACAAATCCGATCGACACGAAAAATACTTAGCACACCTCTCGTGGACGCTGGCTTTGAAACGACACCTCAACGGCGTCTGTGCGTGTAGCGGTTCGGGCTGTATTAATTGCGGAAATCAACTTAATAATAATAAGAAGAAGAATAAGTTAGCAGCGTTCGGATTACAATATAGTGGTTTTTTCAAACCACTATAATAAGAAGAGGAACTAGATGTGTATTTCCTGAAGGAAGTACAGATAGTGGTTTGAAATGCTGCCCAGGCTTCCCCTTTAAGAGAGACTTGCCTGCTGCACCTGCAAGACTTTCAACTCAGGATCCGTTTTAACTGTGGGTGCCTCTCAGGGGCCACTTTGACCTCAGGGTCTGATTTTGTGGGTGGGGCCCTCAGGGCCCGATTTTGTAGGTGAGGCACCTCAGGGGCTGATTTGATGGGTGGGGCCCCTAAGGGTCCGATTTTGTGGCTGGGGCCCCTCAGGGTCTGATTTGGTGGTTGGGGCCCATCAGGGTACAATCTTGTGGACGGGGCCCCTCAGGGTCCGATTTTGTGGGTGGGACCCCTCAGGGTCCGATTTTGTGGCCGGGGCCCCTCAGGGTCCGATTTGGTGGGTGGGGCCCCTCAGGGTCCGATTTGGTGAGCGGGTCCCCTCAGGGTCCGATTTGGTGAGCGGTGTCCCTCAGGGTCTGATTTGGTGGGCGGGATCTAATAGAGTCCAATTTGGTGGGTGGGGCCCCTCAGGGTCCAATTTGGTGGGCGGGGACCCTCGGGGTCCGATTTGGTGGGCGGGATCCCTCGGGGTCCGATTTGGTGGGCGGGGCCCCTCGGGGTCCGATTTCGTGGGCGGGGACCCTCGGAGTCCGATTTGGTGGGTGGGGCCCCTCGGGGTCCGATTTGGTGAGCGGGGCCACTCTAGGTCTGATTTGGTAGGCGGGCCACTCTGGGTCCGATTTGGTGGGCGGGGCCCCTCAGAGTTCAATTTGGTCAGCGGGGCCCCTCAGGGTCTGATTTTGTGGTTGGGGCCTTTCAGAATCCGATTTAGTGGGCGGGGCCCCTCAGGGTCCGATTTGGTGGGCGGGGTCCCTCAGGGTCCAATTTTGTGGCCGGGTCCCCTCAGGGTCTGGATTTGTGGGTGGGGCCCCTTAGGGTCCGATTTTGTGGGTGGGGCCCCTCAGAGTCCAATTTTGTGGCTGGGGCCCCTCAGGGTCTGATTTTGTGGCTGGGGCCCCTCAGGGTCCGATTTTGAGGGTGGAGCCCCTCAGGGTCTAATTTGGTGGGCGATGCCCCTCAGGGTCTGATTTTGTGGGTTGGGCCCCTCAGGGTCCGATTTTGTGGCCGGGGCCCCTCAGGGTCCGATTTTGTGGCTGGTGCCTCTCAGGGTCCAATTTTGTGGTTGGGGCCCCTCAGGGTCCGATTTTGCGGCCGGAGCCTCTCAGGGTCCGATTTTGCGGGTGGGGCCCCTCAGGGTCTGATTTTGTGGGTGGGGCCCCTCAGGGTCCGATTTTGTGGCTGGGGCCCCTCAGGGTCCGATTTTGTGGCTGGGGCCCCTCTGGGTTCGATTTTGTAGCCGGGGTCTCTCAGGGTCCGATTTTGTGGGTGGGGCCCCACAGCGACCGATTTTGAGGGTGGGGCCCCTCAGGGTCTAATTTGGTGGGCGGGGCCCCTCAGGGTTAGATTTTGTGGGTGGGGTCCCTCATGGTCTGATTTTGTGGGTGGGGCCCCTCAGGTTCTGATTTTGTGGTTGGGGCCCCTCAGGTTCTGATTTTGTGGCTGGGGTCCCTCAGGGTCTGATTTTGTGGGTGGGGCCCCTCAGGGTCCGATTTTGTGACTGGGGCCCCTCAGGGTCTGATTTTGTGGTTGGGGCCCCTCAGGGTCCGATTTTGTGGCTGGGGTCTCTCAGGGTCCGATTTTGTGGCCGGGTCCCCTCAGGGTCTGGACGTTCGTAGGCGTTGGCATAGTAACTGGGTTTGCCTGCGCAAATCAATGAGCTCAACTGCCATTTCAATCGCCTCAGGGCACGTTTTGCCATTACCCATTGAAATGCATTGGAGACAGTGCATTCCAATGACGGGAAAAAAAAATTTCAAACGCAAATTGCGCAAAAACTACAAATCCGATCGACACGAAAAATACTTAGCACACCTCTCATGGACGCTGGCTTCGAAACGACACCTCAACGGAGTCTGTGCGTGTAGCGGTTCGGGCTGTATTAATTGTGGAAATCAACTTAATAATTATAACTAGATGTGTATTTCCTGAAGGAAGTACAGATAGTGGTTTGAAATGGTGCCCGGACTGCCCCTTTAAGAGAGACTTGCCTGCTGCCCCTGCAAGACTTTCAACTCAGGATCCGTTTTAACTGTGAGTGCCTCTCATAGGCCACTTTGGCCTCAGGGTCTGATTTGGTGGGTGGGGCCCCTCAGGATCCGATTCCTTGGCCAGGGCGCCTCAGGGCTTGAATTGTTGGCGGGGATCTCTCAGGCCCCGATTTTGTGGGTGTGGCCCCTCAGGGTCCGATTTTGTGGGTGGGGCCCCTCAGGTTCCGATTTTGTGAGTGGGACCCCTCAGGGTCCGATTTTGTGGCCGGGGCCCCTCAGGGTCCCATTTTGTGGCCGGATCCCCTCAGGGTCTGATTTTGTGGCCGTGGCCCCTCAGGGTCCGATTTTGTGGCCGGGTCCCCTCAGGGTCTGGATTTGTGGGTGGGGCCCCTCAGGGTCCGATTTTGTGGGTGGGGCCCCTGAGAGTCCGATTTTGTGGCTGGGGCCCCTCAGGGTCTGATTTTGAGGGTGGGGCCCCTCAGGGTCTAATTTGGTGGGCGGGGCCCCTCAGGGTCTGATTTTGTGGGTGGGGCCCCTCAGGGTCCGATTTCGTGACCTGGGCCCCTTAGGGTCTGATTTTGTGACTGGGGCCCCTTTGGGTTCGATTTTGTGGCCGGGGTCTCTCAGGGTCCGATTTTGTGGGTGGGGCCCCTCAGGTTCTTATTTTGCGGCTGGGGCCCCTCAGGGTCTGGTTTTGTGGGTGGGGCCCCTCAGGGTCTGATTTTGTGGGTGGGGCCCCTCAGGGTCCGATTTTGTGACCGGGGCACCTCAGGGTCCGATTTTGTGGTTGGGGCCCCTGAGGGTCCTATTTTGTGACTGGGGCCCCTCTAGGTTCGATTTTGTGGGCGGGGTCTCTCAGGGTCCGATTTTGTGGTTGGGGCCCCTCAGGGTCTGATTTTGTGGCCGGGCCCACTCAGGGTCCGATTTTGTGGGTGGGTCTCCTTAGGGTCTGATTTTGTGGGTGAAGCCCCCTGGGTCCATTTTGGTGGGCGGGGCCACTCTGGGTCCGATTTAGTGGGCGGTGCCCCTCATGGTCCGATTTGGTGGGCGGGGCCCCTCATGGTCCGATTTGGTGGGCGGGGCCCCCCTGGGTCCGATTTGGTGGGCGGGGCCCCCTGGGTCTGATTTGGTGGGCGGGGCCCTTCAGGGTCCGATTTGGTGGGCGGGGCACCTCTGGGTCCGATTTGGTGGCACGTCGGCCCTTTAAGAGCCAGGGTGGCTCACTGGGCTTCTAAATCCACTTTGTCGCACATTCTATCTCAGGGGCATGTGTCATGTGATGAAGCTAGATTTGCATTTGTGCTGTGGGTTTCACTTTAAGAGCTGATATTATGTGGCAGAAGCTCTGTCCTTGGGATGTCATGTGACGTTCGTAGGCGTTGGCATAGTAACTGGGTTTGCCTGCGCAAATCAATGAGCTCAACTGCCATTTCAATCGCCTCAGGGCACGTTTTGCCATTACCCATTGAAAAGCATTGGAGACAGTGCATTCCAATGACGGGAAAAAAAAATTTCAAACGCAAATTGCGCAAAAACTACAAATCCGATCGACACGAAAAATACTTAGCACACCTCTCATGGACGCTGGCTTCGAAACGACACCTCAACGGAGTCTGTGCGTGTAGCGGTTCGGGCTGTATTAATTGCGGAAATCAACTTAATAATTATAACTAGATGTGTATTTCCTGAAGGAAGTACAGATAGTGGTTTGAAATGGTGCCCGGACTACCCCTTTAAGAGAGACTTGCCTGCTGCCCCTGCAAGACTTTCAACTCAGGATCCGTTTTAACTGTGAGTGCCTCTCAGAGGCCACTTTGGCCTCAGGGTCTGATTTGGTGGGTGGGGCCCCTCAGGATCCGATTCCTTGGCCAGGGCGCCTCAGGGCTTGAATTGTTGGCGGGGATCTCTCAGGCCCCGATTTTGTGGGTGTGGCCCCTCAGGGTCCGATTTTGTGGGTGGGGCCCCTCAGGTTCCGATTTTGTGAGTGGGACCCCTCAGGGTCCGATTTTGTGGCCGGGGCCCCTCAGGGTCCGATTTTGTGGCCGGATCCCCTCAGGGTCTGATTTTCTGGCCGTGGCCCCTCAGGGTCCGATTTTGTGGCCGGGTCCCCTCAGGGTCTGGATTTGTGGGTGGGGCCCCTCAGGGTCCGATTTTGTGGCCGGGGCCCCTCAGGATCCGATTTGGTTGGCGGGACCACTCTGGGTCCAATTTGGTGGGCGGGGCCACTCTGGGTCCGATTTGGTTGGTGGGACCACTCTGGGTCCGATTTAGTGGGCGGGGCCCCACAGGGTCCGATTTGGTGGGTGGGGCCCCTCAGGGTCCGGTTTGGTGGGCAGGGCCTCTCTGGGTCCCATTTGGTGGGCAGGGCCACTCGGTAAGATTTGGTGGGCGGGGCCACTCTGGGTAAGATTTGGAGGCCGGGGTCGATGAGCTTCCGATTTGGAGGCCGGGGTCAAAGAGCCTCCGATTTGGAGGCCGGGGTGGCTCAGCCTCCGATTTGGAGGCCTGGGTGGCTCAGCCTCCGATTTGGAGGCCGGGGTGGCTCAGCCTCCGATTTGGAGGCCAGGGTCGATCAGCCTCCGATTTGGAGGCCGGGGTCGATCAGCCTCCCATTTGGAGGCCGGGGTCGATCAGCCTCCCATTTGGAGGCCGGGGTCGATCAGCCTCCCATTTGGAGGCCGGGGTCGATCAGCCTCCCATTTGGAGGCCGGGGTGGCTCAGCCTCCCATTTGGAGGCCGGGGTGCCTCAGCCTCCCATTTGGAGGCCGGGGTGCCTCAGCCTCCCATTTGGAGGCCGGGGTGGCTCAGCCTCCCATTTGGAGGCCGGGGTCAAAGAGCCTCCGATTTGGTGGCCGGGGTGGCTCAGCCTCCGATTTGGAGGCCGGGGTGGCTCAGCCTCCGATTTGGAGGCCGGGGTCGATCAGCCTCCGATTTGGAGGCCGGGGTCGATCAGCCTCCGATTTGGAGGCCGGGGTGGATCAGCCTCCGATTTGGAGGCCGGGGTGGTTCAGCCTCCGATTTGGAGGCCGGGGTGGCTCAGCCTCCGATTTGGAGGCCGGGGTGTCTCAGCCTCCGATTTGGAGGCCGGGGGGTCGATCAGCCTCCCATTTGGAGGCCGGGGGGTCGATCAGCCTCCCATTTGGAGCCTGTGGTCACTCAGCTTTCGATTTGGCGTGTCGGCCCTTTAAGACTCATTTCGGTGCGCCGGCCCTTTAACAATCACTTTGGCGCGTTGGCCCTTTAAGAGCTAGTTTGGCTCACTGGGCTTCTTCTAAATCCACTTTGGCAGACATTCTCTCTCAGGGGCATGTGTCATGTGATGAAGCTAGATTTGCATTAGTGCTGTGGGTTTCGCTTTAAGAGCTGATATTATGTGGCAGAAGCTGTGTCCTCGGGGCATCATGTGACATTCGTAGGCGCTGGCATAGTAACTGGGTCTGCCTGCGCATATCAATGAGCTCAACTGCCATTTCAATCGCCTCAGGGCATGTTTTGCCATTTCCCATTGAAAAGCATTGGAGACAGTGCATTCCAATGACGGGAAAAAAAAATTTCAAACGCAAATTGCGCAAAAACTACAAATCCTATCGACACGAAAAATACTTAGTACACCTCTCATGGACGCTGGCTTCGAAACGACACCTCAACGGAGTCTGTGCGTGTAGCGGTTCGGGCTGTATTAATTGCGGAATTCAACTTAATAATAATAATAATAAGAAGAAGAAGAAGAAGAAGTTAGCAGCGTTCGGATTACAATATAGTGATTTTTTCAAACCACTATAACTAGATGTGTATTTCCTGAAAAACTGGGTCTGAGCAGAAAAAGTAAATTAATATGCATGCAAAATGTAATTGCATATGAACACATGACCTTTACACAGAGAAAACCAAAAGCAAAACACAAAACAAATATCCTGGAATAAAAAAGTAAAAAAATATATTGCAAAAATTGCATGAAGGTAGTAATAATAGTAATAATAAGGGTATTTAGTTAACATAATTTTGATCAAAATAATGTAGAAGCCATCCCGCCACGTCACGGCAACCCTTGTGGGACAGTCCTAACTCTTGTATTTAAAACCTTTCCACTTGTCAAGGGACGTAAATGTGAACAAGGACAGAGGGACTGAACCACCAGTAATAGTATAGGCCAGACAGGATGGATTTTCCAACTCAGAAACAGGGTGGTCACAACCTTATATGCACAGAATGCACAATGAAACAAATGAGAAACTGGGTCTGAGCAGAAAAAGTAAATTAATATGCATGCAAAATGTAATTGCATATGAACACATGACCTTTACACAGAGAAAACCAAAAGCAAAACACAAAACAAATATCCTGGAATAAAAAAGTAAAAAAATATATTGCAAAAATTGCATGAAGGTAGTAATAATAGTAATAATAAGGGTATTTAGTTAACATAATTTTGATCAAAATAATGTAGAAGCCATCCCGCCACGTCACGGCAACCCTTGTGGGACAGTCCTAACTCTTGTATTTAAAACCTTTCCACTTGTCAAGGGACGTAAATGTGAACAAGGACAGAGGGACTGAACCACCAGTAATAGTATAGGCCAGACAGGATGGATTTTCCAACTCAGAAACAGGGCGTTCACACCCTTATATGCACAGAATGCAGAATGAAACAAATGAGAAACTGGGTCTGAGCAGAAAAAGTAAATTAATATGCATGCAAAATGTAATTGCATATGAACACATGACCTTTACACAGAGAAAACCAAAAGCAAAACACAAAACAAATATCCTGGAATAAAAAAGTAAATATATTTTTTTACTTTTTTATTCCAGGATATTTGTTTTGTGTTTTGCTTTTGGTTTTCTCTGTGTAAAGGTCATGTGTTCATATGCAATTACATTTTGCATGCATATTAATTTACTTTTTCTGCTCAGACCCAGTTTCTCATTTGTTTCATTGTGCATTCTGTGCATATAAGGGTGTGACCGCCCTGTTTCTGAGTTGGAAAATCCATCCTGTCTGGCCTATACTATTACTGGTGGTTCAGTCCCTCTGTCCTTGTTCACATTTACGTCCCTTGACAAGTGGAAAGGTTTTAAATACAAGAGTTAGGACTGTCCCACAAGGGTTGCCGTGACGTGGCGGGATGGCTTCTACATTATTTTGATCAAAATTATGTTAACTAAATACCCTTATTATTACTATTATTACTACTTTTCATGCAATTTTTGCAATATATTTTTTTACTTTTTTATTCCAGGATATTTGTTTTGTGTTTTGCTTTTGGTTTTCTCTGTGGAAAGGTCATGTGTTCATATGCAATTACATTTTGCATGCATATTAATTTACTTTTTCTGCTCAGACCCAGTTTCTCATTTGTTTCATTGTGCATTCTGTGCATATAAGGGTGTGACCGCCCTGTTTCTGAGTTGGAAAATCCATCCTGTCTGGCCTATACTATTACTGGTGGTTCAGTCCCTCTGTCCTTGTTCACATTTACGTCCCTTGACAAGTGGAAAGGTTTTAAATACAAGAGTTAGGACTGTCCCACAAGGGTTGCCGTGACGTGGCGGGATGGCTTCTACATTATTTTGATCAAAATTATGTTAACTAAATACCCTTATTATTACTATTATTACTACCTTCATTCAATTTTTGCAATATATTTTTTTAATTTTTTATTCCAGGATATTTGTTTTGTGATTTCCTGAAGGAAGTACAGATAGTGGTTTGAAATGGTGCCCGGGCTGCCCCTTTAACCCCTTACCTACAATTAACGTAATATTCCGTCCATGTGACCATGGACCTAATTACCATGGACGGAATATTACGTCATCGCGATCAGCGGCGCCCACGTGGTGAGCGCCGCTGATCACGGCCGAGTGTCAGCTAATTATCATAGCTGACACCCGGCACAATGTGTCAGGGGCGGTCACGGACCGCCCCCGACACGTTAACCCCTTGCACACCGCGATCAAACGCGATCGCGGTGTACCGGGGGTTAAAGGGAAGCATCGGCAGGGAGGGGGCTCCCTCCGTGCTTCCCTGAGCCCCCCACGGCAGCGCAATGTGCAGCGCTGCTGCGGGGGGCTCTTTCACTACAAACCCCCGGATCCAAGATGGCGACGGGGGCCTGCAGGGAGCTGACTTCCTCACTGCCTGCAAAGCGCAGGCATGAGGAAGTCTGCAGCAGTGCCTGTGACAGATCGCTGATCTGTCACAGGACAGTGATGTCCCACCTGGGACAAGGTAATAAAGTAAAAAAAAAAAGAAAAAAGTGTTAAAAATAATTTTAAAAAAATCGCTAAATAAATTAGTAAAAAAAAAAAAATATTCCCCAATAAATCCATTTTTTCAAAATAAAAAAACCCAAAAACAATAAAAGTACACATATTTGGTATCACCGTGTCCGTAATGACCTGCCCTATAAAACTGTCCCATTAGTTAACCCCTTTAGCGAACCCCTTAAAAAATAAAAATAAAAAACGAAGCAAAAAATAATGATTTATTATCATACCACCGAACAAAAAGTGCAATAACGCGCGATCAAAAAGACACATATAAATATGCATGGTACCGCTGAAAATGTCATCTTGTCCCGCAAAAAAAGAGCTGCCATACAGCATCATCCGCAAAAAAATAAAAAAGTTATAGCTCGCAGAATAAAGCGATACAAAAATAATTATTTTTTATATAAAATTGTTTTCACTGCAAAAAACCGACAAAACATAAAAAACGACCTAAATGAGGTATTGCTGTAACCGTACTGACCCGAAGAATAAAATCGCGTTATCAATTTTACCGCACGCAGAACGGTGTAAACGCACCCCCCAAAAGAAATTCATGAAACGCTGGTTTTTGTTCATTCTGCGTCCTAAAAATCGGAATAAAAAGCGATCAAAAAATGTCACGTGCCCGAAAATGGTACCAATAAAAACGTCAACTCGTCCCGCAAAAAATAAGACCTCACATGACTCAGTGGGTCAAAATACGGAAAAATTATAGCTCACAATATGTGGTGATGCAAAAACTATTTTTACAATAAAAAGCGTCTTTTAGCGTGCGACAGCCGCCAAACATAAAAACCGCCATAAATCGTAAATCAAACCCCCCGTTAGCACCCCCTTAGTTAGGGAAAAATATTAAAACTAAAAGAAAATGTATTTATTTCCATTTTCCCGCTAGGGTTAGGTTAGGGTTAGGGCTAGGGTTAGGGTTAGGGCTAGGGTTAGGGCTAGGGCTAGGGCTCAGATTAGGGTTAGGGGTGTGTTGAGGTTAGGGTTGGAGTTATAATTGGGGGTTTCCACTGTTTGGGCACATCAGGTGCTCTCCTAAGGCAACATGGCGTCTGATCTCAATTCCAGCCAATTCTGCGATGAAAAAGTCAAATGGTGCTCCTTCCCTTCCAAGCTCTGCCATGTGCCCAAACAGTGTTTTACCCCCACATGTAGGGTATCAGCCTACTCAGGACAAATTACAAAACAACTTTTGGGGTCCAATTTCTCCTGTTACCCTTAGGAAAATAAAAAATTGGGGGCAAAAATATAATTTTGCGGAAAAAAATGTTTTTTTTATTTTCACGCCCAGGCGTTATAAACTTCTGTGAAGCACTTGGGGGTTCAAAGTGCTCTCCACACATCTAGATAAGCTCCCTGGGCGGTCTAGTTTCCAAAATGGGGTCACTTGTGGGGAGTTTCAATAGTTTAGGTACATCAGGGGCTCTCCAAACGCACATGACACCCGCATACCAATCCATCAAAGTCTGCATTCCAAAATGTCACTACTTCCCTTCCGAGCCCCGACGTGTGCCCATACAATAGTTTTCTCCCACATATGAGGTATCAGCGTACTCAGGACAAATTGGACAACAACTTTTGGGGTCCAATTTCTCCTGTTACCCTTGGGAAAATAAAAAAAATGGGGACTAAAAGATGATGTTTGTTGAAAAAATACGATATTTTTATTTTCACGCCCGGTCGTTATAAACTTCTGTGAAGCACTGGGGGGTTCAAAGTGCTCACCACACATCTAGATAAGTTCATTAGGGGGTCTAGTTTCCAAAATGGGGTCACTTGTGGGGGGTTTCCACTGTTTAGGTACATCAGGGGCTCTCCAAACGCACATGACACCCGCAGACTAATCCATCAAAGTCTGCATTCCAAAACGTCACTACTTCCCTTCCGAGCCCCGACGTGTGCCCATACAGTAGTTTTCTCCCACATATGAGGTATCAGCGTACTCAGGACAAATTGGACAACAACTTTTGGGGTCCAATTTCTCCTGTTACCCTTGGGAAAATAAAAAAATGGGGACTAAAAGATCATGTTTGTGGAAAAAATATGATTTTTTTATTTTCACACCCGGACGTTATAAACTTCAGTGAAGCACTGGGGGGGTTCAAAGTGCTCACCACACATCTAGATAAGTTCCTTGGGGGGTCTAGTTTCCAAAATGGTGTCATTTGTGGGGGGTTTCTACTGTTTTGGTACATCAGGGGTTTTCCAATCGCGACATGGTGTCCGATCTCAATTCTAGCCAAAAACGTCAAATGGCGCTGCTTCCCTTCCGAGCTCTGCTATGCGCCCAAATAGTCATTTACACCCACATATGGGGTATCAGCGTACTCAGGACAAATTGCACAATAACTTTTAGGGTCCTGTTACCCTTGGAAAAATAAAAATTGGGGGTGAAAAGATCATTTTTGTGGAAAAAATATGATTTTTTAATTGTACCGCTGTACGTTATAAACTTCTGTGAAGCCCTTGTGGGTTCAAAGTTCTCACCACATACCTAGATAAGTTCCTTGGGGGGTCTAGTTTCCAAAATGGGGTCACTTGGGGGGTTTCCACTGTTTAGGTACATCAGGGGCTCTCCAAACGCGACATGGCGTCTGATCTGAATTCCAGCCAATTTTGCATTGAAAAAGTCAAACGGCGCTCCTTCCCTACTGAGGTCTGCCATGCGCCGAAATGGTTCCCCCCACATATCAGGTATCAGCGTACTCAGGACAAATTGCACAATAACTTTTGCAGTCCAATTTCTCCTGTTACCCTTGGTAAAATAAAGAAAATTGAACCTGAAATATTTTTTTTGTGAAAAAAAGTTAAATGTTCATTTTTTTTAATATTCAAAAAATTCCTGTGATGCACCTAAAGGGTTAATAAACTTCTTGAATGTGGTTTTAAGCACCTTAAGGGGTGCAGTTTTTAGAATGGTGTCACTTTTAGGCATTTTCTATCATATAGACCCCTCAAAGTGGCTTCAAATGTGAAGTGGTCCCTAAAAATAAAATGGTGTTGCAAAAATGAGAAATCGCTGGTCAATTTTTAACACTTATAACTTCCTAACAAAAAAAAATTTTGGTTCCAAAATTGTGCCGATGTAAAGTAAACATGTGGGAAATGTTATGTATTAAGTTTTTTGTGTGCCGTATCGCTGTGATTTAAGGGCATAAAAATTAAAAGTTGGAAAATTGCGAAATTTTCAAAATTTTCGCCAAATTTCCGTTTTTTTCACAAATAAACGCAAGTTATTTGAATGCAATTTTACCACTAACATGAAGTACAATATGTCACGAGAAAACAATGTCAGAATCACCGGGATCCATGAAAGCGTTCCAGAGTTATGACCTCATAAAGGTACAGTGGTCAGAATTGTAAAAATTGGCCCGGGAGTTAACGTGCAAACCACCCTTGGTAGTGAAGGGGTTAAGAGAGACTTGCCTGCTTCCCCTGCAAGACTTTCAACTCAGGATACGATTTAACTGTGGGTGCCTCTCAGGGGCCACTTTGCCTTCAGGGTCTGATTTTGTGGGTGGGGCCCCTCAGGGCCTGATTTTGTGGGTGGGGCCCCTCAGGGTCCGATTTTGTGGGTGGGGCCCTTCAGGGTCTGATTTTGTGGCCGGGGCCACTCAGGGTCCGATTTGGTGGCCGGGGCCCCTCAGGGTACGATTTGGTGGCCGGGGCCCCTCAGGGTCTGATTTGGTGGGTGGGGCCCCTCAAGGTCCGATTTTGTGGCTGGGGCCACTCAGGGTCCAATTTGGTGGGCAGGGCCCCTCAGGGTCCGATTTTGTGGCTGGGGCCCCTCTGGGTCCGATTTTGTGGGTGGGGCCCCTCTGGGTCCAATTTGGTAGGCGGGACCACTCTGGGTCCAATTTGGTGGGTGGGGCCTCTCAGGGTCCGATTTTGTGGTTGGGTCCCCTCAGGGTCCGATTTTGTGGTTGGGGCCCTTCAGGGTCCGATTTTGTGGCCGGGGCCTATCAGGGTCCATTTTTGTGACTGGGGCCCATTAGGGTCCGATTTTGTGGCCGCGGCCCCTCAGGGTCTGATTTTGTGGCAGGGGCCCCTCTGGGTCTGATTTTGTGGGCGGAGCCCCACTGGGTCCAATTTGGTGGGCGGGACCACTCTGGGTCCAATTTGGTGGGCGGGACCACTCTGGGTCCAATTTGGTGGGCGGGGCCTCTCAGGGTCCGATTTGGTGGACGGGGCCCCACAGTGTCCGATTTGGTGGGCGGGGCCCCTCAGGGTCCTATTTGGTGGGCGGGGCCCCTCAGGGTCCTATTTGGTGGGCAGGGCCTCTCTGGGTCTGATTTGGTGGGTGGGGCCACTCTGGGTAAGATTTGGAGGCTGGGGTCGCTCATCCTCCAATTTGGAGGCCGGGGTCGTTGAGCTTCCGATTTGGAGGCCGAGGTCAAAGAGCCTCCGATTTGGAGGCAGGGGTCGATGAGCTTCCGATTTGGAGTCCGGGGTCGATGAGCCTCCGATTTGGAGGCCGGGGTGGCTCAGCCTCCGATTTGGAGGCTGGGGTGGCTCAGCCTCCGATTTGGAGGCCGGGGTGGCTCAGCCTCCGATTTGGAGGCCGGGGTGGCTCAGCCTCCCATTTGGAGGCCGGGGTGGCTCAGCCTCCGATTTGGAGGCCGGGGTCGATCAGCCTCCGATTTGGAGGCCGGGGTCGATCAGCCTCCGATTTGGAGGCCGGGGTGGCTCAGCCTCCGATTTGGAGGCCGGGGTGGCTCAGCCTCCGATTTGGAGGCCGGGGTGGCTCAGCCTCCGATTTGGAGGCCGGGGTGGCTCAGCCTCCGATTTGGAGGCCGGGGTGGCTCAGCCTCCGATTTGGAGGCCGGGGTGGCTCAGCCTCCGATTTGGAGGCCGGGGTGGCTCAGCCTCCGATTTGGAGGCCGGGGTGGCTCAGTCTCCGATTTGGTGTGTCGGCCCTTTAAGACTCATTTGGGTGCGCTGGCCCTTTAACAATCACTTTGGCGCGTTGGCCCTTTAAGAGCTAGTTTGGCTCACTGGGCTTCTTTTAAATCCACTTTGGCGCACACATTCTCTCTCAGGGGCATGTTTCATGTGATGAAGCTAGATTTCCATTTGTGCTGTGAGTTTCGCTTTAAGAACTGATATTATGTGGCAGAGGCTCTGTGCTGGGGTTCAAGTGAAGTTCGTAGGCGTTGGCATAGTAACTGGGTCTGCCTGCGCATATCAATGAGCTCAACTGTCATTTCAATCGCCTCAGGGCACGTTTTGCCATTTCCTATTGAAAAGCATTGGAGACAGTGCATTCCAATGACGGGAAAAAAAATGTTCAAACGCAAATTGCACAAAAACTACAAATCCGATCGACACGAAAAATACTTAGCACACCTCTCATGGACGCTGGCTTCGAAACGACACCTAAACGGAGTCTGTGCGTGTAGCGGTTCGGGCCGCATTAATTGCGGAAATCAACTTAATAATAATAATAATAAGAAGAAGAACTAGATGTGTATTTCCTGAAGGAAGTACAGACAGTGGTTTGAAATGGTGCCCGGGCTGCCCCTTTAAGAGAGACTTGCCTGCTGCCCCTGCAAGATTTTCAACTCAGGATCCGTTTTAACTGTGGGTGCCTCTCAGGGGCCACTTTGGCCTCAGGGTTCGATTTTGTGGGTGGGACCCCTCAGGGCCCGATTTTGTGGGTGGGGCCCCTCTGGGCCCGATTTTGTGGCCGGGGCACCTCAGGGTCCGATTTTGTGGGTGGGGCCACTCAGGGTCCGATTTGGTGGGCGGGGCCCCTCAGGGTCCAATTTGGTGGGCGGGGCCACTCAGGGTCCGATTTGGTGAGTGGGGCCCCTAAGAGTTCAATTTGGTCAGCGGGGCCCCTTAGGTTCCGATTTTGTGGGTGGGGCACCTCAGGGTCCGATTTTGTGGTTGGGGCCTTTCAGAATCCGATTTAGTGGGCGGGGCCCCGCAGGGTCCGAATTGGTGGGCGGGGCCCCTCAGGGTCCGATTTGGTGGGCGGGGCCCCTCAGGGTCCGATTTGGTGGGCGGGGCCCCTCATGGTCCGATTTGGTGGGCGGGGCCCCTCAGGGTCTGATTTGGTGGGCGGGGCCACTATGTGTCTGATTTGGTGGGCGGGGCCACTCTGGGTCTGATTTGGTGGGTGGGGCCACTCTGGGTCCGATTTGGTGGGCGGGGCACTTCAGTGTCCGATTTGGTGGGCGGGGCACTTCAGGTTCCGATTTGGTGGGCTGGGACACTGAGTCTGATTTTGTGTCCGTGGCCCCTCAGGGTCTGATTTTGTGTCCGGGACCCCTCAGGGTCCGATTTTGTGGCCGGTGCCTCTCAGGGTCCGATTATGTGGTTGGGGCCCCTCAGGGTCCGATTTTGTGTCCGGAGCCTCTCAGGGTCCGATTTTGTGGTTGGGGCCCCTCAGGATCCGATTTTGTGGCCGGGGCCCCTCAGGGTCCGATTTTGTGGCCGGGGCCCCTCAGGGTCCAATTTTGTGGGTGGGGCCCCTCAGGGTCCAATTTTGTGGGTGGGCCCCTCAGGGTCCGATTTTGTGGTTGGGGCCCCTCAGGGTCCAATTTTGTGGGTGGGGCCCCTCAGGTTCCAATTTTGTGGGTGGGGCCCCTCAGGGTCCAATTTTGTGGGTGGGGCCCCTCAGGGTCCGATTTTATGGTTGGGGCCCCTCAGGGTCCGATTTTGTGGGTGGGGCCCCTCAGGGTCCGATTTTGTGAGTGGGGCCCCTCAGGGTCCGATGTTTTGGCCGGGGCCCCTCAGGGTCTGATTTTGTGGCCAGATCCCCTCAGGGTCTGATTTTATGGGTGGGGCCCCTCAGGGTCCGATTTTGTGGGTGGGGCCCCTCATGGTCTGATTTTGTGGGTGGGGCCCCTCAGGGTACGATTTTGTGTCTGGGGCCCCTCAGGGTACGATTTTATGGCCGGGGCCCCTCAGGGTCTGATTTTATGGCGGGGGGCCCCTCAGGGTCTGATTTTGTGGGTGGGGCCCCTCAGGGTCCGATTTTGTGGCTTTGGCCCCTCAGGGTCTGATTTTGCGGCCGGGGCCCCTCAGGGTCCGATTTTGTGGCTGGGGCCCCTCAGAGTCCGATTTTGTTGGTTGGGCCCCTCAGGGTCCGATTTTGAGGGTGGGGTCCCTCAGGGCTTGAATTGTTGGCCGGGATCCCTCAGGCTCCTATTTTGTGAGTGTGGCCCCTCAGGGTCCGATTTTGTGGGTGGGGCCCCTCAGAGTCCGATTTGGTTGGCGGGGCCCCTCAGGGTCCGATTTTGTGGGTGGGGCCCCTCAGGGTCCGATTTGGTGGGCGGGGCCCCTCAGGGTCTAATTTTGTAGGTGGGGTCCCTCAGGGTCCGATTTTGATGGTGGGGCCCCTCAGGGTCTGATTTTGTGGGCAGGGCCCCTCAGGGTCCGATTTCGTGGGTGGGGACACAGTCTGATTTTGTGGGTTGGGCCCCTCAGGGTCCGATTTTGTGGCCGGGGCACCTCAGGGTCCGATTTTGTGGCCGGTGCTTCTCAGGGTCCGATTTTGTGGTTGAGGCCCCATCAGGGTCCGATTTTGTGGCCGGAGCCTCTCAGGGTCCGATTTTGTGGTTGGGGCCCCTCAGGATCTGATTTTGTGGCCGGGGTCCCTCAGGGTCCGATTTTCTGGCCGGGGCCCCTGAGGGTCCAATTTTGTGGGTGGGGCCACTCAGGGTCCGATTTTGTGGTTGGGGACCCTCATGATCCGATTTTGTGGGTGGGGCCCCTCAGGATCCGATTTTGTGGGTGGGGCCCCTCAGGGTTCAATTTTGTAGGTGGGGTCCCTCAGGGTCCGATTTTGTGGCCGGGGCCCCTCAGGGTCCGATTTTGTGGCCAGGGCCCGTCAGGGTTCAATTTTGTTGCCGGGGTCCCTCAGGGTCCAATTTTGTGGTTGGGGCCCCTCAGGGTCCGATTTTGTGGGTGGGGCCCCTCGGGGTCCGATTTTGTGAGTGGGGCCCCTCAGGGTCCGATGTTGTGGCCGGGGCCCCTCAGGGTCTGATTTTGTGGCCGGATCCCCTCAGGGTCCTATTTTGTGGGTGGGGCCCCTCAGGGTCCGATTTTGTGGCCGGGGCCCCTCAGGGTCCGATTTTGTGGGTGGGGCCCTTTAGGGGCCGATTTTGTGGGTGGGGCCCCTCAGGGTCCAATTTGGTGGGCGGGGCCACTCTGGGTCTGATTTGGTGGGCGGGGCCACTCTGGGTCTGATTTGGTGGGCGGGGCCACTCTGGGTCCAGTTTGGATGCCAGGGTTGCGCAGCCTCCTTTTTGTAGGGCAGGGTCTATCAGCCTCCGATTTGGAGCCTTGGGTCACTTAGCTTTCGATTTGGCGCGCCGGCCCTTTAAGACTCATTTTGGTGTGCCGGCTCTTTAAGAATCACTTTGGCGCGTCGGCCCTTTAAAAGCCAGGGTGGCTCACTGGGCTTCTAAATCCACTTTGGCGCACATTCTCTCTCAGGGGCATACGTCATGTGATGATGCTAGATTTGCATTTGTGCTGTGGGTTTCGCTTTAAGAGCTGATATTATGTGGCAGAAGCTCTGTCTTGGAGAGGTCATGCGACGTTCGTAGGCGTTGGCATAGTAACTGGGTCTGCCTGCGCATATCAATGAGCTTAACTGCCATTTCAATCGCCTCAGGGCATGTTTTGTCTATAGCAAAATTTCCCCATTCAAATGCATTGAGACAGTGCATTCCAATGACGGGAAAAAAAAAATTTCAAACGCAAATTGCGCAAAAACTACAAATCCGATTGACACGAAAAATACTTAGCACACCTCTCATGGACGCTGGCTTCAAAACGACACCTCAACAGAGTCTGTGCGTGTAGCGGTTCGGGCCGCATTAATTGCAGAAATCAACTGAATAATAATAATAAGAAGAAGAATAAGTTAGCAGCGTTCGGAATACAATATAGTGTTTTTTTCAAACCACTATAACTAGATGTGTATTTCCTGAAGGATGTACAGATAGTGGTTTGAAATGGTGCCTGGGCTGCCCCTTTAAGAGAGACTTGCCTGCTGCCCCTGCAAGACTTTCAACTCAGGATCCGTTTTAAATGTGGGTGCCTCACAGGGGCCACTTTGGCCTCAGGGTCCGATATGGTGGGTGGGGCCCCTCAGGGTCTGATTTTGTGGGTGTGGCCCCTCAGGGTCCGATTTTGTGGGTGTGGCCCCTCAGGGTCCGATTTCGTGGGTGGGTCCCCTCAGGGTCCGATTTTATGGGTGAGGCCCCTCAGGGTCCGATTTTGTGGGTGGGGCCCCTCATGGTCTGATTTTGTGGGTGGGGCCCCTCAGGGTACGATTTTGTGTCCGGGGTCCCTCAGGGTACGATTTTATGGCCGGGGCCCCTCAGGGTCTGATTTTAAGGCGGGGGCCCCTCAGGGTCTGATTTTGTGGGTGGTGCCCCTCAGGGTCCGATTTTCTGGCCGGGGCCCCTGAGGGTCCGATTTTGTGGCTGGGGCCCCTCAGGGTCCGATTTTGTTGGTTGGGCCCCTCAGGGTCCGATTTTGAGGGTGGGGTCCCTCAGGGCTTGAATTGTTGGCCGGGATCCCTCAGGCTCCTATTTTGTGAGTGTGGCCCCTCAGGGTCCGATTTTGTGGGTGGGGCCCCTCAGAGTCCGATTTGGTTGGCGGGGCCCCTCAGGGTCCAATTTTGTGGGTGGGGCCCCTCAGGGTCCGATTTGGTGGGCGGGGCCCCTCAGGGTCTAATTTTGTGGGTGGGGTCCCTCAGGGTCCGATTTTGATGGTGGGGCCCCTCAGGGTCTAATTTTGTGGGTGGGGTCCCTCAGGGTCCGATTTTGTTGGTGGGGCCCCTCAGGGTCTGATTTTGTGGGCAGGGCCCCTCAGGGTCCGATTTGGTGGGCAGGGACACAGTCTGATTTTGTGGGTTGGGCCCCTCAGGGTCCGATTTTGTGGCCGGGGCACCTCAGGGTCCGATTTTGTGGCCGGTGCTTCTCAGGGTCCGATTTTGTGGTTGGGGCCCCATCAGGGTCCGATTTTGTGGCCGGAGCCTCTCAGGGTCCGATTTTGTGGTTGGGGCCCCTCAGGATCTGATTTTGTGGCCGGGGTCCCTCAGGGTCCGATTTTTTGGCCGGGGCCCCTGAGGGTCCAATTTTGTGGGTGGGGCCCCTCAGGGTCCAATTTGGTGGGCGGGGCCACTCTGGGTCCGATTTTGTGGCCAGGGCCCGTCAGGGTTCAATTTTGTTGCCGGGGTCCCTCAGGGTCCGATTTTGTGGTTGGGGCCCCTCAAGGTCCGATTTTGTGGTTGGGGCCCCATCAGGGTCCGATTTTGTGGCCGGAGCCTCTCAGGGTCCGATTTTGTGGTTGGGGCCCCTCAGGATCTGATTTTGTGGCCGGGGTCCCTCAGGGTCCGATTTTTTGGCCGGGGCCCCTGAGGGTCCAATTTTGTGGGTGGGGCCCCTCAGGGTCCAATTTGGTGGGCGGGGCCACTCTGGGTCCGATTTTGTGGCCAGGGCCCGTCAGGGTTCAATTTTGTTGCCGGGGTCCCTCAGGGTCCGATTTTGTGGTTGGGGCCCCTCAGGGTCCGATTTTGTGGGTGGGGCCCCTCAGGGTCCGATTTTGTGAGTGGGGCCCCTCAGGGTCCGATGTTGTGGCTGGGGCCCCTCAGGGTCTGATTTTGTGGCCGGATCCCCTCAGGGTCCTATTTTGTGGGTGGGGCCCCTCAGGGTCCGATTTTGTGGGTGGGGCCCCTCATGGTCTGATTTTGTGGGTGGGGCCCCTCAGGGTACGATTTTGTGTCCGGGGCCCCTCAGGGTACGATTTTATGGCCGGGGCCCCTCAGGGTCTGATTTTATGGCGGGGGCCCCTCAGGGTCTGATTTTGTGGGTGGGGCCCCTCAGGGTCCGATTTTGTGGCTGGGGCCCCTCAGGGTCCGATTTTGTGGCTGGGGCCCCTCAGAGTCCGATTTTGTTGGTTGGGCCCCTCAGGGTCCGATTTTGAGGGTGGGGTCCCTCAGGGCTTGAATTGTTGGCCGGGATCCCTCAGGCTCCTATTTTGTGAGTGTGGCCCCTCAGGGTCCGATTTTGTGGGTGGGGCCCCTCAGAGTCCGATTTGGTTGGCGGGGCCCCTCAGGGTCCGATTTTGTGGGTGGGGCCCCTCAGGGTCCGATTTGGTGGGCGGGGCCCCTCAGGGTCTAATTTTGTGGGTGGGGTCCCTCAGGGTCCGATTTTGAAGTGGGGCCCCTCAGGGTCTGATTTTGTGGGCAGGGCCCTTCAGGGTCCGATTTGGTGGGTGGGGACACAGTCTGATTTTGTGGGTTGGGCCCCTCAGGGTCCGATTTTGTGGCCGGGGCACCTCAGGGTCCGATTTTGTGGCCGGTGCTTCTCAGGGTCCGATTTTGTGATTGGGGCCCCATCAGGGTCCGATTTTGTGGCCGGAGCCTCTCAGGGTCCGATTTTGTGGTTGGGGACCCTCATGATCCGATTTTGTGGGTGGGGCCCCTCAGGATCCGATTTTGTGGGTGGGGCCCCTCAGGGTTCAATTTTGTAGGTGGGGTCCCTCAGGGTCCGATTTTGTGGCCGGGGCCCCTCAGGGTCCGATTTTGTGGCCAGGGCCCGTCAGGGTTCAATTTTGTTGCCGGGGTCCCTCAGGGTCCAATTTTGTGGTTGGGGCCCCTTAGGGTCCGATTTTGTGGGTGGGTCCCCTCGGGGTCCGATTTTGTGAGTGGGGCCCCTCAGGGTCCGATGTTGTGGCCGGGGCCCCTCAGGGTCTGATTTTGTGGCCGGATCCCCTCAGGGTCCTATTTTGTGGGTGGGGCCCCTCAGGGTCCGATTTTGTGGCCGGGGCCCCTCAGGGTCCGATTTTGTGGGTGGGGCCCCTTAGGGGCCGATTTTGTGGGTGGGGCCCCTCAGGGTCCAATTTGGTGAGCGGGGCCACTCTGGGTCTGATTTGGTGGGCGGGGCCACTCTGGGTCCGATTTGGTGGGCGGGGCCACTCTGGGTCCAGTTTGGATGCCAGGGTTGCTCAGCCTCCTTTTTGTAGGGCAGGGTCTATCAGCCTCCGATTTGGAGCCTTGGGTCACTCAGCTTTCGATTTGGCGCGCCGGCCCTTTAAGACTCATTTTGGTGCGCCGGCTCTTTAAGAATCACTTTGGCGCGTCGGCCCTTTAAGAGCCAGGGTGGCTCACTGGGCTTCTAAATCCACTTTGGCGCACATTCTCTCTCAGGGGCATACGTCATGTGATGATGCTAGATTTGCATTTGTGCTGTGGGTTTCGCTTTAAGAGCTGATATTATGTGGCAGAAGCTCTGTCTTGGAGAGGTCATGCGACGTTCGTAGGCGTTGGCATAGTAACTGGGTCTGCCTGTGCATATCAATGAGCTTAACTGCCATTTCAATCGCCTCAGGGCATGTTTTGTCTATAGCAAAATTTCCCCATTCAAATGCATTGAGACAGTGCATTCCAAAGACGGGAAAAAAAAAATTTCAAACGCAAATTGCGCAAAAACTACAAATCCGATTGACACGAAAAATACTTAGCACACCTCTCATGGACGCTGGCTTCGAAACGACACCTCAACGGAGTCTGTGCGTGTAGCGGTTCGGGCCGCATTAATTGCGGAAATCAACTGAATAATAATAATAATAAGAAGAATAAGTTAGCAGCGTTCGGAATACAATATAGTGTTTTTTTCAAACCACTATAACTAGATGTGTATTTCCTGAAGGAAGTACAGATAGTGGTTTGAAATGGTGCCTGGGCTGCCCCTTTAAGAAAGACTTGCCTGCTGCCCCTGCAAGACTTTCAACTCAGGATCCGTTTTAAATGTGGGTGCCTCACAGGGGCCACTTTGGCCTCAGGGTCCGATATGGTGGGTGGGGCCCCTCAGGGTCTGATTTTGTGGGTGTGGCCCCTCAGGGTCCGATTTTGTGGGTGTGGCCCCTCAGGGTCCGATTTCGTGGGTGGGTCCCCTCAGGGTCCGATTTTATGGGTGGGGCCCCTCAGGGTCCGATTTTGTGGGTGGGGCCCCTCATGGTCTGATTTTGTGGGTGGGGCCCCTCAGGGTACGATTTTGTGTCTGGGGCCCCTCAGGGTACGATTTTATGGCCGGGGCCCCTCAGGGTCTGATTTTATGGCGGGGGCCCTTCAGGGTCTGATTTTGTGGGTGGGGCCCCTCAGGGTCCGATTTTCTGGCCGGGGCCCCTGAGGGTCCGATTTTGTGGCTGGGGCCCCTCAGGGTCCGATTTTGTTGGTTGGGCCCCTCAGGGTCCGATTTTGAGGGTGGGGTCCCTCAGGGCTTGAATTGTTGGCCGGGATCCCTCAGGCTCCTATTTTGTGAGTGTGGCCCCTCAGGGTCCGATTTTGTGGGTGGGGCCCCTCAGAGTCCAATTTGGTTGGCGGGGCCCCTCAGGGTCCAATTTTGTGGGTGGGGCCCCTCAGGGTCCGATTTGGTGGGCGGGGCCCCTCAGGGTCTAATTTTGTGGGTGGGGTCCCTCAGGGTCCGATTTTGATGGTGGGGCCCCTCAGGGTCTGATTTTGTGGGCAGGGCCCCTCAGGGTCCGATTTGGTGGGCGGGGACACAGTCTGATTTTGTGGGTTGGGCCCCTCAGGGTCCTATTTTGTGGCCGGGGCACCTCAGGGTCCGATTTTGTGGCCGGTGCTTCTCAGGGTCCGATTTTGTGGTTGGGGCCCCATCAGGGTCCGATTTTGTGGCCGGAGCCTCTCAGGGTCCGATTTTGTGGTTGGGGCCCCTCAGGATCTGATTTTGTGGCCGGGTTCCCTCAGGGTCCGATTTTCTGGCCGGGGCCCCTGAGGGTCCAATTTTGTGGGTGGGGCCCCTCAGGGTCCAATTTGGTGGGCGGGGCCACTCTGGGTCCGATTTTGTTGCCAGGGCCCGTCAGGGTTCAATTTTGTTGCCGGGGTCCCTCAGGGTCCGATTTTGTGGTTGGGGCCCCTCAGGGTCCGATTTTGTGGGTGGGGCCCCTCAGGGTCCGATTTTGTGAGTGGGGCCCCTCAGGGTCCGATGTTGTGGCTGGGGCCCCTCAGGGTCTGATTTTGTGGCCGGATCCCCTCAGGGTCTGATTTTGTGGCCGGATCCCCTCAGGGTCCTATTTTGTGGGTGGGGCCCCTCAGGGTCCGATTTTGTGGCCGGGGCCCCTCAGGGTCCGATTTTGTGGGTGGGGCCCCTTAGGGGCCGATTTTGTGGGTGGGGCCCCTCAGGGTCCAATTTGGTGGGTGGGGCCACTCTGGGTCTGATTTGGTAGGCGGGGCCACTCTGGGTCCGATTTTGTGGCCGGGGCCCCTCAGGGTCTGATTTTGTGGTTGGGACCAATCAGGGTCCGATTTTGTGGTTGGGGCCCCTCAGGGTCAGATTTGGTGGGTTGGGCCCCTTAGGGTCTGATTTTGTGGGCGGAGACCCTCTGGGTCCGATTTGGTGGGCGGGGCCTCTCTGGGTCCGATTTGGTGGGCGGGGCCACTCGATAAGATTTGGTGGGCAGGGCCACTCTGGGTAAGATTTGGAGGCCGGGGTCGATGAGCTTCCGATTTGGAGGCCGAGGTCAAAGAGCCTCCGATTTGGAGGCCGGGGTGGCTCAGCCTCCCATTTGGAGGCCGGGGTGGCTCAGCCTCCCATTTGGAGGCCGGGGTGGCTCAGCCTCCCATTTGGAGGCCGGGGTGGCTCAGCCTCCCATTTGGAGGCCGGGGTGGCTCAGCCTCCGATTTGGAGGCCGGGGTGGCTCAGCCTCCGATTTGGAGGCCGGGGTGGCTCAGCCTCCGATTTGGAGGCCGGGGTCGGTCAGCCTCCCATTTGGAGACCGGGGTGGCTCAGCCTCCCATTTGGAGGCCGGGGTGGCTCAGCCTCCCATTTGGAGGCCGGGGTGGCTCAGCCTCCCATTTGGAGGCCGGGGTGGCTCAGCCTCCCATTTGGAGGCCGGGGTGGCTCAGCCTCCCATTTGGAGGCCGGGGTCGCACAGCCTCCGATTTGAAGGCCGGGGTATCTCAGCCTCCGATTTGGAGGCCGGGGTGGCTCAGCCTCCGATTTGGAGGCCGGGGTGGCTCAGCCTCCGATTTGAAGGCCGGGGTCAATCACCCTCCGATTTGGAGGCCGGGGTGGCTCAGCCTCCCATTTGGAGGCCGGGGTGGCTCAGCCTCCGATTTGAAGGCCGGGGTCAATCACCCTCCCATTTGGAGGCCGGGGTGGCTCAGCCTCCCATTTGGAGGCCGGGGTCGCTCAGCATCCGATTTGAAGGCCGTGGTGGCTCAGCCTCCGATTTGGAGGCCGGGGTGGCTCAGCCTCCGATTTGGAGGCCGGGGTGGCTCAGCCTCCGATTTGAAGGCCGGGGTCAATCACCCTCCGATTTGGAGGCTGGGGTGGCTCAGCCTCCGATTTGGAGGCCGGGGGGTCGATTAGCCTCCCATTTGGAGCCTGTGGTCACTCAGCTTTCGATTTGGCGTGTTGGCCCTTTAAGACTCATTTCGGTGCGCCGGCCCTTTAACAGTCACTTTTTCACTTCGGCCCTTTAAGAGCCAGTTTGGCTCACTGGGCTTCTAAATACACTTTGGCGCACATTCTCTCTCAGGGGCATGTGTCATGTGATGAAGCTTGATTTGCATTTGTGCTGTGGGTTTCGCTTTAAGAGCTGATATTATGTGGCAGAAGCTCTGTTCTGGATATGTCATGTGACGTTCGTAGGCGTTGGCATAGTAACTGGTTCTGCCTGCGCATATCAATGAGCTCAACTGCCATTTCAATCGCCTCAGGGCACGTTTTGCCATTTCTCCATTCAAATGCATTGGAGACAGTGCATTCCAATGACGGGAAAAAAAATTTTCGAACGCAAATTGCGCAAAAACTACAAATCTGATCGACACGAAAAATACACCTCTCATGGGCGCTGGCTTCGAAACGACACCTCAACGGAGTCTGTGCGTGTAGCTGTTCGGGCTGTATTAATTGCGGAAATCAACTTAATAACTAGATGTGTATTTCCTGAAGGAAGTACAGATAGTGGTTTGAAATGGTGCCTGGGCTGCCCCTTTAAGAGTGACTTGCCTGCTGCCCCTGCAAGACTTTCAACTCAGGATCCATTTTAAGTGTGGGTGCCTCTCAGGTGCAAGTTTGGCCTCAGGGTCTGATTTGGAGGGTGGAGCCCCTCAGGATCCGATTCGGTGGCCTGGGCTCCTCAGGGTTTGAATTGGTGGCCGGGATCCCTCAGGGTCCAATTTTGTGGGTGTGGACCCTCAGGGTCCGATTTGGTTGGTGGAGCCCCACAGGGTCCGATTTTGGGGCCAGGGCCCCTCAGGGTCCGATTTTGTGGGTGTGGCCCCTCAGGGTCCGATTTTGTGGGTGTGGCCCCTCAGGGTCCGATTTTGTGGGTGTGGCCCCTCAGGGTCCGATTTGGTGGGCGGGGCCACTCTGGGTCCGATTTGGTGGGCGGCGCCACTCTGGGTCCGATTTGGAGGCCAGTGTGACTCAGCCTCCGATTTGTAGGCCATGGTCGATCAGCCTCCAATTTGGAGCCTGGGGTCACTCAGCTTTCGAATTGGCGCGCCGGCCCTTTAAGACTCATTTTGGTGCGCCGGCCCTTTAAGAGCCAGTTTGGCGCACTGGGCTTCTAAATCCACTTTGGCGCACATTCTCTCTCAGGGGCATGCATCATGTGATGAAGCTAGATTTGCATTTGTGCTTTGGGTTTCGCTTTAGAGCTGATATTATCTGGCAGAAACTGTGTCCTGCTGGGGTCATGTAAAGTTCGTAGGCGTTGGCATAGCAACTGGGTGTGCCTGCGCATATCAATGAGCTTAACTGCCATTTCAATCTGAGGTGATTGAAATGGCAGTTAAGCTCATTGATATGCGCAGGCACACCCAGTTACTATGGGCATGTTTTGACTGTGGCAACATTTTCCCATTGAAAACCATTGAGGAAAATGTTTTTTCAAAGCAAATTGCGCAAAAACTACAAATCCGGTCGACACGAAAATTACTTAGCACACCTCTCGTGGACGCTGGCTTCGAAACGACACCTCAACAGAGTCTGTGCGTGTAGCGGTTCGGGCCGCATTAATTGCGGAAATCAACTGAATAGTAAGAATAAGTTAGCAGCATTCGGATTACAACATTAATACTAGATGTGTATTTCCTGAAGGAAGTACAGATAGTGGTTTGAAATGCTGCCCAGGCTGCCCCTTTAAGAGAGACTTGCCTGCTGCACCTGCAAGACTTTCAACTCAGGATCCATTTTAACTGTGGGTGCCTCTCAGGGGCCACTTTGGCCTCAGGGTCCGATTATGTGGGTGGGGCCCTCGGGCCCGATTTTGTGGGTGGGGCCCGTCAGGGTCCGATTTGGTGGGTGGGGCCCCTCAGGGTCCAATCTTGTGGCCGGGGCCCCTCAGGGTCCAATTTTGTGCGTGGGGCCCCTCAGGGTCCAATTTTGTGGCCGGGGCCCCTCAGGGTCCGATTTGGTGGGTGGGGCCCCTCAGGGTCCGATTTGGTGAGCAGGGCCCCTCAGGGTCCGATTTAGTGAGCGGGGCCCCTCAGGGTCTGATTTGGTGGGTGGGGCCCCTCAGAGTCTGATTTGGTAGGTGGGGCCCCTCCAGGTCCTATTTGGTGAGCGGGGCCACTCTAGGTCTGATTTGGTAGGCGGGCCACTCTGGGTCCGATTTGGTGGGCGGGGCCCCTCAGAGTTCAATTTGGTCAGCGGGGCCCCTCAGGGTCCGATTTTGTGGTTGGGGCATTTCAGAATCCGATTTAGTGGGCGGGGCCCCTCAGGGTCCGATTTGGTGGGCAGGGCCCCTCAGGATCCGATTTTGTGGCCGGGTCCCCTCAGGGTCTGGATTTGTGGGTGGGGCCCCTCAGGGTCCGATTTTGTGGGTGGGGCCCCTCAGAGTCCGATTTTGTGGGTGGGGCCCCTCAGGATCTGATTTTGTGGCCGGGGCCCTGAGGGTCCAATTTTGTGGGTGGGGCCCCTCAGGGTCCGATTTTGTGGGTGGGGCCCCTCAGGATCCGATTTTGTGGTTGGGGCCCCTCAGGGTTCAATTTTGTAGGTGGGGTCCCTCAGGGTCCGATTTTGTGGCCGGGGTCCCTCAGGGTCCGATTTTGTGGCCGGGGCCCATCAGGGTCCGATTTTGTGGTTGGGGCCCCTCAGGGTCCGATTTTGTGGGTAGGGCCCCTCAGGGTCCGATTTTGTGAGTGGAGCCCCTTGGGTCCATTTTGGTGGGCGGGGCCACTCTGGGTCCGATTTAGTGGGCGGTGCCCCTCATGGTCCGATTTGGTGGGCGGGGCCCCTCATGGTCCGATTTTGTGAGTGGAGCCCCCTGGGTCCATTTTGGTGGGCGGGGCCCCCCTGGGTCTGATTTGGTGGGCGGGGCCCCTCTGGGTCCGATTTGGTGGGCGGGGCCCTTCAGGGTCCGATTTGGTGGGCGGGGACCCTCTGGGTCCGATTTGGTGGGCGGGGCCCTTCAGGGTCCGATTTGGTGGGTGGGGTCAATCTGGGTCCGATTTGGTGGGCGGGGCTCCTCAGGTTCCGATTTGGTGGGCGGGGCCCCTCAGGGTCCGATTTGATGGGCGGGGCCACTTTGGGTCCGATTTGATGGGCAGGGCCCTTCAGGGTCCGATTTGGTGGGCAGGGTCACTCTGGGCCGATTTGGTGGGCGGGGCTTCTCAGGGTCTGATTTGGTGGGTGGGGCTCCTCAGGGTCCGATTTGGTGGACGGGGCCCCTCAGGGTCTGATTTGGTGGTTGGGGCCCCTCAGGGTCTGATTTTGTGGCTGGGGCCCCTCAGGGTCCAATTTGGTGGGCGGGGCCACTCTGTGTCTGATTTGGTGGGCGGTGCCACTTTGGGTCCGATTTGGTGGATGGGGCCCTTCAGGGTCCAATTTGGTGGGCGGGGACACTGAGTCTGATTTTGTGGCCGGGGCCCCTCAGGGTCCGATTTTGTGTCCGGGGCCCCTCAGGGTCCGATTTTGTAGCCGGTGCCTCTCAGGGTCCGATTTTGCGGTTGGGGCCCCTCAGGGTCCGATTTTTGGGGCCGGGGCCCCTCAGGGTCCGATTTTGCGGGTGGATCCCCTCAGAGTCCGATTTTGTGGGTGGGGCCCCTCAGGGTCCGATTTTGCGGGTGGGGCCCCTCAGGGTCCGATTTTGCGGATGGGGCCCCTCAGGGTCCGATTTTGTGGCCGGGGCCCCTTAGGGTCCGATTTTGCGGGTGGGGCCCCTTAGGGTCCGATTTTTGGCCGGGGCCCCTCAGGGACCGATTTTGAGGGTGGGGCCCCTCAGGGTCCAATTTGGTGGGCGGGGCCCCTCAGGGTCCGATTTTGTGGGTGGGGCCCCTCAGGGTCCGATTTTGTGGCTGGGGCCCCTCAGGGTCCGATTTTGTGGCTGGGGCCCCTCAGGGTCTGATTTTGTGGCTGGGGTCCCTCAGGGTCTGATTTTGTGGGTGGGGCCCCTCAGGGTCCGATTTTGTGACCGGGGCCCCTCTGGGTCTGATTTTGTGGTTGGGGCCCCTCAGGGTCCGATTTTGTGGCCGGGGTCTCTCAGGGTCCGATTTTGTGGCTGGGGCCCCTCAGGGTCTGGATTTGTGGGTGGGGCCCATCCGGGTCAGACTTTGTGGGTGGGGCCCCTCAGGGTCCGATTTTGTGGCTGGGGCCCCTCATGGTCTGATTTTGTGGCTGTGGCCCCTCAGGGTCTGATTTTGAGGGTGGGGCCCCTCAGGGTCTAATTTGGTGGGCGGGGCCCCTCAGGGTCCGATTTTGTGGGTGGGGCCCCTCAGGGTCTGATTTTGTGGGTGGGGCCCCTCAGGGTCCGATTTTGTGGCTGGGGCCCCTCAGGGTCTGATTTTGTGGCTGGGGCCCATCAGGGTCCGATTTTGTGACTGGGGCCCCACAGGGTCTGATTTTGTGGGTGGGGCCCCTCAGGGTCCGATTTTGTGGCTGGGGTCCCTCAGGGTCTGATTTTGTGGGTGAGGCCCCTCAGGGTCCAATTTTGTGGCCGGGGCCCCTTAGGGTCTGATTTTGTGACTGAGGCCCCTCTGGGTTCGATTTTGTGGCCGGGGTCTCTCAGGGTCCGATTTTGTGGGTGGGGCCCCTCAGCGACCGATTTTGAGGGTGGGGCCCCTCAGGGTCTAATTTGGTGGGTGGGGCCCCTCAGGGTCCGATTTTGTGGGTGGGGTCCCTCATGGTCTGATTTTGTGGGTGGGGCCCCTCAGGTTCTGATTTTGTGTTTGGGGCCCCTCAGGTTCTGATTTTGTGGCTGGGGTCCCTCAGGGTCTGATTTTGTGGCCGGGGTCTCTCAGGGTCCGATTTTGTGGCCGGGTCCCCTCAGGGTCTGGATTTGTGGGTGGGGCCCCTCAGGGTCCGATTTTGTGGGTGGGGCCCCTCAGGGTCTGATTTTGTGGCTGGGGCCCCTCAGGGTCTGATTTTAAGGGTGGGGCCCCTCAGGGTCTAATTTGGTGGGCGGGGCCCCTCAGGGTCTGATTTTGTGGGTGGGGCCCCTCAGGGTCTGATTTTGTGACTGGGGCCCCTCTAGGTTCGATTTTGTGGCCGGGGTCTCTCAGGGTCCGATTTTGTGGTTGGGGCCCCTCAGGGTCTGATTTTGTGGCCGGGCCCACTCAGGGTCTGATTTTGTGGGTGGGGCCCCTTAGGGTCTGATTTTGTGGGTTGAGCCCCCTGGGTCCATTTTGGTGGGCGGTGCCCCTCATGGTCCGATTTAGTGGGCGGTGCCCCTCATGGTCTGATTTGGTGGGCGGGGACCCTCATGGTCCGATTTGGTGGGCGGGGCCCCCTGGGACCGATTTGGTGGGCGGGGCCCCTCTGGGTCCGATTTGGTGGGCGGGGCCCTTCAGGGTCCGATTTGGTGGGCGGTGCACCTCTGGTCCGATTTGGTGGGCGGGGCCCTTCAGGGTCTGATTTGGTGGGCGGGGTCAATCTGGGTCCGATTTGGTGGGCGGGGCTCCTCTGGGTCCAATTTGGTGGGCGGGGTCAATCTGGGTCTGATTTGGTGGGCGGGGCTCCTCAGGTTCCGATTTGGTGGGCGGGGCCCCTCAGGTTCCGATTTGGTGGGCGGGGCCCCTCAGGGTCCGATTTAATGGGCGGGGCCCCTCTGGGTCCGATTTGGTAGGCGGGGCCACTCTGGGTCCGATTTGATCGGCGGGGCCCTTCAGGGTTCGATTTGGTGGGCGGGGTCACTCTGGGTCCGATTTGGCGGGCGGGGCTTCTCATGGTCTGATTTGGTGGGCGGGGCTCCTCAGGGTCCGATTTGGTGGACGGGGCCCTTCAGGGTCCGATTTGGTGGGCGGGGCCACTCGGAGTCTGATTTGGTGGGCGGGGCCCCTCAGGATCCGATTTGGTGGGCTGTGCTACTCTGGGTCTGATTTTTTGAGCGGGGCCACACTGGGTCCGATTTGGAGGCCAGGGTGGCTCAACCTCCGATTTGGAGGCCGGGGTGGTTCAGCCTTCGATTTGGAGGCCGGGGTGGCTCAGCCTCCGATTTGGAGGCCGGGGTCACTCAGCTTTCGATTTGGCGCGCCGGCCCTTTAAGACTCATTTCGGTGCGCCGGCCCTTTAAGAATCACTGTGGCACGTCGGCCCTTTAAGAGCCAGGGTGGCTCACTGGGTTTCTAAATCCACTTTGTCGCACATTCTATCTCAGGGGCATGTGTCATGTGATGAAGCTAGATTTGCATTTGTGCTGTGGGTTTCACTTTAAGAGCTGATATTATGTGGCAGAATCTCTGTCCTTGGGATGTCATGTGACGTTCGTAGGCGTTGGCATAGTAACTGGGTCTGCCTGCGCATATCAATGAGCTCAACTGCCATTTCAATCGCCTCAGGGCACGTTTTGCCATTACCCATTGAAAAGCATTGGAGACAGTGCATTCCAATGACGGGAAAAAAAATTTTCAAACGCAAATTGCGCAAAAACTACAAATCCGATCGACACGAAAAATACTTAGCACACCTCTCGTGGACGCTGGCTTCGAAACAACACCTCAACGGCGTCTGTGCGTGTAGCGGTTCGGGCTGTATTAATTGCGGAAATCAACTTAATAATAATAAGAAGAAGAAGAAGAAGAATAAGTTAGCAGCGTTCGGATTACAATATAGTGGTTTTTTCAAACCACTATAACTAGATGTGTATTTCCTGAAGGAAGTACAGATAGTGGTTTGAAATGGTGCCCGGGCTGCCCCTTTAAGAGAGACTTGCCTGCTGCCCCTGCAAGACTTTCAACTCAGGATCTGTTTTAACTGTGAGTGCCTCTCCGGGGCCACTTTGGCCTCAGGGTCTGATTTGGTGGGTGGGGGGCCTCAGGATCTGATTCCTTGGCCTGGGCTCCTCAGGGCTTGAATTGTTGGTGGGGATCCCTCAGGCTCCGATTTTGTGGTTGTGGCCCCTCAGGGTCCGATTTTGTGGGTGGGGCCCCTCAGGGTCCAATTTGGTGGCCGGGGCCCCTCAGGGTCCAATTTTGTGGTTGGGGTCCCTCAGTGTCCGATTTTGTGGCCGTGGCCCCTCAGGGTCTGATTTTGTGGGTGGGGCCCCTTAGGGCCCGATTTTGTGGTTGGGGCTCCTCAGTGTCCGATTTGGTGGGCAAGGCCACTCTGGGTCAGATTTGGTGGGCGGGGCCACTCTGGGTTCGATTTGGTGGGAAGGGCCCCTCAGTGTCCAATTTTGTGATTGGGGCCCCTCAGGGTCCGATTTTGTGGCCGAGGCCCCTCAGGGTCCGATTTTGTGGGTGGGGCCCCTTAGGGCCCGATTTTGTGGTTGGGGCTCCTCAGTGTCCGATTTGGTGGGCGAGGCCACTCTGGGTCAGATTTGGTGGGCGGGGCCACTCTGGGTCAGATTTGGTGGGCGGGGCCACTCTGGGTTCGATTTGGTGGGCGGGGCCACTCTGGGTCCGATTTGGTGGGAGGGGACATTCTGGGTCCAATTTGGTGGGCTGGGCCCCACAGAGTCCGATCTGGTGGGCAGGGCCACTCTAGGTCCTATATGTAGGCCGGGGTCAATCAGCCTCAGATTTGGAGCCTGGGGTCACTCGGCTTTCGATTTGGCGTGCCAGCCCTTTAAGACTCATTTTGGTGCGTCGGCCCTGTGGGGTCATGTAAAGTTCGTAGACGTTGGCATAGTAACTGTGTCTGCCTGCGCATATCAATGAGCTTAACTGCCATTTGAATCGCCTCACGACTGCCGCATGTTTTCCCTATGGCAAAATTTTCCAATTGAAATGCATTGAGACAGTGCATTCCAATGACAGGAAAATGTTTCTTCAAACACAAATTGCGCAAAAACTATAAATCTGATCGACATGAAAAATACTTAGCACACCTCTCGTGAATGCTGGCTTCGAAACGACACCTCAACGGAGTCTGTGCGTGTAGCGGTTCGGGCTGCATTAATTGCAGAAATCAACTGAATAGTAATAATAATACTAGATGTGTATTTCCTGAAGGAAGTACAGATAGTGGTTTGAAATGGTGCCCGGGCTGCCCCTTTAAGATAGATTTGCCTGCTGCCCCTGCAAGACTTTCAACTCAGGATCCGTTTTAACTGTGGGTGCCTCTCAGGGGCCACTTTGGCCAGTGGGGCCCCTCAGGGTCTGATTTGGTGGGTGGGGCACCTCAGGATCCGATTTGGCGGGCGGGGCCACTCTGAGTCCGATTTGGTGGACGAGGCCACACTGGGTCTGATTTGGTGGGCGGGGCCACTCTGGGTCCGATTTGGAGGCCAGGGTGGCTCAGCCTCCGATTTGTAGGCCAGGGTCGATCAGTCTCCAATTTGGAGGCTGGGGTGGCTCAGCCTTCGATTTCGCATGCCGGCCCTCTAAGACTCATTTTGGTGCGCCGGCCCTTTAAGAATCACTTAGGCGCGTCAGCACTTTAAGAGCCAGTTTGGCGCACTGTGCTTCTAAACCTACTTTGGCGCACATTATCTTTCAGGGGCATGCGTCATATCATCATATGCTAGAAGCTAGATTTGCATTTGTGCTTTGGGTTTCGCTTTAAGAGCTGATATTATCTGGCAGAAACTCTGCCCTGCTGGGGTCATGTAAAGTCCGTAGGCATTGGCATAGTAACTGGGTGTGCCTGCGCATATCAATGAGCTTAACTGCCACCTCACGATAGTCCCATGTTTTCCCTATGGCAACATTTTCCCATTAAAATGCATTCAGACAATGCATTCCAATGACAGGAAAATGTTTTTTCAAACGCAAATTGCGCAAAAACTACAAATCCGATCGACACGAAAAATACTTAGCACACCGCTCGTGGACGCTGGCTTCGAAACGACGCCTCAACGGAGTCTGTGCGTGTAGCGGTTTGGGTCGCATTAATTGCACAAATCAACTGAATAGTAATAATAATACTAGATGTGTATTTCCTGAAGGAAGTACAGATAGTGGTTTGAAATGGTGCCCGGGCTGCCCCTTTAAGAGAGACTTGCCTGCTGCCCCTGCAAGACTTTCAACTCAGGATCCGTTTTAAATGTGGGTGCCTCTCAGGGGCCACTTTGGCCTCAGGGTCTGATTTGGTTGGTGGGGCCCCTCAGGATCCGATTCAGTGGCCTGGGCTCCTCAAGATTTGAATTAGTGGGCGGGATTCCTCAGGGTTCAATTTTGTGGGTGGGGCCCCTCACGGTCTTATTTTGTGGGTGTGGCCCCTCAGGGTCCAATTTTGTGGGTGTTGCCCCTCAGGGTCCGATTTTGTGGGTGGGGCCCCTCAGGATCCGATTTTGTGGGTGGGGCCACTCTGAGTCTGATTTGGTGGGCGGGCCCTTCAGTGTCCGATTTGGTGGGCTGTGCCACTCTGGGTCCGTTTTGGTGGGCGGGGCCACTCTGGGTCTGACTTTTTGAGCGGGGCCACACTGGGTCCGATTTGGAGGCCAGGGTGGCTCAGCCTCCGATTTGTAGGCCGGGGTGGCTCAGCCTCCGATTTGGAGCCTGGGGTCACTCAGCTTTCGATTTGGCGCGCCGGTCCTTTAAGACTCATTTCGGTGCGCCGGCCATTTAAGAATCACTTTGGCGCGTCGGTCCTTTAAAAGCCAGTTTGGCACACTGGGCTTCTAAATCCACTTTATCGCACATTCTCTCTCAGGGGCATGCGTCATGTAATGAAGCTAGATTTGCATTTATGCTGTGGGTTTCGCTTTAAGAGCTGAAATTATGTGCCAGAAACTCTGTCTTGGAGAGGTCATGTGACATTCGTAGGCGTTGGCATAGTAACTGGGTGAGCCTGCGCATATCAATGAGCTTAACTGCCACTTCCCGACTGTCTCATGTTTTCTCTTTGGCAACATTTTCCCATTGAAATGCATTGAGGAAAATGTTTTTTCAAACGAAAATTGCGCAAAAACTCCAAATCCGATCGACACGAAAAATGCTTAGCACACCACTCATGGACGCTGGCTTCGAAACAAGGCCTCAACGGAGTCTGTGCGTGTAGCGGTTCGGGCCGCATTAATTGCGGAAATCAACTGAATAGTAATAATAATACTAGATGTGTATTTCCTGAAGGAAGTACAGATAGTGGTTTGAAATGGTGCCCGGGCTGCCCCTTTAACAGAGACTTGCCTGCTGCCCCTGCAAGACTTTCAACTCAGGATCCGTTTTAACTGTGAGTGCCTCTCAGAGGCCACTTTGGCCTCAGGGTCTGATTTGGTGGGTGGGGCCCCTCAGGATCCGATTCCTTGGCCTGGGCTCCTCAAGGCTTGAATTGTTGGTGGGGATCTCTCAGGCTCCGATTTTGTGGGTGTGGCCCCTCAGGGTCCAATTTTGTGAGTGGGGCCCCTCAGGGTCCGATTTTGTGGCCGGGCCCCCTCAGGGTCTGATTTTGTGGCCGGATCCCCTCAGGGTCTGATTTTCTGGCCGTGGCCCCTCAGGGTCCGATTATGTGGGTTGGGCCCCTCAGGGTCCGATTTTGTGGCCAGGGCCCCTCAGGGTCCGATTTTGTGGCCGGGGCCCCTCAGGGTCCGATTTTGTGGCCGGGGCCCCTCAGGGTCTGATTTTGTGGTTGGGACCAATCAGGGTCCAATTTGGTCGGCGGGGCCACTCTGGGTCCGATTTGGTTGGCGGGACCACTCTGGGTCCGATTTGGTGGGCGGGGCCCCACAGGGTCCGATTTGGTGGGCGGGGCCCCTCAGGGTCCGGTTTGGTGGGCAGGGCCTCTCTGGGTCCGATTTGGTGGGCGGGGCCACTCGGTAAGATTTGGTGGGCGGGGCCACTCGGTAAGATTTGGTGGGCGGGGTCACTCTGGGTAAGATTTGGAGGCCGGTATCGATGAGCTTCCGATTTGGAGGCCGAGGTCAAAGAGCCTCCGATTTGGAGGCCGGGGTGGCTCAGCCTCCGATTTGGAGGCCGGGGTGGCTCAGCCTCCGATTTGGAGGCTGGGGTGGCTCAGCCTCCGATTTGGAGGCCGGGGTGGCTCAGCCTCCGATTTGGAGGCCGGGGTGGCTCAGCCTCCGATTTGGAGGCCGGGGTGGCTCAGCCTCCGATTTGGAGGCCGGGGTCGATCAGCCTCCAATTTGGAGGCCGGGGTGGCTCAGCCTCCCATTTGGAGGCCGGGGTCGATCAGCCTCCCATTTGGAGGCCGGGGTGGCTCAGCCTCCCATTTGGAGGCCGGGGTGGCTCAGCCTCCCATTTGGAGGCCGGGGTGGATCAGCCTCCCATTTGGAGGCCGGGGTGGATCAGCCTCCCATTTGGAGGCCGGGGTGCATCAGCCTCCGATTTGGAGGCCGGGGTTGCTCAGCATCCGATTTGAAGGCCGGGGTGGCTCAGCCTCCGATTTGGAGGCCGGGGTGGCTCAGCCTCCGATTTGGAGGCCGGGGTGGCTCAGCCTCCGATTTGGAGGCCGGGGTGGCTCAGCCTCCGATTTGGAGGCCGGGGTGGCTCAGCCTCCGATTTGGAGGCCGGGGTGGCTCAGCCTCCGATTTGGAGGCCGGGGTGGCTCAGCCTCCGATTTGGAGGCCGGGGTGGCTCAGCCTCCCATTTGGAGGCCGGGGTGGCTCAGCCTCCCATTTGGAGGCCGGGGTCGATCAGCCTCCCATTTGGAGGCCGGGGTGGATCAGCCTCCCATTTGGAGGCCGGGGTGGATCAGCCTCCGATTTGGAGGCCGGGGTGGATCAGCCTCCGATTTGGAGGCCGGGGTGGCTCAGCCTCCGATTTGGAGGCCGGGGTGGCTCAGCCTCCGATTTGGAGGCCGGGGTGGCTCAGCCTCCGATTTGGAGGCCGGGGTGGCTCAGCCTCCCATTTGGAGGCCGGGGTGGCTCAGCCTCCCATTTGGAGGCCGGGGTGGCTCAGCCTCCGATTTGGAGGCCGGGGTGGCTCAGCCTCCCATTTGGAGGCCGGGGTGGCTCAGCCTCCCATTTGGAGGCCGGGGTCGATCAGCCTCCCATTTGGAGGCCGGGGTCGATCAGCCTCCCATTTGGAGGCCGGGGTCGATCAGCCTCCCATTTGGAGGCCGGGGTCGATCAGCCTCCGATTTGGAGGCCGGGGTCGATCAGCCTCCGATTTGGAGGCAGGGGTGGCTCAACCTCCGATTTGGAGGCAGGGGTGGCTCAGCCTCCGATTTGGAGGCCGGGGTGGCTCAGCCTCCGATTTGGAGGCCGGGGTGGCTCAGCCTCCGATTTGGAGGCCGGGGTGGCACAGCCTCCGATTTGGAGGCCGGGGTGGCTCAGCCTCCGATTTGGAGGCCGGGGTGGCTCAGCCTCCGATTTGGAGGCCGGGGTGGCTCAGCCTCCAATTTGGAGGCCGGGGTGGCTCAGCCTCCGATTTGGAGGCCGGGGTGGATCAGCCTCCGATTTGGAGGCCGGGGTGGCTCAGCCTCCGATTTGGAGGCCGGGGTGGCTCAGCCTCCGATTTGAAGGCCGGGGTGGCTCAGCCTCCGATTTGGAGGCCGGGGTGGCTCAGCCTCCGATTTGGAGTCCGGGGTGGCTCAACCTCCGATTTGGAGGCCGGGGTGGCTCAGCCTCCGATTTGGAGGCCGGGGGGTCGATCAGCATCCCATTTGGAGCCTGTGGTCACTCAGCTTTCGATTTGGCGTGTTGGCCCTTTAAGACTCATTTTGGTGCGCCGGCCCTTTAACAGTCACTTTTGCACTTCGGCCCTTTAAGAGCCAGTTTGGCTCACTGGGCTTCTAAATACACTTTGGCGCACATTCTCTCTCAGGGGCATGTGTCATGTGATGAAGCTAGATTTGCATTTGTGCTGTGGGTTTCGCTTTAAGAGCTGATATTATGTGGCAGAAGCTCTGTCCTTGGGACGTCATATGACGTTCGTAGGCGTTGGCATAGTAACTGGGTCTGCCTGCGCATATCAATGAGCTCAACTGCCATTTCAATCGCCTCAGGGCATGTTTTGCCATTTCCCCATTCAAATGCATTGGAGACAGTGCATTCCAATGACGGGAAAAAAAATTTTCGAACGCAAATTGCGCAAAAACTACAAATCTGATCGACACGAAAAATACTTAGCACACCTCTCATGGGCGCTGGCTTCGAAACGACACCTGAACGGAGTCTGTGCGTTTAGCGGTTCGGGCTGTATTAATTGCGGAAATCAACTTAATAATAATAAGAAGAAGAATAAGTTAGCAGCGTTCGGATTACAATATAGTGGTTTTTTCAAACCACTATAACTAGATGTGTATTTCCTGAAGGAAGTACAGATAGTGGTTTGAAATGGTGCCCGGGCTGCCCCTTTAAGAGAGACTTGCCTGCTGCCCCTGCAAGACTTTCAACTCAGGATACGATTTAACTGTGGGTGCCTCTCAGGGGCCACTTTGGCCTCATGGTCTGATTTTGTGGGTGGGGCCCCTCAGGGCCTGATTTTGTGGGTGGGGCCCCTCAGGGTCCGATTTTGTGGTTGGGTCCCCTCAGGGTCCGATTTTGTGGTTGTGTCCCCTCAGGGTCCGATTTTGTGGCCGCGGCCCCTCAGGGTCCGATTTTGTGGCCGGGGCCCCTCTGGGTCTGATTTTGTGGGTGGGGCTCCTCTGGGTCCAATTTGGTGGGCGGGACCACTCTGGGTCCAATTTGGTGGGCGGGGCCTCTCAGGGTCCGATTTTGTGACTGGGGCCCATCAGGGTCCGATTTTGTGGCCGCGGCCCCTCAGGGTCTGATTTTGTGGCAGGGGCCCCTCTGGGTCTGATTTTGTGGGCGGAGCCCCTCTGGGTCCAATTTGGTGGGCGGGACCACTCTGGGTCCAATTTGGTGGGCGGGACCACTCTGCGTCCGATTTGGTGGGCGGGGCCTCTCAGGGTCCGATTTGGTGGGCGGGGCCCCACAGGGTCCGATTTGGTGGGCGGGGCCATTCTGGGTAAGATTTGGAGGCTGGGGTCGCTCAGCCTCCAATTTGGAGGCTGGGGTCGTTGAGCTTCCGATTTGGAGGCAGAGGTCAAAGAGCCTCTGATTTGGAGGCCGGGGTCAATGAACTTCCGATTTGGAGGCCGGGGTCGATGAGCCTCCGATTTGGAGGCCGGGGTGGCTCAGCCTCCGATTTGGAGGCCGGGGTGGCTCAGCCTCCGATTTGGAGGCCGGGGTGGCTTAGCCTCCGATTTGGAGGCCGGGGTGGCTCAGCCTCCGATTTGGAGGCCGGGGTGGCTCAGCCTCCGATTTGGAGGCCGGGGTGGCTCACCCTCTGATTTGGAGGCCGGGGTGGCTCAGCCTCCGATTTGGAGGCCGGGGTGGCTCAGCCTCCGATTTGGAGGCCGGGGTGGCTCAGCCTCCGATTTGGAGGCCGGGGTCGATCAGCCTTCTATTTGGAGGCCGGGGTCGATCAGCCTCCGATTTGGAGGCCGGGGTGGATCAGCCTCCGATTTGGAGGCCGGGGTGGCTCAGCCTCCGATTTGGAGGCCGGGGTGGCTCAGCCTCCGATTTGGAGGCCGGGGTGGCTCAGCCTCCGATTTGGAGGCCGGGGTGGCTCAGCCTCCGATTTGGAGGCCGGGGTGGCTCAGCCTCCGATTTGGAGGCCGGGGTGGCTCAGCCTCCGATTTGGAGGCCGGGGTGGCTTAGCCTCCGATTTGGAGGCCGGGGTGGCTCAGCCTCCGATTTGGAGGCCGGGGTGGCTCAGCCTCCGATTTGGAGGCCGGGGTGGCTCAGCCTCCGATTTGGAGGCCGGGGTGGCTCAACCTCCGATTTGGAGGCCGGGGTGGCTTAGCTTCCGAATTGGAGGCCAGGGTGGATCAGCCTCCGATTTGGAGGCCGGGGTGGCTCAGCCTCCTATTTGGAGGCCGGGGTGGCTCAGCCTCCGATTTGGAGGCCGGGGTCGATCAGCCTTCTATTTGGAGGCCGGGGTCGATCAGCCTCCGATTTGGAGGCCGGGGTCGATCAGCCTCCGATTTGGAGGCCGGGGTGGCTCAGCCTCCGATTTGGAGGCCGGGGTGGATCAGCCTCCGATTTGGAGGCCGGGGTGGATCAGCCTCCGATTTGGAAGCCGGGGTGGCTCAGCCTCCGATTTGGAGGCCGGGGTGGCTCAGCCTCCGATTTGGAGGCCGGGGTGGCTCAGCCTCCGATTTGGAGGCCGGGGTGGCTCAGCCTCCGATTTGGAGGCCGGGGTGGCTCAGCCTCCGATTTGGAGGCCGGGGTGGCTCAGCCTCCGATTTGGAGGCCGGGGTCGATCAGCCTCCGATTTGGAGGCCGGGGTCGATCAGCCTCCGATTTGGAGGCCGGGGTCGATCAGCCTCCGATTTGGAGGCCGGGGTCGATCAGCCTCCGATTTGGAGGCCGGGGTGGCTCAGCCTCTGATTTGGAGGCCAGGGTGGCCCAGCCTCCTATTTGGAGGCCTGGGTCGATCAGCCTCCGATTTGGAGGCCGGGGTGGATCAGCCTCCGATTTGGAGGCCGGGGTGGCTCAGCCTCCGATTTGGAGGCCGGGGTGGCTCAGCCTCCGATTTGGAGGCCGGGGTGGCTCAGCCTCCGATTTGGAGGCCGGGGTGGCTCAGCCTCCGATTTGGAGGCCGGGGTGGCTCAGCCTCCGATTTGGAGGCCGGGGTGGCTCAGCCTCCGATTTGGAGGCCGGGGTCGATCAGCCTCCGATTTGGAGGCCGGGGTCGATCAGCCTCCGATTTGGAGGCCGGGGTCGATCAGCCTCCGATTTGGAGGCCGGGGTCGATCAGCCTCCGATTTGGAGGCCGGGGTCGATCAGCCTCCGATTTGGAGGCCGGGGTCGATCAGCCTCCGATTTGGAGGCCGGGGTGGCTCAGCCTCTGATTTGGAGGCCAGGGTGGCCCAGCCTCCTATTTGGAGGCCTGGGTCGATCAGCCTCCGATTTGGAGGCCGGGGTGGATCAGCCTCCGATTTGGAGGCCGGGGTGGATCAGCCTCCGATTTGGAGGCCGGGGTGGATCAGCCTCCGATTTGGAAGCCGGGGTGGCTCAGCCTCCGATTTGGAGGTCGGGGTGGCTCAGCCTCCGATTTGGAGGCCGGGGTGGCTCAGCCTCCGATTTGGAGGCCGGGGTGGCTCAGCCTCCGATTTGGAGGCCGGGGTGGCTCAGCCTCCGATTTGGAGGCTGGGGTGGATCAGCCTCCGAATTTGGAGGCCGGGGTGGCTCAGCCTCCGATTTGGAGGCCGTGGTCGATCAGCCTGCGATTTGGAGGCCGGGGTGGCTCAGCCTCCGATTTGGAGGCCGGGGTGGCTCAGCCTCCGATTTGGAGGCCGGGGTGGATCAGCCTCCGATTTGGAGGCCGGGGTGGATCAGCCTCCGATTTGGAAGCCGGGGTGGCTCAGCCTCCGATTTGGAGGCCGGGGTGGCTCAGCCTCCGATTTGGAGGCCGGGGTGGATCAGCCTCCGATTTGGAGGCCGGGGTGGCTCAGCCTCCGATTTGGAGGCCGGGGTGGATCAGCCTCCGATTTGGAGGCCGGGGTGGATCAGCCTCCGATTTGGAGGCCGTGGTCGATCAGCCTCCGATTTGGAGGCCGGGGTGGATCAGCCTCCGATTTGGAGGCCGGGGTGGATCAGCCTCCGATTTGGAGGCCGGGGTGGCTCAGCCTCCGATTTGGAGGCCGGGGTGGCTCAGCCTCCGATTTGGAGGCCGGGGTGGCTCAGCCTCCGATTTGGAGGCCGGGGTGGCTCAGCCTCCGATTTGGAGGCCGGGGTGGCTCAGCCTCCGATTTGGAGGCCGGGGTGGCTCAGCCTCTGATTTGGAGGCCTGGGTCGATCAGCCTCCGATTTGGAGGTCGGTGTGGATCAGCCTCCGATTTGGAGGCCGGGGTGGCTCAGCCTCCGATTTGGAGGCCAGGGTCGATCAGCCTTCTATTTGGAGGCCGGGGTCGATCAGCCTCCGATTTGGAGGCCGGGGTGGATCAGCCTCCGATTTGGAGGCCGGGGTGGCTCAGCCTCCGATTTCGAGGCCGGGGTGGCTCAGCCTCCGATTTGGAGGCCGGGGTCGATCAGCCTCCGATTTGGAGGCCGGGGTGGCTCAGCCTCCGATTTGGAGGCCGGGGTGGCTCAGCCTCCGATTTGGAGGCCGGGGTGGCTTAGCCTCCGATTTGGAGGCCGGGGTGGCTCAGCCTCCGATTTGGAGGCCGGGGTGGCTCAGCCTCCGATTTGGAGGCCAGGGTGGCTCATCCTCCGATTTGGAGGCCGGGGTGGCTCAACCTCCGATTTGGAGGCCGGGGTGGCTTAGCTTCCGAATTGGAGGCCAGGGTGGATCAGCCTCCGATTTGGAGGCCGGGGTGGCTCAGCCTCCTATTTGGAGGCCGGGGTGGCTCAGCCTCCTATTTGGAGGCCGGGGTCGATCAGCCTTCTATTTGGAGGCCGGGGTCGATCAGCCTCCGATTTGGAGGCCGGGGTCGATCAGCCTCCGATTTGGAGGCCGGGGTGGCTCAGCCTCCGATTTGGAGGCCGGGGTGGATCAGCCTCCGATTTGGAGGCCGGGGTGGATCAGCCTCCGATTTGGAAGCCGGGGTGGCTCAGCCTCCGATTTGGAGGCCGGGGTGGCTCAGCCTCCGATTTGGAGGCCGGGGTGGCTCAGCCTCCGATTTGGAGGCCGGGGTGGCTCAGCCTCCGATTTGGAGGCCGGGGTGGCTCAGCCTCCAATTTGGAGGCCGGGGTGTCTCAGCCTCCGATTTGGAGGCCGGGGTGGATCAGCCTCCGATTTGGAGGCCGGGGTGGATCAGCCTCCGATTTGGAGGCCGTGGTCGATCAGCCTCCGATTTGGAGGCCGGGGTGGCTCAGCCTCCGATTTGGAGGCCGGGGTGGCTCAGCCTCCGATTTGGAGGCCGGGGTGGCTCAGCCTCCGATTTGGAGGCCGGGGTCGATCAGCCTCCGATTTGGAGGCCTGGGTCGATCAGCCTCCGATTTGGAGGCCGGGGTCGATCAGCCTCCGATTTGGAGGCCGGGGTGGCTCAGCCTCTGATTTGGAGGCCAGGGTGGCCCAGCCTCCTATTTGGAGGCCTGGGTCGATCAGCCTCCGATTTGGAGGCCGGGGTGGATCAGCCTCCGATTTGGAGGCCGGGGTGGATCAGCCTCCGATTTTGAGGCCGGGGTGGATCAGCCTCCGATTTGGAAGCCGGGGTGGCTCAGCCTCTGATTTGGAGGCCGGGGTGGCTCAGCCTCCGATTTGGAGGCCGGGGTGGCTCAGCCTCCGATTTGGAGGCCGGGGTGGCTCAGCCTCCGATTTGGAGGCCGGGGTGGCTCAGCCTCCGATTTGGAGGCTGGGGTGGATCAGCCTCCGAATTTGGAGGCCGGGGTGGATCAGCCTCCGATTTGGAGGCCGTGGTCGATCAGCCTCCGATTTGGAGGCCGGGGTGGCTCAGCCTCCGATTTGGAGGCCGGGGTGGCTCAGCCTCCGATTTGGAGGCCGGGGTGGATCAGCCTCCGATTTGGAGGCCGGGGTGGATCAGCCTCCGATTTGGAAGCCGGGGTGGCTCAGCCTCCGATTTGGAGGCCGGGGTGGCTCAGCCTCCGATTTGGAGGCCGGGGTGGATCAGCCTCCGATTTGGAGGCCGGGGTGGCTCAGCCTCCGATTTGGAGGCCGGGGTGGATCATCCTCCGATTTGGAGGCCGGGGTGGATCAGCCTCCGATTTGGAGGCCGTGGTCGATCAGCCTCCGATTTGGAGGCCGGGGTGGATCAGCCTCCGATTTGGAGGCCGGGGTGGATCAGCCTCCGATTTGGAGGCCGGGGTGGCTCAGCCTCCGATTTGGAGGCCGGGGTGGCTCAGCCTCCGATTTGGAGGCCGGGGTGGCTCAGCCTCCGATTTGGAGGCCGGGGTGGCTCAGCCTCCGATTTGGAGGCCGGGGTGGCTCAGCCTCTGATTTGGAGGCCTGGGTCGATCAGCCTCCGATTTGGAGGTCGGGGTGGATCAGGCTCTGATTTGGAGGCCGGGGTGGATCAGCCTCCGATTTGGAGGCCGGGGTGGCTCATTGTCCGATTTGGAGGCCGGGGTGGCTCAGCCTCCGATTTGGAGGCCGGGGTGGCTCAGTCTCCGATTTGGTGTGTCGGCCCTTTAAGACTCATTTGGGTGCGCTGGCCCTTTAACAATCACTTTGGCGCGTTGGCCCTTTAAGAGCTAGTTTGGCTCACTGGGCTTCTTTTAAATCCACTTTGGCGCACACATTCTCTCTCAGGGGCATGTGTCATGTGATGAAGCTAAATTTGCATTTGTGCTGTGGGTTTCGCTTTAAGAGCTGATATTATGTGGCAGAGGCTCTGTGCTGGGGTTCAAGTGAAGTTCGTAGGCGTTGGCATAGTAACTGGGTCTGCCTGCGCATATCAATGAGCTCAACTGTCATTTCAATCGCCTCAGGGCACGTTTTGCCATTTCCTATTGAAAAGCATTGGAGACAGTGCATTCCAATGACGGGAAAAAAAATTTTCAAACGCAAATTGCGCAAAAACTACAAATCCGATCGACACGAAAAATACTTAGCACACCTCTCATGGACGCTGGCTTCGAAACGACACCTCAACGGAGTCTGTGCATGTAGCGGTTCGGGCCGCATTATTTGCGGAAATCAACTTAATAATAATAATAAGAAGAAGAAGAATAAGTTAGCAGCGTTCGGATTACAATATAGTGTTTTTTTCAAACCACTATAACTAGATGTGTATTTCCTGAAGGAAGTACAGATAGTGGTTTTAAATGGTGCCCGGGCTGCCCCTTTAAGATAGACTTGCCTGCTGCCCCTGCAAGACTTTCAACTCAGGATCCGTTTTAACTGTGGGTGCCTCTCAGGGGCCACTTTGGCCTCAGGGTCTGATTTGGTGAGTGGGGCCCCTCAGGATCTGATTCCTTGGTCTGGGCTCCTCAGGGCTTGAATTGTTGGCCGGGATCCCTCAGGCTCCTATTTTGTGGGTGTGGCCCCTCAGGGTCCGATTTTGTGAGTGTGGCCCCTCAGGATCTGATTTTTTGGGTGTGGCCCCTCAGGGTCCGATTTTGTGGGTGTGGCCCATCAGGGTCTGATTTTGTGGGTGTGTCCCCTCTGGGTCCGATTTTGTGGCCGGATCCCCTCAGTGTCCGATTTTGTGGGTGGGGCCCCTCAGGGTCTGATTTTGTGGCCGGGGCCCCTCAGGGTCCAATTTTGTGGGTGGGGCCCTTCAGGGCGCGATTTTGTGGCCGGGGCTCCTCAGGGTCCGATTTTGTGGTTGGATCCCCTCAGGTTCCAATTTTCTGGGTGGGGCCACTCTGGGTCTGATTTGGTGACTGGGGCCCATCAGGGTCCGATTTTGTGACCGAGGCCCCTCGAGGTCCGATTTTGTGGCCGGGATCCCTCAGGGTCCGATTTGGTGGGTGGGGCCCCTCAGGGTCTGATTTGGTGGCCGGGGCCCCTCAGGGTCTGATTTGGTGGGTGGGGCCCCTCAGCATCTGATTTTGTTGGGGCCCCTCAGGGTCTGATTTTTTGGCCGGGGCCCCTCAGGGTCCGATTTTGTGGGTAGGGCCCCTTAGGGTCTGATTTTGTGGACGGAGCCCCTCTGAGTCCAATTTGGTGGGCGGGACCACTCTGGGTCCGTTTGGTGGGCGGGACCACCCTGGGTCCAATTTGGTGGGCGGGGCCACTCGGGGGCCGATTTGGTGGGCGGGGTCAGTTGGGGGCCAATTTGGTGGGCGGGGCCACTCGGGGGTCGATTTGGTGGCCACTCGGGGGCCGATTTGGTGGGAGGGGCCACTCGGCGCCCGATATGGTGGGCGGGGCCACTCGGGACCCGATATGGTGGGCGGGGCCACTTGGGGGGCCGATTTGGTGGGTGGGGCCACTCAAGGGCCGATTAGGTGGGCGAGGCCACTCGGAGGGCCAATTTGGTTGGCGGGGCCACTTGGGGGCCGATTAGATGGGCGGGGCCACTTGGGGGCCGATTTGGTGGGCGGGGCCACTCGGGGGCCGATTTGGTGGGTGGGGCTACTCCGAGGGCCAATTTGGTGGGCGGGGCCACTCGGGGGCCGATTTGGTGGGTGGGGCTACTCCGAGGGCCAATTTGGTTGGCGGGGCCACTCGAGGGCCGATTAGATGGGCGGGGCCACTTGGGGGCCGATTTGATGGGGGGGCCGATTTGGTGGGTGGGGCTACTCTGGGTCCGATTTGCTGGGCGGGGCCACTCTGGGTCTGATTTGGTGAGCGGATCCCCTCTGGGTCCGATTTCTTGAGCGGGGCCACGCTGGGTCCGATTCGGAGGCCAGGGTCGATCAGCCTCCAATTTGGAGGCCGGGGTGGCTAAGCCTCCGATTTGAAGCCTGGGGTCACTCAGTTTTCGATTTGGCACGCTGGCCCTTTAAGAATCACTTTGGCGCGTCGGCTGTTTTAGAGACAGGGTGGCTCACTGGGCTTCTAAATCCACTTTGGCGCACATTCTCTCTCAGGGGCATGCGTCATGTGATGAAGCTAGATTTGCATTTGTGCTGTGGGTTTCGCTTTAAGAGCTGATATTATGTGCCAGAAGCTCTGTCCTGGGGGCGTCATGTGACGTTTGTAGGCGTTGGCATAGTAAATGGGTGTGCCTGCGCATATCAATGAGCTTTACTGCCATTTGAATTGCCTCAGGGCACATTTTAAGTTGCCCATTGAAAAGCATTGAGACATGCATTCCAATGACGGGAAAAAAAATGTTTAAATGCAAATTGCGCAAAAACTACAAATCCAATCGCCACGAAAAATACTTAGCACACCTCTCGTGGACGCTGGCTTCGAAACAACACCTCAATGGAGTCTGTGCATGTAGCGGTTCGGGCCACATTAATTGCGGAAATCAACTGAATAAAAAGAAAAAGTTAGCAGCGTTCGGATTACAACATTAATACTAGATGTGTATTTCCTGAAGGAAGTACAGATAGTGGTTTGAAATGGTGCCTGGGCTGCCCCTTTAATAGAAACTTGCCTGCTGCTCCTGCAAGACTTTCAACTCAGGATCCGTTTTAACTGTGGGGGCCACTCGGGGGCTGATTTGGTGGGCGGGGCCAGAGAGAGAAAGAAAGAAAGAAAGAGAACAGAGAGAGAGAAACAGAGAAAGAAAAATTCTATAAAGATACTATAGCAGCCCAGCTCCCATTGTAATGCCTACCTGAGCCTCCTGGTGCAGGACATATCATGATCCGCTCACATGGCCGACATCCCCGATTCCAAGGCGATCCACTGTCCGCGCTATCAGAGGAGGACACGGTAATGGATCTGAAGCATTCCCTGAAGTGCCTCCATGGTTCCGTCACAATCTCCTCCCGAAATTACCTCATTTCTGGTCAGCTTCCAGCACGTCACTTCCGGTAGAAAGTTACGTGCAAGTTTTAAATTGCTCCTTGGGGCTCCGCTGTGTACTCCTGTGTCTCGCGGGGAAAGTATGCTCCCGGCTGGGGCAGTCTCTCTCTCAAAATCGGGACTGTCTCGCTGGATCCGGGACAGTTGGGAGGTATAAATGCTCCCCACCATACACCTCGTACACCCCCGGCTCTGCTCCGCTCCATAAACACACGGCTCTGCTTCATAAACACCCAGCTCCCCTCTGTACCCCTCGTACACACACGGCTCGGCTCCGTACACCTCGTACACACACGGCTCCGCTCCGTACACCTCGTACACACACGGCTCTGCTCCGTACACCTCGTAGACACACGGCTCTGCTCCATACACCTTGTAAAACCCCTCCTGACCCCACACAAGTACACACACGGCTCTACTACATCCACCTTGTAAACCCCTCCTGACCCCACACAAGTACACACACGGCTCTGCTACATCCACCTTGTAAACCCCTCCTGACCCACACAAGTACACAAACGGCTCTGCTACATCCACCTTGTAAAACCCCTCCTGACCCACACAAGTACTCACACGGCTCTGCTACATCCACCTTGTAAAATCCCTCCTGACCCCACACAAGTACACACACGGCTCTGCTACATCCACCTTGTAAAACACCTCCTGACCCACACAAGTACACACATGGCTCTGCTACATCCACCATGTAAAACCCCTCCAGACCCCACACAAGTACACACACGGCTCTGCTACATCCACCTTGTAAAACCCCTCCTGACCCCACACAAGTACACACCCGGCTCTGCTACATCCACCTTGTAAACCCCTCCTAACCCCACACAAAGTACACACACGGCTCTGCTACATCCACCTTGTAAACCCCTCCTAACCCCACACAAGTACACACACGGCTCTGCTACATCCACCTTGTAAACCCCTCCTAACCCCACACAAAGTACACACACGGCTCTGCTACATCCACCTTGTAAACCCCTCCTCCTGACCCCACACAAGTACACACATGGCTCTGCTACATTCACCTTGTAAACCCCTCCTGACCCCACACAAGAACACACACGACCCTGCTACATCCACCTTGAAAAACCCCTCCCTGACCCCACACAAGTACACACACGGCTCTGCTACATTCACCTTGTAAACCCCTCCTGACCCCACACAAGAACACACACGACCCTGCTACATCCACCTTGAAAAACCCCTCCCTGACCCCACACAAGTACACACACGGCTCTGCTACATTCACCTTGTAAACCCCTCCTGACCCCACACAAGAACACACACGACCCTGCTACATCCACATTGTAAAACCCCTCCCTGACCCCACACAAGTACACACACGGCTCTGCTACATTCACCTTGTAAACCCCTCCTGACCCCACACAAGTACACACACGGCACTGCTACATCCACCATGTAAAACCCCACTTGACCCCACACAAGTACACACATGGCTCTGCTACATCCACCTTGAAAAACCTCTCCTGACAACACACAAGAACACACACGGCCCTGCTACATCCACCTTGTAACACCCCTCCCTGACCCCACACAAGTACACACACGGCTCTGCTACATCCACAATGTAAAACCCCTCCCTGACCCCACACAAGTACACACACGGCCCTGCTACATCCACCTTGTAAAACCCCTCCCTGACCCCACACAAGTACACACACGGCACTGCTACATCCACCTTGTAAAACCCCTCCCTAACCCCACACAAGTACACACACGGCTCTGCTACATCCACCTTGTAAACCCCTCCTGACCCCACACAAGTACACACACGGCCCTGCTACATCCACCATGTAAAACCCCTCCTGACCCCACACAAGTACACACAAGGCTCTGCTACATCCACCTTGTAAACCCCTCCTGACCCCACACAAGTACACACGCGGCTCTGCTACATCCACCTTGTAAAACCCCTCCTGACCCCGAACAAGTACACGCACGGCTCTGCTACATCCACCTTGTAAACCCCTCCTAACCCCACATAAAGTACACACACGGCTCTGCTACATCCACCTTGTAAAACCCCTCCTGACTCCACACAAGTACACACATGGCTCTGCTACATCCACCTTGTAAAACCCCTCCTGACCCCACACAAGTACACACACGGCTCTGCTACATCCACCTTGTAAAACCCCTCCTGACCCCACACAAGTACACACACGGCCCTGCTACATCCACCATGTAAAACCCCTCCTGACCCCACACAAGTACATACACGGCTCTGCTACATCCACCTTGTAAACCCCTCCTAACCCCACACAAGTACACACACGGCTCTGCTACATCCACCATGTAAAACCCCTCCCTGACCCCACACAAGTACACACAAGGCTCTGCTACATCCACCTTGTAAACCCCTCCTGACCCCACACAAGTACACACACGGCTCTGCTTCATCCACCTTGTAAACCCCTCCTGACCCCACACAAGTACACACACGGCTCTGCTACATCCACCTTGTAAACCCCTCCTGACCCCACACAAGTACACACGCGGCTCTGCTACATCCACCTTGTAAAACCCCTCCTGACCCCACACAAGTACACACGCGGCCCTGCTACATCCACCTTGTAAAACCCTCCTGACCCCACACAAGTTCACACACGGCTCTGCTACATCCACCTTGTAAAACACCTCCCTGACCCCACACAAGTACACACACGGCTCTGCTACATCCACCTTGTAAAACACCTCCTGACCCCACACAAGTACACACACGGCTCTGCTACATCCACCTTGTAAAATCCCTCCTGACCCCACACAAGTACACACACGGCTCTGCTACATCCACCTTGTAAAACACCTCCTGACCCACACAAGTACACACACAGCTCTGCTACATCCACCTTGTAAAACACCTCCTGACCCACACAAGTACACACATGGCTCTGCTACATCCACCATCTAAAACCCCTCCAGACCCCACACAAGTACACACACGGCTCTGCTACATCCACCTTGAAAAACCCCTCCTGACCCCACACAAGTACACACACGGCTCTGCTACATCCACCTTGTAAAACCCCTCCCTGACCCCACACAAGTACACACACGGCTCTGCTACATCCACATTGTAAAACACCTCCTAACCTCACACAAGTACACACACGGCTCTGCTACATCCACCTTGTAAACCCCTCCTAACCTCACACAAGTACACACACGGCTCTGCTACATCCACCTTGTAAACCCCTCCTAACCTCACACAAGTACACACACGGCTCTGCTACATCCACCTTGTAAACCCCTCCTAACCTCACACAAGTACACACACGGCTCTGCTACATCCACCTTGTAAACCCCTCCTAACCTCACACAAGTACACACACGGCTCTGCTACATACACCTTGTAAACCCCTCCTAACCCCACACAAAGTACACACACGGCTCTGCTACATCCACCTTGTAAACCCCTCCTAACCTCACACAAGTACACACACGGCTCTGCTACATCCACCTTGTAAACCCCTCCTAACCTCACACAAGTACACACACGGCTCTGCTACATCCACCTTGTAAACCCCTCCTAACCTCACACAAGTACACACACGGCTCTGCTACATCCACCTTGTAAACCCCTCCTAACCTCACACAAGTACACACACGGCTCTGCTACATCCACCTTGTAAACCCCTCCTAACCTCACACAAGTACACACACGGCTCTGCTACATACACCTTGTAAACCCCTCCTAACCCCACACAAAGTACACACACGGCTCTGCTACATCCACCTTGTAAACCCCTCCTAACCTCACACAAGTACACACACGGCTCTGCTACATCCACCTTGTAAACCCCTCCTAACCTCACACAAGTACACACACGGCTCTGCTACATCCACCTTGTAAACCCCTCCTAACCTCACACAAGTACACACACGGCTCTGCTACATCCACCTTGTAAACCCCTCCTAACCTCACACAAGTACACACACGGCTCTGCTACATCCACCTTGTAAACCCCTCCTAACCTCACACAAGTACACACACGGCTCTGCTACATCCACCTTGTAAACCCCTCCTAACCTCACACAAGTACACACACGGCTCTGCTACATACACCTTGTAAACCCCTCCTAACCCCACACAAAGTACACACACGGCTCTGCTACATCCACCTTGTAAACCCCTCCTAACCTCACACAAGTACACACACGGCTCTGCTACATCCACCTTGTAAACCCCTCCTAACCCCACACAAAGTACACACACGGCTCTGCTACATCCACCTTGTAAACCCCTCCTCCTGACCCCACACAAGTACACACACGGCTCTGCTACATTCACCTTGTAAACCCCTCCTGACCCCACACATGAACACACACGACCCTGCTACATCCACCTTGAAAAACCCCTCCCTGACCCCACACAAGTACACACACGGCTCTGCTACATCCACCTTGTAAAACCCTCCTGACCCCACACAAGAACACACACGGCTCTGCTACATCCACCTTGTAAAACACCTCCCTGACCCCACACAAGTACACACACGGCTCTGCTACATCCACCTTGTAAAACACCTCCCTGACCCCACACAAGTACACACACGGCTCTGCTACATCCACCTTGTAAAACACCTCCCTGACCCCACTGTCCCACACATAAACGTTACCTCATCCATCCAGAGCACCGTAATGACAAGCGACCAGCACAGCAGTCCTGCAGCCGCCCTGATCATGTGACCCCTGACTCCTCCCCTCCTGTGACCTCATCACAGGTCCTGTGACAACACCGCACACAAGATTACAGCCGAAGGAAGCGAGGACCATTGCTGGCAGTAAGGCTGTGTGCACACGATGCGGATATCCAGTGGATCCGCAGCGGATTTTACCGCGCAGAAACATTGCATATCCGCATTGTGATGTACAGTAGCCTTAACATCAATGAAAAAAAAAAAACGTACAGCAGACGCTGCAGATTTTTCTGCGCAGTTTTCCTGCGGTACAAAATCCGCAGCATGTTACTTCTTTTGTGCGGTTTTCCATCTCCCCTGTCTCCAAATCCGCAGGAGGAAAACCACAGAAAACCGCAGGAAAAATGGAAGAAATCCGCAGGAAAAATGCAGGTCATTTAACCTGCGGATTTCTTCCATTCTGAGTGGAAAAATCCGCAGGGCTAAAAAGTCGTGTGCACTCAGCCTAAGGGGCTGCGTCACTGCGTGGGTCCCTCGTGGAGGGCGCAGGATGAGGTCAGTACATGGGGGGCATGGCGGCGGCCGGCGGGTATCCCAGACAGCGTGAGTGGGTCCTCCCATCTCGCCAGGGCCCCGGCACTTGCCCGGGTGCTGACGCCGGCCCTGGCCTACGCATATCAATGAGCATAACCGTCACCTCACGACTGCCCCATGTTTTCCCTATGGCAACATTTTCCCATTAAAATGCAATGAGACAGTGCATTCCAATGACAAGAAAATGTTTTTTCAAACGCAAATTGCGCAAAAACTACAAATCCGATCGACACGAAAAATACTTAGCACACCACTCGTGGACGCTGGCTTCGAAACGACACCTCAACGGAGTCTGTGCGTGTAGCGGATCGGGCCGCATTAATTGCGGAAATCAACTGAATAGTAATAATAATACTAGATGTGTATTTCCTGAAGGAAGTACAGATAGTGGTTTGAAATGGTGCCTGGGCTGCCCCTTTAAGAGAGACTTGGCTGCTGCCCCTGCAAGACTTTCAACTCAGTATCCGTTTTAAATGTGGGTGCCTCTCAGGGGCCACTTTGGCCTCAGGGTCTGATTTGGTGGGTGGGGCCCCTCAGAATCCGATTCGGTGGCCTGGGCTCCTCAGGATTTGAATTAGTGGCCGGGATTCCTCAGGGTCCAATTTTGTGGGTGGGTCCCCTCAGGGTCTGATTTTGTGGGTGTGGCCTCTCAGGGTCCGATTTTGTAGGTGGGGCCCCTCAGGGTCCGATTTTGAGGGCGGGGCCCCTCAGGGTCCGATTTTGTGGGTGGGGCCCCTCAGGGTCCGATTTTGAGGGCGGGGCCCCTCAGGGTCCGATTTTGTGGGCGGGGACCCTTAGGGTCCGATTTGGTGGGCGGGGCCACTCAGGGTCCAATTTTGTGGGTGGGGCCCCTCTGGGTTCGATTTTGTGGCCGGGGTCTCTCAGGGTCCGATATTGTGGCCGGGGCCCCTCAGGGTCCGATTTTGTGGTTGGGGCCCCTCAGGGTCTGATTTTGTGGTTGGGGCCCCTCAGAGTCCAGTTTTGTGGTTGGGGGCCCTCAGGGTCCGATTTTGTGGCGGGGCCCCTCAGGGTCTGATTTTGTGGTTGGGGGCCCTCAGGGTCCGATTTTGTGGCCGGCGCCCCTCAGGGTCTGATTTCGTGGCTGGGGCCCCTCAGGGTCCGATTTTGTGGTTGGGGCCCCTCAGTGTCCGATTTTGTGGCCGGGGCCCCTCAGGGTCCGATTTTGTGGTTGGGGTCGCTCAGGGTCTGATTTTGTGACTGGGGCCCCTCAGGGTCTGATTTTGTGGTTGGGACCCCTCAGGGTCTGATTTTGTGGCCGGCACCCCGCAGGGTCCGATTTTGTGGCCGGGGCCCCTCAGGGTCCGATTTTGTGGCCGGGGCCTCTCAAGGTCCGATTTTGTGGCCGGGGCCCCTCAGGGTCCGATTTTGTGGCCGGGGTCTCTCAGGGTCCGATTTTGTGGTTGGGGCCCCTCAGGGTCCGATTTTGTGGTTGGGGGCCCTCACGGTCCGATTTTGAGTCCGGGGCCCCTCAGGGTCTGATTTCGTGGTTGGGACCCCTCACGGTCCGATTTTGTGGCCGGGGCCCCTCAGGTTCCAATTTTGTGGCCGGGGCCCCTCAGGGTCCGATTTTGTGGGTGGGACCCCTCAGTGTCCGATTTTGTGGCTGGGGCCCCTCAGGGTCCGATTTTGTTGGTTGGGCCCCTCAGGATCCGATTTTGAGGGTGGGGCCCCTCAGGGTTCGATTTTGTGGCCTGGGCCCCTCAGGGTCCGATTTTGTGGTTGGGGCCCCTCAGGGTCTGATTTTGTGGCCGGGTCTACTCAGGGTCCGATTTTGAGGGTGGGGCCCCTTAGGGTCCTATTTTGTGGTTGGGGGCCCTCAGGGTCTGATTTTGTGGGTGGGGCCCTTTAGAGTCCGATTTGGTTGGCGGAGCCCCTCAGGGTCTGATTTGGTGGGCGGGGCCTCTCAGGGTCCGATTTTTGAGGGAGGGGCCCCTCAGGGTCCGATTTTGAGGACGGGGCCCCTGAGGGTCCGATTTTGTGGCCGGGGCCCCTCAGGGTCCGATTTTGGGGTTGGGGCCCCTCAGGGTCCGATTTTGTGGTTGGGGGCGCTCAGGGTCCAATTTTGTGGGTGGGGCCCCTCTGGGTTCGATTTTGTGGCCGGGGTCTCTCAGGGTCCGATTTTGTGGCCGGGGCCCCTCAGGGTCCGATTTTGTGGGTGGGGCCCCTCAGGGTCCGATTTTGTGGGTGGGGCCTTCAGGGTCCGATTTTGTGGGTGGGGCTCCTCAGGGTCCAATTTGGTGGGCGGGGCCACTCTGGGTCTGATTTCGTGGGCGGGGCCACTCTGGATCCGATTTGGATGCCAGGGTTGCTCAGCCTCCTTTTTGTAGGCCAGGGTCTATCAGCCTCAGATTTGGAGCCTTGGGTCACTCAGCTTTCGATTTGGCACGCCGGTCCTTTAAGACTCATTTTGGTGCGCCGGCTCTTTAAGAATCACTTTGGCGCGTCGGCCCTTTAAGAGCCAGGGTGGCTCACTGGGCTTCTAAATCCACTTTGGCGCACACATTCTCTCTCAGGGGCATGCATCATGTGATGAAGCTAGATTTGCATTTGTGCCGTGGGTTTAGCTTTAAGAGCTGATATTATGTGGCAAAAGCTCTGTTCTGGAGATGTCATGTGACGTTCGTAGGCGTTGGCATAGTAACTGGGTCTGCCTGCGCATATCAATGAGCTCAACTGCCATTTCAATCGCCTCAGGGCACGTTTTAAGCTTCCCATTGAAAAGCATTGACACAGTGCATTCCAATGACGGGAAAAAAAATTTTCAAACGCAAATTGCGCAAAAACTACAAATCCGATTGACACGAAAAATACTTAGCACACCTCTCGTGGACGCTGGCTTCGAAACGACACCTCAACGGAGTCTGTGCGTGTAGCGGTTCAGGCCGCATTAATTGCGGAAATCAACTTAATAATAAGAAGAAGAAGAAGAAGAAGAATAAGTTAGCAGCGTTCGGATTACAATATAGTGGTTTTTTCAAACCACTATAACTAGATGTGTATTTCCTGAAGGAAGTACAGATAGTGGTTTGAAATGGTGCCTGGGCTGCCCCTTTAAGAGAGACTTGCCTGCTGCCCCTGCAAGACTTTAAACTCAGGATCTTTTTTAAATGTGGGTGCCTCTCAGGGGCCACTTTGGCCTCAGGGTCTGATTTGGTGGGTGGGGCCCCTCAGGATCCGATTCGGTGGCCTGGGCTAATAAGGATTTGAATTAGTGGCCGGGATTCCTCAGGGTCCAATTTTGTGGGTGGGGCCCCTCAGGGTCCGATTTTGTGGGTGGGTCCCCTCAGGGTCCGATTTTGTGGGTGGGGCTCCTCAGGGTCCGATTTTGTGGGTGGGGCCCCTCATGGCTGATTTTGTGGGTGGGGCCCCTCAGGGTACGATTTTGTGGGTGGGGCCCCTCAGGGTACGATTTTATGGCCAGGGCCCCTCAGGGTCTGATTTTATGGCCGGGGCCCCTCAGGGTCTGATTTTGTGGGTGGCACCCCTCAGGATCCGATTTTGTGGCCGGGACCCCTCAGGGTCCGATTTTGTGGTCTGGGCCCCTCAGGGTCCGATTTTGTGGCCGGGGCCCCTCAGGGTCCGATTTTGTGGCCGGGGCCCCTCAGGGCCCGATTTTGTGGCTGGGGCCGCTCAGGGTCCGATTTTGTTGGTTGGGCCCCTCAGGGTCCGATTTTGAGGGTGGGGCCCCTCAGGGTCCGATTTTGAGGGTGGGGCCCCTCAGAGTCCGATTTGGTTGGCGGGGCCCCTCAGGGTCCGATTTGGTAGGCGGGGCCCCTCAGGGTCCGATTTTGAGGGCGGGGCACCTCAGGGTCCGATTTTGAGGGCGGGGCCCCTCAGGGTCCGATTTTGTGGGTGGGGCCCCTCAGAGTCCGATTTGGTAGGCGGGGCCCCTCAGGGTCCGATTTGGTAGGCAGGGCCCCTCAGGGTCCGATTTTGAGGGCGGGGCCCCTGAGGGTCCGATTTTGTGAGCGGGGCCCCTCTGGGTTCGATTTTGTGGCCGGGGTCTCTCAGGGTCCGATTTTGTGGCCGGGGCCCCTTAGGGTCCGATTTTGTGGTTGGGGGCCCTCAGGGTCTGATTTTGTGGGTGGGGCCCCTCCAAGTCCGATTTGGTTGGCGGGGCCCCTCAGGGTCCGATTTGGTGGGCGGGGCCTCTCAGGGTCCGATTTTGAGGGCGGGGCCCCTCAGGGTCTGATTTTGTGGCTGGGGTCCCTCAGGGTCTGATTTTGTGGGTGGGGCCCCTCAGGGTTCAATTTTGTGGTTGGGGCCCCTCAGGGTCCGATTTTGTGGCCGGGGTCTCTCAGTGTCCGATTTTGTGGCTGGGGCCCCTCAGGGTCTGGATTTGTGGGTGGGGCCCCTTAGGGTCCGATTTTGTGGCTGGGGCCCCTCAGGGTCCGATTTTGTGGCTGGGGCCCCTCAGGGTCTGATTTTGTGGCTGGGGCCCCTCAGGGTCTGATTTTGAGGGTGGGGCCCCTCAGGGTCCAATTTGGTGGGTGGGGCCACTCTGGGTCTGATTTGGTGGGCTGGGCCACTCTGGGTCCGATTTGGTGGGCGGGGCCACCCTGGGTCCAATTTGGATGCCAGGGTGGCTCAGCCTCCTTTTTGTAGGCCAGGGTCTATCAGCCTCCGATTTGGAGCCTTGGGTCACTCAGCTTTCGATTTGGCGCGGCGGCCCTTTAAGACTCATTTTGGTGCGCCGGCTCTTTAAGAATCACTTTGGCGCGTCGGCCTTTTAAGAGCCAGGGTGACTCACTGGGCTTCTAAATACACTTTGGCGCACATTCTCTCTCAGGGGCATACGTCATGTGATGAAGCTAGATTTGCATTTGTTCTGTGGGTTTTGCTTTAAGAGCTGATATTATATGGCAGAAGCTCTGTCTTGGAGAGGTCATGTGACGTTCGTAGGCGTTGGCATAGTAACTGGGTCTGCCTGCGCATATCAATGAGCTCAACTGCCATTTCAATCGCCTCAGGGCATGTTTTGTCTATAGCAACATTTCCCCATTCAAATGCATTGAGACAGTGCATTCCAATGACGGGAAAAAAAATTTTCAAACGCAAATTGCGCAAAAACAACAAATCCGATCGACACGAAAAATACTTAGCACACCTCTCATGGACGCTGGCTTCGAAACAACACCTCAACGGAGTCTGTGCGTGTAGCGGTCCGGGCTGTATTAATTGCGGAAATCAACTTAATAATAATAAGAAGAAGAAGAAGAAGAATAAGTTAGCAGCGTTCGGATTACAATATAGTGGTTTTTTCAAACCACTATAACTAGATGTGTATTTCCTGAAGGAAGTACAGATAGTGGTTTGAAATGGTGCCCGGGCTGCCCCTTTAAGAGAGACTTGCCTGCTGCCCCTGCAAGACTTTCAAGTCAGGATACGATTTAACTGTGGGTGCCTCTCAGGGGCCACTTTGGCCTCAGGGTCTGATTTTGTGGGTGGGGCCCCTCAGGGTCCGATTTTGTGGGTGGGGACCCTCAGGATCTGATTTTGTGGCCGGGGCCACTCAGGGTCCGATTTTGTGGCCGGGGCCACTCAGGGTCCGATTTGGTGGCCGGGGCCCCTCAGGGTCCGATTTGGTGGCCGGGGCCCCTCAGGGTCTGATTTGGTGGGTGGGGCCCCTCAAGGTCCGATTTTGTAGCTGGGGCCCCTCAGGGTCCGATTTTGTGGCCGGGGCCACTCAGGATCCGATTTTTGTGGCCGGAACTCCTCAGGGTCCAATTTTGTGGGTGGGGCCCCTCAGGGTCCGATTTTGTGGCTGGGGCCCCTCAGGGTCCGATTTGGTGGGCGAGGCCCCTCAGGGTCCAATTTGGTGGGCAGGGCCCCTCAGGGTCCAATTTGGTGGGTTGGGCCCCTCAGGGTTCTATTTTGTGGCCGGGGCCCCTCAGGGTCCGATTTAGTGTCAGGGGCCCCTCAGGGTCCGATTTTGTGGTTGGGTCCCCTCAGGGTCCGATTTTGTGGTTGGGGCCCCTCAGGGTCCGATTTTGTGGCCGCGGCCCCTCAGGGCCTGATTTTGTGGCCGCGGCCCCTCAGGGTCCGATTTCGTGGGCGGAGCCCCACTGGGTCCAATTTGGTGGGCGGGACCACTCTGGGTCCAATTTGGTGGGCGGGACCACTCTGGGTCCAATTTGGTGGGCGGGGCCTCTCAGGGTCCGATTTGGTGGGCGAGGCCCCACAGGGTCCGATTTGGTGGGCGGGGCCCCTCAGGGTCCTATTTGGTGGGCAGGGCCTCTCTGGGTCTGATTTGGTGGGTGGGGCCACTCTGGGTAAGATTTGGAGGCTGGGGTCGCTCAGCCTCCAATTTGGAGGCCGGGGTCGTTGAGCTTCCGATTTGGAGGCCGAGGTCAAAGAGCCTCAGATTTGGAGGAAGGGGTCGATGAGCTTCTGATTTGGAGGCCGGGGTCGATGAGCCTCCGATTTGGAGGCCGGGGTGGCTCAGCCTCCGATTTGGAGGCCGGGGTGGCTCAGCCTCCGATTTGGAGGCCGGGGTGGATCAGCCTCCGATTTGGAGGCCGGGGTGGATCAGCCTCCGATTTAGAGGCCGGGGTGGCTCAGCCTCCGATTTGGAGGCCGGGGTGGCTCAGCCTCCGATTTGGAGGCCGGGGTCGCTCAGCCTCCGATTTGGAGGCCGGGGTGGCTCAGCCTCCGATTTGGAGGCCGGGGTGGCTCAGCCTCCGATTTGGAGGCCCGGGGTGGCTCAGCCTCCGATTTGGAGGCCGGGGTGGCTCAGCCTCCGATTTGGAGGCCGGGGTGGCTCAGCCTCCGATTTGGAGGCCGGGGTGGCTCAGCCTCCGATTTGGAGGCCGGGGTGGCTCAGCCTCCGATTTGGAGGCCGGGGTCGATCAGCCTCCGATTTGGAGGCCGGGGTCCATCAGCCTCCGATTTGGAGGCCGGGGTCGATCAGCCTCCGATTTGGAGGCCGGGGTGGCTCAGCCTCCGATTTGGAGGCCGGGGTGGCTCAGCCTCCGATTTGGAGGCCGGGGTGGCTCAGCCTCCGATTTGGAGGCCGGGGTGGCTCAGTCTCCGATTTGGTGTGTCGGCCCTTTAAGACTCATTTGGGTGCGCTGGCCCTTTAACAATCACTTTGGCGCGTTGGCCCTTTAAGAGCTAGTTTGGCTCACTGGGCTTCTTCTAAATCAAATTTGGTGGACATTCTCTCTCAGGGGCATGTGTCATGTGATGAAGCTAGATTTGCATTTGTGCTGTGAGTTTCGCTTTAAGAGCTGATATTATGTGGCAGAGGCTCTGTGCTGGGGTTCAAGTGAAGTTCGTAGGCGTTGGCATAGTAACTGGGTCTGCCTGCGCATATCAATGAGCTCAACTGTCATTTCAATCGCCTCAGGGCACGTTTTGCCATTTCCTATTGAAAAGCATTGGAAACAGTGCATTCCAATGACGGGAAAAAAAAATTTCAAACGCAAATTGCGCAAAAACTACAAATCCGATCGACACGAAAAATACTTAGCACACCTCTCATGGACGCTGGCTTCGAAACGACACCTCAACGGAGTCTGTGCGTGTAGCGGTTCGGGCCGCATTAATTGCGGAAATCAACTTAATAATAAGAAGAAGAAGAATAAGTTAGCAGTGTTCGGATTACAATATAGTGGTTTTTTCAAACCACTATAACTAGATGTGTATTTCCTGAAGGAAGTACAGATAGTGGTTTGAAATGCTGCCCAGGCTGCCCCTTTAAGAGAGACTTGCCTGCTGCACCTGCAAGACTTTCAACTCAGGATCCGTTTTAACTGTGGGTGCCTCTCAGGGGCCACTTTGGCCTCAGGGTCCGATTTTGTGGGTGGGGCCCTCAGGGCCCGATTTTGTGGGTGGGGCACCTCAGGGTCTGATTTGGTTGCCGGGTCCCCTCAGGGGCTGATTTGGTGGGTGGGGCCCCTAAGGGTCCGATTTTGTGGCCGGGGCCCCTCAGGGTCTGATTTGGTGGTTGGGGCCCCTCAGGGTCCAATCTTGTGGCCGGGGCCCCTCAGGGTCCGATTTTGTGGGTGGGGCCCCTCAGGGTCCGATTTTGTGGCCGGGGCCCCTAAGGGTACGATTTGGTGGGTGGGGCCCCTAAGGGTCCGATTTAGTGAGCGGGGCCCCTCAGGGTCCGATTTGGTGAGCGGGGCCCCTCAGGGTCTGATTTGGTGGGCGGGATCTATCAGAGTCCGATTTGGTGGGCGGGGCCCCTCGGGGTCCAATTTGGTGGGCGGGGACCCTCGGGGTCCGATTTGGTGGGCGGGGACCCTTGGGGTCTGATTTGGTGGGCTGGGACCCTCGGGGTCCGATTTGGTGGGCGGGGACCCTCGGGGTCCGATTTGGTGGGTGGGGCCCCTCGGGGTCCGATTTGGTGAGCGGGGCCACTCTAGGTCTGATTTGGTAGGCGGGCCACTCTGGGTCCGATTTGGTGGGCGGGGCCCCTCAGAGTTCAATTTGGTCAGCGGGGCCCCTCAGGGTCTGATTTTGTGGTTGGGGCCTTTCAGAATCCGATTTAGTGGGCGAGGCCCCTCAGGGTCCGATTTGGTGGGCGGGGCCCCTCAGGGTCCGATTTTGTGGCCGGGTCCCCTCAGGGTCTGGATTTGTGGGTGGGGCCCCTCAGGTTCCGATTTTGTGGGTGGGGCTCCTCAGAGTCCGATTTTGTGATCGGGGACCCTGAAGGTCCTATTTCGTGACTGGGGCCCCTCTAGGTTCGATTTTGTGGCCAGGGTCTCTCAGGGTCCGATTTTATGGTTGGGGCCCCTCAGGGTCTGATTTTGTGGCCGGGCCCACTCAGGGTTTGATTTTGTGGGTGGAGCCCCCTGGGTCCATTTTGGTGGGCGGGGCCACTCTGGGTCCGATTTAGTGGGTGGTGCCCCTCATGGTCCGATTTGGTGGGCGGGGCCCCTCATGGTCCGATTTGGTGGGCGGGGCCCCCCTGGGTCCGATTTGGTGGGCGGGGCCCTTCAGGGTCCGACTTGGTGGGTGGGGCACCTCTGGGTGCGATTTGGTGGGTGGGGCCCTTCAGGGTCCGATTTGGTGGGCGGGGTCAATCTGGGTCCGATTTGGTGGGCGGGGCTCCTCAGGGTCCGATTTGGTGGGCGGGGCCCCTCAGGGTCCGATTTTTTTGGCGGGGACCCTCGGGGTCCGATTTGGTGGGTGGGATCCCTCGGGGTTTGATTTGGTGGGCGGGATCCCTCGGGGTTCGATTTGGTGGGCGGGGCCCCTCAGAGTTCAATTTGGTCAGCGGGGACCCTCAGGGTCCGATTTTGTGGTTGGGGCCTTTCAGAATCCGATTTAGTGGGCGGGGCCCCTCAGGGTCTGATTTGGTGGGCGGGGCCCCTCAGGGTCCAATTTGGTGGGCGGGGCCCCTCAGGGTCCAATTTGGTGGGCGGGGCCCCTCAGGGTCCAATTTGGCGGGCGAGGCCACTCTGGGTCTGATTTGGTGGGCGGTGCCACTTTGGGTCCGATTTGGTGGATGGGGCCCTTCAGGGTCCAATTTGGTGGGCGGGGACACTGAGTCTGATTTTGTGGGTTGGGCCCCTCAGGGTCCGATTTTGTGGCCGGGGCCCCTCAGGGTCCGATTTTGTGTCCGGGGCCCCTCAGGGTCCGATTTTGTAGCCGGTGCCTCTCAGGGTCCGATTTTGCGGTTGGGGCCCCTCAGGGTCCGATTTTTGGGGCCGGGCCCCTCAGGGTCCGATTTTGCGGGTGGATCCCCTCAGGGTCCGATTTTGCGGGTGGGGCCCCTCAGGGTCCGATTTTGCGGGTGGGGCCCCTCAGGGTCCGATTTTGCGGGTGGGGACCCTCAGGGTCCGATTTTGCGGATGGGGCCCCTCAGGGTCCGATTTTGTGGCCGGGGCCCCTTAGGGTCCGATTTTGCGGGTGGGGCCCCTTAGGGTCCGATTTTTGGCCGGGGCCCCTCAGGGACCGATTTTGAGGGTGGTGCCCCTCAGGGTCTAATTTGGTGGGCGGGGCCCCTCAGGGTCCGATTTTGTGGGTGGGGCCCCTCAGGGTCCGATTTTGTGGCTGGGGCCCCTCAGGGTCCGATTTTGTGGCTGGGGCCCCTCAGGGTCTGATTTTGTGGCTGGGGCCCCTCAGGGTCTGATTTTGTGGCTGGGGTCCCTCAGGGTCTGATTTTGTGGGTGGGGCCCCTCAGGGTCCGATTTTGTGGCTGGGGCCCATCAGGGTCCGATTTTGTGACTGGGGCCCCACAGGGTCTGATTTTGTGGGTGGGGCCCCTCAGGGTCCGATTTTGTGGCTGGGGCCCCTCAGGGTCTGATTTTGTGGGTGAGGCCCCTCAGGGTCCAATTTTGTGGCCGGGGCCCCTTAGGGTCTGATTTTGTGACTGAGGCCCCTCTGGGTTCGATTTTGTGGCCGGGGTCTCTCAGGGTCTGATTTTGTGGGTGGGGCCCCTCAGCGACCGATTTTGAGGGTGGGGCCCCTCAGGGTCTAATTTGGTGGGTGGGGCCCCTCAGGGTCCGATTTTGTGGGTGGGGTCCCTCATGGTCTGATTTTGTGGGTGGGGCCCCTCAGGTTCTGATTTTGTGGTTGGGGCCCCTCAGGTTCTGATTTTGTGGCTGGGGCCCCTCAGGGTCCGATTTTGTGACTGGGGCCCCTCAGGGTCTGATTTTGTGGTTGGGGCCCCTCAGGGTCCGATTTTGTGGCCGGGGTCTCTCAGGGTCCGATTTTGTGGCCGGTTCCCCTCAGGGTCTGGATTTGTGGGTGGGGCCCCTCAGGGTCCGATTTTGTGGGTGGGGCCCCTCAGAGTCCGATTTTGTGGCTGGGGCCCCTCAGGGTCTGATTTTGTGGCTGGGGCCCCTCAGGGTCTGATTTTAAGGGTGGGGCCCCTCAGGGTCTAATTTGGTGGGCGGGGCCCCTCAGGGTCTGATTTTGTGGGTGGGGCCCCTCAGGGTCCGATTTCGTGACCTGGGCCCCTTAGGGTCTGATTTTGTGACTAGGGTCCCTCTAGGTTCGATTTTGTGGCCGGGGTCTCTCAGGGTCCAATTTTGTGGTTGGGGCCCCTCAGGGTCTGATTTTGTGGCCGGGCCCACTCAGGGTCCGATTTTGTGGGTGGGGCACCTTAGGGTCTGATTTTGTGGGTTGAGCCCCTTGGGTCCATTTTGGTGGGCGGTGCCCCTCATGGTCCGATTTAGTGGGCGGTGCCCCTCATGGTCTGATTTGGTGGACGGGCCCCTTAGGGTCCGATTTGGTGGGCGGGGCCCCCTGGGACCGATTTGGTGGGCGGGGCCCCTCTGGGTCCGATTTGGTGGACGGGGCCCTTCAGGGTCCGATTTGGTGGGCGGGGCACCTCTGGGTCCGATTTGGTCGGCGGGGCCCTTCAGGGTCTGATTTGGTGGGCGGGGTCAATCTGGGTCCGATTTGGTGGGCGGTGCTCCTCGGGGGTCCGATTTGGTGGGCGGGGTCAATCTGGGTCCGATTTGGTGGGCGGGGCTCCTCAGGTTCCGATTTGGTGGGCAGGGCCCCTCAGGTTCTGATTTGGTGGGCGGGGCCCCTCAGGGTCCGATTTGATGGGCGGGGCCTTTCTGGGTCCGATTTGGTAGGCGGGGCCACTCTGGGTCCGATTTGATCGGCGGGGCCCTTCAGGGTTCGATTTGGTGGGCGGGGTCACTCTGGGTCCGATTTGGTGGGCGGGGCTTCTCAGGGTCTGATTTGGTGGGCGGGGCTCCTCAGGGTCCGATTTGGTGGACGGGGCCCTTCAAGGTCCGATTTGGTGGGCGGGGCCAATCGGAGTCTGATTTGGTGGGTGGGGCCCCTCAGGATCCGATTTGGTGGGCTGTGCTACTCTGGGTCTGATTTTTTGAGCGGGGCCACACTGGGTCCGATTTGGAGGCCAGGGTGGCTCAACCTCCGATTTGGAGGCCGGGGTGGTTCAGCCTCCGATTTGGAGGCCGGGGTGGCTCAGCCTCCGATTTGGAGGCCGGGGTCACTCAGCTTTCGATTTGGCGCGCCGGCCCTTTAAGACTCATTTCGGTGCGCTGGCCCTTTAAGAATCACTGTGGCACGTCGGCCCTTTAAGAGCCAGGGTGGCTCACTGGGTTTCTAAATCCACTTTGTCGCACATTCTATCTCAGGGGCATGTGTCATGTGATTAAGCTAGATTTGCATTTGTGCTGTGGGTTTCACTTTAAGAGCTGATATTATGTGGCAGAATCTCTCTCCTTGGGATGTCATGTGACGTTCGTAGGCGTTGGCATAGTAACTGGGTCTGCCTGCGCATATCAATGAGCTCAACTGCCATTTCAATCACCTCAGGGCACGTTTTGCCATTACCCATTGAAAAGCATTGGAGACAGTGCATTCCAATGACGGGAAAAAAAATTTTCAAACGCAAATTGCGCAAAAACTACAAATCCGATCGACACGAAAAATACTTAGCACACCTCTCGTGGACGCTGGCTTCGAAACAACACCTCAACGGCGTCTGTGCGTGTAGCGGTTCGGGCCGTATTAATTGCGGAAATCAACTTAATAATAATAAGAAGAATAAGTTAGCAGCGTTCGGATTACAATATAGTGTTTTTTTCAAACCACTATAATAATAAGAAGAAGAAGAAGAATAAGTTAGCAGCGTTCGGATTACAATATAGTGGTTTTTTCAAACCACTATAATAAGTTAGCAGTAGAGTTGAGCGACTTTTGGTTTTTTAGGGTCGCGTTTCGTTTCGTGAAACCCGACTTTTCCAAAAGTCGGGTCGAGCAAGATCGTTCGATTATAGGGAAAAGTCGGGGTCGTCCCGAAACACGAAACCTAATGTAAGTCAATGGGGAATAAAAGTCGGCAGTGAGAGGAGGACAGGAAACACACCTACAGTGCCCATTTGAATGCCAAAAGCATCAATTCTTCTTACTTAAGCTTGTCAACCTTAATTAACTTCATAATACAAGTTACGCACTGAAAAATGGGGGTTATTTGGCTAAAGTTGTGGGGGGGAGGGCTGGCTGCAGGTTTTTATGTGCCCTGGGCGAAAGAGCGCCCCTTTAACACATACCACAACTCATCATGCTCCGATACGGCAGAGAAATAGTGGTATAGTGCAATGAAAAATACTTCACTTTTTACATCTCATGACGAGGCCCATCTATTTCTCCATACAGAATCATTGGTCCCATATAATGTTTGAAACAGTATATGATGAGCTCCACATAATGCTACAGTCTATGTTGGTCCCCATGGATGAAGCTCCACTGTCTTATGGGCCCAAATAATGCTCCAAACATAATGGGCCCCATTTCTAATGCTCTAGTGTATAATGGGCCCTGTAAATGCTGCTCCAGTGTCTGATGTCCACCTTTGGAATGTTCCAGTGTATGGTGGGCCCCATCTATCATTCTCCAGAGTATAGTGCTCCCCAAAAATTGCTGTCCCAACATTGAAAACAATCAAATAAGTCTCCTCGCTAGGGAATCCCTGTACTTGTCTGGACTCCTTGTCGTCCCCATCTTCCATCTCACTGCACAGTATTTCAACTTTGCAAGTGCTGTGATCCTGAGCAAGCAGGGGGGGCCCACTCATTGGCGATGGCACTGGCACAGGGCCCCTGATAGTACGGTGGTGTGTCTGATGGCGGGTGGGCCGAACCTGCACTTTCATCTGCAGCTTCCTCTTTGTCACCGTGTAAGATGGAACTGTATATGGGAAGGGTAACCTGAGTTTCATCAGGGTCAGATTCAGGTCGTGTAGCGTGCGAGGGGAATGTAGTGGTCTGGGTCAATGTACCAGCAGACTCATCGAGCAGTGGCTGGGCATCAGTGCACTTGTGTCGCCCCCAGGAGTACGGTCGCCACAGTGGCATTACCTTCTTCCTAGGGAGTGTGATGTCATGCTTGGGAGCAACGAAGGATCTCTCTAGCAGTTTAACTGATTGGGCGGCGTTATTCCCACGAGTCATGACCCTCCAAACAGCGTTCATGAAGGCAAAGTGTTTGTTTTACGTGGGCAGTATGGTTGCAAAGCTGAACCTTAAAGGAATGTCCAGAAGGGCACCACCAGGAGTGGAGCCTACGGTTAAATTCAACTCCACCTGGGAAACCTCAACCATGCCAGCTACAGAACAGATGCACACATTGCAAGCTTAATTCCGTTAACGAACGAGACTCCGTCATGCCCCGCGGTCCGAGTCCGGCTTACTAGAGGGACACGTGAGGCTCTGGCACATGAGATTGGCCAAAAACTGGTGTGTCATGCCCTTACATGTCCGTGGCTGCATGTGCGCTACACTGAAAAGGCCAGCGTTTGTCGCTTACAGGTGCAGATAACCCGCTGAACAACGTTAGTGATGGGGATCACTGATTACAATTATTACCCGCGAACAATGATTTCCCAGTAAGTGCAGGTCAACCGCAGTTCCGGAATTAGGCCTAACCGTCATTCCTGAAAAAATGAAAAACTTACGTGTGCAAACCACAGGTGCTGCAGCTTGCTTAACAGCTCGCCAGCCGTTCTCACGCCCAGTATGGATTACACGTGATTGCACAAAGGTGAGAAAGGGTACCGTATCCCCAGATAACATGTATGGATAGCGTACACATTCAAAATATATGTCTCAGGAGGCAGGCTCAGACGGTGTCAGGCCCAGTATGGATTGTACGTGATTGCACAAAGGTGAGAAAGGGTACCGTATCCCCAGATAACATGAATTGGATAGCGTACACATTCAAAATATATGTCTCAGGAGGCAGGCTCAGACGGTGTCAGGCCCAGTATGGATTGCACGTGATTGCACAAAGGTTAGAAAGGGTACCGTTTCCCCAGATAACATGTATGGATAGCGTACACATTCAAAATATATGTCTCAGGAGGCAGGCTCAGACGGTGTCATGCCCAGTATGGATTGCACGTGATTGCACAAAGGTTAGAAAGGGTACCGTTTCCCCAGATAACATGTATGGATAGCGTACACATTCAAAATATATGTCTCAGGAGGCAGGCTCAGACGGTGTTAGGCCCAGTATGGATTGCACGTGATTGCACAAAGGTTAGAAAGGGTACCGTATCCCCAGATAACATGTTTGGATAGCGTACATATTCAAAATATATGTCTCAGGAGGCAGGCTCAGACGGTGTTAGGCCCAGTATGGATTGCACGTGCTTGCACAAAGGTTAGAAAGGGTACCGTATCCCCAGATAACATGTATGGATAGCGTACACATTCAAAATATATGTCTCAGGAGGCAGGCTCAGACGGTGTCAGGCCCAGTATGGATTGCACGTGATTGCACAAAGGTTAGAAATGGTACCGTTTCCCCAGATAACATGTATGGATAGCGTACACATTCAAAATATATGTCTCAGGAGGCAGGCTCAGACGGTGTTAGGCCCAGTATGGATTGCACGTGATTGCACAAAGGTTAGAAAGGGTACCGTATCCCCAGATAACATGTATGGATAGCGTACACATTCAAAATATATGTCTCAGGAGGCAGGCTCAGACGGTGTCAGGCCCAGTATGGATTGCACGTGATTGCACAAAGGTTAGAAAGGGTACCGTTTCCCCAGATAACATGTATGGATAGCGCACACATTCAAAATATATGTCTCAGGAGGCAGGCTCAGACGGTGTTAGGCCCAGTATGGATTGCACGTGATTGCACAAAGGTTAGAAAGGGTACCGTATCCCCAGATAACATGTATGGATAGCGTACATATTCAAAATATATGTCTCAGGAGGCAGGCTCAGACGGTGTCAGGCCCAGTATGGATTGCATGTGATTGCACAAAGGTTAGAAAGGGTACGGTTTCCCCAGATAACATGTATGGATAGCGTACACATTCAAAATATATGTCTCAGGAGGCAGGCTCAGACGGTGTTAGGCCCAGTATGGCTTGCACGTGATTGCACAAAGGTTAGAAAGGGTACCGTATCCCCAGATAACATGTATGGATAGCGTACACATTCAAAATATATGTCTCAGGAGGCAGGCTCAGACGGTGTCAGGCCCAGTATGGAGTGCACGTGATTGCACAAAGGTTAGAAAGGGTACCGTTTCCCCAGATAACATGTATGGATAGCGTACACATTCAAAATATATGTCTCAGGAGGCAGGCTCAGATGGTGTTAGGCCCAGTATGGATTGCACGTGATTGCACAAAGGTTAGAAAGTGTACCGTATCCCCAGATAACATGTATGGATAGCGTACACATTCAAAATATATGTCTCAGGAGGCAGGCTCAGACGGCGTCAGGCCCAGTATGGATTGCACGTGATTGCACAAAGGTTAGAAAGGGTACCGTATTCCCAGATAACATGTATGGATAGCGTACACATTCAAAATATATGTCTCAGGAGGCAGGCTCAGACGGTGTCAGGCACAGTATGGATTTGACGGCCCAGATTACACAGCGGAGGACCAGGGAGAGGTAAAGATTGCAAATGCTGGGGCCCTGCCCAAGCAAGGGGGGCCCACTCGTGGGCGTCGGTACTGGCACTGGGCCCCTCATAGTACAGCGGTGTGTCTGACGGCGGGTGTGCACCACCACCGTCAGAGACACTTGATTGCACTATTAAGGACCCTGTGCCAGTGCCCGTGCCCAAGAGTCGGCCTACCCACCTGTCCAGGGCAACGGCACTCGCACGGTGTCGTGCGCTAGGTGGTGACCCCGGCCATGGGGGGGGAGGCAGCACAGTTAGGGAGTTTTAGAAAGTGGCATATGTTGATGTTGGACATTCAGCTGATGCAAAAGGCGAAATAGGTGAAGCCCCAGGAAGAGGTGGACCAAAGCAAGCCATTTTTCTGTCACCCTATGTGTCATCAGGGGAAGGTGGGACAAAATCCTTGGAAACCCATGCGTGGTTCATTTTAATGAAGGTTAGATCATCCACATTTTGGGTTGACAGACGGGTCCTTTTTTCTGTCAGGATTGATCCAGCTGCACTGAAGACTCTTTCCGATAGCACACTTGCAGCTGGGCAAGCGAGCTCCTGTAAGGCATATTGGGCCAATTCAGGCCAGGTGTCCAGTTTAGCGGCCCAATAGTCAAAGGGGAATGACCTGTGTGGGAGAACATCGATATGGGAGGAAAAGTAGTTTGTAACCATAGTTGACAACTGCTGTCTCCTGTCACTTTCCATCGATGCAGTATTACCAGTTGTGTGAGCGGTATTTGAAAAATCAGTCCACAACATTGTCATGAAACCCCTGTCTCCAACGCCACTTCTGCTGTGTGCACCACGAACACCTCTGCCAAGCTGCCCCCGGCCCGTACGGCTCGTGTGAGAACCATCACCGCTGCTGTGTGCTGGGAATGCCTCAAGCAAGCGATTTACCAGAGTTGCTTGTTTATTAGCCAATATTAGGTCAAGGTTCTCCTGTGGCATGATGTTTTGTAATTTGCCTTTATAGCGTGGATCCAGGATGCTGGCCAACCAGTAGTCGTCATCGTTCATCATTTTGGCAATGCGGGGGTCCCTTTTTAGGATCCGCAAAGCATAATCTGACATGTGGGCCAATGTTCCCGGTGTCAATGATGCACTGCGAGTGCTGGGTGGAGGAACACTTTCTGGCAAATCCACATCCCTCCAGTCACGCACAAACCCTGTACCAGACCTTGCCACGCCAACATTTTCACTTGCCCCACGAGATGCATCTTCCTCCCCTAAGTAATCATCCCCATCATCATCCTCCTCCTCCTCTTCTTCCTCCACCTCGTCCAGGAGAGGTCCCTGAGCAGACAATGGCTGAATGTCATCAAGGATTCCCTCCTCCTCTTCCTCCTCATCAACATTGGCTGCAGATGCCTGCTCCTTAAGGTGCATCAAAGTTTACATGAGCAGACGCATAAGTGGGATGCTCATGCTTAGAATGGCGTCGTCTGCGCTTACCAGCCGTGTGCATTCCTCAAAACACTGAAGGACTTTACAGAGGTCTTTCAGCTTCGACCACTGCACACCTGTCAACTCCATGTCTGCTCTCAAAGTGCCTGGCCGTGTATCCTCCCACAAATGCATTATGGCCTGCCTCTGCCCGCACAGCCGATCCACCATGTGCAGGGTGGAGTTCCACCTTGTTGCAATGTCGATAATGAGGCGGTGGTTGGGAAGGTGGAGCAATCGCTGCAGCTTCTGCATACGAACGGAGTGTACAGGCGACCGGCGGATGTGCGCGCACAGTCTTCGCACCTTCTGGAGCAGGGCTGTTAACTCCGGATAATTTTTGAGGAAGCACTGCACCACCAGGTTCAAGGTGTGAGCCAAGCAAGGTATGTGGCTGAGTTTTGAAAGGGCTATGGCTGCCACAAAATTACGGCCGTTATCACTAACTACCTTGCCTGCCTCAAGATGTACACTGCCCAGCCATGACTCAGTTTTTCGCTTCAAGTACTCGGCCAGCACCTCGGCGGTGTGTCTGTCGCCCAAACACATCATCTGCAACACAGCCTGCTGACGCTTTCCACTAGCTGCTCGATAGGGGGACACATCGTGTGCAACAGTGGCAGCTGCAGATGGAGTGCTCGTACGACTGCGCTCTGTGGACGAGCTTTCGCTTCTGGAGGAGGAGGAGGAGGAGGAGGAGGGTCGAACGCCTACAGCCAACTGTTTCCTATACCGTGGGCTAGGCAGCACTGTCCCACCACCGCTGTCCCCTGTGGACCCTGCATCCACCACATTAACCCAGTGCGCAGTGATGGACACGTAACGGCCCTGACCATGCCGACTGGACCATGCATCAGTTGTGAGGTGCACCTTTCCGCTCACTGACTGCTTGATTGCATGGACAATGCGGTCTTTCACATGATGGTGGAGGGCTGGGATGGCTTTGCGAGAGAAGAAGTGGCGACTGGGTAGGTCATAGCGTGGTACTGCATAGGCCATGAGTTCGCGGAAAGCTGTGCTTTCCACCAACCGAAAGGGCATCATCTCAAACGAGATTAGTTTGGCAATGTGGGCGTTCAAACCCAGTGTACGCGGATGAGAGACTGAGTACTTTCTTGACCTACTCATAGTTTCTGGGAGGGTGAGCTGGACTTGAGAGCTGCATATGGTGGAAGTAGCGGTGGACAGGGCGGACTGAGAGAGGGTTGATGATGGTGATGGAGTTGGTGTTCTTTCTGATGGCCTAGAATCAGTCTTTCGTTGATATAACAGTGGGATTCCCTGACTGCTGTGGCCTTGCAACGACACCTCAACATTTGCTGCTGTGCTAACCGGTGGGCTTACAGTGGGGGAAACAATGTAGCGTTGCTGACTACCTTCGTTGTGATCAGTTGCACATGTGGCACTTGAGGTTTGGTGTTGTGTCCACGCTTGCAAGTGCATGCTGGTTAAATGTCTAAGCATGCAACTGGTATTCAAATTTTTCAGATTTTTCCCTCGGCTAAAGGTCTTTGCGCACTTCTTACAGATAACCTTGCCTGATCATGAGGATTTTGTTCAAAAAAGTGCCACACTGCACTCTTCCTACTTTGGAAGACATTTTGCGGCCTAGCACGCTGTGCTATTTTGACCCTCTGGACAAGCTGTCCAGCAACTCTTTTGATGTTTGGAACCTGTCTTTGGAGTGCTCCGGGCCTGCCAGATAACAGCTGTTGCGATGTCGATGTCTGCTGTGGATGCTCCTCATCTGAGCTGTTGGAAGCAGCACCCTCTTCCCCCAATGGATGCCAATCTGGGTCAACAACTGGGTCATCCATCACCTCCTCTTCTATGTCATGTGCACCTTCCTCTGTGTCACCGTGTATGGTGGTATAGTGTGCGGGAAGGGGCACCTGAGTCTCATCAGGGTCAGAATCTGGCTCTGTACACTGCGAGGACAATGTAGTGCTCTGAGTGAATGTACCAGCAGAATCATCCATCAGCGGCTGTGCATCAGTACACTCCATGTCAGATTCATCTTGGCCTGGGTAATTCACCATTTCACTTGATAATCCAGGCATGGTATGTGAAAACAGCTCCATGGAGTAATCAGTAGTATGGCCTGCGTCATCCTTCAATCTTGGTTGGGGTGAAGGACACAAGGAAAGGTGTGGTTCATGAACATGAGCCTCCAATGATGACTCAGTGCTTTTACTTTTTACAACTGAAGAAGAGGAGGCGATAGAGTTGGAGGCTGAATCAGCAATGTAATACAAAACTTTTTCCTGATGCTCTGGCTTTAAAAGCGGTTTGCCAACTCCTAGAAAACTAAGCGTTCGAGGCCTTATGTAGCCAGACGATGACGCAGGGTCAGCACCTCCTGCATTCGGTCCTATTTTGCTCTTGCCACTACCATCAGATCCACCACCAACACCATCATTACCAGTTGCCAACCCCCGCCCAATTACACGGCCTCTTCCACCAGCCTTCCTCATTTTTGGTAGAAATGTAGACAAAATCCAACAAACTATATAGTAATGTAAAACAAGGTACAAGGTGTCTATAGGACAGGGGAGATTTTGAATTTCTGCAGACACTTTTGGACACTGGACACTTTTGGATTGTGTGAGGCCCAATGAATATATGAGCGCTATGTGACAGGCTCGATGGCACAGCTGTGACCAAAGTGACTAGAGGATAAGGGAGATTTTGAATCTCTGCACACACTTTTGGACACTGGACACTTTTGGATTGTGTGAGGCCCAATGAATATATGAGCGCTATGTGACAGGCTCGATGGCACAGCTGTGACCAAAGTGACTAGAGGATAAGGGAGATTTTGAATCTCTGCACACACTTTTGGACACTGGACACTTTTGGATTATGTGAGGCCCACTGATATCTGAGCGCTATGTGACAGGCTCGATGGCACAGCTGTGACCAAAGTAACTAGAGGATAAGGGAGATTTTGAATCTCTGCACACACTTTTGGACACTGGACACTTTTGGATTGTGTGAGGCCCAATGAATATCTGAGCGCTATGTGACAGGCTCGATGGCACAGCTGTGACCAAAGTGACTAGAGGATAAGGGAGATTTTGAATCTCTGCACACACTTTTGGACACTGGACACTTTTGGATTGTGTGAGGCCCACTGATATCTGAGCGCTAGGTCACAGGCTCGATGGCACAGCTGTGACAATAGTGACTAGAGGATAAGGGAGATTTTGAATCTCTGCACACACTTTTAGACACTGGACACTTTTGGATTGTGTGAGGCCCAATGAATATCTGAGCGCTATGTGACAGGCTCAATGGCACAGCTGTGACAATAGTGACTAGAGGATAAGGGAGATTGGATTGCTTTTAAAAAAGCAGTTTGCGGAGCAGTGGGTAAACAGCAATGCCAGCCTGTCAGGAAGCCTTAAAAGGCAGCCCAACAACCAACACCACTGATACACCACAATATAGCCTCCCCTTGCACTGCACACACAGTGACTGGTGTGTTGTGCAGGCCAAATTGCTAGCAGCAGAAGCAGTTTTTTTTTCTTCTCAGCAGGACAAAAAAAAAAATTTGGATTGCTTTTAAAAAAGCAGTTTGCGGAGCAGTGGGTAAACAGCAATGCAGGAATGTCAGGAAGCCTTAGAAGGCAGCCCAACAACCAACACCACTGATACACCACTATATAGCCTCCCCTTGCACTGCACACACAGTGACTGGTGTGTTGTGCAGGCCAAATCGCTAGCAGCAGAAGCAGTTTTTTTGTCTTCTTCCCTGCCTAACGCTCTCCCTACAGAATCAGCAGCAACCTCTCCCTATACTGAGATCGGCAGAAGTAAGATGGCGGTCGGCGTGCACGCCCTTTTATACCCCCTGTGACGCCCACCAAAGCAAGCCAATCACTTGCATGCCCTTCTGAAAGATGGTGGTGACCCCTGCCTATGTCATCACGTTGCCCACAGTGTCCGTGGATCCTGATTGGCTGAAAAAGAGCGCAAAACAAACTTTTGAAACGCGACTTTGGCGCGTAAGTCGCCGACCTCGTGGTCGACCTCATCCTAGGGTCGGGTTTCGTTTCATGAAACCCGACTTTGCCAAAAGTCGGCGACTTTTGAAATTTTTCGACCCGTTTCGCTCAACTCTAGTCATAAGTAGTGATGAGCGAGTATACTCGTTGCTCGGGTGTCTTCTGAGAATTTTGACGTGCTCAGAGATTTAATTTTTGTCAACGCAGCTGCATGATTTGAGGCTGCTAGATAGCCTAAATACATGTGGGAATTGTCTGTTTGTTAGGGATTTCCCACATGTATTCAGGCTGTCTAGCAGCTGCAAATCATGCAGCTGTGTCTACAAAAACTAAATCTCACAGCACGCCAAAATACTCGGAGGACACCTGAGCATGCTCTGGAAAACCGAAGCAATGAGTATACTCACTTATCACTAGTCATAAGTATTCAGACCCTTTGCTCAGTATTGAGTAGAAGCACCCATTTGAGCTAGTACAGCCATGATTCTTCTTGAGAATGATGCAACAAGTTTTTCACACCTGAATTTGGGGATCCTCTGCCATTTTTCCTTGCAGATCGTCTCTAGTTCCATCAGGTTGGATGGTGAACATTGGTGGATAGCCATTTTCAGGTCTCTCCAGAGATGATCAATTGGGTTTTGGTCAGAGCTCTGGCTGGGCCAGTCAAGAATGGTCACAGAGTTGTTCTGAATCCACTCCTTTGTTATTTTAGCTGTGTGCTTGGGGTCATTGGCTTTTTGGAAGGTGAACCTTGGGCCAAGTCTGAGGTCCAGAGCACTCTGGAATAGGTTTTCATCCAGGATATCTCTGTACTTGGCTGCATTCATGTTTCCTTCAATTGCAACCAGTCGTCCATAAAAAACCTCCATAGCATGATGCTGCTACCACCATGTTTCACTGTTGAGTTTCTATTGGGCAGATTATGAGCAGTGCCTGGTTTTCTCCACACATACTGCTTAGAATTATCACCAAAATGTTCTATCTTTATCTCATCAGACAAGAGAATCTTATTTCTCATAGTCTGGGAGACCTTCATGTGTATTTTAGCAAACTCTGCGGGCATTCATAGGCTTTCATATGTCTTGCACTGAGGAGAGGCTTCCATCAGGCCACTCTGCCATAAAAGCCCTACTGGTGGAGGGATGCACTGATAGTTGACTTTGTCGTACTTTCTACCATCTCCCTACTGTATCTGTGGAGCTCAGCCACAGTGATCTTGAGGTTCTTCTTTACCTCTCTCACCAAAGCTCTTCTCCCACAATTGCTCAGTTAGGCTGGACGGCCAGGTCTAGGAAGACTTCTGGTGGTCCGAAATTTCTTTCATTTTAGAATTATGGAGTTCATTCACAGATCAGCCGGGGACTCCCCGCAGCCTCAGTGTTGTCAGCAGGAGTCCCCGGCTGATCTGTGAATGAACTAATGACCATGGGAACAAAGTCAGAAACTTTCCCACGGTAATTAGTTCATCTACAGGCAGCCATTGAGGCTGTGCAGAGCTGAATCAATTCATTTTGTAGTAGATTACAGTGAGGCTGGTCGCATTAGCACCGGTACTCATTGTAAACTACTTAACCCCTTCTGATGGATTGCAGCGTGGGACATGACTGAATGGCGGAGAGATAAGGATATTGGTGATTTTTTATGTTATTTTTGTACGCGTATTGCCGCTGCGACTAGCGGCTTCGTCGCAGCGGCAATACGCGTGGGGCCTGCCTACCACCCCGTTTCTTTAGCCCCTTTGGGACTCTTGCTGCTCTAACCTGTATCTGGTGGTTCTAATTTGCTCATTATGCATCCACTGCAACGTTTCAATTTCAGCCATGGTATAACCATTCTTGGGCGTCTTTTGCACTAGGCAATTTCATTCTGTGGTTAGTTCCTCATGCTTTCGGGCAGTTAGGATTTACATTTTTTCTTACATTGATTTATTATATGCTTGATATCAAGTCTATTTTTCTGCCTTATCTTTGCCTGCAATGTACATGGCTGTCTTGTTATATATAATTGCATGATATGTGCCTGCTTATGGGTGGCTATGAATAGTCCAATATGGGCCTCATCTTAGGTTCATATTACCTGTTTTTTGGGGGTGTCTGGGTTATTGGCTCTTTGTTTGTATTTTAAATGTTTTTAGCTTATTGTATCCAATATGAAATAAAGGTTTTTTATTGTCTATTGGGATGTGCATACCATCATTAGCCTAGTCTTTTTCTTCCTTTTTTATGTACATGCTTATTGTCATATGCCAACTAGCTTATTATCCTAATTCTCATAATGCTCAGTGAAAAATGACAGCACCTGTTTCATTGAAAGAAGAAGGAAGAGTAACTAGTTGTCATGAAATCATAATTATGAAAATAACATATGAGTGGTCATGTGATGACCTCTGGAATCAGGTCATCACATCCTGACAATGAGCTAATAAGATTTGTCTTTTTACAGTTATTCAGTTTAGAATTAATGCTCCTAACATAAATACAGATGTAGTAATTTTTAACTTGTCAGATGGCACATTAGTTTATTAATACAGCCATGTATCACGTTATCTGACAAGTTATGGATTGCTATATCTGTGCGGGGTCAGAACCAATAACAGTGCAGTAATTCATCACCAGAACCACCAACAACACATAAATACATGACCAAAACCACCAATAGCACAGAAATACATTACCAGAACTGCCAACTGTGCTGCTCAAGAAAATAAAGGGAACACTCAAATAACACAGCCTGGATCTGAATTAATGAAATATTCTCATTGAATACTTTTTTCTGTACAAAGTTGAATGTGCTGACAACAAAATCACACAAAAATCTTCACTGGAAATCAAATTTATTAACCAATGGAAGCCTGGATTTGGAGTCACACACAAAATTAAAGTAGAATATAATGTCCTTAAAGTCAAAATGAGGCTCAGTATTGTGTGTGGCCTCCATGTGCCTGTATGACCTCCCTACTGTACAATGCCTGGGAATGCTCCTGATGAGGGGGAAGATGGGATCCTGAGGGATCTCCTCCCAGACCTGGACTAAAGCATCCACCAACTCCCGGACAGTCTGTGGTGCAAAGTGACGTTGGTGGATGGAGCGAGACATGATGTCCCAGATGTGCTCAATTGGATTCATGTCTGGGGAATGGGCAGGCCAGTACATAGCTTCAATGCCTTCATCTTGCAGGAGCTGCTGACACACTCCAGCCACATGAAGTCTGGCAATGTCCTGCATTAGGAGGAATCCAGGGCCAACCGCACCAGCATATGGTCTCACAAAGGGTCTGACCCCTTCTTCACACTGTTTTGTCACAGTGTATGTTCCTATACCATCCAGTCTTTGTACTCTGCCCCTCCTTACCTTACACACCCACTCTGCATACAGTCCCCTCAATATTGTGAATTCATACCATCCCTGAATGCTGCCACCTCTTTATACCTACACAAGAACTCAGTTTCTATATAATGCCCAATCACACTTTTCTTTCCTCAAATTGTCCTCTCACACTTTTCTACCCTTACACTAGCCCCTTGCATATTTCTTCCCCCACACTGTAGCCCATACTGACTTCTCACTATAATGCCTCCTTACACTAGCCAGTCTTTGTACTTTGCTCCATCATGCTTTTCTCCGACCTATTGTCTCCTATAACTTTTTTCCTCCCATATTGGCTCCTAACAGATTACCCTCATACAATCTCCTCACACATTTCATGCCATACTGTATCCTTAAACAATCCTACTTTCCATATTGTCTCTTAACACATTTTCCCCTACTCTCAATACTGCATCCTCACACATTCTCCTCATCTCCATACTGTCTCCTCATACTCCCCTACCTCCTCCCATACTGTGCCCTAACAGCATTACCTTGTCAAAAATGTTTTTTTCAGTGCAGTGTCATTGGAACACTGATCTTGTCGCCAACCACAGCCACTGCAGCACAGAAATGGTATCACCAGTGTGATCAGTTGACCTGTGCCCGGAAGTGTCATCAGTCAGAGCTTCAATTGTACTCATGCCTGAAAGGTACGAGAACAATTAAATGGAGATTTCTAGCATTTAACATGTTTTCTGAATTGGCTGCCAGTTAGACAACTGACTTTGAGAATGGCTGAAGCCCACATTCAGGGAATGGAAAAACCCCAGGCAGATGCATCAGGTGGTTCTAAGGTGCCCCACTGCCAGTGCCTCCCTATTGGGTATGCACTTTCTTATTCTACTCCTGTAGTCTTCCCTTTACATTTACTAGCAATATATAGTCAATAAAGATGTGAAATATTTTGTTATAATAATGTGCTCTATCAAATACCAGCTAAATGACAATTCATGTTTTTCAGTTAGAAGAAATTCATATTTTTTCTGTTGAAATAATCCTTTATCTTCATTCATCTGTCTTTTCTACATGTCCCGGTTATAGCAATGAGCAGGGGACAAATCCATAGAGCTGTAAAAAAAAGCAAAACTTTTAAAAATTTGGGATAAAGCTCACATTGTTCTGTAAAAGGGCATCTACAATATAATGTGCACATTATTTTTGCAGCACCACAATGTTCTGGAAAAAGCAATAGATTACAAAGTAAGTCTCCATTGGCAAAGAAACATTTTCTGCAGCTAAATTTATGACATGAATCATTCTTGGCTTATAAAAACTTTGGGAGCTAATATATCAAAATGTTTACAACAGAACACTAGTGTAAGAGACTTCGAGAATTTGCAACTTTTTTGTTAAAACATGTTGAAACATTTGTCATTTTCATGTTGATTTCAAACAGCTGCATCAAAATGTCCAGAGCTTTGAAGAAGCCAGTTCAAGAAGGGCATAGCTATGCCTATCTAAAAAGTTAATCGAGAATGGTGCCACTGATAAGCTGTGCCAAAGTCATTTAGTGGTGTGTACATCTTAATGAATTTGGTGCATCTTATTCTTCCACAGTCCTCATTAAGACTGGCGTATGAAATGCCAGTTTTATTGATTTGGGGCCATAAAGTTTTTTGCATACTATTTACATTGTATCTGGCTGCTGAGCTTAGTGATTGGCTGCAGCAATGATGCACACTGTAGTTGTGATGTCACTACTGCTGTTTATACAAAGAGACAAAAAGCTACAAATATGTAGCAAGGGCCTAGGAGAGCTAAGTCTGTTAGTGTATGTTCCCAGCTACAAATGACTTGTGATTGACAGATGGCATGATACAAATTGTTTGATATCGGTGCTCTCACATTGTGTTCAGGCATCCATTCATTGGCCCCATTTGGGACTGGTATCCCAAACCCCAAAAAAAGGATTTCAGGCGTATGCGCCGAAGGGGAAATAGACTATCAAAGAATCATAGAATGGTAGAGTTGGAAGGGACCTCCTGGGTCATCTCGTCTAACCCCCTGCTCAAAGCAGGATTCATTAAATCATCCCAGACAGATGTCTGTCCAGCCTCTGTTTGAAGACTTCCATTGAAGGAGAACTCACCACCTCTCGTGGCATCCTGTTCCACTGATTGATCACCGTAACTGTCAAAAAGTTTTTTCTAATATCTAATCTGTGTCTCCTCCCATTCAGTTTCATCCCATTGCTTGCTTCTATTCTTTCCTTGTACAACTAAGAATAAAGATGATCCTTCTACAATGCAACAGCTCTTGAAATATTTGTAGTCTCCTCTCCTCTCAGTCTTCTTTTTTGCAAGATAAACATTCCCAAATCCTGTAACCATTCCTCATAGGACGTGGTTTATAGACCAGACACCATTCTGGTTGCTCTTCTCTGAACTTGCTTCATTTTGTTGATGTCTTATTTAAAATGTGGTCCCCAAAACTGGATAAACTATTCCAGATGAGGTCCGACCAAAGGGGAGTAGAGGGGGATATTTACTTCACATGATCTAGACTGTATACTCTGTTAATACATCCCAGAATTGTATTTGCCTTTTTTGCTGCTGCATCACACTATTGACTCATGTTCAGTCTGTGATCTATTAGTATAACCAAGTCTTTTTCACGTGTGCTGTTGCTTAGCCCTATTCCTCCCATTTATTGATGAGCGATTATACTTGTTGCTCGAGTTTTTCCGAGCATGCTCGGGTGTCCTCCGAGTATTTTGGCATGCTCAGAGATTTAGTTTCTGTCACCGTAGCTGTATGATTTGCGGCTGCTGGACAAGCTTAATACATGTGAGGAATGCCTGTTTGTTAGGGAATTCCCACACGTATTCAGGCTGTCTAGCAGTCATAAATCATGCAGCTGCTACTACAAAAATTTAATCTCTGAGCACTCCAAAATACTCGGAGGACACCCTAGTATGCTCGGGAAAACTTGAGCAATGAGTACACGCGCTCATCACTACTCCCATTCTGTATATGGGTTTTAATTTTTATTGCCCAGATGTGCTTTGCATTTTTCACTGTTAAAAACCATTCTGTTAGTTGCTGCCCACTGCTCCAGTTTATTTATATATTTTTGAATCCTTTCTCTGTCTTCTTTAGTATTAGCTATTCTTCCTAGCTTTGTGTCATCAGAAAAATTAATCAGTTTGTCCTCAGTTCCTTCATCTAAATCATTGATAAAGATGTTGAACAATACAGGGCCCAGAACAGAGCCCTGTGGAACCTCACTTGAGACAGTCTTCCAACTGGATGTGCAGCAATTTGCAACCACTCTTTGGGTCTGATCACTAAGCCAGTTATGAGTCCACTTAACAGTTGCTTTCTCCATTCCATAGTTAGTCATTTTTTCAATAAGGATTGTGTGATATTTTGTCAAATATTTGCTGAACTCAAGATATACTATATCTACAGCATTTCCCTGATCCACCCAGTCATTGATTCTGTCATAGAAGGTAATTAAGTTAGTCTGACATGACTTATTATTTACAAACCCATGCTGACTTTGATTAATCACCTCATTCTTATCCAGGTACTTACATACATGTTGTTTAATAATTTGTTCATCTTCCCTGGTATAGAAATCAGACTCACTAACCTATAGATCTCTGGGTCCACCTTATTCCCCTCTTTGAAGATAGGGATAACATTTGTTCTTCTTTAGTCTTGTGGAACTTCTCCTATTCTCCAAGAATTTTCAAAGATTATGGAGAGTGGTTCAAAAATTTCTTCTGCTATCTCCTTCAGTACTCTGGGGTGTAATTCATCTGGACCTGGAGATTTGATTTAATTTATGGTAGCTAAATGTTTCCTCACCATCTTTCTGTTTATAGATATCCTGGATTCTTCTATTCCTTTAATAGGACAGTCAAGATCAGTTGATGTTACATTTACTTTCTGAGAGAAAACAGATGTAAAATACGGTAGGAATTTAAAAGTTTGGCCTTCTCAACATCCTTTCTTACCGTTTCATCATTTTCATCCTATAAAATACTATAGCATTTTTGACTTTTCTTTTACTTTGGACATATCCCCCAAATCCTTTTTTATTGCTATTGGCATCTGTTGCAAAAGCTTGGTGTAACTTGGTGGCTATGATTGCTGACTGGAGTTTCCATGTTGTTGTAAGGCAGGATATTGGGTGGTAGATGGATGGAACTGTTCCTTTTGTGAGGATCTTTCATAATCAGCACTGTTCTTCCTTGTGTTAACCAAGTTTGGTGGTGGCCTGCTTCTAGCAGTTGGTTCATCTGCTTTGCCATACGTTCATGTACTGCGTGAATTTCTTTAGCCAGTAGGTGTTGATCATGTCTGAGTCAGATGCTGTCCAGCTCTTCTTGTTCTTGACCTGCTGTTGGATGTCTGCATCTGTAAGGCTGGTTTCACATTTGCGTTAAAACAACGCTGCGCCCTGCGTCGTTAAGCCCCGCCCCGAGCCGGCTCCCTGCCCGCCCCATCCGGGATCACCGCCTACTTTCGCATTTGCACGCATGCGATCGGTGCACCCTATCTTTAGCATAGGGTGCGCAGATCATGCGCTGCCAGTGTGAAAGTAGCGTGCTGCACACTTTTGACGGTGCGCCGTGCGCGCCGAAATGCAGCATGTTGCATTTCGGCGCGCACGGCGCACCGTCAAAAGTGCGCAGCACGCTACTTTCACACTGGCAGCGCATGATCTGCGCACCCTATGCTAAAGATAGGGTGCGATGATCGCATGCGTGCAAATGCGAAAGTAGGCGGTGATCCCGGATGGGGCGGGCAGGGAGCCGGCTCGGGGCGGGGCTTAACGACGCAGGGCGCAGCGTTGTTTTAACGCAAATGTGAAACCAGCCTAACGGTGACTGGTTCTTGCTCTAGGTGGTTGCTGTGTTTAATTCTTAGATCTTGCAGCCACATTGCACTGGTGTGTATTTTTCCCTTCTCCTATATGTTCCTGCAGTATTGCTCAGTCTAGCTTGGACTAAAAAGGTTCAGACAGAGTGAACGTGTTGTGCATCATTTTTGTCACAAAGGAGGAAGAAAAAGACCGGGTTTTTCAATGTATCCGCACTGACCACACAATGACAGAAATATTCTTGAAAGCTTTATTGTGCCGATGCATTTCGTGGCAAATCTGCCACTTCCTCAGGGCCAAAGATTCTTGCGGAAGTGGCAGATTTGGCACTTTTGTGACATTGGTATCTACGGGGGTCTGCAGCGACCACTGGTTCCTTTTACATTCTGCAAGGGGTTGTGACTGTTCACAACCTGGAAAGGTGAGTGTACCAACCATGTATTGTCACCCAAAATATCACTTTTATCGCCCTATGTACGCTCTCTTTCCTTAATTTCAGAGTGCATCATTTTTGGGCATGTACGCCTACTAGAGGAGGACATTCAGATGTAGCAGACTCAGACATAGTAGAAAGCACCCTACATTTCACAATGTTTTAAGTATAGCCTACATACCAATAATATAAATCCAAAAAAGGCTAAATGCATAAAAGCTCATCCATAAGAGTACAGCAAAAATCTGAAAAGAAAAAATAGGACCAAAGAGCAATATAGTGTCTTTGGCACTATATGCATTCATCACTTTACTTACCTCCATACACCTCCTCTATGTATTCTTATGGCCGGTATTACTGAACGCCATTTTCGCTGTCGGGCTATATCTTCTCCTATGCACTATTATTTGTAGGTCCTTATTGGACCACTAGTATTGCACTACTGCACTTTATATTTAATAATTGAGAGATATTTGCTTATTCAACTACTTATACATTTTTTATCTGGTGACTATTGTTTATTTATATCCCTATACTTGCTGTTCTCTTATGGCCAATTGTATATTCTTTGGGTATATGTGATATATGGATTTCACCAACTTACTTGCCTTTTATATACTAAATCTAGTCTGAATGTGGCATCTAGGTGTCGCTGATTCCCTTTTTCATACTGTTATATATTATATATTACTTATTCTATTCAATTTTTTGTAAACAATAAAAATTACGTATTTTATTTATTGCTCTTTGGTCCTATTTTTTGGATTTATACCAATAGCATAGTTTGAAATTCACATGCAACTTTTGCATTTTTATTGTATACTAGATAGAGGCCCGATGCTATTGCATCGGGAGGGGGGTAGTGTCACGATGGGGGCAGGCTTTGCAGCATTGAGAATCTCTCCCCCCCATGTACTCACCCACCTATCCACTCTCTCTTTCCCCATGTGCTGACTTCTCCAGTCTGTGCTCTCTTCTTTGACCTGTCTACCCCATGTGCTATCCACCTTTGTCTGCTGTCTCTCTCCTTCCTGTGCTGTGTTCTGCCCTCATGTGCTGTCCCATTTGAACTGTCTCCTCCCCATGCTTTATCTCTCTCACTCCTGTGTCTGACCATGTACAGAACATACCACAGCTCCTGGTCAGGGGAGGAAGCAATAGACAATACTGGCATTACAGCAGGAGATCGCAGAGGATACATTTTGTACGGTAAAATATTGTTTAAAAACAGTCAGTGAAATATTTTACCTCACAAAATGAATCCTCTGTGATCCCCTGCTGTAATGTCAGTATTGTCTTTTACTTCCTCCCCTGCCCAGGAGTTGTGGTATGCTCCATACACAGTCAGACACAGACAATTTTTAAAATGAACTTTCGTTCATCAGAAAACCCCTTTAATGTGACCCGCTTCCCCTGCCTGTAGACATGTCGCACATTTGCCACCGGGATCAGCCGAATGATTCACTGCTCCTGCACAGAATTTGCATAGGCGCAGTGTGAAAGGGGTTACGCTGGTGGTACTGCGCAAGAGGCTGCGAGAGTGTGTGAGTGTGTGAGTGTGTGTGAGAGTGTGTGTGAGTTTGAGTGTGTGAGTGTAAGTGTGAGAGTGTGTGAGTGTATGAGTGTGTGTGTGTGTGTGTGTGAGTGTGAGTCTTAGTGTCTGTGAGTGTGAGTATGAGAGTGAATGTGAGTGTTTGAGTGTATGAGTGTGAATGTGATTGTGTGTGTGAGAGTGTGTGTGAGTTTGAGTGTGTGAGTGTAAGTGTGAGAGTGTGTGAGTGTATGAGTGTGTGTGTGTGAGTGTGAGTCTTAGTGTCTGAGTCTGTGAGTGTGAGTATGAGTATGAGAGTGAATGTGAGTGTGTGAGTGTATGAGTGTGAATGTGATTGTGTGTGTGAGTGTGTGAGTCTAAGTGTGTGTGTGTGAATGTGTGTGTGTGTGAGTGCGTGAGTGTGTAAGGGTGAGAGTGTGAGTGTGCATAAGTGTGAGAGCGTAAGTGAGTGTGTGTGTGTGAGTGTGTGTGTGGTGCGTCGGTGTTCCGCTGGTGGTACCGCGCAATAGGTTGGTACCAGCAGCAGTTTCCATATTGAGACACGCATCACTTGGGTGTCCCAATATGGCTGTCGGTGAACTTCCTCCGCTTGGAATTCTGGGATACGGTGACATCTGGACAGAACAGGAAAAGAAAACATTACAAGGCAATTATATAAATAGATAAAACATGAGTGATTGTTCATCAGCATTTATGATTCGAGTTTCATCAGTATTTGGTCAGTGTTTCAGCTTTGACATCAGTTTCAGTAGAGATTTTTAACAAATAAGAAAAAAATCAGTACTAAAGCTATACCTATCCATTACAATGCTAGTCACAGACAGCACATGGATAGTATTTGAATGTCATCCATGTGCTGTCCGTAATCTTTATGTATCTATAGACTTGTACGGATAATTTTGATCCCTGAAAAAGATAAAAAACAGACATGTCTCCAAAATTCTTTTGCTGACAAATGATCTGAAAAAAACACTTCATGTGAATAGTAGCATAGACTTTAATTGGTATGTATTCTATCCATGAAAAATCACAGTTAAAATCCTGTAGCTGTCTGAATAAGGTCATAGTGTTTTCAGACAAGCAATGCAGTTCTAGCAGTCTGCACTTCTACATTTATTTTATTTGCTAGAAGGTGCGTGCCAGCTTTGTTTTTTTTTTGAGCTTAATAAATGGATTGTCTCGTAAAAGCAGCACTTGAAAAAAAAGAAGTCAAGCTTCTCTTACCACCAGCAATCTGCTGTTTTTGCAGGCAAAAATCATGTTTAGGCATACATTTGCCATGCAAATCTGGTGTGGAGTAAATGCAGAATAATATGCCAGGAATTCAAATAAATGGCAATCCATGACCAGGGCCTCCCATCATTAGACAACCCTTTTGAAAACTCTGTATAGTGGATTACATTTAGATTCTACACCTTGATTGCGTAATGTAGAAAACCATAATATTTACCTTCCTGATTATAAGAAGTAGAGCATTTATGTGTTTGACAATATTTCATTAATTTGTTAATTTCATTAACCTTACACTTCAAATTTAATAGGAAAGATAGTATCACACCTTTATACTCTGACAAATATAATTAGCTGGCAGAAACTCATTTTAATTTGTTTGACAGTAAAAGATTGTTCCAAATGTCAAGACACCTTGTATTATAAGATGATTAAAATAATGCTGTTTGCAGTGAAGTTCCCATGGTGCTGCTTTATCTCAAGTTCTTTGGCATTTAGCTGGTGACTTTAGAATCTTTAAATAATGAATACCCATCCCACTGTACTTTCGAGATTAAACTGGCTTCTTTCAGTGAACACTAGTTAATCTATGCAGATTTTTTTTCCAAATGGATTAAATATATGATAAAATGTTAAACAGGAGCTTCAAAATCAGTAATTAGGTAAAATACTTTCAGAAAGTTATGTTCCAAAATAGCAACAGAATCAGAGGACCTTGAATACATAGTCCAGCCAATGAGAAGAAAAGGAAAAAGGTTCGTTAGTGTCAAAACAAGTGTGTCAAAAGTTTCTTCTTTAAAGAGAACCTGTCAGCATGGTTTTTGCAATGCAAAGACACAACTGAAATGGCGCTGTAATACTGATTACATTAATATTTTTGATGAAGAAAAAAGCCTGGAGGTTCTTCTATTTGAAGGTTTCTACTAATTAAATTTTGGTGCACAGGGGTTGAACTGCACAGTGGATATTCTCCTCCCTGTCTGTGATCCCCAGCCCCTCTTCCTTCTGTCACGGTCACGTGTGACTGGATGCAGCGAGTACCGCAAGGCGAACCCATGACACGCGCGACCCTGGATACACCGCCTCCAGTTGGGTGAATTTAAATAATAAGACGTGCAGCTGGATACACCGCCTCCAACTGGCAAATTTAGGCATTACACGTATATATAAAGTAGTCTGGAAACCCCGCCTCCAGTAAGGCGAATTTAAATAATAAAGGGGAACCTGGGTAACATTAAGAATGGTGGGCCCTGCAATAGGGAATAGGGAAGTGGAGACCTTCTGTACTCCCCTGAGCCAGTGTCCCTGCACTCCTAACGTTCCCTATGCCGGTTCTGCACCGGGCGATGCACAGGAGCTTAAAAACCCTAGCTCGCCCTGAACCTAAACCCTCACTAGGGAATTGGTCAGTGCAGAAACTAATCCCACCACTGCACTAAACACACATGAGGGAAAATGACAATACAGGGGAAACACCACTTAGCTTTGCTCTGTTGCGTACGCTCATAGCAACAGAGCCCACCACCTGTGTGCATCTTCTCCTCCACCCGGATCCATCACCATAACTGGATCCTTCACCATAGTGCAGCCTTGGAGCAGAGTCCACCACCAGTTGCAGCTGCCCAGTAAACAGAGTCCCAAAGATGAGTCCAGCTTCTGCCAAAAAGTCAAGCATGCTTGAGTCCAGTTTTCAGCAACCAAGTCCAACATGCTGCGTGCAACTCTCACTATCATCGCCACTCCACCAAGCCATGCCAGCACTTCCTGCTGACACCATAAACTGTGACTCCACCACGCCATGCCAGCCCTTCTTGCAGACCACATAGCTGCCACTCGTCCACTCTGGCTGGACTGCGCAGGACTCATGTTCAGCTCCCTTTTTCACCCAGGCTTCCTTGTGAATGACTAACACACAATATCACCAACAGTGATTGAAAACACCTGGCTCTCTTTTATAGAGCCTCACACCTGATTTATAATTACGTGCACTAAACAAAAGAAACTAAAGTGCACTACCACTCACCACCACCGGGGCAACTTAGAATGAACGACACTACATGTAATAATTCTAATGGCCACCGGGGGCAATCACATCACTTTGGCACCTAGCCAAAGGAAAAAAAGTTCACTTATCCATTTAATCTGTCAGATCCACGCTGGATCATGACACCTTCCCCCAGTCTGTAAATGACAGATCACTGCAGATATTTCAAACAAAGGAGGCCAGTCATAGTCTGGAAGAGGCAGATAGGCAGGGAATCACAGACAGGGATGAGAAGACCCAGAGTACAGTCCAGCCCCTGTGCACCAAAATCTAATTATCATAAAACTTCAAATGATAGCTAAAGAATTTTAACATAGCAGATTTTTTCACCAAATTTTTCAATTTAACCTGTATTAAAGTGCCATTACAGCCACATCTTTACTTTACATTATAAAATCATGCTGACATGTTCTCTTTATTATATTCCTGCAATGATGAAACTATATGAATTGTAGTAACTGGCCCAAAAGTCAAAATATGTACTACTTTGATACTCTGGTTGACAACATTTCCAACTTCTTGGATTCAAAGCATTTCTTACACAGTAATGACTTCAAACAACAATATCAAAAATTGAAAGTCAATAAAATTAATACAATCTTTATTAATAATATATAAAAACCATCATACACATATAGACACAAAACTGAATACACAGACAATGAAAAGCCAGGGGATGTCACTATAAAAGCAGTAAGGATGTAGTGAAAACCTTGCTGGATAGATAATAATATAGATTTGGGAGTAGATTTGTTACAAATTAACTTGTTATATAATATAGACTAGTAAATGATCATATATGTGCACACTTTGAAATTGAAGAAAAGAAAATGTTACACAATACTTGAAAAATATTTGAAAACAATCAAAAACGCACAATGCACAAAAATATAATGGCCTTGCAGCACAGCTATTCCATTATGAATCACTACACATTAAATGGAAGCCATCATCACAAAATGACCTATTGTTTAAAAATCACCTATCACCAGTGTGGGGCTGTAATGTTTGTTTAACCCCTTAACCCCAGGAGATATTTTTGTTTTGCATTTCTGTTTGTTTCTGCCTTTTTACCAGAGCCATAGCTTTTTAATTTTTTGGTCAATATGGCCATGTGAGGGCTTGTTTTTTGTGGAACTAGTAGTACTTTTGAACGACACCATTGGTTTTAACATATTGTGTACAAAGCATAAATAGGGCGTTATCCAGACAAGAAGCATTTAATTATGCATAAACTACTAGGGGTGTTGTCAGGAGGCACAACACTAAGAAGGGCTCAGAAATAGAAGTTCCAGCTGTTGCGCATCCGCAGGTTGGTAGATACAACTTAGAAATGAGGAGGTGTGGAGAAGCAGATATCATTTGCTGCTGCTTATTGCTGCATATAGAAAATAAGATAAAAACAACATGAACAAATACCCTGTAATAAATAAACGCATAGTGATAAAACATATAAATAAAATAGGGTATTGTTTTTTAATCAAAAAAGCGTAAAAGCAATCCCACTACGACAAGGTATCTAAAGTTCAATTAGGACAGTACCTAAAGTTCACCTCACTATGTGTCAGCAGATGTAAGGAATGCTAAGCTGACAAGTAGGTGGCACTTCAAGGGCATTAATTTTTATCATTTTGACATTTTTTTAATTTTAGAAAATGTTTGCAATATTTAAATATTGCTATATCTTGCTTTCCTTTTCAGAATTTTTTGGGTTGTTTTTGGTATCTCTTATTTAAAGAAAAAAGTAAAACTGTCTAAATGATCATTTGAAATAAATAGAAGCAGGTGTAAGGAATTTTTTTTACTGCTTACAATATGTGTGGAGCTTAGTTGGTTGAAGGAATTGAAGGAAGCTCTCCCATGGTTTGATACATTTACAACAATTAGTATAAACCATAGTGCAAATTCATGCCAGTTGTGAGGCAGTGACCTGTGTCATATGCATGTGTCGCTATATGTCCCCCCCATGATGCACACAGAAACATATTGAGGCCGCGGGAGCGCATTGCAGTCACAGGTCCAAATCTGCTGTCAGGCAGGAATGTGGGCGTGTCTTCTGCAACAGAGATACAGGGAGGTGGTTGGTCACATAACAAAGCGTGGAGGAGAAACACAAAGGAGAGGAATGCATGAGTCACCCGCTGGTTCCAGTCCCTAAAAAACTTTGGTTTCTCAGTGGAGCATTGGGCAAGGAAGTCACAGGTACATGCGGATGCCCTGTCACATAACCCCTGTATGGTGGCAAGTGTTCATCCCCACAAGTTGTAACAGAGGAGGAACGTATGTGAGGCAGTGACCAGTGTCACTAAGTCTCCCCCCAGGATGCGTACTGAAGTGTATTGAGGCCATGGGAGTGCATTGCAGTCACAGGCATAGCTGTGATTGCAATGCAAACTAAAAGTAAGTGTTGGTCTTAGGCAAGTTATTTGTCCAAGGCAGATTTAAGAAAACTTGCTATGGGCTTTTATTTTTTAAATGGACTACAGGATAGTAGTGGGGCAGTCCATTTCCTTCCCGGCCGGGTTTTCCATGTGACCTCCAGCCACAGGTACCTTGTAAAAACCCCTGTAGTAGATGGTTGGGTGTGTTAGTTTGGTCTTGCAAGCATGCAGAGCAAAAAGCTCTGCAGAGCTCCACCTGTGTGAGGCAACACAGGGCCAAGCAAAGCAAAAAGGTTTGGCTCACCTCAGTGTGCACGGCGGTGCAGTTGCCCACAGCATTGGGTCTTGGATGTGAACTGTCTTGTTTCCCTGGCAGCGATCCGGACGTGGACTGTCTTGTTCCCGGCTGCAATCCGGAGGACATCGTGTGCTGTGTATTTACGTGAGTGGGACATTTAAACACGATTTGCTTTGAACTTTGCTGGGTCACTGCCTCATCACTGCACAGTTTGGATACTGCTGCACTACACAGTCCATAGCAAATAAAACATTTCCCACCACAACTATTTTTCATTCTTTTCACGTTTATTATTTGAACACGACTCACAACAGCCATTATTTTTCAAAAAGATAGTCACAAAGAAATGTCACAGCAATTATACAGAAAATTAAAATAAAAAAACGTGAAAAACAACAATCTAAAAATCATATAAACCTAACCAGTAAAAAGAACAAAAATGAAATCACAAAAACACTGACATGTCCAACTTATCATTGAAACCTCTCAGTCCCATTACTTGTAAACGCATTATCCACCTGGCTTCTCTTCTCAACAGTAATCTATGTAGATCACCACCCTGTGGAGGCAAGATCAACTTCTCTATGCCAGCAAAGTGCAATACATTTGGGATACCTACATGGACTTCTCTGATATGATTAATCAAACGTGGAACCCCCTTCCCAGTCCTAATAGAATTAGCATGATCTCTAAATCTAATAAACAGATGTCTGATTGTTTTGCCGATATAGAAAAAATGCACCGACAGAATAATGCATGTACGAAATAATTAGTTTTACATGATATAAAATCCTAAACAAAATGAGAAATCAAACCAATTTTAAGAGTATTACCTGTGATATGCTGGGGGCAAAAGGAACAATGGCCACATCTAAATACCCGAACTGAGCCAATCTTTTTTTTATTATTTTCAACCCCTAAATGTTTACGTACTAAAATATCCCGTAGATTCATACCTCGCCTACAAGTAATCAGGGGGCCTCTCATCACAATATCAGAAATTTCCTTACCACGTTCCAACAAATGCCAATTTTTTCTAATCACAGACCAAATGTAATATTTCCATTGACCCATATTTAAAACAGAACACAAATCTCCTTTCTTTATTTTGTCTACCTTTTCCTGGTAAATCAACGGAGGTGCGTGATTTTTCCAATGCTGAATCTAAGAGATGTGTGACGTATCCTCTATTTCGAAATCTATCATAAACCCTTTTAAGTCTGAGAAATTGACTCAGTGCTTGTTTCACATGGAAAGGATGAGCACTGTCATAATGAAGAAGAGCATTGGTAGAAGATGGTTTTCGAAACACCTCAGTGTGAAGAGTTCCCTGATCTATATGGATTTCCACATCTAAAAATTCTAAAGACAAACCTCCAAAAATGGAGGTAAACTTCATATTCATATCATTAGACCCATTGAGAAACTCCAAAAATGAATGGAAGTCCTCTCTGGACTCATCCCACACTATGAACTCATCATTCACATACCTCATATAGAGTTTTATATACTTCAAAAAACTGTTTTTCTCCAAATAAGCAAATCTCTCCTCAAAAAGCACCAAAAATAAATTTGCAAAAGTACAAGCTACCGGAGGTACCAATTCTGACCAAATTGGAATGCATAGCATTTTAAAATGAAGGCTAAACCCTCACACACAAAATCAACAAAAGATGGGGTCCTCTCCGTGCTGTTCAAAATCTCCCTAATAGCACTAATACCAACGTCATGTGGAATCCTAGTGTAGAAGCTTTCTACATCTATGAATACTAATTGAATACCATCCTGCCAAATGAAATCCTTAAGGGATTCCAAAAATTGTTTGGTGTCTTTGATGTAAGATGGAGTAACAGGCGTAATAGCCACTCCATGTATTGGGACAAAGGTTCGGTTAATGATCCTATACAATACAATCGGGCTTCCTGGAGGTGACAAACGTGACTTGTGCATTTTGGGGAGATGATACCAATATGGTTTGCAAGGGAACTCCGGTAGCAATTTTTCCAATTTTTTCTTTGAAGCAATACCCAACTCCACAAATTTGCTCAAAAAGGTACGTAATTCATATTTATATTTAAAAGTCGGGTCCTGTTGTAACAACTGGTTGATGTCTATATCGGATAGCTGTCTAGATGCCTCTGCCAAATATTGATTCTTTGGCAACAAAACTTTGTTGTCACCTTTATCAGCAGTTCTGATAATAGTATCTGCCCAACCATTAATCTCCAACAACACCTTTTTTCTTCCGAAGATAAACTAGCAGGGAGTTTATGGTATATTAACGCCTACCAGGTGAAATGTGGGGTGTATAAGTCGAGAGAACACTACCTGAGAAAGGATCAAATTTATACAAATCTTGGACCATTCCACTATGATTAGACTGCGGAGACGATAGATCTAATAAACCAACAGCATCATCTCTCATATCAGCCAAAGAATTAGTACCAGCCATGAAGGCTAAAGGGCCTACAGTGCCGTGCTCTAACCCTTAAAACATGCATGGTTTGTCTGATTGGATGATATGAAAGATTTCTGAAGATGCATTTTCCTAATTGCTTTGAAAAGGTCAATTTTGAAATCAGTGAGGTTAAACTCATCAGGTATGCAAAAATTTAACCCTTTAGACAAAACAGATAAATGCGCCAAATTAAGTACATGGTCAGTCAAATTAATCACAGAAAAAATCAAATCACTCTGATCGGCCCCTATCTCCACAAGACTTGCCTCCGTTTCCTTTTCCTACCCCCTGGGCACATTCTGTGTCTAAAGGGGGTGCTGAAGATGAACCTGCAATCGATATACGAGAAAGTTCAAAAGAACCAGATGGAGTCACCGTTTCCTCCTGGGCACTCGAGTCAGAATCTGTGGTAAGGTAATCCTTTTTATATTTAATAGATCTTTTATTTCTGAATCTTGAAGATCTAAACTTTCTCTGATTCGGATTACCCTTATTCCAAGAAAAAATTTGAATTAATCTCATAGTCCTTTCTTTTAGGCAAGGTCACTTCAGTAACCTAAGTAAGGCACAGAGTAACAAGTTTATAATTGATGTTCTTATGTATTAAACAAGGGACTGATGGTTAGTACCTGATATTAAGAGGTGTGTTGGGTTAGGTGCAGCATCCACCGGTGAAAGCTAATTGATTGCCGCAGCATGTCTCCCCCTGCCCAACGAGAGCCGTTTCGCTAAGTAGCTTCTTCCTTGTTCCTCTGTGCAGCTTCCTGGTGTATTCCAACCTATTAACCCTACATTATACCCAGATTTCCAACAGTGATATGGGCAATGTGCAATACTGCTCTTTTTGCAGATACTTAGTAGTAACAAAACGATGGCTGATTTTTGTCTAATGAGGCATGCTGAATCTTGTAGTGACTAATTTGCATGTTAGAACCTCATGTATTTACATCTAACCTATATATCCAGATTTTGTTTTTTACATAAGCACTTTAATTACCATCTTGTTACTCTGTACTGCTCCCTGGTGTATTCTAACCTATTAACCCCACATTATACCCAGGTTTCTAAAAGTCATATGGGCAATGTGCAATACTGCTCCTTTTGCAGATACTTAGTAGTAACAAAACAATGGCTGATTTTTGTCTACTGATGCATGTTGAATTTTGTAGTGACTAATTTGCATGTTAGAACCTCTGAGTATTCATGTGCAATATTGCTTTTTGCAAAACTTAAGGTTCTGTCACACTTAGCAATGTACCAGCAATCCCTACCAGCGATATGACGCGGTCAGGATCGCTGGTACATCGCTAAGTGGTCACTAGTGAGCTGCCACACAGGCAGATCTCACCAGCGACATCGCTGGGGATGGGGGTCGCTATTTACCTGTCACACTAGGCGATCCTGACGTCCTCCCGCCCGGCTCCACACGTCACTCATCTCTCCACAGCAAGCGCCGCAGGTAGCTGACGACGAGAAACAGTCCTGGACGTTCTCGCGCGATCAGCGATAACCAGCAGGGGAGCAGGTCGGAGGTAAGTATCACACACAGCGATATCGCTAGCAATATCGCTATAACGTCACAAGTTATAGCGATATTGCTAGCAATATCGCTTAGTGTGACAGTACCTTTAGTAGTAACAAACAATGGTAATTATTGTCATCTACTAAGGCATGTTGATTCTTGTAGTGACTAATTTGCATGTAAGAACCTTTTTGTATTTATACATACCTATAGGGTTAATTTTTGTTTCTTCCATGTCTTTGTTACTATCTTTGCCGCAGCTTATCCCCCTCTTTTTTGGAGGCCTTTTGCCCTGTCTTTTTAATTCTCTTATTTTTTAATATTTTCAAGAATAATTTTTTAACCATTTATATTTTCTGTTATCTTCACTTTCTTTCCACATGACATATATCATTGTGGAATATGTTGAGCCCAAGAAAAAATTTGGCCTGATTCAAAATCATTTTTGTCTCTGATAAATTTGTCCCATTTTCTGTTTTTGACTTCAGTCTGAATAGGAACCAGTCTGCTATCCAATTTCCTATTGAATTGCTACCACTGACTTTCAGAAAATCTGGTTCTCAATTCGTCCTTCGTTTTTTCCATTTCCTCTTTCAGTAGATCATAATTCTGCATGTTGTACTTTAGGACTAGCTGTAAAAGATCCTGAGAACGCTACAAAAAAATCTTTTCCTATTCAGCAGTAAATGAGGGGTTATATTTAAAGTGGGAATTTTCCTTAAAAATTCATTCTTACACCACAAGGGACTCTGCCACATTCCACATGCGATTTCAGTGAATTGATCATCCAGAACAGATTAATTTCTCTTTCAGCTAAATTGCTGAATTTTTGTTCCAACATTTTGGTACTAAATGAGTGTATGTCATCTTGCTGTTCACACTCTAAAAATAACTATCAACATTCTCACGACCTACCTGTAACCCATACAAAGTAGATGGTGTTTCTGACTCCATTTTGCTAGTCAAAAGAATGTGCAAAAGCTTAGCGGGTACAGACTGGCTAACAGGAGTATACTGATATGTGTGCCGGATCGTATAAAACAGTCTTGAGGCAAATGTCAAAAGAAGAGAAAACCGCACCACAATCATTCCGGAGCCCAATGTCTGTTGTACACAATTACCTCGCTTCTAGCATAATTGCACTGGATCATGGATGCCAACCCATAGGAAATATTGGGGGAAGTGTTCAGCCTTGCAAGAGGCATATCTTCCCCGTCATTTCTCTTGAACTCACAGGATCCGTAGAAGAGCAGGTGCGTGAAACAGCCGTCATCCGTTCATCGTTCACTGGTTCTAAATCGTACCTGACTGTATGAAGATGTTTTTACGTCTATGAATAAAGTTTGGATTTTTTAATAATGGTGAGTGCCACCTTTTTGCCCTCTTTTGCATGTTATACTGTTTCCTATGGGTTGGCAACCATGAGCCAGTGCAATTTGGCTAGAAGCGATGTAATTGTGTACAACAGACATTGGTCTCCAGAGTGATTGCGGTGCGGTTTTCTCTTCTTTGGACATTTGCTTCAAGAATTATAACTAATGGTCACTCTGTTTAAGATTTAGCCAGGATTCCAAAAAGAACTTGCGCTTCCTTTGTATTGTCTTTACATACTCAACGTTGTACATCCAACTGAAAGCTGCTTGGCAGTTTTCCCCAGTATTTTCTTGAGGGCTTCTACACACACAACTGTAAAAATTTGATGCTATCCATCGTTTTCATGGACAACACTCATCCCCATGTTCTTCTATGGGACTCTGCACATTTCTGACTTTTTCCACGGACCGAGTCAGTCCAGAGCAAAATTCACAGCATGCATGATTTATATCCAATATCGTATAACACTTGAACATTCATGTCTAAAGGTCCTTGGAAAATATCTGACCACACTCGGATGACAACTGAGTACAGTCTGATTTTCACTGACTGACAAAATGTAGAAGATGGAGAATTTTTTATACTTCACCTTTCACATGTAAGAAAATAAGATCACACTGTGATTCATAGCGTGATTAACATAATCAGTCCGATTTTCTCAGATGTGACCGTAACCTTAACCCCTTTCTGACATGAGTTGTACTATCCCGTCCTTGTGCCCTGCGCCCCTATGACCATGGATGGAAAAGTACATCTCAGAGATCGGCTGTGCACATTGACCGCTCCCAGCACTTTACCCCTGGAATACTGCCATCAAAAACCACTGCAGCATTCCGGGAGCAGGTAGAGGGCTGACAGCCCCTCTGTCTTTGGATCGTAGACCCCGCGGCATGACGCTAGGTCCTGATCATTCAAATGGTAACCCGATGTCCTGCAGCTCTGACAGCTTCTGTAGCATGCATGCTATAGAAGCGATCAGCCTACACAAAATGATTGTCCTATAGTGGGCCAAGGTGTAAAAATTAGAATTAAGTAAAAAAAAAATGTAAAAATTGTAAAAATATTTTTTTAAAAATAAAAAAATAAATATTTATTCTTTCATTAAATCAATATTTGAATAAAAAATACTTAACCCCTTTAGTGAACACCATAAAAAACAAGGCAAAAAGTAATGCTTTATCATCATACCGTCGAACAAAAAGTGGAATAACACACAATCAAAACAACGGATATAAAGAAGCATGGTACTCCTGAAAATGTAATTTTGTCCCACAAAAAATGAGCTGCCATACAGAGTCATCAGCGAAAAATAAAAACATTATAGCTGTCAGAATAAAGTGATGCAAAAACATTTATTTTTTCTACAAATTCGTTTTTATTATTTAAAAGCACCAAAACATAAAAAATATATAAATGAGGTGTCGCTGTAATCGTACTGACCTGAAGAATAAAACTGCCTTATCAATTTTAGCACAGGTGGAATGATGTAAACGCTCCCTCCAAAAGAAATTCATGAATTGCTGTTTTTTGCTTATTCTGTCCCCCAAAAATCGAAATAGAAAGCAATCAAAAAATGTCATGTGCCCTGAAAATAATACCAATAAAACATCAGCTCGTCCTGCAAAAAACAAGACTTCGCATAACTCTGTGGACCAAAATATGGAAAAATTATAGCTCTCAAAATGTAGTGATGCAAAAACTATTTTTTGCAATAAAATGCGTCTTTTAGCGTGTGACAGCTGCCAAACATAAAAAACCGCTATAATGCCTCTTTCACACGTCCTGATATTTCCGGTACCGGAGATGTCGGTGTCTGTGTGTGCAATACTTGCGGCACACTTGTGGCATGTGTGTGTCGTATCAGCACCACACGGACGGGTGCCAGGGAAGAAGCGTTGCAGTCAGCGCTGTTCCTGGCACTGGGTGCTGAACATGGCTCTTGTCATTCTCCCCTGCTCAGCCAGCAATCGGCGCCAGCAGGTGAGAATGAGTTACATTTAACCCCTTAACGACTGCTGATATGCCTTTTAACAGTGGTAGTTAAAGGTACTTAAACCACACCACTGCTTTTTATTGGCACTAAGGTTTAAGGTTATAGCGCCCCCCAGCATCAGAATTTCTCTGGGGTCTCGGTTACCAGGGATAACCGAGACCCCTGAGAATGTGATTCGGGTTGTTTCTTATTGACCTTGATGTTGCAATCACTGTTATTAATCACCCCCCAGTAGCTCCGTTTTCCCTGCAGCCCCCCCTGAAGTCCCCAGGGCCTCCGGCTTCTTCCGGGAGAAAATGGTGGGTGCATGCGCAGTGCGCCCACCGAGATCTACCGGCAGGCACCCAACAACAATAGAAGATTTTTTCCTATTGGTTCATTTTGATCACTGTGATAGACCCTATCACAGTGATCAAAATAAAAAAAATAGTAAATCAGACTTCCCTTTATCACCCCCTTAGTTAGGGAAAATAAAATAAAAAAAATTTTTATTTCCATTTTCCCATTAGGGTTAGAGTTGGGCTAAAGTGAGTTTTGCTAAAGTTAGGGTTAGGGTTGGGGCTAAAGTTAGGGTTATGGTTGGGGCTAAAGTTAGGTTTAGGGTTGGGGCTTAAGTTAGGGTTAGGGTTGGGGCTAGAGTTGGGGTTAGGGTTTGGGTTAGGGTTGGGATTAAGGTTGTGTTAGGGTAAGGTTTGCAGTTAGAGTTAAGGTTGTGTTGGGTTAGGGTTAGAGTTAGAATTGGGGGGTATCCACTGTTTAGGCACATCAGGGGCTCTCCAAACTCGACATGTTGCCTGATCTCAATTCCAGCCAATTCTGAGTTGAAAAAGTCAAATGGTGCTCTTTCCATTCCAAGCTCTGCTGTGCGCTCAGTGATATACCCCCACATATGAGGTATCGACAAACTCAGGACAAATAGGACAACAATTTTTGGGGTCCAATTTCACCTATTACCCTTGTAAAAATAAAAAATTGGGGCAAAAAGGTAATTTTTGTGAAAAAATATGATTTTTTATTTTTACGGCTTTACGTTATAAACTTCTGTGAAGCACTTGGGGGTTCAAAGTACTCACCACAAATCTAGATAAGTTCCTTAGGGGGTCTAGTTTCCAAAATGGGGTTTCTTGTGGGGGGTTTCCAATGTTTAGGCACATCAGGGGCTTTCCAAATGCGACAAGATGTCCGATTTCAATTCCAGCCAATTTTGGTTTGAAAAAGTCAAATGGTGCTTCTTCCTTTCCGAGCTCTGCCGTGTGCCCAAGCAGTGGTTTTCCCCACATATGGGGTATCAGTATACTCAGGACAAGTTGGGCAACAACTTTTGGGGCCCAATTACTCCTGTTACCATTGGGAAAATTAAAAAATTGGGGACTAAAAGATCATGTTTGTGGACAAAATATGATTTTTTATTTTCACACCCGGGCATTATAAACTTTAGTGAAACACCTGGGGGTTCAAAGTTCTCACCACACATCTAGACTAGATAAGTTCCTTGTGGGGTCTAGTTTCCAAAATTGTGTCAATTGTGAGGGGTTTCAACTGGTTAGGCACATCAGGGGCTCTCCAAATACTAAATGGCGTCCGATCTCAATTACAGCCAATTTTGCACTGAAAAAGTAAAACGGCGCTCCTTTCCTTCCAAGGTCTGCCATGCACCCAAACAATGGTTTAACCCCACATACAGTGGGGAAAAAAAGTATTTAGTCAGTCAGCAATAGTGCAAGTTCCACCACTTAAAAAGATGAGAGGCGTCTGTAATTTACATCATAGGTAGACCTCAACTATGGGAGACAAACTGAGAAAAAAAAATCCAGAAAATCACATTGTCTGTTTTTTTTTCATTTTATTTGCATGTTATGGTGGAAAATAAGTATTTGGTCAGAAACAAGCAATCAAGATTTCTGGCTGTCACAGACCTGTAACTTCTTCTTTAAGAGTCTCCTCTTTCCTCCACTCATTACCTGTAGTAATGGCACCTGTTTAAACTTGTTATCAGTATAAAAAGACACCTGTGCACACCCTCAAACAGTCTGACTCCAAACTCCACTATGGTGAAGACCAAAGAGCTGTCAAAGGACACCAGAAACAAAATTGTAGCCCTGCACCAGGCTGGGAAGACTGATTCTGCAATAGCCAACCAGCTTGGAGTGAAGAAATCAACTGTGGGAGCAATAATTAGAAAATGGAAGACATACAAGACCACTGATAATCTCCCTCGATCTGGTGCGCCACGCAAAATCCCACCCCGTGGGGTCAGAATGATCACAAGAACGGTGAGCAAAAATCCCAGAACCACGCAGGGGGACCTAGTGAATGAACTGCAGAGAGCTGGGTCCAATGTAACAAGGCCTACCATAAGTAACACACTACGCCACCATGGACTCAGATCCTGCAGTGCCAGACGTGTCCCACTGCTTAAGCCTGTACATGTCCGGGCCCGTCTGAAGTTTGCTAGAGAGCATTTGGATGATCCAGAGGAGTTTTGGGAGAATGTCCTATGGTCTGATGAAACCAAACTGGAACTGTTTGGTAGAAACACAACTTGTCGTGTTTGAAGGAAAAAGAATACTGAGTTGCATCCATCAAACACCATACCTACTCTAAAGCATGGTGGTGGAAACATCATGCTTTGGGGCTGTTTCTCTGCAAAGGGGCCAGGACGACTGATCCGGGTACATGAAAGAATGAATGGGGCCATGTATCGTGAGATTTTGAGTGCAAACCTCCTTCCATCAGCAAGGGCATTGAAGATGAAACGTGGCTGGGTCTTTCAACATGACAATGATCCAAAGCACACCGCCAGGGCAACGAAGGAGTGGCTTCGTAAGAAGCATTTCAAGGTCCTGGAGTGGCCTAGCCAGTCTCCAGATCTCAACCCTATAGAAAACCTTTGGAGGGAGTTGAAAGTCCGTGTTGCCAAGCGAAAAGCCAAAAACATCACTGCTCTAGAGGAGATCTGCATGGAGGAATGGGCCAACATACCAACAACAGAGTGTGGCAACCTTGTGAAGACTTACAGAAAACGTTTGACCTCTGTCATTGCCAACAAAGGATATATCACAAAGTATTGAGATGAAATTTTGTTTCTGACCAAATACTTATTTTCCACCATAATATGCAAATAAAATGAAAAAAAAAAACAGACAATGTGATTTTCTGGATTTTTTTTCTCAGTTTGTCTCCCATAGTTGAGGTCTACCTATGATGTAAATTACAGACCCCTCTCATCTTTTTAAGTGGTGGAACTTGCACTATTGCTGACTGACTAAATACTTTTTTTCCCCACTGTATGGGCTATCAGCGCACTCAGGACAAATTGCACAACAACTTTTAGGTCCAATTTCTCCTGTTTCCCTTGGGAAAATGAAAAAAATTGGATCTGAATTATTTTTTAGTGAAAAAAGTTAAATGTTCATTTTTTTAAACATTTCAAAAATTCCTGGGAAGCATCTGAAGGGTTAATAAACTTCTTGAATGTGGTTTTGAGCAATTTAAGGGGTGCAGTTTTTGAATGGGTATTTTCTATCATATAGACCCCCCAAAGTGACTTCAAATGTGATGTGGTCCCAAAAAAAGGTGTTGAAAAACTGAGAAATCGCTGTTTAACTTTTAACCCTTATAACTTCCTAACAAAAAAAAAATTTTGGTCCCAAAATTGTGCTGATATAAAGTAAACTTTAGGAAATGTTAATTATTAAGTATTTTTTGTGGCATATCATTGTGATTTAAGGGCATGAAAATTCAATGTTGGAAAATTGCGAAATTTTCAAAATTTTCACCACGTTTCTGTTTTTTCACAAATAAACACAAGTCATATCAAAGAGATTTTACCACTAACATGAAGTGCAATATGTCTTAAGAAAACAGTGCCAGAATCACCAGGATCCATGTAAGCGTTCCAGAGTTATTACCTCATAAAGGGACAGTGGTCAGAAATGTAAAAATTGGCCAGGTCATTAACATGCAAACCACCCTTGGGGGTAGAAGGGTTAAACTGTAACATGTAAAGTGCTGCGGAATATGTCAGCACTATAGAAATAAAATGTATTAATATTATTAAACTGAGCTTAGGAGAAGTTCTTTCTTTTGATGCTGGAAGTCACAGAAATGACACCACCTTTCTATCAATAATATAAAATATTAATGACACTTTTGCCTGCAATTTCATTTTAAATTTCTAAATTAAAAGATTAAATTATCTTAGCTGCATAACTTATCATAATGTAGGAGAATAGTTTTTATTTACATAAGATAACACAAGTCTTATACTTTGTAGTCATATTGTATAATAGAAGTTATTCCCTTCACTCTAAAGTTTTTGCCTTTTTTATTTTAATACATACATTTTCTGTTTTAGGACAAAGGATCAACAGTGGCATCAAGTGGCCATAACAGTTAATCAACGAATGTCCTAGAGATATCCTTCGGGATATATTCCAGCATTAATTGCATTCCAAGACAATGACCTGAATGTATTTCAGTGCATGGTCATATAGCTGGTTGTTTAATGGTGTAATAATGTACTTTATATATAACCTTTAGTCATTTCAAAGGTATATTACTTTACTGTTTCTTAATTATTGAATTTTCATTAAAGAGCTTATAAGTGTCTGAGTTTTCAGAACATCTGTTATGTTTTTAATGGTGGGGTGGATCCGAATTTGCTATGAACAAGGAAATGCATGTAAGTTCAATTCAAAGCTTCACAAAACTGGCAAAATAACTATTTATTTAAACAATAGAGTAATATTTAACACTAGATGGTGGCCCGATTCTAACGCATCGGGTATTCTAGAATATGTATGTAGTTTATTTATGAAGATTTAATAATAATGCAATAATGCACCCCCCTATCCTGATATGCATGGTCCTCTCACCCCCAATCCTGATATGCTTGGTCCTCTCACCCCCCATTCCTGATATGCATGGTACCCCTCACCCCCCTATCCTGGTATGCATGGTTTCCTCACCCCCCAATTCTGATATGTATGGTCCCTCTCGCCCTCCAATCCTGGAATGCATGGTCCTCTCACCCCCAATCCTGGAATGCATGGTCCTCTCACCCCCAATCCTGGTATGCATGGTCCTCTCACCCTTCTTTCCTGGTAAGCATGGTCGCCTCACCCCCCTATCCTGGTATGCATGGTCCCCTGACCCCCCAATCCTGATATGTATGGTCCCCCTCACCCTCCAATCCTGATATGCAAGGTCCCCTCACCCTCCAATCCTGGAATGCATGGTCCTCTCACCCCCCAATCCTGGTATGCATGGTCCTCTCACCCCTCTTTCCTGGTAAGCATGGTCCCCTCACCCCCCTTTCCTAGTATGCATGGTCCCCCTCACCCCCTTTTCTGGTACGCATGGTCCCGTCACCCCCTTTTCCTGGTATGCATGGTCCCATCACCCCCCTTTGCTGGTATGTATGGTCACCCTCACCTACTATTCCTGGTATGCATGGTCACCCTCGGTTTTAGGAAGTTTCGCCCCCAGCAGTTCATCCCCAGCAATTTGCCCCCAGCAGTTCACCCCCAGGTACATTTCACCCCCGCACATTTCGCCCCTATCATTTCACTCCCAGGAGGATTCGCCCCCAGCAGTTCGCCCCCAGCAGTTCACCCCTGGCAGTTCACCCCCGATTTTTTCGCCCCCAGCAGTTCGCCCCTGGATGTTTCGCCCCCAGTAGTTCGCCCCCGGATGTTTCACCCCCAGCAGTTCACCCCCGGATCGTTCGCCCCCTGATGTTTCTGCCCTAGCAGTTCACCCCCGGATGTTTCGTCCCTAGATTTTTTGCCCCTGGATGTTTCGCCCCCAGCAGTTCGCCCCCGGATGTTTCGCCCCCAGCAGTTCGCCCCTGGACTTTTCGCCCCCAGATTTTTCACCCCCGGCAGTTCACCCCCGGATGTTTCACCCCAGCAGTTCATCCCCTGATGTTTCGCCCCCGGATTTTTCTCCCCCGGAAGTTCGCCCCCGGATGTTTCGCCCCCAGCAGCTCACCCCCGGTAGTTTTCCCCGGAAGTGTGTACCCTGTTTTGCCCCCAGAATTTTGTGTTTGGATGTTTCGCCAGTTTGTCCTTGTGGTTCATGAATTCCCTTGCGTCATCAATTCATGCCACAAAAGTACTGTACAGAGTGCTGCACTTTTGTGACATTTTAAATCAGCTGTTTCTGTCTGTAAACCTCACAACTGATTGAATTATAGTGTCAGAGCATTTTGCCTGCAATTTTAACAAGACATTTTCCAAAACGTTTCTAAAACATTTTTGTGTTACAGAAACATACCAAGAAAAAAATAAACGGATTCAAAAAATGCAGTGTGAATGAGACCTGATTTAGGTGGGGAATGTAAACCACTCTAAACTCAAAACATTTTGTGAACTTTTACCTGATCCATCACTGACCTGCTTTTTTGCAAGTTTTGTTGCAGATGTAACAATTTTCATGTCAGGTGTACTGCAAGTTACATTAGACTAGCTTTTATTCCATCTTTACATCAGAATATAGCAGTGTCTAAAATCTCTACAAAGAGAGAGGTGTACTAGCACAAAAAATCAGTCAGCTTCCACAGCAATTCACTTTCTACAAGTATGAATTTGTTTTATCCAAACGTGGGGAGAAGAAGTGGGTCCACGAGAATCACATTTACGTATTTTCCAAACGAACGGCTGACGATGTCTATTCCATCTGGGTGTGTGAAAAACAGTTGACTTCCAAGTAACCAATCCCCACAACCACGCAGCACAAGCAGCAAGACCTGTAGCAATCTGACTTGTCAATGAGGCGCTCACCAGGGCAAGGACAACACAGGAGACACCACCACAGATTCTGACAGAAGTCATTTCAGGAGCCCATTCTAATGTTGTAGGACTTCTCCCAAAGAAAGCATCACTGAAGAGAACAATACGATTATCAAGGCAACTTGGCAATATTCCAAGGTTGCCCCAAACCCTTGATCAACTTGTTATTCCCCAGGAGTTCCAGGGGATCAATATTGATGGTATCCAGCAGCAGTTCCTTCTGCATGACTCTGGTAAGCATTTAACATTTCCATTATATAGAATTATTGCAAAGTTTATATTGCGCAAATGTGAAAAATTATCTATTACAAAGTGCTGATATAGAATACTATGTGATTATTTTACCTTAAAGGGAAACTTTGTGGATAGTGTAATGTAGGATGAGGCCTACTGATTCCAACTATGCCTCACTTGTTTAGTTGCAGTCTGATTCTGCCTTTGAGATACAGTGGCCTGCCATGTTCATAAGCACAGTGGCAACCTTGTCCACCAACCATGATTTGCAGGTATCCAGCCATTGTCAATCACAACCAGAGGACAAGGTTGTCGCATCAAAATCGTATCACTAGATGTCAATTTTAGTGTAGAATTTTCTGCTATAAATTAGTTGCAGATTGTCTGCTGCAACTACTTAGTGCATGTGAATGGACCTTAAGGATTCATTAACATGTCTCCTAACCTCTGCCCTGCCCCTTTAGCCATGCCCCCTGCTAACAGCCTGAAATGAAGTTCCAATGCTGAATTAGTGCTGGGAAGAGGGTACACCATGCCCCAGTAGGTGCCGGTCACTTACCGGAGCAAGGCAGGGGGTTAATTAATATTCACCACCTGCTTCCATACGCTGCTTTGATACAGGACCTGGAATGATGTATGCAATCATGTGATCGCACACGTCTCAGGATTTGCATTGAAGCAGAGTGAGGAAAGCAGCGCAGCAGCAGGCGGTGAGTATTAATTTATCCTTGCCATGCTCCAGGAGGAGACAGGCACCTATTAGAGCATGATAGATCCAGGGGGCCCGCTGTTCATGGTCGCATTACACCCCTTGGCGGCAGGCCCCTGATGGCCCGGGGGCAGTGGTGTCCCCTGCCTACATGGTAGGTACGCCACTGCTGCACTGCATGTCATTTTTTTAACTGTGCATTTTTTCATGAGCATGTGGATGGAATTTAGACATTTACGCTGCATATGACCCCGACCTAATGAACTGTTGAGTTAGTATGCTTTTTTTCACAAATAATTCTTACATGTTTGCTTGTTTTTCCTGATGTAAACCTTTTATTATCATGGAATTCTGCATTTTGCTAGTTTCTGCTGCCGTTATTCCTTTCACGACTTTGAAAATGTGACATTTTTGAAGCTTGAAACATTTTTAAACAGAAATATATCATTTTCCACTGGAACAATACATGTCGTAGAAAAAACTATTGTTTAGTTCCTTCACACCTGATTTTGCTTCAATTTAACTTTTCTGCTATAAAATCAGAAAATCTGAAGAAAAATGTGAGTTTTTGATGTGAGATATGAACAACGGATGCTTCTGATTAGGAAAATTTATTGTGAATTCATCCCAAAATTCTCTGTCGCGCATCTGCCCTTTTTGAGCTGCACCGAGTGCACATAATGCAACACAATGCATTTGGCGCACGTCGGCGCAGCACAAAAAGGGCGGATGTGCGGGCAAAAGTGTACCAGCGCACAACCAGCGTACCCAATGCTAAGTATAGGGTATGCTGATTGCATGCAGCATCATGCGATCAGAGGAGGAGCTGACCGGAGGAGGCACGGCTGGGGCCAGAGCTTAGCGGCAGCCCTGCGCTGCACCCAGTAACGCTAGTGTGAAACTAGCCTAAGTGTCCAAGAAAAAATATGCAACTCCAGGTAGAGAAAAGTTAATCCATGGGGCAGAAATGACCAGAGTGCATATTAGAGATTTGAAAGCTAAGGTATAAGGAAGATATAAAAGAAATAGTGTTGCTACATTACCATAAGTAGTGACGGTACCCCATCGCGCGTTTCGCATTTGCTTTTTCAAGGGGAGTGTATTTTTTAATATAATCAGGTAAAATTACATTTGGGTATCTTTTATACAGGGTGCCGATACCTCCTGGACTAGCGCATCCGCCCCGACGTGCGTTTCGGTTCCTTTCTTAAGGGGCCTGCTACCAACCAGGTGTCTCCATTATTTATATCTCCCAGCCGCAGCGTGGTATACCGCGCGACCAGAAGTGACGCTCACCACCTGGATGTGACACGTCACATCCGGGTGGTGAGCATTACTTCCAGTCACGCAGACCAGAAGTGACCACGGTTATCTGATTATATTTGCGGAGTATTATTGTAATTATGGGTATGAGGGTTATTGCTAGGCAAGCGGCATTAATTTATGGTTGACATCTAGATCATAATCTGTGATGTGGCCTATACAGCTTGCCATTTAATTATGGCTATATTAATATTTGTAGTAGTTTATTATTAGGGCTTTCTCAGTTCTGCCCCTTGTAGCTGCAATATATTGCTGGCAGTCCCTATGTCTATCCGTTTTTGTCTTAGCTGTCTCTTCCTGGATTTGCGCGTTTAATGAGTGACTGTGAGCAATGAGTGTATTATATTTTTATACACACAAATAATTGCCTTGTCTTCATCCTTTTTCCTATGGTTCTGTGAGGTACCGACAGATGCGGAGGGTCCTCTTCAATCCTCTTCCATGCACTTCCACATTGTGTGAATGTCATCGTTCCCGAGGGAATCACGTTCATTATTCCTAGCTAGGGATTCCCTTGATCAAGAAGATTCTCCACACAGGTAAGGACCTCAGCAAAGGGGAGAGAAGCGATTTTTATTTTCTGATGAGCAAACTCCAAACATTGCCTGTTTTGGGTCGGCGTGGTTGAACCCGAGCAGGCAATGTTCGATACGAAACCTAAACTTTCCAGATCGGGTTTGCTCATCACTAGATATAGTATGATATGTAATGGATGACAAAAAGAAGCCATTAAGTGTAACACCACTAGTACATGACAGTAAAATGATGGTCACTTGTCTTAGATCAGGGGTGTCAAACTCATATTCACCAAGGGCCACACCAAGTTAATGGATGTCCCTAAAGGGCCGTTTGTTACTAAAAGACCGGATGCACACAATCGAGTCCCGTCCAGAACATGCATTTCTCTGCACAGAGCAGTGCATGCCCCTGTATAAGGCATGTCACGGTGGATCAGCTCTTTACCAAGCGCTGTCACATCTTCCCTGGATCTCACTGAAATCATGGAGAGCTATGGCTGCAGCTTCCAGTCACTTGTCCTTGTCGTTGGTGCTGAAAGCTGCTGATAAACTGAAGCTGAAAGCTGCAGATGCACTCCGTATGCATCTATTCCCCCTCCAACCTCCAACTGGCTGTCATCTACCGCCCCCCGGAACTAGCCATCTCCACCTTTCTCGACCACTTCACCACCTGGCAACTCCATTTGCTTTCTGCTGACATCCCCATCATCATCATGGTCGACTTCAACATCCCCATTGACACTTCCACCCCAGCTGCCTCTAAACTTCTATCGCTCACGGCTTCCCTTGGCCTCACTCAATGGTCCTCTGCGGCCACTCACAAAGATGGTCACATGCTGGAGCTTATCTTCACCCGTCTTTGTTCCCTCACTAATCTCAATAACTCACCCCTCCCCCTGTCTGACCACAAACTACTGTCATTCTCTTCCCTCTCCTCTCCTACTGCGCATCCCCCGCTCCATAAACTCGCTCACCCTCGCAGGAATCTCAAACACCTCAATTTGCAATCACTCTCGGAGTCCCTTCTCCCTCTTACAGACATAGCTTCCCTTCATGACACAGATGCTGCTGCCACTTTTTATAACACCACAATAACAGCAACACTTGATTCAGCTGCCCCCCTCATGCAGAGCAAACTCGTACAATCAACAGGCAGCCCTGGCTGACCAGCCTGACCAAAGAACTGAGACAGTTTTCCAGGGCCGCTGAGTGGAGATGGAAGAGAACCCATTCTACTGAGCACTTCAGCGCATACAAGCAGTCCCTTGCCAGCTTTAAGTCCATGCTCTCTGCTGCTAAACAAGCTTACTTCGCATCTCTCATATCCTCCCTGTCTCACAACCCTAAACAACTCTTCAACACTTTCAATTCTCTACTCTGTCCCACAGCACCTCATCCCCCTCCTCTCATTTCTGCTGAAGACTTTGCCTCCTTCTATAAGCAGAAGATCAACAAGATCAGACAAAACTTTGGCCCGCAGCCCCCAATGCCCCTCTTAGCCACTCAGCCCTGTTCTGCAAAAGCCAGCTTCTCCACTGTGACAGAAGATCAGCTCTCCACCCTTCTGTCCAGATCACACCTCACCACTTGTGCCCTCGACCCACTCCCATCTCACCTCATCCCTAACATGGCCACAATCTTCATCCCATCTCTATCACACCTCTTCAACCTTTCACTTACAAATGGTGGCTTTCCCTCATCCTTCAAACATGCCTCAATCACACCCACCCTCAAAAAGCCCTCCCTTGATCCATCCTCTGTGTCTAACTATCGCCCGATATCTCTTCTCCCTTACGCCTCAAAACTACTGTACCAGCATGTATATCTTGAACTGTCCTCCCACCTCTCCTCCTGTTCCCTCTTTGACTGGTTACAATGTGGCTTCCGACCGCATCACTCAACTGAAACTGCCCTAACTAAAGTCACTAACGACTTACTAACCGCCAAGAGCAAGCGACACTACTCTGTCCTCCTTCTCCTGGACCTGTCCTCTGCCTTCGACACCATAGACCATTCCCTCCTGCTACAGACTCTCTCATCTCTTGGCATCACAGACTTGGCCCTATCCTTGATCTCATCATACCTAACATTTAGTGTCTCCCTCTCACACACTACCTCCTCACCTCGCCCCCTGTCTGTTGGTGTTCCTCAAGGCTATGTCCTAGGACCCCTACTATTCTCCATCTACACCTTTGGCTAGGGACAGCTCATAGAATCCTACAGTTTGCAGTATCACCTCTATGCCGATGACACGCAGGTCTACCTATCTGGACCCAACCTCGCCTCCTTACTGACTGAAATCCCACAATGCCTGTCTGCTATCTCAACCTTCTTCTCTGCTCGCTTTCTCAAACTGAACAAGAACAAAACAGAGTTCATCATCTTTCCCCCATCTCACTCTACCCCTCTACCAGACCTATCCATCAATGTCAATGGCTGCTTTCTTTCCCCAGTCCCGCACGCTTGGTGCCTTGGGGTGATCCTCGACTCTGCGCTCTCTTTCAAACCACATATCCAAGCACTCGCCTCCTCTTGCTGCCTCAAACTCAAAAATATTTCCCGGATCAGCTCATTCCTCAACCACGAAACCACAAAAACACTATCATCTCCCGCCTCGACTACTGCAACCGCCTACTCTCTGGCCTCCCCTCTAGCACTCTGGCTCCGCTCCAGTCCATCCTACACTCTGCTGTCTGACTAATCCACCTGTCTCCCCGCTATTCCCCAGCCTCGCCCCTATGCTACGCCCTTCACTTGTTTCCTATTGCCCAGAGGCTCCAATTCAAAACACTAACCATGACATACAAAGCAATCCACAACCTGTCCCCTCCATACATCTGTGACATGGTCTCTAGGTACCTACCCGCACACAACCTTCGATCATCTCAAGATCTCCTCTACTCCCCCCTTATCTCTTCTTTCCACAATCACATACAAGACTTCTCCCGTGCTTCCCCCATACTCTGGGACTCTCTGCCGCAACACATCACACTCTCACCATCAACGGAAACCTTCAAGAAGAACCTGAAGACCCACCTGTTCTGACAAACCTACAGCCTGCAATGATCCTCGGTCTACTGAACCACTGCATGACCTGCTCTACCCTCTCCTACTGTATCCTCACCCATCCCTGTAGACTGTGAGCCCTCACGGGCAGGGTCCCCTCTCCTTATGTACTTGTGTGTCCCTTGTCTTACACATGTTTATTATACTTGTCTATATTTCCCCTTTTCACATGTAAAGCGCCATGGAATAAATGACGCTATATAAATGCATAATAATAATAATAATAATAATAAACAGCTGGTTCAATGCAGAATACAACTGAACCCTATTCTTGGCCTAATCTGAGGAATGGGCATCAACAGAAAAAGGGATCCTGAAGTGAGAATACCACTTTTATCTGCTGCTCCATTCTCTGGTGTACTGGCAGAGTGTTCTGTGAGGGCTAATCCCAAAACCCCCTTTCTGAAGACCTGATAAAGTGGTTCTGTAGAAGCTGGTTAACCACCACTTTAGTTCAGCAAAGCCAATATCTCAGTTCTGCAGAGATGGTTGGTGGGATTAACCCTGTAGTCAGTCAATAGTCCCCCTGCTTCAATACATTGCCTGCATTAAAGGGGTATTCTCATGCTGAACAGCAAAATAAGGCAGCATGCTTTCAGCAATTATGTTGTGGTAAGCAGGCTGCCGATCTTCCCCTCCTGGAACTTACCTAGAGGTCTTCTGCTCATCTTTGCCTGATCTTCTCCTGACCATGTGGGCTGGCGATCGCCATGCTGGATCCATAAGCCACCACGAGTTCTCTCCTTCCCAGCGTCCTCTTCTTCTGCTTGATCTCATCGCGGCACTGCACATGCGCAGCAGTGTTTTGGTGACAGGAGAGGCATCCTGCCCCCTGGATTGACTGATGAATGGGGCAGGAGTGATGTCATGTCAGTGAGGGGCCAGGAGACATTTGGCCTCACTGCCACAGCATTCTTCATGCTTCATGGATCAGTGATCCAGGCAAGATGAAAAGACAGCCAGAAGCAGGAGAAGACGTCACGGGGAACCGCTAGACTGCACTCCGGGACCCAAGAGCTGCAGCTGCGACAGGTAAGTATGTCAGTTTTTTTGTGTTCTAGGGTGGTAATATTCCTTTAAGGCCAGCCAATAGAGCTGCTGAAAAGGCAGCCTCAAGAATCCCCAGCAATTGGGGTCCTCTATATTTTACCCCAGGTATGTTCAGCCCTAGATGTTTTGTTCCCTGTATGTTGACCCCAAAAGCTGAGGGTGAAACATCTGGGGTCAAAATGCTAGGGGCAAAACATCAGATGGTGAAACTTCCAGGGACAAAATGCTGTAGGTGAAAGATCCGGGGGCAAACTGCTGGGGGTGAAAAATCCAGGCGCAAAATATCCTGGGGCGAAACATCGGGGAGCGAACTGCTGGTGGCGAAACATCTGGGGGCGAACTGCCAGGGGCGAAAAATCCAGGGGTGAAACATCTAGTGTCGAACTGCTGGGGTGAAACATCCGGGGGCAAACTGCCGGGGGCGAAAAATCCGGGGGCGAACTGCTGGGGCGAAACATCCGGGGGCGAACTGCTGGGGGCGAAACATCCGGGGTGAAATGCTAGGGGCAAAACATCCGGGGGCGAACTGCTGGGGGCGAAACATCCGGGGGCGAAAAATCCGGGGGCGAAATGCTGGGGGCAAAACATCTGGGGGCGAAAAATCCGGGGGCGAAATGCTAGGGGCAAAACATCTGGGGGCGAACTGCTGGGGGCGAAAAATCCGGGGGCAAAATGCTGGGGGCAAAACATCTGGGGGCGAACTGCTGGGAGCGAAACATCCGGGGGCGAACTGCTGGGGGCGAAACATCCGGGGGCGAAAAATCCGGGGGCGAAATGCTGTGGGCAAAACATCCGGGGGCGAACCGCTGGGGGCAAAATGTGTGGGGGTGAAATGTGCAGGGACGAAACCTCCTGGGGGCCAAATGTTGGGGATGAAATGTGCGGGGGCAAAATGCACCTGGGGCAAACTGCTGGGGCGAACTGCTGGGGGCGAAACATCCAAATCCCAGTCACCTTCACCCCCTTTCCTTTTATGCATGGTCCCCCTCACCCCACTTTCCTGGTATGCATGGTCCCTTCACCCCCCTATCCTGGTATGCATGTTTACCCTCACCCCCTTTCCTGTTATGCATGGTTCCAGTCACCCCCCTTTCCTGTTATGCATGGTTCCTGTCACCCCCATTTCCTGTTATGCATGGTCCCGGCACCCCCCTTTCCTGGTATGCATGGTCCCCATCACCCCTAGGAAACTGCACACATACAAAAAAAGAAAACCCATCTTTCTTGTGGTCCAGCACTGTCCCGTTCTGCCGGAGGCTGGGGGAGCCAGGAGGAGTACACGCATGCCCATACCGCGCTGTCCACCGCCATTTTCCTGAAGACACACTGCAAATGTGTTTTCACGAAAATGGCGTTGGATAGCGGTATGTGCGTGCAATTCTCACGCGCACTCCTGCCCCGGCATCTTCCAGTCCCAGTAAAGCTTAGCGTGAAGGACGAAGATGACATCACTCTCGCAAGAGCATGACATCATCAGCGGTTTTGGCGCAAAGCATTACTGGGACCAAGATGCAGGACGCGTGGTTAGAAAAGGGAAGTCCGGGGGCCGTCCAAAGGTGAGTATCTCACTATTTTTTATTTTAATTCTATTTTTTACAGATTAATGGTACCCAGGGCCTGGAGGAGTCTCCTCTCCTCTGGACCCTGGCTATCATCCGCACATTAGGCCGTGACCAATCAGTGGCGCGGGAGGCTGGAGTGCGCCTGTTGCTGATTGGTCGCGGCCTAGCGGCCACAACCAATCAGCAAGGCGGGATTTCCATTACAGACAAACAGACAGACAGAATTAGACAATTATATAGTAGATTTATACTGATTATATCAAATCTATAATAAAATGAATAATTTTCTTGTAAATATCTCCCACTATACAATGCCTTTTATCTACCCTATTTTTCGGACTATAAGACGCACTTTTTTCCCCAAAAATTTTGGGGGAAAATGGGGTTACATCTTATAGTCATAATGATAGTCGTAATGTACTTACCAGGAGTGTGGCAGCAGTAAAGGCCACTTAAAACTTTAAAACAGCATCTGTTGCGAAAACTAGCATGAATATTGCGGAAGACATTTCACTGTCAATTATCTCCTTCAGTCTATAACGTTTCACAGATGTACCAATGTGTAATTTAGCATGAGAGGATAAATGAAACAACTGGTTGATAAATTCTAATACTCAACCACTCAAAATAAATAAGATACAGTAATACTTCTGAAAATGATAGGCAAAAAAATGAGAATGATGCATAATTACACTGAATAATTATTAATGATGAAATAAAAAATGACTGAAAAGAAAAAAACACTGCTTCTATTAGTACTGCATCAGAGATATAAATAATATAACCTTTAATGTGGTAAGTTTAAATAAGCAACAAACCTAAATTATTAAAAAGTTGTCCCACCAGATTTAAAGTGCAAGGCAGTGAAAGATAGCAAATAACTATAGGGAAATGTCAAAGATGAGTAGGATATAATGTCCCACAGCCTAGCTAAGGTACACAAAATATCTTATGGCATTGTTTGATGACGACAAGTACAATCCAACCTCTAAGTTCAGTGACACCCTATAGACTAGTAATATATAAATATATACAAGGGGATTGTATATGTTGTGTGTTTTTGACACTCTCACTCAAAAAATAGAGCCAAAAACACACAACTACGAATAATATAATTGGAGCAATCTCACCCATAGAGGAGACATGGAGCCAGTTCCCCAAATCCATCATTATCTATTATTGTTTCTGTCCAATGACACCATGTACGTGATTCTGTAATGTCTAAGGTGCGCCAATCCCAATGAGTTTCCTCTCAAAGCTAGATTCTTTAGGGGATTCTTATCAAGGTAGAGGAATGTATTACCACAATGCCTGCACCGCAGTGCCGCCGGTCCTGTTTCTCTGACCCTCTGCGTGGAAATGCCAAAGACCAATCAGCTTTAAATCATAGTTGTTCCTGGCCATATCACATCCGGGAATGCTAACCCTATTTCCTGTTAGTGGAAAGTTCCCGCCGATGGTGACACGCATATGTCCCTTCCTGGTGAAGCGTCCATATGATCAACAGCACCTACCATCTGGTGAAGTAATTTTAGGGGCCAGGGTTTCTAAACAACTGCTTAACTCTGTACTGCGCCTATTCCTACCCCTATGATGGAACACTCAAATGAGAGTCCTTAGTAGTACCTGGGCCCCTATTCCAGACACCATTGTGCACTGGCACAATCAAAGCCAGCGACATATATCACAAACAACAGCAAAACATCTCTTAGACTTTTCTCGACATGGTACACCCTTCACTAGGGTAACAACAGAAAGATGGTTACCATATAATATGTCAATGGTGACACTCAAGTATAGATATTCTTAATCAATGCATGCTCATTTCAGAAGAAACAGGTTGTAGAAGACTTTATTCTTAGATTCATATGATGATGGAGAGGATAGGAGGCTATCTGTGATTAATAAAGAACAGCTAGAACAACAGGTCAGTTGAATGTTGAAAGAGTATTACTTAGGGAGAATAGGCTACAATAAAAGACATAATAGGATCAATATAGAAAGGGCCAATAAGGCTTGGCTCTATATATATTTAAAGAGGTAGATACACAAACCTCAGTGACATTATCTAGATGTCAACAAAAAGGTAAGGCTGTACAAAACAGCCCCCCCCAGGCGAAAAGCCACAAAGCACCCACTCCAAGAGCAATCTATTCATGCAAGGAGAAAAATGGAGCAAACAGGTGAATGCAGTAAAAAAGTAGTCATCTTTATTAGTTAAATACAGACAAATATAATGACAAGTAGTAATAGATAAAATAGTGAGAATAACAACACCGCAGGATAAAAGAACAGAAACCCCCGGACACAAGGACAACCATCATGCATGTCGTGGAGTACAGATATATATAACTCAATAGTAAATGTCACCACACAGCATCCACCTGGACAAGACTGCACCGCAAAATATAAGTGTAGAGGTATCCAAGAGGCGCTAGGTGCGCCAAATGTAGAAAGCAGTATCTTACCACAGGTGGAGGCAGAGGCTGAAGGGGTCCGGGGCCAGGTTGGGGGCAAGCCCGACGCGTGTTTCGCGTGTTTACACACACGCTTTCTCAAGGGAAGTATCGCGGGGAAGGGTAAAGGACCTTCTTATGCACCAGGTGGCCAGATCACATGACCGCCAGTAAGCCAATGGGAGTGGTATAGAGCGGCGCATGCGCGGTGGGCACAGCAAGCGCCGGCAATGCAGGGACAAAGCGTCACACATCGCCCAAGGCCTGGGGGAGGGGGGAATTCCCGGAGGCCGAGAGAGACGCGCGGAGACGCTCGCCCTGCAGCCGAGCGGAAGCAGGCACAGCGGGCATGCGCACAACCAGAGCCCAAAAGTAAAAGGCAATATACAGGGCTGGGCGTGAGCAAGTCATATACAAAAACCATATGCACACATGAATGATCAAAAGAATAGCACTAAAAGGGGACACCAAGAAAAACAGCAAGACAATCAAAAAATCATGCAATAGAGTATAAGATGCATAATAAATAGAGGATATTAGAGAAACCAGATCCCCTGTCAATATGTGGGGCATAGTTCCCCACTCCACATATACATATATATATAGAACTGTAAAATAACCAAATGCAGATAGTCATGCAACCAATGCAAAATACATATATATAGGGAGATGCGTTGTCCTCCAAACTGCAACTCTTGTATCCCTGTGCAAAGTATGATTTCGATACAATAATGTATATGGAAAACGACGAACACACGACAGATCCATCTCCCATGCAGAGAATGTACAACGGGGCACAAAAAGGTCCAGAAGAGAACTAGAAAGGGAAAATAAGAATAAAACAATGAATAAAATGTGATATAATAAAACCAGAAAAAAAACCAATCACCGGAATGGGGAATAACAGAGGAATGAAAGGGCAAGGTAGATGATACAAAGAAGTTATTTTGGAAATGTATTTTTAAATGTGTACATGAGTATTAGCAAACAGTAAGGGTCACCTACAAAAAAGAGGCAAAAGATAACGATTCATTTAGGCCCTTAGGGGTCAGGGTGTCCAGTGTGACAATCCATTTAGCTTCGACTTGGGCCAGTCTCCGTTTGTAGTTACCACCTTTCGCCCCCAAATGGACCTGATCAATGCCTCTAATTTTAAGAGAAGTAGGGTCACCATTATGATACTGCCGAAAATGGCGAGGCAGAGTCTTGAGAAGGGAAACGTCAGTCACTGTCTTGGACGCACAAATGTCCCGCACATGCTCACGCACCCTCCTCCTAAGTTCTCTGGACGTGAGACCAACGTAAATTTTTGAGCAGCCACATGTGGAGTAATAGATCACATTTGTGCTGCTACATGAAATCCGATGACGAATATCAAACTGTCTCCGTCCATCGGAGGAGGTAAAGGTGTCGCAGCGCAGGACATTTGTGCATGCAAGACAGTGACCACAAGGTATGGAGCCAGGTACAGGGCCCCTGGACCCAAATACATTAGTCGACACTGGGAGATAGTGACTCCTCACCAGAAGGTCACTAAGATTTCTTGACCTTCTTGCGGTCATTGAGGGGGATCGTCCCAAGAATGGACCCAGGGCAGGTTCAGTCCCAAGAATCGACCAATGTTTGGTAAGGATCTGCCTCATGTTGTCCCATTGATGGTTAAATGTAGAGATGAACCTAATTGGTCCATCCATAGTCTGTCGAGAGGCCCTATTACGAGAAACCAAGAGACTACCGTGTGGAGTGGCTCTTGCTCTTAAGTAGCCTTTTTTGATGCATCTATTGGAGTAGCCTCGGCTCGAAAAGCGCGTTTTCAGATCGGCCGCTTGCATCTCAAACTTAGCATCTGACGAACAGATCCGCCTCATCCGTAAGAACTGTCCGACCGGGACAGCCCCTATGGTGGAAGGGTTGTGGGCAGAAGACGCATGAACCAAAGAATGATCAACACACATAGTGACATCCAGAAAATTAATTTTGGCAGCATCAAATGTATAAGTCAAATGAATGTTCAAATGATTATCGTTCAGCGTCTCCATAATGTCCCCGAGCTGCAGCACCAATCCGTCCCACAAAAAGAAAATATCATCTATATATCTATGCCAGCACAGCACATGGGAAGCGGCCGGCACGCCCGCGTCGCCAAAAAAGGATCTCTCCCACGAACCGAGGAAGAGATTAGCGTACGCGGGCGCACAGGCCGCGCCCATGGCAGTGCCGCGTTGCTGCAAGAAAAATTGGTCTTTAAAAGTAAAAAAATTGTGGGTAAGGATAAAGTGCAACAGCTCGAGGATAAGCCCACATAAGGGGCCGTCCAGGTCGGAGGCACCCAGGAAGAGGCGGACCGCGTTCATGCCATCAGTGTGTCCAATGCAAGTATATAGGCTCTCCACGTCGGCAGTGACTAGAAGAGTCCCTTGGTCCACAAAAATGCCATCGACCCTAGCCAGGGCATCCGTAGTGTCACGTATGTAAGATGGCAAGGTTTCTACCAACGGTTTTAGATAAAAATCAATAAATTGGCAGATAGGGTCACATAACCCATCAATGCCAGACACTATGGGACGCCCAGGAGGGTCGAGGGCATTCTTGTGGACCTTTGGTAACAAGTAAAAAGTTGGAACTCTTGGGTATTTAGCCACCAAGCCATCAAAGACCTGCTTAGAAATCACATTATTATCTAGAGCCTCCATAAGGATGCGCTGGAGGCCGAGAGAGAAGGTCGCAAGAGGATTGGAAGGCAGTCGAAGATAAGTATCAGTGTCCCTGAGTTGACGAAAGGCCTCACGTTCATATTTATCATGTGGCCATACCACAATGTTCCCCCCCTTGTCGGCCGGTTTGAAAACCACATCAGACAAGGATTGTAATTCAGAAATGGCAATGCGTTGAGCATGAGTCAAATTATCAAATTGACGTTTAGTTGACAATTCCTTGAAGTCCTCACAAACTAATTTCATAAAGACCTCAATAGCCGGACTTAACGACAAGGGGGGGAACTTTGCGGACCTTGGCAAGATCGAAGACGGAAACCTACTTGGAGATGGAGTCGCCTGCTCATCAAGCAATTCCTCTAAAGTGCGAAGAGCTTCTCTCTCGACCTCACTCATCACCTCCCTGGAGGCCTTCTTGGCATGCAGTTTTCGCAGCAAGAGTTTGCGAGAAAATAAATGCAGGTCCTTCATGGCTGTAAAAAAATGAAAAGAGTTAGTGGGACAGAAGGAAAGGCCTCTCGACAGAACATCCAGCTGTATTTTGGATAATGTATGGGAAGACAAGTTAAGTACCTGTAGGCCAACCTGAGATTGGAAGGCCTTCCCAGTATTAGACTTATTTTTAACAGTTTGCCTAGTCATGATACGTTTGATTGTAGAATTAGACTCAGAAGAACCAGCACCCGGGTACATCTTGGAGCAATTTTCATTCTCACCAGAAATGTTGGACCTAATGGAGGCAGACCTAGATCTGGAACGAGAATAGTTCCTGTATTGAGGCCTAGAACGGTCCAGGGGATTACGCCATTTATACATGCGTACTAATTTCTTATCCTCCACATCTCTCTGAAATTTTTTGGCCTTTGTAGACTGGATTTCTTGTGCCCATTTTTGAGAAAGATCATCCATTTCCTCATTGAATTTCTTTAAGGCATCACTGGCCATATCTCTACGGAGAATTACTTGCAAGGCTTCCATCTCAGATTCAATTGATGCAAATGATTCCTGATTCATTTTTTTCAGGAGTTCCATGAAACCCATGGAACACGTATTAGCCAGGGTTTCCCAATTATTAATAAAGACATCATCTTGAATCGGAAAAGATGGAAAGACCTGTATACGTAGTCCTCGTGGTATGAGGTCCTTATGGAGGTATTTCTCAAGGAATGCATGGTTCCACCAGGTTCGAGTCCGTTTACGGAGAAGGTCTTTGAATTGTTTAATAGTATCCTGAATTGCCCTACTCATACCCTCTGATCCCCCTTCTGGGTCATCCTGCAGTGTGTCATTAATAAGTGCACGCCAAGTCTGATCGCGACCACGGAAATCCATTATATGGCTGAGGACAACTGTGAAAACCACAGAACAAGTTAGTAGATACACAAACCTCAGTGACATTATCTAGATGTCAACAAAAAGGTAAGGCTGTACAAAACAGCCCCCCCAAGGTGAAAAGCCACAAAGCACCCACTCCAAGAGCAATCTATTCATGCAAGGAGAAAAATGGAGCAAACAGGTGAATGCAGTAAAAAAGTAGTCATCTTTATTAGTTAAATACAGACAAATATAATGACAAGTAGTAATAGATAAAATAGTGAGAACAACAACACCGCAGGATAAAAGAACAGAAACCCCTGGACACAAGGACAACCATCATGCATGTCGTGGAGTACAGATATATATAACTCAATAGTAAATGTCACCACACAGTATCCACCTGGACAAGACTGCACCGCAAAGTATAAGTGTAGAGGTATCCAAGAGGCGCTAGATGCGCCAAATATAGAAAGCGGTATCTTACCACAGGTGAAGGCAGAGGCTGAAGGGGTCCGGGGCCAGGTTGGGGGCAAGCCCGACGCGCGTTTCGCGTGTTTACACACACGCTTTCTCAAGGGAAGTATCGCGGGGAAGGGTAAAGGACCTTCTTATGCACCAGGTGGCCAGATCACATGACCGCCAGTAAGCCAATGGGAGTGGTATAGAGCAGCGCATGCGCGGTGGGCACAGCAAATGCCGGCAATGCAGGGACAAAGCGTCACACATCGCCCAAGGCCTGGGGAGGGGGAAATTCCCGGAGGCCGAGAGAGACAAGCGGAGACGCTCTCCCTGCTGCCGAGCGGAAGCAGGCACAGCGGGCATGCGCACAACCAGAGCCCAAAAGTAAAAGGCAATATACAGGGCTGGGCGTGAGCAAGTCATATACAAAAACCATATGCACACATGAATGATCAAAAGAATAGCACTAAAAGGGGACACCAAGAAAAACAGCAAGACAATCAAAAAATCATGCAATAGAGTATAAGATGCATAATAAATAGAGGATATTAGAGAAACCAGATCCCCTGTCAATATGTGGGGCATAGTTCCCCACTCCACATATACATATATATATATAGAACTGTAAAATAACCAAATGCAGATAGTCATGCAACCAATGCAAAATACATATATATATAGGGAGATGCGTTGTCCTCCAAACTGCAACTCTTGTATCCCTGTGCAAAGTATGATGTCGATACAATAATGTATATGGAAAACGACGAACACACGACAGATCCATCTCCCATGCAGAGAATGTACAACGGGGCACAAAAAGGTCCAGAAGAGAACTAGAAAGGGAAAATAAGAATAAAACAATGAATAAAATGTGATATAATAAAACCAGAAAAAAAAACCCAATCACCGGAATGGGGAATAACAGAGAAATGAAAGGGCAAGGTAGATGAAACAAAGAAGTTATTTTGGAAATGTATTTTTAAATGTGTACATGAGTATTAGCAAACAGTAAGGGTCACCTACAAAAAAGAGGCAAAAGATAACGATTCATTTAGGCCCTTAGGGGTCAGGGTGTCCAGTGTGACAATCCATTTAGCTTCGACTTGGGCCAGTCTCCGTTTGTAGTTACCACCTCTCGCCCCCAAATGGACCTGATCAATGCCTCTAATTTTAAGAGAAGTAGGGTCACCATTATGATACTGCCGAAAATGGCGAGGCAGAGTCTTGAGAAGGGAAACGTCAGTCACTGTCTTGGACGCACAAATTATCCTGCACATGCTCACGCACCCTCCTCCTAAGTTCTCTGGACGTGAGACCAACGTAAATTTTTGAGCAGCCACATGTGGCGTAATAGATCACATTTGTGCTGCTACATGAAATCCGATGACGAATATCAAACTGTCTCCGTCCATCGGAGGAGGTAAAGGTGTCGCAGCGCAGGACATTTGTGCATGCAAGACAGTGACCACAAGGTATGGAGCCAGGTACAGGGCCCCTGGACCCAAATACATTAGTCGACACTGGGAGATAGTGACTCCTCACCAGAAGGTCACTAAGATTTCTTGACCTTCTTGCGGTCATTGAGGGATATCGTCCCAAGGATGGACCCAGGGCAGGTTCAGTCCCAAGAATCGACCAATGTTTGGTAAGGATCTGCCTCATGTTGTCCCATTGATGGTTAAATGTAGAGATGAACCTAATTGGTCCATCCATAGTCTGTCGAGAGGCCCTATTACGAGAAACCAAGAGACTACCGCGTGGAGTGGCTCTTGCTCTTAAGTAGCCTTTTTTGATGCATCTATTGGAGTAGCCTCGGCTCGAAAAGCGCGTTTTCAGATCGGCCGCTTGCATCTCAAACTTAGCATCTGACGAACAGATCCGCCTCATCCGTAAGAACTGTCCGACCGGGACAGCCCCTATGGTGGAAGGGTTGTGGGCAGAAGACGCATGAACCAAAGAATTTACTGATGTTGGTTTACGATAAACATCAGTCTGGATGCGACCAGTGTGATCAACACACATAGTGACATCCAGAAAATTAATTTTGTCAGCATCAAATGTATAAGTCAAATGAATGTTCAAATGATTATCGTTCAGTGTCTCCATAAAGTCCCCGAGCTGCTGCACCGATCCGTCCCACTGCATTCACCTGTTTGCTCCATTTTTCTCCTTGCATGAATATATAAAGAGGTGTACCTATCACTCCCCCTAAACACCTCTATTCTAATCTGTACTCTACCTGTCAGCAGAAGCTAGCACCCTAAACATCTTATGCAAAGTGGCGCTTTCATTCATTGAAAACTGCCCCTATAGCTTCTATCTCTATATATAAAAGTGAATGTATGTATGTATGTGTGTGTATGTATCACCAGCCAATCACGAAGCATCTTTCATTTTACCAGAGCTGTTCAAAAGAAGCTGAGCTGTGATTGGTTGCTATGAGCAACAGTTTTCCTTGCAACCAATCACTAAGCATCTCTCATTTCACCAGAGCTGCTTAAAAGAAGCTGAGCTGTGATTGGTTGCAATGAGCAAGTTTTCCCACTTGACGACACCTCAGCAGACACTGACATGGTGGGAGAAATCTAGCATCCTCGGGAACATTAGCTCCAGCCATGGTCTGTCCCCCGGAAAGGAGCAGTGAGTACATGACGGAAATGAATCCCCCCTGTTGTGAATTCTCTTTCTGGGCTCCCTCTGGTAGTTACTGAAGGTAGTGGAGCTGGTCAGATTGACAGAGGTCTTGCAAGTTCTCTTTCTGGACTCCTTCTGGTTGTTACTGGAGGTAGTGGAGTTGGTCAGATTGACAGAGGCTTACCACCAGATAATGATGATGATGATTGGAGATCTGGTGTATTTAAGACAGTTGGCTTCTTTCAATCCCTGCTGGTGATTTTCTTCCTGTGCCTTCTGAGGTCTGATGTCTGATGTCTCCTGCTCTGTTCCTGCATGGTTCAGCTAAGTGTTCATTTGCTAATCTTTTTGCATTTCATCTGGCTTTGTCTATCTCTGCTTTGTGCGGGTCAGCTTTCTCCTGCTGGAGCTGTGCTGGATCACCGCCCATATGTTACTGCTTGTCAGTTTGTTCTGTCCCCTGTTATATTGGTCTCTTTTTGCTTTGCTTTCAGTATATACCAGAGTGCTGATATAGTGGGGGCGAAGTCGTGTGACTTCAGTGTTTTTTGTGCATCAGACATGTTTGATTTTTCAGGGTTTTTGTGTGATTGCAGACAGTGTCTTTCCTTTCCTGTCCTGTCTACTCAGTTTGAGCCCCATCATTTGCTCAGTCTATTTTTCTGCCTGCGTTTGTGTTTTCATCTTGTCTCACCGACAAATTATGTTTGGGGGCTGTCTACTGATTTGGGGTCTGCTCTGGGGCTGTTTAGTTTTCATCTTTCTTGCTTTAGGCTGAGTTATTTCTCCAGCTGTGCCGAGGCGTCTAGGGCATTGTAGGTACGCTCCACAGCTACTGCTAGTTGTGTGGATAGGATCTGAGGTCTGCAATCCGCTTAGTTACCAACTTTTCTGGTTGTCTGGTGGCTTACCCTGGTCTTGCTATCCTCCTCAGTGACCCATTCATAACAGAATCATCAGCCTTACTGTAGACTCTAGGGTACTCTAAAGAAGGAAAGAATTTTAAAAAATAAAGTGTCAGAATTTTTTTGTATATTTTTTCGTCTTTTTTTTTTCTGGGGCCGTAGGAGGATATTTTTTGTCTAAATGGAGACTAGGCAATTGTCTGAATGTGTTGAGCAGCTCGCTGCTGAAGTGCGGAGAATTTCTGCCTATCTCGCTTAATCTGCTGCTGTTGAACCACAAATCCCTACTCCTGATTTGTTTTCTGGGGATCGGTCTAAATTTTTGAATTTTAAGAATAATTGTAAACTATTTTTTGCTTTGAAACCTAACTCATCAGGGAGCTCTGTGCAGCAGGTTAAAATTGTCATTTCCCTGCTCTGCGGCGATCCCCAGGATTGGACCTTTTCTTTGACACCCGGAGATTCTATTCTATCTAATGTGGACGCGTTTTTTCAAGCCCTGGGGTTGTTGTATGATGAACCTAATGCTATTGATCAAGCTGAGAAAACCTTGTTGGCATTGAACCAGGGTCAGGATTCTGCAGAGTTATATTGTCAAAAATTCCGAAAGTGGGCGGTCCTTACTAAATGGAATGACGATGCCCTAGCAGCTCTCTTTCGGAAGGGTTTGGCAGAAACCGTAAAAGATGTTATGGAGGGATTTCCTGTCCCCTCTGGTCTTGACGACTTTATATCATTGGCCATTCAAATTGATCGGCGCTTACGTAAATGTAAAACTACACGAGAGGCATTGCCGCCTTCCGAATGAACTTCTGAACCCATGCAATGCGATAGGGTTTTGTCTAGGGTGCAACGTCAGGAGATTAGAAGGTGTAACAAGTTGTTTTTTTTTTCTGTGGGGGCGCCTCTCATACTATTTCTGTCTGCCCTAAACAAGAAAAGCGTTTTGCTCACACATTTGAGGTAGGCAGTGTACAGCCTAAGTTCCTTTTGGTGATTACCTTGATCTGCTCCTTGTCAACATTTTCCACTAAGGCTTTTGTTGATTCAGGAGCAGCTTTGAATCTGATGGATTTTGACTTTGCCAAATGTTTTGGTTTTCCCATGATACCCCTGTGGACTCCTATCCCTTTGAGGGGTAGTGATGCTACTCCTTTGGCGGAGAATAAACCCCAGATTTGGACCCAGGTGATAATGCGGGTCGCCCCGGACCAGCAAGGAAATTGTAAATTTTTGGTGTTGCACAATTTGCATGATACTATTGTTCTGGGTTTTCCTTGGTTGCAAACTCATAATCCTGTTTTGGACTGGAAATCTGTGTCTGTGGTGAGTTGGGGTTGTCAATGCAAACTTAGTGACACTCCTGTTTTCTCCACCTCTCCCCAGTCTCATGATATTCCTGACTATTTGGCTGATTTTTCTGATGTATTTAGTGAGAGTAAGTCCGCGTCTTTGCCTCCTCATAGGAGTTATGACTGTGCAATTGAGTTAATGCCTGGGTGTAAATTTCCCAAGGGTCGGCATTTCAACTTATCGGTACCCGAACATGATGCTATGCGATCTTATATCAAAGAGTCGTTGGAGAAGGGTCATATTAGACCATCTTCTTCACCTTTAGGTGCTGATTTTTTTATTGTGGCCAAGAAAGATGGCTCATTAAGGCAATGTATTAACTATTGTTCCCTTAACAAAATCACTGTTAAATATCAACACCCATTACCCCTGATTTCTGATTTATTTTCCAGAGTTAAAAGTGCCTGTTGGTTTACCAAACTTGACCTAAGGGTGCGTATAATCTTATTCGCATCAAGCACGGGGATGAATGGAAGATGGCGTTTAAAACCCCGGAGGGACATTTTGAGTACCTGGTGATGCCTTTTGGGCTCACTAATGCCCCTTCTGTCTTCCAATCTTTTATGAACGATATTTTCTGGGACTTTGTGGATAAGTTTTTGATCATTTATCTGGATGATATTTTGCTCTTTTCCAGTGATTGGTATTCTCATGTGGAACATGTCCGGACTGTGTTCCGGATTTTGAAGGAAATTTCTCTGTATGTTATGGGATCGAAGTGTCTCTTTGGTGTACAGAGAATTTCATTTTTGGGATTCATTTTGTCCCCGTCTGCTATTGAAATGGACCCGGCCAAGGTACACTCCATTTATGACAGGGTTCAGCCTACTTCTTTGAAGGCTCTCCAGAAGTTTTTGGGTTTTGCTAATTTCTACCGTAAATTTATAAGTAATTTTTCTGGTATTGTCAAACCACTGACTGATTTGACCAATAAGGGTGCTGATGTGGTGAATTGGTCTCCAGAGGCAGTCTCGGCATTTCAGGAGCTTAAGCGGAGATTCACTTCTGCTCCGGTTCTATGGCAACCTGATGTCTCACTTCCATTTCAGGTGGAGGTAGGTGCTTCTGAGATTGGTGCAGGAGCTGTTTTGTCCCAAAAAGATCTGGTGACTTCTAAAATGAATCCCTGTGCCTTCTTTCCTCAAAAATTCTCCCCATCTGAACATAATTATGATGTGGGGAATCGTGAATTGTTGGCCATGAAATGGGTATTTGAAGAGTGGAAACATTGGTTGGAGGGAGCTAAACATCAAGTTGTGGTCCTCACCGACAACAAGAATTTGATTTATCTTGAATCAGCCAAACGTTTGAATCCTAGACAGGCTAAGTGGGCCTTGCTTTTCACATGTTTTCATTTTGTGGTCTCTTTTCTTCCGGGCACTAAGAATGTTAAGGTGGATGCCCTTTCTAGGAGTTTCTTTGCGGATTCTCTTGATGTGACTGAGCCTACTACCATTCTAAATGAGGGTGTATGTAGTTCTTTCCGCCATCTCACCCGATTTGAGATGTGCCCTGGAGGAATTTCAGGAAGACAAACCTGAACGTTGCCCTATGGAAAAATTGTATGTCCCTGACCAGTTGAGGAAAAGAGTAATGTCTGAAATTCATTGCTCCGCGTTGGCTGGTCATCCAGGTATTTTTGGTACCAGAGATTTGGTGAGTCGGTCTTTTTGGTGGCCTGCCTTGTCTCGTGATGTCAGGAATTTTGTGCAGTCCTGTGGGACTTGTTCTCGGTCCAAGCCCTGTTCTCATTCTAGTGGTTTATTGATGCCCCTGCGTGTGCCCAGAAGGCCATGGACCCATATCTCAATGGATTTTATTTCTGATCTTCCTGTCTCTCAGAGAATGACTGTTATCTGGGTGATCTGTGATAGATTTTCTAAGATGGTCCATCTTGTACCACTCCCAAAGTTGCCATCTTCTTCTGAGTTGGTGCCCTTGTTTTTACAACAGGTGTGTAGTGAAACCTCTATCAGGGGGAGCTGGTGAGGGAAGAGAGGTTACACACTAAGAGTAGCAAACACTGAGCAATAGCACAGGTGTGACAGGTAACTAGAGAGAATGGTCAGCCGAACAGAGTCAGAAACTAGCAGGAGCAGACGTACCAGAAGGAGCAGCAATACACGTAGTCAAAATACCAAGTCGAGGGTCAGAAAGCCAAAACATGAGCACAGGGTCCAGAAACGTGAGGCGAAATACGTGGTCGGGGTACAAGCCAGGAAGTCAAATGCCAGAGAGGAAATGTAGGTGCAGAGATGAATACCAAGAGACGGGGTCAGAGATCAGTCCGAGTCATACACGTGGATACTAGTCAGAGGCAGGAGGATCACGAAGGTACAAGGGTCAGTGGCTCTAAACTGGAAGCTTGAGCTATCACTAACACTGGTCAGCAGGCTGTGAGAGACTGAAATAGCCCAGCTAGCTCCAGAACGAGGCTGAGGAGCTTAACCCCCGCATGACCAGTCCAGAGTGAAGACAGCAGAAAATAAACTCTGGACTGGACCATGACAAGATGGTTCGTTTGCACGGGATTCCTGAGAACATTGTGTCGAACAGAGGAGTCCAGTTTGTTTCCAGATTTTGGAGAGCTTTTCATTCCAAACTGGGAATTCAGTTATCTTTCTCCTCTGCAATTCATACTCAGACCAATGGGCAGACTGAGAGAACAAACCAGACTTTGGAATCCTATTTGAGATGCTTCATATCTGCTGATCAGGATGACTGGGTCTCATTTTTGCCCTTGGCCAAATTTGCGCTAAACAATAGGGCTAGTTTTGCCACTTTGATGTCGCCTTTTTTCTATAACTTTGGGTTTCATCCTCGATTTTCTTCAGGGCAGGTGGAATCTTCGGCCTGCCCAAGTGTGGATTCTGTGGTAGAGAGAATGCAGCAGATTTGGGACCAAGTAGTGGATAAGTTGTCCCACTCTCAGGAAAAGGCCCACCGGTTATCCAACAGGCATAAGACCATTGGTACCCGGTTTAAAGTGGGTGATATGGTTTGGTTGTCTTCAAAAAATATTCCCATGAAGGTTGCATCTCCAAAATTCAAGCCAAGATTTATTGGATCTTATAAGATTTTGGAAATCCATAACCCCGTTTCTTTCCGTTTGGCTCTTCAGTTATGTTTAAGATTCATAACATTTTTCATAAATCTTTGTTGAAGAGGTTTGTGGAGCCAGTAGTTCCCATGGCGGTGCCTCCTGACCCTGTATTGGTTAAAGGTAATTTGGAGTATGAGGTAGAGAAGATATTGGATTCTCGTTTGGCTAGATGGAGACTCCAGTACTTGGTCAAGTGGAAGGGCTATGGCCAGGAGAATAATTCTTGGGTCTCTGCTTCTGACATTCATGCCGAAAGATTGGTTCATGCTTTTCACCGGGCCCATCCTGACCGACCTGGTGGCATGGACAAGGGTTCGGTGACCCCTCCTCAAGGGGGGGGGTACTGTTGTGAATTCTCTTTCTGGATTCCCTCTGGTGGTTACTGGAGGTAGTGGAGCTGGTCAGATTGACAGAGGCTTGCCACCTGATAATGATGATGACGATTGTGAGATCTGGGATTTCCGACTGACAGCTGACTTCCTTCAATCCTTGCTGGTGATTTTCTTCCTGTGCCTTCTGAGGTCTTATGTCTCCTGCTCTGTTCCTGCATGGTTCAGCTAAGTGTTCATTTGCTAATCTTTTTGCATTTGATCTGGTTTTGTCTATCTCTGCTTTGTGCGAGTCAGGTTGCTCCTGCTGGAGCTGTGCTGGATCACCGCCCATATGTTACTGCTTGTCAGTTTGTTCTGTCCCCTGTTATATTGGTCTCTTTTTGCTTTGCTTTCAGTATATACCAGAGTGCTGATATAGTGGGGGCGAAGTCATGTGACTTCAGTGTTTTTTGTGCATCGGACGTGTTTGATTTTTCAGGGTTTTTGTGTGATTGCAGACAGTGTCTTTCCTTTCCTGTCCTGTCTAGTTAGTTTGGGCCCCATCATTTTCTCAGTCTATTTTTCTGCCTGCGTTTGTGTTTTCATCTTGTCTCACTGACAATATATGTTTGGGGGCTGTCTATTCCTTTGGGGGTCTGGTCTGGGGCAGTTTAGTTTTCGTCTTTCTTGCTTTAGGCTGAGTTAGTTCTCCAGCTGTGCCGAGGCGTCTAGGGCATCGTAGGTTCGCTCCACGGCTACTGCTAGTTGTGTGGATAGGATCAGGGGTCTGCAATCTGCTTAGTTACCAACCTCTCTGGTTGTCTGGTGGCTTACCCTGGTCTTGCTATCCTCCTCAGTGACCCATTCATAACACCCCCCTCCTTTTGCCTATTTACCCATCACACATCCTCCATTTCATAGTCACATCTTCCCTCTTAAAGGGATCATTGATATGGAAGACAGAGCAAATCTATCTAGCACTTTGGTTTTGACCCCAGGCTTCTCTTAAAGGGATCCCCGGTATGGAAGTTAGGACCGTTCCATTCAGCTCTGTGGTTCTGACCCCAGGGCCTCTTAAAATGATCATTGGTATGGAAGTTAGGGCAAATCCACTCTGTGCTTTGGTACTGACCCCAGGCCTTTCTTAAAGGGATCACCGGTATGGAAGTCAGGGCAAATACATCTAGTGCTTTGGTTCTGACCCCAGGCCTCTCTTAAAGGGATCCCCGGTATGGAAGTCAGGGCAATTGTCTTCAAATGCTATGGTACTGACCCAAGGCTCTCTTACAGGGATCTCCTGTATGGAAGTTAGGGCAAATCCCTCAGCGCTCTGATTCTGACCCCAGGGTTCTATTAAAGAGATCATTTGTATGCGGTCAGGGCAAATCCACTCATTGCTCTGGTACTGACCCAAGGCACCCTCTTAAAGGGATCCCTGGTATGAAAGTGAGGTCAAATCCACTCTGCGCTTTGGTACTGACCCCTGGCCTCTCTTAAAGGGATTTCCGGTATGGAAGTTAAGGTAAATCCCTCAGCGCTCTGATTCTCACCCATGGATTCTATTAAAGGGATCATTGGTATGGAAGTCAGGGCAAATCCACTCAGCGCTCTGGTTCTGACACCAGGCCTCTCTTAAAGGGATCCCTGGTATGGAAGTTAGGACCGTTCCACTCAGTGCTCTGGTTCTAACCCCAGGCTGATGGGATGATGTGGGATATTAGGGGTAGTAGTCTGGTGGCTTGGCTGATGGGATGATGTGGGATATTAGAGGTAGTAGTCCAGTGGCTCTAGCTGACGGGATGATGTGGGATATTACGGGTAGTAGTCCGGCGGCTGTGATGGGATGATGTGGGATATTAGTGGTAGTTGTCCGGTGTCTCTGGCTGATGGGATGATATGGGATATTATAGTGAATGTGGCTATGCGGAGTGGGCGGGGCTCTACACTTAGTTACTATGTCCCGGCAGCGCCGGGCTCTTCAGCTAGTCGATATATATAAAAATGAGGGTATATATGTGTGTGTATCAGTCACGCCCATTTGACATAGCAACCAATCACTAAGTATCTTTCATTTCACCAGAGCTGTTTAAAAAAAGCTGAGCAGTGATTGGTTGCTATTGGTTGCTCCCCCTGCAGTCTGTGTCAGAGGGTGGTCTGTGTCAGCACGGTAATAAATTTTGTTATTTCCAGCTTTACAGAAGGACCATAACACCATAGAAATGATAAGAAAAATAGGCCTCAGTTACGACAACTGTCTACAAGGAAAACTGTTGCTCCACCTCCCCAAGCACCGCCTAATCATAGACATTGCAACAAGGTGGAACTCCACCCAGCACATGGTTGAGAGGCTGTGCGAACAGAGGCAGGCTGTAATGCATTTGTGGGAGGATACACGGGCAGGCAGTTTTAGGGAAGACATGGAACTGTCGGGTGTGCAGTGGTCAAAGCAGAAAGACCGCTGTAAAGTCCTTCAGTGTTTTGAGGAATGCACACGGCTGGTAAGCGCAGATGACGCCATCATAAGCATGAGCATCCTACTTATGCATCTGCTCATGCAAAGTTTGATGCACATTAAGGATCTTGCATTTGCAGTGAAGGAGGAAGAGGAGGAGGAGGCGGAGGAGGGAAGCCTTGCTGACAGTCAGCCATTGTCTGGTCAGGGAACTGTCCTGGACGAGGTGGAGGAAGAAGAGGAAGAGGAGGAGGAGGATGAGGGGGATGATTATTTTGGGCAGGAGGATGCTTCTCAGGGGGCAAGAGAAAATGTTGGTGGTCCAAGGTCAGGTACAGTGTTTATGCATGACTGTAGGGATGTGGATTTGCCAGAAAGTGCTCCTCCACCCAGCAGTGGCAGTGCATTATTGACACTGGAACATTGGCCCACATGTGCGATTATGCCTTGCGGATCCTAAAAATGGACCCCCGCATTGCCAAAATGATGAAGGATGATGACTACTGGCTGGCCAGCATCCTCGATTCACGCTACAAAGGCAAATTACACAACATCATGCCACAGGAGAACCTAGAGATAATATTAGCTAACAAACAAGAAACTCTGGTAAACCGTTTGTTTGAGGCTTTCCCAGCACACAGCAGCGGTGCTGGTTCTCCCACGAGCCGCAGTGGGCACAATGGAAGAGGTGTTCGTGGTGCACACAGCCGAAGTGGCGTTGAAGACAGGGGTTTAATGACCATGTTGTGGAATGATTTCTCAAGTACCGCTCACACGACTGCTAATACTGCATCGATTAAAAGTGACAGGCGACAGCAGCTGTCAACTATGGTTGCAAACTACTTCTCCCATATCAATGTTCTCCCTCACAGGTCATTCCCCTTTGACTATTGGGCCTCGAAACTGGACACCTGGCCTGTATTGGCACACTATGCCTTACAGGAGCTCGCTTGCCCTGCTGCTAGTGTGTTATTTGACAGAGTCTTCAGTGCTGCTGGATCAATCCTGACAGAAAAAAGGACCCATCTGTCCACCCAAAATGTTGATGATCTAACCTTCATTAAAATGAACCATGCATGGGTTTCAAAGGATTTTGTCCCACCTTCCCCTGATGACACATAGGTTGCCAGAAAACTGCCTAGCTTTTGTCCTCCTCTTCCTTGGACTTGCCCAATTCCACCATTTGCAGCAGGTGAATGTCCAGCCTACACATCTACATATGCCATTTTTTAAACCTCCCTAACTGGGCTTCCCACCCCCCAAGGGCAGGGGTCAACACCTGGCACACCGGGCAAGTGCCGTTGCTCTGAACAGGTGGATGGGCCCACTAATGGTCGATGGCGCTGGCACAGGGCCCCTCATAGTACAATACAGTGTCTCTGATGGTGGGGGGGCCACTCGCCGTCAGACACACCAGCGTACTTTGAGGGGCCCTGTGCCAGTACCATCGACCATGAGTGTGCCCCCCTGCTTGGTCATGGCCACAGCACTTGCAAGTTGCAATACTTACTAGTGGGGTACCACAGGGTTCTGTATTGGGGCCCCTACTATTTAATATATTTATTAATGATCTAGTGGATGGCTTACACAGTAAAATATCAGTATTTGCAGATGATACAAAACTATGTAAGGTAGTTAACACAAATGAGTACAGTTTGCAACTACAGACAGATTTGAGTAAATTGGAGAATTGGGCTGAAAAATGGCAAATGAGGTTTAACACAGATAAGTGTAAGGTTATGCACATGGGAAGGAGAAACAGATGCTATAATTACTTACTAAATGGGAAACTGCTGGGGAAATCAGACATGGAAAAAGACTTAGGCATCTTAGTCAATAAGAAGCTAAATTGGAGTGCCCAGTGTCAGGCAGCTGCCACCAAAGCAAATAGGGTCATGGGATGCATTAGAAGAGGTCTGGGGACACGAGATGAAAGCATAATTCTCCCTCTGTACAAATCACTCGACAGACCACACTTGGAGTATTGTGTGCAATTTTGGACGCCAGTGCTCAAGAAAGACATTACTAAACTTGAAAGGGTTCAAAGGCGGGCTATTAAAATGATAAATGGAGTTGGTTCACTACAATACCCAGAAAGGTTATCAAAATTAGGTCTATTTACTCTAGAAAAGAGAAGACTTAGGGGAGACTTAATATATATGTTCAAGTATATCAGAGGGCAATACAGAGATCTCTCCAATGAACTGTAGGAGCAACACCTTTCCTTGTGTCCACCCACAACAAAAGTGAAGGATGCAGCAGCACACACTTCAGATTACTCCATGGAGCTCTTTTCACATACCTTGCCTGGGTTAATTAAAAATGGGGCCCATCATATACTGGAGAATTCCAAATGGGGGACATCAGACACTGGAGCAGCAATTACGGGGCTCATTATACACTGGAGCATTATAAATGGAGCCCATTATATATGGAGCATTATTTGGGCCCATCATACACTGGAGCATTCCAGATGGGGGACATCAGACACTGGAGCAGCATTTACAGGGCCCATTATACACTGGAGCATTAGAAATGGAGCCCATTATATATGGAGCATTATTAGGGCCCATCATTCACTGGAACATCATCCATGAGGCCCATCATATACTGGAGCATTCCAGATAGGGGACATCAGACACTGGAGCAGCATTTACAGGGCCCATTATACACTGGAGCATTAGAAATGGAGCCCATTATATATGGAGCATTATTTGGTCCCATAAGACACTGGAGCATCATCCATGGGGCCAAAAATATACTGGAGCATTCTAAATGGGGCAGATCAGACACTGGAGCAGCATCTATCGGGCACATTATACACATTAGAAATGGGGCCCATTATATATGGAGCATTATTTGGGCCCATAACACACTGGAGCATCGTCCATGGGGACCATCATATACTGTAGCATTATGTGGAGCTCATCATATACTGTATGGAACATTATATGTGACCAATTATTCTGTATGGAGAAATATATGGGGCTCATTATTCTGTGTGGTGCACACTGTGGTGGCCATACTGCATGGAGTAATATACTGTCCTTTTTTTGAGCTATTGTACAATTTAAATTTGATCAGTTATGTCATGTAAGCAGTGAAGTATTTGTCATTGTACTATACCTATATTTCTGTGCTGTATCGGAGCATCATGAGTTGTGGTATATGTTAAAGGGGAGCACTGACACTCTTTGCACAGGGCACACGAAAACCTGGAGCCAGCCCTACCCCCCACAACTTTAGCCAAATAACCCCCAGTTTTCAATGCGTAACTATTATGAAGTAAATTAAGGTTGACAAGCTTCAGTAATAAGAATTGATGTTTTTGGCAATGAAATGGGCACTGTAGATGTGTTTACTATTGTTCACTCCCTGCCGACTTTGCTTCCCCATAGACTTGCATTGGGTTTTGTGGTTCAGTCGGCCTCTGACTTTTCCCTATAGTCGGCCGATTTCATTCGACCCGACTTTTGCAAAAGTCGGGTTTCATGAAACCCGACTCGACCCTAAAAAAGGCAAAAGTCGCTCATCTCTAACCATGACCCAAGAGGAGTTCCAGGAAATCAAGCTCAAGAACCAGGAAAGCCTGCTTACACACAGGTTGGATCCAGAAAAGAGGAAAAGATCGAAATTTCTACAAGACACCGAGGATTACCTGCAGAACAGGGTATATGGTTGGCGAGATACATAACGTTTCCCCAGACATCGCATCTCACAAAGCTCCTCAGGATCAGCAGACAGCAGATCTGGTACAAGCAGCAATGCTACCTCTACAAATTTTTTAGGCTACAACCGGGGCCGCTCAAGAGGAAGACAAGGCACAGGAACATACAACTTTCCACTGGGACAACGCTCAGGTTTGTCCTCCTGGAACTCTTCCAGAGCACGTCTCAAATCGGGCGAGATGGCAGAAAGAACTACCCCTTCGCCTAAGATGGTAGCAGGCTTGGTCACCACAGGAGAATCAGCAAAGAAGCTCCTAGAGAGGGCGTCTGCCTTGACATTCTTAGTTCCAGGAAGAAAAGAAACCACAAAATCAAAACTTGTAAAAAACAAGGCCCACCTAGCCGGTCTAGGGTTCAAACGCTTAGCCGACTCTAGGTAAATCAAATTCTTGTGGTCAGTGAGGACCATGACTTGATGCTTAGCTCCCTCCAACCAATGTCTCCACTCCTCAAATGCCCATTTCATGGCCAACAGTTCCCGATTCCCCACATCATAGTTACGTTCAGATGGAGAGAACTTTCGGGAAAAAAAAGCACAGGGATTCATTTTAGATGTTACAGGATCCTTTTGGGACAAAACAGCTCCTGCACCAATCTCAGAAGCATCCACCTCTACCTGGAACGGAAGTGAGACATCAGGTTGCCGCAAAACCGGGGCGGAGGTGAATCTTCGCTTCAGCTCCTGAAAGGAAGAAACAGCCTCCGGAGACCAATTTAACACATCAGCACCCTTCTTAGTCAAATCAGTCAATGGCTTGGCAATACTAGAAAATTTTGCTATAAATTTCCGATAAAAATTAGCAAAACCCAAAAACTTCTGGAGGGCCTTCAAAGAAGTGGGCTGAACCCAATCGTAAATGGCCTGTACCTTGGCCGGGTCCATTTCAATAGTTGACGGAGACAAAATAAATCCCAAAAAAGAAATCCTCTGTACTCCAAAAAGGCATTTAGATCCTTTGACATACAGGGAATTCTCCCTCAAGATCCGGAACACAGTCCAAATATGTTCCACATGAGAATCCCAATCCTTGGAGAAGATCAAAATATCATCCAGATAGATAATCAAAAATTTATCGACAAAATCTCGGAAAATATCGTTCATGAAGCACTGGAAGACAGAATGGGCATTAGTGAGCCCAAAAGGCATCACCAGGTACTCAAAATGTCCCTCTGGAGTATTAAACGCCATCTTCCGTTCATCCCCATGCTTAATGCGAATAAGATTATACGCCCCCCTGAGGTCAAGCTTGGTAAACCAGCAAGCACCTTTAACTCTAGAGAATAGATCCGAAATCAGGGGTAACGGATACTGATATTTAACAGTAATTTTGTTGAGGGCACGATAATCAATACAAGGTCTTAATGATCCATCCTTTTTGGCTACAAAAAAAAACCCGGCACCTAAGGGTGACGAGGATGGTCTAATATGACCCTTCTCCAATGCCTCCTTATAGGATCACATAGCCTCGTGCTCGGGTACAGATAAATTGAAGAGCTGACCCTTGGGAAATTTACACCCCGGGCTCAGTTCAATTGCACAGTCATAACTCCTATGACGAGGCAGAGACGCAGACTCATTCTCACTAAATACATCATAAAAGTCCGCCAAGTAATCAGGAACATCATGCGACTGAGGAGAGGTGGAAAACACCGGAGCCTCACTAAAGGCACACCGACAACCCCAACTCACCACAGACACAGATTTCCAATCCAAAACTGGATTATGAATTTGTAACCAGGGAAACCCCAGAACAATGGTATCATGCAGATTATGCAACACCAAAAATCTGCAATTTTCTTGATGGTCTGGGGCGACCCGCATTACCACCTGGGTCCAAAACTGAGGTTTATTTTTAGCCAAAGGAGTAGCATCAATCCCCCTCAAAGGGATAGGCGTCTGCAGAGGTGTCATCGGAAATCCACAACGTTTAGCAAAATCCAAGTCCATTAGGTTTAGGGCTGCTCCCAAATCCACAAAAGCCTTGGCGGAAAATGTGGACAGGGAGCAGATCAGAGTAATAGCCAGAAGAAACTTAGGTTGAACACCACCAACAGAAAACGTGCGTGCAAAGCGTTTCTCTCGTTTAGGACAGACAGAAATAATATGCGAGGCATCTCCACAGATAAAACACAACTTATTACGCCTTCTGAACTCCTGACGCTGCTCTCTGGACAAAACTCTATCACATTGCATAGGTTCAGACATTTGTTCAACAGGTGGCAACACCTCTCGTGCAGTTTTGCGTTCGCGCAAACGCCGATCAACCTGAATGGCTAATGACATAGAATCGTCAAGACCAGAGGGAACAGGAAATCCCACCATAGTATCTTTTACGGCTTCTGAAAAACCCTTCTGAAAGAGAGCAGCCAAGGCATTATCATTCCAGGTAGTAAGTACCGCCCACTTTCGGAATTTTTGACAGTACAATTCTGCAGAATCTCGATCCTGGTTGAATGCCAGCAGGGTCTTTTCAGCCTGATCAATGGCATTAGGTTTGTCATACAACAACCCCAAGGCTTGAAAAAATGCGTTCACATTAGTCAGAATAGGATCATCTGGTTTCAAAGAAAACGCCCAATCCTGGGGATCGCCAAGCAGCAAAGAGATGACAATTTTAACCTGCTGCGTGGAGCTCCCTGACGAGTTAGGCTTCAAGGCAAAAAATAATTTACAATTATTTTTGAAATTCAAAAATTTAGACCGATCCCCAAAAAATACATCAGGTGTAGGAATCTTTGGTTCAGCAGCATGTGAATGAGCAAGGTAGGCGGAAATTCCCCGCACTTCCGCAGCGAGCTGCTCCACACGATCAGACAATTGCTTTATCTCCATTGAGAGAAAAAAAAATTCCCCCTACGGCCTCAGAGATATAGAGGAAAAAATATACACACTTTTTTTTTTTTTACAATTCTTTCCTGCTATTGAGTACCCTAGGATCTGCGGTATGGCGGGTGATTCTGTTATGAGCGAGTCACCGTAGGAGGCAGACACAAAAATAGAAGCTACGTCCAGAAAACCAGAGAAGTTGGCAACTATCAGATTGCAGACCCCTGAACCTATCAACACAACTAGCAGTAGCCGTGGGGGGTTCCTACGGTGCCCTAGACCCCTCGATCACAGCTGGGAGCTAAATAGCCTAAAGACAGAAAAGGAAATCTAAACTGCCCCAGAGAAGACCCCAAAGTAAAAGGCAGCCCCCAACATATAATGACGGTGAAGCAAGATGAAAAAACACTCACACAGATAGAAAGATAGGCTGAGCAAACGATGGGGCCCAAGCTAACTACACAGGACAGGAAAGGAAGGTTACTGTCTGCAATCTGCCAAAACCCTATCAAAGACATAAGCCAACAAGCTGATATGGAAAAAGACCCTGAAGCAGCTAGGCTTCAAAAACTATATCAGCACTCAGGTATTTTTAGAAGACAGAGCTAAAGGAATTCAGCTCACCCCAGCAGGGAATGGCAGAAATCCAGAAAAACAAAGCAAAACAAAGTCAAAGCACTAATGCAAAAAGCCGAGCAGAAAACTTAGCTTTAATAGAGCAGGAATTCAGACTGGTCTCCAAGGATCCCACAGAGAAATCACCCGCAGGGCAGAATGGCGTTGGCAGCCTTATATCCAGTCAGTAACTCCACTCAGCCAGTCATCATCATTAGGCTCAGGTGTTTGATAATCAAGCTCACTACCTTTCTTTACCAGAAGAGGGAGTTCATCGGGCCTCAGTAGTGAAGGGGAAAATGAACTCACAACACCTCAGACTCGTCCGAAGGCAAGTCTGATGTCACGATAGGTGACAGACAGAGCCGAGACAAGTGGAAGGCGTCAGGGGCGACAAGATCGCCAGGTCTGAGAAGGGACCCATGGAAGACAACGGGAGCAGAATTTAAAGTGGAATGCCACCGTGTGTCGGCAGGCATCTTAACCCTTCGTTTAGAGAGGCTATTCCGAGCACAAAAGGCGCAGGCCCGAATATATTTTTTAACATCCCGAGCCCTGTGCGGCCACCAGTAAGACCCTGCCAGGAGTTTTGTGGCCTGCATATAGCCACAGTGACCACCCCTCCTGGATGCGTGTGCCCACGTGAGAACCTTCAGCCGAAGGCGGGGAGGAACAAGGGTCTTACCCGGCGGCACAGAATTTGGTAGTCGCGGGACACTGTTGTTCTGAGACACAGCGTGTTGACAATGATAACCGCAACTGGAGTCTTGTGTCGGACATGCCTGTAGAACGGTGCGAGACACCTCCATGGGCTCTGGGGGTGGAACCTCTGGCTTAGGTAGTTCCAGAGGCTCAAAAAAATTGGGAGCCGAGGTAACCTTCCATTTAGATTGAGCACGCTCCATACCGCGCTCCGAAAAACGGAGGTCAATGAAGGTGGAAATGGCATTCAGCTCTTCCAAACTTGCACAAACCTCTCTGGTAGAGATAGCATCTTTAACATGCTCCGCCAAACCTCTCCAAAACACAGGGATGAGGGCTTTATTGGACCACTCCAGCTCGGAAGCCAGCATCCGAAAACGGACGGCATACTGACTAACCGAGAGAGAACCCTGAGTCAAAGCAAGAAGCTGAAGAGAGGTGTCGCGCATGACCCGTGGACCAAGGAAGACCTGCTTAATAGCTGTTAGAAAGTGAGCAGCAGTCCGAACCTCTGGGTCACCACGCTCCCATAATGGCGTAGCCCACTCCAACGCCTTGCCCGACAGAAGGGAAACAATGAACCCCACCTTGGCCCGTTCTCTAGAGAATCGTGCAGCCAGTAGCTCCAGCTGAATAGAGCACTGACTGATGAAACCCCTACAGGAGGCACCATCGCCAGAAAATTTATAGGGCAACGGGAGGTGGGTAACTGTCGGCGCGAGGGAGGATGTGGACAGGAAAATGTACCTGTGATTGCCTTTACACCAGCTTCGGTGGATTGTGCAGCTGAGAGAGCCCTCTCAAGAGTGGCCAACCATCCCTCAAGCTGCCGAATATACTGTAACAATTGCTGCTGTTCTGCCATCACTAGCCAGACCCTGGCGCTAGTATAATGTTAGGAATGGCGGAACACACTAAATAAAAAGAATAATAAAGTGCGTTCGCCACTTGGGGTCCACCGTGCAGTAGGTGATATAACCGCAGCTAAGTGGTGGCAGGAGCATTATGGCGGTAATGTGCACAGGGTTAAATGTCACCCAGGTGCGCAGAGCAATCTCTGTTAAGTCACAGAGATGCCAAATAAACATAAATACACAGACTGAGCCTGTTGTGGTCAGAGTACTCAGTAAAAATACACACACAGTATCAGGTCACAGGAGTAGCCCAAGGCGGTGGCACTACGTCCATCTAGACCTACCGTGTGTGTGGCGTCGCAGGTGGTGTCGCAGCTGCAGATGCTAAGGAGAGCTGCTACTGCAGCGCGGCATGGACACTGCCGCTAAACGACAAAGCTATGATGCAAGTGCAATCTCGGATGCTAGCAGCTGTGGATGTTGCAGCAGAGGAGTGCTGGCGCTGATTCTAACTCAGTCCCTGACCACATACGTAATATCAGAGGAAAAGGGTTCTATAATGAGTCATTCACCAGAATCATACATCCGTCCTCAAACACACAGCAGCAAGTAAGTCTATACTAGCGCATGGCGGAACAGCCATGGGCGCCTTTTATAGCAGCCTGGACCTTCTGCAAGCCTCCAGATCTCTGAGATGGACCAATGAGATCTGGAGCAGGACTTGAGCACATGACTCCTGATCTCCAATGGGAGATCGTCCCATGAGCATGCTCAGTAAGAGGGCAGAAGGACTTAGCCTCAGGAGAGATTTGCTGCAAGGCCATCTCTTCTGCAATCTCCTCTGCGGTAGGTAAACAGCAGGAGACTGCAAAATGTGAGGATCTGGATCCCTGCGGAGTAAACGCAGAAATCCAACGCCTAACACTTATCTGGCACAATTTGCACCTAGTACTGTGGAGCACTCATATCCTTTCTTTGCTTCATTAAAGCATTCCTTTTATTTGCTTTCACCAAAATATATTAATGGTTGTTTTCCTTAATACCGCTTTATATATATATATATGTGCAGCTGTGGCCAAAAGTATTGACACCCCTGCAATTCTGTCAGATAATACTCAGTTTCTTCCTGAAAATGATTGCAAACACAAATTCTTTGGTATTATTATCTTCATTTAATTTGTCTTAAATGGAAAAGCACAAAAAGAATTGTCCTAAAGCCAAATTGGATATAATTCCACACCAAACATAAAAAAGGGTGGACAAAAGTATTGGCACTGTTGGAAAAATCATGTGATGCTTCTCTAATTTGTGTAATTAACAGCACCTGTAACTTACCTGTGGCACCTAACAGGTGTTGGCAATAATTAAATCACACTTGCAGCCAGTTGACATGGATTTAAGTTGACTCAACCGCTGTCCTGTGTCCTTGTGTGTACCACATTGAGCATGGAGAAAAAAAAGAAGACCGAAGAACTGTCTGAGGACTTGAGAAACCAAATTGTGAGGAAGCATGAGCAATCTCAAGGCTACAAGTCCATCTCCAAAGACCTGAATGTTCCTGTGTCTACCAGGCACAGTGTCATCAAGAAGTTTAAAGCCCATGGCACTGTGGCTAACCTCCCTAGATGTGGACGGAAAAGAAAAATTGACAAGAAATTTCAACGCAAGATTGTGCGGATGTTGGATAAAGAACCTCGACTAACATCCAAACAAGTTCAAGCTGCGCTGCAGTCCAAGGGTACAACAGTGTCAACCCGTACTATCCATCGGCGTCTGAATGAAAAGGGACTGCATGGTAGGAGACCCAGGAAGACCCCACTTCTTACCCCGAGACATAAAAAAGCCAGGCTGGAGTTTGCCAAAACTTACCTGAAAAAGCCTAAAACGTTTTAGAAGAATGTTCTCTGGTCAGAAGAGACAAAAGTAGAGATTTTTGGGCAAAGGCATCAACATAGAGTTTACAGGAGAAAAAAAGAGGCATTCAAAGAAAAGAACACGGTCCCTACAGTCAAACATGGCGGAGGTTCCCTGATGTTTTGGGGTTGCTTTGCTGCCTCTGGCACTGGACAGCTTGACCGTGTGCATGGCATTATGAAGTCTGAAGACTACCAACAAATTTTGCAGCATAATGTAGGGCCCCGTGTGAGAAAGCTGGGTCTCCCTCAGAGGTCATCGGTCTTCCAGCAGGACAATTACCCAAAACACACTTCAAAAAGCACTAGAAAATAGTTTGAGAGAAAGCACTGGAGACTTCTAAGGTAGCCAGCAATGAGTCCAGACCTGAATTCCATAGAACACCTGTGGAGAGATATAAAAATTGCAATTTGGAGAAGGCACCCTTCAAATATCAGGGACTGGAGCAGTTTGCCAAAGAAGAATGGTCTAAAATTCCAGCAAAGCATTGTAAGAAACTCATTGATGGTTACTGGAAGTGGTTGGTCGCAGTTATTTTGGCTAAACATTGTGCAACCAAGTATTAGGCTGAGGGTGCCAATACTTTTGTCTGGCCCATTTTTGGAGTTTTGTGTGAAATGATCAATGTTTCGCTTTTTGCTTCATTCTCTTTTGTATTTTTTTCATTTAAGACAAATTAAATGAAGATAATAATACCAAAGAATTTGTGTTTGCAATAATTTTCAGGACGAAACTGAGTATTATCTGACAGAATTGCAGGGGTGTCAAAACTTTTGGTCTCAACTGGATATATATATTCATCACAGATAAGCTGTAGAATATGTATTCCTGCGGATCAGTCCCAAGAGTCCAAGTTTTAAATTACGCTGATTCGACGGACTATGTTTGTTTAGTCTATTTCTCCCATTTTCTTAGAGCATCGTATGATATTGAATTCTCTGTGATATTGAACTATCTCTCTTTTGTATGTGTTCTTACAGTAAATCCTTAGAGAATCTCTGATGAAGGTCCAGTGTTGGGCCGAAAACGTTTAGTAAATGTTATCTGGATGCCATTAAAATGGAATCATCTTTTTCACTACTTTGAGTGCCAAGTTCTTTATATATTCACACAGGATAGGATTAGCTACACAGCTCAGCAGACAGTATCCCACAGGATAGGATAAGCTACATGGCTCAGCAGAGAGTATCACACAGGATAGGTTTAGATACACGGCTCAGCAGACAGTATCACACAGGATAGGATTAGATACAAGTAAAAAGAAACACCGTGAGCACAACTATAGAAGGTGCCAAGGTAGGTCCCCAAACCGTTAAGCAATGAATATGAAAATGCTGCACTCAACTTAATGTTTTGTGAATCAATTTATTGTAGTATACACAAAATGTTTCGGTCGCCCTAGACCTTAGTCAGTTACTACAAGAAGTGAGAATATAAAAAAATTAACACAAGTACAGAAAATACAAAAACACAACAAAAAATGTATTTACAAAAAGTAAACAAATTGTCATGTAAAAAGCAATACATTTCATAGGGCATGGAAAGCAACACAAAAGAGCTGTCTTGCACCACAAGCCCATACTAAGAAGCGCCTGTCCGAATCCTGTTCATTTTAGACACTGTTCAGATGTTCAGGTTTTAAATACATTAGATAGAGACTGCTTCAATACGGGTTACCTTGACGTGGTGAAGCAGCTTGGTGTACATTTTTTTGCAAAAAAAGTATCGACTAAATACCCTGTATTTGTTATCCAGCACTTGCTGATTACTGTCATATATTTTACTGCAGAGTATTTTTGCAAATCTGTTTTCTTGTTGTGTCTCAGTTATTGGGTGGTGTGAACGTTGTCATACCAACTTGTTCACACTTGTGCATGTCACATGTGTTTTTAATCCATTTTTTCATTGCCTAGCATGGTTTGAGAGACCCCACCCCTCTCTTGTGTGGCATGCACAAAAGAGCTGTCTTGCACCACAAGCCCATACTAAGAATCGCCTGTCCGAATCCTGTTCATTTTAGACACTGTTCAGATGTTCAGGTTTTAAATACATTAGATAGGGACTACTTCAATACGGGTTACCTTGACGCGTAGAAGCAGCTTGGTGTACATTTTTTTGCAAAAAAAAGTATCGACTAAATACCCTGTATTTGTTATCCAGCACTTGCTGATTACTGTCATATATTTTACTGCAGAGTATTTTTGCAAATCTGTTTTCTTGTTGTGTCTCAGTTATTGGGTGGTGTGAACGTTGTCATACCAACTTGTTCACACTTGTGCATGTCACATGTGTTTTTAATCCATTTTTTCATTGCCTAGCATGGTTTGAGAGACCCCACCCCTCTCTTGTGTGGCATGCACAAAAGAGCTGTCTTGCACCACAAGCCCATACTAAGAATCGCCTGTCCGAATCCTGTTCATTTTAGACACTGTTCAGATGTTCAGGTTTTAAATACATTAGATAGGGACTACTTCAATACGGGTTACCTTGACGCGTAGAAGCAGCTTGGTGTACATTTTTTTGCAAAAAAAAGTATCGACTAAATACCCTGTATTTGTTATCCAGCACTTGCTGATTACTGTCATATATTTTACTGCAGAGTATTTTTGCAAATCTGTTTTCTTGTTGTGTCATGGAAAGCAACAAAGCAGCAAGGTACAGTCTATAGGTGCCTAGATGGAAGAGTGGGTATGTTAGAAAATAATGAATAAAGTGGTGGCTAAAGTACTACTCACAAACTAGACAATATACAGGTATTTTTTCATTTTATGTGTCCACTTCCTTTGTTTACCTCACTTGTATACAGCCTGCCAATATGCTTACTATGCACTAATTTAATTTATGCATTTCATACTGTAGACCACTGATGCGGTCTTTCACTCCGGACAGGTAATTTATGTTCTTCTTGTGTTTTTCCTATTCTGACAATTTTTCTCTTTATTTTAATTCTATTGACATCATGAGCCCTATCTCTTACAATATAATCTTGTTTTTACCCCCTTTCCCTATTTCTCTCCTTCATCTTTTTTCCTTCTGTCTTTCCCCTTTTTTCCTTTTTCTCTTTTTTTTCTTCCTTTCTTTTTTCTTTACAGCTCATTTCGAATTAACATTTAAAACACACATTTTTTTCTTTATATGAGATCATTCTCTATTTCTGTATAATCATCTTGATACCTTTGGTTGACAATGATTTTAATTAGTGAATTTCTCTGCCTTTATAGCAAGAAGTAGAAATCTTCCTGTCAGCCATTTTCTGTCAGTCCGTAATTTCCTTCTTTTGGGATGCATATTAATGTCTCTGCCGTTCTATATAATATTATGTTATCTTTTCTCCCATAGTGCTTGTTTTACTTCAAGCGGGAAAATGGCTCTATTCCAGCTTATTTCCACAGATGGGGACCTCGCGAAGGTACGGGCATGGGTGTTACAACAAGGCTTGCCCTGCCCCAATGTAACACTCATCCCAATAACGCTTTGAACCAACGTACTGGATGGCCACATAAAACCAAAGTTCCCATTCTTATTTATTTTGTACTGCCATACTGTAAACCTATGCCAATTGCACACACCCCAATAACCCTTTGAATCAACGTACTGGATGGCCACATGAAACCAAAGTTCCCATTCTTATTTATTTGGTACAGCCAAACTGTTAGCCTATGTATTAATTGCAAGGCCTGCCCTGCCCCTAAGTAACACGCACCCCAATAACCCGTTGAACCAACGTACTGGATGGTCACATGAAACCATAGTTCCCATACTTATTTATTTGGTACTTCCATATTGTTAGCCTATGTATGGCCACACTGTAAACCTATGCAAGTTGCACACACCCCAATAACCCTTTGAATCAACGTACTGGATGGCCACATGAAACCAAAATTACCATTCTTATTTACTTAGTACTGTCATACTGTTAGCCTTTGCAGTGAATGCAAGGCTTGCCCTGCCCCAAAGTAACACACACCCCAATAACCCTTTGAACCAATGTACTGGATGGCCACATGAAACCAAAGGTCCCAGTATTATTACTTTGCTACTCCCATAATATATGCCCATAAAGTGAATGCAAGGCCTACTCCAAATTTGGATGCACCAGAACACCCCTTGGAAGAGACGCTGAGGATGGCCTCCTGAAAATGTTTTCCAAATTTAAAGGAGTGGGTCTCCTTTACTTGTAATGCCCATACACTAAGTGTATGGGCTGACAAACATTTCTTCCTGAGGGGTGCACATCAACATACTGTGTAAACTTTGTTTATGGGCATCATAAACACTCTTGAAATCATTAACGTGGCTGTTTCATCATGGAACACGTTCACCCTGGTGATCTAGTGGTGGTGTCTGAAGTGACATGGAGGATGGCCTCCTAAAAGTCTTTTACCAATTTAAAGGAACAGGTCTCATATACTTGTAATGCCCATACACTAAGTGTATGGGCTGACAAACATTTCCCCCTGAGGGGTACATATCAACATACTATGCAAACTTTTTTTTTATGGGCATCATAAACACCCTGGAAATCAATAATGTGGCTGTTTCATCACGGAACACGTTCACCCTGGTGATCTAGTGGTGGTGTCTGAAGAGATGTGGAGGGTGGCTTCTTAAAAATCTTTTCCCAATGTTAAGGAGCAGGTCTCCAATAATTGTAATGCCCATATTCTGTCAAACATTTCCCCTGGGGGATACACATCAACATACAGAATAATACTTTTTTTATGGGCATCATAAACACCCTTGAAAGCAATAACTTGGCTATTGCATCATGGAACACGTTTACCCTGGTGATCTAGAGGTGGTGACTGAAGAGACATGGAGGATGGCCTCCTAAAAATCTGTTCCCAATTTAAAGGAGTGGGTCTCCTATACTTGTAATGCCCATACAGTAAGTACACTAAGTGTATGGGTTGACAAACATTTCCCCCTGGGGGGCACACATCAACATTCTGTGTAACCTTTTTTTTACAGGCATCAAAAACACCCTTTAACACTATAATGTGGCTGTTGCATAATGGACCATGGTCACCATGGTGATCTAGTGATGGTGGATGATAAGGATGAGAAGAAGAAGGAGGATAACTGCAAATGGCCCAAATCAGGAAGCGTATATCCATGTGTGGGTGTGAAGAGGTGCATGGGAATTTACCTCCCAAAAAAAGACACTGGAATTGAGGTTATGTTTCGCTGTTATCATTCGGTGGTGTAGAGAAGTCTGACCCATTCCAGCCCTTGTTCATTTTTATAAGTCAGCCTGTTAGCATTTTCAGTAGACAGGTGGATGAGCTTACCAGGTATAATTCCATCAGCGGCACTAAAAACTCGCTCTGACAAAACACTAGTGGTAGGGCAGGCCAGGACCTCCAAGGCTTAGAAAGCCAGTTCATGCCACGTGTCCAGCTTGGATACCCAATAATTATAAAGCACAGAGGAATCACAGAAGACATTGGTACAGTCAGCAAGGTACTCCCTCAGCCTCTTCCAAAACTTTGCACTCCTTGTGAGAGTACCCCGCAACTCAGGGCCAGTGCGATGGGAGGGTCTGAGAAAGCTCAGAGAAGTTCGCCCGTATTCCCATACCTTTGCTGGATTGGCATTGTGTCTCTCTCACCTGCACTCCTTGGTTGTCCAACGAACAGTGACCTCTGCTGCCAGCGTTTTCAGTTGGGAATTTTTTTATTAATTCTGCCACAAGGGCATTATTATTATTATTTATTGTTATAGCGCCATTTATTCCATGGCGCTTTACATGTAGGGAGGGGTATACATAAAAACAAGTACAATAATGTTAAACAATACAAGTCATAACTGGTACAGGAGGAGAGAGGACCCTGCCCGCGAAGGCTCACAATCTACAAGGGATGGGTGAAAATACAGTAGGCGACGGTAGAGCTGGTCATGCAGCGGTTTGGTCGATCAGTGGTTACTGCAAGTTATAGGCTTGTCGGAAGAGGTGGGTCTTCAGGCTCTTTTTGAAGGTTTCGATGGTAGGTGAGAGTCTGATATGTTGTGGTAGAGAGCTCCAGAGTAGGGGTGATGCGCGAGAGAAATCTTGTATGTGATTGTGGGAAGAGGAGATAAGAGGGGAGTAGAGAAGGAGATCTTGTGAGGATCGGAGGTTGCGTGCAGGAAAGTACCGGGAGACGAGGTCACAGATGTATGGAGGAGACAGGTTGTGGATGGCTTTGTATGTCATGGTTAGGGTTTTGTACTGGAGTCTCTGGGCAATGGGGAGCCAGTGAAGGGATTGACAGAGGGGAGAAGCTGGGGAATAGCGGGGGGACAGGTGCATTAGTCGGGCAGCGGAGTTTAGAATAGATTGGAGGGGTGCGAGAGTGTTCGAGGGGAGGCCACTGAGCAGGAGGTTGCAGTAGTCAAGGCGAGAGATAATGAGGGCATGGACTAGGGTTTTGCAGATTCTTGGTTGAGGAATGAACGGATTCGTGAAATATTTTTGAGTTGAAGTCGGCATGAAGTGGAAAGGGCTTGGATATGTGGTTTGAAGGAGAGATCAGCATCAAGGATTAGCCCGAGGCAGCGAGCTTGTGGGACTGGGGAGAGTGAGCAGCCATTTACTGTAATGGATAGGTTCGTTGGGGGGGTCACGTGAGATGGGGGAAAGATGATGAATTCTGTTTTGTCCATGTTAAGTTTCAGAAATCTGGTAGAGAAGAAGGATGAAATAGTGGACAGACATTGAGGGATTCTGGTTAGCAGGGAGGTGATATCTGGTCCAGAGATGTAGATCTGTGTGTCATCAGCATAGAGATGATACTGAAAGCCATGAGATTCTATAAGCTGTCCCAGGCCAAAGGTGTAAATGGAGAAGAGCAGGGGTCCTAGGACTGAACCTTGTGGGACTCGGACAGATAGGGGGCATTCTGGTACTGCAACATTTTAGTACAATTGTCTGTCTCTGGAAGAAGAAATTGAAAGTTTTCCTTGTAGCGTGGGTCTAGAAGTGTCACCAACCAGAAAAGACTGTCTCCCAATATTTTGAGAATACGAGGGTCACGCAAAAGGCAGCGCAACATAATGTCAGCCATCCCAAGAAAATATTCGCATAAGCTGGTGCACAGCGTGCCCCCAAACAACAGATCAATGGAGCACCAAAAATGGCCCAATTTTTAGCACACAGATAGGTGAGGCGTGTGACCGAGATACCAGACTTGAAGTTATCTGGCCTGTATTTTTTTAACAGCAAGAGTATCAATAACTTGTCTAAGACACAGCAAAAAGAGTTCATTGAAACCAAAAAATCCCCCAATATTTAGCCCACAGATAGGTGAGGCGTGTGATGGAGATACCAGACTTGAAATTATCTGGCCTGTATTAGTTTTATCAGCAAAATAGTGTCAATAACTTGCCTAAGACACAGCCAAAAAAGATTAATGAAGCCCAAAAAATCCCCAAATTTTTATCCCACAGAAAGGTGAGGTGTGTGACGGAGATACCAGACTTCAAATTATCTGGCCTGTATGTTTTTTTTACAGCAAAAGAGTGTGTATTAACTAGGCTAAGACACACAAAAACAGTTCAATGCAGCACCAAAAATGCCCCAATTTTTAGCACACAGATAGGTGAGGCGTGTGACGGAGATACCAGACTTTAAATTATATGACCTGTATTTTTTACCAGCAAACTTGTGTCAATAAGTAGGAAATGGCACTATTTTGAGCTCAATGATATGTGATGCCTGTGACGCAGATACCCCACTTTAAAATATCTGGCCTGTTATTTTGGCAGCAAAATAGTGTCAATAACAAGATTAACACACAACAAAAAAATTCAATAGATGACTGAAATGCCACAATTTTTAGCACAATGGTAGGCGATCCGTGTGGCACAAAGCACAGTGTAAAATATCTGCCCTGTAGGTTAATTTTTTTAAGCAAACTGGTGTCAAGAACTTGTATGACACACTCAAAAAAATTTTTATACCACCACAAAAATGGCAGAATTTTTTGCGCACTCAGATTTGATCACTGTGATGGCCAAACCCCTGTTTAAAATAGCTGGATTTTAACGCTGTACTATGGAAAAAATCTGGCTGTATTCTCCAGTGCCAGCAAGCAAATGGAGTAAAAAATACTCTGTGTTCTGGATTGCTTTTAAATGAAATAATCAGGATTAAGATGCAAAAACAAATTATTCTTGGCCACTGATACCTGGGGCTATGTATATACTGTACGGTCAATATCTGGAATAGGCAGCAGCAGCAGACTTTAATGGAATGGACCCTCTTGCTGTATGCAATAAAGTATGCCACATACACTGCCTGCCTACCTATCACTGATATCTATAGACCCACATACACTGCTTGCTGCCTAGCACTGATGTATATATATAGCCACATACACTGCCTGCCTACCTATCACTGATATCTATATACACCGTAATTATTCCTTAGAAGGACTGTTGGTTTAGCTGCATTTGTGGATTCAACAATGGTATACCCTCAGTAACTGATAGCCCACCTATTCTGTCCCAATCACAACAGCAACTCTCCCTACACTGATGATTCTGGAGTTGAGTGTAACGAGCAGGACGGCGGCAGGTCTGACATAGACTTGATGACGCTATTCAGCCAGCCAATCACTTTAATGCCACAACCAACATGGCTGTGGCATTACAGTGAGTGGCAGACAATCCCTCCATGTTGATTGGCGCTCTAAAGAGCAACATACATGCAAGGGGTGAACTTGATCTCCAGCTGAGCAAGCCCAGAAATGCTAGGTGCTCGCCAAGCATCATGAGCACTGCGCTGCTCGAGTGAATACCGAGCATTACCGAGTATGCACGCTCATCACTAGTGCTAATACAAGTTAAAACATAAACCGGTGTTAGCACATAGGGCATATGATTTTTAGGTACCTATTCATGGCGATGTCATATACGCTTACTAGTTGTGGAGACTATCATCATTATATTTCTTTATACTTTCCATCATTATTATTTATTTAAGGCTGATTATTGTGCATATAGACATTCTCCTAGACTAGCACATACAGCTATTGAATTTACTCTTGACTATTTCACATATGTAGGTTAATACATGCCTATTTGAATAGTGCCGCTGTTTTCTATCTATTTTTAATCTATTATCTAATTTATGTGGCTGCCTATGTAGGTATAATGCTCCATGTAATATTATGTGTTAATAAAAATCATTTGATATTTATGTTTACAATATTTGGATCCCAGTATATCTTTGTTTGGACTCAATAGATTCTAGATGACCATAGACAGTCTGAATCTGTCAGTGAATGAATGCAAAGAACTATCATTTTGTGGACTGTGGAAGAGTTGTATGTTTCAAGAAGGAATACTCATTTCCAGTACGTTATATTATTTTGAGACAACATGAAACAGAACAAGATGGCAAGAAGCAAAATCTTGACTTGGCCTCTGAAAAAATTTTTGGGATGATTTTAAAAAGATTGTAAAGTGAATTGGATTTGAAAGAGGATGAGAAACTGTGAATGGTCATTAAATCAGTTAATTTTACCTTCTTTTGGAAATTACTGTCTACTGATGACTATAAGAAGTTTGAATGTATCAGTGAATGAATGGAAAGAAGCTATCTGAAAAAATGTGTTCATTAGGAACAAGATCAATATTACAATCATAAGGACCATGGGAAGGTAGTATCTCTGCCTCTTTTTCCGAGAACACATCTCCAAAGTCCTTCAGGTATGCCGGCAGAACCTTCAGACAAGCGGAGCAAATTTTCACAGAATGAAAACACTTTTTATGACAGTTGAGGTCCCACTTAACAATATCCTTTTGCCACCAATCAAATCCAGGATTATGAATGTGCAGTCAAGGAAACCCCAACACCAACCCAGCAGGTAAAATATCCAAGACATAACTGGAGATGGACTCAAACTTGAGTGTTCCCGCTTAGTGTGGATTCCACCGCTACCAGCTGGACAAAGTTCTGGAGTAGCCGTGTTTTTTCAATAGCAATAATCTGAATAGATCTTTCCAATCTAACTGTCCCTAATCCTAATTTAAGAACCAGTCCAGAATCAGTAAAGTACGCTTCAGACCCACAGTCAATGAAAGCAAGTGCAGATAACCACAGGTTCTGAAAACATAGTTCCACGTTCAATACTACTGTACCTGAGGAGTAAAAAGGTACATGGAAGTTTGGGTGACCTCCACGAATATCACCCAGACGTAGTTGTTTCCTGACAGCTTGTTTGCTTTAGGGCGAATTGAGCAGTCCCTGTGAAAATGTCCAGCGTGACCACAGTAGAAGCAGAGTTCCAGATCATGCTGACATCTCCTATCCAAGGCCAGAGAGCACGCGGTTCCAACCTCCATTGGTACCATCTCGGGTAAGGAAACCGACTCGGGAAGTATGACCGAAACCCTTTGTAGCTCATCACTTCTCTCCCGAATTCTACGATCCATACAAATGGCCTGAGTCATGACTTCACCCAAGAACAGGGTGGAGAATGCAAAGCCAGAGCATCCTTAAGAGCATCCATAAGACCACGATGAAATTGACACCTGAGAGCAGCATCGTTCCATAGAACCTCAGATGACAATTGCCAGAACTCTGAACTATAATCTTTAGCGGTGCGACCCCTCTGCATCAGGTTCATGATCTCAGCCTCTGCGACCTGGACGCTATCAGGTTCATCATAAATCATTCCTAAAGTGTCAAAAAAAGCATCAACAGAAGAGCGTTCTGGGGCTAGTGGGGACAAAGAGAATGCCCAAGTCTGAGGACCCCCACGCAATAGGGACATAATCATACCCACTCACTAAGACTCATTCAAAGAAGACGGGGATCATAGAGTAAAAAAAAATTTACAGCTCTCCTTACCCTGAATTGATCCTTCCTGCCATAAAATCTGTCAGGAAGTGCCACAACGGGTTAAGGGGAGGTCAAATGTACATCAGTGAGTCGAGGAGACATAACTACTGTCGATATCAGAGCGCTTTGGGAACCACCCAGAGTACTAAACTGACCCTGAAGCTGGGACTATGATGATTCTAACCTCTGGTGATCAATGGCCAGATTCTGAACCATCTGGGTCAGATTCATCACCTGATCACAGAGTACATGAACTGGGTGCCTTGTTCAGGAAAAAAAAAGTATAGGGCCAGACGTAATGTAATGCTAGTCATTACTCACGAACAGGCCATGAGGCAGAAGAGTCAGATGTTCCGGGGTCAATACTGAGAGAGTACGTAGATAACCAAGAGAAAAGACGAAGGCCTAAGTCAGGTCACAGTCCAGGGTCAATAACAAGAGATAACGGATCAAAAGCCGAAGGACAAGACTAACGGATAGTCAGAACACGGTCCAAAGGGTCAAGCAGCAGAAAATTAGAACTCAGAGCAACAGAATCAGGATAACAATCACCGAGAAGCACAAACTACGTCTGGCAGGGATCAGTGGCAGACAGCTCAGCTAAGTAGCTATGCAATTGCCAGAAAACTGAACACCTGCAGAAAGCCCTGCACGCCCCAGACATAAATTGGACAGCAGAGCTGTCAATTTAGGCACCCTCAGCCCAGCAAGCCCATCAAAGTATTGGACAATCAAGTTGTCAACCAAGACACAGACAGCTCAGCAAGACAGTTTCCATAAAACAGCATAGCAATCATTCATTGAGCGGAGGAATCATGACAATTGGATTGGAATACGGCTGTTACACAGTCTAAATCTGTCAATGAATGCATGGAAAAAAGCTTTCATTTTGTGGACTGTAGAAGATATGTATGAGACAAGGAACACTCATTTCCAGTAGATGATATTTGTATGATAAAACATAAAACAGATCAAGATAGCAATAATCAAAAACTTTGAATTATGGTTACACATGGATGGCGCAGTGAAACTGCGAATGGTCAGTAAATCATTTAATTTTTCCTTCTTGTGTGAATGTGACCATAAACAGTGAATGGAAAGAAGCTATCTGAAAAAAAATTGGGACAATTTTAAAAAGATTGTGGAATGGATTACAATAAGGCTGTGCATCAAGCTGTTAGGGCACTCTACACCAGGCTATTATGACACTCTACACCAGGCTGTTATGGCACTGTGTACAAGACTGTTAGAGAACGCTGCACCAAGCTCTTAGAGCATACTGCACCAGACTGTTAGGACACTCTCACCAGTGCTAAGACTAAAATGGTGCCGCAACCCATGATCCTGCTTTTATACTGTCTGAATCATGTGTTTCACTGGCTAATCTGGCTCCAGAAGTACTTACAGCCTAAAAGCTTGTTGATTGGCTGCACTACAGCCTTTTAACAATATGTATTTGTACCTAAGCAGAACAGTAAAATGAACTTCAGGAAAAAAAATCCGTATTCGAAGATCGGCACCAGACACTAGGTTCCCAGTGCGAACCCCAAACTTTAGAACAGGGGTTCTACTCCTGTTAAGGGCCTGTCACACTAAGCGATATCGCTAGCAATATCGCTATAACGTCACTGGTTTTGTGACGTTATAGCGATATTGCTAGTGATATCACTATGTCTAATACTCACCTCCGACCGGCTCCCCCGCTAGCTATCGCTGATCGCACGAGAACGTCCCAGGCCGTTTCTCGTCATCAGCTTCCAGTTGGGCTTCCTGTGACGCCGACGAGCGATGCATGGACGCGGGAGGGAGGATGTCAGGATCGCCTCGTCTGACAGGTAAGTAGCGACCCCTGACCCCTGCTATGTCGCTGGTGAGATCTGCCTGTGTGGCAGCTCACTAGCGAACACTTAGCGATGCACCAGCGATCCTGACCGCATCATATCGCTGGTCGGGATCGCTGGTGCATCACTAAGTGTGACAGTACCTTTAGACAATAGACAAGAACAGGACATGCCTATGTCTATTTATGCAGTCTCGCAGTCTGTAAAAAGAAATGGACATTTAAATTGCCCTACTGAATATATATGTGCTGTACATGCAAAAAAGTAACAATGCACAAGCAATAAACACTAGAGTGATCTGGCCACATACGCAAATTACATTAACCTGTATTTGTGAAGTTAATTTTCAGGTTAATAGCTTTCCAAACCTGCTCAGTCACTGCACTGAAAGCTCTGCTACAGGGAGGAAATAGGCTCTATTCCTCCTGGCAGCCTCCGGCTTCAGTCATAGAAGCGCAGCCAGAGCATCTTCAGTCACCGCTCAGAACATTGTGAGCGGTAGTTTATCCCCTTCACGAGCCTTGACGCCTACATAGGCATCATGAAAATTCATGGCATTCTGACCTATGATGCCTATATAGGCGTCATTGCAGAAATAGCGTTCCTGCAAGTCGGGTGACCGGGATCATTGAAAGGTCACCCGACCCGCAGATACAGGAGGACTTGTACTACACCCCAGGGGGGTGGCTTTGCTCCCCGTGACTGTGGTCACTCTAATTGGCTGTTGAAAGTGAAACAGCCAATCAGAGCAATTGTAATATTTCACCAATGAAACTTGGTGAAATATTACAACCAGCCATGGCCGATGCTGCAATATGATCGACCATGCCTGGAGACCGCGATCTGTCCCCGCCACCGACTGACAGGGGAAGTCTGCCCCTGCCAAAGACTGATGATGGCGATCTGCCACTGCCATCAGTATTTACTCCTCTCTTCTTTCCTCCGCTCCTCCGCCATCCAATTCCCTCCCTCCCCCCGGTACCTCCTGAGTCCCGGTGTCACTCTTTCTTCCCTCATGGGTGCCGCCATTGTCCAAAAGCAGTAGGCACTCGGCAGATTTATTCATTTTGATCACTGTGATAGACCCTATCACAGTGATCAAAATAAAAAAGTAAATAAACCCCCCTTTATCACCCCCATAGGTAGGAGAAAATAATGAAATAAAGAAAATTTAATTATTTTTATTTTTCCATTAGGGTTAGGGTTAAAATTAGGGTTAGGGATGGAATTAGGGCTGGGGTTAGGGTTGGAATTAGGGCTTGGGTTGAAATTAGAGTTAGATTTAGGGTTGGAATTAGGGTTAAGAGTAGGGTTAGGGGTGTGTTGGAGTTAAGGTTACGATTAGGATTAGGCTCGTGGTTAGGGTTATGGTTAGGGTTGGGATTAGGGTTAGGGATGTGTTGGCGTTAGGGTTGTGGTTTGGGTTAAGGGTGTGTTGGGGTTAGGGTTGGAGATAGAATTGAGGGGTTTCTACTGTTTAGGCACATCAGGGGGTCTCCAAACACGACATGGCGCCACCATTTATTCCAGCCAATTTTGAGTTCAAAAATTCAAACTGTGCTCCCTCCCTTCTGAGCCCCAACGTGTGCCCAAATAGTGGTCCCCCCACATATGGGGTACCAGCGTACTCAGGACAAACTGGACAACAACTTTTGGCATTCAATTTCTCCTGTTACCTTTTTGAAAATAAAAAATTGAGGAAAAAATTTATTTTTTCTTTTCACGGCTCTGCATTATAAACTTCTGTGAAGCACTTGGGGGTTTAAAGTGCTCACTACACATCTAGATGAGTTCCATGGGGGTCTAGTTTCCAAAATAGGGTCACTTATGGGGGGTTTCTACTGTTTAGGCACATCAGCATCTCTGCAAATGTAACATGATGCCCGCAGACCATTCCATCGAAGTCTGCATTTCAAAACGACACTAAAAAAAAAAAAATTTTCGAGGAAAAATAGATTTTTTATTTTCACGGATTTGCATTATAAACGTCTGTGAAGCACTTGGGGGTTCAAAGTGCTCACCACACATCTAAATAAGTTCCTTTGGGGGGTCTAGTTTCCAAAATGGGGTCACTTGTGGGAGAGCTCCAATGTTTGGACACACATGGGCTCTCCATACGCGACATGGTGTCTGCTAACGATTGGAGCTAATTTTCCATTCAAAAAGTCAAATGGCGCTCCTTCCCTTCCGAGCTCTGGTGTGCACCCAAACAGTGGTTTATGACAAAATATGAGGTATCAGTGTACTCAGGAGAAATTGCCCAACAAATTTTGTGATCCATTTTATCCTGTTGCCCATGTGAAAATGAAAAAATTGAGGCTAAAATAAATTTTTTGCAAAAAACAGTACTTTTTCATTTTTATGGATCAATTTGTGAAGCACCTGGGAGCTCAAAGCACTCACTGTGCATCTAGATAACTCCCTTGGGGGGTCTAGTTTCCAAAATGGGATCACTCATGGGGGAGTTCCAAAGTTTAGGCACACAGGGCCTCTCCAAATGCGACATGGTGTCCGCTAACAATTGGAGCTAATTTTCCATTCAAAAAGTCAAATGGCGCTCTTTCCCTTCCGAGCCCTTCCGTAGGCTAAAACAGTGGTTCCCCCCACATATTGGGTTTCATCGTACTCAGGACAAATTGGACAACAAGATTTGAAGTCCACTTTCTCCTTTTACCCTTGGAAAAATAAAAAATTTGTTGCTAAAAGATCATTTTTGTGACTAAAAAGTTAAATGTTCATTTTTTCCTTCCATGTTGCTTCTGCTGCTGTGAAACACCTGAAGGGTTCATAAACTTCTTGAATGTGGTTTTGATTAGCTTGAAGGGTGCAGTTTTTAGAATGGTGTCACTTTTGGGTATTTTCAGCCATATAGACCCCTCAAACTGACTTCAAATGTGAGGTGGTCCCTAAAAAATGGTTTTGTAAATTTTGCTGTAAAAATGAGAAATTTCTGGTTAACTTTTAACCGTTATAACTTCCTAACAAAAAACAATATTGTTTCCAAAATTGTGCTGATGTAAAGTAGACATGTGGAAAATGTTATTTATTAACTATTTTGGTCGCAAAACTCTTTGGTTTAACAGAATAAAAATTCAAAATTTGAAAATTGTGAAATTTTCAAAATTTTTGCCACATTTCCGATTTTTTCACAAATAAACACAAAAATTATTGACCTAAATTTACCACTAACATAAAGTCCAATATGTCACAAAAAAACAGAATCATTTGGACCCGTTGAAGAGTTCCTGAGCTATTACCTCATAAAGGGACACTGGTCAGAATTGCAAAAAATGGCCAAGTCATTAAGGTCAAAATAGGCTGGGTCACTCCCTGGCACTGACTGAAATCCAGCTCTACAGTGTATCAGAGCCATGTTTGAAAGAGCAGGCTGTCAATCAGTGTCGGGCATTTTCACAGCTGACTGATCACTATGTAGTGAGCAATAACTGAAAATGCTCTATCTGAAAAGCTGAGTTTAGGTTGCAATAATCACCAAGGTAGATAAACGATGTAACTATTTTTTATTCCTTAAGTTCATGGTCTTACAACAACTCCAGGTTGTTGGTTAAAATACTTTGCCCCAAATCCGCAAGATTCCAACCCAGGGTCAGTAGTTCCACTTCCCCCATACCAGGAAATACTCACAGTCTCCCAACTTTTAGATGGCCCATAACTTTTGTATCTCCTGCCAGCATAGTCTGTAGTCACAGTCGATGCTCCCCCAGATGACAGATACCACTACCGTAGTACATGTATCTAGCGCCAGCAAGCATAAACAGTCTTAAGGTACTGTCACACTTAGTGATGTACCAGCGATCCCGACAAGCGATATGACGCGGTCAGGATCGCTGGTACATCGCTAAGTGGTCGCTAGTGAGCTGCCACACAGGCAGATCTCACCAGCGACATTGCTGGGGACGGGGGTCGCTACTTACCTGTCACACTAGGCGATCCTGCGTCCTCCCGCCCAGCTCCACGCTCGTCTCTCCACAGGAAGCGCCGCAGGAAGCTGACGACGAGAAACAGTCCTGAACGTTTTCGCGCGATCAGCGATAACCAGCGGGGGAGCGGGTCGCTGGTAAGTATCAGACAAAGCGATATCGCTAGCAATATCGCTATAACGTCACAAGTTATAGCGATATTGCTAGCGATATCGCTTAGTGTGACAGTACCTTTAGGATAGTTCCTCTAATCTAGATGACAGATAACATGACCACAGAACATGTATCCAGCTCCAGTCAGCAACCGATCTCCAATCTCCATAGGCCATCCTTCATGGGCACCAGGACCTCCACAACAGATCCTCGGACCTCACCAACTCAAACAATAAACATGTGGCTTATTGTTTTCCCTCTCTTGGATCAGCTCCCTGGATGGACAGAAGTGTTCCCACAACCCCTTAAACATTTGCAGAAGAATATTCCAGAAGCCCAGTCTACAGCCTGTCTTTAGGGTTTTGTATTAGTGATGCCCACTGTAGAGAGGAATAAAGACACTCATACCTCCACCAGATGCAGAACAGAAATGCTAATGTAGGCCTTATTTATACACGAGATCCAGCTCACACATCTTTCTCTGCTTACTGTCAATGAATGGAGGCATTGATTCATGAAGCTGAACACTTTCCAGGAGAGATTTGTGCTCTTTAAAGCGACGAGCAAGCAAATCTCTAATAAACACAACAATAAGATTGATGTAATCGGGCAACATGTTGGAAATATTGCATAGCTTGCTCATCACACTCTGCCTGTGAAAGTAAAAGATGTAGGATGCAGGGAGGATTAAAGCTCATTTCCGCTTTGTATCTGGGCTGCATAGCTTTGGAATGCTATTAACCTGAAGATTAACCCCATATTTGCAGGCTAGTAGCATTTGTGGATGTGATAGGTTCTCATTAAGTCTTGAATACGATCTAAATGTTTCATGTGCTTGTTGTGCACATCAGTATTATCATTATGAATTCAACAATTTCATTGCTAAGAAGAAACATGCCTAGGTTAAAGAATATACATGCCTATTTATTGAGTTATCAAAACTAAATACCAAATTATATAGTTGGAAAAGCATTGAAACTAATTCATATTTTCTACTTCTTCAATTACTAGAAACATTTTTTTCATTATGTTTCCTCCCCAAGTTAGTAAATGCCAAAAATATTAGCTAAATAACCCTAATTTTTTAAAAATTGTTCATAATAAAGTATTATAGAATGAGATTTTAAAGCTTTTGTTCTTGTTTTTTCGCTATTAAATTCTAAAGGAAGTTGGTAATGTTGATTAGAACATAACAGCTCCCTATTCTATTGGCACTGCTGTTGTGCATTTACAGCATCATTACTTGTTGGCAATAAACATGCCCTCCAGAGAACAGTTTTTGTTAAATAGACAGAAAGAAATCTCAAAAAAAGGAAAATGTGTGAAAAAGAGCAAAGTTTGTTCAAATATAATTGTTGACGTTGTCAATTAGCTGCTGAAAATCTGTGCTTATCAAAGGATCCTTTGTATGTAAGAGCAACCTTCTTTTCACAAGCTATAATTATTTCTTGATAACACTAGCATACTCTTCCAAAAATAATTATGCTCACTTAAAAATAAATTACATGTTTTACTGTTATATACCTAGGGAGAAATGTGCAAATGGTGTCATTTGATAGTTCCACCTTTTTGCATTTAAAATAAATATTTATAATATATTTACTTATTTCTAAAAACTAAGGCACACTCTTTAGTGAAAAGATAGGAGAAAAGTCCACAGCGAATCCAAATCGCAATCCATAATAATAATAATAATCTTTATATAGCGCTAACATATTCCGCAGCGCTTTACAATTTGCACATATTATCATCACTGTCCCTGATGGGGCTCACAATCTAAATTCCCTATCTTTAGAATGTGGGAGGAAACCTGAGTACCCGGAGGAAACCCACGCAAACACGGGGAGAACATACAAACTCCTTGCAGATGTTGTCCTTGGTGGGATTCGAACCCAGGACCCCAGCGCTGCAAGGCTGCAGCGCTAACCACTGAGCCACCGTGCCGCCCATAATCCATGGCAAATTCAGCACATAACTCATGCAATTCAAATTTTTCTGTGGAATCTCTGTTGATTTATAAAATATGCTGCAACCAAAAGGTTGTGTTTCATGTGGCATTATCCTAAAATTAACAGAGCATTAGAAAATCCAATCTGAGAAAACATTTTAATCTTTATAAACACATTTCTCACTGAAAGAAAATTCAAAAGTCAAAGGATTAACACTCCTCAGCATTGAAATTGCAACAAGAAGGAAAAGTTATGGAAAAATGATAGGCATATTAATGAAATACATTGCGTATGAGTGAAATGTGCAGGAATGCACACACTTAAATTCCTTGCATACTATCAATGAGGATATTAATGGTTTGTCTGTGGACTGTTCTGCCATACTGAATATTAATTTTGATGTCCAAAACAAGAGCCTTTACCTTTAGTTTCTTTTATAATTGCCAACCATTGACTTCCTAGATGTGCTTGATGAGACAGCAAGTCTGATGCTGAAGGCAATGGTGGTTCAAGCAACAATGCTCATAAATGGTCATAACACTGGCTCCACTACCAAAAAATGTAATGCCATGCTCTTATTATACCTGTAAGGAAGACTAAAAGGGTCCTGCTATTGTACATTATGCCACCCCACACTACAATCCTGGGAGTTGGACAAATATAACAATCCCTTCTGAAGGCTTTTTTCTAGCATTGCCTACATGGTTACTAGACCAATGTCCGATGATCCAAGACAAAAGGGAGACTCGTCGCTTAAGAAGATAGCTCTCCGTTCCATCCTCCATTGCTATCTTTCAGCCTCCTGTCCTCAAAGAGTCCCAAGAGCTATTTTTCAATATGACAATGTCAAATTACATGTTATTCATGCTATTGTGAGAAGCCTGCATGGCCTAAGTGTGCTACCAAGATCTGCAGTCTCTCTGGACTTGTCTCCTTTTGAGCGCATATAGTACGTCATTGGTCTGTAAATACAAAGGCAGCTGTTGGCAGTGGAACTTGAATATGTGCATGCCCAAGTGCATTCAGCGTAGCCGAACATTTCTCAGACAACCATCAATAGCTTAACTGCTAGCATGCTAAGGCATGCACAGTGGAATGTGAAAGTTTGGCCACTCTTGGTCAAAGTTACTGTTATTGTAAATAGATAAACAAGTTGAAGATGAAATAAACTTTAAAAGGTCTAACGTTAAAGATGACACATTTCCTTTGTATTTTACTGTATGAAAATGTGAATTGTCTTTTTTTACATTTTAAAAACTGCAAAAAAGTAAATGGGCTAATGCAAAAGTTTGGGCACCATTGGAGATTTGTATGCTCAGAAAACTTTGACCAAGGTTTCAGACCTTATTTATACTGATAACTGATAGGTTTATAGCTTGTTCACTATCTTCTTTAGGAAATGCCAGGTGTTGCAAATTTCCCAGCTTTATAAAGACTCAGTCTCCTCTAACCTTGTTTCAAAAGCAGCAGCCATGGGTTCATCTAAGTAACTGCAAAGCACTTTCAAAATGAAAATCGTGGAGCCCACAAAGCAGAAGAAGGCTATAAGAAGATAGCAAAGCATTTTCAAGTTGCCCTTTCCTCAGTTTGAAATGTAATTAGGAAATGGACGTTAGCAAGAATAGTGGAGATCAAGATAAGGTCTGGAAGACAGGGCAACATATCAGTGGGAGCTGCTTGTAGGATTGCTAGAGAGACAAATTAGAACCTCTGTTTTACTCCAATAGACCTTCAGAAAAATTTAACAAAACATGGATTTATGGTTATGGAGTTAAGATTTGCGGTTGCTGGACAGGCTGAATACATGTGAGGAATGCCTGTTTGTTAGGGAATCCCCACATGTATAGCTTGTAGAGAAGGGATAGTAGTACATTACAGGTATTGCTGCAGAAGCAAAAAATCCTTTTAAGCACTACATTTATTCTATTCAATACTGCTGTTAACTGTGTTATTTAGTCTAGCGATACATAGCTGGTGGAGAAGCGAAAACCTAAAGCCAAATAGTCTTTTTCAAGGCTACATTTATTCTATTCAATACTGCTGTTAGCTGAACTATTTAATGCAGTGATAGCTGCTGGAGAAGGGCTAGTAATACATTACAGGCCTTGCTACATAAAAAACTCCTTATCAAGCCTACAACTATTCTATTCCAGTCCCTATTAATATCACTTCTAGCTGCAAATCTAATTTAATATGCGCAAGGCATGCAGTAAGGGATGGGGAAATGGACGTGCTGCTGATGGTGCACTTAGAGTCCAAAGCCGTGGCACAGTTGAAACTTTGCCTGCTGCAGGAGTACACACTCATCCATGAGACCTAACTCTTTGACTCACTTTGCAGGGTAGTGCAGGACACCACTTTTTAAACCAGAACAGTGTGAACAGGTGGTCGATTGGATAGCAGATAATGCTTCCAGTATGTTTCTCAGCACCACCCTGTCTTCCACAGACCATATAATCCCCACCCCGATTCTCCTTCCACCAACAACTGCAACTCCTAGAAGACAAATGATCCCACACTCAGACACACCAAATAGCACTTTACGTTTACATTTTTTGATTCTGGCATTTTCCTGCACGTTTCAAAAGGGACATGATGAGCTCATGTGTAATGATGCTCAAATGTTTGAGCAGCCTCCATCAGTACAAGATGATGGTGGTGAATAGCAATTAGTGTTTCCAGAAGTAGATGGTGAGACACAGTTGCCAACAAGTCATGTTGTTAAGTCAACAAGTCAGGGGGAGGACCGGAGTGTGGAAGTGGAAGACTAGGTGGTGTACATGAAGTCACTGAATGAACCAGGAAGGTGTCATGCAGAGTGAGCACAGCATTGCAGAGAAGGAGGGATCCACAACACTGCAGCAGGCAGGCAGAGGTAATGGGGTGGTCAGAGTGGGAAGTCTGGCAACTGTGCCCCAGAGCACCCAGAAATGGCAAGATCCCAGGCCAAGAATTAGGTATTTGCCATTCTGGTGATTTTTTACTGAAAGTCCAGAAAACAAGAAATCAAAGCACTTGACTAGGTGGGCAAATCACCTGAGTCGACAATCAATGTATGCGGATAGCACCACTGCCTCTTTTCCTGTGCTATGTGCTTGCCAATCTCCTGTCCACGACGCAGATGCCGATACCTACTGCCCTGCACCTGTCATTGAACCTTTGCAAACATCATCAGCCACCACATTCACTTCCTTGTCCCAGCTCAGCATTCAGCTGTGCCTACCCCAGGTCATGGAACACAAGCATAAATATGAATCCTCCCTCCCCATAAGTCCAAACACTAAATGGCCACATTTACAAACTGAAATGGAAATGTTGGCATTTTGGCTTGTGGACAGAGGCTTTATGCAAACTTATAGAAGCATCTGACACTCGGAACTCCCTTTCCAGCTCTCAGTATTTCTCCTGTTGTGCTTTACCTGCCGTCCCCACCTTGCACAAACAGGTGTCCAATAACATCAACCGTCTCTGACCAATGCAGATACAGAGAAGGTCCTCATAACCAACGACATGTGAACAACTGTAGTGACCAGGGAAGCTACATTTCTTTCACACCACACTGGGTGAAACTAGTGGAGGCTTGGACCAGGTCAGACCACTTTTGACAACACATGTGCTACCAACTCCTAGAATTGTGAGACCTACTGCATGCATTGTGGAGTTCCAGTGCATTCAGTCATTGAGCTGCCACTAAAAGTGCTGCTGCAGCACTTCCAGACCAGCAACAGCTGCTGCTGACTTTCAGAAATGGGAACACGAGGCATATCTTTACATAAGTTTCCTACACAATGTGGAGGCTGCTGCCACTATATATAACACCACAATAGCTGTAGCTCTGGAATCGGTTGCCAATCTCACACATATCAAAGCACGCAAAATCAGCAGACAGCCCTGGTACACGAGCCTGACCAAAAAACTGAGACGGGTTACCAGGGTTGTTGAGCGGAGATGGAAAATATCCCACTCCAACAAGCACTTCATCGCATTCAAACAGTCCCTCACTACTTTCAAGGCCACACTCGCTGCAGCAAAACAAACTTACTTCTCATCTCTCATATCCTCCCTGTCTCACAACCCTAAACAGTTATTTAACATTTTCAATTATCTCCTCCTCCCCCAGCACTCACTCCCTCTCCACTCATCTCCACCGAAGACTTTGCTTCATTTTTCAAGGCAGAAGATTTATAACATCAGAGACAGTTTGGTCAACAACCCCCAGAGAACTTCCTCCTAACTGTTCAGCCCTCCTCCTCCAAAACCAACTTCTTCACCATTACAGAAGATCAACTCTCCACTCTACTCTCAAGATCACATCTCACCACCTGTGCACTTGACCCGATCCCATCCCACTTCATCCCAAACCTCACCACAGTCTTCATCCCAACCCTAACCCATCTCTTTAACCTATCACAAACAACTGGTGTTTTCCCCTTAAGCTTTAAACATGCCTCAATCACACCTATCCTCAAAAAGCCCTCTCTTGACCCATCCTCTGTATCTAGCTGTCACTCCATATCACTTCTCCCCTATGCCTCAAAACTACTGAAACAACATGTCCATCTTGAACTGTCCTCCCACCTCATCTTGCTCCCTCTTTGACCACTTACAATCTGGCGTCCGGTCGCATCACTCCATGAAACTGCTCTAACTAAAGTCACCAATGACCTATTAATCACCAAAGCCAAGTGACAATACTCTGTCCTCCTCCTTGACCTGTCCATTGCCTTTGACACAGTGGACCATTCCCTAATACTATAGACCCTCTCATCTCTTGCCATCACTGACTTGGAACTATCTTTGATCCCGTCATACCTAACAGACCGGACATACAGCATCTCCCACTCACACACCACCTCCTCACCTAGCCCCCTATCTGTCGAAGTCCCACTAGGTTCAGTCCTAGCGCCCCTGCCTTCTCCATTTGTACCTTTGGCCTTGGACAGCTCATAGAATCTCACGACTTTCAGTATCACCTCTATGCTGATGACATACAGATCTACATAACTGGACCAGACATCACCTCCCTACTAACCAGAATCCCACAATGTCTGTCTGCTATTTCATCCTTCTTCTCTGCTAGATTTCTAAAACTTAATATGGACCAAACAGAATTCATCATCTTTTCCTCATCTCACTCGACCACCCCAACGGACCTATCCATTGAAGTAAATGGCTGCTCACTCTCCCCAGTCCCACAAGCTTGTTGCCTTGGGGTAATCCTTAACACTGATCTCTCCTTCAAACCACATATCCAAGCCATTTCCACTTCCTGCTGACTTCAACTCAAAAATATTTTCTGGATCCCTACATTCCTAAACCAAGAATCTGCTAAAATCCTATTGCATGCCCTTATCATCTCCCACCTTGCACCCCACCAGCAATCTCCTGCTCTGTGGCCTCCCCTTTAACACTCTTGCACCCCACCCATCCATTCTAAACTCTGCTGCCCGACTAATCTACTTGCCCCCCTGCTATTCCCCAGCCTCTCCCCTCTGTTAATCCCTGCACTGGCTCCCCATTAACCAAAGCCATCCACAACCTGTGTCCTCCATACATCTGTGACCTCATCTCCCGGTACTTACCTGCCCACAACCTCCGATCCGCACAAGATCTCCTTCTCTACTCCCCTCTTATCTCCTCTTATAATAATAATAATAATCTTTATTTATATAGCGCCAACATGTTCCGCAGCGCTTTACAGTTGAACAGTTTCAAACACAACAGTCATAAGTAACAACGTTAACAATACAATAATTAAAGCGAAATAAGACGACCCTGCTTGTGGAGCTTACAATCTACAATGAGGTGGGGGAGATACAAAGCATAGGTTTGTATTACCACAATACTCTCTACACAATTCTCTTACCACAATAGCATGCAAGATTTCTCCCGCATATCCCCCCTACTCTGGAACTCTCTACCCCAACATATCAGACTCTCGCCTACCGTGGAAACCTTCAAAAGGAACCTGAAGACCTACCTCTTTTGACAAACCTACAACCTGCAGTAACCACTGATCTACTATACCACTGCATGACCAGTTTTAACTTTGCCTACTATATCTTCACCCATCTCTTGTAGATTGTGAGCCCCCCAGGGCAGGGTCTTCACGCCTCCTGTACCAGTTATGACTTGTATTGTTTAAGATTACTGTACTTGTTTTCATTATGTAGGGCCTCACATGTAAAGCACCATGGAATAAATGGCACTCTAAAAATAAATAATGATAATAATATTCCAGCCCCACCTGACATCACTAATATGTCAAGGGGTAACATGCTATGGTCTCCACACGTTCACCAATGTGACGTTCTGCTCACCCTGGGGATAGGTCAGTTCAGTTTGGCACAGTTTTGCGCAGACATACCCTATCCACATAGGTACAGGCAGGCACTGGGAAAGAGAGAGGGTGCCCCATGTAACTGCTGGCAGGGCACAACCCTTGCTCATATTTCTGACAGCCTGAGATACCCTGTTCACTAGCATCAGTGAAACAGCCTTGCCAGCCTGGCAGGATTGCCACCAGTTCCTCATTAGATATAAGCCAGGTCCGTTAACAGGATTATATCAGGCCAGAAACCATCCCTCGCAACATGTGATGTTAAACCGAGAACACGAATGTGTGGATATGCGTGAAGCAAGATAAAAGAGGTTAAATTAGATATTTAATTGCCTTAAAGGCAAACTAGACAAAACACTATAAATACAATAGATCTACATCTACAATAGTCAGATATGCAAGTACAGATGGTAGTACAAACAACATAAGTAGATGAAATATAAGTCAGTTACCAGATTAATGTTAGGCCTTCGAGCTGGACCACATGTGTGGTGTGGGGTGTCAGCTTTTTTCCAGTTTCTTCCAACAGGATGCACATTGAGACCCCTCCTTAGAGGTGAACAAAAGGCCACACTTAACAACTTGGTTGGTCACTCCCTTTCTCATGCTCTGGGTGGTCCTAGTTTCCTTACCCTGGGATTTTGGTAGCTGAAACTCCAAAACTTTTTGGTGCCATTGGATACGGCAGGTCCATCATATCGCTTGGAGTTTAAACATGGCTTCAATACCTGGCTTCAACTAGCTATTCTATGCATCTCCTCACCCTGAGGTGGCCCATTCTCGAGATCTTGAAAATGTAACTGGTATATACAGTAGCTAGAACATGTGATAACTCCATAATCTCCTTATTAAACTACTGCTGCCATTTGACTGCGGAATTTGATTAAAAAAGTCACACACCGTGGCCTACTGGTAGGGGTTCATCCTGCCAGAATGGTCTTGGTACCAGCTAGGCTGCTGGAGATTTGAGCTTTTTCACTTGGAGCTATTGAAGCTGAACCACCAGCTAAGCCAGATTTTGAATCTCTGCTTCACACGGATACAACAGTCTATTGGCATGAAATTATATCCCCCATATTCTCCTCAATTACATTATTGTGTATAATATTATGTACAATTTTGACTACAATAAAGATTTTTCCTGTTCATCCCATTTGCACAAAATTTCACACAAGTTTTGTTCAAATCCATATGTGATCATTAAAAATGTAAGATTTTTTAATCAGGGCATAAGAAAACATAAGAATCAGTCATTGGATTGTAATACATTTTCATAAGCCCAAATTTTGCATACCTGCGTAGCTCATAATCCAAATACTTCTAACGTTTTGATCCACTAGACCTTCATCAGACAAACAGATTGCATTTTTGGGAAAATGTTAAGTTTATAAGAGGTAGCACAAGTAGAAAATGTGATCTCTGATGTCCAGGATGAAGCCTTTCCAACTTGTGCTACCTATTACAAAATTTTTATTTTGTCATTGCAATCTATTTGTCTGCTGAAAGTCTGCTTAACCAAAATGTCACAAGAATTTGATTTGTTGAATTATTACAAGTATTGATCCTTCATTGATATACTATTTTAGAATGCTGGGTTTCTCTTCATATTTTGAACTAAGGATTGGTATCCTACCTGTCATTTTTATTGAGTGTTATGTATCTCCTCTGTATTATGGTAACTCAACATACACAAGAGCAGAGAGAACTGTCTCCTGGGAAAGATACATCCATGAAAGCTGAGTAACAAAAACCATGATAGGTTTTAACCCCTTTATTACCTGGCGATTTTCCATTTTTTTCCTGCTCTTCATTGAAGAGCCATAATCTTTTATTTTTTTCTGGCTATGAAGCCATATGAGGGCTTATTTTTAGCCGAACAAGTTGCATGTTTGAATGACACCGTTCATTTTACCATATAGTGTACTGGATTCCAATTCCAAGATAGACCAGTCTGAGCCTGCTGACAACGGTAAACTAGAGGTGATACACCAGGGTGCTTTCTGTTCCAGGGAGCCCTGGGCAACTGCCCAATATTCCCAATCTTTCTTTCAGCCCTGTCTGCGCATGATTTAGATTGTCATGATCTGTGATTCCAAAGATTTTCCAAAGCTCACTAGAGACCAGTCTGACAAGTAATTCTCATAAGAGTACTTACAATTAGATGGATTGATCTGTTTGTGTAGCAGGTCCTGTAAGACACATACAGGTTTCAGAATCCAGACTACACTTGAAAACAATTTTTCTTAAATGCCAGTTCCCTGGTAAATAATTGAAGGTCCTTCACTATGGAAAAATAGTTAAATTAAGTAGAAGCAGGAAATGAAATAACAAATCTTAAGACTTCAACCGAGTGGAAGCTAATTGTTTCTAAAAAAAAAAAAAAAAATGCTTAACCCCTTTACCCCCAAGGGTGGTTTGTACGTTCATGACCGGGCCAATTTTTACAATTCTGACAACTGTCCCTTTATGAGGTAATAACTCTGGAACGCTTCCAAGGATCCCGGTGATTCTGACATTGTTTTCTCATGAGATATTGTACTTCATGGTAGTGATAACATTTCATTCAAATAACTTGCGTTTATTTGTGAAAAAAACAGAGATTTGGCAAAAATGGTAAAAATTTCGCAATTTTCCAACTTTGAATTTTTATGCTCTTAAATCACAGAGATATGGCACACAAAAAAGTTAATAAATAACATTTTCCACATGTTTACTTTGTATCAGCCCAATTTGGGAACCAAAATTTCTTTTTCTTAGGAAGCTATAAGGGTTAAAATTTGACCAGTGATTTCTCATTTTTACAACACCATTTTATTTTTAGAGACCACATTACATTTGAAGTCACTTTGAGGGGTCTATATGATAGAAAATACCCAAAAGTGACACCATTATAAAAACTGCACCCCTCGAGGTACTCAAAACCACATTCAAGAAGTTTATTAACCCTTCAGGTGCTTCACAGGAATTTTTTGAATGTTTAAAAAAAATTAACATTTAACTTTTTTTCACAAAAAAAATTACTTCAGGTTCAATTTTTTTATTTTACCAAGGGTAACAGGAGAAATTGGACTGCAAAAGTTATTGTGCAATTTGTTCTGAGTACGCTGATACACAATATGTGGGGGCAAACCACTGTTTCAGCGCATGGCAGAGCTCAGAAGGAAAGGAGCGCCGTTTGACTTTTTCACTGCAAAATTGGCTGGAATTCAGATCGGACACCATGTCATGTTTGGAGAGCTCCTGATGTGCCTAAACAGTGGAAACCCCACACAAGTGACCCCATTTTGGAAACTACACCCCCCAAGGACTTTATCTAGATGTGTGGTGAGCACTTTGAACCCCCAAGGGCTTCACAGAAGTTTATAACATACAGCTGTAAAATTAAAAGATCATACTTTTTCCACAAAAATTATCTTTTCACCCCCAATTTTTATTTTCCCAAGGGTAACAGGACCCCAAGTTATTGTGCAATTTGTCCTGAGTATGCTGATACCCCACATGTGGGGGTAAACAACTATTTGGGCGCATGGCAGAGCTCGGAAGGGAAGCAGCGCCATTTGATTTTTTTGGCTGGAATTGAGATCATATGCCATGCCGCGTTTGGAAAGCCCCTGATGTGCCAAAACAGTGGAAACCCCCCAGAAATGACACCATTTTGGAAACTACACCCCCAAGGAACTTATCTAGATGTGTGATGAGCAATTTGAACCCCAAGGACTTCACAGAAGTTTATAACGTACAGCCGTAAAATTAAAAAAATCATATTTTTTCCACAAAAATTATCTTTTCATACCCAATTTTTATTTTCCCAAGGGTGACAAGACCCCAAGTTATTGTGCAATTTGTCCTGAGTGCGCTGATACCCCACATGTGGGGGTAAACCACTATTTGTCCGCATGGCAGAGCTCGGAAGGGAAGCAGCGCCATTTGACTTTTTTGGCTGGAATTGTGATCGGACGCCATGTCGCCTTTGGAAAGCCCCTGATGTGCCAAAGCAGTGGAAACCCCACACAAACTACACAATTTTGGAAACTAGACCCCCCAAGGAACTTATTTAAATGTGTGGTGAGCACTTTGAGCCCCACAGTGCTTCACTGAAGTTGATAACGCCCGGGCGTGAAAATAAAAAAATCATATTTTTTACACAAACGTGATCTTTTCGTCCCCAATTTTTTTTCCCATGGGTGAGAGGAGAAATTGGACCCCAAACGTTGTTGTCCAATTTGTGCTGAGTACGCTGATATCCCATATGTAGGAGAAAACTACTGTATGGGCACACGTTGGGGCTCGGAAGGGAAGTAGTGACGTTTTGGAATGCAGACTTTGATGGAATGGTCTGCGGGTGTCATGTTGCCTTTGGAAAGCCCCTGATGTGCCAAAACTGTGGAAAACCCCCACAAGTGACCCCATTTTGGAAACTAGACACCCCAAGGAACTTATCTAGATGTGTGGTGAGCACTTTGAACCCCCAAGTGCTTCACAGAAGTTTATAACGCCCAGGCGTGAAAATAATAAAATCATATTTTTTCCACAAACATGTTCATTTAGTCCCCAATTTTTTTATTTTCCCAAGGCTAACAGGAGAAATTGGACCCTAAAAGTTGTTGTCCAATTTGACCTGAGTACACTGATATCCAATATGTGGGAGAAAACTACTGTATTGGCACACGTCAGGGCTCGGAAGGGAAGTAGTGACGTTTTGGAACGCAGACTTTGATGCAATGGTCTGCGGGTGTCATGTCGCGTTTGGAGAGCCTCTGATGTGCCTAATCTGTTGAAACCCCCACAAATGACCCCCATTTTGACAACTAGACCCCCCAAGGAATTTATTTAGATGTGTGGTGAGCACTTTGAACCCCCAAGTGCTTCACAGAAGTTTATAACATAGAGCCATAAAAATAAAAAAATAATTTTTTTCCACAAAAATGATATTTTTGCCCCCAATTTTTTATTTTCCCAAGGGTAACAGGAAAAATTGGACCCCAAAAGTTGTTGTACAATTTCTCCTGAGTAGGTTGATACCCTATATGTGGGGGTAAACCACTGTTTGGGCGCATAGTAGAGCTTGGAAGGGAAGGAGCACCGTTTGACTTTTTCAACGCAGAATTGGCTGAAATTGAGATCAGACACCATGATGCATTTGGACAGGACATGATGTGCCTACACAGTGGAAACCCCCCAATTCTAACTCCAACCTTAACCCCAACACACCCCTAACCCTAATCTCAGCCCTAACCCTAGCCCTAACCCAAGCCCTAACCCTAGCCCTAACCCTAGCCCTAACCCTAATGGTAAAATGGAAATAAATACATTTTTTTTTATTTTATTATTTTTTCCTAACTAAGGGGGTGATAAAGGGTGGTTTGATTTACTATTTACAGCGGGCTTTTATGTTTGGCAGCTGTCGCACGCTAAAGGACGCTTTTTATTGTAAAAATAGTTTTTGCATCACCACATTTTGAGAGCTATAATTTTTCCATATTTTGACCCACCGAGTCATGTGAGGTCTTATTGTTTTCGGGATGAGTTGATGTTTTTATTGGTATCATGTTTGAGCAGGTCACATTTTTTAATCACTTTTTATTCCGATTTTTGGAACGCACAATGAACAAAAACCAGCATTTCATGAATTTCTTTTGAGGGGTGCATTTACACCGCTCCACATCCTGTAAAATTGATAAAGCAGTTTTATTCTTCAGGTCAGTACAATTACAGTGATACCTCATTTATGTCTTTTTTTGATTTTTTTATAAATTATTTTTACACTTTTTTTTTTTTTACTTTATTACATTGTCCCGGGGGGGGACATCACTGACATATGTCAGATCACTGATCTGACACGTCACACAGCGCTGTGTCAGATCAGTGATGTGACAGGCACTGCAGCAGGCTTCCTCATGCCTGCGCTCTGCAGGCACTGAGGAGGCCACCTCCCTGCAGGCTCCCGGATCCCATATGGAAAGGAAGCCCCGAGCACAGCAGATCACGCTGCACTGGGGGTCTCAGGGAAGCACAGAAGGAACCCCCTCCCTGCCGATGCTTCCCTGATCCTCTAGTACACTCACTGTGATCAGATTTGATCGCAGTGTACGAGGGGTTAATATGCCGGGGGCGGTCCGTGACCACCCCTGACACATAGTTCCGGGTGTCAGCTGTGATAATCAGCTGACACCCGGCCCCGATCAGCGGCGCTCCCCCCTTGAGCGCCGCTGATCGCTATGACGTACTATCCCGTCCTTGGTAGTTAAGTCCCAGGGCACATGGACGGGATAGTACATCATATGTCAGAAAGGGGTTAATTATTTTCTTGACTGCTTTTTTTTTATTGTAATCTAATTTTCACTTATTATTTCCAAACATGTAGTACTTTTGGCACATTGAAGAGCGGACAGAAAATGTGATGCTAGTTATAGATAGTGTGGTTTAAGTGGATGATGTTTCCTGTTAACATTTTAATACTGTCAAATATATATTCTATTAGAGCATAAACCCATATTAATGTGAATTTGTTTGTACTAAGGAAATTTGTTTCTCCCTTTCCTTTAGTACAGGAAAGACATTTTTGTACTGCATTACTAGCAGATAGAAAAGTATCAAACATTGTGAATCCTCAATAGCTGAACTTCCGAGGACTCTCAATTTTTAATATTTTTCTCATTCATTTAGACATTTTTTCAATTTCTTGTTAAATACACATATTGAATATAAGTTTGCATGATCAGTAGGATCATTTATCTCTCTTCTGTAGAGTAGGGTTTAAGTTATTATGATCAGTGGGCGCTTTCTCTCTCTCTCGTAGAGTGTAAGCTCTTATGATCAAGAGGGTCCTATCTCTCTGCTGTAGAAAGTAAGCTGTTAAAGTCAGCAGGGATCTCACTCCGCAAGTGTATTTCCAAGAAATTGAGATTTGTTCTAATTTATAACAAAGCAAGTCAAAGTTTAGGGGAAAATTCGGCAATGTCAGAAAACTTGAATTTCAAATGATCTGTTCATTTCTTATTATTATATGTTTAAGACACTAATGGTGCCTCTTGTTCATCAATAATGCTTAATAAAAAAAGTGGCATGATTTATCTAAAAGAGGGAGGCTGCAAAAATGGCATTAATAATCTGAAAATTGTCTCAAACACTGCAGCAAATTTAGACAACCGAGCGGTGTCTATGTATTAAATTCAACACTGTGAGCACAGTAGACCCGAACGGGAAGACAAGTGTCTTCTGAATGCTGTTATAAATCAGAAAACATGAATATGTGCTATCCTAAATGAAATTACAATTATTCAATAAAGGATAAAGTATTTTAAATGAAAAATTTCTACAGCCTCTTTCTTTGCTTACTTTTCCTTATGAAGCTATTAAATGTAATTACTAGAGTTGAGCGAAACGGATCGAACAATTTCAAAAGTCGCCGTATTTTGGCAAAGTCGGGTTTCATGAAACGAAACCCGACCCTAGGATGAGGTCGGCCACGAGGTCGGCGACTTACGCACCAAAGTCGCGTTTCAAAAGTTTGTTTTGCGCTCTTTTTCAGCCAATCAGGATCCACGGACACTGTGGGCAACGTGATGACATAGGCAGGGGTCACCACCATCTTTCAGAAGGGCATGCAAGTGATTGGCTTGCTTTGGTGGGCGTCACAGGGGGTATAAAAGGGCGTGCACGCCGACCGCCATCTTACTTCTGCCGATCTCAGTATAGGGAGAGGTTGCTGATTCTGTAGGGAGAGCGTTAGGCAGGGAAGAAGACAAAAAAACTGCTTCTGCTGCTAGCGATTTGGCCTGCACAACACACCAGTCACTGTGTGTGCAGTGCAAGGGGAGGCTATATAGTGGTGTATCAGTGGTGTTGGTTGTTGGGCTGCCTTCTAAGGCTTCCTGACATTCCTGCATTGCTGTTTACCCACTGCTCCGCAAACTGCTTTTTTAAAAGCAATCCAATCTCCATAGCGCACACTTTTGTCACAGCTGTGCCATCGAGCCTGTGACATAGCTCTCAGATATCAGTGGGCCTCACACAATCCAAAAGTGTCCAGTGTCCAAAAGTGTGTGCAGAGATTCAAAATCTCCCTTATCCTCTAGTCACTTTGGTCACAGCTGTGCCATCGAGCCTGTCACATAGCGCTCAGATATTCATTGGGCCTCACACAATCCAAAAGTGTCCAGTGTCCAAAAGTGTGTGCAGAGATTCAAAATCTCCCTTATCCTCTAGTCACTTTGGTCACAGCTGTGCCATCGAGCCTGTCACATAGCGCTCAGATATTCATTGGGCCTCACACAATCCAAAAGTGTCCAGTGTCCAAAAGTGTGTGCAGAGATTCAAAATCTCCCTTATCCTCTAGTCACTTTGGTCACAGCTGTGCCATCGAGCCTGTCACATAGCGCTCAGATATCAGTGGGCCTCACACAATCCAAAAGTGTCCAGTGTCCAAAAGTGTGTGCAGAGATTCAAAATCTCCCTTATCCTCTAGTCACTTTGGTCACAACTGTGCCATCAAGCCTGTCACATAGCGCTCAGATATTCATTGGGCCTCACACAATCCAAAAGTGTCCAGTGTCCAAAAGTGTGTGCAGAGATTCAAAATCTCCCTTATCCTCTAGTCACTTTGGTCCCAGCTGTGCCATCGAGCCTGTGACATAGCGCTCAGATATTCATTGGGCCTCACACAATCCAAAAGTGTCCAGTGTCCAAAAGTGTGTGCAGAGATTCAAAATCTCCCTTATCCTCTAGTCACTTTGGTCACAGCTGTGCCATCGAGCCTGTCACATAGCGCTCAGATATTCATTGGGCCTCACACAATCCAAAAGTGTCCAGTGTCCAAAAGTGTGTGCAGAGATTCAAAATCTCCCTTATTCTCTAGTCACTTTGGTCACAGCTGTGCCATCGAGCCTGTGACATAGCGTTCAGATATCAGTGGGCCTCACACAATCCAAAAGTGTCCAGTGTCCAAAAGTGTGTGCAGAGATTCAAAATCTCCCTTATCCTCTAGTCACTTTGGTCCCAGCTGTGCCATCGAGCCTGTGACATAGCGCTCAGATATCAGTGGGCCTCACACAATCCAAAAGTGTCCAGTGTCCAAAAGTGTGTGCAGAGATTCAAAATCTCCCTTATCCTCTAGTCACTTTGGTCACAGCTGTGCCATCGAGCCTGTCACATAGCGCTCAGATATCAGTGGGCCTCACACAATCCAAAAGTGTCCAGTGTCCAAAAGTGTGTGCAGAGATTCAAAATCTCCCTTATCCTCTAGTCACTTTGGTCACAGCTGTGCCATCGAGCCTGTCACATAGCGCTCAGATATTCATTGGGCCTCACACAATCCAAAAGTGTCCAGTGTCCAAAAGTGTGTGCAGAGATTCAAAATCTCCCTTATCCTCTAGTCACTTTGGTCACAGCTGTGCCATCGAGCCTGTCACATAGCGCTCAGATATTCATTGGGCCTCACACAATCCAAAAGTGTCCAGTGTCCAAAAGTGTGTGCAGAGATTCAAAATCTCCCTTATCCTCTAGTCACTTTGGTCACAGCTGTGCCATCAAGCCTGTCACATAGCGCTCAGATATTCATTGGGCCTCACACAATCCAAGTGTCCAGTGTCCAAAAGTGTGTGCAGAGATTCAAAATCTCCCTTATCCTCTAGTCACTTTGGTCACAGCTGTGCCATCGAGCCTGTCACATAGCGCTCAGATATCAGTGGGCCTCACACAATCCAAAAGTGTCCAGTGTCCACAAGTGTCTGCAGAAATTCAAAATCTCCCCTGTCCTATAGACACCTTGTACCTTGCTTTACATTACTATATAGTTTGTTGGATTTTGTCTACATTTCTACCAAAAATGAGGAAGGCTGGTGGAAGAGGCCGTGGAATTGGGCGGGGGTTGGCAGCTGGTAATGATGGTGTTGGTGGTGGATCTGATGGTAGTGGCAAGAGCAAAATAGGACCGAATGCAGGAGGTGTTGAGCCTGCGTCATCGTCTGGCTACATAAGGCCTCGAACGCTTAGTTTTCTAGGAGTTGGCAAACCGCTATTAAAGCCAGAGCATCAGGAAAAAGTTTTGTCTTACATTGCTGACTCAGCCTCCAGCTCTATCGCCTCCTCTTCTTCAGTTGTAAAAAGTAAAAGCACTGAGTCATCATTGGAGGCTCATGTTCATGAACCACACCTTTCCTTGTGTCCTTCACCCCAACCAAGATTGAAGGATGACGCAGGCCATACTACTGATTACTCCATGGAGCTGTTTTCACATAACATGCATGGATTATCAAGTCAAATGGTGAATTACCCAGGCCAAGATGAATCTGACATGGAGTGCACTGATGCACAGCCGCTGATGGATGATTCTGCTGGTACATTCACTCAGAGCACTACATTGACCTCGCAGTGTACAGAGCCAGATTCTGACTCTGATGAGACTCAGGTGCCCCTTCCCGCACACTATACCACCATACACGGTGACACAGAGGAAGGTGCACATGACAAAGAAGAGGAGGTGATGGATGACCCAGTTGTTGACCCAGATTGGCATCCATTGGGGGAAGAGGGTGCTGCTTCCAATAGCTCAGATGAGGAGCATCCACAGCAGACATCGACATCGCAACAGCTGTTATCTGGCAGCCCCGTAGCACTCCAAAGACAGGTTCCAAACATCAAAAGAGTTGCTGGACAGCTTGTCCAGAGGGTCAAAAGATCACAGCGTGCTAGGCCGCAAAATGTCTGCCAAAGTAGGAAGAGTGCAGTGTGGCACTTTTTTGAACAAAATCCTCATGATCAGGCCAAGGTTATCTGTAAGAAGTGTGCAAAGACCTTTAGCCGAGGGAAAAATCTGAAAAATTTGAATACCAGTTGCATGCTTAGACATTTAACCAGCATGCACTTGCAAGCGTGGACACAACACCAAACCTCAAGTGCCACATGTGCAACTGATCACAACGAAGGTAGTCAGCAACGCTACATTGTTTCCCCCACTGTAAGCCCACCGGTTAGCACAGCAGCAAATGTTGAGGTGTCGTTGCAAGGCCACAGCAGTCAGGGAATCCCACTGTTATATCAACGAAAGACTGATTCTAGGCCATCAGAAAGAACACCAACTCCATCACCATCATCAACCCTCTCTCAGTCCGCCCTGTCCACCGCTACTTCCACCATATGCAGCTCTCAAGTCCAGCTCACCCTCCCAGACACTATGAGTAGGTCAAGAAAGTACTCAGTCTCTCATCCGCGTACACTGGGTTTGAACGCCCACATTGCCAAACTAATCTCGTTTGAGATGATGCCCTTTCGGTTGGTGGAAAGCACAGCTTTCCGCGAACTCATGGCCTAGCAGTACCACGCTATGACCTACCCAGTCGCCACTTCTTCTCTCGCAAAGCCATCCCAGCCCTCCACCATCATGTGAAAGACCGCATTGCCCATGCACTCAAGCAGTCAGTGAGCGGAAAGGTGCACCTCACAACTGATGCATGGTCCAGTCGGCATGGCCAGGGCCGTTACGTGTCCATCACTGCGCACTGGGTTAATGTGGTGGATGCAGGGTCCACAGGGGACAGCGGTGGTGGGACAGTGCTGCCTAGCCCACGGTATAGGAAACAGTTGGCTGTAGGCGTTCGACCCTCCTCCTCCTCCTCCAGAAGCGAAAGCTTGTCCACAGAGCGCAGTCGTACGAGCACTCCATCTGCAGCTGCCACTGTTGCACACGATGTGTCCCCCTATCGAGCAGCTAGTGGAAAGCGTCAGCAGGCTGTGTTGCAGATGATGTGTTTGGGCAACAGACACACCGCCGAGGTGCTGGCCGAGTACTTGAAGCGACAAACTGAGTCATGGCTGGGCAGTGTACATCTTGAGGCAGGCAAGGTAGTTAGTGATAACGGCCGTAATTTTGTGGCAGCCATAGCCCTTTCAAAACTCAGCCACATACCTTGCTTGGCTCACACATTGAAGCTGGTGGTGCAGTGCTTCCTCAAAAATTATCCGGAGTTAACAGCCTTGCTCCAGAAGGTGCGAAGACTGTGCGCGCACATCCGCCGTTCGCCTGTACACTCCGTTCGTATGCAGAAGCTGCAGCGATTGCTCCACCTTCCCAACCACCGCCTCATTATCGACATTGCAACAAGGTGGAACTCCACCCTGCACATGGTGGAGCGGTTGTGCGAGCAGAGGCAGGCCATAATGCATTTGTGGGAGGATACACGGCCAGGCACTTTGAGAGCAGACATGGAGTTGACAGGTGTGCAGTGGTCGAAGCTGAAAGACCTCTGTAAAGTCCTTCAGTGTTTTGAGGAATGCACACGGCTGGTAAGCGCAGACGACGCCATCCTAAGCATGAGCATCCCACTTATGCGTCTGCTCATGCAAACTTTGACGCACCTTAAGGAGCAGGCGTCTGCAGCCAATGTTGATGAGGAGGAAGAGGAGGAGGGAATCCTTGATGACATTCAGCCATTGTCTGCTCAGGGACCTCTCCTGGACGAGGTGGAGGAAGAAGAGGAGGAGGAGGATGATGATGGGGATGATTACTTAGGGGAGGAGGATGCATCTCGTGGGGCAAGTGAAAATGTTGGCGTGGCAAGGTCTGGTACAGGGTTTGTGCGTGACTGGAGGGATGTGGATTTGCCAGAAAGTGCTCCTCCACCCAGCACTCGCAGTGCATCATTGACACCGGGAACATTGGCCCACATGTCAGATTATGCCTTGCAGATCCTAAAAAGGGACCCCCGCATTGCCAAAATGATGAACGATGACGACTACTGGTTGGCCAGCATCCTGGATCCACGCTATAAAGGCAAATTACAAAACATCATGCCACAGGAGAACCTTGACCTAATATTGGCTAATAAACAAGCAACTCTGGTAAATCGGTTGCTTGAGGCATTCCCAGCACACAGCAGCGGTGATGGTTCTCACACGAGCCGTACGGGCCGGGGGCAGCTTGGCAGAGGTGTTCGTGGTGCACACAGCAGAAGTGGCGTTGGAGACAGGGGTTTCATGACAATGTTGTGGACTGATTTTTCAAATACCGCTCACACAACTGGTAATACTGCATCGATGGAAAGTGACAGGAGACAGCAGTTGTCAACTATGGTTACAAACTACTTTTCCTCCCATATCGATGTTCTCCCACACAGGTCATTCCCCTTTGACTATTGGGCCGCTAAACTGGACACCTGGCCTGAATTGGCCCAATATGCCTTACAGGAGCTCGCTTGCCCAGCTGCAAGTGTGCTATCGGAAAGAGTCTTCAGTGCAGCTGGATCAATCCTGACAGAAAAAAGGACCCGTCTGTCAACCCAAAATGTGGATGATCTAACCTTCATTAAAATGAACCATGCATGGGTTTCCAAGGATTTTGTCCCACCTTCCCCTGATGACACATAGGGTGACAGAAAAATGGCTTGCTTTGGTCCACCTCTTCCTGGGACTTCACGTATTTCGCCTTTTGCATCAGCTGAATGTCCAACATCAACATATGCCACTTTCTAAAACTCCCTAACTGTGCTGCCTCTCCCCCCATGGCCGGGGTCACCACCTAGCGCACGACACCGTGCGAGTGCCGTTGCCCTGGACAGGTGGGTAGGCCGACTCTTGGGCGCGGGCACTGGCACAGGGTCCCTCATAGTGCAATCAAGTGTCACACCCGCCGTCAGACACACCGCTGTACTATGAGGGGCCCAGTGCCAGTACCGACACCCACGAGTGGGCCCCCATTGCTTGGGCAGGGCCCCAGCATTTGCAATCTTTACCTCTCCCTGCTCCTCCGCTGTGTAATCTGGGCCGTCAAATCCATACTGTGCCTGACACCGTCTGAGCCTGCCTCCTGATGTATAGACATATATTTTGAATGTGTACGCTAGCCATACATGTTATCTGGGGATACGGTACCCTTTCTAACCTTTGTGCAATCACGTGCAATCCATACTGGGCCTAACACCGTCTGAGCCTGCCTCCTGAGACATATATTTTGAATGTGTACGCTATCCATACATGTTATCCGGGGAAACGGTACCCTTTCTAACCTTTGTGCAATCACGTGCAATCCATACTGGGCCTAACACCGTCTGAGCCTGCCTCCTGAGACATATATTTTGAATGTGTACGCTATCCATACATGTTATCTGGGGATACAGTACCCTTTCTAACCTTTGTGCAATCACGTGCAATCCATACTGGGCCTAACACCGTCTGAGCCTGCCTCCTGAGACATATATTTTGAATGTGTATGCTATCCATACATGTTATCTGGGGATACGGTACCGTTTCTAACCTTTGTGCAATCACGTGCAATCCATACTGGGCCTAACACCGTCTGAGCCTGCCTCCTGAGACATATATTTTGAATGTGTACTCTATCCATACATGTTATCCGGGGATACGGTACCCTTTCTAACCTTTGTGCAATCACGTGCAATCCATACTGGGCCTAACACCGTCTGAGCCTGCCTCCTGAGACATATATTTTGAATGTGTACGCTATCCATACATGTTATCCGGGGAAACGGTACCCTTTCTAACCTTTGTGCAATCACGTGCAATCCATACTGGGCCTAACACCGTCTGAGCCTGCCTCCTGATGTATAGACATATATTTTGAATGTGTACGCTATCCATACATGTTATCTGGGGATACGGTACCCTTTCTAACCTTTGTGCAATCACGTGCAATCCATACTGGGCCTAACACCATCTGAGCCTGCCTCCTGAGACATATATTTTGAATGTGTACGCTATCCATACATGTTATCTGGGGATACGGTACCCTTTCTAACCTTTGTGCAATCACGTGCAATCCATACTGGGCCTAACACCGTCTGAGCCTGCCTCCTGAGACATATATTTTGAATGTGTACGCTATCCATACATGTTATCCGGGGATACGGTACCCTTTCTCACCTTTGTGCAATCACGTGTAATCCATACTGGGCGTGAGAACGGCTGGCGAGCTGTTAAGCAAGCTACAGCACCTGTGGTTTGCACACGTAAGTTTTTCATTTTTTCATGAATGACGGTTAGGCCTAATTCCGGAACTGCGGTTGACCTGCACTTACTGGGAAATCATTGTTCGCGGGTAATAATTGTAATCAGTGATCCCCATCACTAACGTTGTTCAGCGGGTTATCTGCACCTGTAAGCGACAAACGCTGGCCTTTTCAGTGTAGCGCACATGCAGCCACGGACATGTAAGGGCATGACACACCAGTTATTGGCCAATCTCATGTGCCAGAGCCTCACGTGTCCCTCTAGTAAGCCGGACTCGGACCGCGGGGCATGACGGAGTCTCGTTCGTTAACAGAATTAAGCTTGCAATGTGTGCATCTGTTCTGTAGCTGGCATGGTTGAGGTTTCCCAGGTGGAGTCGAATTTAACCGTAGGCTCCACTCCTGGTGGTGCCCTTCTGGACATTCCTTTAAGGTTCAGCTTTGCAACCATACTGCCCACGTAAAACAAACACTTTGCCTTCATGAACGCTGTTTGGAGGGTCATGACTCATGGGAATAACGCCGCCCAATCAATTAACCTGCTAGAGAGATCCTTCGTTGCTCCCAAGCATGACATCACACTCCCTAGGAAGAAGGTAATGCCACTGTGGCGACCGTACTCCTGGGGGCGACACAAGTGCACTGATGCCCAGCCACTGCTCGATGAATCTGCTGGTACATTGACCCAGACCACTACATTCCCCTCGCACGCTACCCGGCCTGAATCTGACCCTGATGAAACTCAGGTTACCCTTCCCATATACAGTTCCATCTTACACGGTGACAAAGAGGAAGCTGCAGATGAAAGTGCAGGTTCGGCCCACCCGCCATCAGACACACCACCGTACTATCAGGTGCCCTGTGCCAGTGCCATCGCCAACGAGTGGGCCCCCCCCTGCTTGCCCAGGATCACAGCACTTGCAAAGTTGAAATACTGTGCAGTGAGATGGAAGATGGGGACGACGAGGAGTCTAGACTAGTACAGGGATTCCCTAGCGAGGAGACTTATTTATTGTTTTCAATGTTGGGACAGCAATTTTTGGGGAGCACTATACTCTGGAGAATGATAGATGGGGCCCACCACACACTGGAACATTCCAAAGGTGGACATCAGACACTGGAGCAGCATTTACAGGGCCCATTATACACTAGAGCATTACAAATGGGGCCCATTATGTTTGGAGCATTATTTGGGCCCATAAGACAGTGGAGCTTCATCCATGGGGACCAACATATACTGTAGCATTATGTGGAGCTCATCATATACTGTTTCAAACATTATATGGGACCAATGATTCTGTATGGAGAAATAGATGGGCCTCGTCATGAGATGTAAAAAGTGAGGTATTTTTCATTGCACTATACCACTATTTCTCTGCCGTATCGGAGCATGATGAGTTGTGGTATGTGTTAAAGGGGCGCTCTTTCGCCCAGGGCACATGAAAACCTGCAGCCAGCCCTCCCCCCCCACAACTTTAGCCAAATAACCCCCATTTTTCAGTGCGTAACTTGTATTATGAAGTTAATTAAGGTTGACAAACTTAAGTAAGAAGAATTGATGCTTTTGGCATTCAAATGGGCACTGTAGGTGTGTTTCCTGTCCTCCTCTCACTGCCGACTTTTATTCCCCATTGACTTACATTGGGTTTCGTGTTTCGGGACGACCCCGACTTTTCCCTATAATCGGACGATCTTGCTCGACCCGACTTTTGGAAAAGTCGGGTTTCACGAAACGAAACGCGACCCTAAAAAACCAAAAGTCGCTCAACTCTAGTAATTACATAATTACATACTTTTTAAATTCTTAACCTGTGATAGCACTGTATGAATAATAACAATGAGTGAATCTGCCTAAATTAGAATTTAGCAGTTCACTGGAATTTGGCCAGGAACTCCGATTTGCATTGGATTTATTTTGTGATTTTGTGTGAACCAATGATGCCTTATTAGGCTTTGGGGCTCTCTCAGTAACCTAAAGAATAAAAAACACAATGGTTAAAAAATAGAAAAAAATAGTATATTCACCTAGCAGCTCAGCCTATCTCACTGTCACAGCTCTCCACCTGTTACTTTGCTGGCAATCTCCAGATAGGGTCTCTTCTGGTCTTTTTGGCCACCAGCATTCTCTTCAGCATCTTTCTGTGCTAAGTACAAGTCAGGCAATGTAAGTTGTAAAATTGTGACATCACAATGTCACAACATGTGTAGACTGAGGTCCTTATGAGGCCTTGCGTGACATATGTTATGAAATCCTGGCATAGTAACATCACAAAATGCATCATTCTAGGTTTACTCATTGCAAGAAGACATGAAATCATAGAATCCTAGAAAGGTAGAGTTGGAAGGGATCTCCTGGGTCATCTGGTCCAACCCCCTGCTCAAAGCAGGATTCACTAAATCATCCCAAACAAATGTCTGTCCAGCCTCTGTTTGAAGACTTTCATGGAAGGAAAACTTGCCACTAGTGTTGAGCGATACCTTCTGATATCGGGAAATATCGGATCAGATTGGATCGGACCGATACTCCAAAAATATCGGGTATCGCCAATTCCGATATCGGAAACCCATGCAAGTCAATGGGGCACAAATATCGGAATGAAAATAAACCCTTTCTTTACTTGCACATCCAGTTCGGGAGGGGGGAAGAGTGTGGGCGGTGCGTGGGCAGACACTGTGCATGTCTGTGTGTGCAGGCGGGGTCTGTACGGGCCTCTCGGGGGTCTGTGCGGGCCTGCCGGGGGTCTGTGTGGGCCTGTCGGGGGTCTGTGCGGGCCTGTCGGGGGTCTGTGTGGGCCTGCCGGGGGTCTGTGCAGGCTGCCGGGGGTCTGTGCGGGCTGCCGGGGGTCTGGGCGGGCCTGCCAGGGGTCTGTGCGGGCCTGCTGGGGGTCTGCACGGGCCTGCCGGGGGTCTGTGCGGGCCTGCCAGGGGTTGTGTGTGTGTGCAGGCATCGTCCGATGGGACTACAAGTCCCATCGGGCTATGCCTGCTACAGTGACAGTGATTGCCACATTAGCCAATGATGGGACAGTAGTAGTCCCATCATCCGGCTAATGTGTTGAATGTAAAAAAAAAAAAACATACATACTACATATATACTACATTCATACAATATACATACATACATACTACATACATACTACATATATACTACATTCATACAACATACATACATACATACTACATACATACTACATATATACTACATTCATACAACATACATACAGTACATGCATACTACATACATGCTACATATATACAACATACATACATACTACATACATACTTCATGTATACTACATTCATACAACATACATACATACTACATACATACTACATATATACTACATTCATACAACATACATACATACTACATACATATTACATATATACTACATTCATACAACATACATACATACATACATACATACATAGTACATACTACAGACATACAACATACATAAACATGCTACAGACATACAACATACATACTACATACATACTACATACATACTACATACTACATACAATACATTCATACAGTCATACAATACATACATATAGACATACAGTACATATAACATAGAGTACATACTCACCATCACTTGTCACTTTGATCCCCGAAGCCAGTGTCATCTGTAAAAAATCTTAAAATAACAAACAACCAATATACTCCCTGATCCGCAGAAATCCACGAGTGTCCCACGATGATCTCCAGTGGAGAACAGCAGCATCAGCTGATGTGACCGCTCTCTAGGGGCACCAGGAATGCAATGACGGGAGGTAGGTATCCTTCCGCACTGTATTCCTCCGCCGCTGTAAAAAAATAGTCCCTAGTCTCACTTTTGGCATTGCTGTGTGAGAAAGTTCCCACGCAGCTTTTGCCATAAAGTGAGACCAGTGAACTATAGTAACCTCTCAGTGATGCACTGCAGGAGATCGTCATGGGACACTCGTGGATTTCTGCGGATCAGGGAGTATATTGGTTGTTTGTTATTTTAATATTTTTTACAGTGAGATGACACTGGCTTCGGGGATCAAAGTGACAAGTGATGGTGAGCATGTACTCTATGTTATATGTACTGTATGTCTATATGTATGTATTGTATGAATGTATTGTATGTAGTATGTATGTAGTTTATATGTATGTATGTAGTATGTATGTTGTATGTATGTAGCATGTTGTATGTATGTTGTATGTATGTAGTAAGCATGTAGTATGTAGTATGTATGTATGTTGTATGAATGTAGTATATACTGTATGTAGTATGTATCTAGTATGTAGTATGTATGTATGCTGTATGAATGTAGTTTATATGTAGTATGTATGTAGTATGTAGGTATGTATGTTTTCTGAATGTAGTACATATGTAGTATGTGTTAGGAGTCTGATTTCTTCTCTCCCTATGATGAAATCTAGACCCTTACGTGCTGCAGTCTCCTGCGTTTCTTCTGCGGTAGAGGAGATTGCAGAGGAGAGTGCCTTGCGGCAACTCTCTCCAGAGGCTAAGTCCTCTGTTCCCTCCACTGAGCATGCTCATGGGGCGAGCTCCCATTGGAGTTCGGGAGTCACATGCTCAGGTCCTGTGTCTAATCCTATTGGCTCCTCCTGGAGCCTTGGAGACTTCCGGAAGGTCTCGTTTGTTCCACCATGCGCTAGTATTTCATACTTGCTGCTGTATGTATGATGATGGATGCTTGAACTGGTGACTGACTTATTAAGAAACCCCTTCCCTCCGACAATACGATTGTGTGAGTGTTTGTGTTCAGCCAGTAGCAGCGCCAGCGCGCATATGCTCCATCTTGCTCAGCAGCTTAGCGTCTGCATTGCACCAGCGTTATTGCAGCACCTTGCCAGCGGCTCGGGTTTTGCCGCGCTGCAGTTGCAGCTCTCTTTGCATCCGCGGTTGCGACACTTCGCACCTTAGTTGACGGTAGGTCTAGATGGAGTATTCCTGCTGTTTAAGGCTACTCCTGTGACCGCGAATACCACGACTGTATCGCTGTGTGTCTGTGACTCAGCATTTAATTTGTGCTTATTTGCCTGCAGCTCTGTGAGTATAACAGAGCTTGCTTTTGTGCACTGGGTGCCGTCTAACTCTTGTGCACATTACTGCCTTGTGTTCTGCCTCTCTAGCAGTGGTTTTTCCATCCACCGTACAGTGGACCCCGGGTGGCGAAGGCACTTTATTTATTTTTTATTTAGTGTCTTCCGCCTCTCCTAACAGTATGTATGTATTATGTAGTATGTATGTATGTTGTACGAATGTACTATATATGTAGTATGTATGTAGTATGTAGTATGTATGTATGTATGTTGTATGAATGTAGTATATATGTTGTATGTATGTATTATGTAGTACTAGCTGAAGAGCCCGGCGCTCCCCGGACATAGTAACTAACTGTGGTTAGTTATAACAAATTATAATTATCCTCCATCCCATAGTCCCATGCCCATATATCCATCATACATTTCCACCATCCCATAGGCCCGTACCCATATACCCATCATACATATCCTCCATCCCATAGTCCCATGCCCATATACCCATCATACATATCCTCCATCCCATAGTCGAGTGCCCATATACCCACACATCCTTCATCTCATAGTCCCATGCCCATATACCCATCATACATATCCTCCATCCCATAGTCCCGTGCCCATATAGCCATCATACATATCCTCCATCCCATAGTCGAGTGCCCATATACCCGTCACACATCCTCCATCCCATAGTCCCATGCCCATATACCCATCATACACATCCTCTATCCCATAGGCCCGTGCCCATATATACCCGTCATACATATTCTCCTTCCCATAGTAGAGTGCCCATATACCCATCACACATCCTCCATCCCATAGTCCCGTGCCCATATACCCGTCATACATATCCACCATCCCATAGGCCCGTGCCCATATACCCGTCATACATATCCTCCATCCCACAGTCCAGTGCCCATATACCCATCACACATCCTCCATCCCATAGTCAACCATTATGACATCATAATGAGCGGCGGGGCTTGATGACATCAGCGTCGCCATGGCAACCATTGTGACATCATAATGAGGGGCGGGGCTTGATACGCACACACTGTTTCCCCATTATGTAGATAGGGGCATTATGACATCATAATGAGGGGCGGGGCTTGACGCGCACACACTTTTTCCCAGTATGTAGACAGGGGCATTATGACATCATATTGAGGGGCGGGGCTTGACGCGCACACACTTTTTCCCCAGTATGTAGATAGGGGCAAAATTGTTTGGTGAATTGGAACACGCGGGGTTAAAATTTCGCCTCACAACATAGCCTAGGATGCTCTCGGGGTCCAGACGTGTGACTGTGCCAAATTTTGTGGCTGTAGCTGCGACGGTGCGGATGCCTATCCCGGACATACACACACACATACATACACACACACATACATACATACACACTTTAAGCTTTATATATTAGATGTATGTATGTTGTATGAATGTAGTATATATGTAGTATGTATGTAGTATGTATGTATGTTGTATGAATGTAGTATATATGTAGTATGTATGTATGTTGTATGAATGTAGTATATATGTAGAATGTATGTAGTATGTATGTATGTTGTATGAATGTAGTATATATGAAGTATGTATGTAGTATGTATGTATGTTGTATGAATGTAGTATATATGTATGTAGTATGTAGTATGTATGTATGTATGTTGTATGAATGTAGTATATATGTAGTATGTATGTATGTTGTATGAATGTAGTATATATGTAGTATGTATGTAGTATGTATGTATGTTGTATGAATGTAGTATATATGAAGTATGTATGTAGTATGTATGTATGTTGTATGAATGTAGTATATATGTATGTAGTATGTAGTATTGTAGTATGTATGTATGTATGTTGTATGAATGTAGTATATATGTAGTATGTATGTTTTTTTTCGTTTTTTTTACATTCAACACATTAGCCGGATGATGGGACTACTACTGTCCCATCATTGGCTAATGTGTCAATCACTGTCATTGTAGCAGGCATAGCCCAATGGGACTTGTAGTCCCATTGGACAATGCCTGCACACACACACAACCCCCGGCAGGCCCGCACAGACCCCCGGCAGGCCCGCACAGACACCCGGCAGGCCCGCACAGACCCACGACAGGCCCGTACAGACCCCCCGCAGCCCGCACTGACCCCCCAGAAGGCCCGCACAGACCCCTGGCAGGCCCGTACAGACCCCCGGCAGCCCACACAGACCCCCGGCAGGCCCGTACAGACCCCCGGCAGCCAGCACAGACCCCCGGCAGGCCCATGCAGACCCCCGGCAGGCCCGTACAGACCCCCGGCAGGCTCGCACAGACCCCCGGCAGGCCCGTACAGACCCCTGGCAGCCCGCACAGACCCCCCGGCAGGCCCACACAGACTCCCGACTGCCCGCACAGACCCCTGGCAGGCCCGTACAGACCCCCGGTAGGCCCACACAGACCGTGCATAATGATGACATCATTTCAGCAGCCCATCACAGCCATGCCATTAGTTAACATGGCTAACACAACTGGCTCATTGCATTATGGGAACTTCTGATTCCAGTATTCGATATTGTAAAAATATCGGTACTCGGTATCGGATCTCCGATACAGCGAATATCGGCCGATACCCGGTATCGGAATGCTCAACACTACTTACCACATCTCTTGGCAGCCTGTTCCACTCATTGATCACCCTAAAGGGTCAAAAACATTTTCTCTAATTTCTAATCTGTGTCACCTCCCATTCAGTTTCATCCCATTGCTTCTAGTCTTTCCTTGTGCAAATGAGAATAAAGATGATCCTTCTACAATGTGACAGCTGTTGAGATATTCGTAGACAGCTACTAAGTCTCCTCTCAGTCTTCTTTTTTGCAAGCTAAACATTCCCAAATCTTGTAACCGTTCCTCATAGGACATGGTTTGCAGACTGGTCATCAATCTGGTCGCTCTTCTCTGAACTTGCTCCAGCTTGTTGATGTCTTTTTCAAAATGTGGTGCCTAAAACTGGACACAGTATTCCAGATGAGGTCTGACCAAAGAGGAATAGAGGGCAATGACTTCACGTGACCTAGACTGTATGCTTCTGTTAATATATCCCAGAATTGTATTTGCCATTTTTCTTGCTGCATCATACTGTTGACTCGTGTTCAGTTTATGATCTATTAGTATACCCAAACTTTGTGTCATCAGGAAATTTAATCAGTGTACTCTCAATTCGTTCAACTAAATCATTGATGAAGATGTTGAACAATACATGACTCAGGACAGAACCCTGTGGTACCCCACTTGAGACATTCTTCCAACTGGATGTGCAGCCATTTATGACCACTCTTTAGGTCTGCTCACTAAGCCAGTTATCAATCCACCTAACAGTTGCCTTTTCCATTCCATACTTAGTCATTTTTTCAATAAGAATAGTGTGAGATACTTTATCAAATGCTTTGCAGAAGTCAACATATACTATATCTACAGCATTTCCCTAATCCACTCAGTCAGTGATTCTGTCATAGATGGAAATTAAGTTGGTCTGACGTGACTTATTAGTTACAAACCCTTGGTGACTCTGGTTAATCACTTCACTCTTATCCAGGTACTTACATACATGTTGTTTAACCCTCCGTCAGGTGCAATAGATCTGACAGGCACACAGTAATTAGTTTCACTTCTCTCTCCTTGCCCACTTATCAGAAAACCCCACCCCTCCTAGTTATCTCCTGACTCTACAGGCTCTGAGAAACCTGATATCACAGTGACTCAGCAGACCTTCTAGTGAGCAGATATCAACACTTTGGCTTCTCAGGCACATTGCGCCTGATTTCAACACAAATTGAAAGGTTAGTATTTTCTTTTTTTATTCATCACGATTGTGTATTTAGCTTGTTTTATGAAGGATTAATGCTAAGTTAGTGTACATAAGTACTGTTTTCTTAGACAAAAGGAGGGTGGCTTCTAAGGCACATTGCGCCCTAACACATACTCTTTCTCTCCTGCTTCAGATTTTCTGCTGCAATGGCCAGAAAACAGTATGATTCATCTAAACCCCTTCATTTAGAAGAAATGAAGATTTTTTTGTTAGAAGATGATGAGGAAGAACCAGCAGTAACTGAGGATTTAGAGGAATCTAGTGACATTTCATCTGAAGATGAGGTAGCAGAATGTAACACTGATTCTGGAACAGAGCAGGATGGTGATGACACTGATACAGAGGAAACAGACACAGATCTAGCTTATTATTTGGGCAAAGATAAAAATACAAAGGACGTCCCAAGGACGTTCCAGAACAAACACCGACTCTACCACCTTCTAAAAGATGCAGTTGTACTACCTGCTCATTTGTATCTGGTTTCAGAAGGCTTTCTAAATATGACTGCAAAATATGTAAAGAATCAATCTGCCTTTCCCATGCAACTTTCGTCTGCCAGCCTTGCTTTTCTAAGTGTACCTGTGCTGCTTCTGCTGCAATTGAAACCACTGAAGATGAGTAGAAAATAATTAAGTAACATCTAAGTGCAATATCCTTTAAGTTTTTTTCCATAATTTTATATTTAAGCAATAGTTAAGTAAAGATACCTGGAGCCTATTTGGCGGTTCTACCGAAAAGTGGTACTTTTAGTTTTAATAAGTTTATGGTTAATAAATGTTTTTTTTTGCATCTGATTTGGTGTAATCTCTTTTAATACATTCCTATGAAGGTCACTGACTACTTCTATAGTCCTGAAATTGAAATATGTAGCTACTATAGGTGGTTTTCTGACCTGTGCTTGTCAGGCACATTGCGCATGAACTGAAGAGAATCTATATTGCGCCTGACGGAGGGTTAATTATTTGTTCTAAGATCTTTCCTGGTAAAAAAGTCAGATTCACTGGCCCATAGTTCCCTGGGTCCACCTTCTTCCCCTTTTTGAAGATAGGAACAGCATTTGCTCTTATCCAGTCTTCAGGGACTTCTGTTCTCCAAGAATTTTCAAAGATTATGGAGAGTGGTTCAAAATTGTCTTCTGCTATCTCTTTCAGTACTCTGGGGTGTAATTCATCTGGGCCTGGAGACTTGAATTCATTTATGTTAGCTACGTGTTTTTGCACTATCTTTCTGTTTATAGATATCCTGGATTCTTCTATTACTTTAATAGGCTAGTGCAGAAAACAGATACAAAATAGGAATTTTAAAGTTCAGCCTTCTAAACATCCTTTCATACCATTTCATCATTTTCATCCTGTAAAAATCATATAGCATCTTTGACTTTTTTTTACTTTTGACATATCCCCAAAATCCTTTTTTATTGCTTTTGATGTCTCTTGCAAGCTTTAATTCATTGTCAGCCTTACAATGTACATGTCATGTCGGACGCTGTTCACACCACAGCGTCCGGCAGGCAGAGGTAGTTCCACCTCCAGCCACTATAGCCTCAGTGGCGCCGGCTTGATCTTCAGGCTCTCGGGGGTTAATCCTGCTGGAGACCAGGTTGGAAGGTTAGTCACGCCCACGGTCTTTAAATAGTCATACTGGCATATGGGCGTCGCCGATTATAGCTTGTGTTTCATACCAAGTGGTTCCGGTCTGGAGTGGAGGTGTTGCAGAGAGAGATTCGTATCTGGTGTCGTATGATCCGTCGTTATCCTTTCTCCTTCCCATATTTGTGTTTAGTTGTGCCCTGTTCACATTACTGTTTATTCCTGTGTGTGTGCGGCGCAGTGCAGTTTAAGTTCTCCCTGTCTGTCATTATTTGTGTGGGAGCTTTGGTGGTGTGTCTCCTCACTGGGTGGAGGGTGGAGGGTTAAGTGCAGGGCTGAGCAGGAGATAAGGAAAGGTCGGAGGCTCAGGCATTTGCACCTTCAGCAAAAACCCTGGGTTGAGGGTCAGACAGGGTTTCCCCTAGTAAAAGGGACACCACAGGGGCCCCGGGTATTTCAGCCTTAGTTGAACTAAGCCCCCGTGACATTATAATCGGCCCACATTTTTTCAGGAGTCCATGGATCCATTAGATTCCATAACCCGCCAGTTGGCGGCGCTGTCCTTACAGGTCTCCGAGTTGAAAGGGGCAGTTCAGCAGCAGGGCCTGGTAGTAGCAAAGGTGCAAACGGCATCTGCAGGTATCAGTGCAGAGCCGAAGTTTCCGCTGCCAGAACGATTTTCAGGCGATCGCAGCAAATTTGTCGTATTTCGGGAGGCCTGCAAATTATACTTCCGCATGCGGCCAATATCCTCAGATAATGAGGTCCAGCGAGTAGGGCTGGTGTTGTCATTACTGAGTGGTTACCCCCAAGCATGGGCATTTTCCTTACCAGCTGACTCTGCTATATTTCATTCGGTCGATAATGTTTTTTCTGCCCTCGGGCTCATTTACGATGACCCTGACCGACTGGCTCTAGCGGAATCTAAAATCCGCGCCCTCTGCCAGGGGGAGCGCTTGGCAGAAGACTATTGTTCGGAATTTCGCCGCTGGGCTGTAGACACACAGTGGAATGACCCAGCACTGCGGAGCCAGTTTATTCATGGGGTATCAGGGAGGGTGAAACAAGCCCTCCTGATGTATGAGACTCCGGCATCATTGGAGTCTGCCATGAGTTTGGTGATACGTATTGATCGCCGTTTTCGTCAGGGGGCACAGGAGACGCTACCTCTGGGGGAAAACAGAGGTGCAGGTGTGGTTGAAGTAGATGAGTCCCCTGAACCTATGCAGATTGCTGGTGTGGCACAGGTTCAGCCTCGCGCTCCGGGATTCCGGAAGCCCGGAGCATGTTTCTACTGTGGTAAAGGAGGTCATTATGTTAACGTTTGCCCGGTACTACCTAAGAGCGTCACACCGGCGGAAAACTGTTAAGCTCAGAGGGTATGGAGGAGACCCAACTGAGCGTATGCATATCCTCCATGATGGTATCTCAATGTATGCTCCCTGCCAAGGTTATTATCGCCGGCAGAGAGCTACCTATATCAGTGTTTGTGGATAGCGGTTCCGCCACCAATCTCATAGATGAGGAGTTTGCACACACCGCCGGGTTTAAGATCGAAAGACTTCCTCACCCCATACAGGTGGTGACCATTAATGCTGTTCCCCTCCCTCAAGGGGAGATTACTGAGTTTGTGGCAGAGGTGAAACTCCACATTGGGGTCCTACATTCTGAGTCGGTTACATGTAGGGTCCTCCGTAATCTCCCAGCTCAAATGGTCCTGGGTTTTCCATGGCTGTCCAGGCACAACCCGGTAATTGATTGGAAAACTCAGGACATAGTACAATGGAGTGGTTTCTGCCAAGACAATTGCTTGGCCACATGTGTGTCCGCCGTGACTCCCAGCCTGCCGGAGGCTTTGCAGGATTTCGCGGATGTTTTCTCTGAGAAGGGTTGCTCAGAACTGCCTCCACATAGAGCCTATGACTGTGCGATTAGGTTAAAACCCGGGGCCAAATTACCTAAGGCCAGGATGTTTAATATTTCTGGTCCTGAGAGACAAGCTCTGAAAGACTACATCGCGGAGAGTCTCAGCAAAGGTCACATCCGGCCTTCGTCCTCGCCTGTAGCCGCGGGGTTTTTCTTCATTAAGAAGAAAGATGGGGGGTTACGCCCGTGTCTGGATTTCCGAGAGTTAAACCAGATTACTATCCGTGATCCCTACCCAATGCCGTTGATCCCGGATTTGTTCAACCAGGTAGCAGGGGCGAAATGGTTTTCCAAGCTGGACCTCAGGGGGGCGTATAACCTCATAAGGGTCTGTCAGGGGGATGAGTGGAAGACGGCGTTTAACACTCCTGAGGGTCATTTTGAGAGTCTGGTTATGCCGTTTGGGTTGACCACCGCGCCTGCCGTTTTCCAACATTTTATTAATGATGTATTTGCTCATGTCCTGGGGAGATTTGTGATTGTATACCTGGATGATATCCTCATTTATTCTAGCGATCGGGACACTCATTTGGAGCATGTTAGGCAGGTGTTACAGTTGCTCCGGGAGAACCAGCTCTATGTTAAGCTGGAAAAATGTTTATTTTTTGTCCAGGAGTTGCCCTTTTTGGGATATATTGTGTCCGCAGCCGGTTTTAAAATGGACACCGCTAAGGTGCAAGCGGTGCTGCAATGGGAGAGGCCGGAGAGTCTGAAAGCACTCCAGCGGTTCCTTGGGTTTGCGAATTATTATAGGAAATTTATAAAACACTTTTCGACTGTCGCCAAACCGCTCACGGACATGACAAAAAAGGGTGCCGATCTGGCGAACTGGCCTGAGGTGGCTATACGTGCATTTGAGCGTCTGAAGAATAGTTTTGCTTCAGCCCCCATTCTGGTGCAACCAGACGTGTCTAAACCTTTTGTGGTAGAGGTTGATGCGTCGGAGGTGGGAGTGGGGGCAGTACTGTCTCAAGGCTCGTCCTTGAGCGAGATGCATCCATGCGCCTACTTCTCCAAGAAGCTGTCGCCGGCCGAACGGAATTATGATATCGGCAACAGGGAGTTGTTGGCCATCAAACTGGCTTTTGAGGAATGGCGACACTTCTTGGAGGGGGCGGCTCACCAGGTCACAGTTATCACCGACCATAAGAATCTGCTCTACCTGGAGTCGGCCAAACGTCTGTCTCCTAGGCAGGCTCGCTGGGCATTGTTTTTTACTCGTTTCAATTTTCTTGTGACGTACCGTCCCGTGGCTAAAAACACCAAGGCGGATGCTTTGTCTAGGTGTTTTCCGGGGGGAGAATCTCGGGAAGAGCCGGTACCCATCCTCCAGAAAGGGGTAGTGGTGTCGGCTCTCACGACTGAGGTAGAGGCGGAGATTGCCGAGGCCCAAGAGGAGGTACCACCAGGTCTTCCTGCCAACAAATCATTTGTACCCCTGCATTTTCGGCTTAAGGTGTTGAAGGAACACCACGATTCGGTACTGGCTGGTCACCCAGGGGTGAAGGGCACCTTAGAGCTGGTATCGCGTCGTTTCTGGTGGCCCAAAATCCGGCAGGACGTGGTCTCGTACGTGGCAGCTTGCATCACGTGCGCTAGGGCTAAGTCACCCCGAACCCATCCTGCTGGCACGCTACAGCCTCTGGGGGTACCCAATAGGCCATGGACAGAAATCTCCATGGATTTTATCACTGACTTGCCAGCCTCGGCAGGGAACACGGTCATCCTGGTGGTGGTTGACTGTTTTTCAAAGATGGCGCATTTTGTGGCGTTGTCTTCTTTGCCCAATGCTAAGACGTTGGCTCAGGTATTTGTGAAGGAGGTGGTCAGACTCCACGGAGTACCGTCTGACATAGTATCTGATAGGGGTACGCAATTTGTGGCGAGGTTTTGGAAAGCTTTTTGCTCAAGGTTGGGGATCAAGTTGTCACATTCATCGGCGTTTCATCCACAGTCTAATGGACAAACTGAGCGCATGAACCAAAATCTAGAACAGTATTTACGATGCTTTGTGTCCGACAACCAGGAGGAGTGGTCTACTTTCCTTCCTCTGGCCGAATTCGCGTTAAATAATCACCGCCAAGAGTCATCAGGAGAGTCTCCATTCTTTTGTGTGTACGGTCAACATCCTCAGTTTTGTACCTTACGTCAGGGTGACTCCGGGGGTGTCCCGGAGGAGGATCAGCTAGGAGCCCAATTGTCATCAGTCTGGAGGCGGGTGAAACAGCGTTTGTTGAGCATGAGTGCCAGGTACAAACGGGTGGCTGACAGTAGACACGTGCCAGGTCCGGACCTGTGTGTGGGTGAATGGGTGTGGTTAGCTACAAAGAACATAAAACTCAAAATCCCATCTTTAAAACTGGGTCCAAGGTTTATTGGGCCTTTTAGGATTTCTGCCATCATTAACCCAGTGGCTTATCGGTTGGAACTTCCTGCGGTGTACAGAATACATAACGTTTTTCACAGGGCTTTATTGAAAAAGGTGGTAGGCTTGGTGGACACGACGCCGATGCCACCTCCAGTCATGGTGGATGGCGATTTAGAGTTCGCCAAGGTGGTGGACTCTCGAGTAGTACGCCGTACTCTTCAGTATTTGGTGCACTGGCGGAGGTATGGTCCGGAGGAGAGGTCTTGGGTTCCAGCCTCAGACATACATGCGAATCGGCTGGTCAGTTCTTTTCACCGTCGTCATCCGGACAAGCCGGGTCCTATGAGTCTTGAGGGCCCTGGGGTCCCTCGTAGAAGATGGGGTACTGTCATGTCGGACGCTGTTCACACCACAGCGTCCGGCAGGCAGAGGTAGTTCCACCTCCAGCCACTATAGCCTCAGTGGCGCCGGCTTGATCTTCAGGCTCTCGGGGGTTAATCCTGCTGGAGACCAGGTTGGAAGGTTAGTCATGCCCACGGTCTTTAAATAGTCATACTGGCATATGGGCGTCGCCGATTATAGCTTGTGTTTCATACCAAGTGGTTCCGGTCTGGAGTGGAGGTGTTGCAGAGAGAGATTCGTATCTGGTGTCGTATGATCCGTCGTTATCCTTTCTCCTTCCCATGTTTGTGTTTAGTTGTGCCCTGTTCACATTACTGTTTATTCCTGTGTGTGTGCGGCGCAGTGCAGTTTAAGTTCTCCCTGTCTGTCATTATTTGTGTGGGAGCTTTGGTGGTGTGTCTCCTCACTGGGTGGAGGGTGGAGGGTTAAGTGCAGGGCTGAGCAGGAGATAAGGAAAGGTCGGAGGCTCAGGCATTTGCACCTTCAGCAAAAACCCTGGGTTGAGGGTCAGACAGGGTTTCCCCTAGTAAAAGGGACACCACAGGGGCCCCGGGTATTTCAGCCTTAGTTGAACTAAGCCCCCGTGACAGTACAATGCAAAATAATATTGTGGTACCGTGTTAGCCAGAAAAATAGATGTAAACACTTATGTTCCCCAAAAAAAGTGAGAAAAGTATTCAAGGTGTGATACCATTATTGACTAACCAGAGAAATTATATTTGCAAGCTCAGAAGGCCCCTTCATCAGGCTCTATTACAAGTGAATTGGTTGTAGTCACTTGTATTCACTTGTAATCTAGCCTGATGAAGGGGCCTTCTGAGCCCTGAAAGCTTGCTTGCAAATATAATTTCTCTAGTTAGCCAATAAAGGTATCACACCTTGAATACTTTTCTCAATTTTTTGGGGGGGACATAAGTATTTAAATTCATTGTCAGCCTTACTAATCTGATTCGTGCACTGCAGGTTCTGCAAACAGCATTATATTCTTCTTTAGATATGCCTCCCTCTTTCCATTTGATAAACATTTCTTTCTTCCTTTTTAGCATGTGTTTAATTTCTGTGTTCATCCTTGCTGGTTTCCTTAAATGCTTTGTATTCTTCCCTCATTTTGGAATTGTCAACGATTGTGCTTTGAGAATCTAATTTTTCAAAATTTCCCATCCTTCTTGGACATTTTTGTCCTTAAGGATATCCAGCCATTGGATCCCTCCAATTCTCTTTCTGAGTCCCTTAAAATCTGCCTTTCTGAACTCTAACCTTGAAATCTGAGTCTTCACAGGTCTTCCTCCTTTAGTTATCCAAAATTCTAAAATAGCATGGTCGCTACCTCCTACGGTTTCAGTCACTCTTACCTCCTCAACCATTTCCTCCCTGTTTGTAAGGATTAGATCCAAGGTAGCAGATCCCCTTGTTTTCTCCCCTACCTTTTTTCAAAATAAAGTTGTCAGCAAGAGAGGATAAGAATTTGCTTGACCTGTTAGTTTTGCCTGAGACAGATTCCCAACAAATGCTTGGATAGTTGAAATCTCTCATGTCCACTATGTCATTTTTTTGAGAACTTGGCCATTTGATGCTTAAAGTTTATCAATATCTTCAGATTGCACAGGCCTGTAGTAAATGCCTACAATGGTGTCTTTTCCGTTGTTCTCTCCTTGTATTCTTACCCAGTTTCCACAGAACTCCTAGTCTCTGAAGCTTCAATCTCTGTGCAGATATACGCGTTTCTAACATACAATGCAACACCTCCTCCTCGTTTATCAAGTCTGTTTCTTGCAAATAAGGTGGATCCTTCTAGTTTTGTATTCCAATCATGTGTATCGTCCCACTAAGTTTCAATGATTCCAATAACATCATATTTCATACTTGCAATTACATAATATTTCTCCTGGATGTCACCAGGCATGAAGACAAGAAGAAACCGGAGCCGTTGGAGGAGGACTAGGTCATGAGCTGTGGCAGTGAAATAAGTGAACAACAATGGTGTGTATACATTTTTTTACTTTTTAACCCCTTAGTTGCCCTTTAAAATATGGCAAAATGGCCATTTGCCATATTGCTGGTTTTGTATGGAAAGAATAAAAAAAAATCAGACTAAGATTTTTTTTAATTGGAGACAGATTTCATTTTACTGTTTCAGATTCACTAATCTCTACTAAATAAAGAAAATAAAAACCTGATTTTAGATGTGTTCAAGATTAAATAACATAGTATAGAGTTTGGGGGGGTTGGATCAATTTTCGTGAATTACTTGGCATTTTCATGTACAGTTGTGGCTAAAAGTATTGACACCCCTGCAATTTTGTCAGATAATACTCAGTTTCTTCCCAAAAATGATTGCAATCACAAATTCTTTGGTATTATTATCTTCATTTAATTTGTCTTAAATGAAAAAACACAAAAGAGAATGAAGCAAAAAGGGGTGATCATTTCACACAAAACTCCAAAAATGGGCCAGACAAAAGTATTGGCACTCTCAGCCTAATACTTGGTTGCAGAACCTTTAGCCAAATTAACTGCGACCAACCGCTTCCGGTAACCATCAATGAGTTTCTTACAATGCTCTGCTGGAATTTTAGACCATTCTTCTTTGGCAAACTGCTCCAGTCCCTGATATTTGAAGGATGCCTTCTCCAAACTGCCATTTTTATATCTCTCCACAGGTGTTCTATAGGATTCAGGTCTGGACTCATTGCTGGCCACCTTAGAAGTCTCCAGTGCTTTCTCTCAAACCATTTTCTAGTACTTTTTGAAGTGTGTTTTGGGTCATTGTCCTGCTGGAAGACCCATGACCTCTGAGGGAGACCCAGCTTTTTCACACTGGGCCCTACATTATGCTGCAAAATTTGTTGGTAGTCTTCAGACTTCATAATGCCATGCACACAGTCAAGCAGTCCAGTGCCAGAGGCAGCAAAGCAACCCCTAAACATCAGGGAACCTCCGCCATGTTTGACTGTAGGGACCGTGTTTTTTCTTTGAATGCCCCTTTTTTTCTCCTGTAAACTCTATGTTGATGCCATTACCCAAAAAGCTCTACTTTTGTTTCATCTGACCAGAGAACATTCTTCCAAAACGTTTTAGGCTTTTTCAGGTACGTTTTGGCAAACTCCAACCTGGCTTTTTTATGTCTCGGGGTTAGAAGTGGGGTCTTCCTGGGTCTCCTACCATACAGTCCCTTTACATTCAGACGCTGACGGATAGTACGGGTTGACACTGTTGTACCCTCGGACTGCAGGGCAACTTGAACTTGTTTGGATGTTAGTCATGATTTTTCATGAACAGTGCCAATACTTTTGTCCATCCTCTTTTTTATGTTTGGTGTGGAATTATATCCAATTTGGCTTTAGGACAATTCTTTTTGTGTTTTTTCATTTAAGACAAATTAAATGAAGATAATAATACCAAAGAATTTGTGTTTGCAATAATTTTCAGGAAGAAACTGAGTATTATCTGACAAAATTGCAGGAGTGTCAATACTTTTGGCCACAACTGTAGGTTTTTATGTTTTCAGTAAAGAAAAATCACTGAAATCACAATAGCTGGCTGCTTTCTGAATCCTATTTACTTAGTAGAACAGATGTGCTCATCATATATTAAGACAGTATAAACTTAGACTAGATAGTTTTAAAATTTTCTCAAGTCTCTAACAGTTACTTCTCCTGGAAGATAAATCTGGCACCAGCTTTATTCTAAAGGACCTGTCACACTAAGCGATATCTCTAGCAATATCGCTATAACTTGTGACATTATAGTGATATTACTAGCGATATCGCTGTGTCTGATACTTACCTACAACCCGCTCCCCCGCTGGTTATCGCTGATCGCGCGAGAACATCCTAGACCGTTTCTCGTCATCAGCTTCCTGTGGAGCGACAAGCGTGGAGCCGGGCGGGAGGACACAGGATCGCCTAGTGTGACAGGTAAGTAGCGACCCCCGTCCCCAGTGATGTCGCTGGTGAGATCTGCCTGTGTGGCAGCTCACTAGCGACCACTTAGCGATGTACCAGCGATCCTGACTGCGTCATATCGCTGGTTGGGATCGCTGGTGCATCTCTAAGTGTGACAGTACCTTAAGTTGTTCATTTTTCAATGCTTCACTAAATTGTCATAGATTGAATTAGAATTAACTGTGATGTGGTGCTTAAATACTATTAATTTGACTCCAAATATACAGCAATATTTGGTGTTGGAAAGATAAAAGGTGCAAAAACGAGAGCCATGCAAAAGCGGACTGATTGATTGAATTCCAGCACTGACTGTAGCAGCTCCCTGTCTAATGTGGTGCTGATGACTCCTTTCTCTCTCCCTCTCTTTCTTTATCAATTTATTCTAATTAAATGTATCCATTCTTTTCTCACAGACCTCATTATAAGGCCGGGGTCACATTACCATAGAATATGGACAAGTGCTATGTGAGAAAATATCGCATAGCACTTAGCTCAGTGTAAACCTATGTGGCTGCTCACATCAGCATTTATTTTCTTGGCCGTATTCAGCGTGTGTGTAAAATGCAGCATGCTGCAATTGGCACTGAGACTCGGCTGAGACTCGCCAATGCAAGCCTATGGTGCGTGAAAAAAATTGCACAGCACTCGGGCCATGCGAGTGCTGTCCGATTTTTAGGCACCAGTGTCCTTTGAAAAGCTGGCAATTCATTTGCCGCATACAGAAAATCACACTGACAAGTTAGAATAGAATAGATAAAATAGATATATACATATAGAATACATAGATATATAGATGTCAGTGATACACACACACATATATATATATACAGTGGGGAAAAAAAGTATTTAGTCAGTCAGCAATAGTGCAAGTTCCACCACTTAAAAAGATGAGAGGCGTCTGTAATTTACATCATAGGAAGACCTCAACTATGGGAGACAAACTGAGAAAAAAAAATCCAGAAAATCACATTGTCTGTTTTTTTTTCATTTTATTTGCATATTATGGTGGAAAATAAGTATTTGGTCAGAAACAAGCAATCAAGATTTCTGGCTCTCACAGACCTGTAACTTCTTCTTTAAGAGTCTCCTCTTTCCTCCACTCATTACCTGTAGTAATGGCACCTGTTTAAACTTGTTATCAGTATAAAAAGACACCTGTGCACACCCTCAAACAGTCTGACTCCAAACTCCACTATGGTGAAGACCAAAGAGCTGTCAAAGGACACCAGAAACAAAATTGTAGCCCTGCACCAGGCTGGGAAGACTGAATCTGCAATAGCCAACCAGCTTGGAGTGAAGAAATCAACTGTGGGAGCAATAATTAGAAAATGGAAGACATACAAGACCACTGATAATCTCCCTCGATCTGGTGCTCCACGCAAAATCCCACCCCGTGGGGTCAGAATGATCACAAGAACGGTGAGCAAAAATCCCAGAACCATGCGGGGGGACCTAGTGAATGAACTGCAGAGAGCTGGGACCAATGTAACAAGGCCTACCATAAGTAACACACTACGCCACCATGGACTCAGATCCTGCAGTGCCAGACGTGTCCCACTGCTTAAGCCTGTACATGTCCGGGCCCGTCTGAAGTTTGCTAGAGAGCATTTGGATGATCCAGAGGAGTTTTGGGAGAATGTCCTATGGTCTGATGAAACCAAACTGGAACTGTTTGGTAGAAACACAACTTGTCGTGTTTGGAGGAAAAAGAATACTGAGTTGCATCCATCAAACACCATACCTACTGTAAAGCATGGTGGTGGAAACATCATGCTTTGGGGCTGTTTCTCTGCAAAGGGGCCAGGACGACTGATCCGGGTACATGAAAGAATGAATGGGGCCATGTATCGTGAGATTTTGAGTGCAAACCTCCTTCCATCAGCAAGGGCATTGAAGATGAAACGTGGCTGGGTCTTTCAACATGACAATGATCCAAAGCACACCACCAGGGCAACGAAGGAGTGGCTTTGTAAGAAGCATTTCAAGGTCCTGGAGTGGCCTAGCCAGTCTCCAGATCTCAACCCTATAGAAAACCTTTGGAGGGAGTTGAAAGTCCGTGTTGCCAAGCGAAAAGCCAAAAACATCACTGCTCTACAGGAGATCTGCATGGAGGAATGGGCCAACATACCAACAACAGTGTGTGGCAACCTTGTGAAGACTTACAGAAAACGTTTGACCTCTGTCATTGCCAACAAAGGATATATCACAAATAGTGTTGAGCATTCCGATACCGCAAGTATCGGGTATCGGCCGATATCAGCGGTATCGGAATTCCGATACTTAATTCCGATACTTTTTTCATATCGGATTCCGGGATCGGAATCGGAATAGGAAGTTCCCATCATGCTATGAGCCTGCTTGCTTTGATTAAGCCAATGGGAATCCTCCGAAGTGTGGGCACATCCTGTTAGGCATGTAGGCATGTTAACTATTGGCATGGCTGTGATTGGCTGCCGAAATGATGTCATGATGCACTATAAAAGCCACCGCAGCCGCCATTTCTGGTCACTCTGCTGTGAATTCAGTTAGGGACAGGCTGCTGTAGAAGACTGTGAGGGACAGTTAGAAATAGCGATTCTAAAAACAATATTGTGCTTTATCCAGGCTACATAAACCACCACTGTAGCTTGCTTTTCCCTAGCAGCGCTGTTTTCACAGCTGTCTGCAAGGGCTGTGTGAGTGCAGCTCACGCTGTGGAGTGGGTCCTGCAGCCACGTCAGGCTGTAGGCCACCCAGTGTGATCACTGCTGCCTCATACATCTTTTATTTTTTGAGCTGCATTTTTTAAATAATTTCAATCTAGTGTGCTTCCATCCGTATCCATATACGTTGGTTGCAAACACTAGTAGTAGACAGCGGAGCCTTTCTGCAGCCTTTCAGTGCTAGTGTCCACTTTGCTGCACTGTTCACGGCTGTCTGAGAGGTCTCTGACTGTGTGTGAGTGCAGCTCACGCTGAGTAGTGTGTCCTGCAGCTACGTCTGGCTGTAGGACGCTCAGCGTGCGTCACTGCCTCACACATATTTTTATTTGAGTGCAGCTCATTTTTTCTTCTATTAGTGTGCATCCATCCGTCTCCATCTACGGTGGTTGCAAACACTATATAGGAGTACACAGCGGAGCCTTTCTGCAGCCTGTCAGTGCCAGTGCCCACTTAGCTGCACTGTTGACGGCTGTCTGAGAGGTCTCTGACTGTGTGTGAGTGCAGCTCACGCTGAGTAGAGTGTCCTGCAGCTACGTCTGGTTGTAGGACGCTCAACGTGCGTCACTGCCTCACACATATTTGTCTCTGAGTGCAGCTCATTTTTTCTTCTCCTATTAGTGTGCATCCATCCGTATCCATCAACATTGGTTGGTTGCAAACACTATATAGGAGTAGATAGAGGAGCCTTTTTTTCTGGCATGTGCCCTGCCGGCGCAGCCAGATTAGTATTACCCAATTTTTTTGGAGCCTCATCTTTTGCATTGTAGGTTACCTGCCTGCATTGTAATAGCTCCAAAAAGTTGGTGATACTATCAGTTTCAATTCTTTGTTCTCATACTTTGAGTTTGTTTCAAACAAAGAAACCACATAAAAAGTTCACCAAACACTACATTTTGAACTTGTGTAGGCCACATCAGCTCCTATTAAAGTCTAGTCCACACACACACTTCATAAAATTAGTGTTTCTTGTACCTGTAACCAGCTGTTCAGGAATAAGCACACTAAGGCCCCCCTTTGTCCTTTTTTGCCTATCTTAAGCAGTCTTGCAAGATGAAGAAGGCAGGGAGTAAGGCGCTGGGGCGTGGGCGTGGGCGTGGAGTTTCAGCAGGGAGAGGACGTGGGGATTCTGCAGGGAGAGGACGTGGGGATTCTACAGGTAGAGGACGTGGGGATTCTGGGCCTGCTGCGGGCACCAGTGGATCAGCATCCCCCAGTTTTAGCAGGCAACAGTCCTTTATGCGCAGCTTTGTAGGACCTCAACGTACCCCACTGCTGCGGGAGGAACAAATTGAAGCCGTTGTCGGATGGATGGCAGCTAACGCATCGACTTCAATTACTTCCGCATCCTCTCAGGGTCAGAGCACCGAAGAGCAACCATCTGTCTCTTCACCACCTGCCAAAGTGCCCAGGCAGTCAGAGAGACATGGACAGGAGCCATCACAATCTCTACTTCTGTTCTCGGAATCTGTTGGCTTGGAAAGAGGGGGCCAGCCAAGCAGCATTCCTGAATGTGAAGAAGAGGGAGTATGCAGTGATGCGCAACTTCTTTGTCCCTCTGAATCTGAAGAGGCGAGTGGGCCAGTGCCTATGGTCAGCACACCTCAGTACGCATCAGATGATGACGAGACTCAGTTGCCACTTTCTGGTGCGTACGGTGCTGGCGAGACAACCCCGGAGAAGCAGCTGTTTGAAGAGGGGAGGGAAGATGATGAGGTCCTTGACCCATCATGGCGTGAGCAACAGGAAGGTGGTGGGAGCAGCTCGGAGGAAGAGATTCCCCTACCGGCCAAAACAGTAGGCAGAGGGAGGGGGAAGACTTGGTTGCCTGTACCCTCCACTTCGGCACCCGTTAGGAGCATTCCTCCTTCCAAAGGCAAACCGGGCGCTCACAAGAGTTGCAGTGCGTGGTCCTTTTTTGACACAGTTGCAGATGACATTTGCTTTGTCAAATGCAAGCTGTGTCATCAGAGAGTCAAAAGAGGGAGAAATGTCAGCAACCTCAATACCACAAATATGTGGAAACATGTGCGCACCAAGCACGAGTTGGAGTTGCAGAGACACCCTCAAGACGTAGGCCAACGTACAGCACCACCTACCACCTCTTCAGTTCGTGTTGGGCCCTCTTCCTCCAGCTCACACACTGCTGGTTCGGCTTCCTCACAGGATCGCCAAGGAAGAACCTCTGCCACTGTTGTCCGGAGACCCTGTCAGATTCCACCCATAACAGCACGTTCCCATCCATCACAGCCATCGGTAGCACAGGCATGGGATAAAAGGCGCCCTTACTCGGCAAACCATCCCCGAGCACAGTCTCTGAATGCTGGCATTGCCAAACTTCTGGCAGTTGAAATGCTGTCATTCAGGCTGGTGGACACTGACACCTTCCGGGACTTAATGGCATTGGCAGTCCCCCAATACAACGTGCCCAGCCGCTTTTATTTCAGCAGGCGAGCCGTCCCTGCCCTGCAGAAACATGTTGAGGGCAAAATAAAACATGCGCTACTAAACGCCGTTAGTAGCAAGGTCCACCTGACCACCGATGCGTGGACCAGTAACCATGGACAGGGACGATACCTTTCCCTCACTGCCCACTGGGTCAATGTTGTGGAGCCGGGTACGGATCTGGAGAGTGGCGCTGTACGTGTTCTTCCAACGCCACGGATTGCAGGACTCCAGTCTGTACACATAGACTCCTCCTCCTACTCAAGTTCCTCAGAAACAGCAGAGCAGGAGCCTGTTACGACCGATATGAGCACAGCCGTGGCCAAACGTCAACAGGCTGTACTCAAATTAATTTCTTTGGGGAATCGAAGCCACACAGCGCAGGAGCTCTGGAATGCTATCAAGCTGGAGAGCGATGTGTGGTTTGGGCCAGCGAATCTCCAGCCGGGCTTGGTAGTGTGTGACAATGGCCGAAATCTGGTGGCAGCTCTTGGCCTAGGCAACCTCACACACATCCCATGTCTGGCACATGTTCTTAACTTGGTCGTGCAGAGCTTTCTGAGGGACTATCCGGATCTTGATGCACTGTTGCACAAGGTCCGCATAGAGTGCGCTCACTTGCGACGTTCCAGCACGGCAAGATCGCGCCTCGCTGCTCTGCAGCGACGATTTGGCCTTCCAGAACATCGCATCATATGTGACCTACCCACCCGGTGGAATTCAACGTTACATATGTTGGAGCGGTTGTGTGAGCAGCAGGCAGCAGTCATGGAGTACCAGCTGCATCAGGCGCAAACAAGTCGCACTGTGCGCCGTTCACACTTCAGCACCATTGAGTGGGCCTCTATGAAGGACATCTGCCTCGTTTTGCGTGCCTTCGATGAATCCACGCGGATGGCGAGTGCAGATGATGCACTAGTCAGCATGACTGTCCCCCTTATCTGCCTGCTTCAACAAACACTGCAAGCACTAAGGGATGAGGTTTCAGAAGAGGTGGAGGATGAGGAGTCCCAAATGCCATCTGCTTCTGGACAGTCTGCGCTACGTGTTTCCTCACAAAGGCCTAGGCAGGGGACACTTTGTGAGGAGGATGAGGAGGAGTCGATGGAGGAGGAAGACATCTCTCCAGAGGAGGGAGGTACACAAACCTCTACTCAGTATGTACAGCGAGGGTGGGGTGATGCAGAGCAGGTCGAGGTCACGCCTCAAACAGGGGACAGCGGTTCTTTGGCAGTTGGGAGTCTGCAGCACATGGTTGATTTCATGCTGCAGTGCCTGAGAAACGACCGCCGCATCGCCCACATTCTCGTCTCGGCTGATTATTGGGTGTACACCCTCCTAGATCCTCGCTACCGGGACAGCGTACAAAGGCTCATACCAACGTTGAACCGGGAGCGTAAAATGCGGGAGTACGAAGAGTCACTGGTGCAGTCCATAATGTTTTCCATTCCACCCGACAGCATTGTTGCAAGTGCTTTACAAAGCAGCTCTGTGCGTCGAGGCAGTGGAGGAAACTCTGCACAAAGAGGGAGCAGAGGCAGTGCCGCAGCACAAGGCAAGACCACTATGGCCCAAATGTGGCAAAGTTTTGTGTGTCCACCACAATTGTCTACACCATCAGCGACGCCTCGAGTCAGCAGGAGGCAACGCTTCCGTCAGATGGTGTCAGACTACATGTCTTGCCCTGTCGCTGTACTCCCAGATGGCTCTTCCCCCTTCAAGTTTTGGGTCTCTAAGCTGGATACATGGCCAGAGCTTAGCCAGTATGCATTGGAGGTGCTGGCTTGCCCTGCTGCCAGTGTATTATCGGAACGTGTCTTTAGTGCCGCAGGTGGTGTACTAACAGACCGTCGCACGCGACTATCTTCCGATAATGTTGACCGGCTGACTTTTCTGAAAATGAACAAGGCCTGGATCTCCAAAGACTTTGCCATTCCTCTTACAGACTAAATTAGTGGTTGGCAACTGTATCCAGGTCTGCTGGTGTGTTCATTTTTCTACCACCTGAACTATAATCCCTGTGCTTCAACACAGCCAGTTGTCGCTCAGATGTGTCGTCTGCACAGAGAAACACACTAGCTCCTGTGTTACTGGGGTTCAGTAATGCCAGCTGATCCCCTGCTGTGTGGACGGCAGAGTCACCAGCTCCATCAACATTCAAACCACTACTGATTTTTAACCGTGCCCAACTTAGGTCTCTGGCTCCACTGTCTCTACTATTTCCCCTGACCTCCAACCCCGCCATCTACATCTCTGAAGTGGCGTCAGCACAATCTACACTTGTTCCTGTGTTCCTGTGGCTCAGTCCCATCAGTTTATCCCCTGATGTGTGTCCGGCAAGGTCTCCTGCTCTGTCCACATTCCCATAACCAGTAGTGGGAATGAGGACAGAGCTGGCGAACTTGCCGGACAAACATCAGGGGATCAACTGATGGGACTGAGCACCAGTAACACAGGAACAAGTGTAGATTGTGCTGACGCCACTTCAGAGATGTAGCTGGCGGGGTTGGAGGCCAGGGTAAATAGTAGAGACAGTGGAGCCAGAGGCCTAAGTGGAGCATGGTTAGAATCAGTAGTAGTCCACAACCTCCATAAAAACCGCTGCCCATTGGCCTCTGCATGCGGCATGCGTAATCCTGGGCACCAACAGCGTCAGTTGGTGTTCAGAAGTGTCGTCTCCACAGAGCCAAACACATTCGTTCAAGTGTTAGTGGGGTTCAGCACTGCCAGCTGTTCCCCTGCTGTGGAGATGGCAAGTCTCCTGCTGCCTTCACCTGCCCAAATCCAGTAGGCCCCAGCCTGCTCCTCGCCTAATCCTGGGCTCCAACAGCGTCAGTTGGTGTTCAGAAGTGTCGTCTCCACAGAGCCAAACACATTCGTTCAAGTGTTAGTGGGGTTCAGCACTGCCAGCTGTTCCCCTGCTGTGGAGATGGCAAGTCTCCTGCTGCCTTCACCTGCCAAAATCCAGTAGGCCCCAGCCTGCTCCTCGCCTAATCCTGGGCTCCAACAGCGTCAGTTGGTGTTCAGAAGTGTCGTCTCCACAGAGCCAAACACGTTCGTTCAAGTGTTAGTGGGGTTCAGCACTGCCAGCTGTTCCCCTGCTGTGGAGATGGCAAGTCTCCTGCTGCATTCACCTGCCAAAATCCAGTAGGCCCCAGCCTGCTCCTCGCCTAATCCTGGGCTCCAACAGCGTCAGTTGGTGTTCAGAAGTGTCGTCTCCACAGAACCAAACACATTCGTTCAAGTGTTAGTGGGGTTCAGCACTGCCAGCTGTTCCCCTGCTGTGGAGATGGCAAGTCTCCTGCTGCCTTCACCTGCCAAAATCCAGTAGGCCCCAGCCTGCTCCTCGCCTAATCCTGGGCTCCAACAGCGTCAGTTGGTGTTCAGAAGTGTCGTCTCCACAGAACCAAACACATTCGTTCAAGTGTTAGTGGGGTTCAGCACTGCCAGCTGTTCCCCTGCTGTGGAGATGGCAAGTCTCCTGCTGCCTTCACCTGCCAAAATCCAGTAGGCCCCAGCCTGCTCCTCGCCTAATCCTGGGCTCCAACAGCGTCAGTTGGTGTTCAGAAGTGTCGTCTCCACAGAACCAAACACATTCGTTCAAGTGTTAGTGGGGTTCAGCACTGCCAGCTGTTCCCCTGCTGTGGAGATGGCAAGTCTCCTGCTGCCTTCACCTGCCAAAATCCAGTAGGCCCCAGCCTGCTCCTCGCCTAATCCTGGGCTCCAACAGCGTCAGTTGGTGTTCAGAAGTGTCGTCTCCACAGAACCAAACACATTCGTTCAAGTGTTAGTGGGGTTCAGCACTGCCAGCTGTTCCCCTGCTGTGGAGATGGCAAGTCTCCTGCTGCCTTCACCTGCCAAAATCCAGTAGGCCCCAGCCTGCTCCTCGCCTAATCCTGGGCTCCAACAGCGTCAGTTGGTGTTCAGAAGTGTCGTCTCCACAGAGCCAAACACATTCGTTCAAGTGTTAGTGGGGTTCAGCACTGCCAGCTGTTCCCCTGCTGTGGAGATGGCAAGTCTCCTGCTGCCTTCACCTGCCAAAATCCAGTAGGCCCCAGCCTGCTCCTCGCCTAATCCTGGGCTCCAACAGCGTCAGTTGGTGTTCAGAAGTGTCGTCTCCACAGAGCCAAACACATTCGTTCAAGTGTTAGTGGGGTTCAGCACTGCCAGCTGTTCCCCTGCTGTGGAGATGGCAAGTCTCCTGCTGCCTTCACCTGCCAAAATCCAGTAGGCCCCAGCCTGCTCCTCGCCTAATCCTGGGCTCCAACAGCGTCAGTTGGTGTTCAGAAGTGTCGTCTCCACAGAGCCAAACACGTTCGTTCAAGTGTTAGTGGGGTTCAGCACTGCCAGCTGTTCCCCTGCTGTGGAGATGGCAAGTCTCCTGCTGCATTCACCTGCCAAAATCCAGTAGGCCCCAGCCTGCTCCTCGCCTAATCCTGGGCTCCAACAGCGTCAGTTGGTGTTCAGAAGTGTCGTCTCCACAGAACCAAACACATTCGTTCAAGTGTTAGTGGGGTTCAGCACTGCCAGCTGTTCCCCTGCTGTGGAGATGGCAAGTCTCCTGCTGCCTTCACCTGCCAAAATCCAGTAGGCCCCAGCCTGCTCCTCGCCTAATCCTGGGCTCCAACAGCGTCAGTTGGTGTTCAGAAGTGTCGTCTCCACAGAGCCAAACACATTCGTTCAAGTGTTAGTGGGGTTCAGCACTGCCAGCTGTTCCCCTGCTGTGGAGATGGCAGTCTCTCCTGCTGTCTCCGCATTACAAAGACAGTAGGCCTCTGCCTACACCCTCCTATTTCCTGGGCTTCAACACAGCCAGTTGTAGTTCGGAAGTGCCGTCCACACGGAAAGAGATACTTGCTCCCGTGTCTCAGTGGGGTTCAGTAACGTCAGCTGATCCCCTGCTGTGTGGATGGCAGTCTCTCCTGCTGTCACCTCATTCAAAATTCAGTAGGCCTCTGCCTACACCCTCCTATTTCCTGGGCTTCAACACAGCCAGTTGTAGTTCGGAAGTGCCGTCCACACGGAAAGAGATACTTGCTCCCGTGTCTCAGTGGGGTTCAGTAACGTCAGCTGATCCCCTGCTGTGTGGATGGCAGTCTCTCCTGCTGTCACCTCATTCAAAATTCAGTAGGCCTCTGCCTACACCCTCCTATTTCCTGGGCTTCAACACAGCCAGTTGTAGTTCGGAAGTGCCGTCCACACGGAAAGAGATACTTGCTCCCGTGTCTCAGTGGGGTTCAGTAACGTCAGCTGATCCCCTGCTGTGTGGATGGCAGTCTCTCCTGCTGTAAACTCATTCAAAATACAGTAGGCCTCTGCCTACACCCTCCTATTTCCTGGGCTTCAACACAGCCAGTTGTAGTTCGGAAGTGCCGTCCACACGGAAAGAGACACTTGCTCCCGTGTCTCAGTGGGGTTCAGTAACGTCAGCTGATCCCCTGCTGTGTGGATGGCAGTCTCTCCTGCTGTAAACTCATTCAAAATACAGTAGGCCTCTGCCTACACCCTCCTATTTCCTGGGCTTCAACACAGCCAGTTGTAGTTCGGAAGTGCCGTCCACACGGAAAGAGATACTTGCTCCCGTGTCTCAGTGGGGTTCAGTAACGTCAGCTGATCCCCTGCTGTGTGGATGGCAGTCTCTCCTGCTGTAAACTCATTCAAAATACAGTAGGCCTCTGCCTACACCCTCCTATTTCCTGGGCTTCAACACAGCCAGTTGTAGTTCGGAAGTGCCGTCCACACGGAAAGAGACACTTGCTCCCGTGTCTCAGTGGGGTTCAGTAACGTCAGCTGATCCCCTGCTGTGTGGATGGCAGTCTCTCCTGCTGTAAACTCATTCAAAATACAGTAGGCCTCTGCCTACACCCTCCTATTTCCTGGGCTTCAACACAGCCAGTTGTAGTTCGGAAGTGCCGTCCACACGGAAAGAGATACTTGCTCCCGTGTCTCAGTGGGGTTCAGTAACGTCAGCTGATCCCCTGCTGTGTGGATGGCAGTCTCTCCTGCTGTCACCTCATTCAAAATTCAGTAGGCCTCTGCCTACACCCTCCTATTTCCTGGGCTTCAACACAGCCAGTTGTAGTTCGGAAGTGCCGTCCACACGGAAAGAGATACTTGCTCCCGTGTCTCAGTGGGGTTCAGTAACGTCAGCTGATCCCCTGCTGTGTGGATGGCAGTCTCTCCTGCTGTAAACTCATTCAAAATACAGTAGGCCTCTGCCTACACCCTCCTATTTCCTGGGCTTCAACACAGCCAGTTGTAGTTCGGAAGTGCCGTCCACACGGAAAGAGACACTTGCTCCCGTGTCTCAGTGGGGTTCAGTAACGTCAGCTGATCCCCTGCTGTGTGGATGGCAGTCTCTCCTGCTGTAAACTCATTCAAAATACAGTAGGCCTCTGCCTACACCCTCCTATTTCCTGGGCTTCAACACAGCCAGTTGTAGTTCGGAAGTGCCGTCCACACGGAAAGAGATACTTGCTCCCGTGTCTCAGTGGGGTTCAGTAACGTCAGCTGATCCCCTGCTGTGTGGATGGCAGTCTCTCCTGCTGTCACCTCATTCAAAATTCAGTAGGCCTCTGCCTACACCCTCCTATTTCCTGGGCTTCAACACAGCCAGTTGTAGTTCGGAAGTGCCGTCCACACGGAAAGAGATACTTGCTCCCGTGTCTCAGTGGGGTTCAGTAACGTCAGCTGATCCCCTGCTGTGTGGATGGCAGTCTCTCCTGCTGTAAACTCATTCAAAATACAGTAGGCCTCTGCCTACACCCTCCTATTTCCTGGGCTTCAACACAGCCAGTTGTAGTTCGGAAGTGCCGTCCACACGGAAAGAGATACTTGCTCCCGTGTCTCAGTGGGGTTCAGTAACGTCAGCTGATCCCCTGCTGTGTGGATGGCAGTCTCTCCTGCTGTCACCTCATTCAAAATTCAGTAGGCCTCTGCCTACACCCTCCTATTTCCTGGGCTTCAACACAGCCAGTTGTAGTTCGGAAGTGCCGTCCACACGGAAAGAGATACTTGCTCCCGTGTCTCAGTGGGGTTCAGTAACGTCAGCTGATCCCCTGCTGTGTGGATGGCAGTCTCTCCTGCTGTAAACTCATTCAAAATACAGTAGGCCTCTGCCTACACCCTCCTATTTCCTGGGCTTCAACACAGCCAGTTGTAGTTCGGAAGTGCCGTCCACACGGAAAGAGATACTTGCTCCCGTGTCTCAGTGGGGTTCAGTAACGTCAGCTGATCCCCTGCTGTGTGGATGGCAGTCTCTCCTGCTGTAAACTCATTCAAAATACAGTAGGCCTCTGCCTACACCCTCCTATTTCCTGGGCTTCAACACAGCCAGTTGTAGTTCGGAAGTGCCGTCCACACGGAAAGAGATACTTGCTCCCGTGTCTCAGTGGGGTTCAGTAACGTCAGCTGATCCCCTGCTTTGTGGATGGCAGTCTCTCCTGCTGTAAACTCATTCAAAATACAGTAGGCCTCTGCCTACACCCTCCTATTTCCTGGGCTTCAACACAGCCAGTTGTAGTTCGGAAGTGCCGTCCACACGGAAAGAGATACTTGCTCCCGTGTCTCAGTGGGGTTCAGTAATGTCAGCTGATCCCCTGCTGTGTGGATGGCAAAGTCTCCTGCTGCCTACACAGTCGTACCACTACTGATTTTTAACCGTGCTCCAATTAGGCCTGTGGCTCCACTGTCTCTCGTATTTCCCCTGTCCTCCAACCCTGCCAGTTACAGCTCCGAAGTGGCGTCTGCACAATCCACACTTGTTCCTGTGTTACAGGTGTTCAGTCCGATCAGTTAATCCCCTGATGTGTGTCCGGCAATGTCGCCTGCTCTGTCCACATTCCCATTATCGGAATGTGGACAGAGCAGGCGACATTGCCGGACACACATCAGGGGATTAACTGACCGGACTGAACACCTGTAACACAGGAACAAGTGTGGATTGTGCAGACGCCACTTCGGAGCTGTAACTGGCGGGGTTGGAGGACAGGGGAAATACGAAAATCAGTGAATCCACAGGCCTAAGTGGAGCTTGGTTCAAATTAGTAGTCTACAACCGATCTTAAAATTTCTTCAATGCAGCCTAAGCCTGCTCCGTGCTTGTCCCTGGGCTTCAACACAGCCAGTTGTTGCTCGGAAGTGCCGTCTTCACAGAGTAAAACACTAGCTCCTGTGTTTGTGGGGTTCAGTAACGTCAGCTGTTCCCCTGCTGTTTTGATGGCAATCTGTCCTGCTGCCTCCCAATTGACAGCACATCAGGCCTCAGCCTGCTAAGTGCTTGTCCTGGGCTCCAACATCGCCAGTTGCTGCTCATAACTGACTTTGGCACGGGTACTCCCTCCTGCCCAGCTTGGTTCCAGCCCTGCCTGCTGTTTCCGGGAAGTGTCAATGTCAGTTTGCCACCCCAAGTTGCCATGTCGTGTTGCGGTTGGGTTAGCCGAGGCTAGGGTGCCAGCAGTTTAGGTGCTTCCTATGTGGACTGCGGGTTCTGGTAAGAAAGGTTTGTTCCATAGTGCCAGTAGGACAAGCACCCCCTGTAGGACTGTGTGATTCGGTAACTGCAGCCAGCTTGCGGCATGCCAACTTTGCTTTTCAGGGGTAACTTCTGATACCCCTCCGGGTTCCAGCACCGTCAGCTGGTTCTCATCAGAGCCTTTGGCCTAGGTGCCTCCATCTCGGTATCCGAGTTCCAGCAACGTCTGCTGGTCCTTGGTAGTGCTTTGTAGCACAGGTACCTCCTGCTTAGTAACCGGGTTCCAGCACCGTCAGCTGGTCCTCGGTTGTGCCATTGGCTCTTATTCCTTCTGCTGCCCCTCCGGGTGCCAGCACTGTCAGCTGGTCCTCGCTATTTCCATTTGCTCTTGCAGCTTATGCTACCCCTCCGGGTTCCAGCACCGTCAGCTGGTTCTCGTCAGAGCCTTTGGCCTAGGTGCCTCCATCTCGGTATCCGAGTTCCGGCAACGTCTGCTGGTCCTTGGTAGTGCTTTGTAGCACAGGTACCTCCTGCTTAGTAACCGGGTTCCAGCACCGTCAGCTGGTCCTCGGTTGTGCCATTGGCTCTTATTCCTTCTGCTGCCCCTCCGGGTGCCAGCACTGTCAGCTGGTCCTCGCTATTTCCATTTGCTCTTGCAGCTTATGCTACCCCTCCGGGTTCCAGCACCGTCAGCTGGTTCTCGTCAGAGCGTTTGGCCTAGGTGCCTCCATCTCGGTATCCGAGTTCCGGCAACGTCTGCTGGTCCTTGGTAGTGCTTTGTAGCACAGGTACCTCCTGCTTAGTAACCGGGTTCCAGCACCGTCAGCTGGTCCTCGGTAGTGCCATTGGCTCTTGTTCCTTCTGCTGCCCCTCCGGGTGCCAGTACCGTCAGCTGGTTCAAGAGGACAAAGAACAGGAAGACAACCACCAAGATGCAGAACAACAAGAGAGAGAAGACAAAGAAGCATAAAAAAAACAAAGCAGAAGAACATTAAGCATAAGACTAATACTCTGAGCAAATGATATTATCTTATTTATAAGCAGAAGAAGACTAAGCAGTGTATGGGGGTGAGTCCGTTCCTCCTCGTGGTGCCCCTGGAAAAGGCCTGCTTCTGCAGGCCAAACTGAACGCGGACAAATCCTGTTGTAAATCTTTTGTGACAGGCAGAACGGAAGGTGTAAACTTCTAACTTTTCTAGATAACAACTACAGGAATGCCTGACACAAACAAGAATATGATGAAGAAGAATAGGAAGAAGATGAAGAAGCTGAATATGTAGAATAATAATTGTTGAATAAGAAGAATATGAAGAATGTAAGAAAAGGAAGAAGAAGAAGAAGAAGAAGAAGAAGAAGAAGAATGTAAAAAAAGGAAGTAGAAGAAGAAGAAGAAGAATGTAAAAAAAGGAATAAGAAGAAGAATGTAAAAAAAGGAAGTAGAAGAAGAAGAAGAAGAATGTAAAAAAAGGAAGTAGAAGAAGAAGAAGAAGAATGTAAAAAAAGGAAGTAGAAGAAGAAGACATACATGTCTGGCAAAATATAAATGAGGCTAACATAGTCAATATCTTTGTAACTCCTAACATCTTTAAAAAAAAAAGTTTAATTCCTGCTATTCCATTTGATTGGGCTAAACCTCTATGGCTTTAATGTCTCCTCCACCTCCCACAATACATTCTACATTATTCTTAGTTGTTTTTCTTCATGTAGAATTAACCTACAAGGAAAGAAAGGTTTTTTTTTAATTCCGATATTTTGGCCCCATTGACTTGCATTGGTTCCCGGTATCGGAATCGGCGATACCGATACTTTTTTTTAAGATCGGCCGATCCATTCCGATCCGATATTTTCAAGTATCGGCTGGTATCGCTCAACTCTAATCACAAAGTATTGAGATGAAATTTTGTTTCTGACCAAATACTTATTTTCCACCATAATATGCAAATAAAATGAAAAAAAAAACAGACAATGTGATTTTCTGGATTTTTTTTTCTCAGTTTGTCTCCCATAGTTGAGGTCTACCTATGATGTAAATTACAGACGCCTCTCATCTTTTTAAGTGGTGGAACTTGCACTAATGCTGACTGACTAAATACTTTTTTTCCCCACTGTATATACTGCTTAAAAAATAAAGGGAACACTATTCCATTTGCAACAAGCTGTTTGTGTTCCCTTTATTTCTTTGAGCAGTATACTGTATATATATGTATTCATATTGTATAGATAGATAGAAGAAAAGCCGGAAATTCATCTGTCGTGTTCTGTAAAATCACTGCAGGAACCGACAGGATAGAAGAGATGGATTACATACAGAAAACACAAATAGAATAGGCAGATATATAGATGTCTGTGACAAATACAATTAGTACAGTGTGTATGCAAGTTACTGTAAAGGGTGGGCCATGTATATGGATACACCTAAATAAAATGGGAATGGTTGGTGATATCAACTTCCTGCTTGTGGCACATTAGTTTTTGGGAGGGGGCAAACTTTTCAAGATGGGTGGTGACCATGGCGGCCATTTTGAAGTCGGTCATTTTGGATCCAACTTTATTTTTTTCCAATGGGAAGAGGGTCATGTGACACATCAAACTTATTGAGAATTTCACAAGAAAAACAATGGTGTGCTTGGTTTTAATGTAACTTTATTCTTTCATGAGTTATGCACAAGTTTATGACCACTTATAAAATGTGTTCAAAGTGCTGCCCATTGCATTGGATTGTCAATGCAGCCCTCTTCTCCCATTCTTGACACACTGATAGCAATACCACAGAAGAAATGCAGGGGGAGGACGAAGGAGCCTTGCATACAGCAGGGGGGATGGAGGAGCCATGCATACAGCAGGGGGAGGACGGATGACAGGGATGAGGGGACAATGCATACTACACATACCAGGACAGGGATGAGGGGACAATGCATACCTGGCTTATACTCATGTCAATAATCTTACCCAGTTTTCCGTGGCAAAATTAGTTGCCTCGGCTTGACGTAAGAGGAATGCTTGTACAAGTAAGAAGATCCAGCTTTCGAGAAGATGAATAAAAGATGAGTCTAATAACACTGAGCTGTTCGAAGCACGCAAGGCCAAAACTCTCTGGACTCTAGATGATACCACAACACTGGCTATGTAAGTATACAACCTTAGAAAATGTCTGTCTCTTTCACTGCTTTTTTTACTTTGTACTAATTTTTTTTCTGTTTACTTTTAGACGTGTCGATTGGTCTGGTACAGTGGTTGGCTCCTGGTTGGCTCCATGTGCAGCTGGTTTCTGCAGTTCGCCTCTTGGTGCTGCTTTCTGTCATGGTGAGGACAACACTGGCTATGTAAGTATAGAAGCTTTGGAAATGTCTGTCTCTCAATGCTTTTTGTGTTCCTTGTAGACTGGCCGATTCTCTCTGGCACAGTGGGTGTCATCTGGTGCAGCAGTTTTCTCGTGGTCGTCTCCTGGTGCTGCTTTCTGTTGTGGTGAGAACAACACTGTTCATGTAAGTATTGAAGCTTTGGAAATGTCTGCCTCTCTGAATGCTTTTTCTGCTCCTTGTAGACTGGCCGATTCTCTCTGGGGCAGTGGGTATCTCCTGGTGCAGTGGTTTTCACATGGTCGTCTCCTGGTGCTTCTGTTCTTTTCTGTAGTTTTCACTTGACTGCTGCCTGCTCTTCAAAATGTCATCAAGTGAAGAACAGGCTTCTTCCCAGGGTGGACCGGACAAAGATTATGTAATCACATTTGCTATAGTGATTGGTTTGTATTTACTGGCAATATTCCATATGTGTTAAATCATTTAATTTCTTCACAGGTACCTGGTAGTGATGAAGAGCAGGTGCAGTCCAGTGAAGAGGATTCTTCCCAGGGTCTACGGGCTCATGTGTCTCAGGAGGAAAGAAGGGGTGTAAGTATTCCTTTCATCAGAGTTGTTACACAATTTTTTTTCAGCTTTACTTAAAATTCTTTTTTTCTATTTTATCTATAGGTTTCACAATGGGAAGAAGCCACACTGGATACAGACAAAGAACAACTAATCCACCTTGTGCAAGAGCGAGTACCCTTGTGGGACACCTGTGATTGTCAGCACGGTTGGGACCGTGCCACACCATGTGCCAGAACAGATTTTGGTAAGTATTGCAATATCGTCTGAAACAGCAGTAAACCTGTGAATGGATGTGCATTGCTTTCTATTTTTGTCCACCTTCACAGTGAAGCAAATCAAAATCCGTTGGGGCTCGATGAAGGACCGCCTCAACAAGGACATAAGAGATGAGGTTTGGGTTCGAAGTGTTTCTGCTGCAAGGTTCTGCAAATGCAAGTACCACCGGGACCTTGCCTTTCTGAGGCCTGCGCTTGCTCAGCGAGCATAAGTATATAATTTTTTTTTCTTTGTATTCATGTTTAATTTTTTTCCATATACAGAACCAGGAGCAGCACAACACAACCTTGATTTTTGCACTAATGTTTTTCTCTTTTCCACACAGAACCAGGTGCAGCACCACAAAACCCAGATCATCCTCTGTTGAAGTGGCCCCTCATCTACCAGCCACTGAACAGACGCAGTCCCAGTCATCCACCAGCAATGGAGCAACCTTGCAGGCTTCACAGACTGGGGAAGAAGCAGCCGGTCCATCAGGTTTTCCTCTCTCCCAGCCCTCTGCCTCTGCTTTTGCTGTGTCTTCTCATCAGTGGCAGAGGGCATGGAAGAGGTCAGGCATGCCTGAGTTTCTGCAATTAAGCTCGGTCTTCCAGAATGGGGTTAGGTTGATTGCTTGCAGAGTGAAGAGTGGGTTCAAGGAAGTCAACCATCGCCTTGACTGCCGGGAAGCTGACCTTAATAGACCGGCGCAACAATTTTTTCTGCAATTGAGCAGAGCGTGTCGGAAAACCTTACGCCTCAACGCCAGCTGTCCATCATGCAGGCCTGCCAAGTTGCTTACAGCCACACATTACAGTAGCAGCAGCAGTACCGGCAGCAGTCACAATCCTACAATCAACAGGCCGGAGGATACTACCAGCAGGCAATCTACTATTCAGCTCCCACAGCACTGAGCTATCCACCACCACCGCTGCCTCCAGTTCACTGAGTGACCACGCTGCCAAGTGTATCAACCCTGCAGCCTGCAGCATCCACCATGCTCCAGAGTCCAGCACCCATGCAGCCAGCAGTATCCACAATGCAGCCCAGTACATCACACCTGTCCAATACAGCACCCCTGCCAAGTCCAGCACCCCTGCCCATTCCAGCACCCCTACCCACTCCAGCACTCCAGCAGCCAGTTGTATCCACAATGCAGCCCAGTCCACCACCCTTAAAAAATCTCAGTATGGAAGAGGCCAGGAGCCATTTGGTGAGCTGCATTTCTTGCTACATGTTCACAGACTTACCAATGGAAAAGCCAAACTTCACATGCCACAAGTGCAAGCTTGTGTCCCTGTTGGAGGAAAAGTTGCAAAATCTCGAAAAGAGGTTAGCTACGTTGAAGATCATTAAGGAAGGTGAAGAGTTCTTAGACAGAGCAGAATTATCTCTTCATGTTACAGAAAGAGAAGAAATTCGAAGTGCACCTGAAGAAACAGAGGAATGGAGACATGTGACCCAGAGAAGCAGGAGGATCAGGAGGCAGTCAGCACCCATACTTCTCAGGAACCAGTACCAGGCTCTCACACAGGAAAATGATGAAGAAATACATCAGGATAAGACTTTGTCCACAAACAGCAACTTTGTACGCTTTCAGAGTCCTCCTGGATGGAGAAAGAAAAATGTTGTGAAGAAAAAAAGGAGAGTGGTGGTCATGGGGGATTCCCTGTTGAGAGGAACAGAGGCCGCTATCTGCAGACTGGATATAACTTCAAGAGAAATGTGCTGTCTTCCAGGTGCAAAAATTAAAGATGTGTCTGACAGGATATCAGGACTCTTCAGACCTACAGATGACTACCCATTCCTGCTGCTACATGTGGGGACAAATGACACCGCAAGAAACAACCTGGAAACCATCTGCAGAGACTTTGAAGACTTAGGCAAGAAAGTGAAAGAACTGGGTGCGCAGGTGGTCTTCTCTTCCATCCTCCCAGTGGATGGCCATGGAACAAGGAGGTGGAATAAGATTCTGCAGGTGAACAACTGGCTACGTCGATGGTGCTGTCAGCAACGATTTGGATTTATGGATCACGGAGTGAATTACCTTTATGATGGACTACTTGCTAGAGATGGGGTGCACCTCACGAAGACTGGAAAACATGTATTTGGAAGTCGCCTTGCTACACTTGTAAGGAGAGCTTTAAACTAGAACAACATGGGAAGGGAAGCAAAAGACCAGAAAAAGCCATACACCTGACAAATGCTATTGAGAACTCTGCTATTAGAAGTGGAAAGGAAGAACAAAGACAAAAGAATCTAATTAATAAAAATATTGGAGAAAGAGAAACCAATCACAAACTAAAATGTTTCTATACTAATGCACAAAGCATGGGCAACAAACAAGGAGAATTGGAACTACTAACACAGGAAAAGAAATATGATGTCATTGGAATCACTGAAACTTGGTGGGACAATACACATGATTGGAATACAAGACTAGAAGGATACAACTTATTTGCAAGAAACAGATTTGATAAACGAGGAGGAGGTGTCGCATTGTATGCTAGAAACGCGTATATCTGCACAGAGATTGAAGCTTCAGAGACTGGGAGTTCTATGGAAACTGTTTGGGTAAGAATACAAGGACAGAACAATGGAAAGGACACCATTGTAGGCATTTACTACAGGCCGCCTGTGCAAGCTGAAGATATGGATGAACTCTTTATGCATCAAATGGCCAAGTTCTCCAAAAAATATGACATAGTTGTCATGGGAGATTTTAACTATCCAGGCAAAACTAACAGGTCAAGGAAATTCTTATCCTCTCTTGCTGACAACTTTATCTTCCAAAAGGTAGGGGAGAAAACAAGGGGAACTGCTACCTTGGATCTAATCCTTATAAACAGGGAGGAAATGGTTGAGGAGGTAAAAGTGACTGGGACCCTAGGAGGTAGCGACCATGCTATTTTAGAATTTTGTATAACTAGAGGAGGAAGACCTGTGAAGACTCAGACGTCAAGGTTAGATTTCAGAAAGGCAGATTTTAAGGGATTCAGAAAGAGAATTGGAGGGATCCAATGGCTGGATATCCTTAAAGACAAAAATGTCCAGGAAGGATGGGAAATCTTGAAAAATGAAATTCTCAAAGCACAATTGTTAACAATTCCGAAAAGAGGGAAGAATAGGAAGCATTTAAGGAAGCCAGGATGGATGAACACAGAACTTAAGCACATGCTAAAAAGGAAGAAAAAAATGTTTATAAAATGGAAAGAGGGAGGCATATCTAAAGAAGAATATAATGCTGTCTGCAGAACCTGCAGGGCACAAATCAGATTACTAAAGCTGACAATGAATTGAGGCTTGCAAGAGATGTCAAAAGCAATAATAAAGGATTTTGGGGATATGTCAAAAGTAAAAGAAAAGTCAAAGATGCTATAGGATTTTTACAGGATGAAAATGATGAAATGGTAAGACAGGATGTTGAGAAGGCCGAACTTTTAAATTCCTATTTTACATCTGTTTTCTCTCAGAAAGGAAATGTAACAGCAACTGTTCTTCACTGTCCTATTAAGGGAATAGAAGAATCCAGGATATCTTTAAACAGAAAGATAGTGAGGAAACACTTAGCTAACCTAAATGAATTCAAGTCTCCGGGTCCAGATGAATTACATCCCAGAGTACTGAAGGAGATAGCAGAAGAAATTTTTGAACCCCTCTCCATAATCTTTGAAAATTCTTGGAGAACAGAAGTCCCAGAAGACTGGAGAAGTGCAAATGTTGTTCCTATCTTCAAAAAGGGGAAGAAGGTGGACCCAGGCAACTATAGGCCGGTGAGTCTGACTTCTATACCAGGAAAGATCTTTGAACAAATTATTAAACAACATGTATGTCAGTACCTGGATAAGAATGAAGTGATTAAACAGAGTCAGCATGGGTTTGTAACTAATAAGTCATGTCAGACTAACTTAATTTCCTTCTATGATGGAATCACTGATTGGGTGGATCAAGGAAATGCTGTAGATATAGTATATCTTGACTTCAGCAAAGCATTTGACAAAGTCTCTCATACAATACTTATTGAAAAAATGACTAAGTATGGAATGGACAAGGCAACTGTTAGGTGAATTCATAACTGGCTTAGTGATCGGACCCAAAGAGTAGTCGTAAATGGCTGCTCATCCAGTTGGAAGAATGTCTAAAGTGGGGTACCACAGGGCTCTGTCCTGGGCCCTGTATTGTTCAACATCTTTATCAATGATTTAGATGAAGGAATTGAGGGTAAACTGATTAAATTTGCTGATGACACAAAGCTAGGAGGGATAGCTAATACTAGAGAAGAGAGAGGATTCAAAAATATATAAATAAACTGGAGCAGTGGGCAGCAACTAACAGAATAGTTTTTAACAGGGAAAAATGCAAAGTACTACATCTGGGCAATAAAAAGGAAAAAAGCATATACAGAATGGGAGGAATAGGCCTAAACAACAGCACATGTGAAAAAGACTTGGGTATACTAATAGATCACAGACTGAATATGAGTCAACAATGTGATGCAGCAGCAAAAAAGGCAAATGCAATTCTAGGATGTATTAACAGAAGCATACAGTCTAGATCACGTGAAGTCATTATTTCCCTCTACTCCTCTTTGGTCAGACCTCATCTGGAATATTGTGTCCAGTTTTGGGCACCACATTTTAAAAAAGACATCAACAAACTGGAGCAAGTTCAGAAAAGAGCAACCAGAATGGTGAACGGTCTGCAAACCCTGTCTTATGAGGAAAGGTTGCAGGATCTGGGATTGTTTAGTTTGCAAAAGAGAAGACTGAGAGGAGACTTAATAGCTGTCTACAAATATCTAAAGGGCTGTCACATTGTAGAAGCATCAACTTTATTCTCATTTGCACAAGGAAAGACTAGAAGCAATGGGATGAAACTGAATGGGAGGAGACACAGATTAGATATTAGAAAAAACTTTTTGACAGAGTGATCAATGAGTGGAACAAGCTGCCACGAGAAGTGGTGAGTTCTCCTTCAATGGAAGTCTTCAAACAGAGGCTGGACAGACATCTGACTGGGATGATTTAGAGAATCCTGCTTTGAGCAGGGGGTTGGACCAGATGGCCCAGGAGGTCCCTTACAACTCTATGATTCTATGATTTAGGCCAGAAGACTGCTGCAGAGCCCAGCACTCCCACTTGGCCAAGAAAAGCGAGGTCCAAAAAAAAAATCTTGGCATCAGGACCAAAACAGGAGCCAAAAAAATCTGCCCACCTTGAACCCACCACCTCCAGACTCACCTTCCAATTTGTCACTACCTTCCCTTGTGTCTAAGCCTTTTCTTTCCAGTTTTTCTATCGATTCCCATGATTCCACTTTGTCATCTATCCCCAATGTCTCCACTGCCATCCCTGATCCAATCCTTCAATTTGTTGCCCCTTCTCCTGTAGAGCCTTTCCCGGTAACCCCTTCCTCATCAACTACCACCCAATCCTCACAGCTCCACACCCCCAAGGTCCTCCCCATTTCACCCTCACATAAACCTGGAAGAAAAAACAAATCACCCCAACCTTAATCTTGTTTTTTTGTAAAAGTGTTAAAAATAAAAGTTGTTTAAAAGTGCTGAAAATAAAATTTGTATTTTGTTAGCACTATATCTTGTGGGTTTTTTTCTTTATGTGCCGCCACCGACACAATCACACTTTACTTTTGAGGTAAGGTACGACACAAACACACTTTATTTTTGAGGCAAGGTAGTTTATGTTTAACTCAGCAAACATTAGGGGTAAATTACATTACATGTACATGGTAACATCACAGGTACATTTAAACATAACAGGTATGTAATCTTTAACATTACAGGTATGTTTTAAACATAACTGGTACAAAACATAACAGGTACAAACTTAGCAGCTTAAATCATTTTGTTTTGCCATGCCACACATCCATTATCTGAATCAAAGTAAGCGGCAAACTTATCCCTCATCTGGGTAACTTCCACTGTGGTTCTCATAGGGTGAAATTAGTAATCATGCAATGTAACAGGTTCCTCAGATTGTAAGCTTGGTCGCTCTTTTACCATGATGTAGTTGTGCAGAACTGCACATGCATTCACAACCTCATCAATAGTGTCAAATTTTAGATTAATGGATGTGCACAAAATGCGCCATTTCGATACCAGCAATCCAAATGCACACTCTACGGTTCTTCGTGCCCTTGTCAATCTGTAGTTGAAAATTTTTTTTGTGTGATTTAAGTTCCAACTTGAGTATGGTTTAATGAGGTTGGCCCACATTTGGAAAGCCTCATCACCAACAACTACAAAAGGCATTGGTGGTCCATCAGTGTTAGGCAGAGGTCGTGGTGGCAGAAAATTAAAATCATTCCCATTCAGACATTAGCCCATGTCTGAGTTTTTGAACGCTTATGAGTCATTGCCTTGTCCAAATGATCCAATGTCCACGGCAACGAAACTACAATCGGCACCTGCAATAACCATCAGAACAATAGAAAAATATTTTTTATAATTAAAGTACTCTGTTCCACTTCCAGATGGTTTCATAATCCTAATGTGTTTGCCATCCACAGCCCCCACACAGTTAGGAAAATTGCAAATTTCCTGGGGTTTGGAAGCATTTTCAATCCAGAGTTCACTTGTGGGTTGGGGGAGGAATTCTTGCCACAGAATGCCAACAAAAGCACGACAAGTGTCTAAAATAATCCCAGAAAGGGTGGATACTCCAATGCGGAATTGGAAATGTAACGAGGACAATGTCTCTCCAGTAGCCAGGAATCTGCGGAAAGGAAAATGAAAAACAAAAATCAGTACACTGCTTAGGGTTAGGGATAGGGTTAGGGATGGGGTAGGGTTAGGGTTATTTGTGACAGGAGTTTCTTTTTTAACACTACGTACCTCAGGGTGACCAAGAGATGTTCCTCAGCAGGAATTGCTTGACGGAACAGTGTGTCCTGCCTGGCGATGGATCCTTGGACACATAGCAACAACTCATAGAAGCTCTTTTGCGACATCCTTGTGTAGTCAAAAATCTTCTCTGGGTTTTGCTGCAGCTCAGTGTACAAAGAGTGGTAGGCTTCACGGCTCTTTCGGAGTTCAAGGATGGGGTGTTCCCAATAGCGACGACGTCTTCTTAGTCTTTCTCTTCTTCTGTGTTTTTGACAAGCAAAGGCAGCAGCCAACTTCAGTTGTAAATCCAGATCTTCTAGGATGCTGACCGGGTTAAGATCCATCTTGCAGCTAAATACAGCAGCCAAGGATGAGGATTTCCTCAGTGCAGTGTGTCTATATATATATATGGAAATCCTATGAGACACGCCTACTGGGTGTCTGATGTTAAGGAAAAGCTACTGGAGAAAAACACATACACACGCATGTAAACGCTGCATTTTTTTGCCATCATGCGTAAGATGTGGATAAAAAATGCTAGGTAAACATGCATTTGCATGCATTTTTGCATGCGTTTGAGAATGCGGCTGATACTCTGCGGATACAAACGCAAATGTGAACCTAACCTTACTCATATTTAAACCATGACGTAAATTTTGTTATGGAAATAAATGTTAGATTTTTAGTCTTATTGATATTTTCAAATTTTTAAAATACATTAGAAAAATAATTTCTTTAAAATCTTAACAACATATATTCAAAATAATGAAAAAAGTGAATGACCTTGAATCCTCCAAATGCTAGGACATTTTATTCTTCTGCTTTATTAATGGATAGTATGACCTTTTCATACTCTAAACTTGAGTGGCTGTAGGCAGAGGATTTAATTTTACACAGATCTCATTTAGCAATTTGTAATTAGTAGGCCACCATGTAATGACTCAATTTATGCATGCACAAATGATGAAGCTGAACAATTGCTTTTTGGTGTGCTAAAAGACAATTAACAAAGGTTTAAAGTACAGTGACTCTGTTTATATGCATTTATACTTTTAAATGTAGGCAAAACTTCCTATATTCTCCCATGAACCTTTTAACCTCTTATGGCCTGAATAATTAAAATGATTATATATTCTTAGAAAAGAATACTAACCCCTTCTGGATAGGATACATTTCACAGTGCTCTAATTTTTTCGACCCCTTTTTTTGAGGCATGAGTTGTAGTTTTGAATGCCACCATTGATTTTACAATTCAATATAATGAACAATGGGAAGAAAAATTACCAAGGTAAAATTTAGAAAAAATAAAACAATTCCACAACTGTTTTTAGAGTTGTGTTTTTATTTACATAGATTGCACTGTAAAAATAACCTGGTAAAATGATTTTCCAGACCAGTGTTATTACAGTCATACCAAACTTATATATTTTTTATAATTTAAATGATGAAAAAAAAATCATAAATTTATAAAAAATTGTTGTGCTGCTATTTTCTGAGACTTTTACATTTTCTTTTTTTTTGTCAATTGAGATTTATGAATGCTTGTTTTTGTAAAGTGACCCAATTGTTCCAGTCATACAATTTTGGGGAAGATGCAAAGTTTCTATTCCTTCTTTTTGCATTTCTTGGCTAAGTTGTGGAAAATAGAGAAAAGCAACTATAATTGAATGGAACTGAATTCTACTTGAATAATTCAAAAGTCTGCATTGGCTAAATGGCTTTTTTTTGTAATCTGCTTTCGCACAGATTTAGCAAACTGGATCCAGCTGGTCGCCAAATTTTTTTAAATATAGAGGGCCATCAAAAGTTTAAAAAACGTTAAAACACTCACTTTTATCTTACTGCCTACCTCATTGATCACTCTGCTCCTCACTGTCACCAGTTTGGTCTCCGTTGCACCTTCTTGCCACCGCTGCGAGTGTTAAAGTACCAGTCTCCTCCTTGGACCTGGGACGGTTCTTGGCAAGCACGCACAAGGTCACACCACAAGTTGTAACATCATAACTTTGTGACCTTACGCTCGCTTCCACATTACCCTCATGGGCTTCATTAGAGCTGTTAGTCACAGCCTAGCATTGAGGAGGCCAAGGGATTCCGTGCTTATGGAAGTGGCAGTGACAGTGAGGAACAAAGGTGTTGGAGAGGTAAGCGATAAGGTGAGCTTAAGTATTTTTTATTTTATACATATTAAGTTTACTATATTCTGGGGTATTGAGAGACCACACAGCATAATAAAGGACCATAAATTTGTTGAGAATAACTTCTTTTCAAACCAAATTCCCTGTTTAAAAGCACGTGAACAGTAAATTGTAATTTTGCCTGATCTGCTCATCCCTAGTGGTGACAAAAAAACCTTGCAATTCTGTGTTTTTAATTTTCTTTTTGCAGCACTTACTAATTAATCTTACATTTTCTTATATCAGATCTTTAAAGGCACAGTGATATCACATATATTTTTTTCATTATTTATTTATTTTAAAAGAGGAAAATGAATTTTTTGTAATGTTCAATATTTTTAAAAGTTGTTTTTGTTTTCTTTTTCTAGCTCTTTTAGAGAGCTTGAACCTACAATTGTCTGATTGCTTGTATGGTATGCGGCAATACTTTGAAATTGCAGTAAAGTGCCTGGAAAAATGCTCATTCCCCGTGAACTTTTCTATAGATTTTCAAGTTGGACCCATAAACATGGAGTTGTCATGTCGGACGCTGTTCACACCACAGCATCCGGCAGGCAGAGGTAGTTCCACCTCCAGCCACTATAGCCTCAGTGGCGCCGGCTTGATCTTCAGGCTCTCGGGGGTTAATCCTGCTGGAGACCAGGTTGGAAGGTTAGTCACGCCCACGGTCTTTAAAAAGTCTGGCTGGCATATGGGCATCGCCGATTATAGCTTGTGTTTCATACCAAGTGGTTCCGGTCTGGAGTGGAGGTGCTGAAGAGAGAGAGATTCGTATCTGGTGGCGTATGATCCGTCGTTATCCTTTCTCCTTCCCATATTTGTGTTTAGTGGTGCCCTGTTCACATTACTGTATATTCCTGTGTGTGTGCGGCGCAGGGCAGTTTAAGTTCTCCCTGTCTGTCTTAATTTGTGTGGGGGCTTTGGTGGTGTGACTCCTCACTGGGTGGAGGGTGGAGGGTTAAGTGCAGGGCTGAGCAGGAGACAAGGAAAGGTTGGAGGCTCAGGCATTTGCACCATCAGCAAAAACCCTGGGTTGAGGGTCAGACAGGGTTTCCCCTAGTTACAGGGACATCACAGGGGCCCCGGCAATTACAACCTTAGTTGAACTAAGCCCCACGTGACATTATAATCGGCCCACATTGTTTTTTTTCAGGAGTCCATGGATCCATTAGATTCCATAACCCGCCAGTTGGCGGCGCTGTCCTTACAGGACTCCGAGTTGAAAGGGGCAGTTCAGCAGCAGGGCCTGGTAGTAGCGAAGGTGCAAACGGCATCTGCAGGTATCGGTGCAGAGCCGAAGTTTCCGCTGCCAGAACGATTTTCAGGCGATCGCAGCAAATTTGTCGTATTTCGGGAGGCCTGCAAGTTATACTTCCGCATGCAGCCAATCTCCTCAGGTAATGAGGCCCAGCAAGTAGGGCTGGTGTTGTCATTACTGAGTGGTGACCCCCAAGCATGGGCATTTTCCTTACCAGCTGACTCTGCTACATTTCATTCTGTCGATAATGTTTTTTCTGCCCTCGGGCTCATTTACGATGACCCTGACCCACTGGCTCTAGCGGAATCTAAAATCCGTGACCTCCGCCAGGGGGAGCGCTTGGCAGAGGACTATTGTTCGGAATTTCGCCGGTGAAACAAGCCCTCCTGATGTATGAGACTGCGGCATCGTTGGAGTCTGCCATGAGTTTGGTGATACGTATTGATCACCGTTTTCGTCAGGGGGCCCAGGAGACGCTACCTCTGGGGGAAAGCAAAGGTGCAGGTGTGGTTGAAGTAGATGAGTCCCCTGAACCTATGCAGATTGCTGGCGTGGCACAGGTTAAGCCTCGCGCTCCGGGATTCCGGAAGCCCGGAGCATGTTTCTACTGTGGTAAAAGAGGTCATTATGTTAACGTTTGCCCGGTACTACCTAACAGGGTCACATCGGCGGAAAACTGTTAAGCTCAGAGGGTATGGAGGAGACCCAACTGAGCGTATGCATATCCTCCATGATGGTATCTCAATGTATGCTCCCTGCCAAGGTTATTTTCGCCGGCAGAGAGCTACCTATATCAGTGTTTGTGGATAGCGGTTCCGCCACCAATCTCATAGATGAGGAGTTTGCACACACCGCCGGGTTTAAGATCGAAAAACTTCCTCGCCCCATACAGGTGGTGACCATTAATGCTGTTCCCCTCCCTCAAGGGGAGATTACAGAGTTTGTGGCAGAGGTGAAACTCCACATTGGGGTCCTACATTCGGAGTCGGTTACATGTAGGGTCCTCCGTAATCTCCCAGCTCAAATGGTCCTGGGTTTTCCATGGTTGTCCAGGCACAACCCGGTAATTGATTGGAAAACTCAGGACATAGTACAATGGAGTGGTTTCTGCCAAGACAATTGCTTGGCCACATGTGTGTCCGCCGTGACGCCCAGCCTGCCGGAGGCTTTGCAGGAGTTCGCGGATGTTTTCTCTGAGAAGGGTTGCTCAGAACTGCCTCCACATAGAGCCTATGACTGTGTGATTAGGTTAAAACCCGGGGCCAAATTACCTAAGGCCAGGATGTTTAATATTTCTGGTCCTGAGAGACAAGCTCTGAAAGACTACATCACGGAGAGTCTGAGCAAAGGACACATCCGGCCTTCGTCCTCGTCTGTAGCTGCGGGGTTTTTCTTCATTAAGAAGAAAGATGGGGGGTTACGCCCGTGTCTGGATTTCCGAGAGTTAAACCAGATTACTATCCGTGATCCCTACCCAATGCCGTTGATCCCGGATTTGTTCAACCAGGTAGCCGGGGCAAAATGGTTTTCCAAGCTGGACCTCAGGGGGGGCATATAACCTCATAAGGGACCGTCAGGGGGATGAGTGGAAGATGGCGTTTAACACTCCTGAGGGTCATTTTGAGAGTCTGGTTATGCCGTTTGGGTTGACCACCGCGCCTGCCGTTTTCCAACATTTTATTAATGATGTATTTGCTCATGTCCTGGGGAGATTTGTGATTGTATACCTGGATGATATCCTCATTTATTCTAGCGTTCGGGACATTCATTTGGAGCATGTTAGGCAGGTGTTACAGTTGCTCCGGGAGAACCAGCTCTATGCTAAGCTGGAAAAATGTTTATTTTTTGTCCAGGAGTTGCCCTTTTTGGGATATATTGTGTCCGCAGCCTGGTTTAAAATGGACACCGCTAAGGTGCAAGCAGTGCTGCAATGGGAGAGGCCGGAGAGTCTGAAAGCACTCCAGCGGTTCCTTGGGTTTGCGAATTATTATAGGAAATTTATAAAACACGTTTCGACTATCGCCAAACCGCTCACGGACATGACAAAAAAGGGTGCCGATCTGGCGAACTGGCCTGAGGTGGCTATACGTGCATTTGAGCGTCTGAAGAATAGTTTTGCTTCAGCCCCCATTCTGGTGTAACCAGATGTGTCTAAACCTTTTGTGGTAGAGGTTGATGCGTCGGAGGTGGGAGTGGGGGCAGTACTGTCTCAAGGCTCGTCCTTGAGCGAGATGCATCCATGCGCCTACTTCTCCAAGAAGCTGTCGCCGGCCGAACGGAATTATGATATCGGCAACAGGGAGTTGTTGGCCATCAAACTGGCTTTTGAGGAATGGCGACACTTCTTGGAGGGGGCGGCTCACCAGGTCACAGTTATCACCGACCATAAGAATCTGCTCTATCTGGAGTCGGCCAAGCGTCTGTCTCCTAGGCAGGCTCGCTGGGCATTGTTTTTTACTCGTTTCAATTTTCTTGTGACGTACCATCCCGGGGCTAAAAACACCAAGGCGGATGCTTTGTCTAGGTGTTTTCCGGGGGGAGAACCTCGGGAAGAGCCGGTACCCATCCTCCAGAAAGGGGTAGTGGTGTCGGCTCTCACGACGGAGGTAGAGGCGGAGATTGCCGAGGCCCAAGAGGAGGTACCACCAGGACTTCCCGCCAACAAATCATTTGTACCCCTGCATCTTCGCCTTAAGGTGTTGAAGGAACACCACGATTCGGTACTGGCTGGTCATCCAGGGGTGAGGGGCACCTTAGAGCTGGTATCGCGTCGTTTCTGGTGGCCCAAAATCCGGCAGGACGTGGTCTCTTACGTGGCAGCTTGCATCACGTGCACTAGGGCTAAGTCACCCCGAAGCCGTCCTGCTGGCACGCTACAGCCTCTGGGGGTACCCAATAGGCCATGGACAGAAATCTCCATGGATTTTATCACTGACTTGCCTGCCTCGGCAGGGAACACGGTCATCCTGGTGGTGGTTGACCGTTTTTCAAAGATGGCGCATTTTGTGGCGTTGTCTTCTTTGCCCAATGCTAAGACGTTGGCTCAGGTATTTGTGAAGGAGGTGGTCAGACTCCACGGTGTACCGTCTGACATAGTATCTGATAGGGGTACGCAATTTGTGGCGAGGTTTTGGAAAGCTTTTTGCTCACGTTTGGGGATCAAGTTGTCACATTCATCGGCGTTTCATCCACAGTCTAATGGACATACTGAGCGCATGAACCAAAATCTAGAACAGTATTTACGATGCTTTGTGTCCGACAACCAGGAGGAGTGGTCTACTTTCCTTCCTCTGGCCGAATTCATGTTAAATAATCACCGCCAAGAGTCATCAGGAGAGTCTCCATTCTTTTGTGTGTACGGTCAACATCCTCAGTTTTGTACCTTACGTCAGGGTGACTCGGGGGGTGTCCCGGAGGAGGATCAGCTAGGAGCCCAATTGTCATCAGTCTGGAGGCGGGTGAAACAGCGTTTGTTGAGCATGAGTGCCAGGTACAAACGGGTGGCTGACAGTAGACGCATGCCAGGTCCGGACCTGTGTGTGGGTGAATGGGTGTGGTTAGCTACGAAGAACATAAAACTCAAAATTCCATCTTTAAAACTGGGTCCAAGGTTTATTGTGCCTTTTAGGATTTCTGCCATCATTAACCCAGTGGCTTATCGGTTGGAACTTCCTGCGGTGTACAAAATACACAACGTTTTTCACAGGGCTTTATTGAAAAAGGTGGTAGGCTTGGTGGACACGACGCCGATGCCACCTCCAGTCATGGTGGATGGCGATTTAGAGTTTGAGGTCGCCAAGGTAGTGGACTCTCGAGTAGTACGCCGTACTCTTCAGTATTTGGTGCACTGGCGGGGGTATGGTCCGGAGGAGAGGTCTTGGGTTCCAGCCTCAGACATACATGCGGATCGGCTGGTCAGTTCTTTTCACCGTCGTCATCTGGACAAGCCGGGTCCTATGAGTCTTGAGGGCCCTGGGGTCCCTCGTAGAAGACGGGGTACTGTCATGTCGGACGCTGTTCACACCACAGCATCCGACAGGCAGAGGTAGTTCCACCTCCAGCCACTATAGCCTCAGTGGCGCCGGCTTGATCTTCAGGCTCTCGGGGGTTAATCCTGCTGGAGACCAGGTTGGAAGGTTAGTCACGCCCACGGTCTTTAAATAGTCAGGCTGGCATATGGGCGTCGCCGATTATAGCTTGTGTTTCATACCAAGTGGTTCCGGTCTGGAGTGGAGGTGCTGAAGAGAGAGAGATTCGTATCTGGTGGCGTATGATCCGTCGTTATCCTTTCTCCTTCCCATATTTGTGTTTAGTGGTGCCCTGTTCACATTACTGTATATTCCTCTGTGTGTGCGGCGCAGTGCAGTTTAAGTTCTCCCTGTCTGTCTTAATTTGTGTGGGGGCTTTGGTGGTGTGACTCCTCACTGGGTGGAGGGTGGAGGGTTAAGTGCAGGGCTGAGCAGGAGACAAGGAAAGGTTGGAGGCTCAGGCATTTGCACCATCAGCAAAAACCCTGGGTTGAGGGTCAGTCAGGGTTTCCCCTAGTTACAGGGACATCAAAGGGGCCCCGGCAATTACAGCCTTAGTTGAACTAAGCCCCACGTGACAGGAGTACTGTGAAAAAATGTAGCATTTGTAAAATGTATTTAATTGGGATTTTATGGGATATACCACCATAAAGTAGCAAGTATTTGTGAAATGAAAAAGAAATTATACATTGTTTTCTAAATATCTTAAAAACATAACTCTGAAAATTGGGATGTACGTTTGTACTCAGCCCCCCTAAATCAATATTTTGTAATACCTCTTTTTTGCTGCCATTACTGCTGCAAGTCTTTAAGGGTATACTTCTATTAGCTTTGGACATGTAGATGCTTAACTTTTTGCCCATCTATCTTCCCATCAACTCTGAACAACTTCCATGTCCCTGCTGAAGAAAAGCTTCCCACAGCATGATGGTGCCACCACAATTTTTGATGGTGGGTATTGTGTTTTCAGGGTGATATGCACTGATATGCAGTGTTAATTTTCCAAAATAGCATTTTGCATTTTGCCCAAAAGTTCTACTTTGTTCTCATCTGACCAAGCACCACATGCTAACTGTGTCCCCTACATTGCTTTTTGCAAACTGCAAATGGGAGTTGTTATGGCTTTCTTCTTGCCATTCTTCCATAAAGGCCAGGTTTCTGGAGTATACGACTTAAGGGCCTTTTACACATAGCGATATCGCTAAAGAGTCACCGATTTTGTGACGCAACAGCGATATCGCTAGCGATCTCTCTTTGTGTGACATGTACCTGCTTCCGGCCCCCCTGCTGGATATCGCTGATCGCGCTCGAATGTCCTGGGCCATTTCTTCCTCGTTGGCATCCCACTGGTGCCGACTAGCGAAACATGGATGCAGGCGGAAGTCGTCATCATCGCAGCGGTGTGACAGGTAAGAGCGACCGCCGATGGACCGCTTATAGCTGCTGCATCGCTGGTGAGATCTGCCTGTTTGGCAGCTCACTAGCGACCATTTAGAGATGCACCAGCGATCCTGACCAGGTCGTATCGTTGTTGGGATCACTGGTGCATCGCTAAATGTAACGGGACCCTAATAGTTGTATTGTTGACAGATTCTCCTGAGCTGTTTATCTCTGAAGCTCCTCCTGAGTGACTATGGGTCTCTTAGCTTCTTCTCTAATTAGTGCTCTCCTTACTAGTGATGTCTGTTTAGGAGGATGACCCTGTATTGGTAGGTCTGCAATTGTGCCATTCTCCTTCCACTTTTGGATGATGAATTGAACAGTGCTTCCTGAGATGTTCAGAGTTTGGGCTATATTTTGTTACCTAACCCTGCTTTACTGTTCGCCACAACTTTATTCCTGACCTATCTGGTCTGTTTCTTGCTTTTCATGATGCTGTTTCATCCCTACTATTTTCAAACAAACTACAGGGGGCTGAATACAAAAGCATGTCACAATTTTCAGATTTATAGTTTTAAAATATTTAGAAAACTATGCATGATTTCCTTTACATGTCAAAAATACTCACTACTTTAAGTTGACAGATCACATAATCAAAGCTCCCAACCGTCCCGGATTGGGCAGGACAGTCCCGTTTTTGCCTCACCCACCCGCTGTCCCACCCGGGACTCTATTTTTCCTTCACTGCAGGGAGATAAGCTGCACGCCCCCCCATGCACCCCAACCTCGCCCTCCCAGAGACACACCACAGCCTCTCACAGCCTGCAGTAAGGTCGCTAGGTTGTTCTTCTTTTCTGTGCGCACAGGACCTGTGATGAGGTCACAGGAAGGGAGGAGGCAGGAGTCACATGATCATCAAGTGACTCCTGACTCCTTCCATCCTGTGACCTCATCACAGGTCCTGTGCACACAGAAGAGATGAACAGCATTGCGACGTCATTGCAGGCTGTGAGACGCTGCGGTGATCAGGCGTCTCGGTGTATGCAGGACTCTCTCTGCTGTGCTGGTCGTCATGGTGCTGGATGAGGGAAGTTTCTGTGTGGGGTCAGGAGGGGTTTACAGGGTGGATGTAGCAGAGCCATGTGTGGGCGGAGCCATGTGTGTACGAGGTGTACGGAGCAGAGTGGTGTGTGCATGAGGAGTACGGAGCGGAGCCGCGTGTGTATGAGGTGTACGGAGCGTAAGCACGTGTGTACGAGGTGTACGGCATGGAGCCGCATGTGTACGAAGTGTGCAGAGCGGAGCCACGTGTGTACGAGGTGCACGGAGCGGAGCCATGTGTACGAGGTGTACGGAGCGGAGCCATGTGTACGAGGTGTACGGAGCGGAGCCGTGTGTACGAGGTGTACGGAGTGGAGCCGTGTGTGCGAGGTGTACGGAGCTGAGCAGAGTCATGTGTGTATGGAGTGGAGCCGCGTGTGTATGGAGTGGAGCCATGTGTGTATGGGTTGTACAGAGCGGAGCCATGTGTGTGCGAGGTGTACGAAACGGAACCGTGTGTGTACGCAGTGTACGGAGCTGAGCCATGTGTTTACGGAGCTGAGCAGAGCCGTGTGTGTACAGGGTGTGTGGAGTGGAGCTGCGTGTGTATGGAGCAGAGCCGCATGTGTACAAGGTATACGGAGCGGAACCACGTGTGTACGAGGTATATGGAGCAAAGCCGCATGTGTACAAGGTTTACGGAGTGGAGCCATGTGTGTACAAGGTGTACAGAGTGTGGCCGCATGTGTACAAGGTGTAAGGAGCAGAGCCTCATGTGTACGAGGTTTACAGAGTGGAGCCGTGTGTACACGAGGTGTAAGGAGCGGAGCCGTGTGTGTACGAGGCATACAAAGCGGTATGAGGTGTGCAGAGCTATGCGTGTACAAGGTGTTTGGTGGGGAGCATTCATACCTCCCAACCATCCCGGATCCAGCAGGACGGTTCCAATATTGAGTATGCCCCACTGCCTCGGCCGGGAGGTTACTTTTCCCGCAGACACAGGAGTACATGGCGGAGCACTTTAAAATTTGCATGTGATGTTCCCCCGGAAATGACGTGCTGGAATCTGACTGGAAATGAGAATTTAGAGAGGAGATTGTGACGGAACCATGGAGGCACTTCAGGGAATGCCTCAGATCTATCTCGTGTGCTCCTCTGACAGCATGGATTGCGGGATCGCCTTGGACTCGGGGATGTTGGCCATGTGAGCGGATCATGATATGTCCTACAACCGGAGGCTCGGGTGGGCACTACAATGTGAGCCGAGCTGCTATAGTATCTTTATAGAATCTTTATTTCTTTCTCTCTCTTCTTTCTTTCTTTCCCCTCTTCTTTCTCTCTCTGTTCTTTCTTTTGCTCTGTTCTTTCTTTCTTCACCTCTTCCTTTCTCTCTCTAATCTTTCTTTTTCTCTCTGTTCTTCCTTTCTCTCTCTCTGTTCTTTCTTTCTATCTCTGTTCTCTTTCTTTCATCTCTTTCGCTCTCTTTGTTCTTTCTCTCTCTGTTCTTTCTTTCCCTCTCTTTTCTTTTCTCTGTCCCCTCTTTCTTTCTCTGTTTTCTTTCTCTCTTTCTTTATCTCTCTGTTCTTTCTTTCCCCTCTTTCTCTCTTTCTCTCTGTTCTTTCTTTTGCTCTGTTCTTTCTTTTTCTTTCTTTCTCCTCTTTCTCTCTCTGTTCTTCCTTTCTTTCTTTCTCTCTATGTTCTCTTTCTTTCCCCTCTTTCTTCTCTCTCTGTTCTTTATTTCCCATCTTTCTTTCTCTCTATCTCTCTGTTCTTTCTTTCCCCTCTTTCTTTCTCTCTCTGTTTTTTCTTTCCCCTCTTTCTTTCTCTCTCTGTTTTTTCTTTCCCCTCTTTCTTTCCCTCTCCCTCTCTGTTCCTTCTTTCCCCTATTTCTTTTTTCTCTCTCTGTTCTTTTTTCTGTCTTCTCTTTCTTTATCTCTGTTCTTTTGTTTTTTCTCTCTCTCTGTTTCTTTCTTTCCCCTCTTTCTTTCTTTCTCTTTCATTCTTTCTCTCTTTGTTCTTACTTTCTCTTTCTTTCGCTCTCTGTTCTTTCTTTCCCCTCTTTCTCTCTCTCCCTCTCTGTTCTTTCTTTGTTTCTTTCCCCTTTTTTTCTTTCTCTCTCTCTGTTTTCTCTTTCCCCTCTTTCTTTCTCTTTCTCTCTGTTCTTTCTTTCATTCTGTTTCTTCTTTCTCTTTCTTTCCCCTCTTTCTATCTCTCTCTAATCTTTCTTTCTTTGTCTATTCTTCCTTTCTTTATCTCTGTTCTTTCTTTCTCTGTTCTCTTTCTTTCTCTCTGTTCTTTTTCTCTCTCTGCTCTTTCTTTCCCATCTTTCTCTCTATCTCTCCGTTCTTTTTCTTTCCTCTCTTTCTTTTTTATCTCTCTGTTCTTTTTTTCTGGCCCCTCTTTCTTTCTCTCTGTTATTTCTTTCTCTCCGTTTCTTTCTGTCTTTCCCCTCTTTCTTGATTTCTCTTTGTTCTTTCTTTCCCTCTTTCTTTCTCTCTACCTCTCGGTTCTTTCTTTCTTTCCCCTTTCTTTTTTTCTCTCTCTCTCTTTTGTTTTTTTCTGTCCCCTCTTTCTTTCTCCCTGTTCTTTCTTTCTTCTTTTTCTTTCTCTTTTGTTCTCTCTCTTTCTTTCTTTCTTTCTTTCTTTCTTTCTCTGTTCTTTCTTTCATTCCCCTCTTTCTTTTTTTGTTCTTTCTTTCACTCTGTTCTTTCTTTCTTTCCTCTCTTTCTTTCTCTCTCTAATCTTTCTTTCTCTCTCTGTTCTTCCTTTCTCTCTCTGTTATTCCTTTCTTTCTCTCTGTTCTTTCTTTCTCTGTGCTCTTTATTTCCCCTCTTTCTTTCTCTTTCTTTCTCTCTCTGTTCTTTCTTTCCCCTCTTTTTTTCTCTTTCTCTGTTCTCTTTCTTTCCCCTCTTTCTTTTTTTGTTTCTTTCTTTCTCTCTCTGTTCTTTCTTTCCCCTCTTTCTTTCACTCTCTTTTCTCTCTTTCTTTCTCTGTTTTCTTTTTTCTCTCTCTGTTCTTTCTTTTCCTCAGTACCAGTCAGTGTGCCAACAGTACCAGCCACTGTGCCCATAATGCTAGCCACTGTGCCCTCAGTACCATTCAATGTGATCAGCAGTACTAAATGGGTGAGATTGGGGCGTGAACATGGGTGTGACTAGTCATGAAGTGGGTATGGTCAGGGCGTGGACTAAAATTTGCCACGACGCACTGCACGTGCCGTAGCCTTTATCCCTCTTTCCCTCCTTCAAAAGTTGGGAGGTATGCATAATATCCCAATAAAGTGCATTAAAGTTTGTGATTGTGATGTGAAAAAATGTGCAAATGTTTATGGGGTATGAATAAGATTTCAATGCATTGTATTCTGTAAAAATCACTGTCACCTATGCAGCCCAGCTATGAGCTAGTCTTCACAGGAGCTGCATCATAGTAGCCATGGGGCCTTCAGTAGGACCTATCTGCACAACAAAAACAGATTGTGTGGGGATGGGCAAAAGTAAAAAGATGCAGACTTTAAATGCAGCTGCCAGGAGATTAAAAGAGGCATTTGAGAAGAGCAATGATAGGATTAATAGCAGTTGGGAAGAGCTCAACTTTGCCCACAGCCATTGTCTGTGGATATGATACAAGTTCAGCTCCTGAATCCGCATCATACATGGTATTAAGACATTGAGCGTACCAGTTAATATACATTAAGCACTGTAGTTATAAACAATGACATTCTTATAGTACTTGAGAATATATGGAAGGACACAATAATTTGAATCTATTATCTTGTACCTTATAATTAATCCTATATCTGAAAGTATAACCATCTTTAGAAGATCTATATATTCAAAAAGAATGCTTCCAACTTAAAATAATGCTTGTGGGAGATTTCCTTAAGAGTTTAATTAACTATGTAATATGATGAGACTTACGTGATGCCACGGCATTAATTTACAACTCTTAAACCAATCATGACTGAAAAGGCCACATATGAATATTTCAAGACATGTCCATTCTACAATTTAATTATAAAACATTTACCTGCAAATCTTTGTGTGACACAATTATACATATTAAGACTAAACCTGTTTTCACCATAATGACCGGGACAATTTTTACAATTCTGACCACTGTCACTATATAAGGTAATAACTCTGGAATGCTTCAATGGATCCTGGTGATTCTGAGAATGTTTTCTTGTGACATATTGTACTTTAAAAGAGTCATAATATTTCTTTGATATGACTTGTGCTTCTTTGTTAAAAAAAATGGAAATTTGGTGAAAATTTAGAAAATTTTGCAATTTTCAAATTTTTAATTTTTCTGCCCTTAACTCAGAGAGTCATATCAAACAAAATAGTTAATAAATAGCATTGCCCACATGTCTACTTTACAACACCACAATTTTGAAAACATATTTTTTGTTAGGAAGTTATGAGTTAAAAATTTCTCATTTTTACAACAAAATTTGCAAAACCATTTTTATAGGGATCACCTCACACTTAAAGTGACTTTGAGGGATTTATATGACAGAAAATATCCAAAAATGACACCATTCTAAAAACTGCATCCCTCAAGATACTCAAAACCACATTCAATAAGTTTATTAACCCTTCAGGTGCTTCACATGAATTTTTGGAATGTGGAAGGAAACAATAAATATTTACTTTTCTTCCACAAAAATTTTCCTTTAGAACTATTTTTTTTACTTTTGCAGGAGAAAATGGACCATACATTTTGTTGTGCAATTTCTCCTGAGCATGCTGATAACCTATATGTGGGGGAAGTCTACTGTTTGTGCACACGGCAGGGCTCGGAAGGGCAGGAGCGCCATTTGACTTTTTGAATGTAAAATATGCTGGAATAATTAGCGGTTGCCATGTCGCATTTGGAGAGCCCATGATGTGCCTAAACAGTAGAAACCCCCAACAAGAGACACCATTTTGGAACCCAGACCCATTATGGAACTTATCTAGATGTGTATTGAGCACCTTGAACCCACAGGTGCTTCACAGAAGTTTATAATGTAGAGCCGTGGAAATAAAAAAAATCACATTTTTCCCAAATAACTCTTTTTTTAGCTCCAAATTTTGCATTTACATAAGAGTAAAAGGATAAATTGCACCATTCAATTTGTTGTGCAATTTCTTCTGAGTATGCCGATACCCAATATGTGGAGGAAAACAACTGTTTGGGAGCATGGCAGGGCTTGTAAGGGAAGGAGCATCATTTGACTTAAGGAATGCAAAATTTGATGGAATAATTAGCGGACGCCATGTAGCATTTGAAGAGCCCCTGGTGTGTCTAAACAGTGGATACCCCCCACAAGTGACACCATTTTGGAAACTAGACCCCTTTGGGACCTTACCTAGATGAGTATTGAGCACATTGAATACCCAGGTGCTTCACAGAAGTTTGTAATGTTGAGCTGTGAAAATAAAAAAGATAACATTTTTCCCACAAATAATATTTTTAGCTGCAAATTTTGTATTTTCACAATGTCAAAAGAAGAAAATGGATCCCAATGTATGCTGTGCAATTTCTCCTGAGTTTACCGATACCCCATATGTGGTCAAAAACTACTTTTGAGGCACAGTGCAGATTTTGCTCCACTCGTTTGAGGGTGCCATGTTACATTGACAAAGCCACTGAGGTGCCAGAACAGCAGAACCCCCCATAAGTGACCCCTTTTTACCAATTAAACGTCTCAATGAATTAATTGGGATGCAGTGGTTGCATTGACATTACAGGTGTGTTACAAACTTTTGTACCAGTGGGCAGTGAAGAAAAAATAATTTATATTTTTACCACCAAGATTGTGTTAGCTTCAAGTTTTACATTTTCATACTGGGAAATTGGTAAAAATGGCACCAGAATTTGTCCCACAATTTCTGCTGAATATAGAAATGCCCCATCTGTGGCTGTACAGTACTACTTTGCCATATAGAGTGACTTGGGAGGGACAGAGCGCTATTTTCCTCCTGGAGCGCAGATTTTCCTAGACTAGTTTGTGAATTCCATATAAAGAGCCCCTAAGTGCTAGAAAAGCAAAATCCCTCCTCAAGTGACCCCATTTTGGAAATTATAACCCTTTGTAATTTATCTACAGATGTAGTGATGATTTTGACTCCTTGGGTGTTTTCCAGAAACAGGCAGCATTGGATGCTGCTGAGTGAAAATTGCAAACTGCAGTTGTAGTGGCCAGTATGCTGTAGTAATCAGTACATTGCAGTCAACAGTACATTATGCCTAGTCCATGCTTCCGGAGACACGCAGGTGTAAATTAGGCAGGCTCTCATCACTACAGAAATTCCAAACATGTGGGTGCTATATGTGGTTTAGGCATACTGGGGCTCAGAACAGAGGGAAGCATTTGGATTTGGGAGCTGAGAATTTGATGACTCTCCTTTGGGGAGCGAGGGCCATTTTGCTTTTCCAGAGTCTTTGTGCCACCAGTAACATGGAAGCCTCCTATAATTCCATTAGCAGATGACAAATCAGAGTGGGGACTTGCTTTTTTTGTGGATTAAGTGGAAGATTTTATAGGGAACATTTTTCATAATGTTTGGGATCACAGTTATCCAGCGCTCTAAGCTGAGCATTTACTTTGGGGTTTCCATCTAAATCTCCCAGTGAAGTGATTCAGATGAAACCCCCATGAGATCCATTCACTATAATGAGGCAGCAGATATACTCTGGACCCCATCTTGCCTTTGTTCAGCATTGTCCTTTTCAGAAGTGCACAAAACTGCAATTCTAAAAATACGGACACCTCCAGATCACAGACCAATGGCATCCACAATGCCTCCATCTGCCTCATAAAAGGGAATCTTCCACCAGAAGTTCCGTCTGAATCACATGTTTCAGAGATCTACAAAGAAACACCGGTGTAAGTGATCAGAGCAGATAAATGTGTGCCGAGCCTTACTGCGATCTTTGGGAGGCAGAATGAAAAAATCAACAGCATGTGAAGAACTGGTTTTATTTATTTTTTATGCCATTCCTTGTGTGGTATAAGTGATTAGTAGAGTTGAGCATTCCGATACCGCAAGTATCGGGTATCGGCCGATACTTGCTGTATCGGAATTCCGATACCGACATCCGATATTTTTTCAATATCGGTATCGGGCATCGGAATCGGAAGTTCAAAGTTGATTGACAGCCGAAATGACGTCATCATGATGCGCGGTGTGTGCGCATCATGATGCGCCGTCATTTCGGGCCTTCCGGGGGTCTCTGCCGGCCTGCCAGGGGGCTGTGCCGGCCTGCCGGGGGGCTGTGTGGACTGCCCGGGGCCTGTACCGGCCTGCCGGGGGGCTGTGCCGGCCTGCCGGTGGTCTGTGCACCCTGTGGGGGTCTGTACCGGCCTGCCGGGGGGCTGTGCTGGCCTGCCGGGGGGCTGTGCACCCTGTGGGGGTCTGTACCGGCCTGCCGGGGGGCTGTGCACCCTGTGGGGGTCTGTACCGGCCTGCCGGGGGGCTGTGCTGATGTCCGGGGGTCTGTGCAGGCATCGTCCGATGGGACTACAAGTCCCATCGGGCGATGCCTGCTACCATGACAGTGATTGACACATTAGCCAATGATGGGACAGTAGTAGTCCCATCATCCGGCTAATGTGTTAAATGTTAAAAAAAAAAAAATACTACATACATACTACATACATACTACATGCATGCTACATACATACCACATATATACTACATGCATGCTACATACATACTACATGCTACATGCATGCTACATACATACTACATACATACTACATGCATGCTACATACATACTACATATATACTACATGCTACATACATACTACATACATACTACATGCATGCTACATACATACTACATGCATGCCACATACATACTACATGCTACATACATACCACATATATACTACATGCATGCTACATACATACTACATGCTACATGCATGCTACATACATACTACATACATACTACATGCATGCTACATAAATACTACATATATACTACATGCTACATACATACTACATACATACTACATGCATGCTACATACATACTACATGCATGCCAGATACATACTACATGCTACATACATACCACATATATACTACATGCATGCTACATACATACCACATATATACTACATGCATGCTACATACATACTACATGCTACATGCATGCTACATACATACTACATACATACTACATGCATGCCACATACATACTACATGCTACATACATAATACATATATACTACATGCATGCTACATACATACCATATATATACTACATGCATGCTACATACATACTACATGCTACATGCATGCTACATACATACTACATACATACTACATGCATGCTACATAAATACTACATATATACTACATGCTACATACATACTACATACATACTACATGCATGCTACATACATACTACATGCATGCCACATACATACTACATGCTACATACATACCACATATATACTACATGCATGCTACATACATACCACATATATACTACATGCATGCTACATACATACTACATGCTACATGCATGCTACATACATACTACATACATACTACATGCATGCCACATACATACTACATGCTACATACATAATACATATATACTACATGCATGCTACATACATACCATATATATACTACATGCATGCTACATACATACCACATATATACTACATGCATGCTACATACATACTACATGCTACATGCATGCTACATACATACTACATACATACTACATGCATGCCACATACATACTACATGCTACATACATAATACATATATACTACATGCATGCTACATACATACCATATATATACTACATGCATGCTACATACATACTACATGCTACATGCATGCTACATACATACTACATACATACTACATGCATGCTACATACATACTACATATATACTACATGCTACATACATACTACATACATACTACATGCATGCTACATACATACTACATGCTACATGCATGTCACATACATACCACATATATACTACATGCATGCTACATACATACTACATGCTACATGCATGCTACATACATACTACATGCTACATACATACTACATACATACTACATGCTACATAAATACTACATATATACTACATGCATGCTACATACATACTACATGCTACATACATACTACATGCATGCTACATACATACTACATGCTACATACATACTACATACATACTACATGCATGCTACATACATACTACATGCTACATACATACTACATATATACTACATGTATGCTACATACATACTACATGCTACATGCATGCTACATACATACTACATGCTACATACATACTACATACATACTACATGCATGCTACATACTACATGCTACATGCATGCCACATACATACTACATGCTACATACATACTACATACATACTACATATATACTACATGCATGCTACATACATACTACATATATACTACATGCATGCTACATACATACTACATGCTACATACATACTACATACATACTACATGCATGCTACATACATACTACATGCTACATACATACCACATATATACTACATATATACTACATGCATGCTACATACAATACATTCATACAATACATACATAGACATACAGTACATATAACATAGAGTAACATACTTACCAATACTTGTCACATTGTTCCCCGAAGCCATTGTCTTTTACGGAATAAATATTAACATAACAAACCACAAAAATACTCACCCATGATCCGAAGCAGTCCACGAGTGTGTCCCACGACGATCTTGGATAGAGAACTGCAGCATCAGCTGATGCTGCCGCTCTCTACGGGCTGCAGGAATCCAATGACGGAAGGTAGGTATCCTTCCGCACTGTATTCCTCCGCCACTTAAAAAAAAGTCCCTAGTCTCACTTTATGGTAAAAGCTGTGTGGGAAATTCCCACACAGCTTTTACCATAAAGTGAGACTAGGGACTTTTTTTTTTTAAGTGGCGGAGGAATACAGTGCGGAAGGATACCTACCTTCCGTCATTGGATTCCTGCAGCCCGTAGAGAGCGGCAGCATCAGCTGATGCTGCAGTTCTCTACCCAAGATCGTCGTGGGACACACTCGTGGACTGCTTCGGATCATGGGTGAGTATTTTTGTGGTTTGTTATGTTAATATTTATTCTGTAAAAGACAATGGCTTCGGGGAACAATGTGACAAGTATTGGTAAGTATGTTACTCTATGTTATATGTACTGTATGTCTATGTATGTATTGTATGAATGTATTGTATGTAGCATGCATGTAGTATGTATGTAGTATGTATGTAGTATGTATGTAGCATGTAGTATGTATGTAGCATGCATGTAGTATGTATGTAGTATGTATGTAGCATGTAGTATGTATGTAGCATGCATGTAGTATATATGTAGTATATATGTGGTATGTATGTAGCATGTAGTATGTATGTAGCATGCATGTAGTATGTATGTAGTATGTATGTAGCATGTAGTATGTATGTAGCATGCATGTAGTATGTATGTAGTATGTATGTAGCATGTAGTATGTATGTAGCATGCATGTAGTATATATGTAGTATATATGTGGTATGTATGTAGCATGTAGTATGTATGTAGCATGCATGTAGTATGTATGTAGTATGTATGTAGCATGTAGTATGTATGTAGCATGCATGTAGTATATATGTAGTATGTATGTAGTATGTATGTAGTATATATGTAGCATGTAGTATGTATGTAGCATGTATGTAGTATGTATGTAGCATGCATGTAGTATATATGTAGTATGTATGTAGTATGTATGTAGTATGTATGCAGCATGTAGTATGTATGTAGCATGCATGCAGTATGTATGTAGCATGCATGTGGTATATATGTAGTATGTATTTAGTATGTATGTAGCATGTAGCATGTATGTAGCATGCATGTAGTATATATGTAGCATGTAGTATGTATGTAGCATGCATGTAGTATGTATGTAGCATGCATGTAGTATATATGTACTATGTATGTAGCATGTAGTATGTATGTAGCATGCATGTAGTATGTATGTATGTAGTATTTTTTTTTTTTTTTTTTACATTTAACACATTAGCCGGATGATGGGACTACTACTGTCCCATCATTGGCTAATGTGTCAATCACTGTCATGGTAGCAGGCATCGCCCGATGGGACTTGTAGTCCCATCGGACGATGCCTGTACAGACTACCGGAGCCTGCACAAACCCCCCGGCAGGCAGGTACAGCCCCCCGGCAGGCCGGCACAGCCCCCCGGAGCCTGCACAGACCACCGGCAGGCCGGTACAGACCCCGGGCAGTCCGCACAGCCCACCGGCAGGCCGGCAGAGACCCCCGGAAGGCCCGTACAGACCCCCGAGAGGCTGTACAAGGGCAGGAAAGGGTTTTTCCAATTCAGATACCGGAAGTCTCATAGACTTGAATGGGACTTCCGGTATCGGCATCGGCGATACCGATACTTTTTTTAAAGATCGGCCGATCCATTCCGATCCGATATTTTGAAGTATCGGATGGTATCGCTCAACTCTAGTGATTAGGTGATTTTATTCTGCGTGTCAGGTGCGATTATTGCGATACCAGATTTATATCTGGCTTTTATGTTTGGCTGCTGTCACACACTAAAAGACACTTTTTATTGCGAAAACTAGTTTTTAAGTCACCATATTTTGAGAGCTATAATTTTTTAATATTTTGACCGACAGAGTCATTTGAAGGCTTGTTTTTTGCAGGATGAGCCGACGTTTCTATTGGTACCATTTAAGGGCACATGACTTTTTTATCGCTTTCTATTCCGATTATTGGGAGACAGAATGAACAAAAACCAGCAATTCAGGAATTGCTTTTTTTATACCATTCTGCGTGTGGTAAAGTACGATTACAGCGATACCTCATTTATATCTTTTTTTATGTTTTGGTACTTTTACACAATAAAAACTATTTTATAGAAAAAATAATTATTTTTGCATCACTTTAGTCTGAGAGCTATAACTTTTTTATTTTTCTGCTGATGGAGCTGTATGGTGGCTTGTTTTTTTGCAGAACAAGATGACGTTTTCAGTGGCACCATTTTTATTTACATCCATCTTTGCACTTTTTGTTCGATGATGATGAATCAATGTTTTTTGCCTCGTTTTTTTATTTATTCTTTTACGGTGTTCACTGAAGGGGATAACTAGTGTGACAGTTTTATAGAGCGAGTCGTTAAGGACACAGCAATTCCAAATATGTGTATTTTTTTTTTTTACATAAGTAAATGTATTTATTGAAAAAATATTTATTTCTTTTTTTTTTCTTTACTTCACGATTTTTAAAAATATTTTTACACGTTATTTTTTTTTAACTTTATTACATGGTCCCAGTATGGGACATTACTACATAACATCAGATCAGGATCTGACAGGCAGGGAAGGAGTCATTCCAGCTCCTGCTCTCAGCAGGTGGTCACAAGCCACCTTCCCTGCAGGACCCGGAAGGACCCCACGGCCATCTTGGTGCCGGGGGGTCTCCAAGGAGACCATCAGAACAACACAATCTCATCATGTTGAGCTGATGGAAGCGTGCATTGATGCGTCTCTATGCAGCTGTCACTACTGACAGCGGCATCAGAGAGGTTAAGTGCCCACGATCAGTGCTAGCACGATCGTGGGTGTTGCTGTGGGATGTCAGCTGTCACATACAGCTGACACCCACACGTAATCGCAGCGGCACTCTGTGTGAGGCCACGTGATCGCTGCACCGTACTATTACTGCTCTTGGCACAAAAGCACCTCCCACAGAGCAGTACTAGTAGGGCGCATGTCGCAAAGGGGTTAAAGCCAATCTCACAGCTTTTATTGCTATTATTAACAAAAAGGTTAAAAAAGACAAGTGGTTTAAAAAAAATTCTAGTGAACCATTTTGACTAATCAGATTAGGTGCCTAAAGCTATAATATGCTGCCCTTACATAGTACAGCATATTTAACGAACAGCTGCACTTTAATGTCGTATCATATGCAGAAACACTTTCCAACATATACAGTAGTTCTCTATTAGAGTTAATTATCACAAAATATTTTCTTCTCTATTTTATAGCTGAAGTACCAAGCTGGACCAGGGCCAGCTTTATTTAAAGTGTTAGTGTTACAAAGCCAGCAACTGGACCTGGTCTTGTGGCTGCATTATAAAGAAGAAAATATTTCAACAATAAGCAATCCTATACATGAAATTTTTTTCATGCATTGTTGTTGGCATAACAACAATAAAATAAAATCAGATAAAATAACTGTAAAGGGGGTTTTACACATTGCTAGCAATATCGCTAAAGCATCACCGATTTGGTGACGCAGCAGCGATATCGCTAGCGATATCGCTATGTGTGATACTTACCTCCGACCGGCTCCCCCGCTGTCTGTCATTGATCGCGCGAGATTGCGCAGCTCCATTTCTCGTTGGGCGCTTCCTGCTGGCGCCGACGAGCGACACGTAGAGGCGGACGGGAGGACGTCAGGATCGCCTCGTCTGAAAGGTAAGTAACGACCGCTGTATCGCTGCTGCATCACTGTGAGATCTGCCTGTGTGGCAGCTCACTAGCGACCATTTAGCGATGCACCAGCGATCCTGACCGGGTCGTATCGTTGTCAGGATCGCTGGTGCATCGCTAAATGTAAAGGGGCCTTTAGACTCACTAAGTGAGGTGGAGCATCCAAGCACAAGATCTGGGTGGAAACAAGCACCAAGAGTATCAGATAAGATAGGAGGAACACATGGGACAAGGACAGTCAAGGAACAGGACACCACAGGCAGATAAGTGAAGTGCAGGAGACTGCAAGCAGGCGGGGGACTTCAGGAAAACACAGGCAAGCAGGTGGTGTGCATGAAGCCATAGGCAGGCAGGCAGAGTGCAGGAAACTGCAGGCAGGTGGAGAACATCAGGAAACCACAGCAGGTGGAGTGCAGAATCCACAGGCAGGGGAAGGACGTTAGGAAATCAAAAGCTGGCAGGTGGAGTGCAGGAAACTGCAGACAGGGAGAGGATGTTAGGAAACTGCAGGCAGGTGGAGGACATCAGGAAACTGCAGGAAGGCAAAGTGCAGGAAAATGCAGGCAGGTGAAGGACATCAGGATATTGTAGGATAGCAGGTGGACAGCAGGGAATTGTAGGCAGGTGTAGTACAGGAAAAACTGAGTATCAAGCCAGCAACACAGAATTCTTAAATCAATACCAAGACTCACGGATGTGTCTCAGTGAGCCTTAAATAGGCCCGGGCTGATGCTTACATGGGATCATGCCAGGCAGTCTGCTAAACCCGATGTGGTGCACAGAAGAGTCTAGCAAACTGGGAAGAGGGAAGCAAAGCATTGATCCGGGACAGGTATGTAACAATAACTTTAACACAGTCCTCTGCAGTCCATTCCCTGTATTTCCTTTTTTTCTGATGAAGCAACCGTCAGAATGTTTGGGACATCTGGATGATTGATTGTCCAGAGACAAAAAGGTTAGTGCTACCACAAGTCCTGTGTCATTTCATCAGTAAAGCATTCTTATGTGTAAGGCTACTTTTCATCTAAGTGAGGGAGATCACTCACAATTTTTCTAAGAACACTAACATAAAGAATGGTATCCAGTTTCTTCTAATAGCAACTTCTCCAAATGTTCCAGGAGCATTTTAATGATGGATCACCATGTCACAAGGTAAAAGTGATAACTAAGGCTAGTTTCACACTTGCTTTTTTTTGCAGCGCGTTTTTCCCGCAAAAAAACGCATTAAAAAAACGCATACAAATGCATACAAACGCTGCGTTTTTTTCAAGCATTTTTATGCGCATGCAGGAAAAAAACGCAGCGTTTTTGCGCGTTTGTATGCGTTTTTTGTGCGTTTGCGTTTTTTTACAGATTTTGGAAAAACCCCACAAAAATGAAAAAACAACCATTCAACAACACACAAGACCAATGGGACTTCATTGTGGGTGTGGTATGTTAATATATAGACCCTGTCTACAGTATTCTTCACATTTGCTTGATTCTTCTCGTGACCATGGATCTGCGCTGGAAGAGTTTTCACTTCAACTTGGATTTGGACATCGCGATGGCTCAGGCATATGCAGTTGCTTGCCATGAACAAAGGAAGAGAGAGAGGCAGCGAAGACGGCGGCGTATGTGGATACATCCGATTGTTGAACTCCGGGAGAGCCGTGGGGCATACCACACCCTCTACAGCGAGCTACAGGCAAACCCGGAGAAATTTACAGATTATATCAGGATGTCCCACGAAAGTTTCATGGATTTGCTTGCTCGTGTCCAACAATCCATCCGGAGACAGGACACACAGCTCCGTCGTGCGATTCCTCCTGAGGAACGGCTACTGGTGACATTACGGTATGTTTTAAAAACCAAGGGGTGCGGTCTGATGTTTTTTTTTTAAATTTAGTATTCAAAACCTTGGGTAATTAGTTTTCGTGAATGTACTAATATTTTATTTTATAGTTTTTTAAAATAATATACATAAATATTAATTTTACTTCTTTGTCTGTTCACAGATTCCTGGCGACTGGAGAAACCCTATCTTCACTACACTTCCAGTACCGTATTGGAATCTCTACCTTGTCTGGAATTGTTGCTGACACCTGCCGGGCTCTCTGGAATGTTCTTTGCCCAGAATTTATGCCCCTGCCCACCGCTGAAAAGTGGATGGAAATTGCTGACAAATTCTGGACAGTATGCAATTTTCCCAACTGTTTGGGAGCTGTTGATGGTAAACACATACGGATCATCAAACCCCAAAGAACGGGATCTGAGTACTATAATTACAAAAAGTACTTTTCAATAGTACTCATTGCGATTGCGGATGCCGGATGTATGTTTGTAGCAGTGGACATTGGAGCATTTGGCCGTGGTAATGACTCACAGGCTTTTAAAAACTCAGACATGGGCCGGAGGTTGTATGGCAACCAATTTAATTTCCCTATGCCACGGCCTCTTCCTCACACCTAAGCTCCGCCACTGCCCTTTGTAATGGTTGGCGATGAGGCTTTTCAAATGTGCGGAAACTTACTGAAACCCTACTCCAGCCGGGACTTGGACCACACCAAAAAAATATTTAATTACAGGCTGACCAGGGCCAGAAGAACTGTCGAGTGTGCTTTTGGGATTCTTGTTTCCAGATGGCGAATTCTGGGCACGGCCATTAATCTTAAACTTGAAACAGTCGATGAGGTGGTGAAGGCCTGTGTGGTTCTACATAACTTTGTGATGGCTAAAGAGCACCCGACCTTTGAACTGGACGATGATGCTCCTAACCCATTGCCTGAATTCACTCAGCACACTCTCAGGTCATCCGTTGAAGTTGGCCAAATGAGGGACCAATTTGCGGCCTACTTTATTTCTGATGTAGGACGGGTGCACTGGCAAGATGAAATGGTGTAATGTTTTTGTTTGTTTATGGTAATAAAAAACCTTATTTGATACCATTACTGAGTGCACTATATTTTTTAAACTCCAATTTAATAAAAAACTTCCCATGTATAACTGAATTTTTTGATGTTCACACACCTGGGCAGGTAAATACACATATGAGTTAAAATGCAGCATTGCTAGTCTGCGTGAAATATATTGGAACGAGCAAAGCTGCAGGCCATGAATCAGGAAACCATTCTTTTTCAAGAGAAAATTGTGCAACTAGTTGAAAACAAAGTATGTGATTTTCTCAAAACACAACCCTCAAAACCCAACCCCAATGAAAGTCCATGGGGAATACAAGTCAGCATTGAGTGGATGAATGTAATCTGCTCCATTCCAACTTACAAGTTATTACACTAGGCCTTGGAATGACTATACTAGGCCGTGGTATTTCAAATATGAGTATAGTATGCCTTGGGCCTACTAGTATAGTCATATGTGAAATACCACGGCCTAGTATAGTCATAACAAGGCATACTCAATTTTTGCCAACTAGGATCTTGTTTCACGAAAAACAAACGGTTGAAACTTTAAACCAACAGTTTGCTTTTCATGAAACCAGATTCTAGTTGGTAAAAATAGAGTTATTACACTAGGCCTTGTAATGACTACACTAGGCCGTGGTATTTCAAATATGAGTATAGTAGGCCTTGGGGCTAGTAGTATAGTAATATGTGAAATACCACGGCCTAGTATAGTCATACCAAGGCCTACTGTAATAACTCGATTTTTAACAACTAGCATCTTGTTTCACAAAAAACAAACTGGTGAAACTAGAAAGAAACTTATTTTTAAGACAAGTTTCAACAGTTTGTTTTTCATGAAACCAGATTCTAGTTGGTAAAACTAGAGTTATTACACTAGGCCTTGGAATGACTATACTAGGCCGTGGTATTTCAAATATGAGTATAGTAGGCCTTGGGCCTACTAGTATAGTCATATGTGAAATACCACGGCCTAGTATAGTCATACCAAGGCCTACTGTAATAACTCGATTTTTAACAACTAGCATCTTGTTTCACAAAAAACAAACTGGTGAAACTAGAAAGAAACTTATTTTTAAGACAAGTTTCAACAGTTTGTTTTTCATGAAACCAGATCCAAGTTGGTAAAACTCGAGTTATTACACTAGGCCTTGGTATGACTATACTAGTCTGTGTTATTTCACATATGACTATACTAGGCCTTGGGTTGGTTTTTAACATGTATTTACCCATCAGTGTGTGTGAGCGGCGCAAACAACATTAATGAAACTTAGTAATGGTGAACCACAAATGTAAATTTATTTTTTATCACAAAAATAAACCAAAAAATTATTTTTTCCGGCGTTTGGGGGCAGATGGTTTCAATTTGGGGGTGTGCAGGGAATATGCAACACTTGCTGTTGAAGACGGTGTTTGAGGGGAAGGGGCAACAAAACTTGTGGGGGAAGGTAGTCCAGTTAAGGGAATTAAACTAGGAACACTTGGAGGAGAGGAAATCTGTTCAGGTACATTAGTTGTAATGGCATGTCGCCGTAGGCTTGTGTGCCTGGACCGACTTTGGCCCAATGCCCGCCTTGAAAGATTTCGCCTTGAACTAGGGGCAAATATTGAGTGTAGGTCCCCCGTCTGCAGGTGTGGCTGCTGCTGCTGAGGTGGCGGCTGCTGCTGCTGAGGTGGCGGCTGCTGCTGAGGTGGCGGCTGCTGCTGAGGTGGCGGCTGCTGCTGAGGTGGCTGCTGCTGCTGAGGTGGTTGCTGCTGCTGAGGTGGTTGCTGCTGCTGCTGAGGTGGCTGCTGCTGCTGCTGAGGTGGCTGCTGCTGAGGTGGCTGCTGCTGCTGAGGTGGCTGCTGCTGCTGCTCTTCGTTGTCAGTGCTCGTCCTTGCAGGAGGACTGGTGGTGGCAGTGATGGTCCAGGTTTGCAGAGTGGTGGTGGCAGGGCTACTACATGTTGTTGTAGCGGCAGGGCTGTTCCATGTTTGCCTAGTGGTGGCTGAGCTCCACGCATGCATGGGAGTGGCGGTGGTGCTCCAGACAGGAGCAGCGCTTGCCATGGTGGTGTCGGTGAAGTGACCAGCTGCACTCAGACTTGTGGTGGTGTAACGGTGGGTGTCCTGGCTTTGAATAGAGGTGTCCGTGCAGTGGTATGCAGCACAAGTCGGTAGTGAGGTGAAGCGAGTCAATGGTGGCACAGGTGGAAAGGACACCACTGACTGCTGACCGTACCGATTATGCTGCATAGCCTGCAAGAAAGCATTGTTGCAGGCCTGCAGCACATTCAGCTGTTGATCAGGACTAAGGTGTTCCGCCATGCCCTTTTCAATCTTACTAAAAAAATGGTGTGCTGGTCTGTTGAGGTCGGCCTCCAGACGGTCAAGGCGCTGTTCTACAGAATTGAAGCGGTGTTCAAAGTGGTTAAAACCACATTCCATGAGTGCAAAACCGCTTTCAACTCTGTTGGACAGTGACTTGAGGCTGGAATTAAATGTCTCGCTCAAATGCATAAACTCGGGCAAGACATTCCTGTCCAAGGCCCTCTGCCGCTGGCGGGTAGTGCCCGCATAACCAGTGGCAGAGACCTGGGACAGGGGAACACCTGATGGCCCAGCTTCCTGGTCACCAGCTGTGTGTGTGGTTGACCTGCAAGGTGCTTCCTGGCTGTCGGATGGCTGGGACGGGTCAGAGGACGTCCGAGGAAGGACCGCTCCAGGGCCAGGTTGCAGGGTGCTGCTCCAGGTGCTGTTGAAGAAAGGAAAATCATTACTACCATGCCTTTACAAGAAGCATCAGCTGTGGATTAGAAAAACACAGATTAATAAAAATAAAAACCCAAAATTTATAATACTTACGATCTCGTGGCAAGGACCGGTCTTAGGAACTGCAACGCGTGATAGTGACGGTATCTAGTTCTGGTCCTTGACGCAGATCCACTGCGAACCTGGCCCTCAGCACGAACATCACTGTTGAAGCGGTCCTTGATCGAACGCCAACGTGTTTGGACTTTGTCCACTGTTGATAAAAAAAAACAGTGCCGTCAAGGACAACAGTCACTGCGGCACAATGTAGCAATACAATACTCAAAGCAGTCACTGTAGACCCCGATTACACTGTTGGGTTTCCTGCTAGAATACACCTAGCACGAAATCCAACAGTGCCGTCAAGGACAACAGTCACTGCGGCACAATGTAGCAATACAATACTCAAAGCAGTCACTGTAGACCCCGATTACACTGTTGGGTTTCCTGCTAGAATACACCTAGCACGAAACCCAACAGTGCCGTCAAGGACAACAGTCACTGCGGCACAATGTAGCAATACAATACTCAAAGCAGTCACTGTAGACCCCGATGACACTGTTGGGTTTCCTGCTAGAATACACCTAGCACGAAACCCAACAGTGCCGTCAAGGACAACAGTCACTGCGGCACAATGTAGCAATACAATACTCAAAGCAGTCACTGTAGACCCCGATTACACTGTTGGGTTTCCTGCTAGAATATGCCTAGCACGAAACCCAACAGTGCCGTCAAGGACAACAGTCACTGCGGCACAATGTAGCAATACAATACTCAAAGCAGTCACTGTAGACCCCGATGACACTGTTGGGTTTCCTGCTAGAATACACCTAGCACGAAACCCAACAGTGCCGTCAAGGACAACAGTCACTGCGGCACAATGTAGCAATACAATACTCAAAGCAGTCACTGTAGACCCCGATTACACTGTTGGGTTTCCTGCTAGAATACGCCTAGCACGAAACCCAACAGTGCCGTCAAGGACAACAGTCACTGCGGCACAATGTAGCAATACAATACTCAAAGCAGTCACTGTAGACCCCGATTACACTGTTGGGTTTCCTGCTAGAATATGCCTAGCACGAAACCCAACAGTGCCGTCAAGGACAACAGTCACTGCGGCACAATACAGAGCAGGGAAATACTCACTAAACGCCTTTTTGGAGGATGCTGTGGCGCTGTCCCAGCCATCCATCAACGCTGCGGCCACCTCATTCCATAGCCGCCGGGTCACCACAATGTCCTTGTGCAGCCGGTCATGGCTGTGCCACAACGGCGAACGCTCCTGGACCAGGCTGGAGCTGCTCATTATCCAGGTAGACGTCTTCATCCCGTTGTGGAACCTAGACAAAACACATTCATTAGAATAATCAAATTTAAATTGAATAAAAAGTTACAAAAAAAGAAACATAAAAAAGAGTAAAAATAGAAGATAAAAAATAAAGAACATTACAAATCATTTGATACTTACATTCCGTATCACCACCGGGACTTGGCTTCGCTGCTCCTGCTCTTCGCCCTCACTAGTCCCATCCGCAGAAGATGATGATGACGATGTCTTAAAAAAGTTGAAAAAAACGTAAGAGATTTGGAGAAGCAGCAGATATACTTACCAGATGCACGAAAATAATCACCTCACGGTCTGCTTGCGCCAATTCCTGCCGCGATGGGGAATACTCTGATTCTGAAGACATACTGCATGTAAAAATAATAAAAATCATTAGTACATACATAATTTAAAAGGACAGGCATATAATGTAATATACTCACATTCTTCGCTGATATAATGGGTTCTTGGTTGACTGTCTGCTCTTCAATCTGTCAGTGTAGTAGTGGCAGAGTTTTGGCAGGCACCTCCTTTATATAGACTTTTTTTTTTTGACTTTAGAAGATTATAACTAGGACAACAAGTGGACACTACCAAAAAAACGCAGCGCTAAAAAAACGCATACCTGCGCATGCCAGTGCGCACGTATGCGCATCCATAGGCTATAATGGCCATTTTTAGCGCAAAACGTGCTCATACGTGCGCATGCGCTTTTTTCCAGGGCCAAAAAATGCAACATGCTGCGTCTGGAAAATACCAACGCACACCCCAAAAAAACGCAGCGCATGAAAATCGCATACATGCGCTTACCAGCGCGCAGGTATGCGCACCCATGTTAAATATAGGGGAAAAAACGCATGCGCACGTATGCGTTTTTTTCCAGCGCAAAAAAACGCAAATGTGAAACCAGCCTAAGTAGCTGAGTGAACAAATATTTGACATTTTGAGTCTATGGCCAGGACATTTTCCAGATCTCAATCCCATTGACCACACCTGTTGTCCTCAAAAAGCAGGTGGGCAAACAAAAGCATAAAAGTTGTGATAAACTTTAAGTACTGTTTAGTCAAAAATTGGTTGCAATAGTCAGGATTTGGCCCAGAAGTTGATAGCCAGAATGCTAATTCCAGGATGAATTGCAGATATCTTGAAGAATAAGGGTCAACACTCTCAATATTAAAGATACAAAAAAGCCTCAATATGAATATACTGATAATGACTGAAACTGCACTGTATATAAAGGATACATAAACCACTAACATGAGGGCAAAGCATACCAGGATAGGGATGAGGGGACCATGCATACCAGGATGGGGATGAGGCATCCATGCATACAAGGATACGGATGAGGGGACCATGCATACCAGGATGGGGATGAGGAGGCTGTGCATACCAGGATGGAGATAAGAAACCATGCATACCAGGATAGGGATTGAATATGCTACCAACTTACAGACTACTGTTTTCTTTCAGCCTCTGTCTGGCGGCTATGTCCCTGGGTACCATTTGTTTAACTACAGTGGCTTGCACCCCCTCCTTGGCATTTTTCATGCTTTGCTGCCTCACAACCTGGAATTTCAATTTTTTTTAGGCTTTGAATCAGTTAATGTTAAGAACATGCCTATAACTGTGAACATTTGGTTTTCTTTTTATTGTGAAGCAAACAACTAATAGGACAAAATAACTGAAAACTTCAGTGTGCATAACTATTAAACCCCCTAAAGTCAGTACTTTGTAGAGCCTCCTTGTGCATAAGTCTCTATGAGCTTTCCACATCTTGCCACTGAGATTTTTGACCATTCCTCAATGCAAAACTGCTTCAGCTCCTTCAAGTTAGATGGTTTCCTCTGGTGAACAGCAATCTTCACGTCTGATCACTGATTCTCAATTGGATTAAGGTCTGGGCTTTGACTAGGCCACTCTAAAACATTTCCATGTATTGTCTTACAGCAATCAAATGTTGCTTTAACAATATGCTTTGGATCATTGTCTTGTTGGAAGGTTAACCTCCATTATCCCTTTATTTTGCACCATCCATCTTCCCCTCAACTTGAACCATTTTCCCTGTCTCTGCTGCCGAAAAACATCCTTACAGCATGATACTGACACCTCCATGTTCCTCTGTTGGGATGGTTACATAGCATTTACCTTGGTGGCCAAAAACTTAAATTTTGGTCTAATCTAATCATAACACCTTCCTCCATACATTTGGGGAGTCTCCCACAAGTCTTTTGACAAACTCAGCCTTACAAATTGTGTGTGTAAGTAAAGGCTTTTTTCTGGACATTTTATGATAATGGATTTGATAGTGCTCTGTGGGGACAATTAACGATTGGGATATTTTTATATAGCCTAACCCTAACTTGTACTTCTCAATAACTTTGTCCCTGGCTTGAGATCTCCTTGGCATTCAAAGTGTTGCATAGTTAGTTGTGCCTCTTGCTTAATGGTGTTGCAGCCCCTGTGGCCTTTCATAAAAGGTGTGTATACACTGATAGGCCATGTGACACTTAGATTGCAAACAGGTCGCCTTCTTTTCACTAAGCATGTCACGCATGAAGGTAATTGCTAGTAACAGAAATTTTTAGGGTCTTCATCGCAAAAGGGGTGAATACATATGCACAAGCCAATTTTTACTTGATCCTATAAATTTAGTTTATTCATATATTTTTCTCACTTCACTTCACCAACTTAGACTATTTAGTGCTGATGCATGAAACACAAATCTGATATCAAAAATATTAAACACAGGCTGTAATGTAACAAAATAGGTAAAAAGACAAGGGGATGAACAGTTTTGCAAGTAACTGTATATAGGAAAGCGCAGCTGAATGCGCTTTCCTACACAGTTGGCTACTGCACTGAAACATACCATGATGTACTTGTTTTTTTTTTACAGTGCGTCCTTATGGTGCCTAGGCATATATCCTGACTGGGACCACAGTCAGGTATTTATCTCCTGCGTATCTGTACACAATAGTAGGCACAAGCTCAAAGTATACTTAAAGGGAATCCATCACAAAAAAAGCTATTAACCAGCAGATATGGATTTAATCTGCAGGTTAATAGTGGTATTAACCTGCCCAGTACCCACACTTAGCCAAATGCTGAGGGGAGAAAATAAAATTTATTCCCCCCTGCCAGGATTCAGGTTTCAATCATTGGGGTGGTGCTGGTTTGGGTTCAGGTTCAGTCATCACTCTGAGCATGTTAAGCATTGTGGAATTAATGGTGCTATACAGGTGAGTAAAATAAAATAAAAAAATAAATAAATTTTCAATTCTATGCAAATATTCTGAAATGTAAATCAGGAGAACTGGAAAAAAAAATCACAGTGATTTTCACTCACTGCTAAAGAATTAAAAAGAAAGCCAACGACATCAAGAGCAGCTGCGCAGGCTTCTTTATAATGCCCTGCTGCAATCAGATCATGTGGTGTTACCTAGAAACTCAGGGATGGCTATCATAGCCAGTGCAAAAGATATGGGCCATGCAAGGAATGCCATTATATGCCTGTTCTGTGTATGAATATGAGATCAAAGCACACATTATAGAGATAGAAAAAAGCATAATGGGATTGTGGTGTACTACTTTGGTGATGCTGTACCAGATTAAAAGTGGGAGTGACAGGCCAGGGTCTTGCGTCTCAATAACCGGCACTGCCACTGACACTCGGGACTGGAGTGTGTGGCTGCATGTATTTCTATGCTGCTGAGCACTCCGGTTCGAGTGCCGGCGGCAGTGCCAAGTATTGAGACTCGAGACTCATGCGAGTTTCTCGCAAGTGTGACCCCGGGTGTAGCCTCAGTCTGTGAATGCTAATCTAAAGAATCCAGTGTTATATGAGTAAATGCTTTAGTTGTGATTTACTGCAGGAGTAAGGCTATGTTCACATTAGCGTTTGGGGGCTTTGCGGAGGGCTGCGTACTTCCTCCGTTAAGCCCCGCCTACTTCCACATACTTCTGCATGAGTCCTGCGTGCATATCTTTAACATTGGGTATGCAGAACATGCCGATGTATTTGCGTTTTGCGCAGATGGTGGGCACATCAAAACGAAGCATCCGCATACATCCGCATAGCCTGCGTACCCAATGTTGAAGATAGGTACGCAGGACACATGCAGAAGTATTCGGAAGTAGGTGGGGCTTAACAGAGGAAGTACACAGCCCTCTGCAGAGCCCCAGAACGCTAATGTGAACCCGGCCTATCACCTTAATAGTTGCATTTGAAAGGAAGGAGGGTAAGTATGAAACCCCCCACTGTGAATTTTGCAACTCAAACCAAAATCTAAATTAAAAGCTAGTGTGTCACTAAAAGTGTGATTCCTATACTTTGAGTCATGCAAGACAATGTTTTTTTTAAGAAAACTTCACAATCTTGACGTTTGAACTCAATTGTTTACCTACCGAAGTGTGTTTGCTCATTAAAATATTTTTTTAGCCCACTTCATTGCCCTAATAGTCTAATACCATTTTCGGGTCCTATCCTATTTTATTTTTCACTTTTTTATCATTTATTTTAATTGTCTTCTTTAGATACCGTTCTCTCCATGACCAAGATATTGAGGATAGGAACAAAAGGAATAATATAAAAAGAGGAAGGGTTCCAGAAAGAGTCTCCAACAACAACTTGGTTCCATTTATTCAGGATCTTCTCCTCAAAGCTATTATACACAACAGTAGGATGTAATAATTGACTGGGCTCACCATCGCATTAAACCGAAATTTGTTCCTAAAGATACTCCAATTGTCGTAATTGCACAAATCCACTTTTTCCACATAAAGGAGCGGGTAATGGACTTATTAAGACTGAACAACAATCTACCAGCTCCATATGAAAACTTAAGAAAACGTAAAAATTTTCTAGACATGTCAAATATACTTTTAATGTGAATAAATCATTCAGAGAAATAACTACAGTATATAATGGCATGTAAAGGTTTGGGTACCCCTGGTTAGGGATGAGCGAGTAGTGAAGTATTCGAACTCGCTGTACTCAATACGAGTACCTCCTAATACTCGGGTACTCGTAACGAGTAGCGAGTCCAACGTAAATCTATGGGAAATGCAAGTAATGGGCTGTGTGTGTGTGCTGGACTGGGCGGGGACTGTGCGAAGACTGTGCTGGGCTGTGTGGGACTGTGCTGGCCTGTGCGAAGACTGTGCCGGGCTGTGCAGGACTGTGCTGGCCTGTAAGAAGACTGTGCGAAGACTGTGCCAGGCTGTGCAGGACTATGCTGGCCTGTGCGAAGACTGTGCTGGGCTGTGCAGGACTGTGCTTGCCTGTGAGAAGACTGTGCCAAGCTGTGCTGGCCTGTGCGAAGACTGTGCCGGGCTGTGCGGGACTGTGCTGGGCTTTGCAAGTACTGTGCGGGGACTATGCTGGGCTGTGTGGGACTGTGCTGGCCTGTGCGGGACTGTGCTGGGCTGTGCAGGTACTGTGCGGGGACTATGCCGGGCTGTGCGGGACTGTGCTGGGCTTTGCAGGTACTATGCGGGGACTATGCCGGGCTGTGTTGGACTGTGCTGGCCTGTGCGGGGACTAAGCCAGGCTGTGTGGGACTGTGCTGGACTGTGTGGGGACTGTGCTGGGCTGTACAAGGCTGTGCGGGACTGTGCTGGGCTGTGCGGGGACAGTGCGGAGACTGTGCTGGGCTGTGCGGGGACTGTGCGAGCTGTGCCGAATATTGCGAGGCGAGTAGTGAAATACTTGCCAGGAATCGAGTACCGCATTACTCGGCGAGTACCAAATCCAAACGAGTATACTCGCTCATCCCTACCCCTGGTCAAAATTACTGTTATTGTTAACAGTTAAGCAAGCTGAAGCTGAAATGATCTCTAAAAGGAAGAAAGTTAAAGATGACACATTTCCTTTGAATTTTAGGCAAAAATATTGCCTTTTTTTCATTTTAACAATTACAAAAAGGAAAATGGGCCAATGCAAAAGTTTGGGCACTTGGAGATTTGTGTGCTCAGATAACTTTACAAAGGTTTCAGACCTTAACCTCTTAACGTCCAATGCCAGACAGAGTCCGTCATTGGACGCCTCCCCCTGTTTGGTGTGGGCTCCAGCGATAAGCCTGCACCTTTTCCAGGATATGACAGCTGATCTGATCTACTGACTTGTGCCTGGAACAGCCGTTGGTGAAATTGCGATTCACCCGCGGCTGTTATCATGGTAAATGCCGCTGTCAAACTCTAACAGCGGCATTTAACATGCACGTGCAGGAAGTGCATCATTACCTCCTCCCATCAGCGCCCTTGTCATGTGGCCTAGGGGCGCCGATGGGTTGGCATGACAACCCAGGGTCAGGAGATGACCTCTGTGGTTGTCATTGTTGGATCGCTATGAGCGCCGCCTGGTGGTTGGCGCTCATAGCAAGTGAGCATTTCTGCTACATAGAGCATAGTTGCAGCCCTACTCTGTAGCAGAGGCAATCGGACAAGTGCAGCTTCTGGTCTCCCATGGAGGTTATTGAAGCAAGTAAAAAGTAAAAAAATGTTTAAAAATATTAAAAGAATAAAAAAATATAAAAGTTTAAATCACCCCCCTTTTGCCCCGTTCAAAATAAAACAATAAAAAAACAAATATACACATATTTATCATCGCCGTGTTCAGAATTGCCCGATCTATCAATATACAATACAAAAAGAATTAATCCAATCTGTAAACAGCGCAGCGAGAAAAAAAAATCAAAACGCCAGAATTACTTTTTTTGGTTGCACCAAAATGATATAAAAAAATCAGATTAGCACACAAAAAATAAGCCCTCACCCAGCCCCAGATCCCGAAAAATGGAGACGCTACGGGTCTCGGAAAATGGCAACTTTATTTATTTATTTTTTTTTACAAACTTTGAATTTTATTTTCACCCCTTAGATAAAAAAGAACCTTGACATGTTTGGTGTCTATGAACTCATAATGACCTGAAGAATCATAATGGCAGGTCAGTTTAAGTATTTAGTGAACCTAATAAAGAAGCCAAACAAAAAGCAACTGTGGGATTGCACTTTTTTGCAATTTCACCGCACTTGGAATATTTTGACAGTTTTCTGTTATACGACATGGTGACATGGTAAAGCCAATGGTGTCATTCAACTCATCTCGCAAAAACCAAGCCCTCACATGGCCATTTTGACCAAAGCATAAAAAGTTATGGCTCTGGGAAAAAAGAGAGTAAAAAATGAAACTGCAAAACCAAAAATACCCCTGGCCGTTAAGGAGTTAATTAGCCTGTTGGGGTTATGGCTTGTTCATTATCATTGTTATTCGAAAGGCCAGGTGATACAAATTTCCCAGCTTTAAAAAAAGAAGACTTGTTTTAACCTTGTGTCAAAGAATAGCAGCCATAAGTTCTTTTAAGCAGCTACCTGTTTTTCATTGATCAAGGCTAGAATACTCTATCAAATAAGGATGTTAGTCATGTTCACAATGTCTTTTTCAGACAGGTACGCTCCTTAACCCACCTGAAAAAGCACTAGATAAGCAGTAAAAAAATAAAAATATATATTGCAATGTAAAAACAACTTGCTGTGCATATGTTCAACCTTTTGAGCTTCATTTAACAACTTCAGGTTTCCAAAAATCCAAAGTGGTTCAAAGAAGTTACCTGACCATTTCTCAGGTGACTTCCAAGTTACTCAAGAGTCAGTTCAATACGTATATCTTAAAAAAAGCTGATGGTCAAAGATGTCTCAAAAAACAAGCAAAATGACACTGCAAAAGACACTTCAAGGAAAAAACGCAAACGTTATCTGAAATGTCTTCTTATTTAAAAATGTGGTTGGTGGCACAAGTCTAAAAGATGTCATGTGCTCATACAATAATGCATATCATCTGCTTAGTAAGATGGCTGCTTTTATAATCTTGCAGTGAAAACAGAATAAAAAAAAATCTACTGTACAATCAGAATACAGATAGGGATTTAAAAAAAATGATATGTATTAATATCTGACTTTAATTAGTAAAAAAAATATATACAGTGGTGATACATTCAATTTAAATGCCCCAAGTTACTCAGTTGTTCATGACTTTGAAAGTAATCTTATGACATTTCTTTAACAAAAATGGCATAAATATATGAAAATGTTTTAACATGGTCATGAAAATTCATGACCTGTATCCTGACTGGACATAAAAAAGATGCATGGGAATCGGCGCAAGTTGTAGAAGACAAGTTCTGTACTGATGCATTATAAAACAAAAATGACATTCTCACAATATAGGTGGCAGAGCTAACAGTAAAATATTAATGAATAATCAATGCTGTTAACAAAATATAGCCGATTCCTCTAGAACATTAGTTTAGAAAAAGGTTTAATTTAACTCTCTTTATTGATGCAGAGATAAAAGGTTTGTTGTTGGAATGTGCAAAATCTCAGAATTTGTACGACCTTGGACAAAGAAATTTGCAAATGTGTTTGTTATATAGTTTGCACAAAATGTTGTAATAAATTGCCAGATTTCCAACAAATGTACAAATATAATTTACCATAGGGAAGAAAATATGCAAACACATCTGTGCTATCATTTATGTTGTTTATTGAAGTTATGGCCACAGGTATCATTTTCTTAAAGAGAACCTGTCACTTGCTGAACAAAATTTAACAAAATGCTGTGTAAAAATCCCTGAGCTCCCCTGATTCTGCTGCTATTTTGTATTTATACATTGTGATCAGCCACTTGGTCTGTCTTAATACTAGAACTACCGCATGTTTCATAATACCTATAACTGCCATTAGGGGTCATTTTGACCCCCATTCAAAAGTACTGACTCTGGAGTAAAAATAACTTTTTTGTTGCCAACAAATTAAAGAACATTTATTTTAACTTAGTAGTAACAGTGTTAAGATCAAGTACAGCACGCATTTTCCTTTTACATAGTCATAGCATGCGGTGTCCAACAGTTAACACAAACAGAACTTTCTTCCACTTTCCCAGTGCATTTTCCACAAACTGGTTTGTTACAGCTTGCGCAAGTTTTAGTTGTTTTGCTTTCGTTGCATCCTCCAACTCCACATTTTCGACGCTTGCGGATTTCTTATCCTTTTGTTTGTGGTTCTGACATTGCGGATGATGGGCCACTTCTTCTGACTCATTTTCAGATAAATTCTGAAGACATTTCAAAATTTCATCACTTGTCAGACCACTCTGCTTACTCATGCTTCAAATATGCATCGCAAAAAGGGACTTGTAAGATCACAGAAGTAATAAAACGACACTGTACAAACATGCAGAGTTGTAGCTTCAACTGTAATGTTTGCTACTGAAGTGCAGACAGAAATCCCTACAAGAGACATGGATCAAACATGGTCAGACAAGTTTAGACAAAACAAAATGCTGAATCATCCCTGATATGCAAAGATACAATTACACTCTACAACTAGGGAGAAGCACTGTGATTTTCTGTACTCTATAATATTAGATGACTTGCCTACTACTACTTTTATGTATGGGGTCAAATTGACCCCTTCAGTACTTATAGGTATGAATTGTAAAATCCGGGCCCCTGAAAAAGTTACAATTAATTTTTGTGTCCTAAAATATACACTACCATGAATAAATAAAAGTCACAAAAAGTCAGAACTCATTTGTTAAAATTTTAGAAATTATAGGAAAAAGAAATAGCAAAAGGGTCATAATGACCCCTCCAGTAGTTCTAGTGTTAAAGGGTTATTTCTTGCATTTGGTCACAACTATAATTTTTATATCAAGGGCCATTTTTATCGCTAACTAGTGTTATTTACCTAGTGCTGTATAATTTATTGAATATGTGACCTTTTTGTATACATTATATTTGCACTGAATCAGGGGTGTACACTGACAGTGAAGGGACCCTGTGCAGGACTTGTGTCTGGGCCCCCTATCAAGCCACACCTACACATTTACATGTATAGTCACATTAAGCACAATTAATGAAAAAGCACATACCCATTTATACACTATCATTGTACATAGTACACACATGCACAAAAGCATATCTATATAATATGCACATACACATTGACATTATTGTGATGTACTTGTTCGCATCACTAGATGATTTTTTTGTTTATTCATTCATAAGTGTAACAGCCATACCTTATGTAAGTTTAATTAAGTAAGGGTTTGTTTTTGTGAGACGAGCTGAAGTTTAGTTATTTGTCATTTTTACAAAAACATATGTAAGTGTTAAAATGTATTATCTTTTTATTAATGTTATGGAAAAAAACAGTCAGCATTTTTTATGCTATTTACTGTTCACCATATATATTCTTTTCTCTGTGCACATTATGTACAGGTTGCTATGATTATAGGGATACAGATTTGTCTGTATTAGGCCACGTTCACCCATTCAGCATTTGGTCAGTATTTTACTTCAGTATTTGTAAATAGAGATAGTGAATTTGTTCGGCTCCCTTTGTATTCGGTAAGCTTTAGCCCTTACCAAAAAAGCTGCAGAGGGAACTCGGCTTCCTGAGTCGCTTCTGCTGATTAGCTGTCCGACACCACAGTTGCATGTGTCAGGGGTTGTGTGACAGTCAAACACATGTACGGAGAGCCCAACAAACAGGCTCACCATGCATGTGTTATTTATTGAAAAAAATGGAAATTTGGCAAAAATTTTGAAAATTTTGCAATTTTCAAACTTCTAATTTTTGTACCCTTAAATCAAAGAGTGGTGTCACACAAAATAGTTAAAAAATAACATTTACTACATGTCAACTTTACATCAGCACAATTTTGGAAACAATTTTTTTGTTAGGACATTATAAGAGTTAAAAGTTGACCAACGATTTCTCATTTTTCCAACAAAATTTCCAAAGCAATTTTTTAGGGACCACCTCACATTTGAAGTGAGTTTGGAGGGTTAATATAACAGAAAATGCCCAAAAGTGACACCATTCTAAAAACTGCACCCCTCAAGGTACGTAAAACCACTTTCAAGTTTATTAACCCTTCTGGTGCTATAAGAGAACTAAAGCAATGTGGAAGTAAAAAAATGAACATTTCACTTTTTTCACAAAAAAATTTGCTTTGGAAACAAATTTTTTCATATTCACAGCGGTAAATGGACCACAAAATTTGTTGTGCAATTTCTCCTGAGTATGCCAATATCTCGTATGTGGGAGAAAGCCACTGTTTGGTTGCATGACAGGGCTCAGAAAGGAGGGACCACTGTTTGACTTTTTGAAAGTAAAATTGGCTGGAAACAATGGTGGTGCCAGTCACTTTTGGAGACCCCCTGATGTACCTAAACAGTGGAACCCTCCCAATTCCAACTCCAACCCTAACCCCAACACAAGCCTAACCCTAATCTCAAACCTAACCATAAACCTAACCCTAAACACACCCCTAACCTTAATCCCAACCCTAACCCTAGCCCTAACCCTAGCCTCAACCCGAACCCTTCATTTAGCCCAACCCTAACTCTAGCCCAACCCTAACTCTAGCCCAACTCTAACCCTAATGGAAAAATGGGAATAAATACATTTTTCATTTTATTTTTTTACCTAACTAAGGGGGTGATAAAGGGGGCGTTTATTTACTATTTTTTTACTTTGATCACTGCAATAGGGTCTATCACAGAGATCAAAATGAACCAATAGGAAAAATTTACTATTGTTGCTGGGTGCCAGGCGGCAGATCTCGGCGGGCGCACTATGCATGCATCAGAGAAATTCTGACTCTGGGGGGTGCTATACACTTATTTCTCAGTGCCGTTAAAAAGCGGCGCTGAGGCTTAAATACCCTTAAAAGGCGAATCGGCGGTTGTTAAGAGGTTAACAGTTCTGACTCATTCATACCATTGTTTATTCGGTCTGTGTGCAGTTCATTGAGCATGTGCAACACACTGACCACATATACAATCAGTAGTCTGAATGAGCAAGCGCACATGTATGATTTTCTCTTTCAAAAACCAAAGAGTTGGCAAGAAAGCGCTGTACTTTACATAACACTGGAGGACAATTTTTTTGCTGTGTGCAGGCTGTGCTGTTGGAAATTAAGTCATATACATCGTGGCACACAACAACTGGGAACTACATCATTCATTCAGCACATGAAATAGCATCACCTATTCATGTGAAAAAAGTAAACTGACCAGCAAGATGGCAAAGGCTGAAGTTGTCCTCCTTTTACTCCCAGTGATTGTCTTTCTAGTAACTAATTCTCACACACAAGTAGTTCTTTGTCAATGTCATCAGCCCCATCAACACCCTCACTTACTGTTTTCCATACTTCTCATTTGTCCCTCCTTTGCATCATCAGTAAGCCTTTTGTATGTCTAAAAAGCATGTGCTCAGTCATCCATTTAAGTGGAAACTGTAATGTCTAAGTCCACCACATAAAGAACACTTTGCAGCATTTAACACCTGAGCAAACATTCAAGGTCAGTGTTACATGCAGCAGGATGTGGAAGATGATGAAGAGAAGCAGTAGGTGGGAAATTGAGTAAGCATGGGCAGGAGACAAGGATGACAACCAGAGTGAAAATGACAGCAAACAGTGACAATGCTGACCATGATGACCAACCCATTCAGTATTGTGCAGAAAGTAGGCCATGCTGACCAGCTTGGCAAGCTTTTTGCTGGAATTCTTGAGGGATTGTAAGTTGGTGGACAATGAGTCCTGTCCCTCTCAAGAAGGCGTCGTGACCAGTGTGGTTAAGGTGAATTTTGCGTGAAGTCTTATTTCTGCTTACAATATATAAAAATATATTTTATTCTTATGGCCGGTGTGTGTGTGTGTCAGGTTCCTGTAGAGTTAACCGCAAAGCCATCCCCAGGAAGTGTAGGAGGGTGCTCTATATGGGAATTAGTGGGAAGGCTATAGGGATAAAGAACGTAATTACTCAGTGTTGGAGTAGGCTGTGAGTTGGAGAGGAGGTGAAAGGGAGAAGACAGATTGATCTGTTGTGTAACTACAAGGCTCAGCATTGAAAGTAGGTACTTACAGAGGCAGCAGGACATCATAGACAATTGGGGACCCCTGCAGGAAGGAAAGCTTATAAGTCCAGAAAATGTATGGTCCAGTAGAAAAGATAACACCCTGCTGTGAGTACTGAAAACAGGGAGCATCATCTCAATGAGTGGCCCCTGGAAGTCACATAGGCCAAGATCACTAGGGACATAGTGATACATGTGGACCCGTATGATCCTACTGGGTCGCCCTCCCAGGGCTGCGGGGTACTCAGTACCGGGCCGGTGTCAGCGGGATGTGTCACAGCAGCGGTGACCCGGTCCGTGGCCCTGGACGCCCATATAAATGGGGGAATGTAAATGGTGGAATGTAGTTCGATGAATAGTTCGTGATGCCACCTGTGATGTTCGGCAAGTAGGATGTTAGGCCAATGCTGCATGCAGATCCTCTGGGGCTGGTGGTGTGTTGCAGCCTAGATGGTGCAGCTCCCCACAGGTGAAGCTGTAGCCCCAGGGCAGCGTGGATGCAATGGAAGAGGAGAGGTGCAGGCGGTGTGGAGAATGGTACCCAGCTGTAGCAGTGCTGAATGTGTTAGTGCACAAAAGAATGGAGGACACCGGGGCTTGTAGTTCCAAAGCTTTACTCACAGTCCGTTGTACACACACACACAGGTGCCTGCCTCCGGGCCGTGTCCTCTGGGTCAGAGACTCAATCAACCTCTGGGCAAGTTAGGATTCTCCCCTCCAACACTCCGCCAACATGTATCTTTCTGAGCGACTCCTCTATAGCTCCTTAAAGTGTGAAGATCTCCTAGTACTGAGCTACACTGGAGTTCCTCCTGACTGATGTTCCCAAGAACTCTACTTGTACGGCAGACAGCTGTAGCCTGCTTCAGGGACTCCCTTCTCCTGAGTCCCGGCTCTCTATCCAATTGCTGTTGTGCCCCAAGTCTCAGATGGGAGTAGTGCATTTACAGCCAACTACTCCACCGGTGTCTGCTGCAGAACCATAAGTGTCCATACAACCTCGGGGACCGGACCCCGGCCTTGCGCTGAGAACCTATAGGCAGGGTTCCTCTTCTAACCCATGTCCTCTCTGTTCTCTCTACTCCTTCGTTCCGTACTTGCCTTTCTTATGGAAGCTTAGGTTTCAGTTCTACATCTTTCTCCTTCTTTTCCTTTCCCGTGCCAGCTGGCTCAGATCACTGAGGCAGCTGCAGCACTCCTTCCTCCATCCCTTGTTCCAGGGATCCTCACTCCTGTCTGTGTGACTTCCTACCCGACTGACCTTCTGTCAGACTGACTCTGTCATCCTACACTTTCCCACTCTTTTATGTATCTTAACTCCACCCACCTCCCAGCACGTCCAGTGTTCCAAGCAGGGAACCACCAAAGGTGTTCTGCTACCCTCTGAGCAAGGAGCCACAATGTGGTTATGCAGAACTACCCTGTTGTGTGGGGTGCGAGTGTTGGAGCGTGGAAAGGAGTTCCCACCTTACCCGGATGGTGGGGCACTACACCTTAGGAGAAGGTGCAGTACCTCTGTGGTGACTGAGCCTCAGGGGCGCCACACTACTCCTAAGAAAACACAGGCAATTCAAACTTTTCCTCATTCCCCCTACAGTATTTGTTGCCAGGAACAAAATGCAAGCTATGTCTCTGGGGATGGAGCCGGTGTATTGTGTGAAGATGGAGAATGAGAATGTATAACCTGTTATACCCTGTTCACCAGTTTGGACGTGTATAAAATGGAAATTGTTTTTAAGGACTGGTCTGGCTTATTGATCTAAAATGGAGTGGGATTGCACAAAGTGCATCGGAAATGAGGATGGAAACCAGATCCAGATACAAGGTCGCACACACCCATCAACAACACTCAATTTCCAGTAGCTGTCCTGGCGTGGAAAGGGTGGCCCACTCACATGGCTACCGCGGGGGGCAAGTTTCAAGGATGAGGGGCATATTGTTATGAAGCAAAGAAATGGATATCTATGTTTGTAGATCCTCAAAGTAGGGAAATTTTTTCAGGCTTCTAAAAGGGAGTCCAAATTGACATAGAGCGATGATATAGTGTGCTCCCTGTTTAGTTATGCATTCACAGAGTGGATGCCTGCCTGTCTAACCAAGACACCCCTCTTTGTTCCTTACGGAGTGAACCTATCCCTGTATTTGCCAGCACTACTGCTGCAAAAAAATAACCAAGGCAGCTGCAGCGATTATAGTATGTGTGACATGATAGACCATATTTTCCGTTGCACCAACCTGATACACATCAGCAAACAAAGTCACGCTGCCTAAACTGCCCTGTTCATTCATATCTGAATTGTGTTCTCTCTCTAGCAGTGACCATGAGAAGTGATACCATAGACTTCTTGCTCAGCAGATTGGACCAACGACAATAACTTTTTCAGTTTGCGTTTGGCGCACTATCAAGTATTGCCTCCAGCAAACTTTTAGAGACAGAATTCAGCATGGCCAGTGGCTTCATAACACCAAAGCAGACCAGGTTGTACACTTCTAGCATGGAAGATCTAATATTTGTCAAAATGAACAAGGAATTGATCATTGACAATTGTCAATTACCTACAGCGGACGCCAATGATTACATCGACCATAATGTCTGCCTTTCCAATGTGTGTCTTCTACATTGTTCTGCTGTCGCTAGTGCCAATAGTCCACAGTCAGCCAGGCGTATACTTCCTATCCATCATGTAATCTATATTGTAGCATTGCAGCTGTCAGTGTGGCCATTGCTGGCACTACACTGATAAATTACAGAACACTGACGGCACATCAAGAACTAGTCTGAACAAGTGCATACCAAAAAACAGCTTACAGTCATGGCCAAAAGTTTAGAGAATGACACAAATATTATATTTTCACATGATCTGCTGCCCTCTGGTTTTTATGTGTGTTTGTCAGATGTTTTTATCACATACAGAAATATAATTGCAATCATATTATGAGTAACAAAAGGTTATATTGACAGTTAGAATGAGTTAATGCAGCAAGTCAATATTTGCAGTGTTGACCCTTCTTCAGGACCTCAGCAATTCTCCCTGGCATGCTCTCAATCAACTTCTGAATCAAATCCTGACTGATAGCAGTCCATTCTTGCAAAATCAATGCTTTTATTTTGTCTGAATTTGAAGGTTTTTGTTTGTCCACACGTCTCTTGATGATTGACCACAAGTTCTCAATGGGATTAAGATCTGGGGAGTTTCCAGGCCATGGTCCCAAAATCTCTATGTTTTGTTCCCTCAGCCATTTAGTTATCACCTTTGCTTTATGGCAAGGTGCTCCATCATGTTGAAAAAGTCATTGTTGATCGCCAAACTGCTCTTGGACGGTTGGGAGAAGTTGCTCTTGGAGGACATTCTGGTACCATTCTTTATTCATGGCTGTGTTTTTAGGCAAGACTGAGAGAGAGCCCATTCCCTTGGCTGAGAAGCCACCCCACACATGAATGGTTTCAGGATGCTTGACAGTTGGCATGAGACAAGACTGGTGGTAGCGCTCACCTGGTCTTCTCCGAATAAGCCGTTTGCCAGATGTCCCAAACAATCGAAAAGGGGATTCATCAGAGAAAATGACTTTACCCCAGTCCTCAGCAGTCCACTCCCTGTACCTCTTGCAGAATATTAGTCTGTCCATGGTGTTTTTTCTGGAGAGAAGTGGCTTCTTTGCTGCCCTCCTTGAGACCAGGCCTTGCTCCAAGAGTCTCCGCCTCACAGTGCGTGCAGATGCACTCACACCTGCCTGCTGCCATTCCTGAGCAAGCTCTGCACTGCTGGTAGCCCGATCCCGCAGCTGAAACACTTTTAAGAGACGGTCCTGACGCTTGCTGGTCTTTCTTGGGCGCCCTGGAGCCTTTTTGGCAACAAGGGAACCTCTCTCCATGAAGTTCTTGATGATGCGATAGATTGTTGACTGAGGTGCAATCTTTCTAGTTGCGATACTCTTCCCTGTTAGGCCATTTTTGTGCAGTGCAATGATGACTGCACGTGTTTCTTTAGAGATAACCATGGTTAACAGAAGAGAAACAATGATGCCAAGCACCAGCCTCCTTTTAAAGTGTCCAGTGGTGTCATTCTTACTTAATCATGACAGATTGATCTCCAGCCCTGTCCTCATCAACACCCACACCTGTGTTAATGGAGCAATCACTGAAATGATGTTAGCTGGTCCTTTTAAGGCAGGGCTGCAATGATGTTGAAATGTGTTTTGGGGGATAAAGTTAATTTTCTAGGCAAATATTGACTTTGCAAGTAATTGCTGTTAAGCTGATCACTCTTTATAACATTCTGGAGTATATGCAAATTGCCATTAGAAAAAAATGAAGCAGTAGACTTTGTAAAAATTAATATTTGTGTCATTCTCTAAACTTTTGGCATGACTGTACCTATCAAAATGAGGAAATGGTTGCACTCAATAGCATTAAGGCATGTCAATATGAAATGTATGAGGTGTGAATAGCATAATGACTTTTGAAATTTAGGAAAAACACATGAGATGCTTAGCACAAAATTTGACCAAAAAATGTGAGCCCATTCACCAACATCAAGGTAATCTCATTGAATGGGTTCCTGACCTAACTGCCTAGTGTGAACACTTACCTCTGGCTAATAACTTGGTTAAGCCTGTATTTATAGGAAGGTCGGAACCAAATGTGATTGTATGTGATTAAAACCACAGCAGGGTGAATGGAGTAGTGCTCAGTCAGAAAGCTAGCACATACAAATTACAGAAAACTGAAGGCACATCAAGAAATAGTCTGAACAGGTGCATACCAATAAACAGCTTACATATCAAAATGAGGAAATGGTTGCACTCCATTGCATTAAGGCATGTCAATGTGAAATACATGAAGTGTGCATAGCGTAATGGCTTTTGAAATTTGAAAGCCACTACACTGAAAGACATCCTTTTCTGAATTGTCATTTCTGACCCTTGAAATAGCTCCCAAATTATGGATTTTTTGTTGCTTGTTGATAAGCCATTGCTTCTGCATTTCGAAAACAACTAATTTGTTCTTATTCTATAAATATGGTGATAATTTTGGATATCTTGTTAAAAATACAATGTAATTATTTTGTCACTTTGAAAATAGCAAACCTGATGTGGGTCACTTAAAATGGATAGTTTTTCACTCCTTGTTGTGAATCCATTGCTTTCAAATGGCAATAATTTTTACAGTACCCCTAGTGAAAAAGTCACAGCTTCTATAATTTTAAACTGACTGTATCTAACCACCAGGATTCCTGGTCTCAAAACTGAATTATATTTTGTCCATTTTTACAATTTAAATAGACTAAAATGTCTGATACTGCAGTGTATTGTTAAACAGGCAGTTGATAACCACCTTTTACCATTCTTTTTCTTTTAGCTAAATACGTTATCATTATTATTTATTATTATAGCACTATTTATTCCATGGTGCTTTACATGTGAGGAGGGGTAGACAAAATCAAAACAAGTAGAGTAATCTTAAACACTACAAGTCATGACTGGTTCAGGAGGAAACAGGACCCTGCCCACGAGGGTTCACAATCTACAAGGGATGGGTGAGGATACAATAGGCGACGATAGAGCTGGTTGTGCAGCGGTTTGGTGGATTGGTGGTTACCGCAGGTTGAAGGCTTGTCGAAGAGGTAGGTCTTCAGGTGGTTCTTTTTGAAGGTTTCCATGGTAGGCGAGAGTCTGATATGGTGTCGTAGAGAGTTCCAGAGTACGGGTGATGGCTCGGGAGAAATCTTGTATGCGATTGTGGGAAGAGGACATAAGAGGGGAGTATAGAAGGAGATCTTGTGAGGATCAGAGGTTGCGTGCAGGCAAGTATCGGGAGACGAGGTCACAGATGTATGGGGACACAGGTTGTGGATGGCTTTGTATGTCATGTTTAGGGTTTTGAACTGGAGTCTTTTTGAAATGGGGAGCCAGTGCAGGGATTGACAGAGGGGAGAGGTCAGGGAATAGTGCGGGGACAGATGGATTAGTCAGGCAGTAGAGTTTAGAATAGATTGGAGGGGTGCGAGAGTTTTAGAGGGGAAGCCACAGAGCAGGAGGTTGCAGTAGTCAAGGCGGGAGATGATGAGGGTATGGACTAGGGTTTTAGCAGATTCTTGGTTTAGGAATGTACAGATCCAGGAAATATTTTTGAGTTGGCAGGAAGTTGAAAGGGCTTGGATATGTGGTTTGAAGGTTAAGGTCACTTGTACATTTATAAGATTATGCTTTCAATGCAGAACACAGAAGGGGTTCACTACAGTCCCAGGACATCCCAATATTTTTTGGGCTATTAGAGGCATTGCAGTATGGAGATTCACAGAAAATCTATTCATCGTTAATGGGGAGAAATTCAGCAAACCTGACTTAATCAAGTTTCATAAGATTTGCTCATCTCTACTTCCAGACAGAGGAACTTGTAACCAGTATTCTCAATCATTGAATGTACTGAGGTGGGTATGCCTTTTTTTTATTTTATACGTCATTCTGGTTAGTTGCTTTTTGTTTTTCTTTTGGTGTTTTTTAATTCTTTACTGGAAAACCTCTTTAAAAGTCTTTATTGATTTACTGTACATAAAGGAAATTGATTAAACGATTTTCTGTTTGTTGCATCTTTGGTATTGGTGATATTTTTCTTTTCTCACAATCGACTTAAAGCTGTGTTCTTCATGCATGTAGATATGAAGACTGCCAATCACTGGTAAGTGCGAGGAGGCAGAGCAAGGAAGGAACTCCATTAAATCAACCAGCCCACCCCAACATTATATTATAATTAGTGATGAGCGAGTATACTCATTGCTCGGGTTTTCCCAAGCATGCTCATGCGATCTCTGAGTATTTTGGCGTGCTCTGAGATTTAGTGTTTGTGGACACAGCTGCATAATTTGTGACTGCAAGACAGCCTGAATACATGTGTGGAATTCCTAACAAACAGGCAATTCCCACATGTATTTAGCTGTCTAGTAGCCACAAATCATGCAGCTGGGTTGACAAACATTAAATCTCCGAGCACGTCAAAATACTCGGAGATTACCCGAGTATGCTCGGGTAAACCAAAGCAACGAGTATACTCGCTTATCACTAATTATAATCCATTTCACCATGCCTAATTTCTTCAGTCTTCCTTAAGCTGCTTCCATCCTTTACCTCAATGCATCGTTCACTTCTTTCCCTAAATGGCAACCAGAAAAGCTGGAGAAGCACTGTGTTAAGTTTGATCAGCAATTTCCATTCCTTTCCTGTGTTGTGTTTCTCCTGAGACAAAGAAAAGGCAATTTAGGCGTGGTCCGTATATTCTACAGTGCCTTTGCAGTGGCCATTTTGCTGAAGAAGATGAGACACTTAGATGACAGACAGAGGCATCAGAAGCAGTAGTGAGGACATTGATTATCATGACTATTAGACATGATCAAATCTTTTTTTAACTTGAACAAATACTTCAAAAAATTTGTTTTGCAGTAAATTAATTGGTCGCAAACTGCAATACTGCAAAAGATCTAATTGCACAAAAGACATGTGTAGAATTAAGCTACTTTCGAACTCAGGCTCCTTAAGCAAACATAGCCTGTAGGCTCATTAAGATGTCCATGTCTCACCATCGTGTTTATTTCCATTTTTTTCATGGATAGAACATGTACCTGAAGCGGAGGCCAGGGGGGTAGTTGTGGCAGAGGGTGGCAGTACTGGCACACTCTAGCCCTCCGTCACATTAAAACATTGCAGTCCACTCACTTGTAAATCAAGGTCCATTCCACACTGCTGGGGCTCCTTTTCCTTTAGCATCACACAATGACAGTCAGAGTCCAGGGTCATCTTCAACAAAACAATTGTACTCAGCTCATCCAGTTTAGTCACAGAATCAGCACAAGACTTTTCACAGAATATCACCATTCCGTTCCCTGTACTGTCACTCACGCCTCCAGGAATATCCATTGGATCCACTGGTCCTGCAGCTTCCTGACTGGTCAGACTAACCTGCTTCATGAGTTCCCCGCCCGCTTCCCTTTCCGAAGGTAAAGTCAAGAATGGTTCTTCCATTCCTTACTAGGCCGTAGGCCTCAGACATTTAAGGTTGTTCCCATGAAGATAGCTGCTACCATCCTTATGCTACCCAGATATTCCTCGATAATGTGTGATTGTCAGCTCTTATGCCCTGGACCACTGGACTCCTTTACTTGAACGTTCCCCTGGACACGACTGTCCTGTTCCTGCTCCCGGCTCACACTAAAGGTACTGTCACACTTAGCGATGTACCAGCGATCCCGATCAGTGATATGACATGGTCAGGATCGCTGGTACATCGCTAAGTGGTTGCTAGTGAGCTGCCACACAGGCAGATCTCACCAGCGACATCGCTGGGGACGGGGGTCGCTACTTACCTGTCACACCAGGTGATCCTGTGTCCTCCCGCCCGGCTCCACGCGTCGTTCGTCGTCACAGCAGGAAGCGCCGCAGGAAGCTGACGATGAGAAACAGTCCAGCCTGTTCTCGCGCGATCAGCGATAACCAGCAGGGGAGCCGGTAGGAGGTAAGTATCAGACATAGCCATATCGCTAGCAATATCACTAATAACGTCACAAGTTATAGTGATATTGCTAGCAATATCGCTTAGTGTGACAGGCCCTTTACTCCAGGAAGCTCCCAACTACTCTTTCTTTCTAGCCCCTCCTAACTAACCTAATCCTATTTATCTATCTATTGATCCCTATTCTATTCTATTGTGCTCTCCTTACTGGGCTAAGTTCTACACTATCCCTATATCTTTACAACACATGAACATTTGCAATACACAATATATATATGTTACACGACATATGAAATATACGAGTGAAGTATGCAAGGAGTGCAGGGCATTAAACTGCCCCCCGCACCCCTTACATACCCATTATAATCTATGGTATTATTCACATATCCTTTTTTCCATAGACCGCGTGTCCTTGCAAAATTCACAGAGACATGTCTGTTTTTTTCCAGTGTCATGAATGAAAAGTGCCAATATAAGCTATTGAGTCTGTGTAAAACATGTACAGCACCCTGACGGCATCCATGTGCCATCCGTGTGCTGTCTGTATTTAACATTCCAAACAATAGGGGAAGCTTTGTAATTTATTAACTTATATATATGCATCCATGAAAAACACTGATGACACACTCATGGTAAAATGGAAACCTGGACCATATACTAATGACACACTGATTCAAAACACTGATTACACCAGTACCATTTTTCACATACATGTTTAACCAGACATGAAAATGAGGCCTTAGTAATATCCAAGTGACCTCAAAAAATGCTGCAAAGTTTGAGTGAATGGATATCAATTTTTAAAAGCTGCAGTCTTGGAAGCTTATGAATTTCAGTTTAAAAAAGTTCCTTTTGTGCTCACCCTATAATACAGGGACCCAATCATGCTCTGGATCCTACCAGGGAAATTCACTTCAGATGATGTCCTCCAAATATTAATTTCACTAAAAATGGGGAGGAAGCTGAAATGTATCAAAAAATCACTGAATTTGAAGAAATTTATTCCGAAAATAACTTTGGTGTTTTGGCCTAGACTTATGAACACCATATAGGTTCCCTCCAGGGAAATTAAACCCACATGCCAATTTAGCTACAGATGAGCAAGCAGTTTAGATGTAAGATAAATTTGAATCACAGAAACAAAATAAATTTGTTTTAAAAATATGTTTTAGCATTTTGTTCCTAGACTTGGCAGGGGCTCAATCCTGCACAGGGTTCAAGCATGGGAATTCTCCCCATATGCTGCACCTGAAAAAAAAAATCTTGCTAAAAATGAGACAGAAGTTGACATGTACCAAATATTTGAGCCGTGGAAGAATTTGTTTCTTAAAAAATATATGCTCTTTGTGCATCATTCCACTTAACACACACATAAAATTAACTTAAATGACAGTTGCATTTACATTTTGAGGATGTTGAGAGTTAAAAAAAATAAATAAAAATCTTGGTTTCAGTATTTTTCTTCATTTTTAGTTCAAAAGTTTGAACTGAGGGGTCTTAAACTGCCATCCTTTTCTGTAGTGCTTTAAATATTGAAAAAAATGAAATTAAGTTGATATAGTGCAGTATGTTACAGATCAATCAATCAGTCCACAGTCATAGAGTTTCTGCAGGTCCTGCACCTCCCTATCAGTTGAATCTATGTCTTATTGTCTGTTATTTGCCACTGCAGTAGTACAACATTCTCTGTTTTGCTTTCTGTATTGATGAGCTGTGAGTTCTAACTTTCTATGCTTAAGGCCCCGTCTCACATGAGATCGTTAGCGAGATCGCTGAAACATCACAGATTTTGTGACGCAACAGCGACCTCGCCAGCGATCTTGCTACGTGTGACATATAGCGGCATGTAAATCAAGAGCCGTGGAGACACCATCACATGTTTCTCAACGCATGCAATGACTAGCCAGGTCTTTCACCAGGAAGGAACAACCACGGGAAGGGCAGTCTCCAATGAAGGAAACCACCTATGCCAAAACATGGTATCCATCCACAGACAGCTGTTTCGGGGTATTGCCCCTCATCAGTGTGGAGTAGGAAACTGGCTAGTAGGAGCAATGCCTAGTAGAAGACTATGAAAAAATGAGGATGATTGACCTCATGGAGATCAACATCCGACACAGCGGAGACACCATCACATGTTTCTCAACGCAGTGATGCTAGAGCAATGCCCCCATCCCTTATGGGAAATATGCAAAAACATGTAAATCAAGAGCCGCGGAGACACCATATAGACATATAGCGGCGACCCCCTGCTGGATATTGCTGATCGTGCTCTAATGTCCTCGGCCATTTTTTGATCATTGGCATCTCACTAGCCAGCATGCATTGCTGTGTTTGACGCCGACGAGCGACCTCATTGGCCACACAGAACTCAGGGATGCAAACGGGAGTCGTCAGAATAGCTGCTGTGTGACAAGGTCCCAACGACCACCAAGGTCGCTATACGGATCGCCGTATCATTGCTGCATCGTTGAATAGAACTGCCTGTTTGACAGCTTACTATCGACCATGTAGCGATGCACCAGTGATCCTTACCAGGTTGTATCGTTGTCGGGATCGCTGGAGTGTCGCTAAGTGTAACGGTACCCTTAGGCTGTAAAACCCTAAAATGTCCATTGTATTCCTACCTCATCCTTTATAGTGGCAGTGATAGTCTATCCTGATTGGCTGCACTAGACCATGTGGCTATGATAGCTGCAATGCATTATAGGGAACTTCATGCGGTCTCACTGGATGTCATGTGGGCTTACTCTCTGGCTGATGTAATCTTTTGCAATGTGTGAAATGGCCTTAGGCTTTTTTTAGCGATCCAAATAAATGGAATCACAAGTCGTTCGAATTTGCAAGCATCTATGAATTTTACAAAATTTGACTCAAAATTGATTTGCAACTGATCAATTTGATCATCTTTAATGACTATACAGTACATTAGATGATAATCAACCTGAAAATATTGCTTACAATGAGGTAGTTTACAAGGTGAAATATTGAAAAAATATTTTTTACCTTTTTCGAAAAAATTTTTTAAATTTAAAAAAGACATATTTAATTAAAGAACTAGACAGAAAAGGGAATTTAAGCTCTTCATGATGTTTCATGAATATTTTTAATGTACAATTCAAGAACTGAATAATCTGATCTCGAGAGCTCATATGGGTTCTGCATACCATCAAAAAGAAGGATAATGGCATGGCATGTCTAAGTACAGATAAAATGTGCACTTTATCGGTACTATTAGAATTTATGGCAGTCAGTGGCAAGATGTTACAGCAGTATTTACCCACAGTTTAGTTAAGGGGCAGCTTGATGGCCATATATCTTGAAGAGCAGCCCACAGAGTACACTAGTAATTTAAATATTGTATGTATATATCCTGTATACACATTTATCTTTCCTGTTCATGTCATCTCTTTTCTTGCTTTCTATTTTAAATATTTAGTGCAATAAAGGTGTTATATTGTTTCCTAAAAAAAATATGTAGTGTGCAGTAAAAGTTATTGACTTTTCCAATATTGCTTCTATACCAATTTCTTCTGATTTTTACTTTCTTTAGAGTCGACTTTTGCAAAAAGCCATAAACCTCTGACAGATTTGTATTCACTGTTAGTAAACAGTGGAGGCTCATTGTCCCTGACTGCAAGCAGTGATCTTGAAAACAACAAGGATTAGATACATATAGAGTTGAGCGACTTTGTTCGGATCGGGTTTCATGAAACAAAATTTGTTTCAGATGAAACTGGTCCGACTAGGGCAAAAAAAGTCGGAGTTTCGTCCGAAACCCGACCCCAATGCAAGTCAATGGGGATTAAAAGTCGGCATTGAGTGGATGAATGTCATCCGCTCATTGCCGACTTTTATTCCCCATTGACTTGCATTGGGGTCGGGTTTCGGACGAAACTCTGACTTTTTTTGCCCTAGTCGGACCAGTTTCATCTGAAACAAATTTTGTTTCATGAAACCCGATCCGACCAAAGTCGCTCAACTCTAGATACATAAAGTATATTGGGAAATGGTTCAACTTTTCATCACACAGATAGTTTTATATGAACTGGCACCAAGAATTTTTGGAAGTATTGTATATTGTACAAAACAGGTTTCATCCTCTGACTGCATCCAAATACAATTATTTTTATATCTAGGGAAAATAGGAAATATGATAAATCTAAATAACATGATCCAAGACGAAGCATAGCAGCTTCAATAAGAATGTAACAGGAATTATAGTGATAATGACAGTATAATTTTCTAGTTAGAATATTGTATTTTCCTAGCAGTATTTAGTTCATTATCATTTTATTTAGAATCTGCTTTTATTTACAAGCACATAAATTGAATTAATTCAGTTTTTAAAAAAATAAAAAAAACATGTAATACTTTTCTTTGTAGTCAACAACATTTCTTTTTTATCATGCCCTAGAGAGATGACAATAGTGTATACTATGATTAAGTGGGAAGGTTTAAAGCTTAAGTAAAATCATTCCTTATTATTTATCACTAATCTAACTTCAAAGATAAAAACACTGGAAATAGTTTGGAAAGTTAAATGTTTATTCAAACCTAAACACATTATATACTTCTGCATGACAACTGCTGCCTAGAAAATAGCCATAGTAAAGTAATGGGAACTGTTGTGGGGTTTTTTTTGTTTTTTTTTTCAATTGTTAAGGTTTGAACCTTTCTTTTATAATCTATTTTAAATTGTGTGAAATCTGAAAAAAATATAAGATACTAATTATTGGAACACGATATCCTCAAGCTAATTGCCTTTCATTATTCTTTTGAGATTCAATGGTAGAAGCAAAACACATCCCTCGTTTATTTTTGAATAGAGGTGGAAATACTGTTTTCATTGTCATGATTATCATTGTTGATATATCAAAAAAATAATATTCAACCACATTTACATGGAAAAAACAGCTGCCTAAAAAGTTAATCTAGAAACAAATGTTCTCTAATGATAGATTGTACCAAATATAATAATTTGGCAAAAATAAAATGGTAAATGTCAAAAAATGGGAAAAATACAGCTCTATGTACAGTGGGGAAGATAAGTATTTGATACACTGCTGATTTTTCAAGTTTTCCTTCTGGTAATCAAGGGAAAGGACTGTAATTTTTATCATAGGTACACTTAAACTGTGAGAGAATCTAAACATAAAAAGCTGAAAATCACATTGTATGATTTTTACATGCCTAAATTACATTTTATTGCATGATTTAAGTATTTGATCATCTACCAACCAGCAAAAATTCTGACTCTCAAAGACCTGGTAGTTTTTCTTTAAGAAGACCTCCTACTCTGCACTCATTACCTGCATTAATTGCACATGTTTAAACTTGTTACCTATTTAAAAGATACCTGTCCACACACTCACTCAACCACACTACAACCTCTCCACCATGGCCAAGACCAAAGAGCTGTGTAAGGACACCAGGGCCAAAATTGTAGACCTGCACAAGGCTGGGAAGGGCTACAGGACAATAGTCGCTTATGATTTATTCACACTGTGGGGTGGGATCTCTGGCAGCGCATCCACGCAGGCGTGATAGCCAGGCCATGAAGTGATGTGAGAGAACGGGCAGCAATAACTGCGCATGCCCAAGAAAATATATTACAGGGCGGGTGCCAGCTTTTGAAATTGAACACAAAGGAGGCGGAGCAAAGACGTAAAGATGAAATGAATGATGGATGCGAGGCGTCCATGTCAGAGGGGGGAAAGACCTGCCACCCGGTCAAAATTCTGGCATGTCTGACCAATTTTATAAACGATTATTTCTGCGGTGGAAGGGACGCTAAATAAAACAGCCACCTTGATAGAATGCAGCATTAGTGCTGCACAAGGTGGCTTTTTTTACTTAAAACCGCCTTGGGGGGTGACAGGTTCCCTTTAAGTGCCCACTTCATATACTGAACATAGTCTATACAATTACTATATCAAAAGTGAATGCACTATGGCTAAAATGTCTACAATACATAAAGGCACAACATCAGAATACAGGCATAAAGTTAGTAATATCGTACATTAAAGTACAATGATATGAATAACATGTCTTACCAAACCCAGGCGATGGTGCCACCACCCCTACATGTGTTTCGGCAGCGTGCCTTCATCAGGGGACTCCATTTTTAATTTCTCCAACCCATATAATAAAAACTAATAAAAACAGATATTGGAAAACCCTTTAAACCACTGATGAGAAGGCATATTCTTGGAGGCAACATAGACAAAATGCAGACAGGAGAGAAGAACTGTACGAAAACAATGCCAAAAATTATTTCTTTTTCTTAAATTCTCTTTTATTTTATAGGCTAGATAACTTTGGTATATTGTCTTCACCAGGACTAGCCATTGCACCAAATAGCTGTGCCCAGTACTGCTTGGGCACCTATAGACCTATTGCTCTGACTGTGACCCTTACATATCCGTTATGGGACATCATTCTTAACCAATGTGAGAACCAGATTTCAGCATTCTCTGAAGTACTGCTATATAATCTATATCTATAAATCTATATATAGGAGCAGAAGTGATAGTGGGAAAATGTATTTTAATTATTATGAGCTTAAAATTTGTATGTGTGCCTAATAACAGGACAAGTCTGTAGCTAAAGATTTGCCTAGCTGATATAATTGGTCTATTTCTTTGTTCAATGTAAATGGGAAATTGATAATGTTTTAGACGAGGAGGAAGCATTCCCTTTTTTATAGCACAAAAAAGGTTAATGATGTGTAAATGAATGCTAATAGCTCATGTATTCCAAATGATATCACCATTGGAAATGTAGCCTTTTTCATTCACACATTATCTGTTGTAAAAAAAAAAATAAATATATAAAAAAGCAATTATTTGTCACTTTTTCTGTAAAGGTTGCATCATTCAGTTTACTTTATCTGACAGATTGCACGAAGGCTTAGAAAATTAGCAGCTCTATAGGTCAAAGCTTTAGCAACTATTTTTTCTTATCAGGCTCCTACAATTAGCCAATAAAATGGGACAAATATCAACTCCATTCATCTAATTCTGCCAACGTTACTCTGTTTTTTTATGTGAAAACATTCATTTTACTCATCCACCTTTCTTTGTAATGATATTTGCATTGAAACCCATTACAGGTATATGGAATAGGAACGAAAAGAAGAATTCGATAACACTTACGCAGCTATCCTGGATGCTTTGCACATTATATCAGTTGGATCAACTGTCTGATATGATTATCGGGGCAAGATGAATGTAATTAGTTTATTGAAAGTGATCAGACCCTTACAAAGCTGTTGACAGTGCAGAATTAAAATCTGCATTGTCCACCAGAATTGTTTTGTCATATTTTATGCAATTATAGAATATGATGAAAGCTGCGTATTTGTAATCACCAAGCCAAGGTTTATTTGAAAAAATAAGACGCAAACATTAACAAGTAGATGAGACAACTTATTAAAGATATTATATATTTAGTATTGAAAGTTTTGCAGGGAGAGACAATAATGGGCAAATTCATTAAGTATTCTTGCATAAACACCTTAATAGGTCGCAATACTTTTGTGCAATTTGGTAGTTACTCAAAAATATTTGATCTTTTTGTTATTTTTATGCCGGTTGCCGCCAGCTATGCTGATATGAGCGAAACATTGCTGGATGAGGCATTGCTATGTTCGCTAGGAAAGTTCATTAAAAGTTACTCCACCTTCCCTGGGACTTTACTGGGCTCAAAATAATAGCTAGACAGTATGCCTTTACAGATCCCTGCAACAAAAGTTAATCCCTTGCAGAAGATGCTAAAAATAAGCAAAAAGTATGTCTAACTACTCCAATCAAACAATTATTTCATAGAAGTATACATAAATCATTTTATGGCATCTAGATCAAATTCAATATGGCTGTTCTACGCATACAAAGAGGACATATAAAGAGAGGAGTATATTGAACAATAAAATATGATATTTTATTAAACATTATTTAAAAAAACAACAATCAGACAGTATTAAAAGGTGCTAACAGTGCAGAGTGATGAGCCAAAAAATCTAGGTGGCACCAACAAAGAGTCAGCAAAACACAGGGTATGATTCCAAAACATTAAAGGTGGGAAAAATAAATAACTAAGTGCCCACTGCATAAACTGAAGTAGTATCCACATAGACTATTCAATTACTATATCAAAAGTGAATGCACTATGGCTATAATATCTACAATACATGAAGGCACAACATCAGAATACAGGTATAACATTAGTAATATCCTACATTAAAGTACAATGATATGAATAACATGTCTTACCAAACCCAGGAGATGGTGCCACCACTCCAACACGTGTTTCGGCAGCATGCCATCATCAGGGAGAGTCATTAGGGTATATGCACACATTGCCTTTTCTTTGGTTTTGTTTGCCTCTATGGCCAGTGTGAACATTCTTTTACATCTTACATATTAATCAAGTCATCCTCCGACTCAGTTTTCTGTTTTTCTTCAATAAAACCTAAGACGCATCACTATAGCAGCAAGAGTTGTATAGCTATCTTTGTAATTTTAAACCTCCGCAAACACTAAGACTAAAATAAATGGTTAATAGAAAACCACTTGTATGTATAGTTTTTTATGGCTTCAATGAGGGAAAAGAGATTGGGTCATGTTTGTATGGAAGGGACTTGGCTATAAGTATTACTTCTGATGAAAGAGCAGTAAATTCTATCTGGAAGTGTTGGTTTGGCTAGAGATATAAAGCTCTGGAAAAATTGAGAGACCACCACATCAAAACCCTGTCATGGGCAGCCCATTCTTCAGACCTGAAACCCATTGAAAACCTCTGGAATGTAATCAAGAGGATGATGGATAGTCACAAGCCATCAAACAAAGAATAACTGCTTAAATTTTTGTGCCAGCGGCAGTGTGAAAGACTGGTGGCAAGCATGCCAAGACGCATGAAAGCTGTGATTAAAAATCTCGGTTATTCCACAAAATATTGATATCAGAGCTCTTCCTGAGTTAAAACATTAGTATTGTTGTTTCTAAATGATTATGAACTTGTTTTCTTTGCATTATTTGAGGTCTGAAAGCACTGGGGTGTTTTTTTTAATTTTGTCAATTTTTCTTTGTCGGAAAAATATACAAAATTTATTGCTTGGAAATTCCGAGACATGTTGTCAGAAGTTTATGGACTAAAAGAACAATTTACATTTTACTCAAAAATATACCTATAAAGAGAAAAAATCAGATAAACTGAACATTTGAAAGTGGTCTCTTAATTTTTACCAGAGCTGTACTTCATATAATTGTGTGCTGAATTAATTTAAAACAAAGTAAATGATGTTGAAATGGAAGGAAGCGATGACCATCGAACTATGTAAGCAGGCAAAATTATGCAATGATAATTTGGCTGTTACAGAAGTAAAGATCATTTAACTTTGACAATCTTTTCTTCTGACGAGCACCCTACAGCTGCACAATACTTTTTTTTGCACTAAATCAACCTCTGTTCACATGTCATACTAGGGCAAAAGGACACAATAAAGAGCTCAATTTAATCTGCAAATGCTAACTTAGTCACTCAGGCAGTTCATAGCCATTCAACAATTTGAATGGCTGATAGGTAATATATAGCCTGCCACAGGCTAATAAATGACCTGTGCAGCTTCCCAAGGCAATACCAGCTGATTAGTAGGGATTTTTTTTTTCAGTTATGAAAGGGGTTCTTGAAAACCCTTATTGATCGAAAAAAATGCCCAAGCTCCTTTTTGAAATCTGATTCTTGTCAATTTATGAGGTAATAACTCTTCAATGCGTCAACATATCTCAGTGATTCTGAAATTCAGACATTTTAATAAAAATGCTAAACTTATTGATCTAAAATCACCACAAACATAAAGAGCACTCACTGTGTATAAAAGTATGGCTGAGGAAGAAATGAAGAAACACTCTTGAAGAGTGATAATAATTGTAATACATAATATAATAGTAACTATGCTGATGACAGTGTAATTGCTACTATATAAAATGTAAATATATATACACATACAATGGGTACGGAAAGTATGCAGACCCCTTTTAAAAAAATTTTAGTCTTTGTTTCATTGCAGCCATTTGGAAAATTTAGTTCATTTTTTCTCATTAATGTACACTCTGCACCCCATTTTGACTGAAAAAAACAGAAATGTAGAAATTTTTGCTAATTTATTAAAAAAGAAAAACTGAAATATCACATGGTCATAAATATTCAGACCCTTTGCTCACTATTGAGTAGAAGCACCCGCTGGAGGTTTTACAGCCATGAGTCTTCTTGGGAATGATGCAACAAGTTTTTCACACCTGGATTTGGGGATCCTCTGCCATTCTTCCTTGAAGATCCTCTCCAGTTCTGTCAGGTTGGATGGTAAACATTGGTGATCAGCCATTTTTCAGGTCTCTCCAGAGATGCTCAATTTGGTTTAGGTCAGGACTCTGGCTGGGCCAGTCAAGAATGGTCACAGAGTTGTTCTGAAGCTACTCCTTTGTAATTTTAGCTGTGTGCTTAGGGTCATTGTCTTGTTGGAGGGTGAACCTTTGGCCAAGTCTGAGGTCCAGAACACTCTTTAAGAGGTTTTCAACGAGGATGTTTCTGTTCTTGGATACATTCATGTTTCCTTTAATTGCAACCAGTCGTCCATTCCCTGCAGCTGAAAAAAAAACCCCATAGCATGATGCTGCCACCACCATGTTTCACTGTTGGGATTGTATTGGGCAGGTGGTGAGCAGTGCCTGGTTTTCTCCACACATACCTCTTAGAATTATTGCCAAATGTTCTATCTTCGTCTCATCAGACCAGAGAATCTTATTTCTCAGTCTAGGAGTTCTTCATGTGTTTTTTTTAGCAAACTCTCTGTGGACATTCATATGTCTTGCACTGAGGAGAGGCTTCCATTGGGCCACTCTGCCATAAAGACCTGACTGGTGGGGGGGCTGCAGTGATAGTTGACTTTGTGGAACTCTCTCCCATCTCCCTACTGTATTTGTGGAGCTCAGCCACAGTGATATTGGGGTTCTTCTTTACCGCTCTCACCAAAGCTCTTCTCCCACACTTGCTCAGTTTCACTGGATGGCCAAGTCTAGGAAGACTTCTGGTGGTCTCAAATTTCTTCCATTTAAGGATTATGGAGATGTAATGGTCAACGTTTGACTGGACACACCGCCTCCAGGGCGAATTTAAATAATAAGACGTGCAGCCGGATACACCGCCTCCAGCAGGCGAATTTCAGAAATACACGTGAAACTGGATACACCGCCTCCAGCAGGGCGGATTTAAATAATAAGGGAAAAAAACAAGGAAACCGATACAATGGAGGGCCCTGCAATAGGGAACGGGGACGTGGAGACCTTCTGCAGTCCCCTGAGTCAGTGTCTACACTCCTACCGATCCCTAGGCCAGTTCCACACCGGGCGCCACTCAGGATACCTAAGAACCCTAGCTCGCCCTGCACCTACCCCTTTCTAGTGAAATGGCTGATGCAGAGACTAATCCCACCACTGCACTGAAACACACATAAAGGAAAGGCACAAACAGGGAAACACCACTTAGCTTTTCTCTGTTGCTCTTGCTCCCAGCAACAGAGTCCACCACCAGAATGCAGCTTTCCTCCTGAATAGCTGCCACCAAGCTTTGTCAGAGCTGCAAGGAAATCCCCTCTGACTCCTTCCACACCAGGACTCTGACTGTGCTGCAAGGAATTCTCTCTAGCTCCTTTCTCCACCAAGGATGTAATAATCCTAATGGCCACCAGGGGCAAAACAAAACTTAAGCACACAGCTTAAGGAAAAAAAAAGTTTACATGTGCTTTTAACTGTCATCACAGGAGGCCACTGTGCTCTTAGGAACCTTGAGTACTGCAGAAATTCTTTTGTAACCTTGGCCCGATCTGTGCCTTGTCACAATTCTGTCTCTGAGCTTCTTGGCCAGGTCCTTTGACCTCATGATTTCTCATTTGGTCTGACATGCACTGTGAGCGGTGAAGTCTTATATAGACAGGTGTGTGCCTTTACAAATCAAGTCCTATCAGTATAATTAAACACAGCTGGACTCCAATGAAGGAGTAGAACCATCTTAAGGAGGATCACAAGGAAATGGATAGCATGTGACTTAAATATGGGTGTCTGAGCAAAGGATCTGAATACTTATGACCATGTGATATTTCAGTTTTTCTTCTGTAATAGATTTTCAAAAATTTCTACATTTCTACTTTTTTCAGTCAAGATGGGGTACAGAGTGTACATTAATGAGAAAAAAATGAATTTACCAAATGGCTACAATGAAACAAATAGTGACAAATTTAAAGGGCTCTGAATACTTTCCATAGCCACTGTATATATATATATACTAGATTATGGCCCGATGCTATCGCATCGGGAGGATGCAATAGCATCACACCTCTTGCCATGTTAACCCTCAACACACACACTCCTCTCACCTTTCACCATCTCCACTCAGTCTTTCACTCCACATACGACCCCTTCTCTCACTCCGTCTCTCATACTCACTCCGTCATCGCCGCTGCTCCACGATCCCCGACATCTTCTTCCGCCGGCGCTATCCTGGATCCAGACGTTGTCTACGCCGGCGACATGTTCTTGCGGCGACGCCATCTTGAGTATCGTGAAATCCCGCGATACTCAAGATGGCATCGCCGGAAGAACATGTCGCCGGCGTGGACGACATCGGGATCCAAAATGGCGTCGGCGAAATCTCGCGAGTTTTCGCCGACGCCATTTTGGATCCTGACGTCGTCCTCGCCGGCGACATGTTCTTGCGGCGACGCCATCTTGAGTATCGCGGGATTTCGCCGATCCAAAATAGCGTCACCACAGGAACATGTCGCCGGCGTGGATGCCATCGGGATCCAAAATGACGTCGGCGAAATCTCGCGAGATTTCGCCGACGCCATTTTGGATCCCGACGTCCTCCACGCCGGCGACATGTTCTTGCAGCGACGCCATCTGGACTATCGTGGGATTTCGCCAATCCAAAATGGCGTCGCCGCAAGAACATGTCGCCGGCGTGGAGGACGTCTGGATCCAGGATGGCGCCGGTGGAAGAAGATGTCGGGAATCGTGGATCAGCGGCGATGACGGCGTGAGTATGAGAGACGGAGTGAGAGAAAGGGTCGTATGTGGAGTGAAAGAGTGAGTGGAGATGGTGAAAGGTGAGAGGAGTGTGTGTGTTGAGGGTTAACATGGAAAGAGGTGTGCGGTGACGTCACCGGTTACAAATGGACGGAAGTTGTTACAACCGGAAGCTGCTTAGGGCATTTATTATTATAGATATATATACTGTATATATACACAGTAATGGATGAAAGTGTTGACACCATTGAAATCCTCAATTCTGTTCCACCAAAAGGAATCATTCTTTAGGAGTAATGGTTTTCTTCATCTATTGCATCACTGTGGGCTTCAAATATAAGGGCATGACTGATCAGAAATGTTTTGTGGGTCCCAAATTGTGTGTTACTGATTCGGTGCAGTTGCCCTTGAAGAACATTAAGTTGAAGGTTCCTTCTTTGAAATTGAGACCCAGGTTCAATGGTCCCTATAAGATTGTATCCATCATCAATCTACTAGTGTTTAGATTTGCTTTGCCAACCACTTTTAAGATTCATAATATGTTTCACAGATCTCAACTCAGAAAATACATTTCTTCCCCTGAACCATCTCTACCGCCATGGTCCCTATTCATTGTCAATGGGAGTCTGGAATTTCAGATAGCTAATGTCACAATTCACACTTGTTACGTCAGACTCTTCAAGAATCTGGTACACTTGAAAAGTTGCAGTCCTGAAGCAATAGCCTTTTCTAATATTAGGCCTGTGTCAATTCTTTTAATTCTCACAGTGAGATTAATGTTTTATGCTTTAAAACTCAATCATCTTATGTTTCTTGTTACTAAAGGTTACAATTTTGCAGCAACCCTTCACTTTTTAAACAAAATTTAAAAATAGTATTTTTTACAAACTTATTCAAAATTGAAGTTACTTTGGGGGTATATAAGATAAGATAATCCTTTAATCGTCCCACCATGGGGAAATTCAGAGCATTACAGCAGCAAGGCAGGAACAAATACAGATACAGATGCATAAAGGCATTACATTGACAGTAGGTAGGTACATATACGGGGGAAAAAAAAAAATGTAACCGGACTGTCACAACTTTGGATCTATCAGTTCACTGTTTGGGTCGTTCTCCGTTTTGGACAGTGCTGGTTATACAGCCTAACTGCAGCAGGAAGGAAGGACTTTCGATAGCGCTCCCTCTCACATTTAGGATGAAGTAGCCGGTCACTGACAGTACTGCACATCTTTGTCACGGTCTCATGCATGGGATGGGAATCATTCTGCACCATGTAGCTCACCTTGGCCAGTATCCTCCTGTCGCCTACTTCCTGAACTGGGTCAAGGGGGCATCCCAGGACAGAGCTGGCCCTTCTAATCAGTTTGTCCAGCCTATTCCTATCCCTAGTTGCCACTACCCCAGCACGCCACACCAAAGAAGATGACTGATGCCACAACAGAGTTGAAGAAGGATGCAAGGAGTGCCCCTCTAACTCCGAAGGCTCTCAGCCTTCTGAGCAGATAAAACCTGCTTTGGCTCTTCCTGTACGCTGCATCCAAGTGATGGGCCCAGTCAAGCTTATTATTGAGGATCACACCAAGGTACTTATAGGTGTCAACTATCTCAATGTAATTTCCCTGAATGTTCACCACTACTGGTGGATTTTTGCCCTTCCGAAAGTCCACCACCAATTCCTTGGTCTTCCCGGAATTAATCCTAAGGTGGTTCCTCTGACACCACTCCACAAAAGCTTGGTTAGTGTCTCTGTACTCTCTTTCATCACCTCCTGTGATGAGGCCTACTATTGCAGAGTCATCAGAATACTTCTGCAAGTAGCAGCTAGATGAGTTGCACCTAAAATCCGCAGTGTACAGTGTGAAGAGAAAAGGGGCAAGAACTGTACCTTGAGGTGCCCCTGTATTGCAGATCACCGTGTCTGACACACTGTCCCGAACCTTTACAAACTGAGGTTGGTTCGTGAGGTAGTTAAGGATCCAGGTGGAGAGTTGGAGGTCCACACCAACAAGGCCCAGCTTGTCTCTCAGTAGACCTGGCTGTATGGTGTTAAAAGCACTAGAGAAATCGAAGAACATTATTCTCACAGTGTTCCCAGGTTTCTCCAGGTGAGAGAGAGTCCTATCTACAAGGTGGATAATGGCATCATCCACACCAATGCCCGGCCTGTAGGCAAACTGGAGAGGGTCCATATCCAAGCTCACTAGAGGACGGAGACGTGTGAGAACCAATCTCTCTAATACCTTCATCAGGTGTGATGTCAATGCTACAGGTCTATAGTCATTAAGGTCTTTCGGATAAGGTTTCTTCGGAACCGGTACCACACACGATAATTTCCACAGTTGTGGTACTTACCCATCCTCAGGCTCATATTGAACAGATATGTAATGATCTCACTCAGCTGGTGCCCGCAGGTTTTGATTAGTCTTGCACTGATGCCGTCAGGACCTGCAGCCTTCAAAACTTTGATCTTATTCAGTTCTTTTGCAACCTGGGTACTTGTGAAGAACAGACCCTGGCTGAGTTGACAAGTTGCAGCAGGGGGTGAGGTTATTGTAGCAGAGAGGTGTGAATGGTATGCAGGGGCAGGAGCAGCCAGTGTGTGATTAAATCTGTTAAAGAATAGATTAAGTTCATTAAGCCCCTCTTTATCTACAACCATCCTGGAGACAGTCTGTCTATGCCCAGATATTAGACTTTAGACCCTCCCAGACTTCATGGATCCTTTTCTGTGACATTTTCAGTTCAATTTTTCTCTTATAATTAGCCTTTCCCTGCCTGATTAGATTCTTCAGATCTTTCTGCACCTCTCGCAGCCTGCCCTTGTCACCTGATCTGAAGGCCAACTTCTTCTCTTTGAGAAGAGCCTTTATTCCGGGGCTGATCCATGGTTTGTTGTTAGAGAAGCACCTCACTACTTTTGTGGGTACCGTGTTGTCTACACAGAAATTAATGTAGTCCGTTATACAGTGTGTGAGACCATCCATGTCATCACCATAGGAATCTTGCAGCACTTCCCAAGTGGTTGTTTCAAAGCAGTCTCTCAGAGCATCATCACTCTCCTCAGTCCATATCCTCACTGTGCGAGTGACAGCAGGTTCTCTCTGTACAAGTGGCTTGTACACGGGTTGGAGGTGCACTAGGTTGTGATCCCATCTTCCAAGGGGCGGTAGGGATGCTGTAGGGACATTGTAAAACCTCAAAAAGTATACCATTTTAAAAACTTTAACTCACAGCTTATTAAAAATTTATGGCACTAAATTTGTTATCCTTTCAGGATCTTCACAGGAATTTATTAAAATTGCAATGCAAAAAAGAAAAATTTAGTTTTTCATTTTAAAGAGGAGTAACAGAAAAAAAGACTCCACAATATGTTGCACAACTTTTCCAAAGTGTGGAAATATTTCACATGTGGTCGTAATAAGCTGTTTGGGCACATGACAAAGATCAGAAGGAAAAAAGCACAAGTCTGGTTGTTGGACTGCAAATTTGGCTGGAAGAAATTGCAGACACCATGACAAGAGCCAATACAAGTCTTTTGGTGTGTGAAAAACCAGTTACCACACACTGATGGTATCTGTGTGTCCTTCGTGTGCTGTCTGTCTTTAGGATTGCAAAGGATAAAACAAGCTTTGCAGTTTTTTTATTTATCCATCCATGAAAAACAGGGTTGGCAAAATTGGACACATGGACCATACACTGATGAGACACTAATCAAAAAAAACAATGACACCATTACCATTTTTTGTACGTAAGTGTTTAAACACTGATGTGTGGATAAGGCCTTTAGATTTTCAGAATGGGATATAAAAAGGTTTGATTACAGGTAAACATGGATAAATCCAGGGATGTTTGGGTCCGGTGGGTGAGGCAGAACAAATAAAAATAGTTCCGATGAATACAGGTCCGAAGATCTGTTGTTTTCCACGCTATCATTTGCGTGACAGCATTGGAAACCCGGGCTTTGATAGGTGCTAAGATCGTTACTGCCAATCAGAGCGTTGTGGTTCCCATGCTGTGAGACTGCTGGTCACAGGAGTTGGCTGATGAGAATACTACTCTCATCGTCCTACACCTGCTATTGCTCACTGCGTGAGAATTTTCCAATGATGCGAGTGGTGCCATAAGTGAGGTGACAGTGGTTCATCAGCAATGAACTCTGGTGACCATTCTCACGTCAGCACTACACACAGCAGGAGCGAAATCACACTCCTGTCTCATTGTGTTACGGCTGGCGTGGAGAGCGGTTGCTTGACTGATGTGAGTGCTGTCCAAACCATCCAGATCGTCATGGAACATGGCCATTAATGGATTATCATTGTTGGACAAATGAGGAATATGGTGTTTTATTATGATTTGCCTTTTACTGGGGACATGGGCATCGATGGATTATCATTGGACAGGTGAGGAATATGGCATTTTATTATTTTGGTTTTTTTTACAGTGGAACATGGGTATCGATGGGTGGAAAGGTGAGTATAACTGCTTTTTTTAATTTTAATTTTTGTGAATAAATTTGTAAAAGAGGGTGTCTTTATTACAATCTGACTATGGGGTTTGTAAAGGGGGAGTCGTATAGATGACGCTCCATTAGTAACCCCTGGTCTTGATGTCATCAGCCATGAAACAGCTGTCATCAACTCCAAATCTGTAACCTCATTTGCCACTGCACCAGAACAAGTGGGAAAAGTCGGGCAAAGCATTAATAGATGCACCATTTTGGGGGTGGCTGCAGGCTGCTAGTTTTAGGCTGGCAAAGGTCAATATCAATAGCCCCTTACCAGTCTGAGAATACCAGCCTCCAGCTGTCTGCTTTAGCTTGTCTGGTTGTCAAAAATGATGGGGACCCCACGCTTTTTTTTAATTATTTTTTAAAATAATTAAAAAATATGGTGTGAGGAACACTCTATTTTTGATAATCAACCAATATAAACCTGACAGCTGGAAGTTGCAGCCCACAACTGTCAGCTTTACCTGTGCTGGTTATCAAAAATAGAGGGGAATCTACACCATTTTATTTATTTATTGCACAGACTCCACCTAATGAATAGAGATGAGCAAACTTGTTCAGAAAAAGTTTGCCAATTTCGAACTCAACACCTAATGTAAGAAAAAAATCAAAAAAACTTACATATGAAAGGTATACTCAACAAATCCTGACTGATGCACTAGCAGGACACAGCAGGCCTCCATTGATAAAGGCTTGGGGCAGCACAGGTGCAACCCACTGATGAAGACAGCCAGTATCCAAAAGAATAAAAGAGGAGCTGGCTGCCTAGTGGGAAAAATGCACACAGATAAGGTTTGCATGGGACATCAGTCACACAGTGCGGCACAAAGTGTCTGAACAGCCTATTGATCACGCCCATAGTATTAGCAGGCGGGCTGTTCTGCACTATATACATGCATCACACAGGAAAAAAAACAAGCCAACATAAAGAGGCCCAGCTGCATCCTGCAAAAATGATAAAAAGTGCAAAAAGATAAAAATACATGGGGTATTAGTTACTATTTTGGCCAAGACAGATAAACTCGCAATCCAGACATCAAGGATCCCCAGATTTTGCGAGTCCCTAACACTAAATCTGAACAGCTATCATAAGAAATTTCGAACTCAGCATAAGCATAGCACATTCAGATTCGTGTTCGCTTTCACGAGCATTTTTCCTCAAAGTCGGCTAAATTCAGTCCCAGTTCCTTAAAGCATAGCATTTCCACTAATGCAAAATACTACACAAAATTAGATTTTGATCCTTCCAAAAAACATATTGAAGAATACCATAGGTTGATAGACATTGCCTTTAACCAAAACATTCTAAATAAAAGGAAAAAACATTTCCTGACTAACAAAAATCCGAACACAGCCCTCTTTTATCACCTGCCCAAGGTGCATAAAAATCCTGTGAAACCTCCCGGAAGACCAATCATTTCGAGTATCGGGTCATTAACCAGTCAGCTGTCGCATTATATCGACCTTTACTTACAGGATCTAGTCAGAAAACTACCTTCTTTTCTCCTAGACTCCAGTAAATTAATAAAAGAATGTGAAAATTTCCTATTGGAAGAAAAGTACATGTTTATAACTTTAGATGTACACGCTCTTTACTCCAATATTGATCATATATTGGGAATCAATTCAGTTTCACATTACTTGAATGGCATAGTAGATATGCCAGAACAACAGACAATTTTTATTAAGGGGTTTAAAATTCATATTAGAACATAACCTTTTTACTTTACAGGGGCAGTTGTATATACAGTGGCTGGCACTGCGATGGGGACTCAGGTAGCCCCAAATTTTGCAAATCTTTTCATGGGGTGCTTCGAGTCCTCATCTCCCCTGTGTCAGCAAACCTACTGTAACAATATACTATATTATCATCGTTTTATTGATGATTTAATTGTATTTTGGAAAGGCACTGAATTTGAAGCTCAAGAATTCATTGTGGCATTAAACAGGAGTGAATGGGGTATTACTTTTACTGCAGAGGTTAATAAGGAAAAAATATGTTTTCTTGATCTAGAAATATCCCATAAAAATGATAAAAAATTAGCACTAGTGTTGAGCATTCCGATACTGCAATATCGGGTATCGGCCGATATTCGCGGTATCGGAATTCCGATAATGAGTTCCGATACTTTTAGTATATCGAATACCGGAATCGGAAGTTCCCATAATGCAATGAGCCAGTTTGATTTTATTCAGCCAATGAGGATCCTAAGAAGTGTGGGCACATCCTGTTAGAGCATGTTAGGCATGTAACTACTGGCATGGCTGTGATTGGCTGCTGAAATGATGTCATGATGCACTATAAAAGCCGCCGCCGCCATTTTGGGTACACTCTGTTGTTAATTCAGTTAGGGATAGGACACTGCTGTTCAGAGGGACAGTGTGACCTAGCTATTTGCTATACAATATTGTGCTTTACCCAGGCTACTTTATAAACCACTGTAGCTTTCTTTTGCCTTGCAGCGCTGTTCACAGCTGTCTGTGAGGTCTCTGTGTGTGAGTGCAGCTCACGCTGTAGTGTGTTCTGCAGCCAGCCACCTCCAGTTGTAGTCCACTCAGCGTGCGTCACTGCCTCATACATTGTCCTTTTTTGCATTAGTGCTGCTCATTTTTCCAGATTTCTCCTATTAGTGTGGTTCCATCCGTATCCAGCTAGAATATTTGCAAACACTATATAGGAGTAGATAGAGGAGCCTTTCTGCTGGCTTGTGCCCTGCAGCCGCAGCCAGATTAGTATTAGCCTATTTTTTGGAGCCTCATCTATTGCATTGTAGGTTACCTTCCTGCATTTTAATAGCTACAAAAAGTTAGTGATACTATTGGTTTTACATCTTTGGGCACATCCAGTGTCTTTTTGTGAAAAAAAAGTTAATAAAGTTCACCAAACACTCCACTTTACAGTTGTGTAGGCCACATTAGCTCATATTAAAGTCTAGTCCACACTTTATGAAATTAGTGTTTCTTATACCTGTGAGCAGCTGTTCAGGTTTAAGCACACTAAGCCCTTAGTACTTTTCTGCCTATCTTTATCAGTCTACCAAGATGAAGAAAGCAGGGAGTAAGGCACGTGGTTGTGGGCATGGAGTTTCTGCAGGGAGAGGACGGGGGATTCTGTGCCTGCTGCAGGCACCAGTGACACAGCATCCCCCAGTTTTCCCAGGGAACAGTCCTTTATACATGCGCAGCTTTGTAGGAGCTCGCCATACCCCACTGCTGCGGGACGAACAAATTGAAGCCGTTGTCGGATGGATGGCAGCTAACGCATCGACTTCAATTAGTTCCAGATCCTCTCAGGTCCAGAGCACTGAAGAGCACCCATATGTCTCTTCACCACCTGCCAAATTGCCCAGGCAGTCAGAGAGCCTTGGACAGGAGCCATCTCTACTTCTGTTCTCTGAATCTGTTTGCTTGGAAAGAGGGGGCCAGCCAAGCAGCATTCGAGAATTTGAAGAAGAGGTAGTATGCAGTGATGCACAACAGCTTTGTCTCTCTGAATCTGAAGAGGAGGGTGGGCCAGTGCCTATGGTCAGCATACCTCAGTATGCATCTGATGATGAGACTCAGGTGCCACTTTCTGGTGCGTACTGTTCTGTCGAGACTACCCAGGAGAAGCAGTCGTTTGAAGAGGGTAGTGTAGATGATGAGGTCCTTGACCCATCATGGCATGAGGTACAGAAGGTGGTGGGAGCAGCTCTGAGGAAGAGATTCCCCCAGCGGCAAAAAAAGGAGGGAGAGGGAGGGGGCAGACTCAGTTGCCTGTAGCCTCCACTTCGGTACCCATTAGGAGCATGCCTCTTCCAAAACCCAAAACGGACACTCCCAAGACTTGCAGTGCCTGGTCCTTTTTTGACACAGTTGCAGATGACATTTGCTTTGTGAAATGCAAGCTGTGTAATCAGAAAGCGAAAAGAGGGAAAAGTGTCAGCAACCTCAATACCACAAATATGTGGAAACATGTGCGGACCAATCACGTGGTGGAGTTACAAAGACACACTGAAGACCTAGGCCAACCTACAGCACCACCTACCACCTCTTCAGCTTGGGTTGTAGCCTCTTCCTCCAGCTCACACACAGCTGGTTCGGCTTCCTCACAGGATCGCCATGGAAGAACCTCTGGCACTGTTGTACAGAGACACAGTGTCACTCCACCCACAGCACCACGTTCCTTGTCATCCTCACACTCCCAGGCCAGTCTACAGCCATCGGTAGCACAGGCATGGGAGAAAAGGCGCCCATACTCGGCAAACCACCCCCCGAGCACAGGCTCTGAATGCTGGCATTGCAAAACTACTGTCCCTTGAAATGCTCTCATTCAGGCTGGTGGAGACTGACACCTTCCGTAACTTCATGGCATTGGCAGTCCCACAATACGACGTGCCCAGCTGCTTTTATTTCAGCAGGCAGGCCATCCCTGCCCTGCAAAAGCATGTAGAGGGAAAACTTAAGCATGCGCTACTAAACGCCATCAGTAGCAAGGTCCACCTGACTACCGATGCGTGGACCAGCAACCATGGACAGGGACGATATCTTTCCCTCACTGCCCATTGGGTAATTGTTGTGGAGCCGGGTACAGATCTTGAGAGTGGCGCTGTACGTGTTCTGCCAACTCCAAGGATTGCAAGAATCCAGTCTGTACACATTGACTCCTCCTCATACTCCAGTTCCTCTGAATCAGCGCTGCAGGAGCCGTCACAGTCTACCTCCACATGGACCCGTGAATGCTTACCTGTTACGACCGATATGAGCACAGCCGTGGCCAAACGTCAACAGGCCGTATTGAAATTAATTTCTTTGGGGAATCGAAGCCACACAGTGCAGGAGCTCTGGAATGCCATCAAGCAGGAGAGCGACGTGTGGTTTGTGCCAGCGAATCTCCAGCCAGGCATGGTAGTGTGTGACAATGGCTGAAATCTGGTGGCAGCTCTGGGCCTAGGCAACCTCACTCACATCCCATGTCTGGCACATGTGCTCAACTTGGTCGTGCAGAGTTTTTGGAGGGACTATCCGGATCGTGATGCACTGCTGCACAAGGTCCGCATAGAGTGCGCTCACTTGCGGCGTTCCAGCTTGGCAAGATCGCGCATTGCAGCTCTGCAGTGCCAATTCCGCCTTCTGGAACATCGCATCATATGTGACCTACCCATCAGGTGGAATTCAACGTTACATATGTTGGAGAGGTTGTGTGAGCAGCAGGCAGCAGTAATGGAGTACCACCTGCATCAGGCGCAAACAAGTCGCATTGCGCACCATTCACACTTTACCACCACTGAGTGGGCCTCTATGAAGGACATCTGCAAAGTTTTTCATGCCTTCGATGATTCAACGCGGATGGTGAGTGCAGATGATGCACTAGTCAGCATGACTATCCCCCTTATCTGCCTGCTTGAAAAAAAACTGCAAGCACTAAGGGAGAAGGTTGTGGAAGAGGTGGAGGATGAGGAGTCACAAATGCCATCTGCTTCTGGACAGTCTGCGCAACGTGGTTCCTCACAAAGGCCTAGGCAAGGGGACACTTTTGTGAGGAGGATGAGGAGGAGTCAATGGGGAAGGAAGACATCTGTCCAGAGGAGGGAGGTACACAATGCTCTAGTAGTCAGTATGTAGAGCGAGGGTGTGGTGATTCAGAGCAAACAGAGATGACGCCTCAAGCAGGGGACAGCGTTTCTTGGCCAGTTGGCAGTCTGCAGCACATGGTTGATTTCATGCTGCAGTGCCTGAGAAACGACCACCGCATCGCCCACATTCTCAACACGGCTGATTATTGGGTGTATACCCTCCTAGATCCTTGCTACCGGGACAACTTACAAAGCCTCATAACACCGTTGAACCGGGAGCGTAAAATGCGGGAGTACCAAGACACACTGGTGCATTCCATCATGTTCTCCATTCCACCCGAGAGCAGTGCTGCTAGTGCTTTACAAAGCAGCTCATTGCGTCGAGGCAGTGGAGGAAGCTCTGCACAAAGAGGGAGCAGAAGCAGTGCCTCAGCACAAGGCAAGACCAGTATGGCCCAAATGTGGCAAAGTTTTGTGTCCCCGTCACAAATGTCTACACCATCACAGACGGCTCCAGTCAGCAGGAGGCAACGTTTCCTTCAGATGGTGACAGACTACATGTCTTGCCCTCTCAGTGTTCTCCCACACGGCTCTTCCCCCTTCAAGTTTTGAGTCTCTAAGCTGGATACATGGCCAGAGCTTAGCCAGTATGCATTGGAGGTGCTGGCTTGCCCTGCTGCTAGTGTATTATCGGAACGCGTCTTTAGTGCCGCAGGTGGTGTACTAACAGACCGTCGCATGCGACTATCCTCCGATAACGTTGACCGGCTTACTTTTCTGAAAATGAACAAGGCCTGGATCTCGCAGGAATTTGCCAGTCCTCTTCCAGATTAAATAATTGGTTGGCAACAGTATCCAGGTCTCCTGTTGTGTTCATGTTTCTACCACCTGAACTGTAATCCCTGGGCTCCAATACCGCCAGTTGCTGCTCATAAGTGCCGTCTGCACAGACAAGACATGCTTCAGTGTTATTGGGGTTCAGTAACGTCAGCTGATCCCCTGCTGTATGTCCGGCAATTTCTCCTGCTCTGTCCACATTCACACTACTACAGATATTAAACTTGCTCCAATTAGGCCTCTGGCTCTACTCTGTTTCTATTATTTACCCTGGGCTCCAACACCGCCAGTTGCTGCTCAGAAGTGCCATCTGCACAGTCAACACATGCTCCAGTGTTATTGGGGTTCAGTAACGTCAGCTGATCCCCTGCTTTGTGTCCGGCAATTTCTCCTGCTCTGTCCACATTCACACTACTACAGATATTAAACTTGCTCCAATTAGGCCTCTGGCTACACTCTGTTTCTACTGTAATCCCTGGGTTCCAACACCGCCAATTGCTGCTCAGAAGTGTCTTTGGCACGGGTACTCCCTCCTGCCCAGCCTGGTTTCAGCATGCCAGCTGTTTCCGGGTAGTGTCAACGTCACTTTGCCTCCAATACGTTGCACTGTCGTGTTGCGGTTGGGTTAGCCAACTCTATGTTGCCTGCAGTTTAGGTGCTTCCTATGTGGGCTGCAGGATCTGGCAATGAAGGCTGGTTCCATAGTGCCAATAGGACAAGCTCCCCCTGTAGGACTGTGGGTTTCGGTAACTCCAGCCTGCTCACGGCCTTGCAACTTTTTTTTTCATGTGTACCTTCTGCTGCCTATCTGAATTCCAGTACCATTATCTGGTTCTTTGGAAGTCAATCTTGAATATGTCCCCCTGGGTTCCAGTTACGCCAGCTGGTTCCAGGCAGAGCCTTTGGCTTAGGTGTCTCCTTCTCGGTATCCGAGTTCCACCAACGTCAGCTGGTCCTTGGTAGTGCTTTCTGACACAGGTACCTCCTGCTTAGTAACCGGGTTCCAGTACCATCAGCTGGTCCTCGGTAGTTCCATTCGCTCTTGTACCTTCGGCTACCCATCCCGGTTCCAGTACCGTCAGCTGGTTCGCAGCAGTTCCTCAGCCTTCTTGTACCTTCTGCTACATTTCCAAGTTCAAGCTTTTTGAAATGGTTTTTGGTAATCACTCTGGATCTCCCTGACGACGACCCTAAAGACGACGACCCTGAAGACCACCCCGAAGAAGACGACGACCCCGAAAATGACGACCCTGGAGACGACGACCCTGAAGACCACCCCGAAGAAGACCAAGAAGATGACCCTGAAGAGGATGATGAAGGAGAAAGTGTGGGAGAAGTAAAAAAGAAGGTGAAGAGCATGGAAGTAGTGAAACATAAATCTCTGACAAAATATAAAAAAGCTTAACATAATCAATATCTTTGTAACTCCGAACGTCTTAAAAAAAAATTAATTCCTGCTATTCCATTTGATTGGGCTAAACCTATATGCCTTTAATGTTGTCATGTCAGACACTGTTCACACCAGGGTGTCCGGCTGACAGCGGTAATACCCTATCCTACCACTTTGTTCTCAGCGGCGCTGGTTGGTCTTCTGATCCGGCTGGGATTGGGTTAACCAGGTTGTCATTCTGGCTGAGGGCTTAGCCATGCCCTCTGTCTTTAAATTGTCCTGCATGACTATGGGCGTCGCCGACTATAGCTCTTGCCTTGTGCTAGCGATACCGGTCTGGAGTGGTGGTCTAAGGAGCATACTGTTTCTGGTGTAGTATATTCCGTTGTTGCCATTATGCCTCCCTGTGTTGTATTTTTTGGTTACCCTTGCACATTATTGTATTCTCCTGTGTGTACGCGGTGTGGTGCGTTTCCTTTATCCCTGTTCATACTTATTTGTGGGGTCTGGTGTTTGGTCTCCTCACTGGGTGGAGGGTGGTGGGTTCAGCTTAGGGCTGGACAGGAGACAAGGACAGGGTGGAGGCCCAGGCAGACACACCTTCAGTGTAAACCCTGGGTTGAGGGACAGACAGGGATTCCCCTAGTCTGAGGGACACCGCAGGGACCCAGGGGTTTTAGCCTATAGTTACCTAGGCTTCCCATGACATTATAGTCGGCACAAATTTTATTTACCATGGATCCTATAGTCTCCATAACCAAGCAGCTGGAGGCTCTGTCCATACAGGTCACTGAACTGAGGGGGGCGGTCCAGCAACAAGGCCTGTCAGTTCCTGCTGTGCAAACTGAGGCAGCAGTCAGGGAAGCTGAACCCAAGTTACCTCTTCCTGAACGATTTTCTGGTGATCGCTGTAAGTTCGATGTATTTCATGAATCCTGCAAATTGTATTTTCGTATGCGTCCACTCTCCTCAGGAAATGAGGCTCAGCGTGTGGGCTTGGTAATTTCCTTGCTGAGTGGTGATCCACAAGCATGGGCCTTTTCACTACCTTCTGATTCACCTGCATTTGAGTCCGTAGACTTTTTTTTTTCTGCTCTTGGTTTAATCTATGACGATCCTGACAGACTGGCGTTAGCAGAGTCTAAAATACGCTCTCTACTCCAGGGTGAGCGACTGGCGGAGGATTATTGTACGGAATTTCGTCGCTGGGCAGTGGACACTCAATGGAATGATCCTGCACTAAGGAGTCAATTTTTGCATGGGGTTTCTGGAAGGGTTAAGCAAGCTCTGCTAACGTATGAGACTCCCGCCTCTCTGGAGGCTGCTATGGTGCTTGTAGTACGCATTGATCGCCGTTTTCATCAGAGGTCGTAGGAGACATTGCCTATGGGGGGGCAGTTTCTGGTGAGGTTGCCTCGGGTGAATCCATGGATCCTATGCAGATCACTGGTATATCACATACACATAATAACAAGCATAAATGTCCCTTGCCCAGAAAGCAAGGGGTCTTTTTTTTTTGTGGCAAAAAAGGACATTTTATTAATGCTTGCCCCCTGGTACCTAAGAAAGACGTGCCGGCGGAAAACTGCTAGGCTCAGAGGGCTTGGAGGAGTCTAGTCTGAGCCTTTGCATATCCTCCGTGGTGGTCTCCCAGTGTATGCTCCCTGCCAAGGTAGTAATCGGGGGCTTAGAGCTGTCGATTACTGTATTTGTAGATAGTGGTTCAGCCGCTAATCTCATTGATGAAAAGTTTGCACGTACAGCGGGATTTAAGGTGGAAAAGCTGCCTAATCCTATCTGGGGGGTTACCATCAATGCCTCCCCTCTCTCACAAGGGAAGATTAAAGAGTTTGTGGCTGATGTAAAACTCCACATTGGGGTCCTACACTCTGAGCGGGTAACATGTAAGGTGCTCAGTAATTTATCTGCTCAGGTAATTCTGGGGTTTCCATGGTTGTCTATGCACAATCCGGTGATTGATTGGAAAACCCAAGACATAATCCAGTGGAGCAGATATTGCCAGGAGAGTTGTCTGGCCATGTGTATATCCGCTGTGACTCCCAGCATCCCGGAGCCACTGCTGGACTTTGCTGATGTATTTTCTGAAAGAGGTTGTTCAGAGCTGCCACCGCACCGACCCTATGACTGTGCTATTAGGTTAAAACCGGGGTCCAAGTTACTGAAAGCCAGGATGTTTAATATCAAAGGTCCTGAGAGGCAAGCTCTCAAAGAATACATTGCAGAAAGTCTAAGCAAAGGGCACATCAGGCCTTCATCATCTCCATTGGCGGCGGGGTTCTTCTTTGTCAAGAAGAAAGATGGCAGATTATGCCCATGTCTGGATTTCAGGGAACTCAACCAGATTACGGTTCATGACCCATACCCGATGCCACTGATACCCGATTTGTTCATCCAGTTGTCTGGTGCCAAATGGTTTTCCAAGCTTGACCTCAGGGGGCGTACAATCTCATAAGAGTCCGTCAAGGGGATGAATGGAAGACGGCATTTAATACCCCTGAGGGTCATTTTGAGATTTTGGTGATGCCATTTGGGTTGACGAGCGCGCCAGCAGTATTTCAGCATTTCATAAATGATGTCTTTTCTCATCTCTTGGGGAAATTTGTTATTATATACCTTGATGACATTCTTATTTACTCACCGACCGTGATGCACACATAGAGCATATTAGGCAGGTATTGCAGTTGCTCAGGGAGAACAAGCTCTATGCCAAGCTTGAAATGTGTATTTGTCGTCCAAGAATTACCTTTTTTGGGTTATGTAATTTCCACCTCAGGGTTTAAAATGGACACCGCTAAGGTGCAAGTGGTGCTGCAGTGGGATCGGCCTGATAATCTCAAGGCGCTTCAGCGATTCCTGGGCTTTTCCAACTATTATAGGAAATTTATTAAGAATTTTTCTATGATTGCTAAACCGCTCACCGACATGACTAAAAATGGTACCAATTTTTCTGACTTGTCTGAGGCTGCTGTGCGCGCGTTTGAACTCCTCAAAAACAGTTTTGCTTCAGCTCCTATGCTGGTTCAGCCTGATGTCTCCCTACCATTTACCGTGGAGGTGGATGCATCTGAGGTTGGAGTAGGGGCGGTACTGTCTCAGGGTCCATTCTTGAGCAAATTGCATCCTTGTGCCTACTTCTCCAAGAAGCTGTCGCCTGCCGAGCGTAATTACGATATTGGTAACAGGGAACTGTTGGCCATCAAGTTGGCATTTGAGGAATGGCAACACTTCTTGGAGGGGGCTGTCCATCAGATTACTGTTATAACAGACCATAAAAATCTGCTTTATTTAGAGTCCGCTAAACGCCTGTCCCCCAGACAGGCTCGCTGGGCGTTATTCTTCACCCAGTTCAATTTTTTTGTGACACACCGACCAGGTTCTAAGAATACTAATGCGGACGCCTTGTCCAGATGTTTTCCGGGTGGAGAGCCATATGAGGATCCGGTGCCTATCCTCCAAAAGGGAGTTGTGGTCTCGGCTCTCACGACAGAAGTTGAGGAAGAGATTGCTGAGGCTCAGGAGGAGGTACCGCCGGATCTGCCTCCTAATAAATCGTTTGTGCCACTACACCTACGCTTAAAGGTGTTAGGGGAACATCACGATACTGTCCTGGTGGGCCACCCAGGGGTTAAGGGCACTCTGGAACTTGTATCACGTCGTTTTTGGTGGCCCAAAATCCGTCAGGACGTGGCCTCATATGTGTTAGCCTGTACCACGTGCGCACGGGCCAAGACACCACGCTCCCGTCCTGCTGGCACGTTGCATCCTCTCTGTGTGCCCAGTAAGCCATGGACTGAGATTTCAATGGATTTCATTACGGATTTGCCCTCCTCGGCTGGGAACACGGTCATTCTGGTAATAGTTGATCGGTTCTCTAAAATGTCGCATTTCGTTGCTTTGTCATCTTTGCCCAATGCGAAGACCCTTGCTCAAGTATTTATTCGTGAGGTGGTCAGACTTCATGGTGTCCCGTCTGACATTGTATCTGATAGAGGTACACAATTTGTGGCAAAATTTTGGAGAGCTTTTTGTTCACACCTAGGGATTAAATTGTCTCATTCATCGGCTTTCCATCCGCAGTCGAATGGGCAGACTGAGCATATGAACCAAAACCTGTAACAATACATACGCTGTTTTGTGTCTGACAATCAGGAAGACTGGTCGGCGTTTCTTCCTCTGGCTGAATTCGCGATAAACAATCATTGTCAGGAATCGTCTGGGGAATCTCCCTTCTTTTGTTTTTATGGTCAACATCCCCAATTCTGTACCTTGCGCCAAGGGTGCTCTGCGGGTATCCCTGAGGAGGACCAGTTGGGAGCACAATTGTCATCCGTTTGGAGGAGAGTAAAGCAGCGCTTGCTGAATGTAGGTTCTAGGTACAAACGTGTGGCTGACGGTAGACGTGTGCCAGGTCCGGACCTGTGTGTGGGTGATTGGGTGTGGTTGTCTACAAGGAACATCAAACTCAAAATACCATCGCTTAAGTTGGGTCCCAGGTTCATTGGTCCGTTTAGGATCTCCACAATTATCAACCATGTGGCATTTCGTTTGGAGTTACCTGCCATATACAAGATACATAATGTGTTTCACAAGGCGTTACTTAAGAAGGTCGTGGGTACTCTTGATGTTTCTCCCGTGCCACCACCTCCCGTCTTGGTGGATGGCACATTGGAGTTTGAGGTGTCCAAGGTGGTTGACTCTCGGGTAGTGCGTCGCACTCTACAGTACCTGGTCCACTGGCATGGCTATGGTCTTGAGGAGAGGACTTGGGTTCCGGCTTTGGACATACATGTGGACAGACTGGTTACAGTGTTTCATCGCCGCCATCCGGACAAGCCGGGTCCTCGACATTGTGAGGTTCCTGGGGTCCCTCGTAGAAGGTGGGGTACTGTCATGTCGGACACTGTTCACACCAGGGTGTCCGGCAGACAGCGGTAATACCCCATCCTACCACTTTGTTCTCAGCGGCGCTGGTTGGTCTTCTGATCCGGCTGGGATTGGGTTAACCAGGTTGTCATTATGGCTGAGGGCTTAGCCACGCCCTCTGTCTTTAAATTGTCCTGCATGACTATGGGCGTCGCCGACTATAGCTCTTGCCTTGTGCTAGCGATACCGGTCTGGAGTGGTGGTCTAAGGAGCATACTGTTTCTGGTGTAGTATATACCGTTGTTGCCATTTTGCCTCCCTGTGTTGCATTTTTTGGTTGCCCTTGCACATTATTGAATTCTCCTGTGTGTACGCGGTGTGGTGCGTTTCCTTTATCCCTGTCCATACTTATTTGTGGGGTCTGGTGTTTGGTCTCCTCACTGGGTGGAGGGTGGTGGGTTCAGCTTAGGGCTGGACAGGAGACAAGGACAGGGTGGAGGCCCAGGCAGGTACACCTTCAGTGTAAACCCTGGGTTGAGGGACAGACAGGGATTCCCCTAGTCTGAGGGACACCGCAGGGGCCCCGGGGTTTTAGCCTATAGTTACCTAGGCTTCCCATGACAAATGTCTCCTCCACCTCCCCCAATACATTCTACATTATTCTTAGTTGTTTTCCATCATGTAGAATTAACCTACAAGGAAAGTAAGGGTTTATTTTCATTCCGATATTTGTGTCCCATTGACTTGCATTGGTTTCCGGTATCGGAAACGGCGATATCCAATATTTTTGGAGTATCGGTCCGATCCGATATTTCCCGATATCGGAAGGTATTGCTCAACACTAATTAGCACTAAAACATATTTCAAGAAAACTGACACCAATGGTTTCCTCGATTATCGAAGTCCACACCATCAAAAATGAAAGCAAAACATTCCTTATAGCCAATTCCATCGAATTAGGAGAAACAATGCAAATAAGGAAGATTATGTGGAACAATCGAAAATTCTCATTGATAGGTTTATGAATAAGAAATATCCAAAACAATTAATCATGGCAGCATATAGAACTAGATAAACACTCCTCAGCAGGAGTGTTTATCTAGAGAGAATAATAAAAACAAGGAAGTGGAAGAGGGGATAACTAAAGGAGGAGGAAAAAAACCTGAGCAGATAATTAATAAAAGTAGGAATAAGGAAAGAAAAAAAGATGGGTGGCAGTACAATTTTATTACCGCTTTTAATCGTAGTAATACAGAGATAAGAAACATTTTAAATAAATATTGTTACTTGTTGAAAAAGGATACATTTTTTAAAAAACTTTTACCAGATAAACCCAATATTACCTTTCTTAGGGGCCAAACGGTGAAGGGTATAATTGCCCCTAGTAATCTCAGAATGACCAAAGATGAGGAACGGGAATGTTTAAAGAAAAAAGAAAAAATTAGGATAAATAAAACGGATGCTTTCAAACTGGGTATCTATCGATGTGGTTCCTGAAAATGTTGTACCTGTAAAGTTATCAGTCATATGACTCAATACATTACATCATATAGTACGGGTGAAACCATAGTAGTCATGCAAAAATTAGCATGTGATAGTGATTTTGTGATATATGTTATCACCTGTGCCTGTGGCCTGCAATATGTGGGTCGGGCCACTCAGTCCTTACGATCCCATATGAATGGCCATAGACACAATACTAAAAATGTTTTTCTAAAACAGAGTTTATCCCGGCACTTATGTTTGAAGCATAATAAAACATTCAATATTTCTGTGACCCCGCTGGAGCAAATACCTGATAATTGTACTAATAGGATACAAAAGCTAAACCGGAAAGAATCATATTGGAACTTCCGTCTGGGTACATTACACCCAGATGGATTAAATGATGCTATAGAGGGTATATGATATACAAATTAAATAAATCGACAGGTATGAAATTGCATACGAGCTTTACACCTGTATGAATGAGATATCGAAAAATTTCATTTTGGAAAACAGTCATAATATGAAGAAAAAAAAGAAGAGTTTAAAATTTTGTAGGATTTTATATTTTATATTTTTGTATCAAATCACACTTTAGTATGTTTAATAACATTTTAAAGAAATGTTATATATAGTTTTATTATATTTATAGCATTTTCAGAAAAGAAAATAAGAAAAAATGTTTGAAATATTTTTTCATTTTTTATGTAAAAAAAACTTTTTATATAACATTCATTTGGTATATGGGTTTTGTTTGGTTCTTCAGAGTGCAAAATCCTGCATATCTGAGTATCTGGGTGTGTCTGAAAAACAGACCTTTCAGCCCCCACCCAAAACCACATGCAGGGAGATCTGCTGTAAAATGTGTTCAGATAGATCCGTTTATATGCTTGACATTATACCTGAGGAAGACTCTGAGAAGTCGAACCAGTTGTGTTCTAGTTTGAATTAAAAATAAAAATCATCCTTGAATCTGAATCTCAAGTTCCATCATCATCCTTCATGAGCACATATTGCTGGGAAAAACATTCACCAAGCATTAATGCTTTTGTAATTACTTTAAGGCCGGGGTCACACTACAGCGAGATACGGCCGAGTATCGCAGGTTAAAACCAAGCTCTGGCACCGGCACTCCGGAGCGCAGCGTGCAGCTCCATGTATTGCTGTGCGGCTGCACGCTCCGCTCCGGAGGGCCGATGCCACAGCTTGGTTTTAACCTGCGAGACTCGACCATATCTCGCTGTGTGTGATCCCGGCCTTACTATGATAATGGTGCTGTATGATGAGTGGGGGGAGTGGGTGATGTGTTTGATGAGGGGAGGGGGTGTGGAGAGGTTAGTGGAGCGTTGCCCTCTTCACTTTTTTCCTCCTTAGCTTTATGTGTGATGATTCTGGCAGGCAATTAGGGTGCAGAAACCATCCAAAAGGTCATGACACAAGGTCTTCTGTGATTGGCTGCCAAAGTCACATGTACCTAGCCATATAAAAATAAAACATCTTGCTTTGCTGGCGCCATTCTCTCAGTGTCACAGTGCAGAGAAGCCACTCCTGATAGTGCTGCAAGTGAACTTGTCAGTTGGCTAGATGGGATCCTGTTCTGTGTGAAATCAATCTTCCAGCATCTAAATATATTGTGCAAAAACTATGTGGCAGACTCCAGGGACCCCATTTGATAATCCAAATCATTTATGATAACACAGTGTTTCAGTGTGACAGATTTCCACTTAAAAATCATTAGGCCTAATATTGGGGTGCAGCAAGGTGCCCAATTAGCTAATCCAAATCATTTGGGATAAAATAGTGTTTCAGAGACAAATCAGAAGGCCAGATTTCCTCTTAAAAATCATTAGGCCTAATATTGGGGTGCAGCCAGGAGGCCCAATTAGCTAATCCAAATCATTTATTACAAAACTGTGTTTCAGTGACAAATCAGTGGGCCAGATCTTCACTTAAAAATCATTAGGCTTAACAGTGTTGTTCAGGCACACTATCTAAGTAAATAAATAGTCATTGTTAATTTAGTATTAAAAACATATATGTGACATGCACAAGTGTGAACAAGTCGGTAAGACAATGCCCACACCACCCAATGGCTGAACCACAACAAGAGAGCACAAAATGACAAATTTGAAAAAATACTCTGCAGTAAAAAACATATAAAAGTAATCAGCAAGCGCTGTATAACAAATACAGGGTATTTAGTCGACACATTTTTTGCAAAAAATACATACCAAGCTGCTTCACCACTTCACGGTAACCCTTCACGAAGCAGTCCCTATCTAAATCAGTGGGCCAGATCTTCACTTAAAAATCATTAGGCTTAACAGTGTTGTTCAGGCACACTATCTAAGTAAATAAATAGTCATTGTTAATTTAGTGACAGGTGACTGACAGATGTGGGCCTAAGGTTGTGAAACAGCAGGTTACAAGAGGCTAAGGCTGCATACAACATGAGTGGAAAAAAGGAAAGGCTTGGTGTTCAACATTTACGTGGGTTAGGAGTTAATGTTAATGAAAGCTCAACTGAACAAACATGACTTGTCCTATCAAAAACTACTGACAACATCTGTTACTGGATGGGCTACTGGACTCCCTTTCTTTGGTAGTTGCACAGTAGTACACCTTGTGCATAAGGTTAAGAAAGAGCATATGCTCCAGTGGGTGGCACTGCATCAAGTGGCCTCTCCTCCTCTTCCACCACCTTAACATCACACACAGTACAATCCTCAGAGATGGCATTGCTTAAAAAATTTCAAAATGCCCTACTGACTGTGGTGAACCACATATGGGCCATACTGCAGATCTGTTCATACATAAGTTCATTCCATGGGGATCAGAATCTGCTCCAAAAAAAATCACAAAATGCAGAAAAGGAAAGCATCTGCATCAATGCCAAAATTTAGTCATGTTGTATCTGGGGCCACACGAAGTAGGGTCCGAGCAGAATTCAGACCCTTGTCATCAGACATTAACCATCAAAGACGACTTCACTGCACTCAAACAAGCAACACTTGAATTCAAATCAGCTCACACCTCTGCTAAACAGGTCTTCTTTACATCCCTTGTATCTTCCTTATCCCATAATCCCAAACAGTTGTTCAATACTTTTAACTCCCTCCTCCGCCCACCACTGCCCCCTCTGACTTTCCTAATCTCTGCCGAGGACTTTGCCGCACACTTCAAAAACAAGATAGACCAAACACAGCAAGTCTTTATTGCCCAACTACCACAACCCCTTTGTATACCAGACCAGTGCCCAAACCCCATAACCTCCTTATCTAACATCACTGAAGGGGAGCTTGCTCATCTTCTCTCCAAATCACACCTGACCACTTGTGCACTTGACCCTATCCCATCACACCTCCTCCCCAACATCACCACCACTCTTATCCCATCCCTAACCCACCTCTTCAACCTATCATTAACTTCTGGTACCTTCCCTTCTGCTTTCAAACATGCCACAATCACGCCTATCCTTAAAAAGCCAACCCTCGATCCAACAGCCACGTCCAGCTATCACCCAATATCGCTGCTCCCATTTGCTTCTAAACACCTGGAGCAGCATGTCCACGCTGAACTTTCCTCCCACCTCTCATCTAACTTGCTCTTTGACAATCTACAAACTGGCTTCCGCCCCCCTCATTCCACTGAGACAGCCCTGACCAAAATTACCAACGACCTACATACAGCCAAAGCTAATGGACAATAATCTATACTCCTCCTTCTAGACCTGTCCTCTGCTTTCGACACAGTTGACCACTGCCTCCTACTACAGATCCTCTCCTCCTTTGGCATCAAAGACCTCGCCCTATCCTGGATCTCTTCATACCTTTCCAACCGCACATTCAGGGTCTCCTACTCCCACACTACCTCCTCATCCCACCCTCTCTCTGTTGGAGTCCCCCAAGGCTCTGTTCTAGGACCCCTACTCTTCTCAATCTACACTCTTGGCCTGAGGCAACTCATAAAGTCCCATGGATTCCAGTACCACCTTTATGCCGATGATACTCAGATCTACCTCTCTGGCCCAGACATCACCTCTCTGCTCTCCAGAATCCCAGAGTGTCTATCAGCCATATCCTCCTTCCTCTCCTCTCGCTTCCTCAAATTCAATGTGAACAAATCTGAACTGATCATCTTTCCCCATCTCACAGATCTTCCTTACCCGACCTTTCTATAACAATTGACAACATCATGCTTTTCCCTGTACCAGAGGTCTGCTGCCTCGGAGTAACCCTTGACTCTGCCCTATCCTTCAAACCGCACATCCAAGCTCTCTGCACCTCCTGTCGCCTCCAGCTCAAAAATATTTCCAGAATCCGTCCCTTTCTCAACCCTCAATCTACTAAAATGCTTGTGCATGCCCTCATCATCGCCCGCCTCTACTATTGCAACATCCTTTTCTGTAGCCTCCCTGCTAACACCCTTGCACCTCTCCAGTCCATCCTTAACTCTGCTGCCTGACTAATTAATCTCTCTCCTCCTCCGCTTCTCCCCTCTGCAAATCTCTTCACTGGCTCCCACTCCCTCAGCGTATCCAATTCAAATTAATAATACTGACCTACAAGGCCGTCTACAACCTGTCTCCTCCATACATCTCTGAACTAATCTCCTGATACCTTCCCTCACGTAATCTCCGGTCCTCCCAAGACCTCCTTCTCTCCTCCACACTTATTCGCTCCTCACCCAATCGCCTCCAAGACTTCCCCCGAATAGCCCCCATCCTATGGAATTCCCTGCCCCAACATGTCCGGCTATCAACCACACACGGATCCTTCACACGGAACCTGAAAACCCATCTCTTCAGGAAAGCCTACAGTCTGCAATGATCCCCGCTGCCTCCTCACCATCACTGGAGCTGCTGCAACCCCCCAACCTACTGTCTCCTTCCCCACCATCCTGTAGCATGTAAGCCTGAAAGGGCAGGGTCCTCTCACCACTGTATATCAGTCTGTGATTGTTAGTTTGTTTACTGTAAGTGATATCTGTAATTTGTATGTAACCCTTTCTCATGCACAGCACCATGGAACCAATGGTGCTTTATAAATAAATAATAATAATAATAATAATAATAAAAAAGATGGAGGTGATCCTGATGAGACTCAGATACTAGAGGCGCACACGGACTGTACTGTGGTGTCAGGGTAGGAAGAGGAGGATGGTGACTCTCAGGGTGAGGAGTGTGAGAACTGAGAGGATGATGATGAGGTTGTAGTTCCCAGTTGGTGTGAACCCAGAGGTACGCAGTTGAGTAGCTCAGTAAAGGAGATGGAGGAGGAAGACGAGGAGTTTACATTGCAGCTTCCCACACAGACACAGTGATGCAACCACTGCAGCGTATTGTCAGCCCCAACTATGGCTGTGGTCAGCACCAGTCGCAAGTGTGCAGTTCACAGAGGAGTCAAGGGTTGCCTAGCCTGGGCCTTTTTTGAGATTGCAAAGAATGACACAACTCACGTTATCTGCCAAATATGCAAAAAAAAAACCTCAGTAGAGGCAAAAATTGCAATAATTTGACAACTACATGAAGAAACCGGCACATGCTTGATCAACATGCCTTAGTGTAGAAATCTTACTGCGCTAAAATGCGGACTAGCAGACCTCGCCAACCTCTGTCCATCCCATCAACCTCATCTGCTGCTTCTTCTTCCTCGTTCGTCACTGTGCCAAGTCTTCTCACACAGGTCTCCGGCTTCAGAAACTTCACTCATTTACCCCTTAGGCCACTTTCACACATCAGGTTTTCGCCGTCAGGCGCGATCCGGCACTTTTGACAGAAACCGGATCCGGCGAAATGCAATGCCGGATCCGGTTTCTCCCCCATTGACTTGCATTTGCGCCGGATCGCGCCGGATGGCCATGCGTTTCATCCGGTTTTCGCCGGATCCGGCAATGTGTTGCGATCCGGCGTCTGGAAAAAACGGCTACTGTAACGTTTTTTGTCTCTGGCGAAAAAGCCGGACACGCCGGATCCGGCGCGTCCGGCTTTTTCACACAATGAAAGCCTATGAGCGCCGCAATGCGCCTGATCCGGCGAAAGCCGGATCCGGTGGCCGGATCCGGTTTTTTTGGTCTGAGCATGCTCAGTAGCTCTGCCCACAAGACATATATAAAAGCAAGACAGTGGGACCCACAGCCACACCCAACATGCCACCCAAGAAAGCAACCAAGCACAGCAGGAGAAGGCAGGAGACCACTGCAGCACCATCAGCACCACCACCACCCCAAATGGAGCAGCAAATGGAACATGCTGAGGAGGGGAGGCCAGCAGCAGATGAGAGACGGTAATTATCAAATCCCCCATTCCTCCAAACTAGGGCTATTGAATATCAAGATATTCATTGGCCCTTTGTTTCTCTTTATTCCACAGCCGCCCAATAGATGCAGCAGCAGCAGCAATGGCAGCAGCTGGAACACCACCCACAGGCATGGAGTGTGGCCACCAGGAAGACAGCACATCATCTTCTGGGAGCCCTCCCTCGCATCGTCAGCATTTGACGGTAAGTTTTTATTTCCAAAATCCATCATCTCTGTAATATATGTCTATTCATTGCCTTTTATTTCAAAACAGGATTCACATGATGAAGAGGAGCTCCCAGAAGAAGAATGAAGGGGTGGACAGACACTTGGAGTGGGCTCACAATTGGTAAGTTTTTTGCATCAAACGCAGAAACACAACATCACACTACACACAACACATAGAAAACAATGTTCTGCAGACCACACACAGCAAACAAATGCCTACATCCAAAGACATAACATTTTTTGTTTTCTTCTCTAGTCTTCCCAATCTGGTGCTCGGCCAAGAGGTCCTCGCAGTGCCTCCCAGGGTCGTCGGCGACAGCAACGCGGTGGTCACCAGCGTGTAAGTATAAATATTTTTGCTTTGTTTTTTTGCACTTTTTATTTCATTTCTTTTGTGGAGGCTAATTATGTTATTTTTGTCTTTTTCTTTAACAGCCTTCACAGCGTGCTCCCGACTCTGACGGTGAGGATGGAGGACTTGATGTGGACCACCTCATCGATCTCGTCAGAGAAAGGGAGCCGCTCTGGAATATGGCTGACCGTCGCCACGCTGACCTTATCGTTACCCGACGACTCTGGGAGGAAATCTGTTCGCTCCTTGTGGGCCGCTGGGAGGACCTCGATGTTCGGGCCCAGATTAAAGAGCGTAAGTATATACAGTACCGGTTGCTTGATGTAAACCAGTGTTTCCCGAACTCCAGTCCTCGTGGTCCCCACGGATCATGTGTTCAGGATTTCTATTTACTATGGAAATCCTGAAAACATGACCCCTGGGGACCATGAGGACTGGAGTTTGTGAAACACTGATGTTGTATACTAACCACTCCTTTCTCGTTTCAGGGAACAGAATTGTGAATCGGTGGCGGTCTGTGAGGGATCGTTTCAAGAAGGAGTTCAATAAAGAGATGCGGGCCCCGAGTGGATCTGGAGGATGCAGGACCAATTCAAGTACGCACAAGCCCTGTCGTTCCTCCGGGAAACAATGGTCACTAGAAGGTAAATATTACACACCACATGTGAAAAAAAATGTTAGATGTAACTTTTTTTTTTCAGCCAGGGCCATACCATGTCAGTATTTTAATTGTTTTTTTTTCTCTTTATTCCACAGCACGGTGAGCAGCACTCGGGAGCCTGCACGATTGGACCCTTCTGAGGTGATCCCTGAGGAGACCGGCACCGAGGGACACTTTGACCGCCCCGGTACATCTGCACCTTCCCAGCCTTCCCACACATTCGACCCATCTGTCCCATCCACCAGCACAGGAGCATCGTGGCCGCCTACATTACATGAAGCTGCTGGTGAGGAGATCGCTTTCCCTTTACCCCACCCTTCTGCCCCTGCCACCTCTAGTACACCTGCGGGTACTGGGCGGCAGCGGCAGAGGGGTCAGGAAAAGAGTTATGCGCCAGAGTTCTTGCATCTGAATGCATCTTTCCAGAACTGTCTAAAAGTCTTGTCAGAGCAAATCTCCGCAGGCTTTCAGCAGATCAACTCCAGCATTCTGGAGGTGAAGACACTTCTGCAAACCATGCATTCAGAAGCAAGATCTTCGCCAAACCACACCTTTTTCAGGTCTGTTGTGGAGCGCATGGCAACACTATCTCCTACCCAGCAGATGCATGTAATGCATTCGTGCCACGGTGCTCTACAGCAGGTTACCTCCCAACCTCCACCTCCCACCACTGTAGTTCCTCCACCTGCACCCCCTCCAGCCACTTTCCATCCTCCCCCTCCTATTACATCTGCACCCCCTCCAGCCACTTTCCATCCTCCCCCTCCTATTACATCTGCACCCCCTCCAGCCACTTTCCATCCTCCCCCTCCTATTACATACCAGCAACCTCACCAGTACCAGCAACCTTCCCAGTACCAGCAACCTCCCCAGTACCAGACATCTCCCCACTTCCAGCAACCTGCCCCGTACCAAACTCCTTCCCCGTACCAAACTCCTTCCCCGTACCAAACTCCTTCCCCATACAACTTTCCATCAACATCATCTGCTCCTACAGTCCCTGCCCAACCCTCCACTCCACCGCCCACCACCTCTTCTGCCTCCCACATGTCCACCCATTCTGTAGCTTTTTCCACACCATCACCTCTAACTGTTCCTTCCCCACCACGATCCCAGTCCTCTCTCCACACTCCCATTGTCGAAGTGTCCCGCAGCCCCTCCAGCAGTATTTCCACCCCACACTACACCGAGTTATAATGTTTTTTTTGTAATAAAAAATGCCCATTTGGTTGGTTTCAAACCTTTATTAAAAAAGTTTTTTTAACTTTAAAAACAGTTTACACAAAAAAAATATTTTAAATAAAAGTTAAATTATTGTTTACACTGGTTGTCTGTCATTTCTTTCTGCGGCGAAATATGTTTAAAAAAAAGGTTAAATACAGGGTATTTAAAAGGTAAAAAGGTATTCAAAACCAGGTATATAACTGTGGGTAAATTTTAGCTTTTTGCCACAGTTGTGTTCCTGGTTGTGTTTGAAGCAAAGTATTTCACCTGAAAAGTTGTGTTTATTGTTGGTGATTTCCTAACAATGTACACAACTTTTGTTAAAAGGTGAAATACTTTGCATAAAACACAACCAGGTACACACCTGTGGCCTAAAGCTAAAAATAGTAAGACCATGACAAGATAGCCAACTTTGGTTGGCAAAGGTATATACTGTTGGTCCAGAAGGTACACAAGTTTGGTTAGGGCACAAATCTTTCACACTCTGTCATCCTGCCAGTGTACTCTGCCTTGAGGTGACATAAAGTATAGTGCAAAATTGTCCCTCATTACTGAAACCGTCACAGAACTTCTAGTGGTAATATTTCCAATGACAACATCCATCTTCGCCAGTAACTTGCTCTTCTCTCCAACCTGCACTTTCTCCTCTACAACCTGTCAAAGAAGGGCTGTAGGAACATGCTATATATAGTTTTCCAGTAGCCAATTCCGTTCGGAAGGCCACAAGGGTCAATTTTAAAAACCAGATCCGGCATAATCCGTCGAAAAACGGATAGAAAAACGGATGAACCGGATGAGACGGATCCGGTTTTGTCTGTCAAGAACAAGACGGATCCGGCAGAAAACCGGATCCGGCACATCAGGTTTTACAAAACATTTGCCGGATCCGGCATTCCGGCACGACGCCGGATCGCGCCTGACGCCGAAAACCTGATGTGTGAAAGTAGCCTTACATTCAGGGTGAAAGAGAGCCCATCAGTTTTTACTGAAGTGAACATGACTACTGTTTGTATCACCTAGCACAACACATCTTTCTCAATCCACCAAAGCATCTCCACCTGCACCTCACTCACAGTGCAGCAGTTTTCCCTGTTCTCTGTTCTCCACTCAACCTCAGCACAGAAGCCAGCCCTCTGTCTCGCAGTTGTGGTCACGTAAAATAAAATTTCCTCCTACCCATGCCAAAATTAAGAGCCTGAACTCTACCATCTCCAATCTGTTGGCCACAGAAGTACTGCCTTTTGCCTGGTGGATTCAGACAGTTTCAGAAAGTTGATGGCCATCACATTTCCTCAGTACCAGTTGCCAAGTTACCATTACTTCTCTAAGAAAGCTGTGCCTGAGCTACACCAGCATGTCGCAGACAACATCACCCGCTCCCTGAAAAAAATCTATGTCGGACAGGGTGCATTTCATTACTGACACTTGGACGAGCAAACATGAGCAGGGGTGATACATCTCACTGACTGGGCACTGGGTGTCTTTGATGGTTGTGGGTACAGGCGGTCAAGGGGCTGCTCCATCAGTCTTAGAATCCCCAAGATTTGCAGGACATACCTTTGTAGCTAACATTTCCTCCACTGCTTCTGGCTTATCCACCTCCTGTTGGGCCTCCACCAGTGCCCTCAACCTCTCGCTTAATCAGACATGCCTTCCAGCGGTGCAGATTGAATCCCCTCACCTCTGTACTGTGCAGCTATGGCTCACTGTTATCAGGAAAATTATTATGCCTTGGAGATCGCAGTCACACTGCTGAAGAGTTGTGGACAGTTATCCAGGCCGAGTTAGAGCAAGGGCTGTCTCCACTGAACCTGGAGCCAAGGAAGGCCGGATGCAATAACGATGCAAGCCTGGTGGTGGCCCTATGCCAACGCACCCTCACATATATGCCTTGCATTGTTCACATCCTCAAACTTGTGGTACAGCAATTTCTCCACCACTATCCTGGCCTGAATGCGCTGCTGCAGATAGCACGGTCGCTATGTGCTCACTTCCGCCAATCGCACCCTGCAGGTTACTGACTACAGAGGTCTTTTGGCCTAACTGTTTGATTTGTGAAGTTCTGACACTGTAGAATTCCACTCTGCACTTGTTGCAGCAACTGTGACAGCAGCGATGATCCCTGGTGCAGTATGTCTTTTTGCATATCCTGGGCCAATATCATCATCAGCATCACTATTTCTGTCATCTACCTGCTGGAGCACACTTTGACGCAAAGGAGGATGTGAAGGGATAACAATATCTGACATTTCCTGTCATCGCACAAGCGGGTGCCATGGGAAAGTAGATTACAGCAATCGAAGGGGGCTTATGGTACCAGACAAACTGTTAGTGAAGGAGCAGGAGCTCAGCAACAAATGGAGGAGAACGAGTTGATGGAAGCGCAACAGTCAGGAACTGAAGAGGATAATGATGCCCTCTCTGTTGTCTGTAGATAGTGGGAGGGGATAGAGGAAGCAGCATTGAGTGTTACCCCACCAGCAACACACCATGGACTTGGACCTCATGTAAGCGCCCGACACATGTGCGCCTTCTTGCAGCACTATCTTCAACATGATACCTGTATTCTTAGGGTTAGAAGCAGTGCTGACTACTGGGTTTCCACTCTTAGATCCATGGTACAAGAGAAAATTTTGCCAGATGCTTACCTTTCTGGAAAGGGACATGCTCATGCTGGAATATCAAAACACGCTTGTAGACAGTCAAACCGCAGGAATGTCAAGATGGCATTGCAAGAATATTAGCAGCAGCGTAAGTGGCATAAACAATTTCTGTGAATCATTTCACACATTCTTTATATGAGCCCATGCACCAGCAGAACAGAGTGCAAGTCTGACACATTGTGAACTACTGGAGAGAATGGTGCAAGAGTATCTGGAGGTAAATATCAATGCCATCAGGAGGAATTTGGACCCTTATGAATTTTGACCTTTAAAAATGGAAAATTGGGAAACCACAAGGTAGCACCACAGTACCAAAAACACACAGACAGGACCTAAAAGACTAACAGTGCATGCTGATTATGTGTATGGTGGTGGATAGGTGAGTGCAAAGAGAGGTACCTATGACCAAGCAGTTTAATACCAAAAACATAGTGATGTCACAAAGACACAGGACACTATTAGTATAGCCAAAGGGCTCAAGTATACTGAAGAAATCTAATTGAGGTACCAAAGAGTCCCCTCCCCACACAAACTTTATGCAAGTTATACTCAGCAAAACTCTAAAGCAGCACCCCATGGGTGTTCAGTGAGTACCACATCCCATACTACAGGTATTACTTTAGTTACATTGCTAAGAAGGCTTATACCGCTTCCTTAACCATTAGGTCCTCATAGACACTTAAATTCCAAGCTGTCCATGCTGGGCCAGACTTGGCTGACTGCTGCTGTGCCATTTGCAAATTTCTACTGTGGGTAAATTGATGCCACTTTTAGTGGTGTCTGTCCCTAATTTTAGCTGTTTGAGAAGCTTTTTGTCACCCCTTAATGTGTTGTGTATACGTATGGTTTAGCCTCCCATTGAACCATGTTCAGTGAATGTCTAAACATTCGGCGAACCAAACCTTGAAAGGTTCGCTCTTCTCTACTATTGAATACTCTCATCAACCTCACCTGCTCTCACTGCTATCACCTTTTTACCACCGGTCAGAGCTGCCCGGTCACACATTGTCATCTGACAGCTTGGGAACCACAATGCTCCTATCAGCGGTAATGATCTTACCGCTGATTAGAGCCGCTGGTGTTTCTGACGCTGTCACACAGACGACAGCGTTGGAAATACCCGATGTTCGGGCTGCTGAACCCAAACAGTGACGGTCTTCCTAGAGAAGTTTGGTTTCACGGTCCATGTAAGGACAACAGATCTTCGGTACCAATCCTGAACTTTACTGTTCGGCTTAGGCCTCTTTCACACTTCAGTTTTTTGTGTCAGTTAAAATCCGCCAAAAAGGCGGACAAGCGGATCCGTTCCTAACTGATGTGAATGGATGCCACAGGATCCGTTTTTTGATGGATCCGCAGAATGAGGAAATTTAAAGGAACCGCTGGCCGGGAAGGAGAGAGAGAGAGAGAGAGAAAATGCGGATCCAACCAAAAAAAAAACGTTGCAGGGTCCGTCCAGGCATGCTGGCGGATGAAAAAAATTTGGCGGATCCTCACAAAATCGGATCCAACGGATGACCATCAGTCAAGATCCGTCAGTAATGCAACTCAATGGGGAAAAAAACGGATCCGCAAAAAAATTTGCGGATCCGTTTTTTTCAAAACCTGGCGGATTTTGACTAATTGTCAAAAACGGAAGTGTGAAAGAGGCCTTAGCCCATCAATAATTACAGTTTAAAAAAAGCTGCCTTTCATTTTATTAGCAATATAGAGTCTCACTTTTTATATTTTTTCTTAATTTTGCATAACATTCAATTTGTTACTGTTTTATCACTGTGGATAAAAAATATCATGGACATCTGTATAACACTTTTTTTTTTGCTTTGAAAGTTCTTTAGAAAAACCATAAGATTAATAGCAGTTTTAACTACTCTCAGAATAAGAGACCTGCTGTTTAATATTTCCTTGAATTTAGTAATATTGATCATTTTAATAGCACAGCGTTAATAAAAACTGATGCAACAAAAACAAACCTCTGCAGAATCCATATAATGCCACATTATGATAACCATACTTGATGACTGCTGTAGCCCATCCATGCAGTTCTGATGTAATATGATTACACTGGTCTATGATCTCCAGAGAATATGGAGTGAAAAGATAAGATTGATGTGATGCTGTAATGCGAAGTCAAGAAGTCTGTAACAAGTGAGACATGATATGTTTGTAGAAATGTTGGGAAAAGTATGTGAAATATTTGAGCGATATAGAAAAATTATATATAAAGTGCTCTCAGTGAGAGAAACAAAATAGGAATCTTGTGGGTATGATACCTTTTAATGGCTAACAAATAATAGTGAATGTTGTTACAAAGCAAGCTTTCGGGACTGCTTATGTCCCTTCATCAGGCCTGATGAAGGGACATAAGCAGTCCCGAAAGCTTGCTTTGTAACAACATTCACTATTATTTGTTAGCCATTAAAAGGTATCATACCCACAAGATTCCTATTTTGTTTCTCTCACTGAGAGCACTTTATATATATTTTTTTCTACTGGCTAACACGGTACCAAACCACTTTTTTTTTTTTATAGAAAAATTAAGTATAGTACTTACATTTTTTATATTTCAAAGAGTTTTCCTGTAAATGTATTCCCACTAGTAAGAAAATAAAGAGAAAAGGATTATTTATTCTTTGAATCCCCACATTTTTAGTGACACCACTCCCGTGGTCCCTGCCAATAATAGAAGTGATGAAACCCTGTACACCAGTCACCTGATTGGTTCTAGCATTCATATGACATCATGATTTATGAAAGAGAGTAACTTACAAATAATGCCTATTTCTTTGAAAATGAAAAAGTTATGAGAAACTAGCCACATTTTTAATGTTTTAAAGTTATATTCAAAGTAGTAAAAATAAAAATCTGTTACATTATGCAAGTTGTGCTGGTAAAAAAAAAAGTCGAGTACATCCTGGCAAACATTCAATAAGAACTACAGCACGCATTCAGCACATACAACGTTATCACCTGCTCATGTGGAGAAAGCAAACTAACCAACACGATGAGCAAGGCTCAAGTTTTCTTACTTCCTGTCATCGTGATCATCTTTCTGGTAATCAGTCTGCACTGATATGTTGTCACCAACCCCATAATCATCCTTACCTACTGGTTTCCAAGACTTTTTTCTCTACCTCTTGCATCATCAGTTCTATGTTTATGAATCCAAGAAGCATGCATTCTAGAAACATGCATTCAACCGTCAAGTTTCATGAAAATTATACTCCCAAGTGTCCAAGTTCACCACAATTGATGCTAAATCACATGAATTGCATTGCTGCCATTATTTAGTGTACCAAAAGCCATCACTGTCAAGTTTGTGCACAAAATGCAACTTTTTTTTCAACAACAAAATTTATGTGCAGCAATTTTTTGGTACAACCAACTTTCCTTTTTTCTAGTTTTTGGTAAAATTAAATATTATTGTGACTGCATTGACTGTGCTGAATTTTCCTGGTAGTTCCCTAATTGTGAGTAGGTGCAAAATTGTTGAAAATAATCAAACTAGAATTTTTTAAACTTTATAAGACCATTTTTCTTAAAAAAAAAAAACATTAACGTCTTTTCCAAAAATTGAAAAAAAAACTGTTTGGGTTGGTGGAATTAGCATATTAGCAGGAAAATACAGTATGTGTTTCCTAATCGCCTGCGGCATAGCTAGAGTCCAATGGGCCCAGGTGTAAAATTTGGACCTTGGCACCCTCTTTCACAGAGCATGCACTGCAAACTTTTAGGATTCTTCCTTGCCAGTGGCAAGAGTTGTCGGTTGTATCAGCACAAGTATGAGATTTGTATACTTCTGTCTACATTCTGACTAGACGTGTCCAACTTCACTCAATTCAGTTTCATTAAATGAGGAAATGTATGTCTAGTAGACACGTGACCGTATCTATGCAAATTGTCGCACTAGAGAATGTGCAGTGCACATTGTGAGAATTCAAAAGTCTGCAGTCACATAGAATGACTACAGACCCATTTAATGCTCGTAACATTTTTCTTCTTCATCTAGTCCAGACACCATGATGACTTTTCTTATCCTCAGCTCTTCTATGCACATCCCAACATGATTCTCTTAAAAATAACAGTGTCCTTATAACATTCCTGAATAGAAATCTCTCTCCCTTCCTTACTGGCCTCCGTCTTCATACTGTCACAAGGTGTCCCCCCTATAGGGCCCAGTCTATAAGCTGTGCCCTCTTATCACACACCCCCTCTTTGGCTTACTGTCCCTTCCTTGCTGTAACCTTACACTGTCATCCCATGCTAGCCCCCCACACTTCTCAGGCTTCATACTGAGCCTACTCAAACTTTTCTGCCCCCATATTGTCTCCTCACACTATTCCCCTCAATAGTCTCTTCAGGCATTTTCCCCTCCCTCATCATACCATCTTTCACATCCCCAGCTAGCCATACTGTCTCCTCATATATTTACCCCCTTGATCTCCATACTGCCTCCTCACACATCCCCCACAGTATCCAATACTGGGTCCACAGTAGAGGTTTGTACTCACTCAGCTGCGGTTGAGGTTAGCACAGGAAGCAGTATTGCTGAAATGTCCAGGCAGGTTTATTAAGACTGCATAAACCGCTTATAATACGGTGATACCTGCCTCCACCGCTTACAGGTAATAATATTATAAATTGTAAGATCCTCTATATATTGGATTTATCATGAGCATTTGCTCTATGATTGTCTTTTCCTCTGCCACACTAGGGAGTTTTATCAGTCTCCGGCTACAAGTATGAGCATTTGCTCAATGATTTTTGTAATATTGTGCATCTACCGGTTACTGATATATGTGCCTATTGACTTCCTATAAATATGTTTTTCATTGATATTATACACAATAGTATACAGGGCTGACTATCCTGGGACTGTGCAGGTGGTGTACCCGGCTTATATGCCATTGTGCATGCTTGTCTGTTTTCTCCCCCTATTTCCATGTACTGTATTGTCCATGTTTTTATATGTATTACCAATAAAATATCATTTTTATGGGATTTCTGACTGCTTGTTCCTTTGGTTTGTTCTTCAGTAAGATTGCAGTTGTCCTGCTATAGTCCTAAATTCGTATGTGGCTGATTTTTGAACCACCTAACTATGTAATTTACAAGTTTCTGGTTTCCACATATATTATGTCTACCACAATTGTATTCCACTCAGGATAGTGTCTGGTTTTTTAGGCCTTAGCACAGACCAACACACAGGAGATCCACACATTTCCAGACCTAGTCACTGAATGGAACATTCGGTTTCCATTTTATCTTCCAATCCACACCCCTGGGGCGGGGATATGTGAGCAGTCATTCCCACTCATCTCTTTTGATTGCTCGTAAAACTCGGCCCTCGAATGGCCTAATAACACTCTCAACACTATATGTGCTGGAGCATGCTTTCCAAGCTCACATCACCAAGGCTACTATCCGCAATGATACATATCAAGGACCATCCAGAAGCCATCTTATACTGCGCACATCCCATCACCCTTGCTCCCCAAACTGTGTCCACAAACATTCCTCCCCACGCTCCTCATACTGTGTCGGCATATATTTTTCTCCTCACTACTCACACTGTGTCTGCATACACTCCCCCACTCATCATACTGTGTCTGCACCCATCTCTCACTCTCTCCCCAAGGGTCCGCATACATTCCTGTCCTTCACTTCCCATGCTGCATAAGCAGTATCCTCCAATTCTGTGTCCGCACCAATGCCTCCCCTCACCATACTGTGCCTGCACCCATCCCCCCTCATATATTACCCCCTCGCCGATTCAGCATGAGAAAAAAAAATCACCGCATACTGCGAGTGCATCCGATAATCAGACCATGTGGTGCTGAAAATGTAATTCCTCAATGTAATAAATCACTGATCCATTCAATAGAAAGTGCATATCACCTACAGAGTCAAAAGAAGGAGAATTGAGATCCAAGTATCTACAAGTATATCAAAATTTATAGAAATCCACAAAATATATACAAAAAAATGCAAAAAAAATGTTTAGAATAAAATCAATAGATAACATTGACAGAGATACAGAACAGGTCACAGCAGTGGCTCTGTTACAAGTCCATATGTATGGGTAGGAAAATATATATGAGGACATAAGTAGAGATGAGCAATCCTTTCAAGGTTTGGTTCAGTTTGGCTTTCTGACTGTTTCTTCAAATGTAGCCAAACCCCAATAAGTTCAATGTGAGGCAAAGCCAAGTATATACACAACGCCTTAAAGGGGACAAAAAGCTTCCCAAACAGGTAAAATTAGGGGCAACCACCATGAAAAGTGGTATCAATTGACCCGCAGTAGAAATTTGATAATGACACAGCAGCAGTCAGTCATGGACTATGCATAAGGTATCAGGGTCTGGGCTAGCATTTACAGCTATGAATTGAAGTTTCAATTAGGATAAGGTGGGTGAGGGAATGGTGTAAGCCAGCTTTGCTGAAAGCCATCATACCTCATGCAACACCTCAAACTGCTTTTTTGCTCAGCCACACTTAGGTGGCACAAATATCAGTTTCATAGACTGCTATTGGTAGAAAAATGCTGTGTAAGACTTCTTTGCTGGGAATCCTGATACCTCATGCACCAGCTGAAACTCTTTTTTTCCCAGCCACACTCAGGTGGCAAAAACATCAGTTTTGTAGACTACTATTGGTAGAACAATGTAAGGATAGTAACACAGGTAGTTGAATGAAAGTAAGTGCAGGCCTGCCCATCTGAGAACCCGACTGCTACAGGCAAAACTCATGAAGGAGACCCAATTTGGATTCTCTGCATTTCAAAAGCTTATTGCCACCCACTACTAATGTGACTTCAATTACCACAGAGTAGAAACAGTATAATGCGCTTCTGACAACATTTCCACAACAGGCAACCCACCAGATGGAGACCCAAATAAGAGTCTCCACATTTTTAAAATATTACTGTCACGCATGACTAAAGTGACATCAATTTCCACAGAGAAGAAACAGTATAATGGACCTCTGACACACCTTCAGTTTTGGCTGGCTAAGCGCACCAAATAATAACAGAGGTGGTACGAGGGTGTGTTCGCAGCCCGGGGTCCACTGTGCAGAGATTGTAAACTGCTGCTCGGTAATGGTGGTCCCTATATGGCGTTATAACAGAAAAACACACACAGGTTAACGTCACCCGGTGTGTACAGAGGCGGACTCTGTTCCCTCACAGAAATCACACTTCCACGGAACATAAATGCCGAAGCCTGTTAAAGCTCACTGAGCTCGGCAAAGTGAGCGCTCAGTATGCGGTCACAGAATTCTGCCCCAAGGACACGGGGTCAGAGTCCCTCTAGAGCTACTAAGCGTGCGGCGTCGCACCTGCGGATGCCACTAATTGACGCTGGCTACCGTGGAGTGCTGACCAAGTGCACCATGGTGTACAGACTAAGACACCACTTGATGATGCCAGTCTCTGACTCTGCCTCCTACCTGCACCTCAGCCTTGGTGCTAACAGTCAAGGCTGCATAACACATGTGTAACAAGGGTAGGAATTTCTTAATGAGTCATTCATACATGCATACAACACTCACTCCACATGGCCTATAATTTTCTATATTAGCGCATGGCCGTACAGCCATGCAAACCTTTTATAGTTGCAGCCTTCCAGGACCTTCCTAGTTGTCCAATCGGGGCAGCAACAGGACCTGAGCATGTGACCTCCAGCCACCAATGAGAGGTCGTCCCATGGGCATGCTCAGTAGGCCGAAAGAAGAACTTAATCCCAGGAGCTGCTTGCTGCTGGCTAGTGCAGGTTGCTATAGCTGAACCAGGGATGGCAGCAGCAACCAAACTTACAGCACTAGTTTGAGCAAGACGCCGCCATCGACGTCTCTGCTGAGCAGGCCCCTCTGCGGTCGGGGTTGAATGGGAGACCGCAGAAGGCAAGGCTCGAGATTCCTCCTGTGCAGAGGAAGAGACCCGACACCTAACACCTTCCACTGCAGGCAACTCTACTGAAGAAGACCCAACTTAGAGTCTCCACATTTCAAAAAATTGTTTGCAAAATCAGTAGCAATAGCAATCTCAGAATACACCAAAAAGGTGGCAAAGACTACAATAATGCAAGATCAATGCATGGCACTAAAAACAACACCATTTCCTAATCTGACCAGTCTGCGACTGGAGTGCAAAAGTCATTGGAGATCCATGACTTATTCACTTTGATGAAAGTTGGTAGGTCTAAACTTTCAGGGGACAGCCGGACACACTTATCCGTCTTGACAGCAGCACCGCTGAACACAGATTTTTGAGAGAATGCTGTCTGTTGGGAATGACAAAACCTCAAAGGTGTGACAGGCGAGCTCAGGCCACTCTTCCATTTTTGAAGACCAAAATGCAAAAGGGTCTAAATTCCCCCTTATGGCATTGATACTGAGCTCGAGATACTCCTGCACCATCCTCTCCAGTCGTTTACAACATGTCAGACTTGCACTCTGTTCTGGTGATGAAGGGGGTGCTCTAAAAATGTGTGAAATGACTCAAAGAAATTACTTATGTCACTTACACTGCAGCTGCTAATGTTTTTACAGTGATTTCTTGACATTCCTGTGGTTGGAAGTCTAGAACTGGGATACACACTGTGCGCCTCACTGTTGTCTTCGGGAAAACCACTCTTAAGATTCTCTACAAGCGTGTTTCGATACTCCAGCATGCGCAGGTCCCTTTTCTAGGAGGGAAGCAACTGGCAAAATTTACAAAAATGTACATTCTGTACCATGAACCTAACAGAATGCTAACACAGTATCCAGTACTATTTCCAATCCTAAGAATACAGGTATCATACAGGCATACTTCCATGAGGTGCCAACCATGAACAACAGAGAGGGGATCATAATCCTCTTCAGCTTGTGACTCTTGCGCACCCATCACCTCTTCCTTCTCATCCTCCTCCATTTGTTCCTCAGCTCCTGCACCTTCAATAATAATTTGACTAATACCATAAGCCCCCCTCAATCACTGTAAGCCACCACCTCCACACACAGACTATTCAAAGTATGCTCCAGCACGAAGATGACCGTAATAGTGATGCTGATAATGGCAACGTCAGCACTAACCATCTCAGTAGCCATTTTGAAAATGTGCAGAAGGGTTCAGAGGTCCTTAATCTGTGACACATCATCAGACACATCCTGTTTCATTAAACCAACTCAAAACAAAAATAGTGCTACTGGGGTCCCATAAAAATGTATATTTTATTAATAAGAATTAAAAGCATACATGTACATAACAGAAAGATGGATAATTGTGTAAAAAACAGAATACTCCTATGGGGTGGTACCAGAGCACCTATATCATATACTGTATATCAAATGCACGTTTCATAATGCAAAAAGGCGTGCAAAGCAACATTAAAACTGAAAAAACACCCCACCAAAGGTACCCTATGGCTGGTTTCACATTCACGCTTTTTAAGCGCACGCACGGCCGGGGGTAGCTCCGCCCCCAAGCCGGCTCTCTGCCCGGCGTGCCCGCCCCTTCCTTGTAGCGCCGCCTCCTAGCGCACAGCGGCGCCTGCGATCGGCGCACCCTATCTTTAGCATAGGGTGCGCAGATCGTGCGCAGGCCGTGCGCTAGTTGCGCTTTGACCTGCGCTGCGCACTTTTGACGGTGCGCCGTGCGCGCCAAAATCAAACTTTTCGGATTTTGGTGCGCACGGCGCACTGTCAAAAGTGCGCAGCGCAGGTCAAAGCGCAACTAGCGCACGGCCTGCGCACGATCTGCGCACCCTATGCTAAAGATAGGGTGCGCCGATCGCAGGCGCCGCTGTGCGCTAGGAGGCGGCGCTACAAGGAAGGGGCGGGCACGCCGGGCAGAGAGCCGGCTCGGGGGCGGAGCTACCCCCGGCCGTGCATGCGCTTAAAAAGCGCGAATGTGAAACCAGCCTAAGACATACTATCCTAATGCTGAGACTAACTCTTAGTAAGAGAGCAATGCCAAAAGTACTTGCAAGAATATGGTGTTTCAGTAATAAGGATGAGGGGGTTTAAGGTGCATGTGCTCTGGTCCACCGGCCCCAACACACGTTTCACCTAAGGCTTCCTCAGGGGGCATTTAATTTATGAAGAGGGACTGTTAAAGGAGGAGGGCCATCAGGAGGACTTTAATCTTCTTAAACGGACTTTGTCCTCACTATTCATCAGGATGACTTTAATCTTCTTAAACGGACTTTGTCCTCACTATTCTTAGAGAGCCATCAACCGGCTATGCTTTGTTTTCCCATTATTGTCAGTGGGTCTCCTATACTGTACTGTACTCTTATACTATTCTATACTATGCATTGAATGCATGCCCTGACCTAAATTTGGACGCACCCAATAACCCATTGAACAGACGTCCTAGATGGCCACATGCAGCCAAAGTTCCCATTATTATTCATTTGATACTGCCATACTGTTCGCCTATGCACTGAATACAAGGCCTGCCCTTCCCCAAAGTTACATGCACCCCAATAACCCTTTGAACCAATGTTCTGGATAGCCACATTAAACCAAAGTTCCAATTTTTCTTAATTTGCTACTCCCATAATGTTAATACTATTGTGGTAACAAAAGAGTACAATAAAAAATTGGTACCACACAATGGTGTATATGTGATAAAAATATCATACTTAATTGAAACATTAAAACAATGTACACAAGAAAGATACTGGAAAAATGATGAGGGATTAAAAGTCCATAGAACCTCACACCACAGCACTACAAATTATCTCAATGTAATCCATATAATAATCATTATGCCAAAATGTTGGCTATGCATATGAAAAAACGACACCAACTATAGAGATCACATGGGGGAAGGAAAACAGCAACAGCAATATTCCCTAATAAACATGTACCATCAGCGGGTGTACCTGAATTTAAATATTTGGAATATGCCTAGCGCGTACAACAATCCAAAATGGCCCTATTAAAAGGCGCTATCCCATATGGAATGAGAAGAAATAAAGTATATGGTGAATGATTACATACCAATATGTGCTGGTGGAGATCCCGGGACGTCCAGGGATCTCCACCAGCAATGAAATTTGTCATTCCCTGAAGAAGAAGTGCTTTCCACTTCGAAACGCATTGGGATAAAATGGGAATAAATGATCGATCTTTCAATATAACTGGATTGTGTATTATGTCAAGCAGCGCATGAAAGTCTAAAAAATAAGTTCCATAAGAAGCCATCTGTACTCCTTGATTGCCGAACTGTGACCTCTGCTGCCAGCGTTTTCAGATGGAATTTTTTTTAATAATTCCGCAACAATGGCCTTATAATAATAATAATTTTTATTTATATAGCGCCAACATATTCCGCAGCACTTTACAATTAAGCAGGGACATGTACAGACAATACAATTTAAACATTAGGAGTGAGGACCCTGCTCGCAAGCTTACAATCTACAAGGAAATGGGGGGGACACAGTAGGTGAAAAGTGCTTGTTATTTCAGGTCTGGCAATTATAATAAATAGGGATTTTCATATAAAGCTGCATGATCCGGTCATCAGCCCGTGTGTTTAAATGCAATAGTCAAGTATCAGGTGCAGTTATCGCGTGCATGAAGGGTGTGGAGACAGATGAATAGTAGGGTGCAGATTCAGAATAATATTTGGAAGGAGGGAACAGGGCAAAGTTTGTTTACTGAATAGTTGATGTAGTAGGCTTGTTTGAAGAGATGGGTTTTCAAAGCGCGCTTGAATAGGCTGGGGCTAGGTATCAGTCTGATCATCTGGGGAAGTGCATTCCAGAAAGCTGATGCAGCACAAGAGAAGTCTTGGAGACGGAGGTGCGAGGTTCGGATTACGGGGATGTTAGTCTTAGGTCATTTGTAGAACGGAGGGCACGTGTAGGGCGATAGACAGAGATGAGACAGGAGATATAAGGTGGTGCAGAACTGTGGAGAGCTTTGTGGGTGAGAGAGATGAGTTTATACTGGACCCTGTAGCGAATAGGTAGCCAGTGCAATGACTGGCACAAGATGGAGGCATCGGTGAAGCGGCTGGACAGAAATATGACCCTGGCTGCCGCATTCAAGATGGATTGGAGAGGAGAAAGTTTGGTAAGAGGGAAACCAATCAGAAGAGAGTTGCAGTAGTCCAGACAAGAATGAATAAGAGCAACAGTAAGAGTCTTAGCAGTTTCAAAGGTGAGAAAAGGTCGGATTCTGGAGATGTTTTTAAGATGCAGGTAACAAGAGTGAGTGATTGATCGGATATAGGGAGTAAAGGAAAGTTTGGTGTTGAAAATGACCCCAAGACAGCGGGCATGCTGCTTGGGAGTTATGGTTGAACCCTCCAGGGTTATTTCGATGTTAGGTAGAGTGAGGTTAGTAGAGCAGAGAATCACAAGTTCAGTTTTGGAGAGATTTAGTTTCAGATAGAGGGAGGACATGATGTTAGAGACAGCAGATAGACAATCCTTGGTATTTTGAATTAGGGTAGGGGTGATATCAGGGGAAGAAGTGTATAATTGGGTGTCATCAGTATAGAGATGATACTGGAACCCAAATCTGCTGATTGTTTGTCCAATAGGGGCAGTGTATAGAGAGAGAAGAGAAGGGGGCCTGGGGCTGAGCCCAGCGGGACCCCGATAGTAAGGGGATGAGGAGAGAAAGAGGAGCCGGCAAAAGATACAGTGAAGGAGCGGTCAGAGAGGTAGGAGGAGAACCAGGAGAGGGCTGTGACCTTGAGGCCTATAGAGCGGAGCATAGTGAGGAGGAGCTGGTGATCCACAGCGTCAAATGCGGCAGAGAGATCCAGGACAATCAGCAGGGAGCAATGACCTTTCAATTTAGCTGTTATTAGATCATTAGAGACTTTAATGAGGGCTGTTTCAGTGGAGTGTAAATAGCGGAAACCAGATTGTAAGGGGTCGAGAAGAGAGTTATCTGAGAGATAGCGGATTAGACGGGAGTGGACCAAGCATTCCAGGAGTTTAGAGATGAAGGAAAGGTTAGAGAGAGGTCTGTAGTTAGCAGTGCAGTTCTGGTCCAGGGATGGCTTTTTAAGTAAAGGGGTTATGATGGCATGCTTAAATGAGGAGGGAAATATACCTGAAGAAAGAGAGATTAAATATTTTAGTCAGGTGAGTGGTGACCACTGGTGAGAGAGAATGCAGGAGATGTGAAGGAATGGGATCACTGTTGCTGGTTGTAAGCCGAGCAGAAGCGAGGAGCTTGGAAACTTCTTCTGAAACATGCTCAAAGATGTCTAGTGAGCTTGAGGTGCAGCAGGGAAGGGGATTCAGGCACTGAGGAGATTAGGCTTAGATATCCTGATGGATGTGGTTGATTTTTTTCTAGGAAATAAGTGGCCTTCTGGTACTGCACCTTTTTAGTACACCTGTCAGCCTCTGGAAGAAGAGATTGAAAGTTCTTCTTGTAGCATGGGCCTAGAAGTCTCACCAACCAGAAATGACTGTCACCCAAAATTTGGAGAATACGAGGGTCATGGGAAAGGCAGCACAACATAAAGTCAGCCATGAGTGAGAGACTACTAACAGGCAAGACTTCCATGTCCTCAGCAAGAAGATGACACCATGCTCTCCTCCTCCTCCCTGTCCTCAGGCCATCCACACTGAACACACAGTATGACAGTTGTGCTTGTAGTACTAAACACCTATATGGAAAAAAGATACCAAAATAAACAACAATGAACAAAAACTAGGATTATCTGATGAAATATATGACCCAAAATAAAGGACCGGCTATGTTTTATTTAAAAAATACACGATAAATTGTTGCACAAAAATATTTAATTATACTAGAGACAAGATATAGCATGAAGAATTTCATTATTGATCTCATAAAAATATATGTATGTTAATATAAAAATAACATTAAAAAAGATAAAAGCAAATTGTATGCAAGGGGCAAAGAAAAAGGCCTTAATGGCTGACACAAAAGAAACCATAAACAATCAAAAGGTGACCAAAATAATATATATCAAGTGACCAATTTTACAAAAGATATAATCATCATATAACGTGCATTATGAATCCAGCTTAATGTCAACTTCCAATAGCAAGGCAAAGGGAATAGAGAGGCTAAGTGCCAGAAAAGGCTCATCTTATAGATGCGGCTATTATGGGGTGGCCTGGGGCAGATTTTTTTAGCCAAGGGAGGCAAAAACAATGGTCCCTCTCTAGGCTATTAATATCTGCCCTCATTCACTGGCGTTCCCTCTCTGGCGGAGAAAATACTGCGGGAGCCCATGCAATTTTTTTCAACGAATTTACCCATTAATTTAACATCTACATGTCCAAAAATTTGCACACATACCCTAATCTAATTATTTGTCAAAGACATATAAAAAACTAAATGAAATGAAATGGTATACTGTATGTAAATCATGTGTCATTTCATGCTGTGTTTTATATTGATTTCACAGTAGCCGGCAATTGATTTAGCGGCTATTATGCTATGTAGAACTCTATGAAATATATATATATATGTGTCTTAATGACATGTATATATACAGTATGTATATGTATTCTATGTGTATATAGCTATACTTTCGTTTGTGTTTTAACCTGTCATTGGGCTCCATTATAAGTCCATTTTGCAAGCCGGCGAGAAAATCTCATCATACAGATGCCATACGGATGCTTAGATGCGAGGAAATCGCATCCTTGCATGATAATCAGATGACATATGGATCACTGTTCATGTGATTGTTGTGCGATTCTGGTCTGGGAAAAATGGACCAATTTTTTACATGTTGTGTGTGACTCCAGCCTTACAAAACATCTCTCCTTCCCTTCTGAGCCCTGTTGTGCACCCAAACAGTGATTTTCTTCGCCATATGAGATATCAGTGTACTCAGGAGAAATTGCCCGGCAGATATTTTTAATGTTATCCTTGTGAAAATAAAAAATAATTGAGGATAAAAAATCATTTTTGTGGAAAAAAGTGATTTTTTTTATTTTCACAACACTGCGTTATAATTTTCTGTGAGGCTCTTGGGGTTCACGGTGCTCACCATATATCTAAATAAATTCCTTGTGGGGTCTAGTTTCCAAAATGAAGTCATTTGTGGGGGGTTCACTGTTTAGGCACATGAGGAGCTCTGCAAATATAACATGATGCCCGCAGACCATTCCATCAAAGTCTGGATTACAAAATGTCACTTCACTTACGAGCCCTGACATGCTTCCAAACAGTGTTTTTTCTCTCATATTTGAGTTACCAGCATACTCATGCGAAATTGCAAAATAAAATTTCTCCAGTTACCCTTGTGGAAATAAAAAGTACTGGCGCTAAAAAAAAATCATTTTATGGAAAAAATTTGATTTTTTATTTTCACGGCTCTATGTTATAAACTTTTGTGAGGCACTTGAGGGTGAAAAGTGCTCAGCACACATCTAGATAAGTTCCATTAGGGGGTCTAGTTTCTAAAATGGGCTCACTTTTGTTTTTTTTCACTGTTTAGGTATATCAGGGGCTCTCCAAACGCAACATGACATCCGCTCTTAATTCTAGCCAATTTTGGGTTCAAAAAGACAAATGGTACTCCTTCTCTTTTGAGCCCTGCCGTGCACACAAACAGTGACTTTCCCCCACATATCGGGTATAGGCATGTTAAGGATAAATTGCACTACAAATTTCTTGGTCCATTTTTTCCTGTTACCCTTGTAAAAACAAAAAAATTGTGTCTTATGTAATTTTTTTGTGAATAAAAATTAAGTGTTCATTTTTTCTTTCCACATTGCTTCAGTTCCTGTCAAGCACCTGACGTGTTAATAAACTTATTAAATGCGGTTTTGAGCACATTGAAGGTTGTAGTTTTTGGACTGGTGTCATTTTTGGGGATTTTCTGTCATTTAGACCCCTGAAATTCAATTCAAATGTGATGTGGTTCCTAAAAAATGGTTTTGTAAATTTTGTTGGAAAATTTTGCTGATGTAAAGTAGACATTTGTTAATGTTATTTATAAACTATTTTGTGTGACATAAATATGCTATTTAAGGGCATAAGAATTCAAAGTTTTAAAATTGCAAAATTTTCTACAATTTTCATTTTTTTTCACAAATAAATGCAAGTCATATCAAAGAAATTATACCACTATCATGAAGTACAATATGTCACAGAAAAACATTCTCAAAATCAGAGGGATCCATTGAAGCATATCAGAGCTATTACCTAATAAATTGGCCGTGGTCAGAATTGTAAAATTTGGCCTGGTCATACAGGTGCAAACAGCCTTGGGGTGTAAAGGGGTTAAACACATCCAATTTTAGAAGTTATTACTATTCCAAAATCTATTCAGTAATTGAACTTTTATTAATGGGAAACCCCCTTTAAATTAATCTTTTCAAACATTTCTGTATTTACTATATTTAAGATCAATTCCAGCTACCAAAAAAAGAGATAGGGATTTTATTTTATGTTAGGTATGTTTTCAAACTTTTCATACATTAAAATGATATTACAATGTAAAGTGTTATTGATATTATGATATTACATATATCTGTAATTATATTTTAGGTCAATAAGAATCAATCATACATAGTTTAGATTTAATATAAAATGATAAAGGATACTTAGATTGTTTGCATTTTATTTTATCCCGTTGAAAGTGCTGAAGTGCTGACTTGGTTTTTTTCTTTTCTTTACAATGCACTTCGTTGATTTACAGTAATACCTGTTTGACATATTTAAGGCTATGAAAGCCTCTTGAGAATATGAATCATAGTGCAATCAAGCCCCACAGGGAAAAAACAGAAGGTATCTGGCCTATACCTTATGAAACAGATGCATTAATCAAACTATCTTTATGTTTTTCTGTTTCTTTTGCTTTCAATGCGCTTTTCTTTTTTTTGAATTTTAGAATAGGATAAAACTATAACTAAGTAAATTGTATGTTCAGTTATTAACAGTAGCAATATTTTCTGGTCATTTTTTAAACTATTTTAACTCTTTCCCAAATATTGCTGTACATGTATGTCATGGTTAGCGTGCATGTGTATGGAGCATGCACTGGCACTGTGTCTGTTCTATACGGGGCTGATGCTGGCTGCTGTAGTGCATATCCAGCATCTGTCCATGACAGCAGCGATAGGCAATACTGCCCATAACTCCTATTTAACTATTTAAATGCCAAGGTAAAATGCTGACATTCGCATTTGAAAAGTGAAAGTATCTGTTGATGCGTGCATCGGCGCACATCTGCCCCCAGTGACGGGATCTTTGGGGACTAATAAGATACAATGAGATACTCCTCTTAAAGTCAAGTATATATACATAAAGCTGTACTGTATCCTGCAAGCTGGCGAAAATCATGACTCAAGGAGGGACAAAGAGGTGGCTCCAGGTGCTACTCCAGGGCTGACTTACAGAGGGTGTCAGCTGTCCCCCTAGAGTGGGTAAGCTGCTACAGCCTGAAGGAGGGATGAAGAATGCAGGCAGACACTGTAGGAACACTGCAACCATGGGTGCAGATGGGATCAGCTGAGGAACAGAAAAGCACTGGCAAGTGCGGTCTGTATAGGGTTTTAGACAGATGGGTACTGGCAGGTGCGATCTGGACCGGCTGATGGACAGAAGAGCTCAGACAGGTATGAGCAGATGGGTTCAGGCTAGACAAAAAACCATATGAACAAAAAACCCTTTAAAAATAATCTTTATTTATAAATTTTAAAAATATCAAAAGACCAACTCGTATTTTTATGTATATATAAAAAAGGAATAAAGGAGGGTATGATACTAATGTTGCCAGTGAACTTGAGTTAACACCATACAAAAAATGGGATATTGATTTAGCACCAATTTAAGGACTAGCACATATAAATTATCTAGGGAGGATAGACAGTGCCTTACCCTATATAAAGTAGATATCTCTTCCTTACAGCGGAGGTTGGCACCCTGGGAAGCAATATGGAGCCCCAGCTCCACGTCGACTGACCTTTATTGACCCTCAGCAGGACTCCTTATCGAAAAGCCACCACCAATCACCTAAAAACATAAGGTGTTAATAGTGCAAATAGTATAGCTGATCTGTTGTTCTTAATCTGTGCTGAGCCATGTATTACTATGGCTCCAACTCACAGGGACAGAACCTGCCAACATGCATAGATAGTTTGTATATCACAACTCTCGTAATGGTGTAAAGAGAGGATAACAAAATATCAAGGATCAGGAATAAGAGTCACAAATACCATAAGACCTTCTATTAGAATACTAAGGTCTTTCAATAGAGACCCAGAGCTACTTTTTAACAAGTTCTGTCTTGCATCAAAATAAGCATGTGTTATATAATCAGTAGCACAATGGATTATCCATGAAGCCTAATGTAAAAAAGGCCATGCCCAATATACAGGTCCACACTTATTTCAGAGGGATTGAATAGCCCATACTATATATGCATTTTGATGATCCCCAGAGCATACTAATAAATAACTATGTACAATATGAATAGTATAAATAGAATAAATGTAGGAAATAGCACATGTAAAAAACATGCCCAATAAATCCAAAAAAACACTTAGTATGGAGGGGATAGTACCCCAACCTTTATATATGCATATAGTGGCCTCATAGAGCACAAAGAAACAAATAGGTGTATCAATGAGCTAAACCCATAGTGAGGCTACACTTATGTTAAGGGGCTGGTATCCCTTCCCAATGTGTTTCCTCCTATTGTGGGTTCATCAGGGGAGAGCTTGAAATGAGCCACGGGCAGCTTCAGACAGTGGAATGCTGCGGAATAGAAAATCACTAGTAGGTACGGTCTGGATAGAGTTTTAGACAGATGGGTACTGGCAGGTGCGATCTGGATTGGCTGATGGACAGAAGTGCACAGACAGGTATGAGCAGATGGGTTCTGGGTAGAAAAGCAGATGGGCGGACCTGGTGAACCTGACAACTAACAAACATGCAAGGCAAACTAGCAGCCTAGCTCAGGCACCTCCATATTGGAGGAGAAGCCTTAAATGGTGTTGACAAGCTATAGGCTGTGAATACCTTAGGTTGATGTGGGCAGTTCATTTAAGAGGGAAGGATCACGCATGCACCCTAAGCATAGTTTCCAGGCCTACTACTGAACCTTGGGGGACACCGACACATAGGAGGCGAGATGAGGAGGTGGTGTGTGAGTGGGAAACACTGAATGTCCTGTCTGTTAGGTACAAGGAGATCCAACAAAGGGCCATGTTTGTAATGGCAAGAGATCAGAAAGTCTGCAGTAAGAAGGAATGATCCACTGTGTTAAAGGCAGATGCCAGGTCCAGGAGAAAGAGGAGGACAAACTAAGGTTGCTTTGATTTGCCGGTTAGGAGGTTGTTGGTGACTTTACTCAGGGAAGTATCAATGGAATTGAAGCCATATTGTAAGCAATCAGAGAGGGAGCAAAAGGAGAGGTGGGAGGACAGTTAAAAATGGATGTGTTGTTCCAGTAGTTTGGAAGCATAGGGAATAAAAGATATGGGGCAATAGGTAGACATAGAGGATCGGTCAAGGGTGGACTTTTTGAGGATGGGTGTGATTGAGGTATGTTTCAGTCAGGAGGAAGGACACCAGTTGTTAGTGACAGGTTGAATAGGTGGATTAAGCTTGGGATGAAGACTGTGGTAAGGTTTGGACTGAGGTGAGATGTTATTGTGACAAGTTCACAGGTGATGAGGCAAAATCTTCAGCTGAAATGAAAGGAGAGGGAGGGAGGATCTGGTGGATGCAGGAGAGAATTGAAAGTACTGAATAGCTGTTCAGGGTTGTGAGACAGGTATGATATGAGGGATGAAAAGTCGGTTTGTTTTGCTGAAGTGAGCATTTGTGCAGCATTTTTACAACTTCTGTTATTGAGCTAGCTACTCCACTCCCTGTCTTTGGCAGCCATACAGCAGTATGTTTTGTAGATGGGGGCAAGAAAGAACATGTGCTCCAGTAGATATCAAGCGCTGCATCAAGTGGTCTCTGCTCCTCTTCCTCCACCTTAACATGACACAGTACAGTCCTCAGTGGTGGCACCCCAATTACCCTTGTTTTCCCCCAAGTCACAACTCTCCAACCACTCAACTGACTGTTGGAAACCACAGATGACTGAGTCTGCAGATCTGTTCACACATTGTATGCCATGAGCATCAAACGTATACTCCAAAGATTCAGAGTCAAGAGGAGAAAATTATCTGCACCGATGGTTTCATCCAGTGCCAAACGAATTTGGGTCTGAGCATAAACCAAACCCCAATAGATGTTAACCCTGTTGGGTGGATGAGATCCATTCATGACAAGACTCAGATACTTGATGCACCCGTGGACTGTACTATGCTGTCAGGGCAGGAAAAAGAGGAAGGTGACTCTCAGGGCGAGGATTGGGAGAACAGAGAGGATGACGACGAGGTAGTAGATCACAATTGGTGTAAACCCAGAGGCATGCAGCTGAGTAGATTAGCAGAGGAGGCAGAGGAGGAAGGTGAGGAGATTTCATAGCACAGAGTTATGCAACCACGACAAGCAATGCTTCCTGATCCCCATCTCTGTCAGAGGACATCATTGGTTGTGGTTCTGCTGTTGACTAGCTTGGGTCTTTTATCAGACCTGCAAAAAACTAATAAATCACATTATCTGTCAAGTAGTTTAAAAAAACAACACAGTAATAATTTGAGTACTATATGCATGAACTGGCACATGTGCGACTAACATGCATTAATGTGGGAATGTCAGTGTGCTAAAATGCAGACTAGTGGCCACTGCAAACATCATCCATTCCATCAACCACATCTTCTAATTCTTCCACCTCCCTCACCATGGCAAGTGTTTTCACACAGATCTCCGGCCACAGAACCCCTATTTGTTTACCCCCTACAGTTGGGGTGACTGAGACCCTGTCAGCTGATACGGAATTGGACATGCCTGCTATTTTTGACTGATCTTACATACCAAGGACACCCCATCTTTCTCAAAACACCATAACATCTCCACCTGAACTTCTCTCACAGTCCAGCAGCGTGTCGTGTTCACCCTACTCCACCCTATGTCAGCACAGCAGCGAGCCCTCATTTGTGCAGTTGTGCTCCTCACGTAAAAAATTGTTTCCTCCTACATATGGCAAAGCTAACAGCTTGAACTTTACCATCCTCAATCTACTAATAATAATAACTTTTATTTATATATCGCAAACACATTCCGCATAGCAAGCCAGCAGTTTATATAAAACAGTCAAAAGTTACCAAGTTTAAAATACAGATTTGGACTCTGAATGTCACCATGCCTCTTTCTCCTGCTTTCATTGATAAGCGGTGAGCACCGTAGTGTTTTTCTTTCTGATGCAATCTATTAGGACATCATCTTCAGTGAAGTAAGACATACATATATATTTTTCTGAGCCGGTAATATATCATTTTGCAACCATTGTGTGAACGTTGTTTGTGTTGGTCACAAATGAAAATTCTCCATGACCATGACTACTTCTATTGACTCCAGACTTGAAAAGCTTGCCCTAATTTTCAATGGAATCATCTCATGTAAATGATCTTTTAAGAAATTGGATAAATTGTTGGGACAGGAACTTAGGACATGGTGGGATCATAATACTTTAAAAAAAATGTTTAGAAAAAGAAATGATCCCTCGTGGATTACGTTTCAAAAAAGTTCCCACATACATTTTTTCGGATGAATTTTCTACAAAGTGGAATTCCATTTTGTCACAATGGCCTTAACCGTGAGATCAATTGGCTACTTTAAACTGTAACTAAATACTCTTTATTTATTCTCCATAGACGCACTGACTAGTGTTGAGTGATACCGTCCGATATTGAGAAATATCGGATCGGATTGGATTGGCCGATACCCAAAAAGTATCGGGTATCGCCGATTCCGATACCGGAAGTCCCATTCAAGTCAATGGGACAGAAATATCGGAATTAAAAAAAACCCTTTCTGTACTTGTACATCCTGTTCGGGAGGGGGGAAGAGTGTGGGCGGTGCGTGGGCGGACACTGTGCATGTCTGTGTGTGCGGGCGGGGTTTGTGCGCGCTTGCCGGGGGTCTGTACGTGCCTGCCGGGGGTCTGTACGGGCCTGCCGGGGGTCTGTACGGACTGCCGGGGGTCTGTGCCAGCTGCCGGGGGTCTGTGCGGACTGCCGGGGTTCTGTACGGGTCTGCCGGGGGTCTGTGCCGGCTGCCGGGGGTCAGGTACCTCTAACCTATTACCTATCATTACATGGTACACTTCATATCCTCCAAAGGTATATTTACTTCACATAGAGGTATACCCGACATCTGACTTCATCAAAGCTAATTTAAATCTCCTTTAACCTTTCCTCAGGTTACCATTTATTTACAGCCTACCATTACCCGGTACATTCCTTACTATATAGGTACTGTATTATATATTTTTTTATCTGTGACCGTTTTCTTACAATATGTCTCTCTACCATATTCTTTAGCATGGAAGCTTATATACGGCTATTCCCTAACCCTGGCTTCCATTCCTCTTGAACTCAAGGTGTTTACCATACAAATGCTATTTTTGTATTTCCATTGTCCTTGCTTCCTGGTTCTCTTAATTATTTGAACCTCCTAGGTCTTTGAATCAGGATACTGGTCTTAAACCTGTGCATAAAAATCTTTCTCCCAGTCAATTTATGGCCATTAAAGAATTACAGGACAATCCCCATGTTTCTATAAGACAATCAGATAAGGGGAGCCGCACTGTTAATTTGGATACTGATCAATACATCCGTTCTGTGCATTCTCTTTTGCATGATTGTTCTACTTATTTACGGTTACTGTCTGATACAACTATTAGTTTCATACTCAAATTGTCGCATTTGGTTCATGAAGGTGTTTATACTGGGGTGTTAAATTCTAAAATTAGTAAATGGCTATTACCAGATTATCCTATTACCCCCATTTTTCATGGACTTCCCAAAACACACAAGGAGGTTTTCCCTCCTCCCCTCAGACCCATTATGTCAAGCATTGGTTCCCTTAATGAGCATCTGAGTTCTTGGGTGGACAATCATTTACAACCGCTGGCTTCCAGGATTCCTGGTTACCTGAAAGATTCTTCGTCTGTTTTAGTGGCATTTGAGGGTAGTAACTGGGTTGACAAATACTGTTCTTTTACATGTGATGTGGTAAATCTTTTCTCTTGTATCCCACATTCTCTAGCTATTTTGGCTATCAAGCATGATTTGGATCGATATAGTGATTATTCATCTGTATTGAAACATTTTCTTCTTATCAGATTGCTCACTTATCTGCTTGAACATAAATTTTTTTATGTTTAACAAACAATATTTTTACAAATTCTTGGTGCTCCAATGGGCTTGAAATTTTCCCCTTCTTTGGCCATTCTTTTTATGGCTTGGTGGGAAAAGATATTTTTGTTTTCTGATTCCAACCCTTTTTCCATTGACATTTATTGGTTCGGCAGATATGTGAACGATCTGATATTCATTTGGCAGGGCTCCCGTACTGACATTGATCGTTTTATGAGTTTCTAAATTTCAATAATTTAAACCTGTCTTTCATCATCAGTGATATAGGTAATAGCGTCCACTTTTTGGACATTCTGTTATTGCGAAATCCTGACATTCATAAAATTCAAAATTCCCTTCTTCATTCTTCGTCTTCACATGCCAAACATACCACAAAAGCCCTTCCTTATGGGGAGGTCAATAGGGGAAGATGTTTGTGTTCAGACCAGGATACTTTTTTGAGGGAGAGATGGATTGTGTCTCAACAGCTTTTAGATAGAGGGTATAATAAGCATACGATCCAACATGCGTTTAATCGAGTTTTAAATTAACCCAGAGCTTTTTCATCCCACAAGCATAAATGCTTGGTCAATTTCAATTTCACTGTAACGTTTTCTACCTCCTATAGCCCTCAATTTAATTCCATCAAGGCTATTATAAAAAAAGTATTCGCCTGTTATTAATCAGGGTGATAAATTACGGCCTATAATCAAAAATGGATGTCGGTATGTAGCCAGAAGGGGTGGTAGCCTCGGTAGTGCTCTTTCGCCAAGTCTATTGAGACAGAATTTAACCCCTCGATCTTGGCTCTCCACTACCGTTTTTTTCAAATATTCTGGCAGTCGTTGCAATGCATGTTTTTATGCGCTGGATAGAACTAAATTTATCAATTCCAACTTTTTCCAAGTTGATTTCTTCTTTTATTAATTGTGATTCACAGTGTGTTGTCTTTGTATTTGTTGTCTAGCGTGCAATAAACAATATATTGGCTGCACGACCCGCAAAGTAAAAAAACGGATTCCAGAACATCTTTCAAACATTTCAAATAAAAATGCTAGGTATTCTGGTGCAGCAAAACATTTCAATTGTCATTCTGGTGACATAACTCATTTTGCCTTTTATGCCTTTGAAAAAAATGTATGATCCGGTCCGTGGTGGAAACAAACAAAGATTGCTAACCACCCGTGAAGCTTACTTGATTTTGAAGTTAGATACCAAAATCCATAAAGGGATGAATTCTGTTTTATATCTATTGACTGTTCACATTTGTAATATTTACTAACACAAGTGTTGCATATGTAATTAATAAACTTGTAGTTCTGATTGGACCCTTGCTAGTATTTATGTATGGTCTATATTATGTCTTGCATCCTATGAGTAAGGGTGCAACTAACGCACCTGAAACGCATCAGGACATGATGTTTTTAATGATGGCTTGACATGCCACAATAAAGGTTTTGGATTTTTTTCTTTGGTGTGCCGTCTCCTCTTCAGTCAAGTTTTAGATAATCAAACAATTAAAGCAAAAATAATGACTCTGCTCTTCAGAACTTACAATCTACAAAGAGGTGGGGGTGACACAAATTACAGGTGCTTATTTACAATGATGGTACAACCATCTTGATGAAATGGGGGGTAGATAAAGGCTGCATGAGGCTTATGGGTACGGTTGATTTTGATGGCGATTTATGTTCAGAGAAGTAGAGAATAGGCTATATATATAAAAATCACTTTGAATAGGGAATGTGATAGGCTGCCCTAAACAGGTGTGTTTTTAGGGAGCACCTAAAAATGTCTAAGTTGTGGTTACAAAAATATTCAGGATTGAGAGTCCTCAGTAGTTGATACCTTTTAATGGCTAACTGAAAAGATGGTAACACATTGCAAGCTTTCGAGACTATTCAGGTCTCTTCATCAGGCTAGCCTAATACAAAATCTGAAGTCACATATTTATGCACAATACAGCCTAGAAAAAATGCAATAGATAAGACAAGTGACGTGAAGCAGAACTATCAATATGGGAGAGGCAGAAACATAAATATAAACATTGGACCAGTTCATAGATAAGGAGTCTGGATGTTTTATGGTCCTCTGATTGGGGTCTAGTTCTGTGTTGTGATGCCCCGCAAGGTTTTAAAAGGAAATTCCTTAATTGATGTAAAAAGACATAAATCCATGCGACACATTCATTCCAGCACTGAGAGTGTCAAAGTTCGTCATAAATTTGTACTCCCAAACTCGTCTCTCTCTCTGAGAATTGAAGTTACCTTTCAATACCAGTAATTTCATATCCACATTGCTGTGATCAGGGATACAGAAATGTTTTGCCACAGGTAGATCCATTCTTTTTTCTCTTATTGTGTGACGATGAGCATTCATCCTTGTTCTAAGCTTTTGCCCTGTCTCCCCCACATACAGACCCCCAGTTGGACATTTAGTACAAATAATTAAGTACACCACATTAGATGTAATGCAGGTGAAAGTACCTGGGATCTTGTAGTCCTGATGTGAGTTGGGGATCTTTATCTTGTCCGTGGTAATTATAAATGGACAATGATGCTTCTTAAATTTGGGGGCTGCCTAAAACACAGCAGTGGGGGGGTCTGGAAAAATGGATTTTAATCGGGCATCTTTTTGTAGTAAAGGTTGTAATTTCCGTGCAGCTCCCCTTAGCACCTCCAGATTTGGTTGTAGGTGACTACTAGAGGCACTCGGTTATTTTCTTCTTTAGCTTTGTAATGTAGCAGGTGATTCCTTGACAATCTGGTGGCTCTTGTAATTTGGTTTTCAATTGTAAGTTGTGGTTATACTCTTAATTTTATGGGGGACGAAGGGAAAGAGGTGAGTTATCTAGATAGGAGATTGAACTGAGCTGGACAAAGACCAGATTAGGGGTGTTACCATCATTGTGTGTCTCAGAGGTTGAAGGTTGTGTAGAGATAGAAGCTGGGATGCAGTTGGGGAGGTGGGGCTCTTGAAGTCTCCGAGGATAAGGGTTGGCAATTCTGAATTCACGAAGTGTGGCAGCAACGCATAAAAGTTGTCAAGGAAGTGGGTAGGTGAGCCTGGGACCTGGTATATGTCTGTTACTGTGAGGGAGAGGGGATGGAACACCCTGATGGTATGAATCTCAAAAGAAGAATGGTGTCCAATTGGTCTGTATTTATTTATTTGGTTAAAAACAGGATTATTGCTGGCAGTAAGGAGCATAGGGTTATCGTTGTGTTAGCAGTGATCATACAGCGGGATATACACATATTCCATGCATTCTAATCCAGAGGTGGATAAGCCATATGCTCACTATTACTTTTCAGAGAACTAATTATTGTGAACAGCCTGCGGCCTCCTCGAATGATCCTTGCCCAATCGTGTCATTGTCTGGACGATAGGGGTCAGCTCAAAGCTATTTGCTACAAAGATCACAGTGCTTGTTTCTGCATGACTCACAGCCTGTGATTTCTGTGATTATTGCATGGCCACTTCAATCAGTTGGCCATGGAAATGCAGCCTTTTCGTCTTGTGGCTTCAGATGCTTTCTGAAAGCTGATGGTCCTCACAGTCCCCCTGTATCAGTTGCCCAGTGACCATTACTTCTCTAAGAAAGATGTGCCTGTTCTACAGCAGCAAGTCACAGACAACATCACCCATTCCCTGAAAGATTCTATGTCTGCCAAAGTGCATTTCAATACTGACACCAGGATGAGTAAGTATGAACAAGGGAGTTACATCTCAATGATTGGGCACTGAGTGACTCTGATGGCTGTGGGGGCAGTCGGGGTACGGACTGCCACACAAGTCTTGCAGTTCCCAAGGCTTGCAGGGCGCTTGGGAAAGGAGAAATAAACCACTGTCAGTTGTCAGCATGACCCTGCAGAGATGCTGTGACCCGCAGAGGTGACACACTATAAAAAGCTTAAAGCAGTTCAGCAGTCGCCGGCTGATGAGAGACAACTCCTCCCATCAGCCTTTTTTCTGCTATCACTGATAACAGTGATAACAGGATCCGCTGATAGGAGAAGTAGTCTCTCGTCAGCTGGTGCCTGTGATCAAAGTTTAAAAAAAACGTAAAGTAATTAAATACATATTCAAATGAAAATAAAAAACACATTATGCTCACCTAATAGCCAATCTCCGATACCTTTGTCTCCTATAAAAAATGTATAATAAAAAAATATATTCTCACTAGAGTTGAGCGACTTTTGGTTTTTTAGGGTCGAGTTTCGTTTCATGAAACCCGACTTTTCCAAAAGTCGGGTCGAGCAAAATCGGCCGACTATAGGGAAAAGTCGGGGGTCCGACCGAAACACGAAACCCAATGTAAGTCAATGAGGAATTAAAGTCAGCAGTGAGAGGAGGACAGGAAACACACCTACAGTGCCCATTTGAATGCCAAAAGCATCAATTCTTATTACTTAAGCTTGTCAACCTTAATTTACTTCATAATACTAGTTACGTACTGAAAAATGGGGGTTATTTGGCTACATTTGTGGGGGGTAGGGCTGGCTCCAGGTTTTCGTGGGCCCAGGGCCAAAGAGCGCCCCTTTAACACATACCACAACTCATGATGCTCCAATACGGCAGAGAAATAGCAGTATAGTACAATGAAAAATACTTCACTTCTTACATCTCATGACTGATATCCATTTTAAATTCTCTAATACCTCCAAAAACGGACAGTATATAACTCCATACAGTATTATGGCCAGCGCTTAGTGCGCTATACAGAGTAATGAGCCCCATATATTTTTCCATATGGAATCATTGATCCCATATAATGTTTCAAACTGTATATGATGAGCTCAATATAATGCTGTAGTATATGTTGGTCCCAATGGATGAAGCTCCACTGTCTTATGGGCCCAAATAATGCTCCATATATAATGGGCCCCATTTCTACTGCTCTAGTGTATAATGGGCCCTGTAAATGCTGCTCCAGTGTCTGATGTCCACCTTTGGAATGCTCCAGTGTATGGTGGGCCCCATATATCATTCACCAGAGTATAGTGCTCCCCAAAAATTGCTGTCCCAACATTGAAAACAATTGCATAAGTCTCCTTGCTAGGGAATCCCAGCACTACTCTGAACTCCTTGTCGTCCCCATCTTCCATCTCACTGCACTTGGCTGTTTAGGCCCTCCCACCGGCAGAGACACTTTTGCGTACTATGCGGTGCCCTGTACCAGTGCCATCGCATATGAGTATGCCACCCCCACCTGCTCAAGGAACCTGCACTTTCATCTGCACCTTTCTCTTTGTCACCGTGTAAGGTGGTATAGTATGTAGGAAGGGGAACCTGAGCTTCCTCTGGGTCAGATTCTGGCAGTGTAGAGTGCGAGGGGAATGTAGTGGTCTGGGTCAATGTACCAGCAGCATCATCCAGCAGTGGCTGGGCCTCAGTGCGCTTGTGGCGTCCCCAAGAGTACAGTCGCCACTGTGGCATTATCTTCCTCCTAGGGATTGTGTTGTCAAGCTTGGGAGCAACGAAGGATCTCTCTAGCAGTGAAACCAACACACAACACATTAGCCACTCCAGGCTAGCAGGGAGACCTCTGAACCTGACTGCTGAGGAGCTGCTCTCTGTGGTCGGCAGGAGGTAAGTTAGGGCAGTCTGTGCAGGGAAGGGGAAGTGTGTGGACATGAGAAGGGGAGCTGGAGGATGAGCAGAGTTAAGGCTCACTCCTAGCTGGAGCGCATGGTCCCGATTCCGGTCTCCGAGTTTGTAGGGACACTGACGTTCCTGCAGCAGAAACCGGGGGAAGTAGCAGCTATAAATGCTCTGTACCCAACTAAGGCTCGGAGGCCCCAGCATCGACGTGTGGGAGCCAGAAGGAAAAGGCTACAGCTGTCTGCCATACATGTAAAGTCTGAGGAACATCTGTTAGACAGGAGGTGCTTCAGTGAACCACGGTCCTGTGAGTGCTTCCCCCACAAGCGCTAGAAAGGAGATGTTCAGGAAGGTACATGTTGGCGGAGTGTTGGAAGGGAGCTTTCCATTTTGCTCCCAGAGGTTGGCTGAGGTCCTGACCCAGAGGACACAGCACGGAGGCAGGCATCTGTATAACCTGCAGACTGTGAGTAAAGCTTTGGAACTGCATGCTCTGGTGTCCTACAGTTATTCCAGCACCGCTACATCTGGGTACCAGCACCTACACCGCCTGTGCCTTTCCCCATCACTACATTTACACTTCCCTGGGACTCCAGCTCCACCTGTAGGGAGCTTCACCATCTTTGCTGCACAACACCATCAGTCCCAGAGGATCTGCATGCAGCGTCGGCCTAACATCTATGTTGCCGAACACCACAGGTGGCGTCAAACTTTCTATATAAACTCTTTACCATTATACCACACCATTTACATGGGCGCCCAGGGCCACCCTCCGGGTCACCGCTGCTGTGACACATCCCACTGACACCGGCCCGGTACCGAGTACCCACAGCCCTGGGAGGGCGACCCATATGCCGACTGCTGATCGGGCGGCGTTATTCCCACGAACCTCCAAACAGCGTCCATGAAGGCAAAGTTTTTGGCAGTATGATTGCAAAGCTGAACCTTAAAGGAATGTCCAAAAGGGCACCACCAGGAGTGGAGCCTGTGGCTTAATTGGACTCCAACCGGGAAACCACAACCATGCCACCTAAAGAAAAGATGCACACTTTGAAAGCTTTGTCGATTCTGTGTGTGGTGTGGTATGTGTGTTTGTAGTTGTGCTAGCGATTTCTCAACTTTATTCCGTTAACAACCGAGACTCCGGCATGCCCCCGCAGTACGCGTCAAGCTTATTTGAGGGATAAGTGAGGCTCTGGCACGTGAGATCGAGCAATAACAGGTCTAGCATTCCCGTACATGTCCAGGGCTGCATGCACGCTACACTGAAAGGACCAGCTTTTGTCGCTTACAGGTGCAGATATCCTGCTGAACTCCGTTAGTGATGGGGATCTGAGATTCAGATTATTCCCCGCGAACGATGATTTCCCAGTAAGTTCAGGTCAACCGCAATTCCGGAGTTAGGCCTAACCGTCATTCCTGAAAAAATTACGTGTCCAAACCACAGGTGCTGTAGCTTGCTTAACAGCTCGGCAGCCGTTCTCAGGCCCAGTATGGATTCAACAACATTGTAGAAAGTTGATAAAGGGTACAGTTTCACCGGATAACACGTATCTATGTAGCCTAGTTTACACATTAAAAATATATATCTATAGATCAGGAGGCAGACTCAGATGTTCTCAGGCCCAGTATGGATTTGACCAGATTGTACAAAGTTGAGAAAGGGTACTTTATCACTGGATAGCAGGTATATATAGCATAGTTTAAACATGTAAAATCTCCATGTTGTCAGTATGGATTACACAGCAATCTAAAAAGTGGAAAAAAGGAAATGCATTTGAGGCGTACACAACTATATACTTTTGGTGTTATTTTTAAATCTTCATATATATTTCTGTCTCAGTAATACAGTCCAGCCTCTCCGCAATAAGAAATGAGATGCATAGAATTACTGACATAAAGGCTAGTGATTGCAGAAATCTAGGAATTACTATTCACGGGAAAAACTTCCGTCACAATTCTCATAGGCGATGCTGACCCTCAATTAATTTGGGTGTTGAGACAGTGAAAACATTTTTTTGTGAATAAAGTCTTTCTGTATCGCACTTCCGTTGATTCCATCACTGTTACTCATCTCAATCAAATTTTTTCACAGGGAGCGATGTAAACATGGTGCTCACTAGCTATCATGATCTGTCACGTAACTTTGGAGTGCAAAAGACAGAAGCCACAGGCTGTAGGCGATTCTATTTGATTGGCATGAGAGGGCACATTTTAAAATGTGCGCCGGAATGTCACACGTTTGTGAGTAGGAAAACTGTGAAAGCTGATGATAAACCACCACTGCATGTCATTGTGAGTTGACATCCATAAGAAATGGAAGCCATTGATCATCTGGAGCTAGAGCCCGGCCAGCAGGACAGGGCATAGCTACATCTTAACCATCATCTTTCAGTTCAATCAATTTGTAGTGGCACTCCCAGTGAAGGATTTGACAGCCCAGACTACACAGCGGAGGAGCAGGGAGAGGTAAACATTGCAAATGCTGGGGCCCTGCCCAAGCAAGGGGGCACACTCGTGGGCGTCGGTACTGGCACTGGGCCCCTCATAGTACAGCGGTGTGTCTGATGGCGGGTGTGCACCACCACCGTCAGAGACATTTGATTGCACTATGAGGGACCCTGTGCCAGTGCCCGCGCCCAAGAGTCGGCCTACCCACCTGTCCAGGGCAACGGCACTCGCACGGTTTCGTGCGCTAGGTGGTGACCCCGGCCATGGGGGGGCAGCTCAGTTAGGGCGGTTTACAAAGTGGCATATGTTGATGTGGGACATTCAGATGCTGCAAAAAGCGAAATAGGTCAAGTTCGCGGAATAGGAGGAGGACCAAAGCAAGCCATTTTTCTGGCAACCTATGTGTCATCAAGGGAAGGTGGGACAAAATCCTTGGAAACCCATGCATGGTTCATTTTAATGAAGGTTAGATCATCCACATTTTGGGTTGACAGACGGGTCCTTTTTTCTGTCAGGATTGATCCAGCTGCACTGAAGACTCTTACCGATAGCACACTTGCAGCTGGGCAAACGAGCTCCTGTAAGGCATATTGTGCCAATTCAGGCCAGGTGTCCAGTTTAGCGGCTCAATAGTCAAAGTGGAATGACCTGTGCGGTAGAACATCGATATGGGAGGAAAAGTAGTTTGTAACCATAGTTGACAACTGCTGTCTCCTGTCACTTTCCATCGATGCAGTATTACCAGTTGTGTGAGCGGTACTTGAAAAATCAGTCCACAACATTGTCATGAAACCCCTGTCTCCAACGCCACTTCTGCTGTGTGCACCACGAACACCTCTGCCAAGCTGCCCCCGGCCCGTGCGGCTCGTGTGAGAACCATCACCGCTGCTGTGTGCTGGGAATGCCTCAACCAACCGGTTTACCAGAGTTGCTTGTTTATTAGCCAATATTAGGTCAAGGTTCTCCTGTGGCATGATGTTTTGTAATTTGCCTTTATAGTGTGGATCCAGGATGCTGGCCAACCAGTAGTCGTCATCGTTCATCATTTTGGCAATGCGGGGGTCCCTTTTTAGGATCTGCAAGGCATAATCTGACATGTGGGCCAATGTTCCCGGGGTCAATGATGCACTGCGAGTGCTAGTTGGAGGAGCACTTTCTGGCAAATCCACATCCCTCCAGTCACGCACAAACCATCAAGGATTCCCTCCTCCTCTTCCTCCTCGTCAACATTGGCTGCAGACGCCTGCTCCTTAAGGTGTGTCAAAGTTTGCATGAACAGACGCGTAAGTGGGATGCTCATGTTTAGGATGGCGTCGTCTGCGCTTATCAGCCATGTGCATTCCTCAAAACACTGAAGGACTTTACAGACGTCTTTCAGCTTCGACCACTGCACACCTGTCAACTCCATGTCTGCTCTCAAAGTGCCTGGCCGTGTATCCTCCCACAAATGCATTATGGCCTGCCTCTGTTCGCACAGCCGCTCAACCATGTGCAGGGTGGAGTTCCACCTTGTTGCAATGTCGATAATGAGGCGGTGGTTGGGAAGGTGGAGCAATCGCTCCAGCTTCTGCATACGAATGGAGTGTACAGGCGACCGGCAGATGTGCGCGCACAGTCTTCGCACCTTCTGGAGCAGGGCTGTTAACTCCGGATAATTGTTGAGGAAGCACTGCACCACCAGGTTCAAGGTGTGAGCTAAGGAAGGTATGTGGCTGAGTTTTGAAAGGGCTATGGCTGCCACAAAATTACGGCCGCTATCACTAACTACCTTGCCTGCCTCAAGATGTATACTGCCCAGCCATGACTCAGTTTGTCGCTTCAAGTACTCGGCCAGCACCTCCGCGGTGTGTCTGTCGCCCAAACACATCATCTGCAACACAGCCTGCTGACGCTTTCCACTAGCTGCTCGATAGGGGGACACCTTGTGTGCAACAGTGGCAGCTGCAGATGGAGTGCTCGTACGACTGCGCTCTTTGGACGAGCTTTCACTTCTGGAGGAGGAGGAGGGTGGAACGCCTACAGCCAACTGTTTCCTATACCGTGGGCTAGGCAGCACTGTCCCACCACCGCTGTCCCCTGTGGACCCTGCATCCACCACATTAACCCAGTGCGCAGTGATGGACACGTAACGGCCCTGGCCATGCCGACTGGACCATGCATCTGTTGTGAGGTGCACCTTTCCACTCACTGACTGCTTGAATGCATGGACAATGTGGTCTTTCACATGATGGTGGAGGGTTGGGATGGCTTTGCTAGAGAAGAAGTGGCGACTGGGTAGGTCATAGTGTGGTACTGCATAGGCCATGAGTTCGCGGAAAGCTGCGCTTTCCACCAACCAATAGGGCATCATCTCTAACGAGATTAGTTTGGCAATGTGGGAGTTCAAACCCAGTGTACGCGGATGAGAGACTGAGTACTTTCTTGACCTACTCATAGTCTCTGGGAGGGTGAGCTGGACTTGAGAGCTGCATATGGTGGAACTAGCTGTGGACAGGGCGGACTGAGAGAGGGTTGATGATGGTGATGGAGTTGGTGTTCTTTCTGATGGCCTAGATTCAGTCTTTCGTTGATATAACAGTGGGATTCCCTGACTGCTTTGGCCTTGCAATGACACCTCAACATTTGCTGCTGTGCTAACCGGTGGGCTTACAGTGGGGGAAACAATGTAGCGTTGCTGACTACCATCTTTGTGATCAGTTGCACATGTGGTATTTGAGGTTTGGTGTTGTGTCCACGCTTGCAAGTGCGTGCTGGTTAAATGGAATCATAGAAATGGAATCATAGAATCGTAGAGTTGGAAGGGACCTCCTGGGCCATCTGGTCCAACCCCCTGCTCAAAGCAGGATTCGCTAAATCATCCCAGTCAGATGTCTGTCCAGCCTCTGTTTTAAGACTTCCATTGAAGGAGAACTCACCACTTCTCGTGGCAGCCTGTTCCACTCATTGATCACTCTAACTGTCAAAAAGTTTTTTCTAATATCTAATCTGTGTCTCTTCCCATTCAGTTTCATCCCATTGCTTCTAGTCTTTCCTTGTGCAAATGAGAATAAAGTTGATCCTTCTACAATGTGACAGCCCTTTAGATATTTGTAGACAGCTATTAAGTCTCCTCTCAGTCTTCTCTTTTGCAAACTAAACATTCCCAAATCCTGCAACCTTTCCTCATAAGACAGGGTTTGCAGACCGGTCACCATTCTGGTCGCTCTTTTCTGAACTTGCTCCAGTTTGTTGATGTCTTTTTTAAAATGTGGTGCCCAAAACTGGACACAATATTCCAGATGAGGTCTGACCAAAGAGGAGTAGAGGGAAATAATGACTTCACGTGATCTAGACTGTATGCTTCTGTTAATACATCCTAGAATTGCATTTGCCTTTTTTGCTGCTGCATCACACTGTTGACTCATATTCAGTCTGTGATCTATTAGTATACCCAAGTCTTTTTCACATGTGCTGTCACTTAGCCCTATTCCTCCCATTCTATATATGCTTTTTTCATTTTTATTGCCCAGATGTAGTACTTTGCATTTCTCCCTGTTAAAAACCATTCTGTTAGTTGCTGCCCACTTCTCCAGTTTATTTAAATCTTTTTGAATCCTCTCTCTCTCTTCTCTAGTATTAGCTATCCCTCCTAGCTTTGTGTCATCAGCAAATTTAATCAGTTTACCCTCAATTCCTTCATCTAAATCGTTGATAAAGATGTTGAACAATACAGGGCCCAGGACAGAGCCCTGTGGTACCCCACTTGAGACATTCTTCCAACTGGATGTGCAGCCATTTACGACCACTCTTTGGGTCCGATCACTAAGCCAGTTATGAATCCACCTAACAGTTGCCTTGTCCATTCCATACTTAGTCATTTTTTCAATAAGGATTGTATGAGAGACTTTGTCAAATGCTTTGCTGAAGTCAAGATATACTATATCTACAGCATTTCCTTGATCCACCCAATCAGTGATACCGTCATAGAAGGAAATTAAGTTAGTCTGACATGACTTATTAGTTAGAAACCCATGCTGACTCTGTTTAATCACTTCATTCTTATCCAGGTATTGACATACATGTTGTTTAATAATTTGTTCAAAGATCTTTCCTGGTATAGAAGTCTAAGCATGCAACTGGTATTCAAATTTTTCAGATTTTTCCCTCGGCTAAAGGTCTTTCTGCACTTCTTACAGATAACCTTGGCCTGATCATGAGGATTTTGTTCAAAAAAGTGCCACACTGCACTCTTCCTACTTTGGAAGACATTTTGCGGCCTAGCACGCTGTGCTATTTTGACCGTCTGGACAAGCTGTCCAGCAACTCTTTTGATTTTTGGAACTTGTCTTTGGAGTGCTCCGGGCCTGCCAGATAACAGCTGTTGCGATGTCGATGTCTGCTGTGGATGCTCCTCCTCCTCATCTGAGCTATTGGAAGCAGCACCCTCTTCCCCCAATGGATGCCAATCTGGGTCAACAACTGGGTCATCCATCACCTCCTCTTCAATGTCATGTGCACCTTCCTCTGTGTCACCGTGTATGGTGGTATAGTATGCGGGAAGGGGCACCTGAGTCTCATCAGGGTCAGAATCTGGCTCATTACACTGCGAGGACAATGTAGTGCTCTGAGTGAATGTACCAGCAGAATCATCTATCAGTGGCTGTGCATCAGTGCACTCCATGTCAGATTCATCTTGTCCTGGGTAATTCACCATTTCACTTGATAACCCAGGCATGGTATATGAAAACAGTTCCATGGAGTAATCAGTTGTATGGCCTGCGTCATCCTTCAATCTTGGTTGGGGTGAAGGACACAAGGAAAGGTGTGGTTCATGAACATGAGCCTCCAATGATGACTCAGTGCTTTTATTTTTTACAACTTCAGAAGAGGAGGCGATAGAGCAGGAGGCTGAGTCAGCAATGTAAGCCAAAACTTTTTCCTGAAGCTGTGGCTTTAAAAGCAGTTTGCCAACTCCTAGAAAACTAAGCCTTCGAGGCCTTGTGGAGCCAGACGATGACGCAGGCTCAACACCTCCTGCATTCGGTCCTATTTTGCTTTTGCCACTACCATCAGATCCACCACCAACACCATCATTACCAGCTGGCAACCCCCGCCCAATTCCACGGCCTCTTCCACCAGCCTTCCTCATTTTTGGTAGAAATGTTGACAAAATCCAACAAACTATATAGTAATGTAAAACAAGGTACAAGGTGTATATAGGACAGGGGAGATGTAGAATTTCTGAACACACTTGTGGACACTGTTGGATTGTGTGAGGCCCAGTGAATATCACACCGCTATGTCACAGTCTCAATGTCGCAGGTGTGAAAAATGTCACTATAGGACAGGGGAGATGTAGAATTTCTGAACACACTTGTGGACACTGTTGGATTGTGTGAGGCCCAGTGAATATCACACCGCTATGTCACAGGCTCAATGTCGCAGGTGTGAAAAATGTCACTATAGGACAGGGGAGATGTAGAATTTCTGAACACACTTGTGGACTCTCTTGGATTGTGTGAGGCCCAGTGAATATCACACCGCTATGTTACAGGCTCAATGTCGCAGGTGTGAAAAATGTCACTTTAGGACAGGGGAGATGTAGAATTTCTGAACACACTTGTGGACACTGTTGGATTGTGTGAGGCCCAGTGAATATCATACCGCTATGTCACAGGCTCAATGTCACAGGTGTGAAAAATGTCACTATAGGACAGGAGAGATGTAGAATTTCTGAACACACTTGTGGACACTGTTGGATTGTGTGAGGCCCAGTGAATATCACACCGCTATGTCACAGGCTCAATGTCGCAGGTGTGAAAAATGTCACTATAGGACAGGGGAGATGTCGAATTTCTGAACACACTTGTGGACACTGTTGGATTGTGTGAGGCCCAGTGAATATCACACCGCTATGTCACAGGCTCAATGTCGTAGGTGTGAAAAATGTCACTATAGGACAGGGGAGATGTAGAATTTCTGAACATACTTGTGGACACTGTTGGATTGTGTGAGGCCCAGTGAATATCACACCGTTATGTCACAGGCAGAAATTGGCTAGTGTATGACAAACTACAAGGTGTATATAGAATTGGGCAGAATAGGAATCTCCCTAGAGTGTAGGTCTGTAAGAATGTAACAAGTCCTCGACTTATCCTTACAGAGTCACACACAGATAGCTTCACTGTGGCCGTGATAACAGCCGTTACATGGTACTGAGAGGGGAGTGTGCACATACACCGCTGTCCGGTGTCCGTAAAATTGTCAAGCTCCTTGTTTTTTAAGTATACGGACTGACACACGCTGTCTCTCTATAGTTTTGAATGTGATCAAACAGCAAATATACTTAACTGTTTGAAAACCATACAGAACTAGAAGGTGGAGGTCTGTAAGAACGGAACATGTCCTCGACTTATCCTTACAGAGTCACGCACAGATAGCTTCACTGTGGCCGTGATAACACCCGTTACACGGTACTGAGAGAGGATCGTGCACGTACACCGCTGTCCGGTGTCCATAAAATTGTCAAGCTCCGTGTTTTTTAAGTATACGGACTGACACACGCTGTCTCTCTATAGTTTTGAATGTGATCAAACAGCAAATATACTTAACTGTTTGAAAACCAGACAAAACTAGAAGGTGGAGGTCTGTAAGAACGGAACAGGTCCTCGGCTTATCCTTACAGAGTCACGCACAGATAGCTTCACTGTGGCCGTGATAACACCCGTTACACGGTACTGAGAGAGGATCGTGCACGTACACCACTGTCCGGTGTCCGTAAAATTGTCAAGCTCCGTGTTTTTTAAGTATACGGACTGACACACGCTGTCTCTCTATAGTTTTGAATGTGATCAAACAGCAAATATACTTAACTGTTTGAAAACCAGACAAAACTAGAAGGTGGAGGTCTGTAAGAACGGAACATGTCCTCGACTAATCCTTACAGAGTCACACACAGATAGCTTCACTGTGGCCGTGATAACAGCCGTTACACGGTACTGTGTGAGGAGCGTACACCGCTGTATGTTGTGAAAAAATGCACGCTCAGTACCTCACCAGGACAAAAAAATTTTTTTAAAAAAGCAGTTTGCAGAGCAGTGGGAAAACAGCAATGCAGCTATCTGGAAGCCTTATAAGGCAGCCTAACAACCAACACAGCTGATCCAGCAAAATATAGCCTCCACTTGCACTGCACACACAGTGACTGGTGTGTTGAACAGGCAAAATCGCTAGCAGCAGAAGCAGTATTTGGTGTCTTCTTCCCTGCCTAACGCTCTCCCTACAGAATCAGCAGCAGCAGCGCTCCCTATTCTGAGATCAGCATGAGTAACATGGCGGTCGGCGTGCATGCCCTTTTATACCCCCCTGTGACGCCCCCAAAGCAAGCCAATCACTTGCATGCCCTTCTCAAAGATGGTGGTGACCCCTGCCTATGTCATCACGTTGCCCACGTTGTCCGTGGATCCTGATTGGCTGAAAAAGGGCGGAAAACAAACTTTTGAAACGCGACTTTGGCGCTAAAGTCGCCAAGCTCGTGGCCAACCTCACCGTAGGGTCGGGTTTCGTTTCATGATACCCGACTTTACCAAAAGTCGGCGACTTTTGAAATTTTTCGACTAGTTTCGCTCAACTCTAGCAGTGAGGCACACACTGTGCATTGTAGTTATAAACTTCCAACCCTGATAGGGTCAACTCGTCAACACAAGAATATTAGCACCACCACCTCCTCATCATCCAGTGTGCACCACCAACTTCATCATAGCTAAAGACCCCTTCTCACTAAGCGATCTCGGTAGCGAGATCGCTTCTGAGTCACAACTTTTGTGACGTAACAGCGATCTCACCAGCGAGATCGCTGTGTGTGACAGCGATCAGCGAGCGGCCACCCTGCCGGTTTCGCTGATCGCTGCAAGAAACCTCTGGACATTTCTTTGGTCGCTGGTCTCCCGCTGGCCAGCACGCATCGCTGTGTGTGACAGGCGGGAGACCAGCGATCAGGTGTAAAAAATAATAAAAAAAATAAAAAATATAGTTATTCTCACCTTCCGGTGTCCCGTTCAGCCATCCTGCCTCTCTCCACGCTCCGGTCCCAGTGATCCTTTGCAAGAATGACCGCGAGACTTCGCGCTCCCGCGAGACCGTGACATCTCGCGGTCATTCTTGCAAAGGATCACTGGGACCGGAGCGTGGAGAGAGGCGGGATGGCTGAACGCAACATCGGAAGGTGAGAATAACTATATTTTTTATTTTGATTCAATTTTTTACAGGGATGGCCAGCGATGCCGCGCGCTCGGCATCGCTGTGCTGATCGCTGGTGAAGCTGTCTGTGTGACAGCTCACCAGCGATCACATAGCGACTTACCAGCGATCCTGACACCTTGATATCGGTGTCGGGATCGCTGGTAAGTCGCTTAGTGTGACGGGGCCTTAAGGGAAAATGACAGCAGGCTGTTCTTAAAATCTCATAGTAACTCTGGAACTAGCTGGTTTGATGCATATCCCTTAAGTGAATATTTCCTTCAGTGAATAACGGTGATGACGAGCAAAAAAGGGTAACTGCTGTTAAATTGATTTATCTCTTTACATGTCAGAAGAAAGATGATGCCCCCCGAACCCTTGATTATCGCCGCCATCCCCTGACCCTCCATATCTGTCCCCCAGCCCTCCATGTCATCTTCCTGGATAATAAAATGGCTGGCGCCTAACGAGATCTGCCTAATACAACCCTAACCCAACCTGAACATGGACTATGAATGAGGTACCAGGGTCTGGGCCAGCATGTACAGCTTTGAATTTAAGTTTAAATTAAGACTGGGTGGGTGAGGGACTGGTGTAGGCATGCTGTGCTGGAAGCATTGATACCTTATGCAACAGTTAAAACTGCTCTTTTGCTCAGCCACACTCAGGTGGCACACATATCAGCAGCTTGGTAGACCACTAACATTTAAGGATAGCAAAACAAGTATGTAAGTGCATATTAACACATGACCATTAACCAGAGAAAACAAAAAGCACGAATATCCTGAAATAAAAAGTAAAAAATAAACTGCAAATAATGCATAAAGGTTCAGACTCCAGTTTTTTTCATTTCATTGTGCATTCAGTGCATATAAGGGTGTGACCGCCCTCTTTCTGAGCTGGGAAAGCCATCCAGTCTGGCCTATACTTTTACTAGTGGGTCAGTCCCTTGATCCTTGCTCACATTCACATCACTTGGCAAGTGAAAAGGTTTTAAATACTAGAGTAGGACTGTCCCACAAGGGTTGCCGTGACATGGCGGGATGGCTTGTACATTATTTTGATCAAAATTATGTTTACTAAATACTAGAGTTGAGCGAAACGGGTCGAAAAAATTCAAAAGTCGCCGACTTTTGGCAAAGTCGGGTTTCATGAAACGAAACCCGACCCTAGGATGAGGTCGGCCACGAGGTCGGCGACTTACGCGCCAAAGTCGCGTTTCAAAAGTTTGTTTTGCGCTCTTTTTCAGCCAATCAGGATCCACGGACACTGTGGGCAACGTGATGACATAGGCACGGGTCACCACCATCTTTCAGAAGGGCATGCAAGTGATTGGCTTGCTTTGGTGGGCGTCACAGGGGGTATAAAAGGGCGTGCACGCCGACCGCCATCTTACTTCTGCCGATCTTAGCATAGGGAGAGGTTGCTGCTGATTCCGTAGGGAGAGCGTTAGGCAGGGAAGAAGACCAAAAAACTGCTTCTGCTGCTAGCGATTTGGCCTGCACAACACACCAGTCACTGTGTGTGCAGTGCAAGGGGAGGCTATATAGTGGTGTATCAGTGGTGTTGGTTGTTGGGCTGCCTTCTAAGGCTTCCTGACAGGCTGGCATTGCTGTTTACCCACTGCTCCGCAAACTGCTTTTTTAAAAGCAATCCAATCTCCCTTATCCTCTAGTCACTTTGGTCACAGCTGTGCCATCGAGCTTGTCACATAGCGCTCAGATATTCATTGGGCCTCACACAATCCAAAAGTGTCCAGTGTCCAAAAGTGTGTGCAGAGATTCAAACTCTCACTTATCCTCTAGTCACTTAGGTCACAGCTGTGCCATCGAGCCTGTCACATAGCGCTCAGATATTCATTGGGCCTCACACAATCCAAAAGTGTCCAGTGTCCAAAAGTGTGTGCAGAGATTCAAACTCTCACTTATCCTCTAGTCACTTAGGTCACAGCTGTGCCATCGAGCCTGTCACATAGCGCTCAGATATTCATTGGGCCTCACACAATCCAAAAGTGTCCAGTGTCCAAAAGTGTGTGCAGAGATTCAAACTCTCACTTATCCTCTAGTCACTTAGGTCACAGCTGTGCCATCGAGCCTGTCACATAGCGCTCAGATATTCATTGGGCCTCACACAATCCAAAAGTGTCCAGTGTCCAAAAGTGTGTGCAGAGATTCAAACTCTCACTTATCCTCTAGTCACTTAGGTCAGAGCTGTGCCATCGAGCCTGTCACATAGCGCTCAGATATTCATTGGGCCTCACACAATCCAAAAGTGTCCAGTGTCCAAAAGTGTGTGCAGAGATTCAAACTCTCACTTATCCTCTAGTCACTTAGGTCACAGCTGTGCCATCGAGCCTGTCACATAGCGCTCAGATATTCATTGGGCCTCACACAATCCAAAAGTGTCCAGTGTCCAAAAGTGTGTGCAGAGATTCAAACTCTCACTTATCCTCTAGTCACTTAGGTCACAGCTGTGCCATCGAGCCTGTCACATAGCGCTCAGATATTCATTGGGCCTCACACAATCCAAAAGTGTCCAGTGTCCAAAAGTGTGTGCAGAGATTCAAACTCTCACTTATCCTCTAGTCACTTAGGTCAGAGCTGTGCCATCGAGCCTGTCACATAGCGCTCAGATATTCATTGGGCCTCACACAATCCAAAAGTGTCCAGTGTCCAAAAGTGTGTGCAGAGATTCAAACTCTCACTTATCCTCTAGTCACTTAGGTCACAGCTGTGCCATCGAGCCTGTCACATAGCGCTCAGATATTCATTGGGCCTCACACAATCCAAAAGTGTCCAGTGTCCAAAAGTGTGTGCAGAGATTCAAACTCTCACTTATCCTCTAGTCACTTAGGTCACAGCTGTGCCATCGAGCCTGTCACATAGCGCTCAGATATTCATTGGGCCTCACACAATCCAAAAGTGTCCAGTGTCCAAAAGTGTGTGCAGAGATTCAAACTCACTTATCCTCTAGTCACTTAGGTCACAGCTGTGCCATCGAGCCTGTCACATAGCGCTCAGATATTCATTGGGCCTCACACAATCCAAAAGTGTCCATTGTCCAAAAGTGTGTGCAGAGATTCAAACTCTCACTTATCCTCTAGTCACTTAGGTCACAGCTGTGCCATCGAGCCTGTCACATAGCGCTCAGATATCAGTGGGCCTCACACAATCCAAAAGTGTCCAGTGTCCAAAAGTGTCTGCAGAAATTCAAAATCTCCCCTGTCCTATAGACACCTTGTTTTACATACTATATAGTTTGTTGGATTTTGTCTACATTTCTACCAAAAATGAGGAAGGCTGGTGGAAGAGGCCGTGGAATTGGGCGGTGGTTGGCAGCTGGTAATGATGGTGTTGGTGGTGGATCTGATGGTAGTGGCAAAAGCAAAATAGGACCGAATGCAGGAGGTGTTGAGCCTGCGTCATCGTCTGGCTACATAAGGCCTCGAACGCTTAGTTTTCTAGGAGTTGGCAAACCGCTTTTAAAGCCAGAGCATCAGGAAAAAGTTTTGTCTTACATTGCTGACTCAGCCTCCAGCTCTATCGCCTCCTCTTCTTCAGTTGTAAAAAGTAAAAGCACTGAGTCATCATTGGAGGCTCATGTTCATGAACCACACCTTTCCTTGTGTCCTTCACCCCAACCAAGATTGAAGGATGACGCAGGCCATACAACTGATTACTCCATGGAGCTGTTTTCACATACCATGCCTGGATTATCAAGTGAAATGGTGAATTACCCAGGCCAAGATGAATCTGACATGGAGTGCACTGATGCACAGCCTCTGATGGATGGTTCTGCTGGTACATTCACTCAGAGCACTACATTGTCCTTGCAGTGTACAGAGCCAGATTCTGACCCTGATGAGACTCAGGTGCCCCTTCCCGCATACTATACCACCATACACGGTGACACAGAGGAAGGTGCACATGACATAGAAGAGGAGGTGATGGATGACCCAGTTGTTGACCCAGATTGGCATCCATTGGGGGAAGAGGGTGCTGCTTCCAATAGCTCAGATGAGGAGCATCCACAGCAGACATCGACATCGCAACAGCTGTTATCTCGCAGGCCCGGAGCACTCCAAAGACAGGTTCCAAACATCAAAAGAGTTGCTGGACAGCTTGTCCAGAGGGTCAAAAGATCACAGCGTGCTAGGCCGCAAAATGTCTGCCAAAGTAGGAAGAGTGCAGTGTGGCACTTTTTTGAACAAAATCCTCATGATCAGGCCAAGGTTATCTGTAAGAAGTGCGCAAAGACCTTTAGCCGAGGGAAAAATCTGAAAAATTTGAATACCAGTTGCATGCTTAGACATTTAACCAGCATGCGCTTGCAAGCGTGGACACAACACCAAACCTCAAGTACCACATGTGCAACTGATCACAACGAAGGTAGTCATCAACGCTACATTGTTTCCCCCACTGTAAGCCCACCGGTTAGCACAGCAGCAAATGTTGAGGTGTCGTTGCAAGGCCACATAAGTCAGGGAATCCCACTGTTATATCAACGAAAGACTGATTTTAGGCCATCAGAAAGAACACCAACTCCATCACCATCATCAACCCTCTCTCAGTCCGCCCTGTCCACCGCTACTTCCACCATATGCAGATCTCAAGTCCAGCTCACCCTCCCAGACACTATGAGTAGGTCAAGAAAGTAATCAGTCTCTCATCCGCGTACACTGGGTTTGAACGCCCACATTGCCAAACTAATCTCGTTTGAGATGATGCCCTTTCGGTTGGTGGAAAGCACAGCTTTCCGCGAACTCATGGCCTATGCAGTACCACGCTATGACCTACCCAGTCGCCACTTCTTCTCTCGCAAAGCCATCCCAGCCCTCCACCATCATGTGAAAGACCGCATTGTCCATGCACTCAAGCAGTCAGTGAGCGGAAAGGTGCACCTCACAACTGATGCATGGTCCAGTCGGCATGGCCAGGGCCGTTACGTGTCCATCACTGCGCACTGGGTTAATGTGGTGGATGCAGGGTCCACAGGGGACAGCGGTGGTGGGACAGTGCTGCCTAGCCCACGGTATAGGAAACAGTTGGCTGTAGGCGTTCCACCCTCCTCCTCCTCCTCCTCCAGAAGCGAAAGCTCGTCCACAGAGCGCAGTCGTACGAGCACTCCATCTGCAGCTGCCACTGTTGCACACGATGTGTCCCCCTATCGAGCAGCTAGTGGAAAGCGTCAGCAGGCCGTGTTGCAGATGATGTGTTTGGGCGACAGACATACCGCCGAGGTGCTGGCCGAGTACTTGAAGCGACAAACTGAGTCATGAATGGGCAGTGCACATCTTGAGGCAGGCAAGGTAGTTAGTGATAACGGCCGTAATTTTGTGGCAGCCATAGCCCTTTCAAAACTCAGCCACATACCTTGCTTGGCTCACACCTTGAACCTGGTGGTGCAGTGCTTCCTCAAAAATTATCCGGAGTTAACAGCCCTGCTCCAGAAGGTGCGAAGACTGTGCGCGCACATCCGCCGGTCGCCTGTACACTCCGTTCGTATGCAGAAGCTGCAGCGATTGCTCCACCTTCCCAACCACCGCCTCATTATCGACATTGCAACAAGGTGGAACTCCACCCTGCACATGGTGGAGCGGCTGTGCGAGCAGAGGCAGGCCATAATGCATTTGTGGGAGGATACACGGCCAGGCACTTTGAGAGCAGACATGGAGTTGACAGGTGTGCAGTGGTCGAAGCTGAAAGACCTCTGTAAAGTCCTTCAGTGTTTTGAGGAATGCACACGGCTGGTAAGCGCAGACGACGCCATCCTAAGCATGAGCATCCCACTTATGCGTCTGCTCATGCAAACTTTGACGCACCTTAAGGAGCAGGCGTCTGCAGCCAATGTTGATGAGGAGGAAGAGGAGGAGGGAATCCTTGATGACATTCAGCCATTGTCTGCTCAGGGACCTCTCCTGGACGAGGTGGAGTAAGAAGAGGAGGAGGAGGATGATGATGGGGATGATTACTTAGGGGAGGAGGATGCATCTCGTGGGGCAAGTGAAAATGTTGGCGTGGCAAGGTCTGGTACAGGGTTTGTGCGTGACTGGAGGGATGTGGATTTGCCAGAAAGTGCTCCTCCAACCAGCACTCGCAGTGCATCATTGACACCGGGAACATTGGCCCACATGTCAGATTATGCCTTGCGGATCCTAAAAAGGGACCCCCGCATTGCCAAAATGATGAACGATGACGACTACTGGTTGGCCAGCATCCTGGATCCACGCTATAAAGGCAAATTACAAAACATCATGCCACAGGAGAACCTTGACCTAATATTGGCTAATAAACAAGCAACTCTGGTAAATCGGTTGCTTGAGGCATTCCCAGCACACAGCAGCGGTAATGGTTCTCACACGAGCCGTACGGGCCGGGGGCAGCTTGGCAGAGGTGTTCGTGGTGCACACAGCAGAAGTGGCGTTGGAGACAGGGGTTTCATGACAATGTTGTGGACTGATTTTTCAAATACCGCTCACACAACTGGTAATACTGCATCGATGGAAAGTGACAGGAGACAGCAGTTGTCAACCATGGTTACAAACTACTTTTCCTCCCATATCGATGTTCTCGGACACAGGTCATTCCCCTTTGACTATTGGGCCGCTAAACTGGACACCTGGCCTGAATTGGCACAATATGCCTTACAGGAGCTCGCTTGCCCAGCTGCAAGTGTGCTATCGGAAAGAGTCTTCAGTGCAGCTGGATCAATCCTGACAGAAAAAAGGACCCGTCTGTCAACCCAAAATGTGGATGATCTAACCTTCATTAAAATGAACCACGCATGGGTTTCCAAGGATTTTGTCCCACCTTCCCCTGATGACACATAGGGTGACAGAAAAATGGCTTGCTTTGGTCCACCTCTTCCTGGGACTTGACCTATTTCGCCTTTTGCATCAGCTGAATGTCCAACATCAACATATGCCACTTTCTAAAACTCCCTAACTGTGCTGCCTCCCCCCCATGGCCGGGGTCACCACCTAGCGCACAACACCGTGCGAGTGCCGTTGCCCTGGACAGGTGGGTAGGCCGACTCTTGGGCTCGGGCACTGGCACAGGGTCCCTCATAGTGCAATCAAGTGTCTCTGATGGTGGTGGTGCACACCTGCCGTCAGACACACCGCTGTACTATGAGGGGCCCAGTGCCAGTACCGACGCCCACGAGTGGGCCCCCCTTGTTTGGGCAGGGCCCCAGCATTTGCAATCTTTACTTCTCCCTGCTCCTCCGCTGTGTAATCTGGGCTGTCAAATCCATACTGTGCCTGACACCGTCTGAGCCTGCCTCCTGAGACATATATTTTGAATGTGTACGCTATCCATACATGTTATCCGGGGATACGGTACCCTTTCTAACCTTTGTGCAATCACGTGCAATCCATACTGGGCCTGACACCGTCTGAGCCTGCCTCCTGAGACATATATTTTGAATGTGTACGCTATCCATACATGTTATCCGGGGATACGGTACCCTTTCTAACCTTTGTGCAATCACGTGCAATCCATACTGGGCCTGACACCGTCTGAGCCTGCCTCCTGAGACATATATTTTGAATGTGTACGCTATCCATACATGTTATCCGGGGATACGGTACCCTTTCTAACCTTTGTGCAATCACGTGCAATCCATACTGGGCCTGACACCGTCTGAGCCTGCCTCCTGAGACATATATTTTGAATGTGTACGCTATCCATACATGTTATCCGGGGATACGGTACCCTTTCTAACCTTTGTGCAATCACGTGCAATCCATACTGGGCCTGACACCGTCTGAGCCTGCCTCCTGAGACATATATTTTGAATGTGTACGCTATCCATACATGTTATCCGGGGATACGGTACCCTTTCTAACCTTTGTGCAATCACGTGCAATCCATACTTGGCCTAACACCGTCTGAGCCTGCCTCCTGAGACATATATTTTGAATGTGTACGCTATCCATACATGTTATCCGGGGATACGGTACCCTTTCTAACCTTTGTGCAATCACGTGCAATCCATACTGGGCCTAACACCGTCTGAGCATGCCTCCTGAGACATATATTTTGAATGTGTACGCTATCCATACATGTTATCCGGGGATACGGTACCCTTTCTAACCTTTGTGCAATCACGTGCAATCCATACTGGGCCTAACACCGTCTGAGCCTGCCTCCTGAGACATATATTTTGAATGTGTACGCTATCCATACATGTTATCCGGGGATACGGTACCCTTTCTAACCTTTGTGCAATCACGTGCAATCCATACTGGGCCTGACACCGTCTGAGCCTGCCTCCTGAGACATATATTTTGAATGTGTACGCTATCCATACATGTTATCCGGGGATACGGTACCCTTTCTAACCTTTGTGCAATCACGTGCAATCCATACTGGGCCTGACACCGTCTGAGCCTGCCTCCTGAGACATATATTTTGAATGTGTACGCTATCCATACATGTTATCCGGGGATACGGTACCCTTTCTAACCTTTGTGCAATCACGTGCAATCCATACTGGGCCTGACACCGTCTGAGCCTGCCTCCTGAGACATATATTTTGAATGTGTACGCTATCCATACATGTTATCCGGGGATACGGTACCCTTTCTAACCTTTGTGCAATCACGTGCAATCCATACTGGGCCTGACACCGTCTGAGCCTGCCTCCTGAGACATATATTTTGAATGTGTACGCTATCCATACATGTTATCCGGGGATACGGTACCCTTTCTAACCTTTGTGCAATCATGTGCAATCCATACTGGGCCTAACACCGTCTGAGCCTGCCTCCTGAGACATATATTTTGAATGTGTACGCTATCCATACATGTTATCCGGGGATACGGTACCCTTTCTAACCTTTGTGCAATCACGTGCAATCCATACTGGGCCTAACACCATCTGAGCCTGCCTCCTGAGACATATATTTTGAATGTGTACGCTATCCATACATGTTATCCGGGGATACGGTACCCTTTCTAACCTTTGTGCAATCACGTGCAATCCATACTGGGCCTAACACCGTCTGAGCCTGCCTCCTGAGACATATTTTGAATGTGTACGCTATCCATACATGTTATCCGGGGATACGGTACCCTTTCTAACCTTTGTGCAATCACGTGCAATCCATACTGGGCCTGACACCGTCTGAGCCTGCCTCCTGAGACATATATTTTGAATGTGTACGCTATCCATACATGTTATCCGGGGATACGGTACCCTTTCTAACCTTTGTGCAATCACGTGCAATCCATACTGGGCCTAACACCGTCTGAGCCTGCCTCCTGAGACATATATTTTGAATGTGTACGCTATCCATACATGTTATCCGGGGATACGGTACCCTTTCTAACCTTTGTGCAATCACGTGCAATCCATACTGGGCCTAACACCGTCTGAGCATGCCTCCTGAGACATATATTTTGAATGTGTACGCTATCCATACATGTTATCCGGGGATACGGTACCCTTTCTAACCTTTGTGCAATCACGTGCAATCCATACTGGGCCTAACACCGTCTGAGCCTGCCTCCTGAGACATATATTTTGAATGTGTACGCTATCCATACATGTTATCCGGGGATACGGTACCCTTTCTAACCTTTGTGCAATCACGTGCAATCCATACTGGGCCTGACACCGTCTGAGCCTGCCTCCTGAGACATATATTTTGAATGTGTACGCTATCCATACATGTTATCCGGGGATACGGTACCCTTTCTAACCTTTGTGCAATCACGTGCAATCCATACTGGGCCTGACACCGTCTGAGCCTGCCTCCTGAGACATATATTTTGAATGTGTACGCTATCCATACATGTTATCCGGGGATACGGTACCCTTTCTAACCTTTGTGCAATCACGTGCAATCCATACTGGGCCTGACACCGTCTGAGCCTGCCTCCTGAGACATATATTTTGAATGTGTACGCTATCCATACATGTTATCCGGGGATACGGTACCCTTTCTAACCTTTGTGCAATCACGTGCAATCCATACTGGGCCTGACACCGTCTGAGCCTGCCTCCTGAGACATATATTTTGAATGTGTACGCTATCCATACATGTTATCCGGGGATACGGTACCCTTTCTAACCTTTGTGCAATCACGTGCAATCCATACTGGGCCTAACACCGTCTGAGCCTGCCTCCTGAGACATATATTTTGAATGTGTACGCTATCCATACATGTTATCCGGGGATACGGTACCCTTTCTAACCTTTGTGCAATCACGTGCAATCCATACTGGGCCTAACACCGTCTGAGCCTGCCTCCTGAGACATATATTTTGAATTTGTACGCTATCCATACATGTTATCCGGGGATGCGGTACCCTTTCTAACCTTTGTGCAATCACGTGCAATCCATACTGGGCCTAACACCGTCTGAGCCTGCCTCCTGAGACATATATTTTGAATGTGTACGCTATCCATACATGTTATCCGGGGATACGGTACCCTTTCTAACCTTTGTGCAATCACGTGCAATCCATACTGGGCCTGACACCGTCTGAGCCTGCCTCCTGAGACATATATTTTGAATGTGTACGCTATCCATACATGTTATCCGGGGATACGGTACCCTTTCTAACCTTTGTGCAATCACGTGCAATCCATACTGGGCCTGACACCGTCTGAGCCTGCCTCCTGAGACATATATTTTGAATGTGTACGCTATCCATACATGTTATCCGGGGATACGGTACCCTTTCTAACCTTTGTGCAATCACGTGCAATCCATACTGGGCCTAACACCGTCTGAGCCTGCCTCCTGAGACATATATTTTGAATGTGTACGCTATCCATACATGTTATCCGGGGATACGGTACCCTTTCTAACCTTTGTGCAATCACGTGCAATCCATACTGGGCCTGACACCGTCTGAGCCTGCCTCCTGAGACATATATTTTGAATGTGTACGCTATCCATACATGTTATCCGGGGATACGGTACCCTTTCTAACCTTTGTGCAATCACGTGCAATCCATACTGGGCCTGACACCGTCTGAGCCTGCCTCCTGAGACATATATTTTGAATGTGTACGCTATCCATACATGTTATCCGGGGATACGGTACCCTTTCTAACCTTTGTGCAATCATGTGCAATCCATACTGGGCCTAACACCGTCTGAGCCTGCCTCCTGAGACATATATTTTGAATGTGTACGCTATCCATACATGTTATCCGGGGATACGGTACCCTTTCTAACCTTTGTGCAATCACGTGCAATCCATACTGGGCCTAACACCATCTGAGCCTGCCTCCTGAGACATATATTTTGAATGTGTACGCTATCCATACATGTTATCCGGGGATACGGTACCCTTTCTAACCTTTGTGCAATCACGTGCAATCCATACTGGGCCTAACACCGTCTGAGCCTGCCTCCTGAGACATATTTTGAATGTGTACGCTATCCATACATGTTATCCGGGGATACGGTACCCTTTCTAACCTTTGTGCAATCACGTGCAATCCATACTGGGCCTGACACCGTCTGAGCCTGCCTCCTGAGACATATATTTTGAATGTGTACGCTATCCATACATGTTATCCGGGGATACGGTACCCTTTCTAACCTTTGTGCAATCACTTGCAATCCATACTGGGCCTAACACCGTCTGAGCCTGCCTCCTGAGACATATATTTTGAATGTGTACGCTATCCATACATGTTATCCGGGGATACGGTACCCTTTCTAACCTTTGTGCAATCACGTGCAATCCATACTGGGCCTAACACCGTCTGAGCATGCCTCCTGAGACATATATTTTGAATGTGTACGCTATCCATACATGTTATCCGGGGATACGGTACCCTTTCTAACCTTTGTGCAATCACGTGCAATCCATACTGGGCCTAACACCGTCTGAGCCTGCCTCCTGAGACATATATTTTGAATGTGTACGCTATCCATACATGTTATCCGGGGATACGGTACCCTTTCTAACCTTTGTGCAATCACGTGCAATCCATACTGGGCCTGACACCGTCTGAGCCTGCCTCCTGAGACATATATTTTGAATGTGTACGCTATCCATACATGTTATCCGGGGATACGGTACCCTTTCTAACCTTTGTGCAATCACGTGCAATCCATACTGGGCCTGACACCGTCTGAGCCTGCCTCCTGAGACATATATTTTGAATGTGTACGCTATCCATACATGTTATCCGGGGATACGGTACCCTTTCTAACCTTTGTGCAATCACGTGCAATCCATACTGGGCCTGACACCGTCTGAGCCTGCCTCCTGAGACATATATTTTGAATGTGTACGCTATCCATACATGTTATCCGGGGATACGGTACCCTTTCTAACCTTTGTGCAATCACGTGCAATCCATACTGGGCCTGACACCGTCTGAGCCTGCCTCCTGAGACATATATTTTGAATGTGTACGCTATCCATACATGTTATCCGGGGATACGGTACCCTTTCTAACCTTTGTGCAATCACGTGCAATCCATACTGGGCCTAACACCGTCTGAGCCTGCCTCCTGAGACATATATTTTGAATGTGTACGCTATCCATACATGTTATCCGGGGATACGGTACCCTTTCTAACCTTTGTGCAATCACGTGCAATCCATACTGGGCCTAACACCGTCTGAGCCTGCCTCCTGAGACATATATTTTGAATTTGTACGCTATCCATACATGTTATCCGGGGATGCGGTACCCTTTCTAACCTTTGTGCAATCACGTGCAATCCATACTGGGCCTAACACCGTCTGAGCCTGCCTCCTGAGACATATATTTTGAATGTGTACGCTATCCATACATGTTATCCGGGGATACGGTACCCTTTCTAACCTTTGTGCAATCACGTGCAATCCATACTGGGCCTGACACCGTCTGAGCCTGCCTCCTGAGACATATATTTTGAATGTGTACGCTATCCATACATGTTATCCGGGGATACGGTACCCTTTCTAACCTTTGTGCAATCACGTGCAATCCATACTGGGCCTGACACCGTCTGAGCCTGCCTCCTGAGACATATATTTTGAATGTGTACGCTATCCATACATGTTATCCGGGGATACGGTACCCTTTCTAACCTTTGTGCAATCACGTGCAATCCATACTGGGCCTAACACCGTCTGAGCCTGCCTCCTGAGACATATATTTTGAATGTGTACGCTATCCATACATGTTATCCGGGGATACGGTACCCTTTCTAACCTTTGTGCAATCACGTGCAATCCATACTGGGCCTAACACCGTCTGAGCCTGCCTCCTGAGACATATATTTTGAATGTGTACGCTATCCATACATGTTATCCGGGGATACGGTACCCTTTCTAACCTTTGTGCAATCACGTGCAATCCATACTGGGCCTGACACCGTCTGAGCCTGCCTCCTGAGACATATATTTTGAATGTGTACGCTATCCATACATGTTATCCGGGGATACGGTACCCTTTCTAACCTTTGTGCAATCACGTGCAATCCATACTGGGCCTGACACCGTCTGAGCCTGCCTCCTGAGACATATATTTTGAATGTGTACGCTATCCATACATGTTATCCGGGGATACGGTACCCTTTCTAACCTTTGTGCAATCACGTGCAATCCATACTGGGCCTGACACCGTCTGAGCCTGCCTCCTGAGACATATATTTTGAATGTGTACGCTATCCATACATGTTATCCGGGGATACGGTACCCTTTCTAACCTTTGTGCAATCACGTGCAATCCATACTGGGCCTGACACCGTCTGAGCCTGCCTCCTGAGACATATATTTTGAATGTGTACGCTATCCATACATGTTATCCGGGGATACGGTACCCTTTCTAACCTTTGTGCAATCACGTGCAATCCATACTGGGCCTGACACCGTCTGAGCCTGCCTCCTGAGACATATATTTTGAATGTGTACGCTATCCATACATGTTATCCGGGGATACGGTACCCTTTCTAACCTTTGTGCAATCACGTGCAATCCATACTGGGCCTGACACCGTCTGAGCCTGCCTCCTGAGACATATATTTTGAATGTGTACGCTATCCATACATGTTATCCGGGGATACGGTACCCTTTCTAACCTTTGTGCAATCACGTGCAATCCATACTGGGCCTGACACCGTCTGAGCCTGCCTCCTGAGACATATATTTTGAATGTGTACGCTATCCATACATGTTATCCGGGGATACGGTACCCTTTCTAACCTTTGTGCAATCACGTGCAATCCATACTGGGCCTGACACCGTCTGAACCTGCCTCCTGAGACATATATTTTGAATGTGTACGCTATCCATACATGTTATCCGGGGATACGGTACCCTTTCTAACCTTTGTGCAATCACGTGCAATCCATACTGGGCCTAACACCGTCTGAGCCTGCCTCCTGAGACATATATTTTGAATGTGTACGCTATCCATACATGTTATCCGGGGATACGGTACCCTTTCTAACCTTTGTGCAATCACGTGCAATCCATACTGGGCCTGACACCGTCTGAGCCTGCCTCCTGAGACATATATTTTGAATGTGTACGCTATCCATACATGTTATCCGGGGATACGGTACCCTTTCTAACCTTTGTGCAATCACGTGCAATCCATACTGGGCCTGACACCGTCTGAGCCTGCCTCCTGAGACATATATTTTGAATGTGTACACTATCCATACATGTTATCTGGGGATACGGTACCCTTTCTCACCTTTGTGCAATCACGTGCAATCCATACTGGGCCTAACACCGTCTGAGAATGATAGATGGGGCCCACCATACACTGGAACATTCCAAAGGTGGACATCAGACACTGGAGCAGCATTTACAGGGCCCATTATACACTAAAGCATTAGAAATGGGGCCCATTATGTTTGGAGGATTATTTGGGCCCATAAGACAGTGGAGCTTCATCCATGGGGACCAACATATACTGTAGCATTATGTGGAGCTCATCATATACTGTTTCAAACATTATATGGGACCAATGATTCTGTATGGAGAAATAGATGGGCCTCGTCATGAGATGTAAAAAGTGAAGTATTTTTCATTGTACTATACCGCTATTTCTCTGCCGTAGCGGAGCATGATCATTGATGAGTTGTGGTATGTGTTAAAGGGGCGCTCTTTCGCCCAAGGCACATGAAAACCTGCATCCAGCCCTCCCCCCCACAACTTTAGCCAAATAACCCCCGTTTTTCAGTGCGTAACTTGTATTATGAATTTAATTAAGGTTGACAAGCTTAAGTAAGAAGAATTGATGCTTTTGGCATTCAAATGGGCACTGTAGGTGTGTTTCCTGTCCTCCTCTCACTGCCGACTTTTATTCCCCATTGACTTACATTGGGTTTCGTGTTTCGGGACGACCCCGACTTTTCCCTATAATCGGACGATCTTGCTCGACCCGACTTTTGGAAAAGTCGGGTTTCACGAAACGAAACGCGACCCTAAAAAACCAAAAGTCGCTCAACTCTACTAAATACCCTTATTATTATTACCTTTATGCATTATTTGCAGTTTAATTTTTACTTTTTATTTCAGGATATTTGTGCTTTTTGCTTTTTGTTTTCTCTGGTTAATGGTCATGTGTTAATATGCACTTACATTGTGCATACACATTAATTTACTTTCTCAGTTCAGACTCCAGTTTTTTTCATTTTATTGTGCATTCAGTGCATATAAGAGTGTGACCGCCCTCTTTGTGAGCTGGGAAAGCCATCCAGTCTGGTCTATACTTTTACTAGTGGGTCAGTCCCTCGATCCTTGTTCACATTCACGTCACTTGGCAAGTGAAAAGGTTTTAAATACTAGAGTAGGACTGTCCCACAAGGGTTGCCGTGACATGGCGGGATGGCTTGTACATTATTTTGATCAAAATTATGTTTACTAAATACCCTTATTATTACCTTTATGCATTATTTGCAGTTTATTTTTTACTTTTTATTTCAGGATATTTGTGCTTTTTGCTTTTTGTTTTCTCTGGTTAATGGTCATGTGTTAATATGCACTTACATTGTGCATACACATTAATTTACTTTCTCAGTTCAGACTCCAGTTTTTTTACCAACAGAACAGAGTACAAGTCTAACACGCTGTGAATGACTTGAGAGGATGGTGCAGAAGTATCTTGAGCTCAATATCAATTCCATCAGGGAGGTCTGACCCTATGCATTTTGGTCTTCAAAAATGGAAGAGTGGCCTAAGCCACTGGTGTAGTTTCTAGTGTGCTGCATTAATTTTTCATTATTGCAGTCTGTGACACTTTTGTTCTACTGTTGCTGATGTTACAAACAATTTTTTGAATTGTGGAGACTGAAACTTGGGTCTCCATCTGGTGGGCTGCTGTAGTTGAAGGGGTGTCAGAGCCCCATTGTACTGTCTCTAATTTGGGAAATTGATGCCACTTTAGTGATTTGTGGCAATAATTTTTGGAAATGTGGAGACTCCAAGTGGAGTCTCCTTCATGTGTGTTGTCTGTAGCAGTAGGGCTCCCAGACTATCAGGCCTGCACTTACTTTCAATCAACTACTTGTTTTACTATCCTTAAATGTTAGTGGTCTACCAAGCTGCTGATATGTGTGCCACCTCAGTGTGGCTGAGCAAAAGAGCATTTTGAACTGTTGCATAAGGTATCAAGGCTTCCAGCACAGCATGCCTACACCAGTCCCTCACCCACCCAGTCTTAATTTAAACTTAAATTCAAAGCTGTACATGCTGGCCTAGACCCTGGTACCTCACTCATAGTCCATGTTCAGGATGGGTTAAGGTTGCATTAGGCAGATCTCGATAGGCGCCAGACATTTTATTATCCAGGAAGATGACATGGAGGGCTGGGGGACAGATAAGGAGGGTCGGGGGATGGTGGCGGTAATCAAGGGTTCGGGGGGCATCATCTTTCTTCTGACATGTAAAGAGAGCAATCAATTTAACAGCAGTTACCCTTTTTTGTTTGTCATCACCGTTATTCACTGAAGGAAATATTCACTTAAGGGATATGCATCAAACCAGCTAGTTCCAGAGTTACTATGAGATTTTAAGAACAGCCTGCTGTCATTTTCCCTTAGCTATGATGAAGTTGGTGGTGCACACTGAATGATGAGGAGGTGGTGGAGGAAGCAACCTGGATGGATAAACATCCAGCAATACTATGTGGTGGTATGCCTTCCACCTCTGTCCTAGCCACCTCTACGTTTATCCAGTTGGCAGTTAGGCTAAGTACACACTTGCATTTGGCAAGAGTGCTGAGGGCTGCGTACTTCCTTCCTTAAGCCCCGCCTAATTCCGCACATCTTCCCATGCAGTCGGTGGGCATGTCAAAATGACGAATGCGGATGCATCCGCATACAATACATGTCTCTGCGTACCCAATGTTAAAGATAGGTACACAGGATGCATGCGGAACTAGGCAGAGCTTAAGGGAAGATGTGCGTAAGTAGGTGGGGCTTAAGGGAGGAAGTATGCAGCCCTCCTCGTTTTTGCCAAATGCAAGTGTGTACCCGGCCTTAGTGAAAAGTGAAATGTAACCTCCCTGGCCATACTTACTGGTCCACGTACTGGTGGTTACATGGACCTTGCCACTGATGGCGCTGCACAGTGTACACCGGATTTGGTCCACAAAATGTTTGTGCAGGGCAGGTATGGCACTCCTGGAAAAGTAGTGGTGGCTGGGAACAATGTACTGAGGGATAGCCAGAGCCATCAGTTTTTTAAAACTGTCCGTCTCCACCAGACAGAATGGCAGCATTTCAAAGAACAATAATTTGGAAATGCTGTAATTGAGGACCATGGCTTGTGTGTGGCTAAAGGGGTATCTCCACTGTCTCTCAAGGATTTAGGGGATAGAATTCTGAACACTTCCATGGGACAATGTGGAAATACTAGGTTACACTAGTGGTAATGGTGACGATGATGCTGTCACATCCTCTCTTTGCAGGAAGGCAGGTGACCCTTTTGAGTGTGAGTGGGAGGAAGAGGCCAAGACCACAGCAGAAGAGGGATGAGGAGGAGGCTCAGATCTGTTATGCTTTTTAAGGTGTGTTCAGCACTGAAAATTGTGCTAGGAATTCAGATGTAGGTGGTGCTCAGGTTCAGAACCTTTATGCCTCACATCAGGATCTGATGGCACAGCGTGCAAACCACCTATCGATTGTTGGCAGCACATTGCCTGAAGAGATGGAAAGCCAGTGATCTCTGTTCAGCTGGCTTTGGTGTGCTTATTTCAGCTGTACAGTGGGTAGTGGCAGCTGACGTACTGGCTAGGGGCCGCTCGCTGTGCCTTTGCACCTTGCTTCCTTTTTTGTTGTGCTACTGTGGCAGCATGGCCACCTCCTCTTCCTCTGAACTGCGCACGTCACTAGGATGGCCTCAACTTCATGTGGCGTCTAGGACCTCATCCCCGCATCATCTTCCACCGACTCACCAACTCTGCTCTCCTTGTTGATCTCACATTGCAGAAAGATGCTGCAGTTGGCAACTGATATTCCTCATCATGTGATGGTGTTCACGTGCTGTGGTGGTCCACTGACCGTGTGCACTAGTTATTTCATGTACTCAACCTCCAACATAACAAATGGTTGGGCATCAGTGCACTCATTCTCTTCCACTTCTGGGGCAGGGCCAGGTGGATGAGCCACAAAGTCACAGCCAGCAGACTTATCAAAAAGCAGAAGAGACTGCTTCATGACTTGGTGCACAGACTGCTTGGCTGATTTTCAAGGGGGTGAGCTGGAAACTGGATGACCATGGTCCTCATGTGCAAACTGTGCACATTCTGGAAGATAATGCAAAGGAAGTGGAACGTCCTGTCACCTATGTGCAGCAGAGGAGGGTGTTGTATTGGGGCACACAGCAGATAGAATATGACTACTTCCTCTCCCTGCATCTGCTACACCAATAGCTCGTCGTCATCCCCTATTTGATGCTCTCCTTATTTTTGGAAGTGTTTTTTTCTATAAACTACTCACAAAGAGATAACGGAAGAGTAGATTTATCTGCAACACGAGTAGAAAAATTATTTCTTCCGCCTACAAATGGCAATAAGACTGCTGATGCCCATTATTTATTTCCCAGACTACTAGAAAACACACCGGTTCAGAAAATGTATTTCTTTGGCCTGAAAATGGCTATGAGGGGGCAGATGCCAATTATTTATTTCCGAGACTGAAAAAGAACACACACAGGTGAATAAAATTTATTTTTTTTGGCCTACAAATGGCAATGAGAAAGCTGATGGCAATTATTTATTTCCTAACCAACTAGAAAAAATACACAGGTACAGAAAATGTATTTCTTTGGCCTACAAATGGCAAAAAGACGGCTGATGCAAACTAATTATTTTCAAAAGTACTAGAAAACACACACCGATCCAGAAAAATTATTGCTTTGGCCTACAAATGGCAACAAGATGGCTGATGACAATTATTTATTTAATAGACTACTAAAAAACAAACAGCATTACAGTAGAATTATTTATTTGGCCTAGAAATGGCAAAAAGTTGGCTTATGCCAATTAATTATTTTAAAAGTATTAGAAAACACACACCAGTCCAGAAAAATTATTTCTTTGGCCTACAAATGGCAATGATATTGCTGATGTCAAATGAATAATTTCTCAGACTACTAGAAAACACACAGTGACTTAAAGTAACAGTACCCCCACAGGCGGGGGGTGCAGAGTACACATAGGGCATAAAGAAATAGTACTATCACAGGCTTTGAGGTGCAGAGTACACACAGCAGCATAAAGGAACAGTACTTCCATAGGTGTGGGGTGCAAAGTACATACAGCGGCTTAAAAGCACATCACTTACACAGGTGGAGGGTGCAGAGTACACATAGTAGCTTAAAGGAACAGTACTCCCACAGGTGGAGGTTGCAGAGTACACATAGCAGCTTAAAGGCACAGTACTTCCTCAGGCAGGGGATGCAGATCACACACCACACAGTGACTTAAAAGCACAGAACTCCTATAGAAATGGGTTGCAGCTTAAGGGCAGACTTACTCCCACAGATATGGTTTGCAGAGTACACACAATGGTTTTTGGCACAATACTCACATAGATATGGGTTGCAGAGTACACACAGTGGCTTAAAGGCATAGTTCTCCCACAGACCGGGTCGCAGAGTACACCCAGTGGCTTTTGGCAGAGTACTCATAGTACTCCTACATATATGGATTGCAGAGTACACACAGTGACTTTTGACACAGTACTCCCACAGATATGGGTTGCAGAGCACACACAGTGGCTTTTTTACAGAGTGTGCAGTCAGAATCTGCCACTTACTCCAGCTGTGTCATATCCCTACGCTAATAAGTGCCGAATTTAGGCAGGGTCACGTGGTACAATGACCAATCACAGCAATGCCAACACTTGGCAAGGCTGTGATTGCTATGGATGTGCCCACAGTCAAAAAACTTGTTGTTTGGCTGCGCTGCAGCCTTTCAACAAGCTTTACTAGTCTGGCGAACCTGAACAATAAACCGGAAGTAACAGTAAAAGGTCACTGTTCAAGGTTCAGTATAGGACACTGTCCGGGTTCGCTCATTCCTAATTACACAAGTGGTGAAAACTGTTGGTACCCCTCACTTAATGACAGAAAAACCTATAATGGTGACAGAAAAAACTTGAATCTGACAAAAATAATAATAAATCAAAAATCTATGAAAATGAACAAATGAAAGTCAGACATTGCTTTTCAACCATGCTTCCACAGAATTTTTAAAAAATAAAACTCAGAAATACTGTAAGCCTGGACTGAAATGATGGTACCCTTAACTTAATATTTTGTTGCACAAACTTTTGAGGCAATCATTGCAATCAAACGATTCCTGTAACTGTCAATGAGACTTCTGCACCTCTCGACAGGTCTTTTGGCCCACTCCTCAAGAGCAAACTGCTCCAATTGTCTCATGTTTGAAGGTTGCCTTTTCCAGATGGCATGTTTCTGCTGTTTCCAAACATGCTCAATAGGATTTAGGTCAGGGATCATAGAAGGCCACTTTAGAATAGTCCAATGTTTTCCTCTTAGCTATTCTTGATGTGATGAACACTGGGGGGTATGGAGGGAGGCAGCAATCTAGAGTCAGATTATGCGGCCACAGCTAAGTGTCAGCTGCACGAGAGCAGGACCTGAGACACCTGACCACCGGGGGAGTGGCCGGAGGTGGAGCTATCTCCCATATGGGAGAGAAAATGAAAGCAGGAGCCTGCGGGAGCGAGGTCAGACAAGCCGAGATCAGTAACTGAAGGGTAGCGCAGGAGCCTAGGGATGAGACAGAAGGATGGTGCAATACAAGCTGAAGTCAGAAACCAGACAGGAATGCGATAACCAGGGGCGTAGATGGGAGGGAAATCAGAAAACAAGCACACAGAGGAACAAATAGTATACACCAGAGTCACTAGGTCAGCTGCTCAGCCGAGAATGGAAGTATCACTGACAAAGAGCTCAGCACCAGAGTGAGTAAAAATAGCCCTCCCCAAACCAAAGGGAAGCCAAGCAGAGTTAACTCGTCCCCCTCTTGAACCCTGATCAAATTACAGGCTCCCCGTAAATCCAATTTAGAAAGCCATTTTGCCCTGGACAACTGTTAGATAGGTTGGGAATGAGAGGGAGCGGGTACATGTTTCTCACCGTGATGTTATTGAGTTCCTGAAAATCGAGGCAAGGGTGCAAACCACCATCTTTTTTTATCAAAAAAAAAACAAGCTGCCACAGGACAAACAGAAGGACAGATATGCCCTTTACAAAGGCTCTCAGCAATATATTCATTCATAGCAACCCACTCAGGAACAGAAAGGTTAAATAAATGGGCCCTGGGCAACTTTGCACCCAGAATTAAATCAATGACGCAATCAAAAGACCGATGTGGTGGCAAAACCTCAGCCTCACTTTCGTAGAACACGTCTTCGAAATCCTTTAGCTATTCCGGAATACTCTCCGGACCGACAGACGAAATAGACACAGAATTACAACATTGGTAAATACATTTTGACTCCCATTGTACAATTTCTTTGGTTTCCCAATTGATAACAGGATTGTGAAGTTGCAACCAGGGAAAACACAGGACTAACCCCGCAGGTAAATTGTCCAAAACAAAACAAGTAATACGTTCTACATGTACAGGGCCCACCTTGAGCAAGAACACCTTAGAAATATAAGCGATTCCCCACTTGGTGAGCGGAGTGGAGTTAATGGTCACAACTTTCAATGGAGTTTCCAGCCTATCTGTCCCTATCTTATAATGAGTCACGAAGTTGGAGTCAATCAAATTAATGGTTGAACCACAATCCACATAGGCAGTAGTAAGGAATAGACCATCGTCCACCCCAAGTTCCACCTGGTGCAGAATCTTAGAAATTCAGGAAAAGTGTACCTGAAGGTCTGGGCAACCTCCTCCACCGTTGCCCAGACCTAGACATTTCCCGACACCTTGGAGGATGGGGCAAGAAGGGCAGTCCTTTGTCCAGTGTCCCAGAGCCCGACAGTAGAAGCAAACTTTGTTTTCCATGCGGTGTCTCCTTTCCTTTCCTTTAAAAGAAACAGCCCCCACCTCCATGGGTTCAACAGGTGATGAGCATTCAACTTTAATAGGGTACAAGGGGGTCCCCTTTTGCATCACTCCCCTAGCACGGAGTCTACGTTCCATGCGGACAGCCTGTGTCATAACTTCCTCGAAAGAGTCTGGAGGAGGATGTAAAGCTAAAGCGTCCTTAAGATGCTCAGACAGACCTCAACGGAATAATCCCGAGAGCCGAATCGTTCCAAGATACCTAGGCGGCCCACCACCTAAACTCAGAACAAAACCACTCGGCTGAGTGCTTTCCCTTAGATAGACTTATAATCATGTCCTCAGCCAGTCACACACGATCAGGTTCATCATAGATTTGCCCAAGGGCTTCAAGGAACTGATCCACAGACATTCTTTCAGGAGCCGTAGGGGAAAGAGAGAAAGCCCAAACCTGCGGAGCCTCCCTTAATAAAGAGATAATAACATGAAGAACGGGGTCGAATAGAGAACAATAACTTACACCCCTCTTTAAAGGCACAAAACTTTTTCTTATTCCTAGAGAAGGTATCAGGCAATTTAACTGGAGGTTCAGGAGAAAGTAACAAAACATCGGTAGCTCACCCACCCTGAGCCCCAGAGAGAGGAGCACCCTGAACAGCATTGGCAACCTTCCTCTGAACCTGCTGATGGAACTGAGCTAAAGCCCTCTGCTCTACAGATAATTTTTGCATCATCTGGGTCAAATTAGTAACCTGCTCTGAGAGAGCACAAAGAGGATCCATAATTAACACAAGAAAACTTTACTGCCCCGCATAAGGGAAAGATTTTAGATCAGTGATAATGTGATGAACACTGGGGGGTAAGGAGGGAGGCAGCAATCTAGAGTCAGAGTGTGGGGCCACAGCTAAGTGTGAGCGCAGGACCATAGACGCATGACCACCGGGGTAGTGGCAGAAGGTGGAGCTATCTTCCGTACAGGAGAGAAAATGAAAGCGGAAGGCGGCAGAGCTGAGAGCTCATACAACGACGGATGGTGCGATCTGACACTGATGTTCCTTGAGCTTGAAGTTCACCTTTAATCTGTTTAGAAGTTTTTCTGGGCTCTTTTGTTACTATTCGTATTATCCGTCTCTTTGATTTGTCATCAATTTTCCTCCTGCGGCCACATCCAGGGAGGTTGGCTACAGTCCCATGGAGCTTAAATTTCTGCAATTGTAGTCACAGGAACATCAAACTTCTTGGAGATGGTCTTATAACTTTTACCTGTAACATGTTTGTCTATAATTTTTTTTCTAATCTCCTGAGACAACTCTTTCCTTCACTTAAGCCCCCGTCACACACAGCGATCTCGCTAGCGAGATCGCTGTGTGACAGCCATCAGCGACCGGCCCCCCTGCCGGGTATCGCTGATCACTCATGAAAGGTCAGGACTTTTTTTGGGCCGTTGCCCTCCTGCTGGCCAGCACGCATTGCTGCGTGTGGCAGGCGGGAGAGCAATGACGAGCAATCAGCTAGCTGGTAACCAAGGTAAACGTCGGGTTTCTAAGGCTGGTTTCACACTTGCGGGTTTTTCTGGCGCTGTTTTTTAGCGCAAAAAACACATGCATTTTTTCCCCTATCTTTTACATTGGGTGTGCATAGGTGCACATACACATGCATTTGTACGTGTTTGTATGCGCATGCGTTTTTTTGTAGTGTGAGCTCAGGCGCACAAAATGCATCCTGTTGCATTTTTTGTGCGTCCAACTTGCCCCAAAAAAACACATGGGCACGCAATGCATTTTTTTACAGCAAAACACCCATAATAGTCTATGGGTGCGCAAAAAATGCACCAAAACCCACAAAAAAATGCACACAAACGCATGTTGCGTTTTTTTCATGCGTTTGTGTGCGCAAAAAATGCGCAGCAAAAAAAGCAAGTGTGAAAGTAGCCTAAGCGGCGGGCGGTGCTTAGAAACCCGATGTGTACCTTAGTTACCAGCGCGCTGATGCAGGGAGCTGGTAACCAAGGTACACATCGGGTTTCTAAGTGCGGCGCGCCGCTTAGAAACCCGATGTGTACCTTGATTACCAGCTCCCTGCATCAGTGCGCAGGTAACTAACGTACACAGCGACGCGCCAACTCGACGTCGCTGTTGCTGATCGCTGGTGAAGCTGTCTGTTTGACAGCTCACCAGCGATCATGTAGCGACACACCAGCGATCCTTACAAGTTCATATCGTTGTCGGGATCGCTGGTGAGTCGCTATGCGTGACGGGGCCCTTACTCTGGTCCATGTTGAGTGTGATAAACACCATGTCACCAAACAGCACAGTGAGTATCTGTAGCCCTCTATACAGGCCCACTCACTGATTCCAAGATTGTAGACACCTATGATGCTAATTAGTGGACACACCTTGATTTAAAATGTCCCTTTTGTCACATTATTTTCAGGGGTACCATCATTTCTGTCCAGGCCTATTTCATTTCATTTTTTTTTCTTTAATTCTGTGTAATCATGGTTGACAATCAATATCTGATTTTCATTTGTTCACTTTCACAGCTTTTTTTTTTATTATTACTTTTGTCAGATTCAAGTTATTTCTGTCACCATTGTGGGTTTTTCTGTCCAATTTTGACCACATGTGTACATGTAAAAGTATTTTCCAAATGACACTTAGGTTGAATGATGTTTAATCAGCTCAACATATAAGAGGTCAACAACCCATGTTTCAAGTTGTGAAATTTTAGCTCTTTAAAGCTAATTTGAATCTCTGCCATAAATAGAGCAAACACTTTACTGAAATATTCAATGCCTAAGAAATTTGTATTTTCAATGATGAATTATAATTTACTCAGCTGTAAAGTAATATAGCAGAATACATAATTTTGTGCAAATCAGAATGGTTCATTACCCCAGGAATTCACTGTGCAATGTTCAAGTTTGCTCATATCTGCAGGTTTCATTAAGGGATCAAGACACTTATGTACAGTTGATCCAGGGTAAGTTGGCTCAAAGATTCATTATTATTGGATGTAATTATCAATACATGTTATTAGACATCTAGTTTGAGTTGCTTTGCACCAGCTGCCTGACGCTGAGCGCTAAAACAGCCATACTGTAATCTTTATTAATCAATGTCTCTTATTTCATATTCAGTTGTATTTAAACATATGCACAGCCCTATTTTAAAAAAGTAATTTAAACTACCAAATCTGGATGGTCTTATTTTTCTGTATAGCTTTTTATCAGTGGAAAGCTGAATTGTAGTGTTCTAGTATCACTTTTTTTTATTATGAATTGTAGTATCACAAGAATTGCAGTATCACTTTTTTATTTTGTACTTTATTATTGCCATGGCTAATTCAGAGCTTATTTGCTAAAATAACTTGGTTCTGCATATACATATTATACTGTGTCTTGGTGACGATAAGTCCATAATTTTAATTGCCTTTTGCTTTTCTATATGTACAGTCATGGCCAAAAGTATTGACACCCCTGAAATTCTGTCAGATAATATTCAGTTTCTTCCTGAAAATGATTGCAAACACAAATTCTTTGGTATTATTATCTTCATTTAATTTGTCTTAAATGAAAAAACACAAAAGAGAATGAAGCAAAAAGCAAAACATTGATCATTTCACACAAAACTCCAAAAATGGGCCGGACAAAAGTATTGGCACCCTCAGCCTAATACTTGGTTGCACAACCTTTAGCCAAAATAACTGCCACCAACCGCTTCCGGTAACCATCAATGAGTTTCTTACAATGCTCTGCTGGAATTTTAGACCATTCTTCTTTGGCAAACTACTCCAGGTCCCTGATATTTGAAGGGTGCCTTCTCCAAAGTGCCATTTTTAGATCTCTCCACAGGTGTTCTATGGGATTCAGGTCTGGACTCATTGCTGGCCACCTTAGAAGTCTCCAGTGCTTTCTCTCAAACCATTTTCTAGTGCTTTTTGAAGTGTGTTTTGGGTTATTTTCCTGCTGGAAGACCCATGACCTCTGAGGTAGACCCAGCTTTCTCACACTGGGCCCTAAATTATGCTGCAAAATTTGCTGGTAGGCTTCTGACTTCATTATGCCATGCACACGGTCAAGCAGTCCAGTGCCAGAGGCAGCAAAGCAACCCCAAAACATCAGGGAACCTCCGCCATGTTTGACTGTAGGGACCGTGTACTTTTCTTTGAATGCCTCTTTTTTCTCCTGTAAACTCTATGTTGATGCTTTTGCCCTAAAAGCTCTACTTTTGTCTCATCTGACCAAAGAACATTCTTCCAAAATGTTTTAGGCTTTTTCAGGTAAGTTTTGGCAAACTCCAGCCTGGCTTTTTTATGTCTCGGGGTAAGAAGTGGAGTCTTCCTGGGTCTCCTACCATACAGTCCCTTTTCATTCAGATGCCGACGGATAGTACGGGTTGACACCGTTGTACCCTCGGACTGCAGGGCAGCTTGAACTTGTTTGGATGTTAGTGGAGGTTCTTTATCCAACATCCGCACAATCTTGCGTTGAAATCTCTTGTCAATTTTTCTTTTCCGTCCACATCTAGGGAGGTTAGCCACAGTGCCAGGGGCTTTAAACTTCTTGATGACACTGCGCACGGTAGACACAGGAACATTCAGGTCTTTGGAGATGGACTTGTAGCCTTGAGATTGCTCATGCTTCCTCACAATTTGGTTTCTCAAGTCCTCAGACAGTTCTTTGGTCTTCTTTCTTTTCTCCATGCTCAATGTGGTACACACAAGGACACAGGACAGAGGTTGAGTCAACTTTAATCCATGTCAACTGGCTGCAAGTGTGATTTAGTTATTGCCAACACCTGTTAGGTGCCACAGGTAAGTTACAGGTGCTGTTAATTACACAAATTAGAGAAGCATCACATGATTCTTCGCACAGTGCCAATACTTTTGTCCACCCTCTTTTTTATGTTTGGTGTGGAATTATATCCAATTTGGCTTTAGGACAATTCTTTTTGTGTTTTTTCATTTAAGACAAATTAAATGAAGATAATAATACCAAAGAATTTGTGTTTGCAATAATTTTCAGGAAGAAACTGAGTATTATCTGACAGAATTGCAGGGGTGTCAATACTTTTGGCCATGACTGTATATGTATATCCTTTTTTTATGAGTGCCTGAAATGCAATATACTGCATGATATAGCCGAGAGTAAATGATAAATAATTAAACTAAGCTGAACAAACAAGCAGTAATAATCCCATTAATCACAATATCTTAAAAGTGATTAATATCATAGATACAGGCTGGCATGTAAAAGTTCTGGCATCCCAAGACGAAATTACTTTTGTTGTGAACAGTAGTGTTGAGCGATACCATCCGATATTGAGAAATATCGGATCGGATTGGATCGGCCGATTCCCAAAAAGTATCGGGTATCGCCGATTCCGATCCCGGAAGTCCCATTCAAGTCAATGGGACAGAAATATCAGAATTAAAAAAACTCCTTTCTTTCCTTGTAGGTTAATTCTACATGAAGAAAAACAACTAAGAATAATGTAGAATGTATTGGGGGAGGTGGAAGAGACATTAAAGGCATAGAGGTTTAGCCCAATCAAATGGAATAATTTTTTTTTTTAAAGACGTTCGGAGTTACAAAGATATTGACAATGTTCACCTTTTTTATATTTTGTCAGATATGTATGTTTCACTACTTCCATGCTCTTCACCTTCTTTTTTACTTCTCCCACACTTTCTCCTTCATGATCCTCAGCAGCAGCAGCATCTTTTTCATCAACTTCTTCTTCACCTTATTCATCTTCTTCTTCTTCACCTTCTTCCTATTATTCCTTTTTTTTACATTCTTCATATTCTTCTTATTCAACTATTATTCTTCTTCATATTCTACTTCTTCATCTTCTTCCTATTCTTCTTCATCATATTCTTATTTGTGACAGGCATTCCTGTAGTTGTTATCTATAAAAGTTTGAAGATTACACCTTCCGTTCTGCCTGTCACAAAAGATTTACAACAGGATTTGTCCGCGTTCAGTTTGCCCTGCAGCAGCAGGCATTTTCCAGGGGCACCATGAGGAGGAACGGACTCACCCCAATACACTGCTTAGTCTTCTTCTGCTTATACTTTACATTAGATAATATCTTTTGCTCTGATTTTTAGTCTTATGCTTAATGTTGGTCTGCTTTTTATTCTGCAGCTTCTTGGTCTTCTGCTTCTTGGTCTTCTGCTTCTTGGAACTCGGATACCGAGAAGGAGGCACCTCAGCCAAAGGCACTGCCGAGAACCAGCTGACGGTGCTGGAACCCGGATTTGTAGCAGAAGCTGCAAGAGCAAATGGAACTAGCGAGGACCAGCTGATGGTGCTGGAACCCGGGGGGCAGCAGAAGGAACAAGAGCCAATGGCACAACCGAGGACCAGCTGACGGTGCTGGAACCCGGTTACTAAGCAGGAGGTACCTGTGCTAGAAAGCACTACCAAGAACCAGCAGACGTTGCTGGAACTTGGATACTGAGAAGGAGGCACCTCAGCCAAAGGCACTGCCGAGAACCAGCTGATGGTGCTGGAACCCAGATGGGTAGCAGAAGCTGCAAGAGCTAATGGAACTAGCAAGGACCAGCTGACAGTGCTGGAACCCGGAGGGGCAGCAGAAGGAACAAGAGCCAATGGCACTACCGAGGACCAGCTGACAGTGCTGGAACCCGGTTACTAAGCAGGAGGTACCTGTGCTAGAAAGCACTACCAAGGACCAGCAGACGTTGCTGGAACTCGGATACTGAGAAGGAGGCACCTCAGTCAAAGGCACTGCCAAGAACCAGCTGACGGTGCTGGAACCCGGATGGGTAGCAGAAGCTGCAAGAGCTAATAGAACTAGCGAGGGCCAGCTGACGGTGCTGGAACCCGGAGGGGCAGCAGAAGGAACAAGAGCCAATGGCACAACCAAGGACCAGCTGACGGTGCTGGAACCCGGTTATTAAGCCGGAGGTACCTGTGCTAGAAAGCACTACCAAGGACCAGCAGATGTTGCTGTAACTCGGATACCGAGAAGGAGGCACCTCAGCCAAAGGCACTGCCGAGAACCAGCTGACGGTGCTGGAACCCGGATGGGTAGCTGAAGCTGAAAGAGCTAATGGAACTAGCGAGTTCCAGCTGACGGTGCTGGAACCCGGAGGGGCAGCAGAAGGAATAAGAGCCAATGGCACTACGAGGACCAGCTGACGGTGCTGGAACCCGGTTACTAAGCAGGAGGTACCTGTGCTAGAAAGCACTACCAAGGACCAGCAGACATTGCTGGAACTCGGATACCGAGAAGGAGGCACCTCAGCCAAAGGCACTGCAGAGAACCAGCTGACGGTGCTGGAACCCGGATGGGTAGCAGAAGCTGCAAGAGCTAATGGAACTAGCGAGAACTAGCTGACGGTACTGGAACCTGGATGGGTAGCAGAAGGTATCCATGAAAAACAAAGTTGCAAGGCCGCGAGCCGGCCGCAGTTACCGAAACCCACAGTCCTTACAGGGGGTGCTTGTCCTATTGGCACTACGGAACCAGCCTTTATTACCAGAACCTGCAGCCCACATAGGAAGCACCTAAACTGCAGGCACCATAGACTCGGCTAACCCGAACCCAACACGACAGGACAGTGTATTGGTGACAAAGTGATGTTGACACTTCCCGGAAACAGCTGGCATGCTGGAACCAGGCTGGGCAGGAGGGAGTACCTGTGCCAAAGACACTGCCGAGAACCAGCTGACAGTGCTGGAACCTGGATGGGTAGCAGAAGCTACAAGAGCCAATGGCACAACTGTGGACCAGCTGACGGTGCTGGAACCTGGTTACTAAGCAGGAGGTACCTGTGCTAGAAAGCACTACCAAGGACCAGCAGACGTTGCTGGAATTCGGATACCGAGAAGGAGGCTCCTCAGCCAAAGGCACTGCCGAGAACCAGATGACGGTACTGGAACCCGGATGGGTAGCAGAAGGTACCCATGAAAAACAAAGTTGCAAGGCCGCAAGCCGGCCGCAGTTACCGAAACCCACAGTCCTTACAGGGGGTGCTTGTCCTATTGGCACTACGGAACCAGCCTTTATTACCAGAACCCAGTAATTTATTGCCAGACCTGAATTAACAAGCATTTTTCACAAGCATTTTTCACCTACTGTGTCCCCCCATTTCCTTGTAGATTGTAAGCTTGCGAGCAGGGACCTCACTCCTAATGTCACTGTTTGAATTGTCTTAACTTGTATTGAATTTATTGTCTGTACATGTCCCCGCTTAATTGTAAAGTGCTGCGGAATATGTTGGCGCTATATAAATAAAAATTATTATTAATTATTATTATAACCCGCAGCCCACATAGGAAACACCTAAAGTGCAGACACCATAGACTCGGCTAACCCGACCGCAACACGACAGGACAACCTATTGGTGGCAAAGTGACGTTGACACTACCCGGAAACAGCAGGCGTGCTGGAACCAGGCTGGGCAGGACGGAGTTCCCGTGCCGAAGACACTTCTGAGCAGCAACTGGCGATGTTGGAGCCCAGTGTCAATCTGGGTGTAGGCTGAGGCCTAATTTCATCAAGTTTTATATCTGTTGCAGACTACTACTGATTTTAACCTTCCTCCAATTAGGCCTCTGGCTCCACTGTCTCTAGTATTTACCCTGTCCTCCAATACCGGCAGTGGCTGCTCAGAAGTGCCGTCTGCACAATCAACACTTGTTCCTGTGTTACTGGGGCTCAGTAACGTCAGTTGATCCCCTGATGTGTGTCCGGCAATGTCTCTTGCTCTGTTCACATTCCCACTACTGTGGGTGGAATGTCACTGGGTCTCTGGACAACAGTGCCAGAGGTTCTTCCATGGTGATCCTGTGAGGAAGCCGAACCAGCTGTGTGTGAGCAGGAGGAAGAGGCTACAGCACGAGCTGAAGAGGTGGTAGGTGGTGCTGTAGGTTGGCCTACGTCTTCAGTGTGTCTTTGTAACTCCACCACGTGCTTGGTCCGCACATGTTTCCACATATTTGTGGTATTGAGGTTGCTGACACTTTTCCCTCTTTTGACTTTCTGGTGACACAGCTTGCATTTGACAAAGCAAATGTCATCTGCAACTGTGTCAAAAAAGGACCACGCACTCCAAGTCTTGGGAGCACCCGTTTTGGCTTTTGGAAGAGGAATGCTCCTAACGGGTGCCGAAGTGGAGGCTACAGGCAACTAAGTCTGCCCCCTCCCTCTCCCTCCTGTTTTGGCCATTCGGGGAATCTCTTCCTCAGAGCTGCTCCCACCACCTTCCTGTTCCTCACGCAATGATGGGTCAAGGACCTCATCATCTACACTCCCCTCTTCAAACACCTGCTTTTCCTGGGTAGTCTCGCCAGCACCATACGCATCAGAAAGTGGCACCTGAGTCTCATCATCTGATGCGTACTGAGGTGTGCTGACCATAGGCACTGGCCCACCTGCCTCTTCAGATTCAGAGGGACAAAGCAGTTGCGCATCACTGCATACTCCCTCTTCTTCACATTCTTGAGTGCTGCTTGGCTGGCCCCCTCTTTCCAAGCCAACAGATTCAGAGAACAGAAGTAGAAACTGAGATGGTTCTTGTCCAGGGCTCTCTGACTGCCTGGGCAATTTGGCAGGTGGTGAAGAGACAGATGGTTGCTCTTCAGTGCTCTGGCCCTGAGAGGATGTGGAAGTCATTGAAGTCGATGGGTTAGCTGCCATCCATCCGACAACGGCTTCAATTTGTTCATCCCGTAGCAGTGGGGTACGGCGAGGTCCTACAAAGCTGCACATAAAGGACTGTTGCCTGGTAAAACTGGGGGATGCTGACTCACTGGTGCCCGCAGCAGGCACAGAATCCCCACGTCCTCTCCCTGCTGCAACTCCACGCCCACGACCACGTGCCTTACTCCCTGCCTTCTTCATCTTGGTAGACTGATAAAGATAGGCAGAAAATTACAAAGGGGGGCTTAGTGTGCTTATTCCTGAACATCTGCTAACAGGTATAAGAAAGACTAATTTTATAAAGTGTGTGGACTACACTTTAATATGAGCTAATGTCGCCTACACAACTGTCAAGTGGAGTGTTTGGTGAACTTTATTTTGTTTTTATTTTTTCAATAAAACAAAAAGGATGTGACCAAAGATGTGAAAGCGATAGTATCACAAACTTTTTGGAGCTATTACAATGCAGGAAGGTAACCTACAATGCAATAGATGAGGCTCCAAAAAAAAGGGTAATACTAATCTGGCTGCAGCTGCAGGGCACAAGCCAGAAAAAAAGCTCCTTTATCTACTCCTATATAGTGTTTGCAACCAACCAATGTATATGGATACGGATGGATGCACACTTATAGGAGAATTAATGAAAAATGAGCTGCAATAAAAGAAAAATATGTGTGAGGCAGTGACGCACGCTGAGCGGCCTACAACCAGACGTGCCTGCAGGACACACTACAGCGTGAGCTGCACTCACACACAGAGACCTCTCAGACAGCCGTGAACAGTGCAGATAACTGGGCACTAGCACTGAAAGGCTGCAGAAAGGCTCCGCTGTCTACTCCTATAGTGTTTGCAACCAATGTATATGGATACGGATGGATGCACACTAATAGGAGAATTAATCAAAAATTTGCAGCAATAAAAGAAAAATATGTATGAGGCAGTGACGCACGCTGAGCGACCTACAAGCGGACGTGGTTGCAGGACACACTACACAGCGTGAGCTGCACTCACACAGACCTTGCAGACAGCTGTGAACAGAGCTGCAAGGCATAAGAAAGCTACACTGATTGATAATGTATACATAGAAATCGGAGTATAACGCCAAAGAGTCAAAAAACATAAATGGTTATAATATCAAAAATATTCGCTCTTTATTAGTACAGGTGCAAAAAAGGTGTACATTTCAAAATACAATCATATGATCAGATATCGGACATGGCCCCCGATGAAGCCCAGCGCGAAACGTGCGTAGGGGCTCTGGGGTTGGACACTACGCATATGCACTTTCCTTATGGGTAAGCATGGTTACCTTTTCATTCTCTCCCCATACCTTTCTGCACACAGCATTTTAATGGAAGGCTCTGTATGAACTCCCCATGTCCCTTGGCATGAACTTTACTTTGGCAGATACATTAGACGGCCAAGTGTGAGACTCTTCAGCATGTGTACAAGTTTCTATGCAGTTTTGGGGTCATATATTATCATTTTTTGTACCATTGCATTTACTATGCGTGTGCGGCGTATCCATCCCCTTTCTTCTCAGTGTTATGTCCGATATCTGATCATATGATTGTATTTTGAAATGTACACCTTTTTTGCACCTGTACTAGTAAAGAGCGAATATTTTTGATATTATAACCATTTATGTTTTTTGACTCTTTGGCGTTATACTCCGATTTCTATGTAGGCTTATATATTTCTAAGGGAGTTGCCCTTTTATTTATGCCATTATGAACGTCCTTTTTTCTAGATAGGAAAAAGTATTATGTTCATTGCTATGTTGGATTATGTTAAACTGATTGATAATGTAGCCTGGGTAAAGCACAATATTATTTTGAAAATCGCCATCTCTAACTGTCCCTCAGAGTCTTGAACAGCAGCCTGTCCCTAACTGAATTCACAGCAGAGGGAACCCGAAATGGCGGCGGCGGCAGCTTTTATAGTGCATCATAACTAGTGTTGAGCATTCCGATACCGCAAGTATCGGGTATCGGCCGATACTTGCTGTATCGGAATTCCGATACCGACTTCCGATATTTTTTCAATATCGGAATTCGGCATCGGAATCGGAAGTTCAGTTGATTGACGGCCTGACGTCATCATGATGCGCGGTGTGTGCGCATCATGATGCGCCGTCATTTCGGGCCTTCCGGGGGTCTCTGCCGGCCTGCCGGGGGGCTGTGCCGGCCTGCCGGGGGGCTGTGTGGACTGCCCGGGGTCTGTACCGGCCTGCCGGGGGGCTGTGCCGGCCTGCCGGTGGTCTGTGCACCCTGTGGGGGTCTGTACCGGCCTGCCGGGGGGCTGTGCCGGCCTGCCGGGGGGCTGTGCTGATGTCCGGGGGTCTGTGCAAGCATCGTCCGATGGGACTACAAGTCCCATCGGGCGATGCCTGCTACCATGACAGTGATTGACACATTAGCCAATGATGGGACAGTAGTAGTCCCATCATCCGGCTAATGTGTTAAATGTTAAAAAAAAAAAAAAAATACTACATACATACTACATGCATGCTACATACATACTACATGCTACATACATACTACATATATACTACATACATACTACATACATGCTACATACATACTACATGCATGCTACATACATACTACATGCTACATACATACTACATGCATGCTACATACATACTACATATATACTACATACATGCTACATACATACTGCATGCTACATACATACTACATACATACTACATGCATGCTACATACATACTACATATATACTACATGCATGCTACATACATACTACATGCTACATACATACTACATATATACTACATACATACTACATACATGCTACATACATACTGCATGCTACATACATACTACATACATACTACATACATACTACATGCATGCTACATACATACTACATGCATGCTACATACATACTACATGCATGCTACATGCATGCTACATACATACTACATGCTACATACATACCACATACATACTACATACATACTACATACTACATATATACTACATGCATGCTACATACATACTACATGCTACATACATACCACATACATACTACATACATACTACATACATACTACATGCTACATACATACTACATATATACTACATGCATGCTACATACATACTACATGCTACATACATACCACATACATACTACATACATACTACATACATACTACATGCTACATACATACTACATATATACTACATGCATGCTACATACATACTACATGCTACATACATACCACATACATACTACATACATGCTACATATATACTACATGCATGCTACATACATACTACATATATACTACATGCATGCTACATACATACTACATGCTACATGCATGCTACATACATACTACATACATACTACATGCTACATACATACCACATATATACTACATACATACAATACATTCATACAATACATACATAGACATACAGTACATATAACATAGAGTAACATACTTACCAATACTTGTCACATTGTTCCCCGAAGCCATTGTCTTTTCCGGAATAAATATTAACATAACAAACCACAAAAATACTCATGCATGTAGTATGTATGTAGCATGCATGTAGTATGTATATGGTATGTATGTAGCATGTAGTATGTATGTAGCATGCATGTAGTATATATGTGTTATGTATGTGGTATGTATGTAGCATGCATGTAGCATGCATGTAGTATGTATGTAGTATGTATGTAGTATATATGTAGTATGTATGTAGCATGTAGTATGTATGTTGTATGTATGTAGCATGCATGTAGCATGCAGTATGTATGTAGCATGCATGTAGTATATATGTAGTATGTATGTAGCATGTAGTATGTAGCATGCATGTAGTATATATGTAGTATGTAGCATGTAGTATGTATGTAGCATGCATGTAGTATATATGTGTTATGTATGTAGCATGTAGCATGCATGTAGCATGCATGTAGTATGTATGTAGTATATATGTGGTATGTATGTAGCATGCAGTATGTATGTAGCATGCATGTAATATATATGTAGTATGTATGTTGCATGTAGTATTTATGTAGTATGAATGTAGCATGTATGTAGTATGTATGTTGTATGTATGTAGCATGTAATTTTTTTTTTTTTTTTTACATTTAACACATTAGCCGGATGATGGGACTACTACTGTCCCATCATTGGCTAATGTGTCAATCACTGTCATGGTAGCAGGCATCGCCCGATGGGACTTGTAGTCCCATCGGACGATGCCTGCACAGACCCCCGGAGCCTGCACAGCCCCCCGGCAGGCCGGCACAGCCCCCCGGCAGGCCGGCACAGCCCCCCGGAGCCTGCACAGCCCCCCGGCAGGCCGGCACAGCCCCCCGGAGCCTGCACAGGCCACCGGCAGGCCGGCACAGACCACCGGAGCCTGCACAGACCCCCTGGCAGGCCGGCACAGCCCCCCGAAAGGCCCGTACAGACCCCAGAGAGGCTGTACAAGGGCAGGAAAGGGTTTTTCTTATTCCGATACCGGAAGTCCCATAGACTTGAATGGGACTTCCGATATCGGAATCGGCGATACCGATACTTTTTTTAAAGATCGGCCGATACCATCCGATACGATACTTTGAAGTATCGGACGGTATCGCTCAACTCTAATCATAACATAATTTCAGCAGCCAATCACAGCCATGCCATTAGTTAGTATGCCTACATGCCTAACAGGATGTGCCCACACTTCTGAGGATTGTCATTGGCTGAATCAAGTCAAACTGGGTAATAGCATTATGGGAACTTCTGATTCCGGTATTTGATATGCAAAAAGTATCGGAACTCAATACCGGAATTCCGATACCGCGAATATCGGCCGATACCCGATATTTGCGGTATCGGATTGCTCAACACTAGTGAACAGTTAAGAAAGTTGAAGATGAAGTGATATCTAAAAGGCTTAAAGTTAAAGATTACATATTTCCTTTGTATTTTATGGAAAAAAATACATATAATTATATGCTGGTAACTATATTCATGTTTTACATTTTAAAAATTACAAAATGGAAAATGGGTTGATGCAAAAGTTTGGGCACTCTTGGAGATGGTTCTGGTAGTGGGAGACTCAATTATTAGGGGAACAGATAGGGCAATCTGTCACAAAGACAGGAATCGTCAAACGTGTGCTGCCTACCTGGCGCTCGAGTCAGACACATCGCTGATCGGGTTGACAGATTACAGGGAGGAGCTGGTGAGGATCCAGCCGTCATGGTGCACATTGGCACAAATGACAAAGTTAGAGGTAGGTAGAAGGTCCTTAAAGATGATTTCAGGGAATTAGGCTGTAAGCTGAAAGCAAGGACCTCCAAGGTGGTACTTTCGGAAATACTTCCTGTACCACGTGCCACGCCAGAGAGGCAACGGGAGATTAGGGAAGTTAATAAGTGGCTCACGAATTGGTGTAGGAAGGAGGGGTTTGGGTTCCTGCAGAACTGGGCTGACTTCTCAGTTGGCTACAGGTTCTACGCTAGGGACGGGCTGCAACTCAATGGGGAGGGTGCAGCTGTGCTTGGGGAGAAAATGGCTAGAAGGTTGGAGGAGTGTTTAAACTAGGGATGGGGGTAGGGTATTCCTTTTATAGGAGGGGAAGACAGTGCAGATAGAGACCTGGGCACAAATAATGAAACTGGGGGTGGGGGTGGCATGGGGGGTGGGATTAGAACAGTTAATAATTTAAGAAAGAATAGAGGTACAGAGAGATACATAAAGTGCATGTATCCTAATGCCAGAAGCCTCACCAACAAAATAGAGGAATTGGAGTCAATGTTGTTGGAACATAATTATGACATGGTGGGGATATCTGAGACATGGCTGGATGAGAGCCATGACTGGTTGGTTCATTTACAGGGCTATAGTCTGTTCAGAAATGACCGTACAAATAAACGAGGGGGAGCCGTGTGTTTATATGTAAAATCATCCTTAAAACCCATCCTGCGTGATAATATATATGAATCTAATGAAAATGTAGAGTCCCTGTGGGTAGAGATAAGGTGAGGGGGGAAAAATAATAAATTACTGATAGGGGTTTGTTATAAGTCTCCAAAAATAATGGAAGCAACAGAGAATATCCTCATAAAGCAAATAGATGAAGCAGCGACTCAAGAAGAAGTCATTATTATGGGGGACTTCAACTTCCCTGAAATACATTGGGGAACCGAAACCTGCAGTTCCAGCAAAGGTAATAGGTTTTTGACAACTATGAGAGACAATTACCTTTCACAACTGGTTCAGGACCCAACAAGAGGGGGGCACTGCTAGACCTAATATTAACCAACAGGCCAGACCGCATATCAAATGTAAGGGTTGGGGGTCACTTGGGTAATAGTGATCACAAATTAATAAGTTTTCATGTATCCTTTAATAAGATGTGTAGTAGATGGGTTACAAGGACACTAAACTTCAAGAAGGCAAATTTCCAACGGATGAGAGATGATCTTGGTGCAATTAACTGGGACGATATCCTGAGACATAAAAATACACAAAGAAAATGGGAGACGTTTATTAGCATCCTGAATAGGACCTGTGCACAATATATACCGCATGGGAATAAACATGCTAGAAATAGGAGGAAACCACTATGGCTAAATAGAGCTGTAAGGGGTGCAATAAGAGATAAAAATAAAGCATTTAGAGAAATAAAGCAAGTAGGTAGTGATGAGGCATTAACTAAATACAGAAGATTAAATAAATTCTGTAAAAAGCAAATCAAGAGAGCAAAGATTGAGACAGAGAGACTCATTGCCAGAGAAAGTAAAATAATCCCAAAATATTCTTTAGCTACATAAATAGTTAGAAACTAAAAAATGATAGTGTTGGTCCCCTTAAAAATAGTCTTGGTGAAATGGTGGATGAGGAAAAAGCTAATATGCTAAATGACTTTTTTTCAACAGTATTTACACAAGAAAATCCCATGACGGATAACATGATCAGGGATAAAAATTCTCTGTTAAATGTCACCTGCTTAACCCAGCAGGAAGTACGGCGGCGTCTAAAAATCGCTGAAATTGACAAATCCCCGGGCCCGAATGCAATACACCCCCGAGTACTGCAGGAATTAAGCACAGTCATAGATAGACCATTATTTTTAATCTTTAAAGATTCCATAATAACAGGGTCTGTACCACAGGACTGGCGTATAGCAAATGTGGTGCCAATATTCAAAAAGGGGAGAAAAACTGAACTTGGAAATTATAGGCCAGTAAGTTTAACCTCAACTGTGGGTATAATCCTGGAGGGTTTTCTAAGAGATACTATACTGGAGTATCTGGAGAAGAATAACCTCATGACCCAATATCAACATGGGTTTACAAGGGACCGTTCCTGTCAGACTAATCTGATAAGCTTTTATGAAGAGGTAAGTTCCAGAACTGGACCAAGGGAATGCAGTGGACGTGGTGTACATGGACTTTTCAAAAGCTTTTGATACGGTGCCACACAAAAGGTTGATACATAAAATGAGAACATTGTGGATAGGGGAAAATATGTGTAGGTGGGTTAAGAGCTGGCTCAGGGATAGGAAACAAAGGGTGGTTATTAATGGAGCACACTCGGAATGGGTCACGGTTTGCAGTGGGGTACCACATGGGTCAGTTTTGGGCCCGCTTCTTTTTAACATATTAATTAATGACCATGTAGGGGGCATAGAGAGTAGAATTTCAATATTTGCAGATGACTCTAAACTCTGCAGGGTAATCAATACAGAGGAGAACAATTTTATATTACAGGAGGATTTATGTAAACTAGAAGCTTGGGCTGATAAATGGCAAATGAGCTTTAATGGGGATAAATGTAAGGTCATGCACTTGGGTAGAACGAACAAGATGTATAATTATGTGCTTAATTGCAAAACACTGGGAAAAACTGTCACTGAAAAAGACCTGGGTGTATGGGTGGATGACAAACTCACATTTAGTGGCCAGTGTCAGGCAGCTGCTGCAAAGGCAAATAAAATAATGGGATACATTAAAAGAGGCATAGATGCTCATGAGGAGAACATAATTTTACCTCTATATAAGTCACTAGTGCGACCACACTTAGAATACAGTGTACAGTTCTGGTCTCCGGTGTATAAGAAAGACATAGCTGAACTGGAGCGGTTGCAGAGAAGAGCGACCAAGGTTATTAGGGAACTAGGGGGTCTGCAGTACCAAGGCAGGTTATTACACTTGGGGTTATTTAATTTGGAGAATCGAAGGCTTAGGGGTGATCTTATTACAATGTATAAATATATGCGGGGACAGTACAAAGACCTTACTAATGATCTTTTTACTCTCAGACCTGTGACGGGGACAAGGGGGCATCCTCTACATCTGAAGGAAAGAAGGTTTAAGCATACTCACAGATGCGGATTCTTTACTCTAAGAGCAGTGAGACTATGGAACTCTCTGCCATATGATGTTGTAATGAGTGATTCCCTACTAAAATTTAAGAAGGGACAGGATGCCTTTCTTGAAAAGTATAATATTACAGGGTATATACACTAGTTTCCATAATATTGCGTTGATTGCCGTATGTGGAGTCGGGAAGGAATTTTTTTCCCCAATGTGAAGCTTACTGTTTGCCACATGGGTTTTTTTTTGCCTTTCTCTGGATCAACATGTTAGGGCAGGTTAGGATAGGATATAGGTTGAACTAGATGGACTTAAAGTCTCCCTTCAACCTTAATAACTATGTTACTATGTTACTATGAATTTGAATTGTCTGGTCGGGTTACCCACTCTTCTATTGATGTGAATCTGTTAAAGGACTAAGAATCTTAATTGCGCAATTGTATGTCCAGCATTGTGAAAATGGTAAGAAATGGGTAAATGATGACGTCAACATCATATGTCCAATTTGTGGTGTGAGATGCGGTCCTTTATAGTCTGTGTGGTTTCACGCACATAGATTTTGCCACAGTCATTTAATGGCATATACCACAAATTTTGATTCACAGGTGTAGAGTCCTTTGATTGGGATATCTACATGTGAGGATGTGAAACTTGATGTTCTTTCAAGACACTGACAGATTGTGCACATTGCAAACAAGGAAACGTGCCCTTCCTTTGTATCCAGAGAAACATTTGTCTAGATATTTTGAGGGTAGAGCCATATCAGCTCGAACAATTTTCTCTCTAAGGTTACTTGGTCTCCTAACACATGGAAGAAAAAGTACTTGGAATTCGAGAATGTCTGGAAAACTATTTCTAAGTATAGGCCAATGTTTACCAACTTTCTTGTGGAGTCTATACATAGAAGGGTGAAAACTGTCGATGAATGGGATCCTCTGGCTTAATTTTGGATGAAGTGCAGGACGTGTACTATTGCAACAGTGTTGTAATAACCATTGGGATAACCTCTCTGAGAAAATCTCCTCTCCCTGTCATCCAACCGCTGAGAACATTTAGAGGGATCACTGGCAATCCTTTTGACTCTTTCAAACTGTGAAATGGGGATTGATTTTTACTGCGATAGGGTGACAACTGTGATACAATAGTAAGTTATTATGATCGGTGTCTTTGATAAAAAGATCAGCCGTCAAATTATCATGGGTGTCCTGATTAATCTTGGTATCAAGAAAACTTATTTCTGTTGGATGACTACTTAAAATAAAGGTAAGCCCAGGCCATTTACTATTGAGATAAAGGAAAAATTGATCCAATGTTTCAGGGGTCCCTCTCCATAGACAAAAAATGTCATCTATGTATTTACGCCATAATAGGCAGTGTGATTGATATAATTCATTAGGATAAACAAATTCTGATTCAAAGAAACCCATAAAGCAATTTGCATAAGGCTGGGCCACATGGGACCCCATAGCTGTGCCTTGAATTTGAAGGTAGAATGTATCCTCAAAGAGGAAAATATTTTCCTTTAGGACCAAATTCAATAAGTCAATTAAAAAAGTAATTATATTTAAATCAACAGAAGATTGTTTGATTAGTTGCTTGATTGTTGTGATACCTTTATTATGTTGTATAGAAGTGTACAAATTATTAACGTCCAAAGTAGCTAATAGAGTTTCCTTTAGTAATTGACCTAGATTCCTAATAGTTTGCAAAAAAGTCCCTGTGTCTGAAAGGAAGGATGGTGTATTTTTAAAAAGAGGTGTTAGGACCTTCTCAATAATTTTGTTAGAGGGGATAAAATAGAATCACTAAAGGCAATCTATCGGCCTCCCTGGAGGTTTGTCAAGTCTCTTGTGTATCTTTGGTAGCATGTAAAAGTCTGGAATAATAGGATCTGTCTTAGTCAAGTACTCCTGAGTTTTCTTATCAATGATGTTGTCAGTTAGAGAACGCTCCAAAATAACCGCTATTTTATCCCTAATAGATATTGTGGGATTATTGGATAGAGGTAAATAAACTTCTCTGTTTGAAAGTTGTGATAAGATCTCGTTACGGTAGGAAGAGCAATCCATAACAACCGTAGCGTGCCCCCTTGTCTGCTGGCTTTATAATAATATCCTGATTCTCAATTAAAGCTTGTAGGGCTATTCATTCGGCTTGATCAAGATTTGATCGGAAAACCAATTTCCCTCTAGAGATTTGTTTGGTATATTTAAACACTTCTTTTTCAATTAAAGAAATAAACATCTCACTCTCAACTGGTGGACTATTTTTTGGAGGATTAAAGGAACTACGTAATCTAAGTCCTAAGTCAGAAAGATTAATACGTGTACTATTAGCTTCTGTTAATGGTAGATGTGTCGGTGTCTGACTACTAAAATAAGCTTTGAGTCTTAGATTTCTGTCTAATTGGAATGTATTGAATTTATAAGTTGGACAAAAAGATAGGCCTTTCTGAAATAAACATAACTGAAGAGAATCCAGAGATTTGGACGAGATGTTGATCACTAAATTTGAGTGAATACCTGTGACCTGGTGTGCACTATATGTTGACTGGTGTCTGTAGCATTGCCTCCCTCCTCTTCCTTGTCTTTGATTGTATCTTCTGCTGGTACCTAAAAAAGATCTGCCTATACTCGCATGTTCATGGTCTGAACTTGAGGCTGATGTACCAACTGTAAACGTATAGTTTTGATAACTGGAATAAGAGGAGAGGGTAGAGCTCTGCCATTTGTATAGTCTTCTTTGCAAATAGTCCTGTGTGTCACGAATAAATTTCTGATGCTTACGTTTTTCAGTCTCTTGTCTGAAAACTTCCAGATTATCCTTCGTACGAGATCTAATAGAATCAAATTCTTCCTTAGTCAAAGTATCCTTTAATGGTGCTTTAATATTAAAGATTTTCTCTTGGCCTTTCTTGATTTTCTTGTTGAGATATTCCAGAGTCAGAGTCATCAAATCCAGTGAAAATGTATTTGGCACCTGTTCAAACTTTTGACAGAATTTGGTGTTGTTCTGAAATAAAGTGGGTCGTAATGATACTCGGAGGCCTCTTGGAATGCATTGTGCCTTGATGTACTCAGCCATCATTGCACTGTGAAGTTCTAGGCCTATTAAGTGATGAGATTCTCTTTCAAGATCATGTGATTTGAACTCACTGCCAGAAATTTGTAAAAATTCTTCACTTGATGTTGTGAATTGTGATACTATATTTGCCACTTCTGTCTCATTATATGAAAAACTAGTTGCAGACTTCTCTTGGTGTCACTGTACTAATCAGTGAAAAAAACAGGTGCTTGTGTAAATGGCAAAATACAGTCAATAATTAGAAACATCACTCCTTAATCAACAACTTGGGTTTGCAGAGAAAGGATACCAATTCTAGCAAATATTTGAAGAAAAATCTGGCACTCCAATTCTGCATCAAAAAAGTATTTATTTAAAGTATAACAGTCCCAAAGGTTGTGTAATGTTTCGGTCTTTACTTAGACCTTCTTCAGATTGGGATGTGAAATAACAAAACAAAAAATGTATACGATCAGTTATAATAAATCACTGACATACATACAAGAAAATTACAAACATGATAAATGTATCAAATTTAGTTGCTTAACATAGTTACAAGTCAAATTTAGTGACCTTAGAAAAGTGACAGTGGTCTAGAACAGGGTTCCCCAACTCCAGTCCTCAAGGCTCACCAACAGATCATGTTTTCAGGATTTCCTTTGTATTGCACAGGTGAAGCAATTATCACCTGAGCAATACTAAGGAAATCCTGAAAACATGATCTGTTGGTGGGCCTTGAGGACAGGAGTTGGGGAACCCTGGTCTAGAAGAACTCTATTTCATTTTACTACAACTTACTACTGCAAGAGAAACTAGGTCTGAGGGTTAGGACTGTATAGAAAATATAATGTGGCACTGCTGTGAGTGGTGCCTAAGTAGGATCCCAACCCATGAGTAATATCAAGAGAAAACTTGGCACTCAACTTTTTATGATTATGAACATTTTAATGCATTTTAATGTGGTCGACCACAGCAAGCCGTGGACACCGTGCTGATGAGCCTGACACACCGTCCACTGAACCACCACTGGGCTGACACTAATACTGCCTGGGGACACAGTGAGACTATACATAAGTAAAGGCTTTTCCCTATATGAGAGATTTAAACACTTTTCCATTATCCTATTAGAGGACGTTTTCCTCCTGAATACATCTGGCCATATTTAAGTGCCTTATGCCATCCATGAAAATTTTTTGATACCCATGGTAGTGGAAGCTCATTAGGTGCAATTTATACAGATGAGCAATTTGGGTCAATTTACCCACTGATCATTTAACTATACCTCTTGAAGGTGCACCCCAGTCTACACGGCTGGTTTCTATCCCAACAAATTGGAGTGTTTTCACACTGAGCAGTCGGTACTTGATGAAGGTTCACTCTGGGACCGAAACGTTGTTGATTTTGGACTGCATTAAAATTTTCATAGTCATCAAAAGTTGAGTGCCAAGTTTTCTCTTGAGAGTTAGGACTGTCCCACAAGGGTTGCCTTGACGTGGCGGGATGGCTTGTACATTCTTTTGATCAAAATTATGTTAACTAAATACCCTTATTATTATTACTATCTTCATGCAATTTTTGCAATTTATTTTTTACTTTTTTATTTTAGGATATTTGTTTTTTGCTTTCTCTTAGTACTGCAAGAGTCAGAAATGATAATAAATGGAATATACTACGGTTACAAATGATAATATCTATTGACTTTTGAGAGGAGGGGTATGGAAATGATAAGGCTACAATTTTATTCACCTTGAGCAGGGGTATCATTATGAGAAAAATTAAAAATAAAAATTACAAAATAAAAAGTGACCTAAAGTAGCACTGCTTACCGAATAATGAGCCTGTGGTGTGACCTTGTATACTTGTATACCTTGTGAAAGTTTTATTGTCCTCTGATTGGGGTCTGGTTCTGTGTTGTGATGCCCCCAAAAAGTCTGAGGAGCAAATTTCTTAAGCGATGTAAAAAGGCATAAATCCATGCAACACTTCATTCCTACATTGAGTGTGTTATAGGTTGTCATGAGTTTATACTCCCAGACCCTTCTGTCTCTCTGGGATTTGATGTTACCTTTTAATACCAGTAATGCCATGTCCATGGTGCTGTGATCAGGGATACAAAAATGTTTGGCCACAGGTAGGTCTATTGTTTTTTCTCTTATTGTGTGGTGATGAGAATTCATCCTTGTTCTAAGCTTTTGCCCTGTCTCCCCTACATATAGACCCCCAAGTGGACATATAGTACAAATAATTAAGTATACCACATTAGATGTGATGCAGCTGAAAGGATCTTGCAGTCCTGATGTGGGTTGGGGATCTTTATCTTGTCCATGGTCATTATAAATGGGCAGGTTTTAAATTTTTTCTGGTTGCAACTCACATCAGGACAACCAACAAGATCCCGGTACTTTCAGCTGCATTACATCTAATGTAGTGTATTATCAATTTTGCATTGAAAAACTAAAACAGCTCTCCTTCCCTTCCGAGCTCTGCCATGCGCCTTAACAGTGGTTTGCACCCACATATGTGGTGTCAGTGTATTCAGGGCAAATTGCACAACTTTTGGGGTCCAATTTCTCCTGTTACCCTTGGTAAAATAAAAAGTTTGGGGCAAAAAGATCATTTTGTGGTAAAAATATGATTTTTTTTTTATTTTTAAGGCTCTATGTTATTAACTTCTGTGAAGCACTTGGGGGTTAAACGTGCTCAACACACATCTAGATAACTTCCTTAGGGGGGTCTAGTTTGCAAAATGGTGTCATTTGTGGAGGGTTTCCACCGTTTAGGTACACCAAGGACTCTCTAAAGCAACATGGAGTCCAATCACAATTCCAGCCAATTTTGCATTGAAAAAGTCAAACGGCGCTCCTTCCCTTCTGAACTCTGCCATGCACCCAAACAGTGGTTTACCCCTATATATGGGGTATCAGCACCCATATATGGGGTATCAGGACAAATTTCACAGCAACTTTTGGGGTGCAATTTCTCCTGCTACCCTTTGGAAAATATTTTTTTTTTCTTAAGGCTCTAAGTTATTAACTTCTGTGAAGCACTTGGGGGTTCAAAGTGCTCACCACACATCTACATAAGTTCCTTGGGGGGTCTAGTTTCCACTTTTTGGGGGGTTTCCACTGTTCAGGTACATCAGGGGCTCTCCAAACACGATATGGCATCCGCTCTCGATTCCAGCCAATTTTACATTCAAAATCTCAAATGCTGCTCCTTCCCTTCTGAGCCCTGCTATGCACCTAAAGAGTGGTCCTCCTCCACACATGGGTATTGGTGTACTCAGGAGAAATTACACAACAAATATTATGGTTTATTTTCTCCTGATATCCTTGACAAAACTAAACAAATTGCATCCAAATTAAAATTTTTGTGATAAAAAAGTTAAATGTTCATTTTTTCCTTCCACATTGCTTCAATTCTTGTGAAGCACCTAAAGGGTTAATAAACTTTTTGAGTGTAATTTTGAACACCTTGAGAGGTGCGGTTTTTAGAATGGCGTCACTTTTGGGTATTTTCTGCCATATAGGCCCCCAAAGCGACTTCAAGTATGAGGCAGTCCCTAAAAAAATGGTTTTGTATATTTTGTTGAAAAAATGGTAAATCACTGGTCAAGTTTTAACCCTTATAACTACCTAACAAAAATGTATGCTTTAAAAATTGTGATGATGTAAAGTGGACATGTGGGAAATGTTATTTATTAACTATTTTGTGTGACATAACACTCTGATTTAGGGGCATAAAAACTAAAAGTTTGAAAATTGTGAATTTTTTAACATTTTTTGCCAACTTTACATTTTTTCACAAATAAACACAAGAAATTTAAAAGAAATTTTACCACTGACATAAGCTACAACATCTCGCGAAAAAAGATTCTCAGAATCAGTGGAATCCATTGAAGCATTCCAGAGTTATAACCACATAAATTGACAGTGGTCATATTTCAAAATTAAGACCTGGTTATTAACATACAAAGTGGCTTGGTCCTTAAGGAGTTAAATGTAATATTTCAAAACAATGCACTGAAATAAGTCCTCTTCTCTTCTAAGAAAAAGAAAGCATAAATTCTAGTGCCACCTTATTCAAAACAGCAACCCTACAAAATATCAAAACTTTACGTTACCACTGCAGTGGCCTGTCGCTGCCCATCGGTCCCTTACCTGTCCCGCTGTGGCCCACTTTCCCTCTGCGGTGGACGACTCCTCCGGCTCCATTTCAGGGTACCGGCGCACTGTCCCTGCTCGACTCCACCATGCTCCTCCTCGACTTCTGGTCACACGCTCCGCCGAGGCTTCCCGGCATGTACACATGCGCCCTGGGTCCCTTAAAGGGCACCCACACACCTCTTCTGGATTTTATGCCTCCGGGTGTCCCAGCCCAGAAATCTCCAGCAACCAATCCGGGTAAGACATGGGGGGTATATCAGGACATCTTCTGTAGGTGGAAGTGCCAGGTTATTGTTTAGCTATTGGCTAAGTGACTTAGGCTGGCACCTGCCACTTCATGCGCTTGCGTACTCTTACTCTTGTGCCTTTCTGCACTACTCTGCCAGCATCCTGTACATTGATGCCTTTATGCTCTGCTCTGTCTTCACCCTGTACATCTGCACTCCTGTGTGCTGTCCTGGCAGTGTATACCTCTTCCCGCTAACCCTCTCTCTGCATCTACTTCCTCACTTAAGCCCTCCTGGAGTCCTGTCTTGGTGTCCTCATTCAGCGTCCCACTTGGACTCATCTGTTCCCCTGAATCTGTATCCCTGGCTCCTGTACGATTGGTTCCACCATCCTCCTGCATCCCACTAGGTCCCACACCTCTTTCACTATCCGAGCTGCTTCTCACCCCTGACGGTCCCTGTATAGGGGTCAGTCTCCATTAGGTCAGCTCACCCAGGGGTAGGTCTTTCCACGGTCCAGAGGGTCCACTCATAGCACTCGCCTACCTGTGGCGTCACACTTTATTTAACCTTGTCACTTACTTACGACCTATACGGAGTCGAACCCGAGTCTTCTCCAAGAAAAAAAATCCTTCTGCAAACAGCAGTTTTGATGATTAAAGGTCATGTATCAAGGTTTTTTATGGGTCAACATTGATATATAGGCTGACTACCTGAAATATAGCAAGCTTTGTTTCTCTTTAATAAAATAATCTATCTATGTAACTTTTTTATAGGGAGCTTGCCTAGTTGACAAGTCACCCAATGGCAGCTTGGTGCTATCTACAATCTATCTCTGTAGACTAAAATTATGTAGCAGTACTGCTTTAGGACCTTAAGATGAAAAAACTCATGGATAGAACTCATTGTCAGAGATCAAACCAATGGAAATGCTCCTTAGTCAGTTCAGAACCAGCAATTTTTCTCCATTCCTGACTTGGCAAATACTAGTGTTTTATTGTGTATGTGATTTTACAGCTCTGAAATCATTTTCTTGTTCAGATTTTGGAATAATTTTTTCATGTTTTTTAGCAGTACATGGGTATTTATTTTTATTTTATTTTTACCTTCCTTTTTTTTTGCTGGTACAAGAAGAATATGTAAAGAAAACTATGAAATTCAGAAAATACGTGTCTATTTTCACTTTTTTTTTGTACAACTACAAAACACTGTTAAGCAAAACGTTTTAACTTTTCAAACTGTGCTCACGATTCCTTAGAAATTATTGTTATACAGTGGACATTTTAATTAAGGCAATTTTGGCCTAGCAGTGTCCCTTTACAGTGTCCCTTTACTTTTTTCAATTTCATTTTTTTTCCATGCTTTTTTAATTTATTTTTTGTTTATTTTCCACACTTTGATATAAAAGAACTTGGGGGACATAGGAACATATACTTTTTATAGCTGATTTCCCCTTTCACAGGGGCTTGTATATAAGCCCCAGTGACAGGGGAAATTCAACTTACAGCATTGCAGAGCAGAGCCGAATGCGTCTCCTAGGACCCAGCAGTTCCTGCTCTCTTCCTACACTCAGAGATCACTTGATCACTAGGTCCAGAGGAGGAATCACAGTCTGTGCTACCTAATCAATATTCAGCATTGTGTATGCAGTGATCAGGAAGGCAAGGATGGTAATAAACCTTATGTGTCTATATGTGGGCAGTGTAATTGTGTCTAGCACCTGTCTTTCCGCCCCTACAGCTGCAAATTTCTTTCTCCGCAATGACGTTTTAGAACATCAGTGCAAATTAAAGGGTAGACTGCCTTGACATTTAAAGCCAATGGGCAGTCCAAAACTGTTTAAGAAATGTATTTACATAGCAGTCTTAGGACTAATTCCTCCAACTTTAAACCAGTCATATTTTCTTAACAGCTTTATAGCACTACCACAGGTATTGTAACTCAAACTTACTTTAGATCCTGAAACCCAAGGTGGGGTCAGGACTCGTAGCCATAACAATCACAGGGCATTATCTCCTCTATATAATTGTGAGCCCTTGCACAAAAAAGAAAACTGTTCTATAGTGCCAGAAATCTAATATATAAAGCTCAAGTGTGTGTATGTATGTATGTATGTATGTCCGGGATTGGCATCCGCATCCACACCGCCGCAGCTACAGCCACAAAATTTGGCACAGTCACACGTCTGGACCCCGAGAGTGTCCTTGTGAGGTGAAATTTTAATCCCGCACATTCCAATTCACCAAACAATTTTGCTCTTATCTACGTAATGGGGAAAAAGTGTACATCAAGCCCCGCCCTTCATAATGATGTCACAATTGTTGCCATGGCGACGCTGATTCATCATAGGTTGCAATGGTGACGGTTATGTCATAATGGTTGCCATGATGATGATGATGTCATAATGGGTATATGGGCACGGGACTATGGGATGGAGGATGTGTGATGAGTATATGGGCACTGGACAATGGGATGGAGGATATGTATGACGGGTATATGGGCACGGGACTATGGGATGGAGGATATGTATGATGGGTATATGGGCATGGGACTGTGAGATGAAGTATGTGTGATGGGTATATGGGCACTCGACTATGGGATGGCGAATATGTATGATGGGTATATGGGCATGGGACTATGGGATGGCGAATATGTATGATGGGTATATGGGCATGGGACTATGGGATGAAGAATGTGTGATGGGTATATGGGCATGGGACTATGGGATGGAGGATGTGTGATGGGTATATGGGCACTCGACTATGGGATGGATGATATGTATGATGGGTATATGGGCACTGGCCTATGGGATCGTGGATATGTATGATGGGTATATGGGCACGGGACTATGGGATGGAGGATAATTATAATTTGCTATAACTAACCACAGTTAGTTACTGTGCCCGGGCAGCGCCGGGCTCTTCAGCTAGTATTAGTATAATACCACTTAAAGAGTCTTTCAAACATGACTTGGCATAGCAGCAAAGCCAGAGACAACTAATTTAGGAAACACAAGCAAAAAATACCAGTGATAGAATAATTCTACATGACATAAAGATAAGGCCAATTGTCTAGTTGCAGTCATTTAAAATATCATAATAATTGCTGTTTTGCTTTGATTTGCTCTTGGCACTTTAAATGTAAAACATGTGGTAGCATATTGCTGTACACTGCATATTATACAATATATTATAACCTTTAAGTATGCATTATTCTTTCTTTTTTTAAGCAAATCTGCAAAACTTGCCTTTTCCCCTCTCGTTCTTATTTATAATTCAGTATGTCATATGAAAGTAATTGTTTTATAGATTACTATTCTATGGTTATTGCCGGAGGGTGATGCTTCCACATCATTTAAATTAGGGCTCATTATTAAACTGTGTTTCTATTATTTGCTACAGCATTAAAAATAAAACTAGTGATTAATGAGTCCTAGTGGGTTTCTTGTGCTCATGCATCTTTCATAACATGGCATAGTGGTAGAGCAATGTCTAATAAATAACTATCTTTATTTGGTGTCTTTATAAATATAAGATTATGTACATGGAGGAATATAGCTTCAGAAAGCTAAAAAATAGTTTTCATGATAATTGAAGCTAAGCTACATTCATGACGCACTGAAATAATTGCCTTTCATAACAAAAAGTGTATTTGTTGAGGTTTACTGGAGCAAATCTAGAACTATACCCTTTATGTAAAGTTAATGTTCCATGGTGATTACATTGAAATGCACCATTATTCCATAAGCATTGCAAGGAAGAGCTGATTTATATTGCAAGAAAAAAACTGATGAGATGAAAGTAATGAAGTGATAATACCCTAGTGTAAAATTCTTGCTGCATTCAAACACTGCAGCATGTGAGGGGCAAATTCCTTCCTGCCATTTTAACCTTAATATAAATTAAAATTAATAACACTGATCGGCTTATTCTCTTAACCTTAATATAAATATACGATACATATCGGTCAACAAGGCTATAAAATATGTTAAAATTTACAGTTCTTTACTGTTCGGATTTAGCAAGCTCTGATATAAACATCTGAACAGAGATAAAAAAAAATATTTGAATATTTAAGTGATTCGTCGCTTTTATTTGCTGTAATTGGAACAAACATTAGACAGAAGTATTTAAATTAGAGAATTAAAAATATTCATAACTGAAAAGAGACTAAAAAAGCGAATTTAAAACCTAATCAAAAATATATTGTACTTCATTATTAAATGGACAGATGGACAGAGATTTTTTTCACTGAGCAAACATAGAGTATTGAATATGAAATGTAAAATATACGCTAATAGTTGTAATATTTTTTTCTTATGCAATGTGAAGAAACTTATTACATGTTGGATAATGAATAGACCAAATATTAAAAATATTCAAGTATGTAATTCCACTTTACGTCAGCTTAAGGCTAGTTTCACACTTGCTTTTTTTTGCAGCGCGTTTTTCCCGCAAAAAAACGCATTGAAAAAACGCATACATAAGCATACAACTGCTGCGTTTTTTTCAAGCATTTTTATGAGCATGCATGAAAAAAACGCAGCGTTTTTATGCGTTTGTATGCGTTTTTAGTGCGTTTTTACCGTGTTTGCGTTTTTTTCCAACATTTTTAGGTGGCCCCTCACACTACCCAAACCATGACTTTACTAACCCTAACCCTGACCCTAACCCTAACCCTAACCCTGACCCTAACCCTAACCCTAACCCTGACCCTAACCCTTAACCAAATCATACTTAACCCTAACCCAAACCCTAAACCCTAACTAACCCTAACCCTAACCCTAACCCTGACCCTAACCCTAACCCTAACCCTGACCCTAACCCTAACCCTAACCCTAACCCTGACCCTAACCCTAACCCTAACCCTGACCCTAACCCTTAACCAAACCATACTTAACCCTAATCCTGACCCTAACCCTGACCCTAACCCTAACCCTAACCCTAACCCTAACCCTAACCCTGACCCTAACCCTTAACAAAACCATACTTAACCCTAATCCTGACCCTAACCCTGACCCTAATCCTTAACAAAACCATACTTAACCCTAACCCTGACCCTAACCCTAACCCTGACCCTAACCCTAACCCTAACCCTGACCCTAACCCTTAACAAAACCATACTTAACCCTAATCCTGACCCTAACCCTGACCCTAATCCTTAACCAAACCATACTTAACCCTAATCCTGACCCTAACCCTGACCCTAACCCTAACCCTAACCCTAACCCTGACCCTAACCCTTAACAAAACCATACTTAACCCTAATCCTGACCCTAACCCTGACCCTAATCCTTAACAAAACCATACTTAACCATAACCCTGACCCTAACCCTAACCCTGACCCTAACCCTAACCCTAACCCTGACCCTAACCCTAACCCTAACCCTGACCCTAACCCTTAACAAAACCATACTTAACCCTAATCCTGACCCTAACCCTGACCCTAATCCTTAACAAAACCATACTTAACCCTAACCCTGACCCTAACCCTAACCCTGACCCTAACCCTAACCCTAACCCTGACCCTAACCCTAACCCTAACCCTAACCCTGACCCTAACCCTTAACAAAACCATACTTAACCCTAATCCTGACCCTAACCCTGACCCTAACCCTTAACCAAACCATACTTAACCCTAACCCTGACCCAAACCCCAACCCTAACCCTGACCCTGACCATAACCCTAACCCTAAACCCCCTTAACTAACCCTAACTCTAACCCAAACCCCTAAATTCCATGGTTAAAAAAAAAAACGCATATGCAAAAAAACGCATACATGAGCATGCCAGTGCGCACATATGCGCATGCATAGGCTATAATGGCCATTTTTAGCGCAAAATGTGCGCATATGTGCGCATGCGCTTTTTTGCAGGGCCAAAAAATGCAACATGCTGCGTCTGGAAAATACCAACGCACACCCCAAAAAAACGCAGCGCATGAAAATCGCATACATGCGCTTACCAGCGCGCAGGTATGCGCACCCATGTTAAATATAGGGGAAAAAACGCATGCGCAGGTATGCGTTTTTTTCCAGCGCTAAAAAACGCAAATGTGAAACCAGCCTAACTCTACTGAAATTGTCATTAGACTTGTTCATTTGTTGATTTTTTTTCTACAATTTGTTAAAAAGTACGGTAATTACAGCAGCTATTTATCACAATGTATATTTATTGCATAGAAAACATTAAAGTAATACAAATGAAGATTATTAAGTATTATGCATTCAGCCCAAATACACTGTGTTACCAAGGTTTTGTCCCTCGGACAATTTTGAGTGTTCCAGATAGATTTTTTCATGCTGATTTCAGAAATGACATCAGATTTTTCCTATCATGTAAAGTTTTTGAGAAATGATACGAAACATTATAAAATTCTGATAATTCTAAAAACTAATATATGAACTTTTTCTGAAACAGCATATTCTGATTTTTCCACTGAAATAACATAAATCATTGATCTACACATATGCAAGCACTTATTATGCGAATTCCGCGCAGGTGCGGTGAATCATTCGGCTGACCGAGTATGGAGCATACCCCATCTCCTGGGCAGGGAAGGCATCAAAAGACTGACATACCTACAGCATGGCTGACTGGATCACGACCGTCAATGCTATTCCCTGTCCCAATGATATGGAGAGAGCAGAGAGATCATGTACCAGATTGCTACTTCTGCCTTTCAAATGTAACAGGATATTCAGCAAAGAGCAAGAAATCAATAGAATATCCTAATAATCCTTCAGCCATAAGTCCAGTGCCACACGATGAAAGTCTTCATGTTCCAAAGCCATCAAAAGTATGGACAATGGAGGACAGCAAAGATGAGCTAACAATGTCAGTGGAAAATGAAACTGCTGCAGACCCAGACTTTGAGCCTTCTACATCTAATCCACATCTTTTCAGTCAAGCTGATCTGAGTGATTTGGTCAGAGATTTGAAATCGTCAAAGAGGCAGGCAGAATTATTGCGATCAAGGCTACAAGAACAGAATCTCTTATTACCATGAACAAGAGTTTCTGTTTTTTGCAGTCGTCAAAAAGACCTTAATCAATTTTTCAACCATGTCGACAGTTTAACCTTTTGCAACGACGACTTGGGATTGTTTAGTGCTCTTAGATGTGAACATGACTCAAAATAATGGCGAATGTTCATTGATTCGTCAGTTTTAAGTCTGAAGGCTGTTTTACTACACAACGGAAATATCTATCTTTCTATACCTATTGGACATGCCGTACACATAAAAGAAACATATGAGAATATGGAGTTACTGTTGACCCACATTAATAATAGAAATTATAACTGGAACATATGTGGTGATCTAAAAGTTGTTACACTTCTTGGACTGCAGCTTGGATATACTAAGTATTGTTGTTTTATTTGTGAGTGGGACAGTCGTGCACAAGAAAAGCACTATTTCAGAAAGTACTGGCCACTCCGCAAAAACCTGGCTGCTGGACAGAAGAATGTTAAACATAATCCTCTCGTTGATCCAGCAAAGATAATTCTCCCTCCTTTGCATATTAAACTTGGGCTTATGAAAAATGTTGTCAAAGCAATGAACAAAGAATCGAAAGCCTTTTCTTACTTGCGACAGGAATTTCCTAGAATAAGTGATGCAAGCTTAAAGAAGTTATTTTATTGGCCCACAGATCAGAGATATAATGAATGACAGCAGCTTTGATAGTCTTTTGCAAGGTGCTGACCTTCAACTTCCGTGGCAACAGCAGGGTGCCGAACTTTGAGCAACCCATGGACAACATGATCACAGAACATCATTTGATGAAATGCAATATGTCACTAAAAATGCATTTTCTACATTCTCACCTGGACTTTTTTACAGCCAATCTTGGTGCCATTAGCAATGAACATGGTGAAATATTTCATCAAGACATTGCGCTGATAGAGAAAAGGTACCAGGGAAAGTGGAGTACGTCAATGCTGGCTGACTATTGCTGGAATCTTATTCGAGAAGCATCTGACACGGATTATAAACAAAAGTCATCTGAAAAACACTTGAACAATTGCTTTTGCTACTGACATCAATGCACATGTATGTAGTTTCTCAGATGTCATAATTAGGGATGGGCGAATATACTCGTTAGGACTCGTTACTCTGCGAGTAGTAGGGGACTCGCAGGAGTCGGTACTCTGCGAGTTTCCAAGCGATTACTCGCACAGTAACGAGTCCAATACAAATCAATGGCAATCCTAGTTTTTTCAGAGTTTAATTCAAGCAATCCTAGTTTATTAGCGATTTTGTGTCCCCCTGCTGACACAAAATCGCTAAGAAACTAGATTGCTTGTATTAAACTCTGAAAAAAAAAAAAAATAGGAGTCTTAGCGATTTTGTGTCCCCCTGCTGACTAGTGTTGAGCTTTCCGATTGGCTGCCGAAATGACGTCATCATGATGCGCTGTCTGTGCGCATCATGATGCGCCATCAGTTCGGGCCTTCGGGGGGGCTGTGCCGACTGTCCGGGGGTCTGTACCGGCCTGCCGGTGGTCTGTGCCGGCCTGCCGGTGGTCTGTGCAGGCTCCGGTGGTCTGTGCTGGCCTGCCGGGGGGCTGTGCCGGCCTGCCGGTGGTCTATGCAGGCTCTGGTGGTCTGTGCCGGCCTACCGGGGGGCTGTGCCGGCCTGCCGGTGGTCTGTGCCGGCCTGCCGGGGGCTGTGTCGGCCTGCCGGGGGGCTGTGCAGGCTCCGGGGGGCTGTGCCGGCCTGCCGGTGGGCTGTGCAGGCTCCGGTGGTCTGTGCAGGCATCGTCCGATGGGACTACAAGTCCCATCGGGCGATGCCTGCTACCATGACAGTGATTGACACATTAGCCAATGATGGGACAATACAATTCTAGTTTCTTAGCGATTTTGTGTCAGCAGGGGGACACAAAATCGCTAAGAAACTAGAATTGCTTGTAGTAATATCTCTCTCTCTCTCCCCAGCACAGGAATCGCTGCAATACTCGCATCCCCATTCATTAACATTGGACTCGCTAGACTCGCAACGAGTAGCGAGTTTCCGACTCGGACTCGTTACAGTCTAGCGATTCCGAGTATTTCAGGATTCGCCCATCCCTAATGTAGACTATAAACTGTTGTTTCTTAAAAACCTTACATGATACAGACTCTCAGGTGACAAGAACTTTCCCTGAAATTTGTTACGCAGTGATATCCAATGTAAGGTTCTTCACACCACCAATTATTTCTAAAATATAACTTAAAATAAAACACTAGCCATCACATTATTATTAGATACTGTACATGGCAGTCATAAAAATACTAATGATATAGGAAGAAAACTGTAGCTCACTGGTCAATGTTAACAGAAACCTCAAAATATTTAGTGTGCTGTATTCCTATAAGTGATCAGGAGCACACCATAAAATCTGCTATGCTATAGACTCACCATCCAAAAGAAATTCTGGCTTTTTATAAAAGTTTTCCACTGTTTTAAAACCATTGCTAACAGAATGGAAAGACTAGGTAAGTACTTCAAGGCCACTCACATAGAGAGGCTACATAACAAATTAAAATTGATCTAGTGGATACTCTGAGCTCAACTTCTTCCCTCCAGCGCCTCATTACCCATTAATCAGCACACTCTATACTTCTTTATACTCAATGTCATCTTAATTCTGTACTTCTATGCATGTGCAGAGACTAAGAAGTCAAAAAGCCATATAAAGTACTATTGAGTTTTCTGGTCCCAGGAGTAGGACTTGCTGAATTCCATTCTGTTGCTATATGCATGAAAGCCATCTGAGACTGGGATCTGCCAACTCAGTTTCATATCTCATGGAAACATTATCATTTAGCTCTTTGCACTTTGTGCGGGCAGCACTTACCTGCTGCCAACAATTGCTTTCCTAGGTACCTGGGAAGGGACCAGTTAAAATGAATAGTGTCTTGTCTTTGACAAAAAAGTTTAATGGGTGATTTCACAATTTTCTTTTTTACAAAAAAAACAAGCATAGTCATAAAATAAAGGTGCAGTAATTGGCCATAGCATTCATGTGCTGTCTCCATTGGAAGAACAAGCAATCAGACTGAAGAAGGACCCATGAAGTTACATGGAAGAGCAGAAATGAATCTGCTGGTTTGCATTTTTACACCATGCTGGACCAATTTCTAGAATCAAAAGTGGTGGACAACCATTTTAACCACTTAGACTTTTAGAAATTACGCAGCCAAAATTTGCAGTATAGTGAATCTACATGATAATAAATGTACATTTACTTTTGAGTCAGTGATGCACCAGTCGCTAGAAGTCTAGCAAATTTAGATTTCTTGCGACATTAGTTTTACTATGTTGTCACTATGTTTGGCTGTATTATTACCATGCTAAAGATGACATTTGTCACAGTCACCATGAAGCCCCAGACAAAATCTGAATTACCTGATTTATTAGCAGTTGCATTATTTTTAATGTAATAAAGCATAAAAAAGCTATATAATTTGCCCAGACTGGCTCATGGAATAACCCACTAATATTTGGGCCCACTTCCATACTTGTAAACAAGCATCTTCTTGATTGACAGGCCATTTACTTATTCTGTTTCCCTAGTACTGCGCTCGTAGCTACACTTCAAAAAGGGGAAGAAGGTGGACCCAGGTAACTATAGGCCGGTGAGTCTGACTTCTATACCAGGAAAGATCTTTGAACAAATTATTAAACAACATGTATGTCAATACCTGGATAAGAATGAAGTGATTAAACAGAGTCAGCATGGGTTTGTAACTAATAAGTCATGTCAGACTAACTTAATTTCCTTCTATGACGGTATCACTGATTGGATGGATCAAGGAAATGCTGTAGATATAGTATATCTTGACTTCAGCAAAGCATTTGACAAAGTCTCTCATACAATCCTTATTGAAAAAATGACTAAGTATGGAATGGACAAGGCAACTGTTAGGTGGATTCATAACTGGCTTAGTGATCGGACCCAAAGAGTGGTCGTAAATGGCTGCACATCCAGTTGGAAGAATGTCTCAAGTGGGGTACCACAGGGCTCTGTCCTGGGCCCTGTATTGTTCAACATCTTTATCAACGATTTAGATGAAGGAATTGAGGGTAAACTGATTAAATTTGCTGATGACACAAAGCTAGGAGTGATAGCTAATACTAGAGAAGAGAGAGAGGATTCAAAAAGATTTAAATAAACTGGAGAAGTGGGCAGCAACTAACAGAATGGTTTTTAACAGGGAGAAATGCAAAGTACTACATCTGGGCAATAAAAATGGAAAAAGCATATATAGAATGGGAGGAATAGGGCTAAGTGACAGCACATGTGAAAAAGACTTGGGTATACTAATAGATCACAGACTGAATATGAGTCAACAGTGTGATGCAGCAGCAAAAAAGGCAAATGCAATTCTAGGATGTATTAACAGAAGCATACAGTCTAGATCACGTGAAGTCATTATTTCCCTCTACTCCTCTTTGGTCAGACCTCATCTGGAATATTGTGTCCAGTTTTGGGCACCACATTTTGAAAAAGACATCAACAAACTGGAGCAAGTTCAGAAAAGAGCGACCAGAATGGTGACCGGTCTGCAAACCCTGTCTTATGAGGAAAGGTTGCAGGATTTGGGAATGTTTAGTTTGCAAAAGAGAAGACTGAGAGGAGACTTAATAGCTGTCTACAAATATCTAAAGGGCTGTCACATTGTAGAAGGATCAACTTTATTCTCATTTGCACAAGGAAAGACTAGAAGCAATGGGATGAAACTGAATGGGAGGAGACACAGATTAGATATTAGAAAAAACATTTTGACAGTTAGAGTGATCAATGAGTGGAACAGGCTGCCACGAGAAGTGGTGAGTTCTCCTTCAATGGAAGTCTTCAAACAGAGGCTGGACAGACATCTGACTGGGATGATTTAGCGAATCCTGCTTTGAGCAGGGGGTTGGACCAGATGGCCCAGGAGGTCCCTTCCAACTCTACGATTCTATGATTCTATGATTCTATGACTGATGCACAGCTTGACATACTGCCCAGTCAGCAAAATTCTAAACACAAATCTCAAAACAGAAAGTCGCTGTAGTGAAAGGAAGAAAACCACAAGACCTGTCCAGTGAACCCTAATATCTTGTGAGTAGATTATTTATATAGTCATTTGGATTCTAAAGGATACTATGCACCATTTATTTAGATGCTTTGTGAAAGCATTTACATGGGTTCTGTCATGATCCAGGCGGGATCTGACAGTTAAATGTGCATAAGTGAACTTTCTTCCTTTGGCTGGGTGCCAAAGTGACATGATTGACCCCGGTGGCCATTAGAATTATCACACGTGGTGTTTCATTCTGGGTTGCCCGGTGGTGGTGATTGGTATCGCACTTTAGTTTTAGTGCACAATTATGAAGCAGGTGTTACACCCTATAAAGGAGTGTTAGGTGTATGCAATCACTGCTGGTGATATTGTGTTCATTTGGGAAGGAAGCCTGGGTGAACATGGAGCTGAACATGAGTCCTGCACAGTCAGCCAGAGGGGACGAGGGGCAGCTAATGGTGTCTGCAGGAAGTGCTGGCATGGCGTGGAGGAGTCGCAGTTTATGGTGTCGGCGGGAAGTGCTAGCATGGCTTGGTGGAGTGGCGACTATGGAGAGAGTTGCACTCGGCATGCTCGACTTGGTTGCTGAGAGCTGGACTCAAGCATGCTTAAATTCTTGGCAGAGGCTGACTCATCTTTGGGACTCTGTTACTAGACTGCTGCAATTGGTGGTGGACTCTGCTCCAAGGCTGCACTATGGTGAAGGATCCGGGATGGTGATGGATCCAGGTGGAGGAGTAGACGCACGCAGGTGGTGGGGCTCTGTTGCAGGAGCTTAAGCACAGAGCATAAAGATAAGTGGTGTCCCCCTGTATTGTCTTCTTTCCTTTTGTGTCTCTAGTGCAGTGGTGGGATTAGTCTCCGCACCGACCAATTCCCTAGGGAGGGATTAGGGTCAGGGCAAGCAAGGGTTTTAAGGTACGCGTGCGGCGCCCAGTGCGGAGCCGGCATAGGGAACGTTAGGAGTGCAGGAACACTGGCTCAGGGGAGCTCAGGAGGTCTCCACTTCCCTATTCCCTATTGCAGGACCCACCATTGTTAATGTTAACCAGGTCCCCCTTATTATTTAAATTCGCCTTACTGGAGGCAGGGTTTCCAGAATGTATGTATAACGTGTAATTCCTAAATTCACCAGGTGGAGGCGGCGTATCCATCTGCATGTTTTATTATTTAAATTCGCCCCACTGGAGGCAGTGTATCCAGGGTCACGTTGTCGTATGGGTCCGCCTTGCGGTACCCGCTGCGTCCAGAGACACGTGACCGTGACATTATCACCAGCCACTACCTTTTTTTTTTTTTCTGGTGAGCTTTGGCCATGTGGAGACCTGTTAGTAATTGCTGCCGGGCCTAACTGAGGTGAGTGGGGAGCGGCATGGTGTAGTAGAGCCGCTGCAGCAGCAGTTATCAGGGTCTGGGGCCTCTGCTCAGGTAAACAGGAAAGCAAAATGGCGGCTGCAGTCTGGCTAAAAGCCCCTAGAGTCGCTGCTGGGGAGCGGGACTTGTTCATACAGGGGATGCACCCAGGCAGGTGGGAGGAATGGTGCCCCACGGAGCTGCCTGGTATTCCCGGAGGTGAAGGGGTACGTCCCTGTAGTGAGCAGACTGGTGTATAGTCCGCGGGGCTCGTGCCAAATCTTCAATGCCGCCCCTTCTGGTCGTTTGGAGGCGACCAGCGAGTGTATATTTCCTCCATATTTTTGCGGCTCTGGCACTAAAGCCCCTAGAGTCACTGCTGGGGAGCGGGACTGGTTCATGCAAGCGGGCGCGCCCAGGCAGGTGGGAGGAATGGTGCCCCACGGAGCTGCCTGGTATTCCCCAAGGTGAAGGGGTACGTCCCTGTGGTGAGCTGACTGGTGTGATAGTCCACGGGGTTTACGCCCAATCTTCATATACCATCGAGAAGCCGCCCCTCCTGGTCGCTTGGAGGCGACCAGCGAGTGTATATTACCTCCATTTCCCGTCCCCTTCTCCTCCTGGTGTGAGCAGCAGGTGTGCTGCGGGGGAGTAGGGGCAAATCTCAACCCTCGCCATTAACCAACCCTGGGAGGCGCAGACCTCATGGTGAAAGGGTTGGAGGGTGGTGTCCCTTGGTGAATAGCGGGGGTGTGAGTGTGGTGACACAGGGGGACGCCTCTGTAGTCGAGTCCAGAATGAGTTCACCAAAATATGACAAACGAATGTGTGGCAATAAATTTTCAGGTCCGGACCTGTGTGTGAACAAACGTGTATGGGTGGCCACCAAAAAACCATCTTGTGGAAGTGTGTTGTGGAGTCTGATCAGCTCATAGCAAACATACACATACATAAACTCGTTCCCCAGGTCGGCGCTGTGGAGATGAGTGGTGCCTCCAAAATGAACATTATTGCCAGTGCCAGCGGTGCGTTTGTCATAAACCTGAAGTGTCAGGTAGTGGTGGGCTGAACTCAGGATCTGGGCGTCCCTGCTGTAGGTGTTTCCCTAATGAGGAGTGGTCTTGAGGGTCCAGAGGCCCCTCATTAAGGAAGGGGTACTGTCATGATCCAGGCGGGATCTGACAGTTAAATGTGCATAAGTGAACTTTTTTCCTTTGGCTGGGTGCCAAAGTGACGTGATTGCCCCCAGTGGCCATTAGAATTATCACACATGGTGTTTCAATCTGGGTTGCCCGGTGGTGGTGAGTGGTAACGCACTTTAGTTTTAGTACACAGTTATGAAGCAGGTGTTACACCCTATAAAGGAGTGTTAGGTGTGTGCAATCACTGCTTGTGATATTGTGTTCATTTGGGAAGGAAGCCTGGGTGAACATGGAGCTGAACATGAGTCCTGCGCAGTCAGCCAGAGGGGACGAGGGGCAGCTAATGGTGTTTGCAGGAAATGCTGGCATGGCGTGGAGGAGTCACAGTTTATGGTGTCGGCGGGAAGTGCTAGCATGGCTTGGTGGAGTGGCGACTATGGAGAGAGTTGCACTCGGCATGCTCGACTTGGTTGCTGAGAGCTGGACACAAGCATGCTTAAATTCTTGACAGAGGCTGACTCATCTTTGGGACTTTGTTACTGGACTGCTGCAATTGGTGGTGGACTCTGCTCCAAGGCTGCACTATGGTGAAGGATCCGGGATGGTGATGGATCCAGGTGGAGGAGAAGACGCACACAGGTGGTGGGGCTCTGTTGCAGGAGCATAAGCACAGAGCATAAAGATAAGTGGTGTCCCCCTGTATTGTCTTCTTTCCTTTTGTGTCTCTAGTGCAGTGGTGGGATTAGTCTCCGCACCGACCAATTCCCTAGGGAGGGATTAGAGTCAGGGCGAGCAAGGGTTTTAAGGTACGCGTGCGGCGCCCAGTGCGGAGCCGGCATAGGGAACATTAGGAGTGCAGGGACACTGGCTCAGGGGAGCTCAGGAGGTCTCCACTTCCCTATTCCCTATTGCAGGGCCCACCATTGTTAATGTTACCCAGGTCCCCCTTATTATTTAAATTCGCCTTACTGGAGGAGGGGTTTCCAGAATGTATGTATAACGTGTAATTCCTAAATTCGCCAGGTGGAGGCGGCGTATCCATTTGCACGTTTTATTATTTAAATTCGCCCCACTGGAGGCGGTGTATCCAGGGTCACGTTTTCGTATGGGTTCGCCTTGCGGTACCCGCTGCATCCAGAGACTCGTGACCGTGACAGGTTCTGTTTACTCTAACTCTCTAGATGGTGCATGCACTTTTTTTTTGGGAATGGACATGAATTCATGCGACAGTGCACATGTATTTGTGAATGTATTCATGAGTCTATGTGTAGACCTGTGTGGATTTTTGCTACAACCAAAGGTTCTCCTTTGCAAAATGTACAATCCCCATAACAACCGAGTTAAAACATGCAGGAATAATCTAAGACAAATCTTTTTTTATTTAGCTCCTTTATGGCACAACCAAAAGCGAACCTTTTACAAATGGAAAAGTATATGCTTTCATACAGGCTGGGTTCACCATGGGGATGAAAAGAACAACAGCACCTTTTACAACTTCAAAAAGTCACAACTACTAAAAATTTCATTGAGTTTCGTTATTTGAAATAAACACATCCTACAGTTGGTTATTGTTATATAACATTCATTACCCCATAGATGTTGTAACGAATGGAAGTGGAGGCACAGATAGTGAAGTTCACATCAGTTTTTTTATTTTTAGAGTGGAACCTCGGTACCACGGTCCAGGGGGCTCCAAAGGGGGCATGACTAGTAAGCCACAGGTATCCGTAGTAAAGTCCCTCAAACAGGACCAGAATGGAATATCTGGGGGACAAAGGTGCTACCTCGAGTTAGATCCCGGACACGTGGCAGCTGTCCCAGCGGGACAAAAGGGTAACAGATATAAACGATCTGATGGAGCTGACCCTCAGACACCGGGTAAGTGTGGTGAAGCTGGCACTGGTGAGGAAGGTTCGGTTCCAGGTAGACAATAGGAAGCTGGCTACTGTAACCTTGACGTAGTCCTCGGGTTCAGATGGCGATTGGTGGAACGGGATGACAATTGAATAGATGGATGCTGATGTTGTCTGAGATAGTTGAACACTGGTCACTGATACTCTGCGGAGACAAACAGTATGAGCAAGTGCAAACAGATTGCTAACGCAGCGCAGACAGAACAGTGACTGAACCGGATGTAGCAAGAGTAGATACTCGTTGCTTCGGCACTCTCCCTATGGAGGAGAGGCCAGAAATAGTAATCAGTGCGCTGCCATTGGATAATTGCTATTTTTAAAAAATGCGCGCTGTCCCTTAAAGAAACCAGAGGGAAGCGCGCTCGTGTCCTAAGCACTCTCCCTGAAGGCCTGCTAGCAGCATGCCAGGAAGTGGGGGAGAGAGCACAGCAACATCAGGACCCTGAGAGACAGGCAGAGCACGAGGATCCAGGCAGGGGCCTCGCTGAGGTACAGGGGCACCATGGAGAGCAGGATCTGGTGAAGGACCAAAACTGAGAGCAGTGCCAGAAACGGATGCAGGGCCAGAACTGGGATTGGGTGTAACAGCTGTATCTCACTGCAGGTAATCCAATGCATTTATAATGATTTTTACAAGGAGTTGGGAACTATGTAACGGTATCAGTACAGTTTTGTGGTGCAATGCACACACTGTAAAATGTTATTTTATAGTAACAGTTTAATCAGATGTTAAAATAAATGTTACATACTGAGACTGGATTCTTTTGAAATGATTGCATTTAACAGCAAGTTCTTTATCATACGCTTTTGTTCATGGGAAAAGATAGAATGCTAAAAAAAAGACATTTGGATTGTTTTACTTTGCTCGCTCAAGACCTTGAATACAGTCTGAAAATATACAATGTACAAACAGCACTAGCATTTTATGATCACGTTTTAACAAACTGGTATTAAAGCAAAAAAAAGGTTGAAACATTCAAGGTTGAACACTAAAAATGTTTACTTTTTCAGAAAATTTTGGCTGGTTGTTGCCATTTTGATACATTGCTATTCTTACTCAAAACTCTCTCTTTATGTGTTCACAACTGTATAAAATAGGAACATCTGTGACAATCGGAGAAAAAAAGGCTTTATCATGTTAAAATTCTGTCCAAGGGGATCTATATTTGAAGTTTCATTCCCACTACAAATCCTATATTTTTTCTGGGTGAACTTTTTAATACATATTTTATAAAAATTATGGGCCTTATGTAGTCTAAGCTGTGCTTTTTCAATAGAAAATATGATGCAATCATGCCAACTGTATATCCTATTAATTTTTCTAAATATGGAATCAGATAATTTCACACAATTATTATTTAAAGGGAATTTGTCACAAGGATATCACACCCCAAACTAATGTAACTCTTTCAAAGACAAGTCCAGCAATATTTCTACATGGCTAGCCCATTCTTCTGTTACTGTAAGCATGTCAATTGATATACAATTGAGGCTGTAGGTCTGAAGCTTCTGTCACTCCAGCTCTATTCCCTGTCCATCACCACCTCCTTGGGTTTGACTAACAGCTCCTTTGCATGAAGTCAACCAGCATATAATAATAATCTTTATTTTTATATAGTGCTAACATATTCTGCAGCGCTTTAAATTTGCACACATTATCATCACTGTCCCCGATGGGGCTCACAATCTAAATTCCCTATCAGTATGTCTTTGGAATGTGGGAGGAAACCGGAGTACCCGGAGGAAACCCACGCAAACACGGGGAGAACATACAAACGCCTTGCAGATGTTTTCCTTGGTGGGATTCGAACCCAGGACTCTAGTGCTGCAATGCTATCCACTGAGCCACCGTGCTGCATATACTGTCAATTATGCAGGAGGAGGCAGTGCTACATAATCACAGCTTCATTCACAAATCAATTCAACTTCTGATTTGTAGGTAATGGAGGAACAAACTGTCTAGGATTTGTTAGATTTGTTTTTCAAAGAGTTTCAAGCACTTGTAAATAGTTTGGGGGTGAAATCCTGCTGACAAAATTCCTTTTAATGTCATTTACTCTCAAAAAAGTAAATTATGAAGGAACATCATTATGTGGCATCACTTTCCCTTTTTTCCTTCATCACTGACTACCTTTTTAGTGTAGTGGAGACATTCAAAAGTGCCACCCACATAACAGATCCTCACAACTCTGGGTCTATAGCTGTTTATACAAAAGAGTATTACAAGAATTCATACTTAAGGGGTTTGACTCATGAATAAAGTGCTGTTTCATCAATAAATAATAGCTGTTTTTTTATTATTGGCATAGCAAGCAGAGAACCTTAGAGATCATTTCAATAAGTCACACCAGTATGGTACAATGAGCTAAGAGGCAGGGCATGTAAATTGAAAAACAGCAAATATGTATGGCCATCGACCTTTTTGTTCTACATTGGTGAGATTTATTGTAATGAGCTCAAAAGATCTCTGCTATAGAACATAGGATGGACCGCTGCAAAGTTGAAAGCAGTAATGTCATACTAGTCAACAGTGTGGATGAGCTCCTGCCAGCAGCATCAATGGAGTATATTCACTTATCCTACCTTTTGTGTGATAACCAGAAACAACATGTGCAAACAGCAGCTGCAGCACCTTTACATGATAAGTAGTGATGAGCGAGAACCGTAATATACTCATAGCGAGTACTTTGTAAAAATCACGTATTCGTTCCGAATAGCGAGTACAATGCAAGTCACTGGGAAATGCAAGTAATTTTCTGCTGGACCCTACAAAGGGGTCTGGGGGCCTGAGGAAAAGGCTGAAATGGATGGGAAAGTGATGAAACAGAATGGGAAGAGTCTGGAGAACATGCCTGTGTTAGCACCATGCTGGATCCCTGCTCTGACAGGCATGGTCTCCGGCGTGTCTCTTCACTCAACCATGCTGTAGACAGTTCTTCCCTTCGCCATGCTCTGCATGTTTTCAGCTGGTCCTCTAGCCATGTCCTAAGGGCATGCGTGCGTGCGCTCCCCCCTTTTAAAGGGTCAGTGCGTGCACTTGCTATTTCCTCTCGAGCCATAGGCTGTGGGACTATGTGTATATATTGCTTCCACTAGGGAGGTGCCTGAGCAACCTTCCTGTTTATAGTCTATGTTGTGTAAGGTCATATATCAGTGTAAGTCCTGTTTGCTGCACTCTACTGTAAATCCTGCTTGCTGCACTCTGATGCAAATCCTGCCTGCTGCACTCTAGTGCAATTCCTGCCTGCTGCACTCTAAGCACAAATCCTGCCTGCTGTAGTCTGATGCAAATCCTGCCTGCTGCACTAGTGAAATTCCTGCCTGCTGCACTCTAAGTGCAAATCCTGCTTGCTGCACTCTGATGCAGATCCTGGCTCCTGCACTCTGACACAAACTCTGTCTGCTGCACCAGGATACATACTTGGTCAGCTGTACTCTGATGCAAGCTCTGCCTGCTGCACCATCCAGTCTGTCCTTCTGGGTTCAGTTGCTGCGCGACCATTGGTCTGTCCTGTAGTGGCACCTGGCATTCATTGGGAGCCAAGTCTATCCTCACCATCAGAGACTCTAGTGAACAGTCAGGTGATCACTTAGTCAAGCCCCTCCAGGCTCTCCGTGGCCCGACACACCTTGGTTCCACAAACTTCATCCATGACAGTTTGATCAGGCCATGGACCCCGCTGGATCCAAGATCCCATCTGATCAGACCATGTACCGAGAGCTGTAACATAGTAACATAGTAACATAGTTATTAAGGTTGAAGGGAGACTTTGAGTCCATCTAGTTCAACCCATATCCTATCCTAACTTGCCCTAACATGTTGATCCAGAGGAAGGCAAAAAAAACCCATGTGGCAAACAGTAAGCTTCACATTGGGGAAAAAAATTCCTTCCCGACTCCACATACGGCAATCAGACTAGCTCCCTGGATCAACGCAATATTAAGGAGACTAGTGTATATACCCTGTAATATTATACTTTTCAAGAAAGGCATCCAGTCCCTTCTTAAATTTTAGTAGTGAATCACTCATTACAACATCATATGGCAGAGAGTTCCATAGTCTCACTGCTCTTACAGTAAAGAATCCGCGTCTGTGAGTATGCTTAAACCTTCTTTCCTCCAGACGTAGAGGATGCCCCCTTGTCCCCGTCACAGGTCTAAGGCTGTGTGCACACGGTGCGGTTTCTGCTGCGTTTCCGCAGCGGTTTTGCCGCTGCGGAAACGCAGCAGTTCCGCTGACCAAGTACAGTACAATGAAACCCTATGGGGTTTCAAAAACGCTGTGCTGACGGTGCGTTTTTTTCCGCGCGGTTTTGCTGCGGTTTACAAACCGCAGCATGTAAATTGTTTGTGCGGTTTCCGCAGCGGTTTCATACCTCTACCATAGTAGAGGTGTGAAACCGCAGGGCAAAACCGCAGACCAAAATGCAGGAAAACCGCAGGTCACTTTACCTGCGGTTTTACCTGCGTTTCCGCACGGAAAAAACCGCAGCGGAATCCGCAACGTGTGCACATAGCCTAAGAGTAAAAAGATCATTAGAAAGGTGTCGACAGAAAAGCTTACAAGACCAGTTGTCTATGCAGTTGCAGTCCCTGACTACCAAGATAGAGGCATTACATATCTCTCCAGAGTCTCCTCATGTTCATGCAGCCAGCACTTACCCGAAGACCCCTCAGTCAGTCAGCTTAGTTCAAGCTTCAGGTCCTCGACTTGCAGCTCCACCACACTTTGATGGCAATCCTAAGCTTTGCCATGGTTTCATCAATCAGTGCCAGCTACATTTTGAACTCCCTCCTCATCACTTCCCGTCAGACTGTACAAAGGTAGCATTCTTTATGTCACGTCTTGGAGGTGAGGCCCTGGCATGGTTGAATCCCTTATGGGAGAGAAAGGACCCTATCATCTCCAATGTCTCTGTATTCATAGAGGCCTTTCGCAAAGTATTTGACGATCCCAGGCAAGCCACCTCGTCTTCACTTACACCAGTCCAACTCATCTGTGGGGCAATATGTGATACGCTTCTGTACTTTGGCTTTCGAACTCGGTTGTAACAAAGCGTTGGTGGCAACATTCTGGGAAGGGCTCTCTAGAAACATAAAGGTCGAGCTAGCAGGTCGCAGCCTAACAACTACCTTATATAACCTGGTCTCCCTGACTATCCATATAGACCTTTGTTTCCAGGAGCACACTCGTGAGGTGGCATGTGAAAAAAGAACATGGTGTCTGGCCCCATCCTTTCAGAGACCGCTGGTTCTTCCACCCTCCTTTGTTGAGGCCTCACCAGAACCCATGCAGGTCAACCGCTTTGCTCTTGCCACACAGCAACAGAAGGATCGCCGTGCTAAAGGCCAGTGCCTGTATTGTGGTGACGCAGGTCACTTAATTCGCGCTCGTCTGGTGAGGCCTGAATACTCCAGCATTTAGGATCAGTAGGAGAGGCCTTCCTAGACGGAAAAGACTATTCCCAATTCCTGACTGTTACTCTGGCCGTGACAACCAGTGAATCCCAGTTTGTTGAGACAGCGTATGTGGATTCTGTGGCAGTGGGAAACTTTGTCCTCCAGGCTGTAGTGGATCGCTTCCAAATTCCAGTCCGTCCACTTCAAAGCCCTCTGGCCATCCATCATGCGAGCATCTTGCCACAGACACTTACACATGAACTATGCCATGTGAGCCAAGCTGCAAAATAGGCAAATGTTCTGTGTCACCAACAGTAGGAACAGTACCCATCCTCTCATCATGCTAATTCCCCCCCTCCTCCACATCCTCCTCTCCAGCCCATCCAGGCTGCACAGACATGAAACTTGCTTTGAGTGCACCCTCTGTAGAATTAGGAGTCCCCTCGGTAGCACAGAAAAACAAGTCCTCTCCCTCCTCATTTTCCTCCTCATCACCCAATGTTGCCTCAGAATATTAGCTGGGCTGGGTAGTATCACCCATTGTGAATTGTGGCTCCATACCAACATGCTGGGCACTTAAAGATTCCTCTTTGAGATTATGCAGTGATTGTATCAAGAGACACAACAGCGGCATGGTTACGCTGATTGTGGAGAAACAAGGTTAGTGGATGCTCTCGTCCGCTCGCCCAGCTGTCTTTAGCAAGCAAGACTGCATGGACCAGGGCTCATACCACTGAACGCCCGCTCTATGACCTTGTGGGCAGAACACTACACAGACAACACAGGGTTAGGGTAAAACAGTGTGGCCAAGCTTTATTGAACCACAACACCCACTAGCAAACAGAACAATTCCAGCAATTTTCCCAAGATGGTGCACATTATAAGGTCTCACCCCTCCGCTGACTCATCGGGATGCTAGTGGATGTTATGTCAGAGCTCCCAAGGTCGCTATTCCACCTGTAATAACACACAGAGAGGAGGTCACTACAAGCATAGAGAGATAACCGAGAGCAGTCCTGTGTTCATCCAGCTGGGTCTGACATACCCTCAGTTGGGATACTGAAGAGTTTCTTGTCCGTTGGGTGTTTAGCAGAATATCCGGCTGGTAGCTCTTTATGATGAGATGAGACCCTGTCTCTCTGTCTCAGGGTCTTTTTATACCTGAGGCAGGTAAGCTATTTTTAGAATTACCCAGTGTCCTTCAGTACACCCTCACAGCCTTTCCCTATCTACATACAAAGTCAACAAACAGATTCCTGAATATAAACAAACATCAGATAAGCACCCACTATGTTACATGGTATATCACTGTGCAAGTCAGTTCTTCTTGACCCACCACAATCCACACTTAAATCCACATGCCAAATATACAAGCAAAAAGTCAATTCCTTCAGGCCTGCAAAAACATAGCCGTCTGGGCAATTAACATATACTCTGGTTTCTACACACTGATAATAGCCTGATCACCACTCACCAGGTTGGTGCAGTACTCAAAGTTCTCAAGAACCTCACAAATGTCAGTGATCCACACCCAATCGACCATTAAGTATGGTGGCTGACTCTCAGTCTGACTGGCATGTTGAAGCTGGTATTCAGCTACTGCCCTCTGCTGCTCTCTATTCCTTATCAACATATGATAGGTTGAGTTTCACCGCCTGGGTGGGTCGCAAATTAGGTGACTTGGCAAATTCAAGCACTTTTGCAGCACTATAAGAACAGCAAAAGCGGTAGAGGAATGGCAGAAATGGACACTAATATGGTGCACCTTCTCAAGTAGGTATGGCGAGGCAGGGTAACTTTTCAGAAATTTCTGAACAACTAGGTTCAGCACGTAAGTTATGCATGGCACGTGCACCAGCTTGCTGACCTTTAAAGCCACCACCAGGTTACTCTCATTATCACAGATGACCAGACCGGGTTTGAGGTGCAGCGGGGAGAGCCACTGATCGGTTTGTTCTTTTAAAGCTTGCCACAGCTCTGATAATGTTTGGACTACTGATTTGGATAGGGCACTAAACACCTTTTTAAGTGGACTAATATGGACAGCAGAAGCCATGCTGTGACCACAAAAAAGTGGGGAAGATGGCCTGGTGCGTGCTTCGTAGCAGAAAGTAGGAAATGTTTGGACTATTGCTTTGTGTAGGACACTAAATGCCTTTTTAAGCAGACTAATGTGGACAGCACAAGGCAGGCTGTGATGGCAAAGACAGTGGGGAAAATGGCCTGGTGCATGCTTGGTAGCAGGCAGTAGGAAATGTTTGGACTACTGCTTTGCGCAGGGCACTAAACGCCTTTTTGAGTGGACTAATGTGGACAGCAGAAGGCAGGCTGTGACCACAAAAACAGCGGGGGAAATGACCTGGTGCGTGCTTGGTAGCAGAAAGTAGGAAATGTTTGGACTACTGCTTTGTGTAGGGTACTAAATGCCTTTGTAAGTGGACTAATGTGGACAGCAGAAGGCAGACTGTTGTGATGAGTCACCGAAGGAGGAAAAAACAAAATACCAGCTAAGTCCAGAAAAACCAGAGAGGTTGGCAGCTATCGGATTGCAGACCCCTGGACCTATCCACAACAACTAGCAGTAGCCGTGGGGGGTTCCTACGGTGCCCTAGACCCCTCGATCACAGCCGGAGAACTAAATAGCCTAAAGACAGAAAGGGGAAAAACTAAACTGCCCCAGAGCAGACCCCAAAGCAATAGGCAGCCCCCAACATATAATGACGGTGAAGCAAGATGAAAACACTAACACAGATAGAAAGATAGGTTGAGCAAATGATGGGGCCCAAGCTAACTACATAGGACAGGATAGGAAAGCTGCTGTCTGCCATCCGCAAAAACCCTATCAAAATGAGCCAACCGACTGATAGGAAAAACAAGCCCTGAAGTCGCTAGGCTTCAAAAGACTATATCAGCACTCAGGTATATTATGAAGACAGAGCAAAAGATCAACAGATCAGAGACAAAAATGGAATGCAGCTCACCCACGGCCGGGGATGGCAGAACTCCCAAAAAACAAGGCAAAACAAAAACAAAACTGAAGAGTGCAAAGCAGAGCAGAAAAACTTAGCTTTGAGATGCAGGAATCAGACTGGTCTCCAGGAATCCAGCAGGAAAATCACCAGCCAGGAAGAAGGACGTCGGCAGCCTTATATCCAGTCCTCAATTCCAGCCACCCAGTCATCATCTAGCTGCCCAGGTGTTTGATAATCAGCTTCACTACCTTCCTTCACCAGAGGAGGGAGTTCATCAGACCTCAATGGTGAAGGGAAAAATGAACTCACAACAGCAGACTGTGACCACAAAAACAGCGGGGAAGATGGCCTGGTGCATGCTTCGTAGCAGAAAGTAGGAAATGTTTGGACTATTGCTTTGCGTAGGACACTAAATGCCTTTTTAAGCAGACTAATGTGGACAGCACAAGGCAGGCTGTGATGGCAAAGACAGTGGGGAAAATGACCTGGTGCATGCTTGGTAGCAGGCAGTAGGAAATGTTTGGACTACTGCTTTGCATAGGGCACTAAAGGCCTTTTTCAGTGGACTAATGTGGACAGCAGAAGACAGGCTGTGACCACAAAAACAGCAGGGAAAATGGCCTGGTGCATGCTTGTTAGCAGGCAGTAGGAAATGTTTGGACTACTGTGTTGCATAGGGTACTAAACGCCTTTTTCAGTGGACTAATGTGCACAGCAGAAGGCAGGCTGTGACCAGAAAAACAACGGGGAAAATGGCCTGGTGCGTGCTTGGTAGCAGGCAGTAGGAAATGTTTGGACTACTGCTTTGCATATGGCACTAACCCAAAAAAAGCAGGGAAAATGGCCTGGTGTGTGCTTGGTAGCAGGTAGTAGGAAATGTTTGGACTACTGCTTTACGTAGGGCACTAACCCAAAAATGGCGAGGAAAATAGACCGACGCTTTTAAAAAAAGCCAGAACACAATGGTAGTATTCTGTGTGCTGGAAAAATATTGCTTTGCCTCTAACAAGAACTATTTTAAGATGGACACTGGAAGAACACTTTAACCTCTCCCTACCTAATACACAGTCTCACCCTCCCTGTACTCTGACTTTGTTTTGTGTCTTCAGCTCTGAAAAGATTCAATCACAGTAATGCCACAGTCAAGATGTCTGCGGCATTACAGTGATTGTTTAAGAAGCCCAGCATGTTTAGAGGCTGGCTGCAAAGGAGGCACCAAAACTGCAGAGCGGGACATCTGACTATAGTGAGGTGAGTGCACAAACACTCGCAATGTAACGAGTAACCCAAATACGGTATTATCAATGCGAATTGCAAATAGTAACGAATGTACTCGCTCATCACCAAGGCATAGGCAGTTACAAGTAGCAGTTACATTATAAGTGTAGTCAATCTCTGCCCATCTTTCCTGACCTACAGTTGCAGCTTTTAGTAAAAATTGTGAGATCTGAGCAGCAGGGAGGAGAGACATTGAAAAAAGATTATACAGTCATTTTGACATGGATTTTGAAAGTAAGTGCCCCAGCCTTGCCAGATCCAAGCAATCTATTCAATAATGTATGCAATTTTCATATAATCTGGTGACAGATACGCTTTAAGGAGAACATATCACATATCACGATCTGTATTAAGCCCTCTACCCCCGAGGGTGGTTTGCATACTAATGACTGGGCCAATTTTTACATTTCTGACCAATGTCCCTTTATGAGGTAATAACTCTGGAATGCTTCAGTGGATCCCAGTGATTCTGAGAATGTTTTTTCGTGACATATTTTACTTCATGGTAGTGGTAGAAATTTGTTGATATGACTTGTGATTATCTGTGAAACCACATAAATTTGGCAAAAATTTTGCAATTTTCCAACTTTGATTTTTCTTGCCCTTAAATCACAGAAATATAGTTGGTACAGAACGTATTCAGACCCCTTTAAACTTTTCACTCTTTGTTTCGAAGCAGCCATTTTGTAAATTCAAAAATGATCTTTTTTTTCTCATTAACATACACTCTGCACCCCATCTTGACTGAAAAAAACAGAAATGTAGAAATTTTTGCAAATTAATTAAAAGAGAAAAACTGAAATATCACATGGTCATACTGTAAGTATTCAGAACTTTTGCCCAGACACTCATATTTAAGTTACATGCTGTCCATTTCCTTGTAATCCCTTGTAATGCTCTTTGAGATGGTTCTACTCCTTCATTGCAGTCCAGCTGTGTTTAATTAAACTGATGAGACTTGACTTGTAAAGGCACATACATGTCTATATAAGACCTCACAGCTCACAGTGCATGTCAGACCAAATGAGAATCATGAGGTCAAAGGACCTGGCCAAGGAGCTCAGAGATAGAATTGTAACAAGGCACATATCCGATCAAGGTTACAAAAGAATTTCTGCAGTACTCAATGTTCCTAAGAGCACAGTGGCCTCCATAATCCTTAAATGAAAGAAGTTTGGGACCACCAGAAGTCTTCCTAGACCTGGCCGTCGAGTCAAACTGAGAAATTGTGGAAGAAGAGCCTTGGTGAGAGAGGTAAAGAAGAACTCCATAATCACTGTGGTTGAGCTCCACAGATGCAGTAATGAGATGGGAGAAAGTTCCACAAGGTCAACTATCACTGCATCCCTCCTCCAGTCAGGCTAAAAAACACATGAAGGACTCCCAGACTATGAGAAATAAGATTCTCTGGTCTGACGAGATGAAGATAGAACTTTTTGGTGATAATTCTAAGCAGTATGTGTGGAGAAAACCAGGAACTTCTCATCACCTGCCCAATACAATCCCAAGAGTGAAACATGGTAGTGGCAGCATCATGCTATGGGGGTGTTTTCCAGCTTCAAGGACAGGATGACTGGTTGCAATTGAAGGAAACACGAATGCGGCCAAGTACAGAGATATCCTGGATGAAAACCTCTTCCAGAGTGCTTTGGACCTCAGACTTGGCCGAAGGTTCACCTTCCAACAAGACAATGACCCCAAGCACACAGCTAAAATAACAGTGGAGTGGCTTCAGAACAACTCTGTGACTATTCTTGTCTGACCCAGCCAGAGCCCTGATCTAAACCCAATTAAACATCTCTGGAGAGACATGAAAATGGCTGTCCACCATCGTTCACCAACGTTCACCATCCAACCTGACAGAACTGGAGAGGATCTACAAGGAAGAATGAGAGAGGATCCACAAATCCAGGTGTGAAAAACTTGTTGCATCATTCCCAAGAAGACTCATGGCTGTACTAGCTCAAAAGGGTGCTTCTACTCAATACTGAGCAAAGGGTTTGAATACTTATGACCATGTGATATTTCAGTTTTTCTTTTTTAGCAAATTTGCGAACATTTCTACATTTCTGTTTTTTTCAGTCAAGATGCGGTGCAGAGTGTACATTAATGAGAAACAAATTAACTTTTTTGAATTTACCAAAAGGCTGCAATGAAACAAAAAGTGAAACATTTAAATGGTTCTAAATACTTTCCATACCCACTGAATGTCACACAAAATACTTGATAAGTAACATTTCCCACGTGTCTACTTTACATCAGCACAATTTTGGAACCAAAATTTTTTGTTAAGAAGTTATAAGGGTTAAAAGTTAAACAGTGATTTCTCATTTTTACAACACCATTTTTTTAAGGACCACATCATATTTGAAAGTCACTTTGAGGGGTCTATATGATAGAAAATACCCAAAAGTGACACAATTCTAAAAACTGCACGCCTCAAGGTGCTCAAAACCACATTCAAGACATTTATTAACCCTTCAAGTACTTCACAGGAATTTTTGGAATGTTTAAAAAAATGAAATTTAAAAAAAAATTTACTTCAGATGCATTTTTTTATTTTACCAAGGGTAAAAGGAGAAATTGCTCCCCAAAAATTGTTGAACAATTTGTCCTTTGCATGCTAATACCCTATATGTGGGAGTAAACCACTATTTGGGCGCTTAGCAGATCTCGGAAGTCAAGAAGCGCCGTTTGTCTTTTTCAACACAAAATTGCCTAGAATTAAGATCGGATGCCATGTCACATTTCAAGAACCCCTGATGTGCCTAAACAGTGGAAACCCCCTACATGTTACACCATTTTGGAAACTAGACCCCCCAAGGATCTTATTTAAATTTTGTGATGAGCACGTTGAACCCCCAAGTGCTTCACCGAAGTTTATAATGTAGAGCCATGAAAAAAAATCATATTTTTTTCCACAAAAATGATCTTTTCGCCCCCAATTTTTTATTTTACCAAGGGTAACAGGAGAAATTGGAACACAAAAGTTATTTGCCATGAGTATGCTCATACCCAATATGTGGGGTAAACCACTGTTTGGGACTATGACAGAGCTTGGAAGGGAAGTAGCGCCATTTGACTTTTTCAATGCAAAATTGGCTGATGTGCCTAAACAGTGGAAACCCCCCAAATGTTACACCATTTTGGAAACTAGACCCCCAAAAGAACTTATCTAGATGTGTGGTCAGCATTTTGAACTCCCAAGTGCTTCACAGAAGTTTATAACGTAGAGCCGTAAAAATAAAAAAACTTATTTTTTCCACAAGAATAATCTTTTTCCTCCAATTTTTTTATTTTCCCAATGGTAACAGGAGAAATTGGACCCCAAGAGTTGTTGTGCAATTTCTCTTGAGTGCGCCAATGCCCCATATGTAGGGGAATACTACTTTTGAGGCACAGTGCAAAGCTCAGAAGGGAAGAGGCAACATATTGGAGTTCAGATTTTGCTGGAATGGTTTGAGGATGTCATGTCACATTGGCAGAGCCCCTGAGGTGCCAGAACAACAGATACCCCCTATATGTGAACTCATTTTACAAACTACACTCCCCAATGAATTCATCTAGAGGTGCAGTGATCATATTAACACTACATGTGCCTTACAGAATTTTATACCACTGAGCAGTGAAGAAATAAATTACATTTTTACCATTAAAATGTTGTTTCAGCCCCAATTTTTTATTTTTTATAAGGGCTAATGGAAAAAATTTTTTTACAACAAACTGAGGTCCATTTCTTTCTGAGTGTGCTAATGCCCTACATGTAATCAGGATTCATTTTTCAGGCACAGAGCAAACCTCAGAAGGGAAGGAGCGCCAGATTTTTCTGTTCTGGCTTGCAAGTGACTTGACCCACTGGGAAAGCTCATAAAGCACCAGAACAGCAGAACCTCCTATAAGTGACCCCATTTTATGAACTACATCTTTGAATGAATTCATCTTCTCCATAAGTTGCTCAAGTACGATCACATCCCGAAGGGCAGCAACAGAGTGGGCAGCCCTACCGTCAATTCAGCAGATGCAGTGTCTGAGGAGTTGACTGCCAAATTCTACATAGGAGACCCCCTGGTGAGACAACAGCCAGAACTTGGTGCAATATCTCTTGGAAGTGATGATAAAAAGTGCCAGCAGGGTGTCCTTCATAGTTCCATAATCCTGCCAGTATTGAGAGGCCCAAATAACTGGGCAGCATCCCGCGCCCGATCACTCAAACTAGTCGACAGGTTTTTAGCCCAATCAGCTATGGGCACCTGGTGCATCAGCATTAAAGTCTCAAAATCTTGCAAATGTTCATCAACTTTGGTGTTGGACTCATTAACCCCTTCATGTCCCAGCTTATTTTGACCTTAATGACCTGGCCATTTTTTGCAATTCTAACCAGTGTCCTTTTATGAGGTAATAACTCAGGAACGCTTCAACGCATGTTAGCGATTCTGAGACTGTTTTTTCGTGACATATTGGGCTTCATGTTAGTAGTAAATTTAGGTCAGTAATTTTTGCGTTTATTTTTGAAAAAAATGGAAATTTGGAGGAAATTTTCAAATTTTGAATTTTTATTCTGTTTAACCAGAGAGTTCTGTGACACAAAATCTATAATAATAAATGCCCTAAGCACCTTCCGGTTGTAACAACTTCCATCCAGTTGTAACCGGTGACGTCACCACACACATGCACATGTTAACCCTCAACACACCACACCGCCTCAACACACACTCCTCTCACCTTTCACCTCCACTCATGTCCACTCACTCTTTCACTCCACATACGTTCCTTTCTCTCTCACTCCATCTCTCATACTCATACCGTCATCGTCGCTGCCCCGACATCTTCCTCCGCCGCCGCGATCCAGGATCCAGACGTTCTCCAGGCCGCCGACATGTTCTTGCGGGACGCCATCTTGGATTTCGTGAAATCCCGCGATATTCAAGATTGCGTCGCCGCAACAACATGTCGTTGGCGTGGGCGACATCGGGATCCAAAAAGATGGCGTCGGCGAAATCTCGCGAGATTATGCCGACGCCATTTTGGATCCCGATGTCGCCCATGCCAGCGACATGTTGTTGCGGCGACGCCATCTTGAATATCGCGGGACTTCACGAAATCCAAGATGGCGTCCCGCAAGAACATGTCGCTGGCGTGGGCGACATCGGGATCCAAAATGGCATTGGCGTAATCTCGCGAGATTTCGCCGACGCCATCTTTTTGGATCCCGATGTCGTCCACGCCAGCGACATGTTGTTGCGGCGACGCCATCTTGAATATCGCGGGATTTCATGAAATCCAAGATGGCGTCCCGCAAGAACATGTCGGCGGCCTGGAGAACGTCTGGATCCTGGATCGCGGCGGCGGAGGAAGATGTCGGGGCAGCGACGATGACGGTGTGATTATGAGAAACGGAGTGAGAGAAAGGAACGTATGTGGAGTGAAAGAGTGAGTGGACATGAGTGGAGGTGAAAGGTGAGAGGAGTGTGTGTTGAGGCGGTGTGGTGTGTTGAGGGTTAACATGGCAAGAGGTGTTAACGACGTCGGCGAAATCTCGCGAGATTTCGCCGACGCCATCTTGCATTCGTGAAATTGCGTCATTTACCTCACGCCGACTTGCTGTGCGGACGCTTGGCATTGCCTGTACCACCATAACTACTGCTGCCTTGGTCCTATGCCTGTTTACTGCCGGTGTCTAATTACAGGGCCAATTTACCTGTACTGCCATAACTATTGCTACCTTGCTACTCTGCCGGTGTCTAATTACAGGGCTAATTTGCCTATACCGCCATAACAACTGCTGCCTTGCTCCTCTGCCGGTGTCTAATTACAGGGCCAATTTGCCTATACCGCCATAACTACTGCTGCCTTTGTCCTCTGCCAGTGTCTAATTACAGGGCTAATTTGCCTCTATCGCCATAACTACTGCTGCCTTGCTCCTCTGCCGGTGTCTAATTACAGGATCAATTTGCCTCTACCGCCATAACTACTGCTGCATTGCTCCTCTGCTGGTGTCTAATTACAGGGCCAATTTGCCAATACCGCCATAACTACTGCTGCCTTGCTCCTCTGCCGGTGTCTAATTACAGGGCCAATTTGCCTCTACCGCCATAAGTACTGCTGCCTTGCTCCTCTGCCGGTGTCTAATTACAGGGCTAATTTGCCTCTACCGCCATAACTACTGCTGCCTTGCTCCTCTGACTGTTCACTGCCTGTGTCTAATTACAGGACCAATTTGCCTCTACCGCCATAACTACTGCTGCCTTGCTCCTCTGCCGGTGTCTAATTACAGGGCCAATTTGCCTCTACTGCCATAACTACTGCTGCCTTGCTCCTCTGCCGGTGTCTAATTACAGGGCCAATTTGCCTCTACCGCCATAACTACTGCTGCCTTGCTCATCTGCCGGTGTCTAATTACAGGGCCAATTTGCCTCTACCGCCATAACTACTGCTGCCTTGCTCTGCCGGTGTCTAAATACAGGGTCAATTTGCCACTACCACTTCATAACTACTGCTGGGCAATTACAGGGTCAATTAGTATCTGTTTACTCTACAATACTCCAGGACGCCTTCTTCACTGCCAGATAACTGCCAAATAGACTCCTTTACCTGTGCCAACATGAGTCATAACAAAAAGTATGTCAATGCCAGTGAAAGGAAAGCAGCTTTAGCACTACGACAAAAACAACGCCGTGCTAATGAGACTCCTGAGGAAAAACACCATCACCTTGAGAAGATTAAGGCTTATAAATGCCGTCGCCTCACACACGAATCCCCTAACTCTAAATCCATAAGATTGGCTGAAGAAGCCTCTGCACGCCATCACCGCCGACAACAGACGGCCTCTTCCTCATCATTATTATTAGGCTCACAACAGGATGCTTCCACATCAGCATGTGGAACAATTTACTGCTACACTTCATCCCATATGCCGTTCACTGACATAACTAATCAGCAATCTGTTTCTGCCCTATCAATACCACCATTAGTCAATACTGATGCACAGTATGCCAATGCCAGTGAAAGGAAAGCAGCTTTAGAACTACGACAAAAACAACGCCGTGCTAATGAGACTCCTGAGGAAAAACAGCATCGACTTGACAAGATTAAGGCTTATAAACACCGTCGTCTCACACACGAATCCCCTAACTCTAAATCTATTACATTGGCTGAAGAAGCCTCTACACGCCATCACCGCCAACAACAGACGGCTTCTTCCTCATCATTATTAGTAGACTCACAACAGGATGCTTCCACATCAGCATGTGGAACAAGTTACTACCACACTTCATCCTATATGCCGTTCACTGACATAACTAATCAGCAATCTGTTTCTGCCCTATCAATACCACCATTAGTCAATACCAACGCACAGTTTCTTCACATACAAGCTGCACTTAGCCCGCAGAAAGTGCAACCAAGACAAATATACGTTGGTCTCAAAACTAGGCGCACCCCATCGGTTGGACATGTACTTCTACTACAACCTCACATTTTCACTAATGATGAAAATAGTATTACCGAACACAGCTGTGGTGACATGACCCATGTATGTGAGCATTGTGAAGCTTTGCATTTTGTAGCAGAGATACCTTCTGATAACAACTTTACGCTCTGCTGTCAGAAGGGTAAAGTCCATGTACCCATACTACAATATCCTGATGTCTTTACACGTTTGCTGAAAGGGCAAAGTGAATTTAGCAAAAATTTCATGGATAATATTCGAAGTATTAACAGTTCCTTTGCTTTTGCCTCCATGGGTGCAAATATTTCACCACCTCCTGGATATGGCATATACTGTTTCCGCATACATGGCCAGATCTATCATAGAACTGAAACACTACATCCCTCAGATGACCAACAACGCGCATTTGCCCAACTTTACATTCTCGATACCACTACCGCAAATGAACAACGCTTACGATGTAAAGAAAATCAAAAATGTCATCCTACATTGATGAACATTATTGCCCTTCAAATCCAAACTATTAATCCTTTTGTGGAAGCTTATCAAATGTTACGTGATGTGGAAGAACAAGAAAAAATTAAATCTCTACAAAACGGAACTGTCATGCCAAACATCACTATGGCTATTAAACAAGATCGTACTCAAGACCCTCGACGCTACAATAATCCCACTGTCAGTGAAGTAGCAGTCGTGTTTCAAAATGACAATGGTGAGGCACTAATGTCCACTCGCAGGATTTCAGAATACTCAAGATGGCATGGCCGCAAGAACATGTAGCCGGCGTGGACAATGTCGGGATCCAGGATGGCGCCGGCGGAAGAAGATGTCGGGGATCGTGGAGCAGCAACGATGACGGTGTGAGTATGAGAGACGGAGTGAGAGAAAGGGTCGTATGTAGAGTGAAAGAGTGAATGGACGTGAGTGGAGATGGTGAAAGGTGAGAGGAGTGTGTGTTGAGGCGGTGTGGTGTGTTGAGGAGGTGTGTGTATTGAGGGTTAACATGGCAAGAGGTGTGTCACTATCCTCTCAATGCGATAGCATCGGGCCTTAATCTACTATAATAAATGCGCTAAGCAGCTTCCGGGTTGTAACAACTTCCGTACAGTTGTAACTGGTGACGTCACAGCACACCTCTTGCCATGTTAACCCTCAACACACCACTCCTCAACACACACTCCTCTCACTTTTCACTATCTCCACTAATGTCCACTCGCAGGATTTCAGAATACTCAAGATGGCATGGCCGCAAGAACATGTCGCCGGCGTGGACAACGTCAGGATCCAGGATGGCGCCGGCGGAAGAAGATGTCGGGGATCATGGAGCAGCGACGATGACAGTGTGAGTATGAGAGACGGAGTGAGAGAAAGGGTCGTATGTGGAGTGAAAGAGTGAGTGGATGTGAGTGGAGATGGTGAAAGGTGAGAGGAGTGTGTGTTGAGGAGGTGTGTGTGTATTGAGGGTTAACATGGCAAGAGGTGTGTCACTATCCTCTCGATGCGATAGCATCGGGCCTTAATCTAGTAGTTAATAAATAACATTTCCCACATGTCTACTTTACATCAGCACAATTTTGGAAACAAATTTTTTTTTGTTAGGAAGTTATAAGGGTTAAAATTTGACCAGCAATTTCTAATTTTTACAACAAAATTTTCAAAATCATTATTTTAGGGACCACCTCACATTTGAAGTCACTTAGAGAGGTCCATATGGCAGAAAATACTCAAAAGTGACCATTCTAAAAACTGCACCCCTCAAGCTACTCAAAACTACATTCAAGAAGATTATTAACCCTTCTGGTGCTTCACAGGTACTAAAGCAACGTGGAAGGAAAAAATGGACATTTTAATTTTTCCAACAAAAATTTTATTTCAGCATCAATTTTTTCATTTTCACATGGGTAACAGGATAAAATGGATCCTAAAATTTGTTGGGCAATTTCTCTTGAGTACACCGATACCTCATATGTGGTCATAAACCACTGTTTGGGCGCATGGCAGGGCTCAGAAGGGAAGGAGCGCCATTTGACTTTTTGAATGGAAAATATGCTGGAATATTTAGCAGTTGCCATGTCGCGTTTGGAGAGTCCCTGTGTGCCTAAACTTTGGAGCTCCCCCACAATTGACCCCATTTTGAAAACTAGACCCCCTAAGGAAGATATCTAGATGCATAGTGAGCACTTTGAACCCCCAGGTGCTTCACAGAAGTTTATAAAGCAGAGCCGTGAAAATAAAAATATTTTTTTTCCTCAAAAAATGTTTTTTAGCCAGCTATTTTCTATTTTCACAATGATAACAGGAGAAATTAGACCCCTAAAGTTGTTGTCCAGTTTGTCCTGAGTACGCTGGTACCCCATATGTGGGGGGGAACCACTGTTTGGGCACACGTCGGGGCTCAGAAGGGAAGTAGTGACGTTTTGAAATGCCGACTTGATGGAATGGTCTGCGGGCGTCATGTTATGCTTGCTGAGCCCCTGATGTGCCTAAACAGTGGAAACCCCCCACAAGTGACCCCATTTTGGAAACTAGACCACCCAAGGAACTTATCTAGATGTGTGGTGAGCACTTTGAACCCCCAAGTTCTTCACAGACGTTTATAACGCAGAGCTGTGAAAATAAAAAATCATTTTTTTCCACAAAAATAATTATTTAGCCCCCAATATTTTATTTTCCCAAGGGTAACAGGAGAAACTAGACTCCCAAAGTTGTTGTGCAATTTTTCCTGAGTACGCTGATACCTCATATCTGGGGGTAAACCACTGTTTAGGCACACGTCGGGGCTTGGAATGGAGGGAGCAATGTTTGACTTTTTGAACGCAAAATTGGCTAGAATAAATGGTGGCGCCATGTCGCGTTTGGAGACCCCGTAATGTGCCTAAACAGTGGAAACCCCTCAATTCTATCTCCAACACTAACCCCAACACACCCCTAACCCTAATCCCAACCCTAATCATAACCCTAGCTACAAGCCTGACCATAATCCCAACCCCAACCCACCCCTAACCCTAATTTTAACCCTAATTCCAACCCTAACCCTAATTACTACCCTAACCCTAATCCCAACCCTAATTCTAACCCTAACCCTAATTCCAACCCTAACCCTTATTCCAACCCTAACCCTAATTCTAACCCTAACCCTAATTCCAACCCTAACCCTAATTCCACCCCTTACCCTAATTCCAACCCTAACTTTAATTCTAACCCTAATCGAAAAATAAAAATATTTTATTTTATTATTTGTCCCTACCTATGAGGGTGATAAAGGGGGTTTATTTACTTTTTTTTCATTTTGATCACTGTGAAAGTTTATCACAGTGATCAAAATAAATGAATGAATCAGCAGTGTTGCAGATTCCGGCAGGCGCACTGCACATGCGCCTGCTATTTTCCAAGATGGCGACGCCCATGATCCGAGATGGCAGGACAGAGGGAGCCAGAGCGGGACTCGGAGGGTACCGGGGAGGGGAGGTGATTGGACTGCGGGGGGAGCGGAGGGAAAGGGGAAAGGGAGCAGAGCGTGATGGCGGCAGATCGCTGCCATCAGTCCGTGGCGGGGGCCGATCGCCCCCGTCAGCCAGTGTGGGGGGGTCAGATTAGTGTCTCCAGCCATGTCCGATGCTACTGCAGCATTGGCCATGGCTGGATTGTAATATTGCATCAAATTTCATTGATTAAATATTACTATCGCTCTGATTGGCTGTTTCACTTTCAACAGCCAATCAGAGCGATCGGAGCCACGTGGGGGCTTAGCCACCCCCTCTGTGGTGACGTATAAAGGTTCCTGTGTGTGCGGGTCGGGTGACCTTTCATTGACCCTGGTCACCCAACCCGCAGGAGGGTGATTCATACCATGACGCCTACGTATGCATCATGGGTCGTATTGGCACAGCTTTTCATGATGCCTATGTAGACGTCATGGGTCGGGAAAGGGTTAAACACTGGCACATCTCTGCCTTCCTTGTTAGGGGACTACCAAGGGGTTAGGGTTTGATGCTGGCTGTAGGGGTACAGGAACTCCCAAAACTGATTCCATAACACCAGCTCTTTCAACGCTTGAGGCTCCAGTTCCCAATGCAACCAACAACTTCTGGATTTGGACTGCAGCTGACTGGGTAGATTCCAGACCAGCACAGTGTCCTGGCTCTGGCAATTCCTTTGAGTCCAACTCAGGAGCATTTTCATAATCCTCCTCAATGTTCTGGGCATCCCAGCGAACTAATTCCTTGATCAAATCTGACTGAGTGTCCGTAATCCAGTATTCGATCAATCGAAGCTGGCACAGCTCCTGTAGTTGTTGTTTCTTGTTGCGGCTATACATCCACTCTGGCCCTCTTCCCAAAGCCGAGTTGGTGGGGTTGGACATGGTGGCATCCAAAACCTACTGTGTATGCCTCATCAATGGTCTGCTGGGTCTGTCTGCATGGCTCCCTGGTTGTGAAACCATGGATGGTGTCTACAAACACCAGTCCCCTGCAGCTCCCCCAGTTGCTCCGGGCTGAGTGGTGCCCCACTTGCTGCCACCAATTGTGGAGAAACAGGGTCAGTTGGTGCTCTTTTCTGCTGACCCTGCTGCCTTTAGCAAGACTGCAAAGAGCAGGGCTGATACCACTGAACACCCACTCTATCTCCCGGTGGGCAATGCATTACACAAACACAGGGTTAGAGTAAAACAGTGTGGCAATACTTTATTGAACTACAACACCCAATAGCAAACTGAACAATCCAAGCAATTACCCCAAGATGGTGCACATTACAGGGTCTCACCCTTCCCTTCCGCTGACATGCCAGGATAATGGTAGATGTTATGTACAAGCTCCCAGGGTCGCTACTCCGCCTGTGATACGCACGCAGAGAGGAGGTAACGACAAGCGTAGGAAGATAACTGAGAGCAGTCCTGTGTTCTTTCAGCCGAGTCCGAAGTATCCTGAGCTGAGGTCCTGAAGCATGACACCAACCAGAAGAAAAGAAGTCTCTTTTATACCCGAGGCAGGTGAGCTATTTTTAGATTTACCCAGTGTCCTTCAGTCCACTCTCACAGACTTTCCCTATCTACCTTCAAAGTCAACAAACTTGTTATAGAATACAATACACAAATAGCATATCAGCGCACAATAAGCAAAGATAAACATACACTATGTACAAGTCACTATTACAAACTTACGCAGTATTTTAAATGGTATGCAAGTCTGTATTCTTGGCCCACCAGACATAAACACTTAAATCCACAAGCCATTATACAGATAAAAAGTAAATTCTTCTTGGTTTGCAAAAACATGGTTGTCTGGGAAATTAAGATACAATCTAGTTTCTTCACAGAGACTATGGGGTTAGTAATGCATAGCTGTATTTTTGACGCCTCTCCATTACTAACCTCGGAGCTTGATGTCACCTGACAATAGAATGATGGCATCAACCCCAAAAATATGAACCCCACTTGCCACCGCTACAAGGCAAGTGGGAAGAGCTGGGCAAAGTGCCAGAATTGGCGCATCTAAGAGATGTTCCTTTTCTGGGCAGCTGTGGGCTGCCATTTTTAGGCTGGGGCATATATTGCCATGGCCCCTTATCAGCCGGAGAATACCAACCCCCAGCTGTGAGCTTTAGCAAGGCTGGTTGTCAAAAATGGGGGGGACTCCATGCCATTTTTTTAAATTATTAATTTAAATAATTTAAAAAAAAACAGCATGAGAACTCCTATTCTTGATAACCAGCCTTGCTGAAACTGATAACTGAGGGTTACAGCCATGCAGGTTTTTTCATTTATTTATTTATTTATTTACTTATAATGCAGGTGGTGGCTGATGAACACCCCCATCAGCCACTCCTGCTGTCATTGTTATTAATAAAAGAACATAGCAAAATCTATACCCCAAATCAATAAACTAGCTAAAGGATAATAAAGATTGTATATCACTAAATAAAGGGTATACAGTGGCTTGCAAAAGTATTCGGCCCCCTGAAACTTTTCAACCTTTACCCACATATTATGCTTCAAGCATAAAGATACCGAATGTAAATTTTTGGTGAAGATTCAACAAGTTATTTAAAATTTTTGTGGAAATTCAAAAGCTGAAAAGTGGGGCGTGCAATATTATTCGGCCCCTTTACTTTCAGTGCAGCAAACTCACTCCAGAAGTTCATTGTGGATCTCTGAATGATCCAATGTTGTCCTAAATGACTAATGATGATAAATATAATCCACCTGTGTGTAATCAAGTCTCCGTATAAATGCACCTGCTCTGTGATAGTCTCAGGGTTCTGTTTGATACACCGAGAGCATCCTGAAGACCAAGGAACACAACAGGCAGGTCCGTGATACTGTTTTGGAGAAGGTTAAAGCCAGATTTGGATACAAAATGATTTCCAAAACTGTAAACATCCCAAGGAGCACTGTGCAAGTGATCATACTGAAATTGAAGGAGTATCATACCACTGCAAATCTACCAAGACCCGGCCGTCACTCTAAACTTTCATCTCAAACAAGGAGAAGACTGATCAGTAGTGTTGAGCATTCTGATACTGCAAATATCAGGTATTCGCTGTATCGGACTTCCGATACCAAGTTCCGATATTTTTACAATATCGAATACCGGAATCGGAAGTTCCCATAATGCAATGAGCCAGTTGTGTTAGCCATGTTAACTAATGGCATGGCTGTGATTGGCTGCTGAAATGATGTCATCATGATGCGCAGTATGTGCCGGCCTGCCGGAGCTCTGTGCGGGCTTGCCGGGGGTCTGTACGGGCCTGCTGGGGGTCTGTGTGGGCTGCCGGGGGTCAGTGCGGGCCTGCCGGGGGTCTGTGCGGGCCTGCCGGTGGTCTGTACGGGCCTGCCGGGGGTCTATGCGGGCTGCCGGGGGTCTGTGCGGGCCTGCCGGCGGTCTGTGCGGGCTGCCGGGGGTCAGTGCGGGCTGCCGGGGGTCTGTACGGGCCTGCCAGGGGTCTGTGCGGGCCTGCAGGGGGTCTGTGCGGGCTGCCGGGGGTCTGTGCGGGCTGCCGGGGGTCTGTGCGGGCCTGCCGGGGGTCTGTGCGGGCTGCCGGGGATCTGTGCAGGCCTGCCAGGGGTTGTGTGTGTGTGCAGGCATCGTCCGATGGGACTACAAGTCCCATCGGGCTATGCCTGCTACAATGACAGTGATTGACACATTAGCCAATGATAGGACAGTAGTAGTCCCATCATCCGGCTAATGTGTTGAATGTAAAAAAAAAAGCATACATACTACATACATACTACATATATACAACATTCATACAACATACATACATACTACATACATACTTCATATATACTACATTCATACAACATACATACATACTACATACATACTACATATATACTATATTCATACAGCATACATACATACTACATACATACTACATATATACTACATTCATACAACATACATACAACATAATACATACATACTACATATATACTACATTCATACAACATACATACATACTACATACTACATACATACTACATATATACTACATTTATACAACATACATACTACATATATACTACACTCATACAACTTACATACATAGTACAGTATGAATGTAGTATATATGAAGTATGTATGTAGTATGTATGTATGTTGTATGAATGTTGTATATATGTAGTATGTATGTAGTATGTATGTATGTTGTATGAATGTAGTATATATGTAGTATGTATGTAGTATGTATGTATGTTGTATGAATGTAGTATATATGAAGTATGTATGTAGTATGTATATAGGATGTATGTAGTATGTATGTAGTATGTATGTATGTTGTATGCATGTAGCATATATGTATATATGTATGCATGTAGTATATATGCATATGCATACATGTACAGTGGGGAAAAAAAGTATTTAGTCAGTCAGCAATAGTGCAAGTTCCACCACTTAAAAAGATGAGAGGCGTCTGTAATTTACATCATAGGTAGACCTCAACTATGGGAGACAAACTGAGAAAAAAAAATCCAGAAAATCACATTGTCTGTTTTTATTTTCATTTTATTTGCATATTATGGTAGAAAATAAGTATTTGGTCAGAAACAAAATTTCATCTCAATACTTTGTGATATATCCTTTGTTGGCAATGACAGAGGTCAAACGTTTTCTGTAAGTCTTCACAAGGTTGCCACACACTGTTGTTGGTATGTTGGCCCATTCCTCCATGCAGATCTCCTCTAGAGCAGTGATGTTTTTGGCTTTTCGCTTGGCAACACGGACTTTCAACTCCCTCCAAAGGATTTCTATAGGGTTGAGATCTGGAGACTGGCTAGGCCACTCCAGGACCTTGAAATGCTTCTTACGAAGCCACTCCTTCGTTGCCCTGGCGGTGTGCTTTGGATCATTGTCATGTTGAAAGACCCAGCCACGTTTCATCTTCAATGCCCCTGCTGATGGAAGGAGGTTTGCACTCAAAATCTCACGATACATGGCCCCATTCATTCTTTCATGTACCCGGATCAGTCGTCCTGGCCCCTTTGTAGAGAAACAGCCCCAAAGCATGATGTTTCCACCACCATGCTTTACAGTAGGTATGGTGTTTGATGGATGCAACTCAGTATTCTTTTTCCTCCAAACACGACAAGTTGTGTTTCTACCAAACAGTTCCAGTTTGGTTTCATCAGACCATAGGACATTCTCCCAAAACTCCTCTGGATCATCCAAATGCTCTCTAGCAAACTTCAGATGGGCCCGGACATGTACAGGCTTAAGCAGTGGGACACGTCTGGCACTGCAGGATCTGAGTCCATGGTGGCGTAGTGTGTTACTTATGGTAGGCCTTGTTACATTGGTCCCAGCTCTCTGCAGTTCATTCATTAGGTCCCCCCGCGTGGTTCTGGGATTCTTGCTCACCGTTCTTGTGATCATTCTGACCCCACGGGGTGGGATTTTGCGTGGAGCACCAGATCGAGGGAGATTATCAGTGGTCTTGTATGTCTTCCATTTTCTAATTATTGCTCCCACAGTTGATTTCTTCACTCCAAGCTGGTTGGCTATTGCAGATTCAGTCTTCCCAGCCTGGTGCAGGGCTACAATTTTGTTTCTGGTGTCCTTTGACAGCTCTTTGGTCTTCACCATAGTGGAGTTTGGAGTCAGACTGTTTGAGGGTGTGCACAGGTGTCTTTTTATACTGATAACAAGTTTAAACAGGTGCCATTACTACAGGTAATGAGTGGAGGAAAGAGGAGACTCTTAAAGAAGAAGTTACAGGTCTGTGAGAGCCAGAAATCTTGATTGCTTGTTTCTGACCAAATACTTATTTTCCACCATAATATGCAAATAAAATGAAAAAAAAACCAGACAATGTGATTTTCTGGATTTTTTTTCTCAGTTTGTCTCCCATAGTTGAGGTCTACCTATGATGTAAATTACAGACGCCTCTCATCTTTTTAAGTGGTGGAACTTGCACTATTGCTGACTGACTAAATACTTTTTTTCCCCACTGTATGTATGTAGTATGTATGTAGTATGTATGTTTTTTTTTTTTTTTTTTACATTCAACACATTAGCCGGATGATGACTACTACTGTCCCATCATTGGCTAATGTGTCAATCACTGTCATTGTAGCAGTCATAGCCCAATGGGACTTGTAGTCCCATTGGACGATGCCTGCACACACACACAACCCCCGGCAGGCCCGCACAGACCCCCAGCAGGCCCGCACAGACCCCCAGCAGGCCCGTACAGACCCCCAGCAGCCCGCACAGACCCCCAGCAGGCCCGCACAGACCCTTGGCAGCCCGCACAGACCCCCGGCAGGCCCGTACAGACCCCCGGCAGGCCCGTACAGACCCCCAGCAGGCCCGCACAGACCCCGTGCAGCCCGCACAAACCCCCGGCAGGCCCGCACAGACCCCCGAGAGGCCCGTACAGAACCTGCCCGCACACACACATGCACAGTCTCCGCCCATGCACCGCCCACACTCTTCCCCCCTCCCGAACTGGATGTGCAAGGAAAGAAAGGGTTTATTTAAATTCTGATATTTGTGCCCCATTGACTTGCATGGGTTTCCGGTATCGGAATCGGCGATACCCGATATTTTTGGGGTATCGGTCCGATCCAATCCGATCCGATATTTCACGATATCGGAAGGTATCGCTCAACACTACTGATCAGAGATGCAGCCAAGAGGCCCATGATCACTCTGGATGAACTGCAGAAATCTACAGCTGAGGTGGGACAGTCTGTCCATAGGACAACAATCAGTCGCACACTTCACAAATCTGGCCTTAGTGGAAGAGTGGCAAGAAGAAAGCCATTTCTCAAAGATATCCATAAAAGGTGCCATTTAAAGTTTGCAACAAGCCACCTGGGAGACACACCAAGATGTGGAAAAAGGTTCTCTGGTCAGATGAAACCAAAATCGAAGTTTTTGGCAACAATGCCAAAGGATATGTTTGGCATAAAGGCAACACAGCTCATCACCCTGAACACACCATCCCCACTGTCAAACGTGGTGGTGGCAGCATCATGGTTTGGGCCTGCTTTTCTTCAGCAGGGAGCTAGACTATTAAAATCAGCCCACAGCTGTTTGCATAGACTTTGCTGTTTATTAATTATAAGGGGACCCCACATCATTTTTTTGGGGGTCCCCCATTTTAATAGCCAGTAAAGGCTAATTATACAGCTGTGAGGTGATATTAATAGCTTGGGAAACTCCATGTGTATTACCCCCTTCCCAGGCTATAAACATTGGCCACCAGTCATCAGCTTTTCCTTTGCGGGTTCCAAAAATTGTGCCGGAGTCCAAGCCATTTTTTTCAGAAAAATCCTTTATTAATTAAATACATGTACAGTAAGCTGCACACACACTGTCCTAATTTTATTTGTCAGAAACATCTTTATATCTAACTATTCTATTTGTATTTACTGTATGTAATCCATCTCTTCTATCCTGTCGGCTCCTGCTGTGATTTTACAGTATGCGGCACTTGAATTGTCAGCTTTTCTTCTATGTATGAATGTAATATAAATAAAAAAAAGGGCAGCACTACCATAATTATACAATTGGTGCAAAACCTATTCAGCAGTGTCCAAACAGCCAAGTTAATAAAAGTAAAACAAATAGGCAGCACTCCAAATTAAATGTGAAAAAAAGTGGATACTTTACTGATCCTCCGTTGAAACGTTGCCAACTGAGGATCAGTAAAGTATCCACTTTTTTTTCACATTTAATTTGGAGTGCTGCCTATTTGTTTACTTTTATGAATGTAATATATATATACATATACAGTTCTTGCAAAAATTAAGAGACCACTGCAAAATTTTCAGTTTGTCTGATTTTTCTCTTTATAGGTATTTTTTTGAATAAAATGTAAATTGCTCTTTTATTCTATAAACTACTGACAACATGTCTTTGAATTTCCAAGCACTAAATTTTGTATTTATTTTCAGAAAATGAGAAATGGTCAAAATAAAATCTTGCAGTGCTTGCAGACATCAAATAATGCTAAGAAAACAAGTTCATAATCATTTAGAAACAACAATACTAATGTTTTAACTCAGGAAGAGTTCAGAAATCAATATTTTGTGGAATAACTATGATTTTTAATCACAGCTTTCATGCATCTTGGCATGCTTGCCACCAGTCTTCTGCTTTTGGGTGACCTTATGCCACTCCTTGTACAAAAACTTAAGCAGTTCTTTGTTTGATGGCTTGTGACTATCCATCTTCCTCTTGTTGTAGCTGCTTTTGTTCTGACCAAGCGTCAGCTGTCCAGATCACCAGTGAGTCCGAATCGTGAGGTTTTTCGCCCTTTCTGTTCACAAGCGCTTGGAGACAAAGTGACACACACACTGGTCGTGGCTAAATCACTTTATCTGACGTAATGAAATATAAGACATGTTTTTATACCATTTAAAACAATATGTGACTCTGGAGCACATTTGGCCCCCACCATCACCTCAGGGTCGTACGTACCTTGTTTACAATATACCCAGAACACGTTGTTGAGAACAAATATGATAACAAGTATAGTTTCCTTGAAGACAGAGTCTACATGAGAATAATTCTAGCAATAATAAGGCAAAAGGCAATTGAAGTCTTAAAGGCATTTAAAGGGATATAAAAGCAAACCATTAACTCTTCTATATCAATTTCCCCCTTTTGTAAATGGTATAACCTTTGCCACAGGGTCAAGTGATGTCCACAAAGGAGCTACTGTCTCATGGGTCTAGTACCCATAAGGGGGCTTCCTACCTGCTTCGCCCATCCACCCTCAGTGTGGACACTCACCTTCCCCATCAGCAATGGCTACCTGGGGTCTATGATACACTACAGAAGGTTCAGCCTTAGATTTTTTTTTTTTCCACACATACATTATTCAGTAGCTTAAGTAATACATATATTAGCGCTTTTACGGCTACATAAAACAATAAGCAAAACAACAAAATTTGCATACAAGTCTGCAAAATGCCAAAAATCCATCCTGCTAAGCCATTAAACCAATTTTCTGGATTTAGGAAAGAGCATGTGTTACCTCACCAGGAGTATCTGTTTGCACTGTGTTGCTTTAACCATTGGTCTCTACGTTCACCTATTTTGTCTATACCGGCCCTGATCTGGAGATTGCCAGCAGGGCCGATATAATTACAACAGGTGGGACCAATTATCTGACACATTCAGGTAATCCAGTACTCTAGTATGTTGGTTAGTAACTATGATTAATTGTCTCTGTATTGTATTAGTCTCATTTAGAACTTCAAGAATCTGGAAAATCTGATCGTCCAGGTAGTCGGTACCTTCCACTAATTTATCCCACAGTTGTGTTATGAAGGGGTATATTAGCATACTACTGAATATTTTGTTATCCCCATCTCTACTAGATGCGGCCTACCATTTGGCTGGGGCTTATTGTCTGCAGCCCTTCTATACAAAGTGTGAATTGGGACTGCTGCTGTGTCTATTTTACTATGAGGAACTATGAAAGTGGCTGGTGTCAGTTTAGCAAGAGTGCAGACCCCTCTTATGTCTGGCCTTCCCACCTGTAGGCTCGATGTCCACAAACCAAGAATACTCCTTCAGGGAGAACACAAACGTGACCCGGGGTCTGTATACATTGGTATAAACTCAAAAGTCCTGACCTACTGCAGGCTTATGGGCACACCAACTATTATTCATTGGTTTTCCCCTTATACCAGATGTACATTTACCCCTTTCTTTCCTTATTATTTTACCCATAGAAGCTCTACAGCCTTCAATACCATCCTGGTACATCGTCTTATTAACCTGTGTTTAATCATGAGTGTATATGCGGAAGCAATTATTGTCCTCACCACAGGTGTCTGCTCCAGTGTGTTGAAGACTGAACCACCGTCCATCATTGGGAATAGGGTCTGAGTGAGGGATTTCAGTCCTCCTCCTGGCGACCATATTTCCGACATCTGAATCATATTCCCGCCACCACATTTGTACCTTTAGGCCGCGTTATATTAAACTGAAACCAGCGATTAGCGGCCCATTCGACTATAGTCATTGAGGCAGATATATCACGGGGCACACCTAGATTGAGTCCAAGTCTCATTGTATTTGCAGTGTGGGGTTAATACCTCCCATGGCTCCAGAGGTAAGGCTAAGAACGGCATAGTCCTCGCGGATACAGGGCTGTGTATACAGATCCAACAGTCTTTCGGTTTCTGTCCTTCCATGTCCTTTATAAGAAGAGCATGATGCCGAATAAGTTTGTTGTCCCAATCAGCATTTAAGAGTTTGTCCTGTGTCTCTGTAGAGTGCAGTAACCCTGTCACTGCCAGCAAGGTGATGAGGAGAACAGTCATTCTGCTGTTGACAGGACCTTCTTGCAGTGACTGGCGTGGATCCAGGTGGACTTTCCTTCAAGTTTTACTGAAGTGGATGTGGTCAGCTGGACTTGGAAGGGGCCGTCAAATCGTGGGTCCCGGATCCTTCTCACGTGTCTGCGTATAACCACCCAATCACCTGGATTCAGCTGATGCACATCTGCACTGGCATTAGGATCTGGAATGTATGAGAACACATGTTTATGCACCACATTAAGTCTTTCCTGCTAGGCCTGGACATACAACCGTGTTGCATTTGTAGCACCTGTGGGAAGTACAGACCAGTCTTTGGTGCACTACCAAACAGGACTTCAAAGGGAGACAAGCCTCTCTTTCTATTTGGAGTGTGTCTAACTGAAAAGAGTGCAAGAGGCAAGCACTCTACCCAGCTCTTTCCTTTTGAATTTTCAGCTTAAGTGTCCCATTTAGTCTTTCCACTTTCCCACTACTTTGTGGCCTATATGGTGTATGAAATGTTTGCTGTACACCCAGGGCCTGCATGACTGCCCTCATTATTTCTCCCGTGAAGTGTGTACCCCTATCTGTTTCTGTGGCTTCTGGGACACCATACCTGCAGATCAGTTCTTTCATCAGTTTGTCTGTAGTCATTTTAGCATTTGCACATTTTACCGGATATGCTTCCGGCCAACCAGAGAAGAGATCTACACATACTAGGATATTTGCATACACTCCTACCTTGGTAGCTGTATGTCGTCAATCTGCAGTCTCTGAAACGGGTAGAGAGGCCTAGATGTCGCTTTCTTAGGGACTTTTACTGTTCTACCTGGGTTGTGCTGTGCACAGATGAGGCATGATTGTACAAGTTTCGCTGCGTAACTGAAACCAGGAGCGATCCAGAAGGCATCTACCATGGCACACATGTGACTTTTTGAGGTGTGAGTGGGGCCATGAGCTGCTTGCGCCATGATTGGGAACAGGGACTTTGGTGGGCACAATTTATCCTTATTCTCCCATACTCCATTTGAGTTCAGCTCAGCTCCCAGTCTCCCCCGGTGTACCTTCTCTGTTTGGGCAGCCTTTTGCCGGAGGGATTTCAGGACATCTAGACCCAATGTGGCTGGAATACGCTGACTCCCCGACACCATCCACTGTTCTCTCTAGGCCACCTTGTGCTATTTTAGCAGCCTTGTTCGCCCTTCTATTGCCCTCTACCTCCACGGAGTCACCTTTGTGTGTGCTTTTACCTTGACAATGCCAACCTGGACTGGTAACATCAATGCCTCCATCAATTGTTTCACCAGCTCTGCATTTTTAATGGGCTTCGAATCTGTGAAAATATTAGCGACTTTAACTGCAGCGGCTCTACACGCCTCAGTGAGTGCCTTCAACTCTGCCTCCTGCGCCGACATGTGAGGAGAGAGTGGTTCCGCTCGGATTACCTCATGTGAGGATACTACTGCATACCCAGTGTAGAATCGTCCATCCTGGTGGTATCTGGGGCCATCTACAAAAAAGAAACTCAAAGTCTGCATTAGGAACAGGTTTTTCATGAACGTGTGCAAACTCAACTGTCTCCTGACTCATCAGTTCTTATGCAGACATGTTCATGCGTCATGTCAAAGTATCCTTCCTCACTCACTAATACGGTCACCAATTCCCCCTTTTCTGAATCCACAGGCAGGAGGGTGGCTGGATTCAGAACATTACATCTTTTGAGGGTGACATACTCAGGAATTAGTAGAGCACACTCAAGTCGGAGCTGTCTGGCCATAGACATGTTTTGGTTGAACTTGTACGAGTATGGCATGGATGTCATATGGGGAATAGATTGTCAAAAGAAACGTCAGTGTGATCTCACATGCCTTTCCTAGTAATAGTGCAGCTGCTCCTACCGCACAGACACAATCAATTGTATTTTGTGTGAGGTCCCGGGTCTGATGACAAGCAGTCATAAAGTGGTTGGAATATTTGTGAAGCGGACCTTATCCAAGGCCTACTGTAGGTCACTAAACCTAGGAAAGTACATAGATGCTGATGTGACCTGGGTAGAGGGAGATCTTGAATTGCCTGTTTCCTGTCAGGTGTGTGGTACCTTCGGCAATACAATGTCCCAACAAATGTCACCTTTTGTTTGTAATACTGTAATTTGTCACGTGAGACCTTGCAACCCTTAGGGTGATCCACGTACTGTAATAGTACAATCAGCGGATGAGGTGATTGCCACTACTCAAGGATCCCTGCCATTGCTGCTGAATAGATGGCAGGGGATTTCTTTCCCCCTTTGTTGGAGGACTGTCCAACAATATTGTTCACTTCTATGAGTAAAGGAGAAAGACACTGACAGTCAGGGTGCAGGGGTACAGAGAAGAATGCACCTGCTAAATCAATGACTGTGAAACATTCTGACATTACTGGGATCTGTGACAGTATTGTGTGTGTGTGTTAGGGACGATTGAGGTCACACTCACTGTATCATCATTAATAGCCCTTAAGTCATGAACCTTTCTGTAAGTGTCAGCAAACCCTTGAGTCCTTTTTTTCCTAATGGGATACAAAGAGGTGTCGCAGGGGGAAGATCTTTGCAGTCCGGGGGGGGGATATCTTTGCACCAGAACCCCTGCCTTAACATACTCTCTAATATCTCTGCTCGGGGTAATTGATTTGGCTAGGCTCAAGGGGTATTGCTTAAAGCAATTCAATCATGACAGGGGGAATGGGCAACCGACCCACATCATTTTTCCCCACTTGCCCAAACAGTGTCTGGCACCTGTCCCATTTCTTCATCCTCAGGCATTTTGGTGTCAGGTGTTAGTTTCACCGTTTTTGTCATATACACCATTGCCACAATCTTACACAAATGTTTATCTGAGAGGGGACTTGTGACTGTAATACCCTCAGGAGAGTACTGTATGATGGCCGGGATCGCACTCAGCACATCTGCTCCCAGTAAATTCATAGGGGTATTGTCACTAACAATAAGTTTTGTAAGTACCACAATTCCAGCACCTCACTGTTTCTAGGTCCTTAGGTCCCTTATTACGTCTCCACTTTTTTTCTTGTGCTCCAGCATACAAGACAGGTCGTCTTATTGTCCTTGTTTGCTCAACTTCTTTAGCTACCTTAAGGAGGTCTTTCGGATCTACATATCTCCATTCAGGTCTGGCTGTCTGTACTGCGTCTCGTAAGTCTTTGTTCATACCGTCAATGAATGCATTCACCAGTATTCTAACATCAAGTGGGTTTATGCAAATGTACCCCATGTCTGCCCATTTCAGCTGTAACTGTCCAAAGTACATCTCTACCCTCTCTCCTTTTTGCTGTGTCACATTAGTCAGGTGTACAGACTGCTCTGATTGTTTCACTATAGCCCATTGTTTTAGTGACTCACAGTACGTCTCCCCAGATCGTGCAGATTTATCATACATGCCCCAAGCCGGATTCTTTGTCACATCTGTGTGTGTCTTAATTATATGTCCTAGTGCGTCACCTGCCTTTAAACTCACCAACCTCTCTAGGTCTGCCCAGGTACACTTATATGTCTGCTGTACTCCCTTTATGAGTCTGTAAAACGGGAATGGTTGGTCTTCAGGGTCAGGCAGCTGCTTCAGCAAAGCTAGCTGGTCAGAGGGGCTCCAGGGATAATACACCTGCATCTTTCTTATTCTAGTCGCACTTCTAGGTCCTGATGGGGTTGGTCGTCTGATGTCTACTGTCAGCTTACTCCTCAAGGGCCAATGTCCCCACTACCCACTATCCACACTATTATGTCAGCTTCTTATGATCTTGTCTGGACAGGATTTAGCGCAATTCGCTTAGGTCAGTAGCACAGGTCACACAAGTAGCTATTCAGTCTGGGTTTGTCTGAGTCTGATCACAGTGTTTACAAGTCCATCTGTTTTGTCTGGGTCTCTGGTTACACTTTGTCAATCAAACATTCATAATACACCTTTCATACTGCTGCACATTCTCAAGCATCATTTATTCACCTGCTATTTTCTTCCCTTGTCTGTGCCTTTTTGTACATCCAAACATTCACACTCTGGTATTTTTGCCTTTTTCAATATTTGTCCAACCTACCTGTTTCACTGCTTCCTTTCTGCTCTGTCTTTTACAATTTGCATAGCTGTCTTGGATCTCATTGGGGGCACCGACTGTACACAGAAAAAGTTGCCATGGCTTCAACCTTTTTCTGCCGACAGCTCACCTTTCTTCTGAAATGCCCTCCCAGTGTGCCTGGACCTCTGTCTTACAGGCCACACTTAGCAAGTCAGAGAGAGCCTGCCAAGGTGTAGCAGGAAGGCTCCTTGCCTCTCACCCGGTAGACCTACAGGATGTAACGGGAAGGATCTCTGCCTCTCACCCGTTAGATCAGCTGGCTAGAATAGGATCAGGCCTGAATCCTTCCAGCCCAGCTCCATGGATTGTTGTGGGAAGGCTATTTCAACTTTAGACAGCTCACCTTTCTTCTGAAATGCTCTTCTGTGTGTCTGGACCTCTGTCTTACAGCCCACACATAGCAAGTCAGAGTGAGCCTGCCAAGGTATATCCAGAGGGCTCCTCGCCCTCACCTCTCACCCACAACAAAAAACCCGCTGACTAAAGTAAGAAGGCCCAGGTGTGATAGGCCTCTGACCTACTTTATCAGCCGTACAGTCGGCTACCTCCTCTGTTGATACACAATTTGCTATACAAATCAATCACACAACTAGAAGCAGGTTCAAACACATTAATGACCAAACAATCACTTACACTTACAATTCCCTTCTAAATTAGGCACCATATTTTACTTTTAACTTCCAACTTCAATTAAGTACTGTTGCTTTAAAATGCACAAATCTTTCAGCGTGTACCTTACGGATAGAATTACAGAGAATTTTGAGCACAGCTCACACTCAGCAGATTTAAGAGCGAAGGGAGAAGAAAAACTGCGCAGCGGTATCATTACCCCCTCCCATCAGAGCGTCCTTCACAGAGTTCCGTAGTTCTTTAGACTTATCAAAATCAATTTCTACAAAGAAAACTCAAAATCACGGGATTTCACTGTAAGAGCAGATAACTGTATAATGAGATTAACCATGCCTTGCCCTTTTTCTGGCCAAATGCATTCAGGAAACTTTACAATGTAATGCCACATATAACACGAGCTATATCATTACTCAATTCATTCAGTCTCAGATGTAGATTTGAAATATCTATAACGCATCTGTCCGGGATTCCCCCACAACTAGAAAGGTAACAATCTCTTGACACAAAAATGATGTGTGATGATTCATTCATACGTGCTCATTCACGGATTTTTTTTTTATACTCAATTACTCATCTCTCATCTTATTCAGAGGTTCTCATAGACATATATACAAGGATTCACACAGCCTGACTATCTTGCACTTTGGATTTGATTGACGCTTTAACCTACAGCAGTGTCCACTGACACTCCGAGAACACCAAAGCCAACTTCTTAAACAACAAGAAACATTGAAAACCAGAGCAACCAAAAACCACAGCCTCATACAAAACTGCACAGAGTCTATCCCAGACTTTGTGCTACACAGTGCACCAGTGCACAACCAGTTAGTATATTAGTATATTGCCAGAACAGTTTAACAGATAATACAGATGACAATTATTATCTTATTACTCTATTATTCAACTCTCATACAGACATACTCACCACTCACTGGTGATGTGGGTTCTTTTTGAACCGTGCTGTTACAGTCTTACCCAGAGATATGTAGACATCCTTAGAAAGGTTGTAGATGCAGAATCAATGTAAGAATAGATGTTCTCACCTGCTGCAGCCTGGATTCTGCATTTTCAACCTCCCAGGAAGCTCCCACATACGGATTCCGAATAGACTGGTTTCCACGGTCCCCGTCGGGCGCCAAAACTGTTGTAGCTGCTTTTGTTCTGACCAAGCGTCAGCTGTCCAGATCACCAGTGAGTCCGAATCGTGAGGTTTTTCGCCCTTTCTGTTCACAAGCGCTTGGAGACAAAGTGACACACACACTGGTCGTGGCTAAATCACTTTATCTGACGTAATGAAATATAAGACATGTTTTTATACCATTTAAAACAATATGTGACTCTGGAGCTCATTTGGCCCCCACCATCACCTCAGGGTCGTACGTACCTTGTTTACAATATACCCAGAACACGTTGTTGAGAACAAATATGATAACAAGTATAGTTTCCTTGAAGACAGAGACTACTAGTCTACATAAGAATAATTCTAGCAATAATAAGGCAAAAGGCAATTGAAGTCTTAAAGGCATTTAAAGGGATATAAAAGCAAACCATTAACTCTTCTATATCACTCTTGATTACATTCCAGAGGTTTTCAACGGGGTTTAGGTCAGGAGATTGGGCTGGCCATGACAGAGATTTGATGTGGTGGTCCTTCATCCACACATTGATTGACCTAGCTGTGTGGCATGGCGCATTGTCCGGCTGGAAAAACAGTCCTCAGAGTTGGGGAACATTGCCTGAACAGAAGGAATCAACTGTTTTTCCAGGATAACCTTGTATACGACTTGATTCATATGTCCTTTGCAAAGATTAACCTGCCCATTTCCAGCCTTGCTGAAGCATCCCTAGATCTTCGCCGATCCAACACCAAATTTCACAGTGGGTGCAAGACACTGTGGCTTATACGCCTCTCCAGGTCTCTGTCTAACCACTAGACCACCAGGTGTTGGGCAAAGCTGAAAATTAGACTCATCAGAGAAGATTACCTTTCTCCAGTCCTCTATGGTCCAATCCTTATGATCTTTGGCAAACTCCAGCCTGGCTCTCCTTTGCTTCTCATTGATGAAAGGCTTTTTTCTAGCTTTACATGACTTTAGCTCTGCCTCTAGGAGTCTGTTACGAACTGTTCTTGCTGTGAACTTCGCCCCAGCTGCCATTTGCCATTACCTTTGTAGGTCACTTGATGTCCTGCGGTTGCTGAGTGACATTCGAATAAGATGACGGTCATCCCAGTCAGTGGAGCGTCGTTTTCACCCTCTGCTGGTCTGTAGCTTTGTTGTCCCAAATGTCTGCTGCTTGACCTTGTTGTAATGGACTACTGTCTTAGAAATTTTAAGGATAGAGGCAATATGATGCTCACTGTACCTTCTGCTAGTAAAGCTAGAATTGAACCTTTCTTTTCCTCACTCAAGACCTTTCTTTTCACTCCTTTGGCATGGATAAAAGTTATTTTTTCCTTCCTATTACTTTTGGGATATTACTAGCACTTGTTTTGCCAGCCAGCTTGTCCTATTGCAAGAGGATTGTGAACACCACAGTAGGGTTTTTTTTATACTTTCATTAGTTAAGTAAGAAAGATTTGGTTCAGGTGATCACCTAATCAGAAGCACATTAAGTAGAATGAGGTGTACTCTGGTTGGAATTCAACTGACACTGGAATGGAATGGCTGTCCGACATATAGAGAAGCTGATTTTTATAAAACTGTGCAGTGGTCTATTAATATTTGCCAGAACTGTATATGTGTGTCACTGACATCTATATATCTATGTATTCTATGTGTATATATCTATTTTACCTAATCTATCCTAACCAGTCAGTGTGATTTTACTGCATGTGGCACAGGTATGTAAAAATCAGACAGCACTCTCATGGTCCGAGTGTTGTGCGATTTTTTACTCTCACCCATGGACTTGCATTGCTGAGTCTCAGTGACAATCACAGCTTGCTGTGATTTTAGATGCACACCCAATGCGCCCGAGAAATTAAACAGTGATGTCAGCTGCTTCATAGAGTAACACTGGGATGAGTGCTATGCAATGTTTTCTCTGAAGAGGTCATCTTACTGGGGGAAATGGGCTCACACAGTTTGATCAAAGGCTGTGCTAAGGATCTTACATTTAAAAGCATTTAAACAGAAGCTGAATAAATCACCATTTTCTCTCTCTTTAAGGACTTTTGTAAATAATCAATTTAAAGTTTCTACATGATACAATACATTAACTACAACTCATTGGCATTTGAACAGCTACTGTTCTGTAAGCTTCTCTCCACCTACATAAGTAAAGAGTAAAAAGCTAAAATTCTCTGTGAATGTATTTTTTGACACATTCCAAGTATTCAAAAAAAGTTAAGCATAGTAAATGTTGTATGTTGATTGCAAAGGAGCAAGAGGCCAGTACACCTTTACAGCTACATTAAGTGCCAAATGGAGCTGTACAAAATTGTTCATCTTAAATACAAGCTGAGCCGAACAAAACTGGAATACCTAATCTCACCTTCCATCAATCTTTCTGAGATGTGTGCACAGTAGGAACATTTTAACACACTAAAGTATTACAGGATATTATTAGTGAGTACTGTATCCTTCTATGCAATACTAATAAAATATGAATGTAAAAAAGCACTAAGCATTTTGGAAATGTTACGATCAAATGCAATTTTATTATGTAACAATAAGAAAGCCTTTTATTGGTTCTTAGAGCAAGATTACTTTTGATAACTGTATGTCAATTTATGAACTAAACAAGCAGAAAAAAATGTATATTTAGCAAAAAAAACACAATAATAAAATTCTTCAGAATTATTTATTTACAAAAGGTATGTTAAGAATGATACTTAAAATTTTTCTCAGACGTTGAATTTGATTTTTTATCTTTTGCTTAATGAGGTTCACAAACTAAAACAAATACAAGAACCATTGAACATGTAAAAGAAAAGGAAAATTTATAGACAATAGAAGGACTATTCAAAATAGAAAAATATGGATTGATTAACCTCCAATTTATGTGACAAAAGAAGAGAGTGGGTGCTTATTCCACTGGAGCAAACAACAGTACTCTCTAATAAATCTGAAAATTAATAGTGTATGTTATGGTGCTGCTATGCAGGTAGATGCAAGCTCCACTAGAGGGCAATAGTGTGGAGGGAGGACTGCACATAGCAAGAGCAGACCTGCAGCACAGCAGCGAAGCTTCCAGCAGGTGGCAGCAGAATAGTCAAACAAGCCAGGTCGATATTAGTCTGTAGCACAGTACCAAAGGAATAAACAAACACAGAGTCAGAATCAAGCAAAATGGGTCAATATCAGTCAGGAGCAGATATGCCAAAGACAAGAGACAAACAGCAAGTTAGGGTCCAAGCCAAGTCAAATACCAGAGTCCAAAACATGAAGTAGGGATGTGAAGTGGGGAGCAAACAGACACGGGCAAAGTCAGCAACAGCACAAATCAGGCTATACACGGAGTCAGCTACTGACGCCGTAGACAGAAACTATAACTGACACCACATGCAGGATGCAGGGAAGAGAAATAGCCAGCCTGGCACCAGAACGAGGCAGAGAAAAGTTAACCCTTGACATAATCAGACCGGGAAAAGGAAACAGGATACAATACCTTGCCTGGATCATGACAGTGTAAAAAAGAATAGTCCAACATATTAGGTAAAGAAAGGAACAGTTTTTTGAATTTTTGTTATTTTTCTTCCCTCATATCCAAAAACTTATTACACCACAAGTAAAATATTAGCAATGTTTTAGAAAAATGTAACATTCACGAGGCTATGAATAGGATATATGAAGACTGTCTTCTTAGACTAAAAAAGTAAAAATCCACTTGTCCCAGTATATACAGGGACGGAATATGGAATCACTGGGCTATCCACAGTAAAAGCATGGAAGTTACTATTAACCATAGAAGAAGGGTCCCAGTGGTACAAAGAGCTGAGTATGTAAAGGAATGCAGTGTGACAGCACGATATTCACTTTCTTGCTTATACAGAAAGAAAATGTTTTGCTTTTATATTATATTTCTGTTTAGTGATGAGCAAACCCATGGATGTTCCGGTTCGCCGAATATGCAGTAAAAAGTTTGGATCGGGTTCGAACTTGACCTAGGACCCAAACCCAATAGAAGTCACTTGAAGCCAGGACTTTGATACTTTAAAATGGCTGCAAAATGGTAAGAGTCAGGCTACAAAAAGAAGCTAAATGGGGGTAAGAGCAGGACAACTACCTCTCAAACAAATGTGGATAGGAAAATGACTTAGGGTATGTGCACATGTTACAGATTTGCTTTTGTAAAAATCTGTGCGGATTCTTCCTCTCTTGGCAGAAAACACTGATGAAATTCCACGCGGATTTCATGTGTTTTTGATGCAGATTTGATGCGGATTTTCATGCGGATTTTTCATGCGGATTTGTAAGCTAAATAAAAAGATATATTATTTAACAATATGCAATGGGGAAAAAAGTATTTAGTCAGCCACCAATTATGCAAGTTCTCCCACTTAAAAATATGAGAGGCCTGTAATTGACATCATAGGTAGACAACAACTATGAGAGTCAAAATGAGAAAGCAAATTCAGAAAATCACCTTGTCTAATTTGGCAAGATTTATTTAGCAAATTATGCTGGAAAATAAGATTTGGTCATCAACAAAAAGTTATTTGGTCATTAACAAAAGTACGTCTCAACATTTTGTTATACATCCTTTGTTGGCAAAGACAGTGACAAAACATTTTCTGTCAGTCTTCACAAGGTTGGCACACACTGTTGGTGGTAAATTGGCCCATTCCTCCATGCAGATCTCCTCTAGAGCAGTGATGTTTGGGGCCTGTAACTGGGCAGCGTTTACTTTCAACTTCCTTCAAAGGTTTTCTATGAGGTTCAGATCTGGAGACTGGCTATGCCACTCCAGGAGCTTCATATGCTTCTTATGAAGCCACTCCTTTGTTGCCCTGGTGGTGTGTTTGGGATCATTATCATGTTGAAAGACCCATCCACGTTTAAATGCCCTTGCTAATTGAAGAAGGTTTGCACTCAAAATTTCATGATACAGGGTCCCATTCATTCTTTCATGTACATGGATCAGTCATCCTGGTCTCTTTGCAGAGAAACCGCTCCAAAACATGATGTTGCCACCCCCATGCTTCACAATATGTATGTGTTCTTTGGATGCAACTCAGCATATTGTATCCTCCAAACACAACGAGATTTGTTTCTACCAAACAGTTCTACCTTGGTTTCATAAGACCATATGACATTGTCCCAATACTCTTCTGGATAATCCAAATGCTCTCTAGCAAACTTCAGATGGGTCCGGACATGTACTGGCTTAAGCAGGGGGACACGTCTGGCACTGCAGGATCTGAGTCCCTGGCAGCATAGTGTGTTACTGATGGTAGCCTTTGCTACGGTGGTCCCAGTTCTATGCATGTCATTCACTAGGTCCCCCCATGAGGTTCTGGGATTTGTGCTCACCTTTCTTGTGATCATTTTGACCCCACAGGGTGAGATCTTGCGTGGAGCCCCAGATCGAGGGAGATTATCAGTGGTCTTGTATGTCTTCCATTCTCTTATTATTGCTCCCACAGTTGATTTCATCACACCAAGTTGCTTGCCTATTGCAGATTCAGTCTTCACAGCCTGGTGCAGGGCTACAATTTTGTTTTTGGTGTCCTTCGACAGCTCTTTGGTCTTCACCATAGTGGAGTTTGGAGTGTGACTGTTTGAGGTTGTGGACAGGTGTCTTTTGTTCTGATAACAAGTGCAAACAGGTGCCATTACTACAGGTAATGAGTGGAGGACAGAGAAGCCTCTTAAAGAAGAAGTTACAGGTCTGTGAGAGCCAGAAATCTTGCATGTTTTTAGGTGACCAAATACCTATTTTCCACCATAATTTGCAAAATAAATCTTGCTAAATCAGACAAGGTTATTTTTTGGATTTGTTTTCTCATTTTCACTCTCATAGTTGTGGTCTACCTATGAGGTCAATTACAGGCCTCTCTCATCTTTTTAAGTGGGAGAACTTGCACAATTGGTGGCTGACTAAATACTTTTTCCCCACTGTAAAGATAGATAGATAGTTAGTTAGATAGATAGATAGATAATACCAAGCATGAAACGCAATATCTGTTTAATTTTCTAAAAACTTGTAAACAAAATGGTGTGGGCTCCTGCATAATTTTCTTAACCAGCAGAGGGAAAGCCGATGACTAGGGGCAGATATTTATAGCCTGGGAAGGGGGTAATACCCATGGATCTTCCCAGGCTATTAATATCAGCTCACAGCTGTATGCTTAGCCTTTACTGGCTATTAAAATAGGGGAGCCCCCAAAAATTGATGTAGGGTCCCCCTATAATTAATAACCAGCAAAGGCTTTGCAGACAGCTGTGGGCTGATATTAATAGCCTAGGAAGGGGCCATGGATATTGCCCCCCAGCTACAACCATCAGCTCTCAGCCACCCCCAAAATGGTGCATCTAATAGATGCGTCAATTCTGGCACTTAGCCTTGCTCATCCCACTTGCCCTGTAGCGGTCGCAAGTGGGGTAATATTTGTGGGGTTCATGGCACCTTTGTATTGTCCAGTGACATCAAGCCCATGGCTTAGTAATGGAGAATCATCTATAAGAGCCTATCCATTACTCATCCTTTAGTTGTATTGTAAATAAAAAAACAGCCAGAATAAAGTCCTTTATTAATCTTAATTTACCATACTTACTACATCGCCTAATCCCCGACTCTCTCGATCTCCTGCAACAAAAATAAAATAATAAACCAACAGAAATACTTCCTGTCCGACGTACTTCTAAATGTCGAGTGTCCCACGATGATCTCACATGTAGAACAGTCACATCGAGAGATGTGACTGCCCTACACAGCCTTTGGTGATACACTGACAGAAAATAATCGCTCCTGCAGTGTATCAGAGTTCATCGGAGTTCATGCTCTTACTTACAGAGCTACCACTGCATGAGAATTTTCTCACGCTGTGGTGCTGCAAGTGGCAGCACAAACTCCGGTGAACTCCCGGCAGCGGAGAGATACACTGTGGGAGGATTATCTCCTGTCACTCTATCACCGGAGGCCCTGTAGAGCAGTCACATCTCCCGATATGACTGTTCTACACATGAGATTGTCATGGGACACTTGTTATTTAGGTCTATGGTGGACCAGTGAGTATTTGTGTTGGTTTATTATCTTATTTTTGTTGCAGGAGATCGAGGGCTGTGGGGAATTAGGTGTTTGGTGAGTATGAATATATATTTTTTCTTCTATTCAACACAGTCGCCAGATGATGGGACTACTATCCTATCATCAACTCATGCTGTCTTTGTATATGTGACAGCAGACATAGCCAGATGGGAGTAGTAGTCCCATCAGACGGTGCCTGCATATACACAGACACCTGCACACACACAGACCTGCACACAACCACAGAACCCCACAGACAAGGGCGCACCTACCATGAGGCAAGTTGAGCACTTTGCCTCAGGCGGCGGTGCATCCCTGAAGATAGGGGGTGGCAGATTCTGCTGGTGTAGTAACTGAACTTGCATCGGAGAAGCAGGTTCAGTTACTACTCTATTGCCTTGCGGGCCTGGGCTATCCCTGGCGGGAGCTACTTTTCCCATACTGCACTGATAATCCGTCACGCACCCCCATGCACCCCATCCTCACCCTTCCAGAGAGACCCACCTCAACCAGCAGAGCCGCACACCACATATATTGCTGTTCTGTGTGCACAGGACCTGTGATGAGGTCACAGGAGGGAAGGAATCAAGGGTCACATGATCAGGGGCCTCAGTGTATGCAGGACTCTGCTGTGATGGTTGTTATTGTGCTGGATGAGGAGAAGTTTATGTGTGGGGTCAGGAGGGGTTTACAGGGTGGCTGTGGCAGAGCCGTGTGTGTATGAGGTGTACAGAGCAGAACCATTTGTGTATGAGGTGTACAGAGTGGAACCGCGTGTGTACGGAGCGGAGCCATGTGTGTACAAGGTGTACGGAGCTAAGCCGTGTGTGTACTTGGTGTATGGAGCGGAGCCGTGTGTGTACGAGGTGTACTGAACAGAGCACTGTGGTACGAAGTGTACGGAGCTGTGTATGTGTACGGGGTGTACGGAGCAGAGCTGCAAGTGTACGGGGTGTATGAAAAGTACCCCTGTGTGTACGAAGTTTACGGAGTTGGGCTGTGTGTGTACGGAGTGGAGCAGAGCCGTGTGTGTATGGGGTGCACGGAGCATAGCCACGTGTGTATGGAGCAAAGTCGCGTGTGTACAAGGTGTACAGAGAGCAGCCATGTCAGTACGAGGCATTCAAAGCTGAGTCGTTAGTGTATGAGGCGTGCAGAATTAAAAGCGTGTGTGTACGAGGCATACGGAGCAAAGCCACATGAGTACGAGGTGTTCGGAGCGGAGCCACGTGTGTACAAGGTTACGGAGTGGAGGAGAGTGTGAACGAGGTGTATGGAGCAGAGCCTCATGTGTACAAGGTTTACAGAGTTGAGCCACATGTGTACGAGGTTACGGAGCGGAGGAGCATGTGTACAAGGTGTACGGAGCAGAGCCGCATGTGGTGTACAAGGTTTACGGAGTGGAGCCATGTGTGTACTGAGTGGAGCCGTGGGTGTGCGAGGTGTATGGAGTGGAGCCGTGTGTGTATGAAGCATGCAAAGCGGAACCATTTGTGTATGAGGTGTGTCTAGCCGTGCATGTATGAGGTGTATGGCGGGGAGCATTCATACCTCTCAGCCGTCCCGATCCATCAGCCAGTCCCAGCCGGGAGCTTACTTTTCCCACGGATACAGGAGTACACGGCGGAGCCCCGAGTAGTACTTTAAAACTTGCACGTGACGTTCCACCGGAAGTGATGTGCTGGAAGCTGACCGGAAATGAGGTAATTTCAGGAGGAGATTGTGCCCGAACCATCGAGGCACTTCAAGGAATGCTTCAGATCCATCACCGTGTCATCCTCCGACAGCGCGGACAGCAGGATCACCTTGGAATAGGAGATGCCGGCCATGTGAGAGGATCATGATATGTCCTGCACTGGGTAGCTCAGGTGAGCACTACAATGGGAGCTGGGCTGCTATAGTATCTTTATAGAATCTTTATTTCTTTCTCTCTCTGTACTTTCTTTTCCTCGCTAATCTTTCTTTCTCTTTCTTTCTTTCTTTCTTTCTTTCTTTCTCTTTCTTTCTTTCTCTGTTCTTTCTCTCTCTGTTTCTTTCTTTCTCACTCTGTTCTTTCTTTTCCTCTCTAATCTTTCTCTCTGTTCTTTTTCTCCCTCTAATCTTTCTCTCTGTTCTCTTTCTTTCTTTATTTATCTCTCTCTGTTCTTTCTTTCTCTCTCTGTTCTTTCTCTCTCTCTGTTCTTTCTTTCCCTTCTTTCTTTATTTATTTCTTTCTTTCCCTTCTTTATCTCTGTTCTGTCTTTCTATCTCTGTTCTCTTTCTTTCCTCTCTTTCTCTCTTTGTTCTTTCTTTCTCTGTTCTTTCTTTATTTTTCTTTTGTTCTTTCTTTCTCTCTCTCTGTTCTTTCTTTCCCCTCTTTTTTCTCTCTCTGTTCTTTCTTTCCCCTCTTTCTCTTTCTTTCTTTCTTTCTTTCTTTCTTTCTCACTCTCTCTGTTCTTCTTTCTGTCCCTGTTTTCTTTCTCTCTCTCTGTTCTTTCTTTATCTCTCTGTTCTTTCCTTCGTTCTCTTTCTTTCATTCTTTTGCTCTCTCTTTCTCTGTTCTTTCTTTCCCCTTTCTTTCTCTCTCTGTTCTTTCTTTCCCCTATTTCTTTCTTTCTTTCTCTCTCTGTTCTTTTTTCTGTCCCCTCTTTCTTTCTCTCTCTGTTCTTTCTTTCCCCTCTTTCTTTCCTCTCTTTCTTTCCTTCTCTCTCTGTTCTTTCGCTTTCCCCTCTTTCTTTCTCTCTCTTTTCTTTCTTTCCTCTCTTTCTTTCTCTCTGTTCTTTCTTTCCCCATTTTCTTTCCTTTTCTCTCTTTCTTTCTTTCTTTCTTTCTTTCTTTCTTTCTTTCTTTCCCCTCTTTTTTACTTTTTCTCTGTTCTTCCTTTCTCTCTCTTTGTTCTTTCTTTCTTTCCCCTCTTTCTTTCTCTCTCTGTTCTTCCTTTCTCTGTTCTTTCTTTCTTTTCCCTCTTTCATTCTCTCTCTATTCTACCTTTCTCTCTTCTTTATTTCTTTCTCTCTCTGTTCTTTCTTTCCCCTCTATCTTTCTTTCTCTCTCTCCTTTCTTTCTCTTTCTCCCTGTTCTTACTTTGTTTCTCTCTCTGTTCTTTTTTTTTTCTCATAGGATGAATAGTATATACATAATCTCATTTACATGGTACAAATAAGTTGGTGCTTATAAGAAAAGGATGCTAGACCCATACATGTTATTGTGACTTACTTGGGCAAGTGGATGACATCCTATAGGCAACTATAGTCATTTTGCTATCAGGTCAGATTATTATTGCGGATTTTAGAGGCCAGTAGTACTTTTTTAATACCCCCTTTTCTGTTAGTTGGTTATAGGGAACTTCCTTCACTGTGGTACCCCTTTGTTTAATTGTTTTTTGGCTACTTTGACTTTTTACAATTTTACCTAATAAAGGTTAAGTTTTAATATCCAGTTTGGTACACAGAAAATCTATTTTGTGGATTGCTCTATTCCTGGTTTATATGCTAATTAAGGGATATTATTACTGCAGTCATGTATTTATTTTATTTTTTGAGGATACTGTTTTATATGGGGGAGGTGGTCTTGCTACTGTGCAGAGTGTCACTGTCACTTTTTTCTTCATCTGGTGTAGTTTAGAATTTGGGAAAAAATTAAGTAATGTGTTCTGCCAGCAGTGCTCTAGATAACTGTGTTATTTCCTGCAGAGATGAGCCCTGGCTGGAAGAAGTGATGGTGGTCTGTGCTGGATGAAAGATGAAAAGGAAAAATGAAGGACTTCACCTAGAGACATCACTGGTGAGTCAGTGTGTTTCCTGTACACTGACACTATACACTGCATACTATATACAGCAGCCCGGTGTATAATGTCAATGGTGATCACTGTATTATCTGTGCACTGACATTGTATACAGAGCTCCTGTGTATAATATCACCGGTGATCACTTTATTTCCTGTACACTGACACTATATACAGAGCTCCTGTGTATAATGTCACCGGTGATCACTGTATTGCTCCTGTGTATAATGTCACGGGTGATCACTGTACTACCTGTACACTGACACTATATAGAGAGCTCCTGTGTATGTCAGTGGTGATCACTGTATTACCTATACACTATATACAGAGCTCCTGTGTATAATGTCACCAGTGATCACTGTATTACCTGTACACAGACAATGCATACTAAGTACAGATCCCTTGTGTATAATGGCACTTATGGTGATATTAGTATTGTGTTTTTTTTGTTACTCATCAGTATTGTAGTATTCAGTCACTATGTGGTAGTAATATGTTGGACAACCATGGTGTGGTGATATTTTTCCTTGTATGTGCTATTATTTGGTCACCATGTTGTGGTAATATGTGATCTGGACATGGTGTGGTGGTATTTGTTTCTTGTATGTGGTATTATAGGTCACTATATGGTGGTAATATGGTGTCTAGACATGGTGCGGTAGTATTTGTCCCTTGCATGTGATATTATTGATCATTTTAAAAATTGAAAAATAAATAAAAATATACAGAAATTGTAATGGATATTTTAACAAATGTTTAATAGGATAGAGTAGAGTAGGGCCCGGCCAAAAAGAGTGTAAAGTGTCATGGTGGCAGCTTAAAAAATCGTTTGGCCTAAGCAAAAGCTGCTGGCTATATGTGTGTTCTGTTGATGGGAAATGTTAATGTGTGATAGGTGAGAAGTGGAGTTTTTCCAAGAGAGAGCGGTGGGACTGTGGACAGTTTGAGGGGTGGAGGCAGGGCTGGGATGGAGCCTGGGCGGAGTCTCAAGGGGGCCCCAAAAATTTTACCAGTATGGGGTCCCAAAATTCCTAGTGTCAGCTCTACCTGTGTGCACACAGGCAATGTTCACTCCCAGGAAGATGGTGAGCCGGGACAAAGCAGGAAGGATCTCCATTGTTCTTACAGCATTTGTTACACAATTACTAAGCACTAATTTATAAGATTTATCACTAGTTTTATTCACAAGTAATTTGTGTCAGCAAAATGGTCCCAAATCCTACAACCTGGGTGCTGCTGATAAATCCAGGTTATCTGCCCCATGTGCCATGTTCCTAAATGCAGAAACACTGCATTTTTCCACATTTCATCTTTAATATATATATTTTTTGTTGTTAACAATCTGCTCCGATTATTAGGTCATTGCTGTATTTTTTAGGTTTCCCAGTGTATGTATTTTTCGTGTAGATTTAATGCTGGGCTTCTGCACTCTAAGTACCACTTTGTGTTTTTTTTGGGTGGTTGCCCTGGAGTGGTGCTTCTAACCTAAGGTCCCCGTCCTGCTCTTATACTCCCTGCTGCCATCTTCACCTTTTATTTTATCTTTTATTCACCATTTTGTGACTGCAACTTCTGTCTGCGGGAAGTCAGAAGTAACAGAAACACTCTATCAGGTCACGTTCACATGTTCAGTATTTGTACCAGGAGAGGAACAATCAGAGGAAAAGTATAATAGAAACACGTCACCACTTCTGGATTTATCACCCACTCCTGATTTGGCCTTACAATTACTGTGGTATAATACCAAATACTGAACGTGTGAATGTGGCTTTAGGCTGGTTTCACACTTCCTGATATTTCCGGTAGCGGGAAAAATGGTACTGGAGATATCCTGTCCATGAGTGTAATACGTGTGACAACTGTGTGCCGCATCAGTACCACACGGACATCCGCTGGGGAAGAAGCGTTACAGTAAGTACTGTTCCCTGGCCTGGGATGGACCTATAATAAAAATAAAGCAAGTTGATCCCTCCACCTCAGGCGTCATTGAGTCTCTGAAGACAAGTGTAAAGATCAATTTTTCAAATATATTCCTGTATTTTACATGTGCGTCAGGTTAGGCTAGTAAAGTGCAGACCAGATTTATTTGTAGTGATATTACTACGGGGGGGCCATTTTGCAGTTCACCTCAGGCAGCAGAGAGGCTAGGTTCACCCCTTCCCACCTACACATGCAGACACACACAGATACACACAAACACCCGCACACCCGCAGACAGACACGTACATAATCTCCGCTCACACATAGTCTATGTCCATACACATATTTTTCTGCCCACACACTCTTCCTCCTGCCTTTCTGCAGCGTTTTTTCCACGCAAGTCCGCAAACCATTTTACACCTGTGGCTTTGCTGCGGATATAACTGACTCAATGGAAGTCAATGGATGCAGAAATACTGCAGATCCGCAAAAAGAATTGACATGCTGTGGAAAATGAAATGCTGCAAATCCGTGCGGATTTTTCCATTGCATGAGCACACCAATTTTGGATTCCCATTGATTAACATTGATTGGGCACTACATTGCAAATTTGGTGCAATTCCACATGTCAAAAATGCTGCGGATCTGCAACAAAATCCGCAATGTGTGCAGATAAACTAAAAGAGGTTTTGTCACAATGTGGTAGGGGGCCGGGCTAGGGGGGTGGGCCACTGCTTACCAGACGAGGCAAAGATGAGACGGAGACAGCTTCCACTTGTAACAGTTCCGGATTTATTTGTCGTCCTCCTGACGACCACCCACCAAACACGCACCGCAGCTTCTTTACACCACTGTATCGCCAGGCCCGGGTACCTATTCTTCAGCTCCAGTCACAGTAACGCACCTCGCGGATCTTTCACTGGAGGCTGTCCTAGACCAATATACCCCCAGCGCTTCACCTGCCTGAGATCGTCTTCCAATCGGTACCCCCGGGGCCTCGTCTGTCTTGCGGTACGTCGAGTCAGGCTCTCCCCCCGGCTGCCTCTTCTCCTTGCCTGTCCTGCATGCCTCTTCTCCTTGGCTGTTCTGCAGTCCGTCGGGTCAGGGCCACCCCCCTGACTGACTCTCCTTGGTCCGTCCCCCTGGCCGAGCTCTTCTCACTTTCTCCGTCTTCTTCTGAGCTCCTCCCGGGACTAAAACTCTACTGGAGCCCCGCCTTCTTCTATTTATCCCCTCTCTCACAGGGGAATTTCCCACCCGGGCTCCTATCTCCCCGCCCCCCATGACCAAGCGGATTCCTAAGCCCTAAGCTGATGTCAAGTCCTGTACCACTCTCCCCTGCCATCTTGTGGTCATTTCATGGTACTGCACTCCCTTTTCTGTCTTTCCCTGCTGTTACCTTTCTAACCTGTCTGTCATGATCCAGTGTTGGATCTGGCGGTATTAAAAGCACAAAGTGAACTTTTTTTACTTTGGTTAAGTTCAAAGGTGTTTTGACTGTCCCCGGTGGTGGTGAGTGGTATCGCACCTTAGCTTTAGTTTTAGGTTAATGTGCACTTAATTATAATTCAGGTGTTGGACTCTATAAATGGGTCTCAGGGTGTTCACTCACGGCTGGTGATATTCATTAATTTCTTGCTGAGTTGTTGGAGAGCCTGGTGGAAGGATGGAGCTGGATAGGAGTCCTGCACAGTCAGCCAGAGAGAACGAGTGCCAGCTAATGGTGTCTGCAGGAAGGACTGGCATGGCCTGGTGGAGTCGCAGTTTATGGTGTCGGCTGGAAGTGCGTGCATGGCTTGGAGGAGTGGCGACTAGGAAGAGAGTTGCACTCAGCATGCGCGACTTGGTTGCTGAGAACTGGACTCGAGCATGCTTGGATTCTTGGCAGAGGCTGGACTCATCTTGGGACTCTGTGTACTGGACTGCTGCAAGTGGTGATGGACTATGCTCCCAGGCTGCATGATGGTGATGGATCCAGTTATGGTGATGGATCAGGGTGGAGGAGAAGATGCACACAGGTGGTGGGCTCTGTTGCTAGGAGCGTACGCAACAGAGCAAAGCTAAGTGGTGTTTCCCCTGTATTGTCTCTTTCCTCATGTGTGTTATTAGTGCAGTGGTGGGATTAGTTTCTGCACCGACCTATTCCCTAGTGAGGGTTTAGGGTCAGGGCGAGCTAGGGCGTTGAGGTACGCGTGCGGCGCCCGGTGCGAAACCGGCATAGGGAATGTCAGGAGTGCAGGGACACTGGCTCAGGGGAGCTCAGGAGGTCTCCAATTCCCTTTTCCCTATCGCAGGGCCCACCACTGTTAATGTTTCCCAGGTTCCCCCTTTATTATTTAAATTCACCATACTGGAGGCGGTGTTTCCAGAAATGTATTTATAACGTGTAATTCCCAAATTCGCCAGGTGGAGGCGGCGTATCCACCTGCACGTTTTATTATTTAAATGCGCCCCACTGGAGGCGGTGTTTCCAGGGTCACGTGTGTTATGGGTTCGCCCAGCGGAAACATCTGCGTCCTGACACACTTGATCATGACACTGTCAATCTCTGTCACTAGTGCACAAACTGTCCCCTCCTTCTACCAGTCACGTCTGTCCGTCAAGTCACCTTCCCCACACTCCCCCACCCTTTGTCCATTGTTGTCCCAACAATCGTACATCCTACCTATGTCGTTCTGAATCTTATCCACAGTCTGTTGTCGGACCGGTCGTTGGGCCACACCCACCACGGGGACCAAACTAAACCAGGAGCACCATGCTCCGAGCAGCCTACTGCTACCCGCCAGCATGCACGCCACGTGACAACTTCTTTCGGGTTGGCGAGGTCCACCCGGACTACTCTACGGCGTGTACCTCCCACTGCTCTCCCCTTCCACTACCTTCAACCATTTCTTCCTTTTTGGGGTGTCCGTGGTGTCGGGGATCTGACTTGGGACCACTGTCTGGTTCGATATCTCTCATCTCCTCGTCCTTCATTAAAAGAGTCATGGTCGGCGTGTTCATCACAATTATCTCGTACCCGAAACCTGTTACATACATTTTTTGTTAAACACACTACTTATTAAATCAACTTTAACATACCGTATATATGATTACCACTATTCTAATAACAATAGGAGTTACTCAACCGGAGTAACCCCCTTTTCTCTTTCTCTTTTTATCTTTAACTCCTTCGTTAAACACATTATTTTCAAACATAAAATTTAACTACTCCCCCTCCCTTTAACATTAGCACTTTTTCCCACATCCCCGCTGTATCAGGAGAAAATAATAAACCTTTTCCTCAAATTTGGACGCATAACTGTCCTCTTTAGGCCTGCATAACGGTGCATCAAAATCCCAACAGTCCGGGCCATCTCCTGACGGCGGATGTTGCGCCAGTCCAGCAGGGGAACCCCACAGCCATGAGGTTCCCGGGATGCCTCGACTGTTCCCAAGCCCTGAGTGTTCTTTTTTCCCAGGGCTCAGGGGCCATCTCCCTCCTGAGAGATGAGTCAAAAGGGATAGAAGGGGCACAAAGTGGTTCCACGGAGCGCGTTCTGCGCCAGTTCTCTGCCTGGGAACCAGCAGTCCACCACCAGTGGTGGCGCGGACGCACTCATCTCTGTCGATGTGGTGGCTTCGCTCCGTCCGGCCCCCAGCTCCTGCAGCTCCAACCGCAGGTGAGGGACCAGGGTCGTGGACCGATGAGAAGCGGAGCAGCGAAGCTGGGGCCTGCTAGCGTGGTTAGCAGATGGCTCCACAGAGGCGGCGGAGCCCGATGACCCGGCCGAAGCCGCAATCCGGAGCAGTGCCGGAGCAGCCGGGGACCTTGATGGGCAGGATGCAGCTGCCGTATGGCGTGTGGCAGAGGCGGCCGCGGACATCGGTGAGCAGGCCGCAGCTGGAACCATGAGCGAGGCAGAGGCGGCTGCGGGTGCTGCCGGGTAGGCCGCGGCCGGTGCCACAATCGAACCAGGGGCGGCCACGGAGCAGGCCGCAACCGGAGTTGCAGATGGGGCCAGAGTAGCGGCCGGCTTCATGGACGGGGCCGCTGCTGAAAGGGGGAACACAGCAGCGTCGGCCGTGGGCTGGCTCTGCACCGGCGACACCGGATGTGGCGCCGCCGGGCGGGGTGGATCGGGGACGTGGCAGTTCCGCACCGGCGACACCGGACATGGCGCCGCCAGGCAGGGTGGTTCGGGGACAGGAGCAGGGGCATCGATCAGCCCGGCGGAGGCCGCCAAGTCCTCCGTGGCTGAGCCTCCAGGAGCACAGGAGGCCGCGCGGTGCGGCTGGGTGGTGGAGGCCACATGCGGAGCTGCCAGCAGAGCCGGGGGAACTCTCACCTTCCCCAGCGCTGCGGCCTCCGACACGTCATCCCACGGCTCCTCCCGCAGCCTCTGTTCTTCACCCTGCCATCTGGCGGGGCTAGCCTCCAGGCTGGGGGATCCCGCGGGGAGGCTCCCTGGCAATGTCTTCAGAGGCCGCTCCCGCGGCCCCGCAGTCGCTCGTCTTCTCCGCCCATTGTCTGGCTTTCGTACCACCCCGGATCCTCCGATGACAAGCAAGGATCCGGAACACAGTCTCCAAATTATAATCCACAGGTCAGTGATTTGTAATCCACAGGTGTTTGTAATCCACAGGCACTTGTAATCCACAGAGGAACAGTCCAAGTCCTTCTAGGTTCTTCAAACGCAGGCCTGCTGCGGAAGGTGTCGTATTAGCGGCGGCGATCCTGCCGACTACGCCAAATGTGGTAGGGGACGGGATTGGGGGGTGGGCCACTGCTTACCAGACGAGGCAAAGATAAGACGGAGACAGCTTCCACTTGTAACAGTTCCGGATTTATTTGTCGTCCTCCTGACGACCACCAAACACGCACCACAGCTTCTTTACACCACTGTATCGCCAGGCCCGGGTACCTATTCTTCAGCTCCAGTCACAGTAATGCACCTCGCGGATCTTTCACTGGGGGCTGTCCTAGAACAACCTACCCCCAGCGCTTCACCTGCCCGAGATCGTCTTCCAATCGGTACCCCCGGGGCCTCGTCTGTCTTGCGGTACCTCAAGTCAGGGTCTCCCCCCTGGCTGCCTCTTCTCCTTGCCTGTCCTGCAGTCCATCGGGTCAGGGCCACCCCCCTGACTGTGTCTCCTTGGTCCATCCCCCTGGCCGAGCTCTTCTCACTTTCTCCGTCTTCTTCTGAGCTCCTCCGGGGACTAAAACTCTACTGGAGCCTCGCCTTCTTCTATTTATCCCCTCTCACAGGGGAATTTCCCACCCGGGCTCCTATCTCCCCGCCCCCCATGACCAAGCGGATTCCTAAGCCCTAAGCTGATGTCAAGTCCTGTACCACTCTCCCCTGCCATCTTGTGGTCATTTCACGGTACTGCACTCCCTTTTCTGTCTTTCCTTGCTGTTACCTTTCTAACCTGTCAATCTCTGTCACTAGTGCACAAACCGTCCCCTCCTTCTACCAGTCATGTCTGTCCGTCAAGTCACCTTCCCCACAACAATCGCAAGCACGGTACAATACTGAGTAGAACGTGCAAATTTTAACAGTGCCCTCACATAGATGGAGGCTTGCTACTACCATTCCAGTTAAAAATTTCACCTACAGAGCATAGGGCAAAGTATCCTCACAGAAGCAACTTATAAATTTTGCTCACAGAGCATGGGGCATGGTACCTCTATAGAATCTTATAACAAATGTATACAACAGAGCATGGGGCAGAGTACACCTACAATAGCAGCTTACAAATTTCATCCACAGACCATATTTCCACATTTCCCTGAGAAAGCTAATTACAAATTTCATCACAGATCATGTTTCCATATTTCTGCCACAGAAGCTGATAACAAATTTCACTCACAGAGCATGTTTCCACATTTATCCCACAGAAGATGAAAAATTTTACCCACAGACCATCTTTCCACGTTTATCTCAAAGAAGCTGATAAATTTCACCAACAGAGCATCTTTCCACATTTCCCAAGAATGCTGATTAAAAATATCACACCCAGGCAATGGGGCACAGTACCCTCACAGCTCCAAAATGTGTGCTCCTATAGCACATTTTACAAATGCCGCCAATGAAAAGCTGTTAGTATGATTTTGGCTGGCGGTCCACAGTGAAGCTTATTACCGGCAGTACAGTTAAAAATTTCATCCACAGTGCATGGGGCAAATTACCCCTTCAGAAGCAGCTTACAAATATCACCCACAGAGCCAAACTTTTATCTTCAGTAGCATACAGTAGAACAGCCACAGATAAAAAGGTAGATACAGCTGTCGGTCCGTCGTGAGACTTGCTACCACAAGTTCCAGCCCCTTTGCCTAGGGAGGCCTCCCAAATGCTGTTTCCTTTTGGTCTGGGGGGCACGAAAGTTTCCCTTGAAAAAATTAGTGTTCAAGGCACACAACCACACCAGAATACTTCAGCTAGGGATAATGTAATTATACTCTGTTTCTATTTTCCTGTTTGTTCAAACTGGGGCTATGATTAAGAGGGAATAAAAAGTGAAGGAACTGGAGGCACTCTCAGCCAACCAATCTCAAACTGCCCATAGCCCGGGTTGTAGAGAACACACGGGTAATGCAAAATCAGGGCTCCATTCCGGAAAGGCAGTTTAAAAAACGTGTACCACATCCAAGTAAGGCAGCAGTCAAGCACATTAACCACTTGTAAACTGAGTCGACAGTTCATATTGCAAGACAGAATAGCTATCCATGACAATTTAGAGGCTCTGTAATTGGAATGAACAGTTAAAGGGAACCTGTCACCCCCCAGGCATTTTTAAGTAAAAGAGCCACCTTGTGCAGCACTAATGCTGCCTTCTGTCAAGGTGGCTCTTTTATTTAGCGTCCCTTCCACCGCAGAAATAATCGTTTTTAAAATTGGTCAAAGATACCTGAATTTTGACTGGGGGGGGCAGGTCTTTCCCCCTCTGACACAGACGCCTCACATCCATCACTCATTTCTTCCTTAAGTCTATGCTCCGCCTCCTCAGCATTCTTTTGAAATCCTGGCACCTGCGTTGTACTATATTTTCTTGGGCATGCGCAGTTAGCGCTGCCTGTGCTGTCACATCACATCCTGGCCTTCCTATCGTGCCTGCGTGGAAGCACGGCCAGATATCCCGCCCCACAGTCGCTTATGATTTATTCACACTGCGGGGCTGGGAATCTTGGGCATGTGCAGTAGTTCTCTGCGGCTCTCATGCTGATCGTGCTCAAATGTCCTGGACCATTTTTTGATTGTTGGTGTCCCGCTGGCCAGCATGCATTTTTGTGTTTGACTCCGACGAGTGACTTCGGTGGCGACTCAGAACTCAGGGACGCAGGCGGGAGTCGTCAGAATAGCTGCTGCGTGACAAGGTCACAATGACCGCCAAGGTCGTTATACGGATAGCCAGATCGTTGCTGCGTCATTGAGTAGATCTGTCTGTTTGACAGCTTACTAGCAACCATTTAGCGACGTACCAGCAATCCTTACCAGGTCGTATCATTGTCGGGATCGCTGGTACGTCGCGTAGTGTAACGGTACCCTATGGCTTGTTGATGGCTAGGGGGGTATATTTTTTTAGGATTTGAGGGATAGAAAGCTGAACACTTCCATGGGATGGTGTGGAGATGCTCTGTGAAATTAGTGGTGCTGATTGTGCTGTCACATCCTCTCTTGCTGGGAAGCAGGTGGCCATGTTGATCTTGAGAAGGAAGAAGAGGCGAAGACAACAGCAGAAGAAGGAGAAGCACGTTCCCTGAAGAAATGCGATGCCAGGGAGATCTGTTGAGCTGGCTATGGTGTGCTTATTTCTGCGGCACGTTGGGCAGTAGCAGACAATGTACTGGCTAGGTGCTGCCTGCTGTACCTTTCGCCCTGCTCTCTCTTCTGCTGTGCTGCTTTTGTATCTTGGCCACCTCCTCTTCTTACAAACTGCACTTGTCACTAGGATGGCCTCCGCTCCATGTGGAGTCTAGAACCTCATCATCCCTCACATCATCTTCCACCAACTCCTCAACCATGCCTTCCTTGCCAGCATTCAAACTGCTGAAAGATGCTGTGGTTGGCAACTGAGTTTAATCATCTTCTGAAATGTGCTTCGGTGGTCCACTGACCATGTGCACTAGTCCTCCCACGTACTCATCCTACAACACAAGTGGTTAGAAATCAATGCAGTCAGTCTCTTCCACTTTTAGGGCAGGGGCAGCGGATGGGTCATGGAACCCCAGGCAGCAGAGTCATCAAAAAGCAGAAGAGACTGCTGCCTGACTTGGGGCTCAGACTGCATTACTGATTTGCAAGACTGTGAGACTATGTGCACACGTTATGGATTTTGATGTATTTCCACAGCGTTTTTGGACTCGTAGAATTGCATCAAATCCACAATGTAGTGCACAGTCAATGTCAATCTATTTGAAATTAAGAATTGTTGTGCACATGCTGCAGAAGAATCCACACAGATTTGCAGCATTTTATTTTCCACAGCATGTCAATTCCTTTTGCGGATCTGCAGTATTTCTGCATCCATTGACTTCCATTGAGTCAGGCACATCCACAGCAAAACAGCAGGTGTAAAAAGATTTGCGGATTAGCTGCGAATGTGGTTGTGAGAAACCCTGCAGATCAGGAGGAGAAAGAGTGTGTGGTTGGAGTGTGGGCGGACACTGTGTGCGTGTCTGTGTGTGGGAGTCAGCGTGTATGTTTGTGTGCAGGTCTGTGTGTCTCTGTGTGTGTGCGTGCTTGTGTGTCCCTGTGTTTGTGCTGGTGTGTGCGTGTCTGTGTAGGCACATATGACAGTGACAGCATTGCCGATGACGGGACTGTAGTCCCATCAGATGATGGCTGTGTTCAATTGTAAAAAAAAAACATACAGTACAGACAGTACACACAACATATAACATACAGTACATACTCACCAATCACCTAGTCCCCAACGCCCTCGATCTCCTGTAATAAAAATAAAATAATAAGCTAACCTATACATACCTTTCCACCATAGTCCAGTTAATGAGTGTCCCATGATGATCTCCCATGTAGAACACTGACATCGGGCGATGTCACTGTTCTACAGGGCCTCCTGGGATGCACTGACAGGCGGAGGTAATCCTCAGCGCTGTATCCCTCCGCCGCCGGGAGAGACGTTATCTAAGTTCATTCTCTCACCGGCAATGCTGTGTGAGAAAATTCTCACGAAGCATTGCCGTAAAGTGAGAGCATGAACTAAGGTAACCTCTTCAGTGATGCACTGCAGGAGCCATTATCTCCTGTAAGTGCATTGTGGGAGGCCCTGTAGAGCAGTGACATCACCCAATATGTCAGCAGAGCAATCCAGCCAGACAGGATGGGGATGCCGAATGAGAGCACCACAGGAGAGGATGGGGACGCAGGATGAGAGCACCACATGACAGGATGGGGGCACAGAATTGGAGTAGCACATACCAGGATGGGGGCAACACATACCAGAAATGGAGCACAGGATGGGAGAAGCACATGACAGCATAGGGGTGCAGGATGGGAGCACCATATGACAGGATGGGGGCACAGGATGGGAGCACATGACAGCATTGGGGCGCAGGATGGGAGCACATGGCAGGATGAGGGCACAGGAAGAGAGTAGCACATGACAAGATGGAGGCACACAAAACCGTATGAGGTCGCAGGATGGGGGCGGCACATGACAGGAAGGGGGCGCAGGATGGGAGCTGAATATGTCATGATGGGGCACAAGATGGTAGGAGCACATGACAAGATTAGGGCACAGGATGGAAGTAGCACATACCAGGATGGAGACCATATACCAATATAAATGCTCACCACCTGGGCATAGAATGGGTTCAATAGCTAGTGAAAATATATTATAAAAAAGTCAATTACAGTCTAAATTTATGCTGTCAATATGTTTCATAATATTCTGGAATTTACAGGGATGGACACAGTCTGAAGAGAGTCCCTGTATAAGAACAATATGTGGACCCTTTCCAGTGGAGTAATGTATCTGTGATAGAAGCTGCTGCATACACTGGATATGGAAGAGGCTCCCGTTACCGTTTAGTCTCCTGTGCAGCTGCACAGATTGCACCAATGGTATGTCCACCACTAGCAATTTACTTATTAATGCATTCTTGTTCTCAATAAGGTTTCAATAGAAGCACTGTAGTACCTGGTTTAAAAAGTTATCAATATTGAGGCATGAGTCATTTTCCCACTATTAGACTATGGTTGATCAGTTTTTTATCAATAAAGTTTTAGTATTTCACTAAGGAGCCAAAAGAGCAATCATTGAGATCTATAAAGATGGATATGTCTGTAATCAAATACAACCACAATAAACACAGAATCCTACAAAGATACAAAAGACACTCTCTATTATTCTATATAAAAAGACATACAGTATATAATGTATTTGTGGAGCATATAGAATTATCTCTGCTACATTGAACCGTATCCAGGTGAACCATTGGTGGGAGCATCTGTGAGATTTAGAACTTCAGTTCTCAATATGATATATACGTAAAAGTATTAAGTACAGTATTTTGTGGATTATAAGACACACCAGACCATAAAACGCCTCCCAAATTTTAGGGAGGAAATAGAGGCCCACTGCAGGGAAATCAATAGGAAGTGAGGGGACTCCACTCACCGCCTACATTTTCTGACAGCCCAGGGTCCACAGCCTGGCAATGACAGGGCACTCCTTTCTCCCAGTCCGGGGTCTGCAGCATCGCCCTACTCCTGCTACCACAGCCGGCCTCCTGCAGTGGCAAGTCTTCCTCCTGTGACCCCATTCCAACACAGCCACCTCCACTTCCTAGTTACCTACATTTGGACTATAAGATGTGCCCCTATTTTCCTCCCAAATTTGTAAGAAAAAAGTGTGTCTTGTAGTATGAAAAATACCGTAAGTTATTATTTGTATCCAGCTAACTATTAAAAAAAGCATAAATTGTTTAAGCTAGAATTTTATTTTTTTATTTACCGTATTTTGCAGTTTATAAGATGCACCGGATTATAAGATGCACACCAAATTTTAAGGAGAACAATAGGAAAAAACCTCTGGAGCCCCCGTACTTTCATGGTTTACTTTGCGGTGGACTCTGGGAAAATGGCCTCCGGGGTCGGCGCATGCACAGTTGGAGAACTTGGTGCTGAGATCTCATCTCCCAAGATTTTGGTGCTGAGATCTCCATCTGTGCACATACTGCCCTCGGGAGCCGTTTTCCCGGAGTCCACCACAATGTAAACCATGGAAGTGCGGGGGTCAAGGGCTTTCACAAAATGTTGGCAGACCCCCCGCACCACCGAACATCCGCAGTGTCGCACCTCCAAACACTCCCTCATTCCAGCCTGCAGCATTGTGCCACTCTTGCCTCCTCCAGCAGTGACCCTGACATCCTGCGCCACCGCGGCTGGTAAAGTATATTCGAATTAAAAGACGCAATCCCATTTTTCCTCCAAATTTGAGGGGAAAAATGTCTTATAATCTGAAAAATACGGTATTTTTTCTTAAAAAAGGGGGGAGTGAATGATATGTTGGAATTTTGATTGATTTAGATATGTTTGAAATAATTTAATCAATAAATAGCATAGTCCATGAATGTTGTGAATGTTATACATTCAAACAGGGCAAATACTTTCTGATAACATTTTACAGTAATTTAATTCTTTATTTGTTTTATAAAATTCAGGATAAGCAATTTCTGTTTGTTGAATTATAATACGGTTAGTAGCAGAATTCCCAGTTCTACAGAAATACTGCAGCTTCTTCTTACTGCAATTTTATGTTTGCAGATATTAAAAATTGTGCAGTTGGGGGCATTTCTTAAGACTGGGCTCAAAAGACATGTAGCACATTAGCTCCATCCTAAACAGCCGGTAATTAAGACAAGTATACCGGGTGGATGGATAAAATGAGCAATCACGACAAAGCAGAATCTAAGGAAAGCTATATAGTAAAGAAAAATATCCCTACAAACAGAAATTACTATATTAATTCTTAGTAAACTACAGAAGCTGCAATTTGTTGTATAGAGAAATATTCAATTTACTTTTGCTATTGGTGCATGTTTGCTTTCAATCCTAGCAGCTATAACTAAAATGCCTGGGATGGGAAAATATGAAATAAAACATGATATTAATTTTAAAAATCATGTTTTACATTTTTTTGAACCATTGCTATTTTTTTATTTAATATATTATAGTTTATATATATTATATTTAAGACAAATTAAATGAAGATAATAATACCAAAGAATTTGTGTTTGCAGTCATTTTCAGGAAGAAACTGAGTATTATCTGACAGAATTGCAGGGGTGTCAAAACTTTTGGCCACAACTGTATATCCATAGATTTTTCCATAGATATATCTATAGATATTTCCATAGATCTCTATTATCTATCCCATATCTATCCCATATCTATCTATTATCATCTGTCTATCTGTGGGTGTAATGGAGTGTGGGTTGGACAAATGTAAAAGAGGAGGTTGGACAGAAAAGACATCACAAATCGTTTTTTTATGGTAAATAGCATATCTTTATTTAGCTTACAAAAACGCATACAATCCGCAGGCAAAACCGTATCAAATCAGTGGCAAAAACGCATAAAAAACGCACCTGCATTTTCTGCCAAGAGCTGCGGTTTTTGTGTGGAAAAATCCGGGGGAGAATCCGCAACGTGTGCACATACCCTTTGTGCAGATTTCACCTGCCGAATCCGCACAAAGAATCGACATGCTGCAGTGTTTATACTGCGGAATTTTCGGCAGCATGTGCACAACGTTTTTTGTTTTACATTGAAATTATGGTACTGTACAATCCAGGAGAATCTGCTGCGGATCCACAGGGCCAAATCCGCTAGAGGATCCGCAGCAGAATCCACAACGTGTGCACATAATAAGATACTCCAGATTGAAGATAGAGGAGGGAGGGGTTTGGGTGTGCTTGTTACTGCCTTACAGGCCAGTGCAATGTATCATGGAACTTGTAGTATTAGAGAACAATAAGTCAGGAGAAAGGAAGTTGTCGATTAACCCCATGAGAGCTGGAGCCAGGAATGAAAATATGCTGCAAGAGGATGATAAAATGTAATATTGCTAAAATAAACACAGTGGATGTTTTTAGTGGCACATAATAGCAAGATTTATGAAAAAAGTTATAGTAGTGGACAACTTCTTTAATGAGAAAATGGAAATAAATACATTTTTTTTATTTTATTATTTTTCCCTAACTAAGGGTGTGGTAAAGGGGGGTTTGATTTACTATTTATAGTGGGATTTTATGTTTGGCAGCTGTCACACACTAAAAGACGCTTTTTATTGCAAAAAATTGTTTTTGCATAACCATATTTTGAGAGCTATAATTTTTCCATATTTTGACCCACCGAGTCATGTGAGGTCTTATTTTTTGCGGGAAAAGTTGATGTTTTTATTGGTACCATATTCAGGCACAATGCTTTTTTCATCGCTTTTTATTCCGATTTTTGGGAGGCAGAATGAACAAAACCCAGCAACTCATGAAATTCATTTGGGTAGGACGTTTATACCGTTCCGCGTGTGGTAAAATTGATAAAGCAGTTTTATTCTTTGTATTCTAGTATTATTACATTGATACCTCATTTATATAATTTTTTTACGTTTTGGCACTTTTATACAATAAAAACTATTTTATATAAAAAATTTTGCATCGCTTTATTCTGAGAGCTTTTTTTATTTTTTCACTGATGATTCTGTATGGCAGATCGTTTTTTGCTGAATAAGATGATGTTTTCAGCGGTACCAAGTTTACTTATATCCATCTTTTTGATCGCGTGTTATTCCACTTTTTGTTAGGCGGTACGATGATAAAGCATTGGTTTTTTTGCCTTGTTTTTCTTTTTTTTTGTGGTTTTCACTGAACTGGGTTTAACTAGTGGGACAGTTTTATAGGTCGGGTCATTACAGATGCATCGATACTAAATATATGTACTTTTATTGTTTTTTTATTTACATAAAAAATGTATTTATTGGAACATTATTTATTTTTTTTTATTTAGGAATTTTTAAAAAAATATTTTTACACAGTATAATATTTTTTTTTTACTTTTTACATTGTCCCAGGGTGGAACATCACTGTATAAAGTCAGATCAGATACTTTGTACAGCACTGTGTCAGATCAACGATCTGACAGGCAGTGAAGGAGGCTTCTAGTGTCCTGCTCTCAGCAGGCACTGAGAAGTCAACTTCTTGCAGGACCCGGAATAATCCCGTGGCCATCTTGGATCCGGGGGTCTGCAGGCACGGAGAATCGTCAGAGCAACACAATCACATTGCGTTGCTCTGAGGGTCTGAGGGAAGCACGCAGGGAGCCCCCTCCCTGTGCAATGCTTCTCTATGCCACTGGAACGCTGCAATCTTATTTGATCGCAGCGTTCGGGGGGTTAAAGTGCCGGGAGCAGTTCGGGACTGCTCCTGGCACTTAATGCCTGGTGTGAACTGTGAGAATCATCTGACACCCAGCCGCGATTAGCCGCGCTCCCCCAATGAGCGCGGCTGATCACATATGACGTACTTTTCCGTCCATTGGTATTAAGTCCCAGGTCACATGGAGGGAATAGTATGTCCAATGGCAGAGAGGGGTTAAAGAGTAACCATTATTTAAATTTTTATTGCCTAAATCATTAGTCCACATGAAAATAAGAAACCTTGCAGGATATCTTAACACCGAAATATGCTTCTTTCTCTTTCAAAACTGATATTTAACTCTCAAAATTCTCAATTAACGAGTGAAATCTTTATAAAGCTTTCACTGACTTTGTCATTAGTGATATCACGGTTGCTACTGATTCTATGTAGAAATGAGGAGATAGTTGCAGAGCTTCTCCTTAATCTTTCCTCCCTTTTACATGAAATGTAATCAGTATCAACTGTCATCTCACTAATGGTAAAGTCTGTCTTCACTGACTACAGATTTTGCCCTTGAATTGTGAATTTGAGAGAGACTGATCAGTCTTGGAGGAGAAAGAAGCAGTTATTTGATAAGACAAAGTACAATTAATGATTTTCACGTGTACTATTGAGTTGTTTAAAAAATAAATAAAACAAGTATTGGTATATGCTAATAGTTAATAGTTAATCAGTTTGTAATGTAATAGGAAGTTAGCCCATAATCTGAAACTTTCTCACAGATAATAGAATATAATATTAATATCTGGAAACTCAATACTATGAGGAAGAAAATTATACATTTTCAACTTTGAGATTAACAATTACCCATAAAGATGCAAGATAATACAATTTACTGACATACAGGGTTAGTAAAGGAAAATGTTAGAAATATACTGTATATGAAATATTAGCAATACAAAAAATTAAAATGTTAGCACGTCTTTTTTTAATAGCATTCTGTATCATTTTTTCCACACCAACCTAAAACTTTTTAATAGTCTCATATATATGATTTCAGTACCATAAGGCCTCTTTCACACGTCAGTGTCTCCGGAATGTGTGGTGACAGTTTTCTCATGTACCGGAGACACTGACACACGTTTACCCATTCAAATGAATGGGTCTATGCACATGTCTGCGTGTTTTCACGGACCATGTGTTCATGTGCAAAACACGCTGACACGTCTGTTTTCACCTGGACACACGGGCCGTAAAACGTGCCACACACCTGCACACAGAGAACAGTGTACACTTTCCTCTGTGTGCATGGGCGTCCACCAGGGAATTAGTGCTACTGTAAGCTTCTGTTCCCCGATGGCTGGAGCTGAACGCGGATTTCATCCATTCTCCCAGGCTCTGCCGGCAAGCAGAGGAAAATGAATTAAAAACTGACCTGCTGTGACCTCAGGACCGTCCTTATCAAGTCCCTGCATGTGACTTTATACATGATGGTTATACAATTTGTGATGTGCCTCGGCTTTCCATCTCTCTGAATTTGGCTCTTCAACCACATTTTTGTTGGAATCTGTTGAAGTATAACATTCCGATTGGTACTGTATTGCCAGTCTGGTGAGACTATATACATGGCTCAATTCTAAATACAGTGAGGGTTTTTTTCATCTTTCCTATGAAACTTGTAAATTTATATTTGCCGACAGCCATGTTGTTGTAGATATGCCCCATTCTTTTGGGGAGGGTTATCTATTGTCTTGATACAAATATACCTTCTTTGACAATTCCATGTGTGGTTATGTTTAATAGAATCCTGCAACAGTCTATCTGGTTATGGTATCTCAAGTTTCCTTAATGTTCAATAAGATGGGAGGACATTTTTGAGGTTATTTATTTTTTATTTATTTATTTATTTATTTTATTATTTTTGATTTTTAATGTAACCAACCATCGCCTAACATGCTCTATATTTTCCCAGATTCTATCGGATCCCTTTATGATCAAGGAAAACACAGATCTTCTGAGATTACCACAATTTTGTGTATTTTTGTACATGACTTATGGTTTTTAATTTTGATTATTGGCATTTTCTTAGTGTGGTTGATAGTAATTGCAAGGCCTTTACCTTTCAGTAATTAATTTGGACATCATGTGCCATTAATCTCCATTGTGTATTTATGGCTCTTCACCACAATCACATTATTTGTCTTTGTATTATAAAACTTCTTAGTATACATTGCACTTTGCTGTCTAGCGCATATGCCTAAGTTGTTAATGCTTCATACTCCTCTATGCAGCACAGAAACTATTTAAATTGCGGCTTCTGTCTATAGATGTGTGAACTGGATACCTGTATGCATGCACTCTAATGTATCTCCATTTACAACTGTTCTTTTCTCCTGTAGTCTTCAGCACCTCCACTTCGCGCACGTGCGGTCTCCCATCCATTTTCCGGCCTGCGCATTGTCTTACAGCACACTTGCGCACTAGGACTTCCAGTTACCGTGATATGACCGCTGATGTAATTTCAAGTTTCTTGTCGGCATCTCTTACAGCTGATATGGATCTTCTTGTTTTGGTATGTATATATATATATATATATATATATATATACAGTGGGGCAAAAAAGTATTTAGTCAGTCAGCAATAGTGCAAGTTCCACCACTTAAAAAGATGAGAGGCGTCTGTAATTTACATCATAGGTAGACCTCAACTATGGGAGACAAACTGAGAAAAAAAAATCCAGAAAATCACATTGTCTGTTTTTTTTTCATTTTATTTGCATATTATGGTGGAAAATAAGTATTTGGTCAGAAACAAGCAATCAAGATTTCTGGCTCTCACAGACCTGTAACTTCTTCTTTAAGAGTCTCCTCTTTCCTCCACTCATTACCTGTAGTAATGGCACCTGTTTAAACTTGTTATCAGTATAAAAAGACACCTGTGCACACCCTCAAACAGTCTGACTCCAAACTCCACTATGGTGAAGACCAAAGAGCTGTCAAAGGACACCAGAAACAAAATTGTAGCCCTGCACCAGGCTGGGAAGACTGAATCTGCAATAGCCAACCAGCTTGGAGTGAAGAAATCAACTGTGGGAGCAATAATTAGAAAATGGAAGACATACAAGACCACTGATAATCTCCCTCGATCTGGTGCTCCACGCAAAATCCCACCCCGTGGGGTCAGAATGATCACAAGAACGGTGAGCAAAAATCCCAGAACCACGCGGGGGGACCTAGTGAATGAACTGCAGAGAGCTGGGACCAATGTAACAAGGCCTACCATAAGTAACACACTACGCCACCATGGACTCAGATCCTGCAGTGCCAGACGTGTCCCACTGCTTAAGCCTGTACATGTCCGGGCCCGTCTGAAGTTTGCTAGAGAGCATTTGGATGATCCAGAGGAGTTTTGGGAGAATGTCCTATGGTCTGATGAAACCAAACTGGAACTGTTTGGTAGAAACACAACTTGTCGTGTTTGGAGGAAAAAGAATACTGAGTTGCATCCATCAAACACCATACCTACTGTAAAGCATGGTGGTGGAAACATCATGCTTTGGGGCTGTTTCTCTGCAAAGGGGCCAGGACGACTGATCCGGGTACATGAAAGAATGAATGGGGCCATGTATCGTGAGATTTTGAGTGCAAACCTCCTTCCATCAGCAAGGGCATTGCAGATGAAACGTGGCTGCGTCTTTCAACATGACAATGATCCAAAGCACACCGCCAGGGCAACGAAGGAGTGGCTTCGTAAGAAGCATTTCAAGGTCCTGGAGTGGCCTAGCCAGTCTCCAGATCTCAACCCTATAGAAAACCTTTGGAGGGAGTTGAAAGTCCGTGTTGCCAAGCGAAAAGCCAAAAACATCACTGCTCTAGAGGAGATCTGCATGGAGGAATGGGCCAACATACCAACAACAGTGTGTGGCAACCTTGTGAAGACTTACAGAAAACGTTTGACCTCTGTCATTGCCAACAAAGGATATATCACAAAGTATTGAGATGAAATTTTGTTTCTGACCAAATACTTATTTTCCACCATAATATGCAAATAAAATGAAAAAAAAACAGACAATGTGATTTTCTGGATTTTTTTTTCTCAGTTTGTCTCCCATAGTTGAGGTCTACCTATGATGTAAATTACAGACGCCTCTCATCTTTTTAAGTGGTGGAACTTGCACTATTGCTGACTGACTAAATACTTTTTTGCCCCACTGTACATATATATATAATTTTTAATAAAAACTATTTCACTTTATTTAGTAAGCTCCAACATACTCCACAGCACTTTACAATTAAGTGAGGACATGTATAGGCATTAAAGACAATACAAAGTAAGGCATAGTTCAACAGTTACAGGAGGAATGAGGGCCATGCTCACACTCTTACAATCTATACGGAAATAGGAGGGCACAATATTTAAAAAGTGCTTGTCATGTATGCTCCAGCCATAATTTTAATAAATGGGGCATTTCAAATAAGCTGCATCAGCGAGTATCTGTCTAAGTACAATTAATAAGCATTATTGGGTGCATGGAGAATGGGAAAACAGATGAATAGAAGGGACCAGAGTCTTAGGAAAATTTAGAAAGGGAGAACATGGAAAAGTTTAAATGGTGAAGTGAGGTGATAGACTTATCTAAAGAAATGTGTTTTTAAAGCATGTATAAAAATGTAAGGCTAAGTATTATTCAGATTGTCCAGAATAAGGCATTTCAGGAAACTGGCACAGCATGAGTGACGTTTTGAAGACAGAGTTGTGAGGCTTGAATTACGGAGAATTTTAGTCTTAGATCAGTTATAGAATGGAGAGGGTTTCGATCTAATGCCTCTCTTTTCCATTAGGTCTATGAGATCACATGATTAAAAACAGACTAGCTGAATCCATCTAATTTTTATGTAGAAACAGGCAGTCTCTTTTCCCTGCATGAGTCATCACTGCAAAAGTCCCTGGAAGGGGGGAGAGCAAAGCAGCTGGGCAAGGAGTTGATGAGGGGGATGACACATGCAGAGAAAAGAGACTTCCTGTTTCCACATAGTGCAAAGATAAGAATTAGCTAAGTAGAAAGGCAAAAGGAGCAACTGTAATTAGTATTAAGGGGATAAATACAGTACTTTGAAGTAAGTGATTATTTAACTAACCTTTTGGACTGACTGTAATGATAAGTAAGATATTGCTTCGCTGGAACATTCCAGAATTTCCCATTATTACCCTACTGATGAGAGTTGCCTGTCGTAGCTGCAACCCCCCTCCTCTTTCCCCACAACCCTTCCACACACACCAGTGTCTCTTTGCTTGCAGCTCTGTGAAATCTGAGACTCCAATGAGGATTCTTCTCCCTTCCCCCCTAGCCAGGAAAAGGTCTCCTTTGTTTCATGCCATGCGGCTGGATACTGGAATAGGAGATCTTAGAGGAGCCATAGTGAAACAGTGGTCGGTACTACAAATATGAAACTGGCATATGGTAACGTACTCCGAGCCGGCTTCACTATGGTGGTCCTTGCTAAGTTCTAGCCCCAGTAGAAACTGAGAACTGGATTACTCCTAAACAGTGTGACACAACCACTGCGTGTTTGGTTTTCAATTATTGTATTCGACAAACTAAAAAGAATGATACCATGTACGTGTTTATACAAGGTACCTTCGGTGAGATATAGTTATTATAATTTTGTAGTTAAAGTGTAACTTAGAGCAGAGGGGAGGACCGACCCCAGACGGCCCCTTTTATGATGTCACAGACCCAAACCTATAAGGTACTCGCCCCCTGAAATTAGTCATTCAGGCTAAGAGATTTGATGCCAACAGGTCCCCAGATGCAGGGGGACGTGTGGCCCCGCCTCCCCATATGGTAGCCTACAGACCATCTAAGCAACTGTAAGTGTTGATCTATGTTAATGCCCTTTTATTTTATATTTGCATTGTACATATCTAATGTCTCAACTTTGTAAAATCGTTTTATCTGTGTAATCACTGCCCCCATTTGGGGAATAAATTATAAACTTATTAGTCTGTCTCCATGCTCTAAGAAACGAACTTATGCACCTTTAAGATAATTGCTACTAATTTGGGGGTTTGCTACAGACCCTTTAAATTAACTCATTAATTAAGTGAATCGTAGCTGGTGGCAGCAAAATGTGATCGGGGCCCCAGGTACTGCTGGCTGTGATGGAAAGGGACTTTATAAGCTAATTGGGTGGCTGCGGCCAGAGCATTTATAAATCTCTCACGGCAGCATGCGGGGTGGCCAGACCGCATTGAAGCAGCTAGCCGGTGACCAATTATCCCAGGTGTAGTTCCCTGACTGACCTGAGGGTGAGGGGGCGCTGGAGAGCTGTGAGTTTCAAAGTGGAACTGAAAAGTTTTGTGAAGTATTGTGGGCAGTGGTGGGGACAACCAAAATACCCCCCCTGTGATAAATTGTTAGGGCAAGACTGGCTTGCTGTTTTTTTATCACATGGTGCCAGCGGTGGGATAGCTAAGATAAGCCCCCCTTGTGCCTGTGATAGCCGTGTGTCGGCAGTGCGTCGCATCCCTCCGTCCGTGACATACCAGTGTCAGCGGCGGGATTGTGACACTGACCAACAGTACTGTTGCTGTTTAATAGTAAAATGAATCATCAAAAATGCAAATTACATAATAATTGTGCAAATTGTGTATAGTTTTGCTGTGCGTTGGGGATCTGCATCATAATTACAAAAAAAGAAACATGCTATCAAACAGGGACCACCAATGAATAATCAATATTTTATTAGAGTTTACAAAAAGCCACAAAAATACATAAAAACATTTAAAAACCATAAAATTCCCACCAAAGGGTGGATCTAAAGGCACAAATGTACATGCATGTGAAAACTTAGAGGTAATCAAATGACAAATATCAAATGGAATACACTGGCCAGTGTTAAAAGTACACACACTATTTTGACACCTGGTATGGGACCCCAGCAAGAGAGTGGACTCCCTTGTGTCTTGAGCCCAGCGTGGGCATAATGGCAGGTATGAGGAATCCCTGAGGAAAGTGCAGGGAAAAGGACACGATGCAAAATAATATACAATTGATTTTTATGAAAAATAAATAACTATATTAGAATCAAATCACAATGCCCTGCTGTGTTGTGCCAAGAAAGGATGTCCCGTACCAATATGTGTAGGTTACCATCACAATAAAAAATAATCTTGCAGCAGTTGCATGGATCAAAACACAGATAGAAAATGGTACTAGACAAAATAGAATGTCTCAATAGACTAAAGTCCTGAGAATGACACAACTACGGCCACTGGGCATGCCGCAAGAGAGGTCCACACAATACCTATTGAACATGACCAGAGTGTGTGCCGGAAGGTCTGGAGGGTGTATGAGCACAACGTGTGTCGCCACTGAGAGTGGCTTCATCAGGAGCAGGTATAGTGGCTCCTGTACACTCTTTTATATATATATATATATATATATATATATATATATATATATATATATATATATGAACAACGACAAAGCAAAGTCCAGCAATAACGTGAGCAATCCAGGATGCTGTTAAAATTTTTTTTTCTTTTTATTCATAAATCCATTAAAATGCAATGGTCCAAGCGTTATCTGCACGACTTTCCTGCGTTATTGCTGTTTTGAACTGCTTGGACCATTGCATTTTAATGGATTTATGAATAAAAAGAAAAAAAATTTTTAACAGCATCCTGGATTGCTCACGTTATTGCTGGACTTTGCTTTGTCGTTGTTCACATTTGTATGGATGGACTCCTACATCCAGATCCGGGCACAACGGAGTTAACCAGGTCAGCTGAGGTTCCAGGTGGTTCACAGGAGTGAGCTGGTCTACATTGTTGGATTTCAGCTGCATTACATCTAATGTGGTGTACTTAATTATTTGTACTAAATGTCCAACTGGGGGTCTGTATGTGGGGGAGACAGGGCAAAAGCTTAGACCAAGGATGAATGCTCATCGTCACACAATAAGAGAAAAAAGAATGGATCTACCTGTGGCAAAACATTATTGCATCCCTGATCACAGCAACATGGATATGACATTACTGGTATTGAAAGGTAACTTCACATCTCAGAGAGAGAGACGTGTTTGGGAGTATAAATTTATGGCGACCTTTGATACTTTCAGTGCTGGAATGAATGTGTCGCATGGATTTTTGTCTTTTTACATCAATTAAGGAATTTGCTTTCAAGACCTGGTTGGGGCATCACAACACATTAGGAGACCCCAATCAGAGGACTATAAAACATCCGGACTCCTTATCTATGTACTGGTCCAATATTTATGTTTCTCCCTCTCCCATATTGATAGTTCTGCTTCACGTCACTTGTCTTATCCATTGCATTTTTTCTGTGTTGTATTGTGCATAAATATGTGACTCTTCAGATTTTGTATTAGTCTAGCCTGAAGAAGAGACCTGAGTAGTCTCGAAAGCTTGCAATTTGTTACCATCTTTTCAGTTAGCCATTAAAAGGTATCAACCACTGAGGACTCTCAATTCTGAATATTTTTCTATCACAATAGTGAGAACACAGAGAACATATCTCCAATTTTTGTAATTATTATATGTTTTCATGGGACAACACTGAAGCTATGCCACTTTAATACAATATAACGTAATCAGTGCACAGCTTGTATAACTGTAAATTTGGTGTGCCCGCTAATTAACTCAACACACAGCCATCAATGGTAAAACCACTGGCAATAAAAGTGAGTACACCCCTAAGAGAATATTTGGTTTGTTCACCATTATTTTCAAGCTCTGCCTTAACTCTCTTGGGCATGGAGTTCACTAGAGCAATTGGGTTGCCATTGGAATCCTCCATTCCTTCATGACGACATCACAGAGCTGGTGGATGTTAGAGAACTTGTGCTCATCTACCTTCCATATAAGGATGCCCCACAGATGCTCATTAGGGTTTAGGCCTGGAGATATGTTTAGCCAGTCCAGTACCTTTACCCTCCGTTTCTTTAGCAAGACAGTGGTCATCTTGGAGGTGTGATTGGGGTTATTATATTGGAATAATGCCCTGTGGCCCAGTTTTCGAGGGGAGTGGATAATGCTTTGTCACAGTACATGTTGGAAATCATGGTTCCCTCATTGAACTGTAGCTCCCCAAAGCTGGCAGCCCTCAGGCAGCCCCAAACTATTACATATACAGTATGCCCATATACGTAAACTATATTTACCGTATATACTCGAGTATAAGCCGAGATTTTCAGCCCAACTTTTTGGGCTTAAAGTGCCCCCTCTCGGCTTATACTCGAGTCACCCCCACTGGTCTGTCTCCCCTGGTATATATCTCTTCTCTGTGGTGCTTCTTACCCCCTTCCTTCACAGCAGCAGCTACGCACACTTCACTTCCGGTCCCGCTCATTATGGCTTATAAATATTCATGACGTCACTGGAAGTGAAGCGTGCGGCTGCAGCACTGAAAACACAGGTTGCCTCCTCCACCTGCCTTATAGAAAGCTGACTCCCCGGCGTGTCAGGGACTTATCTTAACTATTAGCTACTGCACGCTGTCCCCCCCCCTGCTAGCTCTCTGCTTGAGACGCTGGGTCAGAGCAACAGGGATCACGTGAGTACTTTCATTGCAGCATGGTCTCTGTAATGTGAGACCTGTAAGGAACAGACTTCAGTGTGGAATGCCAGCACACCCTGCTTCTAATTAAACATAATAATACTGAGAACTGATCCGCTTCACTGTGTGTTAGCACTACTGACATAGCTCCCCCAGACACATTAGGCCTCTTTCACACATCAGGTTTTCGCCGTCAGGCGCGATCCGGCGCTTTTGACAAAAACCGGATCTGGCGAAATGCAATGCCGGATCCGGTTTCCCCCCCATTGACTTGCATTAGAGCCGGATCAAGCTGGATGGCCATGCGTTTCATCCGATTTTCGCCGGATCCGGCAATGTGACGCGATCCGGCGTCTGGAAAAAATGGCTACTGTAACGTTTTTAGTCTCCGGCGAAAAAGCCGGACACGCCGGATCCGGCGTGTCCGGCTTTTTCATACAATGAAAGCCTATGAGCGCCGCAATGCGCCTGATCCGGCGACAGCCGGATCCGGTGGCCGGATCCGGTTTTCTTGGTCTGAGCATGCTCAGTAGCTCTGCCCACAAGACATATATAAAAGCAAGGCAGTGGGACCCTCAGCCACACCCAACATGCCACCCAAGCCAAGAACCAGGAGCAGGAGAAGGCAGCAGACATCTGCAGCAGCACCATCAGCACCACCCCAAATGGAGCAGCATGCTGAACAACGGGAGGGGAGTCCAGCAGCAGATGAGAGACGGTAATTATCAAATCCCCCATTCCTCCAAACTAAGGCTATGGAATATCAAGATATTCATTGGCCCTTTGTTTCTCTTTATTCAACAGCCGCCCAATAGATGCAGCAGCAGCAGCAGCAATGGCAGCAGCAGGAACACCACCCACAGCCATGGAGTCTGGCCATCAGGAAGACAGCACAACTTCTTCTGGGAGCCCTCCCTCGCATCGTCAGCGTTTGACGGTAAGTTTTTATTTCCAAAATCCATCATCTCTGTAATATATGTCTATTCATTGCCTTTTATTTCAAAACAGGAATCACAAGATGAAGAGGAGCTCCCAGAAGAAGAAGGAAGGGGTGGACAGACACTTGGAGTGGGCTCACAATTGGTAAGTTTTTTGCATCAAACGCAGAAACACAACATCACACTACACACAACACATAGAAAACAATGTTCTGCAGACCACACACAGCAAACAAATGCCTACATCCAAAGACATAACATTTTTTGTTTTCTTCTCTAGTCTTCCCAATCTGGTGCTCGGCCAAGAGGTCCTCGCAGTGCCTCCCAGGGTCGTCGGCGACAGCAACGCGGCGGTCACCAGCGTGTAAGTATAAATATTTTTGCTTTGTTTTTTTGCACTTTTTATTTCATTTCTTTTGTGGAGGCTAATTATGCTATTTTTGTCTTTTTCTTTAACAGCCTTCACAGCGTGCTCCCGACTCTGACGGTGAGGATGGAGGAATCGATGTGGACCACCTCATCGATCTCGTCAGAGAAAGGGAGCCGCTCTGGAATATGGCTGACCGCCGCCATGCTGACCTTATCGTTACCCGACGACTCTGGGAGGAAATCTGTTCGCTCCTTGTGGACCGCTGGGAGGACCTCGAAGCTCGGGCCCAGATTAAAGAGCGTAAGTATATACAGTACCGGTTGCTTGATTTAAACCAGTGTTTCCCGAACTCCAGTCCTCGTGGTCCCCACGGATCATGTGTTCATGATTTCTATTTACTTTGGAAATCCTGAAAACATGACCCCTGGGGACCATGAGGACTGGAGTTTGGGAAACACTGATGTTGTATACTAGCCACTATGTCCTTTCTCGTTTCAGGGGAGAGAATTGTGAAGCGGTGGCGGTCTGTGAGGGATCGTTTCAAGAAGGAGTTCAATAAAGAGATGCGGGCCCCGAGTGGATCTGGAGGACGCAGGAGCAAGTACAAGTACGCACGAGCCCTGTCGTTCCTCCGGGATACAATGCTCACCAGAAGGTAAATATTACACACCACATGTGACAAAAAAATGTTTAGATGTAACTTTTTTTTTGCAGCCAGGGCCATACCATGTCACTATTTTAATTGGTTTTTTTTCTCTTTATTCCACAGCACGGTGAGCAGCACTCGGGAGCCTGCACGATTGGACCCTTCTGAGGTGATCCCTGAGGAGACCGGCACCGAGGGACACTTCGACCGCCCCGGTACATCTGCACCTTCCCAGCCTTCCCACACATTCGACCCATCTGTCCCATCCACCAGCACAGGAGCATCGTGGCCGCCTACATTACATGAAGCTGCTGGTGAGGAGATCGCTTTCCCTTTACCCCACCCTTCTGCCCCTGCCACCTCTAGTACACCTGCGGGTACTGGGCGGCAGCGGCAGAGGGGTCAGGAAAAGAGTTATGCGCCAGAGTTCTTGCATCTGAATGCATCTTTCCAGAGCAAATCTCCGCAGGCTTTCAGCAGATCAACTCCAGAATTCTGGAGGTGAAGACACTTCTGCAAACCATGCATTCAGAAGCAAGATCTTCGCCAAACCACACCTTTTTCAGGTCTGTTGTGGAGCGCATGGCAACACTATCTCCTACCCAGCAGATGCATGTAATGCATTCGTGCAACGGTGCTCTACAGCAGGTTACCTCCCAACCTCCACCTCCCACCACTGTAGTTCCTCCACCTGCACCCCCTCCAGCCACTTTCCATCCTCCCCCTCCTATTACATCTGCACCCCCTCCAGCCACTTTCCATCCTCCCCCTCCTATTACATACCAGCAACCTCCCCAGTACCAGCAACCTGCCCAGTACCAGCAACCTCCCCACTTCCAGCAACCTGCCCCATACCAAACTCCTTCCCCGTACCAAACTCCTTCCCCGTACCAAACTCCTTCCCCATACAACTTGCCATCAACATCATCTGCTCCTACAGTCCCTGCCCAACCCTCCACTCCACCGCCCACCACCTCTTCTGCCTCCCACATGTCCACCCATTCTGTAGCTTTTTCCACACCATCACCTCTAACTGTTCCTTCCCCACCACGATCCCAGTCCTCTCTCCACACTCCCATTGTCGAAGTGTCCCGCAGCCCCTCAAGCAGTATTTCCACCCCACACTACACAGATTTATGATGTGTTTTGTAATAAAAATGCCCAGTTGGTTTCAAACCTTTATTAAAAAAGTTTTTTTAACTTTAAAAACAGTTTACAAAAAAAAAATATTTTAAATAAAAGTTAAATTATTGTTTACACTGGTTGTCTGTCATTTCTTTCTGCGGCGAAATATGTTTAAAAAAAAGGTTAAATACAGGGTATTTAAAAGGTAAAAAGGTATTCAAAACCAGGTATATAACTGTGGGTAAATTTTAGCTTTTTGCCACAGTTGTGTTCCTGGTTGTGTTTGAAGCAAAGTATTTCACCTAAAAAGTTGTGTTTATTGTTGGTGATTTCCTAACAATGTACACAACTTTTGTTAAAAGGTGAAATACTTTGCATAAAACACAACCAGGTACACACCTGTGGCCTAAAGCTAAAAATAGAGACCATGACAAGATAGCCAACTTTGGCTGGCAAAGGTATATACTGTTGGTACAGAAGGTACACAAGTTTGGTTAGGGCACAAATCTTTCACACTCTGTCATCCTGCCAGTGTACTCTGCCTTGAGGTGACATAAAGTATAGTGCAAAATTGTCCCTCATTACTGAAACCGTCACAGAACTTCTAGTGGTAATGTCATGGTAATCTTGCAAGGTGGTTTCTTCAGAGGTGTCCTCAATGGAAATGGGTTCCTTGCAGATAACAAAATTGTCGAGTACCACGCAAGCTTTGATCACCACGTCAACAGTTTCTGTCTTGAGGTTGATCGCAGTCAATAGGACCCGCCATTTGGCTGTCAGAATACCAAAGGTACATTCAACCATTCTTCTTGCTCTTGTGAGGCGGTAATTAAAAATGCGTTTTGGTCTTGTCAATCCTCTGCTAGAGTACGGTTTCAAAAGGTGTTCTGACAGCTGGAAGGCTTCATCCCCTACACAGACAAATGGCATAGGTGGACCAGATGTTTGCGGCAGCGGTCTAGGTGGTGGGAACTGGAAGGTGTTTCCATACAGTTTACGCCCCATGGCAGACAGTTTGAAAACTTGAGAGTCATTGGAGCGGCCATAGGCCCCAATATCAACAGCAATAAATTTGTATTCCGCGTCAGCGATGGCCATGAGGACAATTGAAAAATATTTCTTGTAATTGAAATATTCCGATCCCGATCCGGCTGGCTTTACAATGCGGATATGTTTCCCGTCCACAGCGCCCAAGCAGTTTGGAAACTGACATATCTGTTGAAACTTGTCAGCAATTTCAATCCACCTCTCTGTTGTGGGCTCTGGTAAAAACTCTTCAGCTAAGGAGTCCCACAGTGCACGGCATGTGTACTTCACTATTCCAGATATGGTGGAAATCCCGAGTCTGTACTGGAAATGCAGTGACGAAAGGGATTCTCCAGTTGCAAGAAATCTGTGGGGAATTAAAAAACAATAAATTAGTTTTAAATCACAGCATTACATACCAAAACTCAGCTATAACACTTGGAGATACAAACTAACACCAACAAGATTGCAGTGAAAGTGTGCTCTGATGCGATCACATCCAATAAATGTGGCTTACCTTAAAGTCACCATCAGACGCTCTGCGGGTGAAACAGAGAAGCGGCAATAGGTGTCCGCTTTTCTTATGAGGTGTGCAATGCGCTCCACCAAGTAATCAAAATTCTCCATTTTCATCCGAACATATCCAAAAAATGTATCCGGGTTTCGTCGAAGGTCCATGCAGAGTGTAGAATAGACCCCACGCGTCATTCTCTTGGCTGTGATGGCGTGGATCCACAAACGTCATCTACGATGCCTGATGCGCTGCTGTCTCGCTCTCTCCTTCTCCAGAACAATCACCCTCAAACGATTCGCCTGCGCTATAAAATCCGCCAAATTCTTCAAAATATTTCCAATCACAACATCCATCTTCGCCAGTAACTTGCTCTTCTCTCCAACCTGCACTTTCTCCTCTACAACCTGTCAAAGAAGGGCTGTAGGAACACGCTATATATAGTTTTCCAGTAGCCAATCCCGTTCGGAAGGCCACAAGGGTCAATTTTAAAAACCGGATCCGGCGTAATCCGTCGAAAAACGGATAGAAAAACAGATGAACCGGATGAGACGGATCCGGTTTTGTCTGTCAAGAACAAGACGGATCCGGCAGAAAACCGGATCCGGCATATCAGGTTTTACAAAACATTTGCCGGATCCGGCGTTCCGGCACGACGCCGGATCGCGCCTGACGCCGAAAACCTGATGTGTGAAAGTAGCCTTACCTGATGGTCTCCCTGATCTTCATCTAAGAGCTGATCGGAGACATCTGGCATTGATTTATATATACAGTGTTCTTAGTTAGGCCAGTTTGCACTGCAAATAGTAGCTATGCTACAATAATATGGCTGCATTGCCGATGTGCTTCCTATATGTAATATTCAATGATGAGGAGATTACCGGCATTTAATTTTATTACAGCCTATATTCACTTTCCCTTTTCCGTTACCCTCTTTCTAGCATCCTCTGGCTACCACTTGCTCCATGCCGCTACCTCAGGGACTCAATACATGCCAGGATTGCACTGCTCAGCCGCCGCTGTTGCTGTGAAGGAGGGGGTAAGAATCATTCCCGTGGGAGACTCTTGGACCAGCGGGGAGAGGGGAGACTCACGGACCCAGTAGCTGCTGCAATTCCCCCTTGGCTTATACTCGAGTCAATACGTTTTCCCAGGTTTTTTAGGTAAAATTAGGTACCTCGGCTTATACTCGGGTCGGCTTATACTCGAGTATATACGGTATATATACACCAACATATGTTTTCTTACATATGAGTATATGTATACATACATAAATAAATATATACTGCTCAAAAAAATAAAGGGAAGACTAAACAATACAATGTATTGTTTTGTGTTCCCTTTATTTTTTTGAGTAGTATATATACATATATATATATATATATATTCTGTGTGTAATATTCGTAGGTTAATTCGTAGCTGATAATGAGTTTAGTAAAAAAAAAGATAAGCATATTAATAGTAGTATCAAGAATGTAGTCAGTTAGTCACATCTTTTCAATTACAAAGCAATAGTCAAGAGTGGTGTGAAATTAATGTGCAAGAAGTATATGGTCTATTTTTATGGGATGTTCATCTTTAATTTTTATCATTAATGTCATAGTATCGTCATAATTTCTGGCCTAATGGTAGCTTTATCCTTCAGTGGTCAGATAAATGAGCATTGCAGAAATATCCAGACACTTCATCATTTAATTAAGCGATAAATAATTAAGATATTGGATCTTTCTTCTCCAGCAATAGCAATGTGAAAACACTGGTCACTGATATCACTAGAAATAGCAGCCTAAAAGCTTATCTGTTATAAGATTTAATCATTCTGGAAACAAAGAAAAAAGTATACAGTACAAGGTTATAAAATACATTTATTAACAGGGTCCTGTATATTACTTTAACCTTTTGCAACCAATGACATGTATAGTGTGGAACAGTAGGAGGAATGTGAGATGCAATGACAAGCAGGAGTTAGCTCAAGGGCTAACGGGTATTTTTAATACAGGTGTTACTCCACGCAGGGAGAAGCTTGGTGGAAGTGGGAGTTTGGGATTCAAAACAGGGGTAAATATTCAACAAAATGGTAAACTTAGCAGTCTAATGATTTCAGCGGGTGGAGGCTTGAAGATCCCATGGTGTCGTCGCAGACATCGCGTTAAGTTTCCTGCCTGGTCCTGGAGAAACGTGTCCTGACTCTCCTACATGTGGCTTCGCAATCCCGGAACAAGGTGTCGATGGAGTCGCCTGTGGGGCCTCTTTGGATGGATAGAGTTCAGCGGTGGAGGCCAGGAGTATACTGTCCGAGCCTGTGTGATCCCCTGGTCGAGTCTGCCGCCTAGTCTGTATACAGTCAGCGGTGTGGCACGGGACGTCACTTCAGTTTCAGAGGTGAGCAAGCCCACAGTTATAGGCTGCTTGTGGTCTGTCAGCGATTGAGATGGCAGTAAACAAAATGGCCTGGACTTCTGATATAGTGCTGCGGGGAGTGAGCAAATCGTCCCCTGCTGCGCACAATGCCTTCCCATCAAAGACCCCATCTTCCAGCGCTGAAAGCTCTTTATTGCGGGCCTGCCCCTTGTAGTCAGGTGCTGTCCTTGTCAGAAAGTCTCCCTCCCAGCAACAAGGGTGACAGCCCCAGCGGTTATGGCCCCGAAACGAGAGAAGCACTGCCAGATGTATTACTAGGGATGTTGCTGAGAGAAGTACTAACAGATGTATTGCTGAGGATGTTACTGGCCCGGTCCATCTCCGTACACTAGTATGTCACGAGTGGGTGACCTATTTCAGTGGCACCCGCTCTATGATTGATGTGATAGGTCAGTTAATCTAAATAGCCAATCACAGCATATGATCACTGGGAAGTGCTGAAATATCAGAACTTCCCCACATGATCACGCCGAGACCTCGGCTCAGCTAACAGATGAGCTACTGTAGTAAAAGACAGAGCTGGTGCCTGCAACAGCCCTGGCTGATTAACCCTCTAAATGCTGTGATCTATAGCAATAGTGGCATTTGGAAGGTTGTGAGATGGAGTGAGCTCCCTATATCACTCCCATCAGCACCCCTGCAATGAAATCATGGGGAGCCAATGGTTCTCATGCACCTAGATGGCAGAGAAAAATTGATGAAAGGTTGCAATGCAGGCTAGCTTGGATGGTGCATAAGCAGCCCCAATTAAGTTCAAAAGAAATTTAAGCTGTACTCCAGGCTCAGGGTGTGTCAGTGGCATCAGTGTCAGCTCAAACTAACCATTGACATTCAAATGAAATGAAACACTATGACATGAAGGGTCTGGTTAAGTAAAGCACATTGCTCTACTGTTTATCAAAAATAGAATGAGTCCTACAAACAAAAGACCAAAGTACCTACAGTCAAATATGGTGGAGGTTAAAAGATGTTTTGTGGTTGTTTTGCTACCTTTGGCACTGGGTTCCTTGACTGTGTGCAAAGACATCATGAAATGTGAAGATTCTCAAAGGATCTTGGGTTTCATTGTAGTGGAATTGTGTGCAACTAAATATTAAGTTGAGGGCACCAACAATTTTACCAGGCCCATTTTGGGAGTTTTGTGAGAAATTTTGTTCAATTTTACTTTTTGTCTGTTTTTTTATGCTGTTCCAATATACACAAAGGAAATAAACATTTGTATAACAAAACATGGGAAAATGTAAGATCTGGGGTTAAAACAACGTTATAGTGGTAAAAATATAATTATCTTTCTTCAACGTTCAATGGTAAAACATTTTGTGAAACCCATTCTGTATCAATATGATAACTGTGCTGCTAGATGATTTCATTAAGAGATAGTTTGTAAAATGAAGTCACTTATGAGGTGTCCTGCTGTCCTGACACCTTAGAGGCTTTGTCAATGTGACATTGCAAACACAAAACATTCCAGGCAAATCTGCAGTCCATTATGGTGCTCCTTCCCTTCTGAGCTCTGCACTGTACCTAAAAAGTAGTTTTTGACCCCATATTGGCATTGCCGTAATTAGGAGATATTGTGTAACAAATTTTGCTGTCTATTTTCTCCTATTAGCCCTTTGGACAATTAAAAACTTGAGGCTAAAGCAACATTTTAGTGGAAAAAAATGTACATTTTCATTTTCACATCCAAATATACAATTCTGTGAAATACCTGTGGGTTTAAAATGCTCTCTACACCCTTAGAGAAATTCTTTGAAAGGTGTAGTTTCAAAAATGAGGTCATTTGCAGGGGGTTTCCACTGTTTAGGAACATCAGGGGCTCTGCAAACGCGTCATGGCATTCGCAATCTATTTCAGACGATTGTGCACTCCAAAAATCAAATAGCGTTCTTTCCCTTCCAAGCCCTGCTGTGTGCCCAAACAAGAGTTCCTGACTACATATGGGCTATCCCTGTACTCAGGAGAAGTTGTAGAACAAACTCTGTGGTCTATTTTCTCCTGCTACCTTTGTGAAAATGAAAAGTTTGAGGCTAAAACAACATTTTTGGGGGAAAAAAAGTCATTTTTAAATTTTACAGTTAAATGTTTTAAAATTCACTGAAGCAACTGTGCATTCAAAATTCTCACTACACCCCTTGATAAAATACTTGATGGGTGTAGTTTAAAAAAAATGGGGTCACTTGTGGGGACTTTCTACTGTTTTGGCACGTTAGAAGCTTTGCAAATGCGATATGATGTTCGCCATCTATTGCAAATAATTTTGCCCTCGAAAATGTAAGTGGTGCCCCTTCCTTTCCAAGCACTGCCATGCCCCAAAGCAGTTGTTTTTCACCTTATGTTGGGTATCGTGTACTCAGGAAAATATCACAATACATTGCATGGTCCAGCAAGCAACATTTTTATGGTAGAAATGCATTTTTCCATTTTCACAGCTCAACACTATAAAATTTTATTTAGTACCTGTGGGTTCAAGATGCTCACCACACCTCTAGAAAAATTTCTTGAGGGATGTAGTTACCAAAGAGGGGTCACTTGTGGGGGGTTTCAACTGTTTAGGCACATCATGGGCTCTGCGAAAGTGACATGGCATCTGCTGTCTATTCCAGACAAAATTTTGCACTCCCAAAATCAAATGGTGCTCCTTCCCTTCCGCGTCATGCCGTGCACCTAAACTAGTTTTCCACCACATATGAGGTATCAGTGTACTCAGGAGAAACTGTACAAAAAATAATATGGTCAATTTTCTCCTATTACCCTTGTGAAAATTTTAAAATTTGGGGCTAAAGCAACATTTTTTGGGAAAAATGTATTTTCCATTTTCACGGCTCTACATTATAAAATTCTTTGAAGTTTCTGAGGGTTCAAGGTGTTCAATGAGCCAAAGAGCCACGGTTCCCATTCTGTCAATAGACAGCAGGACTGCTCAGCTATGACCAGAGGTATAAAGCTCACCTCCGTTCACTGGAGTCAGCTGATGAGACTAATGTTCCCATCATCCGACACCTGCTACCGGCTGTGAGTTTTGTGTGGCTGGTTAGCAAAAATATAGGGGAACTCACGCCGTTTTTTTAAATTATTTATTTACAGCGCTGGAGCCGCTAATGAATGCTCCCATCTACTGCTCCTGCTCTCACTGTAATTAGCGGCTGCAGGTGTCGGATGAAGGGATCAGTATTCGATCACAGCTGAGCACTCCTGCTGTCTTTTGACAGAGTGGGAACCGCGGCTCTCTAACCGGCGGGGATGATTTTGTGCTGTCCATGCACGTGACAGCGCAACAAACACCCAGGAATAATCTTTTAATATTGAGCAAATACCCTATAGTAAGTAAAGTAATAAACAGTAATAGTAAATGTAAATAACATAGGACACTTTCTTAACACTGTTTTGATCAAAAAAGCTTAAAAGCCATTCCAGCGCAACGAGTTGAACTCAATCAGTACGGAGTCTAGCTCTTGTAATTGACCTCACTATGTGTCAGCAGATGTCAAAATAGATAAATAGTAGTAAATACACTTAACGGATATGGCGAAGAAGAATATTTTAATGCAGTCAAATGGTAGTAAGATGCAAAAATAGTTTTGATCTTTATGACTTTCCACAGTTACTACAATAAAGATCTAAAAACAAAAGACAAAAAATAAGTAAAATAAATAGATATAGGTAATAGGTCATGGTTCAATGTTTCATACGCTTGAGCAGAGGTGCATCCAACATTATGCACTATATAATATAACGTACTGTATTTCATGACATAATGTTATATAAAATCTGTGATAATATGGTTTGTGGTTGAGGACGGGGAATAGGATAGAAGAACTAGAGACCTACCAGACTGCTGTGTAGACAGTTGTTAAAGCTTTTAGTAAATGTACCAAGAATGCAGTGTCTAGTTGGGAATACCTGACAAGAAAGTAAAGTTTTGAGTAACAGGACGTATCAGGTTGGTAGATTACGAATAAACTAGTGCGAACCTGTAGTGCTGGTGACAGTCACGCTGTCAACAAAGTGCACCTGTGGCCATGGTTCCCAACTTTAAAAATGCCCTGAGTACAAGTATATAAGAAATTAATAGCCTCATTAAGGTGAGAATATGTTATCCTTAAGTCTGGTGCTTACCATATGGTGAGGGATGCTGAATCTCACTGCACTGCGGTATCCACCGCTAGTCGCTGGTGATGAGGTGTGCTCAGTGTTCCTGCTATACAGTGGTAGGCAGAGTCGGGTACTTGCTATCAGTCAGTCCGAGTGGTGCCGCCACTGGAAATGACGAAACCGGATGTTGCATGGTCTCATAGTTGGAAACTGGAAATGCGCGCTATGCATTCCATTGTAGTGAGGTATAATCAGTGCTTGCAAGTCAGGTGAAAGTACATGCATTCCAGGAGCAAGGAGTGGACATTCATTGCTATTGGATAAGCATTCCACTGCTGCCTATCAGTGCCTTTCAGCTATATGTTATGTAGAGAAAGTGCCTGAGGTAGTGTGGCTGGCAGTCGAGAACGCAACTTAAAAGATAGAGGTCAAGGGAAGGAAGCCATGGAGTGAAGGGATTCAGTACAACTGACTCTGTAAAAAGGATACAGAGAAACAGTGCACAGTAATCATCATTTGCATTAAAAGCATCCTAGTGAAAAGACAATCATCAGAGTACTAGACACAAGTAGGTAACATTGTTTTATACATTGTAATAGCATCCTAGAGGATAGCATGATTATTGCATAAAAGAAAATAGATCATAGTCCCTAGTTAATCCTTTAGGGGACAGTGTCTCTAATTCATGAATCCAATAGGCTTCCCTGCATTACAAAATGCAAATGTGGTCCCTACCTCATCCATGTTTGATGATCTGGAACTTAAGTTGTGTAACCCTATGTCCCTTGGAGACAAAATGACATTCTCTGCATTGGGGGTGGCTCATTGGAGTCTCTTGATTAATTTTTTGAATTCCTTAACTCCTCTTGGCCCGGTCTAAATTTTAAGGCCCCGTCACACATAGCGACTCACTAGCAATCCCAACAACGATATGAACTTGTCAGGATCGCTGGTGTGTCACTACATGATCGCTGGTGAGCTGCCAAACAGACAGATCTCAGCAGCGATCAGGACAGCAACACGCGAGTAACAAGCGACGCACATTGCTTAGTTACCCGCAGTGTACGTTAAGATACCAGCGCGCTGGTGCAGAGGGCTGGTAACCAAGGTAAACATCGGATTTCTAAGCATCGTGCGGCGCTTAGAAACCCGATGTTTACCTTGGTTACCAGCTCCCTGCACCAGCGCGCTGGTATCTAACGTACACGTCTGGTTTCTAAGCACTGTGCGGCGCTTAGAAACCCAATGTTTACCTTGGTTACCAGCTCCAGCTCGCTGATCACTGGTCTCCCGCCTGCCACTCGCAGCGATGCGTGCTGGCCAGCAGGAGACCAACGATTAAAAAAATGTCCAGGCCATTTGAGCACGATCAGCGATACCCGGCAGGGGGGCCGGTCGCTGATAAGTGTCACATACAGTGATCTCACTGGTGAGATCGCTGTTGCATCACAAAACTTGTGACTCAGCAGCTATCTCGCTAGTGAGATCACTGTGTGTGACGGGGGCTTTACCATGACACGTGACAACCATAAGGTAAATTTCCTTGACACGCTGGTTCTAAAAGACATATATGGGTCCCTGACCATGGACCTGTACACTAAAACTACAGACCGTAGTCTGTTACACTATCAGAGATTACATCCCACTTTGATGAAAAATTTAATTCCTAAATCTCAATTTCAGAGGGTCAGAAAGATTGTAACAGATCACACTCTACACAGATATTAAAAGAGATGCATCTGAAGTTTACAGAGAGGGGCTATCCAACCCACATATTAGATCAATCTTCAGAGCCTACAATTTCCACACGTCTGAAAGCCAGTGACCGTATCCCTTTTGTACACAGTTATCATCCATTTGTATATATCCTACATAAGACCTTTAGGAAACACTGGTATCTTTACAAACAGCACACCCAGACATTGCAGAGTTCCAGCAACCCTTTTTACCCTGTTTTAAAAGTGCACCCAACCTGAGAGACTTATTGGTAAAGGCAGATATAGGCACTATCCAGTGTCTTCTTAAACAAAGGTTCTTACATACCAAGATGGGCATTTTCCCATGCTTACAGTGTAATCAATGTAATAACATCCTAAATGGGAATGTTATACACCACCCCTATTCAGGTAAAAAATATTCTATCAATGATTACTTTACATGCAACACAGCTTATGTTAGCTATCTAATCAAATGTCCTTGTGGTCTCCTATACATTGGTGAAACCACACAACCCGTTAAAGATAGAATATCAAAACACAAATCAACTATAATTTGCTTTCACCTATACGGCACCATTTTGCCTCCAAGGGACATAGGGCTGCACAACTTAAGTTCCAAATCATCGAACATATCCCACCACCTAGATGAGGTGGGGATCGCATTTGCATTTTGAAATGCATGGCACCCTATTGGATTCATGAATTAAAGACTCTGTCCCCTAAAGGATTAAATAGGGACTATGATCTGTTTTCTTTTATGAAATAACCATGCTTTTCTCTAGGATGCCATTGCAATGCATATAACATTGTTAGCTATTTTTGTCTAGTACACTGATGATTATCTATTCACTAGGATGCTTTTAATGCAAATGATGATTACTGTGCACTAATTCTGAGTATCCTTTTTAGTCTGGCGTCACACTTGCCGTATGAAAAATCGGTACGATTTTCTCAGCCGGGAATCGCAGGAGTGTTCTCCGTATGGTTATCCATGTGTAATCCGTTTGAAATGCGATGATGCGATTTCCTCGCATCTATGTATTCGCATGACATGCGTATGCAATCTGTATGCAATGCGATTTTAACATAAGCTTTTACATACAGCAGTTCTCTGTCCTTTACACATCGTTTTAAACAAAATATTCTTCAAAACACACACACATACTGTACAGTATATATTATATCTATTCAATTCTAACCTGTCAACCTGTGATGATATTGTATGCGGCAGATCATTTGCCGGCTTTTAATCTATCTATCTATATATATATATATATATACAGTATATATATATATATATATAAAAAAGCACAGCAGCACCCTGTGAATGCCAAGACATATAATGTCAATGGAAATAAAAACTTCCAAACGCTCTGTCCCTCAGCATGATGTACTTACAGAATTGAAGGTTCTTAGCGCATTATCTGGCCAATTCATGTGTGCCCGTCAACCGCTGCAAGGTGACACTTCTCTGAAGGGTCCTGTCTGAACCCTACCATATCCTACTGTATATGCCACTTTCAGGTTAAAAAAAACCTTCTATAAAGGACAAACATGTCTCTCCTGGGCTGCAAGCCTACAAGTGAATGGGCTAGTAGAACTGGTTGAGAATACCTGCAGGTTAACGGGAGGAGTGCAAGTGTCTGGCAGAGGGAGTCACACCCCCCCTATATTTAGCTATACAAAAAAACCTGACCAGCACCTTCCAAGTGTGAATAGGTGCAAGCTGCAGTGACTGCAAAACATATATAAAAAAAATGTATAAAAAAGCACAGCATATATAGATATACACTACTGTTCAAAAGTTTGGGGTCACTCAGACAATTATGTGTTTTCCATGAAAACTCATACTTTCATTAATCAAATGAGTTGCCAAATGAATTTAAAATCTAGTCCAGACATTGACAAGGTTTGAAAAAAAGATTTTTATTACAAATAATAATTTTCTCCTTCAAACTCTGCTTTTGTCAAATAATGCTCCCTTTGCAGCAATTACAGCATTGCAGACCTTTGGCATTCTAGCAGTTAATTTGCTGAGGTAATCTGGAGAAATTTCACCCCATGCTTCCAGAAGCCCCTCCCACAAGTTGGTTTGGCTTGATGGGCACTTTTTGCGTACCATACGGTCAAGCTGCTCCAACAACAACTCAATGGGGTTGAGATCTGGTGACTGCACTGGCCACTCCATTACAGATAGAATACCAGCTGCCTGCTTCTTCCCTAAATAGTTCTTGCATAATTTGTAGGTGTGCTTTCGGTCATTGTCCTGTTGTAGGATGAAATTGGCTCCAATCAAGCTCTGTCCACAGGCTATGGCATGACGTTGCAAAATGGAGTGATAGCCTTCCTAATTCAAAATCCCTTTTACCTTGTACAAATCTCCCACTTTACCAGCACCAAAGAAACCCCAGACCATCACATTACCTCCACCATGCTTGACAGATGGCGTCAGGCACTCTTCCAGCATCTTTTCAGTTGTTCTGCGTCTCACAAATGTTCTTCTGTGTGAAACACCTAAAACTTGGATTTGTCTGTTCATAACACTTTTTCCAATCTTCCTCTCTCCAATGTCTGTGTTCTTTTGCCAATATTAATCTTTTTTACTTTTATTAGCCAGTCTCAGATATGGCTTTTTCTTTGCCACTCTGGCCTGAAGGCCAGCATCCCGGAGTCGCTTCTTCACTGTAGACGTTGACACTGGTATTTTGCGTTTACTATTTAATGAAGCTGCCAGTTGAGGACCTGCGAGGCGTCAATTTCTCAAACTACAGACACTAATGCACTTGTCGTGTTGCTCAGTTTTGCAGCAGAGCCTCCCACTTCTCTTTCTACTCTGGTTAGAGCCTGTTGGTGCTCTCCTCTGAAGTGAATAGTACACACCGTTGTAGGAAATCTTCAGTTTCTTGGCAATTTCTCACATGTAATAGGCTTCATATCTAAGAACAAGAATAGACTGTCGAGTTTCATATGACAGTTCTTTTTTTCTGGCCATTTTGAGAGTTTAATGGAACCATCAAATGTAATGCTCATGATTCTCAACTAGCTCAAAGGAAGGTCTGGTTTATAGCTTCTCTAACCAGCCAAACTGTTTTCAGCTGTGCTAACATACTTGCACAAGGGTTTTCAAGGGTATTCTAACCATCCATTAGCCCTCTTACACAGTTAGCAAACACAAAGTACCATAAGAACACTGGAGTGATGGTTGTTGGAAATGGGCCTCTATACACCTATGAAGATATTGCATTGCAAACCAGACGTTTGCAGCTAGAATAGTCATTTACCACATTAATAATGTATAGAGTGTATTTCTGAATCATTTAATGACAGCTTGATTGGAAAAAACTGCGCTTTTCTTTAAAAAATAATGAAGTTTCTAAGTGACCCTAAACTTTTGAACGTATATATCTATTCTTTTCTAACCTGTCAGAGTGATTTTACTGTACACCGCACATGAGTTGCTGGCTTTTCAAAGGATACCAGTGCGCATTTCTCACAAGTCATATGGATGGTCCGTGTGGTTTGTGATTTTTTTCTCGCACCCATAGACTTGCATTGGCGAGACTCGGCCGATATACGGGTACAATCTCAGCGTGCTGCGATTTCACTCACACGTATAATACGGCCGAGAAAAAAACCGGTGATGGGAGCTGCCCCATAGATTAACAGCGGTCCGAGTGCTATGCGATGTTTTATCACATAGCACTCGTCCGTATTCCTCGCTAGTGTGACTCCGGCCTTGCAGAATCAGTTGTACTGAATCCCTTCACTCCATGACTTCCTTCCCTGGACCTCTATCCCTTCAGCTGCCTGCTCGACTGCCAGACAAATAGCAAATAGCGCAACGAACCATTAGAATTTTTCCCTCTTTGTTTATTGATAGGGTTTATCACACATATTCTGAGGTTTGTCTGCAGCTTATTGCTTTCCTACTCCCCCTTTCTTAACTTCCATAGAAAAGGTGGTAGTGTTTTCTTTTTTTCTGTTGTCAAACCTGTTAAAATGTAATTGCAAATGTAGATGTGTTCTTAATGACAACTTATCCAAAATATTTTTGACATAACTAGCTCATTGTTGCAGTTATACTAGTTGACAGTTTCTACTTTTCCAGTAAAGATTATATAGGAACACACCTTGTGACTTGTATTGCTTAGCACTGTGTCCTCATTTTTTCTCATAATCTCTGAAGTTAACTTGTGCTACTTCTTGGTTTTTGATGAAATGATTACAGGTGAAACACATTTGCCACTGACACTCTAATAAAATGGCTGCTATAAAATGAATCATTACATTTCGATTTTATGCTACTGTCTTAATTTACCGCTTCAGATCTGCCATTGAGAGCTAAAACATTCCCAATTGTAGAGGAAAAGTTGAAGTTAAGTTTAGAGTTACAAGAAACAGCATTTGCAAAAGCAAAACTGAAAAAATAAATACCTTATAAATAGACTGTAAAATCTAAGTTCTTCTACCTGAGATGATTGCATTCATTAAAGGGAATCTGTCACCCTTTTTTTCGGCTTGCAGCTGCCGGCATAGACATCGGGGGCTTATCTACAGCATTCTGTAATGCTGTAGATAAGCCTCTGATGTAACCTGAAAGATAAGAAAAACACGTTAGATTATACTCACGGGGTGGGCGGTCCGGTCCGGTGGGCGTTGCGGTCCGGTCCAACGCCTCCCTTCTTCATAAGATGACGTCCTCTTCTCCCGTCCTGTAATGGCTGCGGTGCAAGCGCACTGCTCTGCCCTGTTGAGGGCAGAGCAGAATTCTGCAGTGCGCAGGCGTCAGACCTCACCCGACGCCTGCGCACTGCAGGACTCTGCTCTGCCCTCAACAGGGCAGAGCAATGCGCTTGCATCACAGCCATTACAGGATGGGAGAAGAAGACGTCATCGCATGAAGAAGGGAGGCGTCGGACCGGACCGCAACGCCCATCAGACTGGACCGCCCACCCCGTGAGTATAATCTAACGTGTTTTTCTTATCTTTCAGGTTACATCAGAGGCTTATCTACAGCATTACAGAATGCTGTAGATAAGCCCCCGATGTCTATGCCGGCAGCTGCAAGCCAAAAAAAAGGGTGACAGAGTCCCTTTAACAGATATGTGGAATTTTAAAAGAATTATCAGAACATTGTTCAGCTTTACAAATATTGAATACTTTTTATATTTCATCTGAATATGCCAACTGATAGGAAAAATCACTAATTCTTCCATATTTTTTGACACCTGGCGAACTATTCCCTTGACAACTATTCCGGTTAGTGAGCACTCTAAATTGAGATATAGCTTCAAACTTTTCAGAGCTAAGCTATTTTTAAAAGAATCATTTTATTTAGAATTTTTTATTCTACCTTTGCTACATTTATTAACCCCTTTCTGCCATCTGACATACTATCCCATCCATGGGACCCGGGCCCCTATGCCCATGGATGGGATAGTACGTCTAGCGTGATCAGCGGCACTCACGGGGGGGAGCAGCGCTGATCGCGGCTGGGTGTCAGCTGATTATCACAGCTGACACCCGGCACTATGTGTCAGTGGCAGTCACAGACCGCCCCCGACATGTTAACCCCTGGCACACTGCGATCAAACACGATCGCAGTGTATCAGGGGTTTAGGGAAGCATCGGCAGGGAGGGGGCTCCCTCAGTGCTTCCCTGAGACCCCCCAGCAGCGCCATGTGCAGCGCTGCTATGGGGGCCTCCTTCCCTGCAGGTCCCCGGATCCAAAATGGTGGTGGGGACTTTTGGGGGCCTGCAGGGAGCCGGCTTCCTCAGCGCCTGCAAAGCGCCGGCATGAGGAAGCCTCCAGCACTGCCTGTGTCAGATCGCTGATTTGTCACAGCGATCTGTGATGTGACAGATCAGCGATCTGTCACATGTCCCAGGGGGGATATCTCTGTCAGTATAATAAAGTGAAAAAAAAAAGGGTAAAAATAATTTGTAAAAAAATCGCTAAATAAATAAAAAAAAAAAAATTCCCTAATAAATTGATTTTTTGGAAATAAAAAACCCCAAAACAATAAAAGTACACATATTTAGTAGTGCCGCGTCCGTAACGACCCGCCCTATAAAACTGTCCCATTAGTTAACCCCTTTAGCGAACCCCTTAAAAAATAAAAATAAAAAACAAAGCAAAAAATAATGCTTTATTATCATACTGCCGAACATAAAGTGCAATAGCGTGCGATCAAAAGGACGGATATAAATAACCATGGTACCACTGAAAACGTCATCTTGTCCCGCAAAAAGCGAGCTGCCATACAGCATCATCATTTAAAAAATATAAAAGTTATAGCTCGCAGAATAAAGCGATGCAAAAATAATTATTTTTTATATAAAATTGTTTTCATTGCATAAAAGTGCCAAAACATAAAAAAGGACATAAATGAGGTATCGCTGTAATCATACTGTCCCGAAGAATAAAACAGCCTTATCAATTTTACAGCACGCAGAACGGTGTAAACGCACCCCCCAAAAGAAATTCTTGAAATGCTGGTTTTTGTTCATTCTGCGTCCCAAAAATCGGAATTATTATTATTATTATGCATTTATATAGCACCATTTATTCCATGGCACTTTTCATGTGAAAAGGGGAAATATAGACAAGTATAATAAACATGTGTAAGACAAGGGACACACAAGTACATAAGGAGAGGGGACCCTGCCCACGAGGGCTCACAGTCTACAGGGATGGGTGAGGATACAGTAGGAGAGGGTAGAGCAGGTCATGCTGTGGTTCAGTAGACCGAGGATCATTGCAGGCTGTAGCCTTGTCGGAACAGGTGGGTCTTCAAGTTCTTCTTGAAGGTTTCCATTGATGGTGAGAGTCTGATGTGTTGTGGCAGAGTTCCAGAGTATGGGGGAAGCACGGGAGAAGTTGGATGATGGGATCTTAATATAAAAAGCAATCAAAAAATGTCACATGCCCGAAAATGGTACCAATAAAAATGTCACGTCGTCCCGCAAAAAATAAGACCTCACATGACTTGGTGGGTCAAAATATGGAAAAATTATAGCTCTCAAATTGTAGTGAAGCAAAAACTATTTTTACAATAAAAAGCGTCTTTTAGCATGCGACAGCTGGCAAATATAAAAACCCACCATAAATAGTAAATCAAACCCCCCTTTATCACCCCCATAGTTAGGGAAAAATAATAAAATTAAAAAAATGTATTTATTTCCATTTTCCCGTTAGGGCTAGGGTTAGGGCTGAGATTAGGGTTAGAGGTGTGTTGGGGTTAGGGTTGTAGTTAGAATTGGGGGGTTTCCACTGTTTGGGCACATGAGGTGCTCTCCAAACGCAACATGGCGTCTGATCTCAATTCCAGCCAATTCTGCAGTGAAAAAGTCAAATGGTGCTCTTTCCCTTCCAAGCTCTGCCATGTGCCCAAACAGTGTTTTACCCCCACATGTAGGGTATCAGCCTACTCAGGACAAATTGCAAAACAGCTTTTGGGGTCCAATTTCTAATGTTACCCTTAGGAAAATAAAAAATTGGGGGCAAAAATATCATTTTTGTGGGAAAAAAATGTTTTTTTATTTTCATGCCCGAGCGTTATAAACTTCTGTGAAGTACTTGGGGGTTCAAAGTTCTCCCCACACATCTAGGTAAGTTCCTTAGGGGGTCTAATTTCCAAAATGGGGTCAATTGTGGGGAGTTTCAACAGTTTAGGCACCTCAGAGGCTCTCCAAACGCGACATGACACCCGCAGACCATTCCATCAAAGTCTACATTCCAAAACGTCACTACTTCCCTTCCGAGCCCCGACATGTGCCCATACAGTAGTTTTCTCCCACATATGGGGTATCAGCGTACTCAGGACAAATTGGAAAACAACTGTTGGGGTCCAATTTCTCCTGTTACCCTTGGGAAAATAAAAAAATTGGGGACTAAAAGATCATGTTTGTGGAAAAAATGATTTTTTTATTTTCACGCCCCGGCGTTATAAACTTCTATGAAGTACTGAGGGGTTCAATGTGCTCACCACACATCTAGATAAGTTCTTTAGGGGTCTAGTTTCCAAAATGGTGTCAATTGTGGGGGGTTTCTACTGTTTTGGCACATCAGGGGCTTTCCAAACGCGACATGGCGTCCGATCTCAATTCCAGCCATAAAAGTCAAATGGCGCTGCTTCCCTTCTGAGCTCTGCCATGCGCCCAAATAGTGGTTTACTCCCACATATGGGGTATCAGCGTACTCAGGACAAATTGCACAATAACTTTTGGGGTCCTGTTACACTTGGAAAAATAAAAATTGGCGGTGAAAAGATAATTTTTGTGGAAAAAATATGATTTTTTAATTGTACGTCTGTACGTTATAAACTTCTGTGAAGCCCTTGTGGGTTCAAAGTTCTCACCACATATCTAGATAAGTTTCTTGGGGGATCCAGTTTCCAAAATGGGCTCTCCAAACGTGATATGGCGTCCGATCTAAATTCCAGCCAATTTTGCATTGAAAAAGTCAAACACCGCTCCTTCCCTTCTGAGCTCTGCCATGCGCCGAAACAGTGATCCCCCCCACATATCAGATATCAGCATACTCAGGAGAAATTGCACAATAACTTTTGCAGTCCAATTTCTCCTGTAACCCTTTTGAAAATAAAAAAATTGGACCTGAAGTAATTTTTTTATGAAAAAAGTTAAATGTTCATTTTTTTTAAACATTCAAAAAATTCCTGTGAAGCACCAGAAGGGTTAATAGACTTCTTGAATGTTGTTTTGAGCACCTTGAGGGGTGCAGTTTTTAGAATAGTGTCACTTTTGGGTATTTTCTATAATATAAACCCCTCAAAGTGACTTCAAATGTGATGTGGTCTGTAAAAATGAAATGGTGTTGCAAACATGAGAAATCACTGGTCAACTATTAACCCTTATAACTTCCTAACAAAAAAAATTGTGCTGATGTAAAGTAAACATATGTGAAATGTTACTTATTAAGTTTTTTGTGTGCCAGATCTCTGTGATTTAAGGGCATAAAAATTCAAAGTTGGAAAATTGTGAAATTTTCAAAATTTTTGCCAAATTTCCATTTTTTCCACAAATAAACGCAAGTTACTTGAATGAAATTTTACCACTAGCATGAAGTACAATATGTCACGAGTAAACAATGTCAGAATCAGTGGGATCCATGGAAGCGTTTCAGAGTTATTACCTCATAAATAGACAGAGGTCAGAATTGTAAAAATTGGCCTGGTCGTGAACGTGCAAACCACCCTTGGGGTAAAGGGGTTAATCATTTTGCTTGGACTTAATTTGCACATGTTGGCTGTAGCATACCTCTCAATAATTATGGAATAGAAATAGGGGTAAATAATGCAGCACAGCGCTGTAAATTTTGGCCACGTCCCTAAGCACACCCCCAATCTACAGCCATTACCGGTTCTTTCTACTGTGGAAGGAGGAGATGTCAAAGGAAGCAGTGACATTCAGCAGACTGCATGAGACATCAGGACCAAAATCTAGGAATGTTCTGCTACATCTATGATGGTTGGTATCTGTGGATTTACTTTTTGTTGTATAGTTATATAGGTTTAAAAAATACCTAGCTCAATCAAGTTCAACCTTTCTCCACCAATTATAAATGTTGTCACTAAATTAACTATAACAATGTTATGTGTATTGAGGAAATCATCCAGCCCTTTTATAATGACTGTTATTGTATCTGCTATTACAACCTCTTGTGGTAGGTCATCTCACTTTCTGACTGCTCTAAAAGTAAAGAACCTTTTCTTATTTAGCTGCCGGAATCGTCTTTCTTCCACCCATAATGAGTTCCCCAAGGTCCTTAGCATGGTCTTTGGAAAGAATGCGTCATGTGCACATCCAAACATATATTTAAACATGTAAATGAGATGTCCTCTGAGGAGTCTTTTTTCCAAGCTAAATAAGCCCAATTTTTCCAGCATTTCAGATGAGAGGTCTTCCATCCGTTGTAATAATCTAGTTGCCCGCCTTTGAACTGACTCTAACGTTGGAATAGAATTTTTAAAATGTGGATCCCAAAACTGGATCCAATATTCTAGATGTGGCCTCACCAGTGATTCATAAAGGGGTAACAATACACTTGGATAGCAGGATTTTATCTCTCTTTATACACCATAAAATCTTGTTTGCTTTTGCGGCTGCTGCTTCACATTGAGTACTGCTGCTCAGTTTACTTCTAACAGGAATACCTAAGTCCGTCTCATGTTCTGTAGTCCTAAGTAAACTCCCATTTAATGTATATGCAGTAATAGGATAACTCCATCCTAGGTGCATTACTCTACATTTATTTATACTAAATGTAACTTTCAAAGTGTTTTCCCATTCAGTCATCTTATGCAGATTATTTTGCAATATTGCAATGCCAAGGTCAGATTTTAATATCCTACATAGTTTGGTGTCATCAGCTAAAACTGATGCTTTACTCTCAATCCCATCCACAAGTTCATTAATAAAGGCTAAAAAGAATTGGTCCTAGCACAGATCCCTGTGGTAACCCACTTCTGACTATATGCCATTTAGAGAAAGTACCATTTCCAAAGACTATTTGTTTCCTGTCTTTCTGCCAATTTCTTACCCATCTACTTATAGTTTCCCCTAGTCCCTGCTTTTGCAGCTTCAGTATAAGGCTGTTATGTGGTACAGTATCAAATGCCTTTGCAAAGTCCAGTTAAATCACATCAGCTGCATTACCAACATTCAGATTTGCAGTTACCTCCTCATAGAAGCCCAACATGTTACGTAGACACGACCTATCTTTCATGAATCTGTGCTGGTTGTCAGTTATTATATTATTCTCTGCAATATATTTCTGCAGGTCATCTCTTAAGATGCCCTCAATCTTTGCACACTACTGATGTCAGACTTGTGGCACCCCTGTGTTCTTGGTCGCCACAGGGTGCTGCACTTCATCTAGAGGTATGGTACTCAGCTCTCATGTAAGGAAGGGGCACTGCCAGGACTTACACACCAGCACCCAACACTAGTGCCCATCTGGCCAGGGGGAGTTAAGTAGAGAGTGTGAGTGAAGAAAGTAGAGAAGGGGTGGAGCTTAAGGGAGCAATAGTTGGTGGGAGGAGTTAGTGCTGAGGTAAAGAGATTGTTCTGGAAAGAGTCAGTCAGTCAGAGAGTGGTGTGAGAGGACAGAAGTCAGTCAGTCAGGAGTGAGAGAGAAGGAGTCGCTTGTGGAGATTGAAGCTGAGTGCAGCTTGTCTCCAGACAAAAGAGAGTGAGAGACATGGAGTGAAGATAGAGAAGAAAGAAAGGAAAGCTCCAGAGAAGAAGAAGAAGAGGTCTTAGGGACACGGATAGTGAGCAAGCCATCCGTGGGGCCTGCATCCACCGGCTTGGTCGGTGGAGGGACCAGGTTACAGTTAGGGGAATCGGCCCCAAAACTAATGGAAAAACTAAGGACTCAGCTAGTAAGCCAGACGCGGCAGTATCTTTAAGTGCTGCAGCCGACCCCACATTCATTCACCGAAAAGGCAGACATATAGGATCCAGGGGTCTGAGCAACATTGCCCGACAAGATCCGAGTCTGCTGGCTCAAGATACTGTGTGTGAAGACGCAGGGCAGGAGAGGTGGTAGCCCGCGTAGTGAGACAGCCAGGAAAGGAACATCAAAGGGAGCCCTGGCAACGTACACCCCAAGCTACCTGAGAGCTGTCTGGACCACAAGCCTGGAGGACACAGCACCCCTCGGCTGGGGACTGTAACAATTGAACTGTGAGTAAAAGTGTGTAGACTGCACTCTGCTGTGTCCTCAGAATCATTTACTGCGTCATCCACCCTGCACTGCACTACCACCACTACCACCATCTTAAATCATATCACTACAACTGCCCTGGGGCCCAGCTCTGCCTGTGGAGAGCTGATCCAACTCTGCTGCATCAACAATGGCCCCAGCAGACTGAATCTGCAGCGTCGGCTAGCACCTTATTTGCCGAATACCACAGGTGGCATCACAAATTATCCCTTATAAACTATTATTTCCCCTTTCCATCATTTTTATTGGATGCCCAGCGTTATGGACCAGGTCGCTGCTGCTGTGACACATCACCTTAAGAACCGGCTCAGTACTGAGTACCCCCATGGCCCTGGTGGGCACTCCAGACTTACCGGATGGTAGTTGTCTGGCTCCATCTTCTTACTTACCTTTCTTAAATATCGATACCACGTGAGCCATCCTCCAATCCTGTTGCACCAACCCTGTTACAAGAGAGTTTAAGAATATGAGATGCAAATTGCCTCTTCAGAGAGGAAGAGGAGTTCAACTCTATAGCACCACTTGTTGGATGCAGCAATCCTTCAAGTCACTATCAACCCTTTAACAAATCTTTCATTATGACTTAGTATAAAAGCCAAATCAGAATCTCAATTTGCAGACAGTGTTTCAGGCTTTTGGCCCTTGTCAGTGTACAGTATGAGAACTGATTTATCTTGGTGAGAGGATCTGGACAGCTCTGGCATAAGAATAAGAGATAAATGGGACTGTCAATTGCTGAGCTCAATTCCCACAGTATCCGTGGATGAATGCCATCTTATCCGGGGGATTTATCAATGTATAATTTGCTCAGACACAGATGTACTTCTTCTTGTGTTAAATTAGTCATATCAGGTGATGAACTTTTATTTTTGCCTTGTTGAAAGATCCCTGGAACAGATAGTTCAATGGAGTACACGGAAGAAAAGTGACTGTTTAATATCTCAGCCTTTGCTTTGTCCTATGTAACTATCTTGATATTATCATCTTTTAAGGGGCTGATATCATCCTTTATTTTCTTTTTGGCTTTGATGTATTTATACAATTTTATGGGATTTATTTTAATGTTGCTAGTGATTTGTTTCTCTTTAGATAATTTATATAGCTTGATTTCTTTTTTACATTTCTTTATACTCTTAAATTGCTATTTCTGTATTCTTGGCCTTCAAGATTTTGAATGCCCTTTGTTTGTCTTATTAACCCCTTTCCGACATCAGGCATAAAAATACACCAATGTCGGCGCTGAGCCTGCACCTTTCCGGGCACTTGAAAGCTGATCTATACAGTTGACATGTGCCAGCAACAGCCGCGGGTGGAATCACAATCTACCCATGGCTAGAGATGAGCGACTTTGCCTTTTTTCGGGTCGAGTCGGGTTTCACGAAACCCGACTTTCGCAAAAGTCGGGTCGAACTAAATCGCCCGATTATTGTGAAAAGTCAAAGGCCGACTGAAACATGAAACCCAATGTAAGTCAATGGGGAAGAAAAGTCGGCAGTGAGTGGAGGACAGGAAACACCTGCCCATTTTAATGCCAAAAACATCAATTCTTATTCCTTAAGCTTGTCAACCTTAATTTACTTTATAATAATAGTTAGGCATTGAAAACTGGGGGTTATTTGGCTAAAGTTGTGGGGGGGGTAGTGCTGGCTCCAGATTTTCGTGGGCCCAGGGTGAAAGAGTGTCACTGGGCTCCTTTAACACATGACACAATTCATGATCCTTTGATATGGCAGAGAAATAGCGGTACAGTACAATGAAAAATACTTCAATTCTTACATCACATGACTGATATCCATTTGAAATTCTCCAATAGCTCCAAAAACAGACAGTATATTCCTCCATACAGTATTATGGCCACCGCATAGTGCGCCATACAGAGTAATGAGGCCCATATATTTCTCCATACAGAATCATTGGTCCCATATAATGTTGGAAACAGTATATGATGAGCTCCACATAATGCTACAGTATATGTTGCTCACCATGGATGAAGCTCCAGTGTCTTATGGGCCCAAATAATGCTCCATGTATAATGGGCCCTGTAAATGCTGCTCCAGTGACTGATGTCCACCTTTGGAATGCTCCAGTGTATGGTGAGACCCAGATATCATTCTCCAGAGTATCGTGCTCCCCAAAAATTGCTCCCAACCTTTAAAACAATTAAATAAGTCTCCTCGCTAGGGAATCCCTGTACTCTGGACTCCTCGTCATCCCCATCTTCCATCTCTCTGCACTTGGACTGTTTAGGCAGAGGGCGTGCAGGCGTGATGTCATTGCGCTCTTTGACCAGAATGTCACTGTCAGGAAAAGTGTTTGGTTTCCGGGGGCAGTAAGGTTGCAAAGCTGAACCTTAAAGGAAAGCCCAGAAGGGCACCACCAGGAGTGGAGCCTGTGGCTTAAATGGACTCAACACGAGCAACCTCAACCATGCCATCCACAAAAAAGCTGCACAGATTGCAAGCTTAATTCCGTTAAGGAACGAGACTCAGGCATGCCCCCGCGGTCTGCATCCAGCTTACTAGAGGGACACGCAAGGCTCTGGCATGCGAGATCGGCCAATAACCGGTCTGTCATGCCCTTACATGTCCGGGGCTGCACGCGTGCTACAATGAAAGGACCAGCGTGTATCTTACAGGTGCGGATAACACGCTGAACCCCGTTAGTGATGGGGATCTGGGATTACAAGTCTTCCCCATGAACAAGCATTTCCCAGTAAGTGCAGGTCAACCGTAATTCTGGAATTAGGCCTAAACGGCATTCTAGAAAAAATGTGAAAAAATTAAGTGTTCAAACCACAGGTGCTGTAGCTTGCTTAACAGCTGGACTCCTCTGCTGAGTAGCACACAGTTCTTACATAAACAGGCGGCATAGCTTGGTTCACGGGTGGCCAACTCTGCTGAGTAGCATACACAATTACTAGGCCCAAAGTATTAAGTGGTGTAAATGCAGTCAAAAACTGGTTCTTTCATAAACAGGCGGCATAGCTCGGTTCACGAGTGGGCTCCTCTTCTGAGTAGTAGACACAGTTACTAGGCCCAAATGGATTTTCAGGACAATATGCGGTAAAAAATTATTAGAAACACACACGGTGTAGCTCCTTCACAGGTGTACTACACCGCTGGCTACCAGACACCGCTACTATGCCCTAAAACTGTCTATTATCATTGAAAACCATTATTAATGTGAAAAAAGATACACTTTTGTTTCACGAAACGTTCTCGAACGTAAACTCGAACAGCCGAATTTTAATAAAAGTGTTGTAGTTCGATGAACAGATCTAACACCACCCAAAACAGCTAGAATTTGAACTTGGCCAAGAGTTCCACTCAAACACCACTCATCTGTAATCAGGAGGCAGACTCAGACGGTCTCAGGCACAGTATGGATTCGACAAGATTGCAGAAAGATGAGAAAGGGTACAGTATCACCGGATAACAGGTATATATAGCATAGTTTAAACATTTAAAATTTCCGGAGTCCGACAAAGACACTCACAGCCTCAGTATGGATTAGACGACAATCTAAAAAGTAGAAAAAAGGAAATGTTTTTGAAGCGTACCCCAGTATACACTGTTGGGGTATTTTTAAATCTTCATATATATATTTCTGTCACAGTAAGACAGTCCAGACTCTCCGCAAGAGGAAACGAGATGGATAAAAGTACAGACATAAAGTCGAGTGATTGCAGAAATTTAGGAATTACTAATCAGGGGAAAAACTCCCGGGAGAATTCTCAGAGGCGATGCTGACCCTCAATTACTTTGTGTGTGGAGACAGCGAAAACAGTTCTTTGTGAAGGAAGGGTTGCTGAATCGCAGTACAGTTGATCCCATCACCGTTACTCATCTCTATCAAATTTTGATCACAGGGAGAGATGTAGACATGGTCCTCACTGCCTATCATGATCTGTCAGGTAACTTTGGAGTGCAAAAGACAGAAGCCACAGGCTGTAGGCGATTCTATTGGATTGGGATGAGAGGCCACATTTAAAAATGTGGGCAGGAATGTCGCACGTCTGTGAGTAGGAAAACTGTGAAAGCTGATGATAAACCACCACTGCATCTCATTGTGAGTCGATGTCCATAAGAAATGGAAGCCATTGATCATCTGAAGCTAGAGCCTGGTCAGCAGGACAGGGCATAGCTACGTCTTAACCATCATTTATCATTTCACCAAATTTGTAGTGGCAGTCCCAGGGAAGGATTTGACAGCCCAGACTACACAGCGGAGGAGCAGAGAGAAGTAAATATTGCAAATGCTGGGGCCCTGCCCGAGCAAGGGGGGCCCACTCATGGGCGTCGGTACTGGCACTGGGCCCCTCATAGTACACCGGTGTGTCTGACGGGGGTGTGCACCCCCACCATCAGAGACACTTGATTGCACTATGAGGGACCCTGTGCTAGTGCCGGTGCCCAAGAGTCGGCACACCCACCTGTCCAGGTCAATGGCACTTGCACGGTTGCGTGCGCTAAGTGGTGACCCCGGCCATGGAGGGGGGAGGCAGCCCTGTTAGGGAGGTTTAAAAAATGGCATATGTTGATGCTGGACATTCAGCAGCTGCAAACGGAGGAATTGGAGAAGTCCGAGGAAGAGGAGGACAAAAGCGATCCATTTTTCTGGCAACCTATGTGTCATCAGGGGAAGGTGGGACAAAATCCTTTGAAACCCATGCATGGTTCATTTTAATGAAGGTTTGATCATCAACATTTTGGGTTGACAGATGGTTCCTTTTTTCTGTCAGGATTGAGCCAGCAGCACTGAAGACTTTCAGATAGCACACTAGCAGCAGGGCAAGCGAGCTCCTGTAAGGCATATTGTGCCAATTCAGGCCAGGCGTCTAGTTTAGAGGCCCAATAGTCAAAGGGGAATGACCTGTGAGGGAGAACATCGATATGGCATGAGAAGTAGTTTGTAACCATATTTGACAACTGCTGTATCCTGTCACTTTCAATCGATGCAGTATTACCAGTCGTGTAAGCGGGACTTGAAAAATCAGTCCACAACATGGTCATGAAACCCCTGTCTCCAACACCACTTCTGATGTGTGCACCACGAACACCTCTTCCATGTTGCTCCCTATGGCTCGTTGGAGAACCGTCACCGCTGCTGTGTGCTGGGAATGCCTCAAACAAGTGGTTTACCAGATTTGCTTGTTTGTTAGCCAATATTAGGTCAAGGTTCTCCTGTGGCATGATGTTTTGGAATTTGCCTTAATAGCGTGGATCCAGGATGCTGGCCAACCAGTAGTCGTCATCGTTCATCATTTTGGTAATGCGGGAGTCCCTTTTTAGGATCTGCAAGGCATAATCTGACATGTGGGCCAATGTTCAATGATGCACTGCGAGTGCTGGGTGGAGGAGCACTTTCTGGCAAATCCACATCCCTCCAGTCACGCACAAGCCCTGTACCAGACCTTGCCATGCCAACATTTTCTCTTGCCCCACGAAAAGCATCCTCCTCCCCTAAATAATCATCCCCATCATCATCCTCCTCCTCCTCCTCTTCCTCTTCTTCCTCCACCTCGTCCAGGAGAGGTCCCGGAGCAGACAATGGCAGACTGTCATCAAGGCTTCCATCCTCCTCTTCCTCATCCTCCTCAGCTGCAGACGCCTGCTTCTTAATGTACATCAAAGTTTGCATGAGCAGACGCATAAGTGGGATGCTCATGCTTATGATGGCGTCGTCTGCGCTTACCAGTCTTGTGCATTCCTCAAAACACTGAAGGACTTTACAGAGGTCTTTCAGCTTCGACCACTGCACACCCGACAACTCCATGTCTGCCCTCAAAGTGCCTGGCCGTGTATCCTCCCACAAATGCATTACAGCCTGCCTCTGTTCACACAGCCTCTCAACCATGTGCAGGGTGAAGTTCCACCTTGTTGCAACGTCGATAATTAGGCGGTGCTTGGGAAGTTGGAGCAATCGCTGCAGCTTCTGCATACGACTGGAGTGTACGGGCGACCGGCGGATGTGCGAGCACAGTCTTTGGACCTTCTGGAGCAGGCCTGTTAACTCTAGATAATTATTGAGGAAGCACTGCACCACCAGGTTCAAGGTGTGAGCCAGGCAAGGTATGTGTCGGTGTTTTGAAAGGGCTATGGCTGCCACAAAATTCCGGCCGTTATCGCTAACTACCTTGCCTGCCTCAAGATGTAGACTGCCGAGCCATGACTCAGTTTGTCGCTGCAAGTAGTCGGCCAGTACCTCCGCGGTGTGTCTGTCTCCCAAACACATCATCTTCAACACTGCCTGCTGACGCTTACCACTAGCTGTTCGATAGTGGGACAGCGAGTGTGTAACACTGGCAGCTGCGGATGGAGTGCTCATGTGACTGCACTCTATGGACAAGCTTTCACTTCAGGAGAAGGAGGAGGAGGGTCGAAAGCCTACACCCAACTGTTTCCTATACCGTGGGCTAGGCAGCACTGTCCCACTGCCGCTGTCCCCTGTGGACCCTGCATCAACCATATTAACCCAGTGCACAGTGATGGACACGTAACGGCCCTGGCCATGCCTACTGGACCATGCATCTGTTGTGAGGTGCACCTTTCCACTCACTGATTGCTTGAGTGCATGGACAATGCGGTCTTTCACATGAAGGTGGAGGGCTGGGATGGCTTTGCGAGAAAAGAAGTGCCGACTGGGTAGGTCATAGCGTGGTACTGCGTAGGCCATGAGTTCGCAGAAAGCTTCGCTTTCAACCAACCGGTAGGGCATCATCTCTAACGAGATTAGTTTGGCAATGTGGGCGTTCAAACCCAGTGTACGCGGATGAGAGGATGAGTACTTTCTTGTCCTACTCATAGTCTCTGGTAGGGTGAGCTTGACTTGAGAGCTGCATATGGTGGTACTAGCGGTGGACACAGCGGACTGAGAGAGGGTTGATGATGGTGATGGAGTTGGTGTTCTTTCTGATGGCCTAGATTCAGTCTTTCGTAGCAATAACATTGTGATTCCCTGACTGCTTTGGCCTTGCGACGACACCTCAACATTTGCTGCTGGTGGTGTGCTAACCGGTGGGCTTACAGTGGGGAAAACGATGTAGCGCTGCTGACTACCTTCATTCGGAGCAGTTGCACATGTGGTACGTGAGGTTTGGTAGTCCGTCCACACTTGCAAGTGCATGGTGTTTAAATGTCTAAGCATGCAACTGGTATTCAAATTTCTCAGATTTTTCCCTCGGCTAAAGGTCTTTGCGCACTTCTTACAGATAACTTTTGCCTGATCATTAGGATTTTGTTCAAAAAAGTGCCACACTGCACTTTTCTTACTATGGAAGACATTTTGAGGCCTTGCACGCTGTGCTAATTTGACCGTCTGGCCTAGCTGTCCGGCAACTCTTTTGGTTTTTGTAACCCTTTTTTGTACTGCTTGGGCCTGCCAGATAACAGCTGTTGCGATGTCGATGCCTGCTGCGGATGCTCCTCCTCCTCTTCTAAGCTATTGGCAGCAGCACCCTCTTCCCCCAATGGATGCCATTCTGGGTCAACAACTGGGTCATCCATCACCTCCTCTTCATTGTCATGTGCACCTTCCTCTGTGTCACCATGTAAGGTGGTATAGGATGCGTGAAGGGGCACCTGAGTTTCATCAGGGTCAGATTCTGGCTCAGTACACTGCGAGGACAATGTAGTGCTCTGAGTGAATGTACCTGCAGATAAATCTAGCAGTGGCTGTGCATCAGTGCACTCCATGTCAGATTCTTCTTGGACTGGGTAATTCACGATTTGACTTGACCAGGCATGGTATGTGAAAAGAGCTCCATGGAGTAATCTGTAGTGTGGCCTGCTGCATCCTTTATTTTTGGTAGGGGTGAAGGACACAAGGAAAGGTGTGGTTCCTGACCATGAGCCTCCAATGACGACTCAGTGCTTTTATTTTTTGAAAGTTCAGAACAGGAGGTGATAGAGCTGGAGGCTGTGTCAGCAATGTAAGCCAAAACTTGTTCCTGAAACTCCGGCTTTAAAAGCGGTTTACCTACTCCCAGAAAGGGAGCCTTCGAGGCCTTGTAGAGCCAGACAATGACCCAGGCTCAACACCTCCTGCATTAGGTGCTATTGTGCTTTTGCCACAACCAGCTTATCCACCACCACCACCAACACCATCATTACCAGCTGGCAACCCCCGCCCACTTCCATGGCCTCTTCCAACACACTTCCTCATTTTTGGGAAAATGTACCCAAAATACCACCAGCAATATGGTACTGTAAAACAAGGTACAAGGTGTATATAGTATTGGGGAGAATTTGAATCTCCCTACAGACTTGAGGACACTGAACTATTATCTCAGGCCCAGTGTAGATTACACCTCAATATAAAAGGCTGAAATTGGATGGTGTATAAAATGTCTATATAGGACTGGGGAGAATTTGAATATCCCTACAGACTTGAGGACACTGAACTATTATCTCAGGCCCAGTGTAGATTACAGCTCAATATAACAGGCTGAAATTGAATGGTGTATAAAATGTCTATATAGGACTGGGGAGAATTTGAATGTCCCTACAGACTTGAGGACACTGAACTATTATCTCAGGCCCAGTGTAGATTACACCTCAATATAAAAGGCTGAAATTGGATGGTGTATAAAATGTCTATATAGGACTGGGGAGAATTTGAATCTCCCTACAGACTTGAGGACACTGAACTATTATCTCAGGCCCAGTGTAGATTACACCTCAATATAACAGGCTGAAATTGGATGGTGTATAAAATGTCTATATAGGACTGGGGAGAATTTGAATCTCCCTACAGACTTGAGGGCACTGAACTATTATCTCAGGCCCAGTGTAGATTACACCTCAATATAACAGGTGGAAATTGGATGGTGTAAAAAAAGTCTATATAGGACTGGGGAGAATTTGAATCTCCCTACAGACTTGAGGACACTGAACTATTATCTCAGGCCCAGTGTAGATTACACCTCAATATAACAGGCTGAAATTGGATGGTGTATAAAATGTCTATATAGGACAGGGGAGAATTTGAATCTCCCTAGAGATTTTAGCAAGCTGACAATGATGCTCTCAGTCCCAAGTATGGCAGCAGGCAGCCTAATAAGCAGGACTGCTGCACACAAAAGTGTGGAAAAATGAACGCTTGGTAACTGGGCAAAAAAGAGGATGAAAAGTATTTTGTTTTTAAAAAAGCAGTTTGCACAGCAGTGTGAAAACAGCAATGCAGCTATCAGGGAGCCTTATAAGGCAGCCTAATAACCAACAGAGCTGATGCACCAAAATATAGCCTCCCCTTGCACTGCACACTAACTGATGTGTTGTACAGGCAAAATCGCTAGCAGCAGAAGCAGTTTTTTGTATCTTCTTCCCTGCCTAACGCTCTCCCTACAGGATCAGCAGCAGCAGCTCTCCCTATTCTGAGATCAGCAGAAGTAACATGGCGGTCGGCATGCACGCCCTTTTATAGCCCCTGTGACACCACACAAAGCAAGCCAATCACTTGCATGCCCTTCTCAAAGATGGTGGTGACCACTGCCTATGTTATCGCGTTGCACACAGTGTGCATCCTCCATAATTGGCTGAAAAAGTACGCTGGAAGCATCTTTTGAAACGCAACTTTGGCGCTCTGGTCGCCGACCTCACGCTATGGTCGGGTTTCGTTTCATGAAACCCGACTTTTGCGAAAGTCGGCGACTTTTGCAATTAACCGACCCGTTTCGCTCAACTCTACCCGTGGCTGTTAACTAAACACCTGGGTCACACACGGGTCACCGATGGGTCGGAATGACAACCAGAGGTTGTCACAATGTCAGCACTCATAGCAAGTGAGCATTTCTTCTACACACAGGCGATCTGATGATCACCTGTGTGTAGCAGAGGCAATCAAAATACTACAGCTTCTAGTCTCCTATGGAGACTATTGAAGCATGCAAAAAGTTAAAAAAGTTTTTAAAAATATTTTAAAAAATGAAAAAAAATAAAGTTCAAATCACCCCCCTTTCGTCCGATTCAAAATAAATCAATAAAAAAATCAAATATACTGTATTTGGTATTGTCACATTCAGAATTGCCCCATCTATCACTATAAAAAAAGAATTAACCGATCTCTAAATGGCATAACGAGAAAAATTCAGAATGTCTGAATTACGTTTTTTTGGTTGCCGCTACATTGCAATAAAATGAAATAACAAGACATCAAAATATCATATCTAGACCAAAATGGTATCAATAAAAATGTCAGCATGGTGCACAAAAAAAAGCTCTCACCCAGCCCCAGATCATGAAAAATGGAGAAGCTACAGGTCTCATAAAATGGCGCCATTTTTTAGCCAAGTTTTGGAATGTTTTTTTTGCCATTTAAATAAAAAAAATTTTTTTTTTATAGCTATATTTGTTGCATTTGTCAGTGGTTCCATGTCTGAGTGCACACAACCAAATAGCAAACTACTATTAACTCCTTAAAGGATGAAATGGAAAAAACACCAATTCTGTTATGGTTTTTACACTGTTCATTTGCTGCACAAATAAAGCATTTACTTTTGTCTACATGCATCAGGCTTGGATCAGTGACGATGATCATTTACCTAAAGCCAATGATTAAAAAAGATGTTCCATCTCCCAGTCTTAAGGCCCCTTTACATTTAGCGATGCACCAGAGATCCCGACCATGATACGACCCGGTCAGGATTGCTGGTGCATCGCTAAATTTTGGCTAGTGAGCTGCCACACAGGCAGATCTCACAGCGACGTAGCGACGCAGCAGCGGTCGTTACTTACCTTTCAGATGTGGCGATCCTGACATCCTCCCGCCCGCGTCCACGCGTCGCTCATTGGCGCCAGCAGGAAGCCCAGCAGGAAGCGCCCGACGAGAAAAGGAGCTGCATGATCTCGCGCGATCAGCGACAGACAGTGGGGAGCCGGTCGGAGGTAAGTATCACACATAGCGATATCGCTAGCAATATCGCTGCTGCGTCACAAAATCGGTGGCGCTTTAGCGATATCGCTAGCGATATCGTTATGTGTAAAGCCCCCTTTACTATCCATTGTCTTTCAACAACTCTGCATGTCAACTTCCCAGGTTGGGTAAGTGAGTGACTTCATTGTCCACCATTTCGTCTTCCACTTACACACCCTGATCCTTCTCTTGACTTGCTAATGTAACACCACTTGTTGGCAATTGAGTCTCATCATCATCCATCTCTTGTGACAGTAATTGCATTTTCCCACCATCACCTTCTTGTGAGCATGGCTGCTCAAATATTTGGGCATTGCTACATGCAGTCTCCACATGTCCCACTTGAAATGGGCAGGGCAAGAGGCCAGAATCTATAAATAGAAATGTGAGCAGCTCTTTGGAGTGTCAAAGTGTGGGATCACTTGTCTCCGGGCACTCGGCATGGTGAGAAGAAGGAGGATCAGGGTGATAATTATGTAGCCCAGAAACTTGGCTACTGAGACTAGGCCGTGTGGAAGACAGGGTGGTGCTGGCAATGTGACTGAAAACATTATCTTCTATCCATACAACAACCTTTTTAGACTGGTCTGGCTTCAAGAGTGATGTTCCATGCCCCACTACAAAGTGAGACAGAAAGCTAGATCAACATTAAGTGTGTGTTTGTTGTGTTCCAATGGTAGACACAGTTTTACCTTGCCCATGGCCTCTGCGCTCACCATCAGCATCACATCCACTTCCCAGTCCCTTACCACATGCCTTGCCCATTTTAAATTATGTATGACATATCCCTGTTGAGAAAATGTTGCAGTATTACAATGGCATGAAAATTGATCAACTTCAGATGGACTTATTAGACTGCAGTATCAATACAGCTATGCGATTTCTAGCCAAACAATTTTTTGTGTGTTTTGAGGTACAACTGCAGCACAAGAAATGCTGTATAAAATTACACTGCTTAAAAAATTGCAGTATTACAGTGGCATGAAAATTGTCCCACTTCAGATGGACTTATTAGACTGCAGTATCAATACAGTGATGCTATTTCTAACCAAACTATTTTTTGTGTGTTTTTAGACACAACTGCAGCACAAAAAATGCTGTATAAGATTACACTGCTGATAAAAATTGCAGTATTACAATGGCATGAAAATTGTTCCACTTCAGATGGACTTATTAGACCACACAATACAGTGATGCTATTTTTAACCAAACAAGTTTTTTGTGTTTTGAGTTCCAACTGCAGCATAGAAAGTTCTGTATAAAATGACACTGCTAAATAAAAAATGCAGTATTACAATGACAGGGAAATTTGCCCACTTCAGATGGACTTATTAGACTGCAGTATCAATACAGTGATGCTATTTGTAACCAAACATTTTTTTTGTGTGTTTTGAGGGACAACTGCAGCATGATAAATGCCAGATAAAATTAGACTGCAGTATAAGTGGCTGTGGGAGACATTATGCTGTGTATAAGTGGCTGTGGGGGACATTAAACTGTATGAGGGAGTGTTGGGGTCATCATACTGTATGGGTTGCTGTGAGGTCCAGCATATTGTATAGAGAGTTGTGTGGGACATCATATTGTATGGGTGCTGGAAGAGATATATTGTGATGGGGCTGTGGAGAACATACTGTATGAGGGGCAGTGGGAGCCATTGTATTGTACATAGGGTACCGTGGGGGACATCATATTGTACATAAACGCTGTGCTGGACATTATAATGTACCTGGAGAGCTGTGGTGGATATCATAATATATGAGGAACTATAGGAGACTGTCAACAGAAAATGAGCTATTAATTGACTCAGGTTTTTGTGTTTAATGTATCTTTCAAATTTTTTTGTCAAATATATATATATATATAATTTTTTTGTCAAATATATATATTTATATATATATATATATATATATATATATGCACAGCCTCATTAAATAATTCAATACAAAAGATTGAGTCAGGTTCCATCCATTGTGGCCATATACATGTGTATTGAAACAAAAGGAAGCCTAAATAAACTGAAGTGTTTTCACTTTTAAATTATAATTCACACACAGTGGACATTTATATATATATGAATTATAAATGAAAAAGTAAATTTATCAATTTTCAAACTGGTCAGTTGGAATTTTTTAGGCTTCCCTTTGTTTCAGGGCGCGTGAATGGAACCCAGCCCTATCTTTTGTATTGAATTGTCTAATGAGACATTGCAAAGGTGAAGGGGGAGAAAGAAAGGTCAGCCTTTTCATAGCCGATTGTGATTAGTGGGCCCTGTCTTATTAGCTGAGTATTGAGATGTTACCTACAGTTGTAACCCTGCCTCTGCTGATAAGAAAAAATCTATAAACACTTCCTGTAAAGACAGAAGGTAAAACGCTAAAAATAAAAAAGTCCCAATGGACAGTGTGAAGATTACAAGATTATTAATTTATTCTTTTTATAAAGTTCATGACATGGAAAAAAACATTGCTGACAATTTCTTAAAACTACAGTACACAGTGCACAGGGGATCTGCACACTATGTGCATACCATGGGCAGCAGCAAGCATGAAGGAAGGAAGAAGTTCGGGACAGGGGCCACTGCAGTGCACAAGCCAGCATCTCTGCTAGTGAAAAGGGGCAGCATACAGAGATGCTGGAGCTACAGTGCCCCTTTACGCCCCCTCTTCTTCAAACCCACAAGAAATCTCTCAAGGATGAGAGGGGCAAAGATGTTCTCCCTGGGCTTCTAGGAGGTCTCCTCAGGACTAAGCCTTTTCCAATCCACCAGAAAAAGGTTTATCCTTTTACCCTCTTGGTGACCTGAATGCTCTGTATCTCAAAAACATCCTCAGCACTCACTGGAGCAGGAATGGTACCAGGATCTTTGAAAAAAGGACTGAGGATGACAAGTTTGAGGCGAGACACATGAAAGGAATTGGGGATCCATGAAGAAGCTTGGAGTTTGAGATTGTTGGCTACCTGATTACTCTTTTCAAAACCTCAAAGGGATGAATGAAGCAAGGACCCAGTTTATACGAGGGTACCTTAAGACGAACATACTTGGACAACAGCCAGACATTGTCCCGAGGACGAAACAGAGGTGGATCCAGACATCTCTTTTTTGCGTGTCTTTTCATCCACTCAGAACACTTTAATAAGAAAGACTTGGTGTCCTCCCAGATTTCAGAAAAACTGTTGATGAGGGATTCGGCAGCAGGAATATATGAGGTGGTAGAGATAGGGAACGAAATATTGGGATGCTGTCCGTAGACCACAAAGAACGTAGATTTGGCAGATGATATGTTGACATTGTTACTGTATGAGAATTCGGCCTAAGACAGGAGTTCAACCTAGTCATTGTGGTGGTTATTTACGAAGTCCCGGAAGAAGTTAGTCAGGATCTGATTGACCTGCTCTACCTGTCCATGGAACTGAGGATGGTAGGCCTAAGAGAAATCCAATGTGAGATTCAGAAGCTTGAAGGTGGCACTCCAGAAGCGTGAAGTAAATTGGACGCCTTTATCCGAGACAATATGGAGTGGCAGACTATGGAGGCAAAAAACATGTAGAATAAATTTCTCTGCAAGCACTGATGTAAATGGAAGACTGGACCATGGAGTGAAGTGAGCCATCTTAGAGAAACGAGACCCACAACCACCCAGATGATGATATACCTGGCCGATATTGGAAGACCAGTGATGAAGATCATTGCAATATGCTGCCAGGGAGTAGACTGTACAGGCAGAGGAAGGAACTGACTGGATGGAAGCAGCTTAGGAGTTTTGTTTTGGGCACAAGAAGAACAGGCAGAGCCAAAATCTGCAAAATCCTTACTCAGGGTCAGCCACCAATAGTGTTGGGAAATGAGGAGAGCCATCTTCTTCTTTCCGGCATGGCCAGAAAACTAAGACGAGAGATCCCAGAGAAGGACCCAATTCATATCTGGTTTAGTAACGCAAGTCTTACCAGAGGGGAGATTAAACAAATCCAACAGAGCAACCTTAATTATTTTGGAAGGCTCAATAATGTGTTGAGGCTCCTCTTCCTGATCGGAAGACAGAAACGATCTGGAGAGTGCATCTGCATTTTCTGCTGGCCAGAAATAGAGAGTAAAGTGGAAGCGGTCAAAGAATGGTGCCAGCCTCCGCTGCCAGGCAGTTTAAAGGTTAGGGGTGCATTAGTATCTCAATAAGGTTAAGCTTTAATTAATACATATGTATTTATATCATAATGGTGTGTTTATTTGTTGGTGATATTTTTAAAAGGTATCAAAGAGATTGATTTTAATGGTTTATTCTATGTTTTGGTCTTTGGCATTAACTCAACTCGCTGTGTTTGGAGGAGGAGAAATGCTGCCTATGACCAAAGAACACCTCCCCACTGCCAAGCATAGAGGTGGAAACATTATGTTTTGGGGCATTTTCTCTGCTAAGGGCAAAGTACTACTTCTCATCATCAATAGGAAAAAGGATGGAGACATGTACCATAAAATTTTGAGTGACAGCCTCCTTCCCTCCGCCAGGACATTAAAAATGGATCTTGAAGCAAGACAATGACCCAAAACATACAGCCAAGGCAACAAAGGAGTGGCTCAAAAATAAGCACATTAAGGTCATGGAGTGGCCTAGCCAGTCTCCAGACCTTAATCCCATAGAAAACTTATGTAGGGAGTTGACACTCCGAGTTGCCAAGCGACAGCCTCAAAATCTTAATGATTTAGAGATAATCTGCAAAGAGAAGTGGACCAAAATTACTCCTGACTAGAGTTGAGCGACTTTTGGTTTTTTAGGGTCGCGTTTCGTTTCCTGAAACCCGACTTTTCCAAAAGTCGGGTCGAGCAAGATCGTCCGATTATAGGGAAAAGTCGGGGTCGTCCCGAAACACGAAACCCAATGTAAGTCAATGGGGAATAAAAGTCGGCAGTGAGAGGAGGACAGGAAACACACCAACAGTGCCCATTTGAATGCCAAAAGCATCAATTCTTCTTACTTAAGCTTGTCAACCTTAATTAACTTCATAATACAAGTTACGCACTGAAAAATGGGGGTTATTTGGCTACAGACTGTGGGGGGGAGGGCTGGCTCCAGGTTTTCATGTGCCCTGGGCGAAAGAGCGCCCCTTTAACACATACCACAACTCATCATGCTCCGATACGGCAGAGAAATAGCGGTATAGTACAATGAAAAATACCTCACTTTTTACATCTCATGACGAGGCCCATATATTTCTCCATACAGAATCATTGGTCCCATATAATGTTTGAAACAGTATATGATGAGCTCCACATAATGCTACAGTATATGTTGGTCCCCATGGATGAAGCTCTACTGTCTTATGGGCCCAAATAATGCTCCAAACATAATGGGCCCCATTTCTAATGCTCTAGTGTATAATGGGCCCTGTAAATGCTGCTCCAGTGTCTGATGTCCACCTTTGGAATGTTCCAGTGTATGGTGGGCCCCATCTATCATTCTCAGACGGTGTTAGGCCCAGTATGGATTGCACGTGATTGCACAAAGGTGAGAAAGGGTACCGTATCCCCAGATAACATGTATGGATAGTGTACACATTCAAAATATATGTCTATACATCAGGAGGCAGGCTCAGACGGTGTTAGGCCCAGTATGGATTGCACGTGATTGCACAAAGGTTAGAAAGGGTACCGTATCCCCAGATAACATGTATGGATAGTGTACACATTCAAAATATATGTCTCAGGAGGCAGGCTCAGACGGTGTTAGGCCCAGTATGGATTGCATGTGATTGCACAAAGGTGAGAATGGGTACCGTATCCCCAGATAACATGTATGGATAGCGTACACATTCAAAATATATGTCTCAGGAGGCAGGCTCAGACGGTGTTAGGCCCAGTATGGATTGCACGTTATTGCACAAAGGTTAGAAAGGGTACCGTATCTCCAGATAACATGTATGGATAGCGTACACATTCAAAATATATGTCTCAGGAGGCAGGCTCAGACGGTGTTAGGCCCAGTATGGATTGCACGTGATTGCACAAAGGTTAGAAAGGGTCCCTTTTCCCCGGATAACATGTATGGATAGCGTACACATTCAAAATATATGTCTATACATCAGGAGGCAGGCTCAGATGGTGTCAGGCACAGTATGGATTTGACGGCCCAGATTACACAGCGGAGGAGCAGGGAGAGGTAAAGATTGCAAATGCTGGGGCCCTGCCCAAGCAAGGGGGGCCCACTCGTGGGTGTCGGTACTGGCACTGGGCCCCTCATAGTACAGCGGTGTGTCTGACGGCAGGTGTGCACCACCACCATCAGAGACACTTGATTGCACTATGAGGGACCCTGTGCCAGTGCCCGTGCACAAGAGTCGGCCTACCCACCTGTCCAGGGCAACGGCACTCGCACGGTGTCGTGCGCTAGGTGGTGACCCCGGCCATGGGGGGAGGCAGCACAGTTAGGTAGTTTTAGAAAGTGGCATATGTTGATGTTGGACATTCAGCTGATGCAAAAGGCGAAATAGGTGAAGTACCAGGAAGAGGTGGACCAAAGCAAGCCATTTTTCTGTCACCCTATGTGTCATCAGGGGAAGGTGGGACAAAATCCTTGGAAACCCATGCGTGGTTCATTTTAATGAAGGTTAGATCATCCACATTTTGGGTTGACAGACGGGTCCTTTTTTCTGTCAGGATTGATCCAGCTGCACTGAAGACTCTTTCCGATAGCACACTTGCAGCTGGGCAAGCGAGCTCCTGTAAGGCATATTGGGCCAATTCAGGCCAGGTGTCCAGTTTAGCAGCCCAATAGTCAAAGGGGAATGACCTGTGTGGGAGAACATTGATATGGGAGGAAAAGTAGTTTGTAACCATAGTTGACAACTGCTGTCTCCTGTCACTTTCCATCGATGCAGTATTACCAGTTGTGTGAGCGGTATTTGAAAAATCAGTCCACAACATTGTCATGAAACCCCTGTCTCCAATGCCACTTCTGCTGTGTGCACCACGAACACCTCTGCCAAGCTGCCCCCGGCCCGTACGGCTCGTGTGAGAACCATCACCGCTGCTGTGTGCTGGGAATGCCTCAAGCAACCGATTTACCAGAGTTGCTTGTTTATTAGCCAATATTAGGTCAAGGGTCTCCTGTGGCATGATGTTTTGTAATTTGCCTTTATAGCGTGGATCCAGGATGCTGGCCAACCAGTAGTCGTCATCGTTCATCATTTTGGCAATGCGGGGGTCCCTTTTTAGGATCCGCAAGGCATAATCTGACATGTGGGCCAATGTTCCCGGTGTCAATGATGCACTGCGAGTGCTGGGTGGAGGAGCACTTTCTGGCAAATCCACATCCCTCCAGTCACGCACAAACCCTGTACCAGACCTTGCCACGCCAACATTTTCACTCGCCCCACGAGATGCATCCTCCTCCCCTAAGTAATCATCCCCATCATCATCCTCCTCCTCCTCTTCTTCCTCCACCTCGTCCAGGAGAGGTCCCTGAGCAGACAATGGCTGAATGTCATCAAGGATTCCCTCCTCCTCTTCCTCCTCATCAACATTGGCTGCAGACGCCTGCTCCTTAAGGTGCGTCAAAGTTTGCATGAGCAGACGCATAAGTGGGATGCTCATGCTTAGGATGGCGTCGTCTGCGCTTACCAGCCGTGTGCATTCCTCAAAACACTGAAGGACTTTACAAAGGTCTTTCAGCTTCGACCACTGCACACCTGTCAACTCCATGTCTGCTCTCAAAGTGCCTGGCCGTGTATCCTCCCACAAATGCATTATGGCCTGCCTCTGCTCGCACAGCCGCTCCACCATGTGCAGGGTGGAGTTCCACCTTGTTGCAATGTCGATAATGAGGCGGTGGTTGGGAAGGTGGAGCAATCGCTGCAGCTTCTGCATACGAACGGAGTGTACAGGCGACTGGCGGATGTGCGCGCACAGTCTTCGCACCTTCTGGAGCAGGGCTGTTAACTCCGGATAATTTTTGAGGAAGCACTGCACCACCAGGTTCAAGGTGTGAGCCAAGCAAGGTATGTGGCTGAGTTTTGAAAGGGCTATGGCTGCCACAAAATTACGGCCGTTATCACTAACTACCTTGCCTGCCTCAAGATGTACACTGCCCAGCCATGACTCAGTTTGTCGCTTCAAGTACTCGGCCAGCACCTCGGCGGTGTGTCTGTCGCCCAAACACATCATCTGCAACACAGCCTGCTGACGCTTTCCACTAGCTGCTCGATAGGGGGACACATCGTGTGCAACAGTGGCAGCTGCAGATGGAGTGCTCGTACGACTGCGCTCTGTGGACGAGCTTTCGCTTCTGGAGGAGGAGGAGGAGGAGGAGGAGGGTCGAACGCCTACAGCCAACTGTTTCCTATACCGTGGGCTAGGCAGCACTGTCCCACCACCGCTGTCCCCTGTGGACCCTGCATCCACCACATTAACCCAGTGCGCAGTGATGGACACGTAACGGCCCTGGCCATGCCGACTGGACCATGCATCAGTTGTGAGGTGCACCTTTCCGCTCACTGACTGCTTGAGTGAATGGACAATGCGGTCTTTCACATGATGGTGGAGGGCTGGGATGGCTTTGCGAGAGAAGAAGTGGCGACTGGGTAGGTCATAGCGTGGTACTGCATAGGCCATGAGTTCGCGGAAAGCTGTGCTTTCCACCAACCGAAAGGGCATCATCCTAAACGAGATTAGTTTGGCAATGTGGGCGTTCAAACCCAGTGTACGCGGATGAGAGACTGAGTACTTTCTTGACCTACTCATAGTGTCTGGGAGGGTGAGCTGGACTTGAGAGCTGCATATGGTGGAAGTAGCGGTGGACAGGGCGGACTGAGAGAGGGTTGATGATGGTGATGGAGTTGGTGTTCTTTCTGATGGCCTAGAATCAGTCTTTCGTTGATATAACAGTGGGATTCCCTGACTGCTGTGGTCTTGCAACGACACCTCAACATTTGCTGCTGTGCTAACCGGTGGGCTTACAGTGGGGGAAACAATGTAGCATTGCTGACTACCTTCGTTGTGATCAGTTGCACATGTGGCACTTGAGGTTTGGTGTTGTGTCCACGCTTGCAAATGCATGCTGGTTAAATGTCTAAGCATGCAACTGGTATTCAAATTTTTCAGATTTTTCCCTCGGCTAAAGGTCTTTGCGCACTTCTTACAGATAACCTTGGCCTGATCATGAGGATTTTGGTCAAAAAAGTGCCACACTGCACTCTTCCTACTTTGGCAGACATTTTGCGGCCTAGCACGCTGTGATCTTTTGACCCTCTGGAAAAGCTGTCCAGCAACTCTTTTGATGTTTGGAACCTGTCTTTGGAGTGCTCCGGGCCTGCCAGATAACAGCTGTTGCGATGTCGATGTCTGCTGTGGATGCTCCTCCTCATCTGAGCTATTGGAAGCAGCACCCTCCTCCCCCAATGGATGCCAATCTGGGTCAACAACTGGGTCATCCATCACCTCCTCTTCAATGTCATGTGCACCTTCCTCTGTGTCACCGTGTATGGTGGTATAGTGTGCGGGAAGGGGCACCTGAGTCTCATCAGGGTCAGAATCTGGCTCTGTACACTGCGAGGACAATGTAGTGCTCTGAGTGAATGTACCAGCAGAATCATCCATCAGCGGCTGTGCATCAGTGCACTCCATGTCAGATTCATCTTGGCCTGGGTAATTCACCATTTCACTTGATAATCCAGGCATGGTATGTGAACACAGCTCCATGGAGTAATCAGTAGTATGGCCTGCGTCATCCTTCAATCTTGGTTGGGGTGAAGGACACAAGGAAAGGTGTGGTTCATGAACATGAGCCTCCAATGACGACTCAGTGCTTTTACTTTTTACAACTGAAGAAGAGGAGGCGATAGAGCTGGAGGCTGAGTCAGCAATGTAAGACAAAACTTTTTCCTGATGCTCTGGCTTTAAAAGCGGTTTGCCAACTCCTAGAAAACTAAGCGTTCGAGGCCTTATGTAGCCAGATGATGACGCAGGGTCAGCACCTCCTGCATTCGGTCCTATTTTGCTCTTGCCACTACCATCAGATCCACCACCAACACCATCATTACCAGCTGCCAACCCCGCCCAATTCCACGGCCTCTTCCACCAGCCTGCCTCATTTTTGGTAGAAATGTAGACAAAATCCAACAAACTATATAGTAATGTAAAACAAGGTACAAGGTGTCTATAGGACAGGGGAGATTTTGAATTTCTGCAGACACTTGTGGACACTGGACACTTTTGGATTGTGTGAGGCCCACTGATATCTGAGCGCTATGTGACAGGCTCGATGGCACAGCTGTGACCAAAGTGACTAGAGGATAAGGGAGATTTTGAATCTCTGCACACACTTTTGGACACTGGATGGACACTTTTGGATTGTGTGAGGCCCACTGATATCTGAGCGCTATGTGACAGGCTCGATGGCACAGCTGTGACCAAAGTGACTAGAGGATAAGGGAGATTTTAAATCTCTGCACACACTTTTGGACACTGGACACTTTTGGATTGTGTGAGGCCCACTGATATCTGAGCGCTATGTGACAGGCTCGATGGCACAGCTGTGACCAAAGTGACTAGAGGATAAGGGAGATTTTGAATCTCTGCACACACTTTTGGACACTGGATGGACACTTTTGGATTGTGTGAGGCCCACTGATATCTGAGCGCTATGTGACAGGCTCGATGGCACAGCTGTGACCAAAGTGACTAGAGGATAAGGGAGATTTTGAATCTCTGCACACACTTTTGGACACTGGACACTTTTGGATTGTGTGAGGCCCACTGATATCTGAGCGCTATGTGACAGGCTCGATGGCACAGCTGTGACCAAAGTGACTAGAGGATAAGGGAGATTTTGAATCACTGCACACACTTTTGGACACTGGATGGACACTTTTGGATTGTGTGAGGCCCACTGATATCTGAGCGCTATGTGACAGGCTCGATGGCACAGCTGTGACCAAAGTGACTAGAGGATAAGGGAGATTTTGAAACTCTGCACACACTTTTGGACACTGGACACTTTTGGATTGTGTGAGGCCCACTGATATCTGAGCGCTATGTGACAGGCTCGATGGCACAGCTGTGACCATAGTGACTAGAGGATAAGGGAGATTTTGAATCTCTGCACACACTTTTGGACACTGGACACTTTTGGATTGTGTGAGGCCCACTGATATCTGAGCGCTATGTGATAGGCTCGATGGCACAGCTGTGACCAAAGTGACTAGAGGATAATGGAGATTTTGAATCTCTGCACACACTTTTGGACACTGGACACTTTTGGATTGTGTGAGGCCCAATGAATATCTGAGCGCTATGTGACAGGCTCGATGGCACAGCTGTGACAAAAGTGACTAGAGGATAAGGGAGATTGGATTGCTTTTAAAAAAGCAGTTTGTGGAGCAGTGGGTAAACAGCAATGCAGGAATGTCAGGAAGCCTTAGAAGGCAGCCCAACAACCAACACCACTGATACACCACTATATAGCCTCCCCTTGCACTGCACACACAGTGACTGGTGTGTTGTGCAGGCCAAATTGCTAGCAGCAGAAGCAGTTTTTTTTTCTTCTCAGCAGGACAAAAAAAAAAAATTGGGATTGCTTTTAAAAAAGCAGTTTGCGGAGCAGTGGGTAAGCAATGCAGGAATGTCAGGAAGCCTTAGAAGGCAGCCCAACAACCAACACCACTGATACACCACTATATAGCCTCCCCTTGCACTGCACACACAGTGACTGGTGTGTTGTGCAGGCCAAATCGCTAGCAGCAGAAGCAGTTTTTTTGTCTTCTTCCCTGCCTAACGCTCTCCCTACAGAATCAGCAGCAACCTCTCCCTATACTAAGATCGGCAGAAGTAAGATGGCGGTCGGCATGCACGCCCTTTTATACCCCCTGTGACGCCCACCAAAGCAAGCCAATCACTTGCATGCCCTTCTGAAAGATGGTGGTGACCCGTGCCTATGTGATCACGTTGCCCACAGTGTCCGTGGATCCTGATTGGCTGAAAAAGAGCGCAAAACAAACTTTTGAAACGCGACTTTGGCGCGTAAGTCGCCGACCTCGTGGCCGACCTCATCCTAGGGTCGGGTTTCGTTTCATGAAACCCGACTTTGCCAAAAGTCGGCGACTTTTGAATTTTTTCGACCCGTTTCGCTCAACTCTACTCCTGACAAGTGAGAAAAACTCATCATCAACTACAAAACGCATCTGACTGCTGTGCTTGCTAACATTGGTTTTGCCATCAAGTATTGAGTCTTGTTTGCCAGAGGGATCAAATACTTATTTCTCACTGCAAAATGCAAATATATTTATAAAATTTATACAAAATGATTTTCTGGAGTTTTATTTTTCATATTCTATCTCTCAATGTTAAAATTAACCTACCCTTAAAACTGTTCATGTCTTTGTCAGTGGGCAAACTTCCAAAAACAGCAGGGATCAAATACTTTTTTCCCACACTGTATGTCTTTTTTCAGCCTATGTTACTATTGTAGTGCAACGGGGTTGGTGCAGTGTGACAGACAGGCAGTGACCACAGGAAAGTTCGAAAGCAAAGTCTCTTTAATGATCAGCATACTCACAGAACACAAATAGGATCCTCCGTATCGCAGCTGAGAAACAAGATAGTCCGTAAAAGGGTTCCATTGTTGTGGGTGACTGCTCCATCGTGTGCACTGAGGGTTGCCAGGATTTTGGCTCCGCATGGCTCTGTGTTGCTTCACACAGGCTGAAGCTATAGCAGAACCTTCTGCTCTGCATGCTTGCAAAACCAAACTGACACACCCAACCCTCTGCTGCAGGGGCTTTTACAAGGGACCTGTGGCCGTAGGCCACATGGAAAACCCGGTCAGGGAGTAAATGGAAAGCCCCACTGCCATCCTGTAGGCCATTTAAAAAATAAAAGCCCATGGCAGGTTTTCCTAAAGCTGCTTTGGACAAATAGCTTGCCCAAGACCAACGCTTACTTTTATTTTGCATTGCAATCACAGCTATGCCTGTATATGTCACTTGTCACTGCCTCACACTATATAACTATGAATTGATTGGTAGTTGAACATACATGCTACTACTCCATTGAATATAATGGAATGGAATGCACATAATGCATTGTACTAATGGAAGTAGCCAAGCCTTCAGTAAAAACGAAAAAAAACAAATATACATTTATCACATAGTCTGTTGCGAGATGATAAAACTGAATTGATTTAAATAAAATCCCTTAGCGCAAAGTTACTGTTCCACCCAAAGTCAAGTGGTTGGTGCAACGTTAGTGCGAGCAAATAATTCAGGATACCAACCCACCTACTTATTTTCTATCTCTTCCCTTCTCTGGCTTCTGTAAAGCAAAAATTGTCAGTCAAGGAGGAGATTCGGTAGAGATAAATATAGTAATTATATAAATAAGTAGAAAGGTGCACTTAACTGATTGACCACAACAGGGGTGTGTCAAGTGCCTGTGCTTGGTTTCAGCAGTTGTTTTGTGCTGTCAAATTCTACTTAATAAAATATGATGTTTTACTCTAAAAATATATAGCTGACAAATACATTAAATGTTTAATATGGACACCAATATCATAATCATGTATCAATCCATAGCATATCACGGAGGCTTTATTGTTTGATGCCATCAAGAGAATTACTACTAATATGTTTTGCTAACTAATAATGGGGCATTTCCCATTTTTAATTGTTATTGACATTGTTTACCAGGAAAATCAAAGAGCAGATTGATTATCTACATTCACAATAAGTTCCTCTAACAGTCTAGATTGGTGATCGTCCAAGAACAAATGATCAGCATATATTAAATGTCTGACTTCTCAGTTTGCTCTTCCCCAGCAGAAAATTACTGTTGACTTTCTGGCACTGTTCATTACCTCGTAATGAACAGAGTTCTTTAAAATGTAAAAATTGTATTGTTCAGCTTTGTAAATTGTCAAGACAGGCATAGCATGCTGGCCATACACTTCTGTTAAATCTTGTTGACTTAGGCAGTGCTTTAACTTTATGTACGGTAATCCTAAAGAATCCATTTCATCACATCCAAGATGGATTATAGTTGTTTACACAATGATATGCATAAAAACTTACACTAACTAATAATCAGGGTCCAGGCATTGAATATGGTATATAAAGATCCCAGGGTACAAAAAAACATTTATAACATGGCACCACTGGAAGGTGCCTTGGGTAGCAGGAAGGAGGGCTAGCACTTTACAGAGAAATGATGTGTTCTTTTTTTAACTGTAGTTCCTGTTTTAAACCAATAGAATCATAAAATCGTACAGTTGGAAGGGACCTCCTGGGCCATCTGGTCCAACCCCCTGCTCAAAGCAGGATTCCCTAGATCATCCCAGACAGATGTCTGTCCAGCCTCTGTTTGAAGACTTCTATTGAAGGAGAACTCACCACCTCCCGTGGCAGCCTGTTCCACTCATTGATCACTCTGTCAAAAAGTTTTTCTAATATCTAATCTGTGTCTCCTCCAATTCAGTTTCATCCCATTGCTTCTAGTCTTTCCATGTGCAAATGAGAATAAAGATGATCCTTTTACAATGTGACAGCCCTTGAGATATTTGTAGACAGCTATTAAGTCTCCTCTCAGTCTTCTCTTCTGCAAACTAAACTGTTATGAATGGGAAACCGAGGAGGAAAAAAAGACAACAAGCTAAGTCTCAGAAAACCAGAGAAGTTGGTAACTATGCAGATTGCAGATCCCTTATCTTAACCGCACAACTAGCAGCAGTCGTGGAGCGTTCCTATGTTGGTCCTAGAAGCCTCATCACAACCGGAGAACTACATAAGCCTAAAGCAGGAAAAGAGGAAAACTAACTGCCCCAGAGCAGAACCCAAAGGAAAGACAGCCCCCCACATGTATTGACGGTGAAGCAAGATGAAAATACAAACAAAGGCAGGAAAATAGGCTGAGCAAACAATGGGGCCCGGCTAACTAAGAAGGACAGAAAAGGAAAGACACTGTCTGCAATCTCCCAAAAAAAAAACATACAAAAATATTGTCCTACACTTCTGATAGCAAAATTAACTCTGAAGTCACTAGACTTATAAACCTATATCAGCACTCTGAAATATTCTGAGACAGAGCAAAAAAGAGGCCAATCTAATAAGTGACAAAAAGCAGATTGGCAAATACTGATTAATAGGAGTGGAATTTCAGCATAGCCCCAGCAGGGGCAGGCTGATTACACAAAAAACTGAATTGACCAACAAGCGCAAGTGTGAATAATAGCAAAAAACAAACTTAACTTGAGCAGACTGGAAGAGAGCTGAAGTCCAGGACCTGAGAAGCAGACTGAATCACCAGCACCTGGATAGGGCGTCAGCAGTCTTATATGCAGTCTGATACTCTAGAAATCCAATCGTTATCCTCCTCATCAGGTGGCAGATCACTACCACTTAAACCAACCGCACTACCTCCTGTCACCACCAGAGGGAGAATGGAAGGGGAACTCTCAACTGGTAGAGCAGAAAATGAGTTCATGACAGTACCCCCCCTTGAGGAGGGGTCACCGAACCCTCATCCATGCCACCAGGCCGATCAGGATGGGCCCGGTGAAAAGCACGAACCAATTTATTGGCATGAATATCAGAGGCAGAGACCCAAGAATTATCCTCCTGGCCATAACCCTTCCATTTGACCAAATGCTGGAGTCTCCGTCTAACCAAACGAGAATCCAATATTTTCTCTACCTCATATTCCACATTGTCTTTAACCAATACAGGATCAGGAGGTGCCGCCACAGGAACGACTGGCTCAACAAACCTCTTCAACAGTGACTTGTGAAATATGTTATGGATTTTGAACGTAACTGGAAGAGCCAATCGAAAAGAAACAGGATTAAGAATCTCCAAAATCTTATAAGGTCCAATAAATCTTGGCTTAAATTTTGGAGATGCAACCTTCATAGGAATATTCTTAGACGACAGCCAAACCATATCACCCACTTTAAACCGGGGACCAATGGTCCTACGCCGGTTGGAAAAACGCTGGGCCTTTTCCTGAGAGAGTAACAACTTATCCACCACCTGGTCCCATATCTGCTGCATTCTCATAACCAGAGTGTCCACACCTGGGCAGGACGAAGATTCCACTTGCCCTGAAGAGAATCGAGGATGAAACCCAAAATTACAGAAAAAGGGTGACATCAGAGTGGCAGAACAAGCTCTATTGTTCAGCGCAAATTCGGCCAAGGGCAAAAATGAGACCCAATCATCTTGATCAGCAGATATAAAACATCTTAAATAAGACTCCAGGGTCTGGTTTGTTCTCTCAGTCTGCCCATTGGTCTGGGGATGAAACGCAGAGAAGGATAACTGAATTCCCAGAATGGAACAAAAGGCTTTCCAGAATCTGAAAACAAACTGGACCCCTCTATCGGACACAATGCTCTCAGGAATCCCATGTAACCGAACCACCTGTTGTAAAAACAAGGGCACCAACTCAGCGGAAGATGGCAACTTTGGGAGTGGTACAAGATGGACCATCTTCGAAAATCTATCACAAATCACCCAGATAACAGTCATTCTCTGAGAGACAGGAAGATCAGAAATAAAATCCATTGAGATATGGGTCCATGGCCTCTTGGGCACCGGCAGGGGCATCAGCAACCCACTAGAACGAGAACAGGGTTTAGACCGAGAACAAGTCCCACAGGACTGTACAAAATTCCTGACATCATGAGATAAGGCAGGCCACCAAAATGACCGACTCACACAAATCTCTGGTAACAAAAATACCCGGATGACCAGCCAATGCGGAGCAATGGACTTCAGACATCACTCTCTTTCTACACTGGTCAGTAACATACAATCTTCCCATAGGGCAACGCTCAGGTTTATCCTCCTGAAATTCCTCCAGGGCGCGTTTCAAATTGGGCGAAATGGCAGAAAGAACTACCCCCTCACCTAGGATAATAGTAGGCTCGGTCACATTAAGAGAATCAGCAAAGAAACTCCAAGAAAGGGCGTCTGCCTTAACATTCTTAGTGCCCGGAAGAAAAGAGACCACAAAATTAAAACGCGTGAAAAACAAGGCCCATCTAGCCTGTCTAGGATTCAAGCGTTTGGCCGACTCCAGATAAATCAGATTCTTGTGTTAGGTGAGGACAACAAATTGATGTCTAGCTCCCTCCAGCCAATGTCTCCACTCCTCAAATGCCCATTTCATGGCCAACGATTCCCCACTAGAGTTGAGCGAAACGGGTCGAAAAATTTCAAAAGTCGCCGACTTTTGGCAAAGTCGGGTTTCATGAAACGAAACCCGACCCTAGGATGAGGTCGGCCACGAGGTCGGCGACTTACGCGCCAAAGTCGCGTTTCAAAAGTTTGTTTTGCGCTCTTTTTCAGCCAATCAGGATCCATGGACACTGTGGGCAACATGATGACATAGACAGGGGTCACCACCATCTTTCAGAAGGGCATGCAAGTGATTGGCTTGCTTTGGTGGGCGTCACAGGGGTTATAAAAGGGCGTGCACGCCGACCGCCATCTTACTTCTGCCGATCTTAGCATAGGGAGAGGTTGCTGATTCTGTAGGGAGAGCGTTAGGCAGGGAAGAAGAAAAAAAAACTGCTTCTGCTGCTAGCGATTTTGCCTGTACAACACACCAGTCACTGTGTGTGCAGTGCAAGGGGAGGCTATATTGTGGTGGATCAGCGGTGTTGGTTGTTAGGCTGCCTTCTAAGGCTTCCTGACAGCTGCATTGCTGTTTACCCACTGCTCTGCAAACTGCTTTTTTAAAACCAATCCCAATTTTTTTTTTGTCCTGCTGAGGTACTGAGTGTGCATTTTTTCACACCATACAGCGTCAGTGGGCCTCACACAATCCAAAAGTGTCCAGTGTCCACTAGTGTCTGCAGAAATTCAAAATCTCCCTTATCCTGTAGTCACTTTTTTCACACCTGTGCCATCGAGCCTGTGACATAGCGCTCTGATATTCAGTGGGCCTAACACAATCCAAAAGTGTCCAGTGTCCACTAGTGTCTGCAGAAATTCAAAATCTCCCTTACGCTGTAGTCACTTTTTTCACACCTGTGCCATCGAGCCTGTGACATAGCGCTCTGATATTCAGTGGGCCTCACACAATCCAAAAGTGTCCAGTGTCCACTAGTGTCTGCAGAAATTCAAAATCTCCCTTATCCTGTAGTCACTTTTTTCACACCTGTGCCATCGAGCCTGTGACATAGCGCTCTGTTATTCAGTGGGCCCCACACAATCCAAAAGTGTCCAGTGTCCACTAGTGTCTGCAGAAATTCAAAATATCGAGCCTGTGACATAGCGCTCTGATATTCAGTGGGCCTCACACAATCCAAAAGTGTCCAGTGTCCACTAGTGTCTGCAGAAATTCAAAATCTCCCTTATCCTGTAGTCACTTTTTTCACACCTGTGCCATCGAGCCTGTGACATAGCGCTCTGATATTCAGTGGGCCTCACACAATCCAAAAGTGTCCAGTGTCCACAAGTGTCTGCAGAAAATCTAAATCTCCCCTGTCCTATAGACACCTTGTACCTTGTTTTACATTACTATATAGTTTGTTGGATTTTGTCTACATTTCTACCAAAAATGAGGAAGGCTGGTGGAAGAGGCCGTGTAATTGGGCGGGGGTTGGCAGCTGGTAATGATGGTGTTGGTGGTGGATCTGATGGTAGTGGCAAAAGCAAAATAGGACCGAATGCAGGAGGTGTTGAGCCTGCGTCATCGTCTGGCTCCACAAGGCCTCGAAGGCTTAGTTTTCTAGGAGTTGGCAAACCGCTTTTAAAGCCAGAGCTTCAGGAAAAAGTTTTGTCTTACATTGCTGACTCAGCCTCCAGCTCTATCGCCTCCTCTTCTGAAGTTGTAAAAAATAAAAGCACTGAGTCGTCATTGGAGGCTCATGTTCATGAACCACACTTTTCCTTGTGTCCTTCACCCCAACCAAGATTGAAGGATGACGCAGGCCATACTACTGATTACTCCATGGAGCTGTTTTCACATACCATGCCTGGATTATCAAGTGAAATGGTGAATTACCCAGGCCAAGATGAATCTGACATGGAGTGCACTGATGCACAGCCGCTGATATATGATTCTGCTGGTACATTCACTCAGAGCACTACATTGTCCTTGCAGTGTACAGAGCCAGATTCTGACCCTGATGAGACTCAGGTGCCCCTTCCTGCACACTATACCACCATACACGGTGACACAGAGGAAGGTGCACATGACATTGAAGAAGAGGTGATGGATGACCCAGTTGTTGACCCAGATTGGCATCCATTGGGGGAAGAGGGTGCTGCTTCCAATAGCTCAGATGAGGAGGAGCATCCACAGCAGACATCGGCATCGCAACAGCTGTTATCTCGCAGGCCCGGAGCACTCCAAAGACAGGTTCCAAAAATCAAAAGAGTTGCTGGACAGCTTGTCCAGACGGTCAAAAGATCACAGCGTGCTAGGCCGCAAAATGTCTGCCAAAGTAGGAAGAGTGCAGTGTGGCACTTTTTTGAACAAAATCCTCATGATCAGGCCAAGGTTATCTGTAAGATGTGCGCAAAGACCTTTAGCCGAGGGAAAAATCTGAAAAATTTGAATACCAGTTGCATGCTTAGACATTTAACCAGCATGCACTTGCAAGCGTGGACACAACACCAAACCTCAAGTGCCACATGTGCAACTGATCACAAAGAAGGTAGTCAACAACGCTACATTGTTTCCCCCACTGTAAGCCCACCGGTTAGCACAGCAGCAAATGTTGAGGTGTCGTTGCAAGGCCACAGCAGTCAGGGAATCCCACTGTTATATCAACGAAATACTGAATCTAGGCCATCAGAGAGAACACCAACTCCATCACCATCATCAACCCTCTCTCAGTCCGCCCTGTCCACCGCTACTTCCACCATATGCAGCTCTCAAGTCCAGCTCACCCTCCAGACACTATGAGTAGGTCAAGAAAGTACTCAGTCTCTCATCCGCGTACACTGGGTTTGAACGCCCACATTGCTAAAATAATCTCGTTTGAGATGATGCCCTATCGGTTGGTGGAAAGTGCAGCTTTCCGCGAACTCATAGCCTATGCAGTACCACGCTATGACCTACCCAGTCTCCACTTCTTCTCTCGCAAAGCCATCCCAGCCCTCCACCATCATGTAAAAGACCGCATTGTCCATGCACTCAAGCAGTCAGTGAGTGAAAAGGTGCACCTCACAACTGATGCATGGTCCAGTCGGCATGGCCAGGGCCGTTACGTGTCCATCACTGCGCACTGGGTTAATGTGGTGGATGCAGGGTCCACAGGGGACAGCGGTGGTGGGACAGTGCTGCCTAGCCAACGGTATAGGAAACAGTTGGCTGTAGGCGTTCGACCCTCCTCCTCCTCCTCCAGAAGCGAAAGCTCGTCCACAGAGCGCAGTCATACGAGCACTCCATCTGCAGCTGCCACTGTTGCACACGATGTGTCCCCCTATCGAGCAGCTAGTGGAAAGCGTCAGCAGGCTGTGTTGCAGATGATGTGTTTGGGCGACAGACACACCGCCGAGGTGCTGGCCGAGTACTTGAAGCGACAAACTGAGTCATGGCTGGGCAGTGTACATCTTGAGGCAGGCAAGGTAGTTAGTGATAACGGCCGTAATTTTGTGGCAGCCATAGCCCTTTCGAAACTCAGCCACATACCTTGCTTGGCTCACACCTTGAACCTGGTGGTGCAGTGCTTCCTCAAAAATTATCCGGAGTTAACAGCCCTGCTCCATAAGGTGAGAAGACTGTGCGCGCACATCCGCCGGTCGCCTGTACACTCCGTTCGTATGCAGAAGCTGCAGCGATTGCTCCACCTTCCCAACCACCGCCTCATTATCGACATTACAACAAGGTGGAACTCCACCCTGCACATGGTGGAGCGGCTGTGCGAGCAGAGGCAGGCCATAATGCATTTGTGGGAGGATACATGGCCAGGCACTTTGAGAGCAGACATGGAGTTGACAGGTGTGCAGTGGTCGAAGCTGAAAGACCTCTGTAAAGTCCTTCAGTGTTTTGAGGAATGCACACGGCTGGTAAGCGCAGAAGACGCCATCCTTAGCATGAGCATCCCACTTATGCGTCTGCTCATGCAAACTTTGACGCACCTTAAGGAGCAGGCATCTGCAGCCAATGTTGATGAGGAGGAAGAGAAGGAGGGAATCCTTGATGACATTCAGCCGTTGTCTGCTCAGGGACCTCTCCTGGACGAGGTGGAGGAAGAAGAGGAGGAGGAAGATGATGATGGGGATGATTACTTAGGGGAGGAGGATGCATCTCGTGGGGCAAGTGAAAATGTTGGCGTGGCAAGGTCTGGTACAGGGTTTGTGCGTGACTGGAGGGATGTGGATTTGCCAGAAAGTGCTCCTCCACCCAGCACTCGCAGTGCATCATTGACACCGGGAACATTGGCCCACATGTCAGATTATGCCTTGCAGATCCTTAAAAGGGACCCCCGCATTGCCAAAATGATGAACGATGACGACTACTGGTTGGTCAGCATCCTGGATCCACGCTATAAAGGCAAATTACAAAACATCATGCCACAGGAGAACCTTGACCTAATATTGGCTAATAAACAAGCAACTCTGGTAAATCGGTTGCTTGAGGCATTCCCAGCACACAGCAGCGGTGATGGTTCTCACACGAGCCATACGGGCCAGGGGCAGCTTGGCAGAGGTGTTCATGGTGCACACAGCAGAAGAGGCGTTGGAGACAGGGGTTTCATGACAATGTTGTGGACTGATTTTTCAAGTACCGCTCACACAACTGGTAATACTGCATCGATGGAAAGTGACAGGAGACAGCAGTTGTCAACTATGGTTACAAACTACTTTTCCTCCCATATCGATGTTCTCCCACACAGGTCATTCCCCTTTGACTATTGGGCCGCTAAACTGGATACCTGGCCTGAATTGGCACAATATGCCTTACAGGAGCTCACTTGCCCATCTGCAAGTGTGCTATCGGAAAGAGTCTTCAGTGCAGCTGGATCAATCCTGACAGAAAAAAGGACCCGTCTGTCAACCCAAAATGTGGATGATCTAACCTTCATTAAAATGAACCATGCATGGGTTTTCAAGGATTTTGTCCCACCTTCCCCTGATGACACATAGGGTGACAGAAAAATGGCTTGCTTTGGTCCACCTCTTCCTGGGACTTGACCTATTTCGCCTTTTGAATCAGCTGAATGTCCAACATCAACATATGCCACTTTCTAAAACCCCCTAACTGTGCTGCCTCCCCCCCATGGCCGGGGTCACCACCTAGCGCACAACACCGTGCGAGTGCCGTTGCCCTGGACAGGTGGGTAGGCCGACTCTTGGGCGCGGGCACTGGCACAGGGTCCCTCATAGTGCAATCAAGTGTCTCTGATGGTGGTGGTGCACACCCGCCGTTAGACACACCGCCGTACTATGAGGGGCCCAGTGCCAGTACCGACGCCCACGAGTGGGCCCCACTTGCATGGGCAGGGCCCCAGCATTTGCAATCTTTACCTCTCCCTGCTCCTCCGCTGTGTAGTCTGGGCCGTCAAATCCATACTGTGCCTGACACCGTCTGAGCCTGCCTCCTGATGTATAGACATATATTTTGAATGTGTACGCTATCATACATGTTATCCGGGGATACGGTACCCTTTCTCACCTTTGTGCAATCACGTGCAATCCATACTGGGCCTAACACCGTCTGAGCCTGCCTCCTGATGTATAGACATATATTTTGAATGTGTACGCTATCCATACATGTTATCCGGGGATACGGTACCCTTTCTCACCTTTGTGCAATCACATGCTAGCCATACTGGGCCTAACACCATCTGAGCCTGCCTCCTGATGTATAGACATATATTTTGAATGTGTACGCTATCCATACATGTTATCCGGGGATACGGTACCCTTTCTCACCTTTGTGCAATCACGTGCAAGCCATACTGGGCCTAACACCGTCAGAGCCTGCCTCCTGATGTATAGACATATATTTTGAATGTGTACGCTATCCATACATGTTATCCGGGGATACGGTACCCTTTCTCACCTTTGTGCAATCACATGCAAGCCATACTGGGCCTAACACCATCTGAGCCTGCCTCCTGATGTATAGACATATATTTTGAATGTGTACGCTATCCATACATGTTATCCGGGGATACGGTACCCTTTCTCACCTTTGTGCAATCACGTGCAAGCCATACTGGGCCTAACACCGTCTGAGCTTGCCTCCTGATGTATAGACATATATTTTGAATGTGTACGCTATCATACATGTTATCCGGGGATACGGTACCCTTTCTCACCTTTGTGCAATCACGTGCAAGCCATACTGGGCCTAACACCGTCTGAGCCTGCCTCCTGATGTATAGACATATATTTTGAATGTGTACGCTATCCATACATGTTATCCGGGGATACGGTACCCTTTCTCACCTTTGTGCAATCACGTGCAAGCCATACTGGGCCTAACACCGTCTGAGCTTGCCTCCTGATGTATAGACATATATTTTGAATGTGTACGCTATCATACATGTTATCCGGGGATACGGTACCCTTTCTCACCTTTGTGCAATCACGTGCAAGCCATACTGGGCCTAACACCGTCTGAGCCTGCCTCCTGATGTATAGACATATATTTTGAATGTGTACGCTATCCATACATGTTATCCGGGGATACGGTACCCTTTCTCACCTTTGTGCAATCACGTGCAAGCCATACTGGGCCTAACACCGTCTGAGCCTGCCTCCTGATGTATAGACATATATTTTGAATGAGTATGCTATCCATACATGTTATCCGGTGATACGGTACCCTTTCTCACTTTTGTGCAATCACGTGTAATCCATACTGGGCGTGAGAACGGCTGGCGAGCTGTTAAGCAAGCTACAGCACCTGTGGTTTGCACACTTAAGTTTTTCATTTTTTTTTAGGAATGACGGTTAGGCCTAATTCCGGAACTGCAGTTGACCTGCACTTACTGGGAAATCATCGTTCGCGGGTAATAATTGTAATCAGTGATCCCCATCACTAACGTTGTTCAGCGGGTTATCTGCACCTGTAAGCGACAAACGCTGGCCTTTTCAGTGTAGCGCACATGCAGCCACGGACATGTAAGGGCATGACACACCAGTTATTGGCCAATCTCATGTGCCAGAGCCTCACGTGTCCCTCTAGTAAGCCGGACTCGGACCGCGGGGCATGACGGAGTCTCGTTCGTTAACGGAATTAAGCTTGCAATGTGTGCATCTGTTCTGTAGCTGGCATGGTTGAGGTTTCCCAGGTGGAGTCGAATTTAACCGTAGGCTCCACTCCTGGTGGTGCCCTTCTGGACATTGCTTTAAGGTTCAGCTTTGCAACCATACTGCCCACATAAAACAAACACTTTGCCTTCATGAAGGCTGTTTGGAGGGTCATGACTCGTGGGAATAACGCCGCCCAATCAGTTAACCTGCTAGAGAGATCCTTCGTTGCTCCCAAGCATGACATCACACTCCCTAGGAGGAAGGTAATGCCACTGTGGCGACCGTACTCCTGGGGGCGACACAAGTGCACTGATGCCCAGCCACTGCTCAATGAATCTGCTGGTACATTGACCCAGACCACTACATTCCCCTCGCACGCTACACGGCCTGAATCTGACCCTGATGAAACTCAGGTTACCCTTCCCATATACAGTTCCATCTTACACGGTGACAAAGAGGAAGCTGCAGATGAAAGTGCAGGTTCGGCCCACCCGCCATCAGACACACCACTGTACTATCAGGGGCCCTGTGCCAGTGCCGTCGCCAACGAGTGGGCCCCCCCTGCTTGCTCAGGATCACAGCACTTGCAAGGTTGAAATACTGTGCAGTGAGATGGAAGATGGGGACGACGAGGAGTCCAGACTAGTACAGGGATTCCCTAGCGAGGTGACTTATTTCATTGTTTTCAATGTTGGGACAGCAATTTTTGGGGAGCACTATACTCTGGAGAATGATAGATGGGGCCCACCATACACTGGAACATTCCAAAGGTGGACATCAGACACTGGAGCAGCATTTACAGGGCCCACTATACACTAGAGCATTAGAAATGGGGCCCATTATGTTTGGAGCATTATTTGGGCCCATAAGACAGTGGAGCTTCATCCATGGGGACCAACATATACTGTAGCATTATGTGGAGCTCATCATATACTGTTTCAAACATTATATGGGACCAATGATTCTGTATGGAGAAATAGATGGGCCTCGTCATGAGATGTAAAAAGTGAAGTATTTTTCATTGTACTATACCGCTATTTCTCTGCCATATCGGAGCATGATGAGTTGTGGTATGTGTTAAAGGGGCGCTCTTTCGCCCAGGGCACATGAAAACCTGGAGCCAGCCCTACCCCCCCACAACTTTAGCCAAATAACCCCCATTTTTCAGTGCGTAACTTGTATTATGAAGTCAATTAAGGTTGACAAGCTTAAGTAAGGAGAATTGATGCTTTTGACATTCTAATGGGCACTGTAGGTGTGTTTCCTGTCCTCCTCTCACTGCCGACTTTTATTCCCCATTGACTTACATTGGGTTTCGTGTTTCGGGACGACCCCGACTTTTCCCTATAATCGGCCGATCTTGCTCGACCCAACTTTTGGAAAAGTCGGGTTTCACGAAACGAAACTCGACCCTAAAAAAACAAAAGTCACTCAATTCTATTCCCCACGTCATAGTTGCGTTCAGATGGGGAAAACTTTCGAGAAAAGAAGGCACAGGGATTTATCTTAGAAGTCACAGGGTCTTTTTGGGACAACACAGCTCCTGCACTAATCTCAGAAGCGTCCACCTCCACTTGAAATGGAAGTGAGACATCAGGTTGCCATAAAACTGGAGCTGAAGTAAATCTCCGCTTAAGCTCCTGAAATGCTGAGACAGCCTCAGGAGACCAATTCAGCAGATCAGCTCCCTTCTTGGTCAGATCAGTCAGTGGTTTGACAATACTAGAAAAATTACCTATAAATTTACGGTAGAAATGAGAAAAACCCAAAAACTTCTGGAGAGCCTTCAAAGAAGTAGGCTGAACCCAATCATAAATGGCCTGTACCTTGGCCGGGTCCATTTCAATAGTCGATGGAGACAAGATAAATCCCAAAAATGAAATCCTCTGTACACCAAAGAGGCACTTCGATCCCTTAACAAACAGGGAATTCTCCCTCAAAATCCGGAACACAGTCCGGACATGTTCCACATGGGAATCCCAATCACTAGAAAAGATCAAAATATCATCCAGATAGATGGTCAAAAACTTATCCACAAAGTCTCGGAAAATATCATTCATAAAGGATTGGAAGACAGAAGGGGCATTAGAGAGCCCAAAAGGCATCACCAGGTACTCAAAATGTCCCTCCGGAGTATTAAACGCCGTCTTCCATTCATCCCCGTGCTTAATGCGAATAAGATTATATGCCCCCCTAAGGTCAAACTTAGTAAACCAGCAGGCACTCTTATCTCTGGAGAATAAATCAGACATCAGAGGTAACGGGTACTGATATTTAACCATCATCTTGTTAAGGGAACGATAATCAATACACGGTCCTAATGAACCATCTTTCTTGGCCACAAAAAAAACAGCGCCTAACGGTGACGAGGATGGTCTAATATGACCCTTCTCCAACGACTCCTTTATATAGGATCGTATAGCATCATGTTCGGGTACAGATAAGTTGAAAAGACGATCCTTAGGAAATTTACACCCAGGCATCAACTCAATTGCACAGTCATAACTCCTATGAGGAGGCAAAGACGCTGACTTACTCTCACTAAAAACATCAGAGAAATCAGCCAGATAATCAGGAATATCATGAGACTGAGGAGAGGTGGAGAAAACAGGAGCGTCCCTAAGAACACACTGACAACCCCAACTCACCACAGACACAGATTTCCAATCCAAAACTGGGTTATGAGTTTGCAACCAGGGGAACCCCAGGACAATAGTATCATGCAAATTATGCAGCACCAAAAATTTACAATTTTCTTGGTTGTCTGGGGCAACTTGCATTATCACCTGGGTCCAAAACTAAGGTTTATTCTCCGCCAAAGGAGTGGCATCAATACCCCTCAAAGGAATGGGCATCTGCTGAGGCGTCATGGACAAACCACAACGTTTAGCAAAGTCCAAATCCATCAGATGCAGAGCTGCTCCTGAATCCACAAAAGCCTTAGTGGAAAATGTGGACAAGGAGCAGATCAGAGTAATTGCCAAAAGGAACTTATGTTGTATACTGCCCATGGCAAATGTGTGTGCAAAACATTTCTCTCGTTTAGGACAGACAGAAATAGTATGAGAGGCATCTCCACAGAAAAAATACAGCTTATTACGCCTTCTAAACTCCTGATGTTGTGCCCTAGACAAAACCCCATCAGATTGCATAGGTTCAGACATTTGTTCAAAAGGTGGCAGCGCCTCCCATGTAGTTTTACGTTCACGTAAACGCCGATCAACTTGAATGGCTAATAACATAGAGCCATCCAGACCAGAGGGAACAGGAAATCCCACCATAACATATTTTACGGTCTCTGACAAACCTTTCCGAAAGAGAGCTGCCAATGCACTATCATTCCATGTAGTAAGGACCGCCCACTTTTGGAATTTTTGACAGTACAACTCTGCAGGATCCTGACCCTGGTTTAATGCCAACAGGGTTCTCTCAGCTTGATCAACGGCATTAGGTTCATCATACAACAACCCCAAGGCCTGAAAAAATGCATCCACATTAGTCAGAATAGGATTTTCAGGTGTCAGAGAAAAAGCCCAATCTTGGGGTTCGCCGTGCAGCAAGGAGATGATAATTTTAATCTGCTGCACAGAGCTCCCTGATGAGTTAGGCTTCAAAGCAAGAAATAATTTGCAATTATTCTTAAAATTCAGAAATTTAGACCAATCCCCAGAAAACACATCAGGAGTTGGAATCTTGGGTTCAGCAGCATGTGACTGAATAAGGTAGGTGGAAATTCCCTGTACTTCAGCAGCAAGCTGCTCCACATGATCAGACAGTTGTTTAATCTCCATTAGGAAAAAATCCTCCTACGGCCCCAGAGAAAAAGAGGAAAAAGTACAAAATAATAAAAAAAAAATTCTGACACTTTTTTTTTTCTTTCTTCAACAATTCTTTCCTGCTTTTGAGTATCCTAGAATCTGCGGTATGGCTGGTGCTTCTGTTGTGAATGGGAAACCGAGGAGGAAAAAAAGACAACAAGCTAAGTCTCAGAAAACCAGAGAAGTTGGTAACTATGCAGATTGCAGATCCCTGATCTTAACCGCACAACTAGCAGCAGTCGTGGAGCGTTCCTATGTTGGTCCTAGAAGCCTCATGACAACCGGAGAACTACATAAGCCTAAAGCAGGAAAAGAGGAAAACTAACTGCCCCAGAGCAGACCCCAAAGGAAAGACAGCCCCCCACATGTATTGACAGTGAAACAAGATGAAAATACAAACAAAGGCAGGAAAATAGGCTGAGCAAACGATGGGGCCCGGCTAGCTAAAAAGGACAGAAAAGGAAAGACACTGTCTGCAATCTGCCAAAAAAAAACCTACAAGAATATTGTCCAACACTTCTGATAGCAAAATTAACTCTGAAGTCACTAGACTTCTAAACCTATATCAGCACTCTGAAATATTCTGAGACAGAGCAAAAAAAGAGGCCAATCTAATAAGAGACAAAATGCAGATTGGCAAATACTGATTAATAGGAGTGGAATTTCAGCATAGCCCCAGCAGGGGCAGGCTGATTACACAAAAAACTGAATTAACAAACAAGCGCAAGTGTGATCAATAGGAAAAAACAAACTTAACTTGAGAAGACTGGAAGAGAGCTGAAGTCCAGGACCTGAGAAGCAGACTGAATCACCAGCACCTGGATAGGGCGTCGGCTGTCTTATATCCAGTCTGATACTCCCGAGATCCAATCATTATCCTCCTCATCAGGTGGCAGATCACTACCACTTAAACCAACCGCACTACCTCCTGTCACCACCAGAGGGAGAATGGAAGGGGAACTCTCAACTGGTGGAGCAGAAAATGAGTTCATGACACTAAACATTCTCAAATCCTGCAACCTTTCCTCATAAGACAGGGTTTGCAGACTGGTCACCATTCTGGTCGCTCTTTTCTGAACTTGCTCCAGTTTGTTGATGTCCTTTTTAAAATGTGGCGCCCAAAACTGGACACAGTATTCCAGATGAGGTCTGACCAAAGAGGAGTAGAGGGCAATAATGACTTCACGTGATCTAGACTGTATGCTTCTGTTGGCACATCCTAGAATTGCATTTGCCTTTTTTGCTGCTGCATCACACTGTTGACTCATATTCACTGTGTGATCTATTAGTATACCCATGTCTTTTTCACATGTGCTGTTGCTTAGCCCTATTCCTCCCATTCTGTATATGCTTTTTTCATTTTTATTGCCCAGATGTAGTACTTTTCATTTTTCCCTGTTAAAAACCATTCTGATAGTTGCTGCCCACTGCTTCAGTTTATTTATATCTTTTTGAATCCTCTCTCTCTAGTATTAGCTATCCCTCCTAGCTTTGTGTCATCAGCAACACAGGGCCCAGGACAGAGCCCTGTGGTACCCCATTTGAGACATTCTTCCAACTGGATGTGCAGCCATTTACAACCACTCTTTGGGTCCGATCACTAAGCCAGTTATGAATCCACCTAACAGTTGCCTTGTCCATTCCATACTTAGCCATTTTTTTCAATAAGGATTGTGTGAGATACTATGTCAAATGCTTTGCTGAAGTCAAGATATACTATATCTACAGCATTTCCCTGATCCACCCAATCAGTGATTCTGTTATAGAAAGAAAATTAAGTTAGTCTGACATGACTTATTAGTTACAAACCCATGCTGACTCTGTTTAATCACTTCATTCTTATCCAGGTGCTTACATACAAGTTGTTTAATAATTTGTTCAAAGATCTTTCCTGGTATAGAAGTCAGACCCAATGTCCTATAGTTGCCTGTGTCCACCTTCTCCCCCTTTTTGAAGATGGGAACAACATTTCCTCTTCTCCAGTCTTCTGGGATTTCTCCTGTTCTCCAAGAATTTTCAAAGATTATGGAGAGGGGTTCAAAAATTTCTTCTGCTATCTCCTTCAGTATTCTGGGGTGTAATTCATCTGGACCTGGAGACTTGAATTCATTTAGGTTAGCTAAGTGTTTCCTCACTATCTTTCTGTTTATAGATATCCTGGATTCTTCTATTCCCTTAATAGGACAGTGAAGAACAGTTGATGTTACATTTCCTTTCTGAGAGAAAACAGATGCAAAATAGGAATTTAAAAGTTTGGCCTTCTCAACATCCTGTCTTACCATTTCATCATTATCATCCTGTAAAAATCCTATAGCATCTTTGACTTTTCTTTTACTTTTGACATATCCCCAAAATCCTTTATTATTGCTTTTGAAGTCTCTTGCAAGCCTCAATTCATTGTCAGCTTTAATAATCTGATTTGTGCCCTGCAAGTTCTGCAGACAGCATTATATTCTTCTTTAGATATGCCTCCCTCTTTCCATTTTACTAACATTTCTTTCTTTCTTTTTAGCATGTGCTTAAATTCTGTGTTCATCCATTCTGGTTTCCTTAAATGCTTCCTATTCTTCTCTCTTTTTGGAATTGTTAACAATTTTGCTTTTGAGAATTGCATTTTTCAAGATTTCCCATCCTTCCTGGACATTTTTGTCCTTAAGGATATCCAGCCATTGGATCCCTCCAATTCTCTTTCTGAATCTCTTTAAATCTGCCTTTCTGAAATCTAGCCTTGACGTCTGAGTCTTCACAGGTCTTCCTCCTCTAGTTATTCAAAATTCTAAAATAGCATGGTCGCTATCTCCTAGGGTCCCAGCCACTTTTACCTCCTCAACTATTTCCTCCATTTAGATCCAAGTTAGCAGTTCCCCTTGTTTTCTCCCCTACCTTTTGGAAGATAAAGATGTCAGCAAGAGAGGATAAGAATTTCCTTGACCTGTTAGTTTTGCCTGAGAGAGATTCCCAACAATGACATATTTGAAATCTCCCATGACAACTATGTCATATTTCTTGGAGAACTTGGCAATTTGATGCATAAAGAGTTCATCCATATCTTCAGCTTGCAAAGGCAGCCTGTATTAAATGCCTACAATGGTGTCCTTACCATTGTTCTGTCCTTGTATTCTTACCCAAACAGTTTCCATAGAACTCCCAGTCTCTGAAGCTTCAATCTCTGTGCAGATATACGCATTTCAAACATACAATGCGACACCTCCTCCTCATTTATCAAGTCTGTTTCTAGCAAATAAGTTGTATCCTTCTTGCCTTGTATTCCAATCATGTGTATCATCCCACCAAGTTTCAGTGATTCCAATGACATCATATTTCTGTTCCTGTGTTAGTAGTTCCTGTTCTCCTTGTTTGTTGCCCATGCTTTGTGCATTAGTATAGAAACATTTTAGTTTGTGATTGGTATCTCTTTCTCCAATATTTTTATTATTTAGATTCTTTTGTCTTTGTTCTTCCTTTCCACTTCTAATAGCAGAGTTCTCAATAGCATTTGTCAGGTGGATGGCTTTTTCTGGTATTTTGCTTCCCTTCCCACATTGTTCTAGTTTAACCCCTTAACCCCCAAGGGTGGTTTGCACGTTCCTGACCGGGCCAATTTTTACAATTCTGACCACTGTCCATTTATAAGGTAATAACTCTGAAACGCTTCCATGGAGCACACGGATTCTAACATTGTTTTCTCATGACATATTGTACTTCATGTTAGTGGTAAAAATTTCATTCAAATAACTTGCATTTATTTGTGGAAAAAACGGAAATTTGGCAAAAATTTAGAAAATTTCGCAATTTTCCAGCTTTGAATTTTTATGCCCTTAAATTACAGACATATGGCACACAAAAAACTTAATAAGTAACATTTCACATATATTTACTTTACATCAGCACAATTTTGAAACCAAAATTTTTTTTGTTAGGAAGTTATAAGGGCTAAAATTTGACCAGCGATTTCTCATTTTTGCAATACCATTTTGTTTTTACGGACCACATCACATTTGAAGTCACTTTGAGGGGTCTATATGATAGAAAATACCCAAAAGTGACACCATTCTAAAAACAGCACCCCTCAAGGTGATCAAAACCACATTCAAGAAGTTTATTAACCCTTCAGGTGCTTCACAGGAATTTTTTGAATGTTTAAAAAAATGAACATTTGACTTTTTTTCACAAAAAAAATTACTTCAGGTCCATTTTATTATTTTACCAAGGGTATCAGGAGAAATTGGACTTCAAAAGTTATTGTGCAATTTGTCCTGAGTATGCTGATACCTGATATGTGGGGATGAACCACTGTTTCGGCGCATGGCAGAGCTCAGAAGGGAAGGATGGCTGTTTGACTTTTTCAATGCAAAATTGGCTGGAATTCAGATCGGACGCCATGTCACGTTTGGAGAGCCCCCGATGTGCTTAAACAGTGGAAATCCCCCACAAGTGACCCCATTTTGGAAACTAGACCCCCCAAAGAACGTATCTAGATATGTGGTGAGAACTTTGAACCCACAAGGGCTTCACAGAAGTTTATAACGTACAGCCATACATTTAAAGAATCATATTTTTTCCACAAAAATGATCTTTTCACCCCCAATTTTTATTTTTCCAAGTGTAACAGGACCCCAAATGTTATTGTGCAATTTGTCCTGAGTACACTGATACCCCACATATGGGAGTAAACCACTATTTGGGCACATGGCAGAGCTCGGAAGGCAAGCAGCGCCATTTGACTTTTATGGCTGGAATTGAGATCGGATGCCATGTCGCGTTTGGAAAGCCCCTGATGTGCCAAAAGAGTAGAAGCCCCCCACAATTGACACCATTTTGGAAACTAGACCCCCCAAGGAACTTATCTAGATGTGTGGTGAGCACTCTGAACCCCCAAGAGCTTCACAGAAGTTTATAACGCCCGGGCGTGAAAATAAAAAAATCATATTTTTTCCACAAACATGATCTTTTAGTCCCCAATTTTTTTATTTTCCCAAGGGTAACAGGAGAAATTGGACCCCAAAAGTTGTTGTCCAATTTGTTCTGAGTACGCTGATACCCCATATGTGGGAGAAAACTACTGTATCGGCACACGTCGAGGCTCAGAAGGGAAGTAGTGACGTTTTGGAATGCAGACTTTGATGGAATGGTCTGCGGGTGTCATGTTGCCTTTGGAAAGCCCCGATGTACCTAAACAGTGGAAATCCCCCATAAGTGACCCTATTTTGGAAACTAGACCCCCCAAGGAACTTATCTAGATGTGTGCTGAGCACTTTGAACCCCCCAGTGCTTAACAGAAGTTTATAAAGCCCGGGCGTGAAAATAAAAAAAATCATATTTTTTTCCCCAAAAATGATATTTTTGCCCCAATTTTTTATTTTCCTAAGGGCAACAGGAGAAATTGAACCCCAAAAGTTGCTTTTCAATTTGTCCTGTGTAGGCTGATACCCCATATGTGGGGGTAAAACACTGTTTGGGCACATGGCTGAGCTTGGAAGGGAAGGAGCACCATTTGACTTTTTCAAAGCAGAATTGGCTGGAATTGAGATCAGATGCCATGTTGCGTTTGGAGAGCACCTGATGTGCCCAAACAGTGGAAACCCCCCAAGTCTAACTCTAACCCTAACCCCAACACACCCCTAACCCTAATTTCAGTCCTAACCCTAGCCCTAACCCTAATGGAAAAATGGAAATAAATACATTTTTTTAATTTTATTATTCTTTCCTAACTAAGGGGGTGATAAAGGGGGGTTGGAGTTACTATTTATAGCGGGTTTTTATATTTGCCAGCTGTCGCACGCTAAAAGATGCTTTTGATTGTAAAAATAGTTTTTGCATCACCACATTTTGAGAGCTATAATTTCTCCATATTTTGACCCCCCGAGTCATGTGAGGTCTTATTTTTTGTGGGACGAGTTGACGTTTTTATTGGTATCATTTTCGGGCATGTGACATTTTTTGATCGCTTTTTATTCAAATTTTTGGGACGCAGAATGAACAAAAGCCAGGATTTCAAGAATTTCTTTTGGGGGGTGCGTGTACACAGTTCCGTGTCCGGTAAAATTGATAAAGCTGTTTTCGGGTCAGTACGATTACAGCGATACCTCATTTATGTCTTTTTTTATGTTTTGGTGCTTTTATGCAATGAAAACAATTTTATATGAAAAATAATCATTTTTGCATCGCTTTATTCTGCGAGCTATAACTTTTTTATTTTTTCCCTGATGATGCTGTGTGTCAGCTAATTTTTTGCCAGACAAGATGACGTTTTCAGTGGTACCATGATTATTTATATGCGCCTTTTTGATCGCGCGTTATTGCACTTTTTGCTTGGCGGTATGATGATAAAGCATTATTTTTTGCTATGTTTTTTTTAAGGGGTTCGCTAAAGGGGTTAACTAATGGGACAGTATTATAGGGTGGATCGTTACGGACGCGGTGATACTAAATATGTGTACTTTTATTGGTTTTTTTTTATTTCCAAAAAATGAATTTATTAGGGAATATTTTTTTTCAATTTAATTAGCGATTTTTTATAAATTATTTTTACACTTTTTTTACTTGATTACACTGTCCCAGGGGGGACATAACTGTCATGTGTGAGATCGCTGATCTGACACATCACAGATCGCTGTGACAGATCAGTGATCTCACACAGGTGCTGCTCATGGCTTCCTCATGCCTGCGCTGTGCATGCAGTGAGGAAGCCGGCTCCCTGCAGGCCCCAGCCACCATATTGGATCTGGGAACTTGCAGGGAAGGAGGCCCCCGCAGCAGCGCTGCACATTGCGCTGCTGCAGGGGTCTCAGGGAAGCACGGAAGGAGCCCCCTCCCTGCCAATGCTTCCTTAAACCCCCGATACACTGCGATCGTGTTTGATCGCAGTGTGCCAGGGGTTAACATGTCGGGGCGGTCCGTGACCACCCCTGACACATAGTGCCGGGTGTCAGCTGTGATAATCAGCTGACACCCGGCCGCGATCAGCGGTGCTCCCCCTGTGAGCGCCGCTGATCGCTATGACGTACTATCCCATCCTTGAGAATTAAGTCCCAGGGCACATGGATGGGATAGTACGTCATATGGCAGAAAACGGTTAAAGCTCTCCTGATGAGTGTAGCAAGGCAACTTCCAAATACATGTTTTTCAGTCTTCGTAAGGTGCACCCCATCTCTAGCAAGTAGTCCATCGTATAGGTAATTAACTCCGTGATCCAGATTTCCAAATCCTTGCTGACGGCACCATCGACGTAGCCAGTTGTTCACCTGCAGAATCTTATTCCACCTCCTTATTCCATGGCCATCCACTGGGAGAATGGAAGAGAAGACCACCTGCGCTCCCAGTTCTTTCACTTTCTTATCTAAGTTTTCAAAGTCAAAGCAGATGGTTTCCAGGTTGTTTCTTGCTGTGTCATTTGTCACCAATAAGAAGCATCTTTCTTATGAAGCCAGTATCCAACATTCAAGGCAACAGCAGCGATACATCCTGTATGCTGATAACATACATAGCTGCTTCCCAGAGTTCCAGGCTCAGCTGAGTTCATGACGTTTCTTAATCTATCTCTTCCTTTCCACTTGCAGAATTGTAAGTTACTTGTAACCAAGCATTTGATGCAATAATTTTGCTAAGTGACAACATCTCCAATATGTTCAGAACTTTAATTTTGAATTATCTTATTGAATTTATCCTATTTAAATTTTATTCAAAGCATAAGTGTCTTAACAAGTAACTACTAGAGATGAGAGGATCGATCTGCAAAGGATCGAGTTTAAGTACAATGTCCTTCAATTTCGATCAACAAAAAGTTAAATAAAAATGCCCAATGTCATTTCACACACTGCTGAAGACTCAGGCACAGATCGAATTTTTGGGGAAAATTTAGATAATTTAGTGAAGTCGGCGTTTTTGAAATTCAAAAGATCTGCTTACCTCTAATAGTTACAGCTCACTTTTACGGCTTCTCTGCTCCTCAACGTCACCTGTCTGATAGTCGCCACATCTTATTACCACCGAGAGTGCTGAAATCTCCACTTCTCTCACACTGCGCCTGACAGGATTCTATGCAAGCATGTAAAAGGTCACAACGCAATGATATCAAGACCTGCGTCATGATCTTGCATGTGCATGACCTCATCAGACCCGGAAATACTTGCCTAGCATGACAGGCTGGGGATTTCAGTACTCACCTTAACCTTTTGATGGCCATTTACAATTCAGAAACTGTTGTTTTGCTGAATCCACGCAGAAGCAATTTGCAAAAAAAAATCTCTATTTTGTCAAATTCGAATTTTTGTAATATTCAAGCAGAATTCAATTCCATTTACTCCAATTGCCCTAAAAAGATGTATAACTCTCTAAGGTCGCTAAGGACTGCATCCAACCACTATCAAGCTCTTTAATGCAAACGCAGCCTTAGTAATGTAAAAGTGACCTCCACATATGTTACTATGGCCTAATAGATTGTATCTGTTCATCATTGCTGTTTTGTCACACACAGTATCTGTAGTTTATTCAGAGTTTTTGTCTTTTTCTATATATTTCTGTTTCTACATTGTGGGCTGTGACATCATTTCACTGAACAGATTCACCCCAAATGGTGGTTGTGCTGCATTCCCTGCCTCTGCTTTTATATAGCCTATGATGAGCTGTGCTATACTATGTGATGTGCCAAACTATGTGACTGCTGTGCTACACTATGTGATATCTGCAAGGCATTATTGGTAAGCCCTCCCAGTCATGCCCGAGGTCATGGGAACTGTATATGACTGAGGCAATCTTCTGCATTGTGTGAAATAGCAGTGAGCAAATTGTTCAAAATTTGTTGAGAAAATTTCCAAAACATCAATACAAATTTGATTTGCATCAAATTGATTAGCTTATCTCTAACTATCAACCCATAGCATAAAGACTGGTTTCTGCAGCAGTACATATATTTTGGAAAATAAAACAATCAACAGTACGTAATAATTTTTAAATATATTAAAAATAAAAGACATTTTCTGATGAAGTGGGAAAGTATTTGGACTATTTTCGGCACCTTTTTCACACTACAATTAAAAACCTAATTTGGATTTAATTAAGCAAGATTAATTGAAATTATTAACATGTTCTCACTCCACCAGTGTGCATAAATGCAAAGTCAATTTTATGATAGCCCCATATTACTGTATAATGCTTTAAAAAAATTTCAGTTGACCTCTGCTGCACTCTGCAATGCGGTGCTTGATGATTGTCTTCACTATTCAGTTTCTTAGACACCCAAAAGAGCTTTCTATAGTTAGTTTGAATTATTCAAAGAAGAATGCAGAAAAATCATTTGTGTCATGCTTTGTGATGTCAATGCACAAATTAAGTTAAAGGATCAGTGTTTTAATGCATTTCTATTCATCTGACAAAAAATGTAATCAGTTTTACATTTTTCCCATGATATAATATAGAAGCTAAAGCAATCACGCTATCAATTAGGGCTTCTGCTAAACTCAAGGCAAAGTTGAAGAGGGAGTATGAATTTACACTTCTCTAAGGTGGGGGTCTTGGTTTGTGTATCTTTACTGCCATCAAGTGATAAAATACTATTACTGTTTTAGTTAGAAATTTTCAATACTAACGCAAAAAGTAGAACAAGAACTGATACTTTATATTAAATAGATAGATACAGTAGATAGATATGGGATAGATAAATAGGTAGAAAGATACTGTAGATAGATAGATATGGGATATATAGATAGATTGATAGATATGGGATAGATAGATAGATAGATAGATAGATATGGGATAGATAGATAGATAGACAGACAGACAGATATGGGATGGATAGATAGATATGGGATATAGATCGATAGATAGCAAAATATAGGTGCAGTACTAGCAAGGTAAAGAAAAAGATTAAGGCAGCACTCCAAAAGTTCAAAATATAGTGGTTTATTGACACATCATGTCAGGGCGAAGTTTCTTTCCAAGTGTGGAACTTTTTCAAGTCACACTTCCTCATTTTTGATAGATAGATAGATAGATAGATAGATAGAGTTGAGCGACTTTGGTCGTCGGATCGGGTTTCATGAAACAAAATTTGTTTCAGATGAAACTGGTCCGACTAGGGCAAAAAAAGTCAGAGTTTCATCCGAAACCCAACCCCAATGCAAGTCAATGGGAAATAAAAGTCGGCATTGAGTGGATGAATGTCATCTGCTCGATGCCGACTTTTATTCCCCATTGACTTGCATTTCGGATGAAACTCTGACTTTTTTTGCCCTAGTCAGACCAGTTTCATCTGAAACAAATTTTGTTTCATGAAACCCGATCTGACCAAAGTCGCTCAACTCGATAGATAGATAGATAGATAGATAGATAGATAGATAGATAGATAGATAGATAGATAGATATCCAGGAAAAATTGGAGGCAGCACACCGTTTGTAATGAAAAAAAGAGCTATTTAAAAAGCCCAAAAGGTGACATTTCAGTCCAATCAACAGGAACCTTTCTCAAGGCTTGAGAAACTTTCCTGTTGTTTGGACCAAAACATCAATTTTTGGGCTTATTAAATAGCTCTTTTTTTTCACTACAAAGGGTGTGCTGTCTCCAATTTTTCCTAGATTTCTACAGTTGAGGTTTGGTATTTGCCTGGGGGGCTCTGCACCCGATTTCGTTCTTTGTGCTGCTCTAATTTTCTTCCTTTTTAAGATGGATAGATAGATCTGGGATAGATAGATAGATAGATCGAAAAATAGATAGCTAGATAGATAGATAGATAGATAGATCTGGGATAGATAGATATTGGATAGATAGATAGATATGGGATAGATAGATAGATAGATAGATTTCTTTGGATCCCATAGAAAATCAGATTTATAATATAACAAATAGCTTCTTCAAATTCTGCACAAAATACCATTTCTAATGACTACTGTTGTCTCAGAATTATTCAACCCCTTCATGACAAGCATTACACATGTGGTCAAAATTGTTGGTACCCCTCATTTAATGACAGAAAATCCCACAATGGTGACAGAAATAACTTGACTCTGACAAAAGTAAAAATAAATAAAAAATCTATGAAAATGAACAAATGAAAGTCAGACATTGCATTTCAACCATGCTTCCACAGAATTTAAAAAAAAAATAAAACTCATGAAATAGGCCTGGACAGAAATGATGGTACACTTGAAAATAATGTTACAAAAGGGACATGTTAAATTAAGGGATGTCCAGTAATTAGCATCACAGGTGTCTACAATCTTGGAATCAGTGAGTGGGCCTCTATAGAGGGCTACAGATACTCACTGTGCTGTTTGGTGACATGGTGTGTATCACACTCAACATGGACCAGAGTAAGCAAAGGAAAGAGTTGTCTCAGGAGATTAGAAAGAAAATTATTGACAAACATGTTAAATGTAGACGTTATAAGACCATCTTCAAGCAGCTTGATGTTTCTGTGACTAGAGTTGCACATATTATTCAAAAACTTAAGCTCCATGGGTCTGTAGCCAACCTCCCTGGACGTGGCTGCAGGATGAAAAATCAAAGAGACGGATAATACGAATGGTAGCAAAAGAGCCAGAAAAACTTCTAAACATCAGTATCAGATTACACCATCCGTCGTTGTATGAGCCAAAGTGGACTTCATGGGAGACGACCAAGGAGGACATCATTGTTGAAAAAAAAAATCATAAAAAACAGACTGGAATTAGCCAAACTATATGTTGACAAGCCACAAAGCTTCTAGGAGAATGTCCTATGAACATATGAGACAAAAATGGAACTTTTTTGCAAGGCACATCAGCTCTATGTTCACAGACGGAAAAATGAAGCATATTAAGAAAAGAACACTGTCCCTACTGTGAAACATGGATGAAGCCCTGTTATGTTCTGGGGCTGCTTTGCTGCATCTGGCACAGGGTTAAGAGCTCTCTGGAAAAGGCAACCTTCAAACACAAGATAAGTGGAGCAGTTTGCTCTTGAGTAGTGGGTCAAAATACCTGTCGAGAGGTGCAGAAGTCTCATTGACTGTTACAGGAATTGTTTGATTGCAGTGATTGCCTCAAAAATTTGGGCAACAGAGTAATAAGTTAAGTGTAGCATCATTTCTTTCCAGGCCTATGAAATGATAAGATGTACAGCCTGCAATGACCATTCTGCCACCTCACCACCGCCTGAGCTGCTGCCTAATCACCACCAGAGCTGCTGCACCCCCGACCTTCTGTCTCTTCCCCACTATCCTGTAGAATGTAAGTCAGCAAGGACAGGGTCCCCTCCCCTCTGTACCAGTCTATGATTGTAAATTTGTTTACTGTTAACGATATCTATAACTTTGTATGTAACCCCCCTTCTCTTGTACAGCACCATGGATTTAATGGTGCTATAAATAAATAATAATAATAATGTATGCTAACAGACTCCAAAATACCAGAGAAATACTGAGGTGAAGCAGCGATGACAGCTACTTATCTTCAAAACAGACTTTTTTCAAGAAAACTGAAAAAAAAAAAACCTTATAAACTGTGGCAAGGTAAGAAACCAAGTGTGAATCACTTAAGAGTTTTTGGTTGCAAAGTTTTTGTGCTTATTCCAGAGGAAAAATGCTCCAAACTTCAAAAAAGATCAACTGAAGGAACATTTGTCAGATATAGTGACAATTGAAAAGGATACAGAATTCTAGATCCCAAGACACAGGATAGGAAAAAAGTGGTCAGACAATCCGCGCTGCGGATCACTATGAATAATTATAAGTACAGTGGTCTTTATTCGACGTGTTTCGAAGTTTCACAGAACTCCTTCCTCAGGAAAAAAACACTCCTTCCTCAGGTGGTTTTTCCTGAGGAAGGAGTTCTGTGAAGCGCGGATTGTCTGACCACTTTTTTCCTATCCTGCATCTTCTACGTCGGTCCCTTGTGGATCTTTTGTTCCTGCAGCAGCGAATCCTCCATGCTTATTACAAGCTCCATCTGGTGAGTGGATTATTTTTAAATTGATATACCTACACTGGAAAATGCACTATTGCGCTATTTCTCTTCAATAGTATCCCTAGATCCCAAGACAGACAGAATCACAGTGAGTAACAGTGTAACATTCATTGAAGATCTAAATGATGACATAATGACATCACTAGAAACAAAAAAATGAGAGAAATGACAGTGATATATCTGATGAGAAAGAAGTGGAAATCGATGAAAATCAAAAAAAATGAAAGTCAAGAGATACAGCTCCATACAGACACAGAACCAAGATGCTCAATAAGAAAAAACAAGGGAAGACCACCTCAACATTTTTCAACAAGGCAAGTACAAATAAAATTTATGAACCTACATCTTGGGAAGACATATCTCAACTTACAGAAGAAGGGACCAACAAATGGATAAAGGCTGCAGAAATAGAAATAAAATCCATGCATGATTCAAAGACATGGACACTGACAGAACTACCAAAGAAAAAAAGACTATAGAATGTAAATGGGTTTTTAAAGTAAAATACCAAGCAGGCGGCACAGCTGATCGATACTGACCAAGACTCATGGCTAAAGGTTATTCTCAGAAGTATGGAGAAGACTATGATGAGACATTTGCTCCACTTGTCAAACACACCACAATCAGAACTTTGTTTGCAGTTGCAGCAACTAAACAAATGCAGTTGAAACATCTGGATGTAAAGGCAGCATTTTTGAATGGAGACTTAGCATAAGACATTTACATGGAACAGCCCCCAAAATTCAAGGATAAAAGGAAACCAAACATGGTTTTATAAACTACAGAAAAGTATATATGGTTTAAAACAAGCCGCTAAAGCGTGGAATGATAAAATCACAGAAGTCCTCATAAATGAACATTTTCAAAAAGTAAAGAGGATCTTTGTCTATATACTTTACAAAAAGACTGACAGACAGATGGATCTATGTGCTGATATACTGATATATGTGAACGATATTTTAGTTTGTTTTGAGAAAGAAAGGGATGAAGCGGAGGTAGTGAAAAATTTGGATCAACACTTCAAGATCAAATATCTAGGAAATGTGGAACATTATCTAGGAATACAGATAGAAAGAGAAGAAGACGGGAGTTTCCTTCTTAATCAAAATCACAAGATTCAAGACATAATTGAAACATTTGGATTGAAAGATACAAAACCAGTAAAGTCTCCAAAGGAAACCAGCTATCTGAAGGAAATAAATAGTGAATACAATCTATTACCGAATAATGAACAATACAGAAAGGCACTGGAAAATTATTATATCTTGCAACTGTTAGAAGGCCAGACATTGCAGCAGCAGTGGGAATTTTTAGCAGGAAGGTTTCAAAGCCAAACAAAATGGATTGGAATGCAGTGAAGAGAGTAATCCGTTATTTGAAAAGGACTAGCAGTGTTAAACTGAAACTACCTGCAAGTGAGAAATGCATTTTAACCGGATACATTGATGCAGACTGGGCTGGAGATCCAACTGACAGGAAATCTACCAGTGACTATCTTTTCTTGCTCTCAGGCAGACCAATTAGTTGGACTAGTAAGAAACAATCTATAGTAACATTGTTGTCAACAGAAGCAGAATATGTCGCCGCAGCACATGCCAGTTAAGAAGTTCTATGGTTAAGACAACTGCTAACAGACTTACGACAACAACAATTGGACCAACAAAGATGCATGAGGACAATCAAGGATGTGTAGTTTTTGCTCATATAGAAAGAGTTAATCCAAGAACTAAACACATTGATGTAAAATTAGGCTTAACTGAACAAGTCCTTACTGTTGAGAAAGGGTGTTGGTAGATAAGCAGCAGATAGTCTTATTTGTGTGCAGGAGGAGTTTTCTCTTTTCTAACTGTAGATGGTAATGTCGTTACTGTTACAGTGGGGAAAAAAAGTATTTAGTCAGTCAGCAATAGTGCAAGTTCCACCACTTAAAAAGATGAGAGGCGTCTGTAATTTACATCATAGGTAGACCTCAACTATGGGAGACAAACTGAGAAAAAAAAATCCAGAAAATCACATTGTCTGGTTTTTTTTCATTTTATTTGCATATTATGGTGGAAAATAAGTATTTGGTCAGAAACAAGCAATCAAGATTTCTGGCTCTCACAGACCTGTAACTTCTTCTTTAAGAGTCTCCTCTTTCCTCCACTCATTACCTGTAGTAATGGCACCTGTTTAAACTTGTTATCAGTATAAAAAGACACCTGTGCACACCCTCAAACAGTCTGACTCCAAACTCCACTATGGTGAAGACCAAAGAGCTGTCAAAGGACACCAGAAACAAAATTGTAGCCCTGCACCAGGCTGGGAAGACTGAATCTGCAATAGCCAACCAGCTTGGAGTGAAGAAATCAACTGTGGGAGCAATAATTAGAAAATGGAAGACATACAAGACCACTGATAATCTCCCTCGATCTGGTGCTCCACGCAAAATCCCACCCCGTGGGGTCAGAATGATCACAAGAACGGTGAGCAAAAATCCCAGAACCGGGGGGACCTAGTGAATGAACTGCAGAGAGCTGGGACCAATGTGACGAGGCCTACCATAAGTAACACACTACGCCACCATGGACTCAGATCCTGCAGTGCCAGACGTGTCCCACTGCTTAAGCCTGTACATGTCCGGGCCCGTCTGAAGTTTGCTAGAGAGCATTTGGATGATCCAGAGGAGTTTTGGGAGAATATCCTATGGTCTGATGAAACCAAACTGGAACTGTTTGGTAGAAACACAACTTGTCGTGTTTGGAGGAAAAAGAATACTGAGTTGCATCCATCAAACACCATACCTACTGTAAAGCATGGTGGTGGAAACATCATGCTTTGGGGCTGTTTCTCTGCAAAGGGGCCAGGACGACTGATCCGGGTACATGAAAGAATGAATAGGGCCATGTATCGTGAAATTTTGAGTGCAAACCTCCTTCCATCAGCAAGGGCATTGATGATGAAACGTGGCTGGGTCTTTCAACATGACAATGATCCAAAGCACACCGCCAGGGCAACGAAGGAGTGGCTTCGTAAGAAGCATTTCAAGGTCCTGGAGTGGCCTTGCCAGTCTCCAGATCTCAACCCTATAGAAAACCTTTGGAGGGAGTTGAAAGTCCGTGTTGCCAAGCGAAAAGCCAAAAACATCACTGCTCTAGAGGAGATCTGCATGGAGGAATGGGCCAACATACCAACAACAGTGTGTGGCAACCTTGTGAAGACTTACAGAAAACGTTTGACCTCTGTCATTGCCAACAAAGGATATATCACAAAGTATTGAGATGAAATTTTGTTTCTGACCAAATACTTATTTTCCACCATAATATGCAAATAAAATGAAAAAAAAAACAGACAATGTGATTTTCTGGATTTTTTTTTCTCCGTTTGTCTCCCATAGTTGAGGTCTACCTATGATGTAAATTACAGACGCCTCTCATCTTTTTAAGTGGTGGAACTTGCACTATTGCTGACTGACTAAATACTTTTTTTCCCCACTGTATATGCTTAGTTGAATGTAATTCATATACTTGTACTTTGGTTTCATTTCCTCTCTGGTAAAAGGTCTCTTCAGACTTCCTGTTATGCTGTATGAAGAAGCTGATGCATGTACCTAATGTTCTGTGAAGATAAAACATGAATTACACCATATAATCTAATCTCACAAGGTTCTTCTGCGACCAAACTATGCAACAGCTTTTAAGGTGGATCTTTGCAGTAGCTCAGGCAGACATGTCCATGCTGGTTGAGCTCCAGGCTACACACCCCTCCAATGTTCTCTTTGAATGATTAAGCGAATTGCACATGGTTTTCATTTGTTTCAAACAAATATAGAATGGACATTATGTTTCTCAATATGGAATATCTTCAAGGAGAAATACGGCAACTTTTCACTGGTACTAGTGATCTGGAATCAAAATTGGTGCACACTTTAAAACAGGAAACCTTGAAAATTTTAAAGAGATAGTGTCCAGTTATTAAAGAAAAAGAAGCTGGAATGGATTTACAAAGTCAGGACTTTTAAAATCAATGGATTGAATGTTGAATTTAAAAGCAATTCCCTTACCTGTGGAAGGATTTGCTCTTATAATCCGTATATTTACAGTAGATCTAGTATATTTAAGTGATTCTGAATGTTTTAGTTATAATTTTCTGTATTTTTCACAGAGTACTCACTGGACACTTTAGGAACACAATATAATAATAAGATGACTTGAAAGATTATTAAAACTTTTGTAATTATGATTTTTATTTATATTTTGCTGTATGTTTTTCTCCTGGAATAATTTCTGTGGAAACCAATAGCATATGCCCCTTTAGTAATGCTTGCCATTGGGTCCTTTGTTAAATTGCACATCTTTTTTTTGTATCTATGTAAAGCCTCTGTGATATGATGGGAGAATTTGTGACTCCCAAAGAATTCATGGATGGCAGTTTTGTGGCTTTATTAGGGTCATTCCATTGCAGTCCTGCAGATAGTGATATTTCAGTGCTGTACTAAAAAAAGATTCTGATTCTTTAAGATGGCTGTCACAAGTTAATCTGACGAATAAGTGATATATACTATGAGATGTGTTACCTAGGATTATCAGCTGCATATTTGTACTGACCATACTATTCAAGGCTTGATCGCTAGGTTTCCCATAATAAATATGGCGGTTTTGGTATCTAGGAGCATGCACACTCAGATTGTGTTGAAGGAGAAGCTTTCCCACAACCACGATGGTGGACATGAGTTCCTAAATTGCAGAGAGCATTCTACATGAAACGCTATTGATTCCCTCTTATTTTACAATGATTGGGAGGAAGGCAGACATGTTTAAGCTAATTGAAAAGCTGTTTGTGTGATTTACTTTTACAACTTTGTAATCTTTTTAATCTTTTTAGTACATGTGTACTATTGTTTATATATAGTATGTAAAAATGGATTTAATATGATACAATATTTCACATGGGATTACACAAACTAAATGAATTATAATGGAATTGTTTGAGAGATTTGAAATTTTTATTGTAAATTATGTAGTAATTGATCACTATATTTATATGGACTTGATGGTCGTATTCACTTGCTTGAGAAAGGTTTTGTTATAGGGCTAACAAAGGCTAATAAAGTCCATACTTTATAAATATTGCAATGCTGTTAACTATAATTTCTCTAACTTATAAGAAATGAATAGTAATGTAAGCAAAACAGGTAAGTTAAAACAGGTAAATTATTATTTTTTTTTTTAGCCTTGGCAATAGTTAACCTAAAAGTTTCTTTTTTTAAACTCCTCAACATTGAAATTGCAACCTAAACATGGGGAACTAAATGAAAACATTGTATGATCCCAAAATACTTTGTGCTATAAATTAATTATTAAACCCAATCAGCCACTACAATCTCACCATCAAGAGAAAAGTGACCAGAAATGCCCAAGAACAAAAATTCTACTTCAAAAATAAACAATTTTATTTAATCCAAAATACCAATAATTATATATAAAAATAATGACCTCCAAAGTGAGGAATACGTATGGCTAGGATCATCATTAAACACACCTATCATTAATCCTGCTGTATAGTATTCACTTGTAGGAACACAGCGTTATGGAGCTGAAAAAGTAGTATCTATTGAAAAACTAAGATAGTGTGCCAAAAAGAATATACTGTGCAAAATAATATATAGGTAAAGTGTCTGTGCGTATAATGGAGCTGAATAAATGCCTTTATGCTGAAAACCACAGTGTCAAATACAGGACATCATGCTCAAATTAAGCCCAACTATTCAGAAGACGTTTTAGCCTATATCTTAATTAAAAGTGATAACAGCTCCATCTTATACCACATACACTAGAGTCTCCATATTTCAATATTGTCACTAATGACATACTTAGTGTGTGATATCCGGGCCATGTTCCTCCACCCCGACGCATGATTCGTCCACACTTCTTTGGGACGCCCCCTGAACACGCCCCCTGAAGAAGTGTGGAAGAAAGCAAATATAATATTAAAGTTCTTAAATACATATGATTAGCTAATTACAATCATTATGTCTAAGGAGATAATCACTGAGAGAACATGTTCCATTTTGTGCCTGTGGTATCCATCTTGTCCTCTAACTTCTGTTTCATGGTGATCAAATATCATTGATGGGAAAGGAAGTTTCATATTTTCATAACATCACTAAAGTTCATATTAAAAGGGAACTTTCCCTTTGTGTCTGACCCTGTCTAACGTCTTACATGTACTAATAAAGCAGTCCTGAGTGCATACAAGGCTGTATTAATTTCCCAAGCGCTTGCTGAACAAAATCTTGTTAATTTGGGGTTCAAAAGAAGAGTGGGGCATAAAATAGAGTGGATTTCACTAACAAATTAATGGCACCCAAACATGGACCTGACGAGCATTATACTATATCACTATATTGGTGACCACAAAGAGTAAAAAATGATCCCAAAAGGTGGGAAGCTAAAAGCTTGAAGCTTAAAATATAGTTGTGTTAATTTAAATAGTTAAAATAAACCATACAAAAAGAGAAAAGTGCTAGATCCAATGAAAGAAGAACCTGGATGCCATGGGGTATACAATGGCCACAATGTAAAAAAATATAGCTCAATATGAAAATTTAAATAAACTGCACAATATGATAGTCAGCTTGTAAAAAATATATTAGATCTAAAGAACATGAATTAGCTACTAGCAATATGAGACCACGACATATAAGATCCAAGGAATATGAATTAGCTACTAACAATATGAGACCATAACAAATCCTTAAAAGTACATAATATGCCTATTGCGCAAAGGCTAATAGTGATATGCTTGTCTAAGAGAAGAGTAGCTCTGAGCCAAATATCAAGTTCCTAGATGAATCCTATGCTGCCATCATTTGCCTGTGTCGACTGCACCATATAATGACTTTGAAAAAATACGAGAAGTCAGCTCACCACTTTTAATCCATCTAGATGTCCAGCTTGTTTCATAGTACTCAGCACAGACAAGGGTGAAGCAACCACAGAAGGATCTAGTAATGAAGAGTAACGTCCAGCAAATAATCAAGAGATAAAATTTAACTTTTAATGCAAGCAATGGTTAAAATTCCATTTAGATAATGTTCAGCACAATACACACACTGGCTCGATGCCGCTAATGATCAACGCGTTTTGACCTGTGGGTTTAAATCACGAACATGAATTAGCTAGTAACAATATGAGACCATAACAAATCCTCAAAAGTACATAATATGCCTATTGTGCAAAGGCTAATAATAATGATATGCTTGTCTAAGAGAAGTGTAGCTCTGAGCCAAATATCAAGTTCCTAAATCCTATGCTGCCATCATGTGCCTATGTCGACTGCACCATATTATGCACCATATTGCCCAAAATGATTAGTGCAAAAATGTCATAATATACCTGGTATTGGCCACGTGGAAAATTCCCTGGCGTCCCTCTGCCCTGACGTGCGTTTCACAATGCTTCTTCGGGAGTCTAGTAGCTAATTCATATTTTTTAGATCTAATATATTTTTTACAAGCTGACTATCATATTGTGCACTTTATTTAAATTTTCACATTGATCTTTATTTTTTTACATTGTTACCATTGTATACCCCATGGCATCCAGGTCCCTCTTTCATTGGATCTAGCACCTTTTTCTTTTTGTATGCTTTGCTTTAATTATTTAAATTAATAAAACTATATTTTAAGCTCCAAGTACCACCTTTTGGGATCATTTTTTACTCTTTGTGGTCACCAATATAGTGATATATCATTTATTTCATGGTACATGTATCTTGTTGATAAATGGGTTAATTTATTTTGGGAATTTTTTCGTGATTAGAGCATTATACTATACAGATCTCGAGCGAGAAAGGAAACTTCAGAAAACATAAAGCTAAACATCCTTAGCATAAGTTAAGAAGCTTATTTTTACAATCTTGCTTTATTTTTTCTGTGAGCTGGTTCTACTCCATTCGGGGTGCATTACTGTGCATGAAATAGTCTGAATTAAGAATGGAAGAATACCTATGACTTTTTGAACTGTGTGCATGTGATGGGATTAGTGTAAATTTGTGTGTAATATAATGGTTAGTGATAAGCAAGCACTAAAATGCTTGGGCACTTGCTACTTGAGTTGAGCAAATCGCAATGCTCGGGTGCTCAGCCCGAGTAACGAGTATAATGGAAGCCAATGGGAAACTCAAACCATTTTCCAGAGGTCACCCCCACTCCCGGAGGTCTGGAGGGGGTCTAAAAATTGTTGAAAACATTGGCAAAAGCATAGAAATAGCATGGTAACAGCATAGGGAAGACCCCTGGAAGCATCTCTAAATCCCATGTCGCTGCTGGGAACAATGTTGTCAGAGTATTATGCCACTTTTACGGACTGACAACTAAACATAAAAAATAGATTTGACTGGAAAATATGTTGAGAAATATTCTTTCCAGGATAATGACTTGTATATAAATAATAGAAAAAAATGCTCCGCCACACTTTGGGCTATGTTCACACATAGTGTTTTTGCTGCATTTTTGCATGTTTTCATTGCTTTCAATGTCGAAAAAAACATTCAACAGAAAAATATAATTTTATCATTTTAATGCCTTATCTAGCCATGTGGTGTGTGAGACATGATCAGACATATCCTGTTTAATTTATGAAATAGGGACTCTGAATGTCACAAATTCATTTTTTTTTTGAGGGCCATTAGGTGGCCATCACAATTTATAGAGGACCATCAGTCAGCCCTTACTATTGTTAGAGGGCTAATAGGTGACCCTCACTAGTGTCAGCGGCTCATAAGGTGGCCCTCACTCTAATTTTAGAGGGCCAGCAGCCAGCCCTCACTAAGCATTTTTGGAGGGCCAGCAAACGGCTATGCTTTGCATAGCCGTATATTGCTACTGTGATATAATTTATCCATCTGAGGTGGGCAAATTTTCTTTTTCGTATTAATACTATAAAGTTTGACACTTGGAGGGCCAGCAAGTAGCCCTCACAGTTTATAAATGGACAGCAGGCGTTCCCCACTATTATTAGAGAGCCACCAGGCATCTTATAGACAGATGAGACCAACATAGAGTTTTGTGGTAAAGCACATCATTCTACTGTTTACTGTAAATGGAATGAGGCCTACAAATTAAAAAACACAGTAGTTACAGTCAAATATGGTGGAGGTTCAAAGATATTTTGGGGTTGTTTTGCTGCCTCTGGACCTGGGTACCTTGACTGTGTTCAAGGCATCATGAAATGTGAAGACTCCCAAAGGATATTGAGTTACATTGTAATATCCAGTGTCTGAAAGCTGGATTTGCATCCTGGGTCATGGGTCTTCAAGCAGGGCCATGACCACAAACATACTTAAAGAAGCACCTAGAAGTAGATGGAAACAAAGCACTCCAGAGTTTAGAAGTGGTAATTCCAGCTCCAGTAGCGTAAAGTGTCCCACCACTACCTCTTACATACAGAAGCTAGAGAGAAACTGTGAATGGACAAATTAGAACAGTTAATTTTGCCTGCTTTGATGAATTTCTGAGTCCAGAACACCATAATAAACATGAATTGGACAGAGTCCATGGAAAAAAGCAGCAGCAAGGCTTAGAATGTATAAGGCAATAATCCCTGACTACAGTAGATGCCTGTCATATGCCATACCTACTGAAACACCTCACAGTAGACCAATTGCGGATAAGAGAGGTATTATTGTAGAATATAGAATGGACTTGAACTGGCCCTGAAAAGATTATTTTCTTGTTCATGGCAGCAACTAAGCCTGGAGGAACGCAAGTAAAACTGACAGCTTTGATGAAATTCTGAGTACAGAACACCGTAAAAACATGAATCGGTCAATGAGTCCATGGAAAAAAGCAGCAGCAAGGATCAGAATTTAAAAGACAATAATCCCTGACTAGATGCCTGTCATACTCTATCCCTACTGCTAAACTGCACCATAGATGAAGTGCAGATAAGAGCGGTATTATTATATCAGGATAGAATCTATTTGAATTAACCCTGAAAAAAGTGATTAGTTTAATGTAGCAGCATCAATAACTGTTATTTCATCAACCCTGCTGGAGAATATAGTGGAGCATTTTGCATCCTTTTAACCTGATATGGTGGTTACCTGAATCTTCTGTACTTGCTGTACAAACTCTCCTGTCCCAGCTTTGAAATCCTCTATGCAGTATGAGAACTCCCTATGTGATGACCACCTGACAGCCCACAACAAGACACTGGATCTTATACTAATAGAGCCCATTGGCTCTTTTGGTTTAAAAAATGTTCCCTCAACTAGAAGGTGGATCCTCAAAAAAGCATTTTTTTCCCATTACTAAGGAATGGGTCTCCTAGACTAAAAAACATATGCAGTAAGTGCAAGGAATGCCAAAAGTTAGGAGGAGGCACTCCAATAACCATGAAGAGAAGACGTAGTAGATGGCCTCAGAAAACTTTTTTTCCCATTATTAAGCAGTGGGTATCTAAGAACGGTAATGCCCATGCACTAAGTGCATGGGCTGAAAAACATTTACCCCTGGGGGATATACATACTGTATATAAAAGAATGTTCAAGGTAGGCCTACCAAAAGTGTTAATGTGGGCATCATAAACTTCCCTAAAAAATTTATAGCGAGAGTAGCATGATCACCCTGTTGATATAGTGTTGGATGAAGAGTGCGAAACAAAAAATATGAAATCCTGAAGCGTATACCCATGTTTGGATGGGAAGGGGTGCATGGGAATACACCAGAAAAAACAAACAAAAAAACAATGCATTTTAATTTATGCTCTGCTGTTGTCATCTATTGTGTACAGAAGTCTGAGCCAATCCAGTCCTTGTTGATTTTGATATGATTCAACCTGTCAGCATTTTCAGTTGACAGGAAGAAACGCATATCAGTTATAATACCCACAGTAGCACTGTAACTAATAAGTCATGTCAGACTAACTTAATTTCCTTCTATGACGGAATCACTGATTGGGTGGATCAAGGAAATGCTGTAGATATAGTATATCTTGACTTCAGCAAAGCATTTGACAAAGTCTCTCATACAATCCTTATTGAAAAAATGACTAAGTATGGAATGGACAAGGCAACTGTTAGGTGGATTCATAACTGGCTTAGTGATCGGACCCAAAGAGTGGTCGTAAATGGCTGCACATCCAGTTGGAAGAATGTCTCAAGTGGGGTACCACAGGGCTCTGTCCTGGGCCCTGTATTGTTCAACATCTTTATCAACGATTTAGATGAAGGAATTGAGGGTAAACTGATTAAATTTGCTGATGACACAAAGCTAGGAGGGATAGCTAATACTAGAGAAGAGAGAGAGGATTCAAAAAGATATAAATAATCTGGAGAAGTGGGCAGCAACTAACAGAATGGTTTTTAACAGGGAGAAATGCAAAGTACTACATCTGGGCAATAAAAATGAAAAAAGCATATACAGAATGGGAGGAATAGGGCTAAGTGACAGCACATGTGAAAAAGACTTGGGTATACTAATAGATCACAGACTGAATATGAGTCAACAGTGTGATGCAGCAGCAAAAAAGGCAAATGCAATTCTAGGATGTATTAACAGAAGCATACAGTCTAGATCACGTGAAGTCATTATTTCCCTCTACTCCTCTTTGGTCAGACCTCATCTGGAATATTGTGTCCAGTTTTGGGCACCACATTTTAAAAAAGACATCAACAAACTGGAGCAAGTTCAGAAAACAGCGACCAGAATGGTGACTGGTCTGCAAACCCTGTCTTATGAGGAACGGTTGCAGGATTTGGGAATGTTTAGTTTGAAAAAGAGAAGACTGAGAGGAGACTTATTAGCTGTCTACAAATATCTAAAAGGCTGTCACATTGTAGAAGGATCAACTTTATTCTCATTTGCACAAGGAAAGACTAGAAGCAATGGGATGAAACTGAATGGGAGGAGACACAGATTAGATATTAGAAAAAACTTTTTGACAGTTAGAGTGATCAATGAGTGGAACAGGCTGCCACGAGAAGTGGTGAGTTCTCCTTCAATGGAAGTCTTCAAACAGAGGCTGGACAGACATCTGACTGGGATGATTTAGCGAATCCTGCTTTGAGCACGGGGTTGGACCAGATGGCCCAGGAGGTCCCTTCCAACTCTGCGATTCTATGATTCTATGAAAACCTGTTCTGACAAAACACTAGCGGCAGATCAGGCCAGGACCTCCAAGGAATAGAACCAGTTCTTGCCACGTGTATAGCTTGGATACCCAATAGTTGTAAGGAACAGAGGAATCATGCAGGATGCTGGTATGGTTAGCTAGGTACTCCTTTAGCATCATCCAAAACTTTTCCCTCATTGTCAGAGTACTTTGTGCATCAGTGCCTGCGTGATGGGAGGGTCTGAGAAAACTGTCCCAGACCTTTGACAATGTTCCCCTTCCTCTGCTGCTTGGTGTGTGTCTCCATAGTCTCCACTCCTTGGTTGCCCAAGGAACTGTGACCTCTGCTTCCAGCATTGTCAGGTGGGTTTTTTTAAATAATTCTTCAACTATGGCCTTCTGGCACTGTGATATTTTATTATGCCTCTCTGCCACAGAAAGGAGAGATGTAAAGTTCTCCTTGTAGCATGGCCTTAGATGGGTGACTAACCAGTAATTAGTGTTGTCCAAAATGCGTACAATGTGAGGGTCTCAGGAAAGGCAGGGGAACATAAACTCAGCTATGTGCGCCAACAGTCAAGACTTCCCTCTCCCCACCAAGAGGACAACTGTTCATGTTGCTTGCCTCGTCCTCACTCACCTCCTAGTCCTCAAGCCTTCCAAGCTGAACAGACAGGATGAAGATGGTGTGAGTCCTACCATCTGTAGAGCAGACAACCAACTCTGGTTCCTCCTTCATTATCACCCAATCCACATTGAGAATATGAGATGAGGCTGGACTGAGTAATATCACCCAGTATAGTTTCTTGCTCCATCTGAACTTGCACCTAGAGTTGAGCGACTTTGGTCGGATCGGGTTTCAGGAAACCTGAATTAAACAAAATTTGAGTCGATTGAAACTGGTCCGACTAGGGCAAAAAAAGTCGGAGTTTTTTTGCCCTAGTCGGACCAGTTTCATCCAACTCAAATTCTAGTTCAGTCGGGTTTCACGAAACCCGATCTAACCAAAGTCGCTCAACTCTACTTGCTCCGCCTGCAGAGCCTCCTCTTTAATTGTGATCAATGAGCATTTCAGTCAACAGAGAAACAGGATGGTGGTGCTGATTATGTCATTATCGCAGCTCACCATCTTGGTTGAATCCTCAAAGTTTTAGAGAACAGTACAGATGTCAGACATCAATGCTCACTCATCAGCTCTTATATGTGAAGGCTAACTAGAATACCGACTGGCATGGTGTACCTGGTATTCAACTACTGCCCTCTGTTGCTCACAAAACCTTTCCAACATATGTAACGTTGAGTTCCAACGCGTGGCAAAATCACACACCAGTCGGTGAGCTGGAAGTTGCAAATGCAGCCGCCGCACTGCAAGGGCAGCAGCAGCTTTGACTGACTTGTGGAAATGGGTACACACGCAGCGTACTTTCACAAGTAGCTTGGGCAGATCTGCGTAGGTTTTGAGAAACCATTGAACCACTAAGTTAAGCACGTGGGCCAGGCATGGTGCATGTGCAAGGTTGCCAAGCTTCAAAGTTGCCACCAGGTTACGACCTTTGTCACACATTACCATACCTGGATGTACAGTAGATTCAGAGGCAGGAGCCACAGATCAGTCTGGTCTGTCAGATCTTTCAACAACTCTGTGGCAGAGTGTGGTTTGTCACTTATGGAGATCAGCTTCAGCAGAACCTGTTGCCACTTGGCCGAGGCAGTGCTGCAGTGCTTCCAGAGTGTGAGGAGGAGGAGCTGCTGAAGGTGGGGGCAACTGTGATTGAATAAGGGCCCACAATCCTAAGTGTCAGTAGTCGTGTTCCATCCGAGCATCCGACTGGACCCCAGCTTCCACAAGGTTCACCCAGTGTGGCTTCAGGGCAATGTAGCATCCCTGGCCACAAGCACTTGTAAAGGAGCTTGTGGTTTTGTGGATCTTTCCAGTCACAGCATTGGTCATGGCATGGCTGATGTTATTGGACACGTGCTTGAGTATGGCGAGGATGTAACACAGGGAGAAATAGTGGGAGCTGGGGACCAAGTATCGAGGGACAGTTGTTGCCATGAGGCTGTGGAAAGGTCTGTCTCCACAAGCCTAAATGACAACATTTCCAGGGCAAAAAGTCTGGAAAAATGGCTGTTTAGTATTGTAGCCTGTGGGTGGGTGACTGTGTATTTACGCTTGCATTCCAAGAACTGGGGTAAGGACAAGTGAACTCTTCACTGGAACAAGGACATGGATGTGGTTGCTGATGATGGTTGCAAGTGGGCAATGACAGGTGCAGGGTGGGAGGCATCGTCATTTACGTCATGGACAGAGGATTGGCTTGCACATAGAACAGGGCAAGAGGCAATGGTGTCATCCGCAGACACTGTTTCTGGACCTTGACATTTGGCTCAAGTAGTCAGGTGCTTTACTTGCATGTGTCTGAGCATGCTGGGGGTGGTCAGGCTGATAGTTGTGCTGTCCCTGCTGATGCTGGCATGGCAGATGTTGCAAATGACCTTTTTTGGTTTAACTAGATAAAATTTCACTGCTGGAAAAAGTTGCAGTATTACAATGACAGCAAAATGTACCCACTTCAGATGGACATATAAGACGGCAATATGAATATATCAATGCGATTAGTAATCAAATAATTTTCTTTGAGTGCTTTAAAGGCTCAACTCTAGCACGATAAATGCCATATAAAATTCCACTGAAATAAATTGCAGTATTACGATTGCAGGAAATTTTGCACACCTCAGATGAAATGGTTACACTGCAGGAGCAATATAGCAATGCTATTTGGATCCAACCAAATCAGGCTGTATACTTTTGACGCACAACTGACACAGTAAAAATGGTGTATAATATTTCTCTCTTCTGAACAATTTGAAGAATTAAGAGCAAGAAGAATTTTTTCGCCCTGAGAACAGGTTTTGGTATGAGTTGCAGGCTGCATTATAAAGGACATGCAATCCACACTATCCTGTCCAACATGTTCCCTTCAGCACAATCTCTCCCTAAGTGCTGATAACAGCAGTTTTACTATTGATTATCATTAGCCCTAAGAAGGGCTGTTGTTATACTTAAAAGAAATGTTAATCTGGTTGAATCCCAGCCTAAGGCTGGAGTCAAACTCAACATATAAAAAAAAGGTCCGATCTCGATGGCCGAGAATTGCACCAATGTTCTCTGTACGGTGATCCGTATGTAATGCGTTTGCAATGCGATGATATCTTTTTCTCACATCTATGTATCCCTGTGACATCCATATGACATATGTTTGGCTTTACATTTCTCACTGATTTTCCCCATTCAATTTAATGGCTCAATAGGTTGAAATGAGGAAAATGCTTGCGTATTTCTCGCAAGTCATACTGATGGTCCGTGTGGTGTCCGATATTTTTATCACACCCATAGACTTGCATTGGCGAGACCTGGCCAATATATGCGTACAATTGCAGCATTCTGCGATTTCACTCGCATGTAGAATACAGTGATGTGAGCTGCCCCATAGATTAACAGCGGTCCGAGAGCTATGCAGTTTTCTCGCATAGCACGTCCATATTCCTTGCTAGTGTGACTCCGGCCTAATACTCAGCTACAATTTTGTTCCTCTTTCACCAGCACACCTCCCTATTCTGCCTGTTTCTGTGGTACAGTGTGATGAGCATAGCATCACAGGTTTTATATACACCTGATGACACTATACTTGTTACGGCTGGCGGAACGCAACAACTTATAAAATAGTAGTAGGTGCGTTCACAGTCCAGGGTCCACCGTGCAGAGGTGGTACGCTGCTGCTAGATAATGGTGGGAGACTTAAGCGGTGTTAAAACAGTCACACGTGGGTTACGTCACCCAACGTGAACAGTAGCGAACTCTGTTAACTCACAGAGCCACACCACCGCTGAACGTGAATGCCGGAGCCTGTTTAGCTCACAGAGCCCGGCCAAAAGAGTGCACAGTGAACGGCCACAGAACTCTACCCCAAGGACACGGGGTTAGTTCAGCAGTCACATGGTACCGCTCATTAAATATGTGCATATTCATGACTTTAATGAGTGGTACCACATGACCGCTGAATGCAGGAACAGCTGGGGTGCTGAGACCATGAGAAAGCAGGAGGCTGCAGAGACCGTGCCAGGAGGGGGTGAGTATGGTCTCTGACACCCCCGCTCCCCCTCCCCTGTTGACCCCCAGTATATGACTCGCGTATAAGCCAAGAGGGGGACTTTCAGCCCAAGAAAATGGGCCAAAAATCTTGGCTTATACGCGAGTATATATGGTAGTCACACTTTACACAATAGTTATGATGTTCTCAGTTCAAATTCAAAGCAATTTATAAGGTTCACCACATAAAATTCATCCTCACTCCCAATTACTTTAAATTTGACAAGATATATCTACAGGAGACTGGCACAGCTATGGGAAGTAAAATGGCTCCGCAATATGTAAATCTTTTCATGATCAAGCTTGAAAGAGACTGTTTGGCCTCATGTCCCATCAGGCCTCTGGCCTACTACCACTACATTAATTATATTTTAATCATCTGGACGGAGTCTGAGCTACAGCTAAAGACTTTCCATGAACAGTTTAAGCAATTTCATCCTACCATCAACTTAACACTCAACTACTCAAGCACTGAAATTAACTTTTTGGACACCATCATTGAGCTAAATAATAGTGAAATAGAGACATCCCTGTATTAGAAGCCAATTGACCGTCCAACATACCTTAAATGGGACAGTTTCCATCCAAAACACAAAAAAACTCTATTGTCTGCAAAGCTAAAGAAGAAAATAGCCGGGTGCCTCTAGTATGTTACAATTAGTGTTGCGCGATACCATCTGATACCCTAAAATATCGGATCGGATGGTATCGGCCCGATACGAAAAAAGTATCGGGTATCGCCGATTCCAATACCGGAAGTCCCATTCAAGTCTATGGGACTTCCGGTATCGGAATAAGAAAAACCCTTTTCTGTCCTTGTACAGCCTCTCGGGGGGGTGTACGGACCTTCCGGGGGTCTGTGCTGACTGCCCGGGGGTCTGTGCTGACTGCCGGGGGTCTGTACCGGCCTGCCGGGGGGCTGTGACGGCCTGCCGGTGGTCTGTACCGACTGTCCGGGGGTCTGTGCAGGCTGCGGGGGGCTGTGCCGGCCTGCCGGTGGTCTGTACCGACTGTCCGGGGGTCTGTGCAGGCTGCGGGGGTCTGTACCGGCCTGCCGGGGGTCTGTGCCGGCCTGCCGGTGGTCTGTACCGACTGTCCGGGGGTCTGTGCAGGCTGCGGGGGTCTGTACCGGCCTGCCCGGGGGCTGTGCCGGCCTGCCGGTGGTCTATACCGACTGTCCGGGGGTCTGTGCAGGCTGCGGGGGTCTGTGCAGGATCGTCCGATGGGACTACAAGTCCCATCGGGCGATGCCTGCTACCATGACTGTGATTGACACATTAGCCAATGATGGGACAGTAGTAGTTCCATCATCCGGCCTATGTGTTGAATGTAAAAAAAACAAAAAAAAACATACTACATGCTACATACATACTACATGCTACATACATGCAACATACATACTACATACATGCAACATGCATACTACATATACACTACATGCATGCAACATGCATATATACAACATATATACTACATGCAACATACATACTACATATATACCACATGCATGTAACATACATATATACTACATGCAACATACATACTACATATATACTACATGCATGCAACATACATACTACATATATACTACATATATACCACATGCATGCAACATACATATATACAACATATATACTACATGCATGCAACATGCATATATACAACATATATACTACATGCATGTAACATACATATATACTACATATATACTACATGCAACATACATACTACATATATACTACATGCATGCAACATACATACTACATATATACTACATATATACCACATGCATGCAACATACATACTGTATATACTACATATATACTACATGCAACATGCATACTACATATATACTACATGCATGCAACATGCATACATACTACATATATACCACATGCATACTACATATATACCACATATATACTACATGCATGCAGCATACATATATACTAGATATATACTACATGCATGCAACATGCATATTACATATATACAACATATATACTACATGCATGTAACATACATATATACTACATATATACTACATGCAACATACATACTACATATATACTACATGCATGCAACATACATACTACATATATACTACATATATACCACATGCATGCAACATACATACTGTATATACTACATATATACTACATGCAACATGCATACTACATATATACTACATGCATGCAACATGCATACATACTACATATATACCACATGCATACTACATATATACCACATATATACTACATGCATGCAGCATACATATATACTAGATATATACTACATGCATGCAACATGCATATTACATATATACAACATATATACTACATGCATACTACATATATACCACATGCATGCAACATACATATATACAACATATATACTACATGCATGCAACATGCATACTACATATATACAACATAAATCCTACATGCATGCAACATACATACTACATATATACCACATGCATGCAACATGCATACTACATATATACCACATATAGATTCAAGATTCAAAGAAGCTTTATTGGCAGGACTAAATAAACATTAGTTTTGCCAAAGCAGGTGTACAGAAGGGAATAGGGATAGGGACTGTAGGAATGTTGGGAAGGGGCTGTAGGAAAGGTGGATGGGGCAGATCCAGGATGGGGCTATAGAAGTCCATGGCATAGGGAAGGTGGATGGGGGCAGATCCAGGATGAGGCTATAGAAGTCCATGGCATAGGGAAGGTGGATGGGGGATTGGGGCATATCCAGGGTGGGGGCCATAGAAGTCCATGGCATATCATAGTTCTCTTTCTCGCAGTCTATGGCATTCGCTCACATATTGCGCTGCTATCTCCACTGCTCTCTCTTCTTCCCCCAGCAGGATGTATATTTTCTCTTCCTCCTTCATGGTGGTGAAATCCGGGAAGAGATGTGAGAGTCTCCTGAAGTGAGTGTCCCTCACTGCTGAGTACTTGGAGCAGTGTAGCAGGAAGTGTGTCTCATCCTCCAGGGCCTCCTGGTCACAGTGTTGGCACAGTCTTTCCTCCCTGGGCTTGTAGCTCTGCCTGTGTCGGCCGGATTCGATGGCCAGACTGTGGGCACTGAGTCTATACCGGCTCAGGATCTTGCGGTCTTTGGGGTCCGGGAGTTTCTCCAGGTATGGAGCCAGTCTGTAGTCTCTCTGTAGACTCTGGTACAAGGTCAGTTTCTGTGAGCTGATGATGTCGTTCTTCCAGTCACTTACGTACTTCTCCTGGCCTTCGTCTACCATCTTCCTGATTCCGGCTTTTGTCAGGTTGTTGTGATTGGTGTTCTGGTCAGGTTGGGTTTGGGTGAGCTGTTCCGAGGGTCCTGGTTTTTCTGTTTCCCCTACATGTGTCAGGGCTTTATGGTGATGGGAGCTTGGATTGCTCCTACGTAGGTGATCCCGGAATGACAGTGCCCTCTTTAGAACCGTTAGGTGTAGAGGGAATCTGCCCAGTTCGGCCCGGCAGTATATATGCTACATGCATGCAACATACATATATACTACATATATACTACATGCAACATACATACTACATATATACTACATAGTGTTGAGCATTCCGATACTGCAAATATCGTGTATCGGCCGATATTCGCTGTATCGGAATTCCGATACAGAGTACCGATATTTTTTCAATATCTGATATTGGAATCGGAAGTTCCCATAATGCAAAGAGCCACTGCTGTGGCTCTGATTGGCTGCCGAAATGACGTCATCATGATGCGCGGTCTGTGCGCATCATGATGCGCCGTCAATTCGGGCCTTCCGGGGGGTCTGTACCGACTGTACGGGGGTCTGTGCAGGCTGCGGGGGTCTGTACCGGCCTGCCGGTGGTCTGTACCGACTGTCTGGGGGTCTGAGCGGCCTGCCGGTGGTCTGTACCGGCCTGCCGGTGGTCTGTACCGGCCTGCCGGGGAGCTGTGCTGGTTGCGGGGGTCTGTGCAGGCATCGTCCGGTGATTGACACATTAACCAATGATGGGATAGTAGTAGTCCCATCATCTGGCCTATGTGTTGAATGTAAAAAAAAAAATACATGCTACATACATACTACATACATGCTACATACATACTACATATATACTACATGCATGCAACATACATATATACTACATGCATACTACATATATACTACATGCATGCAACATACATACTACATATATACCACATGCATGCAACATGCAAACTACATATATACCACATATATACTACATGCAACATACATACTACATGCATGCAACATACATACAACATATATACTACATGCATGCAACATGCATACTACATATATACTACATGCATGCAACATACATATCTACTACATGCAACATGCATACTACATATATACTACATGCATGCAACATACATACATACTACGTATATACTACATGCATGCAACATGCATACTACATATATACCACATATATACTACATGCATGCAACATACATACAACATATATACTACAGGCATGCAACATGCATACTACATATATACTACATGCATACAACATGCATATCTACTACATGCATACTAAATATATACTACATGCATGCAACATACATACATACTAGATATATACCACATGCATGCAACATGCATACTACATATATACCACATATATACTACATGCATACTACATATATACCACATGCATGCAACATACATATATACAATATATATACTACATGCAACATACATACTACATATATACTACATGCATGCAACATACATAGAACCTATATACTACATGCATGCAACATACATACAACATATACAGTTGTGGCCAAAAGTATTGACACCCCTGCAATTTTGTCAGATAATACTCAGTTTCTTCCTGAAAATTATTGCAAACACAAATTCTTTGCTATTATTTTTTTCATTTAATTTGTCTTAAATGAAAATACACAAAAAGAATTGTCCTAAAGCCAAATTGGATATAATTCCACACCAAACATAAAAAGGGGGTGGACAAAAGTATTGGCACTGTTCAAAAAATCATGTGATGCTTCTCTAATTTGTGTAATTAACAGCACCTGTAACCTACCTGTGGCACCTAACAGGTGTTGGCAATAACTAAATCACACTTGCAGCCAGTTGACATGGATTAAAATTGACTCAACCTCTGTCCTGTGTCCTTGTGTGTACCACATTGAGCATGGAGAAAAGAAAGAAGACCAAAGAACTGTCTGAGGACTTGAGAAACCAAATTGTGTGGAAGCATGAGCAATCTCAAGGCTACAAGTCCAACTCCAAAGACCTAATGTTCCTGTGTCTACCGTGCGCAGTGTCATCAAGAAGTTTAAAGCCCATGGCACTGTGGCTAACCTCCCTAGATGTGGATGGAAAAGAAAAATTGACAAGAGATATCAACGCAAGATTGTGCGGATGTTGGATAAAGAACCTTGACTAACATCCAAACAAGTTCAAGCTGCCCTGCAGTCCGAGGGTACAACAGTGTCAACCCGTACTATCCGTCGGCGTCTGAATGAAAAAGGACTGTATGGTAGGAGACCCAGGAAGACCCCACTTCTTACCCCGAGACATAAAAAAGCCAGGCTGGAGTTTGCCAAAACTTACCTGAAAAAGCCTAAAACGCTTTGGAAGAATGTTCTCTGGTCAGATGAGACAAAAGTAGAGCTTTTTGGGCAAAGGCATCAACATAGAGTTTACAAGAGAAAAAAAGAGGCATTCAAAGGAAAAAACACGGTCCCTACAGTCAAACATGGCGGAGGTTCCCTGATGTTTTGGGGTTGCTTTGCTGCCTCTGGCACTGGACTGCTTGACCGTGTGCATGGCATTATGAAGTCTGAAGACTGCCAACAAATTTTGCAGCATAATGTAGGGAGGGCCCAGTGTGAGAAAGCTGGGTCTCCCTCAGAGGTCATGGGTCTTCCAGCAGGACAATGACCCAAAACACACTTCAAAAAGCACTAGAAAATGGTTTGCGAGAAAGCACTGGAGACTTCTAAGGTGGCCAGCAATGAGTCCAGACCTGAATCCCATAGAACACCTGTGGAGAGATCTAAAAATGGCAATTTGGAGAAGGCACCCTTCTAATATCAGGGACCTGGAGCAGTTTGCCAAAGAAGAATGGTCTAAAATTCCAGCAGAGCATTGTAAGAAACTTATTGATGGCTACCGGAAGCGGTTGGTCGCAGTTATTTTGGCTAAAGGTTGTGCAACCAAGTATTAGGCTGAGGGTGCCAATACTTTTGTCTGACCCATTTTTGGAGTTTTGTGAGAAATGATCAATGTTTTGCTTTTTGCTTCATTCTCTTTTGTGTTTTTTTTATTTAAGACAAATTAAATGAAGATAATAATACCAAAGAATTTGTGATTGCAATCATTTTCAGGAAGAAACTGAGTATTATCTGACAAAATTGCATGGGTGTCAATACTTTTGGCCACAACTGTATACTACATGCATGCAACATGCACACTACATATATACTACATGCATGCAACATTACATATATACTACATGCAACATGCATACTACATATATACTACATGCATGCAACATATATACTACATATATACCACATGCATGCAACATGCAAACTACATATATACCACATATACTATATGCATACTACATATATACCACATGCATGCAACATACATATATACAACATATATACTACATGCAACATACATACTACATATATACTACACGCATGCAACATACATACATGCAACATATATACTACATGCATGCAACATGCATACTACATATATACCACATATATACTACATGCATACTACATATATACCACATGCATGCAACATACATAGTCATGGCCAAAAGTTTAGAGAATGACACAAATATTATATTTTCACATGATCTGCTGCCCTCTGGTTTTTATGTGTGTTTGTCAGATGTTTTTATCACATACAGAAATAAAATTGCAATCATATTATGAGTAACAAAAGGTTATATTGACAGTTAGAATGAGTTAATGCAGCAAGTCAATATTTGCAATGTTGACCCTTCTTCTTCAGGACCTCAGCAATTCTCCCTGGCATGCTCTCAATCAACTTCTGGATCAAATCCTGACTGATAGCAGTCCATTCTTGCAAAATCAATGCTTTTATTTTGTCTGAATTTGAAGGTTTTTGTTTGTCCACCCGTCTCTTGATGATTGACCACAAGTTCTCAATGGGATTAAGATCTGGGGAGTTTCCAGGCCATGGTCCCAAAATCTCTATGTTTTGTTCCCTGAGCCATTCAGTTATCACCTTTGCTTTATGGCAAGGTGCTCCTTCATGTTGAAAAAGGCATTGTTGATCGCCAAACTGCTCTTGGACGGTTGGGAGAAGTTGCTCTTGGAGGACATTCTGGTACCATTCTTTAATCATGGCTGTGTTTTTAGGCAAGACTGAGAGAGAGCCCATTCCCTTGGCTGAGAAGCCACTCCACACATGAATGGTTTCAGGATGCTTGACAATTGGCATGAGACAAGACTGATGATAGCGCTCACCTGGTCTTCTCCGAATAAGCCGTTTTCCAGATGTCACAAACAATCGAAAAGGGGATTCATCAGAAAAAATGACTTTACCCCAGTCCTCAGCAGTCCACTCCCTGTACCTCTTGCAGAATATCAGTCTGTCCATGATGTTTTTTCTGGAGAGAAGTGGCTTCTTTGCTGCCCTCCTTGAGACCAGGCCTTGCTCCAAGAGTCTCCGCCTCACAGTGCGTGCAGATGCACTCACACCTGCCTGCTGCCATTCCTGAGCAAGCTCTGCACTGCTGGTAGCCCGATCCTGCAGCAGAAACACTTTTAAGAGACGGTCCTGGCGCTTGCTGGTCTTTCTTGCGCGCCCTGGAGCCTTTTTGGCAACAAGGGAACCTCTCTCCTTGAAGTTTTGATGATGCGATAGATTGTTGACTGAGGTGCAATCTTTCTAGCTGCGATACTCTTCCCTGTTAGGCCATTTTTGTGCAGTGCAATGATGACTGCACGTGTTTCTATAGAGATAACCATGGTTAACAGAATAGAAACAATGATGCCAAGCACCAGCCTCCTTTTAAAGTGTCCAGTGGTGTCATTCTTACTTAATCATGACAGATTGATCTCCAGCCCTGTCCTCATCAACACCCACACCTGTGTTAATGGAGCAATCACTGAAACGATGTTAGCTGGTCCTTTTAAGGCAGGGCTGCAATGATGTTGAAATGTGTTTTGGGGGATAAAGTTAATTTTCTAGGCAAATATTGACTTTGCAAGTAATTGCTGTTAAGCTGATCAATCTTTATAACATTCTGGAGTATATGCAAATTGCCATTAGAAAAAATGAAGCAGTAGACTTTGTAAAAATTAATATTTGTGTCATTCTCTAAACTTTTGGCCATGACTGTACTACATATATACTACATGCAACATACATACTACATATATACTACATGCATGCAACATACATACATACTACATATATACCACATGCATGCAACATGCATACTACATATACACTACATATATACTACATGCATGCAACATACATATATACTACATACAATATATTCACACAATACATACATATAGACATATAGTACATATAACATAGAGTACATACTCACCATCACTTGTCACTTTGATCCCCGAAGCCATTGTCATCTATGGAATAAATATTAAAATAACAAACCACCAAAATACTTACCCCTGATCCGCAGAAGTCCACGAGTGTCCCACGACGATCTTGCATGGAGAACAGCAGCATCAGCTGATGCTACCGTTCTCTACGGGCTCCAGGAAACCAGTGTCGGGAGGTAGGTAACCTTCCACCCTGTATTCCTCCACCACTAGATGACAATGGCTTCGGGGATCAAAGTGACAAGTGATGGTGAGTATGTACTCTATGTTATATGTACTGTATGTCTATATGTATGTATTGTAAGAATGTATTGTATGTAGTATATAAGTATGTTGCATGCATGTAGCATATATGTGGTATATATGTAGTATGCATGTTGCATGCATGTGGTATATATGTAGTATGTATGTATGTATGTATGTTGCATGCATGTAGTATATATGTAGTATGCATATTGCATGTAGTATATATGTATGTTGCATGCATGTAGTATATATGTTGTGTATATGTAGTATGCATGTTGCATGCATGTAGTATATATGTTGTATGCACGTATGTTGCATGCATGTAGTATATATGTGGTATATATGTAGTATGCATGTTGCATGCATGTAGTATATATGTTGTATGTATGTTGCATGCATGTAGTATATATGTGGTATATATGTAGTATGCATGTTGCATGCATGTAGTATATATGTTGTATATATGTATGTTGCATGCATGTGGTATATATGTAGTATGCATGTAGTATATATGTAGTATGTATGTAGTATGTATGTTGCATGCATGTAGTATATATGTAGTATGCATGTTGCATGTAGTATATATGTTGTATATATGTATGTTGCATGCATGTGGTATATATGTAGTATGTATGTTGCATGCATGTAGTATATATGTAGTATGCATGTAGTATATATATATGTTGCATGCATGTAGTATATATGTAGTACGCATGTTGCATGCATGTAGTATATATGTAGTACGCATGTTGCATGCATGTAGTATATATGTTGTATGTATGTTGCATGCATGTAGTATATATGTGGTATATATGTAGTATGCATGTTGCATGCATGTGGTATATATGTAGTATGTATGTATGTTGCATGCATGTAGTATATATGTAGTATGTATGTTGCATGTAGTATATATGTAGTATATATGTATGTTGCATGCATGTAGTATATATGTGGTATATATGTAGTATGCATGTTGCATGCATGTGGTATATATCTAGTATGTATGTATGTTGCATGCATGTAGTATATATGTAGTATGCATGTTGCTTGTAGTAGATATGCATGTTGTATGCATGTAGTATATATGTAGTATGCATGTTGCATGCATGTAGTATATATGTTGTATGTATGTTGCATGCATGTAGTATATATGTGTTATATATGTAGTATGCATGTTGCATGCATGTAGTATATACGTAGTATGTATGTATGTTGCATGCATGTAGTATATATGTAGTATGCATGTTGCATGTAGTATATATGTATGTTGCATGCATGTAGTATATATGTAGTATGCATGTTGCATGCATGTAGTATATATGTGGTATATATGTAGTATGTATGTTGCATGCATGTAGTATGTATGTAGCATGTAGTATGTATGTAGTATGTATTTTTTTTTTTACATTCAACACATAGGCCGGATGATGGGACTACTACTGTCCCATCATTGGCTAATGTGTCAATCACCGTCATGGTAGCAGGCATCGCTCGATGGGACTTGTAGTCCCATCGGACGATGCCTGCACAGACCCCCGCAGCCTGCACAGACCCCCGGACATTCGGCACAGACCACCGGCAGGCCGGTACAGACCCCCGGCAGTCCGCTCAGACCCCCGGACAGTCGGTACAGACCACCGGCAGGCCGGCACAGACCCCCGGCAGGCCGGTACAGACCCCCGCAGCCTGCACAGACCCCCGGACAGTCGGTACAGACCACCGGCAGGCCCTCACAGCCCCCCGGCAGGCCGGTACAGACCCCCGGCAGTCTGCTCAGACCCCCGGACAGTCGGTACAGACCCCCGGCAGGCCGGTACAGACCCCCGCAGCCTGCACAGACCCCCGGACAGTCGGCACAGCCCACCGGCAGGCCGGCACAGCCCCCCGGCAGGCCGGTACAGACCCCCGGCAGTCCGCTCAGACCCCCGGACAGTCGGTACAGACGACCGGCAGGCCGGCACAGACCCCCGGCAGGCCGGTACAGACCCCCGCAGCCTGCACAGACCCCCGGACAGTCGGTACAGACCACCGGCAGGCCGGTACAAACCCCGACAGTCCGCACAGACCCCTGGGCAGTCGGCACAGACCCCCGGCAGGCCGGTACAGACCCCCGGCAGTCCGCACAGACCCCCGGGCAGTCGGCACAGACACCCGGCAGGCCGGTAAAGACCCCCGGGCAGTCGGCACAGACCCCCCGGAAGGCCCGAACTGACGGCGCATCATGATGCGCACAGACCACGCATCATGATGACGTCATTTCGGCAGCCAATCAGAGCCAAAGCAGTGGCTCTTTGCATTATGGGAACTTCCGATTCCGATATCCAATATTCAAAAAATATCGGTGCTCAGTATTGGACATCCGATACAGCCAATATCGGCCGATACTCGATATTTGCAGTATCAGAATGCTCAACACAATGTAGTAAATATGTAGTATGTATGTTGCATGTAGTATATATGTAGTATATATGTATGTTGCATGCATGTAGTATATATGTGGTATATATGTAGTATGCATGTTGCATGCATGTGGTATATATGTAGTATGCATGTAGTATATATGTGGTATATGTGTAGCATGTATGTATGTTGAATGCATGTAGTATGTATGTAGCATGTATGTAGTATGTATTTTTTTTTTTTTTTTTTACATTCAACACATAGGCCGGATGATGGGACTACTACTGTCCCATCATTGGCTAATGTGTCAATCACCTTCATGGTAGCAGGCATCGCATGATGGGACTTGTAGTCCCATCGGACGATGCCTGCACAGACCCCCGCAGCCTGCACAGACCCCCGGACAGTCGGCACAGACCACCGGCAGGCCGGCACAGCCCCCCGGCAGGCCGGTACAGACCCCTGGCAGTCTGCTCAGACCCCCGGACAGTCGGCAGAGACCACCGGCAGGCCGGCACAGACCCCTGGCAGTCCGCTCAGACCCCCGGACAGTCGGTACAGACCACTGGCAGGCCGGTACAGACCCCCGCAGCCTGCACAGACCCCCGGACAGTTGGTACAGACCACAGGCAGGCTGGCACAGCCCCCCGGCAGGCCGGTACAGACCCCCAGCAGTCCGCACAGACCCCTGGACAGTCGGTACAGACCACCGGCAGGCCGGTACAGACCCCGCAGCCTGCACAGACCCCCGGACAGTCGGTACAGACCACCGGCAGGCCGGTACAGACCCCCGGCAGTCCGCACAGACCCCCGGGCAGTCGGCACAGACCCCCGGGCAGTCGGCACAGACCCCCGGCAGGCCGGTACAGACCCCCGGGCAGTCAGCACAGACCCCCCGGAAGGCCCGAACTGACGGTGCATCATGATGCGCACAGACCGCGAATCATGATGACGTCATTTCGGCAGCCAATCAGAGCCACAGCAGTGGCTCTTTGCATTATGGGAACTTCCGATTCCGATATCCGATATTGAAAAAATATCGGTACTCGGTATCGGAATTCCGATACAGCGAATATCGGCCGATACCCGATATTTGCAGTATCGGAATGTTCAACACTAGTTACAATACAAATCTGGAAGTGCTAAGGGGAGCTACATGGAAATTACAACCTTTACTACAATAAGATGCCCGATTACAATCCATTTTTCCAGACCCCCTACTATTGTGTTTTAGGCAGCCCCCAAATCTAAAAAGCATCATTGTCAGAAGCTCCCTGTCCTCTCCAACAGCTGCAGGAACCTTTCCTTGCAACCAGAAAAAATGTAAAACCTATCCATTTATAGTGACTGCGGACAAGATAAAGATCCCCAATTCACATCAGGACTGCAAGATCCCAGGTACTTTCAGCTGCATCACATCTAATGTGGTGTACTTAATTATTTGTACTAAATGTCAAACTGGGGGTCTGTATGTGGGGGAGACTGGGCAAAAACTGAGAACAAGGATGAATTCTCATCGTCACACAATAAGAGAAAAAAGAAAGGATCTACCTGTTGCAAAAAAATTTTGCATGCCTGATCACAGCATCATAGACATAAAATTACTTGTATTGAAAGGTAATTTCAAATCTCAGAGAGATAGAAGGGTCTGGAAGTATAAACTCCTGACAACCTTTGACACACTCAAAGCAGGAATGAATGTGTCGCACGGATTTGTGTCTTTTCACATCTATTAAGGAATTTGCCCTTAAGACCTTGTGGGGGCAACATAGCTCAGAACCAGACCCCAATCAGAGGACTCTAAAACTTTCATACTCCTTATCTATGATATATTCCAATATTTATGGCCATAACTGTCCCTCACTCTCCCATAATGATAGTTCTGCTTCACGTCACTTGTCTTATCTATTGCATTATTTATGTGCTGTGTTGTGCATAAATATGATTCTTCAGCGTTTTTATTAGTCAATCTCTGATGAAGAGATCTGAGTAGTCTCAAAAGCTTGCAATTTGTTACCATCTTTTCAGTTAGCCATTAAAAGATATCAACCACTGGGGACTCTCAATATTTTTTTATCTACTGGATAACATGCTACAAAGCTATATATTTTTCCTGTATCAGGTGGCCAAGTACACACAGTCTTGTATTACATGTGCCTGACACAGCATAGAAAAACTGTAAAGACAGAAACACATCCCTCGTCTGCTCTACTATTTCAGAGATTGCAAATTGACTAAACACAATGACCATGAGATAGGGTATATAAATTTGTGCTTGCTTGTGTTTCTCTCTTTTCAGGTTGGTCTGAAGTATATTTAGTATAGAATGCTTTGACTAAGGTTACTGATTAAAAATTCATGAAAGAGGTGGTATGTAGATATGAAATTCCTGAAGGGATTGAAAGTGATGCAGGTTCACATTTTGCAGAAGAAGACATCAGGGACATTTTGTAGTCTTTGGGAATTAACAGGCTTTTCATACCATCCACAGAGCAATGAGAAGGTGGAAAGGCTAAATGGTACATTAAAGGCAACATTTCAGAAGGAAAAGGAGAAAACTGGCAAGTCATGGACCATATGCTTGACTTTAGCTTTTCAGGTAGAAAAACTGGTATCTCTCCATATGAGATACTTTTTGGTTAAGCACATAGAACAGGATTATACATTCTACATTGACCTCAGATGCAGCATTATATCCTGACTAGTGATGCACAAGTTTTGCATAATGGATTAAACTGTGCGATAAACAGGTGTATACTTCCATTCCTGACCCTGAATAAAATTCCAGACCATGACCCTTAAAAGTCAAGTGAAAAAGAGCCATAAGCCAAAATTTGATGGGCCATTCCAGCGATTTAAAATTTTATATATTACCATAGACAGATGAAATGTCCTTAATCCTTGTTTGGCAATTGTAAACATTTTCTTTTGGCACAAAAGCCACCAATAAAAGATCCAGACTCCAAGACATACAGCAAACACACAAGCAGCCAGTTCAAAATGCACTCAAATCGGGGTATTTGGAACTGGCCACTCTTGTGTTTGCTACAGGTCTTGGAGTCTGGATCTTATGTTGGAGGCATTTGTGCCAAAACAAAATGTTTACGATTCCTAAACAAGGATTTTATCTGTATATGGTAATGTACGAAATATGAAACTGCTATTGAAATTGTAACTAAAAGAATTTGCATACAGTAAAAAAAAATATCATAGCATGTCAATGCTCTCTGGAGTGCATTTTTTCAATTTACTACTTTTAATGGTTAGGAGCAATCCATGGGTGCACTTATATGCTTGACTCCAATGTATTACATTTAAAAAAAAGTGGCTTTGAACATTTTGTATATTATGGACCACAGATGAGAAAAGATCCATTGCTGTGGTACAATTATGTATGTTCAGCTAGGGAACTGAGGTGAACCATCTAGGAAAGTCCAGATAAAGTGGGTAGTATGCTCCTATATACCTTTTGAAATAGCCATTATTGGTCACAAAAGGGGTGAATGTGAGAAAACAGATTTCATTTGTCTGTGTTATCCATCTTGTCCTGTAACTTTTCAGTTTTATTCACTCCCCTAAAGTCCGTATTGGCTCATAGTTTGGAGGGATTATTTCCTTTGTTTGTGATCCTATTTAAATGCCTACATGTACTAATAAAGCACGAGTCCTGAGTACACCATACAAAGCTGTGCTGTATTGATTTCCAGAGAGTTCGTAAAACAAATCTTATTAATTTGGAATTCCAAAGGCATAAAAGAGAGTGGATTTCGCTCACACTATGGAAACTTCTCCTACAGTGTAAGGATATGTGTCTGTGAGCATATTCAGTAGGATACTCTTCCCTCATTCCTTCATGTGTACAAAGATGTGCTAGGTATAGTTATTCTGATGTACTACTAAAGATTCCTGGGATACTGAGGTAAAAAGAGAATGCTCACACTGATGTCCGCCCTGCTTTTTATATCTAAAGGTACTGTCACACTTAGCGATGTACCAGCGATCCCGACCAGCGATATGACGCGGTCAGGATCACTGGTACATCGCTAAGTGGTCGTTAGTGAGCTGCCACACAGGCAGATCTCACCAGCGACATCGATGGGGACAGGGGTCGCTACTTACCTGTCACACTAGGCGATCCTGCGCCCTCCCGCCTGGCTCCACGCTCGTCTCTCCACAGGAAGCGCCGCAGGAAGCTGACGACGAGAAACAGTCCTGGACGTTCTCGCGCGATCAGCGATAACCAGTGGGGGAGCGGGTCGTAGGTGATAGGGAATTCTATATGTCCTTCTAGTATTAATGTATTTATGGGGTCCCTTCATACACTCTTAGGGTCTCACACTCCATACTTGTATGATATTAGCTGACAGAGAAGGAATCAACTCTCACCTAATCCTGTTATTCTCGCCTCTCACCTCTATAACACTTATGATTCATGTAACTGAAGGATATATCACGAGTTCCACGTAGGCCTAATGAGTACATAGTCTTAGAAATAGATGAATCACTATAGATAAAGGGGCTATGAACCCTTAGTAAGACAGGTTAATGAGGGTAATGTTAGGGTATTGTATAACCAACACCTGTTTTCACCTTTTTCTGGAAATTCCCGAATGTATCTAATAATTAACAGCCGAATACAATCTGATTGGTTATAGAATATGAATATGATTGGTTGAAGCCATTTATGCTTACTGTTGAATAATCAATTGTCCAATGAAATATGATGATGTAATCTAACCGCCTACTCAAATGAGTATATAAGGCCTGTTTCACACTTCCGTTTTTGACCATCAGTCAAAATCCGGCGGTTTTTTCAAAAAACCGGATCCGCCATTTTTTTGGGCGGATCCGTTTTTTTCCCCATTGATTTGCATTACCGGCGGATCTTGACGGATGGCCATCCGTTGGATCCGTTTTTTTACGAATCCGTCAATTTTTTTGCGTCCGCCGACATGCCTGGACGGACCATGTAACGTTTTTTGTGCTGCAGGATCCGCATTTTTATAGTGCGCATGCCCGGAGGAATGAAGTCAGGCAGAAATTTAACCCTGAAATCATTTCTGGCGGACAGAAAAAATTCTCTCTCTCTCTCCCTCTCTCTCTCTCTCCTTTTCCCGGGAAGCGGTTCCTTTAAAATTCTTCATTCGGCGGATCCGTCAAAAAAACGGCCCAGTGGCATCCGTTCACATCAGTTACCAACGGATCCGCTTTCCGCCATTTTGGCGGATTTTAACTGACACGAGAAAACTGATGTGTGAAACAGGCCTAAGCTACCTAATTAAATTAGCATTTTGTGAAATCCTGCAGATACATAACCTGTCTCTGTGTGTGTTTGTTCACCACTACTCGAGTAGGCCTCAAACCAATAATCTGGCAACCCTCCAGCATATCGATCTCCCATTGAGAGATAAAGATCAAATCTCAGACTCTTCATAGGTAAGTATCAGACACAGCGATGTCGCTAGCAATATCGCTAGAACGTCACAAGTTATAGCTATATTGCGAGCGATATCGCTTAGTGTGACAGTACCTTTAGGTAAGAGGCTAGCCATACTGCTGTCCACACTGTCTGTCTGATTTGTTACTGGATATAGCAGGGGTGCTGAGGTAAGAAGCGGTTGCTCACATTGCTATCCACCCTGACTTTCTTATTTAATCTGTATATACCAAGGTGCTGAGAAAAGAAGAGGTTGCTCACAGTGATGTCAACTCTGTCTATCTCATCTTATACTAAAGATGTCAGGTGTACTGAGGTAAGAAGAGACTGCTCACACTGCTGTCTACTCTGTTATTCTGATCTAATACTGGAAATACTAGGGATGCTAAGGAAAGAAGAGGCTGCTTAAACTGCTGTACTGAAGATATCAGGAGTGCAGAGACAAGAAGATGGTGTTCACATTGCTGTCTGCCATGTTTTTTTAAATTACATTAACCCCTTTCTGCCATCAGACGTACTATCCCGTCCATGTGCCATGGGACTTAATTCCCCGGGACGGGATAGTACATCATAGCGATCAGCGGCGCCCACGTGGTGAGCGCCGCTGATCGCGGCCGGGTGTCAGCTGATTATTACAGCTGACACCTGGCACAATGTGTCAGGGGTGGTCACGGACCGCACCCGACACGTTAACCCCTTGTACACCGTGATCAAACACGATCGCGGTGTACCGGGGGTTAAAGGGAAGCATTGGCAGGGAGGGGGCTCCCTCCGTGCTTCCCTGAGCCCCCCCACGGCAGCGCAATGGGCAGCGCTGCTGCGGGGGGCTCTTTCCCTACAGGCCCCCGGATCCAAGATGGCGTCGGGGACCTTCGGGGGCCTGTAGGGAGCTGACTTCCTCACTGCCTGCAAAGCGCAGGCATGAGGAAGTCTGCGTCTATGACTTTGACAGATCGCTGATCTGTCACAGTGATCTGTGATGTGACAGATCATCGATCTGTCACAGGACAGTGATGTTCCACCTGGGACAATGTAATAAAGTTAAAAAAAAAAAGTGTAAAAGTAATTTTAAAAAAATCGCTAAATAAATTAAAATAAAAAAAAAAATATTCCCCAATAAATTTTTTGAAAATAAAAGAAAAAAAACAATAAAAGTACACATATTTGGTTTCGCCGCGTCCATAACGACCCACCCTATAACACTGTCCCATTAGTTAACCCCTCTAATGAACCCCTTAAAAAATAAAAATAAAAAACGAAGCAAAAAATAATGATTTATTATCAAACCACCGAACAAAAAGTGCAATAACGCGCGATCAAAAAGACGCATGTAAATATCCATGGTACCTCTGAAAACATCAGCTTGTCCCGCAGAAAATGAGCTGCCATACAGCATCATCCACAAAATAATAAAAAAGTTATAGCTCGCAGAATAAAGCGATGCAATAATAATTATTATAAAATACTTTTCATTGCATAAAACCGACAAAACATAAAAAAAGACCTAAATGAGGTATCGCTGTAACCGTACTGACCCGAAGAATAAAACCACCTTATCAATTTTACCGCTCGCGGAACGGTGCAAGCGCACCCCCCCAAAAGAAATTCATGAAACGCTGGTTTTTGTTCATTCTGCGTCCCAAAAATCAGAATAAAAAGCGATCAAAAATTGTCACGTGCCCGAAAATGGTACCAATAAAAATGTCAACTCGTCCCGCAAAAAATAAGACCTCACATGACTCGGTGGGTCAAAATACGGAAAAATTATAGCTCTCAATATGTGGTGAAGCAAAAACTATTTTTATAATAAAAAGCGTCTTTTAGCGTGTGACAGCTGCCAAACATAAAAACCACCATAAATAGTAAATCAAACCCCCCGTTATCAACCCCTTAGTTAGGGAAAAATAATAAAATAAAAAAAGTATTTATTTCCATTTTCCCATTAGGGTTAGGGTTAGAGCTAGGGTTAGGGCTAGGGCTAGGGTTAGGGTTAGGGCTAGGGATAGGGCTAGGGTTAGGGCTGAGATTAGAGTTAGGGGTGTGTTGGGGTTGGGGTTAGGGTTGGAGTTATAATTGGGGGGTTTCCACTGTTTGGGCACATCAGGTGCTCTCCAAATGAAACATGGCGTCTGATCTCAATTCCAGTCAATTCTGCGTTGAAAAAGTCAAATGGTGCTCCTTCCCTTCCAAGCTCTGTCATGCGTCAAAACAGTGTTTTACCCCCACATATAGGGTATCAGCATACTCAGGACAAATTGAAAAACAACCTTTGGGGTCCAATTTTTCCTGTTACCCTTAGGAAAATAAAAAATTGGGGGCAAAAATATCATTTTTGTGGAAAAAAATGATTTTTTTATTTTCACGCCCAGGCGTTATAAACTTCTGTGAAGCACTTGGTGGTTCAAAGTGCTCACTACACATCTAGATAAGTTCCGTGGGGGGTCTAGTTTCCAAAATGGGGTGACTTGTGGGAGTTTCAATAGTTTAGGTACATCAGGGGCTCTCCAAACGCACATGACACCCGCAGACCAATCCATCAAAGTCTGCATTCTAAAACGTCACTTCTTCCCTTCCGAGCCCTGACGTGTGCCCATACAGTAGTTTTCTCCCACATATAAGGTATCAGCGTACTCAGGACAAATTGGACAACAACTTTTGGGATCCAATTTCTCCTGTTACCCTTGGGAAAATAAAAAAATTGGAGACTAATTGATCATGTTTGTGGAAAAAATATGATTTTTTTATTTTCATGCCTGGGCATTATAAACTTCGGTGAAGCCCTTGAGGGTTCAAAGTGCTCACCACACATCTAGATAAGTTCCTTAGGGGGTCTAGTTTCCAAAATGGAGTAATTTGTGGGGGGGTTCCACTGCTTAGGTACATTAGGGGCTCTCCAAAGGCAACATGACACCTGCAGAATTCCATCAAAGTCGGCATTCCAAAACATCACTACTTCCCTTCTGAGCCCCGATGTGTGCCCATACAGTAGTTTTCTCCCACATATGGGGTGTCAGCGTACTCAGGACAAATTGGACAACTTTTGGGGTCCAATTTCTCCAGTTACCCTTGGGAAAATAAAAAAATGGGGACTAAAAGATGATGTTTGCTGAAAAAATACGATATTTTTATTTTCACGCCCGGTCGTTATAAACTTCTGTGAAGCACTGGGGGGTTCAAAGAGCTAACCACACATCTAGATAAGTTCCTTAGGGGGTCTAGTTTCCAAAATGCAGTCACTTGTGGGGGGTTTCCACTGTTTAGGTACATCAGGGGCTCTCCAAAAGCAACATGACACCTGCAGACCATTCCATCAAAGTCTGCATTCCAAAACGTCACTACTTCCCTTCCGAGCCCCGACGTGTGCCCATACAGTAGTTTTCTCCCACATATAAGGTATCAGCGTACTCAGGACAAATTGGACAACAACTTTTGGGATCCAATTTCTCCTGTTACCCTTGGGAAAATAAAAAAATTGGTGACTAAATGATCATGCTTGAGGAAAAAATATGATTTTTTTATTTTCACGCCCGGGCGTTATAAACTTCTGTGAAGCACTGGGGGGTTCAAAGTGCTCACCATACATCTAGATAAGTTCCTTGGGGGGTCTAGTTTCTAAAATGGTGTCATTTGTGGGGGGTTTCTACTGTTTTGGTACATCAGGGGCTTTCCAAACGCGACATGGTGTCCGATCTCAATTCAAGCCAAAAACGTCAAATGGCACTGCTTCCCTTCCGAGCTCTGCCATGCGCCCAAATAGTGGTTTACCCCCACATGTGGGGTATCAGCGCACTCAGGACAAATTGCACAATATCTTTTAGGGTCCTGTTACCCTAGGAAAAATAAGAATTGTGGGTGAAAAGATCATTTTTGTGGAAAAAATATGATTTTTTAATTGTACGGCTGTATGTTATAAACTTCTGTGAAGCCCTTGGGGGTTCAAAGTTCTCACCACACATCTAGGTAAGTTCCTTGGGGGGTCTAGTTTCCAAAATGGTGTCATTTGTGGGGGGTTTCCACTGTATTGGTACATCAGGGGTTTTCCAATTGCGACATGGTGTCCGATCGCAATTCCAGCCAATAACGTCAAATGGCGCTGCTTCCCTTCCGAGCTCTGCCATGCACCCAAATAATCATTTACACCCAGATATGGAGTATCAGCGTACTCAGAACAAATTGCACAATAACTTTTAGGGTCCTGTTACCCTTGGAAAAATAAAAATTGGGGGTGAAAAGATCATTTTTGTGGAGAATATATGATTTTTTAATTGCACCGCTGTACGTTATAAACTTCTGTGAAGCCCTTGTGGGTTCAAGTTCTCCCCACATATCTAGATAAGTTCCTTGGGGGGTCTAGTTGCCAAAATGGGGTCACTTGTGGGGGGTTTCCACTGTTTAGGTACATCAGGGGCTCTCCAAATGCGACATGGCATCCGATCTGAATTCCAGCCAATTTTGCATTGAAAAAGTCAAACGGCGCTCCTTCCCTTCTGAGGTCTGCCATGCGCCGAAACAGTGGTTCCCCCCCCCATATATCAGGTATCAGCGTACTCAGGACAAATTGCACAATAACTTTTGGAGTCCAATTTCTCCTGTTACCCTTGGTAAAATAAAAAAAATTGAACCTGAAGTATTTTTTTTGTGAAAAAAAGTTAAATGTTCATTTTTTTTAAATATTCAAAAAATTCCTGTGACGCACCTAAAGGGTTAATAAACTTCTTGAATGTGGTTTTGAGCACCTTAAGGGGTGCAGTTTTTATAATGGTGTCACTTTTGGGTATTTTCTATCATATAGACCCCTCAAAGTGGCTTCAAATGTGATGTGGTCCGTAAAAGCAAAATGGCGTTGCAAAAATGAGAAATCGCTGGTCAATTTTTAACCCTTATAATTTCCTAACAAAAAAAAATTTTGGTTCCAAAATTGTGCTGATGTAAAGTAAACATGTGGGAAATGTTATTTATTAAGTTTTTTGTGTGCCGTATCTCTGTGATTTAAGGGCATAAAAATTCAAATTTGGAAAACTGCGAAATTTTCAAAATTTTCGCCAAATTTCCATTTTTTCACAAATAAACGCAAGTGATATGAATGAAATTTTACCACTAACATGAAGTACAATATGTCACAAGAAAACAATGTCAGTTATAACCTCATAAAGGGACAGTGGTCAGAATTGTAAAAATTGGCTCGGTCATGAACGTGCAAACCACCCTTGGGGCTTAAGGGGTTAAAAAAGGTAGTTAACAACTTATTTATAATAACATTTCCTTTAGTTATTTTTCTTTATTTGTAAAATACCTTTAAAAGATTGTACAGGGGAACAGTGTAAAACCACAGTGTTGCGGGACTGCTGAAGTTTTCAGAAGCAGCACTGCAGCTACTGCATGTGAATGTTGCCTAAAGCTTGAAGTTAATTTCCAATATAATAAACAAGCTTGTTGAAATACATTGGCTCACCATATTTTCTTACTATCCTCTAGTGGGCTCAGGCTCTGTCGTAATAATGGGTATGAAATGTCCTACAGAAGCTAAGTCCATTCAGAGCTGACCCTGAAGCCTCTTACTACGGCCGGAGTCACACTTGCCGTATGAAAAATCGGTCCCATTCTCTCGGACGAGAATCGCACCAATGTTCTCCGTATGACGATCCGTATGTAATCCGTTTGCAATGTGATGATGCAATTTCCTTGCATCTATGTATCCGTCTGACATCCGTATGGCATCCGTATGTCATGCGTATGCCGTGATTTTATCGCAGCCTTGCAAAATGGACATATAACGGATCCATGGCCTGAAAAAAATTAAATTCCTTAATTATCAATCCTATTTATTGGCTCAACAACAGGTTCTACCCTCCAATCTGTTTTGGTATTGCTGCTTTATGTCAAACATGTCAGACAGGCTTACTTTCAACACTATTGAGTGGGTTCTTTTCCACTGGATTTTGTCCCAACATTTTGGGGAGCCTTACCCAGTGATTGTGGATCCGAGGAGGCGGAGAAGAATGTGGGTACATCCGCTTATGAGGCCACGGCTGACTAAAGGCCATTTCAATCGTCTGAATGCTTCTCTACGCAGCCATCCTGACAAGTTCTATCAGTTTTGTCCAATAAGCAAGCCCACATTTGAGATTCTGCTGGAGGCTGTGCACCCTGGGATCACCTCCAAGGACAACAAGATGAGCATATGTATTTCTGCAGAGGAGCATCTTTTACTTACTTTATGGTATGTATTACTCCTTTATGTTGATGATGTTTTTGCTTGTGTTTTAGGGAAATATACTGATCCATTCCTTTAGTTGTAGTGGTTTGTTCCCTTTTTTGGTTAACATTTTTTGGTCACATTTTGCCTTTGACATTCTATGCTGTTTGTAATTGTTCCAAAGGCATTGAATTGTATGGTATTTTGTTTAGACAGGGCTTAGTTTATGTTCTGTTATGCATTTCCGGTCAAGGATCACACTCCTTGGATATCTCCAGGCTTGTTTATTACATGAGACTTGTGATACATTCCTCCATTACAAGATGTCTGCTAACAACAACTAACCAACAAGTTCTTACACTCTATATTCCAAACATCAAAGTAGTGAGACCCCTAGAGGCCACATCAACATATAACATATTGCTACAGTTTACTCTGCCCATAACTTTTAGGAAGTCCAAAACTATTTTTTGAGGCCTGGATATGTTAATCTTGATTTCTTTTTTCCAATTCACTTATAGATTCTTATCCACTGGGCTCTCCTATGTAGCTGTTCATCTTGAATTTTTTATTGGGAAATCCACCATCTCTGGCATTGTCCGTTCTACGTGCTCAGAAATATGGTCCCAACTGCATCAATCAGTAATGCCTGAGCCAATTAAACAAGACTGGGTGCGGATAGCCCATGGGTTTGAGGACACGTGCCAGTTTCCAAACTGCATTGGATCCCTGGATGGGAAGTACATCCATGTGCGTAAGCCGCCAAACTCAGGGTTCCAATATTAAAATTGTAAACAGTTTCTTTCTGTAGTGCTGATGGCCCTGGTCGACAGCACATATAGGTTTATAATTGTAGTTATTGTGGCCTATGGGAAAACTGCAGACTCCAAAGTATTCAATTCTTCCATAATGTGTTGCCGGCTGCGCAATAATAACTTGGACCTCCCACCCCCACGTCAGCTACCAGGGTCTACAATGGATGCGGTGCCTTATGTGATGGTTGCTGATGAGGCCTTTCAATTAACTAGCAACATCATGAAGCCCTATCCACATAGATCCCTGGACCACCGACACAGAGTCTTTCATTTCTGCCTATCCCGTGCACAACGACTGGTGGAGTGTCCCTTTGGCATTCTCTGTGCCAAATGGTGGGTCCTGGAGTCCATCATTCAACTTATTGAAGGAAATGTGAATGAGGATATAAAAGCCTGTGTGATATTTCATAACTTCACCAGATTCCATGATTGTACATCAAATGATGGTGACGAAGTGGCGGATAGAAATAAGGGCATGGTTACTACACGTGTACCTCATCCACATCGTCAGCCCTCTGGCTTTTAAGTGTGGTATGTGTTTACTAATTATTTCCTTTCACCAGAACGACATACTCCATGGCAAAAAAATGCAGTCTTTATGTTGTGATTTTTTTTATATTATTATTATTATTTATATTATAAATAAAGTTATGTTATTGTTTGAATTGTGTGTTGAGTTGGTCTAATAATGCTTAAAACTTGAAAATAATCACATCATCAATATAATCATAAGTTCCCACAAAACACTCATTTTGAATTAACTTGTCTTAATCAAAACACATTTTGGGATAACAAATAAACCACATTTTTAGCATATGGCATATCGGGCCAATAAGACTGGGCCTATAAAAAAGTACAAAAAATGTGACAGTGCTACTTTGCTTACAAGTTATGGTAGCTGGGGGTGGTTATGGCGGGTGACCAGCATGTGAGGTTTGGCTACTTTGTGGGCCAACCTGAGTTTGACCCTGTGACATGGCTGATGATGACCCAGGATTACGGACCAAGGAAGGATCCTTTTGGGGAGCATAGTACTGGGAAGTAGTGTATGGATGTTGGGACCATCTTCCAACAGTGGGTCTGCTCAAGTGGTCATATTGGGCAGGTGCAGCATTATCTGAATATTGTAAATGTGTTGGACCATGTTGAGTTTGGTTGTGCTGTGGCTGAGGTGTTGGCATACTTGGGGGAGGTGGCTCAGCAACTGATAGTGCCTGCTCATCTTGTATTTTAGGCATTTGAAGTTGGTTACTGCTTGACATTTGCCACCTTTCTAGGAAAATAGATACTGGGTTGGGATTATTTGGGGGTGTGCAAGCATCAATCAAAATGTGGAGTACCCCTCTGGCCCACAGCCTCACCTCAAGTGGAATTGGATGTAGGTAGCATGCCAGACTGTGTGCATAAGCTTTCTCCCCATCGCAATTCACAGTCCATGGAAGGTAGTCCAACACACCAGTGTCCACTCGTCTCCTGTTGCCTGTGGTGGAAAGCTCCCTCCTGCACCGGCCGTGGCATGGGTTTGCGGCAGCCTGGCGTGAAGTAAGCAGTGTCAATGTTGGACTGCTACTGTGGCCCTGGTTCTCGTCCTCTGGATTGGCCTCCTGTTGTGCCGAAAGCACTGCTGGTGGTGGTGGTTGAGTGCTGGATGATGGTGCTGAAGATGGGCCAGCCACTTCGTCACCTTCACCAACTGGGTCTGTTCACCTCTGAGTCGAAAGCAGTTTCCATCTCGGTAAAGCTTGAGTCAGTTTTCTTTTAAAGCACAAAGTAGAAAAAAAAAACATTAAGATTTGGCCTTAAGGCTATGTGTAAAATGTGGGGTCATGCATTCACTTACGGTCTGTGATCCATAACGGGAGCAAGAAAATTAAGTCTGTCGTAATAGAGATATTTGTGCTTTTGGAGGGCTGCATCACCACTCCTGGCCTGCTGCTGGTGCTCATTCCGGTTGTTAGCGTGGGTGGTCAGGAGCGGGAGCTCCGAGAGTGGACCCTCTGGGCCGTGGCACCGAGGGACCCCGGGCGAGCTGCCAGGTGGAACCGACCCCTATACAGGGACCGTTAGGAGCAGGCCCAGGGGTTCGAGTACCACGGTAGCCGGTACCGAGAGGGGCGGCTCAGGATGGACCGGAGTAAGACTGAGACTGGAGTAGTACGGCAGGAGCACTGAAGACAGGACTGGAGTAGGACGGCAGGAACACTGAAGACAGGACTGGAGTAGGACGGCAGGAACACTGAAGGCAGGACTGGAGTAGGACGGCAGGAACACAAGGCAGGACTGGAGTAGGACGACAGGAACACTGAAGGCAGGACTGGAGTAGGTAACCAGGAACACGGGTAGCAGGACTGAGAAGCTGCTGTGAGGAGCAGCCGAGACAGGAACTGCAGGAGCAGAGTGTGCACGATGGAGCGAGGCCAGAGTGTCAGGAAACACAACGATCAGGCGCCTCCCTCAGGGGGAAGCGGCCTGATATGGCCCCGTCTGGTCAGCCATTGGTCCAAAGGTGCTTCCGGGTCAGGGCACAGCCGGAGCATAAGGAGCAGGAAGGAGGCGCGGCCGCGGCCTATGGCGCATGCGCATAGCATGCAGGGAAGGCATCGGTCGCGGGCCTGTCTCAGGTGACCGCCGCGGCCGTCGGGTGGAGAGAGGCTGCGGCGTGGGAGCGGAGGGCGACTGCGGCGTGGGAGCGGAGGCCGGGTAAGTATGGCGGAGCGGTGTAACAGTACCCCCTCCCCTAAGCCGCCCCCCCCGGAGATTAACAAGAAACCTCTTGAGGATACGGGGAGCATTAATATTCTCCCGAGGCTCCCAGGATCTCTCCTCAGGACCAAAGCCCTTCCAATCAACGAGAAAGAAAGTCCTACCTCTAACCCTTTTCACAGCGAGGATGTCCTGCACTTCAAAAACGTTGTCGGCACCCACCGGCTGAGGACCAAGATCAAGCGAGGAATGGAAACGATTCAGCACCACAGGCTTCAGGAGAGAGACGTGAAAGGTGTTCAGGATCCGGAGCGAAGCAGGCAACCTCAATTTGTAGGCAACTTCGTTAATACGTCCCAGAATTTCAAACGGACCGATGTAGCGTGGACCCAACTTGTAGGAGGGCAGTTTTAGTCGGACGAATTTGGAGGAGAGCCAGACCTTGTCGCCAACACGATACGGAGGAGAATCCAACCTCTTTTTGTCTGCATAGTTCTTCATCTGATCAGCGGATCTCTTGAGTGATGTGTTGGTCTCAGCCCAAATCTTAGAAAATTCCGAGGACAAGGCATTGGCCGCGGGTACCTCAGAGGCAGGGGTTATTGGAAGAGGGACACCAGGATGTCTGCCAAAAACAATGAAAAACGGAGACTTGGCCGAAGACTCACCAGCATGGTTGTTATAAGCGAACTCTGCCCAGGGAAGTAAGTTGACCCAATCGTTCTGGTGGGCGTTAGAGAAGTGGCGTAAGTATCCCGTAAGTGTCTGGTTGGTACGCTCTACTTGTCCGTTGGACTGTGGATGGTAGGCCGAGGAGAAGTCGAGGGAAACGTTCATAAGCTTACAAAGCGAACGCCAGAACTTGGAGGTAAACTGAACCCCTCGGTCAGACACAATGCGTCGAGGTAGTCCATGAAGCCTGAAGACTTGATGAATGAAGATCTCGGCCAGCTCTGGCGCTGAGGGAAGACCGGGCAGAGGGATGAAGTGAGCCATCTTGGAAAAATGATCCACCACCACCAGAATGACTGAGCAGCCCGCAGAGCAGGGTAGGTCGGTGATGAAATCCATGGCGATGTTCTCCCAAGGAACCGTAGGGACAGGCAACGGAAGCAACAAGCCAGACGGAGATCTCCGTGGCACCTTGTTCTTTGCACAGGATGGACAAGAAGCCACAAAGTCGAGTACATCTTGGCGAAGTGAGGGCCACCAGTAGTGACGTTTGATAAGGTCAAGGGTCTTCTTAGTTCCGGCATGGCCGGCCAGTTTGGAGGAGTGCCCCCATAGAAGAACCTTTTGCTTGAGATTCTCTGGCACAAGCGTCTTGCCAGGCGGAGGAGTAAGCCAGTTCACTGGAGCCACGGTGATGATCCTAGTGGGATCAATGATATGTGACGGTTCCTCCGTGGATTCGTGTGGTTGAAAGACCCTGGACAGGGCGTCGGCTTTGGAATTCTTGTTGCCGGGACGGAATCGGAGCTCGAAATCAAATCGGGCAAAAAATAAAGACCATCTGGCCTGGCGAGGGTTTAGTCTCTGGGCAGACTGGAGATAGGCCAGATTCTTGTGGTCCGAGAAGATGACAAAAGGATGGACAGCTCCTTCCAGGAGGTGGCGCCATTCCTCCAAGGCCAACTTGATGGCCAAAAGTTCCCGGTCACCGATCGAGTAGTTACACTCGGATGGAGAAAAGGCCTTCGAGAAGAAGCCACAAGGGTGTAGGCGACCGGAGGCGGTTCTCTGGGACAGCACCGCCACGGCACCAGTCGAGGAAGCGTCCACCTCGAGTACAAAAGGTCGATCGCTCTCAGGGCGATGCAGGACCGGAGCTGTGGAGAAAGCCCGTTTTAGGGACAGAAAGGCCTCCTCTGCCTCAGGAGACCAATCCTTGGAAGTAGACCCTTTACTGGTGAGCACAGAAATGGGTCTTGTGATCGCGGAGAAGTGGGAGACAAATTGCCGGTAATAGTTGGCGAACCCGAGGAATCGTTGTATCGCCTTTAATCCGACGGGGCGAGGCCATTTGAGGATGGCAGACAACTTCTCGGGATCCATCCTTAGACCAGCGTCGGAGATAATGTATCCCAGAAATGGCAGAGAGGTCTGTTCGAAGAGACATTTCTCGATCTTTGCATACAGACGGTTCTCCCGAAGATGCTGAAGCACCAGGCGGACACTCTTTCTGTGGGACGAGAGGTCCGGCGAGAAGACGAGGATGTCGTCTAAGTACACAACCACACAGGAGTACAAGAGATCCCGGAAGATCTCGTTGACGAACTCTTGAAAGACTGCAGGAGCATTGCAAAGACCGAAGGGCATGACCAGGTACTCGTAATGGCCATCTCGAGTGTTGAAAGCGGTCTTCCACTCATCACCTGCGTGGATACGGACCAGATTGTAGGCTCCTCTGAGGTCCAGCTTGGTAAAGACCCGAGCCCCTCTGAGACGGTCAAACAGTTCCGGAATGAGTGGAAGAGGGTACCTGTTCTTGATGGTAATCTCATTCAAGCCCCTATAGTCAATGCATGGCCGTAGAGTCCCGTCCTTCTTTTTGACGAAGAAGAACCCAGCTCCCGCGGGCGAAGAGGATTTCCGTATAAAGCCTTTGGCGAGGTTCTCTCGGACGTACTCGGACATGGCGGTGGTCTCCGCGGGAGACAGAGGGTAGATTCTGCCCCTTGGGGGGGTTGAACCAGAAACAAGTTCAACTGGGCAGTCAAACGGCCGGTGTGGAGGGAGGACCTCCGCTTCCTTCTTATCAAAAACATCGGCGTAGGAGCTGTAAGCTGGAGGAAGACCCGGGAGGTCTGGAGGTGACCGTGGAGCGGCCGCCAGGCGGACAGGAGTCAGACAGCGAGCTTGGCACGGGTGCCCCCAGCGGAGTATCTCCCCAGAAGACCAGTCGAGAACAGGCTGATGAGTCCTTAACCATGGAAGATCGAGTAGAATGGCGTGAGAGAGCTTAGGTAAAACGTAAAAGGCTATCTTCTCTCTATGTAAGGCTCCGATTTGCAATTCCACCTCTTCAGTGACCAAGGTGACGGTCACCTGTAGCGGTTTGCCATCCACGGTGGCAATCTGAATTGGGTTAGATAGAGTGACTACAGGAATTTGGTATTTGCCTACCTCTTCCGGCCGAATGAAGTTACCCGCTGAGCCCGAATCCACGTAGGCCACCTCGGAACCACGCCTCCCTCCTGAAACCAAAAGCACAGAAACCGTAAGGGGTTGAGAGGAATCATCATCATCACCTAGGAAGGCCTCTCTTACCTGACCTAGGTGGAGTCGTTTCCCTGTCTCTTAGGACAGGTGCGGATATAGTGTGACGAATGACCGCAATAGAGGCACAGACCTTGTGCCCGTCTCTCTCTCTGACGTAACTCGGCCAACCTGAGATGATCTATCTGCATGGGCTCACCCGAAGAGAGGGAAGAAGATCCGACTGAACGTGAGCTGGCCGACTGAGTGAAAGGAGAAACTGACCTGGAGGAGCGCCTGTCTCTCACTGACTCCCGAGCGCGCTCCAGGAAGCGCAGGTCAATGCGGGTAGCCAGCGAGATAAGTTCCTCTAACGTGGACGGGGTATCTCGACCAGCGAGTTCATCCTTTATTTTACTAGAAAGACCGCGCCAGAATGCCCCCACCAAAGCTGCATTATTCCAGCCGAGCGCAGAGGAAATAGTGCGAAAGCGAATAGCGTACTGTCCGACCGTGAGAGAGCCCTGGTGTAAGTTAAAGAGTGACTCAGTGAGAGAGGCTAACCGGCCCGGCTCATCGAAAACCTTACGAAACGTATCCAGGAAAACCGGGAGACTCGAAACGACCGGGTCGTCACGTTCCCAGAGCGGGTTTACCCAAGAAAGGGCCTCTCCCTCCAGATGGGACATGATGAAGGCCACTTTGGCCTGGTCCGAGGGATATTGCTGCGGCAGCCATTCAAAGTGGAGACTACACTGATTTAAGAACCCCCTACAGAGCTTGGGATCCCCGGTGAAACGAGGCGGCTTGGCGAGGCGGGGTGTCGGAGGAGCAGCAGACGCAGGGGGAGGAGTCGGCACTGCAGCGGCAGCCTGGAGGGCCGACAAGCGACTATCAAAGGAGGCCATGTAGGACAAAATGTGGGTTTGAGTATCTTGCTGCTGACCCAGCTCCTGTTGGAGACTGGCCAGCTGAGTGGCATTTCCAGGATCGGCCACCTGTAAGGTCGACAAACGGGTGTCCATCGACTTCATGATTGACATAATGCGCCCCTGATTCTCCCGTAGGAATAGCAACTCTTTCTGGGTAGCAGCCGTAGTACCGGCGGAGTCCATGGCCTGCATAAGCTTTCTCCCCATCGCAATTCACAGTCCGTGGAAGGTAGTCCAACACACCAGTGTCCACTCGTCTCCTGTTGCCTGTGGTGGAAAGCTCCCTCCTGCACCGGCCGTGGCATGGGTTTGCGGCAGCCTGGCGTGAAGTAAGCAGTGTCAATGTTGGACTGCTACTGTGGCCCTGGTTCTCGTCCTCTGGATTGGCCTCCTGTTGTGCCGAAAGCACTGCTGGTGGTGGTGGTTGAGTGCTGGATGATGGTGCTGAAGATGGGCCAGCCACTTCGTCACCTTCACCAACTGGGTCTGTTCACCTCTGAGTCGAAAGCAGTTTCCATCTCGGTAAAGCTTGAGTCAGTTTTCTTTTAAAGCACAAAGTAGAAAAAAAAAACATTAAGATTTGGCCTTAAGGCTATGTGTAAAATGTGGGGTCATGCATTCACTTACGGTCTGTGATCCATAACGGGAGCAAGAAAATTAAGTATGTCGTAATAGAGATATTTGTGCTTTTGGGGGGCTGCATCACCACTCCTGGCCTGCTGCTGGCGCTCATTCCGGTTGTTAGCGTGGGTGGTCAGGAGCGGGAGCTCCGAGAGTGGACCCTCTGGGCCGTGGCACCGAGGGACCCCGGGCGAGCTGCCAGGTGGAACCGACCCCTATACAGGGACCGTTAGGAGCAGGCCCAGGGGTTCGAGTACCACGGTAGCCGGTACCGAGAGGGGCGGCTCAGGATGGACCGGAGTAAGACTGAGACTGGAGTAGGACGGCAGGAGCACTGAAGACAGGACTGGAGTAGGACGGCAGGAACACTGAAGACAGGACTGGAGTAGGACGGCAGGAACACTGAAGGCAGGACTGGAGTAGGACGGCAGGAACACAAGGCAGGACTGGAGTAGGACGACAGGAACACTGAAGGCAGGACTGGAGTAGGTAACCAGGAACACGGGTAGCAGGACTGAGAAGCTGCTGTGAGGAGCAGCCGAGACAGGAACTGCAGGAGCAGAGTGTGCATGATGGAGCGAGGCCAGAGTGTCAGGAAACACAACGATCAGGCGCCTCCCTCAGGGGGAAGCGGCCTGATATGGCCCCGTCTGGTCAGCCATTGGTCCAAAGGTGCTTCCGGGTCAGGGCACAGCCGGAGCATAAGGAGCAGGAAGGAGGCACGGCCACGGCCTATGGCGCATGCGCATAGCATGCAGGGAAGGCATCGGTCGCGGGCCTGTCTCAGGTGACCGCCACGGCCGTCGGGTGGAGAGAGGCTGCGGCGTGGGAGCGGAGGGCGACTGCGGCGTGGGAGCGGAGGCCGGGTAAGTATGGCGGAGCGGTGTAACACCGGTACTGGTCTTGGCAGCTGTGGCACTGTCTAGTGACATCAGACACTGCAAAGTAACACAATAAAGGTTTTAACTTTCATTCATACTGTTTACCTTGCAGAATGTAGGCTATAGTGTAATGTGGTCTGCTACTTGCCAAGTGAAATATCTGAAATAGGCCAGATATTACAAACAACATCACATATGATGATGTTATGTTCATTTGTTTGTTCATATGTAACTTTTTATATTCCTTTTTTATGTTTGCACTTACTAATTTCTTGCTGGACCTCACGAGGACTTTCCTTAAAATTGGGGAACATTTGGGTGCAGATTTGCTTCCATGCGGCATCCTTTCGTGCACGGTCAGAATAATGTGCGTCATGCTGGTCCCATAGTTCTGGCCTCTCCTGAACCAGAACTATCAGCATCTCGACATTGATGTGTCTGTCCAAGCTGCTGGGCTCCGGATTTTTTTAGAGGTTGCCATGGAAATTTGCATGCCAAAGCTTCCTGATAATGGATGAGGCAATTTCCTTTCACCTGGAAAATGCTTGCATATTTCTTGCAAGTCACATGGATGGTCCATGTGGTGTACGATTTTTTTCTCGCACCCATAGACTTGCATTGGCAAAACTCGGCCAATATACGCGTACAATTGCAGCATGCTGCGATTTCACTCGCACGTATAATACGGCGGAGAAAAAAATGGTGATGGGAGCTGCCCCATAGATAAACAGCGGTCGAAGTGCTATGCGGTGTTTTAGCGCACAGCACTTGTTCATATTCCTCCCTAGTGTGACTCTGGCCTATTAATGAGTATCTGTCATCAGATTTCACAATACAAATTGCATACATTATTTAGATATTTTAGACTTGATAGTCTTGGTGCACTAACCGTACTTTGAAAATCAGGGTCAGAATGCAAGTATAACATTATTGCAAAGTTTTCTGGCCTCAAAATAACATGAGCATTTTATGAGTTTACCGATTGCTCTTCCTTGGACTACATTTCGTAGGTATTAGCACTGCATTTTGAGAGCATCCCAAAATACCTGCCTATTTGGAAATAATCTGACCGATTTAACTAGCTATCATAATTTGGTCCTTGTCAAATTTTAGGGCCAGATCTCTACATGTGACCATTTTTCTTGCTTCCAACATATCAACTTTTAGAACTGACTGTTCACTTGATGCTTAACATAGCCCTCCCCTTTTATCGATGCCATTTTAACATGTTAATTAATAATATTGGTGTCACCTGATTTTAATGCTATTACTGATCAGTGTATGTTCCGGTTACATACAAGAGATTATTTTCTGGGCTTTTACCCATCTACTGGTCGGTGGGTATATTAAATGAATCAATTAATCTAGGATTTGCAAAATTAATTAACATTACATTCTGAAAGTATTTAGCTTATCATAACCATCATAGTGATCTAATTATTAACATTAGCATCAAGCAGATATTTAAAAAGGTGACCTCGTATTGTGTTTTCTGTGTAAGAGAATAATGTCAACCTTAGAACTGTTCAGTTTTAATTATCAGAGAGTAGAAAGACAATTTGCATAACATGACTTAATGTCAAATATCCTTGACATGCCAAATTTCCATTATGTAAATATGCTAATGTGACCTAAGCTGCAGGTTATGATACTTGACCATATCTTCAAAATAACTTTTTGGGCGAATTAAGTCTTATTTGCCTCAATAAACTTTTTCATCTGTGATAACAATTCTAAAGTGCATCCAATCTGTGCATATTAAAAAAGATAATTGCACTCAAAATGCATACTTTTCTGTTAACTTCACCCTTTTCAGGCATGATCTATTTCAATTTTGATACATTTTTAATATAGCACAATCTATCAATCTATATATAACAGTCAGTCTATCTACAACTTGCAACTGCCTGAGATCTCGGGCTCAAAAGGCTGCCTCCGATAGACTTGGCACAAGCCACCCCATTTGGCAGATGCCAGAGAAATCCTAATACCCTTTAACTCCTGTGCAGGAATCTGGTTTTACAATGGGACCCATTGAAGTGCTACCATAGAACGGTTGCTGTCCAGAGGTAGGAATTGTGACCAAGCACTGTCAGAGCTGGGAGGTCACTTCAAGGACAAAATCAGGATATATAAGAATAGTCAAAAACAAACCGGGGTCAAAACAGGAATACACTAAACAAAACATGAGCACAAGACACACACCTAGCTAGGGAAACACAAAGCTACATCTAGCAGCTTCCAGCAGCAAGGTGGAAGCTTTAGTAGGGAGTGGTGCTCTCCAATTGGCTGGCGCAGGGAGCTGATAACTTCAGCTGGACAGCACAGACACCCATGCTGCCAGATTGAATGGAACTACAGGTCTCAGCCACTCTGACCTTAGTGGCTGGATCGGGACTGGCATCTAGAGCTTTTGGTTCTGACCTTTCTATGACCAGCGCCGCCTGCAGAGTAAATACAGCTGCGCCTGGCGACAGAAGCAGAAGTCGCAGAAGCAGGTTCTGGTGGAGAAGTGACAGCACTGCATTCCTGTCTACATACAAGCAAATGCCTAACAAGACAGATAGCCAGGGACATGGCAATACCAAGAGAGTCAGCAGAAGAGGACAGAACCAACATATCCTAAACTTGGTCAGAGATCTGGAAAGAAACCAACAGCGAAGCGCATGGTCATTCTACTGTGAGTCTGTGGCCCATTGCCAAAACTCTGTACAATAATCCTCAGCAGGACGTCGCCCTTGATGGAGTGCAGTTAATTTGCTTTCAGCCAAAGCTACTCGGTCAGGGTCATCCTACAGGAGACCTAAGGCCTCAAAAAACAAGTATACAGTGGAGAATTCTAGAGCATCAGGGAGTAGGGAGAATGCCCAAGCCTGGGGGACTCCCTGCAGCAGGGATATGATGAGTGCCACATGCTGGGTCTCAGAACCAGACAAAAGTAGGTATAGCCTGAATTGCAAGCATCAGCTTTCTTTAAAGGAAAAAAAACTTTACGGTCGCCTGAATATCTCTCTGAAAGGTTTACCTTAGGCTCTGGAAAAATCAAGGGAGGTGTTGTAAGGGCTTCATTCTGAGTGGATTCATATTTCTCAATTCCCTCTGCAAGACCTTGGACTACATGGGCCAGGTCTTGCATTTCATTCACCACAATTGGAGGGGGTCCATGATTTGTTTTGCACGATATAATGTAACGTCTTCCTGAGGACTCAAAAGGATACCTTGGACAGACTTGGCACAAGTCACCCCATCTGGCAGACTCCAGAGAAATCCCATTACCTTTTAACCCCTATACAGGGATCAGGTTTTACAGTAGAACCGAGTAGAATGCTACCATTGAATCGCTGCCGTCTAGAGGTAGGAATGTTCACCAAGCAAGTTCAGAGTTGAGAGGTCACATAAAGTACAAATTCAGAATCCATAAGAATAGTCAGAAACAAGCCAGGGTGCTAATAATTTCAGCTGGACAACAATCACAGCTATGCTGCCAGACTGCACAGCACTGCAGGTCCCAGCCACTCTGACCTTAGTGGCTGGACAGGGACTGCTGTCCAGAACTTCTTGTTTTCTGACATTTCTGCCACCAGCGCTGCCAGCAGAGTGAATACAGTGGCGCCTGGCAACAGAAGCAGAAGTCCGCGGAGCAGATTCTGGTGGAGATGTAACAGTAACTATTTCAACACTAGATTTCTTCAAAAGCATGAGCAAAACTTTATACAGTAAGCATAAACTCTCAAAAAGACTGTCAGAAGAATCCAGAGTTCCTTGAGTCAAAAGTATTTTTTCCAGGGGCGGACACTGACAGCTTGGGACCCCTATGAAATCAGCATAATGTCAATTCTTGCAGCATATTTCACTAATGGGGAAATACGTAACAAAAGTATGGCAAAGATGGGAAAAAATAGATATATTTTAAGTACAGCTCTTCCTGTGAACACATGAGGACCTGCAGCAGAATTTTCTCCTGCAAATCCTGAATCTGTGCACATAACCATAGTCCCTGTCCTGTGTCCCCTCATCATTCATTGGGAGAAGACATTACCAGGTACTGAGCTTCCTCCACCTCCTCCTAATTCATTACAAGTCCCTGACAGCATCTTCTCCCACCTTTCAATTCACTATAAAGTGTCCTATGCATCCTGCCCCCTCCTCTACCACTCCCCAATAAATTTTAAGTCCCTGATAGCATCCTCTCCCATCTCACAATTCATTATGATACTATCAGGGACTTAGCACCCCCATCCACCACCCAGTTCATTTTACATCCTTATCTAGCATACTGCTCCCCCCTACCCCTGTTCATAAGTTCATTATAAGCCCCCCGTTACTTTCATCCCAATTCCCCACCTGCCTCATTGTCCTCTCCCCCACTCCCTTCATTGTCATCTCTTACACCCCATCATTGTCCTCTCACTCTTAGTCTTCATGGTCTTCTCTCCCACATTCATAATTGTCCACGTCTCCACCCACATCATTGTCCACTCCCCCACCCCACTCATTGTCCTTTCCTCCACCCTATCATTCTTCTCCCTACCACACCTCATTATCTTCTCCACCACCCCATCATTGTTGTCCCCCACCACACCTCAGTGTCCTCTCCTCCAGCCCCATCATTGTTCTCGCTCACCCTCATCATTGTTCTCGCCACACTCATCATTGTTTTCCCCATCACATCTGTCCTCTCCCCCACCCCATCATTGTTCTTCCCCACTACACCTGTTTCCTCTCCCCCACCCACCACACCTCAATGTCCTTTCCACCAGCCCCATCATTGTTCTCCCCCAACCTGATCATTGTTCTCCCCCACCCTCATCATTTTTTTGCCACCACACCTGTCCTCTTTCCTACCACACCTTAGTATCCTTTCCCCCCCACACCTCTGTGTCCTCTCCACCACCCTCATCATTGTCCTCCCCCACCCTCATCATTGTTCTCCCCCACCACACCTCAGTGTCCTCTCCACCAGCCTCATCATTGTTCTCCCCCACCTCCTCTCACTGTCCTCTCCCCAGAGTATTGCTTTAAAAAAACTCACACCACCACTCACCTCCGTTCCCCTGCAGCAGCATCGTCACCAGCATCTTTGTCTCTTACACATGCTTAAGTCATCCAGCCATGTGCACCTGTGTCAGACAAAGTGCTGGGCAGGAAGCAGAGGATAGATACCTGCAACTCCACTCTGCTCCACTGTGCTGCCATTTTCTTCTGTAGGCAGCGGAGCTGCAGGGATCACTCCCTGCCTGTCACACATTAGGGCAATTTGGCCATGAGCCCCACAGAGCCTCAAGCTCTGAGAAACAGGTCAGATTGCCCTCAGCATTAGCTGCTCTGCAAGGGCCCCCCTCCACCTCCAGGCCCCAGTGCCTGGCTGCACCAGCGGTATGTCCGCCCCTGATTTTTACAGTTGTCAGCATTACGCAACTTATTGTAATAAATGAGGAATACAGTGGTTCAGAGTCCAGAAATTCAGAGGATTTCAGGCAGGAGCCAAAGTAGAGATGGAAGGAAAGGATCAGGGAGGCCATTGTGATGGTACTAAACTTTGCTCAGGAGAAGCAGAAGACAGAATGGAAGGGAAGTTAAAGGAAAGAATTGAATAAACAGGACTTTAGCAAATGATTCTCTATAAGAGAAGATGCTGGAGTGTCATTATACTGGTGTAAGGGGGTAAGATATCATGTCTCTTTTGCTTCCCTTCCCTCTGACTGTCTTCCAGTTCTTAATGTTTACAGACGTGTTTTTATTATTATTGCCTGCGGTACTGCTGCATGTATAATGATGTATTGCCACTTGAATGTGTTACCATTTTATAGATAACTGTATATATTCCCTCATGCTCTTGTAAGATAATATTGCATGTACAGTATATTATGTGTCATTTGTGTATGTTCAGTTAGGGAATGTTAGTGCATCCGTTATTGGGACATTAAAGGAGGGCACTCTTAGTAAATTGTTTCCCCATAGGCTGGGTAGTTGTTTTTATGTTGTGGGCCACTAGGTGGGGGTATACTAGTGGGGCCTGATAGCAGGTTCTTAGAGGGTTAATTGTAGGAGGGGCTGCCAAGAGTAAGGTTAGTGAGGAAGGGTGGTTTAGTCAGACAGGGCCAGGGTGCCCAAGAGTCCACATGGGCTATAGGCCCGGACAGCTTGACAGTCACGTACAGTTAGGTCCATATATATTTGGACAGAGATAACATTTATCTAATTTTGGTTCTAGACATTACCACAATGAATTTTAAACAAAACAATTCAGATGCAGTTGAAGTTCAGACTTTCAGCTTTCATTTGAGGGTATCCACATTAAAATTGGATGGAGGGTTTAGGAGTTTCAGCTCCTTAACATGTGCCACCCTGTTTTTAAAGGGACCAAAAGTAATTGGACAGATTAAATAATTAAAAATAAAATGTTCATTTCTAGTACTTGGTTGAATACCCTTTGTTGGCAATGACTACCTGAAGTCTTGAACTCATGGACATCACCAGACACTGTGTTTCATCCTTTTTGATGCTCTGCCAGGCCTTCACTGCGGTGGTTTTCAGTTGCTGTTTGTTTGTGGGCCTTTCTGTCTGAAGTTTAGTCTTTAACAAGTGAAATGCATGCTCAATTGGGTTGAGATCAGGTGACTGACTTGGCCATTCAAGAATATTCCACTTCTTTGCTTTAATAAACTCCTGGGTTGCTTTGGCTTTATGTTTTGGGTCATTGGTCGTCATTTCATACTACAGATGGACAATCAGTTTGGCTGCATTTGGCTGGATCTAAGCACACAGTATGGCTCTGAATACCTCAGAATTCATTCGGCTGCTTCTGTCCTGTGTCACATCATCAATAAACACTAGTGACCCAGTGCCACTGGCAGCCATGCATGCCCAAGCCATAACACTGCCTCCGCCGTGTTTTACAGATGATGTGGTATGCTTTGGGTCATGAGCTGTACCACGCCTTCGCCATACTTTTCTCTTTCCATCATTCTGGTAGAGGTTGATCTTGGTTTCATCTGTCCAAAGAATGTTTTTCCAGAACTGTGCTGGCTTTTTTAGATGTTTTTTAGCAAAGTCCAGTCTAGCCTTTTGATTCTTGATGCTTATGAGTGGCTTGCACCGTGCAGAGAACCCTCTGTATTTACTTTCATGCAGTCTTCTCTTTATGGTAGATTTGGATATTGATACACCTACCTCCTGGAGAGTGTTGTTCACTTGGTTGGCTGTTTCTCTTCACTATGAAGATTATTCTGTGATCATCCACCACTGTTGTCTTCCATGGGAGCCCAGTTCTTTTTGCATTGATGAGTTCACCAGTGCTTTCTTTCTTTCTCAGGATGTACCAAATTGTAGACTTTGCCACTCCTAATGTTGTAGCAATTTCTCGGATGGGTTTTTTCTGTTTTTGCAGCTTAAAGATGGCTTGTTTCACCTGCATGGAGAGCTCCTTTGACCGCAAGTTTCCTTCAAAGAAAAACCTTCCAAATGCAAGCACCACACCTTAAATCAACTCCAGGCCTTTTATCTGCTTAATTGAGAATGACATAATGAAGGGATTGCCCACACCTGTCCATGAAATACAGTTGTGGCCAAAAGTATTGACACCCCTGCAATTCTGTCAGATAATATTAAGTTTCTTCCTGAAAATGATTGCAAACACAAATTCTTTGGTATTATTATCTTCATTTAATTTGTCTTAAATGAAAAAACACAAAAAAAATTGTCCTAATGCCAAATTGGATATAATTCCACACCAAACATAAAAAAGAAGGTGGATAAAAGTATTGGCACTGTTCAAAAAATCATGTGATGCTTCTCTAGTTTGTGTAATTAACAGCACCTGTAACTTACCTGTGGCACCTAACAGGTGGTGGCAATAACTAAATCACACTTGCAGCCAGTTGACATGGATTAAAGTTGACTCAACCTCTGTCCTGTGTCCTTGTGTGTACCACATTGAGCATGGAGAAAAGAAAGAAGGTCAAAGAACTGTCTGAGAACTTGAGAAACCAAATTGTGAGGAAGCATGAGCAATCTCAAGGCTACAAGTCCATCTCCAAAGACCAGAATGTTCCTGTGTCTTCCGTGCGCAGTGTCATCAAGAAGTTTAAAGCCCATGGCACTGTGGCTAACTTCCCTAGATGTGGACGGAAAAGAAAAATTGACAAGAGATTTCAACGCAAGATTGTGCGGATGTTGGATAAAGAACCTCGACTAACATCCAAACAAGTTCAAGCTGCCCTGCAGTCCGAGGGTACAACAGTGTCAACCTGTACTATCCATTGGCGACTGAATGAAAAGGGACTGTATGGTAGGAGACCCAGGAAGACCCCACTTCTTACCCCGAGACATAAAAAAGCCAGGCTGGAGTTTGCCAAAACTTACCTGAAAAAGCCTAAAACGTTTTGGAAGAATGTTCTCTGGTCAGATGAGACAAAAGTAGAGCTTTTTGGGCAAAGGCATCAACATAGAGTTTACAGGAGAAAAAAAGAGGCATTCAAAGAAAAGAACACAGTCCCTACAGTCAAACATGGCAGAGGTTCCCTGATGTTTTGGGGTTGTTTTGCTGACTCTGGCACTGGACTGCTTGACCATGTGCATGGCATTATGAAGTCTGAAGACTACCAACAAATTTTGCAGCATAATGTAGGGCCCAGTGTGAGAAAGCTGGGTCTCCCTCAGAGGTAATGGGTCTTCCATCAGGACAATGACCCAAAAAACACTTCAAAAAGCACTAGAAAATGGTTTGAGAGAAAGCACTGGAGACTTCTAAGGTGGCCAGCAATGAGTCCAGACCTGAATCCCATAGAACACCTGTGGAGAGATCTAAAAATGGCAGTTTGGAGAAGGCACCCTTCAAATATCAGGGACCTGGAGCAGTTTGCCAAAGAAGAATGGTCTAAAATTCCAGCAGAGTATTGTAAGAAACTCATTGATGGTTACCGGAAGCGGTTGGTCGCAGTTGTTTTGGCTAAAGGTTGTGCAACCAAGTATTAGGCTGAGGGTGCCAATACTTTTGTCTGGCCCATTTTTGGAGTTTTGTGTGAAATGATCAATGTTTTGCTTTTTGCTGCATTCTCTTTTGTGTTTTTTCATTTAAGACAAATTAAATGAAGATAATACCAAAGAATTTGTGTTTGCAATCATTTTCAGGAAGAAACTGAGTATTATCTGACAGAATTGCAGGGGTGTCAATACTTTTGGCCACAACTGTAGCCTTGGAGTCAATTGTCCAATTACTACTGGTCCCTTTTAAAAACAGGGTGGCACATGTTAAGGAGCTGAAACTCCTAAACCCTTCATCCAATTTTAATGTGGATACCCTCAAATGAAAGCTGAAAGTCTGAACTTCAACTGCATCTGAATTGTTTTGTTTAAAATTCATTGTTGTAATGTCTAGAACTAAAATTAGAAAATGTTGTCTCTGTCCAAATATATATGGACCTAACTGTAACATTAAGTCGTTATTGCCCAAGTTACCCACGGCCACTGCAGGTCTTAGCAGTGGGTCAGAATAGGAAAAGGAAGATGTGGTGTCTTACTGCCTGAGCCAATGCTTTTAGGGCAGAAGTTGACTGGACTAAGGAGATGAAAGGAGTTGGCACTTCAACGAGATCGGTACAGACAGGCCAGATGCTTCATCGGGGGTCACCAAGCGTAGTGATTGATGAATTCATGTCTGGGGTGAAATAGACTGAAGGAAATGTCATTGTGTTGAGGTCAGACCTGGAAGGAACTGGGAATCAGTCTAGTACGGTCCGGGTGTGTATTGCACAGAAGTGACAGCAAGCAAGGGAAAGATCAGGAAGCAAGCAAATGTATGATGTACCAACTGTGGATGTAACATGTGAAATCCTAAGCAAAGAAAGTTTTAAAGGTGTCTCGGACTGTCTCCATTGATGGGGGTCGCCTAGAAAAGGGACCATTATGGCCTGGGAAGTGCCTGGATGAAGATGTATCTGGAGATGCAGGTATGCCGAGGAGCATAGTATTGTTTCATGTAGGGGAAGGACTGGGCGCAGATGCCACCAGAGTACAGGCCACGACTACGGTTTTGGCCTCCCTTACACTGGTCCTGTTCAAACTGACTTTACCAATATTAGTGAAGAATTATACTGATGTTCCTCAGCTATTGGGGACTTTATAAAACAAATGGGAACCGAGAGTAGCTGTGAGGTGTTGTAGCGCTACGCCTCAACCCGTGCTGTCCTCACAGGGGAAAATAGAGCCTCCCATAATGGTTTCCTGGACAGTTGTGAGAAAAGCAACGCATCTTTGCATGCACCTGAAAAGTGCCTATTTCTGCATATTGCATGGGAAGCATTTGTAAATTATTTTGCCTACTATTTGATGTACATAGTTCTTATCTAGTTACAGTTCAATGGAAAAAAGTTTATTGTTGGACCTTGGCCTCAATTACTTATCCCCACAACATCTGGTCCTGGCCTGCCAAGTACATTGGCACCATGCAGTCTGCAGAGGTGTATCGCCTAAGCAACAATGGCACATATACCCAGGCAGATTTCCCATTTTCATGTAACATGGCAGAGTGCTCCCAGCCATGTTACAGAGCTAAGGATCATTAGTCAGGGATTGGATCTATTGCGCAAATCCTTGTTATTGGCAGTTCATCACCCATTGGACTGTTTTCCACGTAGGGATTGTATTGCATATAGAAACATTATTAGGAACACTACATTTGATTCCGAAGATGGTAAAAAAACAATTCAGAATTACAAACTTCATCTGATGTAAAACTATATTTTTAATCTATTATGCCAACTGCACCTGTACTATGGACATATTACATATTTCGCAGAGATGGTTATTGATTATTTATACATATTAAGACAAGTTTGTTTTATGCTTAATTCATGCCCTGTTCATTTATTTTACCTTTTACTACCTATTTCTTCAATTTTTGCTTTGTGTATCCCTTCCTATTTAGAGCTGTAACTGAGAACCTTGCTTATTTAATGTTACTATATATACATATTTTGAGTTTTTTTGTATTATTGTGTTTTCAATACTTTTCTAATAATATCAGTATTTTATTACTTGAAGGTTGTGACTTCAAACTTTTTAGGTTATTATAGAATATCACAAAAGTCTATATTGATCTTTTTTCTATATAGGCAAAAGGTTCTAGGGCTGTCATTTGAAGAACATTTTGCCTAATGTAGATTATATTCCTCAGTACTGTAATAGAATACCATCAAATGATCCTATGATGAACTCTTTGTAAAGCCACTGTCACATGTTCAGTATTTGATCAGTATTTTGCATCAGTATTTGTCAGCCAAAATCAGGAGTGGGTGATAAATACAGAAGTGGTGACGGGTTTCTATTATACTTTTCCTCTGATTGTTCCACTCCTGGTTTTGGCTTACAAGTACTGATGTAAAGTACTTACCAAATTCTGAATGTGTAAACGTGGCCTTAGATAAATCTTGCATGATATGCTGTGATAAAACACTCCGGGATCGCCTTTGCTGGGGTCAAAGGTCACGTGCGTTCAGCATGAAACTCAGGCGCAGAGCTGGGATTCGGGTATAACGGACACTGGGTCAGGTTTATTAATGGTGAAAGCAATGCATAAAGAAATAAAACATAAAACAAATCCTTGCCTGCCCGGCACTAACTAAACAAAGTACAACCTAACTACCAACTGGCGGGCTTCTCCCGTCCAGCCAAACCACAGTTGCAGTGGGCACTGCTCTCACTCACGTGTGTCTCTCACACAGACAGGCTCTCTGTGTCTAAAGGAGACAGCTGTGATTTAGCGCATAGCCAACTGCGAGATTTGCAGACCAAACAATAACAGCTAGCTGAGAACTGTGTCACCGCTGCCTCACTGAGCATGCGTAGTGCACTGATAAAGTCAGGGTGCATGCCCCTGGCTTGCTATGCATTGCCAAGGAAAATCAATGAAAATCAACCACCATAGGGGAATGAGAACATGAATAGTGGGATGACAAATCTTGGAAAAACAATCCTGCGATTAGTTATCCATTAATTAGCATATCTAATACCACAGTTAAAAAATTCTATTTTGCCATATGAAGTAAACAATAAGACTAAAAAAAGGGCTTGATCGGAAAGGTATCAAGATAATAGTTAATATGTTGTGATAGTATGGGAGGTCTGGGGAAACTGCGCAATTCCCTTTAATATAATGAATCTTGAGAGAATAATATAATGAATTAATCTGATGTCAGAAGACAAACAATTCAGCATTATAGAATACTTTAAGGGATGTGTCTTGCCCATGTTTTCTGACTGAAAGCTTTCAGACATGCTTTCTATGTTTCTAATGAATATAAGTCACTCGTCCTTTATGTGGAAATTATTCTCTATGAAAAGTGTAAAATAGAGACCAAAGTTAGAATTACATATTAAAATACATCTGGTTTTTTTTTGAGTTAACAAAATAAAATATGTAAATTACAGGAGAGCAATAATGTGCAATATTGCAGTATAAATCTGATGCCAAAAGATTTTGTTACAAAGTTACAATGGCCACGATTTTGCCTCTATGACATTCGTTATACATACCTCAGATTCCTTTATTGCTCCTATTCAGGTCAATGGCTTAACTGTGGCTTACCTGGACTGATGCTTAGAGTACTGTAAGTCCGCAAACTGTTCTAGTGAAAACAAACTAAATTGCTTCAATGTCAAAGAGTAAACTTCAGACTAAGAAGAAAAGAAACTAAGAAAATGTAGGCAATGTTTTTTAATTTTAACAAGTGATTTACTATAAAGCTGAACTCCATAGTAAATCAGTTCTTAAAATTAAAGTTACACTTCATATTGCATTCATAAAATGTTTTTTTATCATTAATTTATCTACTTTCTTCAAAATAGTTTACTACATTTTTAAAGAAAAAAATATTTATTGTAAATATATATAACTAGCTGAAGAGACTGTGGTTAGTAATAACAAATTATAATGATTATAATGCACATAAAAACATTTCACATCATATATTCAACGCTTCAGATTTGCAACACAAATTAACTAAACGATTACCCAAGTATTGATAGTATTTTATTTTCATCTCATTCAAGAGCGTTTTGATAAACAACATTTTTGGTTTTTCCTTTTGGTGCAAAGATGAACAGATTTTTAGCAGTTCCAGCTCTTCAACAGGCCATGTAAAGCTGACCATGAGATAAGCATGGAGATTGCAAATCAATCCCTACTACTTTCAAGGACTGTCCCTGAGCATTGTTAATGGACATTGCAAATTCCAGTTGAAGTGGACACTGGAGGCATTTAAAATCAAAAGGCAAAGCAGATGGAATGAGTGTAATTCTTGGAAGGAAAATGTCCTGTCCTTTAGCACATCCTGAGCTGTGTATCTAATCCTGTCCTGTGTGATACTGTCTTCTGAGCCATGTATCTAATTCTATCCTGTGTGATACTGTCTGCTGAGCCGTGTATCTAATCCTCTCCTGTGTGATACTGTCTGCTGAGCTGTGCATCTAATCCTATCCTGTGTGATACTGTCTTCTGAGCCATGTATCTAATTCTATCCTGTGTGATACTGTCTGCTGAGCCGTGTATCTAATCATCTCCTGTGTGATACTGTCTGCTGAGCCGTGTATCTAATCCTATCCTGTGTGATACTGTCTGCTGAGCCATGAATCTAATCCTCTCCTGTGTGATACAATCTGCTGAGTCATGTATCTTATCCTATCCTGTGTGATACTGTGTACTGAGCCATGTATCTAATCCTATTGTGTGTGATACTGTTTGCTTAGCTGTGTATCTAATCCTATTCTGTGGATACTGTGTGCTGAGTCATGTATCTAATCCAATCCTGTGTGATACTGTGTGCTGAGCTGTGTAACTAATCCAATCCTGTGTGATACTGTCTTCTGAGCTGTTTATCTAATCCTATCCTGTGTGATACTGTCAGCTGAGCTGTGTATCTCATCCTATTCTGTGTTATACTGTGTGCTGAGCCATGTATCTAATCCTATCCTGTGTGATACTGTCTGCTGACCTGTATATCTAACACTATCCTGTGTGATAGTGTCTGTTGAGCTGTGTATCTAATCCTATCCTTTGTGATACTGTGTGCTGACCTGTGTATCTAATCCTATCCGTGTGATACTGTCTGCTGAGCCGTGTATCTAATCCTATCCTGTGTGATACTTGTGCTGAGCCGTGTATCTAATCTTATCCTGTGTGTTACTATTTGCTGAGCCATGTATCTAATCCTACCCTGTTTGATACTGTCTGCTGAGCCATGTATCTAATCCTATCCTGTGTGATACTGTGTGCTGAGCAGTGTATCTAATCCTGTCCTGTGTGATACTGTTTGCTGAGCTGTGTATCTAATCCTATCCTGTGTGATACTCTCTGCTGAGCTGAGTAGCTAACCCTATCCTGTGTGATACAGTCTGCTGAGCCGTGTATCTAATCTTATTCTGTGTGATACTGGGCTCCCCCCGCATTCCCCCTGCTGTCTGTGTCAGAGGGTGGTCTGTGTTGGCACGGTAATAAATTGTGTTATTTCCAGCTTTACAGAAGGATGATAACACCATAGAAATGATAAGAATAATAGGTCTCAGTTATCACAACTGTCTACAAGGAAAACTGATGCTCATAGCAACCAATCACAGCTCAGCTTTCATCTTTTAAACAGCTCTGGTGAAATGAAAGATGCTTAGTGATTGGTTGCTATGTGGAGTGGGCATGGCTTGTTACACACATACATACACACATACATATATACATACATACACTCAGTTTTATATATAGATAGATAGAATCATAGAATGTTAGAGTTGGAGGGGACCTCAAGGGTCATTGTGACCAACCCCCTGCTAAGTGCAGTGCAATATTCACAAAACCACCTCAGACATTTGTTTGTTGAGCCTCTACTTGAAGACTTCCATTGAAAGTGAACTCACCACCTCTAATTTTTCTAATATCTAATATGCATCTTCTCCCTTTCAGTTTCATTCCATTGCTTTCTGTGTTTCCATGTGCAAATTAGATTAAGGATGATCCCTCTACACTGTGACAGCCCTTCAGATATTTGTTGACAGCTATTAAGTCTCCTCTTAGCTTTCTTTTTTGCAAGGTAAACATTCCAAGATCCTTTATTCGTTTCTTGTACGGCATACTTTGCAGTCCGCTCACTATTCTGATAGCTCTTCTCTGAACTTGCTCCAGTTTTTCAATGCCTTTTGTAAAATGTGGTGCCCAGAACGGAACACAGTATTGGAGATGAGGCCTGACCAAGGAGGAGTAGAGGGAGATAATTGCTTCACATGATCTAATCTATATGCTTCTCTTAATACATCCTAGAACTGTGTTTGAATTTTTGTTGAGTCATCACACTATTGACTAAAGTGCAGTCTGTGATCTATTAGTACACCCAAGCATTTTTCACACATGCTGTTGCTTAGTTCTATTCCTCCCATTCTGTAGATGCAATTTTTGTTTTTCTTGCCCAGATGAAGAATCTTGCATTTCTCCCTGTTAAATACCATTCTGTTAGTCCCTGCCCCTTGTTTAAGCTCTTTCAGATTATTCTGAATTCTTTCTCTGTCTTCTTTAGTGTTAGCCATTATTCCTAGCTTTGCATTGTCTGCAAATTTGACTAGCTTACCTTCAGTTCCCTTATCTATATCATTTATAAAATGACAATGCTCCTCAGACCATTTGGGGGCATCACAGCCTGACCAAACCTCAATCACAGAACAAGAAAACTTTCACACTCCTTTCCTATGAACTGTTCCAATATTTATGGCCACAACTGTTTTCTCCCTGTCCCACATTGATAGCTTTGCTTAATGTCATTTGTCTTATCTTTGAATTATTCATGTGTCATCTAATTTTGTGTTATTCTATGCTTTATGAAGAGACCTGAGTAGTTTTGAAAGCTTGCAATTTGTTACCATGTTTTCAGATAGCCATTAAAACGTATCAACAACTGTGGACTCTGACATTTCAATCTTTTTTATTGCACTAAGTAATGTATCTTTGTTTTGGCAAATATGGCTGCCTTTTTTCTGTGATATTATTTAATTGTATATCCTTTTCTGTGAATGTACTGCACATATGTTGACAACTTTTTGTTGAATGTATTTGTACATGCTATTGAGATATTCTATAGATAAACAGTTGGTACATATCTGATTATTTCTGAAGATTCTGGCTTATGTATATATAATAGACAATTAAGTTTTTTGGTTTATAGCAAACTCCTGTGACATGTGCACTCCTACTTCCATCACCCTGCGGGCTCATACTCGCGAGAAATACGAACGAGTGCAATCCAATAAAAAATCAGATTGCACTTGGATCAATGTTATTTAATGGGTGACATCTCATCTGCGATTTTTTTTTTCTCAGCTGAAATCAGACAGAGAAAAAAAATCGCAGCATGCTGCCTATTGCTGCATATCTCGGATGAGACTCACCAATGCAAGTCAATGGGTGCGAGAAACAAATCGCACAGCACTCGCACCATAGCCTAGAAAGGACCATACCCTAGGAAAGGACCATAGTTATTGCCCCCCCCGACTACAAACATATGCCCCCAGCCGCCCCAGAAATGACACATCTCAAAGATGCACCAATTCCGGCACATAGCCTATCTCTTGCCACTGCCCTGTAGTGTGGGTTAATAGTTTGGGGTTGATGCCACCTTTGTATTGTAAGGTGACATCAAGCCCAGTTAGTTATGGAGAGGTGTCAATAAGACACCTATCCTTTACTAATCTCATAGTTGTGAAAGGGTTAAAAATTAGCCAGAATAGTCTTTTAATGAAATAAAACAATAAACACAGTTTGCCACCTTTATTGTTCTGCTAATCCATGCAGCGCCCTCATTCTCCTGTAATAAAGAAAAAAACAACAAACCAACAATATACCATACTTGTCCAGCATTTAGTCCCACCCCGTAATCCATATCTGGGGGCTATACGATTTACAACCAGGAGCAGTGCTAAATGCTACTGCCTCGACTGTAAACTACTGCTGAATGAATGAGATGATGCCAGAGCTTGCTTTAGAGACAAGCACTGGCGTCACTGAGTCTACCCTCCCTGCCAACCTGACCCACACTGAACTCTTTTGAACACTTTGACAAAATATCGAATATGAGAGAGGAGAGACATAAACTTTTCATCCTCGTAGTCAAATCTTTCACCAAACACGACGGAGCAAATGACGTTAGAAACAGAGAGCCGCAATAGATATGTCGGATCGAATGGAGCATCTTTAGTTTTCATAAATCTTTCCATTAGACATCGGGCCTCTTCTTGGATTCTTTCTTTGATGCTTCTTTTTCCCATTCCAAAATTTCTCAAAGTCATAAGTGAAAATCGACGAAGAGTCTTCCATCTTTCTCCGTTGCTCATAAGGACCCCATAATCCGTAAAAAACAGATCCATGACTTTGACTTCGGCTCTATCACTGAACACATCACTGTGGTCAACCAGTGCCTCCTTTACAGCGTCATAGCCAATTAGTAAGTTGGCACATTGGCTGGCGAGGTAGATTGTATACACAGGTCCATACTTCTCACTCAGCTTAAGTAAGGACTGAGGTAGTTCGGAAGTGCCGATCTGTAAAACGTTCCCCAGGACAGGTATAGATGTCGGTCCCGGAGGCCAGTTTTTCAATTTTATCGTATTCCACCATTTAAGGAGATAAATTATCAGAATGACTCCAGTAGCTAAAAGAATGGTACCTGCAATATTCACCGCCATGACTCAACAAAATACAAAGCGGCTTTGCACTATGTCCCATAGACGGTGTCTATGTTTGATTAGAAAAACAGCTGAGACACCAGACTGCAATTCCAAGCGGCATGTGATCCCTGAGGAGTGGTCAGGCGAGTTTCAAGTGCAAAGTTACAGCCATTCAGCACAATGGTTTATACAGGCTGTGACTAGTAAAAGTCAGCTCGACTTAAGCTGGAGTCACACATAGCGACTTACCAGCGATCCCGACAACGATATCAACGTGTCAGGATCGCTGGTAAGTCGCTACATGATCGCTGGTTAGCTGTCAAACAGACAGCTACACCAGCGATTAGCACAGCGACGCCGAGTGCGCGGAGTCACTGTGTACATTAGTTACCAGCGTGCCGATGCAGGGAGCTGGTAACTAACGTACACATCAGGTATCCAAGGGACGTGCGTCCCTTAGATACACAATGTGTACGTTAGTTACCAGCTCCCTGCATCAGCGCGCTGGTGACTAATGTACACATCGGGTATCTAAGGGATGCACGTCCCTTGGATACCCGATGTGTACGTTAGTTACCAGCTGATCGCTGGTCTCCCGCCTGTCACACGCAGCGATGCGTGCTGGCCAGCGGGAGACCAGCGACAAAAGAAAAGTCCAGAGGTTTCCAAGAGCAATCAGCGATACCGACAGGGGGGCCGGTCGCTGATCGCTGTCACACACAGCGATCTCGCTGGTGAGATCGCTGTTGTGTCACAAAACTTGTGACTCAGCAGCGATCTCGCTAGCGAGATCGCTATGTGTGACGGGACCTTTACTACCTTTCAGCATCGCTTGGATAGAACTTCCTGACTGTGGAATAGGCATTTTCCCACGCTCAAGAGTTCAGCGCAGGTTAGGCTGTGAGGCAGCGCAGCATCAGTGCCGGGTATTGAGACGTGAGACTCGTGCGAGTTTCTTGCAAGTGTGACCCCGGCCATAGTATTAGAGTACGCCGAAAACCCCTCTATTAGCACTCGAATATGCTCAGATATCACCTTAGCTGAGCAAGCTCGCTTATCACCACTGGTCATTCCTGATCCCATTAACAGACTCTAAGGGCCCCGTCACACATAGCGACTCACCAGCGATCCCGACAACGATATCAACTTGTCAGGATCACTGGTGATTCGCTATGTGATCGATGGTGCGCTGTCAAACAGTCAGCTTCACCAGCGATCAGGACCAGCGACACGCGGGTAACAAGCAACGCACGTTGCTTAGTTACCCACAGTGTATTTTAGTTACCAGCATGCTGATGCAGGGAGCTGGTAACCAAGGTACACATCGGGTTTCTAAGGGGCGCGCAGCACTTAGAAACCCAATGTGTACCTTGGTTACCAGCTCCCTGCATCAGCGTGCTGGTAACTATGGTACACATCGGGTTTCTAGGCGCAGCGCGCCCCCTTAGAAACCCGATGTGTACCTTAGTTACCAGCTCCTGCTCACTGGGCGCTGGTCTCCCGCCGGTCGCTGATAGCTCTCACACACAGCGATCTCGCTGGTGAGATCGCTGTTGTGTCACAAATTTTGTGACTCAGCAGCGATCTCGCTAGCGAGATCTCTGTGTGTGACGGGGCTTAAGTCTTTAGCAATGTGTGAACTGGTGTTGGGGTAATCAAATCATAAAGTGTTCAAATTCAAGGGAAAATGCAAATTTTAGGAAATTTGTCTCAAAGTCAATCCTTCTCAGGTCGATCAACTTATCTCTACCAATAAGGTATTAACTGTCACGTGGAGCCGTCCTGTGTGACACGGCTCGCAGGCCGGTAACTAAAACAACGGTGGGCCCTGCGATAGGGAAAGGGAATGTGGGACCTCCTGCACTCCCCTGAGTCAGTGTCCATAACGCTCCTAACGTTCCCTTTGCCGGTTCCGCACCGGGCGCCGATCACGAACCTGTCGCCCTAGCACACCCTACACCTATCCCTTGCTAGGGAGCTGGGTGGCGCAGGCACTGGCCCCACCGCTGCACTAATACACACTAAGGAAAAAACACAAACAGGGAAACACCACTTAGATTTACTCTGTTGCACTTGCTCCTGGCAACAGGGTCCACCACCAGCATGCAGCTCTCCTCCTGAATCGCTGCCACCAAGCTCTGTCAGAGCTAAGGAAATCCCCTATGACTCCTTTCACACCAGGCTCTGTCAGAGCTGCTCTCCAGCTCCTTCCTCCACCAAGGATGGTTGAAATGAACACTATCACCAACACTGATTGCAACACCTGTGACTCTTTTATAGCAGCCAGCAATCACACCTGTATTATAATCATGTGCACTAAACAAAAGAAACTAGAGTGCAATGACGCTAACCACCACCGGGGGGAAAACTTAGAACAAACGACACACAGTGCAATAATCCTAATGGCCGCTGGGGGCAAAAACACCTTAAGCACAGCTTAGGAAAAAAAAAGGTTACCTGTGCTTTATATCAGTCATGATCCAGCATGGATCATGACATTAACATTATTTGAACTTTTTCTATACGTTCCTTACATTGTGTACACTTTATATGACAGCTACATGAAATGTAACATTATGTTAAAGGGAATCTGTTAAGAGTTTTAGGATCACAAAACTATTTACACTGGTGGTTCATGTAGTGAATGACCAGTTGAAACATAACTTTTCAGCTAAAAATAAATATTACATTGTTGAAGACAAACTAAATCGTTATCTAAATGATGTTTCTAGTGCACCAAGGGTAACAGATTCCTGACCAGTTAATCTATCCTACACAATATTCCCTGCCTAGCGCCACCTTCATTGGCTTAATTGGCATCTGTTTAGGGCCACTATGCCACTGTTATCAGTTGCACTGAATAGACGTCAATTAAGCACAGGAAACTGCATGAGACTGAGAATAATACACAGGATCAGTACATATGCTGGGAATTGGTTTTCCCATAATCAGTGCATATGCTGGGAATTGGTTTTCCCTCCATGGACTTGCAGCTTCTTTTTGAAAAAAATTCAAATACTAATTCCTCAGCAAAAGAATATCCATTTTCAGACTTGAACATATGTTTGAACTTGTCCTTTAGTACCATCTCTATAGCAATGCAATTAGTTTGGTGACCCTAAAGATCCCGACAGATTCTCTTTAACCTTATTGGACAGTTTTTTAAATAAAATATTGTTTAGATTTTAAAACTAGAAAGTGTGGATTCTGATCTAGAGAAAGGTCAGCATGTAGTATGATACAAAAGCTCCAGCACACATCATGCATTGATTTTACAGCTGTAAAGTTATGGCGTAAGGTCAAACAAGAAGGAAATATACTTTCAGCTTGTAATACCCTTAGGCACCTTTCCCGACAGATTGATCTGTGTGGGTATTAGGGATTTCGTCATTTAAATTCAATTTGAGCAGCTCGGTTTTCAGCATTTTCTGTTACTACTTGTATGTAATACTAGTAAACATTTTAGGTGGTTAGTTTAACTCATCTAATTAATGTGGCTTTTTCTTGCACCTTTGCTCTTCAATTCAAATAACTAAATAACTATACACTTTCACTATAAATAACCTATAATAACTTGCTATCATAGTAATTGAAAAGACATAAACTACAAGATGTTTTAGAGTAACCATTATTTCATTAAATTTTTTTCCAGAAATCAATAGTAAAAATAAAAAAATATTCAGGATTGAGAGTCCTCAGTAGTTGATACCTTTTAATGGCTAACTGAAAAGATGGTAACACGTTACCATCTTTTCAGTTAGCCATTAAAAGGTATCAACTACTGAGGACTCTCAATCCTGAATATTTTTCTATCTACTGTCTAACACGGTACAAAGATATACATCTTCCCTGTAGTAAAAATAAGAAACTTTGTAATATATCTTATCAAAGAAATTAGCATCTTTTGATCTTTCACTCTCAATTTACAGGTAAAATTTGTCTTCAGTGAATACAGATTTTCACTTTACTGAGATAGGAGATCATCATAGAATTCTGTGGCGACAGAGGGGTGGAGGAGGAGTGAGGAATTAGGCCGGGGTCACACTAACCGACGCAAAATACGGTCCGTAGTTTACAGGCGTAATATGGATGAATGACCCCTAAATAGTGATATGTCATCCGTAAGCAAGGTGTGGTCGCGTATTTTGCGCATGTAAGCATCCGTATGCCATCCGTATGCTGAGATTTTCTCGCCGGCTTGCAAAATGGACATATAATGGAGCCCTATGACAGGTTTTATAACACAAACAAAAGAATAGATATAGACACATAGAATACATATATATATATACATGTCATTGAGACACATATATATGTATATATTTATATTTCACAGAGTTCTTCATAGCAGAATAGCCGCTAATTCAATTGCCGGCTTTTGTCAAATCATTCCCCAACCCGACATGAAATGACACATGGTTTACATACAGTAAACCATTTCATTTCATGTTTTTTTTTGTATGTCTTTCATTAGTAATTAGATGAGGGTTGATGTGTATAAGTTGGGAGGTGTAGGTGTTAATTTAAGGGGTTAATTCATTGTTAAAAAATGTGTGGGCTCCCGAGGTAACTTGTCAATGCGGGAGCCCACACATTTTTTTATGCTTTATTATCTCTTTTGGGAAATGTAAATTTAATCAAAAAATCTTCTAAAATACATATACTTTTGTAATATATCCTTGGTGAACTGTTAACCATGTGGTGTCATTGAACTTTGACACTGCATCATCTGACTTGTTGGCTCTCTTTTTTTTTTTTTTTTTTTTTTTTTTAAATCCAGCGTCCTTCCAAACCTATTTATGTCTGTGATACCTGTATGTATTTTGTGGTATTTCCTGATGAAGGGGGCATGAGACCCCTGAAACGCGTAGAATAAAACCACTGCAATCATACAGCATTCTCCTGGAATTTGTCTAAAGCGGCAGCGCGGAATATAGCTACGAACTCCCTTTGGATTTATCATGAAGAACTCGGTGAAATATAAATATATATTATATATATGTGTCTCAATGACATGTATGTGTATATATATATATTTATTCTATGTGTCTATATCTATTCTTTCGTTTCTTTATTAAAACTGTCAGTGTGAGTTTACTGTATCGTGCACTGAATTGCCGGCTTTTCTAAAAGACACCGGGTGCGTATTTCTCGCAAGTCACATGTGTGTTCCGTGTGTAATGCGTATTGTTTGCGCACCCATAGACTTGCATTGGCATATTACGGGCGTAGTACGCTGACAATCGCAGCATGCTGCGAGTGGCACGGAGCGTAGGATACTGAGGAGAAATATACGGCTGGTGCGAGGTACCCCATAATCATTTGTCCGTGTCTAATGCGTGCTTTTTGCGCCTCTCATTCTCCCGTATTCCTCGCCAGTGTGACCCCGGCCTTAAAGACAAATACAGAAATGCTGCTGCAAATTTACCTGAAATGGCAGATACCCCTTACATTCCGTACACAAACATATATACATTTACTTTATGTAAAAAGTCAGCACATGAAATTATTACAAAAGTACCAAAGGTGGATGCCCACATCAGAGTGGACTGGACACAGCAGCTGTATGTGGGCTTTTTTTTTCCTTACATGCTGTAAATGTGAATGATGTTACTATGCTGCCATTGGGACTGAGCCAATAGATTTCACTTTTTTTATTATAGTGCTTTGAAGAAAGCACTATCTTGTAATCCGAACGCTGCTAACTTCTTTTTCTGCTTCTTCTTATCATTATTCAGTTGATTTTCCGCAATTAATGCGGCCCGAACCGCTACACGCGTTGAGGTGTCGCTTCGAAGCCTGCGTCCACGAGAGGTGTGCTAAGTAATTTTTGTGTCGATCGGATTTGTAGTTTTTGCGCAATTTGCGTTTGAAAAAACATTTTCCTCAATGCATTTCAATGGGAAAATGTTGCCATAGGGAAAACATGCCCTGAGGCTATTCAAATGGAAGTTAAGCTCATTGATATGCGCAGGCAGACGCAGTTACTATGCCAATGCTTACGAACTTTTCATGAGCCCAGCAGGACACAGTTTCTGGCAGATAATATTAGCTCTTAAAGCGAAACCCACAGCACAAATGCAAATCTAGCTTCATCACATGATGCATGCCCCTGAGAGAGAATGTGCGCCAAAGTGGATTTAGAAGCCCAGTGTGCCAAACTGGCTCTTAAACGGCCGACGTGCCTAAGTGATTCTTAAAGGGCCGGCGCACCAAAATGAGTCTTAAAGGGCAGGCGTGCCAAATCGAAAGCTGAGTGACCCCAAGCTCCAAATCGGAGGCTGATCGACCCTGGCCTACAAATCAGACTCAGAGTGGCCCCGCCCACCAAATCGGACCCAGAGTGGCCCCGCCCACCAAATCGGACCCAGAGTGGCCCCACCCACCAAATCGGACCCTGAGGGGCCCCGCCCACCAAATCAGACCCTGAGGGGCCCCACCCACCAAATCAGACCAAGAGTGGCCCTGCCCACCAAATCGGACCCAGAGCGTCCCCACCCACCAAATCAGACTCAGAGTGGCCCCGCCCACCAAATCAGACCCTGAAGGGCCCCGCCCACCAAATCAGATCCAGAGTGGCCTCACCCACCAAATCGGACCCTGAGGAGCCCCGCCCACCAAATCAGACCCTGAGGGGCCCCACCCACCAAATCAGACCCTGAGGGGCCCCACCCACCAAATCGGACCCTGAGGGGCCCCACAGGCCAAAGTGGCCCCTGAGAGGCACCCACAGTTAAAACGGATCCTGAGTTGAAAGTCTTGCAGGGGCAGCAGGCAAGTCTCTCTTAAAGGGGCAGCCCGGGCACCATTTCAAAGCACTATCTGTACTTCCTTCAGGAAATACACATCTAGTTATCATTATTCAGTTGATTTACGCAATTAATGTGGCCCGAACCGCTACATGCAGAGACTCCATTGAGGTGTCGTTTCGAAGCCAGCGTCCACGAGTGGTGTGCTAAGTATTTTTCATGTCAATCGGATTTGTAGTTTTTGCGCAAGTTGCGCTTGAAAAACTTTTTCCCGTCATTGGAATGCACTGTCTCAATGCATTTCAATGGGAAAATGTTGCCACAGGGAAAACATGCCCTGAGGCGATTCAAATGGCAGTTAAGCTCATTGATATGCGCAGGCAGACACAGTTACTATGCCAACGCCTACGAACTTCACATGACCCCAGCAGTACACAATTTCTGCCAGATAATTTCAGCTCTTAAAGCAAAACCCACAGCACGAATGCAAATCTAGCTTCATCACATGACGCATGCCCCTGAGAGAGAATGTGAATTTAGAAGCCCAGTGAGCCAAACTGGCTCTTAAAGGGCCGACGCGCCAAAGTGATTCCAAAAGGGCCGGCGCACCGAAATAAGTCTCAAAGGGCCGGCGCACCAAATCGAAAGCTGAGTGACCCCAGGCTCCAAATGGGAGGCTGATTGACCCCGGCAACCAAATCGAAGGCTAAGCCACCCAGACCTCCAAATCGGAGGCTGATCGACCCTGGCGTACAAATCGGAGGCTGAGCACCCTGGCCTCCAAATCGGACCAAGAGTGGCCCCGCCGACTAAATCCAACCCAGAGTGGCCCCGCCCACCAAATCAGACCCTGAGGGGCCTCGCCCTCCAAATCGGACTCTAAGGGCCCCGCCCTCCAAATCGGACCCTGAGGGACCCTGCCCACCAAATCGGACCCTGAGGGGCCCCGCCCACCAAATCGGGCCCTGAGGGGCCCTGGCCACCAAATCAGACCCAGAGTGTCCCCACCCACCAAATTGGATCCAGAGTAGCCCCGCCCACCAAATCGGACTCTGAGGGGCCCCACCCACCAAAACAGACCCTGAGGGGCCCCACCCACCAAATCGGACCCTGAGGGGCCCCGCCCACCAAATCGGACCCTGAGGGGCCCCGCCCACCAAATCAGACCCAGTGGCCCCGCCCACCAAATCGGATCCAGAGCGGTCCCGCCCACCAAATCAGATCCAGAGTGGCCCCGCCCACCAAATCAGACCCTGAGGGGCCCCGTCCACCAAATCAGACCCAGAGTGGCCCCGCCCACCAAATCGGACCCTGAGGGGCCCCGCCCACCAAATCGGACCCAGAGTGGCCCCGCCCACCAAATCAGACCCTGGGGGGCCCCGCCCACCAAAACAGACCCTGAGGGGACCCGGCCACAAAATCGGACCCTGAGGGGCCCCAGCCACTAAATCGGACCCTGAGGGGCCCCGGCAACCAAATTGGACCCTGAGGGGCCCTGCCCACCAAATGGGACCCTGAGGGGCCCCGCCCACCAAATCGGACCCTGAGGGGCCCCAGCCACCAAATTGGACTCTGAGGGGCCCCGGCCACAAAATCAGACCCTGAGGGGCCCCGGCCACAAAATCGGACCCTGAGGGGCCCCACCTACCAAATAGGACCCTAAGGGGCCCCGCCCACCAAATCGGACCCTGGGGTCCCCACCCACCAAATCTGACCCTGAGGGGCCCCACCCACCAAATCAGACCCTAAGGGCCCCACAGGCCAAAGTGAACCCCGGGGAGGCACCCACAGTTAAAACGGATCCTGAGTTGAAAGTCTTGCAGGGGCAGCAGGCAAGTCTCTCTTAAAGGGGCAGCCCAGGCACCATTTCAAAGCACTATCTGTACTTCCTTCAGGAAATACACATCTAGTTTCATTTTGGAGTCCTTCAGTTATCATTGAACATTTTTTTATTTCTCCCTAATTCAATGTAAAATGGTAAGTACTTTACAGATCAATAATGCAAGCATTCCCATTTGTTGATCACTGCATTCACACGCAGACCTTTTTTCTAGTCTTACAATTAAGTTGGTCGCTTATTCTTTATTGTTATGTACATGTCCTCCTCTCTTAGATAGGCATGTAGTTGTGTAACATAACCATTTTAACATTTTAATATTTGCCACATTGAAATTAGATGGTGTGAATATCATAATCACATGCCATTTGGTGGTACCAAACTCTACTCCATGATTCTAAATCCATATTTTCTATATTTTATTCATAGATTTCTCCCAGGTCTTTCGACCAATGAGAGAAGTACATCAACAATCCCAATCTCCTGCATTATTTCTTTTTATTTCTAAAACTTTCTATTCTCACACCATTTTTTTCTTGTCTACCCTTTCCTTCAGATATCTTGTTAAAGCTCTAAAATGCAAATATCCCTGATAAGCCTTCAATCCTGCTCAATCTCTTAAGAAAAAAAAAACTCCCTGTAGCATTGATTTAGGAAATTTATTTATGTACTCAAAGACCATTTAATCTTATAAATCCATGGTTTTTAAATGTAAATTATAGCTGCGCTCCAGATCCCAAATCTAGAGAAGCCAGTAGCCTTCACTGAGACTACATGAACTTTCACAGTGATTGAGGGGAGTTCATGGTACTGTTAAATAGACAGAAATGTTCTTACATGTATACCTTTTCAGCTCTATACTGGCCAACACAAATGTGTGTCCTCGACCAATTGGACAATTTTGCAGATGGCACAACGAGGCTCAGACTGGCCTGCTTTAGAACCAAGGAACCCCCCATTATCACCCCCCATGGACCTCCGATACGGGGTGTAACGATTTCAGTCCAAGTTGGTGTGACCGCAATCACACCTAGAATGGATGGGACTCTGTTGGAGCTACTGATACTTTCATCTGGATGCGCATTGTTGGACGTACATCCAGTTGAAGTGTATTCCAAAGTAGACAATCACCTTCTTCCTGCCCCACAATATATATGCACACTACAAGCCTATCAGAGGCCAGTGGTAGCAAATGACATGGCAGATGGTGCAATCGCATCATTATATTGCTCCACCTTTAATGTGCGAAGTAGCAGGAAAAAGGAGCATTTTGTCATGGGAGCAGGAATAGGTGAGTTTGATTTTATTTTTTTAAATTTCTATGTAAAGAATGCCACTGAAGGGGGAACAATATACAAATTGATGGCCTGAGATGGCGATATTATACAAAATGCGGGCCTCTGACGAGGATTTTATACTGAATATTGGCCCAAGAGGAAAGCATAACAGTAAATAGCATCCCAAGAAGTGGCCCAAAAGGGGGACATCATACCAATGGAATAATTATTCTAAATGGGCACCCAAGAGTGGGACATTGCAAAAAATAGGGGTGGAAGAGGAGGACATTATGCAAAATGGGGGCCCAAGAGAGGATATTATACTATATGGGGCATCCAAGAGGAACATTACACTAAATGGTGACAGTGCCGACACAGCATTTATTCTTAATTATGCCAGACATATCTTTCAGTAGGTCAAGAGATATAAGCCATTGTTCATATGAGCCTGAGGTTAATTGAACAATTGATATTTGTTAATTTGGTTAATGCCTGCTGACTACCTATTGTCCATGCAGCTTGTTGTTCTGCAACCATTGAAGGACAAAATGTGCATGTTATTTGAAAACTCAAACAATGAGAGATGATCTTCTCCCACATCCCCCCAAACCAGTGGATAATGAGCTGTGGACTATAAAAGAGTAGAGTTGAGCGACTTTTGTTTTTTTAGGGTCGTGTTTCGTTTCGTGAAACCCGACTTTTCCAAAAGTCGGGTCGAGCAAGATCGTCCGATTATAGGGAAAAGTCGGGGTCGTCCCGAAACACGAAACCCAATGTAAGTCAATGGGGAATAAAAGTCGGCAGTGAGAGGAGGACAGGAAACACACCTACAGTGCCCATTTGAATGCCAAAAGCATCAATTCTTCTTACTTAAGCTTGTCAACCTTAATTAACTTCATAATACAAGTTACGCACTGAAAAATGGGGGTTATTTGGCTAAAGTTGTGGGGGGGGAGGGCTGGCTGCAGGTTTTCATGTGCCCTGGGCGAAAGAGCGCCCCTTTAACACATACCACAACTCATCATGCTCCAATACGGCAGAGAAATAGCGGTATAGTACAATGAAAAATACCTCACTTTTTACATCTCATGACGAGGCCCATCTATTTCTCCATACAGAATCATTGGTCCCATATAATGTTTGAAACAGTATATGATGAGCTCCACATAATGCTACAGTATATGTTGGTCCCCATGGATGAAGCTCCACTGTCTTATGGGCCCAAATAATGCTCCAAACATAATGGGCCCCATTTCTAATGCTCTAGTTTATAATGGGCCCTGTAAATGCTGCTCCAGTGTCTGATGTCCACCTTTGGAATGTTCCAGTGTATGGTGGGCCCCATCTATCATTCTCCAGAGTATAGTGCTCCCCAAAAATTGCTGTCCCAACATTGAAAACAATCAAATAAGTCTCCTCGCTAGGGAATCCCTGTACTTGTCTGGACTCCTCGTCGTCCCCATCTTCCATCTCACTGCACAGTATTTCAACTTTGCAAGTGCTGTGATCCTGAGCAAGCAGGGGGGGCCCACTCATTGGCGACGGCACTGGCACAGGGCCCCTGATAGTACGGTGGTGTGTCTGATGGCGGGTGGGCCGAACCTGCACTTTCATCTGCAGCTTCCTCTTTGTCACCGTGTAAGATGGAACTGTATATGGGAAGGGTAACCTGAGTTTCATCAGGGTCAGATTCAGGTCGTGTAGCGTGCGAGGGGAATATAGTGGTCTGGGTCAATGTACCAGCAGATTCATCGAGCAGTGGCTGGGCATCAGTGCACTTGTGTCACCCCCAGGAGTACGGTCGCCACAGTGGCATTACCTTCTTCCTAGGGAGTGTGATGTCATGCTTGGGAGCAAAGAACGATCTCCCTAGCAGGTTAACTGATTGGGCGGCGTTATTCCCACGAGTCATGACCCTCCAAACAGCGTTCATGAAGGCAAAGTGTTTGTTTTACGTGGGCAGTATGGTTGCAAAGCTGAACCTTAAAGGAATGTCCAGAAGGGCACCACCAGGAGTGGAGCCTACGGTTAAATTCGACTCCACCTGGGAAACCTCAACCATGCCAGCTACAGAACAGATGCACACATTGCAAGCTTAATTCCGTTAACGAACGAGACTCCGTCATGCCCCGCGGTCCGAGTCCGGCTTACTAGAGGGACACGTGAGGCTCTGGCACATGAGATTGGCCAATAACTGGTGTGTCATGCCCTTACATGTCCGTGGCTGCATGTGCGCTACACTGAAAAGGCCAGCGTTTGTCGCTTACAGGTGCAGATAACCCGCTGAACAACGTTAGTGATGGGGATAACTGATTACAATTATTACCCGCGAACAATGATTTCCCAGTAAGTGCAGGTCAACCGCAGTTCCGGAATTAGGCCTAACCGTCATTCCTGAAAAAATGAAAAACTTACTTGTGCAAACCACAGGTGCTGTAGCTTGCTTAACAGCTCGCCAGCCGTTCTCACGCCCAGTATGGATTACACGTGATTGCACAAAGGTGAGGAAGGGTACCGTATCCCCAGATAACATGTATGGATAGCGTACACATTCAAAATATATGTCTATACATCAGGAGGCAGGCTCAGACGGTGTTAGGCCCAGTATGGATTGCACGTGATTGCACAAAGGTTAGAAAGGGTACCGTTTCCCCGGATAACATGTATGGATAGCGTACACATTCAAAATATATGTCTATACATCAGGAGGCAGGCTCAGACGGTGTTAGGCCCAGTATGGATTGCACGTGATTGCACAAAGGTTAGAAAGGGTACCGCTTCCCTGGATAACATGTATGGATAGCGTACACATTCAAAATATATGTCTATACATCAGGAGGCAGGCTCAGACGGTGTTAGGCCCAGTATGGATTGCACGTGATTGCACAAAGGTTAGAAAGGGTACCGTTTCCCCGGATAACATGTATGGATAGCGTACACATTCAAAATATATGTCTATACATCAGGAGGCAGGCTCAGACGGTGTTAGGCCCAGTATGGATTGCACGTGATTGCACAAAGGTTAGAAAGGGTACCGTATCCCCAGATAACATGTATGGATAGCATACACATTCAAAATATATGTCTATACATCAGGAGGCAGGCTCAGACGGTGTTAGGCCCAGTATGGATTGCACGTGATTGCACAAAGGTTAGAAAGGGTACCGTTTCCCCGGATAACATGTATGGATAGCGTACACATTCAAAATATATGTCTATACATCAGGAGGCAGGCTCAGACGGTGTTAGGCCCAGTATGGATTGCACGTGATTGCACAAAGGTTAGAAAGGGTACCGTTTCCCCAGATAACATGTATGGATAGCGTACACATTCAAAATATATGTCTATACATCAGGAGGCAGGCTCAGACGGTGTTAGGCCCAGTATGGATTGCACGTGATTGCACAAAGGTTAGAAAGGGTACTGTTTCCCCGGATAACATGTATGGATAGCGTACACATTCAAAATATATGTCTATACATCAGGAGGCAGGCTCAGACGGTGTTAGGCCCAGTATGGATTGCACGTGATTGCACAAAGGTTAGAAAGGGTACCGTATCCCCAGATAACATGTATGGATAGCGTACACATTCAAAATATATGTCTATACATCAGGAGGCAGGCTCAGACGGTGTTAGGCCCAGTATGGATTGCACGTGATTGCACAAAGGTTAGAAAGGGTACCGTATCCCCAGATAACATGTATGGATAGCGTACACGTTCAAAATATATGTCTATACATCAGGAGGCAGGCTCAGACGGTGTCAGGCACAGTATGGATTTGACGGCCCAGACTACACAGCGGAGGAGCAGGGAGAGGTAAAGATTGCAAATGCTGGGGCCCTGCCCAAGCAAGGGGGGCCCACTCGTGGGCGTCGGTACTGGCACTGGGCCCCTCATAGTACGGCGGTGTGTCTGACGGCGGGTGTGCACCACCACCGTCAGAGACACTTGATTGCACTATGAAGGACCCTGTGCCAGTGCCCGCGCCCAAGAGTCGGCCTACCCACCTGTCCAGGGCAACGGCACTCGCACGGTGTCGTGCGCTAGGTGGTGACCCCGGCCATGGGGGGGGGAGGCAGCACAGTTAGGGAGTTTTAGAAAGTGGCATATGTTGATGTTGGACATTCAGCTGATGCAAAAGGTGAAATAGGTCAAGTCCCAGGAAGAGGTGGACCAAAGCAAGCCATTTTTCTGTCACCCTATGTGTCATCAGGGGAAGGTGGGACAAAATCCTTGGAAACCCATGCGTGGTTCATTTTAATGAAGGTTAGATCATCCACATTTTGGGTTGACAGACGGGTCCTTTTTTCTGTCAGGATTGATCCAGCTGCACTGAAGACTCTTTCCGATAGCACACTTGCAGCTGGGCAAGCGAGCTCCTGTAAGGCATATTGTGCCAATTCAGGCCAGGTGTCCAGTTTAGCGGCCCAATAGTCAAAGGGGAATGACCTGTGTGGGAGAACATCGATATGGGAGGAAAAGTAGTTTGTAACCATAGTTGACAACTGCTGTCTCCTGTCACTTTCCATTGATGCAGTATTACCAGTTGTGTGAGCGGTACTTGAAAAATCAGTCCACAACATTGTCATGAAACCCCTGTCTCCAACGCCACTTCTGCTGTGTGCACCACGAACACCTCTGCCAAGCTGCCCCCGGCCCGTACGACTCGTGTGAGAACCATCACCGCTGCTGTGTGCTGGGAATGCCTCAAGCAACCGATTTACCAGAGTTGCTTGTTTATTAGCCAATATTAGGTCAAGGTTCTCCTGTGGCATGATGTTTTGTAATTTGCCTTTATAGCGTGGATCCAGGATGCTGGCCAACCAGTAGTCGTCATCGTTCATCATTTTGGCAATGCGTGGGTCCCTTTTTAGGATCTGCAAGGCATAATCTGACATGTGGGCCAATGTTCCCGGTGTCAATGATGCACTGCGAGTGCTGGTTGGAGGAGCACTTTCTGGCAAATCCACATCCCTCCAGTCACGCACAAACCCTGTACCAGACCTTGCCACGCCAACATTTTCACTTGCCCCACAAGATGCATCCTCCTCCCCTAAGTAATCATCCCCATCATCCTCCTCCTCCTCCTCTTCTTCCTCCACCTCGTCCAGGAGAGGTCCCTGAGCAGACAATGGCTGAATGTCATCAAGGATTCCCTCCTCCTCTTCCTCCTCATCAACATTGGCTGCAGACGCCTGCTCCTTAAGGTGCGTCAAAGTTTGCATGAGCAGACGCATAAGTGGGATGCTCATGCTTAGGATGGCGTTGTCTGCGCTTACCAGCCGTGTGCATTCCTCAAAACACTGAAGGACTTTACAGAGGTCTTTCAGCTTCGACCACTGCACACCTGTCAACTCCATGTCTGCTCTCAAAGTGCCTGGCCGTGTATCCTCCCACAAATGCATTATGGCCTGCCTCTGCTCGCACAGCCGCTCCACCATGTGCAGGGTGGAGTTCCACCTTGTTGCAATGTCGATAATGAGGCGGTGGTTGGGAAGGTGGAGCAATCGCTGCAGCTTCTGCATATGAACGGAGTGTACAGGCGACCGGCGGATGTGCGCGCACAGTCTTCGCACCTTCTGGAGCAGGGCTGTTAACTCCGGATAATTTTTGAGGAAGCACTGCACCACCAGGTTCAAGGTGTGAGCCAAGCAAGGTATATGGCTGAGTTTTGAAAGGGCTATGGCTGCCACAAAATTACGGCCGTTATCACTAACTACCTTGCCTGCCTCAAGATGTACACTGCCCAGCCATGACTCAGTTTGTCGCTTCAAGTACTCGGCCAGCACCTCGGCGGTGTGTCTGTTGCCCAAACACATCATCTGCAACACAGCCTGCTGACGCTTTCCACTAGCTGCTCGATAGGGGGACACATCGTGTGCAACAGTGGCAGCTGCAGATGGAGTGCTCGTACGACTGCGCTCTGTGGACGAGCTTTCGCTTCTGGAGGAGGAGGAGGAGGAGGAGGAGGAGGGTCGAACGCCTACAGCCAACTGTTTCCTATACCATGGGCTAGGCAGCACTGTCCCACCACCGCTGTCCCCTGTGGACCCTGCATCCACCACATTAACCCAGTGCGCAGTGATGGACACGTAACGGCCCTGACCATGCCGACTGGACCATGCATCAGTTGTGAGGTGCACCTTTCCGCTCACTGACTGCTTGAGTGCATGGACAATGCGGTCTTTCACATGATGGTGGAGGGCTGGGATGGCTTTGTGAGAGAAGAAGTGGCGACTGGGTAGGTCATAGCGTGGTACTGCATAGGCCATGAGTTCGCGGAAAGCTGTGCTTTCCACCAACCGAAAGGGCATCATCTCAAACGAGATTACTTTGGCAATGTGGGCGTTCAAACCCAGTGTACGCGGATGAGAGACTGAGTACTTTCTTGACCTACTCATAGTGTCTGGGAGGGTGAGCTGGACTTGAGAGCTGCATATGGTGGAAGTAGCGGTGGACAGGGCGGACTGAGAGAGGGTTGATGATGGTGATGGAGTTGGTGTTCTTTCTGATGGCCTAGAATCAGTCTTTCGTTGATATAACAGTGGGATTCCCTGACTGCTGTGGCCTTGCAACGACACCTCAACATTTGCTGCTGTGCTAACCGGTGGGCTTACAGTGGGGGAAACAATGTAGCGTTGCTGACTACCTTCGTTGTGATCAGTTGCACATGTGGCACTTGAGGTTTGGTGTTGTGTTCACGCTTGCAAGTGCATGCTGGTTAAATGTCTAAGCATGCAACTGGTATTCAAATTTTTCAGATTTTTCCCTCGGCTAAAGGTCTTTGCGCACTTCTTACAGATAACCTTGGCCTGATCATGAGGATTTTGGTCAAAAAAGTGCCACACTGCACTCTTCCTACTTTGGCAGACATTTTGCGGCCTAGCACGCTGTGATGTTTTGACCCTCTGGACAAGCTGTCCAGCAACTCTTTTGATGTTTGGAACCTGTCTTTGGAGTGCTCCGGGCCTGCCAGATAACAGCTGTTGCGATGTCGATGTCTGCTGTGGATGCTCCTCATCTGAGCTATTGGAAGCAGCACCCTCTTCCCCCAATGGATAACAATCTGGGTCAACAACTGGGTCATCCATCACCTCCTCTTCTATGTCATGTGCACCTTCCTCTGTGTCACCGTGTATGGTGGTATAGTGTGCGGGAAGGGGCACCTGAGTCTCATCAGGGTCAGAATCTGGCTCTGTACACTGCGAGGACAATGTAGTGCTCTGAGTGAATGTACCAGCAGAATCATCCATCAGCGGCTGTGCATCAGTGCACTCCATGTCAGATTCATCTTGGCCTGGGTAATTCACCATTTGACTTGATAATCCAGGCATGGTATGTGAAAACAGCTCCATGGAGTAATCAGTAGTATGGCCTGCATCATCCTTCAATCTTGGTTGGGGTGAAGGACACAAGGAAAGGTGTGGTTCATGAACATGAACCTCCAATGACGACTCAGTGCTTTTACTTTTTACAACTGAAGAAGAGGAGGCGATAGAGCTGGAGGCTGAGTCAGCAATGTAAGACAAAACTTTTTCCTGATGCTCTGGCTTTAAAAGCGGTTTGCCAACTCCTAGAAAACTAAGCGTTCGAGGCCTTATGTAGCCAGACGATGACGCAGGCTCAACACCTCCTGCATTCGGTCCTATTTTGCTCTTGCCACTACCATCAGATCCAACACCATCATTACCAGCTGCCAACCCCCGCCCAATTCCACGGCCTCTTCCACCAGCCTTCCTCATTTTTGGTAGAAATGTAGACAAAATCCAACAAACTATATAGTAATGTAAAACAAGGTACAAGGTGTCTATAGGACAGGGGAGATTTTGAATTTCTGCAGACACTTGTGGACACTGGACACTTTTGGATTGTGTGAGGCCCACTGATATCTGAGCGCTATGTCACAGGCTCGATGGCACAGCTGTGACAAAAGTGACGAGAGGATAAGGGAGATTTTGAATTTCTGCAGACACTTGTGGACACTGGACACTTTTGGATTGTGTGAGGGCCACTGATATCTGAGCGCTATGTCACAGGCTCGATGGCACAGCTGTGACAAAAGTGACTAGAGGATAAGGGAGATTTTGAATTTCTGCACACACTTGTGGACACTGGACACTTTTGGATTGTGTGAGACCCAATGAATATCTGAGCGCTATGTGACAGGCTCGATGGCACAGCTGTGACCAAAGTGACTAGAGGATAAGGGAGATTTTGAATTTCTGCACACACTTGTGGACACTGGACACTTTTGGATTGTGTGAGGCCCAATGAATATCTGAGCGCTATGTGACAGGCTCGATGGCACAGCTGTGACCAAAGTGACTAGAGGATAAGGGAGATTTTGAATTTCTGCACACACTTGTGGACACTGGACACTTTTGGATTGTGTGAGGCCCAATGAATATCTGAGCGCTATGTGACAGGCTCGATGGCACAGCTGTGATCAAAGTGACTAGAGGATAAGGGAGATTTTGAATTTCTGCACACACTTGTGGACACTGGACACTTTTGGATTGTGTGAGGCCCAGTGAATATCTGAGCGCTATGTGACAGGCTCGATGGCACAGCTGTGACCAAAGTGACTAGAGGATAAGGGAGATTTTGAATTTCTGCACACACTTGTGGACACTGGACACTTTTGGATTGTGTGAGGCCCAATGAATATCTGAGCGCTATGTGACAGGCTCGATGGCACAGCTGTGACCAAAGTGACTAGAGGATAAGGGAGATTTTGAATTTCTGCAGACACTTGTGGACACTGGACACTCTTGGATTGTGTGAGGCCCACTGATATCTGAGCGCTATGTCACAGGCTCGATGGCACAGCTGTGACAAAAGTGACTAGAGGATAAGGGAGATTTTGAATTTCTGCAGACACTTGTGGACACTGGACACTTTTGGATTGTGTGAGGCCCACTGATATCTGAGCGCTATGTCACAGGCTCGATGGCACAGCTGTGACAAAAGTGACTAGAGGATAAGGGAGATTGGATTGCTTTTAAAAAAGCAGTTTGCAGAGCAGTGGGTAAACAGCAATGCCAGCCTGTCAGGAAGCCTTAAAAGGCAGCCCAACAACCAACACCACTGATACACCACAATATAGCCTCCCCTTGCACTGCACACACAGTGACTGGTGTGTTGTGCAGGCCAAATCGCTAGCAGCAGAAGCAGTTTTTTTTTCTTCTCAGCAGGACAAAAAAAAAAAATTGGGATTGCTTTTAAAAAAGCAGTTTGCGGAGCAGTGGGTAAACAGCAATGCAGGAATGTCAGGAAGCCTTAGAAGGCAGCCCAACAACCAACACCACTGATACACCACTATATAGCCTCCCCTTGCACTGCACACACAGTGACTGGTGTGTTGTACAGGCCAAATCGCTAGCAGCAGAAGCAGTTTTTTTTTCTTCTCAGCAGGACAAAAAAAAAAATTGGGATTGCTTTTAAAAAAGCAGTTTGCGGAGCAGTGGGTAAACAGCAATGCAGGAATGTCAGGAAGCCTTAGAAGGCAGCCCAACAACCAACACCACTGATACACCACTATATAGCCTCCCCTTGCACTGCACACACAGTGACTGGTGTGTTGTGCAGGCCAAATCGCTAGCAGCAGAAGCAGTTTTTTTGTTTTCTTCCCTGCCTAACGCTCTCCCTACAGAATCAGCAGCAACCTCTCCCTATACTGAGATCGGCAGAAGTAAGATGGCGGTCGGCGTGCACGCCCTTTTATACCCCCTGTGACGCCCACCAAAGCAAGTCAATCACTTGCATGCCCTTCTGAAAGATGGTGGTGACCCCTGCCTATGTCATCACGTTGCCCACAGTGTCCGTGGATCCTGATTGGCTGAAAAAGAGCGCAAAACAAACTTTTGAAACGCGACTTTGGCGCGTAAGTCGCCCACCTCGTGGCCGACCTCATCCTAGGGTCGGGTTTTGTTTCATGAAACCCGACTTTGCCAAAAGTCGGTGACTTTTGAAATTTTTCGACCCGTTTCGCTCAACTCTATAAAAGAGGGATCTACCTCTGTTTCCTGAGAATCTACATGACCTTAGCCAAGGAACCATGTCTCCAACCAGAGGAATATAGATTAAATCCACTGCCCATGGAGACATTTGGAGAACCCAGGTTGGGACAAATCAGGACCCCAGACCACATACCTCAGTGGTCTGTCAGCTTCCTAAGCTTGCCCCTTCCTCCTCTCTGTGGGTGCTCACCAAAAGCAGGGTGCCACTAGTTGGAGTAGTTGGTCCTGGAAATCTCAAAGTCTTAGATGTTCTAATTTCCAGCAAGCCAGAGGAAAGGTGAGACTCTGTAATTTGCACCATCTTGTGTACTTGTTGGGACTGTACTACATTATTTTCTGTTGATGGTTTATTAAAGTATGGCCACACTGTGTTACCTACAACCTGTGTTATCTGAGTAGTATTTTGCCCATGGGAAAGGAGTACAGGCGTTCAATGGGATGAGCCCTGCTCAATGTGGTCTTCTAAAGAAAGCCAGGCCAACGGATGAGAGCACCCACTGAACCTAGTGTCTCCAAAAGGACCAAAGAGGGGGACATTATACAAACTGGGGACCTTATGGAGGGGCTAAGCTTTTTCTGACAGCCCCATAGAGGATATCTAGAGCAGAAGTTAGACATCTGAGAAGTCATTCCATTTTGAAACTGAGATAAAAGTTCCCCATTCTTCCTATCAGTGGGAATCACAGTGGTCAGACAACCAGCCAATCAATAAATTATCACCAAAGAAGCCATTTAATGCAATCTTCCATGATTATATATCACAGTTATGTGAGGGGATAGTGGATTTGCAGGGGCCATCTGTTTTTAACAGTCAACACTCCACTCTATTAAAAATAACACCTAATAGTTATTTGCATATACCTGTGAAACCTAGGCACCCACTTTGACACTGGGCATATTATTTTGTGTGTAAATTGTAACATTTTAATTAACCCAATTCTAGAATCTTCCAAAAGTGCTGTATATCACATCTAAATCAAACCAAACTCTGATTTGCCAGACATACTTAACACAAGCACCAATTGATTGTTGCAGGGCATCTCTTGCACCCAGCTGATGCTGACAGAGATTATGCATTCTACTCACAACCCTCCTCTTCTGATTTGTACTCATTCAACCAATCCATTCTCAGATTTGACTATATCCAAAATCCATGCCAACATTAAAGGGAACCTGTCAAGTGAAAAATGTTAGTAACCTGTAGAAAAGGGGTTAATATGCACATTAATAGTGTTTTGAACCTGCTCAATGCCTACACTTAGACCCCAATTGCCAGGTGGAATAAAGTTAATCTCCTCTGAGCAGTGAGTGGTCTAAGTGTAGGCGTCAGGCAGGTGCAAAGCGTTAATTTTCCAGTTTTAGTCACTTGGGCAACACCAGCAGGGGTTCATTCACCTCTATTTGTATAGAGAGTTGTGTCTGTAGCCAAAACTCCTGCACTAACAGCCAGTTCTAATGCTGAGCTGCTGTCAGTCAGTGCAGGGGGCGTAGATACAGCCACCGCTCTCTATACACCGCCTCCGTGACAAAAAACGGAATGCTACCGGAAGGAATAAAGTTCTTTTCCTCCCAGTAGCAGGGCTTTAACCTGCAGATTAACCCCATATCTGCAGGTTAACAGTGTTTTTTTCACGTGATAGGTTCACTTTAAAGATTCTGATTAACTTTAGACCTTTACTTTGATCTTTCTAAACCAACTGCTGTAGATTTACTTAAGAAATGTTCACATGGTTTGGCTCTTGTGCAATTTTTAAATTGCACATCTTGCCAAGTTATCACGAATTCTCAACATATACCATACTTTATCTAATGCCATTCCCTCGTCCCTCAATTCCATGAATACATGCCTATTATTGTTTATGTGGGTAGTGAAGCTTGCTAGATTTAAACAATCAATTTTTTGTAGACAAAATTAGAGTGGTGGACTTGGCTTGCCAGTCATCAAATCTTATATTGCCAGTCACCTATCAAGGGTCTTAGACTGGTGTTATAGTGCAAATCCAAAACCATGGGTTCAGACTGAACATTTCTCGCAAGCATCCTTATATTGCTTACCTTGGTTGACCTCCTCTCAAATAGTATGCCTGAGATTCCATTCTAGTATAGGTCCTATAATCAGAGTCTGTAACAATTGTTTCATCAAATCACATGTGCTCCCTTTGCCTTACCCTTATACCCTATCCTGTGAAACCCCAATGTCCCTCTGGAATTTATGACCATTTTAAAATCATGGATGGAGACGATTTTGAGCCATGCATTTTGGAGAGGGGAATGAACAGCCTTTTTTTCTGTCACTGATCAATGTCCTCCAGGGAACTTGCATATGCTCCAACTAATTGATTTACTTTCATCTCTGTGGACAAGATCTATTTTTATCCATAATAAGACCCCTCTGAAAATTACATATTCTTTGATTTTTACTCATCCAGACCATTCTATGCCTTTCTACCTTTCACAATGTGAGGCTGACTTAGCCCTTTCTTTTTCTGATATGCATAGACAATGGATTCTTTTACTAGTGCATAATTCTTTCATCAGTTAACACATTCAGGAAGCTGTCTACAAGCTTCTAACAAAGCAACACAAGTACAGAATACCTTCTAAATTTCATGAGTTTATACCTGGCATTGACCCCATTTGTTGCAGATGCTGGAAGGAGAAAGTATATTTTTACATATATTTTGGTCTTGACTCTGTCTCTTCTCATATTGGAGACACTCACACTCTCACACACTCACACTCTCACACACTCTCACACACTTATGCAGCCTCTTGGGCGGTACCACCAGCAGAACACCGTCGCGCTGTGACTGTGTGAATTCCATTCAGGCGCAGTGAATAATTTTCCTGATCCCGGTGGCAGTTGCGCGACATGTCTACAGAACAGGCAGAGGAAGCCAGTTATATTAAAGGGGTTTTCCCATGAACGAAAGTTCATTTTAAAAATTGTCTGTGTCTGATCGTGTATGGAGCACACCACATCTCCTGGGCAGGGGAGGAAGCAAAAGACAATACTGACATTACAGCAGGGGATCACAGAGTATTCATTTTGTGAGGTAAAATATTTCACTGACTGTTTTTAAACAATATTTTACCTCAAAAAATGTATCCTTTGTGATCTCCTTCTGTAATGTCAGTATTGTCTTTTGCTTCCTCCCCTGCCCAGGAGCTGTGGTATGTTCTGTACACAGTCAGACACAGACAATTTTTAAAATTAACTTTCGTTCATGGGAAAGGCCCTTTAAATAGAATTCCTACTGATATGCTGTGCACTGACTCTTTAGTGATGGGGTACACAGGTCAAACAAGAGATAACATGAGAGGAGAAGACAGCAGATGGGGGAGAGAGAAAGTGCGCAGAGGTGAGACAGAGCACAGGGGGGAGACAGCTCAAACAGGACAGCACATGAGGGGAGAACACAGCACAGGAAGGAGAGAAACATCAGACAAGGGTGATAGCACATGGGGTAGACAGGTCAACGAAGAGAGCACAGATGGGATAAGTCAGCACATGGGGAAAGAGAGAGTGGATAGGTGGGTGAGCACATGGGGGGAGAAATTCTCAATGCTGAAAAGCCTGCTCCCATTGTGACATTACCTCCCTCCCGATGCGATAGCATTGGGCCTCCATCTAGTATATTATATTTGCTGAGTCTCCTGTAAAGTAACTATGCAGAGCTGCATAAAAATATATCCATCAGCAAACAAAATATAAAGGGCAATAGAAGAGTATGTCAGTACTTATTTTAGTAGAATCCACTAACAGCTAGTCAAACTACCAAGGAAAATGTTTCCAAGTGCAGGTCAAAGCATAATATGTTCCATTGTTACCAATCTGAATGAAAGCTATTGTCTTCCATAGCTGGTTTTAGTGCTCAATATAAAACAACTGAGAATTAAGAGATCATTTCAAAAATGTAATCTAACAGTAACAGCAGTAATCCGATACAAAGAAATAACTACACTGTGTTTTTTGGTAATGTAAAGACATCCTTTGTCATAAGTCTAGTTCAGATATAAGTACAGATATAACAGGTGGCTTAATTTTGAGCTATAAACCCCCTGCACTATGTACGTCATTACTCTAGTTACAAGTTTCTTCTAATATAAAAAATGTGGTTCCTTATCCATAAAACTCTTAATAATTCTACACCAATGTCAAAGTTCTACTCCGGAGTTCGATACGGTGACCTCTGTCTGGTGGTCAGTTTCCCTTTCTGTTGGACCACAACCTGTATTGATTCTGTTTGACCACAGCCTGTGTTGTCTATGTTCAACTTCTGATAATACTGTTGTCTTTGCTCTGCTGTGTTGCTTTTATGCAGGTGTATTCACTTCCTATTTTGGTTTGTCCTATCATATCTTGGGAGGGACTATTTATACTCACCATGAACTTGTAGTCTTTGCTGGCTGTATTCTAAGTTTTATGGTGTATGGAGATGCAGCATCTCAGCTAAGGATGATCTTACCTGACTAATCTATGTTGCTTTTCCTACAGTTTTTTGTGTGTCTTACTCCCCAGGAACCTTTTCTTTCTTTTACTTTTAGGGTCTATGAAGTTTTTCACATATTCTGTTTGTTGTTTGGCTCCTAATATTTTCTTCCATCTTTCCTGTGTGACTGTGTGAACACATACTTAGCCCCACTTCTCACCCTCTGCTTGTGTTCGCTACTTTCTGTTCATATTGTTTATAAGTACTCACTGTGTGCAGTTTAGGGTGCAAAGGACACTCAGCGTCAGCCGACCTTAAGTGGGAGAGCCATTGTTTAATCTTAGGGTAGTATATCAGCAATTGAGAAATTCATAAAACATAACTTTTAATAAGTAGTATAAACGCTACCACGAGACATAGTGACAGTAAAAGCACACTAAATCCAATTGTCACAGACTATAACAAAGAGTGTCTGTATAAATCTCAAAAACAGACCACCCAGTGTATATACATGTGACTATTCCAAGTCCAAGGCTTGAAAGGACTGGACAGAATACACTAAAACACTAAAACTCAACACCAAGATCAAACAATAAACAGTTTCCTTGTTAGAAGTAATACATAAGAACAATTTTCTATAGAGAAAAATGGGGAAAACATCTACCCTGTTTGGGTTATCAAGGAAATTGCCTGTTTATACATATTAAGGAGACATCATATATAAAATCCACAAACATAATTATGAGAAATGGAAAGATCTCACCGCATGCATATGGAGGATGTCCCCAGGCAGATGTCCCATCAGACTCATTTCAGGTCAGGAAAAAAGGCATTGACCCTAATTAAGCCCTATCAGAGCTAACAAACCTGACCCCCATGACTCCTGCCCTAACAAGGGCAGTCCACATCTGACCCTCACAATAGAAGCCCTATTATGTCCCTGTGCATCCCGACGCGTTTCATCAGTTAGTGACTCTTCAGGGGACCTACTAGCACTTGATGGGCAAATTAACCAAGTATGTGAGCTGCCTCCTAAGATGACAATGGAGTGAGGCAAACTAACAAAGAGGGCATTTAAATAAACTGCCAATCAAGATAAGATCACCCACCTGTGGTTTATTGAGACGCACGCTATCCGCCATTAGTCGCCGTGGAGCGCAACACATAATTCGTCACACAGGAAGAGGCAAATCAAGACAGCCCCCTTAATTCCATATGCATGCGGTGAGATCTTTCCATTTCTCATAATTATGTTTGTGGATTTTATATATGATGTCTCCTTAATATGTATAAACAGGCAATTTCCTTGATTACCCGAACAGGGTAGAGGTTTTCCCCGTTTTTCTCTATAGAAAATTGTTCTTATGTATTACTTCTAACAAGGAAACTGTTTATTGTTTGATCTTGGTTTTGAGTTTTAGTGTCTCAAGCCTAGTATATTCTGTCCAGTCCTTTCAAGCCTTGGACTTGGAATAGTCACATGTATATACACTGGGTGGTCTGTTTTTGAGATTTATACAGACACTCTTTGTTATAGTCTGTGACAATTGGATTTAGTGTGTTTTTACTGTCAATATGTCTCGTGGTAGCTTTTATACTACTTATTAAAAGTTATGTTTTATGATTTTCTCAATTGCTGATATACTACCCTAAGATTAAACAATGGCGTTTCCACTTAAGGTCGGCTGACGCTGAGTGTCCTTTGCACCCTAAACTGCACATAGTGAGTACTTATAAACAGTTATGTTTATGATTTTCTCAATTGCTGATATACTACCTCATTTGTGAGATTTGTGGGTCTTAATCTTAGGGTACCAACCTCCGCAGTCAGGCAGAGATAGGCTAGAGATTGCCTAGTCTGAATAGGAGCCTGTGGTTTGCAGATTTATCATCTCTCCTGGTTTGTACATAACCCGTGTGAGTGTGCTTATAAAGTCATAGCCACTGTATAATAACCTAGCCATACTTTCCATTGAGTCAGTGTTTTATGGCTATAGGTGTATGATAACAAATTACTACATGATAGATAAATATAAATAACCCATAAATTAGTCAACCATTTTGTTCTAAGGACCCAAATGATGAAGACTGGCTTGAACAATGGGTTGTGCTAGAGTCAGAGGCATCTATAGATTGTAAGCTTGTGAGCAGGGCCCTCATTCCTCTTGGTATCTGTTTTGATCTATGTGTGTTAGGAATCTGGTTTCTGACACGTCTATACAGAAACCCAGATTCACACACCCTGCAGTCTCTTGCCCATCTGCTGCAGCAGAAGGGATTGCTGAGGAGATTGTCTCACAACAACTGTCTCCAGAGGCTAAGTCCTTTATTCCATCTATTGGGCATGCTCACGGGACGAGCTCCTATTGGACTTCGGGAGTCAGGTGCTCAGGTCTCGCTCCGGATCCTATTGGCTCTTCTTGGACTCCTGGAGGTTTCCGGAAGGTCCCGTGCGCTACAAAAAGTGCGCATGGCTGTTCCGCCATGCGCTGGTGTAGCATATTATGCTGTGTGTATGGTGATGGATGCATGGACTGGTGACTGACTCATTAAGAAACCCCTTCCCTTGGTCAATACGAATGGTGACAGAGTGTCGGTCTAGTCAGTTACAGCGCCAGCGCACCATTGCATCCCTGCCACAGCAGCTTAGCGTCAGTATTGCGCTTGCCTGATAGCAGCGTCCTCTTTGTGGCTACGTTCCTGCCGCGCTGCAGTTGCAGCACAGTGTATGTCCGCATTTGCGACGTCTCTGCCACAGACGTATACGGTAGGCCTAGACGGAGTTGGTGCCGTCAGCTTTCACCTTTCCTGTGACCAATTACCGCGTCTGTGTCACTGAGTCCTTGTGAGTTAAATAGACACAGTGCTTTTCTATTTCTGTTTATGCTGGCAGCTCTGTGAGTTTAACTGAGCTATCCCAGTGCACCAGGGTGACGTAATAACCCCGTGCACTCTACCGCCTTATATTCTGCCACCTCCTAGCAGCGGTCTTACCATCTGCCGCACGGTGGACCCCGGGTGGCGAAGGCACTTTATTTATAATTTTTATTTAGTGCCTTCCGCCACTCCTAACATTACACTAGCGCCAGGGTCTGGCTAGTGATGGCAGAACAGCAGCAGCTCCTGCAGTGCATTAAGCAGCTTGGCGACCGGGTGGCCGCTCTTGAGAAGTCTCTCTCTGCTGCTCAAGCCACTGATGCTGCTGTCCAGGCGTTAACGGATGCAGTAGCGCGTTTGTCCATGTCCACCCTTGCGCCGACAGTTACCCGCCTCCCGTTGCCCGATAAGTTTTCCGGGAATGGCGCCTCCTGTAGGGGTTTTATCAGCCAGTGCTCAATCCATCTGGAGTTGCTGGCTGCACAATTCCCTACGGAACGGGCCAAGGTGGCATTCATAATATCCCTACTGTCGGGCAAGGCCCTGGGATGGGCTACGCCGTTATGGGAGCGTGGTGATCCTGATATACGAACCACAGCGCACCAGCTGATGGCCATCAAGCAGGTTTTCCACGGGTCACACACGACACCTCCTTGCAGCTACTCGCACTCACTCAGGGATCTCTCTTGGTGAGCAAGTATGCCGTACATTTTCACACACTGGCGTCCGAGTTGGAGTGGATTGATAGGGCCCTTATCCCTGTCTTTTGGAAAGGGTTAGTGGAGCATGTTAAAGATGCTCTTTCTAGCAGAGAGATTCCTACGACCTTGGAAGAGTTGATTTCTATCTCCTCGCGCATTGACCTCCGTTTTTCAGAGCGCGGCTTAGAGCGTGCTCACTCAAAACGGAAGGGTACTCCGCTCCCCAAATTTTTCGAGCCACTGGAGCCACCTGAGCCAGAGGTCCTACCTCCTGAGCCCATGGAGGTGCCTCGTACCGATCTTAATACAGACTGAGACCAGGAATCTGTTTGCGGTTGTCACCTCGTATGTGCGGTTTCTCCGGAAGCCAGCTCCCCGCAATGGTCTGAGTCTGAGCCGGTTGTCGAGACCTTTGTCCCTCCTCATCTTAGGGCTCAGGTACTCGTTTGGGCGCATGCGTCCAATGCGTCTCACCACCGAGGCTACATGCAGGTCTCGAAGCTCTTGGCTGGAGCATATTGGTGGCCTCATAGGGCTCGGGATGTTAAGAGGTTCATTCAGGCATGTACCACTTGTGCTCGGCATAGCCTCTCTAGGCGGAGTGGAGCGATGACCGTCGATACACGGCGGCGTGCCACAGCCACTCCCTCTCCTGCCATTTCCCAGATTTCCCTCCTGAAACGGGCGACCTTGCCTCCGCCGGTACCTTCCATGTGTCCCGGGTTACCATGTCACCTACCATGACACCAAGCTCGTCTATAGGCGAGTTTGAGCCCTGTGCTACCGCTAGGCACAGGGTGATGGATCGGAAGGTTCAGGGAGGGGGGGCCCTAGGAGGGGGGGTAATGTTAGGAATCTGGTTTCTGACACGTCTATACAGAAACCCAGATTCTCACATGCTGCAGTCTCTTGCCCATCTGCTGCAGCAGAAGGGATTGCTGAGGAGATTGTCTCACAACAACTGTCTCCAGAGGCTAAGTCCTTTATTCCATCTATTGGGCACGCTCACGGGACGAGCTCCTATTGGACTTCGGGAGTCAGGTGCTCAGGTCCCGCTCCAGATCCTATTGGCTCTTCCTGGACTCCTGGAGATTTCCGGAAGGTCCAGTGTGCTATAAAAAGTGTGCATGGCTGTTCCGCCATGCGCTAGTGTAGCATATTATGCGGTGTGTGTATGGTGATGGATGCATGGACTGGTGACTGACTCATTAAGAAACCCCTTCCCTTGGTTAATACGAATGGTGACAGAGTGTCGGTCTAGTCATTTACAGCACCAGTGCGCCATTGCATCCCTGCCACAGCAGCTTAGCGTCAGTATTGCGCTAGCCTGATAGCATCGTCCTCTTTGCGGCTGCGTTCCTGCCGCGCTGCAAGCACAGTGTACGTCCGCGTTTGCGACGTCTCTGCCACAGACATATACGGTAGGTCTAGACGGAGTTGGTGCCATCAGTTTTCACCTCTCCTGTGACCAATTACCGCATCTGTGCCGCTGAGTCCCTGTGAGTTAAACAGACTCAGCGCTTTTCTATTTCTGTTTATGCTGACAGCTCTGTGAGTTTAACTGAGCTTGCCCAGTGCACCAGGGTGACGTAATAACCCCGTGCACTCTACCGCCTTATATTCTGCCACCTCCTAGCAGCGGTCTTACCATCTGTCGCACAGTGGACCCCGGGTGGCGAAGGCACTTTATTTATAATTTTTATTTAGTGCTTTCCGCCACTCCTAACAATGTGTTTAATGGTATGCTGTAATGTCTATTGTCTGTACAAGTCCCCTCTATAATGTAAAGTGCTGTGGAATATGTTGGTGCTATAGAAATATAATTATTATTATTATTATTATTATCTATTTGATGAAGTAATGCATGCCTCTAAATGAATCAGGCATGTCTGAAAAGTGATGTGCTTCTCCATGCCGCTCGCCACAAATTGTACTCCTGTCCATGAATGGATTAAAATTTCTTGTGTAAGCTGCAACACAGCTCATCATGAAGTAGACAAGCTGTTACATCAAGCCCCCATTTAGCCTCTGTCCTGCCCCAGCTAAACCCATTTTAATGGAACTGGAAAAAACCAGGGTTAAAACTCCAAAATATGCCAAATCTCTGCTCAACTCCGTGATGCACAAAAATTGTACAACTTTTCAAAACAATTTACATCTGAATTCTGTCTTTATCACTTTGATAGATCGGAGCCATTGTTTTTTTTTTGAGAGGTTGTATCAAAATTTTAGATTTTATTTAGCTTCCTATTGTTTTGTGCCACCGCCTGCCTCCTGAAACAATGACCCTGCCTCTTGTGACCCCCGCTCTACCACAGCCGCTCCCCCCAGGGAAGCTTTGGTTAAAAGGGAATATAAGACGCCCCACCATTTTATTTAAACAATTTTTTTTCCTATTTTCCACCCGAAATTTTGAGGTGCATCTTATAATCCGGTGCATATTTTAATCTGCAAAATACATAATGTTGCAGCATAAACTACTGACAGATTATGTCACTTATGTGTAGTTGTGCAGTCATTTTCGAGAACTTATGTCCAAAATTCTTGTTAACGCTGTCATCCATTTTTGCTTTTTTACTAAGCATAGGAAGAAAACTCTTTTTCAAGTGGGATCTGCATCTCCTGCGTGCTCTGGACTCTTGGCCAATCTCAGCAAAGTTTAGGATGAAAGTTTTGAAAACTGCTTTACAAATACACATATGGGATTAATGGAACTGACTAAGAAGAAAAACTCTCTTTTGAAAAGTCTAAGGCAGGTATTGCAGCTTAGTATTTATTTTTTTTCAAGAAATACAAAGTATAGCTGTTTTTCCAGAGAAAATATTAAGATCTTTTCTCTAATCTCATACAACCTTTTATAATTGTCATTTTGCATGTTTGCTTTCATAAAAAAAACTTGTCATATAGTCCCATTCAATACTGAACTGTTAAAAGTGTGCGTTTTCCAACAAGAACGGGAAATGAAGCCTCAGATCTTTCTGTATATTAAATTGGGATTTTGCTCTGCACCAAACACTATATATGCGGTAACTGTGTATAGCGCTGAAAGTTCATTTTTCTCTTATGAGTATTTTATCGAATTGTACATTTTTTCTACTTCTGTATCCAGGAAAGAAAGAAGAGACAATTATGCCATTAATACAATAAAATAGAAGCCGTGTAAAGACTGAAGGTTGATGCTTTCATTCCTAAAGTGCTTAAGCTGCAGTGAGTCATTGATGAATGAGTCTCTTAGTCTCCGAGACAGTTTATACTACCTGGATCATTGTCTTGCCTGACTGCTTGGAGTCTAAACTGAACGTTTATTACCTGAATAATTTCAAAATGTGATTTCATAGGAAGTGCAGTTTTACCAGCACTGAGGTGCTACTATGAATTATATATAAATCATAAATAGGTGCATTTTTATTCTGTTAACAGAGGGGAATGTATACTTAAAAATAGAGAAAATAAAGGTAATAGTGTACGAGAGATTGAGCTAATTTATATAGACTTGTTAAATAAGAATTATTACTACATGAAATGTTTGAAAGAAATGCTTAGCATAATATTATGACTGCATATTCCCGGCATCATTATTGATAGATCTTAAAGTATTCAAAAATGCTAGAGTTGCCAACGATTGAATTCAATTTTCTGAGACAGTGCACTGCTGAAATGAGGCATAAATACATATGCAATCAGTTTAGGTGGTCATAGGGCACTAAATCCCTACTATTTCTGACTACTGGGCATAATAATAGTAGGCAAATCCTGGCTAAAAAAAAAATTGGAGACAATATTTCATTGTGATATACAGTCTATAAATCTTTAGTTCCAGAGACAGAGAGAAAAATTGCATTTAGCAATACATGTCTGTCAAGGTTATGCCAATGTCACTTCTCCAAAATGAAAAAAAAACCTGCCCCGTTAGCACAACTTTCATGGTTATTTAATATCATTACCTGACTATTAGAATATCAGTTATGTCCTAAACACATTCTAGGTTGAGGTGGAAAGAAAGTTTTGTACACAGTGTGCTGATTTTGGAGAAATATGATTTTTAGGGGTTCAGAGATGTCTCCAACTTCTGTTCACATAATTTTAATGAAAAGCCAAAATTGGTGTAAAGTATTGATATAGAAGAGTTAATGGTTTGCTTTTATATCCCTTTAAATGCCTTTAATTCTCCATTTGCCTTTCATTCATTCTTATGTTGCTGCAGTTTTGCCTGTCTCCTCTTCAAGGAGAAAACGCTTCTTATCATATATGTTCTCAAAAGTCAGCCACAGCGTGTTCTGGGTACATTGTAAACATGGTATGACCCTGAAAGTGATGATGGGGGCTACATGAGCTCCATAGAGTTGCATTTGTTGTAAATGGTATAAAATATTGCCTTGTATTTCATTACGTCAGATAAAGTGATTTGACCACGGCTTGTGTGTGTTGAGTCTCTTTGTCTCCAAGCGCTTGTGAACAGAAGGGCGAAACCTCATAATTCGGACTCACTGGTGATCTGGCATAGCTGACGCTTAGTCAGAACAAAAAACAGCTACGACAGTTTTTGACGCCCAATGGGGGCCATGGAAACCAGCCTATTCGGAATCCGTATGTGGGAGCTTCCTGGAAGGTTGACTATGCAAAATCCCAGCTGCAGCAGGTGAGAACATTTATTCTTACATTGATTCTGCATCTGCAGCCTCTCTAAGGATGCCTACATATCTCTGGGTAAGACTGTACAACACGGTTCAAAAGAACCCACATCACCAGTGAGTGGTGAGTATGTCCGTATGAGAGTTGAATAATAGAGTAATAAGATAATAATTGTCATCTGTATTATCTGTTAATCTGTTCTGGTAATATACTAATATACTAGCTGGTTGAGTACTGGTGTACTGTGTAGCACAAAGCCTGGGATAGACTCTGTGCAGCGTCTATTTTGGATTGGCAGTAAATCATATGAGGCTGTATTTTGTATAGGGCTGTGGTTTTTGGTTGCTCTGGTTTTCATTGATTCTTGTTGTTTAAGAAGTTGGCTTTGGTGTTCTCAGAGTGTCAGTGGACACGACACGGCTGTAGGTTAAGGTGTCAAATATCAAAAGTGCAAGATAGGCAGGCTGTGTGAATCCTTGTCTATGAGAACCTCTGAATGAAATGAGTGATGAGTAATTGAGTATAAGGGATTTTTGTTCTCTTCTCTTTGTAAAATCTGTGTGAATATGTCTATGAGAACCTCTGAATGAAATGAGTGATGAGTAATTGAGTATAAGGGATTTTTGTTCTCTTCTCTTTGTAAAATCAAATGACCGCAGAAAAGTGAGAGGGGAAAAAAAAATCCCTGAATGAGCACGTATGAATGAATCATCACACATCATTTTTGTGTCAAGAGATTTGTTACCTTTCTAGTTGTGGGGGAATCCCGGACAGATGCGTTATAGATATTTCAAATCTACATCTGAGACTGAATGAATTGAGTAATGATATAGCTCGTGTTATATGTGGCATTACATTGCAAAGTTTCCTGAATGCATTTGGCCATAAAAGGGCAAGGCGTAGTTACTCACATTAAACAGTTATCTGCTCTTACAGTGAAATCCTGTGATTTTGAGTTTTTCTTGTAGAAATTGATTTTGATCAAGTCTAAAGAGCTATGGCATTCTGTTTCTCTGTGAAGGACACTACATTCTGATGGGAGGGGGAAGGTTGGCGCTGCGCGGTTTCTTCTCTCCCCTTCTCTCGCTCCCCTCGTCTTATCTCTGCTGAGTGTCTAATAAGAGGATTCACAGAGCTGCGCTCAGATTCTCTGTGGTTCTGAAATGCTCGCTATAAGATTTGTGCATTTTAAAGCAACAGTACTTAATTGAAGTAGAATGAAATTTTGTAAGTTGAAGTTGGAAGTTGAAAGTAAAATATGGTGCCTAATTTAGAAGGAAATTGTAAGTGATCATTTGGTCATTAATGTGTTTGAACCTGCTTCTAGTTGTGTGATTGATTTGTATAGCAAATTGTGGATCAACAAAGGAGGTAGCTGACTGTATGGCTGATAAAGAAGGTCAGAGGCCTATCACACCTGGGCCTTCTTACTTTAGTCAGCGGGTTTTTTTTGTTGTGGGTGAGAGGCAAGGGCAAGGAGCCCTCTGGATATACCTTGGCAGGCTCACTCTGACTTGCTATGTGTGGGCTGTAAGACAGAGGTCCAGACACACAGAAGGGCATTTCAGAAGCAAGATGAGCTGTCTAAGTTGAAGTAGCCTTCCCACAATCCATGGAGCTAGGCTGGAAGGAAAAAGGCCTATTCCTATTCTAGCCAGCTGATCTAATGGGTGAGAGGCAGAGAGCCTTCTCGTTACATCCTGTAGGTCTACCGGGTGAGAGGCAAGGAGCCTTCCCGCTACACCTTGGCAGGCTCGCTCTGACTTGCTAAGTGTGGCCTGTAAGACAAAGTCAGGCACCCTGGGAGGGCATTTCAGAAGCAAGGTGAGCTATTGGCAGAGGAAGGTTGAAGCCATGGGCAACTTTTTTCTGTGTACAGTCGGTGCCCCCAATGGGATTCGGGACAGCTATGCAAATCGAAAAATACAGAGAAGAAAGGAAGCAGTAAAACAAGTGGGACCAATATTGAAAAAGGCAAAGATACCAGAGTGTGAATGTTTGGATGTACAAAACGGCACAGACAAGGGAAGGAAATAGCAAGTGAATAAATGATGTTTGAGAATGTGCAGCAGTATGGAAGGTGTATTATGAATGTTTTGGTTGACAAAATTTAACCAGAGACCCAGACAAAACAGATGGACTTGTAAACACTGTGATCAGACTCAGACAAACCCAGACTGAATAGCTACTTGTGTGACCTGTGCTACTGACCTAAGCGAGTTGCGCTAAATCCTATCCAGACAAGATCATATGTAGTGACATAATAGTGTGGATAGTGGGTAGTGGGGACATTGACCTTTGAGGAGGGAGCTGACAGTAGCCATCAGACGACCAACCACATCAGGACCTAGAAGGGCGACTAGAATAAGAAAGATGCAGGTGTATTGTCCCTGGAGCCCCTCTGACCAGCTAGCTTTGTTGAATCAGTTGCCTGACCCTGAAGACCAACCATTCCCGTTTACGGACACATAAAGGAAATACAGCGGGCATATAAGTGTACCTGGGCAGACCTAGAGAGCTTGGTGAGTTCAAAAGCAGGTGACGTACTAGGACACATAATTAGGACACATACAGATGTGACAAAGGATCAAGCTCTGGGCATGGATGATAAATCTGCACGGTCTGGGGAGACATACAGTGAATCGCTAAAACAATGGGCTATAGTGAAACAATCAGAGCAGTCTGTACTCCTGACTAACGTGACACAGCAAAGAGGAGAGAGTGTAGAGATGTACTTTGGATGGTTACAGCTGAAATGGGCAGACATGGGGTACATCTGCATAAACCCACTTGATGTTAGAATACTGGTGAATGCATTCATTGACGATATGAACAAAGACTTACGAGACGCAGTACAGACAGCCAGACCTGAATGGAGATATGTTGATCCGAAAGACCTCCTTAAGGTAGCTAAAGAAGTTGAGCAAACAAGGACAATAAGAAAACCTGTCATGTATGCTGGAGCACAAGGAAAAAAGTGGAGATGCAATAAGGGACCTAAGGACATATAAACAGTGAGGTGCTGGAATTGTGATACTTACAAAACTTATTGTTAGTGACAATACCCCTATGAATTTACTGGGAGCAGATGTGCTGAATGCGATCGTGGCCACCATACAGTACTCTCCTGAGGGTATTACAGTCACAAGTCCCCTCTCAGATAAACATTTGTGTAAGATTGCAGCAATGGTGTAGATGACAAAAGCGGTGAAACTAACACCTGACACCAAAATGCCTGAGGATGAGGAAATGGTACAGGTGCCAGACACTGTTTGGGCAGGGGGAAAAACTGATGTGGGTCGGCTGTCCATTCCTCCTGTCATGATTAAATTGAAAAAAGGAACCACTCCTCCTTGCTTAAAGCAATACCCCTTGAGCCTAGCCAAATCAATGGTCCTGAGCAGAGATATTAGAGAGTATGTTAAGGCAGGGGTTCTAGTGCAAAGATCTTCCTCCTGCAACACCCCTTTGTATCCCATTAGAGAAAAAGGACTCAAGGGTTTGCTGACACTTACAGATAGGTTCCTGACTTAAGGGCTATTAATGATGTTACAGAGAGTGTGACCTCAATCGTCCCTAATCCACACACAATACTGTTACAGATCCCAGTGATGTCAAAATGTTTCACAGTCACTGATTTAGCAGGTGTATTTTTCTCTGTACCCCTGCACCCTGACTGTTAGTATCTTTTTCTTTACTCATAAAGGTAAATAATATTGTTGGACAGTCCTTCCACAAAGGGGGAAAGGAATCCCCTGCCATCTATTCAGCAGCGATGGCAGGGATCCTTGAGTAGTGGCAATCACCTCATCCGCTGATTGTACTATTGCAGTACATGGATGACCTTTTGCTGTTCTGCCTGGACCAGAGGTCCTGCAGGAAAGTCACAGGTCCCTTGCTATGTTTTTTTTTAGCAGAAAAGGTTGCAAGGTCTCACGTGACAAATTACAGTATTGCAAACAAAAGGTGACATTTTTGGGGCATTGTATTGCCAAAGATACCAAACACCTGACTGAAGACAGGAAACAGGCAATTCAAAATCTCCCTCTACACAAGTCACATCAGCATCTACGCACTTTCCTAGGCTTAGTGACCTACTGTAGGCCTTGGATAAGGCCTGCTTCACAAATGTTGCAACCACTATATGACTGTCTGTCACCAGATCCCCTTTGATCTCACTCCTTTCACAATTTATTTCCCACATGACATCCATTCCATACTCGTACAAGTTCAACCAAAACATCTGTCTATGGCCAGACAGCTCTGACTTGCATGTGCTCTACTAATTACTGAGTATGTCACCCTCAAAAGGTGTAACATTCTGAATCCAGCCACCCTCCTGCCTGTGGATTCAGAAAAGGGGGAATTGGTGACCGTATCAGCAAGTGAGGAAGAATACTTTGACATGACGCATGAACATGACTGCATAGAACAGATGAGTCAGGAGACAGTTGGGTTTGCACACGTTCATGAAAAACCTGTTCCTAATGCAGATTTTGAGGGGTTTTTTTGTAGATGGCTCCAGATACCACCAGGATGGACGATTCTACACTGGATATGCAGTAGTATCCTCACATGAGGTAATCCAAGCTGAACCACTCCCTCCTCAAATGTCGGCACAGGAGGCAGAGTTGAAGGCACTCACTGAGGCGTGTAGAGCTGCTGCAGGTAAAGTCGCTAATATTTTCACAGATTCAAAGCCCATTAAAAATGCAGAGCTGGTGAAACAATTGATGGAGGCATTGATGTTACCAGTCCAGGTTGGCATTGTCAAGGTAAAAGCACACACAAAAGGTGACTCCGTGGAGGTAGAGGGCAACAGAAGGGTGGATGAGGCTGCTAAAGTAGCAGCAAGGCGGCCTAGGGAGAAGTGGACGGTGGCGGGGAGTCAGCGTATTCCAGCCACACTGAGCCTAGATGTCCTGAAATCTCTCCAGCAACAGGCTGCCCAAACAGAGAAGGTACACCGGGGGAGACTGGGATCTCGAACAGAGTATGGGAGAATAAGGATAAGCTGTGCCCACCGAAGTCCCTGTTCCCGATTATGGCGCAAGCAACACATGGCCCCACTCACGCCTCAAAAAAAAAGTCACATGTGTGCCATGGTAGATGCCTTCTGGATCGCTCCTGGTTCCCGGTACGCAGCCGCAAAACTTGTACAATCATGCCTCATCTGTGCACAGCACAACCCAGGTAAAACAGTAAAAGTCCCTAAGAAAGAGACACCTAGGCCTCTCTACCCGTTTCAGAGACTGCAGATTGATGACATACAGCTACCAAGGTAGGAGTGTATACAAATGTCCTAGTATGTGTAGATCTCTTCTCTGGTTGGCCGGAAGCCTATCCGGTAAAATGTGCAACTGCTAAAACGACTGCAGACAAAATGATGAAAGAAGTGATTTGCAGGTATGGTGTCCCAGAAGCCATAGAGAGCGATAGGGGTACATACTTCACAGGAGAAATAATGAGGGAAGTCATGCAGGCCCCGGGTGTACAGCAAGCACTTCTTACACCATATAAACCACAAAGTAGTGGGAAAGTGGAAGGACTAAATGGGACACTTAAATGGAAAATTCAAAAGGCCATGGCAGACACAGGAAAGAGTTGGGTAGAGTGCTTGCCTCTTGCACTCTTTTCAGTCAGACACACTCCAAATAGAAAGACAGGTTTGTCTCCCTTTGAAGTCCTGTTTGGTAGCGCACCAAAGACTGGTCTGTACTTCCCACAGGTGCTACAAATGCAACACGGTTCTATGACAGCCTATGTCCAGGCCTTGCAGGAAAGACTTAATGTGGTGCATAAACATGTGTTCTCATCCATTCCAGATCCTAATGCCAGTGCAGATGTGCATCAGCTGAATCCAGGTGATTGGGTGGTTATACACAGACACGTGAGAAGGAGGCTGGACACACGATTTGACGGCCCCTTCCAAGTCCAGCTGACCACATCTACCTCAGTAAAACTTGAGGGAAAGTCCACCTGGATCCACGCCAGTCACTGCAAGAAGGTCCTGCCAACAGTAGAATGACTGTACTCCTTATCACTTTGCTGGCAGTGACAGGGTTACTGCACTCTACAGAGACACAGGACAAACTCTTAAATGCTGACTGGGACAACAAACCTATTTGGCATCATGCTCTTCTTATAAAGGGCATGGAAGGACAGAAACCGAAAGACTGTTGGATCTGTACACACAGCCCAGTATCTGCGAGGACCATGCCGTACTTAGCCTTACCTCTGGAGCCATGGGAGGTATTAACCCCACACTGCATACACAATGAGACTTGGACTCAATCTAGATTTTGGGGAAAAGATGTGCCCCGTGATATATCTGTCTCATTGGCTATAATCGGATGTAAAGCATCTACAGGTAAAATAATAAGGAAAGAAAGGGGTAAATGTACATCTGGTATAAGATGAAAACAAATGAATAATACTTGGTGTGCCCATAAGCCTATGTCAGGACTTTTGAGTTTATACCAATGTATACAGACCCCTGGTCACATTTGTGTTCTACCAGAAAGAGTATTCTTAGTGTGTGGACATCGTGCCTACAGGTGGGTGAGACCAGACATAAGAGGGGTTTGCACTCTTGCCAAATTGACACCAGCCACTTTCATAGTTCCTCATAGTAAAATAGAAAAATATTCAGGATTGAGAGTCCTCAGTAGTTGATACCTTTTAATGGCTAACTGAAAAGATGGTAATACATTGCAAGCTTTCGAGACTACTCAGGTCTCTTCATCAGGCTAGCCTAATACAAAATCTGAAGTCACATATTTATGCACAATACAGCCTAGAAAAAATGCAATAGATAAGACAAGTGACGTGAAGCAGAACTATCAATATGGGAGAGGGAGAAACATAAATATAAACATTGGACCAGTTCATAGATAAGGAGTCTGGATGTTTTATGGTCCTCTGATTGGGGTCTAGTTCTGTGTTGCCCCGCAAGGTTTTAAAAGGAAATTCCTTAATTGATGTAAAAAGACATAAATCCATGCGACACATTCATTCCAGCACTGAGAGTGTCAAAGTTCGTCATAAATTTGTACTCCCAAACTCGTCTCTCTCTCTGAGATGTTTTAACTTCTGGTTTCATCTGTATATTTTTAGTTTGACCTTACTTCACCATGTTGTAATTTTGTTTATTTATTTTTCAATAAATGTTACATCTAATTATTTTTTCTATTTTGTTCCCTCACTATTATTTTTGTTGTGCCTATTATCACTATTTCGAAAAGAGTCTCTCTTTGGTTCTACATATTGTTTAATTTGGGCATTTGTTATTATTTTTTGTGGCAATAATTACTGTATATGTTGGTATCTGCACTTAAATGTCTGGATTGTTTTTTAAATTCTTTTTTCAGATTTTTAATTACAATTATTCCTCTCTTTTGAAAAAACAACTGAGCAACAAATGCTAGCTACGTGTCCAAAAAACATTAGCGGCAACAGGCCTCAGTATTGTTTTGTATGGATTTTCAATTTTTCTAATAAACCAGGTGCACGAAAAAACAGTAGTTTGTGACCTACACAGATTGTGAAGTAGACCATCGCAGATAAAAGTCTGGATTTTTTTTATTTTTCTTTTGTGTGTTGTAACACAATTATCCCCCTTTCCCTAAAAAGAACTCAACAGGAAATGCTATCTGTACATCCAAAAAGCAGCAATGGCAACACGCTGCAGTTTTGGTGTGACGTGTATAGATGTCGAATTTCACTAATAAAACAGGTGTACAAGGAAAATGATTGTGACACACACTTTGTGAGGTAGACACTCACAATTAAATGGAATAAAAATAATATATCAGCACTGTGCAAGTGCTAAGATCTATGCAAACAGTAAACATAAGAAATGTGGACTGCATTTCTGCCACACAGAATGTACCCACAAAATGAAAGCACCTAGTGGATAAATTGGCCAACACATGAGAATCCACCAGCCTCCAAAAGGGACAAATTTAAAGGGCATGTAATATCCAGCATTAAGTAAAGAAACACTCCTATAAATATTCTTTCATTAAATGTAGGTATACTGTAGTGTAGTGTGAGTGTATTAATAAGCTACTCACCTACAGCTGCTCTCTACGGTATCCAATGCTGTCCCATTCCACTTCTTAATGATTTAACAAAAATTCAGACTAGCCAGCTCTCTTTATGCTCTATGGGTGAACCAGAATTATGTATAAGGCCGGGGTCACACTTGCGAGAAACTTGCACGAGACTCACGTCTCAATACCAGGCATTGCTTCCGGCAATCGGGACCGGAGTATGTGGCTACATGTATTTCTAGGCAGCTGAGCACTCCAGTCTGAGTGCCGGCGGCAGTGCTGAGTATTGAGACGCGAGACTCGTGCGGGTTTCTGGCAAGTGTGGCCCCGGCCTAAAAGCCCCTTACTGGTGATGCAGAGTGCAGGTTGACCAGGGGAGTCTGCGGAGTAGTGGTGCCACTGAGAAGAGGAGTGGAAGGTCGTTGGATAGCAGAGAGAGTATATTAATACACCTACACTTCACTACATACACATATACTCACATTTCATGGAGAAAAAATATTCATGGAGGTGCTTCTTTAAAAACAGTCTTAGGCTGATATGGAGGTAGTCACCACCTCCAAAAGTATACAAAAAACTGAGCAGCAATTTTGAAGAGTTGCAAGCTGCTTTGACTTCATAATATGCAAGCAAAACAATACAGCACCACAGTGTAAGCGCTAAGATGTATGCAAACATTGAACATACAAAATTTGGACTCCATTACTGCCACACAGAATATAGCTACAAAATGAAGGCACTTTGTTGTGTTTTTAATTAATGCAGAATCCTACCTACCCTTTACCCTCTTCCCAACATGCGCCATACAAATACTGCTCTATAGGAGCTGCGTTTCTGCAAACAGCAGTATATGTACCGAGGCAAGATCGTGCAGCCTCACGCTGTGTGAGAGCTGACTCCCTGCGGTAATAAAAATAGAAAAGTGAAGCCAGCTCACCTGTTGTGGCGTGTTGTCAGCACGGAATGCAAGGAGACCACTTGGAAGCAATATAGAAAAAAGGAAAAGTCCAGCTGATAAAAAAGGCTATTTATTGAAAAATTCAAGCTAATATCAGCATCCTGCAGACAATTAGCGGTAACGCAGCTATGCGTTTCGAACACTACATGTGTTCTTTGTCAGACCTGCACATTGACATTTAGAAGAACAATTTATACACACCCAGTAAAGATACCACTCCCCCTCATGAATCACACAATTAAAATGACACTTATGGTGCACCATATACTGGTCACTACAATGGCAGTTTGCAGTTTTCACTCAGCAACGTCCACTGCTGCTTGCTTCTGGAAAACACCAATGGAGTCAAAATCATCACTACATCTGTAGATAAATTTCCAAGGGCTCATAATTACCAAAATGGGGTCAATTGATGGCAGATTCTGTTTTTCTATCACTTAGGGGCTCTTTATATGGAATCCGCAAACTATTCTTGAAAAATCTGTGTTCCAAGAGGCAAATAGCGTTCCGTCACTCACGAGTCTCTCCGTACGGCTAAGTAGTACTGCACAGCAATATATGGGGTATTGCCATATTCAGTAGAAATTGTGGGACAAATTTTGGTGCCATTTTTACCCATTTCCCAGTATGAAAATATAAAACTTGGGGCTAACATACAATCTTGGTGGTAAAAATGTAAATTATTACTGCACAATGATATAAAAGTCTGTGACACACCTGTTGTGTAAATATAATCACTGCACCTCTAGATGAATTCATTGAAAGGTTGAGCTTGTAAAATGGGGTCACTTATAGTGGGTTCTGCTGTGTTGGCACCTCAGGGGCTCTGCCAATGCAACATGGCACCCTCAAACAAGTGGAGCAAAATCTGCACTGTAATATGGCATTTCTTCCCTTCTGAGCTTTGCACTGTGCCTCTAAATCATTTTTGACAACTTATGTGGTATCAATAAACTCATAGGAAGTTGCACAACAAATTTTGGGGTCCATTTTTTCCTGTTACCCTTGTGAAAATGCAAAATTTGGAGCAAAAAAAGATTTTGGGAGGAAAATGTGATTTTTTTATTTTCACAGCTTAACTTTACAAACTTCTGTGAAGCTCCTGGGGGCTCAAGGTGCTCAATACACATCTAGATGGGTTCCCTAAGGGGTCCAGTTTACAAAATGGTATCACTTGTGTGGGTTTCCACTGTTTAAGCATATCAGGGGCTCGCCAAATGTGACATGGCATCATCTAAGGCTACTTTCACACTTGCTTTTTTTTGCAGCGCGTTTTTCCCGCAAAAAACGCATGGAAAAAACGCATACAAATGCTGCGTTTTTTTCAAGCATTTTTATGCGCATGCATGAAAAAAACTCAGCGTTTTTATGCGTTTTTAGTGCGTTTTTACCGCGCTTGCGTTTTTTTCCAACATTAGTTGGCCTCACCAAAAAAATCAAGAAAGAGTTAGGATTAACACTAACCCAAACCATGACTTTACTAACCCTAACCCTTAACCAAACCATACTAACCCTAACCCTAACCCTTAACCAAACCATACTAACCCTAACCCTTAACCAAACCCTACTAACCCTAACCCTTAACCAAACCCTACTAACCCTAACCCTAACCCTTAACCAAACCCTACTAACCCTAACCCAAACCCTAACCCTAAACCCTAACTAACCCTAAACCCTAACCCTTAACCAAACCATACTAACCCTAACCCAAACCCTAACCCTAAACCCCCTTAACTAACCCTAACTCTAACCCAAACCCCTAATTTCCATTGTCTAATCAATGGTCAACAAAAAAACGCATGCGCAAAAAAACGCATACATGAGCATGCCAATGCGCACGTATGCGCACCCATAGACTTACAATGGGTGTCTTGCTGTAAAAAAACGCATTGCACGCGCATGTGTTTTTTTGAGGCAAATCGGACGCCCAAAAAATGCAACAGGATGCATTTTGTGCGCCCGAGCGCACACCACAAAAAAAGCATGCGCGTAAAAACGCATACAAGCGCATGTGTATGCGCACAATAAGCGCATCCCATGCAAAATATAGGGGAAAAAAGCACATGCGTTTTTTAGCGCTAAAATACAGCGCAAAAAAACGCAAGTGTGAAACCAGCCTAACTATTCCAGCAAATTTTACATTCAAAAAGTCAAATGGCACTCCTTCCCTTCCAAGCCCTGCCATGCGCCTAAATAATTGTTTTCCTACATCTATTAGGTATCTTTGCACTCAGGATAAATTGCACACCAAATTGTATGGTGCAATTTCTCCTGTTACCCTTATGAAAATGAAAAATTTGGAGCGAAAAAAGATTTATCTGGAAAGATGTGATTTGTTTTTATTTTCATGGCTCTACACTATAAACTTCTTTGAAGCACTTGTGGGTTCAAGTTGCTCAATACCCATCTAGATAAGTTCCCTACAGGGTGTAGTTTCCAAAATAGTGTCACTTGTTGGGGGTTTCCACTGTTTAGTAGATTTTGCCCACATATGGGGTATCGGCATGCTCAGGAGAAATTATACAAGAAATTGTATGGTCCATTTTCTCCTGTTACCATCGCAAAAGTAAAAAACAAAAATAGGTCTAAAGGAAACATTTTGTGAAAGAAAAGTAAATGATTATATTTTCCTTGCACATTCCATAAAATCCTGTGAAGCACCTGAAGGGTTAATAAACTTCTTGAATATGGTTTTGAGTACCTTGAGGGGTGCAGTTTTTAGAATGGTGTCCCTATTGGGTATTTTCTGTTATATAAATCCCCTCAAAGTCACTTCAAATGTGAGGTGGTCCCTAAAAACATGGTTTTGCAAATTTTGTTGTAAAAATGAGAAATCACTGGTCAACTTTTAACCCTTATAACTTCCTACCAAAAGAAAAATGTGTTTCAAAAATTGTGCTGATGTAAAGTAGACAATGTTATTTATTAACTATTTTGTGCAATGACTCTCTGATTTAAGGGTATAAAAATTAAAGTTTGAAAATTGCAACATTTTTGCCAAATTTCAGGGGTTTTTTTACAAATAAACACGTCATATCAAAGAAATTTTTCCACTATCATGAAGTACAGTCTCAGAATCAGTGGGATCAATTGAAGCATTCCAGAGTTATGATCTCATAAAGTGATAGTGGTCAGAATGGTAAAAATTGGCCTGGTCAGGAAGGTGGAAACAGGCTTCGGGGTGAAGGGGTTACATTTGTAACCTTTAAGTCCAGGAGAGGGATGTTTGATAAATTACAGATTTGAGGTCCCGTCAGAGGGAGGTATGCCTTGTCGCCACTGGTGAACTCTCATGAGATGGCCATTTTTTTACGCTAGGTGCCTTCACTTTGTGGGTATATTTTGTGTGGCAACAGGCAGCAGTATTGGTGTATACATGTAAGCATGTGTAAAAAACAAAGAATATGTAATTATCCCAGTGCAGGTATTTGAGCTGCACGTCAGGGGTTAATGTCTGGAGCTCAGTGCAGGTTTTGACCTGCACACCTGGGGTTAATGATTGTAGCCTCTCTTTGTTTCTGGGAGAGTTTCTTAAACCCCTGGGAAGTTCCAATCCCTGTCAGTTATACTTTTGCCTTTGGCCGAGTGTGGTGACCGCTGTGTGCCTGTGCCTGTTCATTGTTATAGCTTGTTTATATGGTTCTGACCCGGTTCTGTTTCCTGTTGTGAGTTTGCCTGTTGATTTTGTACTGCACTACCCTCTCTGTGTATGACTCGTTGCCTGTGATCTGACTACTTTCTGCTCGCCCCTCTTGTACCTTGCAGCTATCTCTGTGTATGACTCATTGGCTACGTCCTGACTATTCTCCCTGTCTATGCCCCTTGGTAACTTTGTCTCGCAGTTACCCTGCTAGGAGTTCTTTTGCAGTGCCTAGCTCTCTGGAGTTTAGGCCACGCCCCCAGCAGTCACGTGCTTCAGGTCCTGCTGTTCTGAAGTACACACCTACTCGGCTGCTGCCCGCTCCACAGGTATCTTTGAGCACAGTTCACTTTACTCAAGACACGCGCACTGGCTCAGTGTGCAAGATCAGTGCTGTGTTCCTGACATTATAACTGAACTTGAACTTTTTTTTTCTCTCCTCACTTCTGCAGCATGGACCCAATGTGTGCTTTATCTGAGCAGGTGAAATGCTTGACTCAGTCGCTGCAGAAGCTTAGCTTGGAACACCAAGCTCTGGCCCAGTCCCAATGGCGGGTTGAGGACTCAGTTCAGGGGGTGCTTTCTGCAGGCTTTCAGCAGGTGGGGAATAGAGATGTCATTTTAGTCCCACCCGAATCCCCGGTTAAATTGCCAGATACGTTTGCTGGTAACAAACTTGAATTCAGAGCATTTAAGGAGGGCTGTAAGCTCTTTTTCTCTTGGAGACCCCGTTCCTCTGGGGATGAGAAACAGAGGGTGGGGGTGGTTGTGTCCCTGCTTATGGGGTCCCCAAAAGCCTGGGCATTTTCGCTTTCCTCTTCTGCCCCGGAGAGAATGACTGTGGATGCATTTTTTGAAGCCTTAGGGCTTATTTATGATGAGCCTTATAGAGTGCGTTTGGCTGAGGACAAGGTGATGAGTGTCTGTCAGGGGGAGCACTCAGCTGAGTGGTTCTGTACTGAATTCAGACGTTGGGCAGCCGAGATTTCTTGGAGTGATGCCGCCCTTCGGGGGCTGTTCTGTAGAGGCCTGGGTGAACGTCTGAAGGATGCCCTGGCACTCCATCCTTCACCTGACTCCCTGGAGGATGCCATGACCCAAGCGGTTCGCATGGATCACAGACTACGGTCTAGAGGCGTTATGCAACTGGAAACACCATTATTCTTCAGTGGAGATGAGACCCGGACTCTTCCTGTGGCTATGGAGGTGAGCACTGTCACCTGTGAGGAAAAGGAAAGAAGACACCGCTGGGAGAAGCAGTTGTGCTTCTATTGTGGGGAATCTGGACACTGGAAGAAGGACTGCCCCTCCTGTCTGTCATCCTCCAATAAGGCAGGAAGCAACTAGGTCTGAGTAGTAGTCGAGGAGGCTACCCAGACCTTCAGGTACAATTTTCCTCATGTGCAAAAATGGTGCTGCAGGTGGAATTGGAACTTAGGCTGGTTTCACATTAGCGCTTAAGCGCACGCACGGCCGGGGGTAGCTCCGCCCCCGAGCCGGCTCTCTGCCCGTCGTGCCCGCCCTTTGCTTGTAGCGCCGCCTCCTAGCGGACAGCGGCGCCTGCGATCGGCGCACCCTATCTTTAGCATAGGGTGCGCAGATCGTGCGCAGGCCGTGCGCTAGTTGCGCTTTGACCTGCGCTGCGCACTTTTGACGGTGCGCCGTGCACGCCAAAATCCAAAAAGTTCGATTTTGGCGCGCACGGCGCACCGTCAAAAGTGCGCAGCGCAGGTCAAAGCGCAACCAGCGCACGGCCTGCGCACGATCTGCGCACCCTATGCTAAAGATAGGGTGCGCCGATCGCAGGCGCCGCTGTCCGCTAGGAGGCGGCGCTACAAGCAAGGGGCGGGCACGCCGGGCAGAGAGCCGGATCGGGGGCGGAGCTACCCCCGGCCGTGCGTGCGCTTAAAAAGCGCTAATGTGAAACCAGCCTTAGTAATGGTCCGGTTCAGACTACTGCTTTTGTTGACTGTGGTTCTGCTGTGAACCTGATTGATACCAAAATTATGACTCTTAATAAGATATGGACAGTCAGGCTTCAGGATCCTGTTAAACTTGTGGCAATTGACTCGTCCCCTCTTACCCAGGACGGTATCCGTTGCAGGTCTGAACTTTTTTCTCTAAAAGTGGGTTCCACTCATATGGAAAAACTAAGTTGTCTTGTGCTAGATAACTTGCCTGCAGGACTGGTACTGGGGATGCCTTGGCTTCAACGCCATAATCCTACCATTGACTGGGTTACAGGGGAGATCAATCAATGGGGATGCAAGGATAAATGTGGTAACCTGGGACACCTTGTCAACGCTGTTAAATCCGTATCTGTGTCGTCTGTCAGTCTGGAAGTATTCCGGAGTACCTGAAGGATTTCGAAGACGTTTTTTCCGAAAGTGAGACTGAGGCGCTGCCACCACATAGACCCTACGATTGTGCCATTGATTTAGTACCCGGAGCCAAGTTACCTAAGGCTCGATTGTTCAATTTGTCTAGGCCTGAGTGCCAAGCCATGAAGGAGTACATAGCTGAGAGTCTCCGCAAAGGGCATATCAGGCCTTCTGTGTCACCTGTGGCAGCAGGATTCTTCTTTGTGAAGAAGAAAGATGGTGGTTTGCGGCCGTGCCTCGACTTTCGGGAACTGAACAAGATAACGGTTAGGAACACTTACCTGCTTCCCCTCATCCCAGACTTATGTAACCAGTTAACTGGGGCCCAATGGTTCTCCAAGTTAGATCTCCGGGGGGCGTATAATCTGATAAGGGTTCGGGAAGGGGACAAGTGGAAAACTGCTTTGCTCACATCAGAAGGACTCTTTGAAAACCTGGTAATGCCGTTTGAGTTAACTAATGCGCCCGCTATTTTCCAGAATTTCATCAATGTGGTGTTTTCTGACCTGATAGGCCGTTTTGTTATTATTTATTTGGATGACATTTTGTTGTATTCCCCGGACAGCCAATCTCACTTGCAACATCTACAGACAGTTCTCCAGAGACTCAGGGAGAACCAATTGTTCGCTAAATTGGAAAAATGTTCGTTTTTTGTACAGGAAGTCTTCTTTGGAGTTGATTGTGTCCTGTGAGGTGTTTTGTATGGATCCTAAGAAGGTGCTGGCGATTGCTGACTGGGTTCAGCCTCGAGATCTCAAGGGGCTCCAGTGCTTCTTAGGATTTGCGAACTATTATCGGAGATTCATTAAAGGTTTCTCACAAGTGGTTAAACCACTCATGGATCTTACCCAGAAGGGCGCTGATGTAAAAAATTGGTCTGTACTCGCTAAGGAGTCCTTCTCAGCTATTAAGAAATGTTTCATGTCCGCCCCGGTGTTGGTCCAACCAGACCCGTCCAAACCATTCATTGTGGAGGTGGATGCTTCTGAAGTAGGGGTGGGGGCAGTGCTGTCCCAGGGTCCGACCACCCTTACCAATCTCAAACCCTGTGCCTTCTTCTCCAAGAAGTTCTCTTCAGCCAAGAGAAACTATGATGTAGGCAATAGAGAACTTCTTGCAATCAAGCTGGCATTTGAGGAATGGAGGCACTTTTTGGAAGGGGCGGCCCACCCTATAACGGTTGTCATGGATCACAAAAATTTGGCATACCTTGAATCTGCTAAGAGGCTTACTCCTAGACAAGCCCGTTGGTCACTTTTTTTTCACGATTTCAGTTTTCCATTACTTTTCGACCGGGGTCCAAAAATGTTAAAGCGGATGCCCTGTCCAGAAGTTTTGACCCGGTGTCTCCCCCCGAGCAACTATCCTCCATTCTTCCCCCAGGGGTGGTAGTGGGGGGGATCTCATCTGAGTTGGAACAAGAAATTCTAAGGGCTCAGGCCCTAGCTCCGGCAACCAGGCCAGGGGATAAATTGTTTGTTCCAGATTTATTGCGGCCTAGACTTCTGCAGGAGTTTCATGAGTCTAGGCTGAGTGCTCATCCAGGTATCACGGCCACTAGAGAGGCAGTAGCCAGGGGTTTTTGGTGGCCTTCACTAAGGTCCGATGTCAAGAAATTTGTTTCTGTTTGTGGTGTGTGTGCCCATTCCAAAAGCTTGCATAAACGGCTGGCTGGGGAACTCATACCTTTACCGGTTCCTGATAGGCCATGGACTCATCTTTCCATGGATTTTATTACCAGCCTTCCACCTTCCAGGGGCAATACCGTGATCTGGGTGGTGGTGGATAGGTTTTCTAAACAGGCCCATTTCATTCCCTTGGCAGCATTACCCTCAGCAGAAACATTGTCAAGGTTGTTTGTGCAGCATGTGGTCCAATTGCATGGGGTACCCCTGAATGTGGTGTCTGACAGAGGTGTGCAGTTTGTGGCCAAATTTTGGAGGGCATTCTATATGAAATTGGGCATCTCACTCTCCTTCTCATCGGCATATCACCCGGAGAGTAATGGTCAGACAGAACGCACCAATCAATCCCTGGAACAAATTCTCAGGTGTCTGACCTCCGCCAGACAGGAGGATTGGTGTGATGCGTTACCGTTGTCGGAATTCCCTTTTAACAACCAGGTGAGTCAGTCCACCAACATGTCCCCATTCCTGATTAACTATGGGTTTAATCCGCATTTTGGGGAGTTTTCATGGGTGTATTCCGGTTGTCCAGGGGTAGAGGGGTACGTTCAGCGGTTAAAAAACCTCTGGGCTGAAGTCCAGCGCAATATCTCTCGGGCCCAGGGGAGGTACAAATATTTTGCTGACAAAAAGAGAGCCTCGGGAGACATGTTTTAGGTGGGAGAGAAGGTTTGGCTTTCCACACGTAACATCAACTTAAAGGTACCATCAGCTAAGTTGGGACCAAAGTTCATTGGTTCGTACGAGATTATGGAGATAGTCAACCCAGTGGCATATAGGTTGCGTCTCGCCTCTTTAAAAATATCCAATGTGTTCCATAAATCTCTGTTGAAATCCGTAGGGTCTGTCAAAGAGGACTCCGAGCCTGTTGTTCCTCCAGTGCTGGTGGAGGGTCAATTGGAGTATGAGGTCGGACATATTGTGGACTCTCGGTGGGTGTGCTGCTCTTTGCAGTATCTGGTCCACTGGAAGGGATATGGACCAGAGGAGCGCTCATGGGTCCCTGCTCACTCTGTACATGCAGATCGCCTGGTTCGGGCTTTCCATGCCAAGTACCCGGGGAAGTCTGGGGGTCCAGAGGCCCCCCGTTGAGAGGGGGTACTGTCATGATCCCAGTGCAGGTTTTTGAGCTGCACGTCAGGGGTTAATGTCTGGAGCTCAGTGCAGGTTTTGACCTGCACACCTGGGGTTAATAATTGTGGCCTCTCTTTGGTTCTGGGAGAGCTTCTTAAACCCCTGGGAAGCTCCAATCCCTGTCAGTTATACTTTTGCCTTTGGCCGAGTGTGGTGACCGCTGTGTGTCTGTGCCTGTTTGTTGTTATAGCTTGTTTATATGATTCTGACCTGGTTCAGTTCCCTGTTGTGAGTTTGCCTGTTGATTCTGTACTGCGCTACCCTCTCTGTGTATGACTCTTTGCCTGTGATCTGACTACACTCTGCTCACCCCTCTTGTACCTTGCAGCTATCTCTGTGTATGACTCATTGGCTACGTCCTGACTATCCTCCCTGTCTATGCCCCTTGGTAACTTTGTCTCGCAGTTACCCTGCTAGGAGTTCTCTTGCAGCTCCTAGCTCTCTGGAGTCTAGGCCACGCCCCCAGCAGTCACGTGCTTCAGGTCCTGCTGTTCTGAAGTACGCACCGACTCAGCTGCTGCCCGCTCCACTCAGGACATGTGCACTGGCTCAGTGAGCAAGTTCAGTGCGGTGTTCCTGACACAATAGCTGTGAAGCACAGTTTGTGAGGAATCCTATTACAGTTAAATGTCTGAGAGTCGTAAAATGTTTCAATTCTCCAGGTCTAGTTAACTCCCAAAAATTCAACAAAAATTTGATTCATAATGATTTGACTCACTTATCTCTCCATGCTACATGCCATATGGAATGCTCATTGGAATTAAAAGTAATCATGTCCTATATAAAAAAAAACTTACAAGAATTCAAGAAAAATTGTACACTTATTATAGGCAGTATGCTTGTCGCTACAGAATTACAACATTGGCTTTTTCAGAAGAATAAAATCAGGCCAGGAAAGTCGTATGAATAATCTATTGTATACAGCTGTATAAGAATATTTTCTTATGCTAATTATCTATTCTGTATGCAAAGAACATTAGTTGCATCAGTTGAGAAAAATTAACTAATGCAAAACCAATTTTAATATTGACATGAAAGTACATTAATATTTGGACTTAGAAATTATGTTGGTGCTCATACAAAATGCATTTGAAAGCTAATTGTGTTTTTGAGCAGATAATTTCTTAAACCTAGCCCAATTGTATTCGCCATCTGGTGCAATTATTTTTAAATAGATTTAAATTAGCTTTGTATTAATTAAGCTTTGTTTTGAATGAGCTGCCTTTTGTTTGTCATTAATGACTGAGGTGAACAATGCTGATTATAATTAATAATCAACTTAATCAAAATAACAAATTTGCTGTGAAAAATAAGCAAATGGCCTTATATTGAAAAATGTATGTTATTAATCGAATGCTAGATTTTATATTTTTAAATATTAAAAGGGTATATGAATGATCTAGTGTCATGCCTTAGAGATAGGATATGTCATAACATTAATATTATTATTATTATTATTAACCCCTTAATTTTCCATTTTTGCATTTTTGTTTTTTGCTCCCCTTCTTCCCAGAACCATAACATTTTATTCTTCTAGCAATTTTGCCATGCGAGGGCTTGCTTTTTGCCGGACAAGTTGTACTTTTGAACGACACCATTGGTTTTAGCATATCATATACTGGAAAGCGGTATAGAACAGCTGTCATGTGCCTGGAAAAGTGCTGTGTCAGCGCTGCATCCCTCAACAAACAGGGGGAGTCCAACATGTGTGTGTTATTACGGCATATGTTGAAAAAGGGTTAAAATCCAACCCATTTAAACTTTCAGTTGAGGTTTGGGTGTGTCAATGTTTTGTTTGCAAGTAGCAGAGCAGAAAGTTCTATGCAGGACAGATCTGTGTGAGTCTGTACTCAGCCCAAAGAAGGCAAAGCTACTGATGCACCCACGAGTGATAAAGTGGTGCAGCAGCCCATGGCGGCAAAGGATTGATGAAAACCGGAGGATGAAAGTTCTGGATTTGTTTCATGAGTTTGAAAATTAAAATGTTTAAGTTGAACTTTTTAAGGTCACCGCTTCATTGCCACACAGACACGAAAGCCACTGCCTTACATTCGGTGGAGAATGTGGGCAGTGTGAACTAAAGCATACTTCCAAAGAAAACAGAATGTCCATAGTAAAGTATGCAATGCTCAGGCCTGCCAACAAGATCAAGGAAATGCAGAAACAATTAGTCCTCTCCAATGAACAACATAAGCAGACTAGATTACTGCCCTGCAAGAGGTGCCTCAACCACTTTGTCCATCTTGAGGCCCAGGACAAAGTCAGAGCGACGATGAGGAAAATTAGTCTGGAGGATGACCTGGAAGCATTCCTCACCATCTTCAAAATGACAGCGGGACGGGAGAACTTGCCAGTCGACCAGTGGGATGAAGTGTTGGCCCCGTTCCTGGTGGGTGATTCACACTTGGTTACTTTGACCTCAGCTGCTTGGATGCTCAGGACTATGAAAGGTGAGATTCTTGCCCTGATGGGGGTCAAATCCTATTTACGGGCACAGCGGGTATATATGTGGACCTTTGTGGAGAGCCGACCAGCTAGGTTTCAGGCATTTGTCTTATTGCACCTGGTAACAAAATGGCTCCAGCTTTGGACCTTGACTCTATCCCAGATGGTAAGATAAGGTGGGGGTCGAACGACTTGTGAGAACTCTGACCGCAGCCATACAGCATTGGGTGGGGCAGGCAGATACAGGCAACTTAGATCAGCTGGATCAAACATTATACCACCCAGGACTTCATACTGGACTGTGGCTATTACATCAGCCACTGCAAACACTGGAGCCTGGGAAAGGGACACGACCCTCTGCTGGATTTAGTCAGAACTGAGCCCATACTGAAGGGAAACCCCGGAGTGAGGGTGGTAGGAGACCAGTTTCCTCTAAACCGATCTCGTGGACTAGCGGATCCACCGTTATCAAGTGCTGCTGGTGCCAAGGGCCAGGACATGTAGCTGCCAACTGCCCTCTGACTGATGAACCCATGGACTGCAGGTTTACTTGCTGGGTATCAATGTATGCATGAGCCACCTACACTGCAGATGCCATCGCCTCAACGGGTGAACCCCATCTGTGCCAAGTTTGAATCAATGGACACCAGGCAGAAGATCTCTTGGACTCAGGGAGCCTAGAAACACTCATCCATGGGTCATTGATCTCTGGGTTAGAACTCACTGGGGGAAAAGTCAGTGTCATTTGTATTCATGGCAAATTCCACAAGTACCTGATGTCGGAGGTTACTTTTTCCACTCTGTGAGAATAGGTTAAACGTGGTGGACGTGATGAAGAACCTTCATTACAAGACTCTTTTGGGAAGAGACTTGCCCCTTTTCTTGACCGTGTGGGAGAGTAAAATTAACCCTCCCAGGGTAAATGTCTCTCCGGGCATGGAACCCAAAGATCCCGAGTCAGCGATACCAGCCGTGGGGTCAACCTCATAGGGAAAGAGTATGAACCTGACAGGTTTTCCCTAGAAGTGTTGGCAGGAGAGGTTGAGGAGACCAAGTTGATCCCATAGCTGGTAGTATCCCAGGTGACTTTTGGGACAGCTAAGCTCCAGTAACTACGCTGACCCGGGCATGAGGGAAGGTGATAGAGGTAAATGTGGTGGCTTAGCAATCATGGGTGGTAGCAGTTTTTCCACGTATGGCAGTCAACCAGGAATTGCTATAAGGGGTTGACAAAATCTGGGAAAAAGTAGGGGAACAGTTGGTAACGCCCAATCGTTCCACCAGGCGGTGCTCAAGATGGCCCACAAACATATGCTGGGTGGTTACTGAGAGGTTAAAAAGAGTCAAGAGTGGATTTTGCAGCGGTTCTTTTGGCCCAGGATTTATGCAGAGGTGCAGAGATTGTGTGTGTCAGCTTACCACATCTACCATAAGTTTCTGTAGTCAATTGGTTCCTCTGCCTGTTATAGAGGTACCTTTTGAACGGATTGCTATGAATTTGGTTAAGGTGCATAATAATGTCAGCTCATGGCCACCAACACATATTAGTGGTAGTAGACTATGTTACTCGTTACCAGGAGGCAATTCCATTTCATCACACCTTGGCTAAACTTATTACTCAGGACGTATTTGCCATGTTCTGCTTCGATAGGCTATCTAAGGAAATCCTTATGGATCAGTGGACTCTGTTTATGTCCAAGATGGCAAAAGAATTATGCCTGCTGCTCCAGATTAAACAATTGCACATGTCGGTGAGCCATCCACAGACCGATAGTCTAGTGGAAAAGTTTAACAAAACCCTAAAATCTGTGCTAAAAAAAAGTGGTCTTCAAAGATGGAAGGGATTGGTATTTGTTACTGTGCTATTTATCTATTCAAAGTTTGCCATCTGAGAGGTACCACAGTCTTCAATGGGGTTCTCTATGTTCAAGCTTTTATACAGTAGACATCCCTGGGGCTTGCTTGATCTAGCCAAAGAGATGTGGAAACAGGAGCTTACTTCCTATAAAAGGTTAATAGAGCACGTGGCGAGTATGCAGGACCGGATAGTGGCTGTGATACCTATAGTAAAGAAACACCTTCTTGATGCCCAGGCAGTACAGAGCTGAGCATATAATAGAAAGGCCATGATCAAGTCCTTTATAAAAGGGGATTGGGTATTAGTCTTAGTCCCCATAGCAGAATGTAAGTTTATGGCCAACTCACAAGGGTCATATGAAGTATGTGAAAAGGTTCGGGATGTGAATTCCAGAGAATACCAGCCCGAGAAGAGAAATCTTAATAAATATATCATGTAAATCTGTTTAAAAGCATCGACTGACCAGAAATGTGTGATTGTCAAGGCAACTCCAAACGTTTCAACTGTGGACCTTCTGACAACGGCCCAGGTGGGGGATGGGAGAGAGGTAAAGATAAGCAACACTCTCTTCAAACAGCAGTGATGGGAGGCTTGGAAATTGGTGTGCAGGAGAATACGGACATATTCTCAGAACTGCCAGGTCATATATCTGTAATCCAGCAAGACATTGTCATCAAGCCTTAGGTAAGGGTACGAATGAAACCACACTACCTGCAGGATGCACATAGAGGCATACTGAACCCGCTGGAAAGCATTGTAATTACATCCATGCCTGTGGTTACAATGCATAATAAAAAAGAGTGGATTTGGTCTAACTATTTGACCAATGAAAACGAAAAATAGTCAAAAATAAGCACATATAAACTAAAATAAATGCTGCAGAAGTTAACTTCAATCCAAAAAGTAAGGCCAAGGCCTAACAACAATAGGAAATGGAAATGCTCCCATTAGGAATAGACACAAAAAAAGCGGAGCAGAGAACACCATCCAATAAAAAACATCAGTTTATTAAGTCAAATGATTAACAATACAAAAGTATACATACCAATAATGGCTTATATAGTAAAAAGGAAAAGGAGGAATACTAAGGCCAAAACAGAGGAACACATGGTAATCCTGTGACCAAGGGTTATAAAGTGTATAAAGCGACAATATGGTACAACATGATCAGTCCCGGGTAAAGTACCCATACAAGGTGTAATGGATATTGTCTAGAGCATTAAGCAAATCAAAAGCCCTTCAGTATCTAAATGATGTCACTTACCCATGATCACCAGTGCACCAATGTGCCCCTCTGTGACCCCCTGACGCGCGTTTCGCATTGAATGCTTTCTCAAAAGGGGTACACATAAGTGCCATATCCTTGATACTTATATAATGTCATCAATCAATGACATCATTTAGATACTGAAGGGCTTTTGATTTGCTTAATGCTCTAGACAATATCCATTACACCTTGTATGGGTACTTTACCCGGGACTGATCATGTTGTACCATATTGTCGCTTTATACACTTTATAACCCTTGGTCACAGGATTACCATGTGTTCCTCTGTTTTGGCCTTAGTATTCCTCCTTTTCCTTTTTACTATATAAGCCATTATTGGTATGTATACTTTTGTATTGTTAATCATTTGACTTAATTAACTGATGTTTTTTATTGGATGGTGTGCTCTGCTCCGCGTTTTTTGTGTCTATAACTATTTTACCAAGTCAGATTTAAGAAAATCTGACATGGGCTTTTATTTTTGGAGAGATCTGTATGATTGGTAGTGGGATGGATCTCTCCTTCTTCTCTGGGTCTTGGGAGTGGCCTTTGTCCACGAAACCCATTTAAACTTTCAGTTGAGGTTTGGCTGTGTCAGGGTTTTACAAAGACTTACAAAGTGCAAAGTAATGAGCACCGCCATGAAGCCTCTTGTGACACAGTGCATTAATTACATCCAGATATGCTGCAGGCAAAACAAGCCCTGATCTTCGGGTGCCCACCCTGAAGAAACAGCACTAAACATCCATGCAAAAGAGGAAAGGGTGGCACTCACCAGAAGTAAAATTCAACCTTTATTAGTCACCTTTAAAACATCTTCAGCAGGGAGTGGAACAGTGGAGTGTGAGGAAGATGGCCATTTCACGCAATTGCGCTTCTACGGGTCACCCGAGACCTGTGACTCATAGAAGTGCAATTGAGTGAAACGGCTGTCATCCTCACACTCCACTGTTCCACTCCCTGCTGAAGATGTTTTAAAGGTGATCAATAAAGGTTGAATTTTACTTCTGGTGAGTGCCAACTTTTTTATTTTGCATGGATGTGTCAGGGTTTTGCTTGCAAGCAGCAGAGCAGGAGGCTCTATGCAGGACAGGTCTGTGTGGGTCTGAACTCAGGCCAGAGAAAAGCCAAGCTGCTGACTCAACCACGAGTGATACAGTGGTGTAGTCACCCACGGCAATGGACAGATACGGACACTCCAGTTGCAAACCGGAGGATAAAAGTCACTTTGTTGGTTAATGACCAGGCCTTAATTTTGAAATCTGACTACTGTCACTTTATGTGGCTATAACTCTGGAACTCTTCAACGAATCCCGGTGATTCTCATAATAATAATAATCTTTATTTTTATATAGCGCTAACAAATTTCGTAGCGCTTTACAGTTTTGCACACATTAGCATCGCTGTCCCTGAAGGGCTCACACTCTAAATTCCCTATCAGTATGTCTTTGGAAAGTGGGAGGAAACCAGAGTGCCCCGAGGAAACCCATGCAAACACGGGGAGAACATACAAACTCCTTGCAGATGTTGTCCTTGGTAGGATTTGAACCACTGAGCCACTGTGCCGCCCATCTATTCTGAGAATGTTTTTTTCATGACATATTGAACTTTATGATAGTGGTAAAATTTCTTCAAAATTTCTTGTGTTTATTTGTGAAAAAATGTAAATTTGATAAAAATTTAGAAAATTTCACAATTTTCAAACTTTTACTGTTTGTGCCCCTAAATGAAAAGATTTATGTCACACAAAACAGTTAATAACATTTCCCACATGTCTACTTTACATCAGCACAATTTTTGAAACAATTTTTTTTGCTAGGAAGTTAAAAGTTGACCAGTAATTTCTAATTTTTCCAACAAAGTTTGCAAACCCTTTTTTTAGGGACCACCTCACATTTGAAGTGACTTTGGGGGCTCTGACTCTATATGACAGAAAATACCCAAAAGTGACACCATTCTAAAAACTGCACCTCTCAAGGTGTTAAAAACCATATTCAAGAAGTTTATTAACCCTTCAGATGCTTCACAAGAATTAAAGCAATTATGGAAGGAAAAAAGGAACATTTTTTTTCACAAAAATTTTAATTAGGACACACTTTTTTTTATTTTCTCAAGGGTATCAGGAGAAAATGAACCACAATATTTGTTGTGCAATTTCTCCTGAGCATGCATATGCCCCATATATGGGGGAAAGCCACTGTTTGGGTGCAAGGCAGGGCTTGTAAGGGAAGGAGCACTGTTTCATGTTTTGAACACAAAATTGGCTGGAATCAAGAACGTATGTCATGTCGCATTTGGAGAGCTCCTGGTGTGCCTAAACAGTGGAAACCCCTCACAAGGGACCCCATTTTGCAAACTAGACCCCTCAAGGGACTTATCTAGATGTTTGGTGAGCACCTTGAACCCCCAGGTGCTTCACATAAGTTCATAACGTAGAGCTGTGAAAATTAAAACTCAAATTTTTTCCACAAAAATCATCTTTTAGCACCAATTTTTTATTTTAACAAAGGTAGCATGAGAAATTGGACCCCAAAAATTGTTGTGCAATTTCTCCTGAGTACACTGATACCCTATGTGTGGAGGAAGACCACTGTATTGGCGTATGGCAGGGCTCGAAAGGGAAGGAGCACTGTTTCATGTTTTGAGTGCAAAATTGGCTGGAAATGAGAACGGATGCCATAGAGAGCCCCTGATGCGCCTACGGTCATGATCCAGGCCAGGTTTTGTATCCTTTCATCATTTCCCAACCTGATCATTTCAAGGGTTAACTTTTCTCTGCCTAGTTCTGGTGCAAGGCTCGCTATTTCTCTTCACTGCATCCTGCTGGTGGTGTCAGTTATAGTTTCTGCCTACGGCATAAGTAGTTGACTCCATGTATACCCTGATTTGTCCTTCTGCTGTTGCTGACTTAGCCCATGTCTGTTTGTTCCCCTCTTCCCATCCCGTCTGTGTTCACCCTCTCAAGTTTTGGACTCTCTGGTATTTGACTTGGCGTGGACCCCTGACCTGCTCTCTGTCTCTTGTCTTTGGCAAATCTCCTACTGACGGTACTGACCCATCTGGCTCGTTTTCAACTCTGTGTTTGTTTACTCCTTTTGTACTGGGCTACAGACTAATATCAACCCGGCTTCTTTGAATATTCTGCTGCCACCTGCTGGTAGCCTCGCTGCTGCGCTGCAGGTCTGCTCTTGCTGTGTGCAGTCCTCCCTCCACTCTATTGTCATCTGGTGGAGCTTGCATCTACCTGCATTGCAGCAGCGTGACACCTAAACAGTGGAAAACCCTCACAAATGACCCCATTTTGGAAACTAGACCTCTCAAGGTACTTATCTAGATGCTTGGTGAGCGCCTTAAACCCCCAGGTGCTTCACATAAGTTTATAACATATAGCCGTGAAAATTAAAAATCAACTTTTTTCCACAAAAATCATCTTTTGGCACCAATTTTTTTATTTTAACAAAAGGTATCAGGAGAAAATGGACCCCAAAAATTGTTGTCAATTTCTCCTGAGTACCCCATGTGTGGAGGAAAACCACTGTTTCGGTGCATGGCAGAACACGGAAGGGAAGGAGAAAGGTTTGACTTTTTGAACCCCCGGATGTGCCCAAACAGTGGAAACCCCCCACAAGTGAAGCCATTTTGGAAACTATACCTCTCAAGGAACTTACCTAGATGTGTGGTGAGTATCTTGAACCACCAGATGCTTTACAGAAGCTTATAAGAGAGCTAAGAAAGTTTAAAAAAAAAAAAAATTTCCCGCAAATTTTATTTTTAGCCCAAATTTTTTTATTTTCTCAAGGGTAATAGGAGAAAATGGACCCCAGAATTTGTTGTGCAATTTCTCCTGAGCTTGCCAATACCCCATGTGTGGATGAAAACTACTTTTGAGGCACAGTGCAAAGCTCAAAAGGGAAGGAGCACCATATTATACTTCAGATTTTATTATGGTTTGAGGCTGCCATGACCACTGGGAAAGCCACTGAGGTGTCAGAACAGTAAAACGCCCCATAAGTGACCCCATTTTACAGACTACACCTCTCAATGAATCAATGAAAATCATATAAGGAGAGAAGCACTAAAAAGAACAAAGGTACTAAAAGTAAGAAACTTTATTGGGATAACAGTAAAACACATGGTATATAAACAGGGAGAAACTGGCAGGGGAATGAAAATGGTAAGTCAAAACAATGATGGAACCATAGTTGTGAACAGGCAAAAAGAACCATAGGCAAAGTAAACAATTGTAAACATACAGGTCAGCTCAAAAGTGCAAGTGCATTGTGCAACAAAATATACAGTAGATGAAGAGTAAATCAAACAGTAAAGGTACACTACCGTTCAAAAGTTTGGGGTCACCCCAGCAATTTTGTGTTTTCCATGAAAACTCATACTTTTATTAATCAAATGAGTTGCCAAATGAATTTAAAATCTAGTCCAGACAGTGACAAGGTTAAAAAAAAAAGATTTCTATTTGAAACAATAATTTTCGCCTTCAAACTTTGCTTTCGTCAAATCCCTTTGCAGCAATTACAGCATTGCAGACCTTTGGCATTCTAGCAGTTAATTTGCTGAGGTAATCTGGAGAAATTTCACCCCATGCTTCCAGAAATCCCTCCCACAAGTTGGTTTGGCTTGATGGGCACTTTTTGCATACCATACTGTCAAGCTGCTTCCACAACAGCTCAATGGGGTTGAGATCTGGTGACTGTGCTGGCCACTCGAATACAGACAGAATACCAGCTGCTTGCTTCTTCTCTAAATAGTTCTTGCATAATTTGGAGGTGTGCTTTGGGTCATTGTCCTGTAGTAGGATGAAATTGGCTCCAATCAAGCGCTGTCCACAGGGTATGGAATGGCATTGCAAAATGGAGTGATAACATTCCATATTCAAAATCCCTTTTACCTTGTACAAATCTCCCACTTTACCAGCACCAAAGCAACCCCAGACCATCACATTACCTCCACCATGCTTGACAGATGGCGTCAGGCACTCTTCCAGCATTTTTTCAGTTGTTCTGCGTCTCACAAATGTTCTTCTCTGTGATTCAAACACCTCAAACTTGGATTCGATTATCCATAACACTTTTTTACAATCTTCCTCTGTCCAATGTCTGTGTTCTTTTGCCCATATTAATCTTTTCCTTTTATTAGCCAGTCTCAGATATGGCTTTTTCTTTGCCACTCTGCCCTGAAGGCCAGCATCCCGGAGTCACCTCTTCACTGTAGACATTGACACTGGCATTTTGCGTGTACTATTTAATGAAGCTGCCAATTGAGGACCTGTGAGGCATCAATTTCTCAAACTACCTTCTCTAATGTGCTTGCCTTGTTGCTCAGTTGTGCTGCAGGACCTCCCACTTCTCTTTCTACTCTGGTTAGAGCCTGTTTGTGCTCTCCTCTGAAGGGAGTAGTACACACCGTTGGAGGAAATCTTCAGTTTCTTGGCAATTTCTCACAAGGAATAGCCTTCATTTCTAAGAACAAGAATAGACTGTTGAGTTTCACATGAAAGTTCTTTTTTTCTGGCCATTTTTAGAGTTTAATGGAACCAACAAATGTAATGCTCCAGATTCTCAACTAGCTAAAAGGAAGGGCAGGTTTATAGCTTCTCTAATCAGCCAAACTGTTTTCAGCTGTGCAAACATACATACACAAGGGTTTTCAAGGGTATTCTAACCATCCATTAGCTTTCTTACACAATTAGCAAGCACTAAGTACCATAAGAACACTGGAGTGATGGTTGGTGGAAATGGGCCTCTATACACCTATGAAGATATTGCATTACAAACCAGACGTTTGCAGCTAGAATAGTCATTTACCACATTAACAATGTATAGAGTGTATTTCTGAATCATTTAATCTTAGCTTCATTGGAAAAAACTGTGCTTTTCATTCAAAAATAAGGAAATTTCTAAGTGACCCTAAACTTTTGTACGGTAGTGTACACTAGGGGCACAGTGGAACTTCATGAAGGCAAACAGCAACAGTGAAGAAAAGGTACAGAGCAATGACCATACTCTACATATTATGCCTAAGGAGTTACTTGCGGGACCGTGGTGCCACCCACCCTGTAGTGCTAAGATGTTAATGGCCATCAGGAATCTATATTGATAGCCTGTGTTTAAAGACCCCTTTAAGACACCTGAACTGCATAGTTTCTATTGAGAACGTGCATGTTTATATTATTCATGCAATTACTACGTAGTTCTTTTAGCAATATTTAGTGAGAAATCATATTTTTACAGTATCTCTAGTGGGAAAGTGTATGTTTATTTTATTCATCCAATTACTGCATTGTTTTGTTATTAATGTTTGGTGAGAAATTTCGTGTTTATAACATGGTGCAATATCCGGTACCAGGAGCCTTTGGCATGTCATATCCGTGATGTATTTGTCCGGTGTAGTTTGACATTTGAAGAGCTGGCCACTCAGAAGAGAGATATTTGTTAGAGTTTATGTAACACTTGGTTTCACAAGCATTGTTTTTTCTAAACAATGCATAAGCTGGGGAAGATTTCAGCTAAGACAAAAGCCTGTTAACCTGTAGACTGGAGGGGTCACCTGTGTGATCTACAGTGTGGATATCCCAGGAATTTCTCTGTCTTCACTATTCTGCTTCTTACGGTTGATGTTTCCGGACAGATGATGTTGCTATTAATGGTGAAGATTTACTTTTTGCTTATGTAGTGTGCAATGTAAGTACTTTACCTTTTGTGAATTATATTATGCAAAAGTGTACACAATATCACACTAATTCCTATTTTCTGTAATAATTTAATTGTTATAATAAAATTGCCTTTCTTAAAGCCACATCAGACACCTTTGAGCAGTTGGCAAAACATACCCCAATGCGTGTTTCGGTGTAGTGCCTTCTTTTGGGGGACCTGAAATGCACGTTGGGGTGGGTGGCACCACGGTCCCTCAGGTAACTCCTTAGGTATAATATGTAGTCTATTCCTATGGTCATTACTCTGCACCTTTTCTTTACTGTGGCTGTTTACCTTCATAAATTTTCCCTGTGACACTAGTGTACCTTTACTTTTTGATATACTCTTCATTATATTACCTACATTGGAACATTTTGTTGCACAATGCACTTGCACTTTTGAGCTGATCTGTATGTTTACAATTGTTTACTTTGCCTATGGTTCTTTTTGCCTGTTCACAACCGTGGTTCCATCATTGTTTTGGCTTACCATTGTCATTTCCCTACCAGTTTCTCCATGTTTTTACACCAGGTGTTTTACTGTTATCCTTATAAAATGTCTTACTTTTAGTACATTAGTTCTTGTTAGTGCTTCTCTCCTGATATGATTTTCATTATTTCCGCACTGAAGCTCTCTAACACGTCCCTGCACTCCTATATGTTGATCCTTTGATTAGTAGTACAATTTGTTTGTGTTGGCTTGGTATATAGGATTTTACCTCTCAATGAATTAATCTAGGGCTGTAATATCATATTAATACCAAGGGTGTGTTACAGAATTTTATACCATTGGGCAGTGAAGAAAAAATAGTTACATTTTTACCACAAAACTTTTGTTTTAGCCCCAGAGTTCACATTTTCACACAAGAAGTGGGTAAAATTGGCACCAGAGTTTGTCCCACAATTTCTGCTGAATATAGAACTACACCATATGTGACTGTATAGTACTGCATAGTAGGGATGGAGTGCTATTTGCCTCCAGGAGTGCAGATTTTCCTAAAATAGTTTGCGGACTCCAAATACAGAGCCCCCTAAGTGCTAGAGAGTAGAATTCCCAGCCCCCCAAGTGACCTAATTTTGGAAATTATACCCCTGCCAAATGTGAATGCTAAAGGTGGTTTATGCACACTGGGGCTCAGAAGGGAGGGGGCACTTGGATTTGGGAGTGCAGAGTTCGCTGAATTTCTTTTTGGGGGCAATAAGCCATTTCGCTTTTCCAGAGCCTATGTGCTACCAGTAAAGTGGAAACCTCCTATATTTATGTTAACAGATGATGGACCTCAGTGGGGACTTGCATTTTTTGTGAATTGAGTTGAAGCTTTTATTGGGAACATTTTTCATAACGTTTGGGATCACTTTTATACAGCGCTCTACGCTGAGCACATACTTTGGAGTTTCCATCTAAATCTCCGAGCTACGTGATAGATGAAACCCCTGAGGGATCCATTCACTATAATGAGGCAGCAGAGTTACTCTGAACCCCATCTGGCCTCTGTTCAGCGTTGTCCTTCCTTTCAGAGGTGCACAAAACAATGGTGGACCGTGTTTTTATGCACGCCTAAAAAGATGGACACCGCCGGATCACAGGTCTTATGGCATTCACAGTGCCTCCATCTGCCTTATTATAGGGAATCTTCTGCTGGTGGTTCTATCTGAATCATGCATTTCAGAGATTTACACGGAAACACAGGTATAAGCGCTCAGTGTAGAGCGCAGGATAAATTTGCGCCAAGCCTTACTGTGATCTTTGGGAGGCAGAATGAGAAAATCCACAGCAGGTGAAGAATTGGTTTAATTTTTATGCCATTACTTGTGCAGTATTAGTGATTAGGCAACATTATTCTTTGGGTCGGTGCAATTACAGCGATACCAGATTTAGATTCCTTTTTTATGTTTGGCTTCTGTCACACTCTAAAAGACGCTTTTTTTGTAAGAAGTTTTTGCATCGCCATATATTGAAAGCTATAATTTTTCCATATTTTGGCACACAGAGTCATATGAGGGCTTTGTTTTTTGTGGGACAAGCTGACTTTTTTATTGGTACCATTTTCAGGCACATGACATTTTTTGATTACTTTCTATTCCGATTTTTGTGGATGCAGAATGAACAAACCAGTAATTCAAGTATTGGTTCTTTTTTGTTTTTTTTCTCCGTTCTGCATGTGGTAAAGTTGATAAGGCAGTTTTAGAGTATGTGCACACATATGCAGAAAATTTCTGCATGAAAACCTGATTCCTTCCCAGAAAACGTGCGTTTTTTTCTGCGAGTTTTCTGCACGTTTTTTGCGCAAAAAACGCACGTTTTTAATGTGTTTTTTCCGGAGTGGTCCCAGCCCCAATAGAAAATAGCTAGAAATGCGGAATTTTCCACGAAATTAATGAGCATGCTGCATTTTTTTCCGCGATGTGTTTTCTTCGTGGAAAAAAATGCATCAATATACACAAAAAGTGCGGAATTCATTAAAATGAATGGGATGCTTCTTTTAAGTGGTTTATTTGGTTAAACCATGAAAAAACGCAAAAAAAACGCATACGTGTGAACCCAGCCTTATTCTTCAGGTCAGTATGATTACAGAGATGCCACATTTATAATTTTTTATGTTTTGGCACTTTTACACAATAAAAAGTTTTATTGAAAAAATAATTATTTTTGCATTGCTCTATTCTGAGACCTATAACTTTTTTATTTTTCCACTGATGGAGCTGTATGGTGGCTTGTTTTTTTCTGGACAAGATGGCGTTTTCAGAGATACTGTTTTTATTTACATCTTTTTGATCGCGTTTTTTTCCACTTTTCCAAGCAGTATGATGATAAAGCATAATTTGCTACTTTTTGGGGTTTTTTTTTACTGTGTTCACTGAAGGGTTTAACTAGTGTGACACTTCTATAAATCAGATTTTTCCGCACGTGGTTATACCAAACTTGTACTTTTTTGTTTATTTAATTTTTTTTGCAAAAAAAAGTGTCTTTATTAGTGGATTTTTATTACTAATATAATCATTATTATTTTGTAATTTTTTATATATATTTTTATTTATTTTTTTACTTTTTTACCTAGTTGCTTTCCCATCTTTCACTTTTTTTACTTTGATTGCAGGTATAATGCATTGTAATGCAGTAGCATTGCAGTGCATTATACCTATACTGAAAGTTTCAGACACCATGCTGTGAGCATGGTCTTAGAAGCGTTCTGTAGCTTGGTGACTCGGGGTCATCATGAAGACCCCAGATCACCATGGCATCGATTGGGCTCTGCAATGATGTGCGGGGACGCCGATCTGAAGGCAGAGGGAGCTCCTGTCCCTTTGCCTCCCTTCTGAATGTTGTGATCGCGCTCGATTGTAGCATTTACAGGGTTAACAGCCATGGGAGAAGCTGACACCGCTCCTGGTTGTTTGTGCAAAAGCTCAGCCACCGGCAGTGCTGAGCTGCTGCACTGATCAGGCAGGAAGTGCTGATATTTCAGCATCTCCTGTGCAATGATGCTGTGATTGGTCAGTCAGATTGACTTACCAATCACAGCAATCTAGGTGCAGGGACCGACAGCATGGGTCCCTACCCTCTTCCCTTGCCTCTCAGCTGTCACAGACAGCTGTTGGCACTGATGGACACAGTTTGTCCTGGTGTGTGAACTGACACCCGGCCATGATAAACTCTGAGAGTCACTGGACGTTAAGGAGTTAAGTTGAACTTTCTTGGGTCACTGCCTCATTGCCCCATGGACATGAAAGCGATATCCTCACAATATGTATTATTAATACTTGTAAAGTGTAGGTTTGCATCCAATATTGATGAATTGTATACAGATTACGTAATGTATGTCTATGTAATATCTGTATGATCAGTGACTACCGAAAATTCATGAATACAACTCAACCTAGTTGTTACTTTTCTTCTAATCTTGTACTATCACTTTAAATTCTGACAAGAATCACATCACAAACTTCTTGGCACCGAAATACATTTATTTGCAAGCTGTAAATGTTAAAGAGAATTTACAAGAAGAATGCATTTTCTTGCCATAATTCAGCAAAAACAAGACGTAATGTTTAAAATAGCAGTATTATGTATGGGTATTAAAAATAAAAGTGTAAGGTTTAGAACCCACTAAACATTTCCTAAAGGAAGAAAAAAATGTTTAAAAGAAATGTTTACATGTTTTGCAAACAATTGCCTTCTTCTGATGTAAAATAAAAGCAGCTTTATAACCTTTCTCCTAGTTATAGCTTAAAATCTGTGCAAAGAAAACGCACAGAATTGTACTTGGTATTGTAACAATGTAAATGTGGAATTGAAATCTGCCTCTTCTTGATAATGCTGCTGAAAGCCTGGATCATTGCTTCAATAAATGTTTGGAATTTCCAAGTTTGTAGAGAGCCTAAGGATTCGTTATTCATTTTTAGTATTTTTTATATCTGTCTTGCAGATGTTATTTTATTCCTTCTGTTTACCGGACTCAAAATATATACTAACTTGAACTGAGCGACATATGTCATTAATATTTTCTTATGTTTGGTTTATTATTATTACATATAACTTTCAGCATATTATGCCTGAATTTTCAAAAAAAAACTAACTAAAGAATTCTTGTCAAATATGAAAGTATGAGATTTAATTAGCTGTTTGCAAAGAAATATAACTCAAATACTATTCTGTCCTTTGTTTTTCTATTGCTGCATGATCCTTCTGGCATGCTGGCTTTTGGACATGAAAGTTTAGAGCTAAGTGGCTGTTTCCCGTAAAGATTGATCTCTCTCCTCATTTTATCAAGGTTTTAGCCTGTGTCTGTATCTTTTCCACTTTCTTTATCTCATAAGTGTCCCCAGTGATATACGTAAAAATTGCTTTTTAGAGAAGAAAACTTGAACTCTACAGTCACCCATTGGGGTAGCAATTCTAAAAGTCAATATTGACCCTTTAACGAATCTTGCCAAATGGCTTAGGAATATAGGCAAAACCAAACAGTCCATTTGCATACACGTGTTTTGTTGTGTTTTACTCTCATCAGTGCAAAGCAAGAGATTTGATTTCACTAGGTGAAAGGTCTCTGATACTGATATGGGTTCTTAGGGGTAAAACTTTCTACTTGTGGAGAGTGCCAAGCGAGCGTAAGGAGACTCATTCTCATCTGGGAATTTATAGATTGAAATAGCCTATTCAGAGAGGAAGGACGATGATTTGCACTCTAATGCTAAGTATTGGGGAAGCAAATCAAAAAGTCAATATTGACCTTTTAATGAGTTTTGTATTGATGAGATGCAGGCTTTTTTCTTGGATTTTTTTAAAGGGAATCTGTCACCCCTTTTTTTTTGAGATATCATATAATGATATCATTCAATTGTGTGTCACATGAGGATTCTCTTAGTACTTTTGCTTCCCCCTGACCCCGCACCTTTCATGCATAAATACCTTTTTATATATCGGTTCAGATGTATGTAAACTGCCGCAGTCCTGTCTGATGGATGAGGCTTATTCACCTGCTCCCCCCTCCCTGTCTTACTCTATGCAAGAAGAAATGCATAGAGCAAGACAGGGAGGGGGGAGCAGTTGAATAAGCCTCATCCATCAGACAGGACTGCGGCAGTTTACATACATCTGAACCGATATATAAAAAGGTATTTATGCATGAAAGGTGCGGGGTCAGGGGGAAGCAAAAGTACTAAGAGAATCCTCATGTGACACGCAATTGAATGATATAATTATATGATATCTCAAAAAAGGGGTGACAGATTCCCTTTAAGTCTTGTGCCAAAGGCTTGTTAAAGGGTCAATAATGACTTTTAGGTTTGCTACCTCAATAGATGCCACTCGAGTTCAAGTTCTCTTCCTCTTTGAAGAGGAATATGCATATTTAAAGGGAACCATGAAAAATTCTATTAACATGTATATATAGGGTTAATTTGCAGTTTAATAGCATTCTGAATTTGTCCAGTGCCGGCATTTAGACCCATGCCGCACCATGACTGAAACCCAATCATTGCCAGGAGGAACATGGTTAATTTCCTCCCAGCAGCAGGAGTGTAAAGGGGGCTTTACACATAGCGATATAGCTAGCAATATTGCTAAAGCGTCACCGATTTTGTGACTCAGCAGCGATATTGCTAGCGATATCGCTACATGTGGTACTTACCTCCGACCGGCTCCCCCGCTGTCTGTCGCTGATCGCGTGAGATCGTGCAGCTCCATTTCTCATCGGGCGCTTCCTGCTGGGCTTCCTGCTGGTGCCGACGAGCGACGCGTGGACGCGGTCGGGAGGACGTCAGGATCGCCGCGTCTGAAAGGTAAGTAATGACCGCTGCTGCGTCGATACGTCGCTGTGAGATCTGCCTGTGTATCAGCTCACTAGCCACCATTTAGCGATGCACCAGCGATCCTGGCCGGGTCGTATCGTGGTCGGGATCGCTGGTGCATCACTAAATGTAAAGGGGCCTTTAGTGTGGTTGCTGGACAGATTCAGAAGGCCATTAACCTGCAGATTAACCCCATATGTGCAGGTTAATTGCATTTTTTTACGTGACAGGTCCCCATTAAATTCCCAGAGGACCATTACATGGTCTAAAAGTTTCCTGGTTTGGCAATCTCCACAAGGAGAAAACATTCCCACTTAAATAATATAGTAGTAATATATAACAAGTTTTGTCGGAAAAATACTGACCTACACAAGCCTCCACTGTGCTCGGTAGGATGTTAGCACTTAGCAGAAAGCAAGGAGCAATAAATTATTGCAAGATCAGCCTATGCAAAGTGTTTATAATCTATATCCATGGAACAGCATAAGTCTGGAAAAGAGGTACATAGATAAAACAGTAGGATATTATTCATTGAAACTTTTTGCAAAGTTTCTTAATTTATATGCACTGACTCAAAGAAAAGGTGGTTGCCTACTCTATACAATGTTCCTATTTGTGCATGGAACATAAAACACATGGCAATTATTGTAAACTGGGGATAATATTTTACTCCTCATTAAAAAAAGAGAAATCACCAAAGTTCACTTTATAACCAGGTGGTGTTTATGTAATTTTGGCAAAATTTAATACACAGAATATAACAAAGTGAAATATTTGGAATGTTGGTGGAAAAAAAAATCTTTTTACAAGAAATTCAATATTAACTCATTCAGCAGTCTGCTGTGCACAATATTACAAAAAGGCTGTAGGAGCCAAATGGCTGCACATTTTAAAAAACACTAAATTCCAAAAAACAATTAGCCAAAAATGTATGCATTTCAAGGGGTATTCCCATCTCCAAAATCCTATCCTAATATGTAGTAGATGTGATAATAATAATTAGGATGGTAGGCAGAGATAAGAGTAGAGATGTAGGGTGGTGCAGTACTCTAGAGAGCTTTGTAAGTGAGTGTGATAAGTTTATGTTGCATTTTATAGCGGATGGGCAATCAATGCAATGACTGGCACAGGGAGGAGGCAATGGGGTAGTGATACGAAGACCTGTTAGTAGTGACTTTTAGCTTTCAAGACAAGAAAAATTCAGAGTGAAAGCAACAGTAAGAGTTTTTGCCGTTTCAATGTTGAGAAAAGAGTGGAATCCTGAAATGTTTTTGAGGTGCAGGTGACATGAGCAAGTGAGTGATTTGATATAGAGGAATGAAGATCAATATCAAATCAACCCTAACAAAGTGATGTTGCCAAAGAACTATGATAGTATCACACATAGAAATTGAAATATCAAGTTTAGATATGTTGGTAGAGGGTAGAAACTAAAGAAATTAAGTTTTGGAAAGATTCAGCTTTAGTTAGAGTGAGGACATCATATTACAGACAATGGACCATCACTGGTATTTTGAAGCAGTGCAAGCTATAATTAAGTGTCAATAGTGTGGACATGGTACTAAAAGCTAAATATGGTGTTAGTATGTCCAATAGGAGTTGTGTAGCGTCAAGCACTGAACCCTGAGGAACCCCAACAGTAAGGCAAAGAGGAGAAGAAGAAGAAGGGCCAGCAAGTGAGACACTGAAAAAGCAGTCAAAAAAGTAAGAGGTCAATCGAGAGAAAGAATTATCCTTAAACCAAATTGAGTGTTGCATGCTGAGGAGTGATTGATAAATCATGAGAAATGCTAGAGTCAAATTAAGAGACTGTAGTTGGTATTTAATTTAACTCTTAGTAAATCATTTGAAACTTAATAATAAAGTAATTCTTTTCATCTTTACATTTCGAAAGTTGTAACCTTTTTATGTTTCTGTCAAAATAGCAAATACTGGGTGAGGTAGATCTTGTAAACCCAAGGTCCAGGTAAGCATTGATGCAGCAGACCGGTGTAGCACACAGGAAACACATAGCAGAGTTACTAGAGGCAAATTGAACATTTTAAAGGGGTCCTGGAAGCCTAAAGCCAACGGGAGAAATCCTGGAAGCTGTAGGCAGACATATAGAGGCAAACTAAAAGTCTTAAAGAAGTCCTGGAGACTACTGTGAGGTAGCAGATTTACTGGAAGCCGCAGACAAATGACGTCCTGAAGACCACTGACAGGCATTGGGGATACTGAAAGCAGCAGAAAAACAGGTGAAGTCCTGAAGACCACTGAAAGGAAGCAGGGTTACTGAAAGCAACAGACAAACAGGTTAAGTCCTGAAGACCACTGAAAGGCAGCATGGTTACTCAGGTACTGGAAATCACAGGCGACCAGTAGACGGCCTTGGCCAAGAACTGTGCACAGACCAACTAAACAGTTACTAGAAAGTTTGAACACAATACTAAGACAAGAGTATGTGTCTTGGGAGGCCTTATATAAGTGTAGGAAATACAACACATGGGAGCATGCTGGGCTACTTGCAAAGCTCGACATGGAGCACAAGAAAATCTAACAGACCGAGGCTTGTGCATAACATTAGTCATATGAGGAGTAAATTTTTGTAAAACAATGCATCAAATATTCAGTGTATATAATGCATGTTTTATTAAATGGGGGTGTGAAAAAACAGCAATTTTTTCCATTTAACCAAACTTCTTTGTTTTTACATTATAAAATACAAGTTGATTTTTTTTTGCTGGAAAGTGTATAGTTTTCATTACTACTATTTTGTGGTACATACAACATTATGTCTTGTTAGGGCTCATTGAGACATCTGTTTTTTTTGTATGAGTGCTATCCATGATTTTCTCAGATAACACTTGTACCTGTGACCTGTGATAGTCTATAGGGCCACTCACAGATCTGTGATTTCTCACAAACCAAGAGGTCCTCAGAAAATTTTAGAAACATGGCTCATTTTCTCACAAACCGAGAGGTCCTCAGAAAATTTTAGAAACATGGCTCATTTTAATCCGAGGGTAAGATCAAATTTGGAAATGCAATGTGATCACACTCAGATAACATTTCATGGAATGTTAGAAAAGAGTACGTAGGTGGAGAATATATATATTTTTAATTTCTTTATGGATGATACTCATACCACACTCTGATCAAACTCGAATCAGAGCCTGTTCACAATAATCTATCCATTTTTTTGTACATGGAAACATTGGATGTCTGAAAGAGTCCTTAGAGATGTCAAAATGGATAATAGTGTAACTTTTTTTTTATTTTTTAACCTCTTCACCTCCAAGCCTGTTTTTACCTTCCTGACCAGGCCAAATTTTACAATTCTGACCAGTGTCACTTTATGAGTTAGCAACCCTGAAATGCTTCTACATATCCCATTCATTCTGAGGCTGTTTTTTCATGACAGTGCCATATTATAGTGCAGATTTTGCTGTTACAGTTTATGGGTGCCATGACACACTGGGAGAATATAGAATGATGCAGAATAACTGAAGAGTGGGGCGTGACCGCTAATATGAACCAGTCCAACAGTAATATGACGCAGGTGTGCACAAGGCACTAAGTAAGCACACCGCGTTTAATGAGGCAGTCATGCGATGTTATTAATGAGCATGCACGCAACACTAAAGTGTAGAAGTCCAGAAATCATATGGATGGAAATGGACACGGAACTTAAACTTAGTAGTCCAGCATGATACAGGAGCGGCATAGTCAGGAGAAGGTCACTATATGTACCTTTAGGGCTGAAAGTCCCACACAAGTCCAGAAATGCAGCCCAAACAAACACATACTTAGAGGAGATGATGATGTCAGGATTCCTTACTGGCCCCAGCAGTTACAGGGGCGAATAGCTCCACACTAGATGTCCAGACCGTAGTTAAGCACAGACAGCATTACGGAGATGCACAGAAGATTGTAAGTGGTAGAACGAGGAAAGGCAGAGCACCGAATAACAAGCAGCAGGGAGTCCTCCAGCAGACAGACAGGAGTTTTGGAGCCAACAGCAACAAAATACTCAGGCACAGAGGAGCACATGACCTGGACTTAGATAATCAGGACAGACAGGAAGTTCCAACACAGGGCGAGATACTAGACTCCATCATGGAGCAGGGAAAACAGGTCCAAAGAAAAGTCTGGAATCCTTACAATGGGAGAGGGAGACCCCTCCCTCTCCTAGCCTTCGAAATGCTGCAATCACTATAGATCGTAGCATTAAGAAGGTTAAATAGTTAGGGGCAGTGCAGGTACCGCTCCTGGCTGTGACATTGAGGGCTTATCTGTCACTTAAGCTGAGCGCTCGGTGATCATGGGGGCACAGCTCCTGTGCACAAATGATCACCATGACATAAGTTTATATAATTTTGTGGGAACCACTTCCCGACCATTGCTTAAACTTACATTAAAATTTGAGAAGGCGTTAATTTTTAGAATTAATTAGACTTTTTTTAATTTTTAGATTTTTTTGTTCGATTTTTATTTTTGTTTACATTTTTTAGTCACACAGAACTTGAACTTGCAAATACTTTTGTAATAAAAATGCAACTTTATGTCATAATTTTTTTTCTTGTCTCAATGTTTATTTGCATAGCAGTATTATTAATTGATAAATATTAAACATGGTAGCCACGCTAACTGAAATAAACCATCAGACATTTTATAATTTAACTCCCATTTCTACATAATTATAAGAAAAAATCTAATCATTACAGAGCTTTTTAAAAAAAATTATCCCTTAATCCAAATAAATAAAAAAAATATCCTTCGTCTGCTTGAGGAAAGTGTGGTATGGAGTAACTGTGGCATCCCATTCTTCTTAAAATGCTTGAATAGTGATTTTAAATGAGAACAAGACCTACTCCTGTGATTTCAATCATTGTTCCCTTCACATTGTTAAGAATTCCTTAAGAGAAATGATTAATGTCTATCTATCTGACCCAAAGTTACCTTGTACTTTGAATTCTAAAAGTATTTCAAGTAGATGTATATTACCCAAGATTATCTTATAGCTAAGCAGTATCCATCACCAATCTGGGGCTGCCCTTTTATTTTAATAAAAAAGTGGACAGCCCTAGACTAGTGATTTTTCTAAACGTAAGTTATAGGAAAAAGTGCACAGATCCCTCCCTAATGTCCCCAGAAAAAGTTCCATTTTCTTACAACCCAAACTTGTGGGTTGTGGAATATCAACATTTAAAGGGAACCAGTCAACAGGATTGTGCACAGTAACCTACATACAGTGTCAGGTTGGCGCCGTTATACTGATTAAAATTATATCTTGGTTGATGAAATCCATCTTGTGGTTGTTGTTTAATCTGTATTTTCTTCTCACAAGATTTACAATATGACCAGAATGTTAATTTATTTCAGTTCTTCAATACAAAAAGTGAAACTCATATATTATATTGAGTCATTACAAACAGAGTGATCTATTTCATGTGTTTATTTCTGTTAATGTTGATGATTATGACTTACAGCCAATGAAAACCCCAAAGTCATTATCTCAATAAATTAGAATAATTAACAAATAATACCTGCAAAGGCTTCCTAATCATTTAAATGGAACCTGTCAGCAGGATTGTGCACAGTAACCTACAGTGTCAGGTCAGTGATGTTATACTGATTAAAATGATTCCTTGGTTGATGAAATCAGTCTTGTGGTGGTTGTTTAATCTTCATTTTCAGTTTTGAGTAAATGATATGCCCGTGCTGCAGGGTGGGCCTGGAGGGGGGTCTTTATGTGGTGTTCTGATTAGGCATTCATAATGCAGACTGCTGAGAGGTAACTGGTCCCCCAGTGACCTTCCCCCTAGTTTACATAATGAATACCTGTACACACTGAAGAAAAAAAATGCTTCACATGTTTAGTGTTCTGGGACAAAAGTAAAAAAAAACAATTTATACCACCAAGGCCGAGAGAGGAAAAAACCTTGCTCACAAAGTAAATACATTAATCCAAAAAACAATAATGACTGATGGAATACTCCTGAGAATGTGAAAACCAAGAAAAATGGAGTACAGAAAAGCCACCACAAAGAAATTAAAAAAAAAAATTTATTCAACAAAAATGCATAGATGAAAATCAAATATAAGTCAAACAAAATAGTAATAGGCGGGGAACAGGTGTGGAAACATGTTGATGCAGCAGGGAGCGAAAACAGGGCACAAAAGTAACCAGAAGTAAGCTAAAAGGGCACGCATCATAAGTGAAATAAATATCAAATCAGTGATATTTGTAAACTAGGCAGGCACAGAAAAGTTGGTGAACAATTAAAGATAAATAGCTGCATATAGCACCAAATAGAGATAGCTACAAATAACACCAAATGTGACTCCAAGCAAAAAAACAAGCAAAGCCCACTTACTTATTGTAGCTGGTGGTGTTCATATCTCGCCCTGCTGGCCCCTTTGACACGCGTTTTGTGTAGATGCTTTTTGAAAAAAGGGGAGTGTCTTGTGTCATCTCCCAGAGGTTTATATAGGAGATCAGACCCCAGGTGCCGATACGTATGGTGCACGCGTCCCAGACGCCATGCACCGGAAATGCCTTCTTCCCCCATGGCCGTCAGAGCGCTCTGCGCATGTGGGTGAAAGTTCACCCTGTGACGTCAATAGACATGCACACATCGCTCAATGCAATAGCCATAAGCAAAGTGAGATGGTGCTTGAGTCGAGGCATGCGTGCGCACCACGGCAGCCATTTTAATGAAAATCAGGGTGGCAGACATTGAGGGGAAGACAGTCAGGGAATGGCCGTGAACTGTCAAAAAAGTGAAATCCTCTGAGTGAACTTCAATCACTTGATTCCGTGGTCATTAAACCCGCAGACAAGGGGGGGATGTGGTGATTTGCCTGGTCGAAAAATATGAGAAGGAGGCATTTCGTCAGTTGAAAGACAAAGCAACATATCGACTATTGCCTCATAATCCGACTTATCTATTTGCTGCGGAATTGGAGCGCATTATATCTAATGCCGGCGAGTTGGGTATCATCCCAAGGAAGGTTTGGGATGGGATTTGCCTAAACACCCTAGGGTGCCCACATTATAACTTTTACCAAAATTATACAAGGATATTCAAAACCCCCCCTGTTCGACCCATTGTCTCTGGCATAGGTTGTTTGAGTGACAATGTGTGTAAATATATTGATCATTACTAGAGTTGAGCGAAACGGGTTGAACAATTTCAAAAGTCGCCGACTTTTGGCAAAGTCGGGTTTCATGAAACGAAACTCGACCCTAGAATGAGGTCGGCCACGAGGTCGGCGACTTACGCGCCAAAGTCGCGTTTCAAAAGTTTGTTTAGCGCTCTTTTTCAGCCAATCAGGATCCACGGACACTGTGGGCAACGTGATGACATAGGCAGGGGTCGCCACCATCTTTCAGAAGGGCATGCAAGTGATTGGCTTGCTTTGGTGAGCGTCACAGGGGTTATAAAAGGGCGTGCACGCCGACCGCCATCTTACTTCTGTCGATCTTAGCATAGGGAGAGGTTGCTGATTCTGTAGGGAGAGCGTTAGGCAGGGAAGAAGACAAAAAAACTGCTTCTGCTGCTAGCGATTTTGCCTGTGCAACACACCAGTCACTGTGTGTGCAGTGCAAGGGGAGGCTATATTGTGGTGGATCAGCGGTGTTGGTTGTTAGGCTGCCTTCTAAGGCTTCCTGACAGCTGCATTGCTGTTTCCCCACTGCTCTGCAAACTGCTTTTTTAAAAGCAATCCCAATTTTTTTTTTGTCCTGCTAAGGTACTGAGCGTGCATTTATTCACACCATACAGCGGTGTACGCTCCTCACACAGTACCGTGTAACGGCTGTTATCACAGCCACAGTGAAGCTATCTGTGTGTCACTGTGGAAGGATAAGTGGAGGACTTGTTCCGTTCTTACAGACCTACACTCTAGGGAGATTCGTATTCTGCCCAATTCTACAATTCACTTTATTCACACCTGTGCCATCGAGCCTGTGACATAGCGCTCTGATATTCAGTGGGCCTCACACAATCCAAAAGTGTCCAGTGTCCACAAGTGTCTGCAGAAATTCAAAATCTCCCTTATCCTGTAGTCACTTTTTTCACACCTGCTGCATCGAGCCTGTGACATAGCGCTCTGATATTCATTGGGCCTCACACAATCCAAAAGTGTCCAGTGTCTGCAGAAATTCAAAATCTCCCTTATCCTGTAGTCACTTTTTTCACACCTGCTGCATCGAGCCTGTGACATAGCGCTCTGATATTCATTGGGCCTCACACAATCCAAAAGTGTCCAGTGTCCACAAGTGTCTGCAGAAATTCAAAATCTCCCTTATCCTGTAGTCACTTTTTTCACACCTGCTGCATCGAGCCTGTGACATAGCGCTCTGATATTCATTGGGCCTCACACAATCTAAAAGTGTCCACAAGTGTCTGCAGAAATTCAAAATCTCCCTTATCCTGTAGTCACTTTTTTCACACCTGTGCCATCGAGCCTGTGACATAGCGCTGTGATATTCAGTGGGCCTCACACAATCCAAGTGTCCAGTGTCCACAAGTGTCTGCAGAAATTTAAAATCTCCCTTATCCTGTAGTCACTTTTTTCACACCTGTGCCATCGAGCCTGTGACATAGCGCTGTGATATTCAGTGGGCCTCACACAATCCAAGTGTCCACAAGTGTCTGCAGAAATTCAAAATCTCCCAGAAATTCAAAATCTCCCTTATCCTGTAGTCACTTTTTTCACACCTGTGCCATCGAGCCTGTGACATAGCGCTGTGATATTCAGTGGGCCTCACACAATCCAAGTGTCCAGTGTCCACAAGTGTCTGCAGAAATTTAAAATCTCCCTTATCCTGTAGTCACTTTCTTCACACCTGTGCCATCGAGCCTGTGACATAGCGCTGTGATATTCAGTGGGCCTCACACAATCCAAGTGTCCAGTGTCCACAAGTGTCTGCAGAAATTCAAAATCTCCCAGAAATTCAAAATCTCCCTTATCCTGTAGTCACTTTTTTCACACCTGTGCCATCGAGCCTGTGACATACGCTGTGATATTCAGTGGGCGTCACACAATCCAAGTGTCCAGTGTCCACAAGTGTCTGCAGAAATTTAAAATCTCCCTTATCCTGTAGTCACTTTTTTCACACCTGTGCCATCGAGCCTGTGACATAGCGCTGTGATATTCAGTGGGCCTCACACAATCCAAGTGTCCAGTGTCCACAAGTGTCTGCAGAAATTCAAAATCTCCCAGAAATTCAAATTCTCCCTTATCCTGTAGTCACTTTTTTCACACCTGTGCCATCGAGCCTGTAACATAGCGCTGTGATATTCAGTGGGCCTCACACAATCCAAGTGTCCAGTGTCCACAAGTGTCTGCAGAAAATCTAAATCTCCCCTGTCCTATAGACACCTTGTACCTTGTTTTACATTACTATATAGTTTGTAGGATTTTGTCTACATTTCTACCAAAAATGAGGAAGGCTGGTGGAAGAGGCCATGGAATTGGGAGGGGGTTGGCAGCTGGTAATGATGGTGTTGGTGGTGGATCTGATGGTAGTGGCAAAAGCAAAATAGGACCGAATGCAGGAGGTGTTGAGCCTGCGTCATCGTCTGGCTCCATAAGGCTTCGAAGGCTTAGTTTTCTAGGAGTTGGCAAACCGCTTTTAACGCCAGAGCATCAGGAAAAAGTTTTGTCTTACATTGCTGACTCAGCCTCCAGCTGTATCGCCTCCTCTTCTGAAGTTGTAAAAAGCAAAAGCACTGAGTCGTCATTGGAGGCTCATGTTCATGAACCACACCTTTCCTTGTGTCCTTCACCACAACCAAGATTGAAGGATGACGCAGGCCATACTACTGATTACTCCATGGAGCTGTTTTCACATATCATGCCTGGATTATCAAGTGAAATGGTGAATTACCCAGGCCAAGATGAATCTGACATGGAGTGCACTGATGCACAGCCGCTGATAGATGATTCTGCTGGTACATTCACTCAGAGCACTACATTGTCCTCGCAGTGTACAGAGCCAGATTCTGACCCTGATGATACTCAGGTGCCCCTTCCCGCACACTATACCACCATACACGGTGACACAGAGGAAGGTGCACATGACATTGAAGAGGAGGTGATGGATGACCCAGTTGTTGACCCAGATTGGCATCCATTGGGGGAAGAGGGTGCTGCTTCCAATAGCTCAGATGAGGAGCATCCACAGCAGACATCAACATCGCAACAGCTGTTATCTGGCAGGCCCGGAGCACTCCAAAGACAGGTTCCAAAAATCAAAAGAGTTGCTGGACAGCTTGTCCAGAGGGTCAAAACCTCACAGCGTGCTAGGCCGCAAAATGTCTGCCAAAGTAGGAAGAGTGCAGTGTGGCACTTTTTTGAACAAAATCCTCATGATCAGGCCAAGGTTATCTGTAAGAAGTGCGCAAAGAACTTTAGCCGAGGGAAAAATCTGAAAAATTTGAATACCAGTTGCATGCTTAGACATTTAACCAGCATGCACTTGCAAGCGTGGACACAACACCAAACCTCAAGTGCCACATGTGCAACTGATCACAAAGAAGGTAGTCAGCAACGCTACATTGTTTCCCCCACTGTAAGCCCACCGGTTAGCACAGCAGCAAATGTTGAGGTGTCGTTGCAAGGCCACAGCAGTCAGGGAATCCCACTGTTATATCAACGAAATATTGAATCTAGGCCATCAGAAAGAACACCAACTCCATCACCATCATCAACCCTCTCTCAGTCCGCCCTGTCCACCGCTACTTCCACCATATGCAGCTCTCAAGTCCAGCTCACCCTCCCAGACACTATGAGTAGGTCAAGAAAGTATTCAGTCTCTCATCCGCGTACACTGGGTTTGAACGCCCACATTGCCAAACTAATCTCGTTTGAGATGATGCCCTATCGGTTGGTGGAAAGTGCAGCTTTCCGCAAACTCATGGCCTATGCAGTACCACGCTATGACCTACCCAGTCGCCACTTCTTCTCTCGCAAAGCCATCCCAGCTCTCCACCATCATGTGAAAGACCGCATTGTCCATGCACTCAAGCAGTCAGTGAGTGGAAAGGTGCACTTCACAACTGATGCATGGTCCAGTCGGCATGGCCAGGGCCGTTATGTGTCCATCACTGCGCAATGGGTTAATGTGGTGGATGCAGGGTCCACAGGGGACAGCGGTGGTGGGACAGTGCTGCCTGGCCCACGGTATAGGAAACAGTTGGCTGTAGGCGTTCCACCCTCCTCCTCCTCCTCCAGAAGCGAAAGCTCGTCCACAGAGCGCAGTCGTACGAGCACTCCATCTGCAGCTGCCACTGTTGCACACGAGGTGTCCCCCTATCGAGCAGCTAGTGGATAGCGTCAGCAGGCTGTGTTGCAGATGATGTGTTTGGGCGACAGACACACCGCCGAGGTGCTGGCCGAGTACTTGAAGCGACAAACTGAGTCATGGCAGTGTACATCTTGAGGCAGGCAAGGTAGTTAGTGATAACGGCCGTAATTTTGTGGCAGCCATAGCCCTTTCAAAACTCAGCCACATACCTTGCTTGGCTCACACCTTGAACCTGGTGGTGCAGTGCTTCCTCAAAAATTATCTGGAGTTAACAGCCCTGCTCCATAAGGTGCGAAGACTGTGCGCGCACATCCGCCGGTCGCCTGTACACTCCGTTCGTATGCAGAAGCTGCAGCGATTGCTCCACCTTCCCAACCACCGCCTCATTATCGACATTGCAACAAGGTGGAACTCCACCCTGCACATGGTGGAGCGGCTGTGCGAGCAGAGGCAGGCCATAATGCATTTGTGGGAGGATACACGGCCAGGCACTTTGAGAGCAGACATGGAGTTGACAGGTGTGCAGTGGTCGAAGCTGAAAGACCTCTGTAAAGTCCTTCAGTGTTTTGAGGAAGGCACACGGCTGGTAAGCGCAGACGACGCCATCCTAAGCATGAGCATCCCACTCATGCGTCTGCTCATGCAAACTTTGACGCACCTTAAGGAGCAGGCGTCTGCAGCCAATGTTGACGAGGAGGAAGAAGTGGAGGGAATCCTTGATGACATTCAGCCATTGTCTGCTCAGGGACCTCTCCTGGACGAGTTGGAGGAAGAAGAGGAGGAGGAGGATGATGATGGGGTGATTACTTAGGGGAGGAGGATGCATCTCGTGGGGCAAGTGAAAATGTTGGCGTGGCAAGGTCTGGTACAGGGTTTGTGCGTGACTGGAGGGATGTGGATTTGCCAGAAAGTGCTCCTCCAACCAGCACTCGCAGTGCATCATTGACAACGGGAACATTGGCCCACATGTCAGATTATGCCTTGCGGATCCTAAAAAGGGACCCCCGCATTGCCAAAATGATGAACGATGACGACTACTGGTTGGCCAGCATCCTGGATCCACGCTATAAAGGCAAATTACAAAACATCATGCCACAGGAGAACCTTGACCTAATATTGGCTAATAAACAAGCAACTGTGGTAAATCGGTTGCTTGAGGTATTCCCAGCACACAGCAGCGGTGATGGTTCTCACACGAGCCGTACGGGCCGGGGGCAGCTTGGCAGAGGTGTTCATGGTGCACACAGCAGAAGTGGCGTTGGAGACAGGGGTTTCATGACAATGTTGTGGACTGATTTTTCAAGTACCGCTCACACAACTGGTAATACAGCATTGATGGAAAGTGACAGGAGACAGCAGTTGTCAACTATGGTTACAAACTACTTTTCCTCCCATATCGATGTTCTCCCACACAGTTCATTCCCCTTTGACTATTGGGCTGCTAAACTGGACACCTGGCCTGAATTGGCACAATATGCCTTACAGGAGCTCGCTTGCCCAGCTGCAAGTGTGCTTTCGGAAAGAGTCTTCAGTGCAGCTGGATCAATCCTGACAGAAAAAAGGACCCGTCTGTCAACCCAAAATGTGGATGATATAACCTTCATTAAAATGAACCATGCATGGGTTTCCAAGGATTTTGTCCCACCTTCCCCTGATGACACATAGGGTGACAGAAAAATGGCTTGCTTTGGTCCACCTCTTCCTGGGACTTGACCTATTTCGCCTTTTGCATCAGCTGAATGTCCAACATCAACATATGCCACTTTCTAAAACTCCCTAACTGTGCTGCCTCCCCCCCCCATGGCCAGGGTCACCACCTAGCGCACGACACCGTGCGAGTGCCGTTGCCCTGGACAGGTGGGTAGGCCGACTCTTGGGCGCGGGCACTGGCACAGGGTCCCTCATAGTGCAATCAAGTGTCTCTGACGGTGGTGGTGCACACCCGCCGTCAGACACACCGCCGTACTATGAGGGGCCCAGTGCCAGTACCGACGCCCACGAGTGGGCCCCCCTTGCTTGGGCAGGGCCCCAGCATTTGCAATCTTTACCTCTCCCTGCTCCTCCGCTGTGTAGTCTGGGCCGTCAAATCCATACTGTGCCTGACACCATCTGAGCCTGCCTCCTGATGTATAGACATACAGTGGGGCAAAAAAGTATTTAGTCAGTCAGCAATAGTGCAAGTTCCACCACTTAAAAAGATGAGAGGCGTCTGTAATTTACATCATAGGTAGACCTCTACTATGGGAGACAAACTGAGAAAAAAAAATCCAGAAAATCATATTGTCTGTTTTTTTTTCATTTTATTTGCATATTATGGTGGAAAATAAGTATTTGGTCAGAAACAAGCAATCAAGATTTCTGGCTCTCACAGATCTGTAACTTCTTCTTTAAGAGTCTCCTCTTTCCTCCACTCATTACCTGTAGTAATGGCACCTGTTTAAACTTGTTATCAGTATAAAAAGACACCTGTGCACACCCTCAAACAGTCTGACTCCAAACTCCACTATGGTGAAGACCAAAGAGCTGTCAAAGGACACCAGAAACAAAATTGTAGCCCTGCACCAGGCTGGGAAGACTGAATCTGCAATAGCCAACCAGCTTGATGTGAAGAAATCAACTGTGGGAGCAATAATTAGAAAATGGAAGACATACAAGACCACTGATAATCTCCCTCGATCTGGTGCTCCACGCAAAATCCCACCCCGTGGGGTCAGAATGATCACAAGAACGGTGAGCAAAAATCCCAGAACCACGCGGGGGGACCTAGTGAATGAACTGCAGAGAGCTGGGACCAATGTAACAAGGCCTACCATAAGTAACACACTACGCCACCATGGACTCAGATCCTGCAGTGCCAGACGTGTCCCACTGCTTAAGCCTGTACATGTCCGGGCCCGTCTGAAGTTTGCTAGAGAGCATTTGGATGATCCAGAGGAGTTTTGGGAGAATGTCCTATGGTCTGATGAAACCAAACTGGAACTGTTTGGTAGAAACACAACTTGTCGTGTTTGGAGGAAAAAGAATACTGAGTTGCATCCATCAAACACCATACCTACTGTAAAGCATGGTGGTGGAAACATCATGCTTTGGGGCTGTTTCTCTGCAAAGGGGCCAGGACGACTGATCCGGGTACATGAAAGAATGAATGGGGCCATGTATCGTGAGATTTTGAGTGCAAACCTCCTTCCATCAGCAAGGGCATTGAAGATGAAACGTGGCTGGGTCTTTCAAAATGACAATGATCCAAAGCACACCGCCAGGGCAACGAAGGGGTCGCTTCGTAAGAAGCATTTCAAGGTCCTGGAGTGGCCTAGCCAGTCTCCAGATCTCAACCCTATAGAAAACCTTTGGAGGGAGTTGAAAGTCTGTGTTGCCAAGCGAAAAGCCAAAAACATCACTGCTCTAGAGGAGATCTGCATGGAGGAATGGGCCAACATACCAACAACAGTGTGTGGCAACCTTGTGAAGACTTACAGAAAACGTTTGACCTCTGTCATTGCCAACAAAGGATATATCACAAAGTATTGAGATGAAATTTTGTTTCTGACCAAATACTTATTTTCCACCATAATATGCAAATAAAATGAAAAAAAAACAGACAATGTGATTTTCTGGATTTTTTTTCTCAGTTTGTCTCCCATAGTTGAGGTCTACCTATGATGTAAATTACAGACGCCTCTCATCTTTTTAAGTGGTGGAACTTGCACTATTGCTGACTGACTAAATACTTTTTTGCCCCACTGTATCTTTTGAATGTGTACGCTATCCATACATGTTATCCAGGGATACGATACCCTTTCTCACCTTTGTGCAATCACTTGCAAGCCATACTGTGCCTGACACCGTCTGAGCCTGCCTCCTGATGTATAGACATATTTTTGAATGTGTACGCTATCCATACATGTTATCCGGGGATACGGTACCCTTTATCACCTTTGTGCAATCACTTGCAAGTCATACTGGGCCTTACACCGTCTGAGCCTGCCTCCTGATGTATAGACATATCTTTTGAATGTGTACGCTATCCATACATGTTATCCGGGGATACGGTACCCTTTCTCACCTTTGTGCAATCACTTGCAAGCCATACTGGGCCTTACACCGTCTGAGCCTGCCTCCTGATGTATAGACATATCTTTTGAATGTGTACGCTATCCATACATGTTATCCGGGGATACGGTACCCTTTCTCACCTTTGTGCAATCACTTGCAAGCCATACTGGGCCTAACACCGTCTGAGCCTGCCTCCTGATGTATAGACATATCTTTTGAATGTGTACGCTATCCATACATGTTATCCGGGGATACGGTACCCTTTCTCACCTTTGTGCAATCACTTGCAAGCCATACTGGGCCTTACACCGTCTGAGCCTGCCTCCTGATGTATAGACATATCTTTTGAATGTGTACGCTATCCATACATGTTATCCGGGGATACGGTACCCTTTCTCACCTTTGTGCAATCACGTGTAACCCATACTGGGCGTGAGAACGGCTGGCGAGCTGTTAAGCAAGCTACAGCACCTGTGGTTTGCACACGTAAGTTTTTCATTTTTTTCAGGAATGACGGTTAGGCCTAATTCCGGAACTGCCGTTGACCTGCACTTACTGGGAAATCATCGTTCGCGAGTAATAATTGTAATCAGTGATCCCCATCACTAACGTTGTTCAGCGGGTTATCTGCACCTGTAAGCAACAAACGCTGGCCTTTTCAGTGTAGCGCACATGCAGCCACGGACATGTAAGGGCATTACACACCAATTATTGGCCAATCTCATGTGCCAGAGCCTCACGTGTCCCTCTAGTAAGCCGGACTCGGACCGCGGGGCATGACGGAGTCTCGTTCGTTAACGGAATTAAGCTTGCAATGTGTGCATCTGTTCTGTAGCTGGCATGGTTGAGGTTGCCCGTGTTGAGTCAAATTACGCCGTAGGCTCCACTCCTGGTGGTGCCCTTCTGGACATTCCTTTAAGGTTCAGCTTTGCAACCATACTGCCCACGTAAAACAAACACTTTGCTTTCATGAACGCTGTTTGGAGGGTCATGACTCGTGGGAATAACGCCGCCCAATCAGTTAACCTGCTAGAGAGATCCTTCGTTGCTCCCAAGCATGACATCACACTCCCTAGGAGGAAGGTAATGTCACTGTGGCGACCGTACTCCTGGGGGCGACACAAGTGCACTGATGCCCAGCCACTGCTCGATGAATCTGCTGGTACATTGACCCAGACCACTACATTCCCCTCGCACGCTACACGGCCTGAATCTGACCCTGATGAAACTCAGGTTACCCTTCCTATATACAGTTCCATCTTACACGGTGACAAAGAGGAAGCTGCAGATGAAAGTGCAGGTTCGGCCCACCCGCCATCAGACACACCACCGTACTATCAGGGGCCGTGTGCCAGTGCCATCGCCAACGAGTGGGCCCCCCCTGCTTGCTCAGGATCACAGCACTTGCAAGGTTGAAATACTGTGCAGTGAGATGGAAGATGGGGACGATGAGGAGTCCAGACTAGTACAGGGATTCCCTAGCGAGGAGACTTATTTCATTGTTTTCAATGTTGGGACAGCAATTTTTGGGGAGCACTATACTCTGGAGAATGATAGATGAAGCCCACCATACACTGGAACATTCCAAAGGTGGACATCAGACACTGGAGCAGCATTTACAGGGCCCATTATACACTAGAGCATTAGAAATGGGGCCCATTATGTTTGGAGCATTATTTGGGCCCATAAGACAGTGGAGCTTCATCCATGGGGACCAACATATACTGTAGCATTATGTGGAGCTCATCATATACTGTTTCAAACATTATATGGGACCAATGATTCTGTATGGAGAAATAGATGGGCCTTGTCATGAGATGTAAAAAGTGAAGTATTTTTCATTGTACTATACCGCTATTTCTCTGCCGTATCGGAGCATGATGAGTTGTGGTATTATGTGTTAAAGGGGCGCTCTTTCGCCCAGGGCACATGAAAACCTGGAGCCAGCCCTACCCCCCCACAACTTTAGCCAAATAACCCCCATTTTTCAGTGCGTAACTTGTATTATGAAGTTAATTAAGGTTGACCAGCTTAAGTAAGAAGAATTGATGCTTTTGGCATTCAAATGAGCACTGTAGGTGTGTTTCCTGTCCTCCTCTCACTGCCGACTTTTATTCCCCATTGACTTACATTGGGTTTCGTGTTTCGGGACGACCCCGACTTTTCCCTATAATCGGCCGATCTTGCTCGACCCGACTTTTGGAAAAGTCGGGTTTCACGAAACGAAACTCGACCATAAAAAAACAAAAGTCGCTCAACTCTAATCATTACCTTAAACCACTAGGTGAAACACTCGCCTCCTATGTCAGAGACATGCCCAATGTATTCACCAAGGTTGACGGCCTCTCCCTCGAAACGGATATGCTTTTAGTTATCATTGATGCTGAGTCTTCGTACACCTCTATCAGACACAATGATGGACTTTGGGCGGCCCGCTTCTTCCTTTAGACTGCCAACTGGGATTGCTATTTTTCAGATTTCATTTTGGATCTATTAAAATTTGTTTTGACACACAATTTTTTGTGTATAAGAACAGATTTTATTTACAGATGCACTGGACTGCCATGGGCGTGGCATGTGCTCCGTCATATGCGAGCCTGTTTCTCGGGTTTTGGGAGAGGCAGGTTTTTCAGGGTGACAGATCACATGCTATGGACCCAGTGATGGGCTGGTTTCTTTACATTGATGATTGTTATGAACTGGTCACCGAGGAGGATGGCAGGAATAGGCTAGGCCACCAGAAAACCAGAAAGGTTGGTGTCATGATCCAGGCTGGATGTGACAGTTTAAATGCACAAATTGAACTTTTCTTCCTTTGGCTTGGTGCCAAAGTGGGTTGATTGCCCCCGATGGCCATTAGAATTATTACACATGGTGTCGTTCATTCTAAGTTGCCGGTGGTGGTGAGCGGTAGTGCAGTTTAGTTTCTTTGGTTTATTGTGCACTTAATTACAAATCAGGTGTTAGGCTCTATAAAAGGGAGCCAGGTGTGTCTGATGACTGTTGATTGATTGTGTGTTAGTCTTTCACAAGGAAGCCTGGGTGAAGGAAGAAGCTGAACATGAGTCCTGCGCAGCCCAGCCAGAGGGGACGAGTGGCAGCTAGGTGGTCTGCAAGAAGGGCTGGCATGGCGTGGTGGAGTCACAGTTTATGGTGTTGGCAGGAAGTACTTGCATGGCTTGGTGGAGTGACGACTATGGAGAGAGTTGCACTCAGCATGCGGGACTTGGTTGCTGAGAGCTGGACTGAAGCATGCTTGACTTTTTGGGCAGGAGCTGAACTCATCTTTGGGACTCTGTTACTGGACTTCTGCAATTGGTGGTGGACTCTGCTCCAAGGCTGCACTATGGTGAAGGATCCAGTTATGGTGATGGATCCGGGTGGAGGAGAAGATGCACACAGGTGGTGGGCTCTGTTGCTAGGAGCGTACGCAACAGAGCAAAGTTAAGTGGTGTTTCCCCTGTTTTGTCATCTTTCCTCATGTGTGTTTTAGTGCAGTGGTGGGATTAGTTTCCGCACCGGGTGCATTGGTGCGGAACTGGCATAGGGAGCTTTAGGAGTGCAGGGACACTGGCTCAGGGGAGCTCAGGAGGTCTCCACTTCCCTATTCCTTATCGCAGGGCCCACCATTGTTAATGTTTCCCAGGTTCCCCTTTATTATTTAAATTCGCCTTACTGGAGGCGGGGTTTCCAGACTTGCATATACGTGTAATGTCTAAATTCGCCAGTTGGAGGCAGTGTATCCAGCTGCACGTGTTTATTATTTAAATTCGCCCCACTTGAGGCGGTGTATCCAGGGTCACGTGTGTCACATGGGTTTGCCTTACGGTACTCGCTGCGTGCAGACACACGTGATCGTGACAATTAGTAACTTAGCAGTTTGCAGACCCCAAATCCTAACAACACAACTAGCAGTAGCCGTGGGGCGTACCTACGATGCCCTAGACGCCTCGGCACAGCCGGAGAGCTAACTAAGCCTAAAGCAAGAAAGGTGAAATCTAAACTGCCCCGGAGTAGAACCCCAAATAAATAGATAGGCCCCAACATATATTGTCGGTGAGACAAGATGAGACACAAATGCAGGCAGATAATAGACTGGGCAAATGATGGGGCCCAAACTGACTAGATAGGAAAGGAAAGACACTGTCTGCAATCATGCAAAAACCCTAAAAACTCCTACATGTCTGCAGTACAAAAAATACTGAGGTCTCATGACCTCTCCCCCACTATATCAGCATTCTGGTGAGAACTGGCAGCAAAGTAAAAGAGACTAATATAACTGGGGACTGAACAAACTGACACAAGCTGTAGCATATGGAGTGGGGTCCAGCACAGCCCCAGCAGGGAGTTCGCTAAACCCTCACAGCAAAGCAAAAAGAGGCAAAACCAGATCAGATGCAAAGGATTAGCAAATGAACAACTTAACTGAAAAATGCAGGATCAGGCAGGAGACAGCAGACTTCAGAATGCACAGGGAGAAACTAATCACCAGCAGCCACTGAAGGAAGCCTGCTCACTTAAATATTCCAGTCAGTAACCCCAGATTTCCAATCATCGTCGTCAGGTGGCAGACTTCGGCCAGCTCCACTACCCACAGTAACCACCAGAGGGAGCCCCGACTCAGAAGTCAAATCGAGAGAGTTCACAACAGATGATGTTCTGATGTTCTGATGATCTGGAAAGGTGACGAAACTAGTCTATCTCAATTTATGCAACAACTTAACAACAATACATTAAATCTTAATTTTTAATTCAAATATCATTCAAACCGGATTGATTTTCTAGATATAACTCTGTGTGTTGTGGAGGATGGCTCTATTGAAACAGATTTATATTGTAAGGAAATGGCAGTTAACTTCCTTCTGCATGCTTCATCAGCACATAATCACTCTGTAATTAGAGCCATCCCAGTTAGTCAGTTTCTGAGGAACAGGCAGGTTTGCTCAACCATCACCTGCTTTGAGCGACAGTCCGTCATTCTTGCTGACCATTTTAGGGAGAGGGGGAATAGTAATTGGTGTATCAAAGAAGGATACAGGCAGGCCAGGCACACGAGAACGGAGGACTTGCTTGTTCAGCCAAAGAAAGATCGTCAACAGAGTTCTAATGAAATAAGGTTTATTTCTACTTCTAATTGCTGCTGGGGTCGGATCCATGAGATCCTGGCTAAACATTGGTCTGTTTTATGTACTGACAGCGTTCTGGCAGCACATTTACCTTTGCGTCCACTTTTGACACAACGCAGGGGAAAAACCTGAGAGATCATCTTGTTAAAAGCCACTATGTGGCTAAATCCCAGACTATTTTTAATTTGAGAAATCCAAAATTCGGTTGCTTCCCCTGTAGCTTGTGTGTCGCGTGTCCCAATATTCTCAGATGTGGGACTTTTACTTCTTCGGATGGGAGCAGAGAATATAAAATTCGTGATTACATCTCATGTAATGTTACACATGTAATATACTATGCGACTTGTCCCTGCTCCCTTATTTATGTGGGTCTCACATCTAGGGAGCTTAAAGTGAGGACACGCAAGCACGCACAAGATATTTTGGCTGCCAAGGACGCAGAAGGTGTATCACTAGTGAAGACATTACCCAGACTCTTCAGGATTTTTTGCGGCTCTGACCCCAGTGGTTTTAAAGTGTGGGGCATACATTGGATCCATGGTGGTGTCAGGTGCGGCAATCTAGCTCAAATTTTAGCACAACGTGAATGTAAGTGGATTGTTACCCTTGACACCATGGCCCTGAAAGGACTTAATGAGAAGCTGACTTTCGTTCCCTTGTTGTGACCCTGTCTCGCCTGTTTCTTTGATTGGAGTATTGGGCACCAGGGGTTTTATGGCCCTTCCCCCGGTCTCTCCTGATGTGTATCAGTAGTTATGGTTATGAATTTTTTAGTTCTTTTTGAGTCTTTTCCACCTTGTTTTTATTCCTTATTTTAATTTTGTGTTGTTTTCTCAGTTTTTATGTTTAGTCAAACTATCTATTTGACCCAAAGTTACCTTGTACTTTGAATTCTAAAAGTATTTCAAGTAGATGTATATTACCCAAGATTATCTTATAGCTAAGCAGTATCCATCACCAATCTGGGGCTGACCTTTTATTTTAATAAAATAGTGGACAGTCCTAGACTAGTGATTTTTCTAAACGTAAGTTATTGGAAAAAGTGCACAGATCCCGCCATAATGTCCCCAGAAAAAGTTCAATTTTCTTACAACCCAAACTTGTGGGTTGCGGAATATCAACATTTAAAGGGAACCAGTCAACAGGATTGTGCACAGTAACCTACATACAGTGTCAGGTTGGTGCCGCTATATTGACTAAAATTATACCTTGGTTGATGAAATCCATCTTGTGGTTGTTGTTTAATCTGTATTTTCTTCTCACAAAATTTACAATATCACCAGAATGTTAATTTATTTCAGTTCTTCAATACAAAAAGTGAAACTCATATATTATATTGAGTCATTACAAACAGAGTGGTCTATTTCAAGTGTTTATTTCTGTTAATGTTGATGATTATGGCTAACAGCCAATGAAAACCCCAAAGTCATTATCTCAATATATAAGAATAATTAACAAATAATACCTGCAAAGGCTTCCTAATCATTTAAAGGGAACCTGTCAGCAGGATTGTGCACAGTAACCTACAGTGTCAGTTCAGTGATGTGAGGGTACCGTTACACTTAGCAATGCACCAGCGATCCCGACAATGATATGGATCGCTGGTGCATCGCTAAGTGGTCACTAGTGAGCTGCCACACAGGCAGATCTCACCAGTGACATAGCAGGGGTCGGGGGTCGCTACTTACCTGTCAGACGTGGCGATCCTGACGTCCTCCCGCCCGCCTCCACGCCTCGCTCGTCGGCGCCACAGGAAGCCCAGCAGGAAGTGGCCGACGAGGAATGGTCCAGGGAGATCTCGCGCGACCAAGGATGAGCAGCGGGGGAGCCGGTCGGAGGTAAGTATCACATGCAGCGATATCGCTAGCAATATCGCTGCAACGTCACAAAATCGGTGATTTTACAGCGATATTGCTAGCGATATCGCAGTGTGTAACGGGGGCTTTATACTGATTAAAATGATTCCTTGGTTTTGAGTTAATGATATACCCGTGCTGCAGGGTGGGCCTGGAGGGGGGTCTTTATGTGGTGCTCTGATTAGGTATTCATAATGCAGACTGTTGAACGGTAACTGGTCCCCCAGTGACCTTCCCCCTAGTTTACATAATGAATACCTGTACACACTGAAGAAAAAAAAAACGCTTCACATATTTAGTGTCCTAGGACAAAAGTAAAAAAAAAAAGCAATTTATACCACCAAGGCCGAGAGAGGAAAAAACCTCGCTCACAAAGTAAATACATTAATCCAAAAAACAATGACGACTGATGGAATAATCCTGAGAATATGAAAACCAAGAAAAATGGAGTACGAAAAACCACCAGAAAGAAATGAAAAAAAAAAATTTTATTCAACAAAAATACATAGATGAAAATCAAATATAAGTCAAACAAAATAGTAATAGGAGGGGAACAGGTGTGGAAACAGCAGGGAGAGAAAACGGCACAAAAGTAACCAGAAGTAAGCTAAAAGGGCACGCATCATAAGAGAAATAAATATCAAATCAGTGATATTTGTAAACTAGGCAGGCACAGAAAAGTTGGTGAATAATTAAAGATAAATAGCTGCATATTGCACCAAATAGAGATAGCTACAAATAACACCAAATGTGCAAAAAACAAGCAAAGCCCACTTATTGCAGCTGGTGGTGTTCGTATCTCACCCTGCTAGCCCCTTTTACACGCATTTTGTGTAGATTAGAGTTGAGCGAAACGGGTCGGGCAAATTCAAAAGTCGCCGACTTTAGCTAAAGTCGGGTTTCTCCGATCGAAACCCTACCATAGCGTGAGGTCGGCCATGAGGTTGCCGAGCCGAGCGCCAAAGTCGCGTTTCAAATAACGCTTCCAACGCCTTTTCTCAGCCAATGATGGAGTACGCACACTGTGGGCAATGCGATGACATGGGCAGCGGCCACCACCATCTTAGAGAAGGGAATTGAAGTGATTGGCTGGCTTTGTGTGGCGTCACAGTGGCTATAAAAGGCCGTGACCGTTGACCGTCATCTTACTTCTGCCGATCTTACAATAGGGAAAGGTGCTGCTGCTGATTCTGAATAAGGGAGAGCGTTAGGCAGGGAAGAATAAAAACAATAGCTTCTGCTGTTAGTGCTTTTCACTGTACAGTTAGTGTGCAGTGACAGGGGAGGATTTTTGTTGTGTGCAGTAGCACTGGTGGTGATTAGGCTGCCTTTTAAGGCTACCTGATAGCTGCATTGCTGTGTGCACACTGCTGTTGCTGTTCAAACTGCTTTTTTCAAAGCACTCCAACTTTTACTATTTTGTTCTGGTGAGTTACCGAGCATTCATTTTTTCACAAACAGTATAGCGGTGTACGCTCCTCACACACTACCGTGTACCGGCTGGTATCACGGACAAATACAAGCTGTGTGTGACTTTAGAAAAACAAACAGAGGAAATTTTCCATTTTTCCAGACCTACACCTTATAGAGCTGTCCGCTTTTCAAACAGTTTCGTATATCTGCTGTTTGATTATGGTCAAAACTATACAGAGACAGCGTGTGTCACTCCGTATAACAATAGACGGAGATTGACAATTTTCCATACAGACACCGTATACAGCTGTCCGATTCTCAAACAGTATTGTATATCTGCCGTTCGCATTACAGTCACATCTATACAGAGTCAGCGTGTGTGTGTGACACTCCGTAAATACATATGCGGAGATTGTTATTTACACAAAAAACGTATACAGCTGTACAGTTCTGATACAGTTCTGTATATCTGCTTGTTGGATTACGGTCAAATACATACTGGGAGAGCGTCAGTGACTAACAAAATAGATGCATAGATTTAATTTTTTTAATACACCTTACACAGCTGGACGCTCCTCATACAGTACCATCTCTCTGCTGGTATTTTTGGTACATTTTCCCAAACACGAGGAAGTATGGTGGAAGAGGCCGTGGACGTGGGCAGGGGGGCACAGCTGGTACTGATGGTGATGGTGCATCGGCTGGTTCTGGCAAAAGCACAATAGCAGCTAAGGCAGGAGATGTTGAGCCTGCGTCATCGTCTGGCCCAAGAAGGCCTGTAACATTCCCTTTTCTTGGAGTAGGAAAACTGCTTTTAAAGCCGGAGCATCAGGAACAGGTTTTGGCGTACATTGCCGAAACAGCCACCAGCTCTATTGCCTCCTCTTCTGAACGTTCAAAACCTGCAAGCACGGAGTCATCCGTGCAGGGATCTGGTCAGGAAAAACACCTTTCCTTGTGTCCTTCACCCCCAATAAAAGTTAAGGATGCGGCAGCCCACACTTCAGATTACTCTATGGAGCTCTTTTCACATACCATGCCTGGGTTATCCAGTCAAATCCTGAATTCCCCAGTCCAAGATGAATCTGACATGGAGTGCACTGATGCACAGCCACTGCTAGATTATTCTGCTGGTACATTGACCCAGAGCACTACATTGCCCTCGCAGTCTACTGAGCCAGAATATGACCCTAATGAAACTCAGTTGCCCCTTCCCGCACACTATACCACCTTACACGGTGACACAGAGGAAGGTAAAGAGGAAGGTGCAGATGACTTTGAAGAGGAGGTGATGGATGACCCAGTTCTTGACCCGGATTGGCATCCATTGGGGGAGGAGGGTGGCACTGGCAATAGTTCAAATAAGGAGAATAATCCACAGCAGGCATTGACATCACAGCAGCGGTTATCTGGCAGGCCCATAGCTGTACAAAAACGTGGACCAAAAACTAAAAGAGTTGCAGGACAGCTTGGCCAGACGGTCAACTTAGCACAGCGTGCAAGGACAGAAAATGTATACCATAGTAGGAAGAGTGCAGTGTGGCACTTCTTTGTACAAAATCCTACTGATGAGGCAAAGGTTACCTGTAAGAAGTGCGGAAGGACCTTTAGCCGAGGTAAACAACTCAGAAATTTGAATACCAATTGCATGCTTAGACATTTAATCAACATGCACTTGCAAGCATGGACGGACTACAAAACCTCAGCTAGCACATGTGCACCTGCTCCGACTGAAGACAGCCAGCAACGCTCCATTGCTTCCCCCACTGTAAGACCACCGCCACCGTTAAGCACACCACCAGCACTAAATGTTGAGGTGTCGTCGCAAGGCCAAAGCACTCAGGGAATCACAATGGTTTTGCAACACAATACTGAATCTAGGTCATCACCACCAATACCATCACCAACCGTCTCTCACTCCGTCCGGTCCACCGCTACTTCCCCCATATGTAGCTCTCCAGTCCAGCTCACCCTACCAGACACTCTGAGTAGGACAAGAAAGTACTCATCCTCTCATCTGCATACACTGTGTTTGAACGCCTACATTGCCAAACTAATCTCATTAGAGATGATGCCCTACAGTTTGGTTGAAAGCAAAGCTTTCCACGAGCTCATGGCCTACGCAGTCCCACGCTATGACCTACCCAGTCGGCACTTCTTTTCTCGAAAAGCCATCCCAGCCCTCCACCTGCATGTGAAAGACCACATTGTCCATGCACTCAAGCAATCAGTGAGTAGAAAGGTGCACCTCACAACAGATACATGGTCCAGTAGGCATGGCCAGGGCCGTTACGTGTCCATCACTGCGCACTGGGTTAATGTGGTGGATGCAGGCTCCACAGGGGACAGCGGTGGTGGAACAGTGCTGCCTAGGGCACGGTATAGGAAACAGTTGGCTGTAGGCTTTCGACCCTCCTCCTCCTCCATAAGCGAAAGCTCGTCCACAGAGTGCAGTCGCATGAGCACTCCATCCGCAGCTGCCAGTGTTGTACACGAGGTGTCCCACTATCGAACAGCTAGTGGTAAGCATCAGCAGGCTGTGTTAAAGATGATGTCTTTGGGCAACAACAGACACACCGCAGAGGTACTGGCCAACTACTTGCAGCGACAAACCGAGAGATGGCTGGGCACTCTACATCTTGAGCCAGGCAAGGTAATCAGTGATAACGGCCATAATTTTGTGGCAGCCATAGCCCGTGCAAAACTCACACACATACCTTGTCTGGCTCACACTTTGAACCTGGTGGTGCAGTCCTTAATAATTATCCAGAGTTAACATCCCTACGCCATAAGGTGCGAAGACTGTGCTCGCACATCCGTCACCCAAATGTCCACTCCACTCGTATGCAGAAGCTGCAGCGATTTCCCCACCTTCCCAAACACCGCCTAATCATAGATGTTACAACAAGGTGGAACTCCACCCTGCACATGGTTGAGAGGCTGTGCGAACAGAGGCAGGCTGTAATGCATTTGTGGGAGGATACACGGGCAGGCAGTGTGAGGGAAGACATGGAATTGTCGGGTGTGCAGTGGTCAAAGCTGAAAGACCTCTGTAAAGTCCTTCAGTGTTTTGAGGAATGCACACGGCTGGTAAGCGCAGACGACGCCATCATAAGCATGAGCATCCCACTTATGCGCCTGCTCATGCAAAGTTTGATGCACATTAAGGATCTGGCGTCTGCAGCGGATGAGGAACAGGAGAAGGAGGAGGGAAGCCTTGCTGACAGTCAGCCATTGTCTGGTCAGGGTACTGTCCTGGACGAGGTGGAGGAAGAAGAGGAAGAAGAGGAGGAGGAGGAGGAGGAGGGGGATGATTATTTTGGGCAGGAGGATGCTTCTCAGGGGGCAAGAGAAAATGTTGAGGTTCCAAGGTCAGGTACAGTGTTTGTGCATGACTGTAGGGATGTGGATTTGCCAGAAAGTTCTCCTCCACCCAGCAGTGGCAGTGCATTATTGACACCTGGAACATTGGCCCACATGTGCAATTATGCCTTGCAGATGCTAAAAAGGGACCCCCGCATTGCCAAAATGATGAAGGATGATGATTACTGGCTGGCCAGCATCCTCGATCCACGCTACAAAGGCAAATTACACAACATCATGCCACAGGAGAACCTAGAGATAATATTGGCTAACAAACAAGCAACTATGGTAAACCGTATGTTTGAGGCTTTCCCAGCACACAGCAGCGGTGCTGGTTCTCCCACGAGCCGTAGTGGGCACAATGGAAGAGGTGTTCGTGGTGCACACAGCCGAAGTGGAGTTGGAGACAGGGGTTTAATGACCATGTTGTGGAATGATTTCTCAAGTACCGCTCACACGACTGCTAATACCGCATCGATTACAAGTGACAGGAGACAGCAGTTGTCAACTATGGTTACAAACTACTCCTCCTCCCATATCGATGTTCTCCCTCACAGGTCATTCCCCTTTGATTATTGGGCCTCTAAACTGGACACCTGGCCTGAATTGGCACACTATGCCTTATAGAAGCTTGCTTGCCCTGCTGCTAGTGTGCTATCTGAAAGGGTCTTCAGTGCTGCTGGACCAATCCTGACAGAAAAAAGGACCCGTCTGTTGACCCAAAATGTTGATGATCTAACATTCATTAAAATGAACCATGCATGGGTTTCAAAGGATTTTGTCCCACCTTCCCCTGATGACACATTGGTTGCCAGAAAACTGCCTCGCTTTTGTCCTCCTCTTCCTCGGACTTGCCCAATTCCGCCATTTGCAGCAGCTGAATGTCCCGCTTACACATCGACATATGCCATTTTTTAAACCTCCCTAACTGGGCTGCCCACTTCCCCCCAAGGGCTGGGGTCAACACCTGGTGCACCCGGGCAAGTGCCGTTGCTCTGAACAGGTGGATGGACCCACTGATGGCTGACGGCAATGGCACAGGGCCCCACATAGTACAATACAGTGTCTCTGATGGTGGGGGGGCCCACTCGCCGTCAGACATACCATCGTACTATGAGGGGCCCTGTGCCAGTACCGTCGACCAAGAGTGTGCCCCCCTGCTTGGTCATGGCCACAGCACTTGCAAGTTGCAATGCTTACCTCTCACTGCTCCACCGCTGTGTAGTCTGGCCAGTTAAATCCTTCACAGGAACGGCCACTAGAAATTTGGTGTATTGATCGATGATGGATAAGATGTAGCTATGGCCTGTCCTGCTGGCCTCTACCTTCAGATGATCAATGGCTACCATTTGTAATGGACGTCAACTTACAAGAGGATGCAGTGGTGCTTTATGATCACCATTCACAGTTGTGATAGTCACAGACGTGTGACATTCCTGCCACCATTTTTCAATGTCTCCTCTCATGCCAGTCCAATAGAATCGCCTACGGCCTGTGGCTTCTGTCTTTTGCACTCCAAAATGACCAGACACATCATGATAGGCAGTGAGGACCATGTCTACATCTCTCCCTGTGATCACAATTTGATGGAGACGAGTAACGGTGATCTGATCCACGCTACTGCGATAAAGCAATCCTTTCTTCACAAAGAACCGTTTTCGCTGTCTCCACAGACAAAGTAATTTAGGGTCTGCATCGCCTCTGCAACATCCACCCGGAGGTTTTCCCGTGATGAGTAATTCCCAAATTTCTGCTAACACTCGACTTTCCATCTGTACTTGTATCCATGTAATTTCCAGTAGCGGAGAGTCTGGACTGGCTTACTGAGATTGAAATATATATGAAGATTTAAAAGTACCACAACACTGTATACTGTTGTACGCTTCGAATACCTTTCCCTTTTTCTACTTTTTAAATTCTGGTGTAATATATAGTGAGCCTGTGAGTGTCTGTGTCTTACTCCGGAAGTACAGACGGAAATTTACAATTACCCCTAGACTGGATACACCTGGTATGTGCTGATACAGTAGCTTTGTTCAAAATTTTTTATTACGGTATCATCCATAGTGAGTGAGCATGTGTGGTTTACACCTTCTATATATACGGTGAATCGGAGATACCAATTTTTACCCTATACTCGATACAGCTTATACCTTGTTATACAGTACCTTTGTTCGACATTTAGTATTACGGTCAAATCCATACTGAGTAAGCGTCTGAGAGTGACTACGGGACTATGTATACGGAAATTTCATTTGTACCCTATAATATATATACTTGGTATCTTGTTATCCAGACCAGTACCTTTTCTACAACATTTTTTATTATGGTCAATCCCAGACTGAGTGAGCGTTTGAGGGTGACTCCGGAAATATATACCGAGATTTCAAATTTGGCCAACACTGATTACAGCAGTACACGTCTGATAAAGTATCCTCTTTTGCTATTTAGATTCTGGTGTAATCCATAATGAGCCTGTGAACGTCTGTTACTCCGAAAATATATTTGGAGCTTTAAGATTACCCCAACACTGTATACAGCTGTACGCTTGTGTTACATTACCCATTTACAGCTTTTCATATTCTTGTGTAATCCATACTGGGCCTGAGAGCGTTTGTGTCTGCCTCCTGAAATATATACGGAGATTCATAATGTTTACATTATACTATATATACCTTGTATCTGGTGATACTGTACCCTTTTTCAACTTTTAATTTTATTGTGTAATCCATACTGAGCCTGTGAGCGTCTGTGTATGACTCATGAAATATATACAGAGATTTACTGTTATTCCTAGACTGTATAGAGCTGTACGCTTCTGATACAGTACCATATATCTGCTGGTATTTTGGGTCCATTTTACAAAACATGAGAAAGTATGGTGGAAGAGGACGTGGACGTGGGTGTGGGGCGCCACCTGGTACTGATGGTGGTGGTGGTGCATCTGCTGGTAGTGCCAAAAACACAATAGCAGCTAAGGCAGGAGGTGTTGAGCCTGCGTCATGGTGTAGCTCTGGAAGGCCTGTAAGGCTCCCTTTTCTGGGAGTAGGTAGACTGCTTTTAAAGCCGGAGCATCAGGAACTGTTTTTGGCTTACATTGCTGAAACAGCCTCCAGCTCTATCGCCTCCTCATCTGAAGTTTAAAAAAATGCAAGCACTGAGTCGTCAGTGCAGGCTTCTGATCAGGAGCAACCCCTTTCCTTGTGTCCTTCACCCACACCAAAAGTGAAGGATGCGGCAGTACACACTTCAGATTACTCCATGGAGCTCTTTTCACATACCATGCCTGAGCATTCCAAATGTTGGACATCAGACACTGGAGCAGCATTTACGGGGCCCATTATACACTGGAACATTAGAAATGGAGCCCATTATATATGGAGCATTATTAGGGCCATCATACACTGGAGCATCATCCATGAGGCCCATCATATACTGGAGTATTCCAAATGGGGGACATCAGACACTGGAGCAGCATTTACGGGGCCCATTATACACTGGAAAATTAGAAATGGAGCCCATTATATATGGAGCATTATTAGGGCCCATCATACACTGGAGCATCATCCATGAGCCCCATCATATACTGGAGCATTCCAAATGGGGGACATCAGACACTGGAGCAGCATTTACGGGGCCCATTATACACTGGAGAATTAGAAATGGAGCCCATTATATATGAAGTATTATTAGGGCCCATCATACACTGGAACATCATCCATGAGGCCCATCATATACTGGAGCATTCCAAATGGGGGACATCAGACACTGGAGCAGCATTTATGGGGCACATTATGCACTGGAGCATTAGAAATGGGGCCCGTTATATATGGAGCATTATTTGGGCCCATAAGACACTGGAGCATCATCCATGGGGACCATCATATACTGTAGCATTATGTGGAGCTCATCATATACTGTATGGAACATTATATGTGACCAATTATTCTGTATGGAGAAATATACGGGGCTCATTATTCTGTATGGTGCACAATGTGGTGGCCATAATACTGTATGGAGTAATATACTGTATATACATATTTTCTTCTTTTTTATTTTAAAAATTACAAAAAGGAAAATGGGCCTATGCAAAAGTTTTCGCACCCTTTTACCAAGGTTTCAGATATTAATTTAGTATCTTTGTAGGAAAGGCCAGGAGACACAAATTTCACAACATTATAAAAACCCAGCCTCTTCTAACTTTGTACCAAAAACAGAGCAGCCATGGGTTCTCTTAATCAGCTGCCTAGTACTCTGATAATCTAAATGGTGGAGGCCCACAAAGCAGGGGAAGGCCACAAGAAAATAGCCAAAGCGGTTTAAAGTTGCCCTTTCCTGTAATTAAGAAATGGCAGTTTAGAGGAACAATGGAGGTTAAGAGTCTGACTACCAAGCTAAATTTCAGTGACAGCTGCTCATAAGATTGCTAGAGAGGCAAATCAGAATCCTTGTTTGACTGCAAAAGATCTTCAAAAAGCTTTAGCAGACTCTGGAGTTGTGGTACATTGTTCTACTGTTCAGAGACACCTGCACAAATATGACCCTTTTGGAAGAGTCATCAAAAGAAAACCTCTCCTGCATTCTCACCATAAAATTCAGCATCAGAAGTTTCCAAAAAACATGACTGAATTTCAGGAAAAGAACATCTCGCCAACCATTAAGCATGGTGGTGGATCAATCATGCTTTGGGATTATGCTGCAGCCAATCGTACGGAGAACATTTATGGGTAGAGTGAAGAATCAATGCAATTAGAGACTTTGTGGTGTTTTTCGATTCATGGCAAACTAAATAGCTGCAAATAAAGTTTTTGCAAAAATGTGTCTAACTTGGTGAAGTCATAGTTCAAAAGATTCATTCAACTCTACTATCTATAGTTTCATGTCAAAGCTCCTGTAAACACCGGAAAGCCTCTTGTGGTAAATCACCTGCTGGTTTATTAGAGCACAGCATAAACCGTAGCAGGGTTGAATAAAGTACACATGGCCTTTCTGGCCTAATGGCAAAACAAAACAAGGATAAAGTTCAATAGAGTCCTTTTACTTAGAGGATTCACCCATAGGTAACACACAAAAGTCCTCAGCTCCTTCTGGAGCCACGTCTGGAGTCTTTCCTCTCCAAACACACACCAGAGAAAAAAAACAGTTGCTCAACATTTAACTCCCCAGCCACTACCTTGAGGTGGAGATATGGTGAGTAGGCATGCCGCCCATGTGTAATACGCTTTTTGGGGTTCGCCTGTCAAATATGGCACCTGCACCTCCACCCACTGCTTTGGCGGAAGTTTCTTCCATTCAGCCACAATCTCAAAAACTTCAGGAAAGCTTCCACATCATCCCCTGGGGTCATCTTCTGTATGGCTCATCTTACTGTTTTCTGGACATACAAGTCATCACCAGGAGTTGGGGAGGAGACCGCCGGCCTTCCACGAACCGCCTCAGCAAGGATTTCCATTTGCAGCGTTAGCGCCTTCTGTTGCTGTCAGTGCTTCTGCTACTGTTATTGGAGCTGCTGTGCCAAAAGTGTATTCATCTCCTGTTGTGCCATTTGCTGCTCTTGACTGGCCAGCTGTTGCTGCTATTGAACCTTGACCAAATGCTTCACAAGCTCCGACATGCCGGAGGACTTCTCGTGCTGGATGGTGGATTTTACACAGGACATGCAATTGTCCACAGCCGCTATGCATGCTCCTGGATTGCTGCCTGTATTCAAAACACCACGTGTGAGGGGGTTGACTCACTTGACTTCTTGCAGAGGTAGACATAGTAATTCCTCTTGTGTAGCAGGGTTGAATAAAGTAAACATGGCCTTTCTAGCCTAAAGCTAGAGTCACACATAGCAAATCACCAGCGATCCCTACAACGATATCAATGTGCCAGGATCGCTGGTAAGTCGCTATGTGATCGCTGGTGAGCTGTCACACAGACAGCTTCATAAGCAATCAGCAGAGAGACGCCGAGCGCATGCCGTCGCTGTGTTCGTTAGTTACCAGCGCGCTGATGCAGGGAGCTGGTAGCTAATGTATACATCGGGTATCCAAGGGACGTGCGTCCCTTAGATACCCGATGTGTACATTAGTTACCAGCTCCCTGCATCAGCGCGCTGGTAACTAACGTACACATCGGGTATCTAAGGGATGCCCGTCCCTTGGATACCCGATGTGTACGTTAGTTACCAGCAGATCGCTGGTCTCCCGCCTGTCACACGCAGCGATGCATGCTGGCCAGCGGGAGACCAGCCACCAAAGAAAAGTCCAGAGATTTCCCTAAGCGATCAGCGATACCGGCAGGGGGGCCAGTCGCTGATCGCTGTCATAGAATCATAGAATCGTAGAGTTGGAAGGGACCTCCTAGGCCATCTGGTCCAACCCCCTGCTCAAAGCAGGATTCGCTAAATCATCCCAGTCAGATGTCCGTCCAGCCTCTGTTTGAAGACTTCCATTGAAGGAGAACTCACCACTTCTCGTGGCAGCCTGTTCCACTCATTGATCACTCTAACTGTCAAAAAGTTTTTTCTAATATCTAATCTGTGTCTCCTCCCATTCAGTTTCATCCCATTGCTTCTAGTCTTTCCTTGTGCAAATGAGAATAAAGTTGATCCTTCTACAATGTGACAGCCCTTTAGATATTTGTAGACAGCTATTAAGTCTCCTCTCAGTCTTCTCTTTTGCAAACTAAACATTCCCAAATCCTGCAACCTTTCCTCATAAGACAGGGTTTGCAGACCGGTCACCATTCTGGTCGCTCTTTTCTGAACTTGCTCCAGTTTGTTGATGTCTTTTTTAAAATGTGGTGCCCAAAACTGGACACAATATTCCAGATGAGGTCTGACCAAAGAGGAGTAGAGGGAAATAATGACTTCACGTGATCTAGACTGTATGCTTCTGTTAATACATCCTAGAATTGCATTTGCCTTTTTTGCTGCTGCATCACACTGTTGACTCATATTCAGTCTGTGATCTATTAGTATACCCAAGTCTTTTTCACATGTGCTGTCACTTAGCCCTATTCCTCCCATTCTATATATGCTTTTTTCATTTTTATTGCCCAGATGTAGTACTTTGCATTTCTCCCTGTTAAAAACCATTCTGTTAGTTGCTGCCCACTTCTCCAGTTTATTTAAATCTTTTTGAATCCTCTCTCTCTCTTCTCTAGTATTAGCTATCCCTCCTAGCTTTGTGTCATCAGCAAATTTAATCAGTTTACCCTCAATTCCTTCATCTAAATCGTTGATAAAGATGTTGAACAATACAGGGCCCAGGACAGAGCCCTGTGGTACCCCACTTGAGATATTCTTCCAACTGGATGTGCAGCCATTTACGACCACTCTTTGGGTCCGATCACTAAGCCAGTTATGAATCCACCTAACAGATCACTTGTGACTCAGCAGTGATCTCGCTAGCGAGATCGCTATGTGTGATGGGGCCTTAATGGCAAAACAAAACAAAGATAAATCCCTATAGAGTCATTTTTCCTGCAGGATTCACCCTCAGGTAACACACAAAGTCCTCAGCTCCTCCTGGAGCCATGTCTGGATTCTTTCCTCTCCAAACACACACCAGAAAAAAACAGTAGCTCAACATTTAACTCCCCAGCCACTGCCTTGAGGTGGAGATATGGTGAGTAGGCATTCCACCCATCTCTGACCTACTCACCTAAAAAAAAACATCCCTTATCATGGCTGTTTAACCCCTTCAGCACTTAGCACACTGGAGAGAAACTTATGGGTTTCTAGATCACAGAAGAAAGCAATCTCCCCTCACACACAGTGTCAGTAACCCTATCACACACTGAATATAAGTGGCATAATCAAATTCATCCCTGTTTATTATGAACAATCTGCAGGAGGAAGACGTTAGAAACAGCAGTATAGGTAAATCCTACACACCCTTCTATGGGTGGTTAAAATGCTGCTATATCTGTGTAGCATATAGCAAGAGATTAGATTAACCTTTTAAAGGTAGCCGTGTTCACCTTTTAGCAGTTTCATCCTTTGCAAATCACCATGTGCACTTCATGTAGCTTGTCTGCAGAACACACAGGACAAATTATTACGTGTCATAAATAGCAAAAGATACTATTAAGTAACGTTTAGGTTCCTGGTTGAAAAGAAGGAAAGTTTTCACATTATTTGTGTCTCGCTGATTTACTGCTCAATGGGATGCATCTATGAAATGATTCACCATGTTTGTTAATCTGTATAGGAGAATTTATGAGGAAGATGGGTTTATTGATTCTTCCATTGTATTCAATGAACAAGCGACTTGACGAAACAGGCGAATTGATGATTCCACCCTAAATCTTGCAGATCTAAGCACAAGGCTCCATTTACCATTCAGATGTTGTATAGAATTATCCTCCACTCACAGTTCATACATCACAAACAATCCAGATTTTTAGGTGTCTGTGGAAAAGTAAAGCTAAATTCTGTGTCTTTGGAATAGTAGGAGAAATCAACCGGTTTGCTAATGAGACGTGTTTGAGAGAAAATGTTATTATTCGATCTTCTATAATTTCTTGAATTTTTCTCTAAATGTATGGGTTTTCTAAAAATTCCATTCTCTAATGATAATGAAATGACTATTTTCATTTTGTCTAAGCATATACTGTACATCATAGTTGATAACTTAAATTCTTCTTATTATATGGTTCTGCTCTATGTATTGTGCATATGTAAGGAGATAAGACAAGTGAGAAGCACACACAGTTAATGCCTAAGGGTCCCATTTCACATAGCGACGCACCAGCGATCCCGACAATGATATGACCTGGTAGGGATCGCTGGTGCGTCGCTACATGGTCGCTAGTAAGGTGCCAAACAGGCATATCTCTTCAACGACACACCAGCGATCCCGACAACGATACGACCTGGTAAGGATCGCTGGTGCGTTGTCACACAGCAGTTATTCTGAACGATTCCAGCCTGCATCCCTGAGTTCTGCGTCGCCAACGAGGTCGCTCGTCGGCGTCAAACACAGCAATGCATGCTTGCCAGCGAGACGCTGATCATGAAAAAATGTCCCAGGACATTCGAGCACGATCAGAGATATCCAGCAGGGGGGCAAGTCTCCGCTATGTGTCACATGTAGCAAAATCGGTGACGCATCAGCGATCTCGCTATGTGAGACGGGGCCTAAACAGAGTGGCTGCAAGTGAACACCGCCATCTGCTAGTCAGAAACGGTGACCGCAGAAAGAATTGCATTAGTAGGAAGTCAAGAGTGAAGTGCGTGTTCCCTCGGGTAAGAGATTGGAGGATACACCAGGTCAGGTGCAAGCTGTGATAAAGTTAGTAATTATAAAAAGCCCAGAATGGCAGTGAAGGGGAGGAGTTGGTGCCCATACCTATAGCAGGACGGGTGTGTGGTACAGCGAGCTGGCTCATAGTCACGAAAATAAATTCATGTAATGCAGCACTGTGAAAGGTAGCATCTACGTAATGTTAAGTGCACAACATTGCGCAGATACTGCCTTTCACACCGCCGCATTGCATGAAAGCCTGTTTATTTCTTGCAATCCGAGTTTGAAAAAGTCCCGTGTTGTAGGGCTGAAACATTACAAAAAAATTGGGGGGGGATTGCCTTACAAATAAAGAACTATGCTCTATTCGGTTTTTGAGTACTGAGTAATTTATATATTATTTAGATGGAGAGGAACCCTTTCTCAAGCACCATTTTTGAGTGCCGTATATCCATTACTATTGGCTCATAATTGCCATCACGAGAGACCAAATGTGAGTAAATACACTAGAGAGAACACATCCAAGTAAAGGAGTCGAGAGACCAGGTCCAAGTAAAGAAACCAAAAGACCAGATTCCAGTAAAGACCGGAGAGAGATCAGAGCCAGGAGAGCTGAGCCGAGCAAGCAAACCCAGCTCAGGGAGAGACAACTAGGATGCAATGGATGGAAGATTTTGTGAGCCATTGCTTCCAGTGTAGATGTACGGTACAAAGTGGGGATGGAGGCCATGTTTCGCTGAACGAAGGCGGCCAGCATGACAAGTGTACTGAATAACTCACCAATCTGGGACAAGCACCCCATGGGTAGTATCGTATATCATCGACCCCTATTAGTGTATGTGAAATGTTTTTGATAACCTAGAGCGTGACGACAGTGACAGGCCAAGTGATGATAGTGACGCCTTTTAGTTTGGGTTATTAGGACTAAAACAAAACTGACGATAGCAGTTATTTAATAGTAACTATAGAACGATAGTGTGTAAATAGTATTGTGTCAATATCCTGTTTATCTGAATTAATGTATGCATCTTGTAACATAACTTGTTTCATTTCCACCATTTGTGCTATCCCTTGATTTTGTGCTAAAGGCATCCCTTTCATTGTGTTAATTGGATGAATAGTTGTTGGATTGAGTTCCACTGTCTACTCATTGTCTGCGCTGTTGCATCCTCGCACCTGTTAACACATATGCCAGGAAAATCTCACATTTTCTCGTAAACTTTACGTGTTCTCCACATTTGGGGATATTTTTTATTAAATTAATGTATTTAGGGCTAAAAATATTTTTGCAAATGAGTTTTATTAAAAATGCTGCAGAACGAATTAATTGAGGATCTGCTGGTAAGGTAATTCAAATGTTGCGACATGAGAGTTTATAACTCTTATGTTTTTTTATTCTGAGCTCCATTCAGCTGATTTATGACCACAGATCACTTCAAAGTCAAATGTGCAGGAAAACATAGGGCTTGTATAAGCCAAACTGTGCACAATTTTTAACAAAACCCAATTGCAAAAATTCTTAATGCTAAACACATGCATTTAAAATGGGGTTTCCGAGACTATTTTATTGTTTTACTATGGGGCCTAAGATTTAATTGGCAGGTAGTATGTAACTACCTACCTGTTCTACTCGGTGCTGGCTTAGAGCACTCACAGACTGCTACTGCCAGTGATTCTGCTGCTTCACGTCAACAGAGCAGCTCTTCCCCTTCTGACCTGCTCTTTCAATAGGGTGTGACTGCCGACATCATGCTGATTGACAGCAGGCTTCCTACAATTAGGCCATGTTCACACATTCAGTACTTGGTCAGAATTTAACATTAGCATTTGCAAGTCATAACCAGAATTAGGTGAAAAATGTAGAAGCGGTGACATGTTTCTATCATACTATTCCTCTGATTGTTCCACTCCTGGTTTTGGCTTGCAAATAATGATGTAAAATACTGACCAAATACTCAACTTGTGAACATGGCCTTAGACAGAAGGGAGCCAGCTATCAATTAGCATGACATCAGCAGTCATGCCCTGTTGACAGCAGAGTGGAAGAAAAGCAGCTGCTCTATTGACATGACATCAGCGGAGGTCACAGAATCACCGGCAGGAGCAGCCTGTGTCTGCTCTAAGGTAGCACGCATCGGCAGCATGCAAAATAGGCAAGTAGCTAGCAACTGGTTACCTGGTAGTTCATAGGCCCATAGTAAAAAAAGAAATAAAAAGTCCCTGAAAACCCCTTTAACTAACAAAAAGGTCCCCATGGGTCTGGACAATGCCATATACTTTTCATTGCAGAATGTCTCTCTATTCAATTCAGTTAACTATGCATGTTATTACCGCAAAAAGAATTTGAATCAATGACATATAGTTGGTGTCAAGTATAAAATGGCTATCCACTCAGGAATTGCATGTATGCAAATAGTCTTTTACTACAATTTATTTTCCTCAAATTGCAATATTTGATGACAGTGGAAGAACTGGCAAGCGTACAACATAGAGCTAAGTAAACTTGCAACAAGATACAGCTTGAGTTTTCCTGGTCTCTAAGATCAATTGCGCTGCTGGAGATAAAGCCTTTGTGGCGGTATATCTATGCTACGGCCAGTGGGTGTTAGTGTGGGTGTTAGTGCAATGAACATGTTCCTGAAACAAAGGAAAAATCCAGTCTTTTCATCTGTTCCCGAGATAAAGAAGTGGAGACATGAAACATCCAACGGAGCAGAGACAAGTCGCAGAAATACGTGTTTGCATTCTGAAGGGGACTGGAAACGGATTCTCTGGAAGGAAGGTGACTTGTCTGTCATTGTGATGAATTTGTTGATTTAAAAAAAACAATATTTGTAAGTTTCTCACTTCTTGCCGATCCTATGTAATATCCAAAAAAATGTTACTTTACCATATAAAGCCAAGACGTACACTGAGGTTTGCTGTAATATGCAAAGTAAGGCGATTTGCTTAATAACTACAATGCGTTTCCTGTGTTTTCGGTGTATGCATTCTTTTCAATCATAATTAGACAGCAAGCTTTGGCAGCACTTATAACACCACAACAGCTCCCTAACAAATGGGTTACAGACAAAAAGGGCAATTTTAAATAAGCACTCAGTCTGTTAATGAATGACTGTTACATTAACTACCAGCCACAGTGCGCCAGGGAATGAGATGGGAAACCTCAATGTGGAATCAACTTGTTCCCAACAATGATTTAATTGAAAAGAATGATTGAATCAATAATGTATCCATGGTATACATCAATATGAAGCAGAAATGAGCCACCTTAGAGATATGTCACAGTTAGAAGATCTTTACTTGATTAAATTCTTTGTACTGATAGCATGCCAATAGTCTTGGTTATTGCATTAACTATTAATGTCTTCCCTGCTGACCTTGCTGTTCCGTAGCTTTTACGAAGAGTTAATTATGCTGTGCTTTTAGCTCAGATGGAAACTTTCCCTACAACAAAAATGCAGCATTACTTTACTCTTAATATATATAATATGAGATTAGATAGATAGATAGATAGATAGATAGTGGCTTGCAAAAGTATTCATTGCCTTGGCTCTTTACCTATTTTGCTACATTACAACCTGTGTTTAAATATTTTAATGGTCCAATGTGAGTGATGCATCAGCACTAATGAGTTAGTGACATGAAGTGAGACAAATATAGGCATAATTTAAATTTATGAGATCAAATAGCTAAAAATTGGCATGTGCATATGTATTCATCCATTTTGCTATGAAGCTCCTAAAAATTTCTGGTACAAGCAAATTCCTTCATAAGTCACATGCTTAGTGAAAGGAAGTCCACCTGTGTGCAATCTAAATGTCACGTGGTCTGTCAGTATATACACACCTTTTCTGAAAGGCCATAAAGACTGCAATACTATTAAACAAGAGGCACCACTAACTAACCAAGATCATGAAGACAAAGGAGATCTCCAAACTAGTCAGGGACAAAGTTGCTGAGAAGTACAAGTCAGAGTTGGGTTATAAAAAAATATTCCCAATCTCTGATGATCCCTCGGAGACCATCAAATCCATTATCATCAAATGGAAAGAACATGGTACCTAAACAAACCTGCCAAGAGAGGGCTGCCCACCAAAACTCTCAGCCTGAGTAATCAGAGAAGCAGCATAGAGACCATAAGTAACCCTAAAGGAGATGCAGAGTTCCCAAGCAGAGACTGGATTATCTGTCCATATGACCATGTTAAGCTGTACACTCCATAGCGATGGCCTTTATGGAAGAGTGGACAGAAAAAAGCCTTTACTTACAAACAAAAATTGTAAGGCTCGTTTTCAGTTTGTCAATAAAAAAGTGGGAGGCTCCCCAAATGTACGGAGCAAGGTGCTGTGATCAGATGAGACAAAACATGAACTTTTTGCCCAGCAAGTTAAACTCAAATCAACACAACTCATCACCTCAAGAACACAATCCACACAGTTAAACATGGTGGTGGCAGCATCATGCTATGGGGATGTATTTAGGTTGCAGGGACAGGGAAAATGGTCTCAGTGGAGGGGAAGATGGACACTGTGAAAAATAGGAATATTCTTTAGCAAAACCTGTTTCAGTCTCTCAATGATTTGAGCCCGGGACAGAGGTTCATCTTCCTTCAAGACAATGTCCCAAATCATACTGCTAAAACAACAGTAGCGTAATTTAAGCAAAAACTTGAAAATGTTTTTGAGCGACTTAGTCAAAGCCCAGACCTTAATCCAATTGAGAATCTGTGATCAGACTTATGCTGTTTACTAGAGGAAACCATCTAACTTGAAGAAGTTAGAGCAGTTTTGCCTTGAGGAATGGGCAACAGTTATGCACACTTAAGTTTTCAGGTATTTTGTCTCATTTGTTGTTTTCTTTGCAATAAAAAGAAAACCAAATGTTCAGAGTTTTAGGCATGCTCTTTACATGAACTGATGCAAGCCCTAAAAAACAGGGAAATTGCAGGTTGTGAGGTAGAAAAACATAAAAAAAAAAAAAAGGGGAATATTTTCACAAGCCACTGTAGATAAATAGAGAGATGGATAAATAGAGAGTTAAACACAGGTTCATTATTACAAATCGTAAGAATTAGTTTTAGGCCGGAGTCACACTACTGTAGAATACAGACGAGTGCTATGCAAAAAAAACAAATCGCAAAGCACTCTTACCAATGTTAATCTATGGGGCAGCTTCCATCATCAGTTTTTTTCTCACCCGCTTTATACGTGCGGGAGAAATCGCAGCATACTGCCAATGTATGTCTATGGGTGCGAGAAAAAAATAAATTACACATGGACCATGCGTGTGACTTGCGAGAAATATGCACCGGTGTCCTTTAGAAAAGCAGGCAATTCAGTGAGCTATACTGTAAAATCATACTGACAGGATAAAATGGAATAGATAGAATACAAGTATACACATAGTATAGGTATATATATCACTGACACACATATATATATTTATATTTTATAGAAATATAGATAGCAGAATAGGTGACTGATAATTCAATTGTCGGCTTCTGTAAAATCAATGCAGAAGTCGACAGGATATGAGACATGGTTTACATTCAGTAAACCATTGCATATCAGTTAGATTTATATATGTCCCTAACTAATAAGGTTATATGTGTGTGTGTGTGGGTGGGTGGGTGTGTGTGTATAAAATTGGGGCTGTAGGTGTTAAATTAAAAAATTAATTCACATAAAAAAAATTGTGTGGGCTCCCATGCAATTTTCTCCGCCAGAGAGGGAAAGTCAGTGACGGAGGGCAGATATTAATAGCCTAGAAAGGGACCATTGTTATTAACCCCCCCAGCTAAAAACATCTGTCGCCAGAAAAGGGGCATCTGTAAGTTGCGCCAATTCTGGCACTTAGCCTCTCTCTTCCCATTGCCATGTAGCAGTGGCATATGGGGTAATAAGGGGTTAAAGTTTCTGAACATTTTCCCACGCTGCCGAGTTCACCGCGGGTCAGGCAGGGAGTCTGCGCAGCTTCAGTGACTACCTCAGTGAACTTATCTAGATGTGTGGTGAGCACTTTGAACCCCCAAGTGCTTCACAGAAGTTTATAACATAGAGCCGTAAAAATAATAATCATATTTTTTCCACTAAAATGATCTTTTCGTCCCCAATTTTTTATTTTCTCAATGGTAACAGAAGAAGTTGGACCCCAAGAGTTATTGTGCAATTTGTCTTGAATACGCTCATACCTCATATGGGCGGCTAAACCACTGTTTGGGCACATGGCTGAGCTCTGAAGGGAAGGAGCACCAGATTTTACTGTTATGGTTTATGGATGCCATGCCCCACTGGGAGAGCCCATGAGGTTCCAAAACAGCAGAACCCTCAAAAGTGACCCAAATTTGCAAACTACACCTCTTAATGAATTCATTTAGGGGTTCAGTGATCATATTGACATCATGGGTGTGTCACAAAATTTTATACCATTGAGCAGCCATGTGGAGAGACTTGGGAGAAATGGAGCATTATTTGCCTATTCAAGTGAATGGGTCAGTGCACATGTCAGTGTGTTTCCATGGACCATGTGTCCATGGGTAAAACATGCTGACATGTCTGTTTTTTAATGTGAGCACGGGCCACAAAACATCCAGCACATGTGCATACGCATAACACACATGGATGTCATCCATGTGACACACATCGGCGCCGGGGAAGAAGCGTTACAGTAAGGTCTGTTCCCCAGTGCTGGGTGCTGAACACGGCTCTTATCATTCTCCCCTGCTTGTGCCGATCACCAGCAGAGCATGGAGAATGATGAGAGCCGTTTTCAGCACCCGGCGCCGGGGAACACCACTTACTGTAGCGCTTCTTCCCTGGCGTCCGTCCTTGTAGCACTGATGCAGCACACACATGCCACATGTTTGCTGCAAGTATTACACAAAGATGGAGAATGGTGCGCACTCAGGTCATATAAATGGGGAGGTGCTGGTGGATTGGACCGGATAGGCCCCAAATATAAGAAAAAGGTATAATCCACCACACACAACAACTTGATACTTTGCAAAAATTGAAAAAAAAAATTTCAAAAAGACATCAAGTCTAGACAAAAAGTGCCACAATTTCAATTATGGTATATACACATTGGTTTTCCAGTAAGCTACCCAAAGATACAGATCATACAATAAAGGTAAAAAGAAAAGAATTACATAAATTCAAAAGGGTCATGTATAATGAAGCAACAACAGAAAATGTAGACTGGCAACGGAAACATAGCAAGACAAATATATACAAGGAAATGATAACAGACCAGGAATTAATACATGTCACATACAGGTAAGTCTATGCAAAAAATAAAGAAATAAAATAAAAAACAAGAAACAATGCCATTGTACTTTTGAGAAAGCACAGGTTATGAGAGGGAGAGAGATCTAAAGATTATTTACCTTGGAGAAAAGAGGGTCGGTATTGGGCACTTTATGAGAGAAAGGTGGTCACCTTTCCAGGTAATCCCAGGTGCTATGTTGTATATAGATAAGTTGCATCTGTGTCTGCCTAAGCTTTAAAAGAAGGTACAAAAATTAATAGGATTAGGCCCCATATAAGAGTAGTAAAAAATGATGTGGCCAGAACGTTGTGCTCTACCTCAGGATTAAATCCAGAATTGAGTAGGGGCTGTGATAGCCGTCATATAGGATTTTAGACCTGAGGAGCCAATAACATAAGGAAGTAAGGTAAATGTATGTAAAAAATACCTCAAGTATACAGGGAGCAGAGCGACCTAAGTGTTTGTACCTTAAAAAGTCCGTGGGGACAAAGTAGGAATTATGTAGGCCGTTATCGGCGGCGGACCTATAGAAAAGTTAACAACCCATTAGAAAATTCTATTATTGGCATTTAGCAAGGAGACTGTCAGCCCATCAATATAAAAGGAATCTATACCTTGTAGATGCAGCGGGGGCAGAAAAAATAATATGACCGTCTCTGGTGGCAGACCTAAGAAGTGAGTGGGAGACTGTTAGACATCCCGTCACTGGTGGTAGTCCGATTCCAGAGAGGGAAGTAAAGGGAATTACCTGGGTGAATGCCGGGGGTAAATAAGAGCCTGGGGTCGGGGCGGCGTTCCCGCGCCTTGCCCTGTGTGTCCTGGATGTGCCAATGTGGCACTAAGCCGCAGAGCGGCGTTGAAATACCCCGCCGCGCACCGCTGGACCAGAAATGCGTCATCCGGCCCGGAAGTGACGCGGCGACGCAGGCGCAGTTGCGGCTATAGCCGCCATGTTGGAAGAGGACGCGGTTGGATATAGCGCATGTGCAGTGGCGGTAACGGCCGCCATATTGGTCGAGTAACACCGTCATAGAGAAGGAGGCATGTTAAGGGGCTGTGGAAGCGTACTTAGTGGGATCATAGTCCTCATGGAGGACAAAATAGGAGAACAATTAGGACATTTCCGGCTAAATATTAAGTATTAAATGGGGAGACAACCGTATGGCTTTAGAGCGGGCAAGTGAAAAGGAGGACAAAAATATGGAAAATAAAAATATAGAAAAATATAAAAAATTAAAGTAAAAATAAGGATAAAAATAAAAATAAAATAAAAGGAGAAAAAAATAATAAAATAATAATAATAAAAATAAAAACAGGAATAATAAAAGGAGAAAATTTAATAAAAAAATAATAATTAAAAAAATTAGTTAAAGCAGAATAAAAAATTGAAAAAAATAAAAATAAAAAATAAGAATAAAAAATAAAATATAAAAATGAAAAATAAACAATAGAACAATTACCAATTGTGGTGGTTGATTATCGTGTCTGAAAAAACAATAGACATGATTAAAGTTATAGCAACCAATTGATCTCCCTATTCAGGCCTTTTGGTGATAAGGTATCCAATTTATGAATCCAAAATGTTTCCCTTGATTTTAATAATCTAGCATGGTTGCCGCCTCTCCTTGGTTTTGGTACCTGTTCGATGACCTGGTATTTAAGTTATGCTACCAAATGCTTGTGTTTGACAAAATGGTCTTGTAGTGGTAGCCACGTATGGTGGACTTAGGCTCGCAATCCTATCCCTGACATGTTGTGTCGTCTCACCCATGTAAGGAGGCCACAAGGGCATTTAATGACGTAGACAACAAAATTTGAGTCACAGGTATAGTATCCCCGAATGGGAAATGATTTTCCTGTACATGGGTGGGTCACTATGTCAGACTTAAGGATATTGGAGCAGGAAGCACAATTAAGGGAAGGAAAAGTCTCTCTGCAACGAGTGACAAGTTGGCGTTGTATAGGGCCTGTACCCTTGCTTCCAATGTCAGCTAGTACCAATTTGTCTTTGATATTCGGAGCCCACCTATTGCACATAATGGCGGATGTGGTGAATGCTTCAATATTGGGATATGCCCTGGAAAGCAGTGGCCAGTGCTTACGAATGATCAAATGGACCCTTGGCATTAGGGGATGGTACGTATATACGAATGGAACTTTTTCTGGTTTAGAGATGGCCAAATCTGAGGTTGGTGGATCAAAGATCCGTGTCATTTCTTTTTCCAGTAATTAATTTGGATAGTTCCTATCCCTAAATTTGTTAGACATCTCTCCTAGCCGAACCAGTAGTAAATCTGGATCAGTGACTATTCTGGATATCCGTGTAAACTGAGATCCTGGAAGGCTATTTTTCGTGGCTTTAGGATGGCTACTTGAGTAGTGTAGGAGACTGTTACAGTCAGTTGGCTTGGTATATACATCCGTAGTGAGATTCCCCTGTGGATATTTTAACACTCTGGTGTCTAGGAATGGAATGGATTTTGTATCATGATGAATAGTGAACTGTAGATGTGGGTCCTGAGAATTAAGATAAGTATAGAATGATTTTAAAGAAGCTGCGGATCCTGTCCAAATTAGGAAAATATCATCAATGTAACGATTGTATCATTTTATATGTAACCGAAAGTCCTCTGTCCTGGCGGCCGCGACCGATCAGCAACGCAGGATTTCGGTTACAGACAGACAGACACCATAAGACGATTATACACACACATACATATATGTATATACAGTACATTTTGGTAGAAAAAAAAATTATTTTTTTATTTTCACGGCTCTATGCAATAAATTTCTGTGAAACACCTTGTAGTTCAAGATGTTCACCGCACATCTAGATAAGTTCCTTGAGGGGTCTACTTTCCAAAATGGGGTCACTTGTGGGGGCTTTCCAGTGTTGAGGCATATTAAGGGCTCTCCTATCGCAACATGGCATCTGCTTTCGATTCCAGTCAATTTTGTGTTAAAAAAATCAAATGGTGCGCCTTCCCTTCCAAACCCTGCCATGTGCCCAAACAGTAGATTTCCCCCACATGCGGGGTATCGGCACAACAAGTTTTGGCAACCATTTTCTCCCGTTACCCTTGTGAAAATAATTAGAATTGGTAAAATTTTTCTGAAAAAATTTAAATGTTCATTATTTTCTTTCCACATTGCTTCAGTTATGGCTTTGTAAATTTTGTTGGAAAAATTAGAAATCGCTTTATCTTTCAAAAATTGTACTGAAGTAAAGTAGCATTCCAGAGTTATTACCTTATAAAATAACGTTGATCAGATTTAAATTATGAGGCCCACACAGGCGATCTGACCATCGCCTGTGTGTAGCAGAGGCGATCGCACAACTGCAGCTTCTAGTCTCCCATGGAGACTATTGAAGCATGCAAAAAGTAAAGAAAGTTTTTAAAAATATTTTAAAAATATTAAAAAAATAAAAAAAATATCACTGTGTTTACACGCAGTGACAGTTTAACGTTATGACAGACAGTTTATCATGATGTGGATCTGACACCAGCTCATGCCGTACTATGTCCTTCAATAGTCATAAAGGTGTTAATCTAAAGAATAGCTGTGGATGCCAGGACTCAGCAGGTGGTTCCCTGGGCTCCTACCAGTAACCACAGATTGCTGATGTGGCCAATGGACCAGGTTCTGGAATCTATTTTCACCGACTAGAACACCTACACATTACACCTTCAAAAGTTTTTATGACATCCTATTCTAAATTCATAGTTATTAATATGAAATTAATTTCCTCTTTTCAGCTTTCAAACTCTCCACTCTTCAGGGAAGGTTTTCTACAAGATTTAAAGATCATGTGTAAGGGCCCCGTCACACATAGCGACTCACCAGCGATCCTGACAATGATATGAACTTGTCAGGATCGCTGGTGTGTCGCTACATGATCGCTGGTGAGCTGTCAAACAGGCAGCTTCACCAGCGATCAGGACAGCGACACGTGGGTAATAAGCAACGCACGTCGCTTAGTTACCCACTGTGTACCTTAGTTACCAGTGCGCTGGTGCAGGGAGCTGGTAACCAAGGTACACATCGGGTTTGTAAGCAGCGCGCAGCACTTAGAAACCCGATGTTTACCTTGGTTACCAGCTAACTGCACCAACGCGCTGGTAACTAAGGTTCACATCGGGTTTCTAAGCGCCGCGCGATGCTTAGAAACCCGATGTTTACCTTGGTTACCAGCTCCAGCTTGCTGATCGCTGGTCTCCCGCCTGCCACACGCAGCGATGCGTGCTAGCCAGCGGGAGACCAGCGATCAAAAAAATGTCCTGGCCATTCCAGGATGATTAGTGATACCTGGCAGGGGGGCTGGTCGCTGGTAAGTGTCACACACAGCGATCTCGCTGGTGAGATCGCTGTTACGTCACAAAACTTGACGGACCGCCAGGTGCTACAGGATTTATTGGATCTTCTACAGGAGGACACGATTAATGGTAAAAATCAGTTTCCTTATAAAAACAAATCCATGGTAGCCCCGCCTTTACGTTGGTTCCAGCTATTAGGGTGTTTTTTGAATTGGTCAAAAAGGATTTTTTGGCCATTCCTGCGAGGTCACGCCACATGGATAATTTGCATGTGGGGGAAAGATCAGCTTAAGGCCTAACAAACTGTTTGTAATTAAGGAGGCTGATAAGGGCGGGAATGTGGTGTTGTGGCCGCATGAATTATATCAGGAGGAGGCACACCGCCAATTGGACAATGTTCGATTCTACAAAAGATTGCCATCAGATCCAACAGGACCCTTCTCTATTAAATTTAGGAGGTTACTGGATAGGGCTTTTGAGTTGGGTATCATCAGTAAGAAAGAAATGGAGTTTTTGTGGGTCGAACATCCCATTACGCCTACCTTTTACATGTTGCCCAAGGTCCACAAGGATCTTGTGAGACCTCCGGGGCGACCGATAGTTGCCAGCATAGGTAGTTTATGTGAAAAGGCATCTATGTATGTTGATTATTTCCTCCAGCCTATAGTGAAGACTTTGCCATCTTACATACAGGACACTTCTAATTTCATTAGGAAATGTCGGGATGTCACTCTACCATCTGGGGCCCTGTTGGTTACTTGCGATGTGGAATCGCTTTACTCAAACATTGACCATTCTGACGGTATTACATCAGTACTGTATTTTCTCAATCAAGCAGTCCAGTCGGATAGAATGCATGATTCATTCATTGTGGATCTGCTAGGGTTTATTATGAAACATAATTTTTTCCTTTTTGACAGATCTTATTATCTCCAGTCCTCCGATGTGGCTATGGGGGCCAGGTGTGCCCCGGTTTTGGCAAATTTGTTTCTCGGATGGTGGGAGGCTACTCGTGTTTATGTAACAGGAATGTTCAGGGATAAAGTGCGACATTGGTCGCGCTTTATCGACGACATTTTTTTCATTTGGACTGGTACGGTGGAGGATTGTGAGGCTTTTATGGAATTATTGAATTCTAATCCATTTAATATCGTGCTTACTTACACTGTGTCCTCTGTTTCAGTTACTTTCTTGGACCTTACAGTTTCTAAGATGAATGGGGGTATCTCTACAAGGTTGTTCAGGAAGCCCACAGCTACAAATAGCTTGTTGGACTATACAAGTTTTCATCCATCCCATACAAGAAATGGAGTTCCCATAGGGCAATTTCTGAGAGTACGAAGAAATTGTACATCGGATGATGTGTTTCGTGAGAAGGCTTTACATCTAACGAAGCGCTTTAAGAAGAGAAATTATCCTTGTGGTAGCATCTCACGAGCTTATCAACGAGCAAATGGATGCACACAGGATTCTCTCTTGGTTCCACGTAACAAGATTCGTGATTCGATGCCCCGGTTCATTACACAATACAATAGCCAATGGTCACAGGTGAGAGAAGTGCTTGGGAGACATTGGGGTATACTTACGACGGATTTGCAGACATCTGCTCTTGTACCGGAGCGGCCCTGCATCACAGCAAGAAGGGCTCCGAATTTTAGAGATATTCTAACACAAAGTCACTATAGGAGGCCAACAATTGGGTTGGACAGGGGAATGACACTAAGGGGTTCATTCGCATGTGGCAATTGTACCATATGCCCCCATATGTATTCCACCATGGACTACTTTATGAACCCAAGAGATGGCACTAGGCATAGGTTAATGTCATATATTAATTGCAAGACTACTTGTGTGGTTTATGCAATAATTTGTCCATGTCATCAGGCATATATTGGTCAAACTTCCCAGGAACTACGTAAGAGGATACAGAAACACTTCTCGACAATCAATTTGGCACGAATTGATCAAACCAAGGGCAAAACTTTGACATCTGTGGCAGCCCATTTCCTGACCCATCATGCCGGTAAGGTTGCTGGCACTATGGTGGTTGGATTGGAGAAAATATTATTGTCGAATAGAGGGGGTTCACCTAAGAAATTACTATTACAAGTAGAATCCAGATGGATTTTCAACTTGGATTCACTGAGCCCGAGGGGCCTAAACGAGGAGCTTCTGTTTATGGGGTTCTTAGGTTGATTGTTTATGACTTCCCTTCTTTTTCCTTTCTTTTTATGCAGTGATCCTATGAGGACATTACCATCAATGGTGAAGATGACCACTCTACAACTTTTTTGAATCGTGTCTAGGATACGCCGCCCTGGGGTCTTGTTCTCTCATGTGCATTATATAATTGAATAAAATTTTGGGACAACTGATTTGGTCTACTTTGCTCCATTGAGTATGGATATATTGTAATTTTGACAGCTATTGTGGGTTCCTTTTCTTTGTCGATGTTTTGTGTCTTGGGGGCCTTGTGGGGGATATTAATTCATTAGCATTTTTGAATTATTAGGTTAGCCTACATATTTCTGGGCTTATTGATCCCTTAATGGATTATTATTTCCCCTTGATTCATTGGGGACCGTGGACCTGGTTGGTATAACTTTAGATCTGGGCTCATGGGGACCATTGGGTAGGTTCTTGGTTTTCTCCATCGGTCCTGGTGGTGTTTACAGCCTTTGGGTATAGGGTTGTAGTTATTGGTTGATCGATGTAGTTACCTTGGCCTTTTTATACATATATGTGTATATAATTATGTACATATATGTGTATATATATAATTTTCACTATATACCTTTTCTTTCTCCTTATTCCTTGGCATTTTTACATGTGCCTATCGTTTTGGGCTCATGTTAGGACTAAAAATATCTATACGGATACGATGCTATTGATTGATGTATGGTGTGTCTTACTATCATCATTGACTCCTTGAGTCCTGTTATTTGGGGCATATCCATTCCATTCAATAGATCGTTAGGAAGCTGGCTGGCATACACTAGTTAACCACCATATCATGGTGCAAGAAACAGACTTGATAAACGAGGAGGGGGTGTCGCATTGTATGTTAGAAACGCGTATATCTGCACAGAGATTGAAGCTTCAGAGACTGGGAGTTCTGTGGAAACTGTTTGGGTAAGAATACAAGGACAGAACAATGGAAAGGACACCATTGTAGGCATTTACTACAGGCCGCCTGTGCAAGCTGAAGATATGGATGAACTCTTTATGCATCAAATGGCCAAGTTCTCCAAAAAATATGACATAGTTGTCATGGGAGATTTCAACTATCCAGACATTTGTTGGGAATCTCTCTCAGGCAAAACTAACAGGTCAAGGAAATTCTTATCCTCTCTTGCTGACAACTTTATCTTCCAAAAGGTAAGGGAGAAAACAAGGGGAACTGCTACCTTGGATCTAATCCTTATAAACAGGGAGGAAATGGTTGAGGAGGTAAACGTGGCTGGGACCCTAGGAGGTAGCGACCATGCTATTTTAGAGTTTTGGATGACTAGAGGCGGAAGACCTGTGAAGACTCAGACGTCAAGGTTAGATTTCAGAAAGGCAGATTTTAAGGGATTCAGAAAGAGAATTGGAGGGATCCAATGGCTGGATATCCTTAAAGACAAAAATGTCCAGGAAGGATGGGAAATCTTGAAAAATGAAATTCTCAAAGCACAGTTGTTAACAATTCCGAAAAGAGGGAAGAATAGGAAGCATTTAAGGAAACCAGGATGGATGAACACAGAACTTAAGCACATGCTTAAAAGGAAGAAAAAAATGTTTATAAAATGGAAAGAGGGAGGCATATCTAAAGAAGAATATAATGCTGTCTGCAGAACCTGCAGGGCACAAATCAGATTATCTAAAGCTGAAAATGAATTGAGGCTTGCAAGAGATGTCAAAAGCAATAATAAAAGATTTTGGGGATATGTCAAAAGTAAAAGAAAAGTCAAAGATGCTATAGGATTTTTACAGGATGAAAATGATGAAATGGTAAGACAGGATGTTGAGAAGGCTGAACTTTTAAATTCCTATTTTGCATCTGTTTTCTCTCAGAAAGGAAATGTAACATCAACTGTTATTCACTGTCCTATTAAGGGAATAGAAGAATCCAGGATATCTATAAACAGAAAGATAGTGAGGAAACACTTAGCTAACCTAAATGAATTCAAGTCTCCAGGTCCAGATGAATTACACCCCAGAGTACTGAAGGAGATAGCAGAAGAAATTTTTGAACCCCTCTCCATAATCTTTGAAAATTCTTGGAGAACAGGAGAAGTGCCAGAAGACTGGAGAAGAGCAAATGTTTTTCCTATCTTCAAAAAGGGGAAGAAGGTGGACCCAGGCAACTATAGGCCAGTGAGTCTGACTTCTATACCAGGAAAGATCTTTGAACAAATTATTAAACAACATGTATGTCAATACCTGGATAAGAATGAAGTGATTAAACAGAGTCAGCATGGGTTTGTAACTAATAAGTCATGTCAGACTAACTTAATTTGCTTCTATGACGGTATCACTGATTGGGTGGATCAAGGAAATGCTGTAGATATAGTATATCTTGACTTCAGCAAAGCATTTGACAAAGTCTCTCATACAATCCTTATTGAAAAAAAGACTAAGTATGGAATGGACAAGGCAACTGTTAGGTGGATTCATAATTAGCTTAGTGATCGGACCCAAAGAGTGGTCGTAAATGGCTGCACATCCAGTTGGAAGAATGTCTCAAGTGGGGTACCACAGGGCTCTGTCCTGGGCCCTGTATTGTTCAACATCTTTATCAACGATTTAGATGAAGGAATTGAGGGTAAACTGATTAAATTTGCTGATGACACAAAGCTAGGAGGGATAGCTAATACTAGAGAAGAGAGAGAGAGGATTCAAAAAGATTTAAATAAACTGGAGAAGTGGGCAGCAACTAACAGAATGGTTTTTAACAGGGAGAAATGCAAAGTACTACATCTGGGCAATAAAAATGAAAAAAAGCATATATAGAATGGGAGGAATAGGGCTAAGTGACAGCACATGTGAAAAAGACTTGGGTATACTAATAGATCACAGACTGAATATGAGTCAACAGTGTGATGCAGCAGCAAAAAAGGCAAATGCAATTCTAGGATGTATTAACAGAAGCATACAGTCTAGATCACGTGAAGTCATTATTTCCCTCTACTCCTCTTTGGTCAGACCTCATCTGGAATATTGTGTCCAGTTTTGGGCACCACATTTTAAAAAAGACATCAACAAACTGGAGCAAGTTCAGAAAAGAGCGACCAGAATGGTGACCGGTCTGCAAACCCTGTCTTATGAGGAAAGGTTGCAGGATTTGGGAATGTTTAGTTTGCAAAAGAGAAGACTGAGAGGAGACTTAATAGCTGTCTACAAATATCTAAAGGGCTGTCACATTGTAGAAGGATCAACTTTATTCTCATTTGCACAAGGGAAGACTAGAAGCAATGGGATGAAACTGAATGGGAGGAGACACAGATTAGATATTAGAAAAAACTTTTTGACAGTTAGAGTGATCAATGAGTGGAACAGGCTGCCACGAGAAGTGGTGAGTTCTCCTTCAATGGAAGTCTTCAAACAGAGGCTGGACAGACATCTGACTGGGATGATTTAGCGAATCCTGCTTTGAGCAGGGGGTTGGACCAGATGGCCCAGGAGGTCCCTTCCAACTCTACGATTCTATGATTCTATGATTCTATGGAGTAGTGTCCATGATTTATATATATATAAAAAAAGGACTTTTCCTTATGTCTCTTAATAATCAGGAGATTAGGTTTTGGATATGGTTGGGCCATTATGTCCCCTTTCTTTCCCTTTTTGGATTCATTGGCTTTGCATCTTGATGATTTTTTATCATACTATTATGCAGCCTACAATTCTTTATTGTTTTTTCATGTTTGTACTCCCCTCCTTGTGTGTCTGTGCATGTGGTGTTGTCATGTCTGTCCTTTATGTATTGCGCTCCCGGGAGCATTGCGCGTTTTATATTATTATTATTGCCTCGCACTCTTGTGGGCAAGACTAAATGGGCTGATCGCCTTATGCGCCGCTGTGGATGGACATGGATAGTGCAGCATGCCAGTACATGGCGGCTGCGCTCCATGGGAGAGCTCCATGCGTTCCACTGGACGCATGCGTGGTGGAGCTTTTTGTCTCTGGGACAGAGCTGTTCACACAGCACATAGCGCATGCGTGGTGGCCATGTTTTTTCATGTGACCGGGATGCTGGTCTCTTTTCTCACTGATTGGGATTGCCAGATGGAAGTGTTTGCTATGATTGCATGTGTATATCCACTGGGACCTCAGTAAGGTATTTAAAGCGCTGGGACCTTGGTCAGTTACTTCTCCTGACGAAGCCGCATGGGTTGTGGCGATACGCGTGGGGTATGGTCCTGGGTGTAGCACCCACTTTATATATCTTCTTATTGCAGCCTTATTTTCCCATAGCGTTTTGGAGACTGTCTGATGGGGCATAACTGAGCATTGGGTTGGTTATTTTGGCCATTCTTTGCAGTGTGGCCTATTATGGCTTATATGCCTAAACCAGGCAGTATGTAGGGCTATATGCATTTTTATGCGGTTATTGTGCAATAATAGGGCCTTGCTCTCCATGAGCCTAGCTATAGGGTGGTGGCTGTGATATTGTGCAGTAGGGTAGGATCACATATGGATTACACATGGGTCATTATATCAGGCTTCATATGTTGTATATGCCATATTCTAATGTTATGTATTGTGGGATGCTCACCATGTTGTTGCTATGTTTTTAACATGTAACTCTTTCGTATCAATAAATATTTCTTTTAATTGGTTTAGTGTGCGCTTGTTGCAGTGGTGTCTTTTTCTCTTTTTCTCTTGTTAGTTTATCCCACTGTTGCGGCACCTATTAACCCTTACTCAAACATTTCTATTTGCACAGCCAGTGCGGTCTATTTTGTCTATCACGTCACAAAACTTGTGACTCAGCAGCGATCTCACTTGCGAGATCGCTATATGTGACGGGGTCTTAAGACTTTTTGTCCATTCATCCAGAGGGGCATTTGTGAGGTCAGACACTGATGTTCAACAAGAAGGTGTGGCTTGCAATTCTCTGTTCTAGTTTATCCCAAGGATGTGTTGTAGGGTTGAGGCCAGGACTCTGTATGTGAGAGTCAAGGTCTTCCACAAGACACTCACCCAAGCATGGCTTTATTTTGCTTCCTTTTTTGCATTATAGTTTATTCATGCTGTAATTAAAGGTACCTTCACAGAGCTGACAATTGTCCAAAATATCTTAGTATGCTAAAGTATTAATATTTCTCTTCTGTGGAACTACTCCAAGCCCTAAAAAATGACCCCATAGGATTACCCCTCTTCAATTAAACTCTAGTGATGGCATGCAGTAAACTCTCCATTTATTGCTTGGCATTGTACTTGGTGACGTAAGACTTGCATAGAGCTGCTTGGTCATTGAATCCAATATCATGATGCTATTGGTGTACAGTTTTTGTGTTGATTTTAATGCCACAGAAGGTTTCTAAATCTACAGTTATTTTGTAAGCAGAGCGATGACAAATGTTATGCCCTACATGCTTCATCACTTGGTGACCCCGCTATATAACTATATTCATGGATGAGTTTCTATGTTTCCTAAATGCTTCCACTTTTTAATAATACCTTGCGCAAATGATAGCAGAATGTTTAGGAGGTAAGAAATTTCATGAACTGAGTTGTTGCAGTGAAGTCCATACACAATACAGTAGTGTATATAGTAGGTAGGTAGATAGATAGATAGATAGATAGATAGATAGATAGATAGATAAACTTATAACCAAGGGAAAACTTGTATGATGACTTCATTGTGTCTTTTAAAAGTCTGCTATGAGATATTGAATGACAGTATTTCTTCTAAGAAAATCAATGCTCTCTGATTGATCTACAAAGTGTCAAAATGAACTCCATCTAGACATGAGGACCATTTATGTGAACAGATAATAGTATTAGCAATCACTAATACCATTGCTGTAAGTGACATACCAGATATTATAGGAAAACAAGGAAACATAATTTTATCGTATAAATAATTCAGTCTAAATTTATTGTTTTGTCACTTAAAAAAGTTCCCCTCATTTACTTCTGAAAAGAACTGTAAGTCCAGTTGTAGAAAAATATAGCAGGGAAGATTGCAAGGATCACTTTAGGGCAGAAAAATATTACTCTTGTGCCCGGAAAAACCCTTTAATATTTGCTAGTAATGAACGAATCTGTCTAAATTCAAATTTGTCCAAGAAATACTATTTATTTGATGTGAATTAAATGCTCTTTATTATGCACTCCTCAGTCCTGAAAACATAATAAAGGTAGAGTGAACAAATAAAGGCCTCTGACCTCATATAGCATGACATGACATGACATTATAATGTACATGGCTCGAAGCCTAGTGACTGACCCAGGTGATGCACATCGTAACATTGTAGCGTTATAATGTGATTTGTGACACCAGAGGCCTACTTTATGCTGGAAGCCCAGGAGCAAAGTGAAAACAATGTAAGAGGATATCACATGCAGTGCAGAAATAAGGAAGAGAAGCAGTGCAGACATAATGAACAGGATTTAATCACGGGCACATTGGTAAGGGCGGCGCTTTGTGGCTACATCTATTTTTAAATTGAGGTGCATCCTTGGACACACCTCTGGTTAATCTATTGCAGAGCAGAAAACCACTGGCTGCCTGTTCTGCATTTGCTCTACAGCTGCGGGACATGCTAGTGTCACATCATTGTCACAGACATGGCCTGCTAAATGACACTGGCAAAATGTCATTATGCTGCCTGCGATGTGATGCTGGTGTGCCTCTGATAGGACAGAGGTCAATAGCTGTAGAGTAAATATGGAGCAAGACCAGGCGGGAGAATGCGGAAGACTCAAGAGCCACTCGGCATGGGCGTAGGGACAGGTAACAGTTGAGAGACTGTATTGTCTTTTCTAATAATAGTAAAGAACTGTAGGGGAGACCACAGAGGCACACTGGGTGTCACATATGTAGGCAATAGTACTTTAGTACTGTAACAATACAGAACTATATTACCATATTAGGGCAAAATAGGTCAAGGGTGGGGAAAGTCATTTGGTCTGACCCTGCTAAGGTTTCCACTTCTCTGAGTTGCCGACAGGCTGTAAAAACCAGGTGCTTTTCTTTGCCATACATAGCATCCGACAGAAAATCTTAAATGCACCATCCTTGAAATTTTTCTTATTTCCCTCAGTTTGCACTGCGCATGCGCTAAAAAAAATTGACATGTGCAATAAAACAAGATCTTGCCGGAAAGGAAGGATGTCAAAAGATTCAATCACCGCTGAATCAAGTGGATCTCCATTTCAATGCTTTTCCTCCAAGTTCCAAGACCAGTATGTTCACTGACTGTGAAACAACTAGTCACCCAACGTTACAATATCACAAAGAGAAAGCTACTATCACAACTTGAGAAGGATCAACTGCACTGCAGATCCACCCCACATGGAATAACAACATATGCAACCCCCTGAAAACCCTGATCCAGTTCTTCAACTAGAGAGGTCTGCAGCTGATCTGAAACAGAAGATCATAGATAAACTAAATATCATCAATAGAGATCGACGGCCAAGGCTCAGCAAAGAAACACCACCAGATAGACCAACAGACACTTGCATCAATACCTACCACCACCATAACTCAATCTAATAAACTGATCTATGCTACTGTCTCAGCATTCATGGAAATGCTTGGCTATACAACCAGCAAGAACAACACAAGTACGTGCCCCCCTTGGAAAGAAGACTGGAGACAAAGATCAAGGTGACACGAAGGAAAGTCAGCCAACTAACAGAAATACAGAAGGGTGTAAAGATCAAGAATAAGACCAAGCTGGACAAGAACAAAGGCCTGACCCTAACTGAAGCCCAGGAGACTGCTAAACAAAGGCTCACAGCACTCACTGCAGGACTAGGGAGATACACTAGAGAAGCTGAGGCCAAGTAGCTAAATGTCCTGTTCTCCAAAGAACCATCTAAAGTGTATTCCCAACTACAGAGCAACTCCACCAATAGCAGAGACTGAACAATACTGGAGGAACATATGGGAGAAGGAAAAAACACACAACACCAGTGCAATGTGGCTGCAAGATCTGAGAATGAAACACAGCAACCACATAGAGCAAGAACCAGTCACCATTACAGAAGCAGACATCCAACAGCGCGTCAAGATCATGAAGAGCTGAACAGCGCCTGGCCCAGACATGATCCACACCTACTGGCTAAAGAAATTAACAGCAGTACATGAGCATATGGCAAAGCAGATGAACCAACTGCTAGAAGCAGGGCATCACCCAGCTTGGCTAACACAAGGTGGAACAGTGCTGATCTTGCAGGATCCTCACAAAGGAACAGTTTCATCTAACTACCGCCCAATAACATGCCTTACAACAAAATGCAAACTCCTGTTATGCATCATAGCCACCAAGCTACAGAACCATATGAACCAGTACATGAATCCAGCTTAGAAAGGCATTGGGACTGACACCAGAGGCTCTAAGCAACAGCTCCTAGTAGATAGAGCAGTAGCTCAAGACTTAAGATCCAGGCAGACCAATCTCAGCATAGCCTGGATTGACTATAGGAAAGCCTATGACTCAGTGCCACACACATGACTGTGAATGCTTGGCTCTCTACAATGTCAACAGGAAATTAAGAACTTTCCTCAGAAACTCAATGGGGCTATGGAGAGTAACATTGGAAGTTAACTCAAGACAACTAGCACAAGTGGCCATCAAATGCGGCATATACCAAGGTGATGCATTGCCCCCATTGCTGTTCTGCATAGGCTTAAACCCCCTCAGTCAGATAATTACAGAGTCTGGCTATGCATACAAGTTCAAGAGTGGAAGCACCATCAGCCACCTCCTCTACATGGATGACATCAAGCTGTATGCAAAAAATGAGCAAGACATCAATTCACTGATCCACCTTACAAGGATCTACAGTGAAGACATCAGGATGTCCTTCGGATTGGAGAAGTGCGGCCAGTTGGTAATAAAGAGAGGCAAGGTAGTCAAGACTGGTTGAGTGGAATTATCAGCAGGGCTCATAGCAGATGTACAGACATGCTACAAGTACCTCGGCATCCCACAGTAATACGGTAACCATGATGAGGGGGCAAAGAAAGCAGCAACATCCAAATACCATCAAAGGGTAAGGCAGGTCCTGAAGAGGCAGATCAATGAGAAGAATAAAATCCATGCCATCAAAACATATGCCCTGCCAGTTATCAGATACCCTGCTGGCATAGTGTGCTGGCCAAAAGAAGAGATAGAAGCTGCAGATGTGAAGAAACGAAAGCTTCTCACAATGCATGGAGGTCTCCACCCTAGAGTTGAGCGACTTTGGTCGGATCGGGTTTCGTGAAACCCGACTGAAACAAAATTTGTTTCAGATGAAACTGGTCCGACTAGGGCAAAAAAAGTCGGAGTTTCGTCCGAAACCCGACCCCAATGCAAGTCAATGGGGAATAAAAGTCGGCATTGAGTGGATGAATGTCATCCGCTCAATGCCGACTTTTATTTCCCATTGACTTGCATTGGGGTCGGGTTTCGGACGAAACTCTGACTTTTTTTGCCCTAGTCGGACCAGTTTCATCTGAAACAAATTTTGTTTCAGTCGGGTTTCACGAAACCCGATCCGACCAAAGTCGCTCAACTCTACTCCACCCTAAGTCTAGCACCCAAAGATTGTACACCAACAGAAAAGAGGGTGGTCGAGGCTTGATAAGCATCCAAGCCACCATTATGGATGAAATAAGGAGTATCCATGAATACATCAGAAAAATGGTACCAAAAGATGAGATGCTGTGAGAAAGCCTAAGGCAGCAACAACAAAAGATCTGGAAGGAAGAACAGGAACATGAAGCACCATGGCAAGACAAGTCGCTCCATGGGATGTACCATTGACAGATAATGGAGGTTGCTGACATGGAGAAATCCTACCAATGGCTGGAGAAAGCTGGACTCCGAGACAGCACAGAGACACTAATCATAGCAGCACAAGAGCAAGCACTAAGTACCAGATCCATAGAAGCAGGAATCTACCACACAAGATAAGACCCAAGGTGCAGACAATGCAAAGAAACTTCTGAAACTGTCCAACACATAGTGGCAGGATGCAAAATACAAGCAGGAACAGCGTATACTAAACGCCACAACCAAGTACCAGGAATTGTATACAGGAACATCTGCACAGCATATGGGCTAAGTCCCCCTAAAAAAAATCCTGTGGGACTTCAAGATCCAGAAGGAAAAGCAGGTGTTGGCTAACCAACCAGACATTGTGATAGTAAACAAGGATCAGAAGACAGCAATAATAATAGCAGGCCCTAGCGGCAGGATTCTGCCAGTGCAGTAACTGAACCTGCGTCTGAGATGCAGGTTCAGTTAAACTCTACTGTCATGCAGGCCCAGGCCTGCATGGCAATAGTTAATAGCTGCCAGCCAATCGAAGGCTGGCAGCTGACGTCAGCGCACACAATGCCGGAGTATGACAGTATTGTCATTCTCCAGCGAGTCTGCACTGAAATGTCTGGGGTGGACGTCGGCCCTGGACCATGGCCAGGTAAGGAGAAAGTGTTTTTTTATTTTTATTGAAAGCAACAAGCCCAGGGCAGGGTGGGAGACACAGGAGCAGGATGGGATAGACGGGGGGCAGGATGGGAGACACGGGGCAGAATGGGAGACACGGTAGCAGGATGGGAGACATGGTGGCAGGATGGGAGACACGGTGGCATGATGTGAGACATGGGGGCAGGATGGAGACAGATGGGGCAGGATAATGGGGCAGGATGGAGACAGATGGGGCAGGATCATGGGGCAGGATGAAAAGAGATGGTGTAGGATCATTGGCAAGGATGGAGACAGATGGGGCAGGATCATGTGGGAGGATGGAGACAGATGGGGCAGGATGGATACAATGGAGACAGATAAGGCAGGATCATGGGACAGATGGGGCAGGATCATGGGACAGATGGGGCAAGATGGGACATAACATGGGGCAGAATGGATACTCATGAGAGCAGAATGGGAGAACATATGGGACCAGGATGGGAGAACTTATGGCTGGAGCCAGGAATGAGATACAAGGGGGCTAGGATGGGGGATATTATTACCATAAGGACTAATTAAAGGATATTATTACTGCAGTGATGTATTTATTTTATTTTTTGAGGATACTGTTTTAAATGGGGGAGGCGGTCCTGTTACTGTGCAGAGCGACACTATGTCGCCTTTTTTTCTTCATCTGGTGTAGTTTAGAAAGTGGGAAAAAATTAAGTAATGTGTTCTGCAAGCGGTGCTCTAGATAACGGTGTTATTTCCTGCAGAGACGAGCCCTGGCTGGATGAAGATGAAAAGCAAAGATGAAGGACTTCACCTAGAGACATCACTGGTGAGTCAATGTTACCTGTACACTGACACTATACGCTGTATACTACATACAGCGGGCCTGTGTACAATGTCACCAGTGATCACTGTATTACCTTTACACTGACAGTATATACAGAGCTATTGTGTATAATGTCATTGCTCACAGTATAACCTGTACAATATATACAGCGCACGTGGGTATAATGTCACTGTTGATCACTGCATTACCTGTACACTGATACTATACACAGAGCTCCTGTGTATAATGTCACCGGTAATCACTATTACCTGTACACAGACACTGCATAATAAGTACAGATCTCCTGTGTATAATCGCACTTATGGTGATATTAGTATTGTGTTTTTTTTATTAATTATCAGTATTGTAGTATTCAGTCACTATGTGGTGGTAATATGTTGTCCGGCCATGGTGTGGCAGAATATGTTCCTTGTATGTGCTATTATTTGATCATTATGTGGTGGTAATGTGGTCTGGTCATGGTGTGATGGTATTTGTTACTTGTATGTTGTATTACAGGTCTCTATGTGGTGGTAATATGGTGTCTGGTCATGGTTCGGTGGTATTTGTCCCTTGTATGTGATATTATTGGTCATTCTAAAAATTTAAAAATAAATAAAAATATACCTAAATTGTATTGGATATTTTAACAAATAATTAATAGGATAGAGTAGAGTAGGGAACGGCGTACCTTGTTGTGGTGGCGGCTTAAAAAATATTTTGGCCAAAACAAAAGCTGCTGGCTATATGAGTGATCTGGTGATGGGAACTATTAATGTGTGATTGGTGAGAAGTGGAATTTTTCCAAGAGAGAGCAGTGGGGCTGTGAACAGTTTGAGGGGTGGAGCCTGGGAGGAGTCTCAAGAGGGCCACGAAAATTTTGCCAGTATGGAGCCCCGAAATTCCTAGTGGCAGCCCTTGATGATAGGAGCACTTGGAGCAGTGACCCCTAAGTTGGAAGAATGGCTACAACAGATCCCAGGAGCAACATCTGAGCTCTCTGCCTTAACCCGGTGGTCGGCGCTGAAAGCACAGCAGTAAATCTGCTACATATGGGCGATCTGCTCATCACCCATATGTAGCAGAGCCGATCGGGTTGCGCAAGCTTCTAGCCTCCTATGGAGGCTATTGAAGCATGCCAAAAGTAAAAAAAAAAATGTTTAAAAATTAAAAAATTAAAAAAACCTAAAAGTTCAAATCACCCCCCTTTCGCCCCAATCAAAATAAAACAGTAAAAAAAAATCCCAGATACCCATATTAGGTATCGCCGCGTTCATAATCTCCTGATCTATCAATAAAAAAAAAGCATTAACCCGATCGCTAAACGGCGTAGCGAGAAAAAAATTCAAAACCCCAGAATTACGTTTTTTTGGTCACCAAGACATTGCATTAAAATGCAATAACGGGCGATCAAAAGAACGTATCTGCACAAAAGTGGTATCATTAAAAACGTCAGTCCGGCACGGAAAAAATAAGCCCTCACCCGACCCCAGATCATGAAAAATGGAGATGCTACAGGTCTCGGAAAATTGCGCAATTTTTTTTTTTTTTTTTTTTAGCAAACTTTGGAATTTTTTTTCACCACTTAGATAAAAGAGGACATAGACATGTTTGGTGTCTATGAACTCGTAATGACCTGGAGAATCATAATGGCAGCTCAGATTTAGCATCTAGTGAACCTAACAAAAAAGCCAAGCAAAAAACAAGTGTGGGATTGCACTTTTTTTGCAATTTCATCGCACTTGGAATTTTTTTCCCGTTTTCGAGTACACGATATGGTAAAACCAATGATGTCATTTAAAAGTACAACTCGTCCCGCAAAAAATAAGCCCTCACATGGCCATATAAACGGAAAAATAAAAAAGTTATGGCTCTGGAAAGAAGGGGAGGGAAAAATGAAAATGTAAAAACCAAAAATACCCCTGGTCGTTAAGGGGTTAAAAGCGCAATGCTGGGAACAACTAAGATCCTGCGCTGAACCCTCAAACTCCCAGGCCTCTGGTAGAGGACCTAAGAATGAGAAAGGACAACAAAGACCACCCCCAGTGGGGGTGAGAAGGAAGTTTTTTTTATATATACTCGAAAAGTTGAATGTAATATGTCAGGAAGAGGTTAAAGGAAAAATGCAGTGTAGTGTATAATGCAGTGTGGATTACATTTATTTCTGGGGCTGCAGCTGAGATTAAGGCTTTGTCCACAGGGTAGTTCAGTATTTTGGTCAGTATTTTTCATCAGTATTTGTAAGCCAAAACCAGGAGTGGGAGATGATACAGATATGGTGACGTGTTTCTATTATACTCTTCCTGATTGTTCCACTCCTGGCTTTGGCTTACATATACTGATGTAAAATACTGACTAAATAATGAAAGTGTATACTGAATGTGATCTAACATTCTTTTCTTCAGATTTATTTATGTATACTATATTTCATTCATTGTGGCAGTTTACGCTACAATTCATTTTGGGGGGCAGTGTTTAATATACGGCAATTCATTTCTGCAGTATACTCTATGAGGGGGCTGCGTTATACTCAATAAAGGACTATGGGGACTGCATTATACTTGGTGCATTATACTGTATCAAGAACTATCTGTACCCATCATTTTTCCTCAGCCAATATGAAGAAACTCTGGATCAAGTGACAGAAGACTTCAATATTGTCGATTACGATCGTTTAACAGCCTGAACTCAGCGCATGTGAATACAGCCGAAGTGTTTCTGTGTGATGCTGCAATATATGAGCATTTGGGGCCCCACTTTAAACTTTTGCCTGGGGCCCCACTTTGTCTAAAACAGGCCCTGTCCTTAACTGACAATCTATATACTTGATTAAAAGAGGCTAAATAAAATTGTGCTGTGCAGGCATCCCTCATGCCAGGTGGAGAATCTGTTGTTTTCATTTTGAAACCTACCTGTAGTTTCAGACAATACATAGAATTTAATGGGTCAGCTTCAATTAGGATATCTAAAGCTCACAGAGTTAGAGCTCACACACCTCTACTTATGACTAGTTTATCCATATGTTGTTCGATATTGTCTGTGTCCCACATTTTTTACAGAATGATACATGATATATCTACCAACAACTGTAGCGTTACACTGTAAAATGCCAGTACAAGAACAATACTTGTCACCTCCATAAACCCTTGGTATTGCTGATGAATTACAGACAAAAGGAAATGGAGATTCAGATCTATGGCTTGTAAAAAGCTTGGAATATGTTCTAGTTTTGCTGCTTCAATATCCTTCTGCATCGTATTTTCTTTGACAGAACAATGGAGATAATATGTTAGGTAGTTAATCAAGTTTTTGAGGTTATATATAACACTAAAAAACTGACTCCTGCCATCCTGATGATACTAAAAAAAGTATTTGAACATTCATAGATGCAGAAACTTATATTAGTTTCTGCATTGTGTGAGCTGATATTAAGCTTCTAGGAAGCAATACCCTTTACCACAGAATAAAAACCCAACAGAAAGACACTTGACCAGAACATATGTATGATATGAAAGAAGATATATGTATACACTTGCTGGTTTCCTACACATTTTAAGGGTATAACTCTGAACCTAGGTCTGTTCAGAGTTTAATCTATTGTAGTTCATTGCAGGAGGTATAGATACTGTTCCACGATTTACTGTATGGAAAATAAACATATTAAAGGTCTTGCTTAAAGGGGTTGTCTGGTCTTAGGGTACAAGCATGCAGTCAAGCTATGTAACTTTAGACATGCGACTTCTCACAGAGCATGCGTTGCGTGCTATGAGGATTCTCTGATGTCAGTAGTGGAAGCAGCAGGCTCGGGACCACAAGTACATGATTTGCATACATGTGGTCATGTACCAACTATACTTATCCGATACAAGTGTACTGAGTGAGGCCGGACATATCTACTCAGAATGTCGCTGAAGAATGCAAATCGCATGCTTGCAGTTACATGACCACACTCTACAGCACGGGAGAATCCTCACAGCGCACATAATGGGAGGATCCACAAGTCTACAGTCACATAGAGTGACTGCAGACTTTTAAGCCCCCGTCACACTAAGCAAGATCACTAGCGAGATCGCTGCTGAGTCACAAGTTTTGTGACGCAACAGCGACCTCAGCATCGATCTCTCTACGTTTGACAGGTAGCAGCGACCCTGCTGTGAGATCGCTGGTCGTGTCGGAATATCCTGGACATTTTTTTGATCGTTGAGGTCCCACTGGGTAGCATGCATCGGTATGTTTGACACCTTATCAATGACCTCGTTAGCGACTCAGAAGCGAGACACATAGGCGTGGATTTGCGTTGATTCGAGGTCTGAATCATCAGAGTAGCTGCTATGTGACAGGGTCCCAAAGACCGCTGACATCGTTACAAAGGTCGGTACGGGTCGCCGTATCATTGCTGCATCGTTGGGAAGATCTGACTGTTTGGCATCTCACCAGCGACCACATAGCGACACAGCAACGATCCCTACCAGGTCATATCATTGTCAGGATTGCTGTAGCATCGCTGAGTGTGAAGGCCGGACAACCCCTAGAAGTTGGAGAGCATTGGTGTAGCAGTGCCAGTGATGAAGGATTTGGGAACATCAATCTACTTTGGCTTTACAACCAAAATTCAAAATTGCTCTAATCAGTTAATTGGGTTCTCTCACAAGCAAATATGTTTTTAAAAACCTTGGCAGCTTCTATAGAAAACAAAGTATTACACTCCAAAAATACCTGTATGTGTTTGTTGGTTCCCCAGTTCCAGGTTTACAGAGGAAGCAGTAAACACATAACATGTAATACCACCAAAAATATGATAGCAGATGATAGCAAGTTGAGCCTTGAAAGTGAATATAAACTTTCACCCAATGAAAGCTAAAGTAGACTAGGCTTAAAAGGGTTGTCCGGGCTTTTCACATAATCTCAGTGCATATCTGGGCTGCAGAATGCTGACAATAAGTAATTTACCTTCTGTGGCCAGTTTGCACGGTTTGCTAGATATCATCTCTTGCTTGTAAGAAAAACGTCCAGGGGGTGTGTTCTGGCATTGAAATGAGAACTGGTCGTTTCCTCCTCACTAGTTTCACTTTCCATAGATCACTGTTCAGCATGTGTCTGAGGGAGGAGCAGCTGGGTGGTCAGCTCTCTGCACTGAGGATGCTAGAGGGGGAGGATTTGTTACTGTGTGAGGGGGATAGGCTTGTTCATGTGGTCGGGGAGGGCCTGTTGCTATGGAGGGTGGGGTTGTTGCTACAGACGGCATGTTTTTAGTAGAGTAGGAGGAAACGACCAGTTCTCATTTGAATGCCAGAACACACCCCCCATGGACGTTTTTCTTACAAGAAAGAGCTAATATCTTGGAAACTCTGCAAACTGGCCACAGAAGGTAAATTACTTATTGTCAGCATTCTGCAGCCCAGATAAGCACTGAGATTATGTGAAGCCTGGACAACCCCTTTAACCACAACAGACATCAAGCTGTGGCTTTTAACTCTGTGCTTACATATATGATTATTTGGCTTTTTCGAGGTGTAGTAGGTATAGTAGATATTCAGGACCTCAGAAACTGGTGTAAGAATGGGTCAATATCCAACATCCTACAAATTAGAAGCTAATCCATTATACATCAGCCACTAATTGGCTGAACACTTAGTTGTATCTCATGCAAAAGTCTGACAAGGATTCATTCTTGTGTTTAGTATGTTATGTCCCATGGTCTAAAGAAAGCCAAGGTGCTCTATAATGCTGTAAGTGACTGACAACTATATAGCGTGTCAGATAAAATTCAGCCAGCAACCAGTTTTTTTATTTGATTGTAATTTTAATAACTGGATCACATGACATGAATCGCCACCCTTGGAACGGTTTAAGAAAATATGTGTGTATTCACATTTGTTTATATCATAGCTCACCCATGATAAATCAATGATAATCAATGGTCTCGAAGCGTTCATATTTGTTAAAACTAGGTCCACTGATTTCAAGAAGGACTCACAACATGAAGGAAGAGAACGAACAGTCATGTTGAATGGCAATGTTCTCTTGTTTTGATGAAAGGTTAGACTCCAGAGTTGTCTATTAGTGACTTGTGTTACTTAAAGACGTGTGCTTTGGTATATTATTTGTAAGTGGGAATCGCTACCAGAGAATGAACTTGAAAATCCATCTTAAAAGGTTTGTTCCATGAACAATGTACATTTTAATCATTATGTCTTGTAATAATAATAAGTTCCACAACTGGACTAGTTTTAAAAAAGTTCCTGTGCGGTGATAATCTTTTAAATGTGCCACCAGCTATTTACTGTGTAATGGATGTGTCCACCCATGCAGAGCTGCTCCAGTTCATTGTTGGCACATACCACAGCTCCTGGCCGTGGGGGAGGGGCATAAGTCACTGATCATAAATGAGTGCACATATAAAACAGCAGGGGTTCACATTTTCCTGTGTTAGTAAACATATTTCCTTGATTTATTGGATTTATTGTAAAAGTGATTGCTTTTGCCATGTTTCCAGCCCCCTGAGCTGATGAAAAATCAAGTCAGTGATATGTATGCTGTGCCTATATGTCACTGACTCGATTTATGATGAGCACTGTTGACGTTCCACAACATAAATCTAGTTGGCACTCTTGAGATTGCAGTGCTCGTGTCAAGGAATGGTGTCCCACTTATAAACAGTAATAGAAAGACAGGCACTCATGTATAATGAAGTCGTTTTCCAAGATTTATTCCATTAGCTCTTCAGAAACATCATAAATGTATGATATTTCTGATGATCTAATGTAATAAACCTTGGAAAACTACTTAAATGTATGTAAGTGATGGTCTTTCTATCATAGTATTGCTGACACGGCAGAAGCACTTATTCCTGTGATAAAACAATGTGTTACCCCAGGCAGAGAAATGTGTTGTTTGAGGCAGTGAAATGTATTACCTCAGAAAGCAGCAGATGTGAGCCCCTGCTGTTTTGCCTGTACACTCATTTATCATAAATGACTTATGCTTCCCTACACTGGCCAGGGTTGTACCAACCGAAAACTGGAGCAGCTCTGTACGGTCAGACACAGCCATTACACAGTGCATAGCAGCGGCATACTTACAAGATTATCTCAGCACAGGAACATTTTTTTAACACATGTAATTGTAGAACTTATTATTCCAAGATTAATTAACTAAAATGTACTTTATTCAAGGGACAACTCTTTTAATAATTATTATTATGCATTTATATAGCGCCATTTATTCCATGGCGCTTTACATGTGAAAAGGGGAAATATAGACAAGTATAGTAAACATGTGTAAGACAAGGGACACACAAGTACATAAGGAGAGGGGACCCTGCCCACGAGGCCTCACAGTCTACAGGGATGGGTGAGGATATAGTAGGAGAGGGTAGAGCAGGTCGTGCTGTGGTTCAGTAGACCGAGGATCATTGCAGGCTGTAGGCTTGTCGGAACAGGTGGGTCTTCAGGTTCTTCTTGAAGGTTTCCGTTGATGGTGAGAGTCTGATGTGTTGCGGCAGGGAGTTCCAGAATATGGGGGAAGCACGGGAGAAGTCTTGTATGCGGTTGTGGGAAGAAGAGATAAGGGGGGAGTAGAGAAGGAGATCTTGAGATGATCAAAGGTTGCGTGCGGGTAGGATTGGATTATGAAATTATTTAACAAAAACTAAGTCAAAGTGCAGAAGCAGTGTTTTAAAATTAAGTACACCCTGTTTCCAAGGGAATTAAGAGGATAAGTAGCAGTCGAATACTACCAATCAAATACTTTTAACTGATTATTCATCAGCAGTGGGACTAAAGGCCCCGTCACACACAGCGATATCGCCAGCGAGATCGCTGATTTTGTGACACCACAGCGATCTCGCCAGCGAAATCGCAGTGTGTGACATGGATCAGCGACCGGCCCCCCTGCTGGGTATCGCTGATCGTGCAGGATCGTCCTGGGCCATTTTTTGATCGTTGGTCTCCCGTTGGCCAGCGTGCATCGCTGCATGTGGCAGCGGGAGAGCAACGATCAGCGACGCTGCACGCTAGTTTCCAATGTAAACAGCGGGTATCTAAGAGCCGCGCGACTCTTAGTAACCCGCTGTTTACCTTGGAAACCAGAGTGCACGTTGGTTTCCATGGTAAACAGCGGGTAACCAACAGCCACGCGCCTCTTGGATACCCGCTGTTTACATTGGAAACCAGCTTGATCGCTGGTCCTGATCACTGGTGGGGCTATGTGACAGCTCACCAGCGATCAGCTAACTATGTCCCAGTGATCCCATCCACGTCGGATCGTTGGTGGGATCACTGGGACATTGCTACGTGTAATGGGGCCTTTACTCTAAAAATTCAAAAGTTTGGGAAGTTTGTTGATTTGGAACATTCAGACTGGTGTTTACACAATGCCAAGGAGGAAAAGCATCACTAATGATCTTAGAGAAACAAATATTGCCAGGCATCAATCAGGGAAGGGATATAAAGCCACTGCCAAACAATTTGCAGTCCATATTCTACAGTGAGAAAGATTATTCATATGTTGGAAAACATCCAAGGCAGTTTATAATCTTCTAAGATGTGAACATCCCAGCAAAACCACCCCATATCACCCCAAAGTCAGACCATACAATACTCAGAGAAATTGCAAATGAACAGGAGCAGCAGATAAGACTCTGAAGGCCTCAGTAAAATGTTTAAGTTCTTCACAGTACATGTAGAAAAAGACTGAACATGCATGGCATATATACCCTATGTGCAGGGCATTGCAGTAGCTAAGTATCTATGGTTACAACAATTCATATAGTGACAGTTAGTACCATGGATACCTAAGCTACTGCAATGCCCTGCACATGGAGTAAGCGAGAAAGCGCATCAGAAACACTATACTACATTTTTAACTGGAGGTATTTGGTTATATTAATATTACTACAACTACTACATATTGGCTTAGAATTTTGGAGATGGTAATACCCCTTTAAATGTGACACCATCTTTCCAAAAGCTAAATGTTAACCAAAATTGGGTTATACAACAGTGCAATGATTTCAAACACACCAAACTTCTACATCAGAGTCACCCTGTTTCAGTTGCCAAGAAGTCCAAACTAGTGATGGGCGAATTTATCAGTGAGGAATTGTATTCTCCTAGATTTCAATAAAAACGTGTGTGATCCAGCATAGGAATGTTTTCCAATTTGTGTCTTGATTATTTTGCAACTTGGTGGCCAGCTGCAGTCACAATTTTTCTGAACCATAGGTCAGAAAAAGGCTAAAAAAGAATATAATAATGCTACTTACCTCACTGCTCACATTTCCCGCCACCTCCGCAGCCTTTGCATATCTTCTTTCACCTTTTCACCTTTCCCAGGCATGAATATCATATGCGCTCTACAGTGGCGAACAAAAGTTTGCAAATTTTTTTAAAGTGTGATTACTTCTGTCTGGTTGTCGTGACGATTTAGTAAACTGGAAGCAAATGGCTGTCAACTATAAAGATGAAAATTTTGTTTGACATTGTTTTATCCCTTTATGTGTTAGTTTCCAACATTTGCTGGGCCAAATGTTTTGCATATTTTCTCATGAGTAGTCGAATTTTGCCAAAAAATTTAATTTTTTTTTTTTGCTTGTGTGTTTTTCAGTTAAAACATGGCAAAGACAAAGCCAAATTTATCACCAGATGTCAGGAAGCTTATTATTCTGAGAGAGAAGTCAGGGAAAAGCCAAAAAGAGGTAGCTATGGAATTCAAGTGATCTCAGAGTGAAGTGTCATGTATAATAAAGAAGAAATAGAGGGTTAAGGAACAGCTGACAAACCTAGAAGCAGACAACCATGACAAATTTCCTCCAAAGTTGATCACATTCTAAAGAAAAAGTCAGTATCTGGTGTCCATAAATGTGCTGTTTAGATTTTGCACAAAATGAATGACGAATATGTGGTCAATGTGAGTAGCCAAACAGTGGTGCGACAGCTAAGAGTAGTAGGGTTGAATGCACGAGTTCCAGTCAAGAAGCCTTTCATCCCTGCAAAGAACCGGAAGGTCCAAATTGAATTTGCCAATGAACACAGCTAATGGAAAGAGTCAGAATGCGCCAAGGTGTTGTGGGTGGATGAATCCAATTTCAATCTGTTTGGTAGTGATGGTAAGCACTATATATACAACCCAATTGAAAAACTTAGGCTAATTTCACACTTGCTTTTTTTTGCAGCGCGTTTTTCCCGCAAAAAAACGCATTGAAAAAGCGCATACAAAAGCATACAACTGCTGTGTTTTTTTCAAGCATTTTTATGAGCATGCATGAAAAAAACTCAGCGTTTTTATGCGTTTGTATGCGTTTTTAGTGCGTTTTTACCGCGTTTGTGTTTTTTCCAAACATTAGGTGGCCCCTCACACTAACCCAAACCATGACTTTACTAACCCTAACCCTGACCCTAACCCTAACCCTAACCCTGACCCTAACCCTAACCCTAACCCTTAACCAAACCATACTTAACCCTAACCCAAACCCTAAACCCTAACTAACCCTAACCCTAACCCTAACCCTAACCCTGACCCTAACCCTGACCCTAACCCTAACCCTAACCCTGACCCTAACCCTAACCCTGACCCTAACCCTAACCCTGACCCTAACCCTAACCCTGACCCTAACCCTTAACCAAACCATACTTAACCCTAACCCAAACCCTAAACCCTAACTAACCCTAACCCTGACCCTAACCCTAACCCTAACCCTGACCCTAACCCTAACCCTGACCCTAACCCTGACCCTAACCCTTAACCAAACCATACTTAACCCTAACCCAAACCCTAAACCCTAACTAACCCTGACCCTAACCCTAACCCTAACCCTGACCCTGACCCTAAACCCCCTTAACTAACCCTAACTCTAACCCAAACCCCTAAATTCCATGGTTAACAAAAAAAACCGCATGTGCAAAAAAACGCATACATAAGCATGCCAATGCGCACATATGCGCACCCATAGACTTATAATGGGTGTCTTGCTGTAAAAAAACGCATTGCGCGCGCATGCGTTTTTTTGAGGCAAGTCGGATGCCCAAAAAATGCAACAGGATGCATTTTGTGCGCCCGAGCGCATACCGCAAAAAAACGCATGCGCGGAAAAACACGTACAAACGCATGTGTATGCGCACATAAGCGCATCCCATGCAAAGTATAGGGAAAAAAACGCATGCGCTATTTAGCGCTAAAATACCGCGAAAAAAACGCAAGTGTGAAACCAGCCTTAATGGTGTAAAGTACCAAACACCTACAGTGAAACATGGTGGTGGTAATGTCTTGGTTTGGGGCTGCTTTTCTGCATCTGCCATTGGCCCTCTGCATAGAATTGATGGAAATATGGATGCCACCATGTACAAGGATATACTGGAGAAAGTAATGCTGCCATATGGTAAAACCAAAGTACGCAGGGGCTGGAAATTCCAGCAACACAATGATCCTAAGTACATATCCAATTTAGTCAAAAATTGGTTAGCAAAGAAAAATGTTCACCTGTTGCAATGGCCAAGTCAATCACCTGATTTAAACCCTATAGAGCACCTTTGGGATGAGTTAGAATGACAAGTTGAGGCCCGTACCCATAGCAGTAAAGATGAATTGTTTGCAGATTTGCAAATGGAATGGAGTAAGCTCCCTCAGGCTGTCTTGAATACCCCAGTGACTTCAATGTCAAGTCTGTGTGGTGCAGTAATTAAAGCAAGAGGTTATGCTGCAAAATACTGAGTTATGGCACTGTAAACCATGAATTACTATGTAAGTTGAGATCAATAAATAGTATATGCAAAACTTTTGGCAGTCAGTTTTTTTCAACCCCTTTCCGACATCATGGGTAATAATATGCCGATGTTGGACTCCCTCCCTTTGATGTGGGCTCCGGTGCTGAGCCCACATTTTTTCCAGCACATGTCAGCTGTTGGTGTGGGATGATCTCAGGATATGTTCCAGGATTTTGTACCACTCCTGAATCTATCAAACACTATGAGCATGAAGTTCACTTCCAAATTTCGTTGTACACATCCTGAATTCTTGGATGTGAACCTGTTGGATGAAAAGGGTTTTTTAAACAGGGAGGTGTATCGTAAACCCTCTTCTACAAATTCTCTGCTGCACTTTGATAGCGCCCATCCTCCCCACACAAAAAAATCCCTGCCATATAGCCAGTTTCTGAGGTTTAAGAGGATCAATAGTAATCCGCATAGGTTTAGGGAGCAATCCTTAGACTTATACAAGAGGTTCCTGGATAGAAGTTATCCAGGACGGCTATTAGCTGCAGCCCTGGATAGGGCCAGCAACCAGTCTCATGGCAATCTAAGGAAAACAGTAAAAAGAGCAAAAATGGAGGTAAGAAATGTATATTCAGTTTTAAGTATGGCCCTATAGACATACAGATTAGGTCAGTAATTAATAAAACTTGGCACATTTTGGAGAAAGATGAAGACATAGCTGAGATTGTGGTGCAGGGTCACAACTAATTTGAAGGCCATTTTGGTACATAACCGCATCAAAAAAGAATCAAACAATTGGCTTAGAAATATACAATGGGCAACGTCAATTGCGGACATTGTTCGTTTTGCCCTTTTATCTCACAGCACAGTCCGTTCAAATAGGGGCTATAACACATCAAGTACAAGATTTCATTTCTTGCCGCACATGTTACATGGTTTATGTCATATTTTGTCCTTGTAAGTTTTTCTACATTGGTAAGACCATCCGACCCCTTTTTGTTCGGTTTTGGGAGCACTTCAACTCAATACAGTCAGGAAAGGGTGAGCAGAGGTTAATAAACCATATGATGGAACATCATGGGGGTAATTCAGAAGCTTTACGCTTTGCGGGATTGGAAAGAGTAAAATTACCTGCCCTTCATAAGTTACTTCTCAGTAGAGAAGAAAGATGGATCCTGCGCACACGAGCACAGGAGACAACAGGTGAAGATTGACATGTCTGTATTTTTATAATTATCATGCTAAATCACATTTTAACTTCTTTTGTAGAGATTTTTGTAACTTTACCTGATTGTTGTTTGTCTAATTGATAAACAGGAGGGGCTCTGCTTCTCTTCCATAGAGGTGACATCAGAAATGGGGAGGCTCTGTACCGATACCGGCATTTGGACCTCATCATTTCCTCTCTCCATCAGGACCCGTAGAAGCGCATATAGGGCAAAACGGCCGTCGTCCAGCAAGCTCCACATAGGACTCTCTTGCCTCTGTTATTTTATGCAACTTGAATAAAAGGAACTTTTAATGGGACGGTGGGTGCCACCCTCATTTCTTTGAATATAGACTTTGCCCGAGGGCCTGAGAATGGGTCAAATCAGTGTTTCTCTGATATGGTCAGGTTTGTTGGCTACAAGTGTTGCAGCAGTGCGGATAACCTTTTGCTCTTGCCACGACTACAATTTAAAATTTAAATGGGCAAACATGCCTCTCTCAGGTTATAAACCTACAATTTTAAATGGGCATGTTTATGAAGAATGGACCCATCAGAAGGGGGTCACCTTGCAGTAGTTGATGGGAATTCATGAATTGGCCGGTTTGTGCATTAAAAATCTTCATTTGTGTAAGTACTTTTTTTTGTAACTACATTTTATTCAGCAGCAACAAAGTAGTTTAGATCTCGTGGTTGCTTATATCTTGGTATTTACAGAGTGCTGCTGTGTTCCCCCCTTTTTTTGTGTGTGTTATGCAGTTATTGCAGCTTGCACCTGTTCACACTATATGGAGGTGCTGGTCAGGTTTTTTGTTTTTGGAAGTTTACTATCGGAGGTTGTGACTGCCTCCTTTATGACTCTGCACTCCTCCCATCAGCCCAAGGGTGCTTTTAATTAGTGCTGGTTCCTAACTGGCCATTTAAATTGTAGGTTTATAAGTTGAGAGAGACATGTTTGCTCATTTAAATTGTAGGCTTGTAGCCCAAGAGAGGCAACACTCTTACAGCAAACATATAAAACATAGTATTTTAATATATCACACTTCACGTTTAATCCTCAGTTGCCACGACATCTTCATCTAGCACCCTACACCATCACCATTAGTCTGTGTTGCTCACCCAGACCTACATATTAGTCAACCTACCCTTGCAGAGAGACTGATTGAGTCATACAGAATTTGATTACTTCAAGCTATTGCTGATAAAAGTTGTTCTTCAAACTATTGATTCATGGGGTGTACTTAATTTTACACACACTACTTACATTTCGGCCTATTTTTTGTTAAATGACAAGGCGTAATTTGTCAAGTGTTGCGGTTCATCTGAGATTCCATTTACCCAATTTTAAGAATTAAGGGCTGTTTTCTTTATATCTCCTGAGAGATAGAACCATAGCAATAAAAGAGGGTGTACTTAATTTTTCACATGACTGTATTATTGTATCAGAGCAGCGGCTGGCTATAACACATGCTGTTGTAAATTTTACCCCACTGTAGTGAGGGCCAGAGATCATTGTCTGGCAATAGCCTTACATCATCTACAATATCATAACCATAGTAAGGAAAAAAATCCCATCAGTATAGATATAACAATCCTTCAGTAACAAAGGAAACATATATCAGGATTAAATCTAGGATATACATGTATACGAGAATAATCGCAAGATACATTAATTACAGAGAGAAAAAAGCGATCAAACAAATCCAAGGAGACTAATTATGTATGAAACATATAAACAAATCTTTATTATAATAAAAACAGGAAAATGGGACAGGGAAGTGGAGTCAAAAAATTGACCATGGCAGCACGCAGGCGACCAAGTGGGGCATGCAAGAGGTGCAGGGACCAAATGGAAATACAGGTACCAAACAATTCCTAAGATGACATAATTACAAAAACATAATGTACCAATTCCAAATAAAAGGCAATAATATGGCCAAGCAGGATAGATATATAAATATAAGCATTGTAAGCATTATAATAAGATGTTCAGTAAAAATCTCATTACCTGTTTGGATAGTATATGGCGGTCCACACCAATGCAACCCCCCCAACGCACGTTTCGGCAATGGCCTTTCTCAAGGGGTAACAGGAAAAGGGAAGTGAGGGATATTTAAGATAGAGTCGACCAGTCAAATTAAAGAATCAAGACCATATGATCATTCACCAATCAAACATGCATACAGAGGTTCCTCCCAGTAATGGCGTCCGTTGTCATGGCGGCCCACCATAAAAACACCTCCAAAAGGTAGCAGAGGAACAAAGCTTTCCTTAGAAATATAATAAAAATCACTATATTAAAAGCAGAAATGCTGCTATAGTAAACCTATATTATTAGCATGTCACACACTGCGCACCGTCAAACTGAAGTGACGTGCTTGTAATAAGATCACCTGATTCATGCTGACACATCAATTGCGCGCCGCTCACTGAAAACCTCCACCGACAGCTCGGTCACATGACCGCCATCTCAGATCTAAAACTCCTCCCCTACCCACGTCAACAACAGCGGCGTGTCCGCTCATGATGACGCGCACGTCGCCCCGGCGACCATGACAACGGGCGGCGTCGGCATCAAAGAGATGCCAAATAACGCCCGGTGTGAGGGAAACCGCGGCGCGCGCGCGTGCAGAGCAGGTGCCGGTTGTTCACCTAAACCAGAGGCAGGTGATATCTATATATTAATTTCTCCCATTGTAGTATATAAGAGGTTTAAGCACTAATACCTACCTGTATTATTTATTGTGGAATATGCTGTACTGCATGTAAAAGTATTACCAGTTTTAGCCCATTATTCAATTTTTTGTATTGATACGGTTGTTGTTATCTATCCGGGTTAATCTGTGCGCATCGCTCACTGTTTTTCCATGGTCACTTATTTCACACACAAATTTACTTGATCTGCCTCTGGTTTAGGTGAACAACCGGCGCCTGCTCTGCACGCGCGCGCGCCGCAGTTTCCCTCACACCGGGCGTTATTTGGCATCTCTTTGATGCCGACGCCGCCCGTTGTCATGGTCGCCGGGGCGACGTGCGCGTCATCATGAGCGGACACACCGCTGTTGTTGACGTGGGTAGGGGAGGAGTTTTAGATCTGAGATGGCGGTCATGTGACCGAGCTGTCGGTGGAGGTTTTCAGTGAGCGGCGCGCAATTGATGTGTCAGCATGAATCAGGTGATCTTATTACAAGCACTTCACTTCAGTTTGACGGTGCGCAGTGTGTGACACGCTAATAATATAGGTTTACTATAGCAGCATTTCTGCTTTTAATATAGTGATTTTTATTATATTTCTAAGGAAAGCTTTATTCCTCTGCTACCTTTTGGAGGTGTTTTTATGGTAGGCCGCCATGACAACGGACGCCATTACTGGGAGGAACCTCTGTATGCATGTTTGATTGGTGAATGATCATATGGTCTTGATTCTTTAATTTGACTGGTCGACTCTATCTTAAATATCCCTCACTTCCCTTTTCCTGTTACCCCTTGAGAAAGGCCATTGCCGAAACGTGCGTTGGGGGGGTTGCATTGGTGTGGACCGCCATATACTATCCAAACAGGTAATGAGATTTTTACTGAACATCTTATTATAATGCTTACAATGCTTATATTTATATATCTATCCTGCTTGGCCATATTATTGCCTTTTATTTGGAATTGGTACATTATGTTTTTGTAATTATGTCATCTTAGGAATTGTTTGGTACCTGTATTTCCATTTGGTCCCTGCACCTCTTGCATGCCCCACTTGGTCGCCTGCGTGCTGCCATGGTCAATTTTTTGACTCCACTCCCCTGTCCCATTTTCCTGTTTTTATTATAATAAAGATTTGTTTATATGTTTCATACATAATTAGTCTCCTTGGATTTGTTTGATCGCTTTTTTCTCTCTGTAATCATCTACAAGATGCAGCCCCCAAAAAATTAATGACAGCATCAGACTATACAGGACATGAATTGCATTCCTGGTTTGTGGCTCAGTGGTTAGAATCCCACCAAGGACAACATCTGCAAGGAGTTTGTATGTTCTCCCCGTGTTTGCGTGGGTTTCCTCCGGGCACTCCGGTTTCCTCCCACATTCTAAAGACATACTGATAGGGAATTTAGATTGTGAGCCCCATCGGGGACAGTGATGAAAATGTGTGCAAAAACTGTAAAGCGCTGCGGAATATGTTAGCGCTATATAAAAATAAAGATTATTATTATTATTATTGCTATTCTATGGCCCAGGCACAGTTTACCTGGTAGTTTATTACTTAAAGGGAATCTGTCAGCAATTTTTTTGCATATAAGATGCAGCCACCGCCATCAGGGGCTTATCTACAGCATTCTGTAATGCTGTAGATAAGCCCCCGATATAACCTGAAAGATAAGAAAAACGAGTTATATTATACTCACCAGGGGGCGGTCCAGTCCGGGTCCGATGGGTGTCGCGGTCTGGGTCCGGCGCCTCCCATCTCCTAGCGATGACGTCCTCTTCTTTGCTTCCCGTCGCGGCTTCGGCGCAGGCATACTGCTCTGCCCTGTTGAGGGCAGAGCAGAGTACTGCAGTGCGCAGGCACCGGGAAAGGTCAGAGAGGTCCGGCGCCTGCGCACTGCAGTATTCTGCTCTGCCCTCAACAGGGCAGAGCAGTATGCCTGCGCAGGAGCTACGATGGGAAGCAAAGAAGAGGACATCATCGCTAGAATATGGGAGGCGCCGGACCCGGAACGCGACACCCATTGGACCCGGACCGCACCGGACCACCCCTGAGTGAGTATAATATAACTCGTTTTTCTTATCTTTCAGGTTACATCGGGGTCTTATCTACAGCATTACAGAATGGTGTAGATAAGCCCCTGATGGCGGTGGCCACATCTTATGCGCAAAAAAATTGGTGACAGATTCCCTTTAAAAATGACAGCATCAAGTAATATGATTGTATTACACATAAAACTATTGATTTCATCATAGTTTCCATATAAAAATCAGTTTTAATATCGACGCATTTTGCATTGCTTACATAAAATATACATTTTTACGTCTTAAAAAAACGTAAATAAAATTGAAGTGTTTGTTCAATTACTTCAGTAATTTTTAATTCCACTTCAAAGCACATAATGGGTATTTTCTATTATTAAATGCATTATTGACATTATAAGTAGGATGATTACTATGAATAAAAGACAACTCCTAGTGCTATAGAATATTAGGATATTGATTAACCTGTAACCAACGTCATAAATATACTCAAATATTGGCAACTGGTTTTCCGCAATGATCTATTACACTTCCGTTTGCTGACAACTGCATTGTACAGATACATAACTGCGCGTTGTGCATGCTGAGGATGGGAACAAAGAAGTGACAGTTTTATTTGTGAGCAATATTTTTACTGCCATGGGAAGAGCATTATACCTAAGCGATAGCAATTTGTAGATGTCATGTACACTTTAGATTTTATTATTGACCTTTGCTTCACTCTTAGTTCTCGCCTCTTTTCAATAATCAAAGCCTAATGTGCTACATTGCAGAGAACAAATCTATTTATGTAAATGGCGGCTGTAAGAATTTCATTGGGTTCTACCGTGCAATTGGCCGGCGCGTGCATCGGGAAGAAGCACAGGTGATGAGCAATGAAAGTGTTATTCCGTGCACTGTTTAAAAGATTGCTTTGATCATGTTGCACATGCTTCAGGAAGAGAAGCCTATCAACTGCACAAATAGTGTGATTTATCAATGCCTTTCCACAGGTTCCAAAGCAATCCATTTCAGTTTTTTCTCGTGGATCTTATGGAGAAAAACTATGTTATGACTGCCTTTCAGACACAATGTGTTGAAGCAGCATTTTTTTTTTAAATAAACATTATTGGGATCTATGAAAGAAGGGGGAAAATGTCATATCCTTTGAATACATTTACATTCAGAGATTGCTGTTCAGGGCACTTGAGATATGCTTAGGAGTGCAAAACGCCAGAAATGCCACACGCTCTATCAACATAAATGTCATTTCTTATGGGTGAAATGCAGTATGAAAAATGTTTGTGGTTATTAATTTGTGATATGTTTTTAGTAATTACAAAGTATTAGACCTCCACCTTCCATAACTTGGATTTCATTGTAAACCAATAATTATTGTGTAGGAAAATGCTTTGGAGACCAAGCACATGATTAAAGGGAATCGGTCAGCAGGATTTCACACCCCAAATTATTTATATGTGCATGAACAGTACATCACAAGAGTCAGTACACCCCTCACCTAACACTAATGAGTCACATGACACTGGGAGGGAAAATGGCAAATTGGGTACAACTGTTGCAATCGGTTTAGACATTAACAGCTCTGTGTTAAGTTACATGGAGGGCACACCAAATACCGTATATACTCGAGTATAAGCTGACCCGAGTGTAAGCCGACCACCCCTAATTTTGCCACAAAAAACTGGGAAAATTTATTGACTCGAGTATAAACCTAGTGTGGAAAATGCAGCAGCTACTGGTGAATTTAAAAAATAAAAATAGATACCAATAAACGTAAAATTAATTGAGACATCAGTAGGTTAAATGTTTTTGAATATCCATATTGAATCAGGAGCCCCACATAATGCTCCATACAGTTCATGATAGCCCCATAAGATGCTCCATACAAAATACACCCCATATAATGCTGCACAAAGGTTAATAATGGCCCCATAAGATGCTCCATAGAATAATATGCCCCATATGCTGCTCCATAAAGGTTATGGCCCCATAAGATGTTCCATAGATTATGCCCCCATAAGATGCTCCATAGATTATGCCCCATATGCTGCCCCCATAAGATGCTCCATAGATTATGCCCCCATATGCTGCCCCCATAAGATGCTCCATAGATTATGCCCCATATGCTGCCCCCATAAGATGCTTCATAGATTATGCCCCCATATGCTGCCCCCATAAGATACTCCATAGATTATGCCCCAATATGCTGCCCCTATAAGATGCTCCATAGATTATGCCCCCATATGCTGCCCCCATAAGATGCTCCATAGATTATGCCCCCATATGCTGCCCCCATAAGATGCTCCATAGATTATGCCCCTATATGCTGCCCCCATAAGATGCTCCATAGATTATGCTCCCATATGCTGCCCCCACAAGATACTCCACAGATTATGCCCCAATATGCTGCCCCCATAAGATACTCCATAGACTATGCCCCCATAAGATGCTCCATAGATTATACTCCCATATGCTGCCCCTATAAGATGCTCCATAGATTATGCCCCAATATGCTGCCCCTATAAGATGCTCCATAGATTATGCCCCAATATGCTGCCCCTATAAGATGCTCCATAGATTATGCCCCCATAAGATGCTCCATAGATTATGCCCCCATGTGCTGCCACTGCTGCATTTAAAAATAAAAAAAATGACATACTCACCTCTCCATCGCTGGGGGCCAGGTGCCGGTGTCATTGCTGGCACCTGAGATATTCACCTGTCAGGGGTCTATCGTTCCTTGCTGCTGTCTGGCACGTCATCTGTCAGTGACGTTCAGACTGCAGGGGGCACGGCGAGCACTAACCACGTCACCATGCCCTCTGCTGTCCGAACGTCACTGACAGATGACGTGCCAGACAGCAGCAAGCAGCGATGGACCCCGGACAAGTGAATATCTCTATACTTACCCATCCTGGCGTGGTCTCTGCAGTCCCGTTCTCCCATGGTCTACCTTCATGCCTTCAGCAGGCACGTGGTAACGCTCATTAAACTCATGAATATGTGCATATTCATGAGTTTAATGAGTGGTACCATGTGACCGCTGAAGGAAGGGAGATCGCGGAGAAGCTGGGGGCTGCAGAGACCGCACCAGGATGGGTAAGTGTGACCTGACACCCCGCCCCCTCCCACTCCCTGGTGTATATGACTCTAATACAAGCCAAGAGGGGGACTTTCAGCCGGAAAAACCGGTACCGGAGCTATCCGTGTCCGTGTGTCCATGTGGACACGTGGTACCTCCGTGTGGCAACCGTGTGCCGCATCAGGACCACACGGACGGCGCCGGGAAGAAGCGCTGTTCCCGGCGTCTGGTACTGACCGCGGCTGTAATTCTTCTCTCCTGCTCTGCCGGCAGGAGAGAAGAATGAATAAAAACCCGACGTGAGGTCCCCGTCATTTTCTGAACCAACCAAACGAAACTTACAGCTGGGGACTGCATCCCTCAGCTGTCAGCTTCAGCCAGGTTGGTTGTGAAGAATAGAAGGGTCCCGACACTGTTTTTTTAATTATTTAAATAAATAATTTTAAAAAACGGCGTGGGGTCCCCCCTATTTTTGACAATGGGAATGAATGGGAGCAGCCGTCACATGCTCAGTAACTCATCACTGAGTTTGGCTCTGCTCCATTCATTCCCCAGTCATTTACAGTCGGGAGCGGCTGTGTTAGCAGTGCTCCGGCTGTAAATGTATTAACCCCCGAGATGGATTTACGCCGTGGGATGTGACTGAGCCCCAGACAGGTAATGTATATATTTGCTTTATTATTTTCAACTTTTTTTCAGAAGATCGTGGGCTTCGCAAAGGAATTACCAGTGTAATAAAGATTATAAAAATGTGTGTGTTGTATTCTTTCATTAAAATAATTTATTCCTATTGTGTGAGTGTGTTTATTTAACCCTTTATTTACTGTAGGATTAGTAATGGATTGGTGTCTTATTAACACCTTTCCATTACTAATCCGGGCTTAATGTCTCCTTAGAATAGAAAGGTGGCATTAACCCCTTTATTACCCCACTTGCCACCACTACAGGGCAAGTGGGAAGAACCAGGCAAACAGCAGCTGGGGGCTGCTGATTTTAGGCTGTGGGAGATCAATGGCCCCTTACCAGCCTGAGAATATCAGCCCTCAGCTGTCGGCTTTAGTCAGGTTGTCAAAAATAGGGGGGACCCCACGATGATTTTTTAAATTATTTAATAATTAAAAAAACAGCGTGGGGACCCCTCTATTCTTCACAACCAACTAGGCTGAAGCTGACAGCTGAGGGCTGCAGCCCCCAGCTGTAAGTTTCGTCTGGTTGGCTCAGAAAATGAGGGGGAACCCACGTCAGGTTTTCATTTATTCTCCTCTCCTGCTGGCAGATCAGGAGAGAAGAATCACAGCCGTGGTCAGCACCAGCCACTTCTTCCCGGCGGCCGTCCGTGAGCACGGAGGACTGTGTGAACAGTTCTCCATGTGCACGTGTGCAGCTTGTGTTGCGGGCTGTGTGTCCGTGTTAAAACGGACATGTCTCTGTGTTTTGCACATGGACACACGGTCCGTGAAAACACGCTGACATCTGCATAGTGTCAGAGTCTCCGGTATGTGAGAAAACTGTCACTACACGTACCGGAGACACTGACGTGTGAAACCGACCTTATACAAGCTGCACACTGACTCTTTTACATTGTAACAAAGTGTCATATTTTCAGTGTTGCCCCATAAAAAGATATAATAATTGCAAAAATGTGACCGGTGTACTCACTTTTGTGATATACTGTAGCTCTTTTAACCCCTTTTTGACCGCTGATGGGCTAGTACATCAGTGGTCAGACTCCCCTGCTTTGAGGTGGGCTCCGGCTGTGAGCCCACCTCAAAGCCACGACATGTCAGCTGTTGTAAACAGCTGACATGTGCTCACAATAGGCGCAAGCAGAATGGCCATCCGCCCTCGCCTATTATCTAGTTAAATCCCGCTGTCAAGCGCTGACAGCGGGCATTTAACTAGAGCTTCCGGCCGCCAGGCCGGAAGTGAGCTCATCGCTGGCCCCCGTCACGTGATCGGGGGTCGGCAACGCATTGCCTGGACAACCAGAGATCTCATAGAGACATCTATGGCTGTTGCTGGCAGATCGCTTTGAGTGCCGCCCAGTGGTCGGTGCTCAAAGCACAGCAGTAAATCTGCTACATATGGGCGCTCTGCTCATCACCCATATGTAGCAGAGCCAATCGAGTTGTGCATGCTTCAAGCTTGAAGCACGCCAAAAGTAAAAAAAATGTTAATAAATTAAAAAAATCTAAAAGTTTAAATCACCCCCCTTTCGCCCCAATCAAAATTAAACTATTAAAAAATTACACATACACATATTTGGTATCGTCGTATTCAGAATCACTCGATCTATCAATAAAAAGTAAGTATTAACCCAATCGCTAAACGGCGTAGCGAGAAAAAAATTAAAAACGCCAGAATTATGTTTTTTTGGTCGCTGCGACATTGCATTAAAATGCCATAACGGGTGATCAAAAGAACGTACTGTATCTGCACAAAAGTGGTATCATTAAAAACGTTCACCTCGGCCCTCAAAAAATAAGCCCTCACTCAGCCCAAGATCACGAAAAGTGAAGACGCTACGGGTCTCGGAAAATTGCGCATTTTTTTTGTTTTTTTTTAGCAAATTTTGTAATTTTTCTTCACCATTAAGATAAAAGAGAACATAGACATTTTTGGTGTCTATGAACTCGTAATGACATGGAGAATCATATTGGCAGGTCAGTTTTTGCATTTATTGAGCCTAGCAAAAAAGCCAAGCAAAAAACAAGTGTAGGATTGCACTTTTTTGCAATTTCACCGCACTTGGAATTTTTTTCCCATTTTCGAGTACATGACATGCTAAAACCAATGATGTCATTCAAAAGTACAACTCATTCTGCAAATAATAAGCCCTCACATGGCCATATTGACGGAAAAGTAAAAAAGTTATGGCTCTGGGAAGGAGGGGAGCGAAAAACGGAAACGAAAAATCGAAAAAAGCTCCGGTCATGAAGGGGTTAAAGACAAGTCCTGCAATAGCTTTACATGTTAAATTCATTCTTCCTTTTTCTAAGAAATCAGCTTTTGAATTGAAATGCAAATTACACTGTATATCTGAAGCCTCTGTCACTCCAGCTCTATTCCCCCACCCAGCAGGTCTCTTCCTGCTTGACTGATAGCAGCTATGGTGTGTGATTTCATGTCAATGAATCATGAGTCAAGCAATGGGAGGTGGCACTAGCTGGGGATTAGAGATGGAGTGACAAAGGCTGCAGCTGTACAAATAGTTCTTCAGCCTCATTTGCATTTCAATTAAAAAGTAATTTCTAAGGAACAGACTGGCCATGTAAAGGCGTTGCTGGACTTGTCTTTGAAAGAGATACATGCTCACATATATATTAGTTTCTAGAGTGAAATCAATACTTCCCTTTTCTGTGTAGTAATAATTAATAATAATAATCTCTTTATTTAAATAGCGCCAACATATTCCGCAGCGCTTTACTGTTTTTGCACACATTATCATTGCTGTTCCCATTGGGGCTAACTATCTAAATTCCCTATCAGTATGTCTTTGGAGTGTGGGAGGAAACCGGAGAACCCCGAGGAAACCCACGGAAACACGGGGAGAACATACAAACTCCTTACAGATGTTGTCCTTGGTGGGATTCCAAAACACATACTGATAGGGAATTTAGATTGTGAGCACCATAGGGGACAGTGATGATAGTGTGTGCAAACTGTAAAGCGCTGTGGAATATGTTGACGCTACATTAATAAAAAGATTATTATTATTTTAGTAATAAGTAATTTATAAAAATGCTCATATTTAACTCAAGAAAAAAATCAAGAGTTTTCCTTGAGATCATCTTTAAAAAGCATATTTCCCTATTACTATTATCATTATTATAAATAATATATATTATGAGGCCCATTGGAACTGATGTGAGTGATAATAACCTGTGTACATTCCCTCTGAATATAGGTTTGCCTGTGTATAAAATCCAGCCCGTAGCCATGCAGTCTGCCTTTATAAACATTTGTGAAAAAATTAGTCGTTCTAAAGATATGACTGATTTCAAGCACGACAGAGTAGCTTAAATATTGCTCAACTATTAGTGGTAGTATTGTGAAATGGAAGAGTTTAGGAAACACAGCAATGCAGCAAAAAAGTGGCAGATTGTGTAAAGTTAAAGAGTCACTAACGATGCAAGTGCTGATACCACTGGAATGGTGTTAGCATGGGATGTGAGTATAAATGTTTTTATTTTAACGAGGCCAAACATGATGAATGAGATGGGGTTATCCTAGTATTATTGGACAACCCTTTTAATTCTAAACTGCATGATAGCCTATATGGATACTGATACATCTATCCACATATCCCAGTTTACTTCCAGATGAGAGGATCAATCCATGGAGGATTGAGTTCAAGTCAAATTCTAACATGTTAAGATTCAATTCACAGTTATCAAAAAGGAAACTTGTCCAACACCATTTCCCACATTGCTGATGCATCAGAGAGCAGGCTAACGTCAATTTGCGTTGCTGCATGGGCTTCCCCATAATGCCTTGCAACTATGACATTCAACAGCCAGTAGTGCCTCAGTCATGACAAATCAGTGGCTCCCTGAGGAGCATAGTTTGTACTGCAGAGAATTTTTCAATCTCCAGAGTCACTGGGGAAATATCTTTCTCCCATATGTTGTAAGCTCTTATGGTTAGCAGGGCAGGGTTAGGACGAGGGAAAGGCAGGGTAGGCACCCATCTGGGGTGCTACCTCCTGCCTACCCAAGGGAGGGGCAGTTTATAAAGAAATGACAATGCAGAAGACCTGCGGCCGCCTGGCGCTTTTGTTCGGCCACAGACATTTTGCAAAGTGTAGGGCATGCAGTGGATCCGTGTCAGTCACCCCTCTCTCTGCCTCGGCCATTGCTCCTTCTCCGCACTCAATTGTATTCATATCTGTAAGATGCAAGCACAATCCACACCCTACTTTGCTGGGAACTCCAGCTGAACACAGGCCACTTCCACAGTGCGGATTGCCCTGCAGATTTTTCCGCGCGGATTTGCAGGTAAAACCAGCGGTAAAGTGACCTGCGGTTTTCCTGCGGATTTGCCAGTGGTTTTCCCCTGCGGTTTGACACCTGGACAATGGAACAGGTGTCAAACTGCAGCGGAATCCGCAGAAAGAATTGACATGCTGCGGATTTAAAACCGCAGCAAATTCGCAGCCTGTGCACTGTGGATTCTAAAACCCATAGATTAACATTATACTGTACATTGCTTGCGGTTCTGCTGCGGATCCGCAGCAGAATCTGCAGCGTGTGCACATACACTTATAGATGGTGCATGCAGCACCCACACAATCTAACACCCACTACTCTGCTTCATAGTAGAGGAGATGGCGGCCATAGTATACAGTGGTTAGGTGACATAAGCTTTTTTTTTTTGGCCATTAAGTTGGGAACATTACAAAATCATCTGTGGGGGGATCTGATATGAGGGGCTGCGGGGGGGACCTGATATGAGACCTGTGTGGGACATAATATGAGAGGATGTGGCTGCAACAGGACCTGATATGAAGGGCTGTGGGGTGTCCTGATATGAGAGGCTGCGGGTGGACATGATATGAGAGCTGTGGGGAGACATATGAGGGACATTATATGATGAGCTGGTGGACATCATACTGTATTGGTTGACCATATGAGGAGGGGGCGCAGCTTTGAGAGAACAGTGTGGTGGACAGAATGAGGGCATGGTGTGAGGAGGGGGCATAGAAAGTAGAGGGGCAGCGTGAATTGGGGCACAGTATGGGAAGAGGTTAGCATGTCTGGAAGACAGTGTGAAGCTATAGAGTGTAAGTGAAAACAGTGGAGAGGGGACAGCTATGGTATAGCTGGTATACTGGTATATATAACAGTGGAGAGGGCAGACAGTGTGGTGATTATAGCGGATAATGGACATATACCATAGGACGCTTATTTAGGGCACAGTATGGACAGATATTTTGTGCAGAGGGCATTTTAATAACATTTTTATTTTTAAGGGCACTGTGTCAGTATGTGCTGCAGAACACTGGAGAAGACGAAAGTCTTCAGAGAAGAGCTGTGAATGTGCAAAGTCATCACGGCGTCAGTTCACATTCATCATTAGCACATGAATACGTCACAAGAACCACCAACCATCAGTTTTGTTGCAAACAGTATTTGCTGCATGATGGATGTAAAATCCATCATACGCATCCCTTTATATATAATGGGTTCTATTTGGCATCACTTAAGGTGTCCAGCATTTGGCAGATACCCTAATGGAAACTAATAGGTCCCCATGATAGTTAATCTATATTAGTCTCCATGACAGTCCTTGAGTTTTACATTCCAAATATTGGATATCAGGGATGAATATAACTATGTGTCCATCATATTGTGTAAATCATTTGCAAACAATGAACAATTCTATATCTAACTTTGAATTTGAAAAAGGGTCGGGGTGCATTAGATGTTCTGTAACCTTAGTTTCTGCCCAATCCCTTTGCTTGGAGGAAGTGGGGCACCATTTGCTTCATCTGCTAGGGCACCAAAATACCTTGTCACAGCCCTGCAGTAGGATCCTGTCTCTTTCTTTCTCTCCTGTAAACTGTAAGCTTTTATGGTCAACAGGGTTCTCTCTCCCTCCTCTCCCCTATGTGTTTACGAGCACAGTATTGACATTCAAGCTAATTTATTCAAATCTAATTTTTTGGGAAAATTCTGCAAAGTCATCTCATTTAAATCTCTAAAAATCTGCTCACCTGTAATTGTCTAGTATCTATATCAAATCAATTTCAAACTAATTCAAGGTATTATTCCTGATAGCCAACTAGGTTTAGATCATGTTGCCACATTTTGGCCCTATTTGGAACTTTTTTGAAAACAGTCTAAATGTAGCAAAAATAACATGTGAGTGAATAAAGTGATTCAACCAGAATGTCATAAATAATGTCGTTAATTTGTTTGGAAACGTCTTTCTAGGCTCAATATGGTATTGCTCTTTTGGATTATTTAAGTATGATGATTATATCATTATCACAAAAAACCGGGTGCTGGTGTCATGAAACAACAGGCCCAAAAGAAGAGACCCATAAAAAACTATTAAAATCACTAAATTTTATTAATCACATCATATAAAATATGCACTGAAATACTGGCACAAATTATCCACAAAAAAGTACAACCAGAAGGGGGATCAATGTTTCACTCTATCTATAGACACAATCTATTACACTGTGACGATAAGTCACTAAAAATTAGGCATATCAACAGAAACTGTAATCTCAGGTGTCACTCAAGGTCCATAATTACAGACATAAATAGAGATATTCTTATGACAAACTAATAAATAAAGTTATTAACCCCTTAACCCGCAAGGGTGGTTTGCACATTCTTGACCGGGCCAATTTTTACAATTCTGACCACTGTCCCTTTATGAGGTAATAACTCTGAAACGCTTCCATGGATCCCGGTGATTCTGACATTGTTTTCTCATGACATATTGTACTTCATGATAGTGGTAAAATTTCATTCAAATAACTTGCGTTTATTTGTGAAAAAAATGGAAATTTGGCGAAAATTTTTAAAATTTCGCTATTTTCCAACTTTGAATTTTTATGCCCTTAAATCACAGAGATACGGCACACAAAAAACTTAATAAGTAACATTTCCCACATGTTTACTTTACATCAGCACAGGGTTCAAATTTGACCAATCATTTCTCATTTTTGCAACACCACTTTATTTTTACGGACCACATCACATTTGAAGCCACTTTGAGGTGTCTATATGATAGAAAATACCCAAAAGTGACACCATTCTAAAAACTGCACCCCTTAAGGTGCTCAAAACCACATTCAAGAAGTTTATTAACCCTTCAGGTGCGTCACAGGAATTTTTTGAATATTTAAAAAAAATGAACATTTAACTTTTTTTCACAAAAAAATACTTCAGGTTCAATTTTTTTTATTTTACCTAGGGTAACAGGAGAAATTGGACTGCCAAAGTTATTGTGCAGTTTGTCCTGAGTACGCTGATACCTGATATGTGGGGGGAACCACTGTTTCGGCGCATGGAAGAGCTCAGAAGGGAAGGAGCGCCGTTTGACTTTTTCAATGCAAAATTGGCTGGAATTCAGATCGGATGCCATGTTACGTTTGGAAAGCCCCTGATGTACCTAAACAGTGGAAACCCCCCACAAGTGACACCATTTTGGAAACTAGACCCCCCAAGGAACTTATCTAGATATGTGGTGAGAACTTTGAACCCACAAGGGCTTCACAGCGGTACAATTAAAAAAATCATATTTTTTCCACAAAAATAATCTTTTCACCACCAATTTTTATTTTTCCAAGGGTAACAGGACCCTAAAAGTTATTGTGCAATTTGTCCTGAGTACACTGATACCCCATATGTGGGTGTAAACGACTATTTGGGCGCATGGCAGAGCTCAGAAGGGAAGCAGCGCCATTTGACTTTTTGGCTGGAATTGAGATCGGACACCATGTCGCGATTGGAAAACCCCTGATGTACCAAAACAGTAGAAACCCCCCACAAATGACACCATTTTGGAAACTAGACCCCCCAAGGAACTTATCTAGATGTGTGGTGAGAACTTTGAACCCCCCTGTGCTTCACAGAAGGTTATAACGCCCGGGCGTGAAAATAAAAAAAATGTATTTTTTCCACAAACATGATCTTTTAGTCACCAATTTTTTTTATTTTCCCAAGGGTACCAGGAGAAATTGGACCCCAAAAGTTGTTGTCCAATTTGTCCTGAGTACGCTGATACCCCATATGTGGGAGAAAACTACTGTATGGGCACACGTCAGGGCTCGGAAGGGAAGTAGTGACGTTTTGGAATGCAGACTTTGATGGAATGGTCTTCGAGTGTCATGTTGCTTTTGGAGAGCCCTTGATGTACCTAAACTATTGAAACTCCCCACGAGTGACCCCATTTTGGAAACAAGACCCCCCATGGAACTTATCTAGATGTGTGGTGAGCACTTTGAACCCCCCCCCAGTGCTTCACAGAAGTTTATAACTCCCGGGCGTGAAAATAAAAAAATCATTTTTTTCCACAAAAATGATATTTTTGCCCCCAATTTTTTTATTTTCCTAGGGGTAACAGGAGAAATTGGACCCCAAAAGTTATTTTGCAATTTCTCCTGAGTAGGCTGATACCCCATATGTGGGGGTAAAACACTGTTTGGGCGCATGGCAGAGCTTGGAAGGGAAGGAGCACCATTTGACTTTTTCAACGCAGAATTGGCTGGAATTGAGATCAGACGCCATGTTGCATTTGGAGAGCACCTGATGTGCCCAAACAGTGGAAACCCCCCAATTCTAACTCCAACCCTAACACACCCCTAACCCTAATCTCAGCCCTAACTCTAGCCCTAACCCTAACCATAACCCTAGCCCTAACCCTAATGGGAAAATGGAAATAAATACATTTTATTTTAATTTTATTATTTTCCCTAACTAAGGGGGTGGTAAAGGGGGGTTTGATTTAATATTTATAGCGGGTTTTTATTTTTGTCAGCTGTCACACGCTAAAAGACGCTTTTTATTGTAAAAATAGTTTTTGCATCACCACATATTGAGAGCTATAATTTTTCCATATTTTGACCCACCGAGTCATGTGAGGTCTTATTTTTTGCGGGACGAGTTGACGCTTTTACTGGTATCATTTTCGGGCACGTGACATCTTTTGATCGCTTTTTATTCCGATTTTTGGGACGCAGAATGAACAAAAACCAGCGTTTCATGAATTTCTTTTGGGGGGTGCGTTTAAACCTTTCCGCCTGCGGTAAAATTGATAAAGCAGTTTTATTCTTCGGGTCAGTACGGTTACAGCAATACTTCATGTAGGTTTTTTTTATGTTTTGGCGGTTTTATGCAATGAAAACTATTTTATATAAAAAATAATTATTTTGCATCGCTTTATTCTGCAAGCTATAACTTTTTTAATTTTTTGCTGATGATGCTGTATGGTGGCTCGTTTTTTGCAGGACAAGATGACGTTTTCAGCGGTACCATGGATATTTATATGCGTCTTTTTGATCGCGCGTTATTGCACTTTTTGTTTGGCGGTATGATAATAAATCATTATTTTTTGCTTAGTTTTTTCTTTTTTAACGGGTTCACTAAAGGGGTTAACTAGTGGGACAGTTTTATAGGGTGAGTTGTTACAGACGCGGCGATACCAAATATGTGTACTTTTATTGTTTTTTTTTATTTCCAAAAAATGAATTTATTAGGGAATATTTTTTTTTTTATTTATTTAGCGATTTTTTTAAAATTATTTTTACACTTTTTTTTATCTTTATTACATTGTCCCAGGGGGACATACCTGTCATGTGACAGATCGCTGATCTGTCACATCACAGATCACTGTGACAGATCAGCGATCTGTCACAGGCACTGCACAGGCTTTCCTCTTGCCTGCGCTTTGCCTCCCTTTCCTCCATCTTGGATTCAGGGACCTGCAGGGATGGAGCCCCCTGCAGCAGCGCTGCACATTGCGCTGCTGTGGGGGGCTCAGGGAAGCATGGAGGGAGCCCCCTCCCTGCCGATGCTTCCCTTTAACCCCCGGTACACCGCGATTGTGTTTGATCACGGTGTGCAAGGGGTTAACGTGTCGGGGACAGTCCGTGACCGCCCCTGACACATTGTGCCGGGTGTCAGCTGTGATAATCAGCTGACACGCGGCCGCGATCAGCGGCGCTCACCACGTGGGTGCCGCTGATCGCTGTGACGTACTAACCCGTCCCTGGGAATTACGTCTCAGGGCACATGGATGGGATAGTACGTCACATGACAGAAAGGAGTTAACATGGGCGCTATAATTTCTCTACAAGAAAGTTAACTAGCCCAAAAACATGTATAAAGATAAGACTCCCATACTGATATTCCAATAAGTTGGACCGGCATGAAATATACCTGAAGAGGATTGCCAGGAGGTGTAGAGGAGTGAGACAGACATGCACCCTCGCCCCGACGTGTGTTTCGCCAGCATCTTCTTCTGGGGGCGTGTCTAACTGGGGTCTGGGAGGGCTCCTTATGCCATAGCATAGCCAATACAAACACCGGATATAGCTCTGGGGGAGTAATCATCCTTGACTCACCGCTAGACACAGTGGTGCATGCACCCATCAACTTCTTAGCCACTTCGCAAAAGTGCTTCCTGAATAGCGCTGCTGGGACGCAAGCTGGGACAGAAATGAGCGCTCCAGGAAGTACGTGGAAAGATGATGATACCCGCATGCGCACTGCCTTTTGGTGGTCACAGAATGGAGATTAAATGTAAAAAACTAATAAAGAATAAAATACAGTGCTAAATGCCTCTTAAAATATTAATTATATGCAAAGACACAAAAAATATCATAATATTATGACAGACATAACAATTAAGCAAAAAAAGGGGAAGCTCAATAAGCTAATAAATGTGCAAATGGATATATAAGAATTATATCGTTAACGTGTATGGGTAATGAATAAATATAAACAAACCCAAAACGTAAGTGAAGACTATACTAAAAAAGGCCAATATAAGGCAAATGTAAAGTGACATGTGCAAGGAGGTGAAGCTATGAGAAATCACAGCATGCAAAAAAGCATATTGTGAATCAAAGTGCAGAGTACTAATTGTTGTTAGATCAATAGATCATCTTAAAAGACAAATATGAATATAACATGATATTCAAGCAAGGATAGACAGAAATAACATAAAAGTGAATAAAAATGCTATTAAATATGCAAATTAATATCATATTACGTATATAAGCAAAAAATGAATACAAACAGCCCCCAGAAAAGCTGAATACAGAATAGCATATACAAAAAAAGTGAAGCTCAATGGTGCATAATGTATACAATACACAAATACCCAAACAAAAAATACAATTAGTCTGTTTCCAATGAATTCATGAAGAGAGAGTTATCAGAATACATCCAGCGAGAGACCTCAAAAGAAGAAGAAAAAGTCCCCAGGAAATGGATCTTACCAAATGGGAGGATAAAGTTAGTCAGGATAAATTACGTAAATATCAAAGCGATGTTGCTGACTTTGATAATAATCAGATCTATAGATGGCAACAAAAACGTATTAAACGAACTTCAGCATCTAGAACTAGGTCAGTATCTGAAGCTTCAGGTACTTCGGGCCTGGAGAGTATTGCCTCCATAAATGAATCAGAATCCTCTCATGACTTTCATCTTAGAAATGGAGATCGGAGAAAGAAATTTCCCGAAATATTCAGTAACGCACAGAGGGGAAGAAGGAATAAAGATCAATATCAGGTGATTAATTTATCACAACATGAATTGACTCAGGATCAGTTAAAAGTGTTGCAACGTGGATTAACTTTTTCCCCCTCATGTAAACTAGATGCGTTTACGCCCATGAAGGACACTCATTTGTTCGCCAGGAAACTGGTTCTGAAAAAACTACATGTTCAGAAGTTGGATCCTGGTTTATGTTCTACCATGGAAGAGAGAGTGGCTCTAGAAGCTTTGATTTCTTTGGAGGAAGAGAACAACTCTCCACAAGTGAATATGATCCCTCAACATTTATTTCTAAAATCAAAAAAGTTCCCATCATTGGGTCTTTGTGCAGCAGTTGATGTGTTCACTAAACTAGTTTCACAAGATATTGAGGATTTAGCTAAAAGCCAGAATTATCATTCCAATCTTGGCAGGAAGGAACGGATGGCTTTGACTGAACTAAAAACATGGGAGGATGTGGTCTTTAAGCCAGCCGACAAAGGGGGCAACCTGGTCATCTGGCCTAAAGACCAATATGAACATCAGGCAAATGTGTTGTTGGATGATTCAACCTGCTATCGCAGACTTACCTTCAATCCCATATTTTCATTTCAGGCATCACTGATTGACATTATGGAGAAAGCATTTTCTAATGGGATCATTTCAATGAAACTTTTGGATCGTATTCGGGAAGACCATCCCAGGCTCCCCACTTTTTATTTTATTCCCAAAATACACAAAAATAGTTTGGACCCTCTCGGTTGCCAAATTGTATCAGGAATTAATGGACCATGTGAGTTGATTTCGGATCTGGTGGATTATTTTTTGAAACCTCTTGTGGTCAACTTGCCATCGTATATAAGTGATGCGACTTCAGCTCTCCAACGTTTGGATCAACTGTGCTTGGATGAAGGTATGATCATTGCCACAGCTGATATAGAATCATTGTATACCTCCATCCGGCATAAAGACGGTTTGGAGGAGGTAAGATTCTTCTTGAATTCTAGTTCTCTTGAAGGTCCATTATCTGAATTTATCCTGATTCTTCTTGAATTTTTGTTGACCCATAATGCCTTTACGTTTAATGGTAAGATGTATCTCCAGTTGCAGGGTACCGCAATGGGTGCCTCCTGTGCCCCATCTTATGCTAATCTATTTTTGGGGGCATGGGAGAGGGATGTCTTTCAGGGTGACCTCATCCAGGGTGTGGACCATGTCCACAATTGGATGAGGTATATCAATGACATCCTCTTCCTATGGGAAGGCCCCCTTGCGGACCTGGAAGTGTTGATGCAACAATTGAATATCAATGACCGTAATATCAGACACACGTTTAAAGCAGGCAGGGACATCGATTTTCTAGATATTAAGTTAACAGTTGGGGCAGAGGGACATCTAAATACAGATGTATTTAGAAAGTCAACTGCTACAAATTCGTATTTATCAGCAGATTCATCTCATCCACGGTCTGCAATCTGTGGGATCCCAATAGGTCAATTCCTTCGTATGAAGTGAATTTGTTCTAATGAAAAATCTTTTGCAATGCAGGATACAAACTTGACAAGGAGACTTTTGGAAAGAGGTTACAGCAAAAGATCTATCAAGAGAGGCTATCTTAGGGTGGAGAAAACTCCACGAAATCAGCTTCTATATGGACCATCTCGGCCCTCTAAACAGGATTCCCCCAATGAGGTACGTTTTATCTCCACATATAATAGCCAGTGGGATGAATTGAAGTCTATTATCAGAAAACATTGGGAGGTTTTGAAAGTTGATCCAATGCTACGACAGATCTTACCACCACAACCTTCTTTTGTAGCAAGAAGATCCACAAATTTGAGAGATCAATTGGTCCACAGACACTTTGAAACCACAGGGACAAATAGACAGCCTAGATCACCAGGTTTCTTTCCCTGCAGTTTATGTAAAGCCTGCCTTAACCACGTAAAATCAGGGATATTTGCCAACCATGATGGATCTCGTTCACATACTATACAAAAACATCTTACATGTAGCTCACAGGATGTGGTTTACCATGCCTTGCAAGAAAGATTATATTGGCATGACAACAAGACAACTAAAGCTAAGGACATGGGAACATATAAGGGATATTGAGAAAGCAAAAAATTGTGAAGATGCTTCCACACTGAAACCTATCCCTAAACATTTTAGAGCCCATCATGACTGTAATTCTAGATTATTAACAATCAAGGTTATTGATCAGATTGATCTTGGATTAAGGGGAGGTGACAGAGCCAGGGCGGTGGTGCAGGTGGAAAGCCGGTGGATATACCGCCTTGGCACTGTCAATCCATGGGGTCTTAATGAAAACTTTGGGTTTGCGGCATTCCTGTAATGTAATATAATATATATATTTGGGCATCTTTTTTAGGGTTTTTGTCTGGGTTTTTAATGGGTTGTCTCTGTTTCAATTGTTTTTAATATTTTGTTTTGATCTCATTTAGAACTACTTCTGAAGACTATTTCTTCTTCTTTTGAGGACTCTCGCTGGATGTATTCTGATGACTCTCTCTTCGTGAATTCATTGGAAACAGACTAATTGTGTTTTTTGTTTGGGTATTTGTGTAATGTATACATTATGCACCTTTGAGCTTCACTTTTTTTGTATATGTTATTCTGTATTCAGCTTTTCTGGGGGCTGTTTGTATTCATTTTTTGCTTATATACGTAATATGATATTAATTTGCATATTTAATAGCATTTTTATTCACTTTTATGTTGTTTCTGTCTATCCTTGCTTGAATATCATGTTATATTCATATTTGTCTTTTAAGATGATCTATTGATCTAACAACAATTAGTACTCTGCACTTTGATTCACAATATGCTTTTTTGCACGCTGTGATTTCTCATAGCACCACCTCCTTGCACATGTCACTTTACATTTGCCTTATATTAGCCTTTTTTAGTATAGTCTTCACTTACGTTTTGGGTTTGTTTATATTTATTCATTACCCATACACGTTAACGATATAATTCTTATATATCCATTTGCACATTTATTAGCTTATTGAGCTTCCCCTTTTTTTGCTTAATTGTTATGTCTGTCATAATATTATATTTTGTGTCTTTGCATATAATTAATATTTTAAGAGGCATTTAGCACTTTAGCACTGTATTTTATTCTTTATTAGTTTTTTTTTACATTTAATCTCCATTCTGTGACGACCAAAAGGCAGTGCGCATGCGGGTATCATCATCTTTCCATGTACTTCCTGGAGCGCTCATTTCTGTCCCAGCTTGATCGCAGCTCGCGGTCCAGACAGCGCTATTCCTGAAGCACTTTTGCGAAGTGGCTAAGAAGTTGTCGGGTGCATGCGCCACTGTGTCTAGCGGTGAGTCACGGATGATTACTCCCCCTGAGCTATATCCGGTGTTTGTATTGGCTATGCTATGGTATAAGAAGCCCTCCCAGACATGCCCCCGGAAGAAGCTGCGGGCAAAACGCGCATTGGGGCGAGAGGGTACGTCTGTCTCACTCTTCTACACCTCCTGGCAATCCTCTTCAGGTATATTTCATGCCGGTCCAACTTATTGGAATATCGGTATGGGAGTCTTATCTTTATACATGTTTTTTGGGCTAGTTAACTTTCTTGTAGAGAAATCATAGCGCCAATGTTAATAACATTATTTATTAGTTTGTTATAAGAATATCCCTATTTATGTCTGTAATTATGGACCTTGTGTGACATCTGAGATCACAGTTTCTATTGATATGCCTCATTTTTAGTGACTTATCGTCACAGTGTAATAGATTGTGTCTATAGAGTGAAACATTGGTGCCCCCTTCTGGTTGTACTTTTTTGTGGATAATTTGTGCCAGTATTTCAGCGCATATTTTATATGATGTGATTAATAAAATTTACTGATTTTAATAGTTTTTATGGGTCTCTTCTTTTGGGTCTGTTGTTTCATGACACCAGCACCCAGTTTTTTGTGATTATGTTCTTTGAAGAGCCATTGCTCAATTAGTATGGGACTAATTTTGTGTTTATATTGATTATATCATTAGCATCAATGCCAAGGGTGGGGAACCTCAGGCCCACTGGCCATTTACCTTCTATCCGGCACCTGAGCAGATTCCCCGGGACCGCAGTGCTTGGGCTGGCAGCTCTGTTTTGAGGGCTGCAGGCCCATTAATTTCTTCTTGTGCTGTGAGCACACCCACTCAGCGTTCACTACTGAACGCTGAGGAGCATGCAATGAAAGATTACGTCCTTACACCAGTACCTGCATTAATATGTACTTTGTGGGAGGAGTTATTGCGCAATTTGTACAGTCCCTGAAGGATGGTATAAATATCCAAATGGCCCTTGGCAAAAAATAACCTTCCCACCCCTGGTCTATGCTGTCATAGCAGCTTGCAGCTGTTTACACTTGTTTTATTCTGTTTGGAGGTGTTGGTCAGTATTTAATCTGGCGCAATCCAGCATTCCCCAAATCTGGCCCTGGTGACTGTGAATAGCAGTAACTAATATTACTGCTATTCTCAGTTGCTGGGAACTGATGTCACCACTCAGAGTTGCTGCCTCCTGCTGCGCTCCGTGAGAAACGGCAGCGCTGAACAGCAGTGACGTCAGTAACTATACTGCTCATCAGGGCTGCAGGGTCTCACAGAGGGCAACATGACTTTTACAGTATGCAAAAGACTATGTCAAAAAATACATTGCATGCGTATGTCATATGGATGGCATACGGATGAAATGCTAGTAAAAATCGCATACTGACCTTTCACTCACATTACCCACAGATTACCATATGGAGAGCACTCGGCCAACTCTTCTGCATGACAATCTGATTGATTTTTATCCATGCAGATAGAATAGCGCTCTTCTAGAGCGCCATTCGGACATGCTTTACCCTAGCGGATCTTATGGTATACTACTCTTTTTCTGCAGATTTATATTCCTGCCTCCACAAACCCCTTTGACCATAATGAGTAGTGTTATGTTTTGAAGAAGGCCAATAAAGGCCAAAACATCACAGTGGATAAATTACCTTATAACAAACTTATTTTGCATCAGTCCTTTGGAGTGCCAAATTCTCTTTGTTTTTAGCAATTATTGGAGTGGAATCCAATTTGTGTATTGGAATCCAAATTTCACATATTCAATGTTTCTTAGTGCTTATATTGTGCTGCTGTATTCATATATATATATATATATATATATATATATATATATTTACTTTGCTACTAATGACCAATCTTTGGCTATATAAGTAGCATTCTGCTCTCCAAGGTTGATGAAATGTCTCCACTGTCAATTTGTGCTATATCTGTATTATTTGTCTTTGGGAACTGTGAGAATCATGTGGGAATAGTGGATGAGGGCAGGTATATCTCGCCCAGATTCCTTTCCTATGTGGCCTAGTCTGGTCAGTATCGCACCTGCTTGCTAATGGATAATGGGAGGTGGATATAAAAGGATGCCAGGTGGTTGTGTGAGTGTCTCAGCCTGGGAACACAGAGAGCCTGTCTGTGTGAGAGACACACGTGAGTGGAAGCAGTGCCCACTGCAACTGTGGTTTGGCTGGACGGGAGAAGCCCGCCAGTTGGTAGTTAGGTTGTCCATTGTTTAGTTAGTGCCGGACAGGCAAGGATTTGTTTTATGTTTTATTTCCTTTTGCATTGCTTTCACTCACGTGCGTGTCTCTCACACAGACAAGCTCTCTGTGTTCCCAGGCTGAGACACTCACACAACCACCTGGCATCCTTTTATATCCACCTCCCATTATCCATTAGTAAGCAGGTGCGATACTGACCAGACTAGGCCACATAGGAAAGGAATCTGGGTGAGATATACCTGCCCTCATCCACTATTCCCACATGATTCTCACAGAACATTTGATATAACTATTAGCTTGAGATAATAAGACATTCTTGTCATTGCACTGCTCATTCTCTTAGGGAATACTAGTCTCTGTAAATCTGTTTGAATAGCTTGTCATTTAGTACAATTTATTTGTTTTTATCTACACTTAACTACACTGTCAACCCAATGCTGCCAAGCATGCTGTGAATGCAATAATAGTGGACATTTGCCCTGGTATCACAGCATGTGCAGCTTCAAAATGATCCCCACATCCTGTAATAAAGCTCTCAAATTGAGAAGAGCATTACTGGATATATTGATGGAGTCAGATGCCATCAGGCTGTTTTTACTGCTATGTCCTGACCCCAAAAAGAAGCTATACGGGAGGGGAAGCCATCTAGCCTTAGAGAACAGACAATCCTCAACAGATTTAGCCAATTAGCCATCTTATTACCTCAATCTCATGTGTGTCCAGCTTATGGGAACAATATTATAACAATACTAATACAATATAATACAATAATGATACAATAAATATTACTTCAATTCTTGCACTGAACAGCAATAAATTATTAAGAAGATGAAATGTAAAAAAAAAAACCATAGTATTAAACTTTCTTTCACACCTCTGTAGTCTCACATTCAAGCTCATGTGTTCTTGTAAGAGGCTTTATTCCGAAGTGCTGTAAAAATACAACATAAGCAGTGCAGCCAAATGTTGCAGGTATCAGGTGGAAGAAATCTTTAATTGTTTTTACCTCCACTTTCTAAATGGTGAACAAAAAAATGAAATCTAGCGATCAGCCATCACAGTAAAATGCTATCTGATGACATGAATACCATTGGTTATCTTATCACAAGTGCATATGTCAATGGGTGGTACATACACCAATCTTCTACACCATATAGGACCTGATTGAACAAAGTTTTCTCACCAGAATTCTGGCATAAAAGGTTTGAAAAATCACAAAATGTAAGCACAACTTAGAGCTGCACCTACATTTGGCAAATCCTAGTGTCTTCACATTAGCTTTTTCCAGCTCTGTCAAAATGGGTAGAGCTGAGGTGTGATGGGGATGTGGCGACTCACCACTCATCAAATATCATGACGAGCGGTGGTGTTTGCTGTATCACAAATCTTACTCCAGCAGGGGCTGGAATAGGATTTGTGGCAAAACTTACACAGAGGTGCACTCCACTCATCCACCTCTTCAAGAATCAGGAGCGTCTGAGTCCAGCACACTCCCTCATCAAGAGCAATGTTCTTTTTGCCGCTAAAAGAGCTCTGACTCATTGGATCATGGACTCCAGAAGATCACCAATAATGTCCTTTGTTATTCGTCAACAAGATGTTTAAAGTAGATCCTTTAACTTCTGTTGCGAGTTGAGGCCCCAATGATTTGTACTTGTCTAGTTAGTACATCCCAGACATGATTGATTAGGTTGAGAGCTATGAATTTGAAGGGTATTAAGGAATGCAGTTGGCATGAATGGATGTACTTGTCTGCAATAATGTTTTAGGTCAGTAGTAAGTGTCAAAGTAGGAATATCACCCTCCTACAGTTAAGTCTCTGTGCATTTAACAAATAAATGATAATTATTTTGCTGCAAGAGGGAATAAACGTGACTTATTTCCCATCTCGTTGTTTCTCGACACCTCCTCGTAGTAGCAGATTAGTAATGCTATAATAAACTCTTTCCAATGGCCAATTGAAATTGCATTCAAAATGGTCTACAGTGGGGATAATATTACTTTAGGAAACTAGCAATCACATGAAACTGTACAAAACAAAACAAGATGATGAGGTTGTCTTCTTAAAGCAGTTGTCCTTTGGAGAAATTTCCGTGTATGCTAATGAGGCCCTGCATTAGTTTTAAAGTTAATCTGTCAGCTACAAAAAGGATAATCTATGGGTAAATCTCATTTTAGTTATGTCCTGCAGGTTTACTGGAGCAAAGAATGAGGTTTTATTCTCCCTGCAGCTGCTCACCGCTGCTCCCTTCTGGCAATGCAAGGGGCTGTGAGAGTTACTTATCCTGTACCTTAACTCAGGGTTCCCCAACTCCAGTCCTCAAGGCCCACCAACAGATAATGTTCTCAGGATTTCCTTAGTATTGCTCAGGTGATAATTGCTTCACCTGTGCAATACAAAGGAAATCCTGAAAACATGATCTGTTGGTGGGCCTTGAGGACTGGAGTTGGAGAACCCTGCCTCAACTGACAGCCTGCTGTGTGATTACAGAGCACTCACTGTGTAGTGAGCGGAGACTGCTGCAGCCCCCGCACCACCCTGATGCCTGGAAGCAGGGAAGATATACCTTCATTTTCTCCCTGTAGCCGTGCTTCTAATAAACTAGTCTAATATGATTTAAATACATTTTCCCTGCAGATCTCCACTATATCTGCAGGCAAATAGCAATTTTGTAGGCGACAGGTTCCTTTTAAAGGGTTACTCATATCTCAAATATGAATAAAATTGGAAAGCGCTTGCAAAAAAAGCAAGCAACTTTCCAATTAATTTCTTATTAAAATTCGGTGCCTTCCTCTGATAATTATGATTATATTTTAACTAGCTGAAGAGCCCGGTGTTGCCCGGGCATAGTAACTAACTGTGGTTAGTTATAATAAATTATAATGATTGTGGAAGCTAAATTTTTTTAAACACAATATTAACCCCTTAATGACTGCTGATACGTATTTTAACGGCGGTAGTTAAGGGGCCTTATTCCTCCTGCACCTCATGCTTCTGCTTTTTACACAGTCTCCTCCTGCACCTTATGCTTCTCCTTTATACACAGCATATTTCTGCAGCACAGCTTTTCTCTTTTATAATCGCCTCCTCCGGCAGCACTTCATACTCCTCGTCCATATACAATTGGAAACACTTGATCCCGAGAGAAATTGCTCTAATTGCAATAAAGCACATAAATAAATCACACTGTGGCTGCCGCACTATTAGCGTATAGATAACTGGAGTCTATGCTGCAAACCTGCTACTCCAAGGTTACCTTTAAGGTACTGTCACACTTAGCGATGTACCAGCGATCCCGACCAGCGATATGACGCGGTCAGGATCACTGGTATATCGCTAAGTGGTCGCTAGTGAGCTGCCACACAGGCAGATCTCACCAGCGACATCGCTGGGGACGGGGGGCGCTACTTACCTGTCACACTAGGCGATCCTGCGTCCTCCCGCCCGGCTCCACGTGTCGCTCGTCGTCACAGCAGGAAGCGCCGCAGGAAGCTGACGACGAGAAACGGTCCTGGACGTTCTCGCGCGATCAGCGATAACCAGCAGGGGAGCAAGTCGTTGGTAAGTATCAGACACAGCGATATCGCTAGCAATATCGCTATAACGTCACAAGTTATAGCGATATTGCTAGCGATATCGCTTAGTGTGACATGCCCTTAAGAGAGAGGGACTGGTTCCCTCGAAACTCATCAGAAATTGGCCCCTGTACATGTCCATTACTTCGGACTGATGATGTCAACGCTAACCACATACCCCACTCGCTCCGCTACTGCACGGCGATGTCATGGGCCGGAGCTCACTGCCACATGGTGCAGTTACGAGCATGTGGAGTACTGTACAACAAGAACACTCCCCATTTCAACATACCGAGTCCAAGTGCTGCACCTCCACAGGACAAATAGACAGCCAGCATCTTCGGGTACTCAGAAGTAAGTGCCATGCTATCCACATGATAGTTTAGTGTGCAGAGACCTCTCTATCTTGGAGTAGCAGGTTTGCAGCATAGACTCCAGTTACCTATAGGCTAATAGAGCGGCAGCCACAGTGTGATTTATTTATAAGCAATTTATATAGGCAAGGTTGCACACAGAACCTGCCAGGGGGCCAGCAGCTTTTAGCAGTTCATTTCATGTTAGCGCCAGTGTGCATTTACTTTTGCATTTGCAATAAAGCGTATCATATACACAACCTACTTCTTCTGCAGCACCGAACAGCAACTTCCTGTTATGAGCACAGCGGTATAATACATGAGGCTCCTCACTTTCCCTTGAGGTCATGCCCTTTAAGGTAACTCTATAACACATGCAGTTAACTAATAGTTGTCTAACAAAAAAATAATTTGCTACAGTAACAAAACAAATTTAAAAAAAAAATATTGCGCTCTATGTACCGAAAGATTTCACTATTTCCTGGTGAATGACTTTATAAAAGAATAGTTAAGCATAATCAACAAAGATTGCTACCTTACATACAGCTGAATCCAGAAGTTTACATACACTATATAAAAAGAAACATATGCAAGTTTTTCTCAATATCTGACATGAAATCAGAATAAAACTTTCCCATTTTAGGTCATTTAGGATTACCATAATTATTAATATTTGCCAAATGCCAGAATAATGAGAGAGAGAGAATGTTTTAAGGCATTTTTATTACTTACTGCAAAGTCAAAAGTTTACAGACACCAAGATTTCTATGCCTTTAAACAATTCCGGACTGCCCATATGATGATATCATGTGTTTGGAAGCTTCTTATAGGTTTTTGGCAACATCTGAGTTAATTAGAGACACAACTGTGGATGTATTTTAATGCACACCTGAAACACACTGCTTCTTTGTGTAGCATCATGTGAAGGTCTCAAGAAATCAGCCAAGAAGAGAATTGTGGACTTGCACAAGGTCTGGCTCATCCTTGGGTACAATTTCAAGATACCTGAAGGTGCCTTGTTCATCTGTACAAACAAGATGGGAATGTCCAGCCATCATACCGCTCAGGAAGGAGAAGGGTTCTGTGTCCCAGAGATGAACGTGTTTTGGACATGTGTATATCAACCCAAGGACAAAAGCAAGAGACCTTGTGAAGATGATGGCCGAAGCTGGTAAGATTGTGTCAATATCCACAGTGAAATGAGTACTGAATCAACATGGGCTGAAAGGTCCCTCTGCCAGGAAGAAGCCATTACTCCAAAAGAAACATAAAAAAATGCACACAGGAACAAAGACCTTAATTTTTCGAACATGTCCTATGGCCTTGATGAAGCGAAAATTGAACTTTTTGGGCATAATGACTATTGTTATGTTTGGAGGAAAACAGGAGAAGCTTGGAAGCCTAAATACACTATCCCAACTATGAAACACAGGGGTAGCAACATTATGTTGTTGTTGTTCTTTTGCTGTAGGAGAGACTGGTGCACTCCACAAAATAGATGGTATCATGAGAAAATAAGATTATGTGGCAATACTGAAGCAACATGTCAAGACATCAGCCAAGAAGTTAAAGCTTAGGCGGAAATGGGTCTTCCAAATGGAAAATGATCCGAAGCATACTGCCAAAATGGTGACAAAGTGGCTTAGGGATAACAAAGTCAATGTTATGGAGTGCCCATCACAAAGCCCTGATCTCAATCCTATTGAAAATTTATGGGCAAAGCTGAAAAAGCAGGTGTGAGCAAGGTAACTTACAAACCTGGATCAGTTACACCAGTTTTGTCAGGAGGAATGGGCAAAATTCTGACCAACTATTGTGAGAAGCTTGTGGAAAGATATCCCAAACGTTTGACCAAAGTCATTCAGTTTAAGGGCAGTGGTACCAAATAATAATGAAATGTATGTAAACTTTTGACTTTGCAGTAAGTAATATAAATGCCTTAAATCATTCTCTCTCTCATTATTCTGGCATTTGGCAAATATTAAGAATTATTGTAGTCCTAATTGACCTAAAATGGAAAAGGTTTCAACTGCAGTTTAATGCTGGTACACAAGTAGTGCAGTCTTGCCATGGATGCCTGGCTCTGCAGAACTGCAGATATCCTGGAGATCCATTATCCATTGTGCAGGACTGCAAAGTTCAGTATATAAGATGTTTGCTGTATGGTTTCTATGTATGGAAACAACAGATTGATCTGTTTCCAGACTACACCAATATTTCAAACAACTATTGCCATCAAATGAAAATGCAGCGTAGCAGTGAGCAACATGTAAAGGAATAAAGAACATCAGCCATGCCAGTGGAGAATACTGTAGCTTACACATCAGTTAAAAGAAAGCACTTACAAATACACCTGCATTATTCAATATTTTCTCCACTTGTGTTCAATGGTTCAATGGGAGTGCAGTAATTAAAATAAGCAAATTAGTGTTTGATGTGCTATAGCTCCAACCAAAACATGAAAACTACTGCATAAATTAAGGCTCACGTGGAGGATGCACTTGAAATTGTGTAAGGCATCTAATTGCTCATAAACATTTCTATTTTCTATCTTGTTTTATAAAACTGCAGAGGAAATAGAAAATAGCATATGAATATATACTACTTTACAGCAGGTTCTTCCATTCTATTGCTCATCAGTATAGATTTCCTCTACTTGATCTTTATCTTGTTCTTTGCTGCCCTCAAGTGTTATAAACAAGGTATTACATATATTAAAAAAAGTACATCTGCTGTAAATAAACAACATTATTTGGCTTAACAAAATATATTTAAAACAACAATATATTTTTTATTTCCAAGTTTTCGCAAGATAAGTCTGTCTGCAAGGTTAAGCTAAATGCTCCCACATTTATTATTGAGCACTGTAAGTAGTTGTAGGTTTGTGTTGCAAAGTGAACTATATTGAAAGCTTTTTTTTATATATTATTTAGTTTCTATGGAAACCATTTTCAAAAAGCAAATTTCCAACAAAAGAAATAAAAGCTGTACGAGGAATCAAAAGTGCCAGAATTATTTGCGCATTTGTGATACTCATTTGTAAGAAGGTAAAGTACTGTCAGGCAGTAGTGTCAGAAAATGGCAGAAATAAAGAGGCTATTGTTGACTATGATGTGTGTGGAGAATGTGGAGCAGCTGTGCGCGCACTGGATTGTCTATTAGCATGTTAATTAGCCCATATCACCCAACTATAACGTGCAAGATGAGGAGAGAGATGATAAAGTTGTTATAATTGCATCGGAGTTCAATGAAATTAACTATAATTAAGTCAATTTCAGTTAAATCTGATGAAGCTGTACCAGATACAACAAATCTGGAAAACAAAATGTCACTTTATTGACTTTCTAAGAGCATTTTGCTAATATACAATAACATACATCAAATTTCTGGGCTCTTTGCTGTAGAACTAAATGATGGCATGTAATTGCATACAACATATAAAGGAGTCTATCAGTAAGATCATCCCCCTCTCCCCACCAATCTGCAAAGCTGAGCATGCAGATTTTTAAATAAAAATCCATTGACCCCTTTATGGCTTCTATCTGTTGCTGTATTCCCAAGAAATTATCATGTTAATCAATATGCAAATGAATTGTTAAGTGCTCTTGTGGTGCCTCTGCGCGTCCAGTAGCCACAGAGGTACTGCACCTCATCCAGAGGTGTGGGCTCTCACAACCGGGTAAGATGGGGGCACTTTACCACCCTCCTAACACTGCACCCAACACACACACTAGTTAGTCAGGGCATCTGGTGTACCCTTCGGGAGGATGACCTCATCCCAGACTGGCTAGGAAAGGGTTTTGGGGGGTTAGTGGGGAAGGTAGGTAGAAGGGAAGGAGCTTAGAAAGTGGAGTGATTTAGAACAGCCAATGAGTGACAGCGAGTGGGCATAGCTGAGAGAAAGAGTGGGAGATTTGAAGGCAGTTGGAAGAGTTCACTTGGAGCTGCTCCTGTCAGGAGGAGCTGCCGGACAGGTTGGCTTTGAAGGGAAGCTCCCTGAAGGAAGGAGAGATTTCTAGAGTCCCATGCTGATAGCCATCAGGTGGGGGAAGAAATTAGGATGCAGAAGGGTCTCAGCCCCTAGCCTAGCGAAGTGAACAATGTACTTAACTAGCAAGCTGACAGCTGAGGTTGCTGTATGGGCCACAGCGAATCCCAGTTACCTTCCCAGAAAGGCAGCCACATAGGATCAAGAAGCTGCCTGAGTGACGAATTCTGACAGGATCCGCGGCAGCTAGCCTGGGACACTAACTGTGAAGGTGCTGGGTAGGAGAGTGGAAACCAGCACAGTGAGACGGCCTGGAAAGGAATATATTGACAGGGAGTGTTGGAGGGGTGTACTCAGCTACCCGGGAGTTTACTGGACCCCTGACCTGGAGGACTCAGCACCGAAGTGGGCGTCTGTGTGCACCAGACAGTGAGTAAAGCCCTTTGGAACTGCATTTAACTGAGTCCTTGTCTCCTTTCTACATCCGAACACTCAGCACTGCTACATCCAAACACTCCGCTTGACAACATCACCCCTAAAAACAACTCTCAACAGCCCTGGGACTATTGCTCTACCTGTGAAGAGCCATTTTCACCTCAGCTGCGTCACACAAACAGTCTCAGGAGAACAACACCGCAGCGCTGTTCGCCTCTGACCAGAATACCACAGGTGGCATCACGTATTCAACTATAAACCTTTATTCCCATTTTATTACACTTCTACAACAACAAACAACTTCCTTTTTCATTTGACTGCCTTGGGCCATGGACTGGGTCGCCGCCACTGTGACACCGTTCCCCATTGAAGTCGACGGCCCCCGGGTGCGTCACTCTGTTCATCCATTTCCCCCATCTATTTCTAATCTAAAATCTAAGATTGAGTTATGGAATGAAGCAGAATTTCATCTCCAGCAAAAAAAGAGAGAATTTTAGACATTTGAAGAAGCAAAAATACCCCAAATAATTTAGTTTAATCCCATACTGACATATGACGTTGTCAGGATTCCTGTTGTCCTTCTACAGTTTGACTAGTAATGACTTCTATTGTTCACCTTAATAATTGCCCTGCAATTTCTCTCCTTACCACTGAAGGCTGCTGTTGTGTTCTGCAATTGCACTTTACCAAGATGATAGATTCTGAACTGTGGAATCCATCTTGTTTCCTGTTTGGGCCTACTTAAAGATACATGAATCCCTTACTCATTACTTGAGTATTGTGACTAGCTGTTAGTCTAGTTCCAGTCTCCAACTACTGAACTTTCTTACCCAGACTGTTCTTATTCATCTCTGGAAGAACATCTATTACCCTTTGCTGTCCATGCTCGTGCTCCTTCAGCCACTGGTTTCAAGCAGTACTATGCCAGTATCATACTAGAATAATCAAGCCTTCATCATGGAAGCCGCCGAGGGAGGAAAATTGGAGGTGCGTGCAACTAAAATGAATTGTTTGCTTACCAACATCTATGCAGATATGCAAACACTAAAAACAAAATACATGGCATTTGAAACTCAGACAACCCATAATGTTCAAATTTTTGGACAAGCTACACAGGATCTACATAATATTGCCCAAGATCTAAGCAATAAGATTGTACTGCAACTAACCAACATATTGCTCCGGCCCATCCACCCAAACTTCCTCTCCCACCTTTCAGGTTTGGTAGAGAGTAGACCGTGACAAATTTTGGGATTCATCAACCAGTACAGATTGTACTTAGCGCACACCCTGCTCACTTCCATACTGACAGATCAAAAGTATAGTGTATCATTATGCCACTGACACATAAAGCTTTAGCCTAGGCCAGCCCCCTTATTGAAACTCATAATGATAGACTCAATGACCTGGAGGCCTTCCTAGCAGCTATGATCCAGGTGTTTAATGACCATAATCGTTGTGCAATAACTTCAGGTACACTGATGGTTCTACATCTTGGCAAGCGCTCTGTTGCAGAGTATGCCACAGAATTCAGACAGTGGGTACTTGATACTGAATGGAATAATACTGCAAAATTATCTCCTTTTTTTAAGAACGGACTCTCCAGTGCACTTAAAGATAAACTAGCCAGGGCCGTTGCTCCGACAAATTTTTGATGATTTCATTCACCATTTTCTTTGTATAGACACCCGATTATCAGAGAGAAGATTGGAAAAGTGAAATTGCAGCACAATTATTAAGGTGAATAATAGCAGCCACTAGTGGTCAAACCGTAGAAGGAAAACATATGCCGGCTCCCTGACTTTGAAGTGGGCTTGTACACTGAGCCAGCATTTTTCTCTATTGTTATTCAGCCATCATCTGCCCCTGACAGCTGTGGGTGGAGCGTAGCTCCGCCTGTGGCTGTTAACATGTTATATTCCTCTGCTAATCTTTGAAACCGGCATTTAAATCAAACTGATGGGTTGCCATGACAGCCAGGGGTTCTGTCATAACAGTACTCCTGTGAAAACCAACCTGTAGGTGGCATTCATAGGAGAACATGATTTTTGCTACATACAGCAATTGTCATGGCTCTATTGTTGAGTGTTCCAGGACCAGGGACTTATTCCGGTCCCTAACGCTAGGGTTGCCCTAGCTCGTCCTGCTCCCCAGTTTACTTCTGATGGTGAAGACACCAAGGTCACGTACCTTGCCTTAACTGCTGAATCTGCCCTCACTCTGTACCCTTCCCCCACCCAGGGAAGAGGGGAGCAGCTGTGTACGATAGTACATCAGCCACACTAGCAAGGTAATACAACAGTGATAACAAAAAATACCAAACATACAAATATGCTCATACAGACAAGAGAGGTATGCACCGGGGAGTGGAGGATGGGGTTAAATTAAAGTAGGAGAAGAAAGGGAATTATCACACACTCAAAATATAGCAATAGTCACAGATAAATCCACCAAATGTCTTCTCCAATAATAACCAACAACAACCTCCAGCCATGCAGCATGAGCTACCTCTGACAATGAATACTAGCCAGGACCCAGATTATATAGGAGACTAACTGAAGAGCCCGGCGCTGCCCGGGCATAGTAACTAACTGTGGTTTGTTATAACAAATTATAATTATCCTCCATCCCATAGTCCCATGACAATATACCCATCATACATATCCCTCATCCCATAGTCCAGTGCCCATATACCCATCATACATATCCTCCATCCCATAGTCCAGTGCCCATATACCCATCATACATATCCTACATCCCATAGTCCTGTGCCCATATACCCATAATACATATCCTCCATCCCATTGTCCCGTGCCCATAAACCCACAATACATATCCACCATACCATAGACCCGTGCCCATATACCCATCATACATATCCTCCAATCCATAGTCGAGTGTCCATATACCCATCATACATATCCTCCATCCCATAGTAGAGTGCCCATATACCCATCACACATCCTCCATCCCATAGTTCCGTGCCCATATACCCATCATACATATCCTCCATCCCATAGTCCCGTGCCCATATACCCATAATATCTTCCATCCCATGGTTTAGTGCCCATATACCCATCACACATCCTCCTTCCCATAGTCCCGTGCCCATATACCCATCACACATCCTCCATCCCAAAGTCCAGTGCCCATATACCCATTCTCCATCCCATAGTCAACCATTATGACATCATAATGAGCGGCGGGGCTTGCAACCTATGTGACATCAGCGTCGCCATGGCAACCATTATGACATCATAATGAGGGGCGGGGCTTGATACACACACACTTTTTCCCCATTCTGTAGATAGGGGCAAAATTGTTTGGTGAATTGGAACGCGCAGGGTTAAAATTTTGTCTCACAACATAGCTTAGGACGCTCTCGGGGTCCAGACGTTTGACTGTGCCAAATTTTGTGGCTGTGACGATGCGGATGCCAATCCCGGACACACACACACACACACACACACACACACTTGAGCTTTATATGTTAGATGGGAGTGGCTAACAGGAGCTTTCAACTGAGCAGATTAACCTCTGCACTGCTAAAAGAAAGTAATACCGTTTAATATTAAGGTGAAGTGCTGCAGTCTTCTGGCTCCTTTCTGTCACAGTAAACCTGTGACAGCAATGCAATGGAATTGCTGTATATAGCACAAGTGATCAGATGATCGCAGGTTTAAGTTTCCTAAGGTGACTAACAAATACAGTGAAAAGTTAAAAAAAAGTTTAAAAAATATTAAAAAACATACATTTCAAATCAGCTCTCCCTTTCCCCAATAAAAAATTAAGAAGTAAAAAAAAATTAAAATATACACATATTTGGGATTGATGCACTCGTAAAAGTCTGAACTATTAAAATATAAAATAAATTAATCCACTCAGTAAATGGTGTAACAAGAAAAAAGTATCAAAACGCCAGAATTGGATTTTTTCAAGTGTCGCAGCAATACAAAACAGTTTAATAACAAGCGATCAAAACATCATATCTACCCAAAAGTGATATAGATAAAAACATTGGATTGGGGCACAAAAGACAAATCCTCACACAGGTCCATATCCTGAAAAGTGAAAACATTACAGCTCTCAGAAAATGGTGACTTTTTTTTTTTTTTTTTACAAATTTCTGAATTTTTGTTCACCACTTAAAATAAAAGCTACACGTTTGGTATCTGAACAATTGTGACGACTTGGAGAATCATATTGCCAGGTCACTGTTGCCATAAAATGACCATTGTAAACTAAACAAATAATTAACTAAATAAATAATTGCAGAATTGCACTTTTTCTTTACCGTTCTGCCGCACTTGGATTTTTTTTTCTGCTTTCCAGTACATCACATGATGAAATGGATGGTGTAATTCAAATGTCTCACAAAAAACAAGCCCTCACATGGCTTAAAAAGTTATGGCTCTTGGAATAAGGGAGGACAAAATAAAAGAGCAAAAAAGGAAAATTGCCCAGTCATGAAAGAGTTAATATATGCTAACTCACTGGATAGCCCACCATCTGACGTATGGATGATATTGGGAAAGCAAAGGATTATCTATGCTGAATTACAATGCCCAATACTTTTGTTTCCATTGTAGATAAGCTACTACTAGAGATGTTCACCATGGTCTTGCTCTACTCTTCCCATGAAAAAAACATGTGGCTCCGCAAAGCTGAGTGTGCAAGGGGAGTGTTTTGGGAGAAATAGCTGTCAGCAGAGAGTTTGTCTGACTGCTAAGTCGGTTTATGGGACCATGGAGACTTGCCAGCTGCCATTGAGATGTCTTATTTGCCACAATAGATCCTGGCATATTTTTCTTAAGGCTGGAGTCACACTTAACGTATAAAAATACGGACCGTATTGTACGGTCGTAATACACAGAAATGTTCCCTGAACAGTGATCCGTGTGTCATCCGTTGTCAAGGTGTGGCCACATATTTTGCGTATGTAAGCATCTGTATGTAATCCGTATGGCATCCGTATGCCGAGATTTTCTTGCAGGCTTGCAAAATGGACATACAGTGCTGTGCAAATTAATTGGGACAAAGCATTTTTTTAAGTAAAATCGTAAGTTGGTTACCAGTCAGTGATTCAAACCAGTTTTAACGGCTGTGAGCAGGTGTGAGTGCCTGTTCAAAGCAGTTAAAACGGGTTTGAATCACTGACTGGTAACCAACTTACGATTTTACTTAAAAAAATGCTTTGTCCCAATTAATTTGCACAGCACTGTATAATGGAGCCTAATGACAGGTTAAAACCCAAACAAAAGAATAGATACAGTGGGGCAAAAAAGTATTTAGTCAGTCAGCAATAGTGCAAGTTCCACCACTTAAAAAGATGAGAGGCATCTGTAATTTACATCATAGGTAGACCTCAACTATGGGAGACAAACTGAGAAAAAAAAATCCAGAAAATCACATTGTCTGGTTTTTTTTTCATTTTATTTGCATATTATGGTGGAAAATAAGTATTTGGTCAGAAACAAAATTTCATCTCAATACTTTGTGATATATCCTTTGTTGGCAATGACAGAGGTCAAACGTTTTCTGTAAGTCTTCACAAGGTTGCCACACACTGTTGTTGGTATGTTGGCCCATTCCTCCATGCAGATCTCCTCTAGAGCAGTGATGTTTTTGGCTTTTCGCTTGGCAACACGGACTTTCAACTCCCTCCAAAGGTTTTCTATAGGGTTGAGATCTGGAGACTGGCTAGGCCACTCCAGGACCTTGAAATGCTTCTTACGAAGCCACTCCTTCATTGCCCTGGCAGTGTGCTTTGGATCATTGTCATGTTGAAAGACCCAGCCACGTTTCATCTTCAATGCCCTTGCTGATGGAAGGAGGTTTGCACTCAAAATCTCACGATACATGGCCCCATTCATTCTTTCATGTACCCGGATCAGTCGTCCTGGCCCCTTTGCAGAGAAACAGCCCCAAAGCATGATGTTTCCACCACCATGCTTTACAGTAGGTATGGTGTTTGATGGATGCAACTCAGTATTCTTTTTCCTCCAAACACGACAAGTTGTGTTTCTACCAAACAGTTCCAGTTTGGTTTCATCAGACCATAGGACATTCTCCCAAAACTCCTCTGGATCATCCAAATGCTCTCTAGCAAACTTCAGACGGGCTCGGACATGTACAGGCTTAAGCAGTGGGACACGTCTGGCACTGCAGGATCTGAGTCCATGGTGGCATAGTGTGTTACTTATGGTAGGCCTTGTTACATTGGTCCCAGCTCTCTGCAGTTCATTCACTAGGTCCCCCCGCGTGGTTCTGGGATTTTTGCTCACCATTCTTGTGATCATTCTGACCCCACGGGGTGGGATTTTGCGTGGAGCACCAGATCGAGGGAGATTATCAGTGGTCTTGTATGTCTTCCATTTTCTAATTATTGCTCCCACAGTTGATTTCTTCACTCCAAGCTGGTTGGCTATTGCAGATTCAGTCTTCCCAGCCTGGTGCAGGGCTACAATTTTGTTTCTGGTGTCCTTTGACAGATCTTTGGTCTTCACCATAGTGGAGTTTGGAGTCAGACTGTTTGAGGGTGTGCACAGGTGTCTTTTTATACTGATAACAAGTTTAAACAGGTGCCATTACTACAGGTAATGAGTGGAGGAAAGAGGAGACTCTTAAAGAAGAAGTTACAGGTCTGTGAGAGCCAGAAATCTTGATTGCTTGTTTCTGACCAAATACTTATTTTCCACCATAATATGCAAATAAAATGAAAAAAAAACAGACAATGTGATTTTCTGAATTTTTTTTTTCTCAGTTTGTCTCCCATAGTTGAGGTCTACCTATGATGTAAATTACAGACGCCTCTCATCTTTTTAAGTGGTGGAACTTGCACTATGGCTGACTAAATACTTTTTTTCCCCACTGTATATACACATAGACTACATATGTATATATATATATATATATATATATATATATATATATATATATATATATATATACACACACACACACATGTTATATCTCATAGAGATCTACATAGCAGAATAGCCGCTAAATCAACTGCCAGCTTCTGTAAACATCGGGAGTCATAGTACGCCGATGTTGGACTCCCTCCCTTTGATGTAGACTGCGGTGCTGAGCCCATGTCTTTCCCAGCACATGTCAGCTGTTTTGAACAGCTTTCTTGTGCCTCTAACAGCTGCGGGTGGAATTGCGATCTACCCATGGCTGTTAAGCTGTTAAATGCCATTGTCAAATTCTGATTGCGGCATTTAACTTGCGCTTCCAGCAAGTGTGCCGGAAATCCCACCCATCGGTGACCCCCCTCGTCACGTGATCGCGGGTCACCGATGGGTTGGCATGACAACCAGAAGGCTCCATCAGAACTCTATGGTTTTCACTGCCAGATTTCTATGAGCACCACCCAGTGGTCAGCGCTTATAGCAAGTGAGCAATTCTGCTACATACAGGCAATCTCATCATCACCTGTATGTAGCAGAGGCAATCCGACAAGTGCAGCTTCTAGTCTACCATAGAGACTATTGAAGCATGCCAAAAGTTAAAATAATTCAAAAATATTAAAAAATAAAAAATATAAAAAAGTTCAAATCACCCCCTTATGCCCCATCTAATATATAAAGCTCAAGTGTATGTATGTATGTATGTATGTATGTATGTATGTGTGTGTGTGTATGTCCAGGATTGGCATCCACACCGTTGCAGCTACAGGCACAAAATTTGGCACAGTCACACGTCTGGACCCCGAGAGCATCCTAGGCTATGTTGTGAGGCGAAATTTTAACCCCGCGTGTTCCAATTCACCAAACAATTTTGCCCCTATCTACATAATGGGGAAAAAGTGTGTGTGTATCAAGCCCCGCCCCTCATTATGATGTCATAATGGTTGCCATGGCGACGCTGATGTCATCATAGGTTGCAAGCCTTGCCGCTCATTATGATGTCATAATGGTTGACTATGGGGTGGAGGATGTGTGATGGGTATATGGGCACTGGACTATGGGATGGAGGATATGTATTATGGGTATATGGGCATGGGACTATGGAATGGAGGATATGTATGATGGGTATATGGGCACGGGACTATGGGATGGAGGATGTGTGATGGGTATATGGGCACTCTACTATGGGATGGAGGATATGTATGATGGGTATATGGGCATGGGCCTATGGGATGGTAGATATGTATGATGGGTATATTGGCATGGGACTATGGGATGGAGGATAATTATAATTTGTTATGACTAACCACAGTTAGTTACTATGCCCGGGCAGCGCCGGGCTCTTCAGCTAGTTCAAAATAAAACAATAAAAAAATCAAGCATACACATATTTGGTATTGCCACATTCAGAATCACCTGATCTATCAATATAAAAAATAAATAACCAAATCACTAAATGGTGTAACGAGAAAAAAAGTTAAAATGCCACAATTAAATTAATTTTTTTTGGTTGCCGCAACATTGCATTAAAATGCAATAATGGGCGATCAAAACATTGTATCTGCACCAAAATGGTATCATTAAAAACATCAGCTCAGCACGTGCAAAATAACTCCTCTCCCAACCTGAAATCATGAAAAATGGAAACGCTACGGGTATCGGAAAGTGGAGCAATTTTTTTAAAAATTTGGAATTTTTTCACGACTTAAATAAAAAAGAACCTATACAAGGTTGGTATCTATGAACTCGCAATGACCTGGAGAATCATAATGGCAGGTCAATTTCAGCATTTAGTGAACATGGTACAAAAAAAACAACTGTGAGGTTTATCTTTTTTTGCAATTTCACTGCACTTGAAATTATTTTCCCATTTTCAATTACATGACATGGTAAAACCAATAGTTTTGTTCAAAAGTACAACTCATCCTGCAAAAAACAAGCCCTCACATGGCCATTTTCACCAAAAAATAAAAAGACTATGGCTCTACGAAGAAGGGGAGCAAAAAATGAAAATGCAAAACCAAAAATACCTCTGGTCATTAAGAGGTTAAAGAGGGGACCAACAAAGTATGCTAAATATAATTTACCTTATGTATAACGGTGATTGCGTCCATCTGTCCAAAGCCGGGATGGGCAGGCCGGAGTCAGCACATGCACATTCCACACTACGTCGCCATTTTATTGAAGACACTGTGTATGTGCATTGGCAGACAGTGTCTTCAACAAAATGGCACTGGATATCGCTGGATGCACACGCATTGACTCCAGCGCCATTGTATTGAAGAATTGTACTACTACATCAACATAGTAGTGTGCATTTGCCAGCCGTCTTCATAATCCCTATGGACGGTGCGTGCGCACTGCTATGTTGATGATGTAGTACATTACATCAATAAAATGGCGCCAGAGTCAGCGAGTGTGCATACCGTGATCTCCAGTGTCATTTTATTGAAGACACTGTATATGCGAATTCGTAGACACAATGTCTTAACAAAAAGGCCGCCAGATAGCAAGGTATGCGAACATGCTGACTCCAGCACCATTTTATTGAAGTAATGTACTGCAATGTCAAAATTACCCCTATGGCCGGCACATGTGCACTGCTATGTTGACTGCACAGTGTGGCGCTGGAGACAGCGAGTGTGCCTATCGTAGTATGGCAACATTTTATTGCAGACACACTGTGTGCAAATTCACAGACATAGTGTCTTAAACAAAGTGGCATTGAAAATCGCGATATGCACACAAGTTGACTCCGGCACCATTTTATTGACAAATTCTACGACGACGTAAATATAGCAGTGCGCATGCACCAGCCATTGCACTGCTATGTTGACATTGTAGTATAATTCTTCAACACAGCACCTGCGCATACCACTATCTCCAGTGCCATTTTATTGAAAACCCTGTATAAATTTACCAATAAAAATGCTCACCACAGTAGAACGGGTTCAATAGCTAGTATATTATATATTTACTAGCTGAAGAGCCCGGCGCTGACCGGGCATAGTAACTAACTGTGGTTAGTTATAACAAATTATAATTATCCTCCATACCATAGTCCCGTGCCCATATACTCATCATACATAGCCACTATCCCATAGTCCCGTGCCCATATACCCATCATACATATCCGCCATCCCATAGTCCCGTGCCCATATACCCATCACACATCCTCCATCCCATAGTCAACCATTATGACATCATAATGTGCGGCGGGGCTTGCAACCTATGATGACATCAGCGTCACCATGGGAGCCATTATGACATCATAATGAGGGGCGGGGCTTGACACACACACACTTTTTCCCCATTATGTAGATAGGGGCAAAATTGTTTGGTGAATTGGAACGCGCGGGGTTAAAATTTCACCTCACAACATAGCTTAGGACACTCTCGGGGTCCAGACGTGTGACTGTGCCAAATTTTATGGCTGTAGCTGCGACGGTGCAGATGCCAATCCCGGACATACACACACACACACATACATACATACATACATACATACATACACCTGAGCTTTATATATTAGATTTATATATTATAGCCAAACAATTAAGCAGGTAATGGCAACATCAATAGGAGACCAATAGATTGGGTTATTTCTCATAAAACATAACATACATACACTGCTCAAAAAAATAAAGGGAACACTTAAAAAACAGAATATTACTCCAAGTAAATCAAACTTCTGTGAAATCAAACTGTCCACTTAGGAAGCAACACTGATTGACAATCTATTTCACATGCTGTTGTGCAAATGGAATAGACAACAGAGGGAAATTATTGGCAATTATCAAGACACCCTCAATAAAGGAGTGGTTCTGCAGGTGGGGACCACAGACCACATCTCAGTACCAATGCTTTCTGGCTGATGTTTTGGTCACTTTTGAATGTTGGTTGTGCTTTCACACTCATGGTAGCATGAGACGGACTCTACAACCTACACAAGTGGCTCAGGTAGTGCAGCTCATCCAGGATGGCACATTAATGTGAGTTGTGGCAAGAAGGTTTGCTGTGTCTGTCAGCGTAGTTTCCAGAGGCTGGAGGCGCTACCAGGAGACAGGCCAGTACACCAGGAGACATGGAGGGGGCCATAGAAGGGCAACAACCCAGCAGCAGGACCGCTACCTCCACATTTGTGCAATGAGGAATAGGAGGAGCACTACCAGAGCCCTGCAAAATGACCTCCAGCAGGCCACAAATGTGCATGCGTCTGCACAATTAAAAACAGACTCCATAAGGATTGTCTGAGTTCCCGATGTCCACAGGAGGGCGTTGTGCTCACACCCCAACACCGTGCAGGATGCTTGGCATTTGCCACAGAACACCAGGATTGGCAAATTCGCCACTGGCACCCTGTGCTCTTCACAGATGAAAGCAGGTACACACTGAGCACAAGTGACAGATGTGATAGAGTCTGGAGATGCTGTGGAGAGTGATCTGCTGCCTGCAACATCCTTCAGCATGACCGGTTTGGCAGTAGGTCAGTAATGGTGTGGGGTGACATTTCTTTGGAGGGCCACACATCCCTCCATGGCCTCACCAGAGGTAGCCTGACTGCTATTAGGCACCAAGATGAGATCCTCAGACCCTTTGTGAGAACATATGGTGGTGCGGTTGGCCCTGGGTTCCTCCTAATGCAGGACAATGCCAGACCTCATGTGCCCGGAGTGTGTCAGCAGTTCCTGCAAGATGAAGGCATTGAAGCTATGGACTGGCCTTCCCATTCCCCAGACATGAATCCGATTGAGTACATCTGGGACACCATGTCTCACTCCATCCACCAATGTCACGTTGCACCACAGACTGTCCAGGAGTTGGCGGATGCTTTAGTCCAGGTCTGGGAGGAGATCCCTCAGGAGACCATCCACCGCCTGACCAGGAGCATGTCCAGGTGTTATAGGGAGGTCATGCAGGCACGTGGAGGCTACACACAATACTGAGCATTTTTTTCCTTGTCATGAGGCATTTTCACTGAAGTTGGATCAGCCTGTAATTTGATTTTCCACTTTGATTTTGAGTATCATTCCAAATCCAGACCTCCATGGGATATTTTGATTTACATTGATAATTGTTATGTTTTATTGTTCTGAACACATTCCACTATGCAATGAATAAAAATTTGCAACTGGAATATTTCATTCAGGGATATCTAGGATGTGTTCCCTTTATTTTTTTGAGCAGTGTATATAAAAAGTAAGTGTAGAGATTTTAGTAGAGTCATAGATAATAAATATATTGAGAATTAATAACAAAGACTCTGAAGTTGTTGGAGAAAACACAAATAGCGAATACACCGGATGGGACATAAAAATCATAATTCTTTCCCATATGTGGGTTTCTATGGCATCTTCAGCAGACAGCAAGAGGTTGTTCCGCTCGGATAATTTTTGCACCAATTTCTTCTCATAATACTCTTCTCCGTGTTTGAAAGAACGATGAGAGTGTGAAAATATGGCGGTCTGCTTTTTTTTTCTTCATAATTGATCTTGTTTTACATGATTTCCACACCAAGCCATGTAAAACATATATATAGCTTTTTGCTTTAAGGTTAAGGTAAAACATTAGCCATCATAACAGTCCTGTATTTTTGTGAAGACTCTGTGTGTACATAAAAGAGGGGAGGATGAAGCTCATCTCAAACTTCTAGTGAATAAAAAAAAAAATATTAAATGAAAAACATGATTAAAAACAAAAACTTACTTGTTTCTGGCAAGTCAGTGCCCTTAGTCATAGGATGCATAGTTAAGCCAATATGGTTATTTATATATATATATATATATATATATATATATATATATATATATATATATATATAATATATAGAGAGAGAGAGAGAAAGAGAGAGAGAGAAAGAAAGAGAGAGAGACAGAAAAAGAAACCCACAAGTGTGATGGTAATTGAGCGATAATTGAATAGAGAATGACGCGGTGTGTGGACTGATGTGTAATTGGATGTGCTGAGTTGTCAGCTTTTAGTAGAATCAGGTGCTCAGGGAATGCAAGATGTAGTAAAATGAAATTAATTCATATACTTTAATTTGAAAATATTATTTACATTTAACATTGAAAAATATGACTTAATTTCAATAAATGTGAAAGAGATCGTTTTTATGGTACTTACCATTTGAATACTCGGTATCCAAATGGAGAATCCAGAAGGCTTCCTGCAACATGAGTTCTTTTTGCCAGTTCCCCCCTCAATTAGGTTTAATGATTCTTTCAACCCCCAAAAAATAAAAACTGGAATGATCACTCTGACGTAATAAAGTGAAATGATTCACAGCCCCTGAGTATGTGCTGTTTTTACTGTTCATATTAGCAATGTGCTCTGCAATTCTTTTCTTTAGCTTTCTTGTGGTGCAGCCTATATATCTCATCTTGCAAATGCTGCATTCTATATTGTAAACAAAGTGATTGGTGTGGCAATTAATAAATAAATTAATGGTGTGTGAGGAACCTTGGGGAAGAGTAAACATTTTCTTCCTATTTTGGGTGATTCACACACATTGCAGCAATCTCCTGCACATCTAAAAATGTCTTCGCAGGACAGCCATGTAGTGGAGTTTTGTGCTGAGGAGTATTGACTAGGAGGAGAGCACATTGCCAAGGGACATGCCTCTATTAGCCACACAACTGACTCCATCATTAAGAATCTGTTGCATGTATCATCCTGATTTACTATTGGTAAATATTTTAACACTAGATGGAAGCCTGATGCTATCTCATCGGGAGGGTGGTAATGTCACAATGGGGGCAGGTGCTTTTCAGCTTTGAGAATCTCTCCCCCCATGTGCTCACTCATCTATCCACTCTCTCTTTCCCCATGTGCTGACTTCTCCCGTCTGTGCTCTCTTCTTTGACCTGTCTACCCCAAGTGAAATCCCCCTTGTCTGATGTCTCTCTCCCTCCTGTGCTGTGTTTTCCCTTCATATACTGTCCCGTTTGAGACGTCTCCCCCTTTTACTCTGTCTCTCTCACCCCTGTGTCTGACCTTCTACAGAGCATACCACAGCTCCTGGGCAGGGGAGGAAGCTAAAGATAATACTGACATTACAGCAGGAGATCGCAGATACATTTTGTGAGGTAAAATATTGTTTAATAAGTCAGTGAAATATTTTACCTCACAAAATGAATCCTCTGTGATCTCCTGCTGTAATGTCAGTGTTGTCTTTTGCTTCCTCCCCTGCCCTGGAGATGTGGTATGCTCTGTATATGGTCAGACACAGACAATTTTTAAAATGAACTTTCGTTTATTTGAAAACCCCTTTAATGTAACCGGCTTCCTCTGCCTGTAGACACGTCATGAAACTGCTGTCAGGATCAGCCGAATGATTCACTGCGCCTATGTGAAATTTGTGCAGGCGCAGTACGACGGTGTTCCGCTAGTGGTACTGCACAAGAGACTGCGTGAGTGTATGTGAGTGTGTGTGTGTGAGTGTAAGAGTGTGAAAGTGTGAGTTTGTGAGAGTAAGTGTGAGTGTGTGTGTGAGTGTAAGAGTGAGTGTGTGTGAGAGTAAGTGTGAGAGTGTGTGTGAGAGTGTGTGTGAGAGTGAGAGTGTGTGTGAGAGAGTGTGTGTACAGGATATAGTGTGTGTGACGGTGTTCCGCTGGTGGTACCTCGCAATAGGTTGGTAACAGCAATAGTTTCCATACTGAAACCCATCACTTGGGTGTCCTAATATGGCAGTCAGTGAACTTCCTCCCCTTGGAATACTGGGATATGGTGACATCTGGACAGAACAGGAAATGAAAACATTACAAGGCAATTATATAATTTTTTTAGTTTCATTAAACTGAGCACTGTAAGGAGTGTAAAAGGTAATCGCAGATTCAGTTCTTTTAATCCCTTAACGACCAGGGGTATTTTTGGTTTTGCATTTTCATTTTTCCCTCCCCTTCTTTCTTCCCAGAGCCATAACTTTTTTATTTTTCCATCAATATGGCCATGTGAGGGCTTGTTTTTTGCTGGACAAGTTTTACTTTTGAACGACACCATTGGTTTTACCATGTTGTGGACTACAAAACGGGAAAAAAATTCCAAGTGCGGTGAAATTGCAAAAAAAAAGTGCAATCCCACACTTGTTTATTGCTTGGCTTTCTTGCAGTGTTCACTAAACGCTAAAAGTGACCTGCCATTAACCCCTTAATGTCCAATGACGGACACAGTCCGTCATCAGACATTTCCCCTGCTTTGATGAGGGCTCCGGCGCTGAGCCCGCATCAAAGCCGGGACATGTCAGCTGTTATGAACAGATGACATGTGCCCGCAATAGGCGCGAGCGGAATCGCCGTCCGCCCGCGCCTATTAACTAGTTAAATGCCGCTGTCAAAGCTGACAGCTGGCATTTAAATAGCATTTCTGGCCGCCGGGCCGGAAATGACCTCATCGCCGACCCCCGTCACGTGATCGGGGGTCGGCGTCATGTTGCCTGGACAACCAGAGGTCTCTATGAGACCTCTATGGTTGTTCCAGGCATATGGCTTTCAGCGCCACCCGGTGGTCGGCACTGAAAGCACAGCAGTAAATCTGCTACATATGGGCGATCTGCTCATCGCCCATATGTAGCAGAGCCGATCGGGTTGCGCAAGCTTCTAGCCTCCTATGGAGGCTATTGAAGCATGCCAAAAGTTAAAAAAAAAAATGTTTAAAAATAAAAAAATTAAAAAAACCTAAAAGTTCAAATCACCCCCCTTTCGCCCCAATCAAAATAAAACAGTAAAAAAAAAAATGCCACATACACATATTAGGTATCGCTGCGTTCAGAATCGCCCGATCTATCAATAAAAAAAAGCATTAACCCGATCGCTAAACGGCGTAGCGAGAAAAAAATTCAAAACGCCAGAATTACGTTTTTTTGGTCACCAAGACATTGCATTAAAATGCAATAACGGGCGATCAAAAGAACGTATCTGCACAAAAGTGGTATCATTAAAAACGTCAGTCTGGCATGGAAAAAATAAGCCCTCACCCGACCCCAGATCATGAAAAATGGAGACGCTACGGGTCTCGGAAAATTGCGCAAATTTTTTTTTTTTTTTTTTTTAGCAAACTTTGGAATTTTTTTTCACCACTTAGATAAAAGAGGACATAGACATGTTTGGTGTCTATGAACTCGTAATGACCTGGAGAATCATAATGGCAGGTCAGATTTAGCATCTAGTGAACCTAACAAAAAAGCCAAGCAAAAAACAAGTGTGGGATTGCACTTTTTTGCAATTTCACCGCACTTGGAATTTTTTTCCCGTTTTTGAGTACACGATATGGTAAAACCAATGATGTCATTTAAAAGTACAACTCGTCCCGCAAAAAATAAGCCCTCACATGGCCATATAAATGGAAAAATAAAAAAGTTATGGCTCTGGAAAGAAGGGGAGGGAAAAATGAAAATGTAAAACCAAAAATACCCCTGGTCGTTAAGGGGTTAAGATTCTCCAGGTCATTACGAGTTCATAAACATCAAACATGTCTAGGATATTTTTTATCTAAGTGATGAAAAAAAATTCCAATGTTTGTTAAAAAAAAAATATGCGTCATTTTCCGAGACCTGTAGCTTCTCCATTTTTTGTGATCTGGGGTTGGGTAAGGGCTTATTTTTTGCGTCCCGAGCTGATGCTTTTAATGATACCATTTTTGTGCAGATATGTTCTTTTGATCGCCCATTATTGCATTTAATGCAATGTCACAGGGACCAAAAAAATTTAATTCTAGCGTTTTGATTTTTTTCTCGCTACGTCTTTCAGCAATTGGGTTAATGATTTTTTTTTTTATAGATAGATCGGGCGATTCTGAACACGGCAATACCTAATATGAGTATGTGTGATTTGTTTTTTAAATTGTTTTATTTGGAATGGGGCGAAGGGGGGGTTATTTAAACTTTTAGGTTTCTTTTATTTTCAGATTTTTTAAGACATTTTTTTTAATTTTGGCATGCTTCAATAGCCTCCATGGGAGGCTAGAAGTATGCACAACTCGATCGGCTATGCTACATATAGGCGATGAGCAGATTGCCTATATGTAGCAGAATTACTGCATTGCTATGAGCGCCGACCACAGGGTGGTGCTCACAGCAATGTGTCGGCAACAACCACAGAGGTCTCTATGAGACCTCTGGTTGTCACGGCAACATGTCACTGACCCCCGATCATGTGACGGGGGTCAGCTATGTGCTCATTTTCTGGCCACACGGCTGGAAGTGCCGGTTAAATGCCCCTGTCAGCATTTGACATCTTTTAACGAGTTAATAGGCGCAGGTGGATCGCGATTCCACCTGTGCCTATTGCGGGCACATGTCAGCTGCTCAAAACAGCTGACATGTCCCAGCTTTGATGCGGGCTTACCGCCAGAGCCCTCATCAAAGCAGGGGAAGAAGTCCAAAGACGGACTGACGTTAAGGGGTTAATAGTAGATGAGGATTTTATTTTGTTTTCATGAAGTACAGCTCTGCGTGATTTATTGTAAACTTTATTAAAAGGTGGAATGATATTGAAGTTTTTGTAACCTCTTTCTCATAGTTATTTTTGATGATAAGACTTTCTGATATACAGTGGGGAAAAAAAGTATTTAGTCAGTCAGCAATAGTGCAAGTTCCACCACTTAAAAAGATGAGAGGCGTCTGTAATTTACATCATAGGTAGACCTCAACTATGGGAGACAAACTGAGAAAAAAAAATCCAGAAAATCACATTGTCTGTTTTTTTTTCATTTTATTTGCATATTATGGTGGAAAATAAGTATTTGGTCAGAAACAAAATTTCATCTCAATACTTTGTGATATATCCTTTGTTGGCAATGACAAGAGGTCAAACGTTTTCTGTAAGTCTTCACAAGGTTGCCACACACTGTTGTTGGTATGTTGGCCCATTCCTCCATGCAGATCTCCTCTAGAGCAGTGATGTTTTTGGCTTTTCGCTTGGCAACACGGACTTTCAACTCCCTCCAAAGGTTTTCTATAGGGTTGAGATCTGGAGACTGGCTAGGCCACTCCAGGACCTTGAAATGCTTCTTACGAAGCCACTCCTTCGTTGCCCTGGCGGTGTGCTTTGGATCATTGTCATGTTGAAAGACCCAGCCACGTTTCATCTTCAATGCCCTTGCTGATGGAAGGAGGTTTGCACTCAAAATCTCACGATACATGGCCCCATTCATTCTTTCATGTACCCGGATCAGTCGTCCTGACCCCTTTGCAGAGAAACAGCCCCAAAGCATGATGTTTCCACCACCATGCTTTACAGTAGGTATGGTGTTTGATGGATGCAACTCAGTATTCTTTTTCCTCCAAACACGACAAGTTGTGTTTCTACCAAACAGTTCCAGTTTGGTTTCATCAGACCATAGGACATTCTCCCAAAACTCCTCTGGATCATCCAAATGCTCTCTAGCAAACTTCAGATGGGCCCGGACATGTACAGGCTTAAGCAGTGGGACACATCTGGCACTGCAGGATCTGAGTCCATGGTGGCGTAGTGTGTTACTTATGGTAGGCCTTGTTACATTGGTCCCAGCTCTCTGCAGTTCATTCACTAGGTCCCCCTGCGTGGTTCTGGGATTTTTGCTCACCGTTCTTGTGATCATTCTGAACCCACGGGGTGGGATTTTGCGTGGAGCACCAGATCGAGGGAGATTATCAGTGGTCTTGTATGTCTTCCATTTTCTAATTATTGCTCCCACAGTTGATTTCTTCACTCCAAGCTGGTTGGCTATTGCAGATTCAGTCTTCCCAGCCTGGTGCAGGGCTACAATTTTGTTTCTGGTGTCCTTTGACAGCTCTTTGGTCTTCACCATAGTGGAGTTTGGAGTCAGACTGTTTGAGGGTGTGCACAGGTGTCTTTTTATACTGATAACAAGTTTAAACAGGTGCCATTACTACAGGTAATGAGTGGAGGAAAGAGGAGACTCTTAAAGAAGAAGTTACAGGTCTGTGAGAGCCAGAAATCTTGATTGCTTATTTCTGACCAAATACTTATTTTCCACCATAATATGCAAATAAAATGAAAAAAAAACAGACAATGTGATTTTCTGGATTTTTTTTTCTCATTTTGTCTCCCATAGTTGAGGTCTACCTATGATGTAAATTACAGACGCCTCTCATCTTTTTAAGTGGTGGAACTTGCACTATTGCTGACTGACTAAATACTTTTTTTCCCCACTGTAAATGATTAGTCATCATAGCATATAGTCTGGCTCTGATAAATTCACCATGTGGAATCGCTTTAAAGGTGTGTTGTAGGTGTGAACTTGAGGCTTAGGCTAGTTTCACATTAGCGTTTTTTTGCGCAGCGCATCGTGCGCATAAAAAACGCAAAGAAAAATGCAAAACAAATGTGTGTTTTTTTTTCTTCATGCGCACGCTGATGCGTCAAAATAACGCAGTGTTACTTGCGTTTTACATGCGTTTTTGCATGCGGTTGCGTTTTTTATGCGCATGCGTTTTTAGGTGTGACATTTCACAATAGAAAAATCCTTGACCACCAATGGGTCACCAGTGGGCGTGTGTCATTGGAATGTTTTATAGACCCTGTACTGCTGAATTCATCAGATTTTGCTGCTGTTTCCGGTGTCAAGATGGACCTGCGTCTGGATAATTTCCGCTTCAAGCTGGATCTTGACATTGCGCTGTCTCAGGCGTATGTCTTTTGTTGCCAGCAAGAAAGGGAGAGGGAGAGACAGCAGAGACGGCAGCGGCGTCGGTTTTGGAGGCATCCAATCATCGAACTCCGGCCAAGCCGTGGAGCATATCACACGCTGTACAGCGAGCTACAGGAAAACCCGGAGAAATTTGCTGACTATACACGGATGTCCCAGGAAAGCTTCCTTGACTTGCTGGGTATGGTTGAAGGAAACATCCGGAGAAGGGACACTCAGCTCCGGCGTGCCATTCCTCCCGAAGAAAGGCTCCTTGTCACCTTACGGTATGTATGTTGTTATGTTTGCATAATTTTTTTGGCTTTTTTCTTTTTTTTTTTTGTCCAAAAAATTTGGTTTTTTTTGGCTATTGAATTTGAACATTATTTTTGGGAAATTGCTTTTTTGCATAATGGTTTTTCTTCTGTCATGTACTAATCCCAAGCCTTTATAAAATGTTTTTTTGCTATGTTGTATTAAAAAAACATGCAAAATAGTTAGGCCATGTACTTTTTTATTTTCAGTGTTTTTAGTAATACCCAAGACAGAAATACAATTATTTTTTCTTTTTATGTTTGGCAGGTTCCTGGCAACTGGAGAGAGTCTTTCATCCCTGCATTTCCAGTACCGGCTGGGAATCTCTACTTTATCCGGGATTGTTGCCGACACCTGCAGGGCTCTGTGGGATGTTCTGTGTCCGGAGTTTCTGCCATTGCCCACTGCCGAAAAGTGGCTTCAAATATCGGAGAAATTCTGGGCAGTCTGCAATTTCCCGAACTGCCTAGGAGCGGTGGACGGGAAGCACATCCGCATCACAAAACCCGCCAGAAGTGGCTCCGAGTACTACAACTACAAGAAGTACTTTTCCACAGTCCTAATGGCCATTGCGGATGCAGACTGCCGGTTTGTGGCGGTGGACATAGGGGCATTCGGACGGGGCAACGATTCCCAGACTTTTAAGAACTCTGATATGGGCTGGAGGTTGTACGGCAACCATTTCAATTTTCCACTGGCACGGCCTCTTCCCCAAACCCAAACTCCACCACTGCCATTTGTAGTGGTTGGGGATGAGGCATTTCAGATGTGCCCAAACCTGCTGAAGCCGTACTCCAGCCGTGACTTGGACCACCGCAAGAAAATTTTCAACTACAGGCTTACGAGGGCTCGCAGGACTGTAGAGTGCGCCTTTGGCATTCTAGTGTCCAGATGGCGAATTCTCAGCACCGCCATCAATCTCAAAATGGAAACAGTAGATGAGGTGGTGAAGGCATGCGTGGTTCTCCACAATTTTGTTATGGCAAAGGAGCGGCCGAACTTTGACATGGATGAGCCTGCTGCCAACCCTTTGCCAGATTTTACTCAGCACCCTCTTCGGTCCTCAGTCGAAGTTGCCCAAACGAGGGACCAATTTGCGGACTACTTTTTATCCGATGTTGGTCGTGTAGCATGGCAGGATCAAATGGTTTAATAGTTTTGTTGTTTGTTAAAAATAAAATACATGTTTTTTTCTACCTGTACCCAGTGTACTGTGTCTTAATAAACTCCACTACTCATCTGCCCAGGTTAAATTGAAGAAAGGGAAACCACCATAAAAAAAATAAATATATATATATATATATATATATATATATATATATAAATATATATATATATATATATATAAATATATAATATATATTTATATATATATATAAATATATATTATATATAAATATATAATATATATATAATATATATAATAATATAATATATATATAATATATATTTATATATATATATATATTTATATATATATATATATATTTATATATATATATGTATATATATATATATATATTTATATATTTATATTTTATATATATATATATATAAAAAAAAAATGAAATATAGTATCCCTTTCAGAGTTGGATGGCTGACCATCCGGTATAAAGTAAAGAAAGGGAAACCACCAAAAAAAAAAAAAAAATTATATATATATATATATATATATATATATATATAAATAAATAAATATATATATATATATATATATATATATATATATATATATATATATATATAATTTTTTTTTTTTTTTTTTGGTGGTTTCCCTTTCTTTACTTTATACCGGATGGTCAGCCATCCAACTCTGAAAGGGATACTATATTTCATTTTTTTATATATATATATATATATATATATATATATATAAAAAAATGAAATATAGTATCCCTTTCAGAGTTGGATGGCTGACCATCCGGTATAAAGTAAAGAAAGGGAAACCACCAAAAAAAAAAAAAAAAATTATATATATCTATATATATATATATATATATATATATATATATATATATATATATATATATATATATATATAATTTTTTTTTTTTTTTGGTGGTTTCCCTTTCTTTACTTTATACCGGATGGTCAGCCATCCAACTTTGAAAGGGATACTATATTTCATTTTTTTTTTATTTATATATATATATATATATATATATATATATATATATATATATATATATATAAAAATGAAATATAGTATCCCTTTCAGAGTTGGATGGCTGACCATCCGGTATAAAGTAAAGAAAAACAAACCATAGTGTAGGGCGCAGTGTGTGCAGGCGGCGAAAGACACAATAACAAAACATTATTTTGGAAAAAAAATATAACATTTATTTAACTTATTTTTTAGTTGCTGGAAACTGGGGGGTGTGGAGGGATGAGGAACGGCTTTGGGTGGAGTAAGGGGTTCTAGGGGAAGGAGGAACCAAAGAAGTGGGGGAAGGGAGCCGAGGCAAGGAAAGTTGTGAAGTGGGAGGTGAGGGAGGAGGGAGGGTAAGAGTCCTCCTCTTTGTTTTTTTAGGACGGTGGCCCGTCGTCTTCCTGCTGTCCTCGCTTGAGCCTGAGGACTGGCTAGACCCCGGGGACCGCCTTGAGCCTCTGGACCGCCTTGAGCCTCTGGACCGCCTTGAGCCTCTGGAACGCCTGGAGGCTGTGGACTGGCTGGAGCTGGGGGACCGCCTGGCGCTTGTGGACCGCCTGCCAGGATCTTGTTCCAGCTGTGGCATGCTGGTGGTGGTGGATGTCCTGGCAGGGGCCGTAAATATTGAATGCGGGTCCCCCAGCTGATGCTGCTCCGAGGTGGTGGTGGTGGTGGTGGTGGCGGGCCATGCAGGCGTGGTGGCTGTGGCGGTCCATACCGGGGTGGTCCTCCCGCTGGTGGTGGTGGTGGCGGCGCTACAGGCAGGGGTGGTGACGACGGGCCATCCAGTGGTGGTGGCGGCAGCAGTGGTGGGCCAGGCAGGAGCAGCGCTTGGCATGGTGTTGGCGGGTAAGTGTCCAGCTGCACTCGGACTTGTGGCGGTATATTGGTGTCCGGCGAGGCTTGGAAGTGTGGTGGCTGTGCAGTGATATGCAGCAGAAGTAGGTAATGCTGTAAAACGAGTCAGTGGTGGCACCGGTGGAAATGCCACCACTGACTGCTGCATAATCCTACTCTGCTGCATAGCCTGCATAAAAGCATTGTTGCAGGCCTGCATGACAGTCAACTGGAGGTCAGGGGTAAGGTGTTCCGCCGTGTCCCGAGCTATTTGGGTATAAAAATGATGCGCTGGTCTGGCGAGGTCGACTTCCAGGCGCTCAAGGCGACCCTCGATAGACTTGTAGCGTTGGTCCAAAAGGAGGAAACCACTCTCAAGTCTATCGGAGAGTGCCTTGAGGCTACTCTGAAAGACCGAGCTCAATTCAACGAACTCGGGCATGAGAGGTCTGTCCAAGGTCCTCTGCCGCTGCTGGCGGGAAGTGCCCGCAAAACCAGTGGCAGAGACCTGGGACAGGGGAACACCTGAGCGACCAGCTTCCTGGTCTCCAGATGACTGTGGTGCAGACCTGCAAGGTGCTTCCTCGCTGATGGATGGCTGGGAGGGGTCCGGGGCAGCTTGATGAAGGACCGCTTCGGGACCAGGTTGCAGGGTGCTGCTCCAGGTGCTGTGAAAAGAAAAGAAAGAAATTACTACCATAAATTAACAATCGCCAACTCCTGTGGAATAGAAAAGCACAGAATAAAACACAATACAACTAGAAAATACTTACGTTCGGGAGGCAAGGACCGGTCTTAAAAATGCCAAGGCACGATGGTATCGGTACTTCGTGCCGGTCCTTGCCGCAGCACCACTGAGAACCTTATTCTCCTGACGGATATCCCTGTTGAAGCGGTCCTTCATCGAGCGCCAACGGGTTCTGACTTTGTTCACTGTGATGGAAAAAAAAAAAAAGAAAAAAAGTAAGACTATGCACTGGAGGCTGTGATCATCCAACTGTGTGTGATGATAGAAACTCCATGGAGTTAATAGCATCACACACAGTTGGGTGATCCCTGTCAAGATCACTGCTGCATCACACTGCATTTAAATACTTACAAAAATCCTTGCGGACCCGGGGAGAGGCGTTGTCCCAGCCATCCATCAGCGATGCGGCCACCTCGTTCCAGAGCCGCCGGATCACCACGTTGTCCGAGTGCAGTTGGTGACGGGTGTCCCACAACGGGACTCGCTCCTGGACTAGACGGATGAGCTCGTCGTTGTCCAGGGCGAGGTCCTCCTCCCGCTGTGGAGCCTAGAAAAGAAAGACAAACATTAATCTTTGAAAGATTTTAAAATAAAAAATATAGAAAACTAGCTGAAGAGCCCGGCGCTGCCCGGGCATAGTAACTACTGTGGTTAGTTATAGAAATTTAAAATTATCCTCCATCCCATAGTCCCGTGCCCATATTCCATCATACATATCCTCCATCCCATAGTCCTGTGCCCATATACCCATCATACATATTTGCCATCCCATATGCCTGTGCCCATATACCCATCATACATATTCGCCATCCCATAGTCCCGTGCCCATATACCATCATACATATCCTCCATCCCATGCCCATATACCCATCATATATATCCTCCATCCCATAGTCCCGTGCCCATATTCCATCATACATATCCTCCATCCCATAGTCCTGTGCCCATATACCCATCATACATATTCGCCATCTCATATGCCTGTGCCCATATACACATCATACATATTCGCCATCCCATAGTCCCGTGCCCATATACCATCATACATATCCTCTATCCCATGCCCATATACCCATCATATATATCCTCCATCCCATAGTCCCGTGCCCATATACCCAAACAAACAAACATACACACACACACAAACACACTTTGAGCTTTAGATATTGATAAACAAGCCATGAAAAAATTATTTGTTTTAAATGAAAATAAATGCAAAAAAAGCAACAAACATCGAAAAAAACAACCATGAAAATTTAAAAAAAAAAAAAAAAATACCAAAAAAAAAAATAAATAAATAAACCAGACTAGAAAATAAGTAAAAAAAAAAAAAAAACAGTCCGTCTGTACTTACATCACGTCTACCCGCGCGCACTTGGCCTTGCTGCTCCTGCCGTTCCTCCGGTGGTGGTGGCGTGATGGAGGATGAGGTCTGAAAATTAAACAGAAAAAATTAATCACATGTGTTTATTTTTTCAAATCCATACGGAAGCATAGTACTCACTTCTTCTGCCTCTTGCCCTGTCCCGGGGACATATTCTTCACCAGATGAAGACATGCTGCAATAAAAAAAAAAAGAGACATAAGTACATAGAAATGTATTGAAATTTCAGCCAGACATTAGGTTTTTCATACTTACATTGGTGCAGCTTGTGCTGTGTGTCCACTAGTGAGCAATCCTTAAAGTATTGTGGAATCCCAGTGCCCACACCATTTTATCACCTTGGTTTTTTTTTTTTTTTTTACTGTCTAGACCAAATTTCAGTCATGTTTATTTAAAAAACGCATGCGCATAAAAACGCAAGCGTGCGCAAGACCATGCGCAAGTATTGCGCTCCCATAGGCTCCAATGTGGTGTTTTTGCGCATTCCGTGCGCATTCCGTGCGCATGCGTTGTTTTAACGAGACAGGGCGGAACCAAAAATGCAACATGTTGCGTCTGACGCGCCTGGCGCGAAAGACAAAAAAAGCATGCGCACGAAAGCGCAAATATGCGCAAGACCATGCGCACATCATGTAAAATATAGGTGCGCAGTGCGCATGCGCACTGGTGCGCCCGATGCGCTGCGCACAAAAGCGCTAATGTGAAACCAGCCTAAAAGAGTGGTATTGCCTGCATTCTCCTTTCGGAACAAAGTGATGTGGACAGGTGTCTTTTATACTGATAAGTTCAAACAGGTGTCATTACTGCAGGTAATGAGTGGAGGACAGAGGAACCTCTTAAAGAAGAAGTTACATGTCTGGGAGAGCCAGAGATCTTGCATGTTTTTAGGTGACCAAATACTAATTTTCCACCATAATTTGCTAAATAAATCTTGCCAAATCAGACAAGTTGATTTTCTGGACTTGTTTTCTCATTTTGACTCTTATAGTTGTGGTCTACCTACAGTTGTGGCCAAAAGTATTGACACCCCTGCAATTCTGTCAGATAATACTCAGTTTCTTCCTGAAGATGATTGCAAACACAAATTCTTTGGTATTATCTTCATTTAATTTTTCTTAAATGAAAAAACACAAAAAGAATTGTCCTAAAGCCAAATTGGATATAATTCCACACCAAACATAAAAAAGAGGGAGGACAAAAGTATTGGCACTGTTCGAAAAATCATGTGATGCTTCTCTAATTTGTGTAATTAACAGCACCTGTAACTTACCTGTGGCACCTAACAGGTGTTGGCAATAACTAAATCACACTTGCAGCCAGTTGACATGGATTAAAGTTGACTCAACCTCTGTCCTGTGTCCTTGTGTGTACCACATTGAGCATGGAGAAAAGAAAGAAGACCAAAGAACTGTCTGAGGACTTGAGAAACCAAATTGTGAGGAAGCATGAGCAATCTCAAGGCTACAAGTCCATCTCCAAAGACCTGAATGTTCCTGTGTCTACCGTGCACAGTGTCATCAAGAAGTTTAAAGCCCATGGCACTGTGGCTAACCTCCCTAGATGTGGACGGAAAAGAAAAATTGACAAGAGATTTCAACGCAAGATTGTGCGGATGTTGGATAAAGAACCTCGACTAACATCCAAACAAGTTCAAGCTGCCCTGCAGTCCGAGGGTACAACAGTGTCAACCCGTACTATCCGTCGGCGTCTGAATGAAAAGGGACTGTATGGTAGGAGACCCAGGAAGACCCCACTTCTTACCCCGAGACATAAAAAAACCAGGCTGGAGTTTGCCAAAACTTACCTGAAAAAGCCTAAAACATTTTGGAAGAATGTTCTCTGGTCAGATGAGACAAAAGTAGAGCTTTTTAGGCAAATGCATCAACATAGAGTTTACAGGAGAAAAGGAGGCATTCAAAGAAAAAAAAACGGTCCCTACAGTCAAACATGGCGGAGGTTCCCTGATGTTTTGGGGTTGCTTTGCTGCCTTTGGCACTGGACTGCTTGACTGTGTGCATGGCATTATGAAGTCTGAAGACTACCAACAAATTATGCAGCATAATGTAGGGCCCAGTGTGAGAAAGCTGGGTCTCCCTCAGAGGTCATAGGTCTTCCAGCAGGACAATGACCCAAAACACACTTCAAAAAGCACTAGAAAATGGTTTGAGAGAAAGCACTGGAGACTTCTAAGGTGGCCAGTAATGAGACCAGACCTGAATCCCATAGAACACCTGTGGAGAGATCTAAAAATGGCAGTTTGGAGAAGGCACCCTTCAAATATCAGGGACCTGGAAAAGTTTGCCAAAGAAGAATGGTCTAAAATTCCTGCAGAGCATTGTAAGAAACTCATTGATGGTTACCGGAAGCGGTTGGTCGCAGTTATTTTGGCTAAAGGTTGTGCAACCAAGTATTAGGCTGAGGGTGCCAATACTTTTGTCTGGTCCATTTTTGGAGTTTTGTGTGAAATGATCAATGTTTTGCTTTTTGCTTCATTCTCTTTTGTGTTTTTTCATTTAAGACAAATTAAATGAAGATAATAATACCAAAGAATTTGTGTTTGCAATCATTTTCAGGAAGAAACTGAGTATTATCTGACAGAATTGCAGGGGTGTCAATACTTTTGGCCACAACTGTATGATGTCAATTACAGGCCTCTCATCTTTTAAAGTGGGAGAACTTGCACAATTGGTGGCTGACTAAATACTTTTTTTCCCCACTGTATATCTATAGATAGACAGATATATCTATAGATAGATAGATATATCTATAGATATATGAGCTTCATGAGTTTAATGAGCCACGTGACCGCTGAAGGAAGGAAGGGAGACCGGGAGAAGCGGGGGGGCTGCAAAGACCACGCCAGGAGGGGGTAAGTATATCCAATATTCACCTGTCCCTGAGCCATTGCTGCTTGCTGCTGCCTGCTGCATCCTCTGTCAGTGACATTTAGGCAGCAGAGGGCACGGTGACGTGGTTAGTGTGCGCCGCACCCTATGCTGCCTGAACAGTCACTGATACAGCAGACAGCAGCGATGGAACAAGGACAGGTGAATATCTCAAGTGTCGGGTCCTGAGCCAGCAGTGACACCGGCACCTGTCCCCCATAGCGCGCTGGTGTCTCAGCCTGCTCAGGACCCTACACCTGGCCCCCAGGGAGGAGAGGTGAGTATGTCATTTTTTTCACGGCAGCAGCATATGGGGCATAATATACAGAGCATCTTATGGGGCATCTTATGGGGGCATAATCTATAGAGCATCTTAAGGGGGCATAATCTATGGAGCATCTTATGGGGGCATAATCTATGGAACATTTTATGGGGCATAATCTATGGAGCATCTTATGAAGGCATAATCTATAGAGCATCTTATAGGGGGCATAATCTATGGAGTATCTTATAGGGGGCATAATCTATGGAGCATCTTATGGAGGCATAATCTAAGGAGCATCTTATGGGGGCATAATCTATGGAGCATCTTATGGGGCATAATCTATAGAGCATCTTATGGGGGCATAATCTATGGAGCATCTCATGGGGGGCATAATCTATGGAGCATCTTATGGGGGGCATAATCTATGGAGCATCGCCACATTCAAAATAAAACAATAAAAAAAATCAAACATATACATATTTGGTATTGCAGCGTTCAGAATTGCCTGATCTAGCAATAAAAAAAGGATTAACTTGATCGCTAAACAGCGAAGCGACAAAAAAAGTCAAAACGTCAGAATTACGTTTTTTGATCACCGTGACATTGCATTGCTTCATGTTGTACATATGCACAACAATACTTGTTTCCCCCATCACCACACATCTACAAAGAGCACTGTTGGACTGCCAGGGAAAGATTCTACAAGAATCATTCATTTTACCAGAGCAGTGTAAAGCCCCCGTTATACATAGCGATATCGCTAGCAATATCACTGTAACATCACCGATTTTGTGACGTTATAGCGATATTGCTAGCGATATCGCTATGTCTGATACTTACCTCCGACCGGCTCCCCCACTGCTCATCGCTGATCGCGCGAGAACATCCTGGACCATTTCTCGTCGGACGCTTCCTGCTGGGCTTCCTGTGGCGCCGACGAGCGACGCGTGGAGGCGGGCGGAGGATGTCTGGATCGCCGCGTCTGACAGGTAAGTAGCGACCCCCGACCCCAGCGATGTCGCTGGTGAGATCTGCCTGTGTGGCAGCTCACTAGCGACCACTTAGCAATGCACCAGTGATCCATATCGTTGTCGGGATCGCTGGTGCATCGCTAAGTGTAACGGTACCCTAAGAAAAACAGACCTAATTGTTTGCTACTGGCAAAAAAAAAGACAGTTTTACTGTAAAATAGTTTTGATGAATGAGGTCCGATAAGCAAATCTTGCAAGGAAATTAGGAGCCTGTTTATCGCAGTTCACCATGGATATTCAAGTAATAAACAGATGTATAACAAATCTTTATATAATTGGGGGGAAAAATTGTCTATATTCTGGAAGTTTCAAAAGAATCACAGCAGGAATACTTTAAGAGAAATAGTGGGATTAACCCGTACAATAAGCAGTGGAAGATTAAGGAAATTCAGCATCTGAAAAATAGGTAAGATTAAACTTTCCATTTGTTGAAAAAAGTTTAAACTCAGTTTTGAAGACTAAGAGCTTTTCTTCTCATGCTTCCATTATGATTTTACATACACCCTGGTTTCAAACTTATTTCAATAAACGTGTAGGTTTAGGTTACCTATTTTGCAGTTCCTGGATTTCCTCAATCTTCCACTGATCAATTTACCCAGGAGTCAGATAGGAGCTTTCTGAGCCCCAAACCCATGATGGAATTCCTCCTGCATTGGTTGGCTGATGCTTATGCTTCTTTTTTCCTTTAACCCTTAAATGACCTGGCAACTTTTTGTTTTTGCACTTTTTGTTTTTCTTTCCCATATTCTAAAAGCCATAACTTTTATTTTTATTGTTCTCTACACATAGGCAAATTTCGCTTGTATTTTTTTTTTATGGGACTAGGTGTATTTCTAAGGGTATGTGTGCACACATTGCGGATTGCTGTGCGGAATTTTCCGAACGGAATCTGCATCTTTTGGCAGAATCTGCAAGTCAAAACCCGCATGTTTTTTATGCGGATTTATTGCGGATTTCGTGCGGATTTCGCATGTGTTTTTACACCTGCGGATTCCTATAATGGAACGAGTGTAAAAACTCTGTGGAATCCGCACAAAATTGACATGCAGTGGAGAAAAAAATGCTGCGTTTCCACAAGGATTTTCCGCAGCATGTGCACAGCGTTTTTTTTCCCCCATAGAATAACATCATACTGTAAATCACTTGCAGATCTGCAGCAGATCCGCAGGGGAAAACCTGCAACGGATCCGCAGCAAATCTGCAATGTGTGCACATACTCTTAATGTCACCGGTTTTCTTCACCATATACTTTAATGTTCAGAAACACAGGAAAAAAATTCCAAGTGAGCGAGGAAGTGAGAAAAAACACTTTTGTCATTGTTTTTGGTGTTTACTGTTTTGATGTTCATTGTGAATAAAAAAAATGTTTAGTTTTTTATACCATTTTTAAATATCTGTAACATTTTTATGCTGATGAACCTGTTTGAGGCCTTGATGTTTTCCATGGAGAGCTAATATTTGTATTTGTACCATTTTGCGGTAATACAATATTTTTATTGCTTTTCATTGCATATTTTTAGCGAAACAACATCAATCAAGAAACAGCAACTGTGTTTTCATTTTTTTCTCTTTACAGCATTTGCATTATTGGTTAATTAATTATATACAGTGACATGTAAAAGTTTAGGCACCCCTGGTCAAAATTACTGCTATTGTGAACAGTTAAGCAAGTTGATGATGAAATGATCTCTAAAAGACCTAAAGTTAAAAATGGCACATTTTAGGCAAATAATTATAATCTACCACACAAGACAAGACCCAAGGTGCAGACTATACAGAAACCTTAGAAACCATCCAACACATAGTGACAGGATGCAAGCAGGAACAGGGTATACTGAACACCACAACCAAGTAGTGGGAATTGTATACAGGAACATCTGCACAGCATATGGGCAAAGCACCCCTAAGTCTGAAACCCCAGATAAAGTGGTGGAGAATGAAAGGGATAAAATCCTGTGGGACTTCAAGATCCAGATGGAGAAGCAGGTGTTGGGTAACCAACCAGACATTGTGATAGTAGCAAGTAGCTGAAGACAGCAATGATAATAGATGTGGCAGAGCCAAGTGACAGCAACATCAGAAAGAAGGAATATGAGAAGCTGGAGAAATACCAGGGCCTCAAAGGAGAACTGGAGAAAATGTGGAAGGTGAAGGCAACAGTGATTCCAGTGGTGATAGGAGCACTTGGAGCAGTGACCCCCTAAAGTTGGAAAAATGGCTACAACAGATCCCAGGAGCAACGTCTGAGCTCTCTGTCCAGAAAAGTGCAATGCTGGGAGCAGCTAAGATCCTGCGCAGAACCCTCAAACTCCCAGGCCTCAGGAGGAGGACCCGAGAATGAGGAAGCACAAAAAAGACCACCCCCATTGAGGGGTGAGAAGGAATATATTATATGATTTTGTCGATTTGTGTGCTGAGATTAACTCTTACCAACTTTTTACACCTTAATTAGTCTGCAAGGGTTATGGCTTGTTCACTATCATCAGTAGGAAAGGCTATGTGAAGCAAATTTCCTAGCTTTATAAAAACCCAGCATCCTCTAAACTTGTGCCATAAAGCAAAAACACCAGCCATGGTTTCTTCTAAGCTGCTGCCTAGAACTCTGAAAATGAAAATGGTAGAGACCCACAAAGCAGGAGAAGGTGATAAGATAGCAATGCGTTTTCAAGTTGCCCTTTCCTCAGTTCGAAATGTAGTTAAGAAATGGCAGTTATTGGAAACATTTAACAGACTCTGCAGTTGTGGTACATTGTTCTACTATTTAGAGACACCTGCAGAAATATGGCATTCATGGACGAGTCATCAGGAGAAAACCTCTTCTGCATCCTCACCATAAAATTCAGCATCATAAGTATGCAAAAGAACATCTAAACAAGCCTTATGCATTTTGGAAACTAGTCCTATGGACTGATAAGGTTAAAATAGAACTCTTTGGTCACAAAGATCTAAGGTATGTGTGGAGAAAAAAGGGCACAGAATTTCAGGAGAAGAGCATCTTGCAACAATCATTAAGCAAGGGGGTGGATCAATCATGTTTTGGGGTTGTGTTGTAGCTAATGGCACAGGGAATATTTCATGAGTAGAGAGACACATGGATTCAATTAAATTTCAACAAATTCTTGATGCAAACATAACACTATCTGTAAAAAAGCTGAATTGGGAAAGACGATGGCTTCCACAAATGGATAATGATCCTAAACACATGTCAACATCCACAATAGACTACCTCAAAAGGTACAATCTGAAGGTTTTACAATGGCCCTCACAGTCCCCTGATCTGAACATCAGTGAAAAACTATGGCTAGACCAGAAAATAGCAGTGTAGGCAAGACGACCCAGGAATCTTACAGAACTGGAAGAACTTTCCAATGAAGAATAAAAATCCCTCAAACTGGAATTGAAAGTCTCTGGTCTGGATACAAAAAGTGTTTACAAGCTGTGATACTTTCAAAAGGGGGTGCTACCAAGTACTAACCATGCAGGGAGCCCAAACTATTGCATCAACCCATTTTAAATTTTGTAATTTTTAAAATGTAAAAGATGAAAATACATATTTTCTGCTTAAAGTACTAAGGAAATATGTCATCCTAAGGCCGGTTTCACATTTGCGCTTTATACCGCTGCGACGGCCTGCGCACGGCCGCAGCTAAGCCCCGCCCCCTGCCGGCTCCCTGCCCGCCCCATCCGGTCATCACCGCCTACTAGCGCACATGGGCGCTTCCGATCTGCGCACCCTATCTTTAGCATAGGGTGCGCAGATTGAGCGCTGGCCGTGCGCTAGCAGGATTTTGCCGTGCGTGCGCACTTTTGAAGGTGCGCCGTGCGCACCAAAATGCAACATGCTACGTTCGGCACACACGGGCACACCTTCAAAAGTGCGCAGCGCATGGCAAAATCCTGCTAGCGCACGGCCAGCGCGCGGTCTGCGCACCCTATGCTAAAGATAGGGTGCGCAGATCGCAAGCGCCCATGTGCGCTAGAAGGCGGTGATGACCGGATGGGGCGGGCAGGGAGCCGGCAGGGGGCGGGGCTTAGCGGCGGCCGTGAGCAGGCCGTCGCAGCGCTATAAAGCGCAAATGTGAAACCGGCCTCAACTTTAAGCCTTGCTTAACTGTTCACAATATCAGCAATTTTGATCAAGGGTGCCCACTGCATTTGATTTTATTATATTTACATATTATATTTCATTTTCATATCAGAATTTTATGCCATGTCGTGCAATGATATCAATGTTTAATTCTTAAAACTAAATAAATTTATTATGTGTGTATATATGTGTATATATACACTGTAGGTTTATTATATATTCTGATGTGGACAAAATTGTTGGTATCCTTGTGTTAAAGTAAGGAAAACACACAATGGTCACTGAAATAACTTTTTTTTTTTTTTTTCGTTTCAATATTTTTTAACTTTAGAATTTTTTTGAGGGAAGGGGAATAGGGTACAGAACAAAACGAAGGGATTAGGGTAGGGAAAACATAATACCCCACAAAGTGGGGAATTAGACAGGCAAACATACGTGTTGTACAAGTAGTGTAACAAATCGCAAAGCAAATTGTATGCTATTCAACTCTAAGTACCTATGTCTGTAAGAATGTACTAATCAATTGTTGCTTTTTTGCAAAAAACCTGTAGGAAGAAAGGATTACAATACAAATGCAAAGATCAATATACTTATAATAGCCGTCAGAAAAAAAAAAAACAGTACACATATTGTGTTAAATTTTACACAATTGTGATAGCTCAAAAAAAAAAAAGATCAATACACGTATTATATTCCTGATACTTCAGAAAAAAATTTAAATAGCTAGGTACGTTATATATATCATAGATACCGCTATACCTAAAAAAAATCATATTATATTGAATATAAAGAATATGAAAGCCTGTCCTGTCCGGGACATCCAGTGATGTCCCTAGGACTGAGCGGAGGCAAAAAAATTGGTTCTTTCAAAAAAAACTATATAAAAGTGGAAAATATTTCTTTATACAATTCTATATGTAACTCTAGATTGAACAGCAACAAATAAATTACAACTTTTTGACCAAGACAGCAATGGATGTTGCTATTACACAATAATGTAGCTTGACCTTGGAGTTGACCTCTATCCTCTTTACAAGTTGTTCTGTACTCTCTTATGAAGATGGTCTTATAGCCTCTACCTTTAATATGTTTGCCTATAATCTTCTTTATAATCTCCTGATACAACACTCTTCTTAGCTTTCTTTGGATCAGTGTGGTACACACCATGACACCAAACAGCACAGTGACCACTTTTCGGACTACAAATAGGCAGACTGACTGATCTGGTTTGTTGCCACCTATGATGCTATTTATAAAACAAACCTTAATTTACCTGCCCCTATGGTCAAATTATTTTCAATCTTTTCTAGGGGTACTATCATTTTCGACCAGACCATTTTCAAGTTTTTTCAGTGACCATTGTAGGTTTCTTCTACTTTAACAGGAGGTACCAACAATTGCGTTCATGTGTGTGTTTGTGTGTGTGTGTGTATATATATATATTTTTATTTTAGTTTTAAGTCCCCCTAAGGGTTGAACCTTGAACCTGTGTTCATTTGATCGCTTGTTCTTTAGTCTTCAAAAGAGCCACTTCGCTCAGCAAAACCACTTGACAATCTTGTTATAGTGAGAAAAACTATAATATCATGGTGCATATAGATGAAAAATGGGAAAAGGCATGCAATCAAAAAATAATTTTGTCTAGATTGTTTCAGAAACATTAGGCCAAGACAGAAATGAATATTCTGCAGTCAAAAGCCATCTTAAAGGGAATCTGTCACCACTGTTTTGGGCTACCAGGTAAAAATATAATTCAATTTAGTGTCACCTATGCATTACACAAGTACTTTTGATACCCCTTGACTCCCCACGTATAATCCATAAATACCTTTATTTATTCCTCCTGCGCTGTATGTTAATATGGTTGGTCCGGTCTGATGGGCGTGGCTTATTTTCCATCCCCTCCCCTTGGCTTGATGTACGCTGTATCATATTCTATGGGGAGGATTGCATCATACTCTTTGATGGGGCTACATTATATTCTATAGGGAGGTGGGCTGTATTATATTCTATCGGGGGCTACATTATATTCTATGGGGAGGTGGGATGTATTATATTCTATGGGGGACAATTGCATCATACTCTTTGATGGGGCTACATTATATTCTATGGTGATGTGGGATGTATTATATTCTATGGGGAGCTACATTACATTCTATAGGAGATGATTGCATCATACTCTGATGGGGCTATGTTATATTCTATGGGGAGGTGGGCTGTATTATATTCTATGGGGGCTACATTATATTCTAAGGGGGGCTACATTATATTCTAAGGGGGGCTGTATTATATTTTATGAGGGAGGATTGCGTCATACTCTTTGATGGGGCTATATTATATTCTATGGGGAGGTGTGCTGTATTATATTCTATGGGGGCTACATTATATTCTATGTGGGCTGTGATAAATTTATTATATTCTATGAGGGGTGATTGCATCATACTCTATGAGGGGGTTACATTGTATTCTATGGGGGCTGCATTATACTCTATAAGGGGGCTACCATATATTCTATGGAGGGGCTGCATTATACTATATGAGGGGGCTGCATTATATTCTTTGGGGAGTAACACTATATTGTATGGTGGGGCTGCATTATACTTAGGGGGCTACATTATATTCTGTGGGGTGGCAGCATTATACTATATGTGGGTTGCATTATACTGTATCGAGGACTATGGGGAATACATTATACTATATGAAGAACTATGGGGTGCATTGTACTATGGGAAGTGAATTGTACTACATTAATGACTATGGTGGTGCATTATACTATATAGAGCACTATGAGGAGTGCATTATACTATATGGAGGACTGAGCGGTGTATTTTAAAATATTGAGGACTACAAGGAGTGTATTATACTATATGGAGGATTGAGTAGTGTATTATACAATATGGAGGACTGAGCAGTGTATTTTAATATATGGAGGACAATGAGGAGAGGAGTGTACTATATTATATGAAGGACTGAGTAGTGTATTATACTATATGGAGGACTGAATGTATTTTAATATATGGAGGATTATGAGAAGTGTATTATACTATATGGAGGACTGAGGAGTGTATTATACTATATGGATGACTATGAGAAGTGTATTATACTATATGGAGGACTAAGGAGTGTATTATACTATATGGAGGACTGAGCAGTATATTCTAATATGTGGAGGACTATGAGGAGTGAATTATACTATATGGAGGACTGAGTGTATTTTAATATATGGAGGACTATGAGGATTGTATTATACTATATGGAGAACTGAGGAGTGTTTTATACTATATTGAGGACTAAGCAGTGTATTTAAATATATGGAGGACTGAGTAGTGTATTATACTATATGGAGGACTGAGTGTATTTTAATATATGGCGGATTATGAGAAGTGTATTATACTATAAGGAGGAATGAGGAGTGTTTTATACTATATGGAGGACTGAGTGTATTTTAATATTTGGAGGGCTATGAGAAGTGTATTCTATATGGAGAACTGAGGAGTGTATTATACTATATGGAGGACTGAGGAGTGTATAATACTATATGGAGCACTATGAGGCATGCATTATACTATGTGGAGGACTGAGCAGTGTAGTTTAATATATGGAGGACTATGAGGAGTGTGTTATACTATATGGAGGACTGAGGAGTGTACTTTAATATATGGAAGACTATAGGGAGTGTATTATACTATATGGAGGACTATGGGTAGTGGATAATACTATATGGAGGACTATGGGGCACATTATACTATGTGCAGGACTATGGGGTGTATTATACTAAACAAGCAAAATGCTGCATATTCTTCAAGTGATTGGATTGTTTATGCAGGAACAAAATTCATTGTTCACAGCAGCACATCACCAGTGTAAACTGGAGATATGCTGCAGCTAACATGATACTGTATGATGACTGATTGATCTAATAGTGATTGTTCTGTTCCCATCCCAACGCATGTAAATACAACCGAAATGCTTCTGTGTGATGTGCAATATGTTAGCATTTAGGGCCCCATTTTAAACTTTTGCCTAGGGCCCCACTTTGCCTAAATCTGGTCCTGAGTATAATAGAACTGTTTAAACTGGCTATGGGTACTGCATTATGCTATTGGCGGCACATCCCTAGTTTACACGTGGTGATGCTCTGTCGAAAACAATGTTTTTTATGTTGACATCAACGATTCAATCATTTCATTGATTCAATCACTTCATTGAACATAATGTGTTTTGAACCAACAAATGAGTCACACTTGTCATAAAGTTCATAATTATTCATGCTACATGTTCACATAGTAAATTGACCATAAAACGAGAATCTCAGATTTGGCATGCACATAGCCAAGGCTGTTGAATTTGTCAAGTATAAACAGCTAATGGGCAAATGCACTTGATCAATTGTGTATTTACATATACAAATTTGTTGAGTTCCTTCAGTACTTGCACATACGCAATTAATGGAATAATTTTGCCACTGTGTAATGTGCAGCATTAACTGCTGTGAGGGAAACCTGCTAATAGACACCTGCTTATGACTCACTACAGAGTCATCTTCGGAAGAAATATGACCTCTAGAGAGCTATGTCTGTTCCCAACAGACAGAAAAATGTGTCACACAATAGCAAATGAGGAATTTCTCCTTGGCTAAATGCAGAACATGGGCATATTATGCAGACACACAGCTTGTGCTCTGAAAGTAAAAATGTATAAAGCTTGCACATTTACTAAAGCAAAGACAGTGCGACAAGACAGCTCCAGCCAGGGGCTGTTGTAATTAGACAGCTGAAGATCCTCTTTCAATCAAGCTTTGTCACCAGATATTCCTAACACACATTAGAATCAATAAAAAAATATTGTAATGTACAATTATGCTTTTCCTGATATGTTTAGTTATACACTTGATGATATAACGATCAATATGCTGCAAAAAAAATTCAAACAGATGCCTTAAACAGTTATTCCCAAAAATACAGTGTGATCTTATAAATATGTACATATTTATTTAGGCTAAGTTCACATTAGCGTTTGAGTCCACAGAGTCCGCCTACTTCTGCATGGCTCCGCCTACTTTCGCATGCATCCTGCGTACCTGTATTTAACATTGGGTACACAGGGACATGCGTTGTATGTGGATGCGTCATGAGTTTAATGAGCGGTACCACGTGACCGCTGAAGGAAGGAAGGGAGACCAGGAGAAGCGGGGGGCTGCAAAGACCACGCCAGGAGGGGGTAAGTATATCCAATATTCACCTGTCCCCGATCCATGATGTAGCATAATTTCTGCACCTGTTATGTAAATTAATAGTAAAGAAAGGAAAACCTTTTTGGTCAGCTTACTAGTAATTATGAGCGGACCCGTGGAAGTTCAGTTTCTGGTGCCTGACCAAAGTTCAGTCCAGAACTATACCCAAAATTGAACCGGATCCAGAACCCCATTGAAGTCCATCTGGACCCTAACTTTGTAGCTTGAAATCTCTTTCCTTCCAGGAGAAGTCCGTGTTCGAAATTCAGCACGGTTCACTAGGTGTCTGGTACGAACCCCAAACTTTACAGTTTGGATTCGCTCATCTCTACTCATCAGTATGGAGATCCACTGCATGGAAGCTTGTGTTGCATCAAGGAATTGTAAAGAAAGAATGGACTTCTAGCATCAAGGTCTTCTATAAAAAAAAACCTGTTTTAATAGTGCAAAAAAGGATTTCCAGAAACCACAACTCCATTACCACACTATGCAATGAGTAAAGATTTGTCTGAAATGCATTTATTTCTAATTGTATATGTTTTTATTATTGGTGTGATGATGGACTTGTGAAAATATGCAGCACCAAAAACTCCTTGTGGGATCACAGCCTGAGGATTCCCATCTAGGTGTATTTACCCTTTAGTTGTCATTGGATCATCCTGCTGTAGTTGCATGGCTCTTGGTGAAGTGGGATTTGTCAGGAGCACAAAGGAGAGGTAGGTAGGGGGTCTGCAGCACTGAGGGGAAGAGGAGCACTGCTGAGAGATATAGTTTTAGTAATAATTTAGGACCACCCATTCAGTTATGCAAAGCTGGTTGGACAGAGGGACAGACAGTTATTAAAAAAAACACAGATACAAGAAAGAAATGTTATGTTTGGCTTAGACTGTATATTAACAATAGGTATGCATTTACTGTGCTTTGTGAAAAAACGAATGATTGTGGGGATAACCATTTAAAGATACAGTTCAGCATCAGAAGAAATATGTTCTAGTAGTACACAAGAATATTCAAATACAAATATTCTCATGTGTAAATGCATATCATTATCAATCCTTGCTGTATGGATTTATTATATCACATCTATTACATACTGCACCTTTGAGTGACTAATTTTGTAGCGAAAATAGTAAATGTTTTATACAGTATTATTGATTCCTAATATTGTATGACTATGATGGAGGGCAAGGGGCAGCACCCTCCTCCTCTCCTAAATCTTGGCAGCTCTATTCTGGCATTCCTTCACAGTGGGATTGAGTTGTCAGAGCGACCAGCACCAGAAGATTACGAGACAAGGCATCTGATGCTGTGCTATAGAAATAATTTTCTAAGCAGGTTCTCTTAGCATCTACTGACGACAACTACAACTGCTTTCTGCTATCCATATTGATTTGGCTAGTTTCTGAGGCTTTCCAGTTAAATCTTTCGATGTCTGCTGGGCATTTGTTGTGCAACTGTTTATTGAACTTATCTTGCTTCAGTCCATGCTTATTTGGTACATACTCTAGACATTCTCTGACTGCTTATTGACAATTTTCAGTTTGCTTTCATCTGCTTGAGGTATTGTTACACTACCGCCATCAATCCAAGACTACTCTGGGAGTTTTGACCTTATGATTTCCTGCAACAAAGTACAGATGTCAATATAGAGGTTAGTCTAGGTCACACGAGCGTATAAAAAAAAATTTGATCCCATTCTCATCCAGGAGATTGGGACAATTTTTTCACACTTGTCATTCATGTGCTGTCCGTGTTGTCACGGGTGTGTCACGTCCTGATGTGACTCCTGAAGGATCTGGGTTCAGAAGGTCACAACGTTAATTAGATCACAGGTCCCCTTTAGGATCCATTTGTTGTTTACCTTGAATTGGAGTGGATTTACTTTCACTCGGTGCTGAAAGAGTTAAGGACATTTTCTCTTCTGGTTGTGAACCTGGAGCTTGAGTATTCAGCTGTAGCACCTTGTGACCACTCCCTTCCATTGTATAATCCCACTACTAGCTTCATTCCTTGCTGGTTATAGTTCATCTATACTGACTTTTTTATTTTTTAAGGAACCAGTGTCTGGATAAGCTGAGGTGATCATTTCTGCTGCAGCAGAGATGTTTCCTGTTAGAGAAGCTGAGGAATGTTCTTTGATTCATCTTTTCCCACTGTTTATTTGAAATCCCTCTTCTAAGAATTTACATCCAATAGCAGTCGGGTAGGCTACAGTTTTCTCTTTGTTTTCACTTATGAAACCCCATTTCTTTGGTACACTCGTATTACCCACGACAGCACGGGCAGCATGGTGGCTCAGTGGTTAGCACTGCAGCCTTGCAGCGCTGGGGTCCTGGGTTCAAATCCCACCAAGGACAACATCTGCAAGGAGTTTGTATGTTCTCCCCGTGTTTGCGTGGGTTTCCTCCGGGTACTCCGGTTTCCTCCCACATTCCAAAGACATACTGTTAGGGAATTTAGATTGTGAGCCCCATTGAGGACAGTGATGATAATGTGTGCAAAACTGTAAAGTATATAAAAATAAAAAGTATATAAAAATAAAGATTATTATTACCCTCTTCATTGTTTATTTTCATTGATTCTGTCACCATACATGACTGTTATATGTTATTTCCCAAGGATATACTCTATTAACCGTTATGGATTGACCCTGCAGGGGTCTTTATAGTCGTACATATGTTGTACTGTTTTTTCTTTTCTTGCTTTGTCAGTACACTGATGAAGGTCGAGTTAGACCGAAACGTCTGTAAATATTTGTACCACTGACTACTCATTAAAATCTACATTCATTCAACTAAGTTGAGTGCCAGGTTTTGTATATTCACTATATTGGTTTGGGACCCTACCTGAGCACCACACCGGTTGTGCCACGTCCTCTTTCTATTTTCCCACTGCTTGTCATACCTTTTGTGTTGTCTTATTTTAGTAATGAGACTACTGTCTTGCTGGTCTACATACTAGACAGGGTAAGTTCAGGCCAGGGAGGGCTTAGGCATGTGATCGCACATGGGTGGGGGGGCCTATCTAGAGATGATAGGGAGTTCAAGGATCAAACTCAGGTTTATGTTAGAGAAAAGGGATAGTAATCACCTCCTATCACCAGGGTTTCCTTGTACATCTTCCCTGGTCTTGTGTTGCTCGGCTAGGCATCCGCTCGGGGCCATTGTGACATGTGTGCAGTTCGTATGAAATCTGTTTTTTTTACTCAGTAGCTACAGAAATGGTCAAAAATGTTGGCACCTTTGAATTTGTTCCAGAATATGAAGCATTTCTCCTAGAGAAACATTGCAATTACACATGTTTTGTTATACATGTTTAAGTCCATTGTGTGTATTAGAACCAACACCCACAAAAATCAGAGAAAACAAGCCAAAGAAAAATATAATATCGAGGTCTTCAGTGTTTTAAAATGTAGATCACTGAATATTGTTATAATGTGTTTATATAGAACACAGTTCTTCTAACAAACTATTACATCAAATTTATTATGAATAATAAAACTCTGTAATCCTTGTCAATATAAATGTCTTTCCAAAAGTAACCTCGACATGACTGAAGTTTTCATTGAACGCAAGCAGGATAGATGAGGTAAGAGCATTTGTTCAGGGAAAGGCATGGTGGCAGTGAGGTGCATAAAATTGGGAAACAAGAGCTCTAGCCGCATCCCTGTAGGTATTTGTTAATTACAGGCACCCATTTTTGGATTTTTTTTTTTTCTCTCACACTTACAACTATTTTCTCTGAGTTTATGTGAGTAGGAACAGATTAGTAGAGGCAATAAGCACAAAAGACCATTTCAATTATGGAAAGCATGTAGCAACAATTTGGATTAAAAAAAGCTCTACGCTTCTGACTTGAATTGATAAAACCACTTATAGCCCCTGTGAGGTAGCGCTGTCATGTAAGTAGGGGATCACTCGCTTGACAGCCACAAAATCAGATCCGCACAGGTTTTCCATAAACTCTGAACGGTCCATGCGGTTTATTAAACATCAAAAAACATGACCAGCATTATATAAACGGCATAGCGTCCATGACAGAGCTTCACTCTGTTAGCAATGTCCAATACGCAGGCTTTTCAGCCTCATAGTTATATCTCACCCCGTCAGGGTTCTCTCATGGCTGCGTCTCCATACTGCAGACATTCATTCCCTCCAGGGAACTCTCAGGCACTTGCAGCCATTAAACACAGCGTCCACACGTGCTGTGAGGCAGGAAGTCCCATCTCAGCGGGACCTTCCACACTGGACCAACCAGGTCCCAGCATTCACCCCCTTGTGACCTATCCTGGCCACATTATATGGTACATAGCCATGCCCCCCGGGTCACATGACTCTGACCTCATCACAGGTCCTTCAAGCCTTTACACACTCTTTACAATAGTGCTTTAAACACAAGCAGGGCCGCAGCTATAATGAGGCAAGTTGAGCCAGGTGCTGAAGCGGCAGGCAGCAGGGGGTGGCATTATGCGCTCCTCTACCCGCAGCACCTACAATTTAGCCTCTGCACGCTGGGGCTGCGGTCGTGCAAGGGGCTGTAATTGATGAGATCACAGGAGAGAAGGAGTCAGGGCCCCCTGATCATGTGACCCCCGACTCCTCTCCTCCTGTGACCTCATCACAGATCCTGTAGTCGCTCCTCTCCTCATCTGTAGCGTCTTCAATCCGGATATCATGTGACCCTGACTCCTCCCCTCCTATGACCTCATCACAGGTCCTGTGCGCATCAGCCCTTGTTTTATGCAGAACTCTGCTGTCTGTGCTTGCTGTCATCGTCCTGGATGAGGGAAGTTTATTTGTGGGGTCAGGGGGGTTTACAGGGTGTATGTAGCAGAGCCGCGAGTGTGTGAGGTGTACGGAGCAGAGATGTGTACGGAGTGGAGCTGTGTGTGTACGAGGTGTACGGAGCAGAGCTGTGTGTACGAGGTGTACGGAGCAGAGCTGTGTGTACGAGGTGTACGGAGCAGAGCTGTGAGTGTACGAGGTGTACGGAGCAGAGCTGTGTGTGCGAGGTGTACGGAGCGGAGCTGTGTGTGTGCGAGGTGTACGTAACGGAGCTGTGTGTGTGCGAGGTGTACGGAGCGGAGCTGTGTGTGTGCGAGGTGTACGGAGCGGGGCCGTGTGTACAGGGTGTAAGGAGCAGAGCCGCGTGAGTACGGGGTATAAGGAGCAGAGCCGCGTGTGTACGGGGTATAAGGAGCAGAGCCGCGTGTGTACAGGGTATAAGGAGCAGAGCCGCATGTGTACGGGATATAAGGAGCAGAGCCGCATGTGTACGGGGTATAAGGAGCGGAGCCGCGTGTGTACAAGGTGTACGGAGCGGAGCCTCGTGTGTATGAGGTGTACGGAGCGGAGCCGCGTGTACGAGGTGTACGGAGCGGAGCCGCGTGTGTAAAAGGTGTACGGAGCGGAGCCGTGTGTGTAAGAGGTGTAAGGAGCGGAGCCGCGTGTGTAAGAGGTGTACGGAGCGGAGCCGCGTGTGTAAAAGGTGTACGGAGTGGAGCCGCGTGTGTAAGAGGTGTACGGAGCGGAGCCGCGTGTGTAAGAGGTGTACGGAGCGGAGCCGCGTGTGTAAGAGGTGTACGGAGCGGAGCCGCGTGTGTAAGAGGTGTACGGAGCGGAGCCGCATGTGTAAGAGGTGTACGGAGCCACGTGTGTAAGAGGTGTAAGGAGCGGAGGCGCGTGTGTACGCGGTGTACGGAGCAGGGCTGTGTGTGTACAAAGTGTGCGGAGCCACGCGTGTGGGAGGTGCACGGAGCAGACCTGCACGTGTACGAGGTGTACATTGTAGAGATGTGTACGGAGTGGAGCTGTGTGTGTACGGAGCGGAGCTGTGTGTGTACAAGGTGTACGGAGCAGAGATGTGTACGGAGTGGAGCTGTGTGTGTACATGGAGCGGAGCCGTGTGTGTGTACAGGGTGTACAGAGCAGAGCCGCGAGTGTGTGGGGTGTGCGTAACTGTGTGTGTGTGCAAGGTGTACGGAGCGGAGCCAAGTGTGTGCGAGGTGTAAGGAGCAGAGCCACATGTGTATGAGGTGTACGGAGCAGAGATGTGTACAGAGCAGAGCCGTGTGTGTACGGAGCGGAGCCGTGTATGGAAGGGTGAATGTTATTACGTTTTCTTCTATAATCATGCCAGTCATAAATATGATTATTCTGGTAATCAGTTTTATCTCTTCTGAATTTCTTTTCCTTTATCACTGTAATAGAGTCCTCCATTTTGCTCAGATTGTCATTAATTTTATCTCTAGCCATTATAAAAGAAGAAGAATCTTTATATTTCACCAAATCACTTTCAATCATTTTAATAGATTCCTCCAAAGTTAACATCTTGGCTTCCTCTCTCTTCACAATCAAATTCATCAGCTTAGTAGAACAGTCACTAAGAATATTGTCCCATTCTTTTACAAATTCAGGGTCATATTCCGTAGTAGGGCGCTTCTTAATGCGCAAACCTCTTGGAATCATATTGCTGCTTATATAAGCCTGTAAGGTTTTGTGGTCCCACCACACCCTGAGTCGTGATGACATAAGTTTTTCAAGTTCCCACATAAGTGGTTTCAAATCCTTTCCATCCTCAGGTGTAAAGGCATGGATAGTAGAAAAAATGTTGGCAGCCTTGTCTAATCGTTGCCGACTGTTCACATTGAAAAAATCATCACTGATAATGTCACCCTTCCATTCTCAAACGCAGAGATAATAGGGTAAGCTTTTCCTCAACGGATATGGATAATACGGATGTTAATACTGACACTTCTGATACTGAGAATTTACCATCTAACAGTTCCATGTGTGCACGGGATGTGGGGCAGCGGATTTCACAAAGCAGTAGTTTTTCAAAAAACTGTTCAGGAAAAAGAAACGTCAGAGGAGATCAGGGAGGAAACACTCCCATCATAAGAGAATTCAGGAGATCAGCGCGGAACAAGCATGCTTAGATACAACTGATAATTTTACAGTCCTGAACCTTTCTGCATCGATTTTATCGAATGATCAAATTAATATCCTTGAAAGGGGTCTTAAGTTTGTGCCTACAGCGAAAATGGACTTATTCAACACTATGCTTGATGTTAATCACTTTATGAGAAGATTGACTCTTAGGAGACTTTTTTTGCAGAAGATGTGGAACGTGAAAAAACTTCCAATATCAATGATGAATATGTTGATAAAGTTCCTGAGGAATTTATGCCTACTTCTTTCCAGGAGCAAGTTACCCTAAAGAATTTGAGGGACTTGTCTGAATCTGGTTCTAAGTTAATGTATTTAACTGATGTTAATTTTTCCTCTAGAGTCCCTAATCCTAGATATTATCCTGAGCAGTCAAAATTGCAAGTTATGGATGATTTTCAATTTCTTGTTGAGGATGAACTTATGAAAATCTATAATGCTAATCAGAATGGTCGTTCTAACATTTCTCGTACTGAGAAACAGGCACTTGATTTGTTATCTGCTAATGTCAATATCGTGGTAAGAAATTCTGACAAGGGGGGATCTGTGACCATATTAGATACTGGGCTGTATGAAAGAGAGGTGAGGGCTATGCTTTTTAATAGTGAGGTATACAAGGGAATTAATTATAACCCTACAGATAACATCAGAATGGAATTACAGGAATTGTTACATAGGGGTTTTAGTTTGGGAATTATTAATCAAAAACAATGTGAATTTTTCTGTCCTTTATATCCCAGAGTTCCTTTGTTACATGCACTTCCAAAAATTCATAAGGAGGTTTTTCCACCTTTGTTTCGTCCTATCATATCGGGCATAGGATCTCTTAATGAAAATTTGTCAGAATGGTTGGATGCAAGATTAAAACCTCTAGCCACTATTTCACCTAGCTATGTGCAGGATTCCAAGCATGTTCTTAGTATTTTTTCTCAGGTGGAATGGCGAAGTTCCTTTTGTTGGCTCACTTGTGATGTACAAAGTTTGTACACTTCCATCCCACACGATTTGGCTATTTTGGCTCTTACTACTTATTTACAGAAATACAGTAATTTTTAAGAAGATTTACAGATGTATTTGATTGAAGTGACCTATTTTTTGTTAAAAAACAATTTTTTTTCTTTTTTGGATGATCTTTATTTACAGGTGCAAGGCTGTTCCATAGGTTCCAAGTTTTCACCGTCTCTTGCTAATATTTTTATGGCCTGGTGGGAGGAGGAGTATATTTTTTCTGAAAAAAATCCTTTGTCTTCTGATATCTTTCTTTTTCTGAGATTTATTGATGATGTTATAATTGTGTGGGATGGTGATGTATTTAATATTGAGAATTTCATGTTCTATATTAATAATAATCCATGCAATATACGTTTCACATATCAATTTGATGCCAAGACAATTTCGTTTTTGGATATTCTTTTGTCGGCAAATTTGGAAGAAAAAAAGATTGATTGTGATATTTTTAGAAAACCTACGGCAGGTAATTCACTGTTACACGCATCTAGCTGCCATCCACGTCATGTTATCGCCAATATACCTACAGGGGAGTTTGTAAGAGCAAAAAGAACATGTACCACGCCTAATTTATACGATAAACAATGTGAGATCATTGGTAAACGTTTTATAAAGAGGGGTTATACTAAGGTAGACATTCAGAAAGCTAAGCATAGAACGGATGAAAAAAGTAGAGAGGATTATTTGCAGAAGGAAAGCAGAAAAACACCAAATTCTGTGGAGGGTCGGTCACCTATTGTTTTTTCAACTAATTTTAGTACTGACTACTACAGGATTGTTCATATTATTAAAAAATTCCTCCCTATTTTGTATGTTGATGATACATTAAAGAATATACTGAAGGATGGGATTAGATTTGTTTCAAGGAGGAATAAAACTATTGCTAATAAGGTATCTCCAAGTGATCATACTAGTGCCAATAGACATGCTAATAAATTTTTTTCAGACAGTTCAGCAAGTATAACTAATTGGTTACCCACTTGTGGATCTTTTAAATGTGCTCAGAAAAACTGTGGGCTATGTAGGTTTATGTGGAACACAGAAAAAATAGTATCTTCTGTTAATGGAAAGGAATTTAAAATAAAATCTTTTTTGAACTGTGGTTCTACTGGTGTGATCTATGTCATAACATGCGTGGATTGTAATATTCAGTATGTGGGAAATACTTCACGCACCTTGAGACGTCGTATTTCCGAGCACGTTTATGACGTAGGTCACACTACCACACGCAGTTTGTCTGCTGCTTCTCGACATTTTTTGCACATACACAAAGGAGATCTCAGCAACTTTAGGGTTAATGCCATAGAGAAGGTGCAGACAAAAAGGGTAGGTGGAAATTTAAATGATTTAGTATTACGCCGAGAGGCAAAATGGATGTTATTGTTACAAAGCAGAGTTCCAACGGGTATGAATATTAGGAGTGAGATTTTGAGTGTTTTGTAAGTGTGATTTTGACTTACTACCTCCTATTAATCAGGTGGCTATGTTTAGTCTTGATTGTTCCTTGACTTCCTTTGTTTCCCTTTATAAGCATGTGTTCAGATGTATTATGTGTTGTCTTAGAATAAGGACTGTTTTTTTGTCCGAAACGCGTCCAACTACACGTCCTGATGCGTCTCTCATCATGATGGAGAATCTTATGATTTTTTTAAATTTTGGAATAAAGGAATAAAAAATTTTTTAATCTAATTACTGATCTGGATGCTGAAAAAATTTTTTTTTCCATATTACGCTTTGCTGCAGAGGGATCCTGTTTCCACATTCCGTGCACCGATCGGACTTATAGCTGTCTTCTTTGGGGTGAGCTGAAAAAATTTTCTTTTTTTACCATAACGGCCATTCAGTATTCTGCCATTCATCCTTTCTCCTGGGACATCCACACAGCGCCCCCTAGTGGACTCAGTGGTTACTACACCACATACCTCCCCCCTCTGTTCAAACTTGTGGGGTTGAACACACAACATTACACCAGGGTCTCTCGACTGGGCACTCACTACACCTTGCCCCACAGGTCGAGAGAATCGTCTCCATCTGTCATATGGCCTCGTTCCTACGTGAGACCTCCCCCGCCTCCAGCGGTCAGAATATCGGTCATTGGCTTTGACCCCCCAGTCACGGTCTGTCTGAGTCGTCAGACACTGGTTAGTCACCATCCTTTCTCTATCCAAGCGTCTTGTAAGAAATGGTACCCCACCACATCCAAGTTTACTTTTCAGTGCATTAACCTCACAGTTCTTTGCATCTGCTGTCTCCGTAGCAACGTCCAGTTCACACTGTAATCTACGGTGCAACGTATTGGCAAATTGAGCCTCTTTCTCTTTCTTCTTCCAACTGGCATTTCAACTGTTTCAGACGCACATCATTTCTCTCTGCCAGGCCTTTGTACTGCTCAGAATTACGCCTTTCATCATCCATTTGCCTTAGTACAACCTTCAGTTTTTTCTCCGTACGACGTACTTGTTTGCTAGCAGATCAAGCTGTTCCTCCAGTAGTGCAACCTTTGCTTCTAAGTCCTTATTCTGGCGAACTAATTGCTGACGGGCACTCTCATTCTTCTGAGCATTACTACGTTCTGTCTTCAGATCAGCATCCATCTGGTCAACCTGAAGTGTGGCCTTTCTCAGCTTGTCATTGGCTAATTCAACGTTGCCGTGTTCTTCCTCCACTTCTTGAAGCTGAACAATGTGAGACTATAACCGCCTCTTTTCTTCCAAAGCCAGAGTACCTTCACCTCTGTTGTTGGCAATCACATCAGCCAGTTCATCTCTTTCCTGCTGTGCTTGTCTTTTAGCACACTCTGCAGCAGCAAGCTCCATCTGCAAATGAATCACCTCTGCTTCCATACTTTTCTGTCATTCTTTTTGTCTTCACACTGTTCCTCACTCAAGCCTGGCCGCTATAAGTCTTCATCCCACTTCTCCCGCAGAAGACCTCTTACAGTTTTTGTTAGTACTCCTACCTCTTCTCTGAGGGACTTATTCAGACCTTGCCACGATGCCTGGTGACCTTTGAGCTCGAAGACTTCTATCTCTAGCTCATCCAGTCTGTGCTCCCTTTCTTTCTCAGAGCCACAGTCACCCCTAGAGTCTGAGTCACGCCGATCATCCGTGTCAACCCTCCAGTTACCCTCTGACCGTATGTCCACTCCAGTCACCTCATCTCCCAGCCCACCATCTGTCTCGTCCCGAGACGTCAGGTCCGTCAGTTGGGCAGATGTACTTATTTTCTCGGTCAGTTCTACCTCTGACCTGTCCATGTTAGGAGCCGTCACTGTCTCAGTGTCTGCTGGCCCCACAGTCGAAACGTCTCCATTGTCCGACCATACATCAAACAAAACAAAGTCACGGCCCCTCTCCAAGGCATAGACTAAATCCCGTGGTATCCCGCCCCCTTGGCACTCACCACCTTTGGTCCCCTCAAATATCACTCTGTCTACTGCATAGTTCACCGTGACCCCATGTTTACAGCGAACCCTGGCGTTTTTCTCGGTCAGAGATAAAACGAGAGGAGTTCCTGTCAGAGTCACCTGACTCTCTGAGCCCAGTCTACCAAAGACTCCTTCCCAGTGCAGCATTACGGTACACACCTGTCATTTTCCGGAAAATACATGCCACACTCCTCAAAACTCATACAGACTGCGGTTCCCCAGACATACCCACTGAGGCAACCAGTGCTGCCATTTCCTGAACCACCCCAATTTGGGTCACCGCCCCCTTCTGGGACTCCACCCCCTTTTGGGCTACCACCCTGATTTGGGCCACCGCCCCCTTTCGGGATTTCCCCATGTTCGTTATACCGGTCTTCTCACACAACACGGTTTGTCTCTTTTAACGATACCACACAAGTCCTTGCTGGCACCACCACAGCTCCTGCTGTGACCGATCACCGACACCACCGGCTGCTGGGTGTCCTCTTGGTAACCCCGCCGAGTTACCGGAAGCCGCTTGTCCCCTTCGCAACCTTGAGTTACAGGAAGCCGCTTGTCACCTTCTTGACTCCCACTGAGCCACTGCAGGCTGAGTTAAGAAAAGAAAAAAAAAAACACCACACAAAAAATTCACGTGTCCTGTCTGTGTGCTATTCAGGACGTACCGTCTCTGCCTGAGACCGTCCAACAAACAGGGCGCACCGGGTGCTATTCATGGAGCCGACCCTCCTCCTAGGGTTTCCCAACACACCAGCCTCACCAGATCCAGGGGCTCAGCGGGTGCTCTTCAGGACATCCATCTCCTCCTGAGACTGCCCAACACTCACGCCTCACCAGGTCCAAGGTCATACCACGTGCTCTAGGGATCTGATTCTTCTCCCAGAACCTCCCAACACTGACCCTCCAGGACCTTGCTCACTGAACCTTCCAGGTACAGTCTTTCCCACTGACCCAGGTCAGTACAACACGAACACCTGTCTGTTACCTGTGTCGGCCACACAGGTCCTCGGATACCTCTTCTCCACAGAGGCACCCTATCAATCACCAGTCTCTTTCTCACTGACCCTGGTCAGTACAACACGGTTTTCACGACCGTCACCTGCTGGCCGCGCAGGTTCTCGGACCCCTCTACCGCAGAGGTATCCTATAAGTCTCTTTCTCCTGGGGAAACGGCCAAACTGGGCTCACCGATCCAGACAGTGCCTTACTCACTAGGCCGCCCCACGGTTCCAGAACCACAGCCGGGCAGTGGCTTCCCCAACCGTCAGCCCTCCTGGCTCAGCGTTGCCCTTAGCATCCGACTTTGCAGTCCTCTTCCGTTGCTCCCAGCAACAAGGCTACAACAATGCCCATAGCTTTCTCCACCAAATGTGAAGTAGCGCTGTCATGTAAGTAGGGGATCATTCGCTTGCCAGCCACAAAATCAGATCCGGCACAGGTTTTCCATAAACTCAGAACGGTCCATGCGGTTTATTAAACATCATAAACCATGACCAGCATTATATAAACGGCATAGCGTCCATGACAGATTCACTCTGTTAGCAATGTCAATATGCAGGCTTTTCAGCCTCAGTTATATCTCACCCCGTCAGGGTTCTCTCATGGCTGCGTCTCCATACTGCAGACATTCATTCCCTCCAGGGAACTCTCAGGCACTTGCAGCCATTAAACACAGCGTCCACACGTGCTGTGAGGCAGGAAGTCCCATCTCAGCGGGACCTTCCACACTGGACCAACCAGGTCCCAGCATTCACCCCCATGTGACCTACCCTGGCCACATTAAATGGTCCATAGCCACGCCCACCAGATCACATGACTGACCTCATCACAGGTTCTTCAAGCCTTTTACAAAATCTTTACAATAGTGCTTTAAACACACCCTCTGGGTGGGTTTGTAGGTAACCAGGCCCGCCCATCTCTCTAATTACCTGGAGACTTCTCCCTTACACATTGAAACAACACCTCAGCAGTATCACTGCTGACCAACACAAAAGTCTCCATCCCAAAGCCACCCACTTTGAGATACATAACGGCCATTCAGTATTCTGCCATTCATCCTTTCTCCTGGGACATCCACACAGCGCCCCCTAGCGGACTCACTGCTGACCAACACATAAGTCTCCATCCCAAAGCCACCCACTTTGAGATACATAACGGCCATTCAGTATTCTGCCATTCATCCTTTCTCCTGGGACATCCATACAGCGCCCCCCTAGTGGACTCAGTGGTTACTACACCACACCCCATATGTAATGCATAGAATATTCGTGCTCTAGTCAGGTTCATCCTCCTTATTCCTCCTCCATATCATTATTTTCTTTTCCTCTGGTTCTGCTTCATGGCATGTAATCCATAGGCAGCGACATTGTAGTTGGATGTGACACTTTTGTGTGACCATGAATATCGCTCTATCACTGCAAATTTCTATAAGCAGTTTCCAACTTCTGTTTTAACCATTTTTATTTTGCTACTGGGAAAAAGCCATGAAATATATTACCTCGATATAATATTCTTCGTTTAGCAGGTATATTACCTTTACTATTTAGCAATGATCTGGCATGAAATGAGCCTTATTCCTACAAGTAGAATAGCAGCTTATCTCTGTCTGTTAATGTAAATCATTTATTGCATTTCAATTCCCAGTAAGAGGATTACATTTGATGGATATAACTTTTGTTTCTATGTTTTAGGGGATGCAATTAAGACAATGGCATTGTAATATGAACAGCGTCCATGATAATTGGATCAGTAGCCTTGAGGGTTATGCAGACAGGATTTGAGACACACACACACAAAAAGAAAATGACAATGATAAGGCTTTCATTGTTCAGCAGTCTACAAAATTGGCATTTCATTCCTGCATGATAAAGCATATTGATGTAGGCCATTTGTGAGGGCAGGAAGAAGTCTGAAAAGTCATCTTACACACTGAAGGGTATTAGGAATGACTAAAGTGAAGCCTATTACGAGCAGCATGGGGTAGTCTTCTATTTGTCAGTTCTTTCTCACTGTTGATGATTTGTTTGTTTTCTACAGACTTCACTTATTGGAAATGATATTTTTAATGACAGTATCACAGATGTTTCTCTGGAGGTAAGAGAGATATCACAGCATTCAAAGTGCAGACATTTCTACCTTCAGGGCAGTGCCAGATCTTGAAGAGTGTGGTTTTCTAATCTTTATGTTTTAATAATAATCTTTATTTTTATATAGCGCTAACATTCCGCAGCGCTTTACAGTTTGCACACATTTTCATCACTGTCCCCGATAGGGAATATAGATTGTGAGCCCTATCAGTATGTCTTTGGAGTGTGGGAGGAAACCGGAGTGCCCGGAGGAAACCCACGCAAACACAGGGAGAACATACAAACTCCTTGCAGATGTTGTCATTGGTGGGACCAAGGCTGCAGCGCTAACCACTGAGCCACCGTGCTGCCCTAATCCAGTATAGTCTCTAGAAAGTCAGCTTTAAATTAGCACATTATGAAACCAGACTAAATAATGAGACTTAAGCCCCCTTCACATATAGCGAGATCGCTAGCGATATCGCTAAAGCGTCACCGATTTTGTGACGCAGCAGCGATATCGCTAGCGATCTCGCAACATGTGACACTTAGCTCCGACCTGACTCCCCGCTGGATATCGCTGATCGCGCAAGATCGTCCTGGTCCATTTCTCATCGTCGGCTTCCTGCTGGCGCCGACGAGCGACTCCATGGATGCGGGAGGAAGTCGTCACCAGACCTGCCGTCTGACAAGTAACGACCGCTGACCCCTGCTACGTCGCTGGTGAGATCTGCCTGTTTGGCAGCTCACTAGCGACCATTTAGCGATGCACCAGCGATCCTGTCCAGGTCGTATCGTGGTCGGGATCGCTGGTGCATCGCTAAATGTAACGGGACCCTAAGGAGAATAAGGAAAGGATGATTTGGTATATTTGCCATTTAGATTATTGTGTGTGTGTAAAATGTGCAAAAATAATTTCTGCAGTATTCAAGGTTCCTAAGAGCACAGTAGCCTCCATAATCCTTAAATGGAAGAAGTTAGGGACCACCAGAAGTCTTTCTAGACCTGGCTGTACAGCAAAACTGAGCAAATGTGGGAGAAATTACCTTTCAAAATGTTGTTACATTGTGTGCATTGTAAGCGCGGGAACGTGCCAAATTTTGGAGTCTGTAGGAAACGTTGTTTTAATGGTTGACAAGATGGTCTAACGTCGGCTTTAACTAAAATATCCCTAAAGTTGCATGGTATTCTGAAACAGGGAAGGAACAGTTCTTTAAATTCATTGATATTTGGATGGGCTGTACTGAGAATATGACAATGGCAGCGTATGCTCTTATGGATCCGGTAGGCTAAAGGATGGTAATCATTTAACAAAGGGAATACGGTCCCTTGTTTTTGAATTGGAGGAATTTGGTGTAGTAGAACAATCTAATGTATGTGGGGGATAACCCATTCCCGTGCTTACAATGCACACAATGTAACAACGTTTTGAAAGCTAATTCTTTTTTTCACCCACAGACTGGCAAGAGATACGATATAAAAGGGTATTTTACTTGTAACACCTCATTTGTTGTGTATTTGATCAAATGCCCTTGTGGTTTGATTTACGTGGGTGAAACAACTCAATCCATCAAGGACCGTATCTCAAAACACAAGTCCACGATCAGGTGTAAGAATTTATTACTCCCATTACCGTATCACTTCATCACAGTGGGCCACACCATAGCCCAACTAAAATACCAAGTGATTGAGCAGGTTGATATACCACGAAGAGGTGGTAACTGCATGAATCTTTTAAAAAAACGTGAAGCTTTTTGGATACATGAGCTCCAGACATTGGCCCCTAAGGGGTTAAATAGAGACTATGATATACAATCATTTTTACCTTGATTTATTGTAGCTGTATTATGTGATGCTGTATCTGTCATTCTGTAATATATATTCTTCTTCTTACAGAACCTACAGCACTGAGCACGTATTTTCCTCACGGAAAGAATTCATATACATAGTTGCCTTTCCTTGAACCATCATATCCCTAAAGAACACCATTAGAGCCGTTTGGAATATTCACTACTACTTCAACATGCACAGCCGTTATTAGGAGCACCTCCTTTTTCCCTAGGACTTTTCTAAGTTCTTTTTCTATAGAACACACCACCAGAGGAGCTTTATCTTGTGTAACAGACACCTCCTGCCAGTGACATGCTCACAGCGCTTCTGGGTAACACTGTTACGTCACTATTGGGACCGCCCATCTTAGCTCCCTGCTCTTGGTATGCACCAGATCATTCTGAAGCACACAGAGATGTCGCCTCCGGCCTCTCACTTCCTCTCCGACCGTCATTTCGGCCTCTATTTATAGCTGCAGCAGACGCTGCCTACAGCGCTTCTGATTCTCAGTGAATGCCGCGTCACTGCCCTATACCCAGCACATTCACTGGACTGGTTAGTGTTCGCTCCTCTCACCCCCTCAGGACCTTCATTCATAGCTGTTCTGGTCTGTAACAACAGCTATATCTCTTTCTCACTCCACAGACTCTGCACTACTGTGCCTTATGTCCCTATCCCCGGGGCGGGGGGGGGTATATATGCATGTACTACTTTTTTCACCTCTCACAATGGATTAAGTCCACTCATCATTAACAAGAGGTGTTATCTCTCATTTAAACAGGACTTCTAATCTTTTGGCTCTGTATTAAGGGCCTGTCACACTAAGCGATATCACTAGCAATATCGCTATAACTTGTGACGTTATAGCGATATTGCTAGCGATATCGCTGTGTGAGATACTTACCTACGACCCGCTCCCCCGCTGGTTATCGCTGATCACGCGAGAACGTCCTGGACTGTTTCTCGTCGTCAGCTTCCTGCGGCGCTTCCTGTGGAGAGACGAGTGACGAGCATGGAGCCGGGCGGGAGGACGTCAGGATCGCCTAGTGTGACAGGTAAGTAGCGACCCCCAACCGCTGCGATGTCGCTGGTGAGATCTGCCTGTGTGGCAGCTCACTAGCGACCACTTAGCGATGCATCAGCGATCCTGACCACGTCATATCACTGGTCGGGATCGCTGGTGCATCGCTAAGTGTGACAGTACCTTTAGAGCACTGTGTAAACCACAACAGTACAATACTTAGGTATGTCATCATGCTTGTTAATATGACTTATTTCATTATCATTAGCTTGGTCTTTTATGTATTTATCTCCACTTAGACTTGTTCATATATATGCTGTAATGTCTGTTATGTTTCAAGACATCATTATTGAATTTGTATCTTATCTGCATCTCAGTTATTAGTTTCTTGCTTTGCATATACTTCAGTTTTTTTATTCCTTTGTTTTCAATTTTTTTTTCAGTACTTTGATGAAGGTCAATGTGACCGAAACATCTACTGTATGTGCTGGTTATTAAAATCACCTTTCACTGGAAATCACTGTTAGTGTGTGCCAAGTCTTTGCATCTTTGCACTGAGGAGAGGCTTCCTTCGGGCCACTCTGCCATAAAGGCCCAACTGGTGGAGAGCTGCAGTGATAGTTGACTTTGTGGAACTTTCTCCCATCTCCATACTGCATCTGTAAAGCTCAGCCACAGTGATCTTGGGGTTCTTCTTTAACTCTCTCACCAAGGCTCTTCTCCCACAATTGCTCAGTTTTGCTGGACAGCCAGGTCTAGAAAGACTTCTGGTGGTCCCTAACTTCTTCCATTTAAGGATTATGGAGGCTACTGTGCTCTTAGGAACCTTGAATACTGCAGAAATTATTTTGTAACCTTGTCCAGATCTGTGCCTTGCCACAATTCTGTCTCTGAGCTCCTTGGCCAGTTCCTTTGACCTTATGATTCTCATTTGGTCTGACATGCACTGTGAGCTCTGAGGTCTTATATAGAAAGGTGTGTGCTTTTCCAAATCAAGTCCTATCAGTTTAATTAAACACAGATGGACTCCAATGAAGGAATAGAACCATTTCAAGGAGGATCACAAGGAAATGGTGTAACGCTAGCGGTACCTAAGATAGAGAGTGGACCCTCTGGATCGCGGATCCGGAGCCCCAGGGTCGAGCACACCAGGTGAAGACCGACCCCTATACAGGGATCGTTTGGGGCAGGACCACAGAGGACGGAGGCGCGACAGCCGGAACCAAGAGGGACGGCTCCAAGGACAGAAGGAGAGGGAAGGCAATGGTGCGTGGGAGGACCTAGACGGGCAGAAGGAGGAGGACGGCACCGGAGATGGGAGACAGTGCACAGGCAGGCTGGGAGGGAAGGACGCAGGAGACAGGGAGCGACAGGGAGTGTCAGGCGGAACGCGGAAAGCTACAGTAGAACTGTAGAGGCCAGAGAGTGCAGGAAAACTACACGATCGTCAGGCGTCCTCCTAACTGCGAGGACGCCTGAAGTACAGCAGCCCCCGGATGCTCGTCACCCAAACCCGCCCTTCGGCGCCGCCCATCGCAGGGGAGACCAGGCCCGCCCCTCAGCGCCGCCCATCATGGGAGAGAGAGGAAAGACGGCGGCGAGCGCGAACCAGGGGGCGGGAAGGAGGAGCCGAGGAGAAGAGGAACTGACGGCGGCCACGTGACTGAGCGGGAGCGCGCAGGTGAGGGGATGCCGCAGCGGCCGCCGCAGCGAAAGGGGCATCGGCGGGCATAACCGCCGATGTCACAGTACCTCCCCCCTTACGGCGTCCCTTAGCGAGATTGGCCAAAAACTTTTTTAGAATGCGAGGGGCGTTGATATTCTCCCGGGGCTCCCAGGACCTCTCCTCGGGACCAAAACCCACCCAATCGATAAGAAAAAGGGTCTTACCCCGGGCTTTTTTCATAGCCAAGATGTCCTTGACCTCGAAGACGTTATCAGAGATGGCAGGAGGAGGAACGATGGAAACCGGTTGGAACCGGTTCAGGACTACGGGTTTCAGGAGCGAGACATGGAAGGCGTTGGGCACCCGGAGCGAAGCAGGCAACCTTAGTTTGTAAGCCACGGCATTAATACGTCCAATCACCTCAAACGGTCCAATGTACCGAGGACTCAGCTTGTAAGAGGGAACTCTCAGACGGATATGTCGAGTTGAAAGCCAGACCTTGTCACCAGGATGGTACGGGGGTACGTCCTTCCGTCTCTTGTCTGCATGCTTCTTGATTCGGTCGTTGGCACTTTTGAGCGCATCCCGGGTCTCTCTCCAAATCTGCGAGTATTTTTTAGCAAGAGAATCAGCTGCGGGTACCTCGGTAGAGGTAGAAAAAGGCAATGGAATATTTGGGTTCTGACCGGTTACCACAAAAAAAGGTGACCTGGTGGTAGATTCACTGGGATGATTATTGTGTGAGAATTCAGCCCAAGGTAAGAGCGCAACCCAGTCGTCTTGATGAGCGTTGGTAAAGTGACGTAGGAAGGTGGTTAACCCCTGATTAATTCGTTCCACTTGCCCGTTGGTCTGAGGATGATATGCGGAGGAAAAGTCGAGAGATGTACCCATAAGCCGGCAAAGTGCCCTCCAGAAGCGGGAGGTGAACTGGACCCCCCGATCCGACAGAATCCGCTGAGGAAGACCATGCAGCCTGAAGACCTGGTGGATGAAGATCTCAGCCAACTTTGGGGCGGACGGTAGTCCCGATAAGGGAATAAAATGGGCCATCTTAGAAAAGCGATCTGCCACGACTAAGATGGTGGTACATCCGGCCGAGCGGGGCAAATCGGTCACAAAGTGCATGGCGATCTGTTGCCAGGGGGCTTCAGGAACTGGCAACGGATGAAGAAGACCGGCGGGCAAGGTCCTAGCCACCTTGTTCTGGGCACAGATTGTGCAAGAGGCCACGTAGTCCATCACATCCTGGCGAAGCGTAGGCCACCAATAATACCGGGAAAGCAGGAAGAGAGTCTTCTTGGTCCCCACGTGTCCAGCAATTTTGGAGGAATGTCCCCAGCACAACACCTCTATACGTTTGCCTGGAGGGACGAAGGTCTTACCGGGCGGAGGGGTAGCAAAATTCACAGGAGCCACGGTGATCATCCTGGAAGGCTCGATGATACAGGATGGGATTTCGTCCCTCTCTGAAGACTGCAACGACCTGGAAAGGGCATCGGCCTTGACGTTCCTATTACCCGGTCGGAAATGAAGTTGGAAGTCAAAGCGGGAAAAAAACAAGGCCCACCTGGCTTGTCGGGCATTGAGCCTTTGGGCGGATTGCAGATAGGCCAGGTTTTTGTGGTCTGTGAGGATGGTAAAGGGATGTACAGCTCCCTCGAGTAAATACCGCCATTCAGTTAAGGCCATCTTAATGGCCAGTAATTCACGGTCTCCAATGGAGTAGTTGCACTCCGCCGGTGAAAAGATTTTAGAGAAAAAACCGCATGGAACCAGCCGTCCGGACGAAGCCTGCTGGGACAAGACCGCCCCAGCTCCAGTGGAGGAGGCATCCACTTCCAGGACAAAGGGTCTGCTGGCCACAGGCCGATGCAAAATGGGTGCTGAGGCAAAAGAACGTTTCAGAGTTTGGAAAGCTTCCTCCGCTTCAGGGGACCAGCTGTTGGTCTTCGTTCCTTTACGGGTCAGGTTCGTGATGGGTTTGGTAACCGTGGAAAAGTGAGGCACAAACTGGCGGTAATAGTTTGCGAACCCAAGAAACCGCTGGATGGCCTTAATCCCCACAGGACGAGGCCACTTGAGAACCGCATCGAGTTTTTCGGGATCCATGCTTAGACCGGAGTCGGAAACGACATATCCCAAGAAGAGTAGTGACGACTGCTCAAAAAGGCATTTCTCGATCTTGGCGTAGAGTTGGTTCTCTCGGAGACGATGCAAGACCAAGCGTACACTCCTGCGATGAGAAGGCAGATCGGGGGAGAAAACGAGGATGTCGTCCAGGTAGATGACAACACAAGAATAGAGTAGATCCCGGAATACCTCATTGATAAATTCTTGGAACACAGCGGGGGCATTGCAAAGGCCAAATGGCATGACTAGATATTCATAATGCCCGTCACGAGTATTGAAGGCCGTTTTCCACTCGTCCCCAGCACGGATTCGGACCAAATTGTAGGCTCCCCGCAGGTCTAACTTCGTGAAGATCCGGGCTCCTCTCAACCGGTCAAAAAGCTCCGGAATCAACGGAAGAGGGTAACGATTCTTGATGGTGATTTTGTTCAGGCCCCGGTAATCAATGCAAGGCCGCAGTGATCCATCTTTCTTCCGGACGAAGAAGAAACCTGCGCCTGCAGGAGAGGAAGACTTTCGGATAAACCCCTTGGAGAGGTTTTCGTGGATATATTCCGTCATGGCAGTGGTCTCGGCTGGAGAGAGAGGGTATGTTCTACCTCTGGGAGGAATCGCTCCAGGCATCAGGTCGATGGGGCAGTCATAAGACCGGTGCGGTGGCAGGGAATCCGCCTCTCTTTTGCAGAAAACATCAGCATAAGCGTGATATGGCACAGGAAGACCAGGGAGGTCTGTAGGCTTGCGCTGAGGCTGGGGACGAACCAGGTTACGTAAACAGCTTGCATGGCAGGCGTGCCCCCAGCGCAGGATCTCTCCGGAGCGCCAATCGATAACAGGCTCATGCCGCCTGAGCCAAGGTAGCCCCAAAAGAATGGCGTGGGACAACTGAGGCAAGACATAAAAGGCAATCCTTTCAGAGTGGAGGGCGCCAACTTGCAGGTTTACTTCAGTGGTTACCGAGGTGACGAGCCCAGGAAGAGGTTTGCCGTCAACGGAGGTGATTGCTCGAGGATTACTTAGGACGACCACGGGAATCTGGAGCCTGTCCACCTCCTCCTGGTGGATGAAGTTGCCTGCCGCGCCCGAGTCCACATACGCCTCCACAGAGCTACGCCCCCGTCCTGAAATAAGCAGAGCTGAAACAGTAAGTGGAAGAGAGGGGGTAGAATCACCTAGGGGGCCCTCTCCTACCTGGCCTAGGCGGATGCGTTTCCCGGTCTCTCAGGACAAGTGCGTATGAAGTGGTTGGCCCCTCCACAATAGAGACAGAGTCCCTTGGACATTCTCTCCCTACGCCGTTGTTCAGACAGCTTGATGCGATCAACTTGCATGGGCTCAGGAGCGGTGTTACTAGGAGGGGCAACGGTGCGCGGAATAGGAGCTTGGTATAACCTAAAGGACCTCTTCTCCCTAGCCGACTCTCGGGCGCGCTCCTGAAAACGCAGATCAATACGAGTAGCCAAGGAGATGAGATCCTCCAGGGTGGTAGGGAGGTCACGCCCGGCCAACTCGTCTTTGATTTTACCAGAAAGTCCTCTCCAAAACGCACCAACCAGGGCTTCATTATTCCACCCCAGCTCCGAGGACAAGGTCCGAAAATGGATGGCGTATTGCCCTACCGTAAGGGACCCCTGGCAGAGGTTAAAAAGGGCCTCAGTGGAGGAAGCAAGGCGTCCAGGTTCATCGAAAACCTTGCGAAATGTCTCCAAAAAACACTGGATGTTGGTCACCACCGGGTCATCCCTCTCCCATAATGGATTCACCCAAGCCAACGCCTCCCCCTCAAGGTGGGAGATTATAAAGGCCACTTTAGCACGGTCCGTGGGATACTGTTGGGGCGAAAGATCAAAGTGCAACCTGCACTGATTTAAAAATCCCCTACACAATTTTGGGTCCCCACAGTACCTGGGTGGTTTACCGAGACGGGGAGGGGGAGTAGAGACGGTGTCCCGGGCTAGGGTGGAAGCGGCCGTAGAGGACTGCAAAGAAAGCAGCCTATCATCCACGGAGGCCATATACCCCAAAATGTGAGACTGAGCATCGCGCTGTTGTGCGAGCTCCTGCTGGAGACTGACTAATAGGGGCGCGTGTGCTGGGTCTGCGGTCTGAAGAGCGGAGAGCCGGGTGTCCATGGACTTCATGAATGACATGATACGGTTCTGATTTTCTCTAAGGAAGAGCAGTTCCTTTTGAGTGGCAGCCGCGGCACCGGCGGGGTCCATGGCCTGACGATACTGTAACGCTAGCGGTACCTAAGATAGAGAGTGGACCCTCTGGATCGCGGATCCGGAGCCCCAGGGTCGAGCACACCAGGTGAAGACCGACCCCTATACAGGGATCGTTTGGGGCAGGACCACAGAGGACGGAGGCGCGACAGCCGGAACCAAGAGGGACGGCTCCAAGGACAGAAGGAGAGGGAAGGCAATGGTACGTGGGAGGACCTAGACGGGCAGAAGGAGGAGGACGGCACCGGAGATGGGAGACAGTGCACAGGCAGGCTGGGAGGGAAGGACGCAGGAGACAGGGAGCGACAGGGAGTGTCAGGCGGAACGCGGAAAGCTACAGTAGAACTGTAGAGGCCAGAGAGTGCAGGAAAACTACACGATCGTCAGGCGTCCTCCTAACTGCGAGGACGCCTGAAGTACAGCAGCCCCCGGATGCTCGTCACCCAAACCCGCCCTTCGGCGCCGCCCATCGCAGGGGAGACCAGGCCCGCCCCTCAGCGCCGCCCATCATGGGAGAGAGAGGAAAGACGGCGGCGAGCGCGAACCAGGGGGCGGGAAGGAGGAGCCGAGGAGAAGAGGAACTGACGGCGGCCACGTGACTGAGCGGGAGCGCGCAGGTGAGGGGATGCCGCAGCGGCCGCCGCAGCGAAAGGGGCATCGGCGGGCATAACCGCCGATGTCACAAATGGACAGCATGTGACTTAAATATCAGTGTCTGATTAAAGGGTCTGAATACTTATGAACATGTGATATTTTAGTTTTTCTTTTTTTAATAAATTTGCAAAAATTTCTACATTTCTGTTTTTTTTTTCAGTAAAGATGAGGTGCAGAGTGTACATTAATGAGAAAAAAAAATGAACTTTTTTGAATTTACCAAATGGCTGCAATGAAACAAAGAGTGAAAAAATTAAAGGAGTCTGAATATTTTCCGTACCCACTGTATATGACAGAAAATACCCCAAAATGACACCATTCTAAAATCTTCACCCCCCAAGGTACTCAAAATCACATTCAAGAAGTTTATTAACACTTCAGGTGCTTTACAGGAATTTTTGGAATGTGGAATGAAAAAATAAATATTTACTTTTCTTTCACAAAAAAATTCCTTTAGACCTATTTTTTTTCTTCTACCTGGGGTAACAGGAGAAAATGGACAATACATTTTGTTATGCAATTTCTCCTGAGCATGCCAATACCCCATATGTGGGGGAAATCTACTGTTTGGGCACACGGCAGGGCTCAGAAGAGAAGAAGCGCCATTTCACTTTTTGAATGTAAAATTTGCTGGCATAATTAGGGAACGCCATGTCATGTTTGGAGAGCCCCTGATGTGCCTAATCAGTGGAAACTCCCCCAAAATAACACCATTATGGAAATTAGACCCCATTGGGACCTTATCTAGATGTATATTGAACATCTTGAACCCTCCCAGGGCTTCACAGAAGTTTATAACCTTAAGCCGTGAAAATAAAAAATAAAAAAAATTACATTTTTCCACAAAAATCAGCTACAAAATTAGCTACAAATTTTGTATTTTCACAAGGACAAAAGGAGAAAATGGACCCCAAAGTTTGTTGTGAAATTGTTGTGAGGCACAGTTCAAAGTTCAGAAGGGAAGTAGTGCCATATTACAGTGCAGGTTTTTCTGCACTTGTTTGAGGTTGCCATGTTACATTGGTAGAGCCCCTGAGGTGCCAGAACAGTAGAAGCCCCCATAAGTAACCCCATTTTACCAATTAAACCTCTCAATGAATTCATCTAGGGGTTGCAATGATTATATTGACACCACAGATGTGTCACAAACTGTTATTTGGGCAGTGAAGAAAAAATAATTTACATTTTTACCAACAAGATTGTGTGTTAGCCCCAAGTTTTACATTTTAACACTGGGAAATGGGTAAAAATGGCAACAGAATTTGTCCCACAATTTATGCTGAATGTAGAAATACCCCATATGTCCGCACTTGTCCTCCTCTTCAGCCTCCATCTCCAAAATGAGCACATCAGTCACAAGCTGGAAGCACTGCAGCACTGCCTCAGGCAAGCGGCAACAGGCTGAGATGAAGCCAATATGCTTAGATGAGAAACAGCACAATGCTGAAGAGTTGTGGACAGCTCTGAAAGAGCCGGCAGATCTGTGGCTGACACTGCTGAACCTGCAGTCAGGCTTGGTAGTGTGTGACAATGGCCGGAACCTAGTGGTGGCTCTGAGGTGAGGCGAGCTCACACACGTACCATGCCTGACCCATGTGCTTAACCTCATGGTTCAGCGGTTTCTCAAAACCTACCCGGAGCTGCCGGATCTGCTTGTCAAAGTACGCTGCCTGTGTGCCCATTTAAGAAACTCAGCTACAGCTTCAGCCACTCTGGCCATGCTTCAGCAGCGTTTGCAGCTTCTTGGCTCACCGACTAGTGTGTGATGTCCCCACACATTGGAACTCTACACTGCATATGTTGGAAAGGATTTGTGAGCAGAAGAGGGCAGTTGTTGACTACCAGCATCAACAAGGCCGTCGATATTCAGTTCTGACTCCACACATAAGACCTCAGCAGTGGACATGGATGTCAGACAAATGTACCATCCTACAAAACTTTGAGTACTCCACCAAGATGGTGAGCGGCAATGATGCCAAAATTAGCATCACCATCCCACTTCCCTGCATTCTGAAAAGCTCTCTGCTCACAATGAAAGAGGATGCATTGCAGGCAGGGCACAAGGAGATGGAGCAAGGAACCATACAGGGTGATTACAGACAGCCTAGCCTCATGTCACCCCAATGTGGATTGGTTGGCAATGAGGGAGAGGAGGAGGAAGAACAGGAGCTACTTCCATGCGCTATAGATGGTACTACAAGCACAACTGTCTTACCGTCTGTTCAGCGTGGATGGTCTGAGGACAGGGAGAAGGAGGAGGAGGACGACAGCATGGTCAGTCGTTCTGTTGGTGAAGACACAGAAGTTTTGCCTGTTAGCAGTCTGGTACGCATGGCAGACTTTATGTTGTGCTGCCTTTCCCGTGACCCTCGCATTATCAAAATTTTCGGTGAAACTCATTACTGGTTGGTGACACTTCTAGACCCAGCTATAAGGACAACTTTCAATCTCTTCTTCCAGAGGTAGAAAGGTGCACTAAAATGTTGCAGTACCAGAGGGCCATTACTGAGGAATTATTTAAAAAATTCCCATCTGAAATTGCTGGCGGGAGAGGTCACAGTTCGTTGGACAACCAAGGAGTACAAGCAAGAGAGACAACTCCAATCCAGCAGAGACAGGGGAACACTGGCAAAGTTCTGGGAGCGTTTTCTCAGACCCTCCCACTGCCCTGGCCTAGAGGCACAGGGTACTCTCACAAGGTGTGCAAAGTTAGAGAAGATGCTGAGGGAGTACCTTGCTGATCGTACCAACATTGATATGAATGAGTCACCGTAGGAGGCAAAAACAGAAATACTAGCTAAGTCCAGAAAACCAGAGAAGTTGGCAGCTATCGGATTGCAGACCCCTGAACCTATCAACAACAACTAGCAGTAGCCGTGGGGGGTTCCTACGGTGCCCTAGACCCCTCGATCACAGCCGGAGAACTACATAGCCTAAAGACAGAAAGGGAAATCTAAACTGCCCCAGAGCAGACCCCAAAGCAATAGGCAGCCCCCAACATATAATGACGGTGAAGCAAGAAGAAAAAACACTCACACAGATAGAAAGATAGGCTGAGCAAATGATGGGGCCCAAGCTAACTAGATAGGACAGGATAGAAAAGCTGCTGTCTGTAATCTGCCAAAACCCTATCAAAACAAGAGCCAACAGCTGATAGGGAAAAAAGCCCTGAAGACGCTAGGCTTCAAAAAGACTATATCAGTACTCAGGTATTTTCTGAAGACAGAGCAAAAAGGAATTCAGCTCACCCCAGCAGGGTATAAAAAAAGGGGGAGACAGAAGCGCACAATAGGGTCTTATCCAATGATATAAACGTTTCACAGATATGGATCCACTCACCTGGTTCAGTTGTGTGGAACACAACAACCATAAGCACAAATGGGTAGGATCCAATGAACTGCAGCAATCAGCCGGTCACTAGAATTGCATATATAGGAAGGAGAGAAGTCCGGCTTTCAGGATCGCGCTGTTCCAGTCCAAAGTTCACAAGGAGTTAATCCAAGGACCAAGCAGTGATTATAACTTTCTTTTTATTCCATAAACTCTACGTGTTTCGTGTACACACTGTACACTTCCTCAGGAGCAAAGTTACACTGGCATCACATTCCATTCTCCTTATATACTAACTCCCCCAGGAAGTGAGGTAGGTGCTCATTGCACTTAAAAAAATTCACACATAACTATCAACATAATGTAAAATCACAAAAATCACTAAAATTCATCTATAAAACACACTTCTATAAAAACACACATATGTAAAACTTCACACTAGAAAAAATGTAAAACATAATAAAATTATGATTATACTCAATAAAAATCTAAAATTCTTGGTACATCATATCAATTAGCAGAACAACATACACAAATCTCTTATATAACCGCACTTATATTTTCCTTTCAGTATTAACCCTTCATTCAACATATTATACTTTTACTTTCCTTATATTTCAGGCAGATGATCATATACTAATTAATGTATGTACTCCTATGCGGATTCGATCCTGCACAGCAGACCCATGCTCTGCACTCAAGAAACGTTTCTGTTCCCTCAGCCAAAGGCTCCACATCTCCAGAGCTGTCAGTTCCTTTTCAAGGCACCAGCCAACTATTCCAATCATAGTAAAATACCGCCGATTGTATCTCTTTATATGTTAGCGATATGATCATTCCCTTGCTGTAATGTTATAGCATGGACATCACACAATTATCAGATGCCAATACTACTCTAATCCTTAGCAGACAAATATGCAGAGCACCAAAATTATTTAAAGATGTCAGATATTTCATTTAAACCGTATGGTTGCAGAGTCTGCAACCTATGAATCCAGTAAATTTCCTTTCTCATCAGAATGACACTCCTGTTCAGTGTCTTCTGAAACATTATCATTTGGGGCCACTTTAATACATGGTTTCTTCCCATGTTTTATAGTGCAATGTTTTGATACTCCATGGAACATAAAACCTTCAATTATATTGTGTCTGTGCGAATTCATGCGGTTATGCAGTTCTTGTGTGGTTTTACCCACATACTGTAAACCACATTCGCATTCTATCAGATATATCACAAAACTACTTTTACAATTCAGGGAAAACTTTATATCAAACACCTTATTATTCTGAATTGATCTGAATGTGGTCATATTATGCATAATCATGCCACAACACAGACACCGAGCGGTATTACATTTAAAGACTCCTGGTTTTTTGCATTGTTCATCCCTAATTTTTTCTTTTTTCAGGCGACTGGGGGCCAGTATATTTCTAAGAGTAGAGGATCTTTTAAAGGTTAGTCCTGGTTTATTTGGTAGCATACTCCCCAACACTGGATCATTAAGAAGAACAGACCAATGATCCTGTAAAATATTCCTAATTTTTTGATTTTGTTTAGTAAAATTAGTTAAAAAGTTTAAGGAGAAACTATGATTCTCTTTTTCTTTTTTCTTAGGATTTACTAGGTCCATCTGTTCCAAACCTGCGCACTCATTATATGCTTTTTCTAGCAGTTTTTTTGGGTAGTTTTTCTCAATAAACCTATTTTTCAATTCCTTGGCTTGTGATACAAAATCTGACTCTAAACTACAATTTTTCTTAATCCTTTTATACTGGTTCTTCGGGACATTGATTAACCATTTATAATAATGGCCACTATTAAAATCTATCAAACTATTTGCATCACACTTCTTAAAAAAAGTTTTAGTAAAAATCTTCCCTTCTGAATGGAAAATGGTCAGATCCAAATAATCTATACTCTCCATATCATATACCCATGAAAAGGTGAGACCCCAATCATTCCTCTGAATGCTCTCCAGAAATTGTTCTATGTTATTACATTTATTATCAAAGACTATCATTAGGTCATCTATGTACCGTTTAAAAAATATAATATGCTCTGAAAAAATGGAATATTCTATATAAATGAATTCAAAAATGGCCATAAATAGGTTAGCGAAAGTTGGCGCTACTTTCGAACCCATTGCGGTTCCGACTTGTTGGTGATATAGTTTTCCCTGAAAGTCAAAAAAATTATTGTGCAGTATAAACTTCATGCTATCCATTAAAAAGGCTTTCTGATTCAATGGTAAACGGGCATCTTCTTTCACATATCTCCCAAAACAATACAATCCTAGATCATGTCTAATATTTGAATAGAGGGATGCAACATCTATAGTCAGAAACATGTATGAATCTTTCCACACTATATCCTTCATCAAATGAATCAGCTGGGCAGAATCCCTAAAAAAACTTTTCACAGACATCACATGGAAATACATTATATTATCTACATATGCTGCCAATCCTGACATGAGAGAACCAATGCCAGAAATGATGGGCCTCCCTGGGGGGTTGTTTTGATCCTTATGAATCTTAGGAAGATGATTTAAAAACATTTTCTGATTTAGTACTGAAGGATTTTGAGAACATAAATCCTGCAGATTATAAAAATGAAAGAAATATGACTAAAGCAGAAAGGGAGGCTGTTAAAAGTCTGAAAGAACACAGAGGTGGTTATTAGACCAGCTGATAAGGGGGGGGGTTGTAATCCAAGATAGGAAGGAATATTTGAAAGAGGCATATAGAATATTAAATGATGAGAATACATATAAAGTGGTCACAATGGATATTTATAAGAGTGCGGTAACTGAATATAATAAATTAATTGCAACTGGAAAAAAGGAGGGGATTTTAAATAAAAATGAATATAATTTTCTGACTATGAAAAATCCCCCTAGGGCTTTTTTCTATCATCTTCCTAAGATTCATAAGGATCAAAACAACCCCCCAGGGAGGCCCATCATTTCTGGCATAGGTTCTCTCACGTCAGGATTGGCAGCATATGTAGATAATATAATGTATTTCCATGTGATGTCTGTGAAAAGTTTTCTTAGGGATTCTGCCCAGCTGATTCATTTGATGAAGGATATAGTGTGGAAAGATTCATACATGTTTCTGACTATAGATGTTGCATCCCTCTATTCAAATATTAGACATGATCTAGGATTGTATTGTTTTGGGAGATATGTGAATGAAGATGCCCGTTTACCATTGAATCAGAAAGCCTTTTTAATGGATAGCATGAAGTTTATACTGCACAATAATTTTTTTGACTTTCAGGGAAAACTATATCACCAACAAGTCGGAACCGCAATGGGTTCGAAAGTAGCGCCAACTTTCGCTAACCTATTTATGGCCATTTTTGAATTCATTTATATAGAATATTCCATTTTTTCAGAGCATATTATATTTTTTAAACGGTACATAGATGACCTAATGATAGTCTTTGATAATAAATGTAATAACATAGAACAATTTCTGGAGAGCATTCAGAGGAATGATTGGGGTCTCACCTTTTCATGGGTATATGATATGGAGAGTATAGATTATTTGGATCTGACCATTTTCCATTCAGAAGGGAAGATTTTTACTAAAACTTTTTTTAAGAAGTGTGATGCAAATAGTTTGTTAGATTTTAATAGTGGGCCATTATTATAAATGGTTAATCAATGTCCCGAAGAACCAGTATGAAAGGATTAAGAAAAATTGTAGTTTAGAGTCAGATTTTGTATCACAAGCCAAGGAATTGAAAAATAGGTTTATTGAGAAAAACTACCCAAAAAAACTGCTAGAAAAAGCATATAATGAGTGCGCAGGTTTGGAACAGATGGACCTAGTAAATCCTAAGAAAAAAGAAAAAGAGAATCATAGTTTCTCCTTAAACTTTTTAACTAATTTTACTAAACAAAATCAAAAAATTAGGAATATTTTACAGGATCATTGGTCTGTTCTTCTTAATGATCCAGTGTTGGGGAGTATGCTACCAAATAAACCAGGACTAACCTTTAAAAGATCCTCTACTCTTAGAAATATACTGGCCCCCAGTCGCCTGAAAAAAGAAAAAATTAGGGATGAACAATGCAAAAAACCAGGAGTCTTTAAATGTAATACCGCTCGGTGTCTGTGTTGTGGCATGATTATGCATAATATGACCACATTCAGATCAATTCAGAATAATAAGGTGTTTGATATAAAGTTTTCCCTGAATTGTAAAAGTAGTTTTGTGATATATCTGATAGAATGCGAATGTGGTTTACAGTATGTGGGTAAAACCACACAAGAACTGCATAACCCCAATCCCACTGCCACCCTCTGTTACCCTCCCTTCCTTTGAGGTGCACTCTGTGCGCATCTACTCCCCCTCCAACCTCCAACTGGCTGTCATCTACCGCCCCCCAGGGCCAGCCACCACCTTCTTTGACCACTTCACCACCTGGTTACATCATTTCCTTTCCGCGGACATCCCTACTATCATCATGGGCGACTTCAACATCCCCATTGACACTTCCCTCTCAGCTGCCACTAAACTTCTATCTCTCACTTCCTCCTTCGGCCTCACTCAATGGTCTTCTACAGCCACCCACAAAGATGGCCACACACTGGACCTCATCTTCACCCGCCTCTGCTCCCTATCTAACCTCTCTAACTCACCTCTTCCTCTCTCTGACCACAACCTGCTCACATTCTCTTCCCTCTTCACTCCATGTCTACAATCCCCACCCCACAAACTTTCACACCCTCGCAGGAATCTTAAACACCTTGACCTACACTCATTCTCCGAATCCCTCCTCCCTCTTACAGATATAAGTTCCTTACACAATGCGGATGACGCTGCCGCTCTATATAACACCACAATAGCTGTAGCTTTGGAATCCGCTGCCCCACTTACACATACCAAAACTCGCAAAATCAACAGACAGCCCTGGCACACCAGCCTGACCAAAGAGCTGAGGCGAGCTTCCAGGGCTGCTGAGCGCAGATGGAAAAGATCCCACTCCAACGAGCATTTCATCGCATTCAAACAGTCCCTCACTACTTTCAAGACCACACTCGCCACAGCTAAACAAACCTACTTCTCATCTCTCATATCCTCCCTGTCTCACAACCCTAAACAGTTATTCAACACCTTCAATTCTCTCCTCCGCCCCCCAGCACCTCCTCCCTCCCCACTCATCTCAGCTGAAGACTTTGCCTCATTTTTCAAGCAGAAAATTGATAACATCAGGGACAGTTTTGGTCAACAACCCCCAGAGCCCTTCCTCCCGACTTCCCAGCCCTCCACCTTCAAAACCAACTTCTCCACCATTACAGAAGATCGACTCTCCACTCTACTCTCAAGATCACATCTCACCACCTGTGCACTCGACCCGATCCCATCCCACTTCATCCCAAACCTCACCACAGTCTTCATCCCAACCCTAACCCATCTCTTCAACCTATCACTAACAACTGGTGTTTTCCCCTCAAGCTTTAAACATGCCTCCATCACACCTATCCTCAAAAAGCCCTCTCTTGACCCATCCTCTGTATCTAGCTATCGCCCTATATCACTTCTCCCATACGCCTCCAAGCTACTGGAACAACACGTCTACCTTGAACTGTCCTCCCATCTCTCTTCTTGCTCCCTCTTCGACCGCTTACAATCTGGCTTCCGGTCACACCACTCCACTGAAACTGCCCTTACTAAGGTCACCAATGACCTCTTAACTGCCAAGAGCAAGCGACACTACTCTGTCCTCCTCCTCCTGGACCTGTCGGCTGCCTTTGACACAGTGGACCATTCCCTATTATTACAGACCCTCTCATCCCTCGGCATCACAGACTTGGCCCTCTCCTGGATCTCATCATACCTAACAGACCGGACATTCAGCGTCTCCCACTCACACACCACCTCCTCACCTCGCCCCCTATCTGTCGGAGTCCCACAAGGTTCAGTCCTAGGGCCCCTGCTGTTCTCTATTTACACCTTTGGCCTGGGACAGCTCATAGAATCTCATGGCTTTCAGTATCATCTTTATGCTGATGACACACAGATCTACATCTCTGGACCAGATATCACCTCCCTACTAACCAGAATCCCTCAATGTCTGTCCACTATTTCATCCTTCTTCTCCACTAGATATCTGAAACTCAACATGGACAAAACAGAATTCATCATCTTTCCCCCATCTCACGTGACCCCCCCTACGAACCTATCAATTACAGTAAATGACTGCCCACTCTCCCCAGTCCCACAAGCTCGCTGCCTCGGAGTAATCCTTGATGCTGATCTCTCCTTCAAACCACATATCCAAACCCTTTCCACTTCCTGCCGACTTCAACTCAAAAATATTTCACGCATCCGTTCATTCCTCACCCAAGAATCTGCAAAAACCCTAGTCCATGCCCTCATCATCTCTCGCCTTGACTACTGCAACCTCATGCTCTGCGGCCTCCCCTCAAACACTCTCGCACCCCTCCAATCTATTCTAAACTCTGCTGCCCGACTAATCCACCTGTCCCCCCGCTATTCCCCAGCTTCTCCCCTCTGTCAATCCCTTCACTGGCTCCCAATTGCCCAGAGACTCCATTACAAAACCCTAACCATGACATACAAAGCCATCCACAACTTGTCTCCTCCATACATCTGTGACCTCGTCTCCCGGTACTTTCATGCACGCAACCTCCGATCCTCACAAGATCTCCTTCTCTACTCCCCTCTTATCTCCTCTTCCCACAATCGCATACAAGATTTCTCTCGCGCATCACCCCTACTCTGGAACTCTCTACCACAACATATCAGACTCTCACCTACCATCGAAACCTTCAAAAAGAGCCTGAAGACCCACCTCTTCCGACAAGCCTATAACCTGCAGTAACCACCGATCGACCAAACCGCTGCACGACCAGCTCTACCCTCGCCTACTGTATTATCACCCATCCCTTGAAGATTGTGAGCCCTCGCGGGCAGGGTCCTCTCTCCTCCTGTACCAGTTATGACTTGTATTGTTTAAGATTATTGTACTTGTTTTTATGTATACCCCCCTCACATGTAAAGCGCCATGGAATAAATGGCGCTATAACAATAAATAATAATAATAATAATAATAACCGCATGAATTCGCACAGACACAATATAATTGAAGGTTTTATGTTCCATGGAGTATCAAAACATTGCACTATAAAACATGGGAAGAAACCATGTATTAAAAGTGGCCCCAATTGATTATGTTTCAGAAGACACTGTGAACAGGAGTGTAATTCTGATGAGAAAGGAAATTTACTGGATTCATAGGTTGCAGACTCTGCAACCATACGGTTTAAATGAAATATCTGACATCTTTAAATAATTTTGGTGCTCTGCATATTTGTCTGCTAAGGATTAGAGTAGTATTGGCATCTGATAATTGTGTGATGTCCATGCTATAACATTACAGCAAGGGAATGATCATATCGCTAACATATAAAGAGATACAATCGGCGGTATTTTACTATGATTGGAATAGTTGGCTGGTGCCTTGAAAAGGAACTGACAGCTCTGGAGATGTGGAGCCTTTGGCTGAGAGAACAGAAACGTTTCTTGAGTGCAGAGCATGGGTCTGCTGTGCAGGATCGAATCCACATAGGAGTACATACATTAATTAGTATATGATCATCTGCCTGAAATATAAGGAAAGTAAAAGTATAATATGTTGAATGAAGGCTTAATACTGAAAGGAAAATATAAGTGCGGTTATATAAGAGATTTGTGTATGTTGTTCTGCTAATTGATATGATGTACCAAGAATTTTAGATTTTTATTGAGTATAATCATAATTTTATTATAATGTTTTACATTTTTTCTAGTGTGAAGTTTTACATATGTGTGTTTTTATAGAAGTGTGTTTTATAGATGAATTTTAGTGATTTTTGTGATTTTACATTATGTTGATAGTTATGTGTGAATTTTTTTAAGTGCAATGAGCACCTACCTCACTTCCTGGGGGAGTTAGTATATAAGGAGAATGGAATGTGATGCCAGTGTAACTTTGCTCCTGAGGAAGTGTACAGTGTGTACACGAAACGCGTAGAGTTTATGGAATAAAAAGAAAGTTATAATCACTGCTTGGTCCTTGGATTAACTCCTTGTGAACTTTGGACTGGAACAGCGCGATCCTGAAAGCCGGACTTCTCTCCTCCCAGCAGGGTATGGCAGAAATCAAGGAAAACAATGCAAAACAAAACCAAAACACAAATGCAAAAAGTAGAGCAGAAAACTTAGCTTTTGAGGAGCAGGAATCAGACTGGTCTTCTAGAATCCCTCAGAAAGATCACCAGCAAGACAGAAGGGCGTCGGCTGCCTTATATCCAGTCAGTAATTCCCGTCACCCAGTCATCATCATCATGCCCAGGTGCTTGGTAATCAGCCTCACTACCTTCCTTCACCAGAAGAGGGAGTTCAACAGACCTCAATGGTGAAGGGGAAAATGAACTCACAACACAATGTCCTCCGTGATTCCTCTGTGCCTTTTAATTATTGGGTATCCAAGCTGGACATGTGGCATGAATTGGCTCTCTACACCTTGGAGGTCCTGGCCTGCCCTGCCGCTAGCATTTTGTCAGAGCGGGTTTTTAGTGCCGATGGTAGAATTATAACTGATAAGTGCATCCGCCTGTCAACTGAAAATGCTGATAGGCAGACTCTTACAAAAATGAACAAGGGCCGGATTGGTCCAGACTTCTCTACACCACAGAATGATAACAGCGAAACATAATCTCCAAAACGGTGTATTTTTTCTTCACACCCACACATGGGTATACGCTTCCTGATTTTTGGCCATTTGGTGTTAGCCTCCTCCTTCTCCTCATCCTCATCATCCACCACTAGATCATAATAGTGACCATGGTCCGTGAATGCAACAGCCAACTTATAGTGTAAAAGGGTTATTTTGATGCCCTTTCAAAAAAAATGCTAACACAGTATGTTGATGTGTACCCGCATGGAGAAATGTTTGTCAGCCTATACACTTAGTGTATGGGCATTACAAGTATAGGAGACCCACTCCTTTAAACTGGGAAACATTTTTCGGAGGCCATCCTCCACGTCTCTTCTGACACCACCACTAGATCACCAGGGTGAATGTGTTCCGTGATGCAACTGCCAAGTAATTTTTTTCAAGGGCGTTTATGACGCCCGTTCCAAAAATATTTAAACAGTATGTTGAGGTGTACCCCCCCAGGGGGAAATGTTTGTTAGCCCATACACTTAGTGTATGGGCATTACAAGTATAGGAAACCCGCTCCTTTGAACTGGGAAAAAATTTCCGAGACCAGCCTCCAAATTTCTTCTTTGGGAGATTGGAGTGCGTGCAAATTTTGGGCAGACCTTGTATTCACTTCATGGGCAAACTTCAGGTGACTTAAAAAATTAGAATAACGGGAACTTTGATTTCATGTGGCCATCGAGTAAGTGGGGGTTCAAAGGCTTATTGGGGTGTGTGTAACTTTGGTGCAGGGCAGGCCTTGCATTCAATGCATAAGCAAACAGTATGGGAGTACCAAATGAGTAATATGATCTTGGTTTTCCTGTGGCGATCCAGTACATGGGTTCAAAGGCTTATTGGGGTGCGTGTAACTTTTGCGCAGGGCAGGCCTTGCATTCAATGCATAGGCCAACAGTATGGGAGTACCAAATGAATACTGGGAATGTTGGTTTCATGTAGCCATCCAGTACGTGGGGGTTAAAAAGGCTTATCGGGGTGCGAGTAACTTTGGAGCAGGGCAGGCCTTGCATTCAATGCATCAACAAACAGTATGGGAGTACCAAATGAATAATGTGAACTTTGTGTTCTTGTGGTCATTCAGTATGTGGGTTCAAAGGCTTATTGGGGTGCGTGTAACTGGGGCAGGGCAGGCCTTGCATTCAATGCATAAGCAAACAGTATGGGAGTACCAAATGAATACTTGGAACATTGGTTACATATGGTCATTCATGACGTCTGTTCAATGGGTTGTTGGGGTGCGTCCAAATTTTGGGCAGCCCTGCCACTCACTGCATATGCAATAACAGTATAAGGAACCCACTGTTTAACAATGGCAACAGCATGGCATAGCTGGCTTATGGCTCTCTAAGAAAAGTGAGGACCGACTGCTGGCCCTATAAAAATAGACTGTGACTTTCAGAGTCCCTCCTTCATAAATGAAACAGCATGTGTCTGATGATGTGTCACACGATGATGTGTCACACACCACATGGCCAAATAAGGTTGTAAAATGTTAAAATGGCATTTCCCAGTGAATGCATTTGCCTTGGTTGAAAGCAATGGTAAAATTGAAAAACACATCAAAAAGGCTACATGAGAACATAGCCCAAGTGGTGAAGGAACATGTTTTGAGTTACTTATTTTGCCTTACATACAAATCATTACCCTGGAAAGGATGTTCCTTAACATATTTCAAAGGAAAATTAATTTTGGTTTTGTTTTTGTTTTAGTGTGCACCTGTAAAAGTGGCATAATACTCTGACAACATTGTTCACAGCTGTGACGTGGGAGTCAGAAATGATTCCAGGGGTATTCCCCATGATGTTCCCATGTCATTTGAACACTGTTGCCATCGATTTCAGACATTTTTAAACCCTAAAAAGACCCCCGGGGGGGGACACAGCAAAAATGCTCGGTTTTCCCATAGCGTTACACTGGGCTCATTGCTCTGGTCGAGCACCCGAGCATTCTAATTTGCGCCACCTGAGAAATGAGCACCTAAGCATTTTAGTGCTCGCCCATCACTACAGCAGGTGAACAGGTGAAGAATTGGGTTTATTTTTCTTTTAAGCCATTCCTTGTGAGGTATAAGTGATTAGGCGACTTTATTCTTCGGGTCGGTGCGACTGAAGCGATACCAGATTTATATTGGGTTTTTATGTTTGGCTGCTGTCAAACACTAAAAGACACTTTCTTGCAAAAACTAGTTTTTGCATCACCATATTTTGAGAGCTATAATATTTTTATATTTCGGCCGACTGAGTCAAGTGAGGGCTTATTTTTTGCGGGACAACCTGTCTTTTCTATTGGTACCATTTTCGGGCACATGACATTTTTTGATCGCTTTCTATTCCGATTTTTGGGAGATAGAATGAACAAAAACCAGCAATTCAGGAATTGCTTTTTGTTTTGTTATTATTTATACAATTCTGCGTGGTAAAATTGGTAAGACAGCTTTATTTTTTGGGTTAGTGCGATTACAGCAGTGACTCATTTATTTTTTTTATGTTTTGGCGCCTTTACACAAAAGCTTTTTTATAGAAAAATAACAATTTTTGCAACACTTTATTCTGAGAGCTATAACTATTTTTCTGCTGATGGAGCTGTATCGCGACTTGTTTTTTGCAGGACAAGATGATGTTTTCAGCGGTACCATTTTTATTTACATCCGTCTTTTTTATTGCATTTTATTGCACTTTTTATTTGGCGGTATGATGACATAGCATTGTTTTTTGCCTCGTTTTTTATTTATTTTTTATGGTGTTCACTGAAGGGGTTAACTAGTTGGACAGTTTTATAGAGCGGGTCGTTACGGACACGGCGATACCAAATATATGTACTTTTATTGCTTTTTTATTTACATAAATATATTTATTGGTAAAATATTTATTTTTTTCTTTATTTAGGGATTTTTAAAAAAAAATATTTTTACACATTCTAATTTTTAATTTTTTTTTTAACTTTTTTTTACATTGTCCCAGTATGGGACATTACTATATTAGATCAGATCGCTGATCTAACACTTTGCACTGCAGAGCATCAAATCAGGATCTGACAGGCAGGGAAGGAGGTATGCTGGTGCCTGCTCTCAGCAGGCGCTCAGAAGCCATCTCCCCTGCAGGACCCAGAAGGACTCCGCGGCCATCTTGGTGCCAGGGGTCTCCATGGAGACCATCAGGAAAATGCAATCACATCGCGTTTTCCTGATGGAAGCACGCAGGGAGCCACCTCCCTGCGTGATGCTTCTCTATGCCGCTATCACAACTGACAGCAGCATCAGAGGGGTTAAATGCCCACAATCAGTGCTAGGACCGATCATGGGCGTTGCTGTGGGGTGTCAGCTGTCACATACAGCTGACACCCATGTGCAACCACTGCGGCGCTCAGCGTGAGGCTGCACGATCGTGGCGCCGAACATATACTGCTCTTTGTGGGAATGCATCTTTCTTTTTCCCAATGCCTACCCAAAGGTAAATGAATGTTATTCATTTCATTACATGTGCCTCTAAGGCATTGAAAACCATTCCATATACAACTATGTCGAAATTAAAAATATATATATTTTGTAATGCAGAGATGAGAATATTGCTTCATCCTTATCAGAACCCATCCCAATGAAAATGCCATTCAATCTGCAAGCACCATGTTCGGCAGAGTTAACACAGGCATGTTTCACAGTCTAAATACATATGTTTTCTTGTGACATATTGTACTTCATGATAGTGGTAAAATTTTTCCAATATGACTTGCGTTTGTGTGGAAAAAATGGAAATTTGGCAAAAACGTAGAAAATGTTGCCATTTTCAAATTTTTCATTTTTATGCCCTTAAACCAGACAGTTATGTCACACAAAATAGTTAATAAATAACATTACCCACTTGTCTACCTTATATCAGCACGATTTTTTAAACTATTTTTTTTTTTGTTAAGAGATTAGGAGGGGTAAAAGTTCACCAGCAATTTCTCATTTTTCCACCAAGATTTCACAAAACCTTTTTTTAGAGACCAAATCACATTTGAAGTGACTTTGAGGGGTCTATATGACAGAAAATATCCAAAGAGACACCGTTCTAAAAATTGCACCCCACAAGATGCTTAAAATCACATTCAAGAAGCTTACTAACCCTTCAGGTGCATCTCAAGAATTAATGGAATGTGGAAGAAAAAAATGAACATTCAACTTTTTTTTTTTACAAAAAATTTACTTTAGACCAACTTTTTTATTTTCACAAGTGTAAAGAGAAAATGGACCCGAAAATTTGTTGTGCAATTTCTTCTCAGCATGCCGATATCGTATATGTGGGGGAAAATCACTGTTTGGGCACATGGCAGGGCTTGGAAGGGCAGGAGCACCATCTGACTTTTTGAAAGATTATTTTGCTAGAATCAAGAGTGAATGCCATGTTGTATTTGGAGAGCCACTGATGTGCCTAAACAGTGGAAACCCCCTACAAGTGACCCCATTTTGGAAACTACACCCCTCAAGGATTTTATCCAGGGGTATTAGTAAGCATTTTGAACCCACAGGTACTACACAGAATTTCATAACATTAGGTCGTAATATTGAACACGTCAATACTCCAGTTTGCCTAGACTGCTCGGGTATGCATAGAGTATCGCAGATGCTCAAGTGACGTGCTAAAGTACCTACTCCGCATACTATGCAGCTGTTAGATACCAAAAACAAAACATGCGGGGATTCATGATACTCGGTGCATACCCGAGCACCCGATGCAAACTCAAGTAGCAAGCACTTGCGCTCAATACTAGCTGTCATTTTTTTAGTTTTGAAAAACCCCAACCCTAAGGGTACCGTTACATTTAGCGATGCGCCAGCGATTCCAACCACGATACGACCCGGTCAGGATCGCTGGTGCATCGCTAAATGGTCGCTAGTGAGCTGCCAAACAGGCAGATCTCACCAACGACATAGCAGCGGTCGGCACTTACCTATCAGATGTGGCGATGAAGACTTCCTCCCGCCTGCGTCCACGCGTCGCTCGTCGGCGCCAGCAGGAAGCCCATCAGGAAGTGGCCGACAAGAAACGGTCCAGGACGTTCTCGCGCTATCAGCGATAACCAGCGGGGGAGCCGGTCAGAGGTAAGTATCACACATAGCGATATCACTAGCAATATCGCTGCTGCGTCACAAAATCGGTGATGCTTTAGCGATATGGCTAGCGATATCGCTGTGTGTAACGGGGTTTTACTCTAACCCTAACTATAACCCCAACTGTAAGTTTAATACAATCCCAATCCTAATACAACCCTAACCCTAACTGCAAAGAATGGAAAAAATATATATTTTAGTATTTTTATCTAACTAAGGCAGTGACAAAGGGGGATTTGATTTACTATTTCTTTCGTTTTATCACTGTGATAGGGTCTATCATAGTGATCAAAAGGAATCAATAGGAAAAATTCCCTATTGTTGCCGGGTACCGACAGGTAGATCTCGGCGGGCACACTGTGCATGTGCCCGCCATTTTTTCTAAGAAGATGATGTGGAAGGCCGGGGGATGGCTTTGATACCATGGTGGCTCATGGGACATTTTTCTCTCCTCTGACATTTATATCATGTTTGAAGAAAGAGTAATCATTGTTACAGCGGGCAAAGTTATTTTTTTTATGATTGCTGTTTTTCACTGAACGGCAATCACGTCATCAGGGACCGAAAAATCCAGCCCTGATCATGTTCTGTAGTGTCTTAGCTAGTAGTAGCTGAAACCCTGGAGATTTTCTGACTCTGGGGGGTGCTACAGCCTTTTTCCCGATAGCGGTTTTAATGTTTTAAACGTCAATGAGGGCGTAGGGTCCCTTAATGGCCGCTGCTTTAATGTGCGTATGAGCAATCATTAAGGGGTTGAAACACAGGATATACTGAAACTTTTCTCACAAAACTATATATTAATCTACTTTGCTTTCGTGCTTTATAAAACGATGATAGCAGATTGAATTTTCACTGTGACAGGTTTCCTTTACAAACAGTTTCACATATCCATGAAACACAGACCATGCTTTCATCGCAACATCTGGCCTAACCACCTTGACTCCTAGGAATATATGAGGCAGGTGAGGAGTCCAGATCGTCAGGTCAGGTGTTGTGATTTGAACATGGGCCACGCTTTACGAATGTGTGAAAATGGATTTAGGCCTAAAGTAAACTGCCTCCTAAAGAGGATAAATAAAATTAAATAAAAGTTTCAGCAAGCTTTTGATCAAAATATCAAGCGTTTCTCTTGAGGCACTTTGTTTTATACGGTTACTAACACTTGTCCTATTTGTGTCCAAAAAATGTTTAGCAATGTTTCCTAACTATATGTCTGATAAGATATATAACAATGTTGCTTATTTTCATGTGTACTATTGATTTATGAAATAAAAATTAAAATGATGATTACTAATGAAGATCCAAACAACCTCTTTAAAGTGTTTACTTCTGTTTTGTACATTAAAAAAATAAGGTGTTTGTATTAAAACCATATGAAGTCCATATGTAACTTTTTTATACAAATCTCATTTTTTCACAATGATAAAGCAAAAAAAAAAATTGTAATTTTATGTATGCTTTATAAAACCCGTTTCAGGACAAAAGCTTGAAGAGAAAAAAATGTTTTGGGGAGATTAGCAAATCAAATATTAGCGATGAGCTAAGTTATTCTATTAGGTAAGAAGCGATTCTATTTATTATACATTGAAATTTTCTAAGGGGATTGTTCCTTTACTTTCACATACAACAACTTTCTAAGGTATCCTTCAATATTATATTTGTTATGAACTGTATGAACGATGACATCAACTATTTTATTCCTGAATTTGTCTATATCAAGACCTTGACTCTGGCTCTATTCCTTTCATTGCATCATATTTTGCCTGTTCTAGGAGTTTATCCTTGTAGTTTTTCCTTTGTCAACAAGAATCAAATGAGAGTTTCATACAGACAAATTTCAATTCACTTTTCGAGATGAAAACAAGTCAGCAACTATAAACCTTGCATCAGCCGTTTCTGACAGAAGACCTAGATTGACAGTGGTGCTTTGTTATCACTTAGATATAGCAATAAAAATGAAACATATATACAGTATAAAAAAAAGCCAAAAACAGAAATAAACAGAACCTATCAGCAGGATTAAGCCCTAAGAAATAAAGGTATGACCATAATGGCACTGTGATGCTCATTAATATGATACCAGGTGTGTGGTTGCTTAACACCTTATGAAATTTTCAGAAAACGACGTCTTGTGTGATTCAGGGCAGGACGTGGGGGCAGGGTCTTCTTCTCATTCTCCGCACCACTCCTCTCCCAGCCTCCTCTGCTTCTTGTGCAGGTCACTGATTATTCAGTTATCAAAAGACTGACCATAACTTTCAAACAGAAATCAGGTGTGTACGGGTGCTTACTAAGAGTAGCCATCTCCATATATAACTAACAAAATAAAGTTGCACTCTGTAGCCCTATAGCATGCAAACATGAAACATATGAAATATGAATTGCATGACTGTACTAGAAAATATGAAATTTCCCAATTCATGTATACCAGGCAGCCGCGATAAGGCGATTCTCGTTGCTGGGACCTGTCCTGTGTGGACTCCTCTCATAGGCGAATAGCCTACATTTATATGGAATGGTAAGATCCTGCTGTAATTAAAAACAGCAGAGGCTGAGGGATGGAGTGCTCAGTCAGAGAACCTATGTACAGTTGAAACCAGACGTTTACATATACTATATAAAAAGACACATATGCATGTTTTTCTTAATATCTTACAGGAAATCAGAATAAAACTTTCCCATTTTAGGTCAATTAGGATTGCCATAATTATTAATATTTGCCAAATGACAGAATGAGAGAGATAATTTTTTAAAGCATTTTTATTTACTGCAAAGTCAAAACTTTACATACACTAAGAATACTATGCCTTTAAACAATTCTGGACAGCCCATATGATGATGTCATGTGCTTGGAAACTTCTGAGATGGATGAGTCTGGCTCATCTTTGAGTACAATTTCAAGATACATGAAGGTGCCTCACTCATCTCTACAAACATCTGGTTGTCCTTGTTTGTACTTGCATATAATTCTTTGTATAGATGAACAAAGCACCTTCAGGTATCTTGAAATTGTACCCAAGGATGAGCCAGACTTGTGCAAGTCCACAATTCTCTTGCTGATATCTTGGCTGATTTCTTTAGACTTTCCCATGTTGCTACACAATGAAGCAGTGTGTTTCAGGTGTGCATTAAAATACATCCACAGGTGTGTCTCTAATTAATGCAGATATTGCCAAAAAAAAACAAAATCAGAATCTTCCAAACACATGACATCATCATATAGGCAGTCCAGAATTGTTTAAAGGCATAGTGTTGTTAGTGTATGTAAACTTTTGACTTAGCAGTAAGTAATGAAAATGCCTTAAAACATTCTCTCTCTCATTATTCTGGCATCTGGCAAATATTAGTAATTATGGTAATCCTAATTGACCTATAACGGGAAAGGTTTATTCTGATTTCATGTCAGATATTAAGAAAAACATGTATATGTGTCTTTTTCTATAGTGTATGTAAACTTCTAGTTTCATCTGTAAAAATATCAAAACACTGACTGTCACTTCCAAACAGAAATCAGGTGTGTACAGGTGCTTAACCCCTTCCCAAAAAGTTATGTATATATACAATGCTGAGAGCTGTGCTCCCGCAAGGCGCTATATACAGCGCCATAATCGCGCTGAGAGCAACCGTGATTGAGTGTGGGTGTCAGCTCTATGTAAATCTGGAGAAGTCAATACTTACAGTTTGACATCCAGAAAGGAGAAAAAGGCTCAACTTCTATTTAGAAGGGAAGATTACACTTTCCCTGGTAACTATCGATTTCATGACTTGGTGGTTGGAGTTGAAGAATTTGTTACAGGAAATCCCATGGTTCCATTAGATCAGGGATGTGATCATGACAGATGAAAGCTCGGAGGGATGGGAAGCACATCTCAGAGATTGTATAGTCCAAGGAGTCTGGTCGGAAACAGAGAGACTATTCATCGAATATGAAAGAGATACCAGCAGTAAAGAATGCAGTAGTGACGCTCCTTCCTCATCTAAAGAGGCAGCATATTTGAATTATGTCAGACAACCGATTGATGGTTGCTTACAACAACCATCAGGGAGGTACAAGATCTCGCACTCTGCTGTTGGAGTTCGGTTTGCGGAACAACATCAGTTAGAACTGACTGCACTACGCATAAGAGGGAAGGAAAATGAGAGAGCAGATTTCCTCTGTTGGAATACGCTAAGACGGGGAATGGTCACTGAATCGAGTAATATTACAAATTGTGGAATGATGGGGGCAGCCAGAAGTAGACCTGTTTGCAAACGTGTGAAACAAAAAAAAAAAAAAAAACTTCTGCTCCCTGAATCTGAGAGACCATGCAGTGGATGCACTATACATTCCCTAGGACTTCAACCTAGCCTATGCCGTTCCCACATTAATGTTGATTCCAGTAGTATTAATAAAGATTCGAGAAGAAAGAGCAGATGTCATTCTAATAACTCCATATTGGCCCAAGAGACCATGTTTTTCGTGAATGTGGTCCTTGTGAGATCCTTGGATTCTCCCAGATATCTCGGATCTCCTCAGGCAGGGGCACAGTTTGTGATCCTCAGAAGTCAGACCTGCATTTGATGGCCTGAAGTTTGAAAGGTCGCCACTAATCCAAAAGGGCTTCTCCAGCCTTAGTCTCTACTCTGCTGCAGAGCAGGAAACCAGTAACAACTGGAATATATGGTAGGACATGGGCAAAATTCTTGCCTAGTTTGGGATAATCCTTGGAAGGAAAAATTCCAATAAAGGCCATATTAGCGATCCTTCAAAAGGGTACGGAGATGGACTTGGCCACTAGCAACCTTAAGGAGCAAGTATTGGCTCTAGAGGCCCTATATGATTATAACCTAGCAGCAGATAGAGGTGGATAATTAGGTTTATTAAAGCATGTGATAGATCAAGACCAATACTGGCCTCAAAAATGCCTCCTCTGGATCTAAACCTGCTTCTAGAAGAATTAATGAGCTCTCCCTTTGAGCCCTTAGATAAATTGCCAGTCAAGATACTCACTCTAAAGACAGTAATATTGGTGGCCACAATATCAGCCCACCAGCAACCACCTGTTTGCACAGATCATGGAAGATAGTTATATTGAGACCAAACCCAGCATATTTTCCGAAAGTGGCATTTAAATTTCATAGGAGCCAAGAAATTGTTCTCTCTTTTTTTGCAATCGTAAAAATGCAGAGAAACAGAGACTTCACACACTAGATGTTAAATGGGTGAAAGAGTGAATCCTTATTCATGTAATTCCAAGGAGTTAGGAAAGGTCTCAAAGTAACAAAAGGTACCATAGCTACAGGTGCATCTCACAAAATTAGAATACCATCAAAAATTTTATTTATTTCAGTTCTTCAATACAAAAAGTGAAACTCATTATATAGAGTCATTACACACAGAGTGATCTATTTCAAGTGCTTATTTCTGTTAATGTTGATGATTATGGCTTACCGCCAATGAAAACCCAAAAGTCATTATCTCATTAAATTAGAATATTTTATATCACCAGCTTGAAAAATGATTTTAAAGTCCGATATGTTAGCGTTCTGAAATTTATGTTCAGTAAATGCACTCAATATTTAGTCGGGGCTCCTTTTGCATCAATTACTGCATTAATGCGGCGTGGCATGGTGGCGATCAGCCTGTGGCACTGCTGAGATATTATGGAAGCAAGGTTGCTTTGATAGCAGCCTTCAACTCATCTGCATTGTTGGGTCTGGTGTCTCATCTTCCTCTTGACAAAACCCCATAGATTTTCTATGGGGTTAAGGTCAGCCGAGTTTGCTGGTCAATCAAGCATAGTGATACTGCTGCTTTTAAACCAGGTATTGGTTCTCTGCACAGGTGCCAAGTTGTGCTGGAGAAGGAAATTTCCATCTCCAAAAAGCTTGTTGGCAGAGGAAAGCATGAAGTGGTCTAAAATTTCCTGGTAGATGGCTGTACCGACTTTGCTCTTGATAAAACACAGTGGACCTGCACCAGCAGATGACTTGACTCCCCAATCGCTGATTGTGGAAACTTCGCACTAGACCTCAAGTAGCTTGGACTGTGTGCCTCTCCACTCTTCCTCCAGTCTCTGAGACCTTGATTTCCAAATGAAATGCAAAATTTACTTTCATCTGAAAATACCTTGGAGCACTGAGCAACAGTCCAGTTCTTTTTCTCCTTGGCCCAGGTAAGATGCTTCTGGCATTGCCTATTGGTCATGAGTGGCTTGACCCAAGGAATGCGACACTTGCAGCCCATGTCCTGGATAAGTCTGTGAGTGGTGGCTCTTAAAGCAATGACTTCAGCAGCAGTCCACTCCTTGTGAATCTCCCCCAAATTTTAGAACGGCCTTTTCTTAACAAATTCTTTCAAGGCTGCGGTTATCCTGGTTGCTTGTGCACCATTTTCTACCACACTTTTTCCGTCCACTCAACTTTCCATTCATATGGTTGGATACGGCTCTCTGTCAACAGCCAGCTTCTTTAGCAATGACCTATTGTGGATTACCCTCCTTGTGGATTGTGTCAATGACTGCTTTCAGGACATGTCAAGTCAGCAGTCTTCCCCATGATTGTGGAGCTTACTGAAACAGACTAAGGGACCCTTTTAAATGCTTAGGAAGCCTTTGCAGGTGGTTGGTTTTATTATGTGCACTTTGATGTATTTTAATTGTTATGTTGGTTAGTTTGCTTTTCTAGATGTATGAGTGGTGTTAAGAAGTCCCCAGCTGTTGGGGTGATGTCATGAAATTAAGGGAGTTTCCATGTGCATTTAGTTGGCTTGTTACTCTTACACCCGATAGAACCCGTAGAAGTTCATTGTGTGCACGAAACAGCCGTCGTCGGGTACTTTTTCACTAAATGTTCACCTGTTTTATGTAAAATACAATATAGGACATTTGAGGACAGTGAGTGCCATTAAACACTTGAAAAAGATCACTTTGTTTGTAATGACTATGCACACATAGGAAGGAGAGAAGTCCGGCTTTCAGGATCGCGCTGTTCCAGTCCAAAGTTCACAAGGAGTTAATCCAAGGACCAAGCAGTGATTATAACTTTCTTTTTATTCCATAAACTCTACGCGTTTCGTGTACACACTGTACACTTCCTCAGGAGCAAAGTTACATTGGCATCACATTCCATTCTCCTTATATACTACCTCCCCCAGGAAGTGAGGTAGGTGCTCATTGCACTTAAAAAAATTCACACATAACTATCAACATAATGTAAAATCACAAAAATCAATAAAATTCATCTATAAAACACACTTCTATAAAAACACACATATGTAAAACTTCACACTAGAAAAAATGTAAAACATTATAATAAAATTATGATTATACTCAATAAAAATCTAAAATTCTTGGTACATCATATCAATTAGCAGAACAATATACACAAATCTCTTATATAACCGCACTTATATTTTCCTTTCAGTATTAACCCTTCATTCAACATATTATACTTTTACTTTCCTTATATTTCAGGCAGATGATCATATACTAATTAATGTATGTACTCCTATGCAGATTCGATCCTGCACAGCAGACCCATGCTCTGCACTCAAGAAACGTTTCTGTTCTCTCAGCCAAAGGCTCCACATCTCCAGAGCTGTCAGTTCCTTTTCAAGGCACTAGCCAACTATTCCAATCATAGTAAAATACCGCCGATTGTATCTCTTTATATGTTAGCGATATGATCATTCCCTTGCTGTAATGTTATAGCATGGACATCACACAATTATCAGATGCCAATACTACTCTAATCCTTAGCATATCTGTGAAACGTTTATATCATTGGATAAGACCCTATTGTGCGCTTCTGTCTCCCCCTTTTTTGTAATGACTATGTAATACAACCCCTGGCAAAAATTATGGAATCACCGGCCTTGGAGGATGTTCATTCAGTTGTTTAATTTTGTAGAAAAAAAGCAGATCACAGACATGGCACAAAACTAAAGTCAATTCAAATGGCAACTTTCTGGCTTTAAGAATCACTAAAAGAAATCAAGAACAAAAAATGTGGTAGTCAGTAATGGTTACTTTTTTAAACCAAGCATAGGGGAAAAATTATGGAATCACTCAATTCTGAGGGAAAAAATTATGGAATTACCGTGTAAATTTTCATTTCCAAAACTAACACCTGCATCAAATTACATCTGCTCATTAGTCTGCATCTAAAAAGGAGTGAGCACACCTTGGAGAGCTGTTGCACCAAGTGGACTGACATGAATCATGGCTCCAACGCGAGAGATGTCAATTGAAACAAAGGAGAGGATTATCAAACTCTTAAAAGAGGGTAAATCATCGTGCAATGTTGCAAAAGATTCTGGTTGTTCACAGTCAGCTGTGTCTAAAATCTAGACAAAATACAAACAACATGGGAAGGTTGTTAAAGGTAAACATACTGGTACACCAAGGAAGACATCAAAGCGTCAAGACCGGAAACTTAAAGGAATATGTCTCCAAAACAAGAAATGCACAACAAAACAAATGAGGAACGAATGGGAGGAAACTGGAGTCAACGTCTGTGACCGAACTGTAAGAAACCACCTAAAGGAAATGGGATTTACATACAGAAAAGCTAAATGTAAGCCATCATTAACACCTAAACAGAAAAAAACAAGGTTACTATGGGCTAAGGAAAAGCAATCGTGGACTGTGGATGACTGGATGAAAGTCATATTCAGTGATGAATCGCGAATCTGCATTGGGCAAGGTGATGAGGCTGGAACTTTTCTTTGGTGCCGTTCCAATGAGATTTATAAAGATGACTGCCTGAAGAGAACATGCAAATTTCCAGTCATTAATGATATGGGGCTGCATGTCTGGTAAAGGCCCCTGGGGAGATGGCTGTCATTACATCTTCAATAAATGCACAAGTTTATGTTAATATTTTGGACACTTTTCTTATCCCATCAATTGAAAGGATGTTTGGGGATGATGAAATCATTTTTCAAGATGATAATGCAGGATGCATTATGCATTAGGATGCATTATGATAATGCAGGATGCCATAGAGCAAAAATTGTGAAAACATTCCTTGAAAAAAAGACACATAAGGTCAATGTCATGGCGTGCAAATAGTCCGGATCTCAATCCAATTGAAAATCTTTGGTGGAAGGTGAAGAAAATGGTCCATGATAAGGCTCCAACCTGCAAAGCTGATCTGGCAACAGCAAGCAGAGAAATTTTGGAGCCAGATTGATAAAGAGTACTGTTTGACACTCATTAAGTCCATGCCTCAGAGACTGCAAGCTGTTATAAAAGCCAGAGGTGGCGCAACTAAATACTAGTGATGTGTTGGAGTGTTTTTTGTTGGTTTGTTTTTCATGATTCCATAATTTTTGCCCTATACTTGGTTTAAAAAAGTGACCATTACTGACTGCTACATTTTTGTTCTTGATTTCTTTTAGTGTTTCTTAAAGCCAGAAAGTTGCCATTTGAATTGACTTTAGCTTTGTGCCATGTCTGTGATCTGCTTTTTTTCTACAAAATTAACAACTGAATGAACATTATCCAAGGCCGGTGATTCCATAATTTTTGCCAGGGGTTGTATACGAGTTTCACTTTTTGTATGGAAGAGCTGAAATAAATTAACTTTTTGATGATATTCAAATGTTGTGAGAAGCACCTGTACATCTGGTATCATAATCGCACTGACCCGAAGAATAAAGTTGCCTAATCACTTATACCGCACAAGGAACGGCTTAAAAAATAAATAAAACCAGTTCTTCACCTGCTGTTAATTTTTTAAATCTGCCTCTCAAAGATAGCAGTAAAGCTCAGCTCAAATTTATCGTGTGCTTACACCTGGGTTTCTGGGTAAATCTCTGAAAAACATCATACAGACGGAAATCCTCCGCAGAAGATTCCCTATAATGAGGCAGATGGAGGAATTGTAGACGACGTATGGCCGCCTATGATCCGGCGGTGTATGTCTTTTTAGGCATGCATAAAAATGCCATCGGCCACAGTTTTGTGCACCTCTGAAAAGAAGGACATCATTGAACAGAGGCCATATGGAGTCCAGAGTAACTCTGCTGCTGAATTATAGTGAATGGATCCCTTGGTGGATTCATCTGAATCACATCACTCAGAGATTTGTAAATGTAAACTCTGTTATGAAATATAGGGGACTTCCATGTTACTGGTAGTACAAAGGTTCGGGAAAAGTGCTATAGCTTGTCGCCCGCCAAAAGAAATTCTGCATTCCCAAATCCAAATGTCCCCTCCCTTCTGATCAACATAGTGTGCCTAAACCACACTTAGCATCTACATGTTTTGGCATTTCGATAGTGTCTCCAGAAACATGAGCTGGGCACGACCACTTACTGGTGTCTGCAATGTACTGGGGACTACAACGTATGGAACCCACAATGACAGTTTGCAATTTTCACTCAGCAACATCCATTGCTGCTTGCTTCTGGAAAATGACCATGGAGTCAAAAAAGTTAAATGATCATTTTTTCCTTCCACATTGCATTAATTCATGTGAAGGGTTAATAAACTTCTTGAATAGGGTTTTGAACACCTTTAGGGATGCAGTTTTTAGAATGGTGTCACTTTTGTGTATTTTCTGACAGAGGTCCCTCAGAGTCCCTTAAAATGTGATCTGGTCCCTAAAAAATGGTTTTGTAAATTTTGTTGGGAAAATGACAAAGCACTGGTCAACTTTTAACCCTTATAACTTTATAACAAAAAATATGTTTAGAAAATTGAGCTGAAGTGAAGTAGACATGTGGGAAATGTTATTTATTAACTATTTTATATGACATAACTCTCTGATTTAAGGGCATAAAAAATCTAAGTTTGAAAATTGAAACATTTTCCAAATGTTTGCCAACTTTCTGATATTTTCACCAACTTTCTGATATTTTCACAAATAAATGCAAGTCATATCGAAGTGGGACCTGTTGAAGCATTCCAGAGTTATAACATAAAGTAACACTGGTCAAAATTGAAAAATTTGGCCTGGTCAGGAAGGTTAAAAAAGGCTTCAGGGTGAAGGGGTTGAAAACCACCAATACACCTTTAAACTGTGGCAATTAAGGGTGCTTATTCCTCAGTGCGCTGAGAAGTTAGGGTATACCACCTCAAGCATCGGAAAATCTGTGGTTCAGCTACTAGGGGTAGCTGAGACCCCGGAGAACATGATCAAGGCCGGTTTTTACGGTCCCTTGTCACATGATCACTATTATTTACCGAATAACGGCCATCACAAAAAAGTCTGATTTAAAATTCATTTCTCTTTCCTCTAATATGATCTAGCATATCAGAGAAGAGAGAAATGGGGTCCCCCGATCCTTCCTAATACCTCCACCATCCCCTGATTCTCCTGCTTTGTCCCCCGGCCCTCCGTGTCATCCTAGAAAAAAAATGGCGGGACCATGCACAGTGCACCCACCGAGATCTGCCAGCTGGTCCCTGGCAGCACAATAGGGAACTTTTCCTATTGGTTCCTTTTGATCACTGTGACAGGATCTATCACAAAAACCAAAATAAAAAAATAGTAAATAAAATCCCCCTTTGTCACCCCCTTAGGAAAAAAATTATAAAATAAAAAAAATTAAATTTGTTTCCATTCTTTGCAGTTAGGGTTGTGTTAGGGATGGACTCAGAATTGGGGCTTTTTCAAAAGTAAAAAAAAAATTATAATTGACAATATGATGGCTAGGATTAAATAGTTCACAGGGACACTGATAATAAGACACATGAAAAACAAGGTAATTAACATAATTCAAAGTATAGTCTAAGGGTACCGTTACACTTAGCGATGCACCAGCGATCCCGACGATATGGATCGCTGGTGCATCGCTAAGTGGTCGATAGTGAGCTGCCACACAGGCAGATTTCACCAGTGACATCGCTGGGGTCGGGGGTCTCTACTTACCTGTCAGACGCGGCGATCCTGACGTCCTCCCGCCCGCGTCCACGCGTCGCTCGTCGGCGCCACAGGAAGCCCAGCAGAAAGCACCCGACGAGTAATGATCCAGGACCTTCTCGCGCGACCAGCGATAATCAGCGGGGGAGCCGGTCGGAGGTATCACATGTACCAATATCGCTGCTACGTCACAAAATCGGTGACTTTACAGTGATATTGCTAGCGATATCGCAGTGTGTAACGGGGGCTTTAATCAAGTGAGGATATAATGAAGAAACTCCTGAAATAGCTACTGAACACAAAAGAGTGGAGTATTGCTGTTATGAGGTAGACTAGTGTGTGGAAAAGAAAGCAACAGGTCGACATGCATATCTGTGCTTGCTTGGCTTGTATCAAGTATACTTACCCTTGATGTAAGGTGCTGGTGCACAGACCAAAGGATTCCCGGGACCACCCCAGACGCACATAAGCTTTTTCAATGGGGAGTGAGTAGCTGATGTCCCATCTGACCTTTAAACCGTGTTGTAATTAGCCAGAATGCATTGCACATGTGGAGTGTTCCTCCCACCAGGTGTCCGGGCCTCTCTGGGAGAGCGCACGTGAGGGAAATCCCTGTGACGTCATTAATGTGCGCGCCCACAAGTCAGAGATCGGATATAAGTGGTGCTTGGAGTTACACTGAGCATGCATGAACTGGCGGCCATTTTTTGAACTCCATATTGAGTGGCCATTTTGTGTGGGAAAAAAGATGCCTATAGGAACCTTCAAACACCTGGTGGGAGGAAAACTTCACATGCGCAATGCAGAGTTGATACGAGTCAAACAAGCACAGATATACATGTCGATCTGTTGCTTTCTTTTCCACAAACTAGTCTACCTCAATACCTCTCAGCACAAGCACTTTATGTGAACTGTGTGATATAGTTCGACTTTATGACTTTATATTCTAATATTTGCACAGTGAGAGCTGAAATTTGTGTCATATATTGATGGATATTGTGGAATTGTCCTTCACTTACCTACAGTGGGTATGGAAATTTTTCACACTCCTTTAAATTTTTGACTCTTTGTTTCATTGCAGCCTTTTGGTAAATACAAAAAAGTTCATTTTTTTTCTCATTAATGCACACTCTGCACCCCATCTTGACGGAAAAAAAAACAGAAATGTAGAAATTTTTGCAAATTTATTAAAAAAGAAAAACTGAAATATCACATGGTCATAAGTGTTCAGACCCTTTGCACAGTATTGAGTAGAAGCACCCTTTTGAGCTAGTACAGCCATGAGTCTTCTTGGTAATGATGCAACAAGTTTTTCACAACTGGATTTGGGGATCCTATGCCATTCTTCCTTGCAGATCCTGTGTTTTTAGTGTCATTGTCTTGTTGGAAGGTGAACCTTCGTCCAAGTCTGAGGTCCAGAGCACTCTGGAAGAGGTTTTCATCCAGAATATCTCTGTACTTGGCTAAATTCATGTTTCCTTCAATGGCAACCAGTCATCCTGTCCCTGCAGCTGAAAAACACCCCCATAGCATGATGCTGCCACTACCATGTTTCGCTGTTGGGATTGTATTGGGCAGGTGATGAGCAGTGCCTGGTTTTCTCCACACATACCACTTAGAATTATCACCAAAAAGTTCCATCTTTGTCTGATCAGACAAGAGAATCTTATTTATCATAGTCTGGGAGTCCTTCTTGTGTTCTTTAACAAACTCTATGCAGGCTTTCATATGTCTTGCACTGAGAGGTTTCCATCGAACCACTCTGCCATAAAGGCCCAACTGGTGGAGGGCTGCAGTGATAGTTGACTTTGTGGAACTTTCTCCCAACTCCTTACTGCTCAGCACAATTTTGGAAACAAAAATTTTTTTGTTAGGAAGTTATAAGGGTTAAAAGTTAACCAGCGATTTCTCATTTTCACAACAAAACCATTTTTTTTAGGTACTACCTCACATTTGAAGTCACTTTAAGGGGCTATATGGCAGAAAATACTCAAAAGTGACACCATTCTAAAAACTGCACCCCTGAAACTGATCAAAACCACATTCAAGAAGTTTATTAACCCTTTACGTGCTTCACAGGAACTGAAGCAATGTGAAAGGAAAGAATGAACATTTAACTTTTTTTCACAAAAATTTTTACTTCATAACCATTTTTTTATTTTCACAAGTGTAAAAAGAGAAAATGAACCACAAAATTTGTTGTGCAAATTCTCTTAAATACGCCAATACCCCATATGTGGGGGTAAACCACTCTTTAGGTGCACGGCTGAGCGCAGAAAGGAAGGAGTGCCATTTGACTTTTTCAACGCAGAATTGGTTGGAATTGAGATCGGACGCCATGTCGCATTTGGAGAGCCCCTGATGTGCCTAAATAGTGGAAAACCCCCACAAGTGACACCATTTTGGAAACTAGACCCCCTAAGAAACTTATCTAAATGTGTGGTAAGCACTTTGAAACCCAAAGTGCTTCACACAAGTTTATAACGTAGAGCCGTAAAAATAAAAAAATCATTTTTTTTCACAAAAATGATCTTTTTGCCCCCAATTTTATTTTCCCAAGGGTAGCAAGATGAATTGGACCCCAAAAATTTTTGTACAATTTATCCTGAGTATGCCGATACCCCATATGTGTGGGTAAACCACTGTTTGGGTGCACGCCAGGCTCGGAAGGGAAGGAGCGCAGTTTGACTTTTTAATCTCAAAATTGTGAGAGCAAATGCTATGTTGGGTTTGGAGATGTGCCTAAACAGCAAAAACCCCTCAAAACTGTCCTCATTTTGGAAACTAAACCCCTCAAATATTTTATCCAGGGGTTTGAGTAATTTGAACCCACAGGTACAACAGAATTTGATAACATTAGGGTGTTGCATTGAAAAAGTAAATTTTTTCACAAAAATCTTGCTTTAGACCTGAATTTCTCACTTTTGTCAGTGACTAAACTAAAAAGTGGACCCCACAATTAGTTACCCACTTTCTTATGAGCACGGTGATATCCCATATGTAGTCAAAAAGTTCTGTTTGGACAAATGGCAGGGCTCAAGCTGGAGTCACACATAGCGACTCACCAGCGATCCCGACGATATCAACGTGTCAGGATCGCTGGTGAGCTGTCAAACAGACAGCTTCACCAGCGATCAGCGCAGGGACGCCGAGCGCGCGGCGTCGCTGTGTACATTAGTTACCAGCGCGCTGATGCAGGGAGCTGGTAACATACACATCGGGTATCTAAGGGACGCACGCTGATCGCTGGTCTCCCACCTGTCACATGCAGCGATGCGTGCTGGCCAGCGGGAGACCAGCGACCAAAAAAAGTCCAGGGCTTTCCAACAGCGATCAGCGATACGGGCAGGGGGGTCGGTCGCTGATCGCTGTCACACACAGCGATCTCGCTGGTGAGATCGCTGTTGTGTCACAAAACTTGTGACTCAGCAGCGATCTCGCTAGCGAGATCGCTATGTGTGACGGGGCTCTCAGACAGGAAGGGGCACATTGTGACAAATTTGGCTTTATTTGAAATAGATTGTCTTATTTGCAGAGCCAGTGTAGTTCAAGAACAACAGAATTCCCCCATAAATGTCTTATTTATAAATTGTACCCTCTAATCTATTTATCTAGGGAGGTAGTGAGTATTTTGATGCCATTTTTTATGCAGTTGATGCAACACAATTTTGAAAATTTACAAATTGCATTTTTTCACTGTCTCTTTTATCCTTTTTTGTACGTTCTCAGGAACACATCTCAAATTTTATTGCACTAGTTTTTAAGTAATATATCCAGTATGGCACCAATGTGAGTACTGGACACACGGCTTTGCCTATAATAGATGGAACACCATTTGGCCTTGTCTAGAGACATTGAGCAAAAAAGAAAATCCTTTCAGGAATTATTACTCAGAGGGACGCATGCTCCTAAAAACACGGATGATTATAAAATTTGGTCTTGCTACCTAAACAGTGGTCCCACATTTGCATATATTGTAGCAGGAAGAATAAACTGTACTGGAATGAAGGGCAAAATGTGGTGGAAAATGAAGCCAACTATCTGGCAAAGCTGAGTTTGCTCCAAAGATGAAAGAACACCAGCAGGGCTAGAATGGCGGGCACTTTCAGAGACTGGTCAATGGTCATACAACATCCTTTTAGCTTGATCAATCCCTATATGAGAGATGAATGTGTCAATAGACGTGATGCACCATAGCAAGCTTCCACCCGTCAAGGTCAGAACCGCTATATGCACAAAACAACCAGTTCTCTGTAGAAAGTATTGCCTGGTACCAGAGGTTTGGCAAGAATCATCAAGTAAAGCCCATAGTGTATAAGTATGGAACTTCCTCATTTTTTAGAAATCCTGCAATAAAATGATCATGCCCGTATCACCAACATAAATATAATATAAATGGAAGCCAAAGTTTTGTGTAGCAAGACAGTCATAAAAACAGTCAAAGTTAGATAAATAATCAAAAACGTTTATGAGTAATCAAGTCCTAGAGTTAATTTTCAGATGACCTGACTTTTCAGGAAAATTTGTGGGGTCCACACTCTGGAGCGTACAGACGCGGGTACATGGACGAGAATTTGTTGGAATAGTAGTTTGGTATGTGATTGATCAAGTCCTAGAATTAATTTTCAGATGACCTGACTTTTGAAGAACATTTGTGGGGTCCACACTCTGGAACGTATAGATGTGGGAACGTGGACGAGAAATTGTTGGAATAGTAGTTTGGTATGGGATTGTTCAAGTCCTGGAATTAATTGTGAAATGGAATCTACTAATGGAAATATTTTCTATTACTTGTTCCAAATTACTCTACTGGGGCCACGAAGCTGCAAATAAAATTAAAAAAAAAACTAATAATTGTAGGTGGTGTGGTAGGTCTCAAAACAGGGCGAGATACAAAGGCCTGGTTGGGATGGGCATGTGGGGCAATAGTACCAGGAATCACTCCATTTGCCATGCTTCCTGAAAACTCAGCATCTTTTTTAGGGTACCTTTGGGTGGGAGTCTCCAGGAATCCTCAGACTCAAAGGCTTCCGCAGGAGCCATTGACTCAAACATGAGGCCCTCAGCAATTTTTTCCTAAAGTTGGAGGAATGTAAGCGGCCCTTGCGACTTTTTATACAGGATAAAGCTGTTGTATGTGACAGATTGGATAAGGTAGATTGCCACTTTTTGTGTCAGGCCCTGGTCTTCTGCTTGACCAGGTATAGCTGCAGAACCTGGTCTGACAATTACCGACTCCCATATATTTATTATAGTCTGTGACACAGACTGTTTTTTCCTTGTCTCTGGTGGTACCCCCTTTCTCTGACCGTCACAGTGGTGTCTGCATGCAGTGTGGTCAGCATGTAGACGTCCTTCCTGTCATTCCACTTCACTGCAAGAAGTTGGGTCACTTGCAAGTGAAAATGACGCCCACTTCTCCAAACCTGTGGACACCAAGTGTGACGGAAACCCCACTGTTTTTCCTGACTATCCCACAGGCCCCTGTATTTGCAATGTGAAGGGATTTATATATGGGAATGCTTGTGTAATAGTTGTCCATATACACATGGTACCATTGATGGAGAAAGGGCGTCATTAGCTCCCAGACAATTTTGCCTGTGATGCCAATTGTCTGGGGGCAGTTTGGGGGGTTTATTTGACGTTACCTACCTTCATAAATTAGGAAGGTGAAAGTGTACCCTGATGAGCTCTCACAAGTTTTGTATAATTTGATGCAGTATTTGGGACGCTTGAAGGGATAAATTGGCGGAATGACAGATGGCCCTTGTAGCTCAACAAGGACTCATCGACTGCCACATTTTTCTCTGGGGTATAGGAATTTAGAAATCAATTTTATAGGAGGGAAATTAGGGTTCTCAATTTATTTAGCCAATCATAGTTGGGGTCAGTTCTTGGGGGGCTTGGGAATTGTCACTGAAGTGGAGGAATCTCATCAGGGCTTTGTAACGAACTCGGGACATGATGGCTGCAAATATAGGGGTGCTGACAGCTTTTGTTGCCCAGTAAGAGTAGAGTTTGTTTTTTTTTACTAAACCCATATTCAGTGTAAGGCCTAAAAATATTTTTATTTCGGGGACATTTGTGGGGATCCAGGTACAGGAATGAAAGGCAGTGGGTTTTTGGGAAATGTATTGTCAGGCATATAGGTTTGTTTGGTGGATGATTAATTCTAGGACTTCGTGGCTAATTAAAATATGGAAAAAATCAATGGGGGTAAAATTGGCAACATCTACTCATTCCAGGGACTGCTGAAAAAGGGGTAATTTGAGGGTAAAACGAGATGTCATTTTTACCACAGCGGTGGGTCGACAGCGGTACTTGGTCCTGCCTCTGAAGCTTCAGCAGTGACGACCGACTCCTCTACCATCGGGCTGGCGGATCACAGGGAAGAGTTGTCATCACTGTCTGAAAATGGCTCTACTTCAGAAGCAGATTCTGTTTCGCTGCCGGAGCAAAGCAGGCTGTAAACTTTCTCCGCACTGAAAGTTCTGTGGGTCACAAAAAATTATAAAAAAATATATATATTTTTTTTATAATCCCGACAATGATGATGTGGGGATTACAGAGAATGGGGTTGGGTAAATAGGATGCTTGCAGATGCAGAAATTAGTTTTCTAAACTCTGACAGGGCAGCACTTCAACTGTAGTTTATCTCTCTTCTCTCCCAGAACAACTACAAGGAAAGAGAGGTACAGCCCAAGTTCTGCCATATTTATTAAATATTGTGGGATTTGATCACTGTGATAGGGTCTATTACAGTAATCAAAACCCAGCAGCCACTGAGAAATTTCTGTTTGCCGGGTGCCGGCCAACCGATCTTGGCAGGTGCAGTACGCATGCGCCCGCCATTTTCTTTTTGCCGGAGGAAGGAGGGGGACCGGCAGAAAGGTACTATGGGGGTCTCGGGGGACCCTAGTTATCTCCCCTCTGATGTGCGATCACAGCAGAGAGACAAATTAAATGCAAAAATCGGACTTTATTTGCGGTCGCCGTTATATGGTTAAGAACGACGAACGTAACCCCGGGTTTGGTAAAAACCAACCCGAATCATGCTGACTGGGGTCTCGGCTACCCCTGGCAGCCAAGACCCCTGAGAAAATCCGACTCTGGGGGGCGCTATATACTTTTTCCTCAGCGCCGTTAATTCATGGCGCTGTGGTTAAAGTACCCTTAACTACCGCCGTTAAAAGGCGTATCGGTGGTCATTAAGGGGTTAAAGACATTATAAATGTGGAGGGTAAGGAGGAAAAGGAAAAAAGTCATCTCACCAGTCTCAGTAGAAATCCAAAGTTCATCCACGCAGAGACGCCCTGATCAGAGGCGTTGTTCATAGCAAACAAGAGAAAGCGAGTAGTCTCCAGCGTGAAATTGCATGCAGTTAAAATTCAAATTTTATTCAGAACATTCTTAAAATAAAGTTTTATTTTGGTACATGATAGAAATGAGGTCCCTGGTTATTGTACCAACGCATTTCAATTTTTCAGGTCTTAGTCATTGTATGAATGACACTGGAGACTACTACCTTTCTCTTTAAAGACATTGTAGCAAATATTACATAACACGTACATGCTTATTTAATCTGCACATCTATTATTTGCTTAAATATATTATTCATTGACAGCAGTTATTTTTGTCTTTGGTAAACTGTAATAATCAGCTATTATATATACAATTTACTTAGTAATTCCGTGAATAACGTTACATAATTTGTATTGCCTAGAATCCTAGATCAAGAGACGAATGGGACATTTCTAACCCAAAACTACAAATGGCCCCTCAATTCAAAGATGTTTAAAGACTGTTGCAAAAAGAGGGAATGCTACACATTGTAGACATGACCCTGTCTCAATTATTTTTAGATGTATTGATGCTAATTTCTAAACAAGGTTTTCTTTTCAAATTAAAAGGAAAAATGTCTAATTTTCAACTCCTTCTGTGAATAAATGGGTACAAGACATTTCCAAAGCATTGCATCATTGTTTTCTTTATATTTTACACAGCATCTATCATTTCTTGGAATTGGGGTTGCAAAAGTACTTTCAAAAATAGAAGTGTTTATTTTTTATTTATATCAATTAATAAAATGTAAAGTAAATGAACAAAAGAAAAACTAAATCGCGTCAATATTTGGTGTGGCCACACTTTGCTTTCAAAACAGCATCAATTCCACTGGGTAAACGAGTACAAAGTCAGGGATTTTATAATTAGGTGCATGATTAACCATTTATACCAAACAGATAATAACAACTATCATTTTCATATGCATGTTGAAACAAAGTCATTAACTGAAACATTAAAAATGAGTGAGGTATAGCTACAAATGAGAGAGGGTCATGGAGCTTAAGACATAGCAGCAATTCTGTCCAAAGAGGCGGAGTATGATTAAAAACACAGGTGGGTGCCGATCCCGGTGCCAAGCGCAGCCGTAGTAGAGAAGGAAGGAGTTTGTCCTGCACACCAACCAGATAAAATTAAAAAACTTTATTAAGGCATATCAAGCCATGTTTAAAAAACAGTTAACGCGCCCTTAGTCGTAGGATGTTAGAAAGAAAATACATGCAAGCATTTATATAGGAAATGATCCCATCAGACGTCACAGACACAATTGCATTAAGGTACTGTCACATATGACGCGGTCAGGATCGCTGGTGCATCACTAAGTGGTCGCTAGTGAGCTGCCACACAGGCAGATCTCACCAGCGACATCGCTGGGGACGGGGGTCGCTACTTACCTGTCACACTAGGCGATCCTGACGTCCTCCCGCCCGGCTCCACGCTCGTCTCTCCACAGGAAGCGCCGCAGGAAGCTGACGACGAGAAACAGTCCTGGACGTTCTCGCGCGATCAGCGATAACCAGCGGGGGAGCCGGTCATAGGTATCAGACAGCGATATCGCTAGCAATATCGCTATAACGTCACAAGTTATAGCGATATTGCTAGCGATATCGATTAGTGTGACAGGCCCTTTAGTGAGCCACAAGGAGTACATTGAGCTGACGTAACAGGAGAGCAATCACAATGAAAGACAATCATATTTGTAAAACAAATCATTTCTGAAATTAATCCCTTTAAATACTTAGTGTCTAGTTTTAGAATACAAAAAGCTTCCCTAATGGTGAGCTGTTTCTGTCTATTACCACAATGTACGGGTTAGGCAACTTTCTCAAAACCTGAAAAACGCAGTGTGTAAGATCACCCTTATGAACATTAACAAAATGTTTGATGCTCCTGAGTAGGAGCCAATCTTATAAAGTTTGATAGATATTCCACTATCCTTTATTTTAAATTGCGGGTGGTGCAACTGATATATTTCAGATGACAAGAAAGACATAATATACAATAAATGGAATATTTTGTGTCACATTTGATAAAAGTTGCAATATTATGGTCTATCCTTTTATTGATAGCCATGTCATGGTATTATTATGGTCCCATCACACACAGCGAGATCGCAGATTTTGTGACGCCACAGCAATCTCGCCAGCAAGATCGCTGTGTGACGGGGATCAGCGACCGACCCCCCTGCAGGTTATCGCTGATTGTGCTCGAGTGGCCTGGGCCGTTTTTCGATCGCTGGTCTCCCGCTGCCCAGCACACATCGCTGCGTGTGGCAGCGAGAGACCAGCGATCAGCGACGCTGGTTTCTAATGTAAACAGCGGGTATCCAGGAGTCTCGCGGCTCCTAGATACCCAATGTTTACCTTGGAAACCAGCGTGTATGCCGGTTTCCAAGGTAAACAGTGGGTATCCAGGAGCCGCGGCTCCTGGATGCCCGACATTTTCATTAGAAACCAGCGTCCAGCGTCGCTGGTCCTGATCGCTGGGGATGTCATCGTGACAGCTCACCAGCGATCAGCCTAACGATGTCCCAGCAATCCCATCCATGTCAGATCGTTGATGGAATCGCTGGGACATCGTTATGTGTGACGGGGGCTTTAGGTTGTCTGATAAGGCTGGGAGATAAGGAGTTACCAAGCGTGAGGCCTCTTCAGGCCACATACCTGCAACCATTTCCTGTGATTTCAAGTAGGATATCATCCTGATTGGTTACAGGTACTTTTTTTTATAACAGATTTGATTTGAGGACTGAAGGGTGTTGAAAAGGTAACCATGGATTGTGTATTATTTTGCAAGGAGAGGCTTGTTATAAGGTGATAGAGACTGTGTTTTAATATTTTTCTTAAAACCATGTGTGATGCTGCGATTCCTTTGGCTCTTGTCTATTAATCGTTTATTAATGACTTTACTTTCCCAGATGAATAAATCGTTTATGGTTCAAATCCGTTTAGCACAATCACCATATGTTATAGCACGTATAGTATGGTGGGGGTGTGATGAAGATAATAGTACCATGTTGCCGGGAAGGTCCTTTCTAAAGATGGTCACCTTGTTGGTGACAGGCTTACCGGTTAAATAAATGTCCAAGAAAGGGGTTTCTGTGGTTATACTATTAACGGTAAATCTGAGATTGTTTGTTAAAATTGAAATAAACATTAAATTTATCAACATCAGTGTAGCTACCCTACCATACAAATAGCAGATCATCCACATATCTCTCAAGCCAATTAATGGCATTAAAGAAAGGGATATTGTTGGTAAAGATGTATAATTCCTCCCACCACGACATACAAAGAATAGAGAGGGACGGGGAAAGTCTCGAACCCATTGGGACACCAAATGTCTGGAGAAAAAATTGGCAATTGAACATAAAAAATTGTGGTATAGAAGGTATGAAAGGGACTTGATGATGAAATGTTTAAAGTTGAACGAATAATTACTGTATTTTTCTAGGTGGTAATGAATGGCTTGGATGGCTAGATGATGAGGAACAGTGGAATATAAATGAATTACATCACATGTAATGAATTTGAACTGTTTCTTCCACTGAAATTGATACTGTTGAAGTGTCCTTCAAATAGCCTGGAATCTTAGTAACTAAGGGTCCCGTTACATTTAGCGATGCACCATCGATCCCGACCACGATACGACCTGGTCAGGATCGCTGGTCCATCGCTCAATGGTCGCTAGTGAGCTGCCACACAGGCAGATCTCACCAGCGACGCAGCAATGGTCGCTAGTGAGCTGCCAAACAGCTGTCGCTAGTGAGCTACCAAACAGGCAGATCTCACCAGCGACGCAGCAGCCCGTCGGCGGTCGTTCTTACCTGTCACACGGCAGTGATGATGACGGTTTCCGCCTGCGTCCACGCGTCGCTAGTCGGCGCCAGCGGGACGCCAACAAGGAAGAAATGGCCCAGGACATTCGAGCGCGATCAGCGATATCCAGTGTGGGGGGCGGTCGCAGGTGTCACATGTAGCGATCGCTAGCGATAACGCTGTTGCGTAACAAAATCGTTGACGCTTTAGCGATATCGCTAGCGATCTCGCTATGTGAGAAGGGGGCTTAAGAGGTGGAGGTGTTCGTCAACCCATGGGCTCAAATTCTCATTTAAGGAAATATGGGTTGATTGTGTTGCAGGCCATTGATCAATTTCAGTGGAAGAAACCGTTCAAATTCATTGGTCACTATAATTCAGATGAAAGCTATACCTTTTTTTTTCCTATTCCTCACTTCCATTCCAAAATAACCCTGTAAAAAATGTTTATGCAAATGAGATGCAAATGCAGTGGGCTTGTTTTTTGGAAGAATGAGGCAAGTTACTCATGCAAGAGTGACCTGTCAGTCATGGAGCTTTGGATGGTGGCATGCAAAAAATAAGAAGAGGATGGAGAGCTGTAAGTGGAGGGCCAAGCACCCTGCACTTGCGCCTCATTTGCATAACAAATTGGATAAGGGATTACTTCGGAACAAAAGCAAGGATAAAAAAAAGAGTATAGATTTAATCTGAATTACTGTGACCAAACACAGATGTATTTGGATTATGGCACAAAAACTTGCCGACAGGTTTCCTTTAAATGCAGCTTGCATGTTTGAGGCTTATCATAAAGTGTAATTGTTGTTTTCTGAAAATTTGCAACAGAATGTATGCCTCTAGTTCCACCCCTTAACCTCCAGACAGAATTTTATAAGCAGCAGTCAATAATGCTGTATATAAGCCCCCATCCCGACCTGGAAGAACTGAAAAATGTTTTATTATACTCACCTCGGGGACAGTCTGGTCCGATGAGTGTCGCAGGTCTTGGTCTGGAGCCTCCCTTCTTATGATCGCCGCTCTCCTGCTTGCTTCTTTTTGATGACACGACCCTGCATCATCCCAACAGGCTCCCCGGCATCGTGTATTTCCCTGCCCTGTTGAGGGCAGAGCAAAGTGCAAAGTGCACAGGTGCCAGGGCTCTTTATATAAGCCCTGAAAGGTGTTGGCCGTATCTTATATAGGTCAAAACTGCTGACAGGTTACTTTTAAGACAGATGTTACACATAACTTGAGAGAGGATAATCAGTTCAGCAGAAAGAAAATTTGTCTAAGATAAAAAGATGCTTAATTTCATGTGTACTACTGATTTTAAAATTTTGAAATTTTTTTCTACATGATCTGAGACCAGAATAGTCTTGGGGTAGAACCTCGATTCCAGTGATGTGTAACTTACTGGGCTGCTTGCGGCAGTTTTGATAAAATTAATGTTTATTTGGCTGCAGATCCAAGCGTTCTAAATGCTGACATTTGTATAACCCCACCCACATTACTGATTGACAGCTTTCTGTGCACACTGTACATTGGCAGGAAGCTGCAAATCAGGGATGAGGGAGCTTTATACACAGCAGGAGGACTATATGGCACAAGATAACTAGTATTTTAGTGATAATCTCCTGCTGATAAAACACTGATACATCTATGATGTTAGGGTATCTGCCCATACCCTTTCTGCAATTAGATTAAATAGCAATAAGCTGGTTAGAGATTCCTTTTAAGTTAAGTAAATGTTTTGGTTCCGTTTCCAAAAAAAAAAATATTCGCACACGTTGGTCTATCTGTCTATAAATTTTTATTTCCATTATTTTTTTAAATTCATCATATAAACAATATCATAAAGTAAAATACATAGAATACTATCAGTAAGACTCTGTAAACTTCATGGAGACTTAAACCTGACCGTTGTTGGAGGATTCCACAAACTAACATTTTGTGCCATACATAAATCCAACGATCTCAAAGAATATGATGCGGAGTTTGGTAAGGCTACTTCTATGCTCTACAGTAAGTTATATTTCACACATTTATTAACAAAGGAAATAATTGGCTACATATGCAAACTGAATACCAATATGATCACCATAAAGCCAAAATATCTGCACATTTTAGATACAGTAATGTTTAGAAACAAAAGCCATGTTTAAATTGTCAAACGTAATGTGCTGTTTAATATGATAAAAAGTTCTACAAGCAAAAAATTTGCCCTAAACATGTAAGCCAATGCAGCTCGTAGCCTGTTTATTATTAAATCTATATTCCAAGAATGACCATAATAAACACTGGAGCTATTTGGACGTTTTTTCTTGTTTTCTGCAGATGATATTATTAATGACATCCAAGATATTGCTGGAAGACATCCTATATCACAAAAAAAGCATGCGATTACATGATATCCTATTAATAGATAATAAAGCCTATGGCTATGCAACAGTCACACAGCCCTGTTTTTACAAGTGAAAGTCATCTTGTCATTTATCGGAGAAAATGTCCTTGTAGCCAGGGCTGTTTGGGCCAAATGTCATGCGCAATCAAAGTAAGAATACAAAACCATAAATTTTCAATCTCAAACACACCAGTTTTTTCAGCAGACACATAATCCATCTCGGTTAAGGTGGCAGGTCCTGAACGTATGATACTTTACGGCTAAGGGCAGCAACACACATAATTTACTACTTAAGACGTGAATCTAAATGGACTGACAGTCCAGTGCCCGGGTATCCTTGTGGAACAAGAAGGACTTATGGTCTCAGGTGTCTACCGTAATTCAGAAAATATATCAAGAATTGTTTGTACGCTCTACTCCTCCTTGATACATTAAATCATTGTTATAGTATTTCCTAAATTACCTCCAAATTCAGCTTACCGCTTATAGTTTGTGGCTGTTTCCGTACACAATGCTACTGAGAAGATACCAGTTCTCACTTGATCAATAAAGCCACATCAATATACCAAGTAAGCAAAATCAATATGCCGCTTGCTGAAGATACGTTGCCAACACAAAGACATTCTGACCCTCTCAACTTGTGTTCAGCAGTAGCAGTTATAGAACAGGAGAATTTTCTCATTGCATCATCAGTTTCTCTAGGTTACAGGAAAAGATGGAAGAATGTCTTCATTGGCCAGCAGCCAAATGAATCATACTAACAGATCAAAGCTTTTCTAACATTTCATTCTGATGCTTTTAATTAGGCAGGTAATAAAAATGAATTGTCACCTAAGCTTAATTTACACTACAGATAGACAGAAGAGTGATTTACATTATTTTTGGTTATTTGTCAGAGCCCTTTTAGGACATGCAAGTGCCCAACAAACAAGACCTTTAACCCCTTTCCTACATTGGACGTAATATTCCATCCATGTAACCTGGGCCCTAATTCCCAGGGACGGGATAGTACGTCATAGCGATTAGCGGCGCCCACGTGGTGAGCGCCGCTGATCGCGGCCGGGTGTCAGCTGATTATCACAGCTGACACCCGGCACAATGTGTCAGGGGCGGTCACAGACCACCCCTGACACGTTAACCCCTTGCACACCGCAATCAAACACGATCGCGGTGTACCGGGGGTTAAAGGGAAGCATCAGCAGGGAGGGGGCTCCCTCCGTGCTTCCCTGAGCCCCCCACAGCAGCGCAATGTGCAGCAATGCTGCGGGGGGCTCTTTCCCTGAAGGTCCCCGGATCCAAGATGGCGACGGGGACCTTCGGGGGCCTGCAGGGAGCTGACTTCCTCAGTGCCTGCAAAGCGTAGGCATGAGGAAGTCTGCGTCTATGCCTGTGACAGATCGCTGATCTGTGATGTGACAGATCAGCGATCTGTCACAGGACAGTTATGTCCCCCCTGGGACAATGTAATAAAGTTAAAAAAAAGAAAAAAAAGCGTAAAAATAATTTTTTTAAAAATCGCTAAATAAAATTTAAAAAAAAAAAAAAACATTCCCTAATAAATTCATTTTTTGGAAATAAAAAAAACAAAAAACAATAAAAGTACACATATTTGGTATCACCGCGTCCGTAACCCGCCCTATAAAACTGTCCCATTAGTTAACCCCTTTAGCGAACCCCTTAAAAAAATAAACGAAGCAAAAAATGATTTATTATCATACCGCCGAACATAAAGTGAAATAACGCGCTATCAAAAAGACGCATATAAATATCCATGGTACCGCTGAAAACGTCATCTTGTCCCGCAAAAAACGAGCCGCCATACAGCATCATCAGCGAAAAAATAAAAAAGTTATAGCTCGCAGAATAAAGCGATGCAAAAATAATTATTTTTTATATAAAATTGTTTTCATTCCATAAAAGCTCCAAAACATAAAAAAAGACCTAAATGAGGTATCACTTTAACCGTACTGACCCAAAGAATAAAACCGCTTTATCAATTTTACCGCACGCTTAACGGTGTAAACGCACCCCCCAAAAGAAATTCATGAAACGCTGGTTTTTGTTCATTCCGCGTCCATAAAAAGCGATCAAAAGATGTCACATGCCCGAATATTATACCAATAAAAAAGTCAACTCGTCCCGCAAAAAATAAGACCTCACATGACTTGGTGGGTCAAAATATGGAAAAATTATAGAACTCAATATGTGGTGATATAAAAACTATTTTTACAATAAAAAGCGTCTTTTAGCGTGTGACAGCTGCCAAAAATAAAAACCGCCATAAATAGTAAATCAAATCCCTCGTTATCACCCCCTTAGTTAGGGAAAAATAATAAAATTAAAAGAAAATGTATTTATTTCCATTTTCCCATTAGGGTTAGGGCTAGGGATGAGATTAGGGTTAGGGGTGTGTTGGGGTTAGGGTTGGAGTTAGAATTGGGGGGTTTCCACTGTTTGGGCACATCAGGTGCTCTCCAAATGCAACATGGCGTCTGATCTCAATTCCAGCCAATTCTGCCTTGAAAAAGTCAAATGGTGCTCCTTCCCTTCCAAGCTCTGCCATGCGCCCTAACAGTGTTTTACCCCCATATATGGGGTATCAGCCTACTCAGGACAAATTGCAAAACAACTTTTGGGGTCCAATTTCTCCTGTTACCCTTAGGAAAATAAAAAAATTTATTTTCACGCCCAGGCGTCAATCTTCTGTGAAGCACTTGGGGGTTCAAAGTGCTCACCACACATCTAGATAAGTTCCGTGGGGGGTCTAGTTTCCAAAATGGGGTCACTTGTGAGGAGTTTCAATAGTTTAGGTACATCAGGGGCTCTCCAAACGCAACATGACACCCGCAGACCATTCCATCAAAGTCAGTAGTTTTCTCCCACATATGGGGTATCAGTGTACTCAGGAACAATTGGACAACTTTTGGGGCTCAATTTCTCCTGTTACCCTTGGGAAAATAAAAAAATGGGGACTAAAAGATCAAGTTTATGGAAAAAATACGATTTTTTTATTTTCATGCCCAGGCATTATAAACTTCTCTGAATCCCTTGGGGGTTCAAAGTGTTCACCACACATCTAGATAAGTTCCTTAGGGGGTCTAGTTTCCAAAATGGGGTCATTTGTGGTGGGTTTCCACTGTTTAGGTATATCAGGGGCTCTCCAAAGGCAACATGACACCCGCAGACCATTCCATCAAAGTCAGCATTCCAAAACGGCACTACTTCCCTTTCGAGCCCCGACGTGTACCCATACAGTAGTTTTCTACAACATATGGGGTATCAGCATACTCAGGACAAATTGGACAACTTTTGGGGTCCAATTTCTCCTGGTACCCTTGGGAAAATAAAAAAAATTGGTGACTAAAAGATCATGTTTGTAGAAAAAAATACGATTTTTTTTATTTTCACGCCCGGGCGTTATAAACTTCTGTGAAGCACTGGGGGGTTCAAAGTGCTCGCCACACATCTAGAAAAGTTCTTGGGAGGGTATAGTTTCCAAAATGGTGTCATTTGTGGGGGGTTTCCACTGTTTTGGTACATGAGGGGTTTTCCAATTGCGACATGGTGTCCGATCTCAATTACAGCCAAAAAAGTCAAATGGCGATGCTTCCCTTCTGAGCTCTGCCATGCGCCCAAATAGTCGTTTACACCCACATATGGGGTATCAGCGAACTCAGGACAAATTGCACAATAACTTTTAGGGTCCTGTTACCCTTGGGAAAATAAAAATTGGGGGTTAAGAGATCATTTTTGTGGAAAAAATATGATTTTTTTAATTGTACTGCTGTACGTTATAAACTTCTGTGAAGCCCTTGTGGGTTCAAAGTTCTCACCACATATCTAGATAAGTTCCTTGGGGGCTCTAGTTTCCAAAATGGGGTCACTTGTGGGGGGTTTCCACTGTTTAGGCACATCAGGGGCTCTCCAAACGTGACATGGCGTCTGATCTGAATTCCAGCCAATTTTGCATTGAAAAAGTCAAACGGCGCTCCTTCCCTTCTGAGCTCTGCCATGCGCCGAAACAGTGGTTCCCCCCACATATCAGGTATCAGCGTACTCAGGACAAATTGCACAATAACTTTTGCAGTCCAATTTCTCCTGTTACCCTTGGCAAAATAAAAAAAATTGAACCTGAAGTATTTTTTTTGTGAAAAAAAGTTAAATGTTCAATTTTTTTAAATATTCAAAAAAAATCCTGTGACGCACTTGAAGGGTTAATAAACTTCTTGAATGTGGTTTTGAGCACCTTAAGGGGTGCAGTTTTTAGAATGGTGTCACTTTTGGGTATTTTCTATCATATAGACCCCTCAAAGTGGCTTCAAATGTGATGTGGTCCATAAAAATAAAATGGTGTTGCAAAAATGAGAAATCGCTGGTCAACTTTTAACCCTTATAACTTCCTAACAAAAAAAAATTTTGGTTCCAAAATTGTGCTGATGTAAAGTAAACATGTGGGAAATTTTATTAAGGTTTTTGTGTGCCGTATCTCTGTGATTTAAGGGCATAAAAATTCAAAGTTGGAAAATTGCGAAATTTTAAAAAATTTCGCCAAATTTCCTTTTTTTTCCACAAATAACCGCAAGTTATTTGAATGAAATTTTACCACTAACATGAAGTACAATATGTCATGAAAAAACAATGTCAGAAACACCAGGATCCATGGAAGCATTTCAGAGTTATTACCTCATAAAGGGACAGTGGTCAGAATTGTAAAAATTGGCCACCCTTGGTAGTGAAGGGGTTAAAAGGAATTTATCATGGGAAAAAAAAAATTCAAGTATTCACTTGGGTTTTCTTTTCCTTATATTTAACATTTTTAACACTATAGAATATGATAGTGATCTAAAGTTTTGACATTTTTAATTTTAAACACTATGGGGAGCAGTTGCTTACATTTGACAGGAGAACCAAGTGTAATGCTAGCTCACATTACGTCTCCAATAGATGTGGGCCCGATCTGCTTGCATGTGTCACTGTGTGTGTGATGTGATAAGGACCTGTGAACAGTGTTGAAAAAAATCACATCTCCATAGATGAAGATGTGTTTAGGTTTACTTTTTTGCAAGGTGCTCTAAAATTCTTATTGATGCCACTTTATGGGACATGATTTTTTTTAATTGTTTTTTTAATGCCATTATTAAGCAGGTGTAGTGACGAAAAAAACATAATTCAGGCATTTAGATTATTTTTCTATTTGTGCTATTTTTCTAGGGACGTTCTCTTCAGACGACAAGCAGTGAGGCTATACCATTTTTATTATTGCACTGGTTTACTTTTGCACTTTATATGTTTTGTGTCCGTTTAGATGGCTTTTTGTTGGTTTAGATGCAGTTTTATAATGATCTACTTAGAGTTAAGGCCCTTTTACATTTAGCGATGCACCAGCTATCCCGACCACGATATGACCCGGTCAGGATCGCTGGTGCATCGCTAAATGACCGCTAGTGAGCTGCCACACAGGCAGATCTCACAGCGATGCAGCAGCGATACAGCAGACGATACTTACCTTTCAGACGCGGCGATCCTGACGTCCTCCCGCCCGCGTCCACACGTCGCTCATCAGCACCACAGGAAGCCCAGCAGGAAGCGCCCGACGAGAAATGGAGCCGGCCGATCTCGAGCGATCAGCGATGGACAGCGGGGGAGCCGGTCGGAGGTAAGTATCACACATAGCGATATCGCTATAACGTCACAAAATCGCGATATCGCTATGTTTAAAACCCCCTTTACTTTTTAATTATACATCAGATCCCTGCTGCTAGTGGTGAAGAGTTGAAGAAAAATCTATAAACATACCCAAATGAGTTGACCAGTATGCACAAACTTTGGGAACGTGTAGAAGAGACATGGGATCAGATTTCGGTTGAAACAGGTTCGAAATTGATCAAGAACATGCCCAGAAGGATTCAGGGTGTGTTGAAAGCCAACGGGTAGATTTACAAAATACTAACAAAATGATAAAAATTAAATATTAGATTTTTAGGGGCAAAACAGTAAGAATGCAGTGACGTGACAAGAATCAGCATAACTAATCATATGCAAAATAGTTGAAAGTCAAATTTATGTATGAGACAGCCAAGATAATTGTCTATAAAATGACAGTAGTCTCACGGTTGAAGCAGTAGTGGATGGGGAAATATGGAGCCTGAAAGTCAAAAGTTCAAAACATTATTACCTTTTTGCTCGTAGTGTGGTTGTTGAATTTAGGTCAGGAAACCTCCTACCAGGCTGTGGTCAGGCCTTGTTCCACGAATGTCTGAATGAGGCCATATCCTGATACTAGTTTTCCAGTTTCACTACATTACTTATATAAATATAATTGTGGAATATAGTAAACAAGAGTCACTTATGGCTGCATTCATGATTTTATTTTGGTTACTTATATTCTGCTTTATTTTACCAAAAGTTAATGAATGTTTTTTATTTCTAAAACTCTGTGCCAGTGTACCTAGAAGAACAGATGCTGTTTTGAAGAAAAGAGATGATCATACCAAATATTTATTTAAGATTCATCATTTGTTCATTCACTATACATTATAATTGATAAAAAACAAACTTAAAGCATTTTTAAAGCATTCTTACTTTTAAGCATTTTTTTCCACACCTGATTAAAACTTATGCACAGCACTGTATATTGCAGTTTGCCACCCTGCATCCTGTCTGATGGAAACCTTCAGGGTATGTGCACACTTTGCGGTTTCTGCTGCGCTTCCGCAGCGTTTTTGGCTCTGCAGAAACGCAGCAGATTCTGCTGCGTTGTACAGTACCTTTATTTCCTATGGAAATAAAAAAAAGCTGTGCACATGCTGCGTTTTTTTCCGCGCGGTTTTGCTGCGGTTTTCAAAACGCAGCATGTCAATTGTTTGGTGCAGAAACGCTGCAGTTTTACACCTCATCCATTATGAGGTGTAAAACCGCAGGGCAAAACCGCAGAAAAAACGCAGATAAACCGCAGAAAAACCGCAGCACTTTGTCCTGCGGATTTCCTGCGGTTTTCTCTACAAAATCCGCAGAAACAAAAAACTATGTGTGCACATACCCTAAGGGTATGTGCACACTTTGCGGTTTCTGCTGCGTTTCCGCAGCGTTTTTGGCTCTGCAGAAAAGCAGCAGATTTTGCTGCGTTGTACAGTACCTTTATTTCCTATGGAAATAAAAAAAAAGCTGTGCACATGCTGCGTTTTTTCTGCGGTTTTCAAAACGCAGCATGTCAATTGTTTGGTGCAGAAATGCTGCAGTTTTACACCTCATCCATTATGAGGTGTAAACCGCAGGGCAAAACCGCAGAAAAAAACGCAGAAAAACCGCAGCACTTTGTCCTGCGGATTTCCTGCGGTTTTCTCTACAAAATCCGCAGAGACAAAAAACTATGTGTGCACATACCCTTATATATACAGTTGTGCCCAAAAGTTTACATACCCCGGCAGAATTTTTGCTTTCTTGGCCTTTTTTCAGAGAATATGAATGATAGCACCAAAACATTTTCTCCACTCATGGTCAGTGGTTGGGTGAAGCCATTTATTGTCAAATTACTGTGTATTCTCTTTTTAAATCATAATGACAACCCAAAACATCCAAATGACCCTGATCAAAAGTTCACATACCCTGGTGATTTTGGCCTGATAACATGCACAGATGTTGACACAAACGGGTTTAAATGGCTACTAAAGGTAACAGTGACCTGTTTACTTGTAACCAGTGTGTGCATAAAAGCTGAGTGAGTTTCTGGGATCCAGACAGACTCTTGCATCTTTCATCCAGTCACTGACGTTTATGGATTGGGAGTCATGGGGAAAGCAAAATAATTGTCCCTGGTTCTATGGGAAAAAGTATGGTAGTTAAACTGTATAAAACAGGAAAGGGATACAAAAAGATATTTAAGGAATTGATAGTGCCAGTCAGCAGCGTTCAAACTGTGATTAACAAATGGAAAATTAGGGGCTCTGTAAAAACAAAACCACGGTCAGATAGACCAACAAAGATTTCAGGAAAAAAATGCAGCACTCACCATATTGCAGTGTAACCAGAGTCCTTTATTTTACCATATTCGGCATGGACAGCGGTTTTTAGGGCAGGTGGACAGAGGCATACGGGGAACAAAGACGGACGACGGCCGCTTCGAGTCAGAGACTCTTCCACGGGTCCACTAGTGCAATTATGTGATGTCATTTCCTTTTAAAGGGTAATGACAATTAAAAAAAAATGTGAACATATAAGAGAATAAATACAATTTAAAAACACAATTTCTGAACAATATACTGATTGCATACACCAATAACAATAGAATAGCGATATTTAACTACAAGAAAACGGATAAGTCCAATCTGTCATTAAGTCCAATCGGACCTTGCGCATTGGACCCAATAATCTATTTGGCTTCATGCCTTAAAAGTACTTTATTATGGTCTCCGCCTTGCGGAGGGTATTTCATCCTTTCAAGACCTGCAAATTTTAATAATTGAGGATTGGAATTATGCTTTTCCTGCATATGTTTGATTAATTAACCTTAAAGATCCCTTTCCTGTGATAACGGAACGCAAATGCTCAAGAACCCTAGTGACAAGAGGTCTTATTGTTTTGCCAATATAATAAAAAAGCAAGGACAGAAAAGGATATAAACGAAATTTTGTTTTACATGTAATGAAATTGCGTACTGTGTGCTGAATAAAACCAATTTTGCCAACAAACATGCAAAGAAAAACCCACAAATAACATCATCTGAAATACTGGACTCTGAAAACTAGTGGTGTTGCTGTTTCAAGATGCACAATAAGAAGGTACTTGAAGAAAAATAGGTTGCATGGTCAAGTCCCCAGAAAAAAGCCATTACAGAGCAAATGCCACAAAGTAACTCACCCACAATACGCAAAACAGCACAGAGACAAGCCTCAAAATTCCTGGAACAAGGTAATTTGGCGTGATGAGACCAAAATTTAACTTTTTTGCCACAACCACAAACGTTACACTTGGTGAGAGGTCAACAAGGCCTATGATGAAAGGAACATCATTCCTACTGTAAAGCATGGAGGTGGATCGCTGATATTTTGGGGATGTGTGAGCTACAAAGGCACAGGAAACGTAGTCAAAGTTGAAGGAAAGATGAATGCAACACGTTATCAGCAAACACTGGAGGCAAATTTGCAATCATCAACCCGGAAGCTTAGCATGGGACGTACTTGGATGCTGCAACATGACAATGATCCAAAACACAAGGCCAAGACGACCTATCATTGGCTACAGCAGAACAAAGTGAAGGTTCTTGAGCGGCCATCTTGGTCTCCTGACCTCAATATCATTGAACCACTCTGGGGAGATCTCAAGCACGCAGTTCACGCTAGACAGCCCAGGAATTTACAGGAACTGGAGACTTTTTGCCAAAAAGAGTGAGCTGCTTTACCATCTGAGTAAATAAAGAACCTCATCCACAACTACCACAAAAGACTGAGCTGTCATTGATGCTAGTGGGGGCAATACACGGTATTAAGAAATGGGGTATGTCAACTTTTGATCAGGGTCATTTGGATGTTTTGGGTTGTCATTATGATTTAAAAAGAGAAAACAAAGAAGTTTGACAATAAATGGCTTCACCCAACCATAAACCATGAGTGGAGAAAATGTTTCGGTGTTATCAATCATATTCTCTGAAAAAAGGACAATAAAGCAAGCCGGGGAATGTAAACTTTTGAATACAACTGTATATATCTAACTACTGAAGATGGTGCCATTTTTAGATTTTGCACTTTTGTTTTTTCCCCATTTTCCAAGAGAAATAACTTAAATTTTTGTCGAACCAGCCATATAGGGACATTTATATTTTTTAATGATTTATTGAAGTCTTACATCACCCTATTCACTTCACTATATACTTTACTGATAAAGGGTAAAAAATTTCAAATGAATTGAAATAGTGAAAAATGCACAATTTCGCCATTGGCTTTTACATTGTTCATTTGCAGTAAAAAATGACCTGGCAACATTCATGCTGCAGGTCAGTTAATGATTATTATTATAGTAGCTAAAAAAGGGTCATTTTGCCATTCCAGTAACTTTTTTATATATCTCCACTGACATAACTGTAAGAGAGCTTATTTTTTTACTTCCAGAGTTGTGGTTATCGTGCCATTTCGGGGTATATTTGACATTTTGATTGCTTTACACATCTTTTTTAATGGGAGAAGCAACAACTGAAAAATGACAATTTTCTTTTATTTTTATTGCTCTACGGATGTCACAAATTAAATAATTTTATGTGTTGAAACAAAGACTTTTAGAAATGCAGCAGTACCGAAAATGCTTATTTTTTCCATTTTTTTAAAATGTGGAACAGGGTGGTGAACTGAAATTTGCTTTTTATAGTTTGAATTTAACGTTAGTTTTTCTTTAACCCCTTCATGACATGGTGATTTTCTATTTTGTTTTTTTCCACCCCTTTTTCTAAGAGCCACAATTTATTTTGATTTTTCCAGCCATATAGCATATGAGGGCTTATTTTTTGACAGGAAAAGTATTACTCTTGAATTTCAAGATTCATTCTATCAGTGTACTGGAAAACAGTGGAAAAAATTCCAAGTGCAGTGAAATAGCAAAAAAAAAAAAAGTGTGCAATTCCACATTTGTTTTTTTTTTTATTTACCGTATTCACTACGTTAAAACTGACCTGATAATGATTCTCCAGGTCAGTAGGAGTACGCAGACACCAAACATAGTTTATTTTTTCTTACATGGAGAAAAAAATTCAAATATTTCTTTAAAACATTGCTTTTGTCGTCATTTTCTGAGACCTGTAACATTTTCAGTTTTTAGGATATGGTGCTGTGTTAGGCTGTGTGCCCATGTTGCGTTTTTTAAGCATTTTTGCTGCTTTTTTCCACAGCGGAAACGCTTAAAAACGCTAACAAAATGCATCCCATGCAATCCTATGGGATTCTGCAGCTGCTGATTTTACCGCTGTGAAATCGCATAGCGGTAAAATCCGCAGCATGTTCATTATTTCTGTGGAATCGCGGCGATTGCGCAGCCATAGGATTGAATTGAAACACTCACTTTACGCATGTGGCTATGCCCACCATGCGTGAAGTGAGCGCTTCATGTGCGGATAGTACCCATGGTCTGCCGTAAAGGAGACTCTCCCTCCATGCCCTGGGTGCCATATCCCTGTAAAAAATAGAATTAAAATTAAAAAAATCGGGATACACTCACCTTCTGGCGGCCCCGAGTCCTTCCCGCCTCTCAGCCACTCTGCTGGCATCTTCCGTTACCAGGCGTGTTTTGAGAGAATCACTCCAGATGACGTCGCGGTCACGCGACCGCTACGTCATCAAAGGTCCTTCGCGCAAAGCACGCCTGGGAACGGAACTTGCCAGCAGCATCGCTGAGTACTCCGTGGGCCGTCGGAAGGTGAGAATAACCATATTTTTTATTTTTAACATTCTATCTTTTACTATTGATGCTGCATAGGCAGCATCAATTGTAAAAGGTTGGTCACACTTGTCAAGTACTATGCAAGACAAGTGTGACCAACCTGTCAATCACCTTTCCAAGCGATGCTTCAAATCGCTTGGAAAGCACAAGCATTCTGCAAGCTAAAAATGCTTGCAAAACCCATGTGAATTCCGCATGCGTTTTACCCGCGGCAGGGAGTTGCGGAAATGCTGCTGACATTTCCGCAGCATTTCTGCAACGTGGGCACATAGCCTTAGGGCTAATTTTTTGTGCCATTAGCTGACATTTTTACTGATACAATTCTGGGGTTTGATCATCTTTTACTGTATTTTATTGTAATGTTGTGGCAGCTAAAAAAAAAAAAAAAAAAAAACATACGGTAACTTGGGGTGTTTGATTTTTTTTTTTCTTGTTACGCTGTTTACTTATCAGATTAATTTTATATTTTGATAGACTGGACTTTTACAAACGCAGTGATACCAAATATGTGTTTTTTATGGTTTCATTTTTAATGAGGGAAAAGTGGAGTGATTTTAATGTTTTTCTTTTCATATTTTTAAAACTTTTTTTTTTACTGTATTTAATACTCCCCCTTAGGTGACTTGAAGAGGTGAACATCCAATTGCTTGTGCTATACATAGCAGTGCAACAGCTTAACATCTTTGGGCAGAGCTTACCTCCATCAGAAGCTGTTAGAGGCACACGATGGCTGATTTATCAGCCGTGATGTGTGGGTAAAGATGCAGGCTCAGCATGCGAGCTCGCATAAATAGCAGGGGCACGTGAAAGGATTAAGTTCCCATAAAGGACTTGAACTTGGGATTTAAATGAAACCTGTGATAAATTTGCAGAGGATGTGAGGGGTTCCATTCCAAACATCTTAAATGACACAAGTGACAGAGGCATCTAAATCACAGCAGTTACTCTCAGTTGCCAGCTATATAACACATCTGGCACCCACACTGTATAGTGTGTGCTTAGCTTATGAATCTGCTTGATAGTATTCTGTTGCCCTTATATACAATAGTTCAGAGCTTGTTGCCAAGGAGTTAATCTGCATTATATTATATCTCTACATTACAATTATGACACATTGTAACACATTACGATCACCTTCAGTGAGACTATTGCATATCATACAAGATTCTGACAGTGCTCAGAATCTGATTATAAACTGCAACTTATCAAACGTAGTTTGTATGGCAGCTGCCTGATTTTGAGCTGCTCCTACTGCCAAAATTTTGCATTTCACATAGACAATCTTTTATATTTGCTATTACAACAAACCACAAAGACTTTTTGAATCTGCCACTTGATAGTTAAAACCTTAACTTGCAATATCTTCCTACATTTTGATGAGAATTGCATTGCTTGTTTGGCTTTTCTTGCCATCAACTATGCAATAATTTCAGATGGTGAGTGCATCCTGACAACAGTGTAACATACTATTATTGGAATTTTAGCTTTTTGTTGGAGGATATTTTGAGGCTACTATTTGAATGTATTCTCAAGGTAACACTACCTCAAATTTTCATAAGCTAAAAGTGGAATTCACAATGCAATACACACTTTCACTTTACTGAATTTATAGTATAAATTTTTAATGTTTAGATTTTTATTTAATTTTCTCAATACCTGAAGTTTGCTATAAATTTTCTCTTCTACACAATTATGTTGTATACTTTGCAACAGCTCTGTAATTTGTCAGATCCTTTCTGTTTTCAGATTAAGCTCTGCTTAAATGGTCATGTTCATGTTATTAAATTGCTTTAGTTAGCATGAAACAACACAAGTTTGTAACTGACTTGCATTTTTTTTTGTATCTGCTGTCATACTACTGCTGTGAGAGCTTTTATCCCACATTGTGTATAGCTGGTTTTGGAGGCTTGATTTTGTCTGGTCAAATGCGTGCAGTAGCTACAATCCTTGATAGGAGGTAACTCCAAAGATCCCAGCCAAATCTCTACAGCCCAGTGATTTCTATACTTTAGTGTCAGCTTCCCACTTCCATCAGCTTCTTAAAAGCTGCAATAAATCTGGCAAAATCGCCTGCCCTCACCATCCGCTTATGCCAGAATAGATCTCCTAAACACGGCTCTCACTTTCCTGAGCCATGTGCTTGTTCAAATGCACTGCTGTCTTTGTATGTAAATACGGTGATACCCGTGTACAATTTAGAACAAACCACTGATTGGTGAATGTGTACAGCAGAACTAGTCCCGAAATTTATAGTGGTACGAATACTACAATTCTCATACAGTAACAGTTCTGGTGAGTAGCAGCAGTACCCACCTCACCAGAAACCAGGAAATAAGATTAAAGAGCTGCAAGCAGCTGAATAGACAACTTGAGACTAACCCTTGCAGTTTGGTCCTTCTTACTAATGTCCTGACAGGTGTAAAAAAAAAAAATATATGCTTAAGCACCCAGTGTTTTTTTTAGGACTGAAGGCAATTCTGCCAATTTAAGAGTGAAGTGATCATACAAAAACTCCTGTTTTGCATTCTAAATAGTTGGAAAAGTTTAACCCCTTCACGGCATGAGCCATACTAGTATAGCACATGTCGTGTCTCCCCCAGTGATGTGAGCTCCGGCAGTGAGCCCACATCTTTTCTGGCACATACTAGCTGGCACATAACAGCCGCGGGTGGAATTGCGATCCACCCACGGCAATTAACCCATTAAATGCTGCTGTCAAACTGGGCTTTCGGCAATAGTGCCGTAAATCTGCCCATCGGTGACCCCCGTCACGTGATCGCGGGTCACTGATGGGCTGGCATGACAACCAGAGGTCTCCTGGAGACCTCTAGGGTTGTCACTGCCAGATTGCTATGAGCGCCACCCGGTGGTCGGCGCTCATAGCAAGTCAGCAATTCTGCTACATACAAGAGATCTGATCATTGCCTGTACGTAGCAGAGCCAATCGGGTTATGGCAGCTTCTAGTCTCCCATGGAGACTATTGAAGCATGCCAAAAGTAAAAAAAAAATGATTTTAAAAATATTGAAAAATAAAATATAAAAGTTTAAATCATCCCCCTTTCGCTCCATTCAAATAAAACAATAAAAAAAAATCAAACATACACATATTTGGTATTGCCGCGATAAGAGTCTCCCGATCAATAAAAAAGGATTAACCTAATCGCTAAACAGCGTAGCAAGAAAAATAGTAAAATGCCAGAATTACGTTTTTTTGGTCGCCGCAACATTGCATTAAAATGCAATAAGGGGCGATTAAAAGATCGTATCTACACTAAAATAAAATGGTATGATTAAAAACGTCAGCATGCAAAAAATAAGCCCCCACCCAACCAGAGATCACGAAAAATGGAGACGCTACGGGTCTCGGAAAATTACAATTTTTTTTTTTTTTTAACACATTCTGGATTTTTTTTTTTCACCAATGAAATAATAACGTACCTAGACATGTTTGGTGTCTATAAACTCATAATGACCTAGAGAATCATAATGGCAGGTCAGTTTTAGCATTTGGTGAACACAGTAAAAAAAAAAATCCCAAAAAAAGTTGTGGAATTGCACTTTTTTTGCAATTTCACCACACTTGGAATTTTTCTTCCCCGTTTTTGAGTATACGATATGTTAAAATCAATGGCGTCGTTGAAAAGTACAACTTGTCTCACAAAATGAAGCCTTCACATGGCCATATTAATTGAAAAATAAAAACGTTATGGCTCTGGGAAGGGGAGCGAAAACGAAAAAGGGCTCCGTCTCAAAGGGGTTAATACTACCATTTTACTGCTTTGTGGTATAATTTTTCAGACAAGGTGCATATTTTTAAAAGAACAACCTTTAGATTATTCAAATGCAACTTTTTAAGTCATCACACTAAAGGGCTGCCTTTTTAAAAAAAAAAAAAGATTGATTGGGTTCAAGCGATTGAGCATCTGTAGATCAAAATAATATGTGTTGCAATAACTGACAGGAGTACAAGGGTTCATTTACAGTGCAATGCCTGTTAAAAGTGCAGGCTGACCCAAATTCAGATGCTCAATCAACGATCTGTAAAAGATTGTTCAGTGCACATACGCTGCCATTGTTAGTCACAGGACGATGCGCTGTCAAGAATCTTTCCTACATCACAAAACATTATTTCAACCCATCGGATAATCGGTGGCCTGTTTATGCTGCACAATAATCAAGAAACATGCGTAAAAGGAGCACTTGTTCATGAAAAATTATGTAGCGTAAATGAACCTTAAGATCATTTTTGGTGGCAAAAGGAGGATTTACTCAATATTAAGCAGGAGGTCATAATGCCTATTTATGCATTTGTTTATTCAAAGACAAAATAACTATTGTAAAAGGTAGGATACATTATGCACCAAAATATTCAATGACAATATGGTGTGTGATTGACTTCAAATTTATTCTGCAGCAGAACAACCCCAAACATTCAGCCAATGCCATGAAGAACAATCTTCAAAGTAGAGAAGAACACGGAGACCTGGAAGTGACAATATGGTTTCCACAGAGCCTTGATCTCAACTTCAGGTATGGCGTGACATGATGAAAAGACAGAAGGATTTGCACAAGCCTACATACACAGATGATCTAATTGATAACATCCAAACCAATAGCATTATATAGTAATGTATCAACAATATTTACAATATTTTGACTGTAAATAGCCAAAAAATGTATTATAAAAAAAATGCCACTAGAATATATAACCTATAAGACACTAGTTGTCAAAGTCCAAAAAAGTTTTTGAAAAAGTATAAACATATTTATTACAAAATAGATCAAAGATAAGGCAGACAGTACAATAAAACAGTCCATAGTGATGGTATAGGAAATCAATATGCAACAGATCCATACAATAGTAGCGGGTACAGGTAAATGAGACAATACATGTACATCACACAAGAGACATATAGTATCTGCAGTAAAGAGACATATATATGTGTATAACAAAGATTAAAGATCATAAAAAAACTATTTAAATTTCACCAGTGAGGAGTAAACTAAACGTTGATTGTTGCATCTCCCAAATAGTTAGCAAACAAATGTATGCAAACAATTTCAGGTGGCAAAAGAAAAAATTAGGTCCTATGCAGTAGATTGCAAAAGTGAGGCCAGATACAAAGGTGGAAGGGGAGAAAAAATACATGTCAGAGGGCTGTCTGCCTTATCTTTTATCTATTTTGTAATAAATTTGTTTATACTTTTCAGAAACTTTTTGGGACTTTGACTCCTAGTCTCATAGGTTATATACACAGATCTGTGCATACTTCTGTATTCTGACAGGTCTGTATTTTTTTTTATCGTAGGTACACTTCAACTGTGAGAAACAGAATCTAAAAGTAAAAACTGGAAAATCACATTGTATGATTTTAAATAATTAAATTGAATTTTATTGCATGAAATAAGTATTTCATCACTTACCAACCAGCAAGCATTCTGGTTCTCACAGACCTTAGTTTTTCTTTAAGAAGCCCTCCTACCCTGCAATCATCTGTACTAATTGCACCTGTTTGAATTCGTTACCTGTATAAAAGACACTTGTCCACACAATCAATCACACTCCAACTTTTCCGCCAAGACCAATGAGCTGTCTAGGGACAACAGACACAAAATTGTAGACCTGCACATAACTGGGATTGACAAGCAGCCTGGTAAGAAGGCAACTGTAGGCACAATTATTAGAAAATGGAAAAAACACAAGATGACTGTCAATCTTCCTCAGCCTCACCTCGTGGGGAAAGGATAATTCTGAGAAAGGTCGGGACTCAGCCAAGAACTACATAAGAGGACCTGGTCAATGACCTGAAGAGGGCTGGGACCACAGTCTCAAACATTACCGTTAGTAACACACTTCACCGTCATGGGTTATAATCCTACAGGGCACGCATCATCCCCCTGCTTACGCCACCATATAACCAAGCCAGTTTGAAGTTCGCCAATGACCATCTGGATGATGCAGAGGAGGCATGGGAGAAGGTCATATGGTCAGATGAGAATAAAATAGAACTTTTTGGTATTAACTTCACTCGTCATGTTTGGAATAAGAATATTAAGTACAACCCCAAGAACACCATCACAACAGTGAAGCATGGTGGGGGAAACATTATACTTGGGGGGTGCTTTTCTGAAAGACTGCACCATATTGAAGGGAGGATGGATGGGGTCATGTATCTCGAGATTTTGGCCAACAACCTCCTTCCTTCAGTAAGAGCACTGAAGATGTGTCGTGGTTGGGTCATCCAGCATAAAAATGACCTGAAACACAGTCAGGGCAACTAAGGAATGGCTCTGTAAGAAGCAGTTAAAGGTCCTGGAGTGGCCTAGCCAGCCTCCAGACCAAAACACAATAGAAAATCTTAGTAGGGAGCTGAAACTCAATGTTCCCAGCAACAGGCTCAAAACCTGAAAGAACTGTAGATCTGTATGGAAGAGTGGGCTAAAATCCCTGCTGCAGTGTGTGCACACTTGGTCAAGAACTACAGGAAATATCTGACCTCTGAAACTTTAAAGGTTTTCAATACCAAATATCAAGTTCTGTTTTTCTATTGTATTAAATACTTATTTCATGCAATAAAATGCAAAACATTTAAATAAATATCATACAATGTGATTTTCTGGAATTTATTTAGATTCTGCCTCTCATAGTTGAAGTGTACCTACGATAAAAATTACAGACCTCTCCATTATTTTTAGGTGGGAAAACTTGCAAAATTGGCAGTGTATCAAAGTTATTTTCCCCACTGTTTGTGATATATACCGTATTTAACGCATTATAAATTTTGGGGGGGGGGAATGGGGGGTGTCTTATAATGCGTATATACCTCATCGATACCGTTGCTGCAAGTTGAGATGAGGGGTGCCCAGCGCTGCTGCCCGGCGCTGGGGAGGGCTCTGCTAACATTTCGTGAAAGGCCAGAGCCCCCCGCAGTTCCGTGTTTTCCTGTGCGGTGGACTCCGGGACAAAATGGCCGTGCGGGGGGGGGGGGGGGTGAGGGGGTGGTGATGAAGGCGCATGCGCAAATGGAGATCTCAGCATCAAGATCTCAGGAGATGAGATTTCAGTGCACAGGAAACCACTGAACTGCGGCGGGCACCCCAGCAGCACTGCCGGGGACACCCGCAGCACCAGACACCTGCAGCGGTACACTGCACATCGGACACCCCCTCATCCATGCCTGTGGCCGGCAGCATCACCCCACTCCTGCCTCCTCCAGCAGTGACCCTGGGACTCCGCTTCATCGCTGCCACCTCCCTCGGTAAGCAATAAGATGCATGGATTATAAGAAGCACCATTTTATGAAAAAAAAAATTCCCATTTTTCTCCTCAAAATTTGGGGTGCGTCTTATAATCCAGAGAATCTTATAATCTGAAAAATACCGTATTGCTTTTGTTTCCAAAAGGGGACTTGAATCGGCAATTCTTTAATCACTCACAGTCCTATCCTAATCAGTGTCTCCGATCTCCCATCTGCCATGGCAACCTATGATCCCATCACAAGAATTGGGTGGCAGAGATTGATTGATGGGTGCCAAAAACAGACAGACAGAACTCTGCACAGCTCTGTCAATGATTCACAGCCGCAATTAAGGTGTTAAAAGCAGAGTTTGGAGATCAATCTAGTCTCTGCTAATAAAGACAGATGCTGGGTGTATAACGCAGCCAATATCAGCCTTGCGTGAAGCGAGCCTGCATCCTACACCTGTATCAGGGCATATTTTTGTGTCAGAGTGTGAAGAGTTCAGATTAATACATTAATACATTCCCAATGTGGCTCACAATCTAATTTCCTTTATCTCAAAACAAGGCCAAATTTATAGAGATCAATTTGGCCTAACCATATTTTAAGCGAATGTAAGTGGACCTGAAACATTGCAAAAACTTTTATATTTAATAGTAGCATAGATCAGGAGTGAACTCTTAGCATTTCTATTACTCTTTAAAATTGTACCTTCACAATAAGCATTAAAATACTTCTGTGAATATATTAAAGACTAAAAAGTACAAAAATATACTGTTTTGAGGATGTTTGTAAGGAATATCAAAAATGGAAAGCAAGAAGGCATGTTTAACACTACTATCCTGAAACAAATGTTTTCACAGAGTAGAGCTTGTTAAAGGAGATATCCGGTACTTTATGACAAACAAAAAAATGTACCTAAGAACTAACAGGCATACCTGTTGTGCTGGCGCCGTTTATTGTTGTCACAGACCGCTCCTGCTGGGGATTCAGTTACCTCTGCTGACAACATGTAGACAGAGCAGCGGCTTCTTTTTCGCCCTGCTCTGTTGACGGGCATGGCTTCTGTCATTCTGATTAATAGTCAGCTCCCCCAGTTAGGCAGTGGGTATCGGGCTGTCAATCAGAATGAGGTCGATGTCCAGTCCCGTTAACAGAGCAGAGTGGAAAAGAGGATGCCATTCTTGACGCCATGACATTAGCAGAGGCAGCCGAATCCCCAGCAGGAGAGGTCTGTTACCACTCTGTGCCGACAATGAACGGGGCCAGGCACAACAGGCAGGTGGCTAGCAACTACCTGCCTTTTAGTGCGTAGGCACATTTTTTGTTTTTCACAAAGTCCTGGATATCTTCTTTAAGTATGAAAATGCTGCAAAATGTGAATATTTAGGGACAAGACACCTAGAAATATATATTTTACATAAGAAAAAAGGTAAACAAAAAAAATCATGCAAAGCAAGTACAAGAAATATTACTAAAACCTTTACTTTTTTAAGAACAGGAATTAAACACAAAGTTACATACAGTGGAATGGGATAAAATATGTTAGTTTTTATCTTTAAAATCAAAATATTCCTTAAAATATTTACATTTTACAGTATAAAAATAGCAAACCACAAGAATGTACAAGCTGAATTTTCAAGTATTTAAAGCACAAACAAAAATTTCTAAATTTAACTTACTAACAAATTGAAGCTTGAAAGATTAGCCTAAATACCCCTATGGCAAGTGCATTTCAAAGCTATAGTAACCGAACGGCTTTGACTTAATCCATGATATAATCAACCTCATACGCTGATCATAATCAGTTATTTAAGGAAATCTATTGAAACTTGCCAAAGGTGTTTTTTTTTGCTGTTGTGTTTTTTTTTTACAGCACCAAATAGGTATCTAAATCTCCTCCAAGTAGGAATCTGTAGAGCTTCATGATATTCTGGTTTTAAAAACAGTGCAATTATAAAACATTTTGTGTAAAGATTTTTCTTTTAAAATGTTAATACCATAACCTGAAATAATTTTGATTCATTGTCACAAATTTTCCAACTAAATATTACACGTTAGGATATTTAGAAAGAAATATACCAGACATTACATTTACAATTGTGTAAAAGATTTGTTAAATAAGTTTACGATTAGTGAGAATTGAACACAAAACATATAATGGGCAATCAGGCTTACAACAGTTTGTGTCTGAGAAAACACTGACAATTGATAGAAAATGATGGCACAGCTAAGATAAAAATAACAGCATGTTTTTATCGTTTACTTTTATCGCTGTGGTCTCTATTCCTGTCTTTGTGGTGCCGATCCCTGTCTTTGTCATCTTCTCTATCTTTGTTTCTTTCCCTACTTTTTTCTTTATCCTCACTTTTAGACTTATCATTTTTCCCATCTTTACTTGTTCTACTATCAGAAGACTTGTCACTATGAGAACCCCGAGATCTTTCTTTCTCCCTATGTGATTCATTGCGACTTTTCCGATCTCTGTCACGACTTCTCTCTTTGTCTCGACCTTTACGTCTGCTTCTTTCAGAGTCTCTATCGCCGTGCTTATCACTTCCAGAATCCTTACCATGCCTCTTATCTCTTGAGTGATGTGACTCGCTTGAAAATCTCTGCCTTTGTCCACTTCTATTTCCACGACTAGAATTTCTGTCAGATAAACGATCTTGCTTGTCCCAGGGATCACTGTGTCGTCTTTCTGAACCTCTGTCTTTAAGATATAGTTTTTGTGGTGCTTGGTACCTGACTTGTTCAGTGGTCAACATGGGTCCAGTAGCTACATGTCCAAAAAAATGAGGTGGTGGTCTAGCTAACTGAAGTGCTGGGTGCCATGGAACTAATGGATTATGAATACCAGACTCTGCAGATTGAAACCTGGGTGGTCTTGGGAATCCTATACCTAATGGCGTTGGTAAGAGAGGTGGTATGTGAGGAGCATAGGGAAACATTGGATTTGCCTGCAAAGGATAGCCAGGAGCATGCTGAAATGGGAAAGGCGGGGGATTAGCCTTTAAAGGTAAGAATGGTGGTTGTTGCATCATTAATGGCGAAAAGTTTGCTGAAAATGCAGGAACTGGATTTTTGCACGAATTTTCAGTGTGTGGAGCATTTGAGGTTTGTGACTGGGACTTGTTTGCAGCCAATGCTCGCCTAAATTGCTGGAGAGGATCTGTCTCATCTATCAGGAGATCTGGTGGGAACGTTTTTTCAGTGTTTGATTCTTTGGCTAGATCTTTTTCTAGATCTGTGGAAGAAGGAAACAGTAATGAACTGTTTTTTTGTCTACTCTTAGGTGAAGACGCATCTGTTTCTTCTTGAGAATGCTTCTTTGTCTTCTCTTTCTTGTGGCGTGAAGTACTCTCTGTGGATTCCTTGCTGGAGTGTGAATTTGATTCAAAATGTTTTGTATCTGACGTGCTAACATGACGACCTCTTCCTGCTGCTTGTCTAGGATCTCTTTTACTATGTATTAACTTTGGAGATTTCACAGGACTTGAACTAACATCCACAGATGCTACATTATTTTTATCAGTGTCACCTTTTGTCACTGGAATTGAAGACATATTTGAATCTGATACAATATTATGTTCAATGTCATCTTGTTCTATTTTATCTTCTGTTTCCTCGCCCAAAACATTCATTGTAGTTAAAAATGCCTCAGTTGAAACATCAGGAGGTTTATCTTTTAGAGAAAGCCCTAATGATGATCCAGATGATATAGTTACTGGAGCTGAATCACCCTTAGTTTTTTCTATTATTCTGGATGCTGTGTTCATTTCTATATCCAATTCTTTTTCAGAAATTACTACTTCCTCAATTGCTTGATTTTTTTCTTCTTTTAATGACTTATTATTTAATGTAGCTGTGGGTTTACTTTCAAATGTATTCTCCGTAGTACCTAAAAGAGATTGCAATATATCATCCACAGGTAAAGGTTTGTTAGCCAGGTCTAAGGTAGACTGTGGATTTTCCCATCCAACCAAAACTCCTGGTAGAAATCGTAATGGCTTTTGAGGTTCTCGTTTCACTGCTTCTGGTATAACTTCAACTGCTGGTGGTGGTGGTGGGGGTGGTTCCTCACTTTCTGAAAGCTGTGCTCTGTTTCTATTCTTATGCAATACCGTTGTGAAAGAATTAAAAAAATCATTTTCATCATCATCTTCTTCATCATTGTCATCATCAAGTTCAAGTCTACTCCTCTTCTCCGGGACATTAAGTAGAGAGCCTAACTGTTCATCGTCAATGTTTGTACTGTGCTGTCTTTTTACTTTCTGGCGAATTATCAATGCCAAAAGTAAGTTTGGTCTACGAGCTTCTAGGCCTGTTGAAACAATAAACAAACTTCTAGTAAGTAACCATGCAAGAAAAAAATGAAATATTTCATTATCAGCACAATGATATATAAAATATGAGGTAAGAACATGAATATGTGTCCATATTACTTTCCATAAACAGTTCGATAAAAATTAAAAAAGACATTGTGAGAAAAAAGAAGTTTGGCCACCTAGGTGCATATTTACTTTCAACTTGAAAAAATAGCTGAGGAAGAAGGTTAATAGAAAAAATAGAAAAGGAGAAAAAAAAAATCACGAAAAAACATTACACAGTGCATTTGATTAAAAAAAAGCATTAAGAATGCTAAAATGGAAAATAACAAATGTATACAAAATACGTCACTCAAACTGATTTGGGCTACAATACGCCAAAAATTTGGACACATCTGATCATGTAATGGTTTTTCTTGTACTTATTAGAATATGCACACCATATTTTTTTCATGGTGCACATTGTTTACATATTATAATATTTACACTGCTGTTGATTATCATTTTTATACTTGATGCTACACTGCACTGTAGTGTGGTTTTATGTTTTTTAAGCACTATTTGCAATATTGGTATGCCATTTTACCTAGATAGTGTTGCCCCTTTTTCTGCATATACTAAATTTCAATCTATGCATTGATGTTTTTTCTTCATTATTAATTTTCCTGCTACATTAATAAAGTATACATTATAATTTTGGGACTTATGGTTGATATGTGTTATGAAACCGAGGAGAATAGCAGGACCAGGCTAAGCCACCAGAAAACCAGAGAGGTTGGTAACTAAGCGGATTGCAGACCCCTGATCCTATCCACACAACTAGCAGTAGCAGTGGAGCGTACCTACGATGTCCTAGACGCCTAGGCACAGGCGGAGAGCTAACTCAGCCTAAAGCAAGAAAGGTGAAATCTAAACTGCCCCGGAGCAGACCCCAAAGGAATAGATAGCCCCCAAACATATATTGTCGGTGAGACAAGATGAAAACACAAACGCAGGCAGAAAAATAGAATGAGCAAATGATGGGGCCCAGACTGACTAGACAGGACAGGAAAGACACTGTCCGCAATCACGCAAAAAACCCTGAAAAATCCAACACGTCTGATGCTCAAAAAAACACTGAAGTCACACGACTTCGCCTCCACTATATCAGCACTCTGGTATATACTGAAAGCAAAGCAAAAAGAGACAGGGGACAGAACAAACTGACACAAGCAGTAACATATGGGCGGTGATCCAGCACAGCCCCAGCAGGAGCGAGCTGACCCGCACAAAGCAGAGATCGACAAAACCAGATCAGATGCAAAAAGATTAGCAAATGAACCACTTAGCTGAACCATGCAGGAACAGAGCAGGAGACATCAGACCCCAGAAGGCACAGGAAGAAAATCACCAGCAGGGATTGAAGGAAGTCAGCTGTCTTAAATACTCCAGTCATGGTTACCAAAAATACAGGGGAACATGCACGACAGCGTGTCAAACACCCGGTGTTTGGGGGGCCGAAACCGAACAGTAACACGGATTTTCCTGGTAAAGTACATGTTCGGTGTCTGTGCCCCAACAGTAGGTGTTAAGTACGGATGCCGAACTTTACTGTTCTGGTTCGCCCATCTCTAGTGATGACTCGATAAGCATATTGTACAAGTTTACGAGATCCCATAGATTAGCTGTAAAGTGCCTAGTCACAGAAAGTAAAAAATCCTGCTTGGCTTGACATGCAGACAAGCCAAGCAAAGGTGTCCAGCCATTTCGACATAAAACTTCACCAATTTATTAGTACAGCTTAAAAGGTTCCAGGCACATTAAAATTATTGCAACAAGGCAAAAGCAACACATTTTGGACATAGTGCAGTCCTTAATCATACCATTGTACACTTTCTTTTGCTTTGAAACCTGATAAAGCTGCTTGAGAGAGACTGCCAAGTGTGTCACCAAAGTAAAAGGCGGTATTTTGACGAATCAAAGGTTTAACACACATTCTGGTTTCTTTTCTTCTTGTTTCATTATGGATACCTTTGTGGTTTTGCCGCCTTCATTCTGTATCAAGAATATGCAAATTCCCGTAACAATACGGTGAACCTTTAAATGAACAGGTGTGCCAAACTTTTGACTGGTACTGTATATGTACTGTAAGTTTTTAACTATAATATGCACCTACACAAGAAAAGGTAGAAAAGTGGTAAAAGGAAGGGTAAAGGTAATGGTATGTCTGAGCATCTCCATTTAATGTCTAGATCTGCACTAGCCGGCAGTGTCTGCCACACAGTGAATGAAGCTGCACATAGCAACACCATTTGATGCGTTTACATTTGGCTGCTGCCAGGTTTTATCAGCTGATTGGTGGTGGTGCCATGTGTCGGACCCCCGCCGATCAGACATTGATGGCAGCTCATGGCAGATTACACTGCTGTTTTATCTACAGAACTGTATGGAGCATGGGTGAGCATTTGTCCTGCTGTCCATGCTGAAAACAAACTGACATCTCATTGTACTTGGCATTACATTATGTGTCAGTGTGAACAGAAGCAGTAAGCTTGCCTTTGTCACTCTCTTTATTATTCTGCACTTTGACTCTGGCTCGGTGTCTTCCCAGTATCTAAAACCCTAGCAATGTTTAATGCCATTCAAGCAGCCTGAACCCCAGGCTATCATTACAGGCATTTACAGAGGGAGAGGCTATTATCAGAACATGATTAACACAGTGGGGTATTGCCTTAAAGCACACATAAAGGCCCCGTCTCACTAAGCGATCTCGGTAGCGAGATCGCTGCTGAGTCACAACTTTTGTGACGTAACAGCGACCTCACCAGCGAGATCGCTGTGTGTGACAGCGATCAGCGAGCGGCCCCCCTGCCGGTATCGCTGCAAGAAACCTCTTGACATTTCTTTGGTCGCTGGTCTCCCGCTGGCCAGCACGCATCGCTGCGTGTGACAGGCGGGAGACCAGCGATCAGGTGTAAAAAATAATAAAAAATAGAGTTATTCTCACCTTCCGACGTCGCGTTCAGCCATCCTGCCTCTCTCCACGCTCCGGTCCCAGTGATCCTTTGCACGAATGACCGCGAGACTTTGTTATCCCTCGAGACTGTGACATCTCGTGGTCATTCGTGCAAAGGATCACTGGGACCGGAGCGTGGAGAGAGGCAGGATGGCTGAACGGGACGTCGAAAGGTGAGAATACTATATTTTTTATTTTGATTCTATTTCTTACAGCGATGGCAAGCGATGCCGGGCGCTCGGCATCGCTGTGCTGATCGCTGGTGAAGCTGTCTGTGTGTCAGCTCACCAGCGATCACATAGCGACTTACTAGCGATCCTGACACCTTGATATCGGTGTCGGGATCGCTGGTAAGTCGCTTAGTGTGACGGGGCCTTTACAGTCAAACATCCCATGACCACCTATACTGTGGACTTATTACAGGGAACGTTAATGACATAGCGAGACCTTTCTAAAAGCGCCCCCCATGTGAAGCTGCATACACAATCTAGAGCTACAATCCTAGCCCTGGGGCCGTTTACAGAAGGAGAGGTGCGTCATTACTGTTCTGTGCTTTGGATGTTCCTTTTCTGAACTGGACATCTCAATGCCTGCCTCTTCTGTGCTGTGACTGCACAGATCAAATTCAACCAGACTAACAAGACTATTGATAGTGCTGCTTAATTAGTCTAGACACAGAGCAATCAGAAAGGAAAGCAGTCATTCACAGGGAAAAGGCAGGCATTGAGTAGGGCAACTGGAGGAGCAGAATGAGAAGATAAATTGCAGTGTGAGTGTCATAAGTGCTTTGTCATAACATTGAAAAAGCAGTCAAAGATGTCTGACACTGCTAGGACTCCCTATCTGCGGACTATAAGAGACAGACACTTTTTTTGCAAGATTTTTTTCTTGCTATACAATGAGGATCTTAAAGTCCTAAAAATAGGGCAATTACACATGTAATGTTTTTTGTATCTCTACTCACATGTGAGGCTTCTAAGTAACAACCTGTAAATACTGTCTACTTCTTGTGAGGTCTATGTGGCCAGGAAGGAAGCATTAAATGGGAACTAACAAGGATGCTGGATGCACTACAATATGATCACTAAAATTTACAAGGTGCCACTAAATGCATGGAAACAAACCTGGGGAACATATGCAAAAAAAGACATATGATATTAAAGGGAAATGTATACTGATATACTATACAGTTAGGTCCATATATATTTGGACAGAGACAACATTTTTCTAATTTTGGTTCTAGACATTACCACAATGAATTTTAAACAAAACAATTCAGATGCAGTTGAAGTTCAGACTTTCAGCTTTCATTTGAGGGTATCCACATCAATAACTGGATGAAGGGGTTTAGGAGTTTCAGCTCCTTAACATGTGCCACCCTGTTTTAAAGGGACCAAAAGTAATTGGACAGATTAAATAATTGGAAATAAAATGTTCATTTCTAGTACTTGGTTGAAAACCCTTTGTTGGCAATGACTGCCTGAAGTCTTGAACTCATGGACATCACCAGACGCTGTGTTTCCACCTTTTTGATGCTCTGCCAGGCCTTCACTGCGGTGGTTTTCAGTTGCTGTTTGTTTGTGGGCCTTTCTGTCTGAAGTTTAGTCTTTAAAAAGTGAAATGCATGCTCAATTGGGTTGTGATCAGGTGACTGACTTGGCCATTCAAGAATATTCCACTTTTTTGCTTTAATAAACTCCTGGGTTGCTTTGGCTTTATGTTTTGGGTCATTGTCCATCTGTAGTATGAAACGACGACCAATCAGTTTGGCTGCATTTGGCTGGATCTGAGCACACAGTATGGCTCTGCATACCTCAGAATTCATTCGGCTGCTTCTGTCCTGTGTCACATCATCAATAAACACTAGTGACCCAGTGCCACTGGCAGCCATGCATGCCCAAGCCATCACACTGCCTCCGCCGTGTTTTACAGATGATGTGGCATGCTTTGGGTCATGAGCTGTACCACGCCTTCGCCATACTTTTCTCTTTCTATCATTCTGGTAGAGGTTGATCTTGGTTTCATCTGTCCAAAGAATGTTCTTCCAGAACTGTGCTGGCTTTTTTAGATGTTTTTTTACCAAAGTCCAGTCTAGCCTTTTGATTCTTGATGCTTATGAGTGGCTTGCACCATGCAGTGAACCCTCTGTATTTACTTTCATGCAGTCTTCTCTTTATGGTAGATTTGGATATTGATACGCCTACCTCCTGGAGAGTGTTGTTCACTTGGTTGGCTGTTGTGAAGGGGTTTCTCTTCACCATGGAGATTATTCTGCGATCATCCACCGCTGTTGTCTTCCGTGGGCGCCCAGGTCTTTTTGCATTGATGAGTTCACCAGTGCTTGCTTTCTTTCTCAGGATGTACCAAACTGTAGATTTTAATGTATATAAACTATAGGAACACAAAAAAGCGCAATAGGGTCTTATCTGGGTTGATATTGAAAGAACGAAATAAATTTACTCACCCTTTCCAGGAGAGATTTAAGCATGTAAGATCCGTAGTCAGCTTGCTGCACGTCCAAAGGTCAACTCCGTGACCGCCAATGTCATCCACTGAGGAAGAAGTACTATATACTTCGAAACGCGTTGGGAATTAAATGGTTAATCTTTCAACATAACCTGGATTCGGTATTTTGTCAAGCAGCGCACTAAAGTCCATGAATAAGTTCCACAAAAAAACTGTAGATTTTGCCACTCCTAATGTTGCAGCAATTTCTCGGATGGGTTTTTTCTTTTTTTGCAGCTTAAGTGTGGCTTGTTTCACCTGCATGGAGAGCTCCTTTGGACGCATGTTTCCTTCACAGCAAAACCTTCCAAATGCAAGCACCACACCTCAAATCAACTCCAGGCCTTTTATCTGCTTAATTGAGAATGACATAATGAAGGGACTGCCCACACCTGTCCATGAAATAGCCTTGGAGTCAATTGCACAATTACTTTTGGTCCCTTTAAAAACAGGGTGGCACATGTTAAGGAGCTGAAACTCCTAAACCCTTCATCCAATTTTAATGTGGATACCCTCAAATGAAAGCTGTAAGTCTGAACTTCAACTGCATCTGAATTGTTTTGTTTAAAATTCATTGTGGTAATGTCTAAAACCAAAATTAGAAAAATGTTGTCTCTGTCCAAATACATATGGACCTAACTGTATATATGCTTTATATCTCATGCACCTAAAAAAAAAAAAAAAAAAAGTTTACAAAAAGAAGGATTGATCAGATTACATGGCTTCTTTCTTTGTGCAAAATAATATAAATTTGAAAACCGTTCCCATGTTAAGAAGTAAAAAAGCCTAAAGCTTACCAGGTCCGTCGAAGGGTACAAAGAAATGTGGAATTTTTTCAGAGGCACCTAAGGGAATGAGATACATGTCTTTCACCTGCCTCATGTTGTTTGCAACTACACCATAGCGTTTTCTGCTACTGAAGTAAGAATATAGCAGTGTGTAAGATATTTGATCTTCTTCTGTCTCTGGAGTGAAACGTATAACACAAGTTTCCTAAAAAACAAATAATTTAAATTCAGTTGTAGATAGTGATGGTTTCAAATCACAATTTTTTAACAAAACACTAGATATGGTATGAACAGATTTGCCAGATTTGGTCCTCTAGGCACTTCAATAGTCTGTAATTGCTAGGCAGGAGCAATGAGAACCAGCTCCTACCTCCTAGCATCTGCAACTTTACTTCTGATTCGTGGTGCGACGTCACATGTGCATAATACTACAACTATGATGTTGCACAAGGTCTTCTAATCAAAACAGATGCAGAAGTCTAGGAGGTGTTTTCAGAGAACTAGTCCAGCAGTCAAAAGTTACCAACAGACTGGGTCCTAGGAATCGATTCACGCCAACTCTACAAAAACCCCACTGAAAAGAAAATACAAAATATTAGACTTTATCAACCTCCTGGCTCCTGTCACATTTTTCTGCATGAGAGTAGAGTAGCGTGAAGCTAGTGCTGATTGACACCAGTGATCGCAAAACATAATGTCACGAGGGCCCCAGGAGAGCCAGTGTTGACACATCTTGACCAATGCGAACATCGAAGGGGAGTATAATTGTTATTATTTTACTGAAGGCAAACACAGGGATTCAGAAGGGGTTGTCGAGTAGTTAACAATTCCTTTAATTCATAGTTTAACCCCTTTATGACCAGAGCTTTTTTTTTTCCCGGTTTTGCGTTTTTGTTTTTCGCTCCCCTTCTTCCCAGAGCCATAATTTTTTTTTATTATTCCATCAATATGGCCATATGAGAGCTTGTTTTTCGCGGGACGAGATGTACTTTTGAACGATACCATTGGTTTTACCATGTCGTTTAACAGAAGCCGGGAAAAAAATTTCAAGTGCGGCGAAATTGCAAAAAAAAAGTTCAATCCCACACTTGTTTTTTGTTTGGCTTTTTTGCTAGGTTCACTAAATAATAAAACTGACCTGCCGTTACGATTCTCCAGGTCATTACGAGTTCATAGACACCAAACATGTCTAGGTTCTTTTTTTTTTTATCTATATGGTGAAAAAAAATTCCAAAGTTTGCTTAAAAAAAAAAAAAAAAAAAAAAAAAAGAATTATACCATTTTCCGAGACCTCAAGCGTCTCCAATTTTCATGATCTTGGGTTGGGTGAATGCTTATTTTTTGCGTGCCGAGCTGACGTTTTTAATGATACCATTTTGGTGCAGATATGATCTTTTAATCACCCGTTATTGCATTTTAATGCAATGTCACGACTGCCAAAAAAAAAGTAATTCTAGCGGTTTGATTTTTTTTCTCACTATGTCATTTAGCGATGTAGTGAATACTTTTCTATTGATAGATTGGGTGATTCTGAACGGGGTGATACCAAATTTGTCCATGTTTGATTTTATTTTTATTGTTTTATTTTGAATGGGGCAAAAGGGGGGTGATTTGAACTTCTATACTTTTTTTTTCATATTCTTAAAAACATTTTTTTTTTTTTTTTAAACTTTGGCTGCCACAACTTGATCGGGTCTGCTACATAGAGGCAATGTTCAGATCGCAGGGTGGCGCTCACAGCAATCCGGCATCAACAACCATAGAGGTCTCAAGGAGATCTCTGGTTGTCATGCCGACACAGCGGTGACCCGCGATCACGTGATGCGATTCACCGGTGAGCGCATTTCCGGCCGGATGTCCAGAAGCGCTTGTTAAATGACGCTGTCAGAGTTTGACAGCGGTATTTTACTAGCTAATAGCCACGGGCGGATCGCGATTCCACTCGCGGCTATTGTTGCAGGCACATGTCAGCTGTTCAAAACAGCTGACATGTCCCGACTTTCAGGTGGGCTCACCGCTGGAGCCCACATCAAAGCGGGGGGATACTCCCATCGGACGTACTATACTGTCCAATGGCAGTAAGGGGTTAAAGAGTTTGTCAACACAGAAAAATGGTTCAAACAGGTACAAGTACAGGAGCTCGGTGCACCCTTGGTGTGGCCAAACACTTAAAGGTTCACAGTTGTTTTATTTTATAAATCAATAGCACACATAAAAATAAGACATTTTGTAGTATATACTGTATTATCAGAGAAATCTGCGTCTTTCTCCTTCTGGACTGATCATTCATTCTCAAAGTTCTCAATTAGGCTGGTTTCACACTTGCGTTTTTTTGCGCTGTATTTTAGCGCTAAAAAACGCATGCTTTTTTCCCTATATTTTGCATGGGATGCGCTTATGTGCGCATACACATGCGTTTGTATGCGTTTTTCCGCGCATACTTTTTTTGTGGTGTGCGCTCGGGCGCACAAAATGCATCCTGTTGCATTTTTTGGGCGTCCGACTTGCCTCAAAAAAACGCATGCGAGCGCAATGCATTTTTTTACAGCAAGACACCCATTATAAGTCTATGGGTGCGCATTGGCATGCTCATGTATGCGGTTTTTTGCGCATGCGTTTTTTTGTTGACCATTAGTTAGACAATGGAATTTAGGGGTTTGGGTTAGAGTTAGGGTTAGTTAAGGGGGTTTAGGGTTAGGGTTAGTATGGTTTGGTTAAGGGTTAGGGTTTAGGGTTAGTTAGGGTTTAGGGTTAGAGTTTGGGTAGGGTTTGGTTAAGGGTTAGAGTTAGGGTTAGTATGGTTTGGTTAAGGGTTAGGGTCAGGGTTAGGGTATGGTTTGGTTAGGGTCAGGGTTAGGGTTAGTAAAGTCATGGTTTGGGTTAGGCTAGTTTCACATTAGCGTTTTTTTGCGCAGCGCATCGGGCGCATAAAAAACGCAAAGAAAAACGCAAAACAAACGCACGTTTTTTTAACGTCATGCGCACGCTGATGTGTAAAAAAAACGCAGCGTTGTTTGCGTTTTACATGCGTTTTTGCATGCGTTTGCGTTTTTTATGCGCATGCGTTTTTAAGTGTGACGTTTTTTCCATTGTCTAGAGAACATTCTAGACTTGTTTAACTCAAAAAAGCATGCGCAAAAAAACGCAAGCGTGCGCAAGACCATGCGCACGCATGCGTTCCCATAGGCTCCAATGTGGTGTTTTTGCGCATTCCGTGCGCAAGCGTTTTTTTGACGAGACAGGGCGGAACCAAAAATGCAACATGTTGCGTCTGGCGCGCCTGGCGCAAAAGACAAAAAAACGCATGCGCACGAAAACGCAAGTATGCGCAAGACCATGCGCACGTCATGTTAAGTATAGGTGCGCAGTGCGCATGAGCACGGGTGCGCACGATGCGCTGTGCACAAAAGCGCTAATGTGAAACCAGCCTTAGTGTGAGGGGCCAACTAATGTTGGAAAAAGACGCAAACACGGTAAATACGCACTAAAAACGCATACAAACGCATAAAAACGCTGCGTTTTTTTCATGCATGCTCATAAAAATGCTTGAAAAAACCGCAGCATTTTTATGCATTTGTATGCATTTTTTCTATGCGTTTTTTTGCGGGAAAAACGCGCTGCAAAACAAAGCAAGTGTGAAAGTAGCCTTAACGGGTTAAATCTTCCTTCAGTGAAGACAGACTAATATATTACTCAGATAGGATAAGGTAGTTACTATTGATAAAATTCTATAGCAAATGGAGGAGGGAGAATGGTGAAAAAAAGAGGAGGAATTAGAGACAGAGCTCCTCTTCATCTCTCCATCAGTAGCAACGGTCATCTCCTTTCTCAGGAATGTAACAATCTGTAATCACGGAATATAGATTTTACCTGTGAATTGAGAATATTGAGAATGGACAATCAGTACAGGAGATGCATTGCGACAATGACCTTTGATGACGAAACCGCGACGTCAATAAAGATCATTGTCGCAATGCATCACTGGGAACGGGACCTGCTGGGAGCATCGCTGAGGCCTGGTGACACTGCGAGGGACATCAGAAGGTGAGAATATGATGATTTTTTTATTTTAATTCTATTTTTTACAGGGATATGGTACCCAGAGGCTGGAGGAGAGTCTCCTCTCCTCCAGACCGTGGGTACCACCCGCAAATGTTCTGCTTACTTTTCTCATGGTGGGCACAGCCACAAGCAGAACAATGCATTCCTACGTGTGCGGATTTTCCCGAGATTCCGCACAAAGAATGAGCATGCTGCGTATTTTTCCGTGATGCAATTCCGCCGTGCAAAAATCCGCAGCATTAGCACAGCATGTGCAGAATGCCATAGGATTGCATGGGATGCTGCTTTTTGCGTTTTCGCTGCAAAATCGCGCGTTTAAAATAGCCGCGAAAACACAAAAAAACCGCTACGTGTGAACACAGCCTTACTTTTTAAGTGAACCTTCCAACCCACTTGTTTTCCCTCACGCTCTACCCCTTCCCCTCTATTTTAATGGATAGCTCTGGCTTTATAGAACCAGAGAAGGGGCATTGTGATGGAAAACAAATAGGTGGTCAGGAGCACGTAAATGATTGGCTATGCCAAGGGTTCACAAAGCACCTATGCTTGGGTTGAGCAGTTATGTGCTGGAAGACTACGTTTAATTAGATAGAACCAGAGACGTGAAGGAGGACATCCAGCTGAAACACTATCTGTAGAAGTATTGTAGCACCTGACCAAGGATCTTCTAGCCAAGGTCAGCTAACAAACAGAGCTCTCTATCACACAATCCTGATTTCAAAACATTTTTTCTAGCTGTATGTCTGGTATAATAAAATCTGGTTCCGTGATGTTATTTTCGCCCTTAAATTCATAGGGTTTGGGTAAATTTAGGCCAAATGTCTAAAATTCCCTAAGGCAACTATGACAAGCCACACTGCTTAAGCCCACACTGCAAAAACATTCAGCAAATGCGCAGATACAGACGATTCGGCTGTCCAAATCTGTGCTGGCACTAAATCCTTTCAAAACCTGCGTAAATGAGAAGGAGTCAGGAAAGCGGACATGTGGTTACCAAGTAACAGTCACCATCTTTTGTGATATATCCATCTACTGTTCACAGTGCCGATCCACGATTATCAAGGGGCCTTGGAGCAAAGCCCAGGAGTAACAATTGGGGTATTGAAGAAAGACTTAAGTACAATATGGAGGACACCTCGGCATTATCCATAAACATTTCATGTATGACTTACAAAAAGCGAAATGCCTAAAGCCTGTGCAAATGTTAATAAGTCACCTTTAAACATTGAAATGCTAATTTGTATTTGCAAAGTTTTGTGAAATATATTGTATACTTGTAGGTATGTAGTACCTTTGTTCCAGAGGCCTTTATCTTTTCTACATAGTCCCATACAGTTTGTGGAGAAATCCTTCCACCTACTTGTATGCTTTCAGGAAGGTCCTAAAAAAAAAATGTATACTCTTAGATTTGGATACATATCACTCTATGCGGTTAGGATGCATACTGTAATTGATGCCTACAGAATTATTAAATTGCCAGTGAAAGTATTTCCTTGCCTATGTTTCCCACAGAATTACGGTCTCACGCGTACTTCAATTGCAGCTCGTGCAATATTGTCTAGTCACTGATATGCCAAATCCCCAAGATCTACTGCATGCTACTCAAATGACTCAAGAATTAAGATGGAGAATACAAAAACACCTTTCTAGTACTGCAATGGCCAAAAAAGATCAGAAGAAAGGTAAAACACTCACATCTGTGGATTCTCATTTTTTTGCATCATCATGGAGGTAACACTAGAGAAATACGTGTCATGGGGTTGAAAGCGGTTTACACCAACATCAGAGGAGGTGATGTTTCTAGTGACCTTTTCACTCTGAGTCCAAGTGGATTTTTAACACACACACAGTTTAGCGACACATAGACTGAATTAAGAACTTTTTTTTTACGGGTTTCCCCTTTTTCTCCTCTCGACCACTTCTTCCCTCCCCTTCTGTATATTTGATACTCTTCCTTCCTTCAGAATTCTTTTTTTTTTCTTATGCCTTTTCAGAGAGCACCCACTGGATTCTGCACTGTCATCTTTACCTTCAACATGGATCACCATGACTGTTGTTCAGACTTCCTCATGGTATACACTTGGGTTTTTCACATTATGTTCTTTATGTCATACTGCTGGCACAATAATTTTTATTATTCTGAACAATTATAACACGAAAATATATATCTATGCATGCCGATATTTGCATGCGCCCTTAATGTTATCTTTTCCATGGCGTATAATTTAATTACAAATTAAATTTGTTAGGTTAAAAACTTCACATTATTACAGCATTATATCAGTTTTCAGGCAGATTTGCACATATACGGTATTTGTTAGTCATTCCTATGCAGATTCACACTGATCAGCATGGATGTGAATGGGGATCATGTCTGTATGCGCCGACAAACATGAGCTTTCCATGTGCTAATGCAGACCTGCACCTTTTGTATCAGGTTTCTGTGCCATTCTTTACTCTTTCTTGTGTCCATGCTTGTGAGATATTGCGGGTCAGAATTGAAAGTTTGTAGGTCACGACGTGTAAACACATCATAGCGACAGTATGAGTGGCATGGGCGCATCTGGAAGCTTAATACTTTACCATCAGGGATTATGCATCTGTAAAGGTTTATTCCATTTTGCATTTGTAAAAGGGTTACTGTTACAAAAGGTTAATTCCTTCAATCATATTGGAGCACATACAGAAAAATCATTATAACAGTGTTATCGGTTATTACAGACATGCTCTTTAGGAGTCTACCTTGGGATCGAATGTGCGCATGCGCCTGACTAAAGATTTACCATTAACCTATGTGCAGGTGCCACCTTGGAATGCATGATCTGAACTTTCCTTAGACTTCTAATGTACCCATGAACACTTTTCTTCATTCAACTTTATTGACACAACCACCTTGTGACATGTATGAGCACGCCGACTCCCATAGCTAATAAAACAAATCCAAACCTACAGGGCCCTGCGTGGAAACGTGATTACCCCCTAAACTTAATTACTGACTGGGCCACCCACGGGTTGAGTCTTTTACAACGTTCTGGAGGAATTATAGCCCACTGATGTATGATGTTCCTTTTCTGAAATGCTATGTTACATCTATGCCAGATGTAATGGGACATACACCTTCCAAATAGTTTAACTTTTGTCTTGTCAGTCCACAGAGTATTCTCCCCAAAGTCTTGGGGATCATCAAGATGTTTTTTTGGCAAAACAGAGACAAGTCTTTATGGTTTTATTTCTCAGCAGTAGTTTTCGTTTTGGTACTTTGCAATGCAGGCCATTTTTCCACAGTCTCTTTCTTATAGTTGAGCCATGGACACTGACCTTAACTGAGGCAAAATAGGCCTACAGTTCTTTGGATGTTATTGTGGGGTCTTTTGTGACCTCTTGGACAATTTGTCGATAAGCTCTTGTGGCAATTTTGGCTAGCTGGCCACATCTGGGAAGGTTCACCACTGTTCCATTTTTTTCCCTATTTGTGGATAATGGCTCTCACTGTGGTTCCAAAGCTTTAGAAATAGTTTTTTAATCTTTTCTAGAATGTTAGATCTCAATTACTTTTTTTTTTTCCTCATTTGTTCCAAAATTTATTTGGTTGGCAGCATGTCTAGCTTTTGAAGATCTTTTGGTATACTTCACTTTGTTAGGCAGGTCCTATTTAAGTGATTTCTTGATTGAGAACAAGCGTGGCCGTAATCAGGCCTGGGTGTAGCTAGGGAAATTGAATTCAGCTTTCAAAAGATGTGATAAACCACAGTTAATTTAGATTTTAAGGGGAGGAACAATCACTTTTTCACACAGTGCCCTGTAGGTTTGGATTTCTTTTTCCCTTAATAATAAAGACCTTCATTTAAAAACTGAATTTTGTGCTTGTTTTATCTTGGTCTAATATTTACATTTGTTTGTGATTTGAAACATTTAAGTGTGACAAACATGCAAAAGAGTACGAAATCAGAAAGGGGGCAAACACTTTCACACAACTGTGTACTCTCATCATGCTATCTATATTATTTATTTCCATACTGTACATTATGTCTATCAGGGTTAGGTGATGTTTATACACACTCCCCTTATGTGACATATGATGTCCATCTACACAGTGTATTAATCTTCTGTATGTACTTGATTTTTGACTAATCTTTATTGTCAGTTCCAAGTCATCATTGAACACAATTTGTCTTTATTGCTTGTTTTGTATATCCAGCATTAAACACTAAGTGTTTTTAACATTTTTTTGCTATTGGTTAACTATGTGATTGTTTGATAGGGTAGAATTAAACACTATTTTGGGTTTATGCCATTTGGCTTTTTAAGTGTTTTAATGTTGTCTTTGGTTTCATATAAAATAAACATTAATTATTTTAGGTGATCCCTTTTGCATACTACTCTTATTTTTATGGGTGACGCACAACTAAATATTAAATTCCATTTCTCTATTGGATTGTGCAAAACAATTTATCAATTGGAATCAATATATAAATAATGGTCCCATGTCTGAATATATAACTTGTTATAGTGCTCTCTTAGGCAACTTTCACACTAGCGTTTTTTTGCGCTGAGCCTCGTGCGCAATCCAAGCACATGCAAAAAGCACATCAAGTGTTTTGCATGCATTTGCTTCTTTTATGCGCATGCGTTTTAACCAGTTACTAGCCATGATAACTCTTTAAACACATGTGTTTTTAAACGCAGGCGTGCGCATGTCCTAGCGCACGCCTGCGATCCCATAGACTGTAATGTGTTTTTTTTTGCGCATTCTGTGCGATAGCGTGAGCATGCGTTTTTTTTGCAGCAGTTGGGCGCACACAAAAATGCAACAGGTTGCGTCTGGCACGACTGGGCTCACCTGACATCAAACTGCATGTGCACAAAAACGCGTACAAACGCGTGCATGCGCTAAACTATGCGCCCACAATGTTAAACATAGGGGGCGCATGTACGATGCACTGCGCAAAAAAACACAAATGTGAAACCAGCCTTAGTGTTCCTTTTATTCCCTCTCAAAGCATCCTAATGTGTTCATCAGTGCTGGTATGAAGATGCCTCATGTAGAGTTTGACAATCTTTTGATGGCAGGCATGCAGCACATGAGCAGAAATCATTCTTTTACCAATGTAAAAGAAGATATAAGCAGTTAAACTGAATATCTTATCATCACCAACACTATGAATCTATACACCTCTCTGCTAGTGTCTCAAGGAAGAGACAAGAAAAACCAAACACCCCCAAAGGGGCACGGTCCTCTAGTAAGAGCTTTTTACTTTTCATTTCAATGATCAATTATCAATTGGGTCTTAGGATCCGAACTTCAACCAACGAAAAAGTGTCACTACGGAGTGTTAAAAAACAGAAAAATCTAAACAAAGTGTACTTAATAAAAATGCTTGAACATGTTTATACCAACCATGACATTTAGAGGGAATCTGTCAGTAGGTTTTTGCTACTTAATCTGAGAGCAGCATAATGTAAAAGCAGAGACCCTGATTCCAGGAATGTGTCACTTGCTGAGCAGCTTGCTGTAGTTTCAATACAATCAGAGTTTTATCAGCAGATTATCACAGCAGGACTATGTGTCACATGCCAGCCAGTCAAGCTAATGTGTGTAACCTAGCCTCTATCACTGGTTACTGACAATGTACAGTGCACACAGAAAGCTGACAATCAGTGGTGTGGCCGAGCTTATACAGGGCTCAACAATGAACGCACTAAGCAGAGAAACAGGGAATTTATCAAAACTGCACCAAGCAGTTCACTAAGTGACATCACTGGAAACAGGATCTCTGCCTCCACATTTTGCTGCGCTCAGATGCCATTGCAAAAACCTACTGACACATTCCCTATAAAAAATGTTAAAAGTAACCGATTTCCTCACCTCTGATAAATGCTCCAGTGACCCAGATACAGGGTAAGCCTTGATGATAAATTTCGCTACCGATGGCATATTAAGAAATCCCTTCCAGATGTAAGTTAAACGTGCTAAAAAAGTAGATTCATCTTCAGCTGTGTCCGTAATATTAAATGACTCATTGCTGTAAAATGATTACAACAAAATGAAAAAATTATCAATACGTATTTCTGTTTGTAAAATTTTTTTAAATGCACATCATTAACACATACAAGTAATATTATGTAATAATGCTTTAACATAGTAGTAAAAAAACACGACAGACTGTAGGAACCAGTAATCACTCAAGGTGGCAATTATCATTTTGAAAGTAGTGAAGTATAAGGGCATGTGCAGAAAGCGCTGTATAACCCTGTGCACGCTAATTTCATTCACATTTCAACCCGAAGCAAGACACGAAATGTGCAACGGGTTGTAGATTGACTGCCCGATCTTCAGTGTTCCCTTAATTTGGTAATACATGTGTATTTCCTTATTGTTTGCCCGGCACAGACAATCTGTGTATGATAATGATTTTGGATCACATTTATACATGTCATTGACTTTATGTCTTACAACGTATTCTGCATTTTTTTTGCATACTGGGTACATATATATTGAATTGGTATAATAAAAAACTTTTCAGGTGTAGAACTTCTTTGATCACCGAGCAGGTTTGGAGGCACAACACATTTATTGTTGAAATAAATACATAATTAGAATTACAACAACTTCCTTACTATTATCACAAACCCAGCACAGAAAAGACCACAATGCAATTGAAGTCTAATCAGCATTGATCTGTGACACCTATTTTCATTATAATTAGTCTGATTCTGCCTTAATTAAGCGAATCAGAGCCTTTTTCAGGTGATGGATGGTGTGTGGGCGCCTGTACTCCAGAATAATGGCAATTCATGGAGAGCCCTTGCTAGTGATTTGATTACATGACCCCCATGCTACTGTAATGCAGATCGCAGCCCTTGACAAGCTGTAGGTGTCCCTTCTCCTGCAGTAAGGGCCCGTCACACAGAGCGATCTCGCTAGCGAGATCGCTGCTGAGTCTCAAGTTTTGTGACGTAACAGCGATCTCACCAGCGATATCGCTGTGTGTGACAGCGATCAGCGACCGCCCCCCCTGTCGGTATCGCTGATCACTGTAGGAAAGCCCTGGACTTTTCTTTGGTCGCTGGTCTCCCGCTGGCCAGCACACATCGCTGCGTGTGACAGGCGGGAGACCAGCGATCAGCTGGTAACTAATGTACACATCGGGTATCTAAGGGACGCACATGCCTTGGACACCCGATGTGTACGTTAGTTACCAGCGCCTTGCATCAGCGCGCTGGTAACTAACGAACACAGCGACGCCGCGCGCTCGGCGTCGCCGTGCTGATCGCTGGTGAAGCTGTTTGACAGCTCACCAGCGATCAGCACAGCGACGCCGCGCGCTCGGCGTCGCCGTGCTGATCGCTGGTGAAGCTGTTTGACAGCTCACCAGCGATCATGTAGCGACTCACCAGCGATCCTGACACGTTAATATCGTTGTCGGGATCGCTGGTGAGTCGTTATGTGTGACTGGGCATAAGGTACTACATAATTCAGGTACAGACTGATGAGTTTGCATGAGGCTCCTGTCTCAGCGCACATGCTGAGGTAGACTGTCATTCATTCTAAAGCTTCTTCACCCCCATCAGGAGCAGAGTGACACCCTGCTCTCATTTCATAAGATACCTGTACTTGGAAAAGGGGACGATTGGAAATAAGAAAGAAGTCAAATCTAGATGACAACAAAGCACTAAGTGAAACCTTCTGCGAAGTACTCATAGAAGCTACACACATAAAGAAAGTATATTACAAAAGGTATAGTTAGAATATAAAAAAGTAGTTAAAAAAAACATTTAAATCCAACATCCTTAGCTGTTCCACTGCAAAGAGTAAGAAAATGGAACACATATACAGAAAATTAACTCATATGTTCTCTGCAGAATTTTACATTTGACTATTTTGGAAAAATGCTGTAGACTTGAGACTATTTTGGTGTAAAAGCTTTGCTGAGTTGGTCCCAATGTGGTGTAAAAGCTATGAAAAGTTGCAATTTTTTTTGTGCAAAGCAGAGTTGTGCAAAAAAACTGGGACTTTAAGAGTGTGTGCACACGTTGTGGAATCTGCTGCGGAATTTTCTGCGCGGATTTGTCTAAATCTGCGGATTTTCTGCGGATTAACCTGCGGTTTCCCCCTGCAGTTTGACACCTGTCATGGAGCAGGAGCCAAACCGCTGCGGAATCCGCACAAAGAAGTGACATGCTGAGGATTTAAAACCGCAGCAAATCAGTGTGGAAAATTCCGCACCGTGGGCACTGCGTTTTTCATTTTGCATTGAGTTAAATGGTACTGTACACCGCAGCAGGGCCAAATCCGCTGCGAATCCGCAGCAGAATCCGCAACGTGTGCACACACCCTTAGGGTTTTCAAGCCATTTAGCATCAGCTCTGCAAAAATGGGCAGTTGTGAAGGAGCCAGGGCCGTGGTCACGCCTGCACAGCCAATTCATGAAAAGCAGCTGTATTTTCTTTAAGTCAAAAATGCTACTCAAGTCACTGAATTTCTGGAACGGCGAACAGTGGCGCAGTAGCCATTAAGTGGCATGCATCTCTTAATAAATTCAGCGCCTCTAAAGGCCCCGTCACACTAAGCGATATCACTAGCAATATTGCTATAATGTCACTGGTTTTGTGACGCAGCAGTGATATTGCTAGCGATATCGCTACATGTGATACTTACCTCCGACCGGCTCCCCCGCAGGTTATCGCTGATCGCGCGAGAACGGCATGGGCTGTTTCTCGTCGTCAGCTTCCTGCTGTGGAGACGAGCGACGCGTGCGGGAGGACGTCTTCATCGCCGCGTCTGACAGGTAAGTAGTGACCGCCGACCGCTGCTATGTCGTTGGTGAGATCTGCCTGTTTGGCAGCTCACTAGCGACCACTTAGCGATGCACCAGCGATCCTGACCGGGTCATATCGTTGTTGGGATCGCTGGTGCATTGCTAAAGGGGGTTTTACACATAGCAATATCGCTAGCAATATCGCTAAAACGTCACCGATTTTGTGACGTTATAGCGATATCGCTAGCGATATCGCTATATGTGATACTTACCTCCGACTGGCTCCCCAGCTGTCCATCGCTGATCGCGCGAGAATGTCCGGCTCCATTTCTCGTCGTCAGCTTCCTGCTGGGACTTCCTGCTGTGACGACGAGCGACGCTTGGAGGCGGGCGGGAGGACGTCAGGATCGCTGTGTGTGAAAGGTAAGTATCGTGCGCTGCGTCGCTGCTGCATCGCAGTGAGATCTTTCTGTGTGAAAGCTCACTAGCGATCATTTAGCGATGCACCAGCGATCCTGACAGGGTCGTATCGCTGGTCGGATCGCTGGTGCATCGCTAAATGTAAAAGGGCCTTTAGTGTGACGGTACCTTTACACTCCATCAAGATTGGCACTGAGCGAGAATGTGCTATGTCAGTCTTTATGAATCCAGCCCATTGTCTCTTGTGTACATGCTATTCAATCAAGGGTTCGCTGATTACAATTTTTTTTTCTAATCTTTAATATTTGTTTGCAACTACCTACAGGAACACACACATTTCCAGTTTTTTGGGGGCATCTCATTATCTTTGAAGCTCGGGGGACTTAAATTTAATCTTTCCCACTGCTTGAGTCCTAGATGAGACAATAGTAACACTATACACACAAATAAAGGTGTAATTACACTTGCAACTGTTAAACAATTGGCAATTGTCCAATAGCCTATTTACACAGGCCACTATTCTTCCATGGCTACAGAACGATCATTACAACAATTGTTCTGCATAAATAGAATATCACTGTTCTCAGCAGAACAACATGCTGCCAAGACTGAGGATTGTTAAGCAGGTGGCGTAAAAATCATGTCACCATACAAGCACGCATTTTGCTTGTTTGTTGGCAGATCGGCAGCTGGTTTAGGTTGGCCTAAAATCATTAAACAAGCAGTCCTACAAGTGTAAATGCAACCTTAGGTATTGTATGCACATTGCCTGCCAGGTCTCTAGAGAGGATAAAGGTACTGTCACACTTAGCGATGCACCAGCGATATGACGCGGTCAGGATCGCTGGTGTATCGCTAAGTGGTCGTTAGTGAGCTGCCACACAGGCAGATCTCAACAGCGACATAGCAGCGGTCGGGGGTCGTTACTTACCTGTCAGACTAGGCGATCCTGACGTCCTCCCACCTGCGTCCACGCGTTGCTCGTCGGCGCCACAGGAACCCCAGCAGGAAGCTGACGACGAGAAACGGCCCAGGACGTTCTCGCGCGATCAGCAATAACCAGCGGGGGAGCGGTCGGAAGTATCAGACATAGCGATATCGCTAGCAATATCGCTATAACGTCACAAAAACCAGTGACGTTATAGCGATATTGCTAGCAATATCGCTTAGTGTGACAGGCCCTTAAGTTAAGGCCCCGTTACACACAACGATGTCCCAGCGATCCCACCAGCGATCCGACATGGATGGGATCGCTGGGACATAGTTAGACAGACTCACCAGCGATCAGAACCAGAGAGCAAGCTGGTATCTAGGGTAAGCAGCGGGTATCCAAGAGCCGCACGGCTCTTGGATACCCGCTGTTTACCCTAGATACCAGCATGCACACTGGTATCCAACGTAAACAGCGGGTATCCAAGAGCTGCGCGGCTCTTAGTTACCCGCTGTTTACGTTGGATACCAGCGTGCAGCGTTGCTGATCGTTGGTCTCCCGCTGCCACACGCAGCGATGCGTGCTGGCCAGCGGGAGGCCAATGAGCAAAAAGTGGCCCAAGACGATCCTGCACAATCAGCGATACCCGGTGGGGGGCCAGTCTCTGATGGATGTCACACACAGGGAGATCGCTGAAGAGATCGCTGATGCGTTACAAAATCAGCGATCTCGTTGTGTGTGACGGGGCCCATACTCTCTGCCTCATTCAGACATCAGTACTTTTCATGTACACAAAAAAAAAAATGGTACTGGGGTTATTAGTGTTTTGGATCCATGTGTCAACAGAGTTGTCTTTGTCTTCGAAGGATTTGAACATGTAGAGGAAATCTGGGCTGCAGCTGATCTCTGACTTCCTCTTAAAGTTTAATTCACATGAAGGCGGGGACAGGGACACCATTGCGGAATAGGCGTCGGGCACATGTGTCACAACAACTGAACGAGAACCACGGGACCATGAGTGCCGACACCGCTGGAACAGCACCGACACGGTAGGCGAGCATAAGATGTTTTTATTTTATTGGGGCCAACATTTAAATCAAGAAGGGGTTCTCCTAGTAGCGGTCAACCCCTTTAATACTAGGAAGACAAAAAGGAGGAATTGCTGTTGATGCAAGTCTCCACACGTATCGCTACTATGTCATAGCTTCGTCAGAGGTAATCTGTCTGATGTCAGGTCAGGATTATATATACTAAAGAAAAGATAAACTGGCATTTAATTGGTTAAAGGGAACCTGTCACCTCGTTTTGCCGCTATGAGCTGCGGCCACTTCCTTTCGGGGCTTATCTACAGCATTCTATAATGCTGCAGATAAGCCCCCGGTCTGACCTGAAAGAGAAGAAAAACAAGTTTTATTATACTCACCCGCGGGCGGTCCGGTCCGATGGGTGTCACAGGTCCCGTGTCCGGTGACTCCCATCTTCATGCGATGTCATCCTGCTTGCTTCATGCCGTGCTCCTGAGCAGGCGTAATGATCTGCCCTGTTGAGAGCAGAGCAAAGTACTGCAGTGTGCAGGCGCTGGGCCTCTCTGACTTTTCCCGCGCCTGTGCACTGCAGTACTTTGCTCTGCCCTCAACAGGGCAAATCGGTTCACCTCCGCAGGAGCACTGCATGAAGCAGGCAGGATGACGACATCACATGAAGATGGGAGGCGCCAAACCCAGGACCTGCGACACCCATCGGACCGGACCGCCCCCGGGGGTGAGCGGCACTTGTGCACGGCATTAATATGCATCAGAGAGAGGAAGCTGGAAGGAATCTATAGCGTCTGCATTGAGCAATATAGTCAGAAATGGGTTTGTGTTCTACAGAGAAAGAAGTACGTCAGTAGATCAAGCGTCAGACTGCAAATACTGACAGCACATGGTCCCATCCGTGTGCTGTACGTGTTTTACACAGACTTCTTAACTAGTATTGGCACTTTTCATCTGTGCTGGGAAAAAACAGACATGTTTCCGTGAGTACTGCATAAAAAAATCGGTCCCTGAAAAATCAGACATGTGAACAGCTCTATAGACAATAATGGGAATGTGTTGTATCCGTGAAAAACACGGCTAGAACATGTCTGAACGATGCCATACAGATACATTTCTATTAACACTAATTCAATGTACCTCCCAGAAAACAGAGATGAACCTGCACTATTAATGCAAATAATGCAGAAAGGTTTTTTGTGTGTCTTCAATATGGCAGTCTCTGTAAAAATGTCTAGAAATTGTATAGACACAATGTTTTCGGGGGGATTTTTTTTTTTTTTTACTCTTCCATAGTCTTGTATCTAATAAATCGAAAATTATATACAAAGTCTCAAATTTATAAAACAGAACATTTTTGAAAAAATATTAAACTAAATAATACAGGTAATTAATTTACTTGGCATTGTGTGACGGCTATTACGTTAACATTACACTTCTGATTCTCTGTGTAATGAAAATGGTAGCTCATGAATGTATTTTAGAATACATAATTTAGCAACTAATTCTCCTGCCATCTGACCTCAAATTCACATCTGGGCAAGAGTAACAGAGACTGGTCAATGATACTCATTTTCTGAACAACTTTTCTACTGCTTGAGGCCTACATGAGAGAACAGTAACACTATACACACAAGTAAGGGTGTAATTACACTTGCAACCATTAAATAATCGGAAATTGTTTAATAGCCTATTTAAACAGGCCAATATTCTTCCATGGATAAAGAATGATCATTACAATAATTGTTCTGTATGCGTACAATATCACTGTTCTCTGCAGCACAATACCCTGTCACAGGACAATGTGCTGCTAGGCTTAAAAATAATTTCACCACATAAGCACGCATTTTGCTTGTTTGATGGGAGATCGGCAGCTGGTTTCGGTAGGCATATATCAGTAAACAAGCAGTCTACAAGTGTAAATGCAACCTGCAACTAGGAAAAACTCAGCATCGAGTTTGACAAAACTGATTACATATAATACTCTGCCTAGCATCTACTACTACACCTATTATGCAAGAAAAAATTTAAACTCTTAGCTAAAAGATATTTCAGTCACTTAAGCAAGTTACGTACAATGTTTAAAGGGAACCTGTCACCAGAAAAAGCACTGTTAACCTGCAGATCAACAGCACCCTCATGGCGCCTGCATGCAACTGAATGCAGCGGGAAGAAAATTATCTTTATACTCCCAGACACCATTTGGTATTCAGTCATAGGGGCGGCGCCGGTTCAGTCACACTCTGAATATACAGAGAGGTCGCTGTACCTGCGCCCCCGGCTCTGACTGACAGCCAGTCACAGTGCAGAGCCAATGTCAGGCAGGGTCAGGGGCGCAGTTAAGCGGAAGCGCAGTATACTCAAAGTAGTGGCTGAACCAGCGCTGCCCCGCCCCAATGACAGAATACCAAATGCTGGCAGGCGCCGGACAGCATAATAACGCTGATAACCTGCAGATTAACTGCATATCTGCAAGTTAACAGCGTTATTTCTGGTGACAAGTTCCCTTTAAATCACATGAAACCAGTTACCTGGCTGAGGAGAAGAGCGTGTCTTTCGGAGAGTCCAGTTTTTCTGTTTCTAAGATGTCTATATCCAGAGAAGCAGGTACTGTTGAAGCAACTTCAGCTACATTATCAACTTCAGCATCTGACTGCTTACGGGAGACACTCGTGGCCAACTTCGCTTTCTTTGGTGATAGATCTTCAGCAGGTGGGGCCATACGGCCTATAAAATAAGAAAAAATATATTTCATTGCAATTAAAATGTATATAACCCCATAGCTTCCCTCTCCAAAATCACACCTCACCACTAAGGACAGCTTACTCATCTCCTCTCCAAATCTCACCTCACCACTTGTGCACTTGACCCTATCCCATCCCACCTCCTCCCCAACCTCACCACCACACTTATCCCAGCCCTAACCCATCTCTTCAACCTATCACTAACTTTTGGTACCTTCCCACCTGCTTTCAAACATGCCACAATCACATCCATCCTCTAAAAGCCATCCCTTGACCAGAGCGCTATGTCCATATTGTTGCCCCCATTTACTTCCAAACTCCTTGAGCAGCACACGTCCATGCTGAAATTTCCTCTCACTTTGCATCTAACTCGCTCTTCGACAACCCACAATCTGGCTTTCGTCCCTACCATTCCACTGAAACTGCCTTGAACAAACTTACTAACAACTTACTTACAGTCAAAGCTAACAGACAATTCTCTATATTCCTCCTTCTAGACCTGTCCTCTGCTTTCAATACAGTTGACTATTGCCTTCTACTACAGATCCTCTTCTTCCTTTGGCATCAGAGACCTTGCCCTATCATTGATCTTCTCATACCTTACCAACCGCACATTTAGCGTTTCCTACTCCGACACTACCTCCTCATCTCGCCATGGCTCTGTTGGTGTCCCTCAAGGCTCTATCCTAGAACCCCTACTCTTCTCCATCTATACCCTTGGCCTGGGACAACTCATAAGGTCCCATGGCTTCCAGTATCATCTATATGCTGATGACACTCAGATCTACCTCTCCGGCCAAGATATCGCCTCTCTGTTGTCCACTTCCCAGAGTGTCTATCAGCCATATGCTCCTCCTTTGCCTCTCGCTTTCTCAAGCTCAATGTGGACAAATCTGAACTAATTATCTTTCCTCCATCTCACATATCGTCCTTATCTGATCTATCACAATAAATGACATTACAGTTTCCTCTGTCCTGGAAATCCGCCGCGTCTGAGTAACCCTGGACCCTGCCCTGTCCTTCAAACCATACATCCAAGCTCTCACCACCTCCTGTCACCTTCAGATCAAAAATATTTCCAGAATCTGTCCTTTCCTCAACCCTCACTCTACCAAAATGCTTGTGCATGACCTAATCATCTCCCGCCTTAAAGGGAATCTGTCACCAGAAGTTGGCGGCCTATGTAAATGGCCTGTGTCCGGTCCGATGGGCGGTGTATCTTCTTTTTTTCTCCACCCCATCCGTGGCCCCCGTCCGCGGAATTCTTATAGTTCTACTCCATAGTTTGCGCGTGCGCAAAGCAATCTTGCTTTGCGCAGTATGCTTTGCCCAACTGCAGGCAAAGCCGAAAATCATTACTGCGCATGCACCGGTACACTATGTCCTGGAAGTATTTTGCTGTGTTCCGGGAACAGTGTACCGGCGCATGCGCGGTAATGATTTTCGGCTTTGCCCGCAGTTGGGCAAAGCATGCCGCATGTGCGCGAAGCAAGATTGCTTTGCGCACACGTGAACTATGGAGTAGAACTACTAGAATTCCGGAAAAGATCGCGGACGGGGTCCACGGATGGGGTGGAGAAAAAAAGAAGAAACACCGCCCATCGGACCGGACACAGGCCATTTACATAGGCCACCAACTTCCGGTGACAGATTCCCTTTAACTACTGCAACATCCTCCTCTGTGGCCTAGCTTCTAACACCTCTCGAGTCAGTCCTTAACTCTGCTGCCTGACTAATCTCTCTCCTCATTACACTCCTGCTTCCCACCTTTGCAAATCTCTTCACTGGCTCCCAATTTCCTAGCGTATCCAGTTCAAACTATTAACAATGACCATCCATAACCTTTCTCTTCCGTATATCTTCGAACCAATCTCCCAATATCTTCCCTCACGTAATCGCCGGTCCTCCCAAGACTACCTTCTCTCCTCCACATTTATTCGCTCCTCAGTCAACTGCCTCCAAGACTTCTCATAAATATCCCCCATCCTCTGGAATTCTGTGCCTCAACACATCCGACTATCAACTACATTTGGATCCTTCAGACAGAACCTGAAAACCCATCTCTTTAAGAAAGCCTACAACCTGCAATAACCACGCTGCCACCTCAACACCAACGGAGCTGCTGCAACCTCCAACCTACTGTCTTCTTCCCTATGATCCTGTTGAATGTAAGCTCGCAAGGGCAGGGTCCTCTTCCCTAAATACCCTGTTAGTCTGTCTACTGTAAACGAGATTTGCATTTTTATGTAACCCCTTCTCATGTACAGCACTATGGAATCAATGGTGCTATATAAATAAATACATAATAATAATAATAATAATAATAATAATATACTCAATTAACAAAGCCAAACAATGTTACAGTGCCTACAAGTAGTATTCAACCCCCTGCAGATTTAGCAGGTTTACACATTCGGAATTAACTTGGCATTGTGACATTTGGACTGTAGATCAGCCTGGAAGTGTGAAATGCACTGCAGCAAAAAAAGAATGTTATTTCTTTGTTTAATTTTTTTTTTAAATTGTGAAAAGTTTATTCAGAGGGTCATTTATTATTCAACCCCTCAAACCAACAGAATTCTGTTTGGTTCCCCTAAAGTATTAAGAAGTATTTCAGGCACAAAGAACAATGAGCTTCACATGTTTGGATTATCTCTTTTTCCAGCCTTTTCTGACTATTTAAGACCCTCCTCAAACTTGTGAACAGCACTCATACATGGTCAACATGGGAAAGACAAAGGAGCATTCCA